>NC_079147.1:160689173-163189173 GCF_945859685.1 Eupeodes corollae
GAGTTCAAATTTTCTATTCATTCATATTGTAAAACGGTTATGCAAGTTCAATTTTAAAATCACAAAAATATCCCTCTCTATTGTTATTTACCAGTTTTCGACCAAAGGGTATCTGCTGCTGCAACACGCATTGTTACTTTAATCTTTTTTTTTGTTGTTGTATAATTGTAACTCTCCACCATCAGTCATCCTTATCCTCGATGTTTTCGCATTGTCCGCACGTATTTTGGACACCCTCTTCCCTTGCGCGGCTGTCGGCTATGGGAGAATTGAGAACCTTATGTCCTTTGAGGTGAACGAGTCCATTGCGATTGAGTTTACGAGTCTGAGTAACCAGAACCACACTGTTACTATTAACTAACAGAGAGGACGTCGACGTCAGGACCTTTTCCTTTAACGTCAATTCAACCCTTTTTTTAAAAAATATGTAGGGGAAAATAAGTATTTGAAAATTTGGTTTCTTTTTTTGGGATTTCTATATTTATCGAATCTTTTTATTATTTTTTTTTTGTTTGAATCCTACGTGTACCTAAATAAGTGGTCTTTTTCTCAATGTAGTGAGTATCATCCAAACTAGAGAGAATAAAATCCAAGGATGCGATGAACGATGATGATCGTCTTTAGCAACAACCATAGCATCACCACCTGGCGCTTTGCTACGAGCTACGAGAACGAGAGACTTCCTTTTGGAGAATGAAAGGATTATAAAATGTTGGGTTGTATTTCCTAGTTCTATTTTCTTGTGTTTGTTAGACATTTAATAAATGAATAGAAAGGAATATTTTCTTCTTGGGATTGAGTGTAATCTTTCTTGGATTTTTCTTGCTTTTTCGACACCGCACCGGGACCGGGACCAATCGATCAAGAAAAGGATGAAAAAGCGAGTTTTTTTTCTTTTTAATCATCGATTTATTTTATGTTTTTATAAGAACATATTTACTTAAGCAATGAAAGGAGTGTGTATGATCGTGCAACTGATTAAATGATGTTTTGTGAAAAGATTGTGTGGGTAAAGCGTAAAGGTGTGCCTTGCATTTCTATGAAAAGGAAAAGGATTTAGAGGACATTGATATTGAATGTTTTGTCAGGAAATTTGGAAGTTATATAAATTGTGTATAGGTATTTTTTTTTAATTTAGATTTTTGACGGTTCGTTTGCGTTGGCGTTACCTTTTAAATTTAGGAAAGGATGGAATATGTATATGTATTGCATACAAGACGCATATATATGTATATGTAGATATGCATTCAAGTTAGATAATAAGTAATAACTCATAATATTTGTAGTTTATATATAAAGTTTTTCTTCAATTAAACATTATGAGTTGGTATGATTTTGTAAAACATGAAATTTAAAAAGTAACTGTTTGATTCAATTTACAAAAATAAATAAATTAACTCTTGTTTTTGAGTTGTTACTGTTGGTTTGGCGAATTTAAATAATATAAACTTTATTTAAAGGCAAAACTTAGAAAGAAAAAATATAAATTATACAAAAAAAAACTTCGATTTGTTAAAGTAAAATGATAGCAAAGTAGATATTCTAATACCATCCCTTAATTTTATCAGTTAACAAATTAGTGACCAAAAAACAAGATTTTTAAAGCTATTAATTATAAAACTCAATAAATTAATATTTATAATTAAAGAAATTAAATTAAACTAGTTGGACAATTTAAATTTAAGCGATGCTTTTGAAAAAGAATTTTTCCAAGACCCTTTGTCATTATATCAGCAACTTGATTGTTAGTAGAGATGTATTTGAGTTTGATTTCTTTATTTACAATAGATTTTTCATTCTTTTATGATCACGTGATTCTTCAGCTACTTGATGCAGGCTTGATTGTCTTCAAATATTGTTGTTGGTGAATTGCAAGGATGTCCAATTTCTTTTAAAAGACAGCGCAACCATTTTGCCTCACAAATACATTTTGTTGCTTTTGTGATAACCAACTTACTGTATTCCCAAAGACCTTGAATATCTACATATCCCGATGTTGATTTGCGATCGTTCTTATCACCAGCCCAGTCCAGTCAGAATCGGAGAATCCAGTCAAAATATCAGCCTCAGAATCACGACAATAAACCATTTTCATATCAGATGTTCTCTTTATGTTTTGCATACATAAAGTGTTCATCTGTAAAGCGGTTTTGAAATCTACTAAAACAGTTTGTCGATGCACATAAATCTGGTTGGGTTGTTTGAGTAGCATATGTTAAGCATCCAATGACTTCTCTATAAGGCTGACTAGACAAATTATTGCCATCATCATTCTGCAAATGTAATCCATTTTCGATTGGTGTTGCAGCCGTGTTGCAGTAATTCATATCAAACTTCTTTAAAATAATTTTCAAGTAATTTGACTGGCTTAATTGAATTGAACTATCATTTAAATTCCTTTCAATAGAAATTCCAAGAAACGAATTGATTTTACCAAGATCCGTCATCTCAAATTCTTTTGACAATTAAGTTTTAATTACATTTATCATTTTTGTACTGTTTGAAATGATTGCTTAATAGTCAACGTATAAGAGTATGTATGTACAAACATTGATCTGATTGACAACGATCAAAATTTTAAGAATAAATTGATTAAAGCGCTCAATTTACATCCGTGATGATTGCTTTAACCCATAAAGCGAAGCGATTTGTTTAATTTGCAAACCAAAGATTTATCTTTCACAAATCCTTCTGGTTGTGCCATGTAGATGTCTTCCTTTAAATTTCTATTTAGAAAAACACATTTAACGTCCATCTGATGTATATCGTATCCAAAATGGTTAGCGATGGACAATAAAATACGGTAGGTGGTCAATTTGGCTGTTGGTGAATATGTTTCGTTGTAATCGAAACCTTTTTACTGCGTGAACACACGAGCAACAAGTCTGGCTTTATACTTGTCAATGTCGAAATTTGACTTATATTTCAACTTGAAAACCCATTTACAAGTGACAGCCTTTCGACCAGTGGGTAACTTACACAAAGACCAAGTACAATTCTTCAACAACGAATAATATTCATCATTAATAGCCTTTTCTCATTTTGGCCAATCAGGACGCTTCTTTGCATCATTCATCGTGACCTAATCATTTTGTACAAATTCCTTAGCTGAAAGTGAAAAGTTTGCAGACCATGCAGCACATCCATATCGATCTGGTTTATTTTTCTCACGAACACTGCGACGCAAATAATTGTAGTTACCAGCACTATTTGAAGCACTGTGGACATTGTCATTGATGTTACCGATGCTTTCCAAACTTACACCGTGGATATTATCTCGCTCGATGATATCGATACTTTCCAAATTTGCACCGTGGATTTCTTGTTCACATTTTTCATCGATGTCAAATATGTTAATATAATTCAGACGATCAACAATTGATTTTCATTGAATGTCACATTAAGACCCATGACAAGCTTGTCACCTTCGATGTCCCAAAGACGATACATCTGTGAAGATGAACCATATCCAAGCATGTAACATTTATTAACTTCCCTTAGGAAGTTATTGTAATGGGTCCGATTTGTCAAATTGAAAATTTTGAAATTTCTCGACGTTTCAAGGTCCCTAGAGTCGAAATAAAAGATTTTTAGAAAGATGTCTGTGCGTGCGTGTGTACGTACGTTTGTACGTCCGTACGTCCGTACGTCCGTACGTTCGCGACGTTTTTTTCGTCGTCCATAGCTCAAGAACCAGAAGAGATATCGACTTCAAATAAATTTTGTTATACAGATAATAAGGCAGAAAGATGCAGAAAGGGCTCTCAAGAAAATTGCGTGGGTGGTTTTTTTACTAAAGCAGTTTGAAAAAAAGGTGAACATTTTGGTTAACCCTAAATATATTACGAACCAAAAACGCTAGAGACTTGAATTAAATTTTATATAATAGATTGTAACGTGATACCAAACAATTATATTTTTTGAAAAAAATCAATATAACGGTTTTTTTTTTTAAATCAATAAAACTGAAAAAAAAAATTTGTCACCTCCAAAATTTTACGACTGAAATATGATTTTATCTCTAAAACAATTTTGTGTAACGAAGAATAATGTTTTTGACATCTGATAAAATTTTGAGAAAAATCTAATTGACAGTTTTTTTTATAAAAAATAAAAATCTAAAAAAAAACATTACTCAAAGTTCGTAAAAATTGAATATCGATTCAAATATCTTTTCAAAAACTTGAAATTAAGGCTTCAATTTTATTTTATCTTATAAGAAATATTGTTTTCAACATTCTGAAACAACATTGAGAAAAATCGAATGGATAGTTTTTTTTACAAAAAATAAAAACCTAAAAAAAAAATTATAAAAGTTGGTAAAAATTGATTTTCAACTCAAATATCTTTTCAAAACTTTGAGATATTGGCTTTAATTAACTTTTATCTTTCAAAAAATCTTGTTATCAACACACAATTAAAGTTTGAAAAAAAATCGAATTGACAGTTTTTTTACAAAAAATAAAAACCTAAAAAAAATAATTTATAAAAGTTGGTAAAAATTGATTTTCGACTCGAATATCTTTTCAAAACTTTGAGATATTGGCTTTAATTTACTTTTATCTTTCAAAAAATCTTGTTGTCAACATACAATTAATGTTTGAAAAAAATCGAATTGACAGTTTTTTTTACAAAAAATAAAAACTTAACAAAAAATTTATAAAAGTTGGTAAAAATTGATTTTCGACTCAAATATCTTTTCAAAACTTTGAGATATTGGCTTTTATTTACTTTTATCTTTCAAAAACTCTTGTTGTCAACATTCAGTTAAAGTTTAAAAAAAATCGAATTCACAGTTTTTTTACAAAAAAATAAAAACCTAAAAAAAAAATTACTATATCTTTTCAAAACTTTGAGATATTGGCTTTAATTAACTTTTATCTTTCAAAAAATCTTGTTATCAACACACAATTAAAGTTTGAAAAAAATCGAATTGACAGTTTTTTTACAAAAAATAAAAACCTAAAAAAAAATTTATAAAAGTTGGTAAAAATTGATTTTCGACTCAAATATCTTTTCACAACTTTGAGATATTTTCTTTAATTTACTTTTATCTTTCAAAAAATCTTGCTGTCAACATTCAGTTAAAAAAGTACAAAAAATAAAAACCTAAAGAAATATATAAAAGTTGGTAAAAATTAATTTTCGACTCAAAATTTTAAAAATTTTAAGTATTGGCTTTAAAGTAATTTTATCTCATAAGAAATATTGTTGGTAAAATTTTTAAAAAATCGAATTGACAGTTTTTTCTACAAAAAATAAAACTCTAAAATAAAAACAATACTAAAACTTCGTAAAAATTTACTTTCGACTCAAATAGCTTTTCAAAACTTAAAAATATTGGCTTGAAACTTATTTTATTTCACAGAAAATATTGTTTTCGATATTCAGTAATTTTTATATAAAAATCCAACAGTCCGTTTTTTCATATAAAAAATAAAATCTACAAAAAGTGTACGCAAATTTGGTAAAAATTGATACGAGTACATATAGACAAACTTTTAAGCAAGACAAATCGATAGACGGGATGGGAAGTTATCAGTGTGGGTCGCATCCCAGCCTCTTTTGTGATTTTGCATCTAACTTCGTAGGATTTTTTGTTGGTACATAGTTGTAACAAATCGACCCAAAAACGCGAAGATGAGATAAATCTGGCTTTTTACCATACCAAATTTCAGCAGGTGTTTTATTTGCAAATTCTTTGCCAATAGCACTAGTTAAGGACCGATTCTTAACATAATTTGCATGTAAGACTGCTTCGCTCCAAAATCGAGGAATCAATCCACTCGACAAAAGCATAGTCCTTGATTTTTCTAATACTGTGCGATTAAAACGTTCATATACCGCATTCATTTCCGGATTGTATGGCACGGTGTAATTCAGTCGAATACCTTTATTGACACAAAAAGATTTAAATGCGTTTGAGCAATTCTAAGCGCCATTATCTAAATGCAATTTAGAAATTTTTATTCCATGTTGTGCTTCTGCCATAGCAACGTATTCTAGAAATTTTTCGAAAACTTCACTTCTCTTCTTCAGGAAATATTCCATGGATGTACGTGAAAAATCATCAGTAAAAGCAACGAAGAATCTGGAACCATCATGTGCCACTTCAATCATTGGACCGCTGACATTTGTATGGATGAGCTCGAAAATACGTTCAGATCGGTCAGATCAGATTTTTTTTCGTGGTGGATATGGTAAACCGGTCTGTTTACCAAGTACACACGATTTACAAAATTTATCATTGACATTCAAATGAGTTAAACGAAAATGCCAAAACGTTTGCGAAGCTTTTCTCAATTTCTCGGCACCAGCAATTCCAGCATACAAACTACACTCAACATAAAAAGTGATTCAGTTGACCATTTCGACGAGCGGCGAACATATTTTGACCATTTTTGGAGATGAGGGCATCAACACCATTATAGGTGATCTTGTAGCCTTTGTCAGTTAATTGACGAATTGACATCAAATTACATTTTAGATTCTTAACAAACAAGACGTTTTGAATAGTTTTTGTTGAATTATCTCCATTAAAGAAAGTCTTGACAGAAATGTCGCCTTGCTGGTTTGCTACCAAGGAATCACCTGCTTTTGCTTTTGAAATATTTATTGGCTCGATTGTATGTATGTATATTGTTGAAAAGTACTTTATTATTTACAATATGATGGGTAGCACCCGAATCAAGAACAAAATGAATTTCTTCAAAGCCCTCATTACTTTTTCTTGACAATTCATTTATACACTATTCATTGTTCACTATCGCCTTTCTCTTTTATAACATTTGTTCTTCACAGAGTAAGAATTCAGGATCTTCATTTTTTCTTGCACAATTTGCACCTGCAGTTTTCTTACCATACGAATCACTTTTCATCGACAAATTAACCTTATATTTGGATTTGAAATGGCTTGTCTTTTTGCATCTGTGACAAATAATTTTCGAACGGTCTGTTTGCATAGCCATGGAGTCTCTTGATTTAACGGTACGCGCACTATTACTAGCTGCGTGCTTTCCACATTCATCCAAAAGGCGACTTTTAACAGATTCAATCGTTAATTTGGTTGTATCCATTGTTTCCAATGCGGTAATTAAGCCATCAAAAGATTTTGGTAACGTTTTAATCAAATGACATACCATATCCAGCTTTTCTAATCTTGCACCAATCGATTTCAAATCACGCACTACATGATCTTTGAATCGCACCGTCAATAATTCTTTTCGCAGCAGTAATTGGCCAGCAACACTCTTGGGTTTGAATACACCAATCATATATTTCTTTTACAAACTTTTTGTCTTTACTATATTCCAATTGGGAATCACCAATACATTGTACTAAAATCGATTTGTATTTCTTCTCTTCAGATTTCAACGATTCTTTCGCCTTGATACTATTTGCATCAGCTGCAACATCCTCCAACAACGACTGTAATGTATTTGCTAGAAACTTCTTCAAACCTTTTTTCTTCCAGCTAAATTTAAATTCGGTATTTCCAGTTCAAATGATAGACATGTGCATTCAAGAGGACACAAGCGTCCACAGGTTTTTCTCAAAACCTACCCCAGTGAAAAGTTGTTGGGGGCAGCAAACGAGAGAGGGGGGAGAGGTGTTTCCAATAAGGCACCTCTTCTTATCCAGACGGTAGCGGAAGGTCCCTTAACAGACCACGTGCAGCCGAACAATAAGCGGAAGCACTAAACTGCTGCAAGGCAGATATTACCGCCATCCAAGAAGTGCGATGGGATGGACCGGGCAAACGCAAACTACAAAGACTGCGATATATACTACGGCGACTGCTACCGAGAACAAAGACGGCTCCTATTTGGGCGTGGATTTATTGTTGGAACCAGACTCAGGCAAAAAGTTGTTGAAAAGTGAGTTTCAACAGTGTGATCGAGCGCATCACGACAATCAGCATCAAGGCTAAATTCGCCAACATAAGCTTAATATGCGCGCATGCCCCAACAGAGGAGAAAGATGAAGACACCAAAGACATATTCTTCTTGTCTTAGGAGATTTTATTGCCAAGCTAGGAAGAGAAGACATCTTTGGTGGCATAATCGGGAGATACAGCCAGCACGAAACCACCTACGACAACGGAAATCTCCTGATCAATCAACCGTCAACCAGATTGACCACATTGCGATCAACGCACGACACTTCTCCAGTAAACAGAATACCCGAAAATTCCGACTGGACAACATTGACTCGGAGCAATACCTCGTTGTAGCCAAGTTACGGCTACGGATATCCCGATCCAAGCCAAAACAAGGAAGTACTGTGAGAAAGTTAGACGTTTGACGGCTACAATCGCAAGAGACTGCCATGTCCTTTTCCGATCGAGCCTCTAATAACCTCTTAAGGAGTCATATGCTGCCTGCATTAAGCATTGAAAACCAGTGGCAACATTGCCTTGCAGCCACGGCCACCACAGCGAAAACCCTGGTTTGACGACAAATGCCGGCAAGCGCACGCAGCGAAACAAGAGACATACAAAACGGCGCTGCACAAGAGGACTAGAGCTGCTCGCGAGCTCTACGAGCACAAGAGGATAGAGGAACACCGGCTTCTTAGATGGAAAAAAAGAGAGCATGGGAAGCGCGTGATCGAGGAGATAGAGGGATGTCACAACAGTTTCGTAAATTTTACCAAAAGGTAAAAAAAACCTCCCAAGGGTACAGGCCACGAACCGAAGCCTGTAAGGACGATCAGGGGAACATCGTAGTGGAACCACAGGCTATGATGAGAATATGAAAAGATCACTTCTCCAAATTATATAACGGCGATGAAGAACCGAATTCCGCTGTAAGGGAGATAGAACCACTCAACCTATTTGACGCAGATCAACAATTCCGCCTCCCGCCATTACAAACTGAAGATAGCTATATCTAAACTTAAGTAAAACAAAGCTGCTGGAGCTGACGGGCCTCAACCAACATGCGTCTCCAGACAGCTCGGTCCCTAGCTAGATGTCTCCAGTTTCGCCCGCCAAGTTGTTTGAGGTCCTCTCCCACCTGGGTGCGCCATGCCACCTGAGTCGCGGTCTTCTTCTATTGCGCCGTCCCTCGGGATTGGATTCGAAGACCTTCCAGGCTGGAACGTTATTGTCCATCCGCTCTACATGACCTAGCCATCTAAGCCGTTGGACTTTAATTCTGCTAACTAGGTCAGTGTCGCTGTACAGTTCGTCGTTATATCTTCTCCTCCATTCTCCATCTATGCGTACGGGACCAAAAATCACCCGAAGAAGTTTTCTCTCGAAGCATCCTAAGACGCTCTCATCTTTCTTTGACAGGGTCCAGGCCTCAGCGCCATAAATGAAAACCGGGATGATGAGTGTCTTATAGATGGTGATTTTAGATGCTCGAGAGAGGACTTTATTTCTCAATTGCCTTCTAAGTCCAAAAAAGCGGCGATTTGCAAGAGTTATTCTTCGTTTCATTTCAGCGCTGTTGTCGTTGTCTATGTTAATAGCGGTGCCTAGGTAGACAAAGTCATTAACTACCTCAAAGTTATAGCTGCCCATGGTGAAGTTTTGTTCAAGACGTCGTTGTTCAGTGTCCCTTTTTTATGACAGCATATATTTGGTCTTGCCCTCATTGACCACTAAACTGATCTTCTTCGCTTCCGTCGCAATGCTCAAAAACGCTCTACTGACATCACGCTTTCATCTTCCAATTATGTCAATATCATCTGCGTACCCGAGTAATTGAATGGACCTTTGGAAGATTGGGCCTCTAGTGTTGACAGTTGAGTTTTGCACAATTCTTTCCAGAACGATGTTGAAGAAGTCGTCATGACAGTGCATCGCCTTGTCTAAAACCTTTTTTGACATCAAATGCATCAGTGAGATCTTTTCCGACCTTGATAGAGCAGCGTGCATTCTCCATCGTCATTCTGCACAAACGGATAAGTTTGACAGGGATGCCAAAACTAGACATTGCTCGGTAGCTCCCTATAGATGCTGTCATACGCGGCTTTAAAATCGATAAAGAGATGGTGGGTATCGATTTGAAGCTCCTGTGTTTTTTCCAAGATCTGCCGTAATGTGAATATTTGGTCGATAGTCAACTTTCCTGGTCTGAAGCCACACTGATAAGGACCAATCAGGTTGTCCCGTGGCTTCAGACGTTCACATAATACGGCAGAGAGGATCTTATACGCAATGTTAAGGAGACTGGTGGTGCCTCTATAGTTGGCGCAATTTAGAGGGTTTCCTTTTTTACGTATCGGACCAACTATGCTGAGATTCCACTCATCGGGCATGCTTTCTTCCGACCATATTTTACAGATGAGTTGGTGTATGCGCCCTACGAAGTCATTGCCTGCTGCTTTTAATAGTTCGAAAATGATGCCGTCAGCCCCATCAGCTTTGTTTGACTTTAGTTTAGAGATAGCTATCTTAACTTCGTCGAGGTCGGGTAGGCGGAATTGTTGATCTACGTCGCCTAGGTTGAGTGGTTCTATCTCCCTTACAGCGGAATTCGGTTCGTCATCGCCGTTATATATTTTGAAGTAGTGGTCTTTCCAAATTCTCAACATAGACTGCGGTTCTACTACGATGTTCTCCTGATCGTCTTTACAGGCTGCGGTTCGTGGCTGGTACCCTTGAGAGGTTTTTTTTACCTTTTGGTAAAATTTACGAAAATAATTCCTGTTGTGACATCCCTCTATCTCCTCGATCGCCCCGCGCTTCTCCTGCTCTCTGTTAAGAAGCCAGTGTTCCTCTCTTCTCTTCTGCTCGTAGGGCTCGCGAGCAGCTCTGGTCCTTCTTTCTGGTTTTGTTTCGGTATAATATGTTTCTTACTTCTTTGAGTGTGAAATTAGAAATTTCACACTTGTCGTTCCTATCAACTAACTATTAGGGATCTGTAACCGTATTTGCTGGGAGTGGTTTAAAAACATTGGAGAGATATTCAGATTAAAGATCAGCCTCTTATTTAGCGTTTCTGGTTCATTTGTCATCTTAAGATTTGATTTTCCAAATATTTGAATTTAAAAAATTAATATTTGATTGATTTTAAGCTAAGCTCCAACAAATACAATTTAAATTAAAGGAAGTTTTTTATTCGGTATTTCATAATTTTAAAAAATATACAAAACGTGAACAAAATTTGTCATAAAAAATATAAAAGATTAACAATTTCTTCTTTAACGGCAGCTTAATTATTGTTTTATAACAAGTATTTAATTCTTAACGCAAATACACTTTCGCTCACGATTTCATTATTTTCGCATCCCAACATACTTCGTCCAAATGGCTTTATTATCAAAATAAGGCTTGTTTCTCGAACAAATTATAGCTTCTCTAAATATATTACAATAAACGTCAGTTATTACCGGCATTCGATATAAATTACTAAGGAACTCATAAATCTGCAAAGAAAACATTCAACTAAAGTTAAGGTCCTTAAAAATTGAAACAAAAAAAAATCACCTTTGCTTCATTATCCTTCCAAAATATATGATCACAAAGATATTGTAAACTTTCTGGGAAAATTTCAATTCGATCTGCGCGTGAGGTAGCAATCACATCGAGATTTCCTAACAAAACAGCACAACCTGATAAAACATCAATTGCTAGAATAAATATATCTAGCATATAAAAAGCTTTGTCCAGCTTCTCTTTGATCGAAGAATTTGCTAAAAGCGCTTGAATTTGTAAAAATAATTCCATAATCCAAGCGCACGAGCATTCATCATTGTTGAAGGCATACAAAGTTGCTGCTAAGTGTCGAAATAGAAAAGTTTGCTCTTCAGGTTTTTCTGCAAACGCATCTATAATGGGATTTAACCATTTGAGTGGATTTGGTAGTTTGTCATTGTAGAGCACCAAGTAACATCGAATTAGTGTGGCTTTCTTTAGCTTTCCAATGGGTTTTTCCCACCAATTGCACGGAGATGTTAGGCCATCAATTGAGTTTGGATGCATCGTTGCCAAAACTTCTGTGTATTTTTCAAATAGCTAAAAAAAATTACTTTTAGTTTAAGACTGGCTAAAAGATAATGGTATTCACCTTAGAGTCAATATCCATTGAATCCATGTATCTTTCTATGATCAATGTGTAGACGTCAAGAACCTCTGGAATATCACATTTGCCAGTAAAAATATATTTTGCACTATCTAAAAACTTCTCAAAAAGGCAGCCTGTAAAAAAGTTAGTTTAAATTTTGTTTTAATAAATGACAGAGGTGGTAAAATAAAATCTTCAAAAAAGAAAAACTCACCTTCTGCAAATCCATTCAGTTGGGATTCTTTGAAGCAGTAAACAGCAATCTTCTCTGTGAAGTTTTTGATAATTTGCAAACTAACTCCGTTAGCTATTTCTGGAAGAACATTGAACAACAGGAGGAGATCCTTTTCGAAGCAATTAGGTTCGAATTCTGTAAGGAAATTCTCTAACAATCTCCTCGCTGTTCCCGAGTGAAGAATCTGATTTTTTGCTATTAATATGCAATATTTTCGAGTTTCAAAATTCAAATGGAAAAAACTGTGCAGAAAGCACCAGTCTAAGGGTGGTATGGGTTTTGGAAATTTTTGCGAAATGGCCCTTAGGGCGTTCGTCACTACATGTGGCTCACTGAGACGATCACCGAACCGCGATTGTGATACCAAATAGTTAAGTACCGCTCGAAGAACACTTTTCGGATCATTCACTTGGATCTTACGTGGTTCGGGTTTGCCTTCAGGTATTCTATAAACTCCACTTCGATAGCCATTTATTTCCTGGTAAATATAATGAGAAAGAAGATCTGCTACAGCTGATGTACATTCTGGTCGAACCCTTTGTAAGACTTGAATCCAACAGTCTCCAGGTATTGTTTCGTTTTGTAAATCGATGATTTCTCTCCCAGTGTGTTGGTTATACTCGTATTCACTGGCTACGTATTTAAAGTCTCTGAATATCGGTGGTATGTGTCGAAGTGTCATAAGGGTGTTAATTTCGAAGTGAGTCAGGGCTTTAAAAGCTTCTTGAATAATCTCTAGATTGTCCGATATGCAGATTGTTTTCCAAATATTATCCAAAGCATCTTCTACTAGATTTTCATATTCCAAAGTTGGTGTTTGTAATAATGGAACCTGGGCAAAGAACTGAAGTAAGCTTTTTAAGGTTCGCGGGCGTGTTTCATGACGGAACTTTCCACTCAGAGCTTTCCACGTAGATACTATGTTTACGGTATGGCTTTCGCATAGTGAAATAATGGCATCTAAGGCTAAGGACGTTGCAAGATCGCCATCCTTGTCGGTACATGAGTTAAGAGTATCTGAGAGATGTGATACCAGATCTGATCCGTATTGATTTGGCCTGAAATTTGTTTAGATAATTAGTTAGTAGCTAAATTTCGGAATTTGAATGAAAAACCTTTCAGAGCAAATTTCTTTAATGGTATGAGTTTTTGTTATTTCAAATTCTGAAAGTTCTGTCCCGACTAACTCCTTATGGGGCTGTGATAAAAGTTTTTTAAGAAATGGATAAGTTCGTCCTTCAATTCGCCATAAACGCAGATATAGATCCATGCAGAAGGTGGGGTTTTTGATATTCATCGCCCGAATCGTGTTTAAGATCATTGGTATGTTGTCCTTTAAAAATTAAAAAAAAAAATAAAAATATTTGTTTTGATGGAATGAATAAATACACACCTTTGAAACACCAAAATTCGGCAGACCTCTTAAAAGCTCAATTTGTATTTCCGGATTTACCTCTTCCGCCAATTTGAAAACATACGTCATCAGAAAATCATATGCAATATCACCGTTTATTTTAATAATCTCCAAAATAATCTCGTAGATCCTAAACCAACAATCCATTGATGGTTCCCTCGATAGAAATAATGCCCTCAGAAATAGGTTGATGCTCTGACAAAAATTTGACTTAGCTTTAACATTCAGAGCATCGACAAATGTAAAAACATCTTTAAATTCCGACTCATCGAAGCTCTCAACTAGCTTGGCTAAATCAAATGCAATTGCAACATCTGGATGGATATTTTTGATTTCTTTCGAGAGTTCTTTTGTAGAAATTGTTGGTCGTTGTTCGTCTTCCTGAGGAAGTTTGTTGAGAGAGATAATTTTTTTCACAATCTGATGGGCCAAGGCTACACCATCTGTAGGTATGAATGCAGTCTGAGACATCCACAAGATGATACCATCGAGACACATGTTCAGAATGTATTGATTCCCACAGTTTTCTTGCACAACAATGTAAGCTATCAGTCGCAACAGGTCGGGCAAGTATATCGGTGAAAGTATGTGCACATTACGAGCGAGCAATATTAACAGAACGTTGTAAAAATTTTGATTGTGTTCCCTGGTTGAGTGCAGGACACGTAATATTGATTGTAAACTTGGCCTTGGATCGATTCCAAACCCAGCTAGGTTTTGAATTACTACTGCCTGATAGACAGCTAAATCAATTGCTTGATCAAAGTCCTTTTGAGCAAGATAATGGTCGACAGCCTCTATAAGGATTATACTTGTAAAAAGACTGGTGCTGGTCGATGAGATCTAAAAGAAAGAATGAAAATAGGTGAAATCATATTTTACAGACAATATTTAAAGCTGCATAGCAGAAACCTTGGACCATAGAATAATTTCCTTGGTAAGATGTTTTGCATTTGTTTGGGTTTTAGCCAATGCAAGTAGGCCAGTCCAGATGGTTTTCGAATAAGGCAGGGTCTCTGGATTGCAAAGAATATACAAGAACACCGGACGAAGGTATTCAGTGCTGTGTTTCTTTATTCTATGGAAAATAGTAAGTGAATGTAATAAAATATGAAATAGTGGTGAGAGATGGTAACTTACTGTTTATCTTGATGATTACAAATTCCATTGATTTTATTGGCAATATCATTTATATCGACACCCTTATTTTGGATAAGGGTAATCAAGGGATGTTGTTGTGTTTTAAGGCCATAAGTAGACTGGAATGGTTCATTATCTTTGACTTGAGCTGCTTTTCGTTTCAAGCTTAATAACAATAAGCTAATAACTGATTCGCTAATGACTGAGTGTTGTGAAGAGCTTGATTGAAAAAAAAGAATGTAAATTGTATATTAAGCAGTAAAGAAGATATTTCCTTTATATTATAAATTTAGACTAAGACTATATTTGAAATGTAATAATTATGCAATTATCTAAAGTTTAAGAAAAGTCTGGGCTAGATGTCGTGTTGGAGCATACTTATTTATCTAAGGTGGAGCTACAGTCCTGAATGAACTAGGACCCCACTCGACAAACTTCTTTATCTAGCTCGGTCCCTTGATAGATGTCTCCAGTTGCGCAGTCCAAGTTCGGTGAGGTGACATTCCACTTGTGCGTGCCACCTGATCCCCGGTCTTCCTCTACTGCCCTGTCCTGTGGGCATGGGTTATTGCTTTCCATACATCTATCGATGGCAACGTTTTGACCGAGACGTACACATTGTTTTAGGACCTTTCTTGATGAAAGCATGTACTTTGTTTTCGCCTCATTAAACGTTAAACCAATTTTTGTCGCCTCTGCCTTAATACTCTCAAAAGTTCCATTGACATTACACTGAGTTCTTGCGGTTATGTCGATGTCATCTGCATATGCTCGTAATTGAAGTTCTTAAAGATAGGGAATCTGGTATTGAAGTGGGAGCTCTGCACTATTCTTTCAAGGACGACGTTAAAGAAATCGCATGGCAAAGATTTTGTTAAGTTGTGTCTAACCTTCATGGAGCAGCGGTCATCCAGTACAAACGGACAAGTTTAGCTGGGATGCTTACACTAGACATGGCTCTCTACTTCTCGTCCCTGTAGATGCTGTCATATGCGGCGATGAAGATATGGTGGGTGCCGATTTGATGTTCTTGGGCTTTTTCCACGATCTGCCGTAATGTGAATATTTGATCGACTGTGGTCTTTCCAGGTCTAAAACAACACCGATAAGGACCTATCAGGTGGTTAAAGGTGGTCTTAAGACAAACAATACTGAGTTTCCATTCATCGGTTATGCTTTCTTCCGACCATATCTTACAAATAAGTTGGTGCATTCTCCTAACCAAATTATGTCCCGCTGCTTTGAAGAGCTCGGCATTTAAGCCTCTGCTCCAGTGGCTTTGTTGGACTACAGCTTTAATTATGGCAATCTTCACTTTGTCTAAGTCGGGACCGTAATTTTTGGCATTTCTCGTCTATATTGAATGTATCATCCTGTCTGACAGCGGAATTTGGTTCGTCATCACCGTTATACTGCAGAAGTGGTGTTGCAGAAGTGGTGTTTTTATATCCTCAGAAGTGGTATTCCTATATCCTCAGCATTGACTGCGGATCTGCTATGATGTTTCCACTTACGTCTTTGCAGACTTCGGTTCGAGTTTTATGTACTTGTAAATTTCACCTGCTTATAAAACTTTCGAACTTCATTTCTGCTTTTGAACCTCTCAACATTTTTGACCGTACGTTGGTATTTCTCTCTCCCCTTCATGCTCATAGACCTCGTGAACAACTCTCGTCTCTCTATGCAATGCCGCTTGCGTGTCTATTTCTATTTCTTCATTTGGGTACCAACATTCCTTATCAAGGAAGTGTTTCTTGTTAGTGGCTGTTTGAATCCCAGCATGACAGAGGCGGCTTCTCTAATTGATCTTATCAAAGATTCTCGATACTTTGGGTTGGCGGCAGAGAACTTCGAAAGAGGTTGCTTGTGTATCGGTGGAAGAAGGCCCTTCGACGTTGTTTATTCTACCACCATCTCACTGTTTTGCCTTTTGTCTGGAAACCCGAAGGATTACCTCGGCTACAACGAGGTAGTGGCCCGAGTCGTATGCACATATTCGGCTAAATTTGGCCAATTTGGCATTGATGCGGTTGGTCATGAGGCGTTCGTTGATGCAAATATAGCTCAAGATTTGGTGCCTAAGTTTGGCTCCGATGACAAGGCCGCATTGAAATAAGCATTGTTGTTTTCTCGGTAGCAGTCGCCAAAGTAAATGGCAAATTATGGCAATTTTTAATCCTCTTTTTGCCCGGCGTATTTGATTAACGGCCGTAATAACTGATTTAAAGATTTCTAGGGCCTCCGCTATTGATTCGGCTGCACGTGGTCTATTAAATGCCCTAACAGTCCACATGCATATCCGAAGTTTATTGTCCTGAATTAGTAGTCAGAAAGTTACTCTGACGCACAACCTTCAACGTGCAGGACCAGGTCCTTGATTTAATTGCAAGGGCAACTGGCATAACCGCTCTTTACAGGACTGCGCTCCAAATATGCTGTAGAAGCCCTATAAGGCGTTCCCTAAGTAGTGAACCAGTGCACAACTTTATAACTTAATTACAAATGATAACTTCAATACACAATATTTTAGAAATTTAAGAAATCAAAACATGCTATTTTAAGAAGTTGAAAATTCTTAATGCATTTCAAGCAGGATTTAGAAAGAGCTATTCGACTATAGACCAAGTATTCAGTTTGATAAACAATGCAGAGGACTTCAAAAGTAAGACACAAAAACTTTACGCCTTTTTGTGGATTTTTAAGCTGCGTTTGAGAAAAAACTCAAGAACACCAAATCGACACCCACCATCTTTTCATCGATTTCAAGGCCGCATATGACAGCATCTACAGGGACGAGCTGTATAAAGCCATGTCTAGTTTTGGCATCCCTGCCAAACTCGTCCGTTTGTGCAGGATAACCATGGAGAATTCACGCTGATCCTTAAAGGTTGGAAACAACTTAACAGAACCTTTCGATGTCAAAAAAGGTTTTAGACAAGGTGATGCACTGTCATGCGATTTTTTTAACATCGTGCTTGAAAGAATAGTGCAGAGCTTACTCGTCAACACTAGAGGCACTATCTTTCAAAAATCTGTCCAATTACTGGCATATGCTGATGACATTGACATAATCGGAAGAACTCAGCGTAAAGTCAATGGGGCTTTTGTGAGTAATGAGGCAGAGGCGGCAAACATGGGTTTAACGGGTAATGAGGGCAAAACAAAGAACATGCTGTCTTCAAGAAAGGACCTACAACACCGACGTCTTGGTCAAACGTCACCATCGACAGACGTAACTTTGAGGTAGTTGAGGACTTCGTCTACCTAGGCTCCGCTCTAAGCCCAGAAAACAACACCAGCGCTGAGATCAAACGCAGAATAACTCTTGCTAACCGCTGTTTCTTTGGACTAAGAAAGCAATTGAGTGGTCCTCTCTCGAGGGACCAAAGTGTTGCTATATAAGACCCTTATCATCCCCGTCGTGCCTTACGGTGCAGAAGCATGGACTATGACAAAAGCGGATGAAAGCACCTTGGGTCGGTTCGAGAGAAAAGTTCTTCGTGTGATCTATGGTCCCGTATGCATCGAAGGGGAGTGGAGGAGAAGATGGTACGACGAGCTGTACGGGCTGTACAGCGACGTAGACTTAGCCAGAAGAGTAAAAGTCCAACGACTAAGATGGCTGGGTCACGTAGAGCGCATGGAAATCAATGCTCCGGCCCGGAAAGTCTTCGAAACCGCACCCACAGGACAGCGCAGTAGAGGAAGACCGCGGATTAGGTGGTGCGCACAAGTGGAAAGTGACCTCATCCAACTTGGAGCGCGAAACTGGAGACATCTAGCCAGGGACCGAGCTAGATGGAGAAGTTTGTTGGGTGAGGACCTAGTTCACACAAGACTGTAGCGCCACCTTAAGTAAGTGAGTAAGTTTGATCCAATAGCCCGCGAAGTGCTTTTTTATAAGCTTTATAACCTTGGAGTACCAAGTTACCCTTGTCAGAGCGGTGTATGAAAATAATGTGGCCTACGTGTGGGATGGGAAGTATATATCTTAAAAGTTTTCAACTGAAATGGGAGTTAAACAAGGCTGTGTGTTGAGCACACTACTATTTGTTTTGTTAATTAATGATATCTTCGAGGAGGTCGGAGGAGAAATCCAGTTCGGAAGTACTCGGATACCAGTTCTGATATTTGCGGATGATATTGTTTTTTTAATCTGAATCGGTGGAAGGAGTGCAGCGCATGGTGAACAGACTGGATACATGCTGTGAAAATTGGAATCTGTCAGTTAATTTACGGAAGTCTAATACTATGATTATTTCGGGGCTTGAGTACATTATTAAGGTGATGGAAATGGACGAAGAAAGATTGCCGAGACAAGTACTTAAAAAGTTTTTGTCATTTAGAGGTAATCTAGTCAAAAAGTGGGAGGAGTTGGCTTTAAGCTAAGGCAGAAGTATCGAATTTTTACCCGGTATAAGCCTTTCAGATCTAAAAGACAATTTTAAAACAATAATAGAGAAGTTAAGTCATATAGCGTATAGAAGTTTTAAAGAGGAAGCTTAATCTCGCAACATAGAATGATTTACAGTCAACTAAACTTAGATCTTCACGAACGAACATACTTCCTTAACCTGGGGAAACGATAAGTATGATAAATGTTATATTTAAAGTTAGAGGCGAACTATTAAATTTAAATTACATTCCCCATCGACCAGATCTGCCGATCCTATGGGAAATTTGCAATCTTAATGAGAGAGAAGATGTACAACACTTCATTGCAAGATGTCCTGTTTTAAAAAAGTTTCGTATTGTAGTAGATTGCATAGGTCAAGTATAAGAGAATGAAGTAAAGAAAATTATAATAAACATGAATTAAAGAAAACATACGATAAATCTAAATGAAGTAAAATGAAGAGATTAGTCTAAGTTCAGCATTCATACAATAAAGTTATATTATATTGTTTAAAAGTTTTTTTCTTTTATATATATATTTTTTGATTGAGATCTTCACGTATAAAATATTTTGGAGCAGCTGTGATGGATTGGCCGAATCATTGGAGGTTCTGAATGGAAAAGTAGGCTGGAAAATTTTATATAAATATATTACAACCGCTTTGCGCTATAGACAACGTATCCGTGAAGAAGGCTTTTAATTGAACAACTAGGTTAATTATACAATTAAACTTAAATACATTGTCCATATGGAAGACGGTCACTGGCCAAACCATATTTAACTTAAGAATATAGTATGATAATTGTTAAGTTTAAAACCATTTTTCAAATAAAGATTTTCTAACCAACTAACAAGGTGTACAAATGTTCAATAAACTCCCAATAAATAAGGAAATTAAAGTACGTCGTAATCGATATTATTTTAATAATGTTCAAGAATCACTTGGTAACCCAAGAAAAGAATGGAAAGTGATTAATAGCATCATTAACTCTTCAAACTCAACAGTTCCGGTTCCAGTCGTTCTAATTGATGGGGGTATTGATTTGATAGATCCTACAATGATTGCAAATATATTTAACAATTTCTTTTGTTCCATTGGAAGCATGTCTTCTCTTTCTGCTATTAATACTTTGTGTGATCAATGCGAATCCTTTGCTTTAAATGGAAACACTTCTTATTGTAGGAGCCTTGTTTTTGACCAAATAACTGGTCTAGAAATCTTAAAGATCATAAACAAATTAGACAACTCTAATTCATGTGGTGAAGATGGCATAAGTAATATAACTCTTAAAAAGATAGCTCTAAATGTTGTTGATGTTTTATCTTATGTTTTCAATTTAAGTGTAACCACTGGTATTTTTCTAGAAAAATTAAAGGTTGCCCACGTAATTCCTTTATATAAAAAGTAGAAAGGAAAAAAATAATTATAGACCTATTTCTTTACTATCTTCAATCTCTAAGGTTTTCGAAAAAGCAAAGAAGAGTCGTATGCTGCATTATTTTAAGGCTATACATTTTTTTAGGTCCTGATCAATTTGGGTTTAGAGATGGTCTGTCAACTGAAGATGCAGTCATGGCTTTTTGCTCATTAATCAACAAAGGTTTAGATGACAAAAAATCATGCGCCGGTCTGTTTGTAGACATAACGAAGGCATTTGAATTGGTGGACCACAATGTTCTTTTGGATAAATTGTTTAGTGCGGGATTTCGTGGCTTCATCCTAAGTTGGTTGACATCATACTTAAAGAATAGATTGCAAAAGGTTAAAATTGGTGAAAGCTTAAGTGCGAGTAATTTTCTAAACCTAGGTGTTCCCCAAGGATATGTCCTTGGACCTATTTTATATCTTGTTTACATAAACTCTCTTTTTTATCAAAGTTTTTCCGGTAAAGTGAAAGCTTTTGCTGATGATTTGGGTATTGCATATGTTTCAGATAACCCTCTGAATTTAATTGCAGATATTAATGATGTTAATACTTTACGCAAATGGTTTGCCTGTCATAAGCTAACTGTCAGTAATAAAACCAAATGTATGTACTTTAGTTTGAGTTCCCGTGTATGTCCTGATCTGGATGTTGTTTTTCATGTTTCTAATTGTGAACGACATTGTGACCTTACTTGTAAAGGGTGTCCCAAAATTAACGCAAGATTTGAATTTGCCGCCATTTGTGCAGTGAAGTGTTGGCAACCCTGAAAAAAAGCAATTTGACAGCTAACAGTATAGGGTTATTAAAAATGGAGCGTTACACGCTAGAACAACGTGTCTTCATTATTAAAGAATATTTCAAAAATAGTGAAAGCTTGGCGGCTGCAGTTCCAAAAATTTCATACAAAATATGGTCGGAATAGTGTTTTAACTTCGTCAACTGTGAAGAGATTAATTGAAAACTTCATGGAGACTGGATCCGTTGGAGACGCCAAACACACTGGTCGTCCAAAAACAAGCCGTTCAAATGTGAATGTCGAAGCAGTGCGTGAGAGTGTTGCTGACAATCCAGGAACCCCAATTCGACGTCGTGGACAAGAATTGCAAATTTCAAGAACCTCTCTACAGCGTATACTCACCAAAGATCTGTGTCTTCATGCTTACAAAATTCAATTAACACAACAATTGAAGCATAATGACCATGGAGAGAGAAGAGAGTTCGTTGAATAGATTATTGAACATCAACAAATGGACCCTGATTTTTCGAGCTAAATCATCCTAAGCGATAAAGCACATTTTCATCTTGATGGCTTTGTCAATCGCCAAAATTGCCGCATTTGGGGTTTGGAGAACCCACATGTGATTGTCGAAAAACAAATGCATCCACAACGCGTGACTGTATGGTGTGGATTTTGGGCTGGAGTCATAATTGGGCCATATTTTTTTGAAAATGATGCTGGTCAAGCAGTGACGGGTTCTCGATATCGCGACATGATTACACAGTTTTTTCTGCCAAAATTGGATGATATTGATGTGTCCAATATGTGGTTTCAACAAGACGGTGCCACATGTCATACAGCCCGTGAAACAATTCAATTACTGCATGAGACATTTCCAAGTCGTGTACTCTCTCGTTTCGGTGATCAAAATTGGCCTCCTAGATCGTGTAATTTAACACCATTAGACTTCTTTTTATGGGGTTATTTGAAATCACAAGTCTTTGTCAACAAGCCCACAACCACAACCCGTGCATTAAAGGAGGAGATTCAACGCTGCATCAACGAAATTCAGCCACATTTATGCAGAATGGTCATGGAAAATTTCAACAAAAGAGTGCGCATGTCCGATGTGTTATTCCATACATAACCCTATCCTATGTACTTTACGAGTCAATAAAAATATAGCTTTAAAAAGACTAAAAACGGCGTTTTCTATTTAATTCAAATCTTGCGTTCATTTTGGGACACCCTTTATAACATATTTCAAAAGATGCGCAATATTATTTGTAAAAACAAATTATTAAATTTAAGAAAATGTTAAAAAATTATATTAAAGTTATTATTTAAATTTTAAAAAAGGTAAGCTAAATAAAATATATCTGACCAATAAAAAACTCTCAAGACCAGAATTTGAACTAATAAAGGAAGTTCAAGTATGTTTTGTTGTTATTTATGTGTGACGTGATAGGCCGCGGTTACGGCCATAGGTAATTAACACTACTAGGCTAAGAAGTCGGATGTATAATATATTCAGTTTATTACCCTAAACTAGCGTTTGGTGGACGAGGGTTGGTCGTTGCCTAACAATGGGAAAACGTGTACACTCATTTCAAACATTTTTCTTCTGTGGGTTTACATGCCACAAAATATGTTCCTTATTTCGCAGGAAGAACTAAACAAAAACATAGATAATAGATTGGATGTGATGTGGTGACGAAAGACTAGAAACAAGCTGGCAAACGACAGGTGAGAAAAAAGCAATTGGACCGCCTTGCCTATGTTAGTGGTCAATCTGAACAATGGAGCTCATGTTCAGTTTATAATTATTTGATGGTCGGTTATGCTTATTAGTCCTTGTGTACTTTTTTCTTGTACATGATTTAAGAGTAATTATTTATGCCTCTGAGATATGTTTGGCCTTACAAGTAATTCGTAATTTTAATTACAGTCTTTTTTTTGGGGTGGGTTCTTAATTGTTCTATATTTTATAATACAATTTATCAAAGCAATTAAGCTAAAATTGCGTGAGCTTTTATTCTCTACCAAACTACAATTTCACTCGCAATTCAATACTCAATTCTTATCTTTGAAATAGTTACAACACTTTTCATAATAAACTTCCAAAAATACAAACAAAATAAGGGCGCCTTTAACTTCAAGCCCCATATTGTTAAACAAAAAATATAATATTGTGATATATGATACTTGACTTCAAGAAAAGGGAATCGTTATAAATCACGATAAAATCTAAAATTTTCACCTTTTGACCGTGATTGACATTAGAGTAAGAAATAGTGGAATTCACTTTGCCTTTGGACCTGTCCCAAGGTGTTATTGTTTTTTTTCTTTTGCTTACAAATAGCTTGAAAAACATTTACCTTCGCAACAAGGAAACAAACCAGACGAAAATTCTTTATTTCATTGTAGTTAACGACTTGGTCGCACAAACATGCTAGGCGGTAGATGGTTTGATAAAATGTATGCAACGACAAAAGGTTAATAAGTTTTAATTTATTCATTGGAATAGTATAATGGCACAAATTGGTCTCTCATACTTGTTCTTTTAACATTTTAAACAAAATGAAATGAAATCAGAGATGAACTTTATGCTTACTTTCGCAGATGTAATTTTTGTTCATACAAATATTTGTTGTCTTCCTTTCTTTGTCAAAATCGAAAAAGGATCGCTGAGGTTTTGGGTTTTGTGTCATTTATCAAATTAAATGCAACTGTTTTTCTCATGCCTTTATGTTAAGTTAGGTTAAAGTGGCTTTCCGTGATGAACTAGGACACACTTAGGCAAGTTTAATGGCCTTTTTGATACCAGATGAATCTTGAGCCTTTCTTCTTTAGTTGGAGTCCCTTCCTTTTTGGATGCGGCTTTGTCATTGAAGCCAGACTTAGGCAAGAAGTCTTGAGCTATAGCTGCATCAATGAGCGCCTCATGACCATTCACATCAAGGCTTAATTCGGCAATATTAGCCTGATATGCGCACACGCCCCCACAGAAGAGAAGGATGACAACACCAAAGATATGTTCTTCGAGCTCTTAGACAAAACATATGAGCATTGTCTTAGAT
Source organism: Eupeodes corollae (assembly GCF_945859685.1). NCBI lineage: Eukaryota > Metazoa > Arthropoda > Insecta > Diptera > Syrphidae > Eupeodes > Eupeodes corollae. The sequence goes on from NC_079147.1 coordinate 160,713,601, forward strand.
GCGATATTAAACTTGTCCTGGGCGATTTGAATGCCAAGCTAGGAACGGAATACATCTTTGGTGGAATAATCGGGAAAAACAGCCTGCACGACATCTTTTCCGACAACGGATTCAGGCTCATAGATTTTGCTGTGGGGCGAAACGTCATGGTAGCCAGTACGCGTTTTCCGCACTTGAACATCAACAAAGGAACTTGGAGTTCTCCAGATCAATTTTCCGTCAACCAGATTGACCATATTGCGATCGACGCCAGACACGCTTCCAGCATCATGGATGTCCGAACTTTCCGAGGATCTAACATCGACTCGGACCACGACCTCGTTGTAGCCAAGGGAGCACTTCGGGTCTCCAGACCCAAGGCTAAACAGGGAGATGCTGGAAGAAGGTACAACGTCGAACGGTAAGAGAACGCCAAATCCTTTTCCGACCGTGTTACAAGTAACCTCTGTAATCAGAGAAGCCGCCTCTGATGCGCTGGGTTTCAAGCCAACAAGAAACCCCTGGTTTGTTGAGGAATGTCGGCAGGCAAATGCAGCCAAACAACAGGCACGAAAAGCGGCGAGAGCTGCTCATGTGTTCTATGAACAGAAGAGGCGAGAGGAACGCCGACTTCTCAGAAGGAATAAGAGAGGACATGAGAATCGTGCGGTCGAAGATGAAGCAGGAATGAAGTTCGAAAGTTTTATGAACAGGTGAAACGAAATTCACAGGTACATAAACCTAGAATCGAAGGCTGCAAAGACGAAAGTGGAAACATCATAGTGGAATCGCAATCAGTGCTGAGGATATGGAAGGACCACTTCTGCAGACTGTATAACGGTGACAAGAACCGAATTCCGCTGTCAGGCAGGATGATCCATTCAACATAGACGACGAAAGCCAACAATCCCGTCCTCCCGACTTAGACGAAGTAAAACTTGCCATACCTAAGCTGAAGCTTATAAAGCCGCTGAAGCGGATGGCTTGAATGCCGAGCTTTTTAAAGCAGCTGTAAGATATGGTCGGAAGAAGACATGCCCGATGAATGGAACCTCAGTATTGTTTGCCCGATCCTGAAAAAAGGAGACCCTCTTAACTGCACCAACTCTAGAGGATTCAGTCTACTTAATATCGCCTATAAAACCTTCTCTGCCGTAATATGTGAACGTCTTAAGCCCATTGTCAACAAAGCGATAGGCCCTTATCAGTGTGCTTTTAGACCAGTAGAGGCCACAGTCGATCAAATATTCACATTACGGCAGATCGTGGAAAAACCCAAGAACACCAAATCGACACCCACCGTCTTTTCATCGATTTCAAGGCCGCATATGACAGCCTCTACAGGGGCGAGCTGTATAGAGCCATGATGCGCTGTCATGCGATTTTTTTAAAATCGTACTTAAAAGAATAGTGCAGAGCTCACACGTCAACACTAGAGGCACTATTTTTCAAAAGTCTGTCCAAGTACTAGCATATGCTGATGACATTGGCATAATCGGAAGAACTCAGCGTGATGTCAATGGGGCTATTGTGAGTATTAAGGCAGATGCGGAAAAAATGGGTTTAACGGTTAATGAGGGCAAAACAAAGTAAATGCTGTCGCCAAGAAGGGACCTACAACACTGACGTCTTGGTCAAAACGTCACCATCGACAACTTTGAGGTAGGCAAGGACTTCGCCTATCTAGGCTCCGCTGTAAACGCAGAAAACAACACCAGCGCTGAGATCAAACGCAGAATAACTTTTGCCAACCGCTGTTTCTATGGGCTAAGTGCTAAGAAAGCAATTGAGTGGTAAAGTCCTCTCTCGAGGGACCAAAGTGTTGCTTTATAAGGCCCTTATCATCCCCGTCCTGCTATACGGTGCAGAAGCATGGACTATGACAAAAGCGGATGAAAGCACCTTGGGTCGGTTCGAGAGAAAAGTTCTTCGTGTGATCTACGGTCCCGTATGCATCGAAGGGGAGTGGAGGGGAAGATGGAACGACGAGCTGTACAGCGACGTAGACTTAGCCAGAAGGGTAAAAGTCCAACGACTAAGATGTTTGGGTCACGTAGAGCGCATGGAAACCAATGTTCCGGCCCGGAAAGTTTTCGAATCCACACACACAGGACAGCGCAGTAAAGGAAGACCGCGTCTTACGTTTTTGAGCTAGAACAGGGCATGTATAGAGGAGGTGAAGAATTGTTTCCTCCCTTTCCTCATCCACCAATGAGGAATCACACACGAGGAACAGCAAGTGAAGGATGTTCCTTGGCTTTACAAGCATACAACGATATTTCGATTCAAGAATTCAAAACTTACAACATCCGTTTTACGATACTACCGATGTATTTGAATTGTAACAACTGGGAAGACGACTTCGAAAAATTAGCATAGCATTATATTCAATAGTATAAATGCCTCAAACGTTATGCTAATTGGAGATTTGAATGCGAGAGTTGGAACACAGGCAGGAGTGATTAATTATTTAAGAAGTTGCCGCAGACAATCAAAAGATTCTTGCTCTAACGTACGAGGAAAGAACCTATTAGAGTTCTGTAATACATTTGGTCTGCGCATACTAAATTGAACCAGTGCCGGCGCGGCGGCTTGTCAGGACATTTAACGTTTGTGGGCGGCCAATAATCAGTGGTCGATTATGCTATCATAGGAGAAGATTGGGAACTTAGCCGCACAATTATTTTATTTAAACTTAAAGCTCTTATTTTTTCACCATTTTTCTTAGCTTAGATCAAATCTTACCTTAAAAACAGATCCTATGAGGTGTAGAAACTGTCAGTTAAAACATTTTGTTGCTCAAGCTGGTGTTCCAAAGGGAATCCATCTTGAAGCTTTTCTGTTCATCCTGTTTATTAATTAAGTAAAGTTTTTATTTTGTCTGATGACATGAAGATTTTTGAAATATTATAGTAAAAGAAATCGTATTCTTTTACAAGCCGACATTGATAGTTTCATATTTTGGTGTGGGAAAGATAGCCTTGCTCTTAACCATTTAAAATGCCAGACGGTAAATTTTACTTAAGAAGCGAATCGGAAATGTATTTTATTTCGCAGCAAAACTCTTCCGCGTCTTCATTTACTATCAAATTCATAAAAGATTAAGTCAATAAGGCAGCTCTATGCTTGGTTTAATAAAACGTATGGTCTCCCCATTACGAAATTCATCGTTTTTTATCAATCAATTGAAAATAATTTCATACGCTTTGTCTTAAGGGTCTGCCTATTAATGATCCTTATGACAAAGACCCTTTCCACTAAAATAGTTTATTACGCGTTTTTTTGGAATACAACACCCTTAATTAATATAGTTTCTGAATTGGGAGTTAACTTTTTGTTTGTTTAGTTTATTCCTTGAAGTCTGTATTTACAAGTTAATTGAGTGGTAATTGTATGGCCCATTAACTTAATAGCAATATGTTTCCCTGTGATGTATTTTACCTGCAAGAATGGACGTTATACTTTCTAATAAAAAGACCATTAACTTAAAGTTCTAATAAGGTCACAAAATTTATGGAGAAAACATATTGTCCTCTCTCTAGCACCTTTTTTATTTTATGTGTAAAATGTTTTTAATTTGTCAAAATAGGTTTTGCCAAAAAAGAGAAAGACCTTATTCTAACCCCAAAAACAATGAAATTAACCTATTAAATTCCATAGTTGACAATACTGGTAAACCCTGTTAATCATGAGCTGCAAAGTTTCCGGTGATTGCGCAAACATGGCGCTCCACCGAAATTCACTCCACCCAGCAGGTAGTCTAAAAGGTCATCAATTAATAATTCAAACAAGGTAGGGCTTAAAACAAACCAGTCTGGGAATTCTTCAACTGTCCCAACAGCCGCCCTTGTTCCGCTACATAGGTGCTCAAGAACGCGACCAAACTTCAATGATATCCCGAAACTATACAGCTTAAAGAATAGTGCACCTACATCGATTGTATCAAAAGATAAAAAATACATAAAGCTTTTTTTTTGTTTCAAGAAATTCTCTGCCAAGCTCCTGAATATAAAAACATTATCTATTGCTGAATATCCAGGTCTAAATCCCGCCTGGAACTCCCTCAGCAAGTTTCCGGTCTCAATCCACTTAACAAGACACTTATGCATCATTGTTGTAAATATCTTTTAAGATGCATTTAAAAAGGAAATCCCTCTGCAGTTAGCTGCATAAAATAACGATCCTTTTTTGCGGATTGGAAATATAATATCATCCCGAAATTCATCTGGCAAAAATTATCCCCCCAAAACTGTATTTAAAAGTTTTAAAAGGTGCTCTTTGGGATGACAGTCCCGTATTTAAAAAATTCCACTGGAATACCATTCGATCCGGCGGCTTTTATATCTTTAAGCGTATTCAGCTAAGTGTAAATGCACAGTCCAGAGAGTCGACTACAAATCCAGGTGCTGCAAATTGCCACTTTGTCGGCGTTATTAAAGGATTTAAAAGATGCTTCGAGAGAAAAATTCTTTTGGGTGATTTTTGGTCCCATACGCATAGATGGAGAATGGAGGAGAAGATATAACGACGAACTGAACGGGCTGTACAGCGACAATGACCTAGTTAGCAGAATTAAAGTCCAACGGCTTAGATGGCGGATGTTCAAATGGTAGACATGTGCATTCAAGAGGACACAAGCGTCCACAGGTTTTTCTCAAAACCCACCTCTGTCTATCAACTCCTACTCTCACCTCCCCGCGGTGAACATCGGGTGCCTAGTACCTCAACTGGAGATTGGGTTCCAACCCCAGTGGAAAGTTGTTGGGGGCAGCAAACGAGAGAGGGGGGGAGAGGTGTTTCCACTAAGGCACCTCTCCTTATCCAGGCGGCAGCGGACGAATTCTCGAGATAGAATCAACGGTGGCGTCTACAGTTCCAGTAAGGTCGAACTACTTAGTGAACACCTTATAGGGCTTCTTCGACATATTCGGAGCCCAGGCCTATAAGGAGCGGTTCATCCGGCTCCCCTTCCTTGGAGTTATACTAAGGATCTGGCCCTCCAGGTTGGGGGTTGTGCCGTCGGGGTGACTTCCTGGCCACGTAAAAACATCATAGTTTCGAAGCAAGAACAAGCCTCGGATACGGACGGATTCACTGTTGACAACCCACGCAAACGAAATAAGGACAACGCACTTCGGATATGTACGTGGAATGTTAGGTCCCTTAACAGACCACGTGCAGCCGAACAATTAGCGGAAGCCCTAAACTGCTGCAAGGCAGATATTACAGCCATCCAAGAAGTGCGATGGGATGGATCGGGCAAACGCAAACTAAAAGACTGCGATATCTACTACGGCGACTGCTACCGAGAACAAAGACAGCGTCTATTTGGGTGTGGATTTGTTGTTGGAACTAGGCTCAGGCAAAAAGTCTTGAGTTTCAACAGTGTGAGCGAGCGCATCACGACAATCCGCATCAAGGCTAAATTCGCCAACATAAGCCTAATATGCGCGCATGCCCCAACAGAGGAGAAAGATGAAGACACCAAAGATATGTTCTTCGAGCTCTTGGACAAGACATATGAGCAGTGCCCTGGCTATGACATTAAAATTGTCTTAGGAGATTTTAATGCCAAGCTAGGAAGAGAAGACATCTTTGGTGGCATAATCGGGAGATACAGCCTGCACGACACTACCTCCGACAACGGATTCAGGCTGGTCGATTTCGCTGCGGGGCAAGACGTTCTGGTAGCTAGTACGCAGTTCACGCATCTTAATATCCACAAGGGGACATGGAAATCTCCTGATCAATCAACCGTCAACCAGATTGACCACATTGCGATCGACGCACGACACTTCTCCAGTATCCAGGATATCCGAACATTCCGAGAGGCCAACATTGACTCGGACCACTACCTCGTTGTAGCCAAGGTACGGCTACGGATCCAAGCCAAAACAAGGAAGTACTGTGAGAAGATTCGACGTTAGAAGGCTACAATCGCAAGAGACTGCCATGTCCTTTTCCGATCGAGTCTCTAATAACCTCCTAAGGAGTCCTATGCTGTCTGCATTAACCATTGAAAACCAGTGGGAACACAATGAAAGGACGAGAGCTGCTCGCGAGCTCTACGAGCAGAAGAGGAGAGAGGAACACCGGCTTCTTAGACGGAAAAAAAGAGAGCATGAGAAGCGCGCGATCGAGGAGATAGAGGGATGTCACAACAGGAATGAGGTTCGTAAATTTTACCAAAAGGTAAAAAAAACCTCCCAAGGGTACCAGCCACGAACCGAAGCCTGTAAAGACGATCAAGGGAGCATCGTAGTAGAACCACAGTCGATGCTGAGAATATGGAAAGATCACTTCTCCAAATTATATAACGGCGATGACGAACCGAATTCCGCTGTAAGGGAGATAGAACCACTCAACCTCGGCGACGCAGATCAACAATTCCGCCTACCCGACCTTGACGAAGTGAAGATAGCTATACCTAAACTTAAGTCAAACAAAGCTGCTGGAGCTGAAGGCATCGCTGCCGAACTATTCAAAGCAGCGGGCGATGACTTGGTAGGGAGCATGCACCAACTCATCTGCAAAATATGGTTGGAAGAAAGCATGTCCGATGAGTGGAATCATAGTTTGCCCGATACATACAAAAAGGAGACCCTCTAAATTGCGCCAACTACAGAGGCATCAGTCTCCTTAACATTGCGTATAAGATCCTCTCTACCGTACTATGTGAACGTCTGAAGCCATTCGTCAACAACCTGATTGGTCCTTATCAGTGTGCCTTCAGACCAGGAAAGTCCACTATCGACCAAATATTCACACTACGGCAGATCTTGGAAGAAACACAGGAGCTTCAAATCGATACCCACCATCTCTTTATCGATTTTAAAGCCGCGTATGACAGCATCTATAGGGAAGAGCTCTACCGAGCAATGTCTAGTTTTGGCATCCCTGTCAAACTTATCCGTTTGTGCAGAATGACGATGGAGAATGCACGCTGCTCTATCAAGGTCGGAAAAGATCTTACCGATGCATTTGATGACAAAAAAGGTTTTAGACAAGGCGATGCACTGTCATGCGACTTCTTTAACATCGTTCTGGAAAGAATTGTGCAAAACTCAACCGTCAACACTAGAGGCACAATCTTCCAAAGATCCATCCAATTACTCGGATACGCAGATGATATTGACATAATTGGAAGATCAAAGCGTGATGTCAGTGGAGCGTTTTTGAGCATTGCGACGGAAGCGAAGAAGATGGGTTTAGTGGTCAATGAGGGCAAGACCAAGTATATGCTGTCATCAAAAAAGGACACTGAACGACGACGTCTTGGACAAAACGTCACCATGGACAGCTATAACTTTGAGGTAGTTAAGGACTTTGTCTACCTAGGCACCGCTATAAACACAGACAACGACACCAGCACTGAAATCAAACGAAGAATAACTCTTGCAAATCGCTGCTTCTTTGGACTTAGAAGGCAATTGAGAAGTAAAGTCCTCTCTCGAGCATGTAAAATCACCATATATAAGACACTCATCATCCCGGTTCTTATTTATGGCGCTGAGGCCTGGACCCTGTCAAAGAAAGATGAGAGCGTCTTAGGATGCTTCGAGAGAAAAATTCTTCGGGCGATTTTTGGTCCCGTACGTATAGATGGAGAATGGAGGAGAAGATATAACGACGAGCTGTACGGGCTGTACAGCGACAATGACCTAGTTAGCAGAATCAAAGTCCAACGGCTAAGATGGCTAGGTCATGTAGAGCGGATGGACATCAACGCTCCAGCCCGGAAGGTCTTCGAATCCAATCCCGAGGGACGGCGCAGTAGAGGAAGACCGCGACTCAGGTGGCGCACCCAGGTGGGAGAGGACCTCAACCAACTTGGCGTGCGAAACTGGAGACAGCTAGCTAGGGACCGAGCTGGCTGGAGACGCTTGTTGGTTGAGGTCCAGGTCAGCCCCGGACTGTAGCGCCACCTTAAGTAAGTAAGTAAGGCTTAGATGGCGAGGTCATGTAGAGCGGATGGACATCAACGCTCCAGCCCGGAAGGTCTTCGAATCCAATCCCGAGGGAAGGTGCAGTAGAGAAAGACTGCGACTCAGGTGGCGCACTCAGTTGGGTAAAGACCTCAATCAACTTGGCCTGCGAAACTGGAGATAGCTAGCTAGGGACCGAGCTGGCTGGAGACGCATGTTGGTTGAGGAACAGGTCCGCCCCGAACTGTAGCGCCACCTTAAGTAAGTAAGTTAGTATGTTTCTGTTCGCAAATGAGATTCTTGCTAAAAAATGCTACACTCTCACAACAAACTTGATCAAATGCTGGGAATGCAAGAAAGTTTTGGAATAGGCTTGTAGTTCGCTGCATGTTCATTGTTACCTTAATTGAAAATTGTGTGAGAAATGACTTCTTCCATATACTGGGAAATTTGTCTGATTTTAGGGAAAGTCTGAATATGAACGTAAGGGGTTCAACTAAAGCATTACCACACCTTTTCAATACTATTGGTGAAATACCATCGGGACTGATAGGTGTTTGTAAGTGAACTTAACAGAAAAGCAATCTGATGTTTTGTTTAAGTTGACAAGTTTCAAAAATATTTTAGGACCCTATTTCAAAGAGATGTCCATATCAGTAACATAACTAGAGAATAAACAAAATAGAAAGAGGGTTAAATGTACTGAAAGTTCTACATAAAAAGAGAAATTGACTGGGGACAGAATTTTTAAGGTAAGTTTTCCATGTTTTATTTCTTTTGTTTTGCCTTTTTGGACAAAATTAGTGCTTACTCAATTTGTACAAAGATTTCCGACAAATTTCTTCAACACAGCGCAGTTTTCTGTTAATTCGAAGCTGCCAATAAATGAGAACGCTGATTAATTTTCATTGAGTTGATTTATTGACCAATATGTGTAATAATTGTGATAAGTGCAAATATTGTTTTTGGTCGCTGTAATTTTTGCAATGAAACAATTTAGTTACATTAACTTTTCCATCGTTTCGGTAATGGTGGCTGCCTTTTTCAGGAGAACTTTATTAACCTTAAATACAATTAAAAATTGTATTACAAAATAATGTTTGTAATTTATTAAAATTAACTCTTTAAAATTATTTGTATATTTACATATCCTAAGTATGACAATAATACAAAAAAAAAACATCAATCCCTTCTTTCGCCAATACAAACAAACTGTATGGTTTGCCCACTCGAGAGCACGCCACATATAGTTTTCCGTGTGAAAACAGACAGGCCTCGTTTGGCCTTGAGACTTATTGACAGTCATTGCAAATTCCAATTTAATTGGAAATTAAAGGCGTTTGAATTGAATTGGCGGATCTGTGGGTATAATAGGGATTCGCGGTAATAATAATTTGTATTTACCTCAGGGTTTGTTATTTGAAATTATGACTTCGATAACATTTTTGCATTAATTTTTTAATTACTAATCGCATGCCATTGCACATTGCACAACCGTGATGGGTTCAAATTACGAATCAAAATTATTGGAATTCCAGTTCTTAATCATGCGGTGGCATGACTGATAAATCCAATTAGTTCAAAAATTTAGTTGGGTAATTTACAGCTTCAGCAGCATCACAAACTGTATCAAAAGATTTGTATGACACCAAGTCTCTTGGCAACAAATGTTGTATCTCGGGATTTAATTCGTTGAAAAGCACATTTGTTTGCTCTTTCTGCCAGCCACTTATGATTTGTATATTGTCTGTACACATAGGGAAATATCTGATCAATGAGAGCATCTTGTGAATCAATAATCGTGCAAAAATCGATCGGTAATTTTATGCATGTTTCATCTGTAGTAACATTTCCGTCGCCAATATCTGACAGTTGCTTTGAGAACGTTTCAGCGAATGGATCTTGAAGCATTTAAACAATCATATTTACTTTCAGTCGTACTTTTTCAACATTACGCCGCAGTGGCTATGATTTTAAGCACGCGTTGATCTCATCAGCGTATAGTGAATGCGGAGTAATGGGAAGTGTTTGTCTGAAATCACCTGAACGAAGTAACAGAGACCGCCAAATAGTCTGTCATTGTTTTGTACATTTTCAATGCCCTGTTCAACGTCTCAAGCGAATGTTTGTGTGCTATAGTGCATTCATGCCAGATAATAATTTTACACTGTTTCAGCATTGTGGAATACATTGCACACCGTGTCTGGGTTATTTTGAATATTTAGTGGCAGTTTAAATACTGAAGGAGCTGTTCTGCCTCCATCCAATAATTGATCGTATTTAAGCAATAATTAACGAAATAATGAATGTTTCGCCAGTTTCACCTCGTGCATCCGAAAAAAAGTGCACCTTGTTCTGCCGAAACTGCGAGCAAGATGTATTTAAAAGTTTTTCTTTGTTCTTCATTCATAAGTGGGAGATTGCGAGCAACAATCGCTGCCATTTCTACAATATTGCATTGTAGTTCACGATTCATTTCAGTGTCTATAAAATCAGATGCATTTAGAGTATTAAGTTGGCAATGATAACGTAAAGATCCATACCATAGCACTTAGGAATATAAAAAAAGATAAAAACCTATTCTCAGACCTAGCGAATGTATATGCAAAATTTCATTGAAATTGGTTAACCCGTTTCGGAGGAGTATAGCAACTTACGCTGTGACAGGAGAATTGTATATACTAGATTTGCACTTCGAAGAATGAAGTTAAGTCTGAATTGAATAGAGCACAAATTACATTTAATAAGAAAAAAGAGAACAATAGACAGCAGAGATGTTTTGTGTGTCTTTTTCTTGTGATTAATTTTCAGCTTTAGAAATATATTGAAGAAGTAGTATGTTGAAGAAGTAGAAGTAGCAAAAGACACACTGCATTAGTGATCTCATGGTTTATCTTTACGAACAGTGGAACAAATCTTTACATTGTTTTGGAGAGAGTAAGATTTTTACAATTCATATTTAAATGGCTTTTGATAGCGTTTGACATCAAGCTCTCTTATCGAAAATACGTGCTTTTCGTATTGTTGTGTAAGAAGTTACTTTCGGACCGTTCCATTTAAGTAGTATTGGACGGGATCGAAATTGATATCCACAAAATAAACGCTGGTGTGCCCCAGGGCTCTATTTTGTCTCCGACTCTCTTCCTTATATTCATAAATAATCTTTTGTCTGAACCACTACATTGTTTCGCTGATGACAGTACTCTCTCCTTCTGTTCTTCGAATGTGAACTACCAATTGCAGTGTATGATAAGCTTAAGCTAATCTTGACAGCATTGTTCATTGGGGAATCAAAAACCTTGTAGAATTTAATGCTTCGAAAACTCAATGCTGTGTACTGTCATACAAATTAAACCCTCTTCCACTATCCGTGGGTGGTACTTGTATCGAGGAGACTAACCAGCTTTCAGTTTTAGGTTTTGTGCATCACAAATTCGACATTGTCAAAAATGCTGCTAAGTGTTTAGGTTCTCTCAAAAGAAACCAGAAGTTTTATACCACTTCTAATCTAGCTATAATTTACAAAACTTTAATGTTTAGGCGTAATAATGTACTTGAATCTTTTGTAATGTCTAACCGGGACATTTGCTTCTTTTGCACAACGACACAACGTATCATGCCTATCATTGTTTTATCGTTATTTTTATAAACAATGCTCTAGTTGTTGCTTCAACCAACAATTATGGATTTTTTTACAAAATTAAAGTAGTCAATTTTTAGAGAAAGAACAACTTTAATTTCCTGAAAAATAGTTAAAATTATATAATAACAATTCACATACCATCATATTTTCTATTTTCTTACGTTTATTTTCCGGTTTATATTTTAAATTATATATTATTATATAATTTAGCCGTTCGGATTCGGCCTTAAATTGTAGGTCCCTTCCATTCCTGACAACAGTACTCGCACACAGGAATGGTTGAGAGTTGTAAGACACTAGGCCCTGGTTCACAACGGACTGTTGCGCCACCCCATATTATTTTTTAGTTAATTGCTTCTAGCGTTTTTTCTAAAATTTTAATTTAAGCTTTACTTCACTTGTGTTTCTTTTCAAAATGGTGAATAAATGCATAAGGCTATGTTTCCGGTGTTCATTAGTTAAACTAAACGTTTAAGAGTGAGATAGATATTAGACTTAGTATAATATATATTGCGCCTTTTCTTGCGATTAAAGAAATTGGAAACAGCATAGAAGAAGAAGAACAACTAAAGGAAGATCAAAATATTGTAATAAATGTCTGTCTCTGTCCTTCTATATAAAAATAAAAGTTAGTTTTTTGGTTCATGACATTCGAAATCGAAAAAAAAAAATATATTCCGTTTACAAAAAAATCATCAAGTTAGTGATAGTGGTACATTTTTTTATTCTCTATCTCCTGTCATCGTTGAATCGCTGTTGCTGTTGTCGCTCGCAGTTGTTCGTTGTTTTGTTGTTGGTTCGAGTTTGCTTTGAATATTCTTCGGTGGGAATAATTTATTTAGCATGGAGGCCTTAAAACGTCAACGGGCAGCGCTGAAAAGGCAAATAACGAGGATATTTACATACTGTGATTCAGCGGCCACTTCATTAGCTGAATCCACTCTACGACAGGCTAAGTTGGAGCAATATATGCAATCATATGAGCGCATCCAAAACGAAATTGAAGCCGTCGTCGAAGAAGAGCATTTGGAAGGTGAAACACAGTATCGCGTAGAATTCGAAAATACATTTTTCTCGGTACACACAAAATTAACAGAATTGTTACAAAGTCAAAGATCGAGTGATTCGCGATTCGAAGAAGAAAATGATATCGGTAAAGCCCTCAAATCGCTAATGGAAAATCAGTGCGCGTTAAACGATGTTGTGAAGTCGCTATCCGAATCTTCACGGCGTTCAATAACGATCAACACAAACGAAACGATAGCAAGACTTCCAGATTTGAAAGTGCCAGAATTTAATGGCAAATTTGACGAGTGGGTTCGGTTTCGCGATCTTTTTACGTCGTTGATTGCATCAAAAGAAAAACTCACGGGTGTCGAAAAATTAGAATATCTCCAGACATGGCTCAAAGGAGATGCATTATCGATTATAAAGCACCTTACCCCAAGCAACGACAATTTTAATGTCGCGTGGAATTTAGTGAAGGCCTGTTATGATAAACCGCAGTTTATCATGGTCGCCCATTTAGATAATATTTTTGATCAACCATGCCTTAAAGCAGGATCACTCAGTGAAATTAAACGCTTATTTACGGTCACCAGTGAAAACATTAACGCGTTGCGGGCATTAAAACTACCGGTTGATGCGTGGGATGTGCTGATGGTGTATTTCTTATCCAAAAAACTAGATTCCGGGAATCGAATGCTATGGATTCGTTTCATTAAAAATAAATCAGATTCGACATTGTCAGATTTTAATCGGTTCTTAGGCGTACGTATTAACGAATTAAAAAGCCTCAACTTATCGAATATCGGTCATTCAAATGCTTACAAATCGGTTTCCAAAGATGTGGGAGCATTCTACTTACCCCATCATGCGATATTAAAGCCCACTAGTACTACTACTAAGTTAAGGGTCGTCTTTGACGCGTCATGTAAGTCCAATGGATTTTCCTTGAACGATTATTTGCGCGTCGGACCTACGATACAAAACGATTTAATTACAAATCTTGTCAAGTTTCGAAAACTTAAAATTGCGGTCAAGGCTGACATTGCAAAAATGTACCGTCAAATATTGGTAAACGCGAACGACGTACATTTCCAGCGTATAGTTTGGAGGAACAACGTTAGTGAAGAGCCGCGTGATTATCAACTCCAAACAGTTACATACGGTACGGCTTCCGCCTCTTTTTTGGCCACGAGGGTCTTAAAACAAATCGGCATCAATAATATAGCGAGATATCCGCGGGCTTCGGACAGCCTAATTAATGACTTTTATGTAGATGACTTTATGTCTACTTTCGATTCCATTGAAGATGCCACAAGTGTTAAAAATGATCTTTGCCATATTTTGAAACAATCGGGAATGGACCTTCGAAAATGGTCTTCAAACTCGCGAGAATTTTTAAATACAATCGATGCCGAGCATCAAGAGACAGCAACCGAGTTGTGTATTGGCGAGACTGGTGTAAAAAGATTATGGTTATGGTGGAACGTTGAAGTCGATTGCTTTGAGTTCCATGCATCGTTAAATACCCTACGTGCACAAGCCACAAAACGAGAAGTGTTATCGGACATTGCGCGCGTCTTCGATCCCTTAGGATGGCTTTCGCCAACAGTTGTCAAAATGAAGGTTTTCATGAAGCATCTTTGGCTAAGACAAATAGGGTGGGATGAGTTTATCCCTATGGACCTTTACAACAAGTGGTCAGAATTCAGATCGGATCTGGATTCCCTGCGTGTCATCCAAATTCCGCGTTGGCTGCATTCAAGTGAGGGGAAGGTTATGGAATTGCACGGCTTTGCTGACGCGTCAGAGTCAGCATATTCTGCTGCAGTATATTCCAGAGTGGTAGGACCCGACGGTATTCGAACTGCGCTCATTTGCGCGAAAACAAGAATTGCGCCAACAAAACCTACACTTACAATACCGCGCCTTGAACTATGTGGCTCTTTATTGCTAACGAAATTACTTAGCAAGGTAAAAGATGCCCTTATGATTCATGAAACCGAATGCTTTGCCTATACGGATTCAACAACCGTTCTTCATTGGATTCACGGATTCCCCCGACAGAGAAACGTATTTGTTGACAACCGAATTCCTCAAATCGTCAGTAAATTTCCTGTATCTATATGGCATCACGTACGAACGGCAGATAATCCCGCAGATTGTGCCACCCGCTGTATAATGCCACATTGCCTGACTAATTTGAACTTATGGTGGAACGGGCCGCGGTTTTTACGCAATGAGGTGATTACGTTTTCTACCTTGCCAGAATATAGTGAAAGTGCAAACGAATGCAAATTTGTCTGTTTAACTGAAACTCCGAACATTAAAAACTTTGAAATATCTACACGTTTCTCGAATCTTAACCGTCTTTTGCGCGTTGTTACGCGATGTATTCTTTTGTTTCGAAGACGACAAACACAAAATCCATCGCGAATTCACTTTCTTTCACCGCAAGATCTACTTTTGGCAAAAATCGCTCTCGTTCGGATCTCGCAAGGCCAGTACTTTCTCGACGAAATAAATTGTTTGAAAAACTTTGATGCGGTCTCGAAAAAGAGTAAATATCGATTTATGGATCCTTTTATCGACAAATTCGGAATACTCCGCGTAGGAGGGCGATTGAAAAACGCTTCAATACCGTTCGATCTTCACAAGGATGATCATTTTACGACGCTTATTGTCAGCGACTGTCATATAAGCAATATGCATGCCGGAATACGACAGATGACGTATCTTCTGCATCTTAATTATTTCATTCTCGGCGTTCATCATGTAATTAAACGATGCGTATATAAGTGCCCTACATGTGTACGACAACGAGGAATACCTTATCAACAGAAGATGGGCAATTCGCCCCAGCAACGATTGGAACCAGGAGTGACCTTCGGCAATACCGGCATCGATTATGCTGGGCTATTTACGGCCAGGTCTTGGAGAGGACGAGGTGCGAAGCAATATAAGGTGTACGTGGCCTTATTTATTTGCATGGCAACGAAGGCCATACATTTGGAGGTAGTCACCGAGCTTTTATCAGCAGCCTTCATAGCTGCATTGCGAAGATTTGTGGCCAGGCGTGGTAAGTGCCATACTATTTTTAGTGACAACGGCACAAATTTCATGGGCGCCAATCAAACCCTTCGCGAATGGGCGAATCTTCTCAATTCGGCCAGCTTTCAAACTGACGTCACAGGTGAACTTACCACCAACGGAATTAATTGGATCTTCTCACCGCCTCATGGTCCGCATTTCGGTGGACTTTGGGAGGCCGGCGTTAAAACATTAAAATTTCATTTACGAAGAGTGATGGCGAACACATCAGTGACCTACGAAGAATTTTCAACGATCTTGTGCCAAATCGAGGCATGTGCAAATTCAAGGCCATTGTGCGCTCGTTTTGAAGGTGATGTCGACCCTTTGATCCCAGCGCATTTTCTGATCTCGAGACCTTTGTTGACTGTGCCTGATCCAACCGATATAAACTGCAAAATTTCACTATAGAATAGGTGGCAATACCTGCAATCTCTTGTTCATGGTTTTTGGCAAAAATGGTCTCAAGATTACATCAACCAATTGCGCAAGAGGTCAAAATGGCAAGAGAAGTCTAAAAATATCGAAATAGACGATGTAGTCCTCATAAGGGATGAAAATCAACCACCATGCCGATGGCTTACCGGAAGAATCGTCAAAACCTATCCCGGACAAGATGGACTTGTACGAGTTGCGTCCGTCGTTACAGCTAAGGGTGAATTTAAGCGGCCAATTTGCAAACTATGTCCTCTATTACTTGGTTGAAGCCGGCCTTCAACGGCGGGAGGATGTTTACGCTGCAGCCTTAATGCGTTCGAACCCTAGACCGAAACAGCATAGAAGAAGAACAACAACAAAAGGAAGATCAAAATATTGTAATAAATGTCTGTCTCTGTCCTTCTATATAAAAATAAAAGTTAGTTTTTTGGTTCATGACTGCTACGAAGCACGCGTTTTTATTTTCGATCTGAACAGTCCACTTATTCGTTTCATTACGCATACAGAAATAGTACTGCCATTTAAGGTGGTTCCAAGTTCGCTTAACACTAGTAAAAAAGCAAGTTGCATTCCTCCCCTTAAACAATTCAACCGTAATATCCGTACTGCTAGGAATGCCCATCAGTTTACCTTTGAGCCCAATTTCGGACTAATGCTAACTACAGGGATTCTTTTTAAAGCCGAACTACACGAATGTGGAATGCTTTGCCAAACTATATTTCGCACTCATTGCAATGTGCAGGCATTCAAAACCAATGTGTATCGGTATCTGTCCTTTCCAATCCTCCCTTCCTAATTGCTCGCACTTTGAGCCTTAGTAAGGGTTTTAAGGTTATTTTAACATCCAGAGAAGATTGGGAGGATGACATCGTGTCGATAGGTTTCGACACAACCATCTTTACTGACGGCTCAAAGATGGAGAGCGGAGTTGGTTCTGTTATCTTTTCTGAGTCCACAAATGCAACCAAATCCTTCAGGCTTCCTGACTTTGCGAGCGTTTTTCAGGCTGAACTGCTGGCAATAAGGGAGGCATGTAAGATACTTAAACAAAACCCAAACCAAAACCGAAATGCGGCTATCTTTACAGACAGTCAGGCAGCTGCCAAAGCCATTAACTCGGCCATATCCTCATCTTAATTGGTCCAGCAATGTCGCGATGAGCTTGCGAGCCTGAATATTTACCTCGGTGCCACCCTGATCTGGGTTCCGGGCCATAGTGGTATCGTGGGAAATGAACGGGCTGACGAGCTAGCCAGGCAAGGATCGGCTCTTCATAGCTCACTTGCGTAAATGGTTAACATTCCTCTTGGTGCTATGAACGGTAAAATCTTTTCTATCTACCAAACTGAATCAAACCGAAGGTGGAGCAATTTACCCAACTGCATTATATCTAGGAAGATATGGCCCACCTATAACAAAAACCGTACAAACGATCTTCTATGCAGGCCAAGGCAAGACATAGCCAGGATTGTTGCGGTTTGTACCGGACATTGGCCTATAGGAGTTCATGCAGAGAAGTTGGGTATCTCTTACAACACCTTTTGCCGTAGCTGTAGTGACCAAAGAGAAAGTGAAACCATAATCCATTTCCTCCTCAAATGTCCTGCTTTTGGCAAACACTAGAATGAAATACTTTGGAAAAGCATTCTTTCACGAACTTGATGAGCTATATGAGACAAAGATTAGAGACCTAATCTTTTTTTCTCAATGCGACAAAATGGTTCAAACACAATCGCTATGAAGCTTCTCTATAAATCTATCCCTTTCAATCAAAGGTCAAACGAGTTTTTGGTATCAAAACGGCGCACTACAGCGCTAATTGGATCCCAGGCTAGGTTGCCTTGAGATCGTCATTTCTACCTACCTGAGGGAGAATATTTCTTTTTTAAGGTTTTCAACTATATTTAACCAAAAAGCAAGGATTTACTTTATCAATCCAGTACTTTTCCTGTTAAGTATTCATGTAAACAATATAAATATAAAATGTAGCTATACACGAGTAGGAAAACATTTCCGGATGAAGATTACAATCAATTCAAAAAGGAGGAAAGATTTAATCATAAAACATGTATTTCCCCTACCAGGACATGCAATGTGCCTACTCCCACTTTACTTCTTAGCTTTAGCCTCGAGTATTGATTGCACTTTATGTAAATTGCCGCAATCAGTTCAAGGTTAATATACATATTATAACTCTAACGTCTGACTATTGGTAGATTTAAGAATGATTGGTGGTTCAAAAAAAGAAGGCTTAACCCAAATAGACAATATGTATTTCTTACCTGGAATTAGGCAGCATAGAGATAAGCATGACCAGCACGTTATTTACATCGAGTATTCCAGATTCAACGAGTCGCACAAATGTTTGCGAACTCATAAGACTTAGCTGGATGATGTCCGATTTGCATTGGGTTTTTAGGAATTCAATTTCTTTGATATTATGTTCAAGAACTTTCTTCTCTTTACTTTCACAAATTTTCGCATAGATTTTTTCAAGCAATGCAGATATTTTCACAACCGAAGAATTCTTCGTAACACTTTTGAATTCATCCATATTTGCTCCGTATTGTAATTGCAGGAACTTTTATTTGGAGCACCTGCACTGTCCTAGTGAGTTCTTAGATGATGATGACCGACCGACCCGACGACGACCGTACGACTCGACTGGTTACTGGAATTTGTTTTGATTTGCGCTCTTGCTTTATGAACAGGCTGATTGTTCTTTGTGGCACTAGAAACTAGGTAGTTTAAGTACGCAAGACTTTAAATTAAAAATTAATAAATAAAATAACTCAACAAATCGCGTGCAATGAGATTTTTGCCGATTTGTTGTGTTTTATAAATTTATGTCAAAATCTGATACCATGGGAACAGATGTGTTTAGAGCGTTGACACGACGGTGTCTGTTATGATTTTTTGACAGCACACTTGGCCATGTTCATTTTTATGGGATCTCGAAAATATTGCAAAATGAACGCGCCTAAAATGGAGAACACTTAAACAATGCAATGCACGGATTTTATAAGAATATATTTTGCTCAAACGATTGGTTTATTTTATTTTGCGCGACTTATCTAGAGCATGTAGGCTTGGGCTGTACACATTTACTTATTGTCAAAATAAAGCAAGATGCAAAGGTCTTAAATGATAAATTTTAAAATTATAGCACTTCCTATAATAATCTGCATTTGACTTCTGTAACTTCGGTCGTTGTTAAAATTAACGATTGCGAGATAGAGAGAAAAGATCAAATGCAACAAGTGGGTCGTCTTTTTCAAGCAGCAAACAAGATGCGAGGTAATGGCATTTCCTTCAACAAGGATTACCATTTTAAGGCTCGATAGAGAAGAAGACTTATAAACAAAATGTCGTTCAGGCAACCGAATTTCGAAATTAATTAGAAATAAGAGGTAAAAAATGAAAATAAATGAGTAATATGTGTATAGTTTTTTTTTATAAAGAAAACAAAATCGAGAGCGATGAAGACGGAAAAATGACATATCTGAATCTGACAGATACCACAACATATAATTGGCAAACTATGATGCAACCGCATATGCTGTTTTGTACAGCGGCTTAAATAAACCAAGACAAAATGAACGTGTTCAGCGAATTTAATTGCAATGCCGTCAGACAAGAAAAATCAAAACTTAATAGTAAAAGCTTTATATATAAAAACCATAGTACGATTTCGTGTAGAAATTTTGTATATTTGTCATGTTTGAAGGATTTTGCTCAGGAATTATAATTGTAACTAATATGGGCATGTATATACATACACTGCCAGCCAGAAGCAGGCATTTTCGAAAAGTAAAATAGATATTTTTCCCGTTACATGATGGATTAGAAAAAAACAACTATGATAAAAGAAAAGCTATTTTGTTGACAACAAAATATAAAATTTGGGTATAGGAGAGATTAAGCTTATGACACTTTTATGACAAATTTTTAATTGAGTCAAGAATATGCGAAAATAAATCGGGTCATACGATTAGAAGCTTGGAATAAATCGACGTTGTTTTGTGAAGTTTCTTTTTTTTTGAAAAACGGTATAATTTATAAATGAATTGTTCTTCATTGAGTGTTTATAGAAATAGACAACAAAAAATGTTTGACAGTGGAGGAAAGAGCAAAAATAGATTTTCATTGCTCTAAAGGTCTTTAATTCTTTGATATAGCCGACAAAAAAAAATCAAAGTGATCATTGTGTCAGCAACCATTTAAAAAAACCATCGTCTTTCTTAAAAAATTATAAAAAATAAACATTTCCTCTGCCTTAGAATAGCGTCAAATTCAGCTTTATCGGCAGTTAAAACTAGGGAGAAAGCTAATGTTAAGGCCAGCTTATCCACTGTTAAATGCACAATTCGCCATGCTAAACACTTAAAGCGCCTGAAGTTTAAGAAAAAAACCACCACTTAATGATGCAACGAAGAAGCAACGCTCGTGTTTCGAGGAAGATCACATAAGCTGGGATGTGCAAAAGGGAATGATGGCAAATGATAGGCGGAAGGTTATTTTTTTCCGACGAAAAATTTAACTTAGATGGGCCAGATGGTTATAATTATTTTTCCATCACCTGAGAAAAGAGTAGTGATATTTAAACCGTCACAAAGCCTTCCTCCATGGATTTTTCAGCAGGAAAACGCTCCCATACACACAGTAAGAGGGGTAAATTCCCTAATTGCAAATCAAAACTTCCAGTTGCTGCATTGGCCACCATATTCCTCGGACCTTAACTAATTGAAAATGTGTGGGACTAGCTTACACGTAAGGTACATGAGGGAGGAAAGCAATACGATGACAAGGAAGCGCTAATTCATTGTATTGTAATATGTATACACTCTTTATCTCTTTTAATATCGTGTTATAGTAGGATAAAATAAGAGGCAACATATAGTGCTTCGTTAAGCATCAAATAATTAAGAGGAGAACTCGCTTCGTTAAGCATCGAAAAACATCTAGTGATTAAGAGGAGAACTAAAGGCCCAACTATAATAGACTTAACCGAAAGTAAGCTAATGTCAAAACCCAATGAAAAGTTAAGTCAAAACAAAAAGTAACCATAATGGATTAAAGTAACTTAAGTTAGCGAAATTTAACGAAACTGAGTAGAAAGTCTATTATGGTTAGTGACATATAAGGCTGCGTATCGGTTCGTTCCCTTAAGCTGGCTCGATTAAGTCTACTATAGTTGGGCCTTAACTTCTAGAACATTCAGCGCATACAAGAATCTCGAAGGGGCAACATCTAGTGATTAAGAGGAGAACTAGCTTTGTTAAGCATCGAGAACAACCTAGTAGTTTGTCGAACCGATTTGAGGTATATAAATAGGCGCTCATAAGCGAAGCGGGATGATTATTGGTTGTGAACTGCGATTAAGTAAAGACTGTGTTTAAAAGTAATAATTGAGTAAATACTGTGTTTGAAAAGTATTAATTGAAAGTGTTCAATAAATAAGTTGGAACAATTTACATAAAGTTAAATTGTGTTTTATTTGCAAGTGTGAATAAGCTTTAATTGTCGGACCAAGCCGAATATTACATTATTGTCAGAAGTGGGATTAAAACTTATTAAGAATAAGAACAGTGAGCAGTGATTAAACTATTTTGTGTAAAGTAGTGAAGTTAAAAAAAAATGAGTAAAGTTTTGAAAGACTTAACTATCCCTGAGCTAAAGGCCGAACTAAGCAAACGTGGCTTAAGTGGGACAGGAGTAAAAACCGAACTCGTTAAACGGTTACAGGAATATGTGGAGCAGCAAAATGAAGACCAATTTGCTTTCGAATTAGAAGCAAAAGTGGAAGAGGTAAATGCAAATGTTGCCTTATCTAACATGGTGTCAGTTCTTTTAGCTAAATTTGAAGAAAATAAAAATGATATCCTGAAACAACTTGAAGCCCAAAGAAGCGACCAAAAGCTAGTACAGCAGAATGTTCTCAAGCAACTAGAAACTCAAAGGAATGATGTCCTGAAACAACTAGAAGCCCAAAGAAGCGACCAAAAGCAAGAACAGCAGAATATTTTAGAACGATTCGACGAACAGAAAAACCTTTTTAAAAGCAGGTTTGCGGACTTCGAAGAGAAAATCAAAACTGTCGACGAGCGCGCGAAAAAGAAAATGCACGTTTCGAGAAAATTGACTAACAAATTGAAACCATCACAAATGAATTAGAAAAAGTGCGTTCACCTTGCATATCCAACAGCTGGTAACGAGATAATAAATCAACTTGCTGTTGAAGCCTTTGTGAGAGCTGTGGGCGATATACATCTCCAAGGGGCTATCCGCACTGCACAATAAGACTGGGCATCTACAGCGGCAGCGCAGATTACCACGAAGAGGAACCGCATGGCAACACTTTGGAAACAGAAAGTATTTAACTGGTCAAAGTAACACCAACAACGTTGCTTCCGAAATTGTTTCAAACCCGGTAGAACGAATAAGAACCAACTTTAAGGGGCAGAAGCTGGTTTCTGGTACCAATGGCGCCAGGAACGACATCCAGGTTAACCAAACCAAACGTGACAACAAGAGCACACCGTATAGGCAAGATTGTAAGCATTGCAGACGACAAGAAGGAAAGGAAGTGGTTACTGTCCAACGAACCAGAGCCGATCCCATCAACCCATCGTTGCTCCATATGGCTGGAGCAACGACGAGTTGAGGAAGGCACAACAAGAAGACTCAGATATCGAACCCATCCTCGCATGGAAAGAACACCAGGAAAAACCAGAATGGACTGATATCTCCGATAGAAGTCTGACTATGAAGGTCTATTGGGCACAGTGGGACTCGTTTCATGTCCAAGAGGGTGTTCTTCGACGTAAATGGGAATCAGCAGATGGAAAGTCTTATGTAATGCAGCTAGTCTTACCGAGATCGAAGGTTATGGATGTTCTGCGAGATATGCATATTGGAGTTTCGGGAGGCCATCTAGGAGTGAACAAGACGCTAGAAAAGGTTCGACAACGATTTTACTGGCTACATGCAAGGGAAGATGTTGAGAAGTGGTGCCGAAAATACGATACCTGTGCTGCCACCAAAGGCCCGAACAAAAAGAACCACAGCCAAATGCAGCAGTATAATGTCGGAGCACCCTTCGAAAGGATTGCAGTGGACGTGGCGGGTCCATTTCCGAAAACAAATAATGGAAATCATTATATTCTGGTCGTCATAGATTACTTCAGCAAGTCGCCTGAAGCATATGCCATTCCAAACCAAGAAGCTAAAACAGTCGCAGACCAAATTGTCTTAAACTGGGTGAGCAGATTCGGCGTTCCATTAGAACTACATTCTGACCAGGGAAGGAATTTTAAATCAAACATATTTCAGGAATTTTGTGGGCTTCTTGACATCAAGAAGACAAGAACAACACCACTTCACACACAATCTGATGGCTTGGTCGAACGATTCAACCCAACCCTAAAGGAACATCTTTGCAAAGTTGTGGACGACAACCAGCGAGATTGGGATCGACACATTCCACTGTTTTTGATGGCGTATGGAAGTGCAAGGCATAGCTCAACTGGCGATACACCGTCTGAGATTTTGATAAGAAGGAACATCAGGCTGCCGAGCGAAATAAAATTCGGATGTCCCACGTCGGAGCCGCAAGCCGAGGATGACTACATTAATGACCTCAGAGACCGAATGAAAACACGCTACGATATACGAGCGACAACAACAGAGTTCTAAGCTGGAGATCGGGTATGGCTTTACAATCCCCATCGCCAAAAAGGGTTGTCACCGAAACTTCAACGGGACTGGGAAGGTCCATATACAGTCATAAAAAAATCAACGATGTCGTGTACTGGATACAAAAGGGAGTCAGAGGAAAATGTACGAGCGTTGGATCCATGAGCTGAGTCACCTGAGTTATCTTTTCAGGAACTAGGATCAAAAGAACATAAATATCGCTCTGAATGCACAAGCTCACGATTTAATCCAAGAGCGTCTGACACATATTGTGCGGCACTCTGGTCAGCGTCTGTACCCTGTGGGGCTGCTGATTATAAACTATGGATAGAAGTAACTGACCTATTTATGGTACGAACACTAAGTTAAAAAAATTATGGCAATGAACAAAAGGACTAGATTAAATACCCCAGGTGGTTCTCCAGTGAAACAGGTAAATCCACTCTCTTTCGAGGTCGGTCCTATGGATTCTCGGGAGGACCAATTATTGCTTAAAAATATTGAGAGACGGAGTTCAAAGATGCAGAGATCTCCCCCAAACAAATTTACTTCAGAGGTTATATCATCGACAACCTCAAACAATACTATAGATGTTAAAAACATCAGCGAAAAAGGAACCAAAATCAATGAAGAGATCGACATCACAGATCAACAGAGTTCCAACAAAGTCAAATAGAAAGACCAATACAAATAAAAGAACTACTTTGAAGAATGGCAAATTGAAATAGCGGCAATAAAAGCTTCAAGTGAAAAAAACTCGAAGAGAAAGTTTCTTTGCTTGACAAGAAAAATTCAGAGTCCACGCTTCAGTTAAGTCCAAAATATATTGAACCTGAATATCAAACTGATGAATAAGAGCTCTTGTTTGAAACTGAGGAAAAGAAAAATAAGCATACCGCAAAGAAACGTAAACGTAGTCCCGAGACTCTTTCAAGAAATCAGAAAAGCTCTAAAACCGAAAATAACAAAGAGTTGATTACAGGAAGATTATGATCTCAGGATTTGCAATTTTTGGAGATCTTAAGAAAATAATATAAAAATGCACTAAAAAAGCTTGCAAATACACGTCGTACAACAAAGACAACTGGAAAGTCACAGTCGAAGAAGCTGAGGAGTATAGATCTGTCACTGAAGAACTGAGCAAACACCAAATACAATGGCACTCATATGAGAACAAAGCTACAAGGTCAATAAAAGTAGTAGCCAGAGGTCCGCATTCCTCATCCTCTCCCGAGGAAGTAGTAGAAGATCTTTTACAAAAAGGCTTGCAAGCCCTTGATGCAGTCAATCTATTTAAGAATGACACAATTAAAAACTCCTCTGGAGAATCAATGACAAGTAAGAGGTTACTACCTTTATTCATGCTTATCTACTTTTGACAACAAACAAAGTCTCGAGAAGATTTATAAAGTAAGATCAATCTTGGACATAGCTGTTAAAATTGAACCACTCCGAAAATCTAAAGTTGTTCCGCAGTGCAAACGGTGCCAAGCTTTTAGTCATACCCAAAAATACTGCAACCGAGAGTTTGCTTGTGTAAAGTGCGAAGTAAAACATCGAACTAAAAATTGTCCTATGAGCAAAGATCAGAAAGCAAAATGTGTGAACTGCCAAGGTAATCACCCGGCAAGCTATAGAGGCTGCCCAGTTGCCAAAAAATTCCAAGAGTTCATAAGCAAAAATACATCTGCTAGAGACAAACACAGAAACACAGCAAATACCGATTAAACTGCTGAAAACAATACTAAGAAGACCCTTGACCTTTCAAGACCTTGACGATTCAAGACCGTGACCTTTCAAGACCTCTTGACCTTTTAAGACCTCTTGACCCTTGACCTTTCACGACCTCTTGACCCTTGACCTTTCAAGGCCTCTTGACCCTTGACCTTTCAAGGTCAAGGTTGCAAGGGGGCAGCATGCCCCCCATACACACCCCATTGTTGCATGCACCTTACTGTTGCATACACCCAAACTCGCACCTACCATTATTACTATCAAAATAAGAGCACTCAAGCATAATTATATTAAAATATATCAAAAACTAAAAGACAAAATCATCTAGATTTCAGTTTTTGATCAAAAACAAGTAAGAGCAATTAATTCTAATATAAAAATTATAGTAGATAATCTTAAAGTATTGAAAAATTACTCTTTAAATCTTTTTTAACCTTTCTTTACTCAAATTTTGAGTTTAAAATAAAATTTTTCAAAAACCACCCACAGTTTTGACTTGATTTAAAATCTGGCTAATAGAACAGAATCCTAAACGGGATGACATAGACCCCCCCTCCCATAGTAAAAAATGCTGATTTTTAACCGTTCTTAAGAAATTCGTTATAATATCTTGTCACCATAGTTATCGTACTCTTGCCGTTAAGTGTGAATTATGACTTATAATTTAATATTCAACACTTCTTGGAGATTTGCAATTTTTTTAAAAACTTATTTGAAAAAAGTTTGAAAAAGAGGCTGGGATGCGACCCACACTGATAACTTCCCATCCCGTCTGTCGATTTGTCTTGCTTGAAAGTTTGTAGGTTTTCGTGTTGGTTTACAAAAGTTGTTGGTTAAATTATTCTTAAAAATTTTAAAATTACTAACAAAATTTTTCATATAGGTACAATTGTTTAGTTTGATAATCTTAATTAGATTTTTAGTCGAAAAAAGAATGTTTACTAATTTTAGTAGTATTTCTGAAATTTTTAAAAATTGGATGAATGAAGTTAATTTGAGAGATATCAAGAACCGACCATTAATTTTAACCAAATTTGTGCACGATTTCTTGTAGATTTTTT
The DNA here is from genome assembly GCF_945859685.1 of Eupeodes corollae. Taxonomy (NCBI): domain Eukaryota; kingdom Metazoa; phylum Arthropoda; class Insecta; order Diptera; family Syrphidae; genus Eupeodes; species Eupeodes corollae. Next base: position 160,740,171 of record NC_079147.1, read on the forward strand.
TTTTAATGAAAAACGGACTGTTTGATTTTAATAAAAAAATCTACTGAATATAGAAAACAATATTTTCTTTGGAATCAAAAAAGTTGAAGACAATATTTTTAATTTTTGAAAAGATATTTGAGTCGAAAGTAAATTTTTACCAAGTTTTATTAATTTTTTTGTACAGGTTTTTATTTTTTGTAAAAAAAAAACTGTCAATTAAATTTTTCTTGAAATTTTACCAAACGTTAAAAACTTTATTTTTCGTGGCATAAAATTTTTTTGAAGATAAAATTATTTTGTCTTAGTAAAATTTTCGAGGTGACAAATTTTTTTTTTCAGTGACACCTACGTCCGTGTATCAGACTTGGTACATTTTGGAATACGATTTGGAAATATTCATGCGCTCTTAATTTTGTTTAAGAAATAAAATGAATCGCCAATAAGTCCCATGTATCATTTTTGATACATAGTACCCGTGGCATGATGGTTAGTGCGTTGTGGAAATCAAGGGCACCCGGCTAACTATAGGGGTTGCCCTAGGGTCCAAGAAATGAAGAAAAAACAGGCCAGCCAAAAAGCCGAAAGAAGTCGAACAGTTCGACAGGCTCCGATACAAAAATTCGTAGATCCCAAATTTTCCTACGCCCAAATGGTGTCAGGGAATGGGAACACGAGACAGGCTCCACCAACGGTTGCCCCAAAGGCCCCTGTGCCTAAGGCACCAGAGGTACAGCCTGACATTGTAGCCTTGTTGTTGAGCATTCAAGGTCAACTAACAGGACTGCAAAGTCAGATAAAGGAGCAAGGCAAAAGGGTAGATCATCTCTACTCTTTGTTGCCTGGCCTGGCGCAATTAAGACCATAATGGGCGCGCTGCCGGAGACGCGCCTAAAAGTCCTAGCTGTGAATGTAAATTCACTGATTAGGATTGAACGAAGAGCCAATATGTTCCAATTGTTGACAGACTACAGTCCCGATGTGTTTATGGCTAGCGAAACTAAGCTAAACCACAAACACAAATTGACTCATAAAAATTACAATATCGTAAGAAGAGACCGGCCCGACTCCACTCAAGGGGGCGTTGTCGCTCTCTTTATACGAAAAGACATTAATTATAAAGTCATATACAACAATGAATTGCGAAAGCTCAAGACGCTAGAAGTTTGCGTTGTATGCATCTCTCTCTCTCAAGGGAAGCGAATGTATATGATTGCGGCTTATGCGGCTGGAGCTCCGCAGGTCACTTACTTTGCATCAGAACTCGAGATTGTTTTTAGAGAACTTAAACTGAGCTTGGAAGAAAACTATTTCATCTTGGCCGGTGATTTGAACGCAAAACATGAAGATTGGGGAAATCAACATAGTAATCCCAGAGGTAATCATCTTTTTAATTTGATGAATCTTTACAGCGTTGAATATGGCGTCGACCTGCTGGCTACTGAAAGGCCATCGTATCCAAGAAGCGGCTAATTTCTGGACCTTTTGCTGTACGACACCAGACTGACAGTTACAGACAAAGTGGGTAATCACCCGCGAAACTGCTTACAGACAGTCGAGTACGACAGTGATCACTGCGGACTGGCTGCTGTAATGCAGATTCCGAACGAACGCGTGGAGTTGGAGGAATACGTTGCAACGTACTCTTACAATTACAGTAAGATGCGTTGGCCTCGTTTCACCAACGCCTTAGCGAGAGAACTTCGTTCGAGTGACATAGCCCCACCAAACAACAGAAACCTGACAAATACAGAAATTGACCAACACATACAACAGATGGACGAAACAATAAAACGAACGATGGAACGGACAATCCCAAAGTACAAAGAACGGGACCAAATGGACGCTTACAGAAACGCGACAATTGACGCACTACGTACGCACAAAAGTGGCTTACTGACAAGACTCAAAAACTTGCACAGACGACTTACAGACCCACGCGACTTGTAGGTTAGAACACTGAAATCGTCAAAAAAATGTCAATCTGTTAATTAAGGAGAACTACAGGTTATCAATTAACAAGTACTGGGACCGCAAGATCCGGTCAGTTAATTCGAGTGACCCTAGTATGTTCCCCAAAATCAACAAGATATTTAGGAAAAAAAACGATAATGACCTTCCGTGTCTTAAACTCCAAAGAACTGAAGAGAACAGAGACGTACTCAGGACAGCGCAAATAGATCCAGAGGAAGCCATCTTTGACGATGACTTTTACATAATTGAAGATCCGAAGGAAAAAGTGGAGGCGGTGGGAGCTGCTTTCCAGCAAGTGTACAAGGTGAATGTTAGCATTCACCCCAACCACGACCTGGAAAACAGAGCCCTACTTAATCACTTTTACCTCCGTAATGATATCACACATTGGCGATCTGAGAACCGCGGTTTCATGCGGTTCAATGACGATTCCTTGGCAAATGCCATAATCGCCGAGCAAACGGGACCAAGTCCCTTGTTAGTGACGAAGGTTGAGCTTCAACTCATCTTCAATTCAATAAAAAATAAAAACTCAGCAGGTGTCGATGGTATATCCAACGTTGTACTAAGACATTTACCGATGGAAGCAATTGACATTTACACCACGCTCTTCAATAATGCACTGAATTATGCATATTATCCAGTGCATTGGAAGACCGCTGTGGTTCATCCTCTCCCGAAAAAGGGAAAGGACAACTACAACCCGTCAAATCTTCGGTCGATAAGTCTTCTTCCGAGCATCAGCAAAGTTTTCGAAAAAATTTACACCAGCGGTCTGATAGGTAGTCTTACAAAGGCAATTGCGTACGACGACGATCTAATTGCGTACAGAACGGCACGAAAGGTTGAGGTTATTGGAATTCTCTTGCAGCGTGATTTCGACAAGATTCAGCGATATTGCGACGACTGGAAACTGAAAATAATTGTCCAGAATCAGAGACAATTCTGTTCCGGACTCCTTTGGCTAGGGCCACGAGGGATACGTGTAAGAATTGGCGCAAGATGGTCATCGTTGATTTTCACGGGCAGCCATTAGCGAGCAAAAGTGTAGTGAAGTACCTCGGTATCTGGTTAGATCAGTATTTATATTTCGACAGACATATAAATGCTGCTCTGACCAGGGCCAGAGGAGCCTTCGCTCTGACGAAACGGCTTTTTTTTAGCAGTCGGCTTGACCCCAGAGTGAAGGTAATTTGCTACATGGCCCTCATACGGCCAATGATCGTGTATGGTTGTCTTGTGTGGTTCAACGTTGCCCCTTCCCAGATGGAGAAGTTTCGGGTGTTCGAGCGGCAGTGTTTACGACGCTGTACCGGCTTATATCGAACAGCCGAATCTTCTTATGTGCATTACTATTCCAACGAGGATAGAATCAACAGAATTGACAATTTCGTGATAAAACTCGTTCGAGGTCACATTGCAAGATGTCTTCGACCAACAATTTAATTTTCGGGGCGTTCTATCCGAACCACGAGTATTTTGAAAGTGCACGCTTGAGCGGCACGGAGTTCCGCTAATCTACCACTACAGACGAAGAACCGTGAATGTATAACTCGTTTACAATCGGGACGTTATGGCACACGACAGAACAGAGTTCCTTCGGTACAGTAGGACTGTTTCTTAATGGGACCGAATTGATAGGGTAAAGCAGTTGAAACCATTTTTGGTGGCTTCAATCGGGAATTAATAGTGCGTAGTCGCGAGGGAGTTTTAAGCGTTGGTCGGCTTATGGAAAACAAATAGTTAGATTTGCTGCTGTGGTTGTTCTAGCTTTAAGTAGTTTATAGGTAGAATAGGTAGTTTAAGGCAGCTTTAAGTTTTATATTAAGGACCTTATTTTAAGTAGTTTTTAAATAAAAATAAAAAAGGACCTTGATATAATTTTTTCTTAAAATTTTCTAATAAATACAAAATAAATAAAACTTAAATTAAAGTAAAATAGATCTTACGGCCAAAAGGCATGAGGAGTTAGTGTTATAGTTAAGCTTAGAGTGTCCGTATGGGACCATTAAGTTAGTTGTAAGTTATGGATAATTAGGCTTGTTTTATGAATTTTGTCTAGCTTTAAGATAGGTTTAAGAATGAACTAATAAAAATGAATTTAAAAAAAAAAAGAAAAAAAAAGTGCTTTCGACTGTCATGCCAAAGGTCTTGGGTTCGATCCCTGCCCATGCCATCTAAAGTCTTTTCACGTTTACTGCCTCTTGCGAGGAATTGACAAATTCTCCACGAGTAACTCTTTTCATGAAAAAGTGCTTTCTGAAATAAGCCGTTCGGATTCGGCATATAAACTGTAGGTCCCCTCCATTCCTAACAACATTACTCGCACATAGGAATGGTTGAGAGTTTTAAGTCACTAGGCCCTACTTCTCAGCAGACTGTTGCGCCACCCAATTTGTTTATTTTTATTAAATGCGATGGGGCAGTTAACCCAAGGCTTCACAACGTATTTAAAAACGATTTCATAGAGTTTACCATTTTATAGATAGTTACCGTTATTTTTTTAACTGAATCATTATTTAAATAATAAAAAAATTACATATTTGTTAAAGTCAATTAAGTTCGATTTATTTTTCTTATTTTCTTTTAAGCAACTTATATTATATGTTTTTTTGAATCTTTAAACTTTTTAAGTTGTAAGTTTGGAAATTAAATTTAAAAAAAAAATAAAAATTAAAAAAAAACTAATTAAACAAAATGAAAAGAATTAACATAATCTCTAGAAACTATTAAGAACTACAACAAAATTTTGTAACTTCATCACATTTGATAACTTTATAGTACACATACACTTAAAATTATTTATTTTGTAATTAACATAATTTATAATTTAAATTTGATATTAAACAAATCGTAGATTAATAAATAAAATATTAATATCATTAAAATTAAAATTAAACAAAAAAGGAAATATCGCAAAAAGCCATATTTGGTTTTATCTGTATGTTTGTTTTGTTTTGTATTTTTAAATGTTTGTTGCTTAAGATTTTATAGACTCTAAAACATGATCTTCAAGATGTTTGACTGAACGTTATTTTCTTTATTGTCCGTACCAATTAATGTATAGTTTTTTTTTGGTATTGTTGTTATCATTACATTATCCGCAGTACTTCAAGTTCAAATTGTTCTAGCAATATGTTTTAGTTTCCATACTAAGCTTATAAGAATCCTTTTACTAACAATAAGAACCAGTTAAAAGCTAAAGATTAAGATTATTTGGAACAATATTTTTGAAACTATAATGTTCTGGGTAACACACTGTAAGGTAAGAGTTTTTATTGTATTTGATTTTGCTTTTGTGTATTAAGTGTTTTATTTGTGCAAAGTGGAAGGAAAACAAAATTAATTGATCTGCAAATGATTGGAATAATAAAAAGTTAATATTATCGAAAAAGAAAACAGACGAAGTCATTCAATAAATTAAAGACGGCAAAATAAAATTGATGATTCTGTAATATTTTAATTAACTTAGTTGTTAAATGAAGTCATAGAATAGAATTCTATTCAAAGGCTCATTTAAAAAAACATAATAGCCAGCGGAAAAGTTTTATATTTGTTTATAAAAAAGATATGCCATTCATAATGTACTACTAACGAGAAAATAGATTTTTTTTTTTTTAATTCACCATAACTAAAGCTACAGCAGACGGAATATAAAAGCCGCACATATTCGCGGTTCTGACAAAAGTTTAAAAAGTACGTGACAAAAGTTTAAAAAATAGCGCAAATAAGGATGTATAGACGATGTGTGGAATCTGTCCCAAATACCGCACAATTGTTTGCGTAAATTTGCTCGCATATTAAGTTACACCAATGAGTGCGCAAATCTTACGGCCATTGTGTGTCGTGTTCAAGCGATATGTGGAAAATCCGGACATTACCCATTTCCGATCATATGAAGGTTTGCGAGAGTATAATAGATTTTTTGACATTGTGATTTGTCTTTAGTGTCGGTAGTTATTGGTTTTGGGTGAATCCATTTCTCGAAGTAAGGGAACTTTATGATTTAGAGGCGCACCTACTCAAGAACTTACTATGGGAGGACGGTGAAGACTATAAGAATTATCTTAGTATGTCGGTCGACAGCTTTGAAGCTGTTCTGTGCCTAGTAAAGATAACTTTGAGTTAATGAATTTGGCCACTCGGCAACAATTTAAACGAAATTTAATTTTAATTTCAAAAAGACTGTGGAAAATGGACGCTCACCACTACATACAACACTAACGTCACATTTGATGACAGGATTTTGATCCGCTCGAAAAATCTAAAATGCGATTGGCCGATCAAGAAAAAAAAAACTTTGGAACAATGCGGAACAACCTAGAACAACTTTCCAAAATTGGAAAATCGAAAAAAGGGGGGCTAACTTCACGCACTCCTGGTTTTCAACGGACTGTTGAGGCACCTAATTTATTTATAATTGCTTTGTTACTTCCATTATTACCGATTACTTTTGGCTCGAGTTGCAAGCTATGGACTTTGATGAGAGGATGGTGCCACAAGTCACACAGCACACCTTTATTGTAGAGTAACTTTGATAATCGTGGTTATCCCAAGAAATGGTCCAATCGATTGGCCGGCCCGTGATTTCGTGTGTTTTAACACTTCTAAACTATTTTCTGTCATTAGTTTATGCCAAAAAGTCCACGTTGTAAAAGCTGAGAGCATACATTGAACATAAGATTCCGGGCTTTTCGCCCGAAATTTCTTATCAAGTAATCGAAAAAGAAATCGAGTTTAATTCACAAAAGTTGATTGCACTTAAGGTCGCTTATAAAGTTAAGTTTAGAAACAAAGTTATTCTGTTTTTGCGGTTTCGCCGCCTTGCCGAAAATCGACGGCAAACCATTTGCGCGAGTGTGGAGCCTGTCACAAAAGGGTGTTCAGAAAATATGCGTCGATAGTCGAAAAAGACTTTAAAAACCGTGAGAACCGAAAACTTTTTCTGTTTTTATATGCCGTCTTCTTGTAGTTTAAGTTGCATTTTAATGTTATGCGCTCGATGTACCAAAGTATAAAAATGCATAAACTTTCTAGTTGCATAAACAATTTGTTTGAACTTTTCAATTAATTATCCTTTATGAAGTTTCTGTATACTTTAGCTTATTTTTGGTAAAAAGGTTATTGATCAAATTATAAGCTTTTCAATAAAATTCAAGTGTAAACGTCTTTTCTAAGTGAGACTCGATTTTATTGATAATTGTTGAAAGTATCTTGATTCATTTAAAAAAAAAATAAAGAAAAAAGTTAAAACCTTTTTGTTTCTAACATTCAATATTAACGCTTGGGTGACGAATTGCAGCCAATTACTACAAACGAAAAATGATAAGTGAAACATATTAATATAATAATATACCGTGGATGTACGTTTTTCTCCCTCCTCTCTTACACTATACAAAAATTAGCACTTCTATGAATTTCGGTGAAAAGCGGGGCGGAATAATCTATGTGTATTCTGTATTGATTTGGTATGGCAATTTAAGATATAAATTTATAATAGGTACATATTTTGATTTGTTTTCTTTTTCTTTTTACTCTTGTCTACAATTTTAAAGTGTATGGATGTTTTGTTTATGTTGTTAATATCATTTTTTTTTGTTGAAATTTTTAACTACTCAAAAACGCGTTGAGTATTTTTAATTTTTTTAAAAAGACTCGCTGTGGAATATTCCCTGAAAGAGTTTTGTTAAAAATCAAAACCGTTAGCTTTGACTTGGTGCTCCTGGTTCAGATCTTGTACTAGAACCATTTGCTTGCGGCGGCGGTGGCGGCGGAGATGTCATTGAGATCGGCTTAAAATGATGTACGGGGCGGAAACTTTTAAGCTGTGTTGTGCCATTAAACCGAACATTAACATCTCCCACCATGCTAAGTGGATGCATTTCTTCGATTTTCATTCCAACATCTTGACGATTGATCAAAGGCGACTTTTGACCAGAACTATTGCTGATGCATATTGATGGTGGTGGACTTATGGGTGTGCCAACACCACTGTCTACCTCAATTGGACTTTTTAAATTACTCACAACACGATCGACATGAGTAGGTAACTTCAGTTCATCGTATCTACTGTGTACCTCAGTAGTCATGTTGTTATCAATAAGTCGATTAGGTCTTTGTTGTTGCTGTTGTTGTTGATTTTGATTGCTGTTTTGATTTAATGAAGCTCCTCCAGCGCGTTGTTGCCTTAGATGTTCATAAGTGTTCTCAAAGAATGGTGTCTTCTTTTTGACAGGTGAGGAACCTTCTTCACGTTCATTGAGTTCTTCGAGAACTTTAAGTGGGAATCCCAAATGACTATTAACCGAAATGGATTTGTTTATTTTGCGGTCTGAAAAGTATGGTCTTCGGCGTTGCTTCTCAATGTCTTCCAATTGTTGTATTATTCTACGAACATCACTTGGCAGATCTAAATCCAGATCATGCTCCACAACATGACCAATAAATCGTCCTAATGTTTGGATTGTCAATTCTAAAGTTTGAACTTGTGACTGGAGTGTAGTAATTTGTGTTTGTTGTGAAGCACGAGTTTTTTCCAGCTGAGCGATACTGGATTGAGCGAACTGATTAAAAGAAAAAGTTTAATAAACAAAAATCAAGGATTTTATAAACGTATAATTTTTTACCTGTAATTGTGTTTCTAAATGTTGGCTTTGAGCTTTTTCGCGATTAAGCATCTCTAGATGATGTTTTGTGGTTGTTATTTCTTCCTGGAGGACGTTGTATTCAACTTTGTATTCAGTAAGTTGCTTACTGATGTCCATGGTAAATATCTAAAAATAGACAAATAAAATAAGATATTTTTTAAAATGATCCTTTTCTTTATTATATAACAGTAACAATGTATTTAATATTTGGGTACTGATGAGAGTGTAAACAGCCATCCACCTTTAAATCAAAATAGATATATACAGTGGTGCTAGAAACATTCCGGATTTTGTTGGTCAAGTTTATTAAGCCATGTTTTACTACCCAAGAATGTACACATTTTTTTTATATTTTCTATAATGTAATAAGATCATACAAGAATTAAAACAAGCTAAAAAAATCCACACAATAAATGATGGTAACAAAAAATTAAATAAATTCAGAAATTGGTCTGCTAAAAACTAACCGGATTTTTGTCACTAGATCTTAAAAATTAATATTTTGATGAGGCATTGACATGATTAAATTGTCGATTATTAGGTTTTTTTTTAGATAAGATTGGTTTTTATTTTAATAACGTAAATTAAAATTTTTTATAAAGTTTACAAACAAAAAACAAAAAGCATGGCTTTACTGCCATCTGCCTAGTTGACAAATCATAAAAAAGATAACATAGCTCAATAATATATTTAAAAACTTTCATTCATAATTCTACTTCTATAGAGAAGAGCTAGCCTGCAAGATAGATATAATTTTTAACTTCCATATTGTTAGTTAAGAGTATAACTTGATTTTGCGTCAATATTTCGCTACCAAAAGCATACCTTCTTATTTCTTTAAGAACTGGACATCTTCCAACAAAGAGTTAAACATCCTTCCTTTCCTTTAAATTGCACAGTGGGCATATAATTGGTATGTCATCTCTATAAGGTCTAAAATTCAGCTGCATAACTCCTCTCAATTTAACCATCATTGAAATTTCGACAATGCTATTATCGTCCCTAAAATAATTCCTCTCTCCCAATTTGTGATTTAGCTGACAGTAGAGATGTCTGTACATAGATCCTGTGGCGTCATTCATAGTATTTCTCTCGTTGTTTTATGTCCACTGAGGAAATGAGCTGGTATAAAGAAGCTTTTAAATCATCCTGACTATTACACAAAAAGTTAAGTTCCATTCCTCATTCTCTGACCAAATTTATCCAATCAGCACACCAACTTGTTTTGGTTCGTATTACTTGAAGCGGTGCTATCATCGGAAGTCTATTATTGCTCATCTTCATAACTCTTAAGATGTAATCGACTTGCATTTTTAGGGTTTCTATAAACATAGGTGATAATCCTGATTCCAACATAATAACATAGTTTGGTGTATTTGATGGCAGTCTAAAAATTCGCTTAATAAAGTATCGGAGAAGTTTCTCAACTGTTTCGTATTGCTTCGTTCCCCAAGTTTATAAAGCGTAAAACATGACAGACTCAGATACCGCTTCAAATATCTTAATTTTGTTGCTATGTGCTATACTTTTGTTAGAAAAACATATTTTCCAAGTTGTAATGATTGGCCCTTTAGCCTTAACTAGTTTCTCTCTTAGATGAACTTTCATGCTCAAATTTTTCGTTAAGTGAGCTCCAATTTATTTTAGTTCCGTGACAACTTTAATGACCTCTCCATTATAGAATCATTTTTCTTTCGCTAAATTGCGGCCTCCTCCTCGTTTAAAAATCAAAATTTTGGACTTATTAAGATTCACCATCAAACTCCGAAGCTGGCAATATTGATACAGGCGATTTATCAGTAACTGCAATGATTCAGGTAATGCTGCCAAAAGAACAATGTCGTCCGCAAACAGCAATGGTTTTGTTATTTGTCCGGTGAAGTCTATGCCACCTGGTAAGAGGCCTGTGAGATCTTCAATAAACAAGGCGAACAGACTCGGACTCAATGTACAGCCTTGTCTGACTCCCGATTGTGTTTTAAACCCTCTCGACAACTCTTCTCCATTTCATACCCTAGCAATTGTATATGCATATGGATTTTGTATAACTCTTCCGAACTTCCATGACATTCCGTTTCTATACGGCTTGTAGATCATATCAATTCAGATTTAAAGTCAACGAAAAACGTATACTATATAATGGATTAAAAACTTTTTCCCGTTCAGCTGCTTTGCATTGTTCTAAAACTCCTTTTCGCTTTTACAAGACGCTAATCTCTTGGATGCAGCTTCGAAGAATGCTGCCTTCTTTAGCTTACATACTGCCTTGAAAGATCTATTAGCCAACAAATATTGATTTTTGAAGTAGCCATCATTTGAATATCTGTATGCTCTAAGCCAGCTAAACGATAACTCCCTTGCCTTTCTACAGTCTACATGAAACCATGGCTCTATGAAGTTCTCCTGGGCTTTGCTGTTGGCAGCTACAGTTGGATACAACTCCTTGATTATTTTATCCAGCTTGGATAGATCACAATTTCTTTGACCCAGCAGTGAGATATCAAGCCTTACTTGATATTTAATCTCCTTTGTCGGTTTCCATTTCAGTTTCGTTAGGGAGTGTATTACCTTGGCTTCTTGAGCTTCTCTGGAAATCAGTGCGAACGTTATGATCATTGGAAAGTGGTCTGAATACGGTACAGTCTCTATTTTAATGTCAATCATATGCTCATTCCATTCGTTGCCTACGAGACTATAGTCTATCACAAAGTTTCCCTGACCACTGACAAAAGTTAATTGACCTTCCATATCTGACAAGCTTGTACCATTTTGTATTCTCAACCTGTACGAGTTACACAGGTCAATAAGCTTTAAGCCTCTTGCGTTGCAGACTAAATCCCTCGATTTACTCTCGATTCCCAGTACACTATTCTCATTTCCAGCTTGACTTCCAGTTCTTGCATTCATGTCCCCCACAGCAAGCATCAATAGCGCTATTTTCAAATCCTCTTCTGAAGAAAGGATGGTATTTTAAAAATGGGGAGGAGGTGTCACTAAGAACGGTTGATAAAATCCTGCTAGACTGTTGTACTCTGGTGATACCAATGGCATTGCAAATTTATTCGTAAATTTGGGTTATTGACACATGCGTTAGGTTAGGTTAAGTGGCTGTCCGTGATAAAGTAGGACACACTTAGAAATGGATACCTGGAAGTTTTTTTTTCCCAATTGAGGCTTTGAAATAGTGTAGTCTATGTACTTTGGTACAGAACCATAGAGGTTCAAAATGATGGAGTGTCCCACATTGTTGTTGGTCCATTGAGATGAGGCGTTGAGTCTTATAGCTGTACTCGCTGCCACTTGTTTGCTAAAAATGTCGAGGGGTGTCAGATGGAGGAGAGTGTCTAAAGCTGCTGAGGGTGTGGTTCTCAATAGACACAGGTACAGACAATGTTAGAGAATTCATTTGAAGTCAGCTGCTGTTTGAACGTAAATTTAGAACCAGGCAATGTAAAGGTTCAGATGATGCAAGGGTAATGCACGTTTCTAGTGTCTGATTGTCCAGCTGCCAAAAAATTACCTTTCATTTAAAACTTTATTAGAATTCAAGTCTACTTATGTCAAAATGTCAGCAGATCATAATTTCTGATTCTCAACACAATTTTATTTAAAGGTTTATGTAAAAGGGCTTCTTGTCATATTGGAATGAATAAGGACTTTTTCTTTACAAAACAAAATTGAACTTATGAGGAATTTGTAACTTGTGTAAGGAGTTTTCTTTTGTAGATAAAAATGTTGTTGGTACTTTCTACACGTAGAAAAAAATTCAAGTAAAGTCCCATGTTAAATGGCTGCCAGCCTTTGAAAGGGTTACCAATTTAAAATATGAAAAAAAAAAATTCAAAGCATTAAGTATATGTAGGTACTACAAATGCAATGAGAACTACACCAACTGCAGCCCCAGAGACTTTGCTCTCGCTAGCTCCTCTCGATATATTCGTGAAAGAACTGGCGGCCAAAAGCTCATTACGTCTAATTCAGTGTAATAACTTTTGACATAGACATTGGCACTTAGACAGACTATTTAAGGCCGTACATAGATTTTAACCCAGTAGCAGTAGTAACAGAAATTCATAAAAGGAATGACTGGATAGAAAACGGGGCAAACAAAAATGATGTATGTCTTTACGGATGGTTCCCAAACGGAGGAGGGATTAGTGCCTGTATCTTTTAACGTAAGCTTCCAAATTACTCCAATGTCTTTCAAGCAGAAGTACTGGCGGTTTCTGTTGCCAAGAAGCAATCAAGGCAATATCTGACACTGTCACAAAGTTAAGATTGGGAGCTTCGTTCACTCAGCGAAACCAACACGGTTAACCTCTGTTAGGTCCTCAGTTCAAGCAATATAGTATCAATGATATACAGGCAAACAGAGCAGGTAAATTGACAAATCCACCAAAGTTTCGTTAGACAGTATCTTGCAGGCGATGTTTAAAAGGCTGATGCCTCTGTAGTTAGCGCAGAAAAGGTGGTCAACTTTCTTATGGATCGTGCAGATAGTGCTTAAATTCCAATCGTCGGGAATGCTTTCTTCCGACCAGATTTTGGTTATGTGTTGGTGCATGCTCCTTACCAGATCAGCTCCCACGTGCTTGAAAAGCTCCGACTATAAACCGTCATCACTGGGAACTTTGTTTAACTTGAGCCTGGTGATTGCAACTCTCATTCAGGTCGGGTGGGTGGAACTCTAGGTCATCAACCAATTGAATTTGTCGGAGGTGCTCGGGATCGTGGGCTTCATTGCCATTGAGTAGCTAGTATAAATGATCTTTCACTACAGTATTTCCCTACTTATCTTTGCAGGCTCCAGGGCGGATAGTGAATCCCGTAGTTTGCCTATTGACTCGTCTATAAAAACTCTGCACCTGTTTCCTATTAAAGCATCCTTAGATTTCCTCGACTCCACGCTGCTCATGGGAATTTTTCTTTCTTATGAGCAAGAGATTCTCATCTCTTCTTTTATTGACAAAGTGCTGAAGGGAGATCCGTGTCCTTCTTTGCTGCCACAGTCTGTATGCCTCCGTTTTGGCTTTGTTTGCCTGAGATAACTCGAATTCAAACCCGAGGTTCCTTGGTGGCAGTTGTGAGAACCCTAGCACTTCTTACGCAGTATTCCTCATTGCCTATTAGCAAAGCTGCCAGAGGGTCTCCGGACACATCTCATTCGTAGTCGGGTTCGTTCTTTGCAAACTCTAAGGATATTTTGCAAAGGCATTACTTCCTGCTGCAGTTTTCCAATGTTGAATCTTCTCCTCGTGGTTGATGTTAGCCTAATAGCTTCCATGGATATTCGCACGTGCAGTTTTGCACCAACTAAATAGTGATCGGAATCTACGAGTATGTTGCGTGCGAACGCTAAGTATGCTAGGAAGTGTCTTCCGTCGATAACAACATAATCGATTTGGTTGCAGTTTGATCGTCGGAGGACCACCAAGTGGATATCAGGACGGGGGAATCTAGTGCTACTCAGCACCATGTTTTTTTCGGCTAGGTAGTTGATAAGTGAATTCAACTTTGATTAAATATTTTAATTAAGACATTGAAAGTCTTTCCAATACACCTATCATATGTTACTTTTTTTACGATGTTTTTCAATAAGTAGTGCCTTTTTTGCTGGTCGGAACGCTATGATAAATTTAGATCCCCACAGATGTTTTTTTAGGACGCAAAAGGGTCCTTAAGAACAAAATTCTTTATGCGCCTATCTGTTTTAGCTTTTGTTTGGCGAGGGCGTCCACCACGATGATCTGCTGCTACTGATTTTCCGCTTCTAATCTTCTTAATAATGTCATAAACCGTTGAAGTTGGAATTTTCAGCATTTCAGCAATTACATTTTTTTTTGTACCGGCTTGATACTTTTCTAACACTTTATAACAAATAGCGCTTGTGTGACGTGTTTTAGCCATTTTATTAATCGATTTAATTTCTATTTAGACAGCTCACAACCTGCTTAGTTTTTTAAAATTAATTATGTTATCCAAATGACAAGAAAAACCGTTACCTAAACATTAAGACCCGAAGTTTTATATAAAATCCGGTTAGTTTTGAGCAGGGATGTTATGGGGTAAAGTTATATACAGTGTCGAGCATAAGTCATGGTACTCAAAGTGCCATGTCATTAAATGCTTTGAAAGAAAAGAAAACTTAAGGACTTAATTTTCATGCATCAAGTTATTTATTATGATAAAACCTTATTCTTTGTTTTACCAATAGAAAAAATTCAAAAACAAATTGTATTTTCTAGCAAAAAATAATAAAACCTTGAAATCTATGAAAAAAGTAGTGGAAAAGTCTAGGTACTTCTGCACTTTACTTGTTTTAAATGTTTAAATTTGTAACGGTCCTGTTGGCTTTGTTTTTTTTTTTTACATGAAGCTTGTAATATGACATGTGTGTGTCAATCAGTACAAAGCGATCGGTCGTGTAGGTTAAGGTTAAAGAAATTTTGTTTTTTAAAACCAAAAAAGCGATAGTTAGAAAAGAATTAACGGTAAATGAGCGTCAAATTATTATTAATTGCCATGAGCAAGTTAAAAGTTATGCGGATATTAATAAAATAGTTGGACGACCCAAATCTACCATACAAAATGTGATTAACCGTTACAATAAAGAAAACCGAATCGAAAATAAAGTCAGGTCTGGTCGTCCGCGCAAGCTTACAGAAAGATATGAACGAAAAATCGCGAGTATAATAAAAAAAGATCCATTCAAAAGTGCTCCAAAGATTGCTACCGATATACAGATTAGTTTAAATGAAACAGTTTCTCCGTGGACAGTTGCAAGATCGCTCCAGAGATCTGGGTTTAAGTCGTGCACACCTCGTAAAAAGCAGTTCGTAAGTGAAATAAATAAAAAGAAAAGACTGGAATTTGCAAAGGATTATAAAAATAAATAAAATGAATTTTGGGACAACGTAATATACTCCGATGAGTCGAAATTCAACATTTTTGGTTCAGATGGGAGGATTATAGTATGGAGAAAACAAGGCGAAGCCTTGAATCCTAAAAACATAATTAAAAATGTGGAACACGGTGACGGTGGTGTAATGGTATAGGGGGTATGTCATCCAGTGGTGTCGGAAATTTGACAATAATTGATGGAATTATGAATAAGGCAGTTTATTTAAACATCTTAAAACAAAACTTACAACAAAGTGCAGAGAAACTTGGGATCGTAGACACATATTACTTCCAACAGGATAACGAGCATACGGCTACAAATGTAAAGTTGTGGTTCTCCTACAACACGCCCCACATGCTAGTTACACCCCCCAAATCTTAACCCAATCGAACATTTATGGGATGTCTTAGAGAAACGACTTCGAAAACACAATATAACGAGCAAAACCCACCTTAAAGAGCTCCCGGTATCAGAATGGCAATTAATAGGGTCAGATGTCACGCGAAAACTTGTGAACTCTATGCCAAATCGTTTAAAAGAGGTTATTTGGCTCAAAGGTTTTCCCACAAAATATTAGGTAATTATATTCTTAACATAAAACATTCGAAACCGAATTAAATTCTTTTGTCCTTCTAGGGTACCAAGACTTTTGCACTATTGTTGTTAGGAACTAATACTTTTATTTTAACTTTTTTGAGATCCTTGAAGGATATTTTTCTGTTTTTCTTGTGTTAATTTGTTAAATAAACTTAAACTAGAATAAATCAAAACATAAATTGAAAATTGTGTCTTCATATCATTTACACAACTCATTTTTCAAGAATACCCACACGGGTACCAAGACTTTTGCTCGACACTGTATTTTATATTTTTTTTACCACCAGATCATTATTTATAACTTAAATATAAAGTATATCAATATTTTTTTGAAATAAATAAAAACAACAAATTCAGTTTGGCTTTTCCTAGTTGATATTAAGAAAGGCGTTATAAAAAAAAAGTGCGGAATATTTCTAGCTTCACTGTACATATTTACACATACCATTCTCATTATTTGTTCCATTGTATCGGCTGTCATCTTGGGAACGACATTCTTTAAATAATCCATTATTTCTTCGAAACCATCTCGTGCCAATAGTTCATCCTTGTGAACACTTAATAGTGCAACAGCAAATTTGAAAATAACTTCAGATGATTCTAAGAAAAGCAAATCAAAAACTCTTGCCACAAATCCCAATGGAAACTGTGAACTGAAAACCGTAAGTATCCATGGAGCTGCGTATAAAGTTGGTGAGACATCATTTTTATCAAGCCATTCATATAGATCTGGCATATGATCTTTGACCAATCTTGATAATTGATACAATTGTAGTTGGAATTTTTTCATATCGGGCAAGTACTTGGTGCGCATTTGTCTACGGAACATAAGATGCTTAAGTAATTGGAACGCATCTGCCTCATCGCACTAAAAAGAGAAACAAAAAATGTAAATGTTAGACTTTATAATATAAATAAATTATAAAATACTTACATGTAAAAGTAATACACCACAAATAAATCCTAGACCTTGGCAATAACCCAATTCTGGATCCAGGATGGAATATGCTTTAAGTAGATTAAAGAGCGACAGTTGACCCACTCCTAAGGGGTCCTTATAGTACTTATGATTGGGAAATGTGCGGCCTAAGTCAATAAATATGGCATGCTGATGCTCTGTGAGATTTTTCAGCAGCGTGTGATAGGGTGTGTTGAAGTTCGGAAACTTCTTTGTATCCACAGGTGCGGTATTCATGGAATGCTGCTCAGCGAGGAAAGTCCAGACATCACCACGTTTTGAACGTGGTACTCCTGTCTTAATGGCTTGCATTAGAACTCTGGGATCTTTTTTATTTGTGATCTTAACTGAATCTCTTTCGATAATCATTTCCCAGCGTTCGATAAGTTGTTTGTCGCATGGCACAATCTCTTCGTAGTCTAATTTAATTTTTTTGATTTCATTTTCATTTTGTCGTGCTTGAAGCATGGCGTTTTCATTTTCCATGCGATTCAGAAGGATTGTCTGACGAATGGCTGTGCGCCAGAGCTCTCGTAATTCTTCTTTGGTACGTTTTCCACTTTTTTGTTCTAAATTATCAATAATAATGTGAATTACTTGAATAGAAAAGCAAAAAATATTTATATACTTACGTATTACTCTCATTGGGGACAAGAACTCAGCTTGAGGATCACCTTCATTAGCTTTTGAAGGAGTAACGACACTATTCAAAATCGCTTGCCGCCATGAACCTTGATGGTTAGAACTTTCCTTTGGGTTGTTGCCCACTTTTCGGAAGCTATAATATTATAATGAATGTAAGTTTTCATAACTTTTAAAAGTAACAACTGAACTTACATATCCATCATTGGTGACTTAAGCTGCTCTGCGTTGGGTTTATTGGGACTTATCGAACCCAGTGTATTCGATCTTGAACGGAATCCCTCTGGTGGTGATTCGCTGGGCTCTTCCTTTGACTCTTTAATGTGGAAATCTCGCAAATTGTGCGGAATATTTATATCATCTTTACTGGCCTTTCTTTTGAGTAAATGGTCGAAAGAACTCGTTAGAGAACGCTTTGCTTTCATAAATATTGTACTCCCACCCAAATACTGATTCAAGAATTCTGAACGATTTTCTGCTGTATCATGGACGTGTCTTTGCTGCCGTGACTCACAATGTGCCCTTAGTAACATCATGAGAAATTGATTTTGCTCTCCTAAACTAGAGCTTGTTTTTTCAGAGCCATAATATTTGGCCCATATAGTGTCCTGTTCGTCGTCACTCAGCGATTCTATTCGACGAAAGATGGCGTTCTGTGTTTTCTTTTCGCTCAGACCTTCTACATCGGAACAAAGTTTATGATACCATAACATTGGACAGTGTTCGCATGAGAACACTTGACTAGCTTCTTTTTTCTTTTGTTCGGAACAAGTTATAAACGCTTGAGATATAGCAGCTACAATATCATCACACACGTGATCGGATTGACATTTAAAAACGTAGCCGATGTAACCATCGTTGTGGCCTTCACGACATATGATGCCGAAGTGATCGGCATGTTTGTTACCTTGGGCGCAGCTAGCCACATCTTTGAAGTCCTTATAGAGTAGAACTTGTTTGCGATCTGGCGAGATTAAACGGAGATCGGATCGCCCAACTAAAAAGACCATAGTGCGATTTTGTTCAACATAAGGTGGTATACAGCCGTAAGAAGCTGAACGGTCTCGTTGTTTGGGAATACTGTAAATAGAGTTAAGTTAGTAATTTTTAAGAAAATAAAAACAAACAAAAAAAAAACAGGGGGGATAGTGAACATTGAGTTAGAGAGGAATTTGGAAACACAAAAGTAAAACAATATTTATCTATGGTATACAAAATTCGCCTCCTTATTCAAAATACTGTTTTTTGGTGAAATTAACTTAAAGTATACTTTCCTCAGCAGTTACATCGTAGAAGTGGAACAAGAATTTTTGATTCAGGGAGAGTAAGTGTCAAAAACTTGGACTATACAACGGTGAAATAGAGGATTAATTGTTTGGGATAAATCAGCCTTCTTGTAGGATCAGCTTATGAAACTCATAATGACCAAAAATTTAAACAAATTTTTAAATTGGTATCGGTTCTAGCGGTAATATATTAACATATGTCAAAACATTTTCTTCACACAAATACATATTTCGAAGCAAGTGATTTTTAGTAATGATTTAGTATTGGATTTACAACTTTCGGTGTTTTATATAATGATCACATATGTTTTTCTGAAATATGTATGTTTCGACTTTGAAATAAGTTTGGGAAGTTTGTTACTTTCGGGGTTACCAGAACATTTAAGATCCATGATTATGGCAATGGAAAGTAGTGATTTAAAAAAAACTGGCTATGCAATTAAAACAAAATTACTTCAAGATTACAAATATTAGAATAAAGATGCAGGTGCAAGCGGCGGAAGTGCTGCAGCTCTGTATAGCAACAGAGGTAAGAAACATGACCATAGACAACGTCGTTTGTACGTTACATATATAACAAAGAAAGTCATGTTGCTTAATTTTGCAAAAACAAATCGAAAATAAATAATTCGAAAAATGGTGGTAAGGGTTCAAGCTGGTTCCTCAGTTCATTTATAGCTCAATGATGATGAAACGGACTGGTTTTTATGCTATCTTAATAAGTTAAGTCATTGGAAGAGGAAATGTTCCTTTACAAGCGTTTTTGAACGAAAAATATTACGAAGTTACAGAATGTTTTATTGGTGCCAGAAATATGTGCAAATTTATTGTCTGTTAGCCACTTGACAAAGAATGGCTTGACTGTCAATTTGTATAATTCAAAATGAGGTTCAGCTAAGGTAGTTCATATTATGTATAACCTTGATATAAGTAAGGATCATAAGATTTTTCAAGCTACAAAGACCGATTTATGGCATAAACCTTTAGGTCATACATATCAAGAAGATCTTCAAACATTGTATTTTGTGTCTTTTCGGTAAACAATCTTAGATTCCTTATCAAAATTCAAGAAGTTCTATGAACGATGTACTACAAATAGAACATTCAGATGTTTGCGGTCCTATGGAACGAGATTCAATTGGTGGTTCAAAGTATTATGTAATTTTTGTTGATGATTTCTCATCAAAAGTATTTGTTTACATTATGAAAATAAAATCAGAAGTTTTTAAATATTTTAAAATTTTCAAAAATGTTTCTGAAAATCAAACTGGAAAAAATATTAAAATATTAAGAACCGATAATGGCTTGGGATATTGCAATGCTGATATGAAAAAAGTTTGCGAAGGAAATGGCATTGTTCACCAAACTTCATCTCCGTACAACCATTAACGGAATGGGAAAGCTCAACGCATGAATAGATGCTTATGTGAGATGGGTCGTACCATGATGGCAGATGCAAATTTAAAGAAATTTTACTGGGCAGACGCTATATGCACTGCTGCGTATTTACTTAATAGAATTCCAAGAAAGAAGATAAATTATAAGATGCCAGAAGAAATTTGGAGTGGCGTAGATAAGAATTTGTCGAATTTGCGCGTTTTTGGATGAATTGCTGAATTGAATTGGTTTAAACGCCCAAATAAAAACGCAAGAAATGGGATTTTAAATCCACAAAGTGTATTATGGTGGGATATTCCGAAACAACTAAAGCCTATAGATTATATGAACCAATCAAGAGACAGCTACTAATTAGTCGTAATGTTACTTTTATAGAAAATGAAATGTATTTCCCAGCAACAGAAAAATTTGAACCATTGAACCAAGAACAAACTGCAAAAATTTCAAGATTTCTTAGGAAATTGTTATGAAAAAGAAGGACATCTTGATTCTCTTAGATAAGATTCAACCAATACATCAAACCCAGATGATATGCCACCTCAACCTGAAGAAATACCAGGATCAAGAGAAAATAAAGAAATAATTATTCGTCGTTCTGAAAGAATTCGAAACCAAACAAAAAGGATTAAATGTGTTAGTTTTGTGTCTGATAACGTTCACTGTGTCAATGACCCAGAAAACTATTATGAAGCCATGAACAGTAAAAATGCAAACAAATGGTCAGAAGCAGCAAAAGATGAAGTTAATCAATTGGAAGAACAAGACATGGACTATAGCAGGAAAGAAAGGCTCTAACAACAAAATGGATTTTTAAGACCAAGCGAGATGAAAAAGTTGAAACATCAAGATCCAAGCAAGACTTGTAGCACGAGGATGTGGACAACGTAGTGGAGTGGATTATCAAGAAACGTATTCATTATTAGATTATGACTCGAAGCGTTATCTTTTATCATTAGCACTGGACAAAGACTTACATATTGATCACTTAGATGCAGTAACAGCTTTTTTGCAAGGTGATCTTGAAGAGGAAATTTATTTAAAAGCTCCAGAGGGTCTCGATATACCAGAAGGTAAAGTCTTACAAATTCACAAGCCAATTTACGGACTTAAACAATCGTCAAGAACGTGGAACAAGAAGTTAAATGAACTGAAGTCAATGTTTTATGCTTTTAACGACGGTTCTAAAGATTTTTTAATTTTTATGGTATACGTAGATGACATTTTTATACCTTTGAAATATAAAGTTTTAAGAAATAAATAAAATAGTACAACATCTTCCAAAAAATTTAAAATTGAAAGTGCTTGGACCAGCAATGTCTTTTTTGGGACTACATTTAGAATACGGTTTTAAGAAAAAAATATCAATGAATCAAAAAAAAAATACATTTTAAAAATGCTTGAACATTTTAGCATGCAATCATGTAATCCAGTTAGTACATCCTTAGATTCTAATGTGAAATTGAGCAAAGAACAAAGCCTATCAACAAAAGAAGAAAAAGAAATGTCTAAAATTCCCTACCAAGAGTTTTCCGAAGATTGTTGTTTGCTGCACAGTTAACTAGTCCAGATATATGTTATGCAGTAAACCTACTCAGTTGTTTCAACAATAACCCCGGACATGAACATTGAAAGGCAGCTAAACGTGTGTTGCGATACCTTAAAGGAACAACTGACTACAAATAAAACTGTTTCAAGTCAGCAGAATTTAATGTAAAAGGTTTCTGTGATGCTGAATATGCCAATGATCCAGATGAGAGCAAGTCAATCGCAGGTTACGTGATTCTCAATCAAGGTGGAGCAATTTCTTGGGGATCTAAAAAGCAAACAACTATACAGCATTATCGACTTGCGAAGCTGAGTATATGACTATTAGGACCCTCAGTGCAATAAGCGTTGTGGTAAAGAGGTCTTGAAGAACAAAAATATTTAATACAAACCTAACTGCAACCAACATTTTTTGTGATAATCGAGGAGCGATTGATCATGCCATGAATGAAGCTTATAGACAATGTACAAATCACATTCAAGTTCGTTATCATTTTGGAAGAGAAGCAATTATTACTAAGCATATCACTTCAAGAACAATAGATACAAACAATATGATTGCATCCATTTTTACTAAACTTTTACCTCTTGCAAAGAATATTAAATTTTCGAAATTAATGGGGATTATTTAGATTTTATCAAATAAAGTTTTAGTGGGAATCTTGCAAATGAAAAATACTTTATATAAAATCTACTGTTCTAATTATATATGATCACGTATGTTTTTCTGAAATATGTATGTTTTGACTTTGAAATAAAATAATTTTTTGTTACTGTTTTTGGTCAACGTATATACATACATACGAAGAACTTGTTTAATTTAAAAAAGGAAAACTCTGGAAATATTCTTCAAGGAGACGAATATTTCATCAATTATTTAACTCTTGTCATTTACGATAATATAATGAACTAGATGAGCATATGTACATATATATTTTTTAAGTGCATTCCAAAAATTATATCCTAAAGCATAAGTAGCAGCGTGTTTAAATCTTTTACATAGCTGTTCAAAACTTACATACATACATACATACATACATATGTAAAAAGTAATCTTAATTATAAATGTGTAAAATGTTTTTAATTTGTTTAAAGTTTATTTTTGACAATAATAGAAATCAAAATCATAGTTTATTAGACAAGTATTTGATTGCGTAATTTTTTTTTTATTTATTTATCTACAAGCCATTTGCTTAACAATCGACAATATAACTATATAATAACAACTAACTAACTAATTATAATAACAATATAAATTTATACGATAATTCAATTTTAAATTTATGTCGAGATAAATAAAAATCAAAAATAACACATACTTTATTGAACGAGGAAATTGCTCGTGATATTGGTTCATTTTTTCCATAATTTTAAACAACTTGTTCTGAACTGCCTAGATGGTATATAAATGGAAATCTGAGAAAGCAAAAACGGACTTTTTATATGATAGCAAAGTATATCTCTCACAAACATTACATCATGAATTTTTCTTCTAGATTCTAGCTTTATAGTCTGGACTAAAATTCCAACGCATTTTACGAAACACAAATTTAGTAAACCACTTTGGACCTGTTCAATCAATCAATGAACTCTATAGCATGGGTTCCCAAATCACATCAGCATATTCGATTGTTGACCTAACTAGTGAGGTATAAAGGGTTAGTAAAATATAAGGATCCGTAAAATCCTTACTATTCCTTTTAATGAAACCAACTAGGGTGTTCGCCTTAGCCACAATGAAATCTATATGCTTTTTTGGAGACAGGAAAGTACAATTTTAAATCATCAGCAAATAGCAGATAGTTACAATTTTGTATTATTTCAACTATATCATTAATATATATTAGGAAAAGTAAAGGGCCAAGATGACTCCCTTGCGGAACGCCGGAGATACATTTTGTACTTCTCGAAACACACATTATAAACGTAAGACTGATGAACGTCTTTAAATTTCAAATTTCAGCTTATTACATTCATATTTACAGGATTTTCTTTCCCGGTTTTCTTTGTTTTTTTTTGCTTCTTTGTTCTACACACTTAGACCAATAGTTGGTCCGTTGTGAAAGCATGTTCTTTTATAACCAATTGGTGCTAGCTATAAAGCGTTTGAGACATTGTAGTAGAAGTCTTCGTCTCCGTGATAGGGCAGGATATGAACGTATTAGGCATGATAACGTCTCCCTTTTACTTTTGCAGTTTCTGCAAAAATTGTTTGCAGCAGCTGCAAGTAGAAAAGCTTATCTTTCTATTAGGCAGTGTCCTGTAAAGCCACCTTAAATGAAGTTATTATTTACAAACAGAAATGAGTTAGTTAGTCAACAGACAAGAGAATCGTCAGTTGTGAGAACGGAATAAGTCCACTTTTTGACACATCTTCTAAGCCAAAAAAAACAAAAAAAATTATTTTGGTTGTCGAAGTTACAGGGGATGAAAAAATGCATAAGAAGCACATAAGAAGTACATTTTTGAGTTGTAGATTTCTTCAAGATTTTCTCGGAATCATTTCACAGCTTTGACAGGTTACTATGAAAACGTTTTAAAATTTTAAAAGTTCTGTTAATGAAATGTAAGATTTTACCTCTTTTAAGGCGAAGTTGCGTTGTGTGACAAAAAAGTCATAAAGATAATGGGGTCATTAGGAAAACCCACGAAAGCAAATAAAAAAAGGTATGTTTTTTTAAACTGTGCGAAAAAGTGTCCGGATCGCGAAAAAATTGTGGTAAAATGTGACGTTATTTTTTCATCAATATTTAGTTTGTTTTTTAATATTAGAGAGTAAACTATTTACAGTTTTTGAAAAACAGTAATTTTTGCTTTTTACATAAATATATTTTTAAAGGTTTTAAAGGTATGTAAGTGTAACATTTAAGCGGTGACGTGGATTTTTTCTAACGAAATTTTCTTTTAGGAAAAAAAATTTAATTTCTACCAGAAATGTCTTGTGACTCCAGCAACAGCAATGTACCATCTACAAGTAAGAGAAAGCGAGGAATAAGGAGAAAACATTTATATTAGCAAAGCGTTAGAACTGGAAGGGTAATTGATGGAAAATCTAATACGGGCCCTCATTGTTCTTGCAAGCTAAGTTTTACGAGAAACATAGACACAGAACAAAGAAAAGAAATACTGCAGAACTTTTACAATAGTCGGCCAAAGAATGAGCAGGACACATATCTTATGGGACTTATATAATGCATGCCAGTGGATCGAAAACGGCCTCGTTCAGGTACCGAAAACCCAGCAACACGACAACATTCCTTTGGTTACAACATAATGGTGTCAAATATTGTTAAAACAAGAATATGCAGACAAGCGTTCTCCATTTTGTTTTTGCCCTTTGTACTATGAACTTAGAGTAGAGGTTTGTGAGGTAAAGGTATGAATTTGAAATTCATGACACTTGGAAAACTAACTACATAGTTGCCTTTGTTAAAATGTATGTCCAAAGAACAAAGTTGACTGCACATCAAGTTACTTATGTTGTCAGAATTTTATTAATATTTGCCCTCAATATGTTCAATTGTTTTAGTTCAAATGTTTCAAAAAGGAACGATAGGTTTATAGGTCTTAGATCTTTAAGGTTAACATGGAAAGGTTTGTATGCTTTGTGTATAAAAACAACTTTGACTTCTCTTCTTGATAATGGAATGTGACACATATTGAAACTAATATTCAAGAAGTTGGTGAGAATAGGTATAAGAATATTAGAATTTTTCTAAAGTTCTACTGGAATTATTCCATTTGAACCTGTGTAGATCGAAGCTGACAAAGCTAGGGTCAGTGTTGCTAACAGAAAGAGAGCTTAAGGAATTTGAATGGCCTTAACCAATTTTCTTTTTGATTTGTGATTGGTACACTACTTTCAAATTTATAAAAGGGTAAATTCATTTCTGATTCTCTTATTTTTCAGATCACTTGTTGAAAATTAAGACCAAGTAAAATTATGGCACTTTTCTGAATAGACCTGTTATCTATTTGTAAAGTAAAAATATGGACTGCTCTTATATTTGTATAAAGAACATATTTATGAATTTCAAAACAGTGATTAGAAAAATATTTTAGTTTAGTTAAAAAAAAAAAACTTATTTAAAAGTGAGCTGAAATTATTATTTTTGAAATAATAAATGTGTTTCTCGACAAACGTCTAAAAAGAATCAAATGCTAAGCATTGAAAATGGTACAAATTAAATAACTTAAAAAAAGCAAACACAACTAATTCATGCAAAAGGAACACACACAAATTTTACAAACAATATTGTCGTTACTCACTTATCCAAAGTCAAATATTGTTCTGGTAGAATTGGAGCCGTTAAAGGCTGAGTTGGAAGTTTATTAACTACTACTACACCACAACCATCACCATCACCACCACCATCGACTTCATCACTACTATTACTTTTTGTTCCAAATATAAATAAGATAATGTTGTTAATATTTATTTTTGCTTTATAATCAAAGTTATTAGTGCCAAAGAAGGCTTAAAAATGTAAACTTACTCTTTTTTAACTGGAAGAACCAGCTGACTATGTCCTCGGGTTAATTTCCTTGGTGATTTATTTTCTTTGTCTTCTTCAATTTTAATTTTCACACCTTCCAAAACCTCAGCTTCGATTTCTACACTACTCTTCAATTCGTTTCCATCACTCTTAACCGAACCCTCATCGGAGGCTTCTTCTTGTGAATCATTTTCACTATTACCCGTTGATGGGGGTTCCTCTTTGGTTACCTCAAATGATCCCTCGTTGCTATTCAGCGACATCTTTCGACTTGTGCCCAGCTGCACGAGGCGGGATCTTTGAGCATCGTACGCTTTAAATTTTGGCAAAGCATCATCGATAAATGTAAACGGGACACGTTTGTGCGAAACTCGGATCTTGCCAACGTACATGACCTCAAAGAAGTGCGTATGATTTGGAGAGATGTCGCCGAGCAGCGAGAGATTAGCTTGAGCCGACGTACTTGTTGGAATGTGAACCTGAATATTAAGAAAAAAGTTATATATTAATATTAGAAAAGTTTTATTTTGGGAATATCGTTTTCTTACTGTTCCAGCTGAATTGCTCAAACCGTGGGTATAACTTTTAGATGATGTCATTTTTGATGACACCAAGTTAGGACTAGCGTCATGTGGAGCATTACGAACAGCTTCGGATAGCTTGAGATTTGTAGCTGGCGTTGAGTGTAGACCATTGCCAAGAGCTTTTTGTAAACTCTGATCACTTCCAGAACCTGAATTTGCTACCAAGGTCTGGGGTATGCTACCGACGGAACCGCCTAATGTGTGCGCTGGATCGCGCATTTGATGCATCAGTTCCGCCATCTAAAAAGAAACAACAAAAAAATAAAGTATGAAAAATACTATAATTTATCGGACTTTTGTCAAAAGTTTGTTTATTAAGGCCAAAATAAAAAAAAGCTCAAACCATTAGCAAGTTATTGTTAAATAAAATATTACATTCTTATTAGTCAAAGACTGCAAAAAATGGTATCCCGTTCAATAATTTTATTGATTTATAATTTATACTTTGAATACCAATAAATGGAAAATATAACCAAGTCGCCTATTTTTGGGGCAAGGCTTCTCATGTTTCCTTATCTTCTACGCGCTTAACCCTTTTGTCATCTAAAACAAGATTGTTTTTAAAGGCAGAATTTATATTTTTAAAGCTTTTAAGAATTGACAATGATTTGCAATTTCTTCGCTCTACAAAAAATAAACACTTAGTAACATAAATAAAAAGATTAACTAATAAATGCTAGAGTCTTGTGCCCCCGTTAAACCGAACAATATGTGTTCATACTCATCGAGTTGCAAAATATTTCGTTTGGAATTATTTTTGTATCCGAAATATTGTGATAAAACATATAAAAATAAATCAAAAATTATTGCGAAAGAATTAAGTGTTTATGGGGTGTTTCGAAATAACATACACTCCGTGTCAACTAAATACGCACACACATTTTGAAGGTACTTTGTACATCTGTGGCAAAAGTAAAAGTCGGCGTTAAAGCAAGTCGTTTAACTTTTTTAGGAGTAATACAAAATTCTCGACATTTTTAACGAAATACACTTAAGAAAAAACCGATAATAGTTTATCGAAATATTAATAAGGCGGAAAAGCAAGGGTATCACGAAGTTTTTTCAGACGAAAAGTTGGGTGTAAAAAGTTGTTTAAAGCTTTATCATAGCCGTGAGATGTTGTAAGGATATGAATACCCTTATAATGATTAAACTAAGTGGAACAGGATTAGAAAGGAAATTGAAATGACTGGGAAATCCTGAGTATTTTAAAGCATTCCACATTCCTGCAGTGCGACCGAAAAACGAATCTCTGTACTTTACGTCAAAAATTGAGCTTAAGGTTAAAATGATGAGTATTCCTAGAAGTACGGGTATTAAGGTTGAATTGTTTGAATGGAGAAGTGCAACCGGCTATTTTACTAGAGCATTGTTTATAAAAACAACAATAAAAGAATGGTGGGCGTGAGGCCTTGCGGCGGTGTTCAAGAGAAGCAAATGTCTCGGTAAGAAAACGATCTTCAAACATTTTTAGATTTCTATCTAAAAGATTTAAGTCAGTTATTGGGGCACCAGCCCAAATGTGAAAATTGCATCGGAGTTTTGAACGAATAAAAGCTTTGCAAATTATGGCCAGATCAAAAGGAGTAAACAACTTCTTGCATCGTCTGATAAAACCTTACTAAAAAATGCTACACTTTCACAAACAACTTATTCAAACAATTTAGAAATGCAAGGAAGCTTTGCAATGGGCCTGTAGTTTTTTATATCCACCTTGTTACCTTTCTTGAAAATTGGTGTTAGAAATTACTTCTTCCATATACTTAGAAATTTGCCTATTTTTTGAATAAGAACAAAAGGGTACAAACAAAAGGGTAAGAACAAAAGTACTCTGTAGCACGGTGACTACAGCTAATTTGCGAAGATGAGTGAAAATGATGAAAATATATTTCATCAAATTTTTGAGGGCTATTAGCGAATGACTCACGGAAATTCGTTGCGATAGCGTTACAGATATCAACAGTTTTATCTAACGAAAGGTTCTTGTAAGTGAAGTTAACTGGATAGCCATCTGATTTTTTCTTTAAGTTTACAAGTTTCCAAAATTTTTGAGGTGCCCATATCAGTAACATAACAAGTGTATACAAAATTAGAAAGAGACTTAAATTCATTAAAGAATTCAACATAAACAGAGAAGTTGATTGGAGACAGAGTTTTGAGATAAGTTTCCCATGCCTTATTTCTTTTGTTACGAAGTATACGCAATTCTTTCGTGTACCAAGAGTGGTTAAAGTTAGTATTTCTTGATTTCTTAAAGGTAGAATTTTTCTAAACAATTGTTAAGGATTTTTTAAAACTGCTTTGCCAATATTAGAAAATGCTAAAATATTAATAATTCCAGAAATGGTTAAATCTTCAGACAAAAACTGGAAAAAAGCTGTTCTGAAGTCAAAATTATACAAGCAATCAAAGGAATTACTGTGTTCAGTAAGGAGATTACTTAAGTCAAGAAAAATGTCCAAGGGGGGTGATATTTATCAATGTTAGTAATTCCTGATCTAGATTCTAGAACAAGAGTGCTAATAGCGTCAGAAGAAAGTACTAAATCAAGAATTCGTTTTTATGAGTTTTTAATACAGCTTGTTTGCTGTAAGTCAGAAAGAAGCATTTTATCGAGAAAAGATAGTTCCAATTGTGTAGAAGAAGGAGAGGCTTCAAGGCAGGATTCGTCTTCGGATGGAATCCAGTCACCTAGAAGTAACATAGGTGTCAGCGCAGGACAAACTGATAACAAATCCTAATGCTAAGTAGAATTCGCTATAAACAGACTCTAAGATTATTGAAGGAATATAAACGTTTAAAATGAAAAAAGTCTTAGCCTGTACCAAATTGGTAATTCAAATGGAACATATTTTGATTTACCAATATGACGATCATTTCTGTAAACTTCGAACTCTTGGCTGAAAAGTTCTGTTTCGGAAAAGCTTGAATTAAGCCAAGTTTCTGTCAAAACGAATATGTCATGTGAAAATGA
Source organism: Eupeodes corollae (assembly GCF_945859685.1). NCBI lineage: Eukaryota > Metazoa > Arthropoda > Insecta > Diptera > Syrphidae > Eupeodes > Eupeodes corollae. Next base: position 160,770,152 of record NC_079147.1, read on the forward strand.
TTTGGATTTGAGAAAAATATCTAGCAGTCTTACTACGAAGTCCCCTTACATTTTAGTAGAAGAGGGCAAGCCTGTTGAGTTTTTTGGCTTGGTTTTCAAAGAAACACCTCGTTATTGACTTTTGCGACAGGAAGAGCGTCGGAGACAAAACGAAGCCCTGAGGCACACCAGAGTTTATTTTGTGGATTTCTATTAGATGCGAACCCGTCTAATACTACTTAAATTGAACGGTCCGAAAGGTAATTTCTAACCCAACAAAGAAAAGATGCATCAATATCAAAAGCACGCAATTTCGATAAGAGAGCTTGATTCCAAACTCTATCTTATTTTCTACAAAACGATGTAAGGATTTGTTCCATTGTTCTGTGAGAAAAAACATGAGATCACGATTTGCAAGCATTAAAGAAAACCTCTTCAAAACAAAAGGAGGTATACTATCCGGGCTTTAAGTACCCTACTGTAGGAGTACGAGAGAAGATATGCCACCAAAATTGAATTATCAAGCAACTGTATTGCCCAGAATTGGCTTTATCTATTGAGCTTCTGAAAATGCAAATGGATGTAATGTGAGACCATGTATAGTAACCCTTCTAGAAGCTTACAACACACACTTCTCGCCACATGAATAGGACACCCCTTAGGTTGTTTTGTCTATCGTCCATAGTTCCCAAACAAACATGCTAGAGACCTACGTTTTTTTTTTTTATCTTAAGATCAGTTAATTGTTTTTATTTCACCTGAAAAAAGACTTAATGCTAAGGATTTAAGCATTAATGAAAAATTATTGATCAAAAACAGGAAAACTGCGAGGTCCAAATTTCGCACCACTTGAATAGGATACTTTAACTAAAAACCATATTAGATGATTACTATTCTTTTTATTACGAACGTTACTTTAATTGGAGGTAACTGGAGTATTTTATTTAACAAACAAAAATGTTTTAATAGTGTGTTACGCCACCTTTCTGCACCAAACCTTCACACATCCTGTTTGGAAGGGATGCATTCAAACTGTCCAAATAATTTAGCGAAATCGAGCTCCAAACCAATCCGATGGCTTGGGTTAGTTCGGATATAGTTGAATATTATTTTCCCGATCCATATACTTGACGTGTCATCCCCAAACATTTTCTATGATATTCAAGTCCGGTGAGTAAGGCGGCCAGCTTAAAAGCTCCACATTCTGGCTCTGTATGTATGATTTAACTACCCGGGCTGTATGCATTGGCGCATTATCATGTTGATAAATCCAGAGCAGAGGTCCAAAAAGGGTTTAAAAGTATGGAAAGGCCTCTTTCAATATACCACTGTAAGACAACGCAGTCATTGTTGTTGACACAAAATGTACTTTGCAGGTGCCATAATAGGAAATAGCTCCCCAAACCATTACACTCCAACTCTGCTATCCAATCCGACCAGAGAAGGAGTTTCTTTGCGGAGGTCATGCAAATAGTAGCTATATCCATCGGGACCTTCCAAATTAATTTGTTTTTCGTCGGAGAAGACCACTCGAAAAACTGAGGCTTTGCTTCTTTCAAACTGGGTTAAGGGGTGGTTTCTTCTTGATTTTAAGTCTTTTTATGTGTTTAACTTCGAAATAACACGACGCATGGTTGTTAGACTTGCTTTTTACACCACATTTTTCCTGATTTTTGCCAAAGAGTCGTGAGAATTTGACGTTTTTCTGAACCTGCGTCCTTATATGCTTTGATTTGTCCTTTTTCCGCCTCGGTCAACACATTTTTGTTCGACCCATTTTACGTTTTTTTTTTTAAATTAAATAATCGAAATTTACAACGATCAACGAAAAATACAACTCCGCGTGACAAAGATAACGATTAAACTAAATGCATGGCCTATTCAAGTGGCGCTTAAATATTGATTTAATTTAGACGAAAGTTAACAGTAGAAAAAAAATATATCGGCTTTTTTCCAGAACTTGCAATTTGTCAAAGAGAAAGAAGAAAAGAATTGCAAAAAACTAACGGGCAAAGTAGCATTATTTTATCATTTCCCTTTTGAGTTATAAGCAAAGTAAATGATGAGTGTACAGTACATAGGTCATATTACAATATTTGAATGTAAAATCCTGCTTCAATTACAAAAGAGCGGAGGTCTTTTAAAGGTAAGTGTTTTCAGTTTCACTAATTAAAAAAATATATTTACATAGTAAATTTCATGTTAGAATCAACGTATGCTTACAAACAAGTTTAATGCTTAAATGATGCTCACTCTATAAACATTAATATATTGACATGGTTTGCCCCCTAAATTTTATTTTCAAGGCCGTTGTGTTGGTCATTTAATACAAAAATCATCTAAACCTCGCTGATCTCTCTGTTATGTGTATTCATTCTATCAATAAATTCTACACAAATAACAGGTATAGCACCCCTTGGTCTTCATTTATTACCATAAGTTTTGTGTGTTTTTCTTAGCTTAGCTTCGTATATACAAAAACGACCTTAAGATTATACACGTTTGATCCATCAGAATTAAATATGGGCTTTTTAATAAAATTTAAATATTCGACTCACCCATAATTAACCTCGAAATCGTTATAAATAAGACCTAGAATTTAACTATAAACAAACAATAATTAAAATTAACTACAACTTTAACATTCTTAAGCTTAAAGTTGTAAGTGATTAACCCCTTTTTTTCCGGCTTCCTGGATAGTAATTTTATCATTGAAAGATTAAATTAGAAAAATTAAGTATTTATTTTTTAACCTAATTCTGTTTACATTTAAACGGAAAAGAAATACATTTCTCTGACAGTCTTGTCTTCACGTCGTAGTTGTCAGGTTCAAGATCTTATTTATTTTTAATTCGTAAATTTTTTGTTTGATGAAATGAAAGGTCTGCCAAAAAATTATAATACTCATAACTTTCATTTGTTTATTTACGTTTCACTTGTTGACTTGAAAGATTGCCATTTTGAGTTTAGTTTGAGAAGCGATTGATTATTGAAAATTGAATGTTGGTAACATTTAACCCTAATTAGTAGGCCCATTAGTATGTGGCTCCAATATTAAGTTGTGACTGGTTTAATTTAGTTATATTTGCACGTTGTTGCAGTCACTAAAATACAGGTTGATCGACTGTGTAGCAATGACCTTACAACGTTGATTGGTTGGTTGTTTGGGAGCATCACACCGTTCTATCGTTAACGGTGGCGTGCCGTAGCACAGTGGACCGTTTCATACATGCAAAATTAAAAAAATCCAAAATTGCTTGAATGAATATCATAATAAATAAATACATTTTATTTTTGTTTTTAGTCTAACTTAATTAAAATTATAAACTAAACCCAAAAATACTATTTTACTTAAATAAAATTAAAATTTAAACAATATTTTCCACACTACACATTCGCGTAGTACGGCTTAAGAACAAATATCTCTATTTGACAGTACGGCCGAAGTTGAGCTCGAGGGTATACTGATGTTTAGGCGAAGTAAATGAACTAACGATGATATTATCACCGACATCGTTTATGTTTTCGTTCCGCAAGAGGTTGCTGATGACCTACATACCGAGAATACTAAGATAAGATGTTCAGATGCCATCCATGGATAATCAGCTTTATCGCTACGAGACAGCACTGAATATTTTTTACTTACTTACTTAAGGTGGCGTACAGTCCGGGCGGACCTGGGCCTCGACCAACATGCGTCTCTAGCCAGCTCGGTCCCTAGCTAGCTATCTCCAGTTTCACACGCCAAGTTGGTTGAGGTCTTCACTCACCTGCGTGCGCCACCTGAGTGAGGGTCTTCCTCTACTGCGCCGTCCCTCGGGATTGGATTCGAAGACCTTCCGGGCTAGAGCGTTGATGTCCATTCGCTCTACATGACCTAGGCATCTAAGCCGTTTGACCTTAATTCTGCTAATTAGGTCAGTGTCGCTGTACAGCCCGTACAGGTCGTCGTTCTCCATCTACGCATACGACACCAAAAATCACCCGAATAATTTTTCTCTCGAAGCATCTTAAAACGTTCTCATCTTTCTTTGACAGGGTCTAGGCCTCAGGGCCATAAATGAGAACCGGAATGATGAGAAGCAGCGATTTGCGATTTCTTCGTTTGATTTCCGCGCTGGTGTCGTTGTCTGTGTTTATAGCGGTGCCTAGGTAGACAAAGTCCTTAACTACCTCAAAGTTATAGCTGTCCATGGTGACGTTTTTCCCAAAAAGTCGTTATTCAATGTTCTTTTTTGATGACAGCATATATTTGGTCTTGCCCTCGTTGACCACTAAACCCATCTTCTTCATCCGTCGCAATGCTCAAAAACGCTCCACTGACATCACGCTTTGATCTTCCAATTATGTCAATATCATCTGCGTATCCGAGTAATTGGATGGACCTTTGGAAGATTGTGCCTCTATTGTTGACGGTTGAGTTTTGCACAATTCTTTCCAGAACGATATTAAAGAAGTCACATGACAGTGCATCGCCTTGTCTAAAACCTTTTTTGACATCAAATGCATCGGTGAGATCTTTTCCCACCTTGATGAGCTGCGTGCATTCTCCATCGTCATTCTGCACAAACGGACAATTTTGACAGGGATGCTAAAACAAGCCATTGCTCTGTAGAGCTCTTCCCGATGGATGCTGTCATACCCGGCTTTAAAATCGATAAAGAGATAGTGGGTAACGATTTGTATGCCTCTTGTTTCGCCGCGTCTCTTACCGGCATTCGTCGTCAAACCAGGCACTTCAGGAGCGACATCTCTGATGTCTGTAAGGCAATGTTGCCACTGGTTTTCAATGCTTAATGCAGGCAGCATAGGACTCCTTAAGACGTTGAAGTAATCCGTATCCGAGGCTTGTTGATGCTTCACAACTAAGGTATTTTTTACGTGGCCAGGAAGTCACCCCGACGGCACAACCGACAACCTGGAGGGCTAGATATTTAGTATTACTCCAAGGACCGGGAGCCGAATAAAACCACTCCTTATAGGCCTGGGCTCCAAATAAGATGTAGATGCCCTATAAGGTGTTCACTAAGTAGTACAACCTTACGAGAATTCCTCCGCTGCCATCTGGATAAGGAGAGGTGCCTTAGTGGAAACACCTCTCCCCCCTCTCTGGTTTGAGTTTTCGAAGCATTAAACTCTACGCAGTTTTTTGTAACCATTGTACAATGCTGTTTAGGCCGGAATTTAATGAGCTTATCATATTTTTGTGTGCGGTAGTTTCACATCCGAAGAAGTAGGCTTAGATGAGATAAAATAAATTGAGAAAGAGTGTTGGAGATAGAACAGAGCTCTGGGTCACACCAGCATTTATTTTGTGGTTTTCAGACTTGAACTTATCTAATAAACGGTGATTTTTTAAGAGCTTGAGAACTTTAAAAAAAAAAAACGCATCAAATTTGCAAAATCTCATCGATTCTTTATTTGAAACGTTAGATTGGTCCATGACATTTACTTTTTGAAGATAATTTCATTTAAATGTTGACCGCGGCTGCGTCTTAGGTGGTCCATTCGGAAAGTCTAATTTTGGGTAACTTTTTCGAGCATTTCGGCCGGAATAGCCCGAATATCTTTGGAAATTTTGTCTTCCAAAGATGGAATAGTTGCTGGCTTATTTGTGTAGACTTTAGACTTGACGTAGCCCCACAAAAAATAGTCTAAAGGCGTCAAATCGCATCTTGATCTTGGTGGCCAACTTACCGGCCCATTCCTTGAGATGAATTGTTCTCCACATGTCAACCAAGTTCAGTTCTTCCATTTTTGGCAACAAAAAGTTTGTTAGCATTGAACGATAGCGATCGCCATTCACCGTAACGTTGCGTCCAACAGCATCTTTGAAAAAATACGGTCCAATGATTACACCAGCGTACAAACCACACCAAACAGTGCATTTTTCGGGATGCATGGGCAGTTCTTGAACGGCTTCTGGTTGCTCTTCACTCCAAATGCGGCAATTTTGCTTATTTACGTAGCCATTCAACCAGAAATGAGCCTCATCGCTGAACAAAACTTGTCGATAAAAAAGCGGATCTTCTGCCAACTTTTCTAGGGCCCATTCACTGAAAATTAGACGAGCTGTATTTTATATGGTTTTACACCAAGATCTTTGCGTAAAATCTTCCATGTGGTCGAATAACACAAACCCAATTGCTGCGAACGGCGACGAATCGACATTTCACGGTCTTCAGCAACACTCTCAGAAACAGACGCAATATTCTCTTCTGTACGCACTGTACGCATTCGTGTGGTTGGTTTAATGTCCAATAAAGTAAACTGAGTGCGAAACTTGGTCACAATCGCATTAATTGTTTGCTCACTTGGTCGATTATGTAGACCATAAATCGGACGTAAAGCGCGAAACACATTTCGAACCGAACACTGATTTTGGTAATAAAATTCAATGATTTGCAAGCGTTGCTCGTTAGTAAGTCTATTCATGATGAAATGTCAAAGCATACTGAGCATCTTTCTCTTTGACACCATGTCTGAAATCCCGCGTGATCTGTCAAATACTAATGCATGAAAATCCTAACCTCAAAAAAATCACCCTTTAATACTTTTATTTATCGATCCGAAAGGTAATTACTAAACCAATAAAGGCGGGATTCATGAAAACCGAAAGCATGCATTTTCGATAAGAGAGCCTGATGCCAAACCCTATGAAATGCTTTTGAAATATCAAGAGCAATAATCTTACTTTCTCCAAAACGATCTAAAGATTTGCTCCACTGTTCGGTGAAATGTACCATAAGATCACCAGTGGTCCTATTGCTGCTAAGAAGCTTTCAATCTTTGCGATATTTATTGATCTGATATTTAATCAGCGTTTCCATGACCTTAGAGAGAAGGAACGTAAGTTCAGTCGGTCGGTTATTAGAGGTTGAGGAAGATTTGTATTTTTTGGACATGGGCTGGAAAAATCCTGTTTTCCATTCTCTCGAAACGAGACCTGTAGAGCAGGACAGGTGAAAAAGCTTACGCAGTGGTTGTGAACGTTGAAGAACACCTCTTCAGAATAAAAGCGGGGATACTATATGGATCAGTGGATTTATGTGTGTTAGGATCTCTAAGGATTCTTGCGACAGTACATGTACTTGGTAAACTATTGCTAATGCAAGATGCTGCAAATATCAGGTGGTATAAAATCACCACAAGCCAGAACACGAAAAGTATCTGGTCTGCACTAGATACAAAGAGCTGAAGGTGCTTGATATCTCTAAGAAGAGCGCATATAAGCGATCATTGCTATAACCGTGAAATCCGGCTAGGCGTATTCTCAAATGACTTTTGCAGGGGCTGTATGGATGAGGAACTGTAGGAAACTGCTCGTCTGTACATGTCCTGTTCTAGCCCAAAACGCAAGACTTACCCACGAGAATTCTTCTATAACGATCTAAATTATATTAAGATAAGCTGTCTTTCACGTTTCGTAAGGAACTTATTGAGCTTAGAAGAAGGCCTTAAGTTCCATGTGGTATCACAATGGTTTAAGCGTGTAGTACTCCATCATGGACAGCCACATTAACCTAAAGTAAGCATTCATATCACAATGGTTTAAGCGTGTAGTACTCCATCATGGACAGCCACATTAACCTAAAGTAAGCATTCAAATTGTATCTGTTATTACATACTTTTGCACTTTTAAGTAGTTACTTATAATAAAAATGTTATTTATGACTTCGATGCCCTTATATTTCCAAAATTGTTCTTGGCAAAATTATCTTACTTGGACTTTTCTAGTGAGTGGAAAGTTGTTGTATTATAAAACTACACCAACTTTACAAAAATTATATTTACATTTTTTACATCAACGACTTATAAAACGGTCCACTGTGTCGTTGTCGGTCACGATGATGGTTAATTAATGTTGTTTTTTTCTTTAATTCATTACAATAATATTAATTACAGCAAAACGAAGAGTAGCTACATAGTGTATTTATTATAATTATATTATTGTTGCAATTAGATTTCGTTTAGACTATAGAGTTAAACACGATTATGATATACATTTATATAACATGTTTGTATATAAAATCGATTATGAAAATGGTTAGAAGCTGCTTATTAGTATTTATTATCAATCATTATTAAAGGTATATGTCATCAGTCATAGGTGTCTGATGACAGTGACATTAAAAATTACATAACAAGAACATGTCTCTTCTCTGATAACATTATAAATACGCATAATATCTATAATATCAAGATTTCCAATTGCAACTTGACCATTTTGAATTTAATTTTCGAACGCACCCTTTCACTATAATCATCGAACTGTCATTATCAATTTATTCAGAAAACTCAACATTTTCCATCATGCTAAAGTACACTCACGGGTAATGTCTGCATATTATAAACATTGGGCAGGTTCAGACGACATAAGGGACTTGAAAGTTAGGCAAGTTTCAAGTATCTGATTGGCCAGCTGACTAAAATTGACCTTCCAATTAAGGCCAATTTATTGGAAAGTTGACTGGAAAGTTAGTGAAGAAAAGTCTCCCTAACTATTAAGTCAAGTCCACTTCTATCAAAATGACAGTTGATTATGTATTTTTTATTCAACTGAAAGCTGAACTTCAAATAACTTCATCCATATTTTTTTCGTCGTTGATAATTTTCGTCAAGTTACTGTGAATGACGACCATTTTAGCGCCATGATTAGACCCTTGTTGGGGAAGATATGGACTTGGGAGACATGTGCTTTCATCGGAATGGTGCCACACAACACATCTTGCAGTCGATTTATTGAAGATATGGACCAACTGACTAGACGTCTTCTTCGTACGGTTTAACGTATTTAGACTGTTTCTCCGTTTGGGCTGCGTTAAGTCATTGGTTTATGCGAATAAGCCCACGATATTGAAAGGCCTCAGAGCCAATGTTGAACAAAAAAATGGCGGGCGTAATGTGAGGAGGAGTCATCGAAAATTGCTTCCAACGAATGGACTGCTGTAAACGTGCCAGCGGTTGCCATATGAACGAAGTCGGGTTCTAATCCATAATTGTTGATAGTACTTTAAGTCAATAATTAAATTTTTGAAATATGTAAAATTGTTTGCGTTTTATAAAAAAAAAGGGCAAACCATTTTCAGCAACAAATTTTATTAACAGAGCAAGGAAATTCTTGTTCTTGATATTGACCTGCAGTTGTTGGAAAACGAAAGAAATTGGTTGAATTACAGAAAATATTATCAGCAATACAAAGTCAGATTTTAATGGAATCTAGCATTCTATAATTCCGTGTTTTCAACTCCCAGAAATGCATACTTGATTTTGAAGGTATGTTTGATTCTATTGGGTCTGATGAAACATTTGAATTAAAAAGCATTCGCCGATTAATGAAATCTGAATCTGAAGGTGAATTATTTCTGCGAGTTGATAGTTCAACCACGGATTAAGAGTTCCATATAAATTTCTTTGCAAAACTCTTGCCACAACTTTAGGTTGATCGAATGATGAAAATAACAATTGCTTCTGCCAATACAAGTAGTAAAAAAAAAATTGGGTGACGCAACAGTCCGTTGAGCACTAGGGCCTAGTTACAACCTCAACCGTTTCTGTGTGCGAATACTGTTGTCAGGGATGGAGGGGACCTACAGTTTAAAGACGAATTTTTAGAAAATTTGCGTACAATTTCCTGTAGATTTTATTTTTTTTATGAAAAAGCGGACTGTTGGATTTTTATAAAAAAAGCTACTGAATATCGAAAACAATATTTTCTGTGAAATAAAAAAGTTTGAAGACAATATTTTTAATTTTTGAAGAGCTATTTGAGTCGTTAGTAAATTTTTAACAACTTTTAGTATTATTTTGTTTTTAGGTTTTTATTTTTTGTGAGAAAACTGTCAAAAAGATTTTTCTAAAAGATAAAAGTAGTTGGAAGCCATAATCTCAAATTTTTAAAAAGATATTTGAGTCGAAAATCAATTTTTAACAACTTTGAGTAATATGTTTATTTAGGTTGTTATTTTTTGTAAAAAAACTGTCAATTCGATTTTTCTCAAAATGTTACTGAATATTGACAACAATATTTTTTTAAAAGATAAAAGTAGTTTAAAGCCAATATCTACAATTTTTGGAAAGATATTTGAGTCGAGAATCAATTTTTACTAACTTTTGTTAAATTTTATTTTAAGCTTTTTTATTTTTCAATTTTTACCAACTTTTGTTAAATTTTGTTTTAAGTTTTTATGTTTTGCAAAAAATACTGTCAATTTGATTTTTCCCAAAATTTTATTGAATATTGACAACAATATCTTTTAAAAGATAAAAGTAGTTTAAAACCAATATCTCAAAGTTTTGAGAAGATATTTGAGTCGAAAATCAATTTTATACATTTTTTTGTTTAGGTTTTTATTTTTTTTTTGTAAAAAAACTGTCAATTCGATTTTTCTCAAAATTTTACCAGATGTTAAAAAAACGTTATTTTTGTGGCACAAAATTGTTTCGAAGATGAAATCAGTTTTTATTCATACGATTTTCGAAGTGAACAAATTTTTTATTTCAGTTTTCTTTTATTTATTGTTTATTGTTAATTGGATTTTTTCCAAAAATATGTTGGTTTGGTATCACGTAACAATATATTATATACAATTTAATTTAAATCTCGTTTTTGGTTCCTAAGATATTTAGGCTTAACCAAAATGTTCACCTTTTTTTAAACCGCTATGGTAAAAAACCGCCGACGCAATTTTCTTGAGAGCCCTTTCTGCATCTTTCTGCCTTATTATTATCTGTATAAAAAAATTATTTGAAGTCGATATCTCTTCTGATTCTTGAGCTATGGTCAACGAAAAAAAAGTCGCGAACGAACGGACACACGCACGCACAGACATCTTTCTAAAAATATTTTATTTCGACTCTAGGGACCTTCGTCCCTCCGAGAAATGTCAAAATGTTCAATTTGGCAAATCGGACCCATTACAATAACTTCCTATGGGAAGTTAATAAAATTAGGTAGCGAAACAGTCTATTGAGAACAAGGTCCTATTGCCTTACCAGTCTCAACAATTCCTGTGTGCAAGTAATGGCCTGCAGTTTTAAGCCGAAACCGAAAAACTAATTTGAGAAAGAATTACTTTTGGAGGATTGGTCAATTCGTGCAAGAGGTTTTACCTGTGATTGAACCAAGTATTATTATGATGTTGAATTCAGTCACAAAAGTTATCATTGCATTAAAATACCTAAAAGCGTTTTCGAGTTTTATCAAATCAATCAATAAAAAAAGTTTTCAAGAATTTTTTTGCAAAAGTCAATATTAAAAACTATAAACAATGGGAAGTTTATGTTTTTTTTTTTAATCATTTGCCGACCCTTTTACAAACGCTATAACAATGCTGCATTGATAAAGCATTGTTCTGTTTCCAATATTATAAAAATCGAAGTTCAAAACCTTCATTAGCCCATTAAATATGTAGATATAAATTGGCACACCCAATTGCATCGCATACCTATTTTATACGAATACAATTTTCTAAATATAAACAAAAGCATGGCACTCATCGTTCCATACAATGAATGTTCATTGAAGTACAAGTCTTTGTACACATGTACATATATTCTTTTCACCAAATAATGTCATCAACAGAAGTCGTAATGTAAAATGTATAGATGGTATGTACTCGTATAGACAAGATACAATAATTTTATATCTATACCTAAAGATATATTTGGGCATCTTGAAATAATGGGAAGACATTACTTAATCGATTTGCATGCACCTTTTATTGTATCTACATTTCGACATTTAAATTTAAAATAAAGAAAACAAAGAAAAACTAACAAAATATTTTATGTACATAAACAATATATTACACATGCACCTGCCCTAGTAGCCAACAGATTTCTTGACAATTTCTTTAATGTGAGTGTTACCAAATTATTTATCATTCAATAACCAAGTGATCATAGAATCATCCAAATGCAATTGAAAATAGTGCACACGATTGGGTCGCGTGTAAAATGATTTTTCTTCGGTTGATAAACATTTCAAAAATTGTGAAAGGAGAAACATTTTAAAATAAAAAACCTACAAAAATTGAAATGAAGTCTGAGTTCAACATCTTGTTTGGAAGGCTATTCTAAATTTGTAGATACATTATTGAAGGAGTTGGATGGCTACAATGGGAAGTCTGTCAAAAAATAAAAAAAAACTTTCAGCTGTTCACAAGAACCTAACAAACTTGCAATCTTTAAAAACGATATAGTTTTCAGTTTATTTAAATAGTAAAATCAAATTTTAAAAAGAGGCTGGGATGGGACCCACACTGATAACTTCCCATCACGTCTGTCGATTTGTCTTGCTTAAAAGTTTGTAGGTTTTCCTGTTGGGTTAAAAATGTTGTTAGTTGAATTATTCTTACAAATTTTTAAATCATCAACAACATTTTTCATATAAAGAAATAGTTTAGTTTGAAAATCTAGTTTTCTTAAATAGATTTTTAGACGAAAACAAATGTTTACCAATTTAAGTAGCTTTTCTTCTATTTTTTGTAGATTTTATTTTTATATAAAAAAACGGACTGTTGGATTCTTATAAAAAAAATTATTAAATATCGAAAAGAATTTTTTTTGTGAGATAAAATATGTTTCAAGCCAATATTTTTAATTATTGAAAAGCTATTTGAGTCGAAAGTAAATTTTTACCATGTTTTATTATTGTTTTTTTTTTAAACTGTTTTTTTGTGAGGTTCTTATTTTTTGTAAAAAAACTGTCAATTCGATTTTTCTCAAATTTTTTCAAAATGTTAAAAACAATATTTCCTATAAGTTAAAAGATGTTTAAGTCGAATAAATTTTTACCAACTTTTGTTAAATTTTCTTTTAAGTTTTTATTTTTGTAAAAATAATTGTCCATTCGATTTTTTTAAAATTTTACCGATGTTGAGTACAATATTTTTTAAAAGGTTAAAGTAGTTTAAAACCAATATCTCAAAAATTTGAAAAAAAACGCGAACGAATAAGTTGAGTGCTTAGTACATTTATTAATGATTTTTTGACTTAAGTAATTTTTTTAAAACAACTTTTAGAATTTTTCATTTACTAAGTTTTCTAAGAAGTTCTTAGGTCGTTTGTCTGTAGGAAAATATCTTAAGTTAACATAAACGATTTTACTTTTTTGTTTATTAATATCAAATATAAAAAGAACTTTATATATTTTACTAAAATCATATATGCTTTAAAATAAATCGACACATAAGACGACGTTGTTTTACCTTTTGAAAAACCCTACGAATTAAACTTAAGCTATTTTCCAAAAGGTCACAACTTTTTTGTTTTAAAAGATTTATCAACGAGGGTAAAAAAAACTAGTTTGTGGACAGAATACATTAGGTAAGGTTAAATTAAAGAAGTCAGTCTAAAATGTTTTACTCTTCTTAGGCTTACATCTTGTAAAAGATGCGTGACAGCAGCAAGTAATTGCTCAAATTACTATGTGATGTTATCTAGAGTTTTGCCTATTACGGTACTCTTTATTGACAGTTTATGAAACAAGCCTCTTCGTTGGAAGATTTAGACTTTGAAGTTGTAGTCGAGAAATAATTTGTTCACACAAAAATGATGGATTTTATAAATATTGAACAATTTTTTGAATTTTTGGAGCTGTGCCCATCCACTTTACAGACGATTTTTCGGAAAGTTCTTGGGGTTGGGGCTTACTAAATCCAACTCGTGCAAGAATTGAAGCCGATCCCGATTTTTAGAAGAAAATTTAGCTCAGCGAAGAATTTTTTTTTGGTTGAAAAGGTACGTTAATAAACTAAACTGTCGTATTTGGAGTGTTCATAATCCCTAGGCGCTCGCTCTGTGATCTTCTCAAAACAAAAACATTGTTTGGTGTGGCCTATGTACTGAGGGAATCATTGGTTCACATTTATTCAAAAATGAAGCCAACCATAATGTAACAGTCAATGGGGATTGGGAAAAGCTATAGAGCTATGATGACTTTTTTCCGGTCTGAATGCGAGCGATGTTGATGTGGACGACTAATTGTTCCAACAAAACGGCTGGCGCTACCTGCCATACAACCAAAGAGACAATCAAATAATTAAAGAAATCTTTTGGCAAGCGTATTATTCCCGTGGTCGTTGGCAAACGGCCCAAATTTCACCAAAAATTGGTCTCTCAGATAGAATGTCGTTGGCCATTCATAGTCGACTCTCTGGACTGTTATTTACAGTTAGCGAGTTGGAAGGAACGCTTGAGATGAAAAGCAGCCGGCTCGGAAGGTATTCCAGTGGAAGTAAGAAAGAAAGTATCGTTATTTGATGAAGAAAACTACCGTTTTAAATGCAATTTAAACGCTATTAATAGAGCATGAGCGTCTTGTTAGTTGCATTGAGACCGGAAACATTCTAAAGGAGTTTCAGGTTGGATTTATACCAGGATATTCAGCCATAGATAAAATTTGTATATTCAGGAGTTTGGCAGAGAATTTCTTGGAAAAAGCTGTATGTATTTATATCGATTTAGAAAAGCTGTATGTATTTATATCGATTTGTATCAGCTCTTGATACAATCGATCGAGCATCGAGGTGCACTATTTCTATGAGCTGTATAGTCTTGGGTTATCATTGAAGTTTGGTCGCGTTCCCGAAAACTTATGTAACCAGGCGGCAGTATGGCTAGGTGACTGGTTCGTAAGCTCATCGGGATTGCGACAAAGTTGTACATTAAACCCTACTTTGATTGCATTATTCATAGACCTGCTTGGTGAGGTGGATTTCAAAGGGATGCGGATTAAGGCACTGCTTTTCTCAGATTATAAAGTCATATTTGCGCGTTCTACATAAACTCGGTAGCTCATGATTAACAGAGTTTATTGTATTGCCAGCAATGGAATTTAATAGTTAATATCGATAAATCGAAGGTTAGGGATATTAAAGTGGTGGTGGACGTAATGCATCCATCAAACGAAAAATTAATATTGAATGTGTTCGTGACTACAAATACCTTGGCTTACTGTTAATATTTTAATGTATTTTAATTTTTTTTATTATATTTGAATTTCAATATGGAAAAACACGCAAGATACAATTATAAGTTTATTAAATGATTTCAATGATTCCAAGATTTCTGATTTCTTTTGAACCCTCTTAGAATTAAGTTTGTATTGTTGGGGGGTTTTACATTAGAGAGGATCAGCAGACGACATAAGCAAACTTAAATTTAAGGCAAGTTACTAGTATGTCCAGTACCCGTGGGATGATGTTTAGTGCGTTGGACTGTCATGCAAGGGGCCTTGGGTTGATCCCTGCCTGTTCCACCTTAATTTAAAAAAAAAATAATTTTCGCGGGTATTGCCTCTTGCGAGGAATTGACAAATCCTTCAAGAGTATTTCTTGTCATGAAAAAGTGCTTTCTCAAATTAGCCGTTCGGATTCGGCCTAAAATTGTAGGTTCCTTCCATTCCTGACAACAGAAATCGCACACAGGAATGGTTGAGAGATGTAAGTCACTAGGCCCTGGTTCCCAACGGACTGTTGCGCCACCAATTTATTTATTTATTAACTAGTATGTGCTTGGCCAACTGTCAAAAAATGTCCTTCCAATTAAGGCAACTTCATTGGAAAGTTGACTGGAAAGTTAGTCAAGAAAAATCTCGCTTAAGGCTCAACTATAATAGGCATAAGCTAGCATATGCGCGCATAAGTAAACGTGCGAATACAAAGAATCTCAATACGAGTGAACATAATGGAGTCTAGCTCCGTTTCGTTCAATTTTTCTCAGTTTCGTTAACTTAAGGACACTTAAGCAAGAGCGATCCCAGTCGCTCGCCGCATAAGTAAAATCTGACATTTAGATACGTGAGCAAAATTGCATTATGGCTATGCAGTAATTTCGCAAACTTAAGTGAATTATCGTTGGGTTTTTGACATATGCTTATGTTTGCTTATGCCTATTATAGTTGGGCCTTTACTATTGAGTCCAGTACATTTATGTCAAAACGACAGCTGATAATGTTTTATCATTCAACTGAAAACTGAACTTTATTGCATTGTAATTTATTTATTTTTTTGCACAATTCTATTTAATGTTTTCTGTAAAGGAATTCCTTGCCAAATTGGAAAATGAATAAGTAATATTTATTTACAATACAAAATACAATACGATGGAAGTGTAACTTGTCCAATAGGCTTTTCACACCAAACCGAAAACACGGTTTTTGGCGAAATTATCGGTTTTCGCCGATAACCTACATCGAAAACTCAAGTTTTTCCATAAATTTTTGGCAAACCAAAATTTTTCGTTAACCACAAGTTTTATATAAAACCTCTCGAAAACTAGTTGCAATTCAAAATTGAACTAAACAAACAAACCTTTCGAAAAATTCAGCGCTCAAATTAATGTAACCAAAACAGTTGATGGCTGCTGTCAAAACAAATATTTCATTTTGAAATAAATTTGATTCTGGTAAGTAATATTATTTACACATTTTCGTTACAAAATAAGAATCATTGCTTTTTGGTTTTTAGTGACAGAATATGGAAAATTTGCCGAAATCGAGACTATTTCCGGCACTCCCGGTTCTTTTATGATCCTCCAAAGTTTCAAACGCTCTTTGTTAAGCTAGGAACCGGAATTCATTTTGGCTATTGGCCGGACGACCCCAAGGAAGAGGAAGAGTTGCTCATAGTTCGTAATGACGTTTCCAAGGATGCGTCCCCGAACTCGTCGCTTTCTCTTACTACCTGGAAAAAGACTTTGCGGTAACTCCGCTCAATCACAAGGGTTTGGAAAGAATTGAAAAAGGCGATAAATTAATTTGTGGAGGAGAATAACTATGAAATAAAATTTCTGGTGGAGGCTCAGTCGCAGCGAGCTAGGAAAATTTTAGCCAAAACATTCCACAATGTGGGAATCGTTGTTCCAGTGAATAAAACCACAACAGTGGGCTATCGCCCCTTAATGGACAGCGATTCTAACATCAAGAAGATCCTCAGTGCTTTGATCTTTCTGCTCCGGCTATAAGGCCCTACACGAAATCGTTCAGAATATTCTCAACCCCGCCTTTAAGTTGCTCGAACGGCTACAGTAAATGGCGATTCTGAAGGCACATTTGGCCAATAGAAGCAATAGTCATAAGCTCAGTATTTTGGATTGAATTGTTGTGAAAGAAGAAGAAATGTTTTAAACAAAATTAATTTTTATTGTAAAGATTTGTTTTTTGTTAGTTCGATAGTAAATTTTCTACACAAATAGCTTCTCCTTAGTGAATTGTTCGGACCGGTTGAACTGAACAAGAAGCAGCCAAGCGAGCTTGTAGTTCTTGTTGGTGCATGTCGTGAGCCCATTCCACCCGTCCCCAGAACTTCAGTTGAAACTCTTCTTCGAGCCGAGCTAGTATTACAGCCTTCCATGCGCTGATATGCCGCTCTATCACAGCACTAAAGGGTGTCGTTGGCAAAAAAAAATCCTTATTAGAATGTTTGCACTTCAAGAATTTTCAAACAATTGAATCTTGAGAGAAGTCATACCATATAGAACATCTTTACTGTTTGAAAGGAAGTACTTGGATATTTTCATTTTATCCGCATCCGAGACGGTTTGTGGACACATACTTGGAGTTTTTTATATGTTCGTATCGAACCGTTTGTTAAACCACTCAATGACGGGATACCTATAGTTCTTTTGGAGCTCGTATAGATCTTTGTCTTCCTGGAAATCAACTTGACAAGAACCTCCATAAGACTTAAGTTTTTATCTTGCATTTCTAGATCGTTTAGTTCATTGCAGAGTTTATCGAAAGTTCTGCGGCTCGTTTTGAAATGTTGTTTGAAATACTCATCATCGTTTACTAACATTTCACAAATAGTTTGAGAAGAACAAAACTTTTTACCCACATATTTTTTCATCAATACAAAATTTGACATTTAATTGTCAAATGAAAGCGTGTAAACGTTCGGTGTGAACGAACGAACCCAAAACCGGGTTTTCGGCAAAAAGTTTTCGAAAACCCGGTTTCGGGTTTGGTGTGAAAAGGCTGTAAGGAGTGTTTTGTAAACTGTAATGTTTTCGGTGATCTCTACACTACCAGCTGAAGGTAGGGGTTAGAAAAGTAAAGTTTCCAGTTTGACATTTAAATAAACTACTACTTTATTGTCCAATTATGATATTATTATCTGTAACAGTGCTGGTTCTAAGGTTATCAAAAGTTTAATTATTGTCAAAATCTACAAATCGGACCTATACAAATATTTTTAAATTTGAAGCTAAAAATAATAATGTTATATTAGAGTTATTTGATATCCTTGAAATTGAAAAATTTTCAATCTATTCAATATTGTATGTACCATGCACAAATGTACCTATCCACAAGTCAAAAAAACTACACATCCAAATCCCAACCAGACAAACTAGCGTCGTCGTGGACTCTTCGCTGCGAACAAAAATGTTCTTTGTCATCTTTTTGGCATTAGATTAATAGCATTTGGGTTAAGAGTTTAACCCGCTATTTCTTTTTGTCTGAACTTATATATGTACATACATATTTATGCACATTTTCTAAAAATTTAATTTTCGAAAATAGAATATACATACATTTGTATATAACTTAACAAATCACGTTTTGAACAGCTGATTTTCTCCAAATAAATATGACGTAGCATTTTTTAGAAATTTTCAATTACGTCATTGTTACAAAAATAATAAAAATGTATAATACAAAATAAATTAAAAACAAAATACAAAGTAAAATTGTTAATTTCGAAAAAAAGAGAGAACCATTTCGTTTAGTCGAAATAAATCATTAACCAGCGCGTGTTTGTTTGAGTAAAATATTTGCCAGCATAATGGAAATTTACGTTAAGTAGTTTCTGATTTTCAAATTGTATCTGTCAGATACGACCTAGGCCACCCGGTTATAATTTTATGATTTCAAACCAAGCGCCTGTTCGCCGCATGAGTAAATATCTATTATTATT
Source organism: Eupeodes corollae (assembly GCF_945859685.1). Lineage (NCBI taxonomy): Eukaryota > Metazoa > Arthropoda > Insecta > Diptera > Syrphidae > Eupeodes > Eupeodes corollae. The sequence goes on from NC_079147.1 coordinate 160,789,051, forward strand.
AGTATTAAGAACCTCTTAAATATAAGCAACAATACAAAGAACTTTATTTTTAAAATATCAAAAAGCAAATATCCATTAAAAATAACGACACAACAACAAAGAAAATACTATTTCAGATTAAATAAAACAAAATTTGTTTGTTGTTTGTTTAAGATCGAAACTTTTTATTGATTTGTTTATTTAAATTAAATCAATGTCACATAAGTCTTAAATTTTTGTTTGTAACTTATTTTGAAGGTATGCATATTGTAGTTGAATTTTTTCGTAATCGTGTAAGTTACAATATTTATTTTAAATGATAAAAAGTTGTTTTGAAAAAAAAATCTATAGTGAACGTGTTCAATTTCTAGGTCACGTATAGTTGAACAAACAAAATAAAAAGAGAATTGTAAGAATGTAAGCACGCAGTTTATTGGACGCATCCCAAAACAACACAAATATAAATGTATTACACAAAAAACAAGTTGTTGTTTTGCAGTAATTTTAAAAACAATTCATGAAAATACAATCATATTAAATATACTTTGTATAAGTTTAGAATCTTATTGACCTTGAGTATTTTTTTTATTACAGTAACAGTAAATATTTGAAAAATTTAAATTCATAATTTTGTTAATTTCCATTTCATTAATTAATTCCAACAACAATTGGACTTTTATTTATTGATGTTTTATTTTTTCGGATAACGATTTGTCTACAAGAACTATAAAAACAAAAAAATTGTATTTTTAGTTTCTTTGTCAAAATTATAGAAGTGTTGTTTATTTGTGACACATAGCAACTACAGATATAGCCAACGTTTTAGTTGATGATCTGGATTGTCCAATATCTTTGTCTGAACTCGATTCTTCACTCCATTAGATTAAAAACAATAAAGCTCCTGGCAAAGATGAAATTCCAGTAGAGTTCTACACAGTTCAACTCAAGAATTGACTTGTATCATACCTTAACAGATTATATAGCGATTCTTATGTGCCACACAAACTAAACAAAGCAGTTATTTTTGCAATTCACAAGAGCGGTAATGTCACTTTACCGGAAAACTACAGAGGAATTTTTATTTTAAGCACTTTGAGAAAGATTCTTACTTCGATTCCATACGAATGGCTTACCAAATGGTTCGAAGAAAAAACCTTTTAATTTTAAGTATGTTCCAAGCTGGCTTTCGGTCGGGCTTCTCAACCATGGATCAAATATTTGCTTTGACAAGCCTTGCTAGAAAATCCATTGATAAAAAAAAAAACTATACGATTGTTTCGTAGATTTTAAGGTTTGAAACAACTGCAGGTGTTCCACAGGGCTGTATTCTAAGCACATTACTTTTTGCTTTGTTTGTTGACGACATTTGTGATATACTTCCAGGAGGGATATCGTTTGCTGATATACAAATTAAAGTTCTGTTATATGTTGATGACTTAGTACTACTCCCGATTTGCTTCTTGTTTTATTATTCCGTTTTAAACGTAAGCATTTGTAAGTAAGTTTAATAATTTATTTGAAATAAACTGAATTACAAGTCCTCACTTTGTTTTAAGACCTTTAAAAGAGATATGGGAATGAAAAAAAAACTCTAAATTTTAGAAATGAAGAAAACTTGTCATCTTAGAAAATTTCAAATAAGCTTAATTGCTCCAAAACGATGGTTTTCAATGCCATAAAATATGTTGAAAACCACAAAACCACTGAATTCGTGGCACAACGGAGAAAAACCATCGACGCCCACGTTGGGTTAATTGTTTGGTGAAGACCCAAATGCACTTTCAGCACGCTCTATTAGAGAACGATAGTGTGAGAGCCAACTATATGGAAGATCGGCCAGAAAAAAGCACTGCTTTCATTGAAAAATCAAAAGGCTAGGTTAGCTTTTGCCAGAGAACATGAGAACTGGACCATCTGACAGTGGAAAAAAATGTTGTGGAGTGACGAAACGAAGATCAATAGAGTCGGTTCCGATTGAAACAATATGTTCTACGACCAAAAAAGGAAGCATTCAACCCTAAGTACACAACTGTCACCCTTAAACATGGAGGTTAAAGTATCATGCTATGGGGTTGCAAACCGTCCGTTATATCGCATAGAAGGTATAATGAATGCCCAAAGCTACATAAACACCCTTGAAGACGTTTTTCTGCCCTATGCAGATGGGGAATTGCCCGTGACGTGGAAATTTATGCAGGGCAATGACCCTAAGCGATGTTCAAATGGTAGACATGTGCATTCAAGAGGACACAACCGTCCACAGGTTTTTTCTCAATACTCAAATTTGTCTATCAACTCCTACCCTCACCTCCCACCGGTGAACATCGGGTGCCTAGTACATCAACTGGAGATTGGGTTCTAACAATAGGGGAAAGTTGTTGTGGGCAGCAAACGACAGAGAGGGGAGATGTGTTTTTACTAAGGCACCTCTCCTTATCCAGGCGGCAGAACTTTCCGAGGGGCCAACATTGACTGGGACCATTAACTCGTTGTAGCCAAGGTACGGCTACGGATATCCTGATCCAAGCCAAAACAAGAAAGTACTGTGAGAAGATTCGACGTTAGACGGCTACAATCGCAAGAGACTGCCATGTCCTTTTCCGACCGAGTCTCTAATAATCTCTAAAGGAGTCCTTTGCTGCCTGCATTAAGCATTCAAAACCAGTGGCAACATTGCCTTGCAGCTATCAGAGATGCCGCCTCTGAAGTGCTAGGTTTCGAACGGCCAACACAGCGAAACCCTGGTTTGACGAATGGACGAAGGTTCACAAATTTTACCAAAAGGTAACAAAAACCTTCCAAGGGTACCAGCTACAAACCAAAAGCCTGTAAGGACGATCAGGGTTCGTAGTAGAACCGCATTCGATGCTGAGAATATGGAAAGACCACTTCTCAAAATTATATAACGGCGATGAAGAACCGAATTCCGCTTTAAGGGAGATAGAACCACTCAACCTAGGCGACGCAGATCAACAATTTCGCCTACCCGACCTCGACGAAGTGAAGATAAAGATAGCTACTCGTATATCTGAACTTAAGTCAAACAAAGCTGTTGGAACTGAAGCAGCAGGCAATGACTTGGTAGGGAGACGGCAACAACTCATCTGCAAAATATGGTCGGAAGAAAGTATGCCCGATGAGTTTAATCTCAGCATAGTTTGCCGGATACATAAAAAAGAGACCCTCTAAATTGAGCCAAGTAAAGATCAGCCTCTTTAACATTGCATATAAGATCCTTTCTGCCGTATTATGTGAACGTCTGAAGCCGTTCGTCAACAACCTGATAGGTCCTTATCAGTGTGCTTCAGACCAGGAAAGTCCACTATAGACCAAATATTCACACTACGGCAGATCTTGGAAAAAACTCAGGAGCTTCAAACCGATACCCACCATCTATTTATCAATTTAAAAGCCGCGTATGACAACATCCATCGGGAAAAGCTCTAGTTTTGGCATCCCCGTCAAACTTATCCGTTAGTGCAGAATGATGCAGAATTCACGCTGCTCTATCAAGGTCGGAAAAGATCTCACCGATGCATTTGATGTCAAAAAGATTTTAGACAAGGCGATGCACTGTCATGCGACTTCTTCAATATCTTTCTGGAAAGGCACAATCTTCTAAAGGTCCATCAAATTACTCGGATACGCAGATGATATTGGCATAATTGGAAGATCAAAGCGTGATGTCAGTGGAGCGTTTTTGAGCAATGCCATGGAAGCGAAGTAGATGGGTTTAGTGGTCAATGAGGGCAAGACCAAGTACATGCTATCATCAAAAGGCAATTGAGAAGTAAAGTCCTCTCTCGAGCATCTAAAATCACCATCTATAAGACACTCATCATCCCGGTTCTCAATTCTGGCACTGAGGCTTGGACCCTGCCAAAGAAAGATGAGAGCGTCGAGAGAAAAATTCTTCGGGTGATTTTTGGTCCTGTACGCATAAATGGAGAATGGAGGAGAAGATATATCGACGAACTGTACGGGCTGTACAGCGACACTGACCTAGTTAGCAGAATTAAAGTCCAACGGCTTAGATGGCTAGGTCATGTAAAGCGAATGGACATCAACGCTCCAGCCCGGAAGGTCTTCGAATCCAATCATGAGGGACGGCGCAGTAGAGGAAGACCGCGACTCAGGTGGCGCACCCAGGTGGGTGAAGACCTCAACTAACTTGGCGTGCGAAACTGGAGACAGCTAGCTAGGGACCGAGCTGGCTGGAGACGCATGTTAGTTGAGGCGGTGTTAGGCAGTTATAAAAAATAAAGGTTTCCCAACAAAAAATTGAAATAAGACTTCAAATTTGAACTAAAAATTAATTGTTCCTAATTAGTTCGCCAGGTAATTTTGTATTTTTTTTTCAAAACTTTTTGAATTTAATTTTATATTTTTTATTATTTTTTTTAATTAATTAATATATATACTAATATATAAATGTCAGAAAAAAGATTAAAACTTTTAACAGCGAAGAATTTTAATAAAAATTTGGAGTACACAAAATGTTTAAAATCGTTCTTAATTAGTTATTTAATAAGCTCTAAATAACTCCGTACTTTCAATTATTCAGAAGCAAATTAAAAAAAGTTAAATTCTTTGGTTGCCTCCAAATAGCTCACCAACCTGCTCAGCAAGCGAATTCAAAACTTAATTTTACCTGTGGTGATACCAAATAAGTATGATTTTGAAAAAAAAATCATAAAACGGTTTTTGTAACTGGTATTTGGTAAAATTTTAAGAAAAATCGAAGTAATGGTTTTTTACCAAAAATATCGAATATCTGGTTAAAATTAGAGTTATTGCCTTAAAACTAATTTCATCTTTTTAAAAGTGCTTTAATAAATACTAATGGACATTTTTCAGTGAATCTAGAAAATTTGGACAGTAAATCCGAAAGTAATTGTATTTTTTTTAGAACAAATTTAGGAAAGATATTACGATAGAATTTATTGATTCACTATTCTTAGTTTAGTCATCACTGTATAATCCATTTTCGTTTGATTCATATTAAAATGTTTAAATTTTACTCTGCTATAACGTTTTTCAACTTCTGTCTTTCTTATTTTTTAATATAAATAAAAAAGTGATCGTTTTTATTTAGCACACCATTTAGATTGACTGCCCCAATTTTGCATTAAAAAATAGTCCGAAAATCGATTTAGATGTTCTCTCTCTGTTGTTTTTAGAATTCCTCTTTGATTTTTGTTTTTCTTTGTATTCAAATACAATTTAGAAGAAATATTTCAAGGTTCAATTTTAAGATCAATAAACTATAATATTCAAATAGTTATTCGATTTTAAAACATTCAAAATGTAAACATTGACGCAGTCACTGCATAGCATATTCAAGGTGGTATGCATTTTAACGCTTCCTGTTTTCGTTAGTTGAACACACCCCTTTTCGGAAGTACTAATTTAAATTTTTAGTTTATTTTTATTAATTTGAAACAAGAGCTTTTTTTGTATATTTTTATAAAGAGTGTTTTTTTGTTTATGTGTGGTTTTCAAGAAGAAATTAAATTCGTATATTACAAGAAGACGAAATAATGCGCTCACCAAAATTGTGTTTCAATTAATGTATTTCCTCGATGAGTGGCGTGAACGGAACCATTTGCTTAAATTGTTCATTACTAAGTCTATTTCTTATTAAATGGAAAATCACAATGCGCATAAATTAAGTGACAGCTGTCAAAAAGACCAACTCCGAAAAAAATTGGCTGCGTTCAATCTCAGACAGATAGGGTATCCGGATACCTTTTTGTTAATGTTTGACGTGTAAAATAACAGCTGATCAAACACAGCTGGAATTTCAAAAAAGGAATCCAAAGGTATCCAAGAATTTCTGGGGTATGTAGGTATATCTGACAGAACAGCTGATTCAACACATGGTTTAATTTCAAGAAACTTGAAAATTGATTTCAGCTTTTTGTATTTGCTGGTAAATAAAAAGATACAAAATGTTAGCTGGTAGGTACAGAGGATTTTCTGTACATAATAGACGATGAAGAAGCTATTTGCCTCCGAATTTTAGAAGATAATTGTGATATATTTTTTGAACTTCAAAATTAACTTATTTTGTTTTCGTTTTGTAGATGACCAATTTGCTAGGTCTTGTGTCCAGTCTAATATTCACCATTTGGAAGCTGTAACTAGAATACAAAGATTTATTCTTTGCAAAAAATGTATACAATTTAATGTTAAAGAATATGTTGTGCTTTAACTTAGCCTTCAAAGTCCGGTTTTCGGTTGTCTTTACCATTTTTAAAGTTGCATATTTCTAAAACTTAATGTGATACAAAAATCATATTTAAGGCCAGAATCAAATTCAGGACAATATTACTCTTTAAAAAGTATTGTTTCAAGTCGCAATATTTATGTTGGTCGGACATGGTCAGTTTGTTTGTAAGCCAATTTAAAAAAAAAATTCAAGATTGGTCTGAAAAATGTAATGTATGTAAAAAATACAATTTTAGTAACGATTAAACTGGCTTTATATTCTAATCCGACGACATGTTTTGTTAATAAATACGTTTAGTTGTAAAATAAACAAAAACATTCCATTCATAATAAATTTATTTAATTCTTGAATAATTAAAAATTTAATAATTTTATGTGCATATGGACACACAAAATGTTACCACATATTTTAAATCAGAGATTCTTGACATTGATTTTTAATACAATTTAAATAAATTATGTTTTTCGGTGGTATACAAATTTTTTGTGAAATGATTAAACATTAATGGATAAACTTGTTTTTAAAGATTCTAGTATTTTCTTCAGCTAAATACAGTGGAACTTCCATCAGTCGAATTCTCAAAATGAAAGAAAAAAATGTGAGTTATAGAAAAACAAAAGTTTTTTCGTTTCGTGAAGTTTCAACATTTTTTTTTTGTTTTTCTCTGTTGTTCAATACGGTGGAAAGTGCACTTGGCGTTAACCCATATTTTATGGCTACGATTTTCTTTTTGACACCACTCTCAACCTCATTTATGAATTTCAGCTTTTGTTTAAAAGGAAGATGATTTAATTTTCTTGCTGAAATTTTGAATTCGTGAATTGCTGCTTTTTCAACTAAAATAAAATAAACAAAACTAGGAACTTTTGCGCATAAAAGCTAGTTAACCCGTTCAAGACCGAATTTCAAATGAAAAACACATAAACTCTGAATAGCCATCCCTCTTCTTCAAAAAAAAAAATACAGAAATTAATCACAGTAGACTCAAGTATTTTTCAAAAATTTGAAACAAAGGGGGTTTCCCAAATAAGAGCAAGGAATTTAGAATGTATATACTAAACAAATGTCTAAAAGAACTATAGTAGCCTTAGTAAATTTCGAAAAAGGGGTTAAATTAAGTGGGATCTCCCCATAGGAGAAAAAGTTCGAGTTAAAGAGACTATTTGGCATCAAACAGAATCTAAAAAATTCGATTTATAGAGATTGGAGTGCAAAATTCATGAAAATAAGGTTGAAAAATCATAGTTTTCAATAAAATTTTGAGTTATAGAGAAATTCGACTTAAGGAAGTTTGACTGTAAGTGTCAAGCGATTACTTAAAATTTGTTTGTTTTTTTGTTTTGTTGTGTCATTGCTCATAAAATTAGATAAACCTTAAGATACTAACCACCTAATTTTGTTCTTGAATGTTTTGAAGACTAAAAGTTTTAGGTCTAAATTTTGCATGACTTGTCTTTCAACGTCATAACTTTTTTTAACAATTCACTTTGGAACACAAACTAACGGTTGGTATACATATATCTGGAAAATTGTCAGACCTACAATTTTAAGAGATAAGTAAACATACAACGTAATTGCCGACTTATTGTAAGACAATAAAAAAAGAGGCTACAAAATTTGTCATCCGTGCCAGTGGGTTGTACTGTACCTTTTCTGCCGAGTTCATCTGCCTTACAATTTCTTGGAATGTCTCTATGGCCTGGCCCGGTGAATATTAAACTTATGTTCCATCTGCATTAGAGATGGTCGACAGATATCGACTGTTTTTAGTTTGTAGTCACAGAGTTCTAGAGATTTCTTGTCTATTGCGTTTTCAATTTAATTTTTTGTCTAAAATAAGACCCAGGTACTTAGACTCGTCTGAGAACTTTAATTGTATACATTTAATATAGGGAGGGTTAACATTTGGAAATTTGTTTTTCGAAAATAGGACTAAATCGGTTTTATGTGGGTGGACACTGAACACCCAGTCCACGACGATCAGCCCAAATCATTAGTTTATCTACGGCACTTTATAAGAGTTTTTTTAGGGTATAACTTATTTTCCTAAAAAAAATCATTTGCACTTATTGTTTGCCTTATCCTTGGGAAAAATCTGATTTATTCTTACTTTTTTTGGCCCCGAAAAAAACGCATGAAAATAATTGTATCTATATCTTGAATTATAAACTTCGTTTATTCTTTTAACAAATGGAAATATTATAAACTTTAAATACATGTGATCATTTCCCTTACATCACAGCAAAAATCGGTACAATCGTTTCATGAGGTCCATTTGTACCCCAGAATGTTTTCGATACATTTTTTTCGACATCGAGCTCAACCTTACAAACTTTAACCTGTTCCCTAAGTGTCAATAACAGAAAGCAGTATCGACCAGTCCATGTTCAAAATCAAAACAAAGAGAGGCTGGGATGCGACCCACACTGATAGCTTCCCATTGCGTCTGTCGATTTGTCTTACTTCAAAGTTTATATGTAGGTTTTCATGGTGGGTTAGTGTAGTTTTAAAATCGAGTTTTGTTAAATAGATTTTTAGTCGAAAACAATTTTTTACCAATTTAAGTAGCATGCCTTAAATTTTTACGAATTGGATGAATGAAATTAATTTGAGAGATATAAAGAACCGAGCATCAATTTTTACCAAATTTGCGTACTATTTTTTTGTAGATTTTATTTTTTTATAAAAAACAACTTTTGGATTTTTATAAAAAAAACTACTCAATATCGAAAAGAATATTTTCTGTGTAATAACAAAGTTTGAAGACAATATTTTAAAGTTTTGAAAAGCTATTTGAGTCGAAAGCAAATATTTACCACCTTTGAGTAATGTTTTTTTTAGGATTTTATTTTTTATAAAATAACTGTCAGTTCGATTCTTTTAAATAAAATTCCGAGTGTTGAAAACAAAATTTTTTATAAGTGAAAATAATTTGGAAGACATAGTCATAAAGTTTCGAAAAGATATTTGAGCCGAAAATCAATTTCTACCAACTTTTATTGTTTATTTTAAGTTTTTATTGTTGTTTAAAAAAAAACTGTCCATTCGATTTTTCTCAAAATTGTACAGAATGTTGAAAACAATATTTTTTAAAAGATAAAAGTAGATTAAAGCCAATTTTTCAAAGTTTTAAAAATGTGTCAAAACTGTCACTTAGATTTTTTTCAAAATTTTACTGAATGTTGACAACAATATTTCTTTTAAGTTAAAATTAGTTGGAAGCCTTACTGTCAAATTTTTGAATCGAAAATCCATTTCTACCAATTTTTCTTAAATTTTTTGTAAGAAAAACTGTCAGTTAGATTTATTTCAAAATTCTATTAGATGTCAAAAACATTTTTCTTCGTTTCGCAAAATTGTTTTGGGGATAAAATCGTATTTTAGTCATAAAATTTTCGAGGTGACAATTTTTTTTTTTCAGTTTTTGTGATTTATAAAAAAAAACCGTTTATTAGATTTTTTTCAGAAAATATACTTGTTTAGTATCACTTTACAATATATTATATAAAATTTAATTCAAATCTCTGGTGTTTTTGGTTCATGAGATATTTAGGGTTAACCAAAATGTTCACCTTTTTTTAACTGATATGGTAAAAAAACCGCCAACACAATTGTCTTGAGAGCCCTTTCTGAATCTTTCTGTCTTTTTCCTGTATAACAAATTTTATTTGAAGTCGATATCTCTTCTTGTGCTTGAGCTATGGACTACTGAGCTATGGTCGCGAACGTACGGACGTACGAACGTAACGGACGCGCAGACATCTTTCTAAAAATCTTTTATTTTGACTCTAGGCACCAGGCAATTTTCAATTTGACAAATCGGACCCATTACAGTAACTTCCTATGGGAAGTTAACAAGTTTTTCAGTATCAATTGGTTTCGGTATCAACACAACAAAAAAACACTTCCTGTTCTCAAAATAACTCTATGATGTGATAATAATGAGCTACAACAAAGCCAAAGGTGCAGGAGTTGATGTTTTCGATCAAAAGTCAAAAACAACAATTGCTCATGGTTCTATTTCACACTTTATTAGAAGTAGCGACTTCCATACTTTTTCGCAATTTTAACTTACCAAGGAAAAACAAAAATTTATTTAGAAACGATAAGTCCATCGAACTGGCCGAGGAGCCGATGGAGTGGGAACTGAGTGACCGTTCACAACCTGCAACACGAAAAACAAAATAAAGGGTGATTTTTTTGAGGTTAGGATTTTCATGCATTAGTATTTGACAGATCACGCGGGATTTCAGACATGGTGTCAAAGAGAAAGATGCTCAGTATGCTTTGACATTTCATCATGAATAGACTTACTAACGAGCAACGCTTGCAAATCATTGAATTTTATTACCAAAATCAGTGTTCGGTTCGAAATGTGTTTCGCGCTTTACGTCCGATTTATGGTCTACATAATCGACCAAGTGAGCAAACAATTAATGCGATTGTGACCAAGTTTCGCACTCAGTTTACTTTATTGGACATTAAACCAACCACACGAATGCGTACAGTGCGTACAGAAGAGAATATTGCGTCTGTTTCTGAGAGTGTTGCTGAAGACCGTGAAATGTCGATTCGTCGCCTTTCGCAGCAATTGGGTTTGTGTTATTCGACCACATGGAAGATTTTACGCAAAGATCTTGGTGTAAAACCGTATAAAATACAGCTCGTGCAAGAACTGAAGCCGAACGATCTGCCACAACGTCGAATTTTCAGTGAATGGGCCCTAGAAAAGTTGGCAGAAAATCCGCTTTTTTGTCGACAAATTTTGTTCAGCGATGAGGCTCATTTCTGGTTGAAAAGCTACGTAAATAAGCAAAATTGCCGCATTTGGAGTGAAGAGCAACCAGAAGCCGTTCAAGAACTGCCCATGCATCCCGAAAAATGCACTGTTTGGTGTGGTTTGTACGCTGGTGGAATCATTGGACCGTATTTTCTTTCAAAGATGCTGTTGGACGCAACGTTACGGTGAATGGCGATCGCTATCGTTCAATGCTAACAAACTTTTTGTTGCCCAAAATGGAAGAACTGAACTTGGTTGACATGTGGTTTCAACAAGATGGCGCTACATGCCACACAGCTCGCGATTCTATGGCCATTTTGAGGGAAAACTTCGGAGAACAATTCATCTCAAGGAATGGACCGGTAAGTTGGCCACCAAGATCATGCGATTTGACGCCTTTAGACTATTTTTTGTGGGGCTACGTCAAGTCTAAAGTCTACACAAATAAGCCAGCAACTATTTCAGCTTTGGAAGACAACATTTCCGAAGAAATTCGGGCTATTCCGGCCGAAATGCTCGAAAAAGTTACCCAAAATTGGACTTTCCGAATGGACCACCTAAGACCTAAAGAATCGATGAGATTTTGCAAATTTTATGCGTTTTTTTTTTTTTAAAGTTCTCAAGCTCTTAAAAAATCACCGTTTACTTTAGATACCCTTCGCCTTATTGAAATATGTCTCGCAAATAATCCTCGCTACCTCGCAAAGGGAATAGAATGTGAACACAAGACTTCTGGAATGACAGTTCAACGCACTAACCATCATGCCACGGGTGATACCATCATACTTAGATATTTTATAGTGGAGGAGTACAAATAAACCCCATGAATCATTTCCAGACAAAAATCGCAACCAAATCTTTAAAAGGAGAGTGATCATAAAAACACACAAAATTATTAGAAAATTGAAATTTTCGTTCACTGATTATTAATTCCATAGAAATACAATTTTAAACAAAAAAGTAATCGGTGTTCAAACATGCTCTGGGGTACTTTTGGGTCCCATGACGTAAAGGGAGGTTAAAAATGCATCTGATAATTTGAATATTACGTTTTTTATTTTAAAACTTTTGTGATAAAATTCCACTTTTCTTATTTTGGCCACCAAAATTCAAAATTCCAAACATTCAAATTCAAAATTCATCAGCGGTATTAAAATTATCAAATTAGTATTTTCAAAACAATACTTCTCACACTAAAACAAAAAAAAATATAACCACACTGATCACGAATCTAAAACTTTATACATACGGTCTTGCGATTGTAAAGTGCTGATGCATCGCTAAGCGAAGCCGTTAACAAATTATCCCGATGAAAGGGTACTGTAAACATGATTCCAAGGGGTAAAAGTCGACACTTTAGATTTTCTTTTATAAAATTTTCTTTTTTTCTTTTCTATGAAATTATTTTACGACAATTTTTTACCCACTATAAAACTTCACATAATAATTATTTTTGTTTTAAATAATTATGTAACTTGTAATTTTTGATACAAGATTCTTAAACGACCTTGAAATTTCATTCACACTTTTTGATCACTTGTTTGTCGTTTTGTGGTTTTGTCACTTCACTAAATTACAGAAACTTCAGTACGTTTACTAAATATTTTTTTTATTTTTCAAGTATAAATTTTTGAAAACCGTTTTGTACCGAAAGGAAATATCAAATACAATAAAAAGAAAACGTGTGCATTTAAAAGAACAATCTTAGACAAACTAAAATCGAATTGGTCAATTTTGAAAAACCGCACGTCTTCAACACTTTTAGAAGCAAGAGTCGCAGGCATTCTCCGAAAACAAACCAACAATTTTGTTGTTGTTTCTTTTATATAAAAATAAAAACATTACTAAAATATATATCTTAACCTACATACACTACACATTGTACTATTTATTTATAAAAACAAAAAAACATATATACCATTTAAAATTTATGTACAGTATATTCCTCGAATTTTTGTTTGAAATTTATTTGTTTGTTTTTATTTTGGTTTTGGTTTTGTGTTTTTGATCGAGCGGGCGGCGCGCCGGACGTTATTATTTTTATTGACGCTGATGTTGATATTGATGTTGATGATCGGCAAAGTGAAGAACACCAGATTCAAGATCAATTTGAGGGAAATTCATTTTCGATTGACTCGAGATTGAGACTCAAAGCCAAAGTCAATTAAATCGTCCGTCCTATATTATGGCGGTGTTCGTCGCCCGGTGCTCTATGTCCAACAACACTTAACACTACAAACTGGGGAAATAAAAATCAAAAATTTTATTAAAATTGAAGGACACGGTACCGCCGCGTTATTGCCATCACAAATTTATATCAAAACCGCATACAATCCAATTGGTCGCGAGTTGTTAACGTTTGGCGTAGAACTTGTGTACATAGCAAATTGATTTGTTTTCATTTAACAATTTTTATTTTTTGTTATATTTTATTAAAAAGAATTGAATGTTGATCATTAAAATAATAACAATTATAATAATTGGAATTTGAAATAAAATCACGGAGAGAAATTTCAATGGAATCTGCGCTCGCGCACGATTACAGATCTTTCATCTTTTTGGCTGAAACTTGGGACTTAGTATGTGTTGTACACTTGTAGCGATACTCGAAGTGACTAAATGATAGCAGCTGGGTGCTGTGCTGAGGTAGCTAAGCGTCTCGTCGCGTTGATGAGCGAACGAACGAACGAATGAATATACTTTTTAAAAACAAAAACAAATTAATAGATTTAGATATACTTTCTCATTAGCTTGTGGTTGGCGTTTGGTGATATGTGACTTAGGGGACATGATTTTTGCCATTAAGACTGAAGATTGAAGAGTAGCCGGGGATCGATTGTTCGATGGTTTGTGGGGACAGGGATGCCAATGGTATTGGGATAGGGTTAGAAAAAGTAGCGTAAGTTTTTCTTTTCTTAGTATTAAAGCTTAAATGAGTTTAGTAATTTTTTGGCACGATAACTTTGGCGAAAAGATATAATAACGGTTTTTGGTTAGTTCTAAATACAAGCATTTTTTATTATCAGAGAAGGGGTCTATCTCCCCTCGTTTAGGCAGGAGGAGCAATTTCATAAAATTTGACTTGAAATAAAGGGTTTTTCATTAAGGGCGAGGAGATGTTGAAAATGGAATAACACAAGCTGTGTGTAAGGTAAGTTACGAAGCACCAACAAGCCTCAGATACGGACGGATTTACTGTTGACAACCCAAGCAAACGAAGTAAGGACAACGAATTTCGGATCTGCACGTGGAATTTTAGGTCGCTTAACAGACTACGTGCAGCCGAACAATTAGCGGAAGCCCTAAACTGCTGCAATGCAGATATTATCGCCATCCAAGAAGTGCAATGGGATGGACCGGGCAAACGCAAACTAAAAGACTGCGATGTATACTACGGCGACTGCTACCAAGGTGTGGATTTGTTGTTGGAACTAGACTATGGCAAAAAGTCTTTAGTTTCAACAGTGTGAGCAAGCGCATCACGACAATCCGTTTCAAGGCTAAATTCGGCAACATAAGCCTAATATGCGCGCATGCCCCAACAGAGGAGAAAGATGAAGTCACTAAATACATATTCTTCGATCTCTTGGACAAGACATAAGAGCAGTGCCCTGGCGATGACATTAAAATTGTCTTAGGAGATTTTAATTCCAAGCTAGGAAGAGAAGACATATTTGGTGGCATAATCGGGAGATACAGCCTACACGACACCACCTCCGACAACGGATTCAGGCTGGTTGATTTCGCTGCGGGGCGGGAAGTTCTGGTAACTAGTACGCAGTTCACACATCTTAATATTCACAAGGGGACATGGAAATCTCCTGATCAATCAACCGTCAACCAGATTGACCACATTGCGATCGACGCACGACACTTCTCCAGTATCCAGGATATCCGAACATTCCGAGGGCCAACATTGACTCGGACCACTACCTCGTTGTAGCCAAGGTACGGCTACGGATATCCCGATCCAAGCCAAAACAAGGAAGTACTGTGAGAAGATTCGACGTTAGACGGCTACAATCGCAAGAGACTGCCATGATGTTTTCCGATCAAGTCCCTAATAACTTCTTAAGGAATCCTATGCTGCCTGCATTAAGCATTGAAAACCAGTGGCAACATTGCCTTGCAGCAATCAGAGATGACGCTCCTGAAGTGCTGGGTTTCACACGGCCACAACAGCAAAATAACTGGTTTGACGACGAATGCCGGCAAGTGAAACAACAGGCATGCTCGCGAGCTCTACGAGCAGAAGAGGAGAGAGGAACACCAGCTTTTTAGATGGGAAAAAAGAAAGCAAGAAAAGCGCGCGATCGAGGAGATAGAGGGATGTCACAACAGGAATGAGGTTCGTAAATTTTACCAAAGGGTAAAAAAACCTCCCAAGGGTACCAGCCACGAACCGAAGCCTGTAAGGACGATCAGGAGAAAATCGTAGTAGAACCGCAGGCTTTGTTGAGAATATGGAAAGACCACTTCTCCAAAATATATAACGGCGATGACGAACCGAATTCAGCTGTAAGGGAGATAAAACCACTCAACCTAGGCGACGAAGATCAACAATTCCGCTTACCCGACCTCGACGAAGTGAAGATAGATATATCTAAACTGAAGTCAAAAAAAGCTGCTTGAGCTGACGGCATCGCTGCCGAACTATTCAAAGCAGCAGGCGATGACTTGGTAGGGAGCATGCACCAACTCATCTGCAAAATATGGTCGGAAGAAAGCATGCCCGATGAGTGGAATCTTAGCATAGTTTGCCCGATACATAAGAAAGGAGACCCTCTAAACTGCGCCAACTACAGAGTCATTAGTTTCCTTAACATTGCATTTAAGATCCTTTCTGCCGTATTATGTGAACGTCTGAAGCCGTTCGTCAAAAACCTGATAGGTCCTTATCAGTGTGACTTCAGACCAGGAAAGTCCACTATCGACCAAATATTCACACTACGGCAGATCTTGGAAAAAACGCAGGAGCTTCAAATCGATACACACCATCTCTTTATCGATTTTAAAGCCGCGTATGACAGCATCTATAGGGAAGAGCTCTACCGAGCAATGTCTAGTTTTGGCATTCTTGTCAAACTTATCCGTTTGTGCAGAATGACGATGGAGGACACCGATGCATTTGATGTCAAAAAAGGTTTTAGATAAGACGATGCACTGTCATGCGACTTCTTCAATATCTTCTGGAAAGAATTGTGCAAAATTCAACCGTCAGCACTAGAGGCACAATCTTCCAAAGGTCCATCCAATTACTCGGATACGCAGATGATATTGACATAATTGGAAGATCAAAGCGTGATGTCAGTGGAGCGTTTTTGAACATTGCGACGGAATTGAAGAAGATGGGTTTAGTGGTCTATGAGGGCAAGACCAAGTATATGCTGTCATCAAAAAAGGACATTGAACAACGACGTCTTCGACAAAACGTCACCATGGACAGCTATAACTTCGAAGTAGTTAACGAGTTTGTCTACATAGGCACCGCTATAAACACAGACAACGACTTCAGCGCTGAAATCAAACGAAGAATAACTCTTGTAAATCGCTGCCTTTTTGGGCTTAGAAGTCAATTAAGAGGTAAAGTCCTCTCTCGAGCATCTAAAATCACCATCTATAAGACACTCATCATCCCAGTTCTCATTTATGGTGCGGAGGGCTGGACCCTATCAAAAAAGGATAAGAGCATCTTAGGATGCTTCGAAAAAAAATTCTTCGGGTGATTTTTGGTCCCTTATGCATAGATGGAGAATGGAGGAGAAGATATAACGACGAACTGTACAGCGGCACTGACCTAGTTAACAGAATTTAAGTCCAACGGCTTAGATGGCTAGGTCATGTAGAGCGAATGGACATCAACACTCCAGTCCGGAAGGTCTTCGTATTCAATTCTGAGGGACGGCGGCGCAGTAGAGGAAGACCGAGGCTCGGGTGGCACACGCAGGTGGGTGAAGACCTCAACCAACTTGGCATACGAAACTGGAGACAGCTAGTTAGGGACCGGCCTGGCTGGAGACGCATGTTGCTTGAGGCCCAGTTCCACCCGGACTGTTGCACTACCTTAAGTAAGTAAGTATGTATGCCAAGTGGTGAATATGATATCATTCAAATACCCACCTCGGCTTCTTACGGTGGCACGGATCCAAGTGGTCCAATTTTCAATGACTCTTCCGCATAGATCCGACAACAATTTGTTCACCTGTAGGGCATCGATCGATTGGGGTTTGTTTGCATAGAACTGCGACTTCAAGAAACCATCTAGGAAAAAATCTAATGGGTTCATATGACATGACCTTGTTGGCCAATTTTCATCACTTATTTGGGAGATAAACTTACCCTTTACCCTCAAATCGTTCACACAAATTGTCAATCGTGGCACGTAGCGTCGTTTTGCTGGAATCACATGTCGTCGAGTTCCATTTGGGCCAACGGCGGCGGGTCGCCCCAAAATCTACCCGTGCCAATTAAAAAACTTTTTTATAATATAATTGTTTTAAATCCAGTTTCCTTAAATGCAAACATTTTTTTCCAATTTTTTCAAAAACTATAAAACATAGAAACGAATAGTTCTTTAACGGCTTATACAAAATTTAGACAGTGCAGCTAATTGTATCTGAGTTAGGAACTGTCGTAAATATAAAGTTTATACGAGTAGTAGAAGTTAAACACGTGTAAATTGCTTTAGGAAAAAATGGTGAAAATGATTTACAATCCGGTCAGAACGGGACCTTGACCGGCTTACTACATACCCGTCTTATAGTTTTAGGGCTTAGTTTAACTAAGACAGTCCTCATGGGGCTTTAAAATAGTTTAAAGAATTAATAAATACAAATGAATTAAAACAAAAATCGGATCTTAGATTTTGAGAAAACTTTAAGTTTAAAATAGAAAATCTATAATACTATTTTACGATATTAACAACCCGTGGTGAGGAATTTCCCAAACCGATCAAAAGAATATCCAGAGACATAAACACATTAGGTACATTGTTTTCAAAAAGATTGCATGTTTATTATTCATTGTTAGGTTTTATCGTTGTTTTGGATGATGTGAACCTAAAGATATTTTATATTTTAAAGCACAAACAAAACATAAAACTCAAATTAAACATGAAACTCGTATATTACAAGAATAGAAATATAAGATATTTGCATTGACATTCAATTAAATATTCTGGTATATTTGTAAATATAATTTGCAGAGTGGTCAACGTCAACTTAGCGAGTAGCGCAGCTCAGCCCAGCGCAGCGGTTGAATTTGATAACAATAAATTTTGCATTAATAATGTTATCACGTGCAGGTGCAGGGTTTTAAATTATGCAGTAAGATTCAGATTCTCTTTGGATTTTCTAGACTTATCGTTGTTTCAATTTCAGGGGCTTGGAGGCGCATATAATTGTCAACAAAGCATTCTACTCGTATGTACATAATGTATGCTAAAAGTTCAACAACCGTTATAAGATTCTCGTTAATTGCGTGGGTGGTTAATCAATAAGGAATGGGAAACGTCAATATGTAGTTCATTTATTCACATTGAGTTGTTTCAAATAAATGAAATTAGTGTTTTATATGACTATGTTAATAGTAAGTTATGATAACTTGTAACTTTGGAAAAAAATGCTATTAACGGCTGAGAATATGGAAAGTCACTTTTCCAAATTATGTTACGGCGATGATGAATCGAATTCCGCAATAAGAAAAATAGAACCACACAACCTAGGCGACCTAAAACAACATTTCCGCATACCCGACCTCGAAAAAGTGAAGATAGCTATATCGAAATTGTAGTCCAACAAACCTGCTGAAGTTAACAGCATCGCTGCCGAATTGTAGACTGATTTGGTAGGGAGCACGCACTAACTCATTTGCAAATATGGTTAGAAGAAAGCATGCCCGATGATTGGAATCTCAGCATAGTTTGTCCAATACACAAGAAAAGAGACTCTTTTAACTCCGCCAACTGCAGAGGCATCAGTCTCCTAAACATTGTATATAAGACTTTTCTACTTCATCAACAACCTGATATCTGTGTGGTTCCAGACCAGAAAAATCGACCAAATATTCACATTACGGCAGATCTTGGGGAAAACAGGAACTTTAAATCGATACACACCATTTTATAGGGTAGAACTTTACAGAGCAATGTCTAATTTTAGCATCCCTGTCAAACTTATCCGTTTGTGCAGAATGACGATGTAGAATGCACGCTGCTCTATCAAGGTCGGAATGGATTTCACCCTCGCATTTAATGTCAAGGTTTTAGCCTGCTAATTTTTCGATGTCGTTTTCGTTTAGGAAAAAATTGTGCAAAAACTCGATTGTCAACACTAGAGGCACAATCTTTCAAAAGTCCATCTAATTAGTCGGATACGCCGAGGAAGTTCAAAGCATGATGCCAATGGTGCATGTTTAATCATTGTGACGGAATCGGAGAAATGGGTTAAGTGGTCAATGAATGCAAGACCAAGTATATGTTTCATCAAAAAATGAGTAAAGACATTGCACGACGACGTCTTTAACTTTGAGTTGGTTGAGGACTTTGTCTACCTAATGAGCGCTGTTCACCGAAAATGGACTGTTTCAACGACTAACATAGATGGCTGGGTCATGTAAAGCAAATGGACTAGGGATCGAGCTGACTGGTTCAGATCCGTCCAGACTGTAGCGCCACATTATGTAAGTAAGTAGATTTTAGGCGTGTGGTTTTCAATCAATTCATTTTGACAGATGTATCTTGTTTTATGCTTACTTTGGTTTACCATTTTATCATCAATGGATATGCTCCTGAAAAATGTTTGCAAATTGCGAAAATTTTCTACCAAATAATAGTTCGATTCGCTTGAAGAATCGCCCAACAGAGTCGGTAATTCGAGCAAACATGTATCGGTTGAATGGGGAACGCTATAGAAGCATGAATAATGACTTTTTGGTACCTGAATTGGGGGGAAGTTGATGGGTTAACCTTTGGTCATAATAGGACGGCGGCGCGCTAATTGCCATACAGCCAACGAAACAATGAATATATTGAAGGAAGCTTTTGGAAGTTACTTATTTACGCAGATAAACTCGACAACATTTACGTCTTGGAAGAGAAAAGGTGGGAGCAAAAGGTGGTCGAGGTTGCTCTGTTATTAGAACTTAAGATTAAACTTTTATCTTTATAATAAGGCTTTTATTTTCTTATTTACAAAATTGGTGAAGCTAAAATTAAAGCGTGTGGTATTGTCAAAGTTATAAAGTACGAAGCTGAAGTTTAAGTTTTTTCTCTTCATCTTTAACAATCAATTAAAATAATTTATTTATTCAACAAATACAGCACAAAATTGACAGATGTTTTTTTTTGTGACAGCTTCGCTATTGTCGACGTCTATAAAGGACGTTCTTTGCGCGTTTTCAATGACAGCTTCAAGCTTCACCCATTGTCTTCAGGTGGTTACTCTATAACATAACTGCATAGAACAAATCATTTTAAAAAAGTAATATTTCTATTTATAGCAGTTTTATAGTACGAAGAAGAAATTCGTAGTGAACAGGATATCTAATTAGAAACAATTCGTATCTTTTCATAACATTTTTTTTGTTTTCAGATATTTAAGTATTTTGTTACTTAACTCTTTGCATTAGAATTTCGAGCCATCTCCGCTCCTCGGAATCAAGAACTTACCTGGAGTACACTAGGTGTAAAATCTTCAAAGCTGCTTCAATGTTCGATTTAATAAAATCAGAGTTGGTGTTATTTTTTAGTGCAACATTTTATTTAAAGTCCGATAAAAGAAGTTTAATTGTTAAGGATTGTACTTTTCGATAATTATTTAAAAATAGTGATGCATCCGCCCCCAATATATTTTTGTGTGATAAAAGCGGCATGTCACTTATATGTTGGTACTTTCATATCACACATATTCATCGGCATGATTATTAAGTCGGTTCTTAAGAGTGCCTAGGTATCTTACAGCTATGGGGGTCTCATTGAATGTGTAGCGAAATACTTGATTAAATAATTTGAGTTATAAATTTGGGGGGAAAAGGCAAGCATTGCGAAAACGAACTTGGATTCAAAAACTAATTAAACAAGGCAAGACATACAAGTAAATTGAAAAACTGGTAGAAAACAATGATATAAAATGCAACTATTTACAAAAACAGGATGAAAAACGAGGCAAAAAGCTGATTCTTTCGGAGACTACCGTGCGACAAGTTACGAGGTGTTCTAAAAATTGATTAACAGTGACAGCCGTGAAAACCCGTTAATGTATATGCGCAGCCACAAAACTCATATAGCCTTCACTAGACCTTCTCTGCACTTGCCCTGTTCTTTCACTAAGATGCAGACTTTATCTGGGAGGCTACCTTTTTAATAATCCCAGTGAACTAGCTATTAAGGATATTAAATATCTTCTTCGATTTATAAGAAGCTGGTTCAACTAGTAAAAAGTAATTCTCTAGATTTATGTGGTATCACAATGGGCCTTTTTTCTTTTAGCCTAAGTGTGTGGATTCTGAAACTTTAACCTAACCTAACCTGATGAGGCCTATTTTGACTTAAACGGCAATGTAAACAAGCAAAATTGCTGTACTTGGAGTGAATTAAATACAGAAATGTTTTATGAGACGGGACTGCAGTTTCATCAAGGTTAATTGGCTGGCCATACTTCTTTGAAAAAAAAAACACTTCAACACTAAACGGGAACCGCTGTTAAAAGATGTTGAATGAGTTGATTTAACCAGAACTGCGCCGCCGAAGACTTATTTCATTGAAAATGATTTGGTTCCAGCAATAAGGAGTAACCGCACATACAGCCAGACCAGTTATGGTTGAGCTAGAACGAGAATTCGCAAACAAAGTTATTTCCATGAAATTCACTTCAAAACTTATCCTGACTGCACTTGAATTTTTGTATGGAGTTATGACAAACAGCAGGTGCACACAATGAAACTTAGTCTTCCATAATGATAATAATTGAGGCGATCCTAACTTCAACCCTTCAAGTGCCGTATATTTGTTGTTGGTGGAGGTCATTTACGTTCTATTATCTTTAAAAACAACTCACTAGTTAAGAAGGACGTGTCACTTAAATAGATATTCTAGCAAGAAAACCACCCGAAACATACCAGTAAGTTGGCAAAGGAATGGTTTCGGGCCAATGGAATTGAGGTTATAGGGTGGCCAGCTCAATCTCCTGACCTCAATCCCATTGAAAACCTGTGGGAAGATATTAAGCAGTTTGGCATGCTAGACCTATTGAAGACCTTATAGATTCCATGAAAAGGCGTTGTTAAGCTGTCATCAAAAATCTACTACTATTAAATATTAAAAATATTGGTACTTTTTGAAAAATTTAATTTTTTACTATCACTCTTCTATTTCATTGCTCTTCAATTGTATAATTTGTTAAAAGAAAAGAAATCTATTTGCGGAAGTATCAATTGGTGTGCTTCTATTTATGAACATAGTAAGAAATGGTACTTCTCTTTCGCAATGCATTCATTGTTAAACAGAGTCGAAAGTACAAAAAAATTAAACCAAAAATTTAATTCTATATTAAGAACAAAGGCAAATTACATTTAACAAATATAAAGATCGCCTAAAAAAGTATGCAGAAAGATATCCTCAATGAAATTAGTAAACAAAAGGAAGCATTCTTCAAGAAAAAAATAAACGATAGCAGCTTTAATCCAAAACAGCAATGTAACATCATTAACAATCTTTTAGGAAAACAAAATAGCGGCAGTGAACTTAATCGCAGAGAGTTTTCAGAAAATATGGTTTTAGAAAGCGTTGCAGATATTGCAAATATTTTTAATTTGTTTTTCAAAGATGTAGGTAAACTTATACACCAATTTTCTCAAACACCGAAAATATTTGTCTAGAACATCCAAATGATAATTTAGTTTGAGCTTCTTTTTTAGTGCGGTTACCGAAAATAAAGTATCTCATGTGATTGCTAACTTGAAATCAAAAACTTCCTTTGGAATAGATGACTTAAGCAGCATAGTAATAAAAAAACTGCAATTTTTATCCCGATACATTAAAAAAGTGACAAAACAGACACTAAAAAATACAGAACAATTTCGTTACTATCTGTTTTGTTAAAAATGTTTGAAAAATTAATAAAAGAATGGAATCATGAAGTCTACCGAAAATGACTCTCTTGGAAAGCATCGATAATGAACTCGATAAATCAAATAAATCTGGTGCTCTGTTTCTTAATTTGACGAAAGCATTTTACTAAGTCGACTACAAACTTCTTTTAAACAAACTTTACAGATATGGATTCACAAGTAACATTTAAATTTAAATTGGTTCTCATACTATCTTCAAAACAGGTCTCAGCAAGTGCGAATCGATACAACTATGAGTGATTCGATCACTAGTGCATGTGTAGGCGTCCCCCAAGTATCAGTGCCCGGGCCTTTACTTTTTATTATTTATATAAATTCAATTGTTCAGTTGCCTTTGAATAAAAACCTCAATGAATAGCGATCTATCTATTTTGGCAAACTGGTTTAAGTATCACCAGATGGTGCTGTGTAGCAAATCCAAGTACATTGTTTTGAAAAAACTCTTTCTCATGCGAAAAATAGTACCAGTAAACCTGCTAACATCTATCATTTATGCATTAGCTACCTCTCGGTTAGAATATGGTATTTCCTGCTGGGGTAGTGCATTTATCAGCAATCTTCAGCCTTTAATCACAGTTCAGAAGATCATTAAAGTAATGCTTTCCAAACCTGGATGGGAACCACCATTTCCGTTGTTCGGCATCTTTATGTTTATAAGGTATTGACTATTGAGACTGTTCTATCTGCGGGGTGGTCACAATACAGTAAGAATAAATGCCATAAATCGCTCGTTGAGATCATCTCTACTGTCTACTGTATGCAACAACAATGGTTCATGCCATAGGTTCTTAAAAAATCTTAGAATTTGGCTCTTTTCTAAATCAGATGTGGAAGACTTAATGCGTGTAGTAGCTTGACCTCTTTACCACGACAACCTTTACCATAAAAAAGATAGTTTTACATGCTTTATTTAAATAAATTGCCATCCATAATTTGAAATTCATATCTAATATTTATATAAAATTCTCCTTTCACATTGAGGATCTTTGCGTTATCATTGCCATCTTACCAATCAGTCACTTCGTTATGTATTCAACAAATCAAAATGCATCTGATTTAATAGACACTGAATTGAATCGTGTATTCCAATACAATACTGTAGAAATGGCAGCGATTGTTGCTCTCAATGTCCCACTAATGAATGAAGAAAAAAGAACCATTTATGGCCACATGCTCGATGATTCTGCAGGACAAGGTGTTTTCTGAATTCTGGTGGATGTACCAGGTGGAACTAGCAAAACATTCCTCATTTCGCTAATTCTTGCTTAAATACGATCAAATAATTGAATCGAATTGGCTATTGCATCTTCTGGCATTGCGGCAACTTTATTGGATGGAGGCAGAACAGCTCATTCAGTATTTAAACTGCCACTAAATATTTAAAATAACCCAGACTCGGTGCAAATTAAAAAGACAATCATCCATGACCACAGTGCTGAAACAGTGTTAAATTATCATCTGGGATAAATGCCCTGTGGTACACAAACATTCGCTTGAGGCGTTGAACTTGACATTAAAAGATATAAAAACAGCGACAGACTATTTGGCGGCACTCTGTTACTCCTTTCAGGTGATTCCAAACAGAGACTTCCCGTTATTCCGCGTTCAACGTACGCTGATGAGATCAACATGTGCTTAAAATCATCGCCACTGTGGCGTAATGTTGAAAAAGTTCAGGATCTGTCCGCTAAAACATTCACAAAACAACGGTTAGATATATGCGACGAAAAAGTTACTACCGATGAAACTTACTTACTTACTAGTTGTAATTAAAAAATTAATGAAAAATATGCCATAATTCTTAATGGAAAATCCCGAGGTGAAAATATATTATTTCAGCGAATCCCTATTATAGCCAATTCAATTCAAAGGCCTTCAATTTCCAATTAGATTAGCATTTGCAATGACTATCAATAAGTCTCAAGACCAAACGATGTCTGTCTGCGGCTTAGATTTGAGCATTTCATGTTTTTCACACGGTCAATTATACGTGGTCCCGAGTGGGCAAACCATCCAGTTTGCTTATATTGCCGAAAGATAGGATCACAAAAAGTATTGTGCACTCTATTCCATAAAGGGATTGATATTGTTCTTTTGTGGTATAGCCATGATTAGCGATATGTATATAATTTTAAGGAATTGATTTAATTAAACAAAATTTTTTGGTGGTTTGTTATGATCAATATATTGTCACCGTACTGGACACCTTGCTCTGCCTAACACCTCTTCACATATTTAGCAAACAAATAGCTACAAGCTCTGCTATTCGCCTAAAAAGCTTAGTCGCAGTGCACTAACAACAACATTGGCCACCCCGTAATTCTAAGGTATTTAGAATCAATTCCAATGCACACAGACTACACCATCCTCTAACTGCAATTCGACAGAAATTTCCAGATTTCTATACCTCCCAGATCTTTTTGGAGGATGAGTCAATCCATTTTTACACAGATGGGTCAAAAACAAAAGAAGGGGTTGGTGAAGGTGTGTACTCTGAACGACTGAAATTAAGTCTCTCATTCCGCCTTCCCAATCATTGTATCGTGTTCCAGGCGGAACTTTTGGCGATTAAAGAAGTCTTGTCTTGGCTCAAAGAAAACGTGATATCAACATCTGATATCCGTATTATCTCTGATAGCCAGGCCGCTATCAAATCTCTGGACTCTGTCTCTACAAACTTTATAACAGTCTATAACTGTCGATCATCTCTTATGGAGATGGCGCAACAGTTTAATATTCACCTTTGCTGGGTGACGGGCCAGACACATTCCAGGTAACTGTAAGGCAGATGAACTCGCCAGGAACGGTACAGTACAGCCCATCCTACCACGTTTGTCAAGAATTGGCACACCAATCGCTACCTGTAAACTGCTGCTAATGCAAGAGGCTGTGAGGAGGGCAGGCACCAGGTGGAACAACATCACCACGTGCCAAGTCACAAAAAACATCTGGCCAACACTGGATTTAAAACGTTCAAGGTGCTTGCTCTCTCTAAGCAGATCGCATATAAACTCGATAATAGGTGCCATAACCGGACACTGTCTAATAGGAAAGCACGCCACGAGACTAGGCGTATTCTCAAATAACTTTTGCAGAAGCTGTATGGACGAGGAAGAGGAAGAAACGGTTCTTCATCTTCTCTGCACATGCCCTGTTCTGGCTCGAAAACCCAAGAATTACCTAGGAGAATTCTTCTTTGACGATCTAAACGATCTTAATCATATCGGGATAATAAGCCTCTAACGTTTCGTTAGGCACTCAAGCTAATTCCATTGAGCTTAGGAGGAAGCCTCAAGATTCATGTGATAACACAATGGGCCATTAAACTGGCCTAAGTGTTTCCGTTTCCATCTTGGACAGCCACTTTAACCTAACCTAACCTAACCTAACCTAACCTAACCTCACTCTCTTACAGCAATAACTTCGACGCGGTTTTTCATCTTAATTAAAAGTACATCTAATGAAAACGCACTCTTCACTGGTATCAGTACCACAAAGTGCATGATACCATTTCATTTTAGAATTCATCTCCAAAGACTATTTTGTCTTTCATAGTTTTAATAATTATTTTTATAAAACATTATGTATTCAATAATTTTAAATATGAAATGGAAATAAATCTAAATCTAAATCAACGTTTGTATTTTTACCAAATCAAAATCAAAGGTATTCGTATATACAATTCCACCTACTGCTAGAAGATGTCTCAACAATATCAGTTAGATAATTAATTTGACATCATCTTTGCAGTTTGGTTTTCGTATTATAAATTGGGTTAGATTTAATGGGTTAAAATAAAATGTGGTTATGTAAAAAAAGGAAATAATTTTTCTTTTAAATTATAATCAGGTCGATAACTAATTAGAATTCATAATGCAACGTATATAGTGTTCATAAGAACCTGAACACAAAATCATTGTATCTTCGTGGGTAACCTACTTTAGTGTGATTAAATTAAAGTAACCACACGTCAAAGGATTTATTTCTTATCATTTAACCAATGCACACATTAATTTAAATAAATACAAAATAAAATGTGTTTAGCTACCCCCTACATGAGAGCTTAAAATCACCCATACCATAAATTTATACGCAAATATTATCGGTCCAGGATAAAGGGTGTTTTGTATAGAGCTGAATAATTTTCATTTGGTAACAATGGTATTACAAAATTCTCATTTTCTTTAAAGTTATTTTTTAGGGATGAAAAAGCAGGTATGGTCTTATCTGCGTTGATACTTCTTCACTAACTATACAAAAATCAGCCTGGCTAAGGGCCCAATTAAACAAAAAAAATCTCATTCTCTAAAAGAGTATCCGGATACCTGGCGACCTCCGGATTAACTAGCCTCATCTATATATACGAATCTCTGTACCGAAGGACCTCTCTTTCTTCGCAGCTCGTGGGACCAAATATGAATAATAGCATAGAAGAAAAAAAAATGATGAGACCGGGCGGCAGTTTGGCGTCAAAGCCTGTTGCCGTATCTCCTGCGGCCAACACAGAGAAGGGAGTAGTGGCAATTAGTGGACCCTCCTCTGCTGTTGGCAGCAACGAGAGTAGGAAGGTAACAATACCTAATTCCAGTAGTGACAGGGTTGTGAATAATGGCCCTACCACTACTACTGAAAGTACATCCAGAAATGGAAAGGGAAAACTCCCGAAAAGTCTATACAAACAAAGGCGGCAAGCTGCGAGAATCCTTAAGACCTCTGGTGCATCATTGGAGGCTGAAAGAATACCGCAGCATATCGCTCTCGTTGAATGGGCAAACAATGTTCTTGGTGCAACAATGACCAGAGTAAAGACTTTACGTCTAAACGCCAAAGATCTCTTGAGGGGGCCATACCGACACCAAAACGGCCTCGTGTTCACAACACTAGCACTCCCCTCAATTCCATCAGGAAACAAGCCAGTTTTATTAACGTCACAAAGGGCAAAGTCTTGGTTGTGGTCATTGACAAGAGCGATGATGATGGCACAATATTGGCTGATCGTTGGCAGCTGGTCAAGGTTAAGCTCTCGGGTAGCTTTTTGAGAGACCACTTCCTTCCATAAGCCATGGGGACTGGCATCGCGGCCATGTCAAACTCATGGTTGGTGGCAATCAGAGGTCTGGTGACTTATACAAGCTTGCTGTCAGTCGGTTAGGTGAAGTTTGGCCAGGTGCAAGGCTCGAGGTTGTCGCTAAGGAAGACATTCCTAGCCGACCTAGAGCCCGCATTTGGATTCCAATCGAACCTCCTGGTATCGAGGACATTCTCGAGATGATCTAATTTTGGAATCCATCCCTTCCGACTCATAACTGGAAGATCGCCAAGCTAGAAGAAGTTCAGGGTCTTTATAGGAGTGCCACTGTGGTACTCAATAAAGAATTGGCTCCTCTAGCCTTGACCAATGGTTCTCTAAATTATGGTTTCATACCATCAAAATTGGAATATACAAAAAAGATGATGTTATCGCGAATAACGGGCCTCCTGCAACAACCGAAGGTGAACTCGCGGTTGGTGGGCCTGGGAACGTCGTCTTCTTTCCCAACAAAGTTTGACGATGCACCCATGCCCTCTCCATTCACGAGTTCACCCTCTAAAAAAGTCGAAAACAGTCCATCCTTAAAGGAGACTTAGGACGACCCAAACCTGATTCTTCTAAACGAGGACGAACTCTTGGGTTCATCCTCATACTCAGATGATTAAAACAAAAACGTGGTGGAGGTTGATCTACCTAAATGTAGCTAAAATGCTTCAAGTAGTACAGATTCATCTCCAACACTCCATAAAGGCCTCAGCCTGACTTCTTCTCCGCCTGGAAAGAAACGGGAAGACGTGGTCCTGATCCAAGAGCCATGTGATTGTGGGATCCGTTTTTCGAGGACTGAGGACTCCTGGGTGCTACACACTGTTTAAGGACTAGGGACGCAACCTGGTTCCAGCTTAGGAGGAAGACTCAAGATTCATGTGGTATCACAATGGGCCAATGACGCGAGATTAATAAGGATGTTTTTTTTTTTTAAAAAAAGCTTTCCATAGTAGAAAATACAACATCCGCAGTAGAATCAGCTCAGATAAAAGTTAAAGTGAAATAGAAAGATAATCTACGTCTGCGGGACGTATGGCGCGGGGAAAAATTGTTATATCTTTTCAATTATAAGCCGTATTACATTAGTTTTTTATATTTTCTCAGGACTAGGTCAGAGCTTGCATGGTGCATCTTAAAATTCACGCTGAAGATGCATTAGGGCCAGTAATGACTATGTTATACGTCTGGGAGACGTATGATTATCTTTTATGAAACTTTTGTGCACTGAACAAAAGTATATGGGGAAAAAAACTTTTTTTCTCAAAAATTACTAAAACTATTTTTTATAGTTAGCTTACCCCTCAATGAACTAATTTACCAAATATTAAGACTCAAAGTCAACTCAAAGGTTTCTTTAAAAAATAAAGAATTTTGTTAGTTCTGTTTTCAAAGGTGGTTCAGATTTTTTATAAATTTTGCTCAAATTTTACGTCTTTTGTACTTAATTATTGATTCATTTTACTTAAAATAATCCAAATAAAATGAATTAAACTACAAAATAATGATGAAAAATCAATTGTCATTTAATAAGTGCCATACGTCTCTAAGACGTATGATTATCTTTCACGCACTAAAAAATATGATTATCTTTCTAGGGTTAATGAACATAGTCTTTACTAATGATTCTCTTCACACAGCTTCAGAAAAAAAAAAACAAAACAAGAACAATTCAACATGTTCTCTAAGCAAAATAGTTACCTTAATTTCGGCTCATGTTTTTATTCCTTTAAAAACATTAGGAAATCAGCTAACATACCTTCCTCCACCTTGGAAAAGACACTCATTATCTATATACATTATCATCTAAATTCACAACTATCTATGCTTTACCGTGAACCTATTAATTCTATCAAGCCTTTAAGAACATTTTACAACGACTAATTCTTCTTGCAGAATCATCGAACTGAAAGTAAACAACAAAGAAACCAACGTTATTCAAGACATTCTTCCAGACGCTGCGGATAGTTACCTAGCCGAGGTCACAGAATTGACAAAAGCTCTTTCTACGTCACAAACCTGAACTGAAAAGACATTGATCTTCATCGACAGTTTAAGTACCTTTGCAGGAATAAAAAGTGCAACCAATAACTGTTCCACTCTCAATTACATACGAAAAATCCTTCATAATAACAGAAACATAACTCTACCATGGATCCTAGTTCAGCAAAAGAAACTACTCGTTATCATTATTTAAAAGAACTGATAAATATCGTTCAAATCATCCTAAAAGTTTTCAATAAATAAAATGAAGAGCTCTAGAAGTTCTGGTGTAGAGAACAATACTTTCTTCGAAACATCACGCAACTCATCTTCGAATTCCTTACATAAAACTCTTTCCACAGAAGAATACATAACTTAATTCCTTATTAGAGTAGGAAAAACTATATTTTTAAGGCCTCACTATTTTTAAAATAACCCTCTAGAAGAATGCGAATATTGTAGAGAGATCCTATCAGTTTGACACACCGATTGTCAGATTGCTCGCCAAACTAAAGACACCGACTGCATAGAACTTAAGAAGAAACAGCTACCCGAAACACTTGATCCATCTGGTGTCTTATCCTGCCACTGTGCTCATTAAAGCTTACACAACAATTTTAGACATTTAAAAAATTTACAAAAATACTATAGTTCATCTTTAATTTTCATTTTGAGAACATCATTTTTTTCTAAACGATTTGAATGGCAATCCAAATTGAGCAAAGACCAAGTGACAGCTGTCAAAAAGAACAACTTCGAATAAAGTATTGCCAGATTAAAAAAATACCAGTTCTTAAAACAATCAAGCGATAAAGCTATCTGTTAAATGAAAACAATTTCTCTATCGTATTTTAAATTATTTTGCATCTCCCAAAAACAAACACCCGGATTTTTCTAAAATTAAATGCTCTCAAAGCTGATTTATATTTGAGAAAGACTTCAAGACTTCAATCCTTTGCAGAGTCATTAAAAACTGATGCAACTGATGTATAAAAATACTTGACTTCAATTCAACCATTTATACATAACTTTATTGCAAAGTTGTACTGTTATACAAACATATATAGAATCCTTTTAGGGCAAGGAAAGAAAACCAAACGAGTGCTCCAAAAATGGGACATCGCCGCCCCACACATCGATTTGATTTGAAGCAAGTGCTCGAAGACAATTAAGTTGTATAAAAGACGAATGACTTTCATTTTTGCCTTCCAATAAAAAAAACGTCTCACAAGTCATACAAGAAGCGAAGACATAGTTAATTCGCATTGAATAAGTAGCACTGATCTCTTGAGATATTTTATTTTAACTGAAAGTGAAAGGTGTTGGAAAAGGTACCCTCATAGATGCATTGGTATAATGTATTGACGGACGCGACGGACGGACGTCCGGAATGCAGTGTATTGTTAACTTTGATTATAAATGACACATGTGTTCACATGCGAATATAGTACAGTATCTATAAAGCCTGTATGTTATCTTATGACTTGGCTAGGCTTGCATTGTTCATTCATGTGAATAGACGAAATGGAGATTTGAAAAAGATATTTGTGTCTTTTTTTCATGAGCTTTCTACGGACAGATGCACTGAACTTTGTGTTTTTACTATGGATGCTTAATTTATGCCAAAGTTACGGATAAGTTAACATAAGAAATCATTAAAGACTACTCAGGAAAAGAAGCGTTAAGAAAGTTGTGATTCTTTTAATGTCTGAGGCACATACTATTAGTACATTAATACGCTTGGCGTGATGGTTAGTGCGTAGGCCTGTCATGCCAGAAGTCTTGGGTTCAAGTTCTGCCTGTGTCATCTGAAGTTGAACGAGGCATTGACAAATCCTCTAACAGTAATTTTTGTCATGAAGAGTGGTTTCTCAAATTAGCCATTTGGATTTGACTAAAAAGTGTACGTGCCCTCTATCCCTGACAACATTACTTGCAAACAGGAATGATTGAGAGTTATAAGTCACTTCGTGCCTCGCTCTCAATGGCCACCCAATTAATTTTTTAGTACAATTTTAAGAAAGTTTAACCAAAATTGTACTATGTACAGGGACGGTAAAAATAATAGTAGTACAACTAAAATTGTCCTGTGTAATGGAGAAGTCAGCTTAAAGGAACCGCCGCCTTATCAAAAACGGAAGCGGAAATTATGGCTCCAAGTGAAGGTACCAAGGAAAAACTGTATCATGAAATCCGTTCGTAATACAAAATTGTATGAGATTTTCCACTACGAACGGATTTCATGATACAATTTTTAGGGATTCGTACAAATTTCCGATTATGATGGGATTCATGATAGGGCTGATTATACGTATGTATAATATGTATGTACATGTATATGTATATGTAATGTATTGAATAAAGAAAAGACTTGTTGATAGTTCAAAGTATGCGAATAGAATAGAATTTTATTAAGAATAATGAAGTATTCAGTAAAGCTTACATGATACTCGATAAGGTGATTTCGATATGTTTTACAGAGTGTATTATTACTACAGTAGATTTCTTTTAGGCATTTACTCATATATATATAACACGCTCCCCCTAAAGTTTTTTATAATACAAATTATATGTTTGCTAGTCTGATGAAAAATATAAAAATTAACTGAATCATAACAATTATAAAATTTGAATTAAAAGTAAATTAACTATTCATATTTCTATGGCAAACAGGCAATTAAGGAGACTTTCAACTAACTTTACGATTTCTGTACGAGCGCAATTTTCTTTGTCTTTCATGATGGCCCGAATCCGAAGTGCTTCGAGTTGCATTTGGAATCCAGTCCGGATCATTAGCCTTAGAATCGTGGCTAGATGACGGTGACGATTGCAATTCATTACCTGAACCCTCATCAGAAACACTGATCACAGTCGCATTTGCCTTAACATCTTCATATAGAGGTTTATCTGTATCAATAGATTGATCACGAATTTGATCCAAATGACGATTTATTTCTTTATTGTTGTGTGTGTAGACACAAGTATACGTACGTGGACCCATTTTTTGTTTAATCTTTGCTGGCAACCATGATGCATTGTTAGGATCTTTGTAATTTCTAATCATAACTTTTTGACCTTTATTAAAAGTTACATTTCGTTTGCCTTTGAAATATTTTATTTGTTTGTTTTGCTTGCTTTCAACTACCTCACTAACGGTTGGTGGTCGCAAATTACTGAAGCGTGTACGCAAAGTGCGTCCAAAAAATAATTTCGCTGGCGTTTCATATTATGCGATGAATTCATTGACTTTGCACTGTTTACACTAGCAATGAATGACTTTTTGAACGTTTTTACAAAATTCTCAGCCTGGCCATTTGTTGCGGCATGACCTGGGGAAGTGAAAATGTGTTCAATATTGTTACGTGTGGTAAAGTCATTGAATTCGGCAGACTTGAATTGAGTTCCATTGTCGCTAACAATTTTGTCTGGAATTCCATAGCGACTAAACAACTCGCGCAATTTACCAATAGTAAAGGCAGATGTGATTATTTTTGTTTTAAAAACTTCAGCCCATTTCGTGTGTGAATCTACCACGATTAAAAAATAATGGTTAAGCTTTGGTCCAGCAAAGTCGATATGAATTCGACTCCAAACTGAGTCTGTTGGTACCCATGGTATTAGCTCGGCTTTGGGTGGACTTGCCTGCAATTGTTGACACGGAACACATTTTTTTATTAAATTTTCAATTTCAGAATCAATTTTTGGCCACCATACGTATGATCTTGCCAATGATTTGGTTTTGACTACTCCCATATGGGATGCATGTAATTCATTAAGAATATACTGCCGAAGTTTTGTTGGCACCACCGTTCGAAACCCCCACATGATGCATCCATATTGGACGGTAAGTTCAAGTGATTTGCTTTTGAACACATCAAAATTGGAATCCAATTTGTCAATAGTGGTGCTTTCGATAGCTTCCAAAAGTTTACTGAGAATGGGGTCGCGTCTCGTTTCAATGGCAATATTTTTAAAATTTATTCGTAAAGCATTATCTTTTTCAATCAAATCTATATAGTTTGCATCATTATATTTTTCAATGTACGATAGCTGAGGTAAACGTGATAAACTGTCAGCCTCATTATCGATGCCCTTTACATATTTAATTTCATAATTGAAACCACTCAATATCAGGGCCCAGCGCTGCATGCGAGCTGCGGCCATCAAAGGTAAACCGTGTGTTTCACCAAAAATAGATAATAGGGGTTTATGATCTGTTGAGATGGTGAAAAAGTTTCCCAATAAATATTGTTTCAATTTAGTGACAGAGAAAAATATGGCTAATGCTTCTTTTTCAATGACGGAGTAATTCAATTCACTTTTGGATAAGGATCTCGAAATGAAAGCAACGGGTTTGAGCCCATCCGGAAACCGGTGTGATAAGACTCCTGCCACAGAATGTTTGCATGCATCAGTCGTTAGAACGATTGGAAGTTTTGGATTGAAATGAGTCATCACTTGCTCTGACGAAATGTCATGTTTTATTAAATCGTATGCCTTTTCACAATCTGTGTTCCATATGAATTGAACGTCTTTCCGAAGCAAAATGTACAACGGATTCATTTTATTTGAAAAATCTTTTATGAAGCGTGAGTAGTAATTAGCCATGCCAATAAATGCTCTCAATTCATGAATATCTTTAGGAATAGGTGCATCCAAAATAGACGCAAATCTTTCTCTGTTCTTATGCAGACCATTTTTATCAATGGTAAAACCAAGATAAGAAATTTGTTTTTGAAAGAAAATGCATTTAACTGCATTCAATCTCAAACCAGCATCGGCCATTTTTTTTAAAACCGATTTTAAATTAAAGAGATGGTCTTTGAAATCTCTTCCAGTGACTGTGATATCATCTTGATATACAACTACGCCATTGATACCCCTTAGTAAATTTTCCATGTGCATTTGAAAAATAGCAGCTGCCGGCTTTACGCCAAAAGGTAATCTTTTCATTTTAAATGTACCAATATGAGTACTCCAAGCACACAATAGAGATGATGTTTCATCCAAACACAATTGATTATAGGCAGCACTCATGTCTAATTTACTAAATAATTCTCCACCTTGTAACGATGTGAAGATTTCCTCGATCAGAGGCAATGGGTATTTAACATCAACAAGAAACTTGTTAATTGTAGTTTTGTAGTCACCACAAACACGTAATTTGCCATCTGGTTTAGGAACGGGAACTAACGGTGTTCCCCACTTCGCAGTTTCAATTTGTTCAAGAACGCCGTTTGCAACTAAATCTCTCAGATTTTGTTCAATTTCAGACTTCCAAGCAATTGGAATTGGTCGTGGCTTACAAAATACCGGCTTGGCTTGACTATCAATTTGCAATGAAATTTCACAAACATTATATTTGCCCAATTGGCCATCGAAAAGTTCTGAAAATTGACTTTTAATTTGGTCTACAATTACGGACAAACTTCGATTCTCTGGAGATTGAATCGAGTGAACAAGGTTCTCATGATTTTGATCCATTTGCACTAGCAAAAATTTAAATGCACGTAGAAAATTTCTACCTAATAAAGGTGGTGCGTTTGCATCGGTCACTACAACTGTAATACGTTTGCTGGTGTCCCCATAAGTAATACTTGCTAAACACTCACCAATTATATGAATTTCATTTCCACCGTAAGTTCTATATGGGATCTTACAAGCCGTTAGCGGATAC
The DNA here is from genome assembly GCF_945859685.1 of Eupeodes corollae. Classification (NCBI taxonomy): domain Eukaryota; kingdom Metazoa; phylum Arthropoda; class Insecta; order Diptera; family Syrphidae; genus Eupeodes; species Eupeodes corollae. Next base: position 160,824,905 of record NC_079147.1, read on the forward strand.
TGTGATAAATGCTTCTCGTAGAAAGTCTTCGGAACAAATGTGCGCGGTGCCCCCGTATCACATGCAATGTCCATCATTGTGCCACTGAACTTGACCTTCAAACAATACATGCCGCTAGATTCATCATCATTTAAACTGTATAAAGAAAAATCAAAAAATAGAATTTACATATGGGTTTGAATTAGAAGAATTAATAAAATTGAAATTTTTCTTGTTATTTTCCTGTTTGGAGCGGCAAACGCTACTTAAATGACCCTTCTTTGAACAGGTATGGCACGTAGCTTCCTTGTATGGACATGTAGTGGCCTCATGTGTCTTCCATCCACATCGAGTACAGGCGGTTTTCTTGCCAGGCGGTTGTACTGGTGTTTTACGGTTGTTGTTGTTGTTGCATTTGTTGCGAGGTTTTTGTCCTTTTTTTGAACTCATGTAGTTAACTTCGGAATCCGTGTTAACTTTCATCGCAAATTTCGTTTCAAATATCATCGCTTTTTTAAGAGCATCGGCCAATGACAAATTTTCGTCTTCTTCACATATACGTGTGAAAATTTTCTCGGGCAATTGAGTAATAAACTTGTCTTTTACCATCACATCCAAATTGTTGCCATATTTACATTGCAGAGCCAGCTTCTTGATACGAGCATACCATGTTGACACACTTTCGTTTTCGCTGCGAATGGCGTCATGGAAATTTTTACGTTCATGATATACAATAGTTGGAGGTGTGAAGTGAGATTCCAAAATGTCGCACAGCTCACTCAAATCTATATTCACTGGCGTCTTTGGATCACATAGACTGCGTAAAAGTTCATATGCTGAAGATCCAATTGATTTTAATAAAATCGCTTTTTTTGCTTTTTCGTCGGTGCAATTTATTTCGGTGAAGTGAATGTCCAAACGCTCTTTCCAAATGCCCCATTTGTCTTCGCTTGGATTAAATTCACTGATGGTCGTCGAATGGACTACGGTGCTTTTTTCGTTGGCCATTGAAAATATTCGCAAAACGTGTTTCAACGTTTTAGATTTTGAACCGATTAAAATTTTGTTTTTAAATAAAAACTAATCGAAATTCGATGCTTGCTTTTCTATTACAATGATTTTTTTTTTATAATATAAAATTTCTTGTCGCCAATTTTGTAATGTATTGAATAAAGAAAAGACTTGTTGATAGTTCAAAGTATGCGAATAGAATAGAATTTTATTAAGAATAATGAAGTATTCAGTAAAGCTTACATGATACTCGATAAGGTGATTTCGATATGTTTTACAGAGTGTATTATTACTACAGTAGATTTCTTTTAGGCATTTACTCATATATATATAACAGTATAGATTGGGCTATTTTATTTCATTTCTTGAATACCGTTGTTACCATTATACTCTTGTTTAGACTTATTCTACTTCTTTTCATCAAATTATCAAATCAAAGAATCATAGTTTGCTTATAGATTTTGTATGTACAGAGGCATTATCCCAGATACCACATAAAAGGCATAGTTTGAAGTAATATCTCTGTACCGTTTCAAACACCCAAAGAACACATAACCAAAAAGGCTAATGAAAGAGGCAGCTTTCTACACAATTTCCTTGAAGAAAACCAAATAAATTACAAAGTGAAGCTTTATAGCCCTGTAACACCAAGTTACCCTCGTTTAAATTCCTACTTAGATCTTTGCATCGTGGATGTACGATTGCAAATACCAACGGCCCACAACAATAAAATGCCGCTATTGCTGTAATATAGCGATCATAATGCAATAGTTATGCAAATGAAACTAGCTGACAACTTGATGTCTAGCTTCGCAACACGACACGAAGACCCTAAATTCAATATTAGGCAGACTGTTTGGTGCCGGGTTCAGCGTTGCGCCACCACAAAATATAGGAACTGCACTGCCTTTTCGAACACTCCTAGCAATAGGAATCTAACGAACGAGGAGTGTGGTTTCTATATCAGGAATCTCAATACAGTGGTATTACAAGCTATGGAGTAGTCAGTTCCGAAAATTAAATCAAAGAACAGTATGGAATGTTATTTAAACCGTGACATAAATACACTACGAAAACATAAAAGTTTTTTAATTACACAATTAAACAGAATACGTCGCCAGTTTCAAGAGAATGTCCAAAGTGCAGAGCTAGTGAGATTAAAATCCCTCTTGAGAAATGTAAAAGTTTTGTTACGCCATCAGTTCGAAAAAAGTATCAACAAGTATTGGAATCAATTTTGCTGAAAGTATTATAAAATCTGATTCAAGAAACACGTTTCCAGAAATAAAACAGATTTACAAACAATGTAATAATGTTAAAATACCATTATCATCGCAGACACTACTTTCTCAAGTTGGAATTGACAGTCAACAATGCCCAATCATTGATGAATCTTTTATCGTAGATGTTGAAACGATAAGATTTTAGAATAGCGAAATACCGACACTCCTAAGATTTACTGATAATCTTGAGGCAAATGAACTTACAGTAGAACGGACCATGCACTACTTCATAACACAAGACGAACTGACACAAATATTTCGTAAACTTAATAATAAAAAATCAAGCGGTTTAGATAACATTTCGAACTTTGTACTTAAAACATATTCCAATCAAAATCATACGCCAATATTGCGTTATATTTAATAACTTGCGAAATAACTGCTACTTCCCAAGTTGTTGGAAAACTTCGAAGGTACTTCCAATAATAAAAAAGAAAAAGGGATCTTTCTGATCCTTCTAGCTATAAGCCAATAAATCTCCTGCCTAATATCGGGAAGATTTTTGAAATAGTTATTTGTAAGTCCATCCAGTTCGTGTGCGAAGAAAAGGAGTTAGTACGCGAAGCCAATTTGGCTTCAAGAGAAATCACTCAGCTGTGCACGCAGTTACAAAACTGATTTCAGATGTTAACTGGAATCTGAACGCAAAGAGATGTACAGTACAGCTGCCTGCTTAGTAGATATCGAAAAAGCCATCGACACGGTTTGGAACAACCAGCTTTTATTTAAACTTATAAGGTACGAATTTCCACCCTATCTTGTTAAAGTAATTTCGTCTATGGTGACACATAAGAAATTTGTTGTAACCGATAGACAAAACACTACAACCAAGGTTTTTAGTATCATCATTGGTTGCCACAGGGCACTGTGTCAGCACCTCAATTGTTTAGTTTATATGTTTCTGACATATTAAGTGAAATCGATGACTATATAGCTTTTGCTGACGATACTACTTTGTATGCAAGTAGATCAAGAATTGCAGATATTCAAACAGAACTGCAAAGAATTGTGATAAGCTGCAATCATTCTGCTCCAAGTGAAAGCTTAAAATAAACAACACTAAGTGTGAAACCATACTGTTCCGCAGCTAAATAAGAAGCGGAAATTCAGATTTGAGACGAAATTGGATAAACCTAAAAATAATAAACTCGGAGGGTCTCCCTATGGAATGAAAGACTGTTGTGAAGTACCTGGGTGTTTATTTGGACAAATTTGTATACTATCATGATCATAATAACAATCAATTGAAAAAGGCAAGAGCGGCATTTATGTCGCTTAATAGCCTTTTCTTCTCCAACCATCTGACATCCGATGGGAAGATTATTATTATTTATATAAGTATTATATATTTATAAGTCCAATTCTGACTTACGCGAGTGCAGTATGGTGGAAAATCCGTCGTATATGGAAAAGCTTCGCATGTTCGAGAGAAAATGCCTTAGAACTTGCATGCAAACGTACAGAAGCCCACATTCTGACTTTCGGCATTACGTTTCGAACAAGAAACTTTTGGATGCTTCCGGTGTGTCCTGAATTGACAATGTCATTCTGAATCTTGTGAGGAATCATTTTGAGAGGTCGGTAAACGTTATTGAGGACGTTCTTGTTTCTGAGTTATTCTATTTTAACCCCGAATACTTCAAAAATACACCTACGAGTGGATTTATACCTCCCGAGGCTTTATTCTTTCTGGATGAACATGGCTATTTGTCCGACTCAATGAACGAACCGATAATATACCATATGGCAAGAAGAGCTACATATAAAAGAATACAATTTGAACCTTCTGAGTTAGTAAGTGGAAATACGGACCTAAGATACTGCGTAAGCATACCTCAAAGAGATGAAAATAAAATGCACGACTGGGTCGCACGAACTTGCTCCTGTACGCAAAGAGTCTGTTTAAAAAATTACTTTTATGAGATTTAAAAATATACCTGTAAAATAAGTTTTTCTTCAAAAATATAAATGCCATTTAATTTTTCAAAAAAAACCGCACGATCTTTGTATATGAAAAACATAGTACTCTCATAAGCAGAAACTTTTAGGGCGACCAGATACCGAGTCGTTGGCGTGGCGTTAGTATCGAAAGTTGAGAAATTCAGCGGGAGCGAAAAAAAAATATTATTTCTATTCCCGTAATCAGCCAGCAGAATAAGGGAGATAATTATTTTCGACCGAAAAGTCTACACAATTTCCTTCATTCTATTTGAGTCTGTCCATGCATATGTTTTCACATAAAGAGCTTCCTTATCAACTTTGGTAAATTTGTTTTTATGTTTTTTAAAACGAGTAAAACAAAATGGCTTAATATTGTATCTAATAAGGTGATGAAACAAACTTTTGCATTCTTACGTCAGCTGTTTAGGATCTTTTACCGATATTTGTTTTTATTTACATTCATAAGTCTGCTTTTACTTGTGTACGATCTTTGTATATGAAAAATGGTTTCTTTTATCTATAAAGCTACAATGCGATTCATATAGATTCAACTTGTTCCTTAAAAGCTTTTTTCCTTTAGATAGCTTTATTGTAATTTCATATTAGAAGAACCAGGATGGAAAATAAATAAGATAAGAAAGAGGCAGACCATGAATGTTTAAATTGTAAAGCGATCGCCTATTGGTTGTGTAGTTAGGTAGCATGTAGATGTCTAAAACGACTATAAAATAGTTCACTTGGCGTGCTTAGCTTTATGCTTAGATAGATAAGGACATGTTTATGATGATAATGAAGGAATGCTATTGGTGGCTAGAAGGTACATACTACATTCCTTCTTAAGTTTTCAGCGCAAACATGGAGTTATTACGTTTAGTCTATCTTTTTTAACTAAAGTTTTAAAAAACAAGCATACGAACAAGTACAAGAAATTTCTGTTCATGTGTTGTTTACAGTCAGGCTCTTGTGGGCTTTAGATTTTAGTTAAGAGGTGACACGTAAGCAGTAGTTGTAGAAGTTGTACGTAATACCTTTATAAATAGGTACAATGTGTATGCGTTGAAAAAGTGATTCTAATAGAAAATACATATACTCTTTCTGGCCAGTTTCTTTAACTTGTAGGTGAAGGCCAGTAAATCATGATGTGTGAAACAACCTTATTCGTAAAGAATAATATTTTAAAATCACATATACAAAGTTACCAAGATAATATTTCTTGATAGACTCTTTAAAATAGATTCTTGATTAAATATATCATATAAATGTGTACCAAATGCATTAATTTGGATGAAAGATAGGAATGTAATTACAATTTTGTCAAAATATTGCGCTCTTTCGGGCTCATGCACAGTTAAAATAATTTAAAAAAAAAATTTTAACATTCAAAATTTTACCTGAAAAATATGTTTGTCTTCAAAAATTTAAATGCCATTTTATTTATCAAAAAACAGTTGATTTTTTAAATTTTTATTTTGAAAATCGTTAGAGCGGTTTTTTTTTAAATTAATTTTTTATGTATAAAATTTTCCAATTTTCCAAGTTAAAAAATAAAATTTTAGAGAAAATTAAAAAAAAATCTATCGGTTTGTTTTTGAGAAAATTCGAATTTTCGTTTTTTGACCAAAAAAATTGTATGGGGGCCACTGTTAGTTTTGATCTTAAAAAAAAAATGAAAAAAACGCCTAAAGCGAATTTGCTCAAAACCTTAACTTCCAAGTTTGAACTCAATCGACCCAATGGTTTAGGCTGTAGGAGCGTGGACAGACAGACAAACCGACCGGACGGAATCGCGGGACCCACTTTTTTCGACTTCTCTAACATCGTAATATCATGTTTGATTAAAATCTCGAGTTGGAAATTTTGCACGAATGCAAAACTTGCCATATAGTTCCTATATGTCGCAAGTAAAAATTTCGATCGTTATAATCGAAAAAGATAATGGTGGCTTGACTGGGATGTTGCAGACGCGTAGTCCCTTTTACCAAAACGTTCTGATATATGGTTTCTGATCAGTCGAGGAGGCAAGCTAGATAATTGGAAACAATCGTCGATCGTGATTATATCTCAAAAGGTTATAGTTCATATACCAGTACACCTTCTAGGTTAGTTAGTTTTTTAAGTATTTAAAGTATTTTTAAGAAAAAAATTAAAAAATAAAGATTTCAAAAGGTTTTTCATTGGCTTCAGAAGCTATAATATTGGGAATTTCAGCGTGAAAGTTTCAAATGTCCCCTTAAGTTTCGTCAAAATTTAGCGAGAGCTATACCAGTCGCCAATCGCTGATTAAATCTGGCAGCTCCATAAAATAAAGTACATTTTGAATCAATTGAATTATTTAGGAGGAGGAATTTGTGATTTTATAACAAGGGCGATCCAATTTATTTCAATAAATTGCTTTATTATTTGGCAAGTTTATAATTCTATGATTTTCGATATTTTCATATTCGCAGAAATGTAAATAAAAAAATTTATAAAAAATTGTGGTTTTTCCTCTCAAAACTTTGAGAATGTAATATTTAGGATTCGATTTATAAATCAATCTCTATCGCACAATTTAAATATATTTATGTAGTTCAAGAAAATAAGGCTAAAAAAGGTATCAACGTCGGAGGAAGAAATAATAAGCTGGAAATTAGCTTAAAGAGGGGGGGCGTTGCTTAGACGTGTGGTTTTCAATGCTGCCAATACTTTTTTCGGAGTTATAGAATTACTCCTAAACTACAGTTGTAAATCATGCAAAATCCTTCACATTAAAGAACACTGTCCAGCTTCAGCTATTAAACATTAACTGAAACAAATATACAATTTTTATTTTGACTTACCTCATCAATAGATTCACATTCGAATAAGTGAATGTGCAGAAGAGGATCTCGTGGATCCTTAATCAGGTAAACAAGTCCCGTCAAAGGTCCGTTGAATTCCATAATAGCTGCACTCTTGACAGCGCCATTTCCATTGCAGTCAGCTGCATTCGAAGTACCAGAACCTCCTCCTGCCGGCACATTGCCAGAAGTAGCACTCGAGTTGCACACTGATGACGATGATGATGATGACGACGACGAGGATGTTGATGACAATGACGAAGAAGAGGATAAACTTGTGGCACTACTCAAAGCGTGTTTAATGCCATTCGTGTTCTGTTTGACTTGAGAGTATCCGGTTCGTCCGTTACGATGAATAATGCGACACATGCCAACAACATGCTTTAATGGATGGCCAAATTGAAGTTCAAAATCTGAATTATAAGACTCGAGTGTCCCATTTTCAACACCAACCGAGAGCTGAAAAAATTAATAAAAAAAAAATATAAATAAATGTATTAAATTTATTTAAATCTAAATATAAAAAATAATACACCTCCATGTCAAGGACACACTATTTACATATAATGAAGCTTTTGTTAAGGATGTTGTTTGTTTATTATGTGGTACACCACAATATGAACAAAAGGAACAAAGAAATTAGAATAAAATGTTGACGAAACCAAGACCAGAATCCAAGGACACCCAAAGAGATAATAATTTTATGGTAGGTTTGTTGTGAATTATTTATTTTTATTTAAGAGAAGCTCTTGGGCTCTTTTTAGGCTTTAGATCTGCTTCTGGCAAGTGGGTTTAAGATGAAATTTTCACTTACATAAGCAGAGAACAACATTATGAATATTCGCAAAATACTCAAGCATCGTGCCATAAGTTCAGTTGGAAGCATAAAACAACATAACACTAGAACTATATAATAGTTTTTTTTATTCATTAGTGTTTCATTTATTAAGCCATAATATTAGTTACTTACTTCAGGTGGAGCTACAGTCCTATTTGAACTAGGGCCTCATCTAACAATCTTTTTTATTTAGATCGGTCACTAGCTAGATGTAGATGTCTTCAGTTGCGCACTCCAAGTTCGGTGAGGTCACTTTCCACCACCCGATCAGCGGTCTTTTTCTGTTGGAGTGGATTTAAAGACTTTCCGGGTTGAAGAATTGGTTTCCATACGCCCTACTATCCCCCTCAGTTGTTTAACTTGTATCCTTCTTGCTAGACCTACGTCGCTGTACAGCCCGTACATCTCATCGTTGCATCTTCTCCTTCACTCCCCTTCGATGCATACGGGACCATAAATCACACGAAGAACTTTTCTCTCGATACGACCAAAGGTGCTTTCATCCGCTTTTGTCGTAGTTCATGCTTCTGCACCGTATAGAAGGACGGGGATGATGATATAGCGATGATATAGTCTTTATTACTCAATTGATTTCTTAGCCCAATGACAAAGCGGTTAGCAAGAATTATTCATTGATTGATCCCAGCGCGGGTGTTGCTCCCTGTGTTAATAGCGGAGCATAGGTAGACAAAGTCCTTAATTATGCCAAAGTTACGTCTTTCGATAGGGAAGGTTTTAACTTTGACGTCATGCTGAGTTCTTCCGATTATGTCAATGTCATCAGCATATGCTACAAACTGGACAGACTTTTAAAATATAGTGCTTCTAGTGTTGACGTGGGAGCATTGCACTATTTAAATTTTCAAGGAATTTTTGACATCCAACAGGTTCTGTTAAGATGCTTCCAACCTTTATGTCAATATGGTGCTCTTCTTTTTTTCCTAGGATTTGTAGTAATACGAATATTTGATCGACTGTTGAATTTCCTGGTTTAAACTACACTGGTAAGGACCTACCAGGTTGTTGACGGTGCGTTTATGACGTTCACATATTACGGCAATGAAGATTTTGTAAACGATGTTAGGCAGACTGATTTCTCTATAGTTGGTGCAGTATCGGGCAAACAATACTGAAGTTCCATTCATCAAGCATGCTTTCAATCATATCTTACAGATAAATTGGTGTATGCTCCTAACCCAGCATTGTTCCCAATGCTTTGAAGAGCTCGGCATTCAAGACATCTGCTCTAGCGGCTTTGTTATAATTCAGGTTAGATATGGAAATCTTTACTTCGTCTAAGTCGGGAAGACGGTATTGTTGGCTTTCGTCGTCTATATTGAAGGGATCATCCTGCCTGACAGTGGCCAGCATTGTTCCCAATGCTTTGAAGAGCTCGGCATTCAAGACATCTGCTCTAGCGGCTTTGTTATAATTCAGGTTAGATATGAAAATCTTTACTTCGTCTAAGTCGGGAAGACGGTATTGTTGGCTTTCGTCGTCTATATTGAAGGGATCATCCTGCCTGACAGTGGAACTCGGTTCTTCGTAGCCATTATACAATCTACAGATATAGTCGTTTCTTCGGTTCGAGGTTTATATACTGATCAGTGTGATTTTACCTCTTCATAAAGCTTTCGAACTCCATTTCTGCTTTTGAACCTCTCTACATCTTCGACCGGAATGTTATGGGCGTATCATACAACGCCGTTTAAGTTCCACATTCGAAAAACAAGGATGTAAATCTAGAAACAAATAGGAAACTAGGGAGATGTCATCAGCGAAACAGTTTAATGGATAAGAAGTGGCAGACAAGAAATCTTATACGAGGAAGTGAGTCGGAGACAAAACGGAGCCCTGGGGAATACCTGCATTCTTCTTATATAATAAGCGCACACTCAAGGGGATACAACTTTCCTTATTATGAAGAGACATAGTGTGACACTAGAAAAAGAAGAGGTGCTAATTGGTTTTGGACTGGGAAAGACAGAGTGTGGTAAGGCATTCCACATTCGCCAAGTACAGCTAAAGAACAAATCTCAGTATTGATGAACAATTCTAGAAGGTCGAGTATTTCGGTTAAACTGTTTAAGGGGAGGAATGCGGGCTAATTTTCTATAGCATAAGAAATCTTACGACGAATGTTCAAGCGAAGTCAATTAACTAATGATGATATTATCACCGATCAATCTCAATGCTCTACGTTTAATACTGTCCAAGAGGCTTTGGAAAATTGCAGGAACACCATCCCAGAGATAGAAATTATACTCAAGCTATGGACCTATGGATATAAGTCTTATAAATAACACAAATTTCTTACATCGCCTTAGGAAACCTAAACATCTTTCGCCATTTGGCGTCATCGCGTATGTGATTGTTCCACAAGAGATGGTTGGTGATACACAAACCGAGGTTGTAGATATATGTGCTGTATCTTGCCAATGGTTGATACCGATTGAATATCGCAAACAATATATACAAGTTAAAGTGGGTTGACAGCAAGGCCCTTCTTTATCAATATCGGTTGAATACATATTGTGGTATCCTTTCATCACTACAATCTACGGGAGTAGCCGACCAAGTCGCAGAATGAGAATTATCAAGATGTCAGCACCATTCGCACTCAGTAATAACAAAAAGTGTAACGCTGCAAAAATATGGTTTGACAAGGACTGCGTAAGGCTCCGTGAAAAAACATTTCGTTTCTTAAAACTATTCAGATCTACTAACGCCGATTTTTTTAAAAACCAGTACTTACATTTTAATAAGGAATATAAACAGCTTTGTTCCAAAAAAAAAAAGATTGAATATCTTCAAACTACTGCAAAAAACTTAGTGCTCTGCAAGGACTCTAAAACATTTTGGAACAATGTGAGGGAATTACGAGGGCGTAAACATACTCCTTCAAATAATAATGCTTTCGGAGCTAGGGTTTTGTCAGATTACTTTAAAGGATTGTTATCAGCAGATGAGTCTTTGTTATCGTTTAGTTACGCCATGCCAACCAACCATATTCCTGAACTTGATGACCCGGTATCCTTGATTGAACTAGAAAGTGTTTTGAAAACAATGAAGAACAAAAAACCACCGGGTGCTGATTCAATCAACTTTATAATGATGCTTGCATACTCATTTGCTTTAACAAAGCCATTATTTACGCTATTTTCAAGGGAGGTGAAAGGAGTCTTGCAGAAAACTATAGAGCATATCTATTCTCAACTCTTTAAGGAAAATCTTAAACTCTATTCTTTTCGAGAGGCTTACGTGATGGATAGAGACAAACAACCGCTTAAGTATCTTCCAAGCTGGGTTTCGATCCGGTTTTATCCGGTTTATCAACGGTAGACCAAATTTTTGCACTAACAAGCATAGCAAGACAACATTTGAAGAAAAAGAAAAAGCTTTACAGCTGCTTCATTGACTTCAAAGCTGCTTTTGATAGAGTCAAACGACAAGCATTGATTTTCAAACTATCTTCTCTTGGCCTTTCGCAAAAACGTTTTACTTTTTTATTCTTACTTTCTGAGTTCAACGAAAGCCTCAGTATGGGATGGCAACAACTTATCCGAAAGTTTTGAGACAGCGGTGGGAGTTCCCCAAGGATGTATTCTAAGCCACATTTTGTTTGCACTTTATATTGATGCGGTTTGTGAAATCTTACCGGGAGGAGTAATATTTGGCAAATCTTTGGTTAAATATTTATTGTATGCAGATGATCTGGTACTTTTGGCGGATCATCCATTTTCTTTACAACTGCAAATCAATAGACTTAAAGAATATTGCGAAACTTGGGGCTTACGGATCAATACTAGAAAAACTAAGGTTATGATTTTTGAATCTAGGCGGCATGCACGACGTGCTTAAGAATAATGGAACATTAACAACGGGCATATTGAAATTGTGAGTGAGTTTAATTATCTAGGTATATTACTGACCTATAACCTAAACTGGAGCACATGCGAAAGAGAAGACCAGGGAGGCCAAACTGGCCCCTAAGCCTGATGTGGCCCAATTTTTTTAGCAACCAACTTATCGACCTCTCATCAAAGTACAGAGTCTTCAATGCAACAATAAATACTTGCTTATGTTACGGTGTCCAAGCCTTTGGATACGCTCAAATAGGGGAATTTGAGACTTTACAAAGATACTTTGTTATGTTTAAAGACTTTTACGCTATACATGTCGAAACGGCATTCCGACCATTTGGCTAAGGTTATGAAAAGATAAAATGGGCTTCATAAGTCGATCTTGATAAGACTGCTATGTACAAATGCATCTCTATTCAGAGAATGGAACGCGCTTGCTGCAGGAATTGATATAGTACTCTCCTAAGGGAAAATAATGTAGAGGAATGGCAAAATATGTTCGCGGTTTTGATAGCTAAAATTGATGACAAATTTTATTTGGAACACCTGCAAAGTGCATCCTCATCGGCAAGCAGAAACATATACAAGCGCTTAAACCATCAATTGTCATCAACTTCAAACTATTTTTCTAAAGAAATGACTTCGGAAGCTATCGGCACCATTTTTAAAGCTAGAGTCGAGATCCTTAATCTCAACTTTGTCCCCCATAGATCGGACCGCTCACAATAGAAGAGACGTGGAGGATATAAATGATTTCATAGCAGTTTGTCCAATATTACAAAAAATACGACGCCTATATTTCCAAGTGATTTTTTTGTCTATGGACCAACTTATTGACATTCTTAACAGGCTTTGGCTTATAGAAGTAGTTTTTGAGTGGTCATGTATGGCGATTGCGAATTTAATATTTTGTGTGTTTTCAATCACGTCAAAATTGACTTGCTTGATGCCAAAATCTATCAAATGCTTTTGAATTATCAAAATGCCTACACAATAAACTGTTATATAAATAAGCATGTCTCATATCAATTCTCAAGTCTCCAAAGCCCCGTGATAAAAAAAGAACTAAATCACAAACATATCTGAACTGAGCACATATTTACATTCAAAACAAAATAAAAACGTTCTAGCTATCTACTCGTACATATCTGGTATCAATTACTTAGTTCAACAATAAAACGAAAACAAAACGTGCCATTTTCTTCAAGTTTAATAACCATATAGTTTGTTTAACTATACACTCCTTTACCTCAGCTCGTCTCATTGGAATATATCAACAAATAAAATAAAGAGAAAAACAGCTTCAGAACAAATATAAATAATAAGAAAAAATACAATCAAATGAAAGCATCAATTCAATGAATCTGTATAGTGATGCCAAATTAATCATGCTTGCCCTTAGATCCTCACAAAGTGTGGTTGGTGGGAATTACCATATTTATACAACCTTACGTCATATGCTTTGACGCAAGTCGTTAGCCTTGGGGGCAAACAATCGTTTAGAGAAAATTATAGGTAGGCAGGAAGGTATGTACTGAGCTTGTATCCAGAGCCAGAGTAGGAAATAAACTATATATAACTATGGACGTACCTTGCATGCTTTCATATATTTTATCCCCAGACCTTTAATTGCAGCAACTGCTTCTTTTCTGATTTAACTCCATGAAATGAAGTGATTTCGGCACTTAGGTAAGTTAGCTGGCAAATTAATCGATTTTCTGTTATGTATTTGTTTTTTTTTTTTATAATTAACGCTTTAAAAGGGTTAAAAGACGACAACCCTTACAAGTAATTTTTTTAACAAAATGGACATTTGTATAACGGAGAATGAGTTGATTGTTTTCGATTTCAGCAAGGAAATGATTACTTATAAGGTAAGACTTGACATGGACTGAAAATCTTCTGTGGTAGGTCTAATATCCCTAAAGGCTTTTATATTATTTGTATGGGCTAAAATAATGTTAAAGGTTAAGATACTCGGTCTGAAGTTTTTGGGATAAACAAACGGCTAGCTGACGGGTCTATATTTGTTTATAATTTGTTAATAATTTTTTTTAATTCTTTGTAAAATGTATTCCGCCAGTTCCCGTGGCTAGATGGTGAGTGCGTTAGACTATCACACAATGTCGATCTGAAAACCGCGGTTTCATGCAGTTCAATGACTCTTTGGCAAATACCATAATCGCCGAGCAAACGCAACTAAGCCCCTTATTAGTGACGAAGGTTGAGCTTCAGGTCATCTCCAACTCAATAAAAAACAAAAATAAGATGGTGCCGATGGTATATTCAACGTTGTACTAAGACATTTACCCATGGAGGCAATTGAAACCACGCTCTTCAAGAATGCATATTATCCAGTGCATTGGAAGACTGCTGTGGTTCAACCTTTCCAGAATATGGGAAAGGACAATTCTAACCCGTCAAATCTTCAGTCGATAAGTCTTCTTCCGAGCATCAGCAAAGTTTTCGAAAAGATCATCAATAGGGCTCTGACTAAGTGGGCTGCAAATGACAACATAATTCCGGATAAACAGTTCGGGTTCAAGGCGGGTCATGACACAATTCATGCTGCGTCTAAACTCGTTTCTGATATCCAATTGAATAAATCAATCCTACAATGCACAGGTGCTGTTCTGTTTGATTTGCAAAAGGCCTTTGACACCGTATGGTTAGAGGGTCTTTACGAGTACCTAAAACTGAACAGGCTTGGTATAAGCAAGCCATTGTTGTATATACTTTATGATATGCTTAACGGTAGAAAGTTTGTTGTCAAAAGTGGCAATGTAACTTCTACCACAACATTCTCAATTAAAAATGGTCTTCAACAGAGAGCGGTGAATTCTCTTCAGCATTTACACCAGCGATCTGGTAGGTAGTCTTACGAAGGCAATTGCGTACGCCAACGATCTAATTGCGTAAAAAACGGCCCGAAAGGTTAAGGTTATTAGAATTCTCTTGCAGCATGATTTCGACAAAATTCAGCGATATTGCGACCATTGGAAGCTAAAAATAAATGTCCAGAAGTCGGAGACAATTCTGTTCCGGACTCTGTTGGCTAGGGCCACGAGGGATACGTGTAAGAATTGGCGCAAGATGGTCATCTTTGATCTTTACGGGCTTTAGCGCGCAAAAGTATAGTGAAGTACCTCGGTATCTGGTTAGATCAGTATTTATATTTCTACGGACATATAAATGCTGCTTTGACCAGGGCCAGAGGAGCCTTCGCTCTGACGAATCGGCTGTTTTATAGCATTTGGCTTGATCCCAGAGTGAAGGTTATTTGCTACATGGCCCTCGATGATCGTTTATGGTTGTCCTGTGTGGTTCAACGGTGCCCCTTCCCAGATGGAGAAGTTTTGGGTGTTCGAGCGGCTTATATCGAACAGCCGAATCTTCTTATGTGCATTACTATTCCAACGAGGTCCTACACAACGGGGCTCGAATCAACAGAATTGACAATTTCGTGATAAAACACGTTCGAGGTCACATTGCGTCTTCGACCAACAATTTAATTTTCGTGGAGGTCTATCCGAACGACGAGTATTTTGAGAGTGCACGATTGAGCAGCTTCATTCCACCAGAATCTTGTATCAGACCGCATCTATCTACGAAAAGGAATGTCTAAGATAGATGCGGTCTGATACAGGATAGATTGGCAGTTCCACTAATCTACCACTTCAGACGAAGAACCGTGGATAGGCGACTCCTGCACAATCGGGACGTCATGGCACAAGGCGGAGCAGAGCTCCATCGGTTCACTAGGGCTGTGTCCGAACGACCCACTTGAATGAGGAGGTTTTTATTTAAGAATGGAATAATTCTATGTAGTGAAGGTGATATGAAGTCTAAAGAAAGTTAGCAGCTGGGCCACAAGCAGTGGACATAAAGAAATATTGAAGTGAAGTCTTTAAGACCAAAACCAAAATATGTAGGGGTCATTATAGATCCCAATCTAAACTGGAAAGTAATCATAGAAGTACGGGTTAAGAAGGCGTGCATTACCTTTTACACCCGTAGAAACACTTTTGATAAAAAGTGGAGACTTCAATTGACATGAAATGGACCCTTTATCTATTGCTTTTTTTCGTACCGTCGAACTTCAATAGCTCAAACTTCGATAACTCGAATTTTGTTTAATTAAAATAATGTGGCATTTGCTTGTATATCTTAAATAAAAGACTTCACGGGCGGGATGAAAATGTCATCACTGCTAAAGACAAAATCCATGACTTTACAAACAAAATTGAATTTTGGTCATCGTCTCTTAATCAAAACCACTTAGATTCATTTTCTTCGACACAATCTTTTGTTTAAGAATTCGGATATGAGATACATAAATATCAAGTAATTTATACCTGGTATGAAAATAGTGTTAGAAAAGTTGATAGAAAAAATGTGTCATTACTTCTCACTGGAATTGATATCGAAGAATATTGGGCCAAGGTGAATCTTTAATCCATTTTTAAATGCAGCTGTAAATGAGGCAAAATTGGCAAAAGCTCAAGGAAAGTCTGCTGGATCTATCTGCCGATGGAATGCTGCAATTTGAATTTAAGTCTTTTTGGATTAACATTAGAGGTTTTGAAGTGTTTGATTTCATTTGCGAGTTGACATTTGCATCAATGGCCAAAATTAAAAGTAAGGAAAGAAATCGCTTAAATTTGGAAAACGATTTAATTCTCAATGTAGCAAAAACAGATCCACGTTGTGAGAAATTGATTTGTGAAAAACAACCTCAACCCTCGCATTAAGAATAACTTTATGTTAATTTCATACAAATTTTTAACAGGGATTTTATCTCATAAGTTATTTTTATTTTTTGTTTATTTGACATATGTAAATTAATATTTTCTTTAATTATCATTTTTCTTAATAAACCTTTTTAACTTTATTGGTTTGTTTAACTGCAGCATTTTCTCAATCTTTTGGATTTCCTCGTAAGAATTCACGACCCACACGTTGAAAAACACTGTTCTAGACCCTATGGGCATATGGCAACACTAACGAACTAGTTCCAGTGGACATTATTTGGGATGGACGACTTCTGCACCTCTGCCTTGAACTTCAGTTAAGATTTTAAAGCCAGCTTTCCTGCCAAAAAGGATTGGGACGATGGCAGGGTTACGAAAGATTTCGATATCACTATCTTTACTGAAGTGTCAAAGATGTTGGATCGGGAATCTTCTTTGAGTCCTTAAGTGTCTCTATGTCTTTTCGGCTACCTGATTGTGCCAGTGTGTATCAAGTTGAATTACTGGAACTACTTGTTCCAACAATGTTGGGATGAGCATCTACATCAAAATTAGTGCTACTCTTACTTGGGTTCAATGTCATAGTGGCATTGATGAAAATGCTGATGAGTTGGCCCAGCAAGGATCGACCCTTCATAGCTGACCTGCGGAAAAGGTAAATATTCTGACAGAATCAAACTGCAGGTGGAACAGTCTACTGGACTGTACTATGTCCAAAAGGATTAAAATACCAACTAACAACCGTTCCGTTGTTATAGGTATTTCCATTCCGTTCTATCGAACTTTTATACATACCCAGGCATGATATTGCCATGTCAATGCAATTTGCCGATAGGAGAGCATGCATGTAAAGCTGGGGATCCCTCACAATACCCACTGCCGTAGATGCGGAGACCAACATGAAAGAAAAACTGTGATTCACTTTCTCTGCAAATATCCTGCCCTGGCCAGTTCTAGAATGTTAAGCTTCGGAAGAGCATTCCTTAAACATTTTGAAACACTTTCCGTGTAGACAACCAAGGTTCTAAATAGTATCGCAAATTTTTACTTTATAAATCAGTCAAATCTTTTATTTTTCAGCACATAGTTTATACATTTTTGCAAACAAATCACACTGGAAAGTGCCGTGTTGGTAACGAGTTTATGATACCAACACGGCACTTTCCAGCGCTAATTGAGTCCGGCAGCAAGGGCTACTTGTGACTGCCATCTCTGCCTTTTTTTCTATGTAGTGATTTGTTTGCAAACATGTATAAACTATTTGTTTTGAGTGGTGTTTCTGGTTTTTGCTTTAATGACAGAGGTCGAAACTGGTAATGAAAATGTTGTATGAATTAATGAGACAGACTTAGGAGCATCCTTAAAAGGCTTTCGAAAATAATTCCACGCATCCAAAACCAAAATATTTGATTTGAAGTTCGCAGATATGAAAGAAAAAATTCGAGGTAAAGTGTTGTTGATGAATATAATCGCCATATTCGTGGTGTCGATTTTATACACTGCCGGTCATAAGATTAGAATCAGGCATTTTCGAAAAGTAAAACAGACATTTCTCCCCTTACATGATGGACTTAAAAAAAAAACAACTATGGCAAATGAGGGACTATTTTGTTGAAAACAAAATATAAAATTTGGGTATAGGAGAGATTTAGCTTACGATACTTTTATGACAAATTGTTAATTGAGTCAAGAATATGCGAAAATAAATAGGGTCATTAGATTAGAAGCAGTGAATAAATCGACGTTGTTTTGTGAAGTGCATACATTTTTGTTGTTTTGAAAAACGGTAAAATTCATAAATGAATTGTTCTTGATTGAGTGTTAATAGAAAAGGTCTTTAATTCTTTGCTATAATTCGAAAAAAAATTCGAAATGATCATTGTCAGCAATCATTTAAAAAACTATCGTCTTTCTCGAAAAATTATAAAAAAAACACTTCAAATTCCGCTTTATCGGCAGCTAGAACTAGGGAGAAATGTTAAGGCCAACTTATCCACTGTTAAATGCACAATTCACCATGCTAAACACTTAAAGCACCTGAAGTTTAAGAAAAAAACCACCACTAAATGATGCAAGGAAGAAGCAACGCTTGTGTTTCGAGAAAGATCACATGAGCTGGGATGTGCAAAATGGAATGACCGCAAATGATTGCCAGAAGGTTATTTTTTTCCGACCGAAAATTTAACCTAGATGGGCCAAATGATTATAATTATTATTATTTTCATCACCTGAGGAGAAAGTATAGTGATTTTAAACCGTCACCATAGCAAAAAAAGCAGGCTTTATCGTCTGGTGCTCAATTTTATTGTATGGCGCTATAGACTTGGTAGTCCAAGATACCAAATGGCTAGAAAAACATACAAAGCCTTCCTATAATCAGTATTCCCCATTATTATCGAGCTTTTTGGACCAATTCCATGGATTTTTCAGCAGGAGAACGCTCCCATACACACAGCCCGAGAGGTAAAATGCCTAATTGCAAACCAAAACTTTCACTTGCTGCTTTGGCCACCATATATCTCGGACCTTCACTAATTGAAAATGTGTGAGACTAGTTTACACGTAAGATACATGAGGGAGGAAAGCAATACGATGACAAGGAAGAGCTTATTGATGGTATCAAATTGGACTGGAGTCAGATTTGTCTCGTCTACTTGGAATCTCTTTATAAATCCGTAAAATATAGAATTTTTAAAGTTATTTTGGAGGTTGGTGGTATCACACTTTATAAAAATCCTAATAAAAGCTAAAAAACATAACAAAAATATAAACACTTGCATTTTATTTCCATTTATTTGATGTGCTTCTAATCTGATGACCCGATTTATTTTTCTATATTCTTGACTCAATTAACAATTTTCCATAAAAGTTCCGTTGGTTAAATCTCTCCTGTACCCAAATTTTATATTTTGTTGTGAACGAAATAGTCACTCATTTACCATAGTTGTTTTTGGTAATCCATCATGTAACGACTAACGGGAGAAATGACGATTTAACTTCTCGAAAATGCCTACATCTAACCTTAGGACCGGCAAGCAGTGTAGATAGCATCATTAAAATCTATAAGATAAAACTGAGGAGCAAACGTTGTAAGATGCGCCTATTTTTATCAATATCTAGACCTTACCATTACAAACACAAAGCTTTTTTAGAAAAAAAAGAATTCCCCACAAAGAACATCACGGAATCGGTAGATTTTCGATTGGAAATAGCAGAAACTCTATCTAAGATAGGAGGTCCAACGAGTTCCTTACAACGAAGATCCAAATTCAATTCAACTCCACGAGAGTTGAAAATGACTAAACAGGGAACTGGTCTTAGTGAGGAGTCAAACAAATTAGATGTACATTTTCAAAGAATGCTGGATTCATACTGGACTTGCTGCGATATACGCCAGGCATTCTTTTAGTAGATTACCACTAGATTTCGCCAGAAAATACCATCATAAAATCTTTTCATAACTGTTTTCTCTTAAAATCGCAAATGGATTTAATATTTTAATACTCTTTAACTATTAAGTATGGAGCTCTAATTTCTTACTTACTTAGGCGCTACAGTCCAGGGCGGACCTGGGCCTCAACCAACAAGCGTCTCCAGCCAGTTCAGTCCCTAGCTAGCTGTCTCCAGTTTCACACGCCAAGTTGGTTGACCACCTGGGTCACCTGGGTGCGCCGTCCCTCTGGATTGGATTCGAAGGCCTTCCGGGCTGTAGCGTTGATGTCCATTCGCTCTACATGACCTAGCCACCTAAGCCTTACTTACTTACTTAAGGTGACGCTACAGTCCGGGCGAACCTGGGCCTCAACCAACATGCGTTGGTTGAAGTCCTCTCCCAACTGGGTGCACAACCTGAGTCTGGATCTTCCTCAACTACGCCGTCCCCCGGGATTGGATTCTAAGACCTTCCGGGCTGGAACGTTGATGTCCATCCGCTCTACATGACCTAGCCATCTAAGCCGTTGGACTTTAATTCTGCTAACTAGGTCAGTGTCGCTGTACAGCCCGTACAGTTCGTCGTTATATCTTCTCCTCCATTCTCCATCTTTGCGTACGGGACCAAAAATCACCCGAAGAATTTTTCTCTCGAAGCATCCTAAGACGCTCTCATCATTTTTTGACAGGGTCCAGGCCTCAGCGCCATAAATGAAAACCGGGATGATGAGTGTCTTATACATACCTAGACAAACCATATATATGGTGTGTCTATGGTCTTATGAATGGTGATTTTAGATGCTCGAGGGAGGACTTTACTTCTCAATTGGCTTCTTAGTCCAAAGAAGCAGCGATTTGCAAGAGTTATTCTTCGTTTATTCTTCTCAAAAGCGCTCCACTGACATCACGCTTTGATCTTCCAATTATGTCAATATCATCTGCGTATTCGAGTAGTAGGATGGCCCTTTGGAAGATTGTGTCTCTAGTGTTGACGGTTGAGTTTCGCACAATTCTTTCCATCGTCATTCTGCACAAACGAATAAGTTTGACAAGGATGCCAAAACAAGACGTTGCTCTATAGAGCTCTTCCCTATGGGTGCTGTCATACGCGGCTTTAAAATCGATAAAGAGATGGTGGGTATCGATTTGAAGCTCCTGGGTTTTTTCCAAGATCTGCCATAGTGTGAATATTTGGTCGATAGTGGACTTTCCTGGTCTGAAGCCACACTTATAAGGACCAATCAGGTTGTTGAAGAATGGCTTCAGACGTTCACATAATACGGCAGCAAGGATCTTATACGCAATTTTAAGGAGACTGATGCCTCTGTAGTTGGCGCAATTTAGAGGGTCTCCTTCACACACACACTATCCTGAGATTCCACTCATTGGGCATGCTTTCTTCCGACCATATTTTGCAGATAAGTTGGTGCATGCTCCCTACAAAGTCATCGCCTGCTGCTTTGAATAGTTCGGCAGCGATGCCGTCAGCCCCAGTAGCTTTGTTTGACTTCAGTTTAGATATAGCTATCTTCACTTCGTCGAGTACGGGTAGGCGGAATTGTTGATCTGCGTCGCCTACGTTGAGTGGTTCTATCTCCCTTACAGCGGAATTCGGTTCGTCATCGGCGTTATATAATTTGGATTCTCAACATCGAGTGAGGTTCTACTACGATGTTCCCCTGATCATCTTTACAGGCTTCAATTCGTGATTGGCACTCTACTCTAATTTCTTAACCTAATAAATAACATGAGATATGCAAGAGCACTATTAGGCTTTGCTCGTTAAAACATTAAACGCAAATGAACGCAGGTCGAAATAGTTCGGAGCTGAAAAAATAGCCGCTGCGCTGGCATAAAACAAAAACAGAGACACATTTTTGCATGTTAAAACCGCACTCTATATTTTTTTTAATTTAAATACGTATGTCCTGACCTTGTTCTAGATAATTAAAAGAAGGTTTCTTTAGTTGCTCTGATTGCATTGCACGCGCAAGTGACTCTTATGTCTTGTTTTTGATCTCAAGAGGAGCACCTTCTCACAGGTATGTGAAGAGAGATGCCTTACGGAAAACAGTGTACAATTTTGCGAGTCTGAAAGAAATCAACGCATAAACATAATCATAAAAATAAAAGTCATTCAAAATTTAAGGATTTAAAGCCATTTCTTTGTCTATCATTATTTATACTTTTATGAACTATCGCTATGCACAAATTTTAAGGTATATTGCTTTAATATCAAATAATCTCAACCATGCCAGGGTACTCGATGATGGAATATTTTAAGAACAATCTAAGTGTGCTTAAACTTAAAATATTAAGGGTGCACAATAACCCTTCAATGAGCACCAAAATAATTTAAACAAGATTTAACAGTTTAAAGCCGCATCGGAACAGCATATTTGAGAAAGCACTTTTCATGGAAAGAATTACATTTTGAAGATTCGTCGATTCCTCGCAAGGAATGCACTCAAGCTCACTAGCCTGATAGCCTTACTCACTAGCCATCACACCACCATCCTTGTTCTACAGATATCACTCGTAAAAGTAACTTAATTTAAACGTGTAACCAACATTTCATAAAATTCACAATATTTTTAGAGATAAATTTTGTCAAAATTTTATGAATATATTCCACTGTATAGCTTGGAAACGACTTATCGATTTTTTTGCAACCATACTGAGGGAATTTCCAAATGGGAAAAACTAAAGAAAACTGCCGGCCAGATTGTACCTACACAATGTACATATAGCTATAGTTTGATGAAAGTAGTCGGAAGAAAAGTTACAATAATTGTTGGATAATAAGAATAGAGATAGAGAGGTAGATTTTATTCAAAGCTTTGTAATTAGCATCCCAGTTAAGTTTATGCAACATGAATTACCTGTATTTGTGTTATTTCGTTCTTTCTATCTGCACGACAAAGAATTCAAAAGATAATAATCTAATGATGATGATGGTAGGAAAACATCTCGGAAAGAATGTATGAATATTTTAATCGTAGGTAGTGCGGTACAAACTTTTTGATTGTTTTCATATAAATATTTACTTTTTTATTCTTGGAATTGAAACTGTTGTTGATTTATTATTTTAAAAATCTTAAAAAGTTATCAAAGCTGATTAAGATGAAATGTTTATGAATTCAGTGAACTAACCTGTGGCAACGATATGGAATGGAAGTGGCAGATTATGAAACAGGATGAATTATGAATATTAATGTGCATAATTAAACAAGGCTCGTGGTGGTATTGATGTAAACAAAAGCCTAACCGAAACCATATAAACCGCGGTTATCTTGGAATAACGTTGGGAAGTACGACAACTGTCTGAGTCCAAAGCAAGATGAAACAGTTTAGTTTAAACTATGATGCCTGACTTACTTAAGGTGGAGCAACAGTTCTGTATTAACTAGGGACCCACCCAATAAACTTATCCATCTAGCTCAGTTCCTAGTAAAATGTCTTCGGAGCATTGGTTTCCATGCGCTCTACGTGACCCAGACATCTCAGTCGTTGGAATTTTATCCTTCTGGCTTAATCTAAGTCGCTGTACAGCCCGTACAGCTTGTCGTTCTCTCTCCCTTCTATGCATACAAGACCGTACTTTACTACTAAATTAATTTCTTATCCCAAAGAGTAGCAAGAGTAATTCTTCGTTAGATTTTAGCGCTAGTGTCGTTGTCTGTGTTCATAGCACAGCCTATGTAAGCAAAGTCCTAACTACATTCAAGTTACGTCTGTCGGTGGTGACGTTTTCCTTTTTCTTAATGACATGTACCTTGTTTTGCCCAGACTGGGAGCTCTGTACTGTTCTTTCAAGGACGATGTTAAAGAAATCGCATGACAACGCACCACCGTGTCTACAGCCTTTTTTGACATCGAAAGGTTCAGTTTAGCTGTTTCCAACCTTTATGATGCAGCGTGAATTCTACATGGTCATCCTGCAAAACGGACGAGCAGGGATGCCAAAACTAGTCATGACTTTATACAGCTCGTCCTGAAGATGCTGTCATATGCGGAATTGAAATCAATGGAAAGATGGCGAGTTTGGGTTTCGACTGTGGACTTTCCTGGTCTTAAACTATAGTGATAAGGACCTATGAGGTTGTTTACGATGGGCCTTAGACGTTCACATATTACGGTAAGCGATGTTCAGTATACTGATTTCTCTGTAGTTGGAGCAGCTGAGTGTTTAATATTTTTAGTATGGGGTAAATAATACTGAGGCATTTACCAAGCATGCTTTCTTCCGACCAAATTTTACAAATAAGTTGGTACATGCTCCTACTCAAATTATCTGCAGCTGCTTTAAGGACTTCGGCATCCAAGCTATCTGCTCTAGCGGCTTGGTTAGAGTTCATCTTAGATATAGCAACCCTTATTACGTCTAAGTCAAGATTGTTGGCTTACGTCATTTATATTGAATAGATCATTCTGCTTTAGGATTCGGTTCGTCTGACCTGGGTACAATATAAAGAACATGTATTACATACGTCCAAAACTTGAGTATAACTCTCATCTCTGGGACGGTGCTTCTACTTGTCTACGACCCTTCTTTCTAACCCTGAACTCTTTTCCTTGTGCTTACATCTTTGTCTCTGGCAAGTTAACGATATTTTAAACCTTTTGATGGTTATGATTGATTGATTTGATGGCAAAAACTAACATTGTCAAGATTTTAAATATCACATCACTAAGTATAGCCAAGACCCAAGTCTCAAACAATTTTTCATTTAGATCGACGAATTTAGAGATAAACTTGAAAGTTTTATAAACCTTAAATCTCCCCTGAAATTTATATATATATTTATTATTTATCAACAAGTTGCGGAAGAAAGTAATCCAACTATTTCGAACTTGAGAGAAACAGAAATAAAATAAAGGAGCTGA
The DNA here is from genome assembly GCF_945859685.1 of Eupeodes corollae. NCBI lineage: Eukaryota > Metazoa > Arthropoda > Insecta > Diptera > Syrphidae > Eupeodes > Eupeodes corollae. The sequence continues at coordinate 160,849,709 of NC_079147.1, forward strand.
TTTTGGAAAAAAAGAAGTCGAATTAAATGGCAAGCTTCGAGATTTTCAGATAATAAGATAGTTTAACCGTCTAAACAACATGCTAACATAAACTGATTTTTTTGCTGAACGCGAATGTTTTTTAACCATAAACAAATCTTTACAAGATCTCATGTTACGAAAGGAATATTTATAGTACGGTTTGACCAAAATATTTGGAACTAAAGAAAATAGATGTCAGTGAAAAGGCCTCACAAAAATTTGCAAAAATGGCATATCAAACTTTATGAAACAAAATCGACGCATATAAATTTAGCAAACGAAAACTACTGTTTCAATTTATATAAATAGTACAGACGTACCTTAATTCCAAATAACTTGAAATAACTTTGGATGCAAAGTTTAAATGATAAGAGCGGCGAATCAAAAATAAAAGGCGAGATGTAAACTTGAAATTTAGAAGACTATACTGGTTACATAAACACATACCAAACTCGTTTGGACTTATGGCATCTAACTATTGGGCTGTACAAAGTAAAAAAAACCTGGTCCCATCCAATAATTTCAAAACAAAATTATTCATGCATGCTTGGTATATAAGAAATAGTTATCTTCATCGTCTTCGTGACCGCTAAAATTAAATGGTTACAGAAATCATGGTGATGGTCTTATAAGCTATGGGAAAGTATTACAACTTTAAACTTCCCATATAGTGCATTTTAAATTAAGAAAGACAAATTATTTGTGAATCTTTCCTAATTAACAGCTGAATTTAGATTCCATTGGTACAGATGTTCAAATGGTAGACATGTGCATTCAAGAGGACTCAAGCGTCCATAGGTTTTTCTCAAAACCCACCTCTGTCTATCAGATCCTACTCTCACCTGCCCATGGTAAACATCGGGTGCCTAGTACCTCAACTGGAGATTGGGTTCCAATCCCTGGTTTTCAAGAAACCACCAACAAGGATGACGAATGTCGGTAGGCAAATGCAGCCAAACAACAGGCACCCAAAGCGGCGCTGCATAAAAGGACGATAGCTGCTCATGAGCTATTAAGCAAAAGAGGCGAGAGGAGCACCGACTTCTCAGAAGGAAAAATAGAGGGCATTAGAACGTGCGGTCGGAGATATTCAGAGGTTTAAAAGCAGGAATGAAGTTCCAAAGTTTTATGAACAGGTGAAACGAAATTCACAGGTACAAAAACCTAGAACCGAAGGCTGCAAAGACAAAAGTGGAAATATCATAGTGGAACAGCAGTCAATGCTGAGGATATGGAAGGACCACTTCTGCAGACTGTATAACGGCGACGACGAACTGAATTCCGCTGTCAGGCAGGATGATCCATTCAACATAGACGACGAAAGCCAACAATCCCGTCCTCCCGACTTAGACGAAGTAAAGTTTGCCATATCTAAGCTGAAGTCTAATAAAGCCGCTGGAGCGGATGGCTTGAATGCCGAGCTCTTTAAAGCAGCTGGAGATAAGTTTCACCAACTGATCTGTAAGATATGGTCAGTATTGTTTGCCCGATCCTGAAAAAAGGAGACCATCTAAACTACTATACAGTCTACTTAACATAGCCTATAAAATCTTCTCTGCTGTAATATTTGAACGTCTAAAGCCCATCGTCAACAACCTGATAGGTCCTTATCAGTGTGGTCTTAGACCAGGAAAGTCCACAGTCCATCAAATATTCACATTACGGCATATCCTGGAAAAAACCCAAGAACACCAAATCGACACCCACCATCTTTTCATCGTTTTCAAGGCCGCATATGACAGCATCTACAGGGACGAGGTGCATAGACCCATTTCTAGTTTTGCATCCCTGCCAAACTCGACCGTTTGTGCAGGATGACCATGGAGAATTCACGCTGCTTCATAAAGGTTGGAAACAACTTAACAGAACCTTTCGATGTTGAAAAAGGTTTTAGTCATGCGATTTTTTTAACATCGTACTTGAAAGAATAGGGCAGAGCTCACACGTCAATACTAGAGGCACTATCTTTCAAAAGTCTGTCCAATTACTAGCATATGCTGATGACATTGACATAATCAAAAGAACTCAGCGTGTTGTCAAGAGGCTTTAGGACGTCTTGACGTCTTGGTCAAAACGTCACCATCCACAGACGTAACTTTGGGGTAGTCAAGGACTTCGTCCACCTAGGCTCCGCTGTAAACGCAGAAAACAACACCAACATCTGTTTCTTTGGGCTAGGAAAGCAATTGAGTGAAAAAGTCCTCTCTCGAAGGATCAAAGTGTGTAAGTGTAAGACCCTTATGATCCCCGTCCTGCTATAAGGTGCAGAAGCATGGACTATGACAAAAGGGGATGAAAGCACCTTGGGTCGTTTCGAGATAAAAGTTCTTCGTGTGCTCTATGGTCCCGTATGAATTAAAGGGGAGAGTATGAGAAGATGCTGTACGGTCGGTAGAGCGACGTAGACTTATCCAGAAGGGTAAAAGTTAAACGAATAAGATGTCTGGGTCACGTAGAGCGCATGGAAATCAATGCTCCGACCCGGAAAGTCTTCGAATCCATACCCACAGGACAGCGCAGTAGAGGAAGATCGCGGATCAGGTGGCGCGCACAAGTGGAAAGTGACCTCACCAAACTTGGAGCGCGAAACTGGAAATATCTAGCCAGGGACCGAGCTAGATGGAGAAGTTTGTTGGGTGACACCATAGTTCACACAGTACTGTAGGGTCACCTTAAGTAAGTAAGATTTGATAGTTAGGGGGATTTTTCTTGACTAAGTTTCCAGTCAACTTTCCATTCAAATTGCCTTAATTGAAAGGTAATTTTTTGGCAGCTAGCCAATCAGATATTAGAAACTTGTCTAACTTTCAAGTCCCTTAGGTCGTATAAACCTGCCTATTGTCTCGGAAACTGTCATTGTAACACTAATATAAACATTCGCATGTTTGGTATATTTACCAGCCTATTAAAAGGTTACCAATCTTAAAAATATGACAAAAATTCAAAAAAAATATATGTATAGGTACTAGGTACAAGTGCCATGCACCAACTGCAGCCCTAGAGACATTGCTCTTGCTTGCAATTCTCCCCTAGAAAGATCAATAAAGCTTTCAGATTGCCGCAATGACTTTCAACCAGAAGTACTATCGGTTTCTGAAGACACTAAGGATCTTTCTTCCAACAATTTGGAACACAAATGCAAAGCCATATTTATCGACAGTCAAGCAGCAATTAAGGCCATATCTGTCACTGACACAAAGTCAAGACTGGTATAGTAATTCCGTAGGGAGCTTCGTTTACTCAGCGAAACCAACACAGTTACGCTCTGCTGGGTCCCAGAACACTGCGACATTGAAAAGGCAAATAAATAGACCAAAAACAGATCAATGCTCAGTCAAAGCCATATTGTAACAATGATATATAGACCAATAGACCAGGTTAATAAACTTATTCACCAAAACAGCAGGTGGACAGCTATTGAAACATGAGTTTCTACGAATCTATGGCCAAAGAGTTCAAAAGGTAAAACAAAATTCCTTTTGGCAACTAAGTAGGCCTCAGCTATCCTTACTAATAGGTATCCTAACGGGTCACAACTTAATGGGCACCCATATGAACAGAATGGGTGTCTATTCATCTCATTTATATAGAGGATGTGAAAGACGGAGGTAGATACCTTCCACAAGCCTACTCAAAAGAAGAATAACAATATTAGTAAATTATATTTATAATGACTTATGCGACGTCTCTTCTTAAATTTTCCCAGAAATCAGGATGGTTTAGGGAGGCGCCCTCAATCTAAAGCCTGAGATAAAGTGACTTCACCAAACTTGGAGTGCGCAACTGAAGACCTCGAACAAAGGACTGAGCTTGGGTAGCACCGTCAATCTAAAGCATTCTCAATTTTAAGCCTGACATAAAGTGACTTCACCAAAATTGGGGCGCACAATTAAAGATCTCGAGCTAAGGACTGAGCTTTGAAGCTAAATGAAGAATTTTGTTTAGTGAGGGCCTACCTAGTCCGCAGAGTTCGTAATGTAATGTCGAATCAAATGACTTTAAAATGTATGCAGTTACATAAATCTAAAGAGTATAACTGAAGTTCCAGATATTTCAGAAAACACTTGAAAGATACCCTAAAGCCTAATTAGAATTATATATGTTCATTGTTCCTGAGTAATTTTCCTATTTAATTTAAAGTTAAATAACCTATTTCCTCATTCCAACATGTACAATTACAAGCTCTCACTTAAAGCAACACTCCAACTCCAGTTGAAATATACATCAAATAAGTGTATAGCTACAACTCCAGTTAAATGACAACTCCATGGTTTTTGCGGCATGACATCATTTTACTGTCACAATTTAGGTTTCGCCTCCTGCGCCTTAGGGAAGAGAAATTAATTTGCCAAATAACAAGAGGGATTTTCTAGATTGAAAATGTGCCAAAATGGTTCTGAAAAAAATAACTTTTTTTTGAGATGATACGATACTTATTTTAATTAGGAAGTTATTCGTATAATTTATGTAACTTACCCGAGTATAGTTCTCCATTGAACGTATATCATTTATTGTCCAAGGCAACATTGCTGCCGAGTACCGAGGATCCACCGAAGCAGATCCTCGATACGTCAAGGTTATTAGACGTGTTTTCATTTCAGTATTAGCTCCGTTTACACCTGAATTAAGTTTATTTTTATTTTATTTTTAAGTTATTAAGTTAAGTTAAGTTATTGGAAGTTTAAACAAATGAACACAATTAACTTATTTTTTTTACATTTTTTTATTATTTAAAACCTAGGAAATGAATTTCAATTGCTTTGAATAGAAGAACAAGAGGCAGTGCTATTTTCCAATTCCCAACAAGATGAGAAAGTTCTTCCAAAGTGGTTCGGCTATGTACCCTTGTACAGTACACAAGAACTTATACAACTCCGGTGAAGACAAAAATAAAAATCAATAAGAGAAGAGACACTTTTAGCTGTAAAATTTCTAACTACCAAGTTTCAGCTTTTCTGATTTATATATTTATTTATAAAAGAAAAAATCACGAAATTCACATTTTCACGAAACGAAGGATGGAATTTTCACTTCAAGGAGAACGAACATCAACAGAAAATCGATAGAATTTTCACAGGACAACGGCGGACATGGAGAAAATCAAATGTAAAATTACACTCAAACTCAATGTTGTTTTGGTGGAGTGGCTGAATTCAGAATAGAAAAATTCAATTTATTTGGACTTAATAAACAAATTCATATTTTAATCGATAAGTTAATAACTTCCTTAAAGGATGTAATTTGATTTGAATAAATTTAATATTCATTTAACTTGATTTTGATTGAATGAATGGCAATGGCAAAAGAAAACTCGAACTCACGAATTCGCGTCCAATTTGATTGCAAGAAGGATGACAATGAAATGTTTCAGTCAGTCCACTCCATATCCACGGACATGAATCCGAATGCAACATCCAGAGCAACATTCCTGCGCATTACAAAAATTGAAGGAACCAAAACCGAAACCGTTTGTTTTGGTTGCTAGAATTTTGAAAGTTTTCAAATGTTGCGAATAATTTTGTGTGTACCTCTATGTTTTTCTTTTTGTTGTGGTGATAGACGTGATGCGATGAGATGCGATGTAAATGTTTGTTTTGCGACGACGTGTTTAGTGACAGCTGACAGCTAATGTTGGTGGTTTTCACAGCGCCATCTATAGGGAAATTAATTTGGTTTTTGTATGCAATAAACTGTTCGGCGGTTATATTTGAAATATTATTTTTTAGTTTCTTATGAATTTGTTGTTTTCCTCTTGAAGTACTAAAATTGTATTGAACAGTTAATCATGGAATAATTAATCTTGATGGAACTTATTACTAACTATAATTAAATAATATGAATGTACCTGTTTATACTTAGCATTATTCGTGTTTTTTTTTGTTTTGGGAAGGGAGTACGCTTCATTGCAAAATTGAAGATTTAAAACAACAACAACGGGTTAGTAAACGAAAATAAGTCACTAGTCAGCAAAAATAATTCCGTGGAGATAGATTTTTGGATTATGAAATGTAGGAGACAGTTACTAGCTTATTTACTAAAGGCGGACCTACAAGCATGTGTGCGCTAGAGCCTCACTCAACAAACTTATCCATCTAGCTCGGTCCCTAGCTTTATGTCTTCAGTTGTACACTCAACAAGTATTTGTATAGACATTATATTATAAATACTGAATCAAATATAAAACATAATTCGAAATCTTTTTGAATATTTCTGAACTCTAAAACAATTGTTTATCTTTTCCTCAATGTATGGAATACTATGAAATTAAATCTAATGATATTCAGGGGCAGCAAACGAGAGAGGGGGGGAGAGGTGTTTCCACTAAGGCACCTCTCCTTATCCAGGCGGCAGCGGACGAATTCTCGAGATAGAATCAACGGTGGCGTCTACAGTTCCAGTAAGGTCGAACTACTTAGTGAACACCTTATAGGGCTTCTTCGACATATTCGGAGCCCAGGCCTATAAGGAGCGGTTCATCCGGCTCTCCTTCCTTGGAGTTAAACTAAGGATCTGGCCCTCCAGGTTGGGGGTTGTGCCGTCGGGGTGACTTCCTGGCCACGTAAAAACATCATAGTTTCGAAGCAACAACAAGCCTCGGATACGGACGGATTCACTGTTGACAACCCACGCAAACGAAATAAGGACAACGAACTTCGGATATGTACGTGGAATGTTAGGTCCCTTAACAGACCACGTGCAGCCGAACAATTAGCGGAAGCCCTAAACTGCTGCAAGCCAGATATTACAGCCATCCAAGAAGTGCGATGGGATGGACCGGGCAAACGCAAACTAAAAGACTGCGATATCTACTACGGCTACTGCTACCGAGAACAAAGACAGCGTCTATTTGGGTGTGGATTTGTTGTTGGAACTAGGCTCAGGCAAAAAGTCTTGAGTTTCAACAGTGTGAGCGAGCGCATCACGACAATCCGCATCAAGGCTAAATTCGGCAACATAAGCCTAATATGCGCGCATGCCCCAACAGAGGAGAAAGATGAAGACACCAAAGACATATTCTTCGAGCTCTTGGACAAGACATATGAGCAGTGCCCTGGCTATGACATTAAAATTGTCTTAGGAGATTTTAATGCCAAGCTAGGAAGAGAAGACATCTTTGGTGGCATAATCGGGAGATACAGCCTGCACGACACCACCTCCGACAACGGATTCAGGCTGGTCGATTTCGCTGCGGGGCGAGACGTTCTGGTAGCTAGTACGCAGTTCACGCATCTCAATATCCACATGGGGACATGGAAATCTCCTGATCAATCAACCGTCAACCAGATTGACCACATTGCGATCGACGCACGACACTTCTCCAGTATACAGGATATCCGAACATTCCGAGAGGCCAACATTGACTCGGACCACTACCTCGTTGTAGCCAAGGTACGGCTACGGATATCCCGATCCAAGCCAAAACAAGGAAGTACTGTGCGAAGATTCGACGTTAGACGGCTACAATCGCAAGAGACTGCCATGTCCTTTTCCGATCGAGTCTCTAATAACCTCCTAAGGAGTCCTATGCTTCCTGCATTCAGCATTGAAAACCAGTGGCAACATTGCCTTGCAGCCATCAGAGATGCCGCCTCTGAAGTGCTAGGTTTCACACGGCCACCACAGCGAAACCCCTGGTTTGACGACGAATGCCGGCAAGCTCACGCAACGAAACAAGAGGCATACAAAACGGCGCTGCACAAAAGGACGAGAGCTGCTCGCGAGCTCTACGAGCAGAAGAGGAGAGGGGAACACCGGCTTCTTAGACGGAAAAAAAGAGAGCATGAGAAGCGCGCGATCGAGGAGATAGAGGGATGTCACAAAAGTAATGAGGTTCGTAAATTTTACCAAAAGGTAAAAAAAACCTCCCAAGGGTACCAGCCACGAACTGAAGCCTGTAAAGACGATCAGGGGAACATCGTAGTAGAACCACTCAACCTCGGCGACGCAGATCAACAATTCCGCCTACCCGACCTTGACGAAGTGAAGATAGCTATATCTAAACTTAAGTCAATCAAAGCTGCTGGAGCTGACGGCATCACCGCCGAACTATTCAAAGCAGCAGGCGATGACTTGGTAGGGAGCATGCACCAACTCATCTGCAAAATATGGTCGGAAGAAAGCATGCCCGAGGAGTGGAATCTCAGCATAGTGTGCCCGATACATAAGAAAGGAGACCCTCTAAACTGCGCCAACTACAGAGGCATCAGTCTCCTTAACATTGCGTATAAGATCCTCTCTGCCGTATTATGTGAACGTCTGAAGCCATTCGTCAACAACCTGATTGGTCCTTATCAGTGTGGCTTCAGAATAGGAAAGTCCACTATCGACCAAATATTCACACTACGGCAGATCTTGGAAAAAACCCAGGAGCTTCAAATCGATACCCACCATCTCTTTATCGATTTTAAAGCCGCGTATGACAGCATCTATAGGGAAGAGCTCTACAGAGCAATGTCTAGTTTTGGCATCCCTGTCAAACTTATCCGTTTGTGCAGAATGACGATGGAGAATGCACGCTGCTCTATCAAGGTCGGAAAAGATCTTACCGATGCATTTGATGTCAACAAAGGTTTTAGACAAGGCGATGCACTGTCATGCGACTTCTTCAACATCGTTTTGGAAAGAATTGTGCAAAACTCAACCGTCAACACTAGAGGCACAATCTTCCAAAGATCCATCCAATTACTCGGATACGCAGATGATATTGACATAATTGGAAGATCAAAGCGTGATGTCAGTGGAGCGTTTTTGAGCATTGCGACGGAAGCGAAGAAGATGGGTTTAGTGGTCAATGAGGGCAAGACCAAGTATATGCTGTCATCAAAAAAGGACACTGAACGACGACGTATTGGACAAAACGTCACCATGGACAGCTATAACTTTGAGGTAGTTAAGGACTTTGTCTACCTAGGCACCGCTATTAATGCAGACAACAACACCAGCGGTGAAATCAAACGAAGAATAACTCTTGCAAATCGCTGCTTCTTTGGACTTAGAAGGCAATTGACAAGTAAAGTCCTCTCTCGAGCATGTAAAATCACCATCTATAAGACACTCATCATCCCGGTTCTCATTTATGGCGCTGAGGCCTGGACCCTGTCAAAGAAAGATGAGAGCGTCTTAGGATGCTTCGAGAGAAAAATTCTTCGGGTGATTTTTGGTCCCGTACGCATAGATGGAGAATGGAGGAGAACATAGAACGACGAACTGTACGGGCTGTACAGCGAAACTGATCTAGTTAGCAGAATTAAAGTCCAACGGCTTAGATGGCTAGGTCATGAAGAGCGGATGGACATCAACGCTCCAGCCCGGAAGGTCTTGGAATCCAATCCCGAGGGACGGCGCAGTAGAGGAAGACCGCGACTCAGGTGGCGCACCCAGGTGGGAGAGGACCTCAACCAACTTGGCGTGCGAAACTGGAGACAGCTAGCTAGGGACCGAGCTGGCTGGAGACGCTTGTTGGTTGAGGCCCAGGTCCGCCCCGGACTGTAGCGCCACCTTAAGTAAGTAAGTAAGATATTCAGTCCTTATGTGACCTATTTGCTCGATTCTTTCAAACTTCTTATAATTGTGATATTTTAAAAAATATTAGCATCTCGTATCCTGATAAAACTCCTTTGATTGATTTTAAACTACACAGTTTTTCAGAGCGAGATGTTTTAGATAGCTTGAAAGAAATTGATGTGTCAAAAATAACCTGGTTTTGTTATGATTCCTCCTATTCTTTTGTCAAAATGTTCTTATTCACTTTGTAGTGTATTAACCCTTATTTTTAATAAATCTTTACCAGCTGGTGTTTTCTTAATGAATGGAAAATATCTTATATAGATCCCATTTATAAGAGTGGTCTTAAGCACTTAGTGAAGAACTATAGACTAATATCAAAACTTTCAGTTATTCCCAAACTTTTTGAAAAAATGGTCACCCAAAGACTTTATTTTGCTGTCTAGAATTTCTTGTCTCAAAAACAACATGGTAGATCAACGTGTACTAATTTAAGTCTATTTGAAAATTATTGTTTCAATCATGTTGAAAAGGGTAGACAATTTGATGTCCTGTATACTGATTTTGTTAAAGCCTTTGACAGCGTGCATCATGGTCTTCTCATACAAAAGCTTAAGTTGTTAGGATTGAATGCTTCATTTTTACGTTGGTTAGATTCATACCTTTCTGATAGAAAACAAGCTGTTAAATAGATGATTGTGTTTCAAATCCTATAGACGTGGTGTCGAGTCTTCCACAAGGCAGTCATTTAGGTCCACTTCTTTTTATAATCTTTATAAATGTTAAATTTTGTAACTGCTTGATGTTCACCGATGATGTGAACGTTTAGACAGCAACATCTTCACTTGAAGATGCAACTACAATCATCTTCAGCTGAATTACTCGAAGTGTAAAATTTTTAGTATAATCTAAGTCTTCATCCCTTATTGACTTTGAATATAAATTCTATGATGTTAGCCTTCTGATAGTAATTGAAGTAAATGATCTTGGGGTGATTTTTGATTCAATGACTTTAGATCGCATGTTGATTACATGGTATCTAAAGGTAATTCACTTTTAGGTTTCTTGAAGGGGAACTCCAAATATATTAAGGATCCCTATACTTTGAAGATCTTATTTATGTCTATTGTTCTACCTGTTTTAGAATATTGTTGTAAATAATACTTTGAGAATAGAAAGAGTTCGGAAAAAATTCACTCGTTATGCACTTCGAAAACTTAACAGGGTTGGGCCTTTACCAGATTATAAATCAAGGTGCGCTCTTATTGCCTTAAGAACGCTTAAATGTCGGGGACAAGTCCAAGGTGTTTCGTTTATTAAAACCCTAGAAAGATAAACTGCGCATCAGAAGCGCCCGTAAAATATATATATTGCTTTATTCTTTCAACCGACGCGACGTTTGAAAAAGCTTGTGCTTTTGAGCCAACTCATTCGTCGATCAATACTAGTGATAGACGGTTGTTCCGTTTCGGTAAGTACTTCAGATTTTTGGATATGGTAACGCGTTGAGCTCGAGAGGCGCAGGTTTATCTCCTTTGTTACTTTCATGCAATTTTTGTGATATTGTTTTGTTGTTACTTTAAACTTATATTTTACTTGTGTATGGGTTTTAGGAAAATTTTATTATCATGGCGTCTAAAACAATGTTAGAAGATGAAGAAATTGTTTATATTTTGAATCAAGAAAACGAATTTTTAAATGATGTAATCGAGGATGATGTGCAAAGTTAAACTGACGACGAGTACGTAGATGAGGTTAAAGAAGAAAACTTAGATGAAACCTCAACATCTGAACACCACAAACATGACCACCGAATAAGTATTCTGGCTCAAAGAGTAATCAGAGGTAATAATAGACACGTTTGGGCTACTTGTAAAGGCCAAAGTCATGGAAGAACATCTGCTATCAATATAGTTCGTTCTAATAGAGGTCCCACTCGAATGTATCGAAATATTTTGGAAATGTTGAAATATCTATTAAACCTAGTGATAATATGACTTCTTCGGCATTTAGAGATACAAATCCTACTGAACTCAAAGCATTTATTGGTATACTTACTCTCATTGCTGCAATGAAAGATAACCATTTATCTACAGTCGTACTCATCGTCAGCAAGATACGTTTATTCCTGTTTGGAAGGTTTACTTACTTACTTAAGGTGGCACTACAGTCCGGGGCGGACCTGGGCCTCAACCAACATGCGTCTCCAGCCATTCTCAGTCCCTAGCTAGCTGTCTCCAGTTTCGCACGCCAAGTTGGTTGAGGTCTTCTCCCACCTGGGTGCGCCACCTGAGTCGCGGTCTTCCTCTACTGCACCGTCCCTCAGAATTGGATTCGAAGACCTTCCGGGCTGGAGCGTTGATGTCCATCCGCTCTACATGACCTAGCCATCTAAGCCGTTGGACTTTGATTCTGCTAAATAGGTCAGTGTCGCTGTACAGTCCGTCCAGTTCGTCGTTCTATGTTCTCCTCCATTCTCCATCTATGCGTATGGGACCGAAAATCACCCAAAGAATTTTTCTCTCGAAGCATCCTAAGACGCTCTCATCTTTCTTTGACAGGGTCCAGGCCTCAGTACCATAAATGAGAACCGGCATGATGAGCGTCTTATAAATGGTGATTTTAGATGCTCGAGAGGAGAGGACTTTACTTCTCAATTGCCTTCTAAGTCCAAAGAAGCAGCGATTTGCAAGAGTTATTCTTCGTTTGATTTCAGCGCTGGTGTCGTTGTCTGTATTAATAGCGGTGCCTAGGTAGACAAAGTCCTTAACTACCTCAAAGTTATAGCTGTCCATAGTGACGTTTTGTCCAAAACATCGTTGTTCAGTGTCCTTTTTTGATGACAGCATATACTTGGTCTTGCCCTCATTGACCACTAAACCCATCTTCTTCGCTTCCGTCGCAATGCTCAAAAACGCTCCACTGACATCACGCTTTGATCTTCCAATTATGTCAATATCATCTGCGTATTCTTTCCAGAACGATGTTGAAAAAGTCGCATGGCAGTGCATCGAACTGTCTAAAACCTTTTTTGGCATCAAATGCATCGGCGAGATCTTTTCCGACCTTGATAGCGCAGCGTGCATTCTCCATCGTCATTCTGCACAAACGGATAAGTTTGATAGGGATGCCAAAACTAGACATTGCTCGGTAGAGCTCTTCCCTATAGATGCTGTCATACGCGGCTTTAAAATCGATAAAGAGATGTTGGGTATCGATTTGAAGCTCCTGGGTTTTTTCCAAGATCTGCCGTAGTGTGAATATTTGGTCGATAGTGGACTTTCCTGGTCTGAAGCCACACTGATAAGGACCTATCAGCTTGTTGACGAATGGCTTCAGACATTCACATAATACGGCAGAGAGGATCTTATACGCAATGTTAAGGAGACTGATGCCTCTATAGTTAGCGCAGTTTAGAGGGTCTCCTTTCTTATGTATCGGGCACACTATGCTGAGATGCCACTCATCTGGCATGCTTTCTTCCGACCATATTTTGCAGATAAGTTGGTGCATGCTCCGTACCAAGTCATCGCCTGCTGCTTTGAATAGTTCGGCAGCGATGCCGTCAGCTCCAGCAGCTTTGTTTGACTTAAGGTTAGATATAGCTATCTTCACTTCGTCAAGGTCATGTAGGCGGAATTGTTGATCTGCGTCGCCGAGGTTGAGTGGTTCTATCTCCCTTACAGCGGAATTCGGTTCGTCGTCGCCGTTATATAATTTGGATAAGTGATCTTTTCATATTCTCAGAATCGACTGCGGTTCTACTACGATGTTCCCCTGATCGTCTTTATAGGCTTCGTTTTATGGCTGGTACCCTTGGGAGGTTTTTTTTTACCTTTTGGTAAAATTTACGAACCTCCTCGTATTAGAGACTCGATCGGAAAAGGACATGGCAGTCTCTTGCGATTTTAGCCGTCTAACGTCGAATCTTCTCACAGTACTATCTTGTTTTGGCTTGGATCGGGATATCCGTAGCCGTACCTTGGCTACAACGAGGTAGTGGTCCGAGTCAATGTTGGCCTCTCGGAATGTTCGGATATCCTGGATACTGGAGAAGTGTCGTGCGTCGATCGCAATGTGGTCAATCTGGTTGACGGTTGATTGATCAGAAGATTTCCATGTCTCTTTGTGGATATTAAGATGCGTGAACTGCGTACTACGTACGTTTGGAAGGTTTGGGTTTTATTTATTGCTCAATGCAAAAGTAATTACTCCCCTGGAAGCAATGTCACTGTTTATGAGCAATTGCTTGGATTCCGTGGTAGATGCCCATTCAGAATGTATATACCTAACAAACCAAGTAAATATAGAATAAAAATCCCATTGATGTGTGATAGTGGAACTTGTTACATGCTGAACTCTATGCCATACATCGGAAGAGCAACCACTACAAATGGTTTACCGCAAGGAGAGAATTACTTGAGGAAACTATCAAGACCAATTCATGGCACAAACCGCAAAATTACGTGTGACAATTGATTCACGTCCATCCCTGCCACAAAATCAATGCTACTTGCACCCTATAAATTGACAATAGTAGGCGCGGTAAGGTCAAACAAACGGGAGATCTCCGAGCAGTTGAAAAACACCAGTTCTCGGCAAGGGAACGGCTATGTTTGCCTTTGATGGATATTTAACACTAGTTTCTTACAAGCCTATGCCGTCAAAAATGGTGTACTTTGTCTTCATGTAATGAAGGTCCCATTATACATTTTTCAACTGGCAAACCTGAGATGATAATGTTCTACAATTAAACTAAAGGCGGCGTCCATACGTTTGATCAGATGTTTTCTTCTATGTCATGTTCTAGAAAGACAAACAGATGACCAATGTTTTATGGCATTTTAAACATAGCCTTTGTCAATTCTTACATAATTTACAAGCATAATATTTTGCTTAACGGAGGAAGACCATTGAATCGTTGAGAGTATATGAAGAAGCTTAGCTCTGACCTGTCAGCACCGTGGATGAGATCCAGATTGGAAGTCATTGCTTTGAACAGACGTTTGAAGGAAAATATTCAAAAAATCTTGCCACAAACCAGTCGAGAGGGTTCTGAAGAAGCAGCTAAAGTTCGGCGTTACTGTAGCCTATGTACTGTAAAGAAAAAAAGAATGTATAAGATGACATGTATCAAATGTAGGAAGACAGTATGTGGTGAACATAAAAAAGATGTTTGCAACAACTGTCTTTATTATTTATTAGTTTTTTATTTTTGACTGAATGCTATTCCTGAGACTGATACTAATTGTAATTCTTCAAAATAAATTTATGTTTTACGTTTTTTTTTATGTTTTTAAGGGTTTTGTTATATTCTAACAATGAAATGAAGGAATACAAAAAAAATGTATTTAATTAAAAAAAAACAGCTTTGTTTTTTAATCGTGCGCCTCGCAAGCGCATGTTTATCTTTACAGTTGTACTAAAAAAAAAGATTATCTTTCTAGGTTAAGGATGTTACTGATAACATAATTCCATTCCATGTTCCATCACGAGTTTTTCGCGACATAAATGTATTTTTTTATCCTCCTCTTCATAGGACTAATTATGGTCTAAATGAATCAATAACGCGTTCGCTGTATCTATTTAATATGGTTTATAATGAAATTGACCTTTGTATGAATTGAGATTGTTTTAAGAAAAAAAATCTTGAAAAATGTTATTGATTAATTAATTAATTAATTAATCGGTAAGGTCACTTTCCACTTATGCGCGCCACCTGATCCGCGGTTTTTCTCTATGGCGCTGTCTTGTGGGTGTGGATTCGAAGTCTTGGTCGGAGAATTGGTTTCCATGAGCTCTACGTGACACATCTCAGTCGTTGAACTTTTATCCTTGTGGCTAAGTCTACGTCGCTGTATAGCCCGTACAGCTCATCGTTCCATCCATCTTCTCCTCTACTCGCCTTCTATGTATACGGGAGCGTAGATCACGAGAAGAACGTTTCTCTCGAAACGAACAAAGGCGCTTTAATCCGCTTTTGTCATAGTCTATGCTTTTGTAGAGTAAAGCAGGACGAGGATAATAGGGGTCTTATATAGCGACACTTTGGTAGCTCGAGAGAGGGCTTTGCTACTCAATTGCTTTCTTAACCAAAAAAAATAGCACTGGTGTTGTTTTCTGTGTCCATAGCGGAGTCTAGTTAGACAAAGCACTTAACTGCCTCAAAGTTACGTCTATCGATGGTGATGTTTTGAGCGAGACGTCACGTCAATATTGTAAGTTATTTCTTGATGACAGCATGTAAATTGTTTTGCCCTCATTAACTGCTTAACTCATTTTTGCCACCTCTGCCTCAATACTCACAAAGGACCCCTTGATATCGAGCCAAGTTCTTCGATTATGTCAGTGCCATCAGCTTATGCCAGTAATAGGATATTCTTTCAAGGACTTTGCCAAAATGTTCATCTTAATTGGTTCTGGTGGCGTCTGCAGATACCTTGATCTGTTTTTATTTTTAACATCCTTCTTCCAAGATTTTTTTACTATGCCTGTAACCCACTTTTTTCCTTTAAGATACTGTCGAAAATATAGGGATTGACCCGTACGAAACTTCGATTGTGGACGACTGTGAAGTTTTTCTGCTGGAGATATTCCCATTTCTTCCGGTGTGGTTAGAAAAGTGGATAAGAATGTGTCGAGTGCATCATCGCCCGTCGTATCTCAAGTCATGATTTTTAGAAAAGCCGGTTTGAAAGTTCTTAACATCCTTTCTGTCAACCCGTTGGACTCGGGTTTGAATGGAGCTGAAGTCATGTGCCGAATTGAATAATCTTGAAAGAACGATAACTTTTGGTAAGAACTCTAAGGCAAATATGGAAAGTAAAGCGTGAATGGTTGCCTGGGAAGTTGTTGAAGACATTCGAATGACAAATGGAAATTTCGAATTCGAATCTTCCACAATTAACCACAGAGAATTTTGAAAAGGCCCAGCAAAGTCTATGTGAATGCGTTCCCAAATGTTCTCTGATGTCGTCCAACTGAAATACTCCTTTGGAGACCGGTTTGCATTCGATTGACAAGCAATGCACTTAGCTACTGTTGACTCAATGATGTCATCAACCTTGGGTCACCAACAGTATCGGTGGGCCATTTGTTTCATCCGAGTTACCCCCCAATGACCTTGATGTAGAAGTGATAGCACTTTAGGTTGCAGTGCAGAAGGTATAACCACCCTTTGACTTTGGCTCTGAAAGAGAAGAATGTTAGCAGAAATAGTAAGACAAAGCCTTCGACGAAAAGAAGGAAGTAAACTATTTTTAACGGCAGGGAAACGTCTTGGCCAACCCTGTTGTATGTATTCGATGACTTTGCGAATATCGGTATCATTTTTTGAAAATTTTGCGATGACATATGAATTGATTGGAAAATCTTCAAAGACTAAAACACTGTCATCCACTTGGTGGCACGATTTTTCCGACTTATCAAATTCCTCATCAGGGCCCGCAGGTAATCGTGATAAGCAATCAGCATTTATATGCTTTGTTTAGAAAAATTGTATAGTCATATGCGGCAATCTTTTACTAGGGCTGAAAATAGTGACTAGCTCAAATTGACGACCATATAAGTATTGTTGAAATTTAGTCAAGCCGAATATTATCGATAGAACCTCCTTTTTGATCTGGTTATAACCTTTTTGAGATGTATCCAATTTTTTGAGTCAAACGCGACTGGTTTCTCTGAACCATCTGGGTAAATGTGTGAAATGACTGCCCCAATGCCATGCGAAGAAGCATCGGTAGCCAGAGTGATAGGTAGATCATCTTGAAAAAGTGTTAATCGTGACGCATTTGAAATGTTTTCTTTAAAAATCTTGAAAGAATTTTGTTGCTCCTTTCCCCACTTAAAATCTTCGTCTTTAGCTCTAAGTTTGTTGAGCGGTGCAGCTATTTGAGCAAAATGATATATTAATTTGTTGTAATAGTTTATCTTACCAATAAAAGCTTCAGATCCTTTAGATCTTTTGACTCAGGCAAATTGATGATGGCTTTGATTCGGGTTTCCGATGGACGAATACCTGTTGCATTAATTATATGTCTAAGGTATTCCACCTCTGTCTTCGCAAACTGACATTTTGCTAGTCGACATCGCAAAACCATGATTTTCTAATCGTTCCAGAAAAATCTAGAGGTTCTTTAGTGCTCTTCATTTGTACGTCCCGACACGATAACATCGTCTAGGTATAAGACGCAGACATCCAAATTGACAATTAGTTGGTCCATATCGCTGAAAGATAGCAGTTGAGCTGGAAGTACCCAAAGGTAACCTTTGATACTCAAACAATCCAAATTCGGTACTAATTGCAAAGTGTGGCAATTATCTTTGGTACAGACAAAAGCGCAATCTCATTCAAGACCTCTTAAATCGGCAATCCATTCTGCACATGTTTGAAAAGGAAAAATTTGTTGCTTCAAGAATTAACATCTCGAAGCAAGCACGTCCAGTTTGGATTCAAAATGTTTAGTTAGTTTTGCAGAAAGGTTTTTGAATGTGAGTCTACTTGCATCCTATATTCATGTTGATAAAAAGTGTGGCTTTTTTAAGTTGTCATCTTCCAAAAAATTTGCAGTAAAGTGCTGTTGGAGTTGAAAAAGATTACTTTCCCAAGATTCTTTTTCGTGGTCAAATTAATGGAACTGGGTTATTGTGGGTTTACTACTGGATGGGCAATTATTCATCAAACGCTCCAATGAATCTTGATTGTTAAGAATTTCTCTCAACGCTGCCTCCTATTTAAAATCCTCGCCGCCACTTGATATGTTTTTAGAAATATTTTGTAGGGTTCATAAATTCAGGAACTTTATTTAATTCAACGACTTAAAGTATAAAAGGGTATATTTACAATTTTAGTTTTCTTATATGGTACAAAATACGCTGGAAAACAAATCTCCATTTCACAACATATTTTGACTTATTGTCATTACTTGAATTTGCATGTGCAATTATATGATGTTAAGTACAGGGTGCCACAATTTCAAATGTCCATCAAAAACCCAACCACAATCTTTCGGTCTGAAATTGACGCAGCATGCATCAGTTGAATGAAGCCACATAGAGCTTCAAAAGGGCATTCAATTCATGGATGTAATCCATTTAATCATTGAACCTGCCAACTGAATTTGCGTCTGATCAACTTTGTGCATATCGGCAAGTAATGTTACCAAAACATCGGTATCATATGCTCTCACCAATATATAAAAGTGATTTTCATCTTTGAGTCATGGACTTTCATCGTCATGTTATATATTAAACATGAACTTGAAGTGCGCTACATAATTAAGTTTTGACATTATATTCATGTTTAGTGTTAAGCATCACCCGATCCTTACTACCAACCTATGCAAAGTGAATTTCAGGTTTATACTAATTACTAATTTGTACCTTACTTAGTTCGGAGATTTTTTAGAGGGCATCAAAGACGATAAATTAGCGAAGTATAAATCGCTCATTCTGGATGAAGCACTGGCAGGCAGGTTTCTTGTCGGAGTTAAAAGCGATAAACTTCAGGAAAGGCTTCTTCGTGGTGACTCATCAACCTTCGAAAAAGTGTGTCAGCAAGCATTGAATGTAGAGGCTTCACACAACGCATCACACGCCATTCAACCTATGTCACAAAATGTTATCTATAACAACAAAAAGCCTTTACTACGACATACAAATTCAAATATACGTCATGATAAAACTCCACGTGCAGCGGCGCCTAGTTCTCACAACTCTTCTAACAAAACAAGTTCCAGCAGTCATTTGCTGCATATTAACAGCAAGCAGAATTGTTTTCATTGTGGGAGCAGTGCCCATAAAGAGGATCAGTGTCCTGCTAAAGAATGGAAATGTTTTGCCTGTAACAAAAGAGGCTACATAGGTATAGCAAGTGCCGTTTTCGAGCGAATGCGAAGAGCGTTAATAGCGTGAATATTTGCAATAAATCTGAAGAGGTAACAATTTCGCGAGCCAAACATTTCTGTCGTAAGTAATCAAGCACAATTTTTGAGTAAAATTAAGTCTAGATTTCCTAAATAACTCTACCAGAACTAGTACATCCGATTGTGGGGTATGAGGCAAAAATTGTTTTAAAAAGTGTCCAAACACCAATTTTTTTCATGGCGCTTATCAGGTACCTTATAAGTTGCCTGAAAAAGTATAAATTGAGTTCACAAGGTTAGTCAACCAACAAATTTTAGTTCCTGTTGAGTATAGTAATTGGGCCAGCCCTATTGTAATATTGCCGAAAAAAGACGGCGTCATAAGAATCTGTTTTGAATGTAAAGTTACTTTAAATAAGTGTATAGAAACTTAATATTATCTACTACCTCGTATTGAGGATATTTTTGCAGGGTTGTCGGGACACCTAACCAGTAACCATGGACCTGTAAGCATCTTACATAATAAATAATAATATTATAGATAAATCTAAGTGGTTTATTTGAACAAGATTATGTCCTAATAGTATTTACATGATTTTTGTAAATAACAGACGAGGGTAATAGAACTCAAAAATGCACTTTAACTTTGCAATATTAAGCGCCTTAGGGCGCTAGACAATCCAAGCGCAAATCGTTATTCCAATTGATATCTTTGATAAAATTTTGGGCATTATCAAATCACAAATCCCTTCTACTTATCTTAGAAAGTTACATATGTATATTATTTCATATGATATTCAAAAAATCTTTTCTCAGAACTTCATTTAATGTTAAATAAGGACTCGTAACTAATGAGAATTTTCAGAAACAAAGTAAGATAATAAAATGATTTAAATTGTATTTAGACGAGAAAGATTTGTACTCTAAAATATCATACAATTTATGGCTAAGAGATATTTTGTGTTTTAAATAAGCCTTAAAAATCCTGTATTGGTTGTTTTTGGGATTTTTTTTTTAATTTAGCACATCTTAATTATTTAAAAAAAGGATTGTTTTGTTTGTGGCACAACAAAATAAACTTAATTTTGTCCTTATTTTTAATTTAACAAACTAAATTACAATGAAGGTTTGTAAATAAAAGACCTGTTGTTTTGAATCGCGTTTTTCTTAACCCAGCATATCCATCCAGCCCAGCCTGTCTCATGGAATGGTTGTTTCACATCCCTATAAATGTTGATTATTTTCCAATCGAACAAATTGAAGTAAAAGAAAACATAAGTTGGATAAAACCTACCTATCATTATCTAATCAATATCTATAAGAAGTGTGAGTTCAAACAAAACAGATACAATAAATTTCGACTTTAAATAGGTACCTACCTACGACTATCATTGTTTACAAAAAGTAATTTAATTTATTTATTTCTTTATATTGCTTTCTATTTTTGTCTAAATGTTGCTATCCAGAAGTTTTCAAGGCCTCCCCATAATAATTGCATTCATTTATAAACATTTTGGATAATTTGAAAATATAAAAACTTTGCAGATCTTAAAATTTAAATATCTATAATTTGGTATCTTCGTACGTAAACTAAGTGTTGTCGAGATGTTTTGTATACTTTTGTAAACTTATTCGCTTTATGGTTATTTGTTCTTGAGAATAATAATATACATACTTATATTTTGTGTTGCCTTTTAAAAGAGCGCGGAAACTAAAAGAAATTTATTTAAATTTATTTGAATTTATTAATGACTAGTTTAAAATATACAAAATAGTTTATCTTTTTAATTTCAATTCTTTTTTATGAACAATAGTAGATACATTTTTATGAAGTGTTTTCTTTTTGTTGAACACTTTTCTCGAATAAAAATTATTAAATAAATTAAATAAATTCTTTATTTTTTATTCTAATAATGTTATCTACCTATTATCTCCGATTTACTTTGGTATGTTTATGTTAGATATTTATTACAAGTTATGATTTTTTATAAATATGAATCATAAAATATTTTATTATTATTTATAATAAAATTAACAAGTTTGTTAATAATATTTTTTGTTTTTTTTTAACTATCCGCATAGAACCTTGGCTTAAGATACAATATAATATATGGACATGTAAATGGCAGCCAAACTATTTATTTAAAAAAACCAAATTTAACTAAAAATAACAACAAATATTAAAAGAACGGAAATAGTAATAATAATAAATAACAATATAAGGACTTAATTCCATACAAAAAAAGTAAAGATCTTAACTAGGAAAACATAGTACATTATACAAAGCATATATCTTATCTATAAATAATACAAATATTTTGTTTATAGAATAGCACACTGCCTTGGTCGATGCCTTGGCTTCTTTTCAACAGCTCGGACGGCATCTTCAAAGACTTCACCAAGGTTAATCTTCTTTTTTGCTGAACACTCAACAAGTGTATGAGCGTGAATTTCCTTGCGCAATTTTCTGCCCTCAGCTTGGGTTACGAACTTCTCGGAATTGGGAATTCTCAAGTCTAGTTTTGTGCCAATTAGAACCACGGGTACATTATTGGAAAAGTGACGAATTTCCGGCCACCATTTGCTTTTGATATTTTCAAATGATGTACGACTACTTATCGAATAGCACAAAAGAAAACAGTCAGTCTGTTAAATAAAATATTAAATTAAATTAAATTAATTAAAACTCATAATTTATTTGTACCTACATTTGGGTAGCTAAGTGGTCTCAGTCTTTCATAGTCTTCTTGTCCGGCTGTGTCCCAAAGTGTTAGATTGTAGTCTTTGCCATCAACAACTATGTTACACGCATGATTATCAAAGACTGTTGGAATGTACTCGTCGGGAAATTCATTTTGAGTGTAGGTAATGAGGAGACAAGTTTTTCCAACCATACCATCACCGACAATTGTTATTTTCAATGGTCTGAGAGACGCCATTTTGCTTCAATGTCTTGATGAAAGGAGTTCTGAAAAGAAAATGCAAAGTTATATTTTATAGAATTTTTAAAACACATCTGTTTAAAATTTTAATTGAGAGAATTGTAGGGAAAAAGTCGGTGCATGAATTGTAAAATCTTTCTTCTAATTTGACATTTGTGAAGTAAACTTACAAAAGAAACATAACCCTACAATTGTATTTACTATCAAAGATATAGCTTAACAACTGTATTTACTATCCGAGATATAGCTTTAAAACTAGTTAAAAAGCACAAACAAATTTGGATAAAACAAAACAATAGCCGACGAACCGAATTCCGCTATCAGGCAGGATGATCCATTCAATATAGGCAACGAAAGCCAACAATTCCGTCTTCCCGATTTAGAAAATGTAAAAATTGGCATATCGAAGCTACAGTCTAAAAAGCTGCTGGCTTGAATGCCGATCTTTTCAAATCAGCTGCACATAATTTGGTCAGGAGCACGCACCAACTTTTCTTTAAAATATGGTTGGAAGAAAGCATGCCCGGTAAACGCAAAATCAGTATTAGTTGCCCAAAACTGAAAAAGAAGACCCTCTAAAGTGCACCAATTATAGAGGAATCAGTCTACTCAACATCGCTTAAAAAAGCATATCTGCTGTTATATGTAAACGTCTAAAGCACATCGGCAACAACCTCATAGGAACTTATCAGTGTGGTTTTAGACCAAGAGTTCGACTGTATTTACAATGATTATTCTAAGTTTTGACCAGCTTTCTCATTTCCTGAGTTTATCACATGGATTTCATCTTATCTTTAAATAGGTACGTATTATCGTATTATCAAGTTAAATTCATAAGTTATTTCCTTAACCCTTTCATTGACAAATCAGAAGTTCCAAAGGGTAGTCATTTAGGACCTCTTCTCTTTATCTTATTTGTTTAAAATACATTAACAATTTAATCTATGCGGATGATATGATAAAGATGTTCAAATGGTAGACATGTGCATTCAAGAAGACACAAGCGTCCACAGGTTTTTTTCAAAACCCACCTCTGTCTATCAACTCCAACTTTCTCACCTCCCCGTGGTGAACATCGCGTACCTCAACTGGAGATTGGGTTCCAACCCAAGAGGAAAGTTGTTGGGGGCAGCAAACGAGAGAGGGAGAGAGAGGTGTTTCCACTAAGGCACCTCTCCTTATACAGACGGCAGCGGAGGAATTCCAGAGATGGAATCATCGGTGGCGTCTACAGTTACAGTAAGGTTGAACTACTAAGTGAACACTTTATAGGGCTTCTACGACTTATTCGGAGCCCAGGTCTATAAGAAGCAGTTTAATCCTGCTCCCCGTCCTTGGACTAAGAATCTGGCCCACGAGGTTGTGCCGTCGGGGTGACTTCCTGGCCACGTAAAAACATCATAGTTGCGAAGCACCAGCAAGCCTCGGGTACCGACGGATTTACTGTTGACAACCTACGCAAACAAATTAAGGACAACAAACTTCGGATATACACGAGGAATGTTATGTCCCGGGCAAAAAGAGGATGAAAAACTGCGATATTTACTATGGTGACTGCTACCACGAAATCCAACAGCGCTTATTTGGATGCGGCTTTGTCATTGAAGCCAGGCTTAGGAAAGAAGTCTTGAGCTATAGGTGCATCAACGAGCGTCTGATATGCGCGCACGTCAACACAGAAGAGAAGGATGAGAACACCAAAGATATGTTCTTCGAACTTTTAGACAAAAAGATATGAGCAGTGTCCTAGCTACGATATTTAAATTGTCCTGGGCGATTTTAATGCCAAGCTAGGAAGGGAATACATCTTTGGTGAAATAATCGGGAAGAACAGCCTGCACGACAACTCTTCCGACAACCGATTCAGTCTCATAGATTTTGCTGAGGTGGGAAACGTCATGGTACCCCCCAACATCCCCGCTTCCAGCATCATGGATATCCGAACTTTCCGAGGAGCTAACATCGACTCGGACCACTACCTCGTTGTAGCCAAGGTAGAACTTCGGGTTTCCACACCCAAGCAAAACAAGGAGATGCTGGGAGAAGGTACAACGTCGAACGACTACAATCGCAAGAGGTCGCCAAATAATTTTCTGACCGAGTAACAAGTAACCTCTCTCAAAGTTCTCTGCCGCCAACACAATGTATCGAAAAGCAGTGGAAACATTGCCAAGATTCAATCAGAGAAGCCGCCTCTGATATGCTAGGATTCAAGAAACCACCAGCAAGGAACCCCTGGTTTGATGAGGAATGCCGGCAGGCAAATGCAGCCAAGCAACAGGCACGCAAAGTGGCGCTGCATAAAAGGACGAAAGCTGCTCATGAGCTCTATGAGCAGAAGATGCAAGAAGAACACCGACTTCTCAGAATGAAAAAGAGAGGGCATGAGAAGCGTGTGGTCGAAGATGTTGAGAGGTTTAAAAGCAGGAATGAAGTTTAAAAGTCTTATGAACAGGTGAAACGAAATTCACAGGTACATAAAACTAGAGCCGAAGGCTTTGGACTAAGAAAACAATTGAGTGGTAAAGTCCTCTCTTGAAGGATCAAAGTGTCGCTATATAAGACCCTATCATCCCCGTCCTGCTATATGGTGCAGAAGCATGGACTATAACAAAAGCGGATGAAAGCGCCTTGGGTCGGTTCGATGGAAAAGTTCGTATGTATCGAAGGGGAGTGGTGGAGAATATGGAACGATGAGCTGAACAGCGACGTAGACTTAGCCAGAATTGTAAAAGTTCAACGACTAAGATGGCTGGGTCACGTAGAGCCCATGGACACCAACGCTCCGGCCCTGAGAGTCTTCGAATCCACACCTACAGGGCAGCGCAGTAGAGGAAGACCGCGGATCAGGTGGCTCGCACAAGTGGAAAGTGTCCTCACCCAACTTGGAGCTCGAAACTGGAGACATCTAGCTGGCCTTAAGTAAGGATGATATGAAAATATTCAAAAGCATAAAAACTTTAAACTACTGATTACAACTCCGAAAGGATATTAAAAGTTTTGTTGATTGGGATACACCTTTTTCTAATTAAATGTCAGGCAATAACTTTCTCTAAAAAAAAGTACTCCTATTTGGATTGATTATAAAATATCGCCGCGCTCTTTACATCGCATTCATAGTTTTGAAGATCTGGGAGTTTTTTTTTAATCTAATTTCGATTTCACGGATAATATTAATTTGATCGTTATTATGATAGCATTTGTTAAACAATAGTCTAAAGAATTTTAGTATCCCTATATTACTCTCGCTCTATGTAACACTTTGGCCCGCCCCCATCTTGAGCTACGCATCCCAGGAATAGAGTCTGTTAAACGCAACTTCGTACGTTTTGCCTTAAGAGGTCAACCATGGTCTGATCCTTATAAACTTCCTCCTTATGAATATCGGATATAGGCAACCACCTATAAAGCTTCGGTTCCCATCGATCACAGCAATCAAGCATCAGTGAGCGGATTAGTAGACAGATGGGGACCGACCGTCTCGAAATCTAGCGTGCTGTGGTCATGTGTGCTTTCTGTCTGTTGTTCTTGTCTTCTGTCCTTCTGTCTTGTATTAATGTCTTGTATTGTTATCACCTTATATAGTCTTAGTCGCTCAAGGTGATGTGTCTCTACTTTGTACATTTAAGTGCTGAGAAGTATGCAATGTAAAGTAATGTAATGTAATGAACATCGGATAAAGCTTCTTCAAAGGCAGCTTATATTGCAAAGGAGGGTTAATAATGATTAATGTCTTTATTCATCAACTTTTAACTGGTTTAATTAGTGCACCTGGTTTATTAAATTGTATACGTATAAACTACCATTGAAGTGACCACAATACCCGTAGTTTCTAATCAACTCTGATGAGCCAGATAAGCAAAATGTTTGTGTTGAAAAATACAGCTTGTATAAAGTTTTCTACGCCAAGATCTGATAATACTCCTCTATTAATAGAGCCAATTTTAAATATTTCTTTAAAAAGAAAAAGAAAAGAATAACATTCTTCTAAAAAGACTGAATTCCAATTTAATTTGTAGGGTACCTACGACCCTTATAAAGAAGTTCAGTATCATAAACTACGCCCTTTAACCCCACAAACACTATAGTTCAATTGATCTCAATTGATGTATGAATTAACCTATTGCATGCAATAAAGATGGAAATCAAATTATTAACGAACCGATCTTATAACAGAGTAGATATTAATAGGGATCATAATGAGAATGTCAATAAAGACCTTAAATGATGTATTTATGTACCTACTCGTACATTGTACAGTCATAAATGTAATGTATTTTACACTATATTCACACTGATAACTCTAATTAATGATTAGCTCTGCTTCGTTATAAGCCCTGAAGTGCAAACAAAAATTAAAACAGCCTTTTGAAAAATTAAAACGAATTCAATTGGATACTTTATGAAAAGAATGACATCAGAATTTCCCTTTCACATTCTCTGAAGAAAAATTCATCTTCATTTGAATTTGGATTTCAAAAAGTTCCTTATCTCGCAATAAATGCAGAATGCAGAATTTTCGGTTTTTGATAATCTGCTATGAGAAATATGCAGCAGCATTTATTTCGGGTGTTTCCCAAAGGAGTTCTCGAAATGCACCCTAATTTGCGTTTATCAAAAAAAGGCTTCAAACTTTACACATGTGCTTCTTAAAACGTGCATAGTTGTTGTATTTAAGTGATTTCTTAATTCGCACTCTTGACTTTTGTATGTATGTATATCCTGAGTAACATGCGGCGTTTGTTATTTCTTTGCTGTTATGTAAAGTAAATTTTAGTTTTTTTAACGCAACCGGAAGTCGTTGAATCGTCATTTTTTTGATTTGTATGTTTACACAGATGAATATTTACTTAATTTGTTTTTAATTTTGTTTAATAAAATGTTTAAAAGGCACAAAAATTGTGATTTTGTTTGCAATATTCTCTACCTCAAAATCTTTATCTTTTACTTATGTACATACATAGAAGCATACTCATTGCTGTGTTTGATTTATCATTTAAAATTAAACATGGGGTTTTCCTATACAAAACTTCGACTAACAATTTTCTACGATATTACAATTTGTGGTTTTGTGTAAAAACCCGATATTAATGCGGAATAAATAAAAGCAAGTGTCAAATAAACTTATCTCTGGCCTTTTTAAACCAAATGTTAACTAAAATACATATCAAAAAGATATGACTCATGACCTCCTTATTACTACTAAAGGTAGATGTTGGTGGTTTTGAATTCTTCAATATTAAAATGACTTGGAAAGAGAGAGTGTGTACAGGAATTCCACATTAGCGCAGTACGGCTAAAGAGCAAAACTCTGTACTTAACACACAAGTTAAAATAACGGTTAAAATACTGTGAAACGGGCTCAAGTAAGTTGCTCAAGTAAGAGTTATACTCAAGCTTTAAGTCTTGCATATCATATTTTGAGGTTGCAGTTCCACATAAGAAGGAAAGGCATGGGAGTTTGAAAACGAATATGAAAAGCTAAGAATACTATCGTTAGGAGGTCAAGATCATTGATAAAAAGAGGCAATTATATTTTTCTCAAAATTTTACTGAATGTTGAAAACAATATTTCTTATAAGATAAAATAAGTTTGCAGCCATAATCTCAAGTTTTGAAAAGATATTTTGAGTCGAAAATCAATTTTTACCAACTTTGAGTAAAGTTTTTTTACAAATT
Organism: Eupeodes corollae; assembly: GCF_945859685.1. NCBI lineage: Eukaryota > Metazoa > Arthropoda > Insecta > Diptera > Syrphidae > Eupeodes > Eupeodes corollae. The sequence continues at coordinate 160,877,718 of NC_079147.1, forward strand.
TATTTTCAGTTTTTTCGATTTATAAGAAAACCGTTAATTGAATTTTTTTTTCAGAAATATACTTGTTTGGTATCACGTTACAATATACTATATAAAATTTAATTCAAGTCTCTAGCGTTTTTGGTTCGTAAATATTTAGGGGTTAACTAAAATGTTCACCTTTTTTTTAACTGCTATGGTAAAAGAACCAACTCACGCAATTTTCTTATCTGTATAAAAACATTTATTGGAAGTCGATATCTCTTCTGGTTGTTGAGCTATGGACGACGAAAAATACGTCGCTAACGTACCGACGTACGAACTTTAGGAGCTTTGAAACGTCGAGAAATGTAAGAATTTTCAATTCGACAAATCGGATTCGTTACAATAACTTCCTATGCGAAGTTAAAAATAAGAAAGAGTGTTGGACATAGAACAGAACCTTGGGGTACACCAGCATTTATTTTGTGATTTTCAGACTTGAATCCTTCCAACACTACTTGTATTAAACGATCCGGAAGGTAATTACTTAAGGAAGATTTTCTGAAAACCGAAAGCACGTATTTACGATATGAAAGCCTGATCCCAAACCCTATAGAATGCGTTTGATATATCATGTGCAGTAATCTTACATTCTCCAAAACGATGTAAAGATTTGGTCAAGTACAGGCGGTCTATGCGGACGACGTTGCAATAGCAGTTTTAGGAAAGCATCTTAACATCCTAAAAGAACTCTTTCAAAATGCCTTGGACAGACTAATACTTTGGGCTGATCGGTGTGGGCTGGGTGTTAACCCACACAAAACCGAACTGGTCTTATTTTCGAGGAGATACAAAATTCCATTTCTCAGACGAAGCTAAATAGGGTCTTGTCTTAGATAAAAAAAAAACTAAATTGGAAAGGCAACCAGGCTCTGTAGCTCTCTTTTCTTGCAAAAAAGCTATTGGTAATATATAAGTCATGCTTTGGTTATACACATCGGTAATCAGACCGATTTTAACGTACGGTGTGTGGTAGTATGGAAAGTCTTCGAATCCACACCCACAGGACAGCGCAGTAGAGGAAGACCGTGGATCAGATGGCGCACAAGTGACCTCACCCAACTTGTAGTGCGAATCTGGAGACATCTAGCTAGGGACCGAGCTAGATGGAGAAGTTTGTTGGGTGAGGCCCTAGTTCCAAAGGACTGTAGCGCCATCTTAAGTAAGTAAATAAAGTGGCAGTATGGTGGACTGCTTTAGGGAAAGGTATAAACAGGGATAAGCTAAATAAAGTCCAACGTTCAGCCTGCCTATGTAAAGGGTGATTTTTTTGAGGTTAGGATTTTCATGCATTAGTATTTGACAGATCACGTGGGATTTCAGACATGGTGTCAAAGAGAAAGATGCTCAGTATGCTTTGACATTTCATCATGAATAGACTTACTAACGAGCAACGCTTGAAAATCATTGAATTTTATTACCAAAATCAGTGTTCGGTTCGAAATGTGTTTCGCTCTTTACGTCCGATTTATGGTCTACATAATCGACCAAGTGAGCAAACAATTAATGCGATTGTGACCAAGTTTCGCACTCAGTTTACTTTATTGGACATTAAACCAACCACACGAATGCGAATGCATCCCGAAAAATGCACTGTTTGGTGTGGTTTGTACGCTGGTGGAATCATTGGACCGCATTTTTTCAAAGATGCTGTTGGACGCAACGTTACGGTGAATGGCGATCGCTATCGTTCAATGCTAACAAACTTTTTGTTGCCAAAAATGGAAGAACTGAACTTGGTTGACATGTGGTTTCAACAAGATGGCGCTACATGCCACACAGCTCGCGATTCTATGGCCATTTTGAGGGAAAACTTCGGAGAACAATTCATCTCAAGGAATGGACCGGTAAGTTGGCCACCAAGATCATGTGATTTGACGCCTTTAGACTATTTTTTGTGGGGCTACGTCAAGTCTAAAGTCTATACAAATAAGCCAGCAACTATTCCAGCTTTGGAAGACAACATTTTCGAAGAAATTCGGGCTATTCCGGCCAAAATGCTCGAAAAAGTTACCCAAAATTGGACTTTTCGAATGGACCACCTAAGACGCAGCCGCGGTCAACAATTAAATGAAATTATCTTCAAAAAGTAAATGTCATGGACCAATCTAACGTTTCAAATAAAGAATCGATGAGATTTTGCAAATTTTATGCGTTTTTTTTTTTTTTAAAGTTCTCAAGCTCTTAAAAAATCACCGTTTATAAGCGGATCGCTTCGCACGACCCCGTCTGCGGCACTGGACACCTTGCAAACAAATAGCTGTAAGCTCTGCTATTCGCCTCAAAGCTTCGTCGCAGTGCACTGACAACAACATTGGCCACTCGGTAATTCCAAATCAATTCCAAATCATACTCTGAACGACTGAAATTAAGTCTCTCATTCCGCCTTCCCAATCATTGTAGCGTGTTCCAGGCGGAACTTTTGGCGATAAAGGAAGTCTTGTCCTGGATTAAAGAAAACGTGATACCAACATCTGATATCCGTATTTTCTCAAACAGCCAGGCCGCTATCAAATGTTTGGATTCTGTCCCTACAAACTCTATAACAGTCCATAAATGTCGATCATCTCTAATGGAGATGACGCAATAGTTTAAAATTCACCTTTGCTGGTCACCGGGCCATAGAGACATTCCAGGTAACTGTAAGGATAATCTCGCCAGGAACGGTACAGTACAGCCCATTCTTCGACGTTTGTCAAGTACTGGCATACCAATCGCTACTTGTAAACAGCTGCTTATGCAAGACGCTGTGAGGAGGGCAGGCACCAGGTGGAACAACATCACCACGTGTCAAGTCACAAACAACATCTGGCCAACACTGGATTTAAAACGTTCAAGGTGCTTGCTCTCTCTAAGCAGATCGCATATAAGCTCGATAATAGGTGTCATAACCGGACACTGTCTAATAGGAAAGCACGCCATGAGACTAGGCGTATTCTCAAATGACTTTTGCAGAAGCTGTATGGACGAGGAAGAGGAAGAAACGGTTCTTCATCTTCTCTGCACATGCCCTGCTCTGGCTCGAAAACGCAAGAATTACCTAGGAGAATTCTTCTTTAACGATCTAAATCATATCAGTATAATCAGCCTCTCACGTTACGTAAGGGACTTAAGCTGGTTCCATTGAGCTAAGGAGGAAGCCTCAAGATTCATGTGGTATCACATTAAACTGTCCTAAGTGTGTCCGTTTCCGTCTTGAACAGCCACTATAACCTAACCTAACCTAACAGGCGGCGTCATAACACTCACTGACAGCGTAGAATTGGCAGCGAACTAGCAAAGAGATTACCTTTTCCTAAAGAGCTAACAAAAGTAGTGTCATTGACAAATAGCATAGGAACCCAGGAAGAGGAAAAATTCCTCAAGTTTCTACAAACGACCAAGAATGTGCACTGCATTTGGGACATTGCAGTATTTTTTGCCGTCATTTTTGATGTGTAAATTTGGTTCGTCGAATATGGGCGTTGCAGGCCTTCCTCAATTGCTTGAACTTTTTCCGGCTTTCTATAATAGGGTTGGCTTTATAGAAACGGAAACTTACTTCTTTGGTCCTGAGGTCTGATGCTTTAAACCCTCTTCGCGATAAAAGTTCTGATTGCCAATTATGTTCATTACATTCACAAACGCAGCCAAAGTCGTCTCATCAAGCTATTATCAGTGTATGAACATGCATATGTATATGCATAATATCGGTGTCCAAATAATTATAATTATTAGAAATAATTTATTTCAAAGTCTCCTGAAGTAACTTAACCTCACCTTACTACAAAGAAAAACAAATCACATTCATTTAGTTTTTATTTTATTATAAACCATGATATGATATGATAAACGAATAATTTACACACCGACTATGTTTAGAGTACCGCTAATAGCCTATGCATTGCAATGACTTGAACATACGGTGAACCTACATTACACGAGTTCTCTATGGGCTTGAAATTGGTGTTACTTTATACTAATTTATAACTTATAAGTGTGATTCGAAGAACTTGACATACTTTTTTTTTTCATAAAGCGGCCTTTTTTGTTGAATAGGAACAAGAGGGCGTACTATTCGCGACAAAGTTGTTTTAGAGTATCATTTTTGACGTCCGGTCCTAAGGGGAAACCTTGTGGTGGCCCTGATAGTACCCTTATATATTTTAAAAATAACCCATTATTGATCACCATTTGGTATCATATCGAATTAAAAACGGTTTTGAAAACGAACAAAAAACTTCACGAAACTCACCTTGTTGAGTTTTATTTCAAAAATGTTACATTTTGTTTGAAAGAAGGACAAATTTTTAACAGCGAAATAAAATCACCAATTGATAATGTGTTTTCATAAAGCTCTGGTGTGGCATATAATCACGGACCACGCATTTTGACATGTGTTCTTATTTTTTGCTGACACATCTCACTTCTATTGCAAAAATACATAATTGTGTTAAAGATTATAATAAAAAAAAGCTTAAACAGGACTTATTTGCTTAACTACCTTTATCAGCTTTTTGTATTTGAGTATTATCACAAACCTTAAATTTTTGTATTTGTTAAAGCTGAGTTCAGTTCAGACAGAATTTGAAAGAAAAAAAAAATAAAACGAAAAATATCGACAAATAAAATAATGTACGTATTTTATCTTTTAGCAAACTTATATTATTATAAAGGTTGTTAGGCTTGGGTGTATAATTTGCTATCTTATCATTATTTTGCTATCATGGGTTGTTGACTGAAATTTTATTTAAGTAGGTACATTATACAATTATAAATAAATACACAGACATACATATATTTCATAATTAGCAACTAAAAAATAATTCCATTTATAGCTCCATTAACACACAAACAAAACTTAGAACGTTGTTTAATCTAAATTTTTTAGGAAAATTTAATTCTTTTTTTTAGCTAGACATTTATTTTGTTTAATTCGAGATTAGATTTTAAAAACATTATTTGAGATACATAGTTTGTCGTTAATAGGAGTCTAGACATATGTACATAATTTTAGCTGATATTTGTATCTCTCAAGTCAAAGTTTAGTATTGTAATGAGACACAGGTAGATAATTTTTACTGGGTATGTACTGTACATATCATGTACTTTCTAGTGTATCAGACAAATTTTAAAGAGGGTATTTGAATTGGGCAACTTTTCTGCTAGAAGTTTCTCTAGCAAAGGGACACCGCAAATGATAAAATAATTTAAATCCTAACTGGTCTGGAGGGTTTCAGAGTGATTGTCGCTGTGAAGTAAGTTGCTATAACGGTTTCAGGAAAGTATTTTAACACCTTAAAAAGATTCTTACAAAACACCTTAGACAAACTAATACTTTGGTGTAATCAGTGTGGATTGCGTGTCAACCCACTGAAATCACCACCCACATTCCAAGAAATTGTTGAAAAAAATCTAGACTAGATTTAAAGCGCTCAAGGAGGAAACAGTTCTTCTGCTCCTCAACGCAAGACTTTTCTAGGAGAATTCTCTTTAGACGATTTAAGCTTAGAATAAAGCCTCAATATTCAAGTGGTATCACAATGGGCCATTAAATTGGTGTGTACTACTCCATTACAGACAGCCACTTTAACCTTACCTAACCGATCACATAGAGCATGCTCTAAACATTCTCTAAACAAAGATTTATTTGAACAAGCTCTAAGTAAAAAAATGTATGTTAAGTTTAAGACATATTCTTCGAACTCTTGGACAAGACTTATGAGCAGTGCCCTGGCTAATGACATTAAAATTATCTTAGGAGATTTTAACGCCTAAGAAGGTGGCGCAATCGGGAGATACACCCTGCACGACACCACCTCCGACAACGGATTCAGGCTGATTCAGGTAGCTAGTATGCGGATCACACATCTCAATATCCATAAGGGGTCATGGAAATCTCCTGATCAATCAGCTTTCAACCAGATTGGCCACATTGCAATCGATGCAGGACACTTCTCCAGGGCCAACATTCACTCGGATCACTACCTCGTTGTAGCCAAGGTACGGCTACGGATATCCCGGTCCAAGCCAAAACAAGGAAGTACCGTTTCGATGTTAGACGTTAGTCTCACAAGAGACTGCCATGTCCTTTTCCGATCGAGTCTCTAGTAACCTCTTAAGGAGTCCTATGCTGTCGGCATTAAGCATTGAAAACCAGTGGGAACATTGCTTTGCAGCCATCAGAGATGCCGCCTCTGAAGTGCTAGGTTTCGCACGGCCACAACAGCGAAACCCCTGGTTTGACGATAAAAGGCGGCAAGCGAACACAGTGAAACAGGAGGCATACAAAACAGCACTGCACTGAAGGACCAGAGCTGCTAGCGAGCTCTACGAGCAGAAGAGGAGAGAGGAACACCAGCTTCTTAGATGGTCAAAAAGAGAGCACGCCAAGCGCGCGATCGAGGAAATAGAGGGATGTCACAACTGGAATGAGGTTCTTAAAATTTACCAAAATGTAAAGAAAACATCCCAAGGTAACCAGCTACGAACCGAAGTTTGTAAGGACGATCAGGGGAACATCGTAGTAGAACCGCAGTCTATGTTGAGAATATGGAAAGACCACTTCTCTAAATTATATAACGGCAATGACGAACCGAATTCTGTTGTAAGGTAGTCAACCTACGCGACGCAGATCAACAATTCCGCCTTCCCGACCTCGACGAAGTGACGATAGCTATATCTTAACTTAAGTCAAACAAAGCTGCTGGAGCTGACGACATCGCTGCCGAACTATTTAAAGCAGCAGGCGTCGACTTGGTAGTGAGCATGCACCAACTCATCTGCAAAATATGGTCGGAAGAAAGCATGCCCGATGAGAGCATAGTATGCCCGATACATAAAAAAGGCGCAAACTAAAGAGGCATCAGTATCTTTAACATTGCATATATGGTCCTTTCTGCCGTATTATGTGAACGTCTGAAGCCGATCGTCAACAATCTGATAGGTCCTTATCAGTGTGGCTTCAGACCAAGAAAGTCCACTATCCCTCTATGTTTTATCTGTACGAATAAAAACCATACCGACTTAGGCCAATTTTATCAGCTGCTGCCCGTCCACTAACAGATTGGAGTCTAATCAAGTTGATATCATCTTTTCAAACACTGCTAAGGAATGTAGATCTACCGAAATTTAAAATCAGAAATTGAATTTTACTGAAAACACTAAAAGTGTTGATTAGAACTATCCAGTACTTAAAAACGCTCATTAACAACTATCGAATTGTCATTGTTCCTTATCAGTTGGTCAAAAAAGAAAAGTAGGCGAAAACTAGACTCGAAGTTTTATTTGCATATATTTTTTAAATTTTCTTCTTAATATCTTAAGGAAGTGGTAAGCATGGAAAGATGTTACAAAAACCCTCAATATTTGGAAAAAATCAAAAAGTATTTTTATAAATGTTTGTGCGTATGCAGTTGAAGCGGAGTGTATGTTTAAAAATATGTATGTATTTACATACATTATCTATTAAACTATGTACCTTGTTTATGGTTTAAAACATGAACACCAACAACAATAGTTAAAATTGCTTTGTTTTCGCCGATTAGGATAAAGGAACAAATATTGTTTATCATATTTTGGAACTTTTTGGCACAATCTTGTTTTTGACAAAATAAGAAGTCCAAAAATAATAAAATACAAAGTATGGTGACTTGAGTTGACAGAAGTCTTGAAAACCGGTGTACGCTATTTAAAGCTTGTTATATATGCTTAAAGTAAGAAAGCTGAGATAAAACATGATTGATGGTTTTTTTTTTATAAAATAACGATCGTCATTAGTTTTTTCCATTCAATTCACGACTTAAAAATAATTGGAAGTCAAAACCCTTGGTTGAAAAATGACTGCACAGAACATACATTATGTGATTTTTTGGCCTTCTTTCCATTTAGCTTTCTGGCTATATTACCATTTCCGCCTGGTATTCCTGGCCAAGGTTAGGTTAGGTTAGGTTGGAGTGGCTGTCCAGATGTCATTGACGCACGAAGACCTCAACGGTCCATTGTGATACCACTAATGAGGTTATTCATGGAAGAGTAATGAATTTAAACAAACCATTTTGTACTTTTAATAAAATTAGAGAGACGTTTTGTGTCAATCGTTGCCAGTTCACTGGTGTTATCGAAGAAGGGATTAACGAGAAAGTAATTCCTTCTAATGGAGAGTGCTGGACATGTACATAGAAGGTGTTGGACCGTTTCCTCTTCCTCCTCGTCCATGCAGCTTCTACAGAAGTAATTTGTGTAGACCCCTAGGTTCAGAGCATTTCTTCCTATGAGGCAGTGTCCCGTTATTACTCCAATTGTAGAGCTTATACTTTGTCTGCTCAGTGATATCAAGCTTTCTGACCGTTTTAAGTCAATACTTGGCCATATTTGCTTGGTTGTTAGGCAGGTGGTACTTTGTGACCATCTAGCATTTGTTGTTTTTAGAGCATCAAGCAAGTGGTGTTCCTAAGTTATATTTTTGTCTAACATGAGGCAGAAGTGTTCCGTTTTTGACGAGCTCATCGGCTTTGCAATTTCCCGGAATGTCTCTGTGGCCCGGCACCCAAATGACGTGAATGTTTAACTGTTCCGTCATCTCATTCAGAGATGATCGACAATCGTGGACTGTTTGAGAATTTGTGGAGACAGACGCGAGAGATTTAAGAGCGGCTTGGCTGTCCGAGAAGATTCGTATATCCTTACAAGATATAACGTTTTCTTTGAGCCAGGATAGTGCTTCTTTAATCGCCAATACTTCTGCCTGGAATACACTACATTGATTGGGAAGTCTATAGGATAGACTGAGATTCAGTTTTTCTGAAAAGATACCACTTCCAACTCCGTGATCTTTCTTTGAACCGTATTCCTGGCCTATTCTCCAAAAAATATTTTCCTTTTTTCCAATTTACAAAAATGTGTCCGCTGTTTTTCCAAAAAATATTCTGGTGTGATTTCTGGAAGCTTTCACTTCTTATATTTTTAGGTTAACACATTCATATTATATTTTATGGGAATTAATTTCAAATGCAGAAGTTTAACTTCCTTTGATTTGATATTAGATACTCAAAGAGCCAAGAGAATTAAGTCCCGGAACCCAGGCTTGAATTCAGTTTCATTGGACTTAATTCCTTACACCATTTCCAAAAATTACCTAAAATAAATTAACATGAATGAGTTTATATAATATTAATGATTTTCTTAAACTTAATAAGGGCAAATTATTGCAATTATTTGGTAGAAGAACAGATCCCATAGATACTTATATTAGTATTTTACATTAATTAGGTTTAACTTGTGTGATATATGTGACATAGAAGACCTATCATTTAATAATTATTAAATTTATAAATTGCGGCAGTATGATGCGCGAGCTTCTTGCAAGACATTTATTGCAGAAGAAATTACAAGAATTCACATGACAATGTAAACGCGACTGCAAAAAACTTCTGCAAGTCTTCAGCGAGTTGACTTGCAAATGGAAACTCGGCCTTAGTGGGGTCCATGAGACTTCTGAATGGCGAATCATAGATGCCATAATATCGAAACGATATAAGTGGTATTTATCTATTAAGAATGAAGAACTTCACACATTTATAAGCTTGAACAAATTAAACATCCTATAATTGTCATTGATCTTACTTCTTATTGTCTTGTAAGTATAAAGTGATTCATGTTTTGGTTTTCAAATTCCATTTAGTTTAGAAATGAGGAACATTTCTTGCTCCGGGGCTCAAAAAAACCTACACCTTATCGAGGAGATGCCTTTGCATTCTGCCAAAGTGAGTTTTTGGTATGCGATATGGTCTAAAAGTGTCATTGGTCATATTAAGTATTAGCTGCGCAACTAATCAATTTTATAGATTTAATGTAAAAAGGTTGTAAGTTCTGCATTAAGTACCCAACATTATGTATGTTACACTTGAAGTTTAAAACAAATTATCATATAATAAAAATGATATTTAAATTTAATCACATTTAATGACAACATCTTACAGATACTTAGTGAATTAATAAAACACAGAATATCTCTTATCTGTAAAAGAACTATGCATGTTCGAGTACATCATTTACATGTCATTAATGCCTTATATGGCGACAGTACCCTCAGCGGCTCGGCGGCGCGGCGGCGGCCGGCGGTCCAATTATTATGATGATGTTTTTCATTACATTATTTTTTAAATTTATATGAACGTCAAAGAATCTTGTCTGACTTAAGGTCAACTACACTGTCTTCGTCTCAATTACATCAAAGAAGAAAAAAACAAGATTGGACATTAATTCTATCTTTAATTACACCGCGCAATGTACTACTTGCAATGTCATTCCGATTGGACCATAGTTTCATTTTGTTTTTTAATCATTCTAAAACAACAAAATAACTTCAGTCCCATCAGTGGAACAATATGGTGATTGATAGATATGCACATTCTTATTCTCTGGCTATCACTTAACTATACATACGTCAGTTGAGAGGTCAAAGCCCTTTAATGCACACTATAGCTGTGAGTGGAAATAGTACTATTATTATACGGCTCTTATCAGTTAAGACTCATTTTGTGTAAGAATTTATACAAAGCTTTGTGGCGGCTTTGGCATCTTCGTCAATGGAAATGAGGAAATTATTAAATATAATAAGCATTTATTTTGTGCATGATATCAATGCCTGCATCCTAAATAGTGGTTTTATTTTGTTATTGAAAATCCAAAATATTTGTATTCCTGATCTATGATCTAATTGTCAAACGACCTAAGGCAAGTTGCTTCTTAAAAATATAGGAAAGTTGATTGGAAATCTAAATATACCTATGTATATAAAACACATTAGGTGGCACAACATTTCGTACAAAAGCGGGGCTAAGTGACTTTTAAACATTCCTGTGTGAGAGTCATGTCTAAATAATACTAAAAATGAGGCGCTCTGCGCCAAAACGGCCTAACCCTCATTTTCAAAAAATTCAAACAGACTATGCAGATCGAACCGGAATCTTTTAAAATATAAATAAAAAAAAAAAAATATATTTATATACAAAAAATCTCTCCCTCTGATATCGTATAAAACTAGGTGAATTTTTATTGGGAAAACTGTTTTTCCTATCTATCAAATTCAAAAATTGTTTTATGCCAAAACGGCCTAAGCTGCTTAGGCCACATTGAATTCTAGAATTTAAACATTTGTGTGGGTTAGGCCAAAATCTCATTCTCATTTAAAGAGTAGGCATATTTTTTGAAAATAAATAATGTTAGCCAATAGGTATTAAAAAGTATGCAAATAGTGCATCACAAATCGAAACGATTGAGTAGGCAATGAAATTCTTATTTATTTGAAAATAATTTATTGGATAATTCTTTGCCTCTCCGCTTTAAGTTCATGCAATTCTTGTTTTGATGTAGACACGCTTGATGCTTTAGCTTTAACTAGTTATTCTCGTTAACAAAAGTTGTTTTTAAATAAATCCACTTGTTTGTCAAAATTTAGTTCGTAGAATTTATTGAAGGATCTTTATTCAAATTGAAAATGTATTAGCTAGACAAAGATATTGTACCTAAGCAATAAGCATGTCTGAGGCTGACTCCATAAGACTTTGAGAACTCTGGATCCGAGTAAGCTCCTACACAAAGTGATTTAACAATTTCATCGCTCTCTTTTGAAGATACATTACCTAGGCCATTGAGAATTGTGGTAACAGAGTCCCAGATAGAATAACCAGAAAATGAAAAGCCAATTGAATCAGCAGTTGAAGTTGAAAGCATAAATGAATTGAAAACACCTACGAGGAAAAGAATTGCCAACAAATCGACATGGAAAAAACACGTAAGTAAAGTTTAGCGAAATCCGGTAAAATTTTATAAGGCTGTAAAAGAAATCGTGAAGCCAGCTATAGAACACTAAATGCACTTACATGTCCATGTCCGTTAAAATGTCATCAGCATTTCAGTGAGAGTATTTTGCGAAGTATTTTTGAAAATTTTTATAAAATTGCTGATGATGCATGATTTGCAAATTCGACAAATTGGAGTTATTGAAACAAAGAGATCTTATAAGAAGTCTTTGGGCTAAAGCCGCAGATTTAGTACAAAAATGTACAAACATCCTGAAGTCAACAATGTCGGAATGATTGTCTGCAAAAGGTTTTTAAAACAGATTCTACAGGTAACTGTTGGTCGTATTACTCGTGTACTTAAGCATAGCACACCTGGAAGACGACCGTTGAAGCTACAGAGCTCGTGAAAGACTTTATTAACAAATTTCTAAGGTATAGCTCTCATTATTCCAGGCAAAAGAATATCCAAAGAGAATTTCTTGCACCGACCTAAAACAGTTGGATTCGAAACTTAACAACAATAAATATGCAGTTATAGCTTTCTATTTGATGAAAACCCTGCTGACGCCAGTTATTTCCACAGGGGTAGCTTACTACAAGAGGCAGCTATGGACCTTTTGCCTTGGTATTCATGACCTTATTACAAACAAATCGTTTATGTACACCTGGAATGAGGGAATAGCTTCAAGTGGTCCACAGGAAATAGGGTCTTGCATTATGCATGCATAGTGACCAATGTGTTGGTCAAAATCGGAACATAAGAATGAGCACTATTTGCACATACATGGTTAACAACTCTACTTTTGAAGTTGACCAGATAGACTATAAGTTCTTAGTATCTGGACACTTATTCCTCCATGTGATCCAGATTTCGGTCTCATTGAAAAGCAAAAGAGATATTATTAGGACATTTTTACACCTGATGATTGGGATCGTGTAATCATCACAGCAAAAAAAAAGCAGCCATTCCACTTAGTCAAAATGACAGCAGATGACTTGGAAAAGCATATCTTTGATTGAGAAACTAGTGACAAACAGAAAAGTATTCACAGACAAGAACTCGAAAGTTGAATGGCTTAATATTCGATGGCTTCGTTTCCAAAATGAGAAGTCATTTATAATTCAATATAAATATTCAAATAATGAAGATGTTTTATTTCAAGAAGTTGACATTTCAAAGCGGAACTCCAGTAAATTCGTAGATGTGGAATTGGAGCCACTATATCCTGGAGGAAGATTCATTGAAGCTGCAAAGTTTAAGGACCTTCAAGAACTGAAGAAATTCAGTTCTTTTTATAATAATTTTAAAACAAATACAAGAGCCGAAGATGAAGATATCCAGGAAGAAGAAGAATGAAGATTTTTAATTAGTTTGTATATTTTTATCAAAACGCTTTTATAATAATATTGCTATTATATAAATGGCCTAACCTTCAGTTGGTATCAATAACAAAATTTTAAATGAATTTCAAAATGGCCTAAGCCCCTGTTTTTTCTTATTTCACTCTTTCTGTTCGTAAATAAACGCATTACTATTAACCACAAACAAAAAAAAAACAAATAGTATTTATCAAAGATTAAAAAAATAAAATATTTTAAAAACTTGCTTTTTTTGATCCTGTTTTTCTCGGTATGATTTTTTTGGGCTTAGGCCGTTTTGGAGCTGATAAGGTCCTTAAAATAAAACTTAAAACGAACTAAAATTAACGATTCTAGCTAAAACCTACTTAAAACTAGAACAATCACAGCAGCAAATCTTACTATTTGTATTCCATAAGCCGACCAAAGCTTTAAAGCGACTACGCACTATCAATTCCGGATTGAAGCCAACAAAACTGGATTTCTTGCTTTACCCTATCAATTCGTTCCCATTAAGACACAGTCCTATTGTACCGAAGGATCTCTTTTCCGTGCTATAACGTCCCGATTGTAAACGAGTCGCCTATCCACGGTTCTTTGTCTGAAGTGGTAGATTAGCGGAACTCCAATCTATTGTCTATCAGACCGCATCTATTTAAAAAGGCGAAAACCTCTGGTTGAATGAAGCCGCTCAAGCGTACACTTTCGAAATACTCGTCGTTCGGATTGATCGCCACGAAAATTAAGTTGTTGGTTAGACACGAACACCTGGAACTTCTGAATCTGGGAAGGGCAACTTTCGACTAGGACAACCAACTGCTGTAAAACAGCAGTTTCTTTAGACCGAAAGCTCCTCTGGCCTTAGTCAGAGTAGCATTTATAGGTCTGTCGAAATATAAATACTGATCTAACCAGATACTGAGGTGCTTTGCTACACTTTTGCTCGTCAATCGCTACGCATGAAGTTCAACGGTGACCATCTTGCGCCAATTCTTGTACGTAATCCTCTTGGCCCTAGCCAACAGAATTGTCCCTGAATTGTGGACGTTTATTTTCATTTTCTAGCCGTCGCAATATTTCTAAATCAGCCGAATAAGTTCCCAAAAGCCTTTCCCAAATCAACCATAACAACACCTGAGAATTGTTTTTTTGTATTTATTTTATTGGATATCAGAACATGTTTAGACACTAATTGAGCTTTGACCCGCCTTGATCCTGAATTTTTTATTTGAAATTATTTTGTTCTCAGCAGACCACTTTGTCAGATCCCTCCTGATTGTCCTCTCGAAAACTTTGCTGATGCTCGGAAGAAAACTTATCAACTGAAGATTTGACGGGTTAGAGTTGTCCTTTTCCGGGAGAGGATGAACCAACATTCCTACAACTCTTCAAATCGACACCAAAAATAACAAATTTGACTCTATTACTCGTTTTAAAATCTCGAAACAAAAATTTCAATGATGAAAACCATTGATAGCTATAACGGGCCAAGTCTTTTTTTATTTAAATGTCAGTTGATAATTTTTTTAATTTTAACTGAAAGTTGAACTTCATAGCTCTGTGGTTTATGCATTTATTTCGATCACTTTTTTAAGTTTTGTTGAGAATGGGTCATTTTGATATTGAAAAAAGAAAATAAAAAGAAAAGGTCTTTTTCTTAATAATTAAAATACAACTTATGATAAACTTATAACCTGTTTAAAGTTTTTTTTGTAGATAATATAATGTTGTAGGTACGTTCTGTAAGTTAAACAAAATCAAGTAAAGTTCTAAGTTTGATATTAATGTCATCTGAAAAATTAACTTTAGCTGCCTTGGTCTTGTTTTGCTTTCAAGGGATGCAGTTGACTGTATATAGGAAGTCCCTTATGTTCTCATAACCTACCCATTCTTTCTCATGATCTAAGTATTTATTGTTGATTTGAAGATCGACAAAGATTCAAAGTTCAAGTTAACATACTTCAACCGCTGCATTCAACTAAATATCAAACCTTGCATCAAGTGGCTACTGGCCTAACAAGAAAATTTATAAATGACAAAAAAGATGTTAATCGAAATTCAAGAGTCAACTCCAATTGATTTCTTGAATGCACTTTTCAAGCCATTTATGTTAAAATCAACTCAATTACGAAACAACATTCATTTTCTTCTGAATCCGAATAAACTTTCACTTTAGTTTGCTGCAAGAAGATTTATTTTATTTGTTTAGGTCATTAAACTTGTTTTTGTTATTTTTGTAAACTATACGACAAAAAAGGAAAAGTCTCGTACCAATCAAGCTGAATTCGCATTCAAGGCTTAATGGTAAACTTATTTGTCGCCTAGACTTTGAGTCTTTTTTAAATGTATACAGCACAAAAGAGATGCGGGCAATAATCGTAATAAAGCATTGCTTGGAATTATTGTACTCATGTTATGGAAAGCTTGAGTCTTGAGATTGTGCATTTTTGATCAAGAGATTCAATTGATAATTGTCATATAAAAAGGTATAAACAGTTATAAGATGAGAACTATTTGAATAATAAAACATGCATTGTGTAGAACACCGTATGAGTATCGGATCAATTGGTCTGTTCGTTTAATTCACAGAACTTCTTAATTCTCGAAATATGAATCCAAATAAATTAATCATTGAATTGTGAATCTATGGAAATATTTTACTGATAGATCTTTCATATATCTCTTTTATGTGGATAGCTCTGTTAAGTGTCAATCACACATCAAAAACAGAGCAAAGCACAACCACGTCGATTGAATTATCGAAATCTCATCGAAAAATACATAAGGTTTAATGGCATTTATACATTTTCTAAATGTTACAATAATTTCAGTATTAAATATCATAATGACAAATCGTATTAATTCTCTGGAAATCCAATTCAAATAAGACATACTCATAAGCATGTACTGTAGAGTACATATCAGCTAATTGGCAATGAGTCATTATTCAAATATTTGTAGCACGGTTTCTGTAATGGGAATAACAGCAATCAAAAGAGAACAGAGAAATAGTAAATTTTTATTAATACATTTTTCCATTTCGTAAAATTAAGATGTACACCAAATTATACCTTGTTCAACAACCTATCTATATATTTTTGTTAATGAAAAAACTATGTATTTATTTGAAAATAATTTTTTGGAATATTGAAAAACACATTATTAAAGTGAATGCCTTCGGTATACCTCTCCAACAGTATCGACATTTTATCGAAATAACTTAACTACTTTTTGAAATATGTAATTTAAACATATTTTAAAAGAAAGTTGACAGATACAGAAACACAAAAAATGGCAATGACACATAATAACACAACATGACAAAAAAGAAATCAATTTTGCATCGTGTTCCTTTGATTTTGAATAAATCAATAAAAATCACATTCTCTACATTGTCATGATGTTCAAATGGTACACATGTGTATTCAAGAGGACACAAGCGTCCACAGGTTTTTCTCAAAACCCACCTCTTTCTATCAACTCTTACTATAACCTCCCCGTTGTGAACATCGGGTGCCTAGTACCTCAACTGGAGATTGGGTTGCAACTCCAGTGGAAAGTTGTTGGAAAGAGGTGTTTTCACTAAGGCTTCTCTCCTTATCTATACGGCAGCGGAGGAATTCCCGAGATGGAATCAACGGTGGCGTCTACAGTTCCAGTAAGGTTGAACTACTTAGTGAACACCTTATAGGGCTCCTTCAATTTATTCGGAGCCCAGGCCTATAAGGACCGGTTTTATCCAGCTCCCCATCCTTGAAGTTATACTCAGAATCTTGCCCTCTAGGTAAGGGGTTGTGCCTTCGTTGTGACTTCCTGACAACGTACAAATTTCATAGATGCGAAGCACCAACATGCCTCAGATACGGATGGATTTACTGTGGACAACCCACGCAAACGAAATAAGGATAACGAACTTCGGATCTGTACGTGGAATGTTAGGTCCCTTAACAGACCACGTGCGGCCGAAGAATTAGCGAAAGCCCTATATACTGCTATAAAGCACATATCACTGCCATCCAGGAAATACGATGGAATGGGCCGGGCAAAAAGAGGATGAAAAACTGCGACATTTACTATGGTGACTGCTACCGAGAAAACCAAAAGCGCTTATTTGGATGCGCTTTTGTCATTGGAGCCAGACTTCGGCAAGAAGTCTTGAGCTATAGGTGCATCATCGAGCGTCTGATATGCGCGCACGTCAACACAGAAGAGAAGGATGACAACACCAAAGATTTTTTCTTCGAGCTTTTAGACAAAACATATGAGCAGTGTCCTAGCTACGACATTTAAATTGTCCTGGGCGATTTTAATGCCAAGCACGGAAAGTAAGGCATCTTTGGTGGAATAGTCTTGGTGGTCGAAGATGTTGAGAGGTTTAAAAGCTGGAATGAAGTTTAAAAGTCTTATGAACAGGTGAAACGAGATTCACAGGTACATAAACCTAGAGCCGGAGGCTTCAAAGACGAAAGTTTAACCGCAGTCAATGCTGAGGATATAGAAGGACCACGTCTGCAGACTGTATAACGGCGACGACGAACCGAATTCCATCCATTCAACATAGATATCGAAAGCTAACAATCCCGTACTCCCGACTTAGACGAAGTAAAGATTGCCATATCTAAGCTAAAGTCTAATAAAGCCGCTGGAGCGGATGGCTTGAATGCCGAGCTCTTTAAAGCAGCTGGAGATAATTTGGTTAGGAGCATGCACCAACTTATCCGAAAGATATGGTCGGAAGAAAGCATGCCCGATGAATAAAACCTCAGTATTGTTTGCCCGATCCTGAAAAAAGGAGACCCTCTAAACTGCACCAACTAAAGAGAAATCAGTCTACTTAACATCGCCTATAAAATTTTCTCTGCCGTAATGTGTGAACGTCTAAGGCCCATCGTCAACAACCTGATAGGTCCTTACCAGTGTGGGTTTAGACTAGAAAAGTCCACTATCACATTGCGATAGATAGTGGGAAAAACCCAAGAACTTCAAACCGACATCTTTTCATCGATTTCAAGGCCGCATTTGAGAGCATCTACATGGACGAGCTGTAATAAGCCATGTCTAGTTTTAGCATCCCTGTCAAACTCATCCGTTTGTGCAGGTTGACCATGGAGAATTCACGCTGCTCTTTAAAGGTTGCAAATAACTTAACCTTTCGATGTCAAAAAAGGTTTAAGACATGGTGATGCGCTGTCATGCGATTTTTTAACATTGTAGTTGAAAGAATAGTGTAGAGTTCGCACGTCAACACTAGAGGCACTATCTTTCAAAAGTCTGTGCAATTACTAGCATATGCCGACGAGATTGAGATAATCGGAAGAACTCAGCGTGATGTCAATGGGGCCTTTGTTAGTATTGAGGCAGAGGCCGACAAAAATGGGTTCAACGGTAAATGATCGCAAAACAAAGTACATGCTGTCGTCAAAAAGAACCTACAACACCGACGTCTTGGTCAAAATGTCACCATCGACAGACGTAACTTTGAGGTAGTCAAGGACTTCTTCTACCTAGGCTCCGCTGTAAACGCAGAAGACAGCACCAGCGCTGAGATCAAACGCACAATAACTCTTGCTAACCGGTGTTTCTTTGGGCTAAGAAAGCAATTGAGTATTAAAGTTGTCTCTCTAGGGACCAAATTGTCGCTATATAAGACCATTATCATCCCCGTCCTGCTATACGGTGCAGAAGCATGGACTATGACAAAAGCGGATACAAGCACCTTGGGTCGTTTCGCGAGAAAGTTCTTCGTGTGATCTACGGTCCCGTACGCATCGAAGGGGAGCTGTATGGGCTGTGCAGCGACGTAGACTTAGCCAGAAGGGTAAAAGTGCAATGATTAAGATGGCTGGGTCACCTAGAGCGCATGGAAACCAATGCTCCGGCCCGGAAAGTCTTCGAATCCGTACCCACAGGACAGCGCAGTAGAGTAATACCGCGGATCAGGTGGCGAGCACAAGTAGAAAATGATCTCACCCAACTTGGAGCGCGAAACTGGAGACATCTAGCTAGCAACAGAGCTAGATGGAGAAGTTTGTTGGGTGAGGCCCTAGTTCACGGAGGACTGTAGCGCCACCTTAAGATAGTAGGTTTGGGAAATAATTTGGTATCGAAGTATAGTTTTTGAATGTGTGTTAAAAGTTTTTGAAAAAACTTTATTTTTTGCTATAGAGAAGACATTTGGTGTGTTGAAAAATCGTTTAAATGCTTTATATGTTTCCTCAAATACAAATTTAAGTGTAGAATTTAATTCCTCTTGTCGAATTTAAATAACTTGACAGTTTTAAGTCAAAGTGAATTTTAGAACCTAAATGATAGGTAATAAGCAATTTTGTTGATTGTTTAAACTTTTGTTATTTTATGTTTTCTTATTAAAGTTTCTAAAAGACCTAATTAAAATTTTACAGAACAGACATTTGTTATGCTGAAAAATCTATGCTATTTCGTCAAATCCTTCTCAAAAATCAAGTCTAATGCATTATATATATCTTTTAATGTTAATAATGCAATATCCTATTGTAGAATTCAAATCACAGCTTGTTTTTTTCGAGTGTCGTAAGCTTTGTCGGCCAGAAGAATGTTTTTTTTTTTTTTTTTTAAAAAAAGGCAATTGAGAAAATGTTCGTTTGTAAACGCGTAGTTCTCACCTTGATGTGTTGGGAGGGCTTACGTCTGACTCTCCAGCAATCCAGACAGTGTTTCAGGCAACGTTATTACCTATTATCTCAAGAGTCGGCAGAAGTTACGGCTGTCGGGGATGGCTTGGCGTCGAAAGAGAAGCCACTTCATGGGCGTTTCATGGACTTTTCTGACTGCGACGATGAGGAGAATTGCCTCCTGGAAGATGCCTATCAGTCCTTCGCAAGCTCCAACACTAATGTCACGGTGGCCAAAAACCTTGCTACAAGCCAACAGCGATCCTGTGCCCAAAGCCCCCATTCCAAAGGGACTGGTGAGGGAATGTGGTATCAATGATATACAGGCCAATAGAGGTAAATGAACAAATCCACCAAATTTTCATTGAAATCGCAAACAACAGGTGGTTAGCTTTTGAAACTTGCGGAGTTCCCAGGAATCAATGGCATTTCAAAGCTAAAACAAAATTCCTTTTGAATCTAGGTAGGACTCATCTGCGCTAACTTATAATAGGTGTCCTAAATGGTCACAATTCAATTGGCACCCAACTGACCAGAACGGTTATCGGCTCATCCGATGTATATGGAAGATGTGAGGAGGAGGAGGAGATGGAGGAAGAAACCTTCCACGTTCAATGCAAATGCCCAATCCTAGCCAAAAGAAAAATTAGGAAATAATTTTTTCTACGAATTATTTGACGTCTCTTCCTTGCCACCTAAAGACATTTTTGTATTTTTCCAGATATCAGGATAATTCTAGGAGGCCCTTTCGACCTGAATCCCCTCAAAGATTCCCATTCCCTATCCAATACTTACCCCTTTCATGGGGAGCACAATTGATCGGAAGAGATCCAAGTGTTTATTAAATACATAATTAACACGTTTTTTTAACCCTGCACAGGATTTTTTGAAGGCCCTTTCTGCACATCTTTATATTTTTATTTGTAAAGTATCTTCCATTTACGATGTTTTTGGATTCTAGCATTTGTATAAATGTCTACTAAAACTCTTTACAAAAATTCAAATCCAAAAATGAACTAACTTAAAGGAACCGGATAAAGCTATCTCCATTTTTGTACCTATTTACTTGTAGAATTTTTTGATAAGATAATCGTATCCATATAATTTGTAAAAGAAATTTATGTTGTCGAATTTTCTTTTTTTGAGTCACGCCATCTACACAATATAAATATGTTCAAGCGTTTTCTTGATGTACTAACAAAACTCTTTAAAGAATTTAAAGAAACAACATCGTCATCAGACTTATGTACCAATAACAATGGACTTTGTGTTGTGTTTTATATTAAGTAATCCATAATATTTTCAGAATGAATCATCAACTTTGATGTTCTCTTATAACTCATTAAATCTAAAGGTAAGTAACAAACAATTTTTGCCCATTTAAATGAAGTGCAAAATGTACATAATTTTAAAGAAAAAGCATAAATAGGACCTTAAGATGTTTAAATAAACTTCTTATTCAGGTATAATGCAAAAACAAAACAAATTAAAAAAAATCGAATTTCTTTAAACAAAAAACTATACAAAAAATCTTACGCGATTCGTTTCAAAACCTTGATTTTCAAATTTGAAGAAATCAACTCAATGGCTGTAGGGGCGAGGACAGCCAGAGGGACGGAATGGGGGACACACTTTTTTCGACTTCTCTACGACGACGGTAATGTCATGTTTGATTAAAGTCTCAAGTTCGATGTTTTTTTACAAATGCAATACAAACCGTTTTGCATACAGTCAACTGCCTCTAAGTCGAACTTTCACAAGATGTCATAACAATTTCGAGCTTGAGGGAGTTTTTAAAAAATAGGAGTTAGCGCAATTAATATTCCTTTTTTTGTGTTGAATATAAGAAAAATAACAATAAATAAACAAAAGCATCTTACTTTTAGTACCCGTAGCGTGATAGTTAGTGCGTTGGACTGTC
The DNA here is from genome assembly GCF_945859685.1 of Eupeodes corollae. Lineage (NCBI taxonomy): Eukaryota > Metazoa > Arthropoda > Insecta > Diptera > Syrphidae > Eupeodes > Eupeodes corollae. The sequence continues at coordinate 160,899,455 of NC_079147.1, forward strand.
ATGTCAGAGGTCTTGGCTTCGATCCCTGCCTGTGCAACCTAAATAGTTTTTGTCACGGGTACTGCCTCTTGCGAGGAATTGACAAATTCTCCAAGAGTAATTCTTGTCATGAAAAGTGCTTTCCCAAATATGCCCTGAAAACAGTACTCGCACACAGGAATGGTTGAGAGGTTTCAGTCACTAGACCCTAGTTCTCAAACGGACTGTTGCGCCAACCAATTTATTTATTTCGTAAAAAGATCTTCGGTCATTCAAGGACGTTGGTTTATACATAATAAACTGGCAAAGATTTTATTTTATTAAAACAGCGAGGATTTTTTCTTTACCCGATGAATAAGTGCTTAAGCTTTTCTAAGCCTGTCATTTTGGACCCCAAAAGGCATGTTACTCTTTCTCACCTTTCAAAAATGTCTCCCCTTTTTAAAATACAAGGTATTTCGTTTCATTGACATTCAAAATTTCGCCCGATTTAAATCTCGGAGAACTTCTAAAATCTGTTGTTTCCATTTATTAGCTTTATTATTATCAACAGAAGCACTTTTTCCAGACAAAACTTTGCTATGGATACTATGCCTGGTTTTAAGTCTGTCTGATTAGCCAACCATCACTTGCCTTGAAATAAGAATATCCTAAATAAATAAATTGGGTGGATCAAAACTCCTTTGGGAACCAGGGCCTAGTAACTTACAACTCTCAACTATTCCTGTGTGCGTGTACTGTTGTCAGGAATGGAAGGACCTACAATTTTAGGCCGAATCCGAACGGCTAATTTGAGAAGGCACTTTTTCAGGACAAGAATTATCCTTGAAGGATTTGTCAATTCCTTGCAAGAATATCCTAAGCTGTCTGCAAATTATATGGAAAATTGAAGTGAATGCAAAAATATGGCGTCAAATTTTGTGTAAGAGAGAAATTCGACTTAAAAAGAGTTCGACTTAGAGGGAGCCGACTGTGGTTCCTATATGTCACAAGTAAAAAGTATTGATCGATAATGTGTTCTTATTATATGCTTAACTTGTCCAACAATTCTTAAGATGATGATCGATTATTTTGTTCTTTATTTACAAAATATCTCCTGTTTCCTTATTGATAAAGGTTCATGATCAATTTATTGAATGCTAGTTAAAAAAAAAGTTCAAAGATTTTATCACTAGTCTACGGGTTAATATAGGATGATGGATGTTGCATCACGTATTGTTGTATTTTATATTGCTGTTTAGTTAAAAATAACTAAAACAGGTGAATACAATTTTTCAACAATTGTAAAGCATTTCAAAAATTTAAGTGGTAAAACAAGTTAAATCTGAGAGCGAGAAAGTGACATTTCAGGTGTAGGTAAATTGCTAACACTTTTAATGGTGAAGAAAGAGAAAATTCATAATTATTGACGCGTACACGTTTTAAACAACATTGTCATGTCAATCTTTTTCAGTATTTCTATGCAAAACGGTAACACGCCACGCAACAATATTGAACCTGACTTTTATGTGGTTATATCTAAACATATCTTTGTAATAAATTCTCATTTTTTAAAAGATCAAGCTTAATAAAATTTCCAACCAGTTAGAAACAATAACAACAAAACTGGTATTTGACAGCCTGTTGTCATCATCGCAGTCGGTGGGTTGTCATTGTCATAAAATAAAATCCCAAATAAAACCCCAGTAGTTGATTATAATCACTCAAGACTGAAGTTTGTGAGCACATTTTTATGACATGAGTGAGAGCTGAGAAACAAAATGACTCTCGCATCGCGTCAACCGTCAACATGAACAAGTGTTTAATATTTGTCTATGGACGACGACGACGATGATGATTCACGCATATTTATTTGAGAATCTTAATGAAAATTTAATTAGATGTAAGCAGGGTTCTAGTTGGCAAAATAGAAACTTCCGGCGGTGAGACTTTAAATATGGATTAAGAAAAGATTTAGGAGTGAATCATTTAAATATTAACCATTTTTGGAACACTTACTTATATTATACGCAATTATGACTAATTATTATTGTCAAGTTAAGCGGGAATAATATAAAATTAACAACTTATTGATGGCAATTTTATGACGCAGTCGTACGGTTTGGACTTGGAGGAGTGCACATTTGAACAACAAGAACAACAGTTTCTGAGCTCCTTGAATTCAATATAGAAAAACAATAAAAACCATAAAATCAGCATATGATTGCAACGGATGTTTTTTAGACGTATGGTTTTCAATCTGGTAATACTTTTTCGCTGAGTCGGTCTTTTTGACAGCTGTCACTTGATTTTTGCTCAGTTTGGTGTGACATTTCATAGTAAATAGAATTACTCCTAAACAATGTTTGCAAATCGGACAAAAAATTTAGCATAATAATGGTTCGTTTCCCGATATCAACGAAACAATCAATTTATTGAACGAAACTTTTAGTGTACGCATTATCTCCAAGCCATGCTACAGACCCACGTAAAAGAACACCTCTGGACTATTTTTAATGGATTTTGGTGAAGTTGCCTGTCCACGCCGATAAGCTTTGGACATTAGAAAAGTTCAAGTAGCGTTAAAAAAGTATTAAATACATTGCTTTTGTTTGCACCCTTTATTAAATCTTTCGTTCAATTTGCAATGTTTATTGAAATATTAAAGGCCCAACTATAATAGGCATAAGCAAACATAAGATTATGTCAAAAACCCAACGAAAATTCACTTAAGTTTGCAAAATTACTGCATATCCATAATGCAATTTTGCTGTACAGTTATATTAACGAAAATGTAAGTATGTATTCATACAATTTTGTTGGTTTTAAATAATATTTTTCATAATTATCAAGGGCAAAAACAACAAACAAGGCTCAATACCAGAGACTTTTTCAATTAATGAGTGAGAATCCAAATTTGGCCCAAGGATTCACAAAGCTGGAAAAAGAAGAGGTTTACGACTTTTGGGAAAAAGTTAAAGTAGTTTAGCTAATTAAATACGCGCAAAAAGAGCATAATTTTTTTCAAACTAAATTTGTAAACCCAAGATCACAGTTTTGCTTACATAAAACAGCTTTGATATAAAACAGCTGATTTCGAAAACAAGAATGAAAGCGTTCAAAGTGGCAATGCTTTTTTGGATTCCACTCTGATTGTGTGAAGACAGTTTGCGTAGATCGGGGCGTATATGTCAGTGCGGAATTTTTTACCATGGAATTCGTGATAGGGCTGATTGAATATTGCTTGATTTGACTTTCTTTAACTTTAAAACTAACTCTTGTAAGAGTTTGAAATGAAGTTTGTAAATAAAAAATGATTTATAATTCTTCAAGAAAAGTTGTCTTCTCTTTATTTTAAAGCTTTAAATCGAAAATTAACTTGCTCCTGTGATGTTATTTAACAAGTGGTAAGAATAAAGTGTCCAAAAGCACCAAATATAACTAACGAAATCTCATTGGATTTATTCATCAAAAGAGACTGGCCCAACATTTTAAACGATTTGGTAAAATGATAAAGCTATTTTTATTAATTTACTAAGCTTAAAAGGTGGCTTACCCAATTTTAGACCATTTTAATATCTTACTCTATCTTAACTAATTGTAAATGTTAAAATCACGCAACGATGGCTACTTTAACTTTTAGCAATTTTCTAAATCCATTTGACATCTGTACTACTCTTATGCGAGCAGATGGAATGGTCCAGTCAATAGTTTGGAATTCCAATTAATAGGTCTGTTCAAGCGTATTTGCTTTGTTTGTTTACACGAACTGTCCTTTTTCAGACATGTTTGGATGCTCGTTTTTTTTTAATAAAAGTCAATTAGCAATTTACTAGTTAGCTTTTCTTTTAAGAGTTACAATATTTCCTAAATATTTAGCTAATAGCTAACTATTAAATTGTTAAATCTTTAACAATAATAATAATGAATAACTTGGATGGCGCAATAGTCCGTTTGAGAACTAAGGCCTAGTGACTGACAACTCTCAACCATTCCTGTGTGCAAGTACTGTGGTCAGGGATGGAAAGGACCTACAGTTTTAAGCCGAATCCGAACGGCAAATTTGAGAAAGCACTTTTTATGACAAGAATTAATCTTGGAGAATTTGTCAAATCCCAAAAGAGGCAGTACCCGTGTAAAAAACTTTAGGTGGCATAGGCAGGGATCCAACCCAAGACCTCTCGCATGACAATCCAACGCACTAACCATCATGTCACGGGTACCATAATAGTTTGTTTAAAATTTTGTGACACTAACTTTTATTTAGAAATTAGGTATTTCTCAAAGTACGGAAACAGTCAAAATCAGCTGATGTCATTATTTGATTGTAGTTTGTTAACCAATAGTTGAATTCCTTTCCCCAACGCATTTGGATGACAGCTGTCAGATTTAAAGTTCATCGGTTCAACCTCGCTGCTAATCTACCAAAACCGATGAGTGGAAATTTGCTGAACTTCGAATAAAATATTAAACCACGGTTGTTCGTCCAGTAAAGTCACCGTAGATTTTACACACAAATGCTTTAATCGGATTTTTCAAGAAAAGGATGCATTTATAGAGAAATCGATTCTTTTCAATTTCATTCAAAATGGCTGCCAAAGTAAAGTACTCTAAGGAAGATTTTATTCAATCTAAGTTGAAAATAACTTGAGGATTTTCATTTTTAACTATTAATTTTATTTACTTTCACTCAAAGTTGTCGTCGTTTTAAACTTGACATTTTCAACTTTAGAGTTAATCAATTTAAGATTTTCAAAACTCCTGACAAAAATTAAATTTTTAGAGCAAACTTGGATATTGACTTAGAGATATTGATTTGGTCGTGTTCATATTGATATAAATAGACTAGAATTATGTTTTAATAGCTCCTAAGTCAAGTTGGAATTTTGTTATATTAATTGGTTCAAGCCCGACGTATTTATATGCATTGTAGGTTAGGTTAGGTTAGGGTTATGTCCACTTTTTTAAAAATTGAGTTTTAAATGTGGATTTGAAGGGTTGGCAGCATTGAACATATTAAAACTCAACTAAGCAAACACAGTGTTCGGCAATATTTTCTAAGCGACTGGAGCTTTAAACTGCTTTGGAGGCAGTACAACAATGCAGCTGACACCAGTATAATATCACTTTTTCTGGGAAATTTTTCGACGAGACTTCAACCGTAGCTTTGACACACCTGCGACGGATGCTTGTTCGGAGTGCATTAGATTAAAGTCTCTTGTTAAGTGTTCACCAGGAAAAGAAATAGTCTTGACAATTTCAAAGTATGCGGTGCATAAATTGCTCCAAAAATCCTCTGAAGAAATCTTTAAGTTTTCATTTGAAAAAATCAGAAAAAATCTAGTTTTACCAAAAGTTCCTGATCAAGCTGCATATTATTCAAGGCAACTCTATCAGTATAATTTCACAATCTGTATAGGGACATCCAAAAACAAACAAACATCCGACATTGTTAAAGTTTATTCTTGGTCTAAAGATCAACGGTTTAAAGGTTCCAACGAAATCGCATCAATTTTAAATTGAGCTGTTCTAAAATTCAGATATTTTCGGATGGCTGCAATGGCCAAATCAAAAATATAACTGTTATTGGGATGCAGGAAAAATGGCTTCTTGAGCTTTCGCCTCCGAATATAAAATCCATCGAATTCGTTTTTCCAATCGTTGGCCATTCGTATTTACCATCTGACAGGGTTTTCGGTTGCTTTGAAAGGGAGCTTAAGAAAATGAACAATTATTCAGCCAGAAGAATACAAACAAATATTTGCAAAATATGGACAGGTTAAAACAGTTGGAGAATCTTCGACTTTAAATTTCGGTTGCCAAAAATGTTAAACATCCTCAAAACACATCATGCTTTTAAAGCAAAATAAAAATATCGTGGTCAAAGGAGAATTAAATTATAAAGTGGATTCGGGAAGTTTTAAATCCATCACTAAAAAAGGAAAAAGCTTAAGATTTATAATACCAGAATTGCTTGATAATAAGGTCCCAGTAAAAAAAGAAAAGCTAAAAGACGTTGACAAATTACTGGTCAAACATTTATGTAATTTTTGCTCCTGAAAAACAATTTCAAGAAATTCAAAATGATGACGAGGAAACTCCACGAGGAACAAGAAGAGTTCACAATTTAAAAAAAAATATTATTTTCCTTCTGTAACTTTAAACTTATGAATTACAATGTACATATTTCTTTTAAACTTAATGCAATAATTATTAACAATAAACAATAAAAAAAATAAATTATTTATCATAAATAAAGTGTTTCTATTGAATTACCTATTTTAACATTTTTAAGAGTGTTGGTATCAAAACTGTTCATATCCAAATTGTTTTATAATTTTTGCTTTTGAAAACTAATCATCTCCATACATTTGCAGCAAAACTCATCATATCCAAATTAAATATCTAAATAACTTTTAAAAGCAGCATAGGTACAATATATATTTTTTAAGAAGCGAACATTTTAGGAAACCAAGATAATTAAGATTTTTAACTGCGGAGTTAAGAATAAGTTTTAACTTGTATCTCAAGTCTAGAGTTGGAATCAAATCTTAAGTTGATTAACATGAGAGAAATGGTCCTAAATAAGTTATAAATCATTTAAAAATCGATCAGATAGATCTTTTTGAAGTGTTACATTTGTATCTTCTTACAAAGAAGGTAATATTGGCTGCGTTCAATCTCAGACAGATAGGGTATCCGGATACCTTTTTGTTAGTGTGTTACGTGTAAAATAACAGCTGATCAAAAACAGCTGAGATGTCAAAAAAGGAATCCAAAGGTATCCAAGAATTTCGGGGGTGTGTAGGTATCTGACTGAACACTTGAATTTCAAGAAACTTGAAAACTGATTTCAGCTTTTTGTATTTGTTGGCAAACAAGAAGATACAAAATGTCAGTTGAAGTTGTATTTGAGGATGTTCTGTACATAATAGACGATGAAGAAGCTATTTGACTCCAAATTTTAAATGTTTTGTCTTACAACAATTTACAACTTCTCTGCTTTCTGTGAACAGCTAAAAGTTGTTTTTATTTTTTGACAGCTATCTCAATACAGCAATCCAACTCGTTCAACAAGGTATCTACAAATCCACCCTATCCAACACGAGATTGAACGTAGCCATTAAGAAACCCATAAAATGACAGTTTAAAATCGAATAAACTTGAGTTTTGACAAGCGACAAAATAAGCCTCGTCATTTTACTCCATGATTTCTGTTGTAGAACTCCAAAAGAGGAGTAAAACAACAAGGCTGATATTTGTCAATTGTCAACAATTAAATTGATTCTTTTTTAAAATGTCATTTTGACAGTTATGTAATATTCGGACTCATCACAACTATACACACGATATTGTAGTCACTCATAAAATCAATACAAAATGTTAGGTAACACAAATAAAAACCAATTAAATAATTAAAACAACCTATTCAAAATGTATAAAGATAGAGTCTCTTCATTTAATCATAGAAACCTTAGCAACTAAAAAGGCATACAGAAGCATTTTTTTAAATAATAAAAACGATAAACTCACTTTTTATCTCTTTGCTTGATAAATCCTTTAAAGTTTGGTGATTTTTGTATCTGATTGCGCCTTTCTTTTCAATGAATCAGCAACATAAAATATCCACTATCAACAGCAAATTATTATTTTTGAAAATAAGAACAACTTATCACTCGAAGAGCAAAAATAAAGAACAATATTTTTTGTAAGTTAGGGTGCAGCACTTTTAATGCCGATAACCACTTCCTCCCCTTTTGAGTAAACTTATAACGACAATAATTAGATATTTTAAAAATTTATTTCTTTGAATTCGTTTCTTCACTAGAAAGCTATTTGATACATTTTTGTCTTAAGATTTTGTAAGAAATGTGATTGCGACAGTTGAATTTTAAGTAAGTTGAACCAAATACGAAGCAAACTTTTTTAGATATATGTACGACTAGAAAGGTTTAGATTAAGATTAGTCCAACTTTTAATTTATATGCAATAATTGTAGCCGTTTTTGAGTTTGTTCATCTGCATTTAAAGTGATAAAAGTATCTAGGAGTTCAAGAACATAACAAGTTGAACAGAACACCTATATTTTGCCTTGCAAGTGCGCGATCACATTAAATAAATCTACACTCGATCACGTATGCTGAGCAATACCAATGATAATTTTTATTTGTTGTTCGCTTCAACGCGTCAATATTGTAGATAGATATGTGGGTTTGTATCAATAACTGTTAACTAACCTTTGTAACTTTAATAATTTTATATTTTGTTAACTATGATTATCAAACGAAAAGTTTAAACAAAGCCCGATAGGGTGTTGGCGCTATGATCGTTTATTTTGCGAAACAATGATTTACGTAATAAAATCCGAAAACGGGTTAAACCACCTTGATTATATATAAAATATGTATAATCTTTGTATTGATGTATTAAATCATTCAAATTAAAAAACAAAAAAGGTTTATTTTTTGGACCTAAATGTTTTGCTCCCAAGCGACCACCTATTACCAACGCACACACACGAAAAACACAACCGATCGAGGGAACGGCTCGATAGATACTCGAGTTTTAGAGTCAGCTAGAACGCGGGGACTGAGTGAGATACTGCTAATTTGAAATTGACTGATTCATAATTTCGAGCAGCGATGTTATAGGGACATACACTTCAAAAGATGGACGGTACAAAGTAAAAGGGAATTTGAAAAAATTATATTTATACTATATTTATATTTATTTAATATTTTTTTACAGATAAAACCCTAAGAATTTGAAACATTATAATTTATTTTTTGCGTAGAAAAGCTTAATTCAAGCAAAGAATTGACAACGCAAAAAACAAGGGAGAGTAGGTCGCACGAACTTGCTTGCTTCTGTGTCCAAAGAGTCTGTTTTAAAATAGTGGTGCGGAATTTCAAACAACGTATATTTTTTTGTGGAAATTGTTAAAGTAGTTTTTTTATTATATTTTTTAAAAATGCTTTTTCTGTAAAAAAAATTATTGGACCGTTTTCAAGATATAGAATTTAAACAAGAAAGATCCTGGGATGCGACCCACACTGATAAATTCTTTCTGTTTTGTTAAAAAAAAGTTGTCAGTTGAATTATTCTTAAAAAATTAAAAATTACTAACAATATTTTGAAAAATATGAAATAGTTTGATTTTGAAATCTATTTTTGCTAACGAGATTTTTAATCCAAACCCCAATGTTTACCCATTTAAGTAGCATTTCTTAAAATTTGTATTTCTTATATAAAAAAAAATTAAAATTGGATGAATGAAATTAATTTAAAGTCAATATCTTCTATTGTTCACGAGATATCGAGGACCGAACATTTATTTTTACCGAATTTGTGTATTTTTTCCTTTTGTGGAACCGCTGGATTTTTATAAATAATTTAATGAATGTCGAACACACTGTTATCTGTGAGATAAAACAAGTTGGAATCCAATACTTTTAATTTTGGAAATGATATTTGGGTCGAAAGTACATTTTTACTAAGTTTTTGTTTTGTATTGTTTGTATTGTCTTTTTGGGTTTTCATTGTTTGTAAAAAAAACTCAAAATTTTACCAGATTTCAAAAACGTTATTCTTCGTGTAACAAAATTATTTTGGAAGCAAAATCATTTTTTGTTCGTAAGATATTCGAGGTCACAATTTTTTTTTTCAGTTTTTTTTATTTATAAAAAACAATTATTTGGACTTTTTTCCAAAAATATATTTGTTTGGATATATAATTACAATATATAATTTAAAATTGAATTCAATTCTCTAGCGTTATTGGTTCATGAGATATTTAGGGTTAAGTAAAATATTCACCTTTTTTTAAATTGCTATGGTAAAAAAAAACACCGACGAAATTTGTTGAGAGTCATTTCTGCATCTTTTTGCATTATTATCCTTATAACAGAATGTATTTGACGTCGATATCTCTACTGGTTCTTGAGCTATGGAGGACGAAAACGTTGCGAACGTACAAACACACGTACACACAGACATCTCTCTAAAAATCTTTTATTTCGACTCTATTGATCTTTAAACGTCGAGAAATTTTAAAATTTTCAATTTGACAAATCGGACCGATTACAATAGGTACTTCCTAAGGGGAGTTAAAAACTTTATAATTTTTTTTTAAATAAATAAAAAAACAGTTAATGTTTGATTATCAAATATTATTTAGCTGTGGGTTCCTGAGAAATATAAAAACAAAATAAGAGTATTATGGGGGGTACCTTTCAGGAACAAAAAATGTATTACCAAATTTTGTTCTTAAATTGTCTTGGTTTTAGATTAAGTTCTTGTTATTTAGTATTAAAATTGTTCTTGGGCCGAAAGGCAGTAGTTATAAGATAATGGATTAACTTAACTTAGCATAGGGCCAGTAAGATATTTTTTAAGTTTTTGAAATGTACGCTCATTTTTTTAAGAATTTTTGTCCAGCTTTAAGATAGCTTTAAGATTATGATAAAATAAAAAAAAATATATTTTTTTTTTGAAAAAAGCCAAGTTAAGAAACAAATATTACAGTTTGTTTTTTAGTACTCGTACATTCGAATCTTACGTTTTTGACAAAACAAAATTGTTTGGACTATTGTTATTTTTTTAAACTTTCTTTAACACAGATGAATCAAAAACAAATGAAAGGGTTTTTCAATGAACAACTGAAAATATGCCTCTCAATACGCCTTCTCAATCATTAAAGCGTGTTCTAGGCTGAATTTTTGGCGATGAAAGAAGTCTTGCCCTGGCTGGAAGAAGATTCATTGAGCTTAATATTCATGACCAAAAAAGGTCATAAGTTATGATTTTTTTTTTAATTATTAACAAGAAAAAAAGGTCATAAGTTATGACCTTTTTCTTCTGGTTAATAATTTATTGTAGTTTAAGCAGTTACTAAGCAAAAAGAAAAAACAGTAACATAAGTTGAGGAGAATACTATCGTTTATGGCTTCACAATCACAGTTTTGTACTTTTCAAGGCTTCACTCATATAAACACCTGTTTTTTCAAATGAATATCTAATATTGAAATGAATTGATTTCTTTTGTATTTGAAATTAAATTTGCGGATCGCGGGGTAAAAACATTTCTTTCGAAATGCTGTTGTAAAATAATTTGGAAATAAATGAATCGTTTTGTTCGAATATTTTAAAAACAAAATTAAATTGTCAAAGAAATATGTGTAGAAAATCCTTGCAACAACTAGAAGGGTTGGGAATGGAGCCCAATATCGATGTGTTGCATTTATCCACGGAATTAAGTAAGCAACCGCCTGCACTATGCAGAGTAGTTAATCGAGTGGCGAATATTCTCATTAATAATTTTTTCTATTCTATTTTCTGAACACAAAATTCTTCGAACATAGCCTTAAAAAAATACTTAATCTTTATGAAAACAATAAACGATTTACTTTGCAACTTTTCAAAACATAAATTATTGTGAAATTGTATTTTTAATAATTAATGAAGCACTTTGACTTTTCAATTTTTAAATAAAGGCTGAAAAATGAACAGTGCAAAGTTTTGTCACTTTGGAAATAGTGTTAAATGCTTTGAATGCCCCAAATTTTTTTCTATAAATCAATCAAATAAGAAAAAAGAGATTTCTGTGAGATAAAAATTCAATTTCTTTCGTAGTATTCTTTAGCCGAAAAATGTTTTTTTTCGAGGGATCGGTTAGAAATGCTGTATTTTAAAATACTGTATGATCAAAATTCTGTATGATACTGTGCGATACTGTATTGTAATAATACTGTATGATTAATATTCTGTATTTCAAAATATTTTAAATTTAAAATACTGTGTCTCAAAATGCTGTAAAATTGTCAAAAAAAACTCTATCTCATAATACTGCATAATACTGGAAGTTTTGACTGATCATTTAGTTTGGTAAAAAGTTTGTGTGTTATAAAAAAGTGCACACTTTATTACATTGTCAAAACGAATTTTGATATACAGAATTTGAGGTTCAGTACTTTGATCATACAGTATTCCGTAGATACAGTATTTTAAAATACATTATTTTGAGATACAGTATTTTAAATTCAGTACTATGATCCATATAGTATCTCGACACCAGTCCGTTTTTGAGGTTCTTGGAGCTTATCGTGTTTTGTTAAAAAGTTGTCACTTGAGTTCTTATAAAAGATTACCTAAAATTTAAAATTCAATATTTTAAACATGATAAAAAAATTTGATTTCAATTTTTTTTTTTCTAAACAAGATCTTTTTTCTAAAACAATGTTTATAAAGTTTTTATTTCTTATATAAACAAATACGGATTGGGATTTTCTAAGGCCAATACCTTAAGTTAACTTTACAACCATGTTTAGCATAGAATGAAATTATTTTTAAATCAGTACCATTCAAGAGATATCGAGAATCCAATACGAATTTCTAATAATCTTACTTATTATTTTGTGTACATTTTAGTTTTCAATAAAAACACTGAACGTTGGATTCTCATAAAATATTTACTGAATGTCGAAAACAATATTTTCTATAAGATAAAATTAGTGTAAAGCCATATTTCTTAAAAGATTTTTTTAATAGTTTTATATTGAAATTATTTTTTATTTTTAATTTATAAGGTTCCTCTGTTTCAATCCTGTATTGATCCTTATAAAGCCAACTTATAAGCTCTACTCAAGTTAAATTATCTAAAGCAGCAAAGAGAATGTACACTTTTGTATGAATATGAACGAATTTGCTTTATTTCATTGTTTCCCTAAAAAATACAATTTCTATAACATCACTGATTATGAGACCAACTCATGGGCGGGTGGATTTTAAGATACTCTACTCAAATAATTTGAGTGAATTGTAATCGTCGCGTTGCGTTGTTGAGTTGTGAGTTTCTCATTATTATCACATTCACACAAAAGACAAAAACATGGTGTCACTTGAGCTGTTAGTGCTTCGTGCTACTTGTTGATTAGATAAATTAAAAGCCAAGATATCTTTTATACATTTTTTTTTTTTTGAAAACTCTACAACCTACAAACTTCTTGCTTTCATGTGTTGATAGATATTTTTTTCGTGCATACTTCGCATCCGATGTTGGAAAATTAGAATGGTTTTTCTTTTTCGGAGCCAAGTTGAGCACTTAGTCCGGGTTACCCTTGAATCTTGAGAAAATCAGGGAAAATCTTATACGAGTACTTACGAGTATATAAGTTCTTTATCTACACTCAGCTACTATATACTAATGATATCATTAGATTTCTATAGATACTCTTGCACACAGAATGTACATTAGTAGATATTTTGTTTTATTCTTGATTGGAATCTTATCTTTTGAGATAAGGGACTAAATGCAATTTCATTGTTATTTAGAATTTAATAATAAGTAGATGCATTTTCAAACATGGTAACAAATTCAAAGATATTCTACAATTCAAAAGCTAGAAAATTTCAAAGCAAACTCTTTGACATTCTCAAATAAATATATAAATACTTTTATCCACTTCTGTAAATAAAATCTACAAAATAAAGTTAAATAAACAATAAATTGAATCATAGAGTGGTTGTTGTGTGCATAAATGTACACATTTTTGTGAGATCATAGTAATGATGTGTGACGTAAGCACTATTGTCAACGACAATCTTTATCTCCAGCACAAAAGATATAAATCGGCCACCGTACCTCACCGCACCGCACCACCATAAATAAGTGTGGTTGTCATAGACGAACGCAGTATTTTAAGGTAATTGCTTTTTTTAATTTTCGTTAATTTTAAAAAGACAATGTAAGTGGGAACAATTAAGGCTGCATTATTTTGCAATTACTTCAAATCAGTTTGATTTTGAGACTATACACTTTAAACTTGCGGTTACGCATTTAATACTTTAGCAAGTCAAGTTGCTGCTAAAAATTCCAGCCTATAGACCCAATGTTGGACCAATTTTTTAAGTAGGTATGGGGCAATTTTGGGGCTGCATTTGAAATAAAAACACGCCAAATGTTTTATTCCAAGGCATCAAATATCTCGGTTTTATCTGCGTAGACAAACGAATTCACACACCCATACAACTAAGAGGCTGGTATGCGACCCACACTGATAACTTCCCATCCCGTGGTGTGAAATTAGTTTGAAAGATATCAAGAACCGAACATTAATTTTTAAAAAATTTGCGTACTATTTCTTGTAGATTTTATTTTTTTTTATGAAAAAACGGACTGTTGGATTTTTATAAAAAAAACTACTAAATATCAAAAACAACATTTTCTGTGAAATAAAAGAGGTTTGAAGACTTACTTATGTACTTACTTAAGGTGGCAGTACAGTCCGGGGCGGACCTGGGCCTCAACCAACATGCGTCTCCTCTCCAGCCAGCTCGGTCCCTAGCTAGCTGTCTCCAGTTTCACACGCCAAGTTGGTTGAGGTCCTCTCCCACCTGGGTCACCTGGGTACGCCGTCCCTCGGGATTGGATTCGAAGACCTTCCGGGCTGTAGCGTTGATGTCCATTCGCTCTACATGACCTAACCATCTAAGCCGTTGGACTTTAATTATGCTAACTAGGTCACTGTCGCTGTACAGCCCGTACAGTTCGTCGTTATATCTTCTCCTCCATTCTACATCTATGCATACGGGACCAAAAATCACCCGAAGAATTTTTCTTTCAAAGCATCCTAAGATGCTCTCATCTCTCTTTGACAGGTTCCAGGCCTCAGCGCCATAAATGAGAACCGGGATGATGAGTCATGAGTGTCTTATAGATTGTGATTTTAGATGCTCGAGAGAGGACTTTACTTCTCAATTGCCTTCTAAGTCCAAAGAAGCAGCGATTTGCAAAAGTTATTCTTCGTTTGATTTCAGCGCTGGTGTCGTTGTCTGTATTAATAGCGGTGCCTAGGTAGACAAAGTCCTTAACTACTTCAAAGTTATAGCTGTCCACGGTGACGTTATGTCCAAGACGTCGTTGTTCAGTGTCCTTTTTTGATGACAGCATATACTTGGTCTTGCCCTCATTGACCACTAAACCCATCTTCTTCGCTTCCGTGGCAATGCTCAAAAACACTCCACTGACATCACGCTTTGATCTTCCAATTATGTCAATATCATCTGCGTATCCGAGTAATTGCATTGACCTGGAAGATTGTGCCTCTAGTGTTGACGGTTGAGTTTAGCACAATTCTTTCCAGAACGATGTTGAAGAAGTAGCATGACAGTGCATCGCCTTGTCTAAAACCTTTTTTGACATCAAATCCATCGGTGAGATCTTTTCCGACCTCGATAGAACAGCGTGATTCTCCATCGTCATTCTGCGCAAACGAACAAGTTTGAAAGGGATGCCAAAACAAGACATTACTCTGTAGAGCTTTTCCCTATAGATGCTATCGTACGCGGCTTTAAAATCGATAAAGAGATGGTGGGTATCGATTTGAAGCTCCTGGGTTTTTTCCAAGATCTGGCGTAGTGTGAAAATTTTGTCGATAGTGGACTTTCCTGGTCTGAAGCCACACTGATAAGGACCAATCAGGTTGTTGACAAACGGCTTCAGACGTTCACATAATACGGCAGAAAGGATCTTATACGCAATGTTAAGGAGACTGATGCCTCTGTAGTTGGCACAGTTTAGAGGGTCTCCTTTCTTATGTATCGGGCACACTATGCTCAAATACCACTCATCGGTCGTGCTTTCTTCCGACCATATTTTGCAGATGAGTTGGTGCATGCTCCCTACCAAGTCATCGCCTGCTGCTTTGAATAGTTCGGCAGCGATGCCGTCAGCTCCAGCAGCTTTGTTTGTCTTAAGTTTAGATATAGCTATCTTCACTTCGTCAAGGTCGGGTAGGCGGAATTGTTGATCTGCGTCGCCGAGGTTGAGTGGTTCTATCTCCCTTACAGCGGAATTCGCTCCGTCATCGCCGTTATATAATTTGGAGAAGTGATCTTTCCATATTCTCAGCAGGGACTGCGGTTCTACTACGATGTTCCCCTGATCGTCTTTACAGGCCTTGGTTCGTGGCTGGTACCCTTGGGAGGTTTTTTTTTTACCTTTTGGTAAAATTTACGAACCTCATTCCTGTTGTGACATCCCTCTATCTCCTCGATCGCGCGCTTCTCATGCTCTCTCTTTCCATCTAGGAAGTCGGTGTTCCTCTCTCCTCTTCTGCTCGTAGAGCTCGAGCAGCTTTGGTCCTTTTGTGCAGCGCCGTTTTGTATGCCTACTGTTCGCTGCGTCCGCTTGACGGCATTCGTCGTCAAACTAGAGGTTTCGCTGTGGTGGTCGTGTGAAACCTAGCACTTCAGTGGCGGCATCTCAAATGGCTGCAAGGCAATGTTGCCACTGGTTTTCAATGCTTAATGCAGGAAGCATAGGATTCCTTAAGGGGTTGTTAGAGACTCGAACGGAAAAGGACACGCCAGTCTCTTGCGATTGTAGCCGTCTATTGGCATTAAAATCTCTTAAGACAATTTTAATGTCATAGCCAGGGCACTGCTCATATGTCTTGTCTAAGAGCTCGAAGAATATGTCTTTGGTCTTTTCATCTTTCTCCTCTGTTGGGGCATGCGCGCATATGAGGCTTATGTTGGCGAATTTAGCCTTGATGCGGATTGTCGTGATGCAGTCTCTCACACTGTTGAAACTCAAGACTTTTTGCCTGAGTCTAGTTCCAACAACAAATCCCCACCCAAATAGACGCTGTCTTTGTTTTCGGTAACAGTCGCCGTAGTTTATATCGCAGATGGGTCCATCCCATCGCACTTCTTGGATGGCGGTAACATCTGCCTTGCAGCAGTTTAGGGCTTCCGATAATTGTTCGGCTGCACGTAGTCTGTTAAGGGACCTAACATTCCACGTACAGATCCGAAGTCCGTTGTCCTTATTTCGCTTGCGAGGGTTGTCAACAGTGAATCCGTCCTTAACCGAGGCTTGTTGGTGCTACGCAACTAAAGGTATTGTTTACATGGCCAGGAAGTCACCCCGACCGCACAACCCCCAACCTGTAGGGCCAGATCCTAAGTATAACTCCAAGAACGGGGAGCCGGATAAACCGCTCCTTACAGGCCTGGGCTCCGAATATGTCGAAGAAGCCCTATAAGGTGTTCACTAAGTAGTTTAACATTACTGGAACTGTAGATGCCTCCGTTGATTCCATCTCGGGAATTCCTCCGCTGCATGCCGTCTGGATAAGGAGAGGTGCCTTAGTGGAAACACCTCCTCCCCCCCTCTTTCGTTTGCTGCCTCCAACAACTTTCCACTGGGGTTGAAACCCAATCTCCAGTTGAGGTACTAGGCACCCGGTGTTCACCACGGGGAGGTGAGAGAAGGAGTTGATAGACAGAGGTGGGTTTTGAGAAAAACCTGTGGCCGCTTGTGTCCACATGTTGAATGCACATGTCTACCATTTGAACATCGAGGTTTGAAGACAAAATCTTTAATTTTTTGAAAATCTATTTAAGCCGAAAAACTTTTTACATAGTTTAAGTTTTGTTTTTCTTTTGGTTTTTATTTTTTGTAAAAAAAATTGTCAACTAGATTTTTCTCAAAATTTTACTGAATGATGACAACAATATTTTTTAAAAGATAAAAGTATTTCAAAGCCAATATCTCAAAGTTTTGAAAAGATATTTGAGCCAAATACCAATTTTTACCGACTTTTTTTTGTTTAGGATTTTATTTTTTATAAAAAAAAACTGTTAATTCGATTTTTCTCAAAATTTTTACAAATGTTGAAAACAATATTTCTTATAAATTAAAATTAGTTGAAAGCCGTAATCTCAAGTTTTTGAAAAAATATTTGAGTTGAAAATTAATTTATTTTTATCTCTTCTGGTTCTTGAGATATGGACACCAAAAAAAACGTCGCGAACGTAAACACGCACAGACATCTCTCTAAAAATCTTTTACTTCGACTCCAGGGATTTTCAATTTGACAAATCGAACCCATTACAATAACTTCCTACGGGAAATTATAAACTAGTCGCAGTCTGACTGTGACAGAACTGTCGTTGTAGTTAACTGACATCTGTCATAATTGTGTCACCTGTCAATTCCTTGTGTAGTAAAAACTTGTCAAAAAAAAGTCAAGTATGTCAAATTTGTGAAATTGTCACTTGTCAAAGTTTATGAGACAGGGTCCCGATCATCGTTGAACATATAACAATTAAAAATGGGATATCTTCAAATTCTGCTCGTGTTTCTACTTAAATATTGTTTTCTTTCGATTGCACATCAGCGCCAGCGGTACATAGTTGCAAATTGTTTAAATGATCATTTTAAATAAGTGCAGATCGATCTAAAGCTAAACCAAAATCCCATTCAAGCTTCCAAAAGTTTATTTTTAACCAATAAATTTATAAACATCCTCATAATGTTTCTCCATAATTTTCACCTAGTATTTAAAAACAAAAAATAAATTATATTTCTTTCGCTTTGTTTCAGCGTAGCGTTAAAATAAATAAATTAACATTTTTATATTCCACTCATGTAAAGAAGGGGTGCGTATATGGGATGCAGTCTACGTACGTAACGTTTATAAGGCAGATAGGTATTTAAGATCGTTGGTACTGGCGTCCGTCGTTTTCGTTGTCGTCATCGTCATCGTCGGCCGGCGTAGTTATTGTTGATTGTTTGTAGATACTTTTTTAAAGTAAGAAGATGATTATGTCGCCTATTGATGTAATTCTTAGTAATGTTGACCTTTTTTTCATTAAAATACATTTCAAGGGTTTAAGATTAAGATTAAGATTAAGATTAAGAATATAACCTTTTACACCTTTATAGGATATGTGAATTATCTCAAACTAAAATAGGAACCTATTTATAGTAAAAACAATTGAAATTGCTTTCAGCTGTGGAGGCATCTGTTGCTTGAGATGAAGTTCAATGTTCTTTTTGCATTGTTGTCTTCTAAAAGAAGTGCACCATAGGAGTTTTCTCGATGAGATTGAGTTACATCAGGGCAGCAGGTGTCTTGAAGAAGATGTGATATATGAGTTTCTGTTCTTCTATTTTCTAAATTTTATGAATGGAAACTTCTTTGGGTATTTTATTATTGTATCGCGTATGAAGTAGAGCTCCGTATTTTACAAACACCAAAGAATAATTTTAGGTTTTTCAAGTGTGGTCATTCTTCAAGCATGTACTTAGATACTTTTATAGAAGTTGTTTTTTCAAGTGCCTGTTGTGTGGCGTCTAGAAATAGTAGAAAATATTTAGTTACAAATACGAACAGGAAGTAAGAAGTTGAATAACATGACATTTATAAAATATGTTCATAAGTACGCACTAGGGTGCTCTTTTTAGGCTTGAACTTGGTGTAAGGTATTTATGTTGACTAAGTTCAGGGTCTAGGCCCTAGTTCACACAATAGCGCCAGTAAGTAAGTTTAGTGTCTATTGTTCTGGTTAAAGGGTTAGACCAGTCTAGAATTTTTGAAAAATCGTTTTTTAACTCAGAGCCATCTTAGTCGTTGGAGTTTTACCCTTCTGGCTAAGTCTACGTCGCTGTACAGCTCGTCGTTTCATATTCTCCTCCACTCTATTTCGATGCATACGGGACCGTAGAGCACAAGAAGAACTTTTCTCTGAAAACGACCCAAGTTGCTTTCATCCGTTTTTTTCATAGTCCATGCTTCTGCACCGTATAGCAGGAAGGGGATGATAAGGGTCTTATAAAGCGACACTTTAATCCTTCGAGATAGGACTTTTTCACTTTCTTAGCGGAAAGAAACAGCGGTTAGCAAGAGTTATTCTGCGTTTGATCTCAGTGCTGGTGTTGTTTTCTGCGTTGACAGCGGAGCCTAGGTAGACGAAGTCCTTGACTACCTTAAAGTTACGTCTGTCGATGGCAACGTCGGTGTCGTAGGTTCTTTCTTGACAACAGCATGTACTTTGTTTTGCCCTCATTAACCTTTAAACCCATTTTTCCCGCCTCTGCCTCAATACTCACAAAAGCCCCATTGACATGACGTTGAGTTCTTCCGATTATGTCAATGTCATCAGCATATGCCAGTAATTGGACAGACTTTTAAAAGATAGTGCCTCTAGTGTTGACGTGTAAGCTCTGCATTATTATTTTAAGTACGATGTTAAAAAAGTCGCATGACAGCGCATCACCTTGTATAAAACCTTTTTTGATATCGAAAGGGTGGCGTACGAATGGTCGACAAAAAAAATGTCGACTGGCCAACTGAAAACTTTACAGACTCTTAAAATGTCGACTGAAGTTTGATCGCCAAAAAAATGTTGCCCATTTAAATGTCGACTATAAAAAATGTCGACTGAAAAGTTGTCGGTTAAAATGTCGACTGTTGTAAAGAAAAAAACATGAATGTAAGCTTTAACAGTTATCTGAGATTTCACATGCATGCGGCGAATGTAAACATTAACAGTTAACCGAGAGTGACTTGTTGATCGACAGTGACAGTGCGGCGCCGCATGCATGTGAACATCATTCACTTTGTCACTGTCGACCTTTTACTAGTCGATATTTTCAAAATCGACATTATAAGAGTCGGCATTTTGTTCGGTCGGTATTTTTATCAATCGACTTTTCGACAATCGACATTATATTGGTCGACTTTTTTAAATCGACATTTTAAAAATCGGCAAATCGTACCCAACCCATATCGAAAGATTCTGTTAAGATGTTTCCAACCTTTATGGAGCAGAGTGAATTCTTCATGGTCATCCTGCACAAACGAACGAGTTTGGCAGGGATGCCAAAACTAGACAAGGCTCTATACAGCTCGTCCCTGCAGATGCTGTCGTATGCGACCTTGAAATCGATGAAAAGATGGTGGGTGTCGATTTGGTGTTCTTAGGTTTTTTCCAGGATCTGCCGTCATGTTAATATTTGATCGACATTGGTCTAAAACCACACTGATAAGGACCTATCGGGTTGTTGACGATGGGCTTTAGACGTTCACACATTACGGCAGAGAAGATTTTGTAAGCGATGTTAAGTAGACTGATTCTTTTATAGATGGTGGTATATCTTACAGATAAGTTGGTGCATGCTCCTAACCAATTTATCTCCAGCTGCTTTAAAGAGTTTGGCATTCAAGCCATCCGCTCCAGCGGCTTTATTAGACTTCAGCTTAGATATGGCAATCTTTATTTCGTCTAAGTCGGGAGGACGGCATTGTTGGCTTTCGTCGTCTATGTTGAATGGATCATTCTGCCTGACAGCGGAGTTCAGTTCGTCGTCGCCGTCGTCGTCGTTGGTGTTCCTCTGCTAAAGAGCTCATGAGCAGCCACCGTTGATTCAGCAGCTCTCGTCCTTTTATGCAGCTCCGCCGTACCTGTTGTTTGGCTGCATTTGCCTGCCGATATTCCTTATCAAATGAGGGGTTCCTTGTTGGTGGTTTTTTGAAACCCAGCACATCAGAGGCGGTATTTCTGAATGCATCTTTGCAATGTTGCCACTGGTTTTCAATACATTGTGTTGGCGGCAGAGAACTTCGAGAGGTTACTTGTAACTCGGTCGGAAAAGGATTTGGCGATCTCTTGTGATTGTAGCCCTTCGACGTTGTAACTTTTCCCATCATCTTCCTGTTTTGCCTTGGGTCTGGAAACCCGAAGTGATACCTTGGCTACAACGAGGTAGTGGTCCGAGTCAATGTTAGCTCCTCGGAATGTTCGGACATCCATTATGCTGGAAGCGTGTCAGGCGGCGATCGCAATATGGTCCCTTATCGGAAGTGTTGTCGTCCCGATTATTCTTAGCGTGGCATTAAAATCACACAGGACAATTTTAATATCGTAGCTAGGACACTGCTTATAGATTTTGTCTAAGAGTCCGAAGAACATATCTTTGGTGTTGTCATCCTTCTCTTCTGTGGGGGCGTGTGCGCATATCAGGCTAATGTTGTCGAATATAGTCTTGATATGGATAGTCATGGGTGCTTGTTGATGCACCTATAGCTCAAGACTTCTCGCCTAAGTATGGCTCCAATGA
Source organism: Eupeodes corollae (assembly GCF_945859685.1). Lineage (NCBI taxonomy): Eukaryota > Metazoa > Arthropoda > Insecta > Diptera > Syrphidae > Eupeodes > Eupeodes corollae. Next base: position 160,921,320 of record NC_079147.1, read on the forward strand.
CAAAGGCGCATCCAAATAAGCGCTGTTGGTTTTCTCGGTAGCAGTCACCATAGTAAATGTCACAGTTTTTCATACTCTTTTTGCCCGGCCCATTTCATCGTATTTCCTGGATGCCAGTGATGTCTGCTTTATAGCAGTCTAGGGCTTCCGCTAATTCTTCGGCCGCACGTAGTCTGTTAAGGGACTTAACATTCCAAGTGCATATCTGAAGTTCCCTGTCCTTAATTCGTTGGCGTAGGTTTTCATTAGTAAATCCGTCCGTATCCGTGGCTTGTTGGTGCCTCGCAACTATGATGTTTTTACGTGGCGAGGAAGTCAGCCCGACGGAAGTCCAAAACTGGGCAGGAATTCAACTTTGGACGAATTTGATGCACTGTCTGAATCCATTCAAAGAATTCTTTCCAATTATCCTCACACTCAAATCCTCATTGTGGGTGATTTTAATGTACAAAATTGTATGTCGAGGTCTTTGTTAAGTTAAATAAATTAACTAAACTAACCCTACTGAGGAAACCAAACAAGCTAAAAAGACCTGCAACAAATAGTACAATGTCCCAAAGGTATTAAACATTTCTGGTCATTTGTGAAAAAACAACACGTCATCCTTGGCTAAAACGTTTGTCCACAATAACACTTGCTATAGAAGCTCGATTGATAAAATAAATTTGCTTGCAGCACAGTTTGCTCTTAATTCGTAAGAGCGCAAACGATTCTATGGGACGCATCTTCTTTTGCACTCGTTCAGTTGCAAGATTACTTAAAGATCTTGGCTTTCGCAAATCCACCCTGTTAGTATCCCCGCTATTGCACTAAAGAAGTGTTCGTTAACACTGCCAAAACTACTGCGTAACCTTTTCCATCTGTCCTACTCTATAGATCACTTTCCGACCGGCTGGAAAACAGCCTATTCCTTAAAAAGGTGAATTCTCCAACCCTCCGAACTATCTCCCAATAACACTCACGTCCCCTTTTTCCAAGCTCTGATTAATTTTCAACTTAAGAAATATCTCTAAGACCGGCAGTATGGCTTTCGTAGAATAGGTTTCATATTCGTTTCTAGATTTACATCTTTATCCTTCGGTTATAGAACTTCATCTTTATCCTTCGGCTATAAAACTTCAACGGTAGCGTTTGATGAGCTCAATAAGTTCCGATTTCGACAGCATTGTCCAATGGGGGCTTCAGAACCGTATAGAATTTAATGCTTCAAAACCTCAATGCTGTCTCCTCTCGTTAAAGCGTAACCCACCCCCAATGTCGCTATCCATCTTATCTGGTTCTAATTTACAAAGCCTTCATTCGTCAAAAACTATAACTTGCATAACTGGACAAGTGCGCCAAAAACAACTTTAAATATCTTGGAGAGAATAAACAAAAATCTTTAAAAGGTTTAAGTTAGGGACAGTCAAAAAAATAAAAAAGCTTACTACGGCTGTTCTATTTTGTAACTAATATTTAGTCGCATAATTGATTTGGGTTAGTTATAAGTATTTCTTTTTGTTTGGGTTGCCGAATGCCCACCAATGCCTAAAAAAGCATCCTTCAAAAGCAAAAGCTTACCTTTAATCACACCTTTCCAGAATGCACAATTTTTTCCGTATAAATTTTCTTTCAATTCGCTCTTAATTGCTTTTGGTATTTAATTTTGTTATAATAATAATGATTGTTTAAATTCTTTCTTCAAAAATAAACAAATTCCTCTTGATTGCAAAGTCAGTTTTGTTAAGATTTCTCGATTAGACAGATCGCATAAGTAATGATTCGGTATTCGAAAAAACTAATCCGAAAAAGGGAAAAAGTATTTAGTACTAATTTTTTCCGTTTCGAATGTCCTATAGAATACGAAATCGAATTCGAAAGAAAAATCACTTTCGAATAGAATAGATTTTCGAAAAGAAAAACAAAGAAGATAAGGTCCCTGTTTCTTGATTATATAACGTTATTAAGCATAAAAAAAAACATTTCAATCAATAATTTTTCTAACATTATATTATAATAAAAGTTCTAGGTTTTAAAGCCGAATAAAAATATGTTTTTTCTTACACTTTTTTTTTATTATAAAACATGCATTGCATGTTTTCTAAAACAAAAATAACGGCTTTAATAGAAGAAAACACAACCTTTTCAAAATGTATAACAGGACAAAGTTTAATTCAAAAACAAATGAAGTATTTTAATTTTAATTAGTACATATTTTCGAGTTCAACACTTTTATCTTTCAATTTATGAAATAATTTCAAAATCATTTTTGAGATACCCAACTTACTTTGCATTGTGTTATTGGATTAATGAATTGAAAATACCATGCGAGATGGTAATACTTTCATCTAGTTAATATGTCATTATTCTATTACATTTCTCATTTGTAACGAAATGTCAAATCTTTGACAGCCCAAATTGTTTTTATTTATTCTGTTTCAGAAATAGTGTTTAGTTGCAGAAAGCAAAAGCAATGGCGTCCGAAAAAGAGAAAACTGAAAAGACTAAAGTAAATAATCAAGTAAAACATGTCCCAAAAGATGCCCAAGTGGTTATGTCTATTCTCAAAGAATTAAACGTAACTGATTATGAACCAAGAGTCATCAATCAATTGCTGGAATTCACCTATCGTGAGTATTTTACAAGGAAAACAGTCGTAAGAGATAAAAGTTCTTTTTATGTTCTTTAGGCTACGTTACTTGCATCTTAGATGATGCAAAGGTCTTTGCAAACCATGCCCGCAAGAAAACAATCGATTTGGATGACGTGAAACTAGCATCTGAGGTTGTGCTAGACAAAGCATTCACATGCCCGCCACCACGACATGTAAGTTTACTTATCTCCGTTTCAAATGAAATCTATGAGTTCAATGTTTATTCTTAGGTGCTAGCTAAATTGGCAGAAGTTCGGAATTCTATGCCGTTGCCTCCAATCAAGCCACATTGTGGTTTGCGTCTACCTCCCGATCGTTACTGCCTCTCGGCCTGCAACTACAAACTAAGGGCAGCCAGTCAGCCCCGAAAGATGACCAAATCCGCTCTGGAGTCACGTTCCACCATCAAGACACAAATAAAGTCTAGTGCTGGCGGCGGCGGCAAGCGACAATCCGCCCTCACACCCAAATCCCAAGTGGTCACAATCCCCAAGCCAGTGTTTAAGTTCACGACCACCGCCAAAACAATTTCTCTCGATAAATCTCAATCCGGTTCAGCAGATTCGCAAGCGAATGCCGATATGAAGATGGAAGTCGACAATGAAGCAACCAACGCAAGTGCAATCGGAAGCATTGGAGGTGCCGTGAAACGAGAACGAGAAGAGGATGACTTCGAAGTTGTGACATAAAATAACCAGTTTAGCGAGGGAAATAAAATTTGTATTTGTAATTAATTAATTTGGATTCGTTTTACTTTTGAAGAGCAATTATGGTGGCACATCCTAGATCCATGATCTGCAGGTACTCAGAGCCCCCATCTTGGAGGCGAAAAGAAGTCTCGCCCAGTTTGTCGCAGATGATGGCTTTCTGCTTGTTTGACAAGTCATTTGATCGAATTACATGATCATTCAGTTGTTCCATCATTTGACCGACACTGTATGCCTCGTAGGTCAAACTTCTAACGAAATCTTCGAGCTTGGCGTAGTTACCGGAACGACAAACGTCCAGAAACGAGGATAAATATTTTTCGGGTATGATTCCTGAGATTTCAAAGAGGTCTTCTGTTGTGATTTCTGCACTGGTCCCCTTGAGATGATAGCAGGACTGCAGAGTTGTGATGGCACGACGCATATCGCCTCCAGATATGTCTACGATTGAATCGAAGGCACTTTCTTCAATCTTCACACCTTCCAATGAGCAAATGTGACGGAGACGTTCGATAATCTAAAAATAAATCAAACAACCCCACATTATAACAGCACACTCTTTTTTCCTGTAATTGGTTCCTTACCTTGTCTCTGCCCAGCGATTTGAAACGAAATTTGGTGCAACGCGACGTAATCGGATCAATGATTCTCGACACGTAGTTACAGACCAAGCAGAACCGTGTACTGCGACTCTCTTTCTCCATCGTTCGCCGCAACGCTGCCTGAGCAGCATGCGTCATAGAATCAGCCTCGTCCAAAATGATAATCTTAAACGGTGGACATGGTTTTCCGTCCGGGCGCACAGCGCTGGCTGTCAATTGAGCGAAGTTCTTAATTTTCGTTCGAACAACATTGATACCCCGCTCATCAGATGCATTCAGTTCCAGAATTCGTTCTTTGAACATGTCGCCAAAGATTTGGCGTGCAGCAGCTAGGATGGTACTGGTCTTGCCTGTTCCTGGAGGCCCATAGAGTAACATATTTGGCAGATCGGCTCCTTCGACACACTTTTGGAGAACAGCAACTACTTCACCCTGTTCGACGACTTCATCAACACGTTTGGGACGGCTGTTAAAAAGTAAGGAGTTTATTGTTGATGATGAACATTCAAAACTGAGTCAGTGCTTAGGACTTACTATTTTTCAACCCATGGAGCAGGGGCCTTGCGTTTTTCTGTAGTTTGTCCAGGTCCATTTGATGAACTTGGAATATTTGATTCAGTATTCAACTTCTCAGTAGCATTTCTACCAGTTTTCAAAAAAGCATGCATTTTAACAACGGTTCAAATAATTAATAACAAATTGATGTTGATGATAAGCAAATATTTTAATCCAAAACCAACTTTCCCGGCTTTTTGTTTGTAACTTCAAGTTTAAATTTTGGCAGTAGTGAGTTTGAGTAGTGGTTTTGTTTTGATGTGTTCACGTGTTTGCAGAAAATAGGTCCGTTCTGAAAGAAACAACATTTTTTCGGGTACAAAAACCTCTTGTGTTTTCTTGTGCCGGAATTTCTGAAATTTTAAATTATTTAAGTTTAATTAGTTTTGAATATTTTATGCGCAAATCTATCTCAATTAGAATTATTTTCTTTCAGAATGTCTGAAAATTTGAGGTGAAGTGTGATTTCTCATTGAAACATGTCAGACGCGAACAGATCGTTAAACGTGTTTGTAGCTGTCAATTTGGTTTGTATGTAAATGCGTTCAATCTCGTGTTGGATAGGGTATCTTGGATAGGTGGATTTTTAGATACCTTGTTGAACGAGTTGGAAAGCTGTCAAAAAATGAAAACAACTTTCAGCTGTTCACAAAAAGCAGAGAAACATTTAATCTTTGAAGTTAAAATTGTGGTAAGATAAAACATTTAATGGATAATTCAACTGATTCGTCCGACGATGATAAATTGATAGGCGCATAACAAACAAAACGAGAACAAAACAAGTCAATTTTGAAGTTTAAAAAATAGACCATTATCACCTTCTAAAATTCAGAGGCAAATAGCTTCTTTATCGTCTATTATGTAAAGAACATCCTCAAATACAGCTTTAACTAACATTTTGTGTCTTTTTGTTTACCAACAAATACAAAAAGGTGAAATCAATTTTCGGCAACTCAACTGTGTTTGATCAGCTGTTATTTTACACGTAAAACACTAACAAAAAGGTATGCGGATACTCTATCTGTCAGAGATTGAACGCGGCCAATATGTCCAACTCAGCAATAGATACGGATTTAAGTATGATTCAATTTAATTTGACAGAAGTCAAGTCTTGTTTGATCGAAATATAATTTTAAGAAAATCAAAACTGATCTAATGTTTTTAACATTTTTTTTTCTTCTTTGCACATGAAATCGCGGTAGCCGCAAGGTGGCGTTGGAAGTTTTATATACAAAAGTTTAGTGAAAATAGCTACAATAACTTATATCACCTTAAGGCCCAATTATAATAGGCATAAGCTAGCATATGCGCTCATAAGTAAACGTGCGAATACAAATAATCTCAATACGAGTGAACATAATGGAGTCTAGCTCCGTTTCGTTCAACTTTTCTTAGTTTCGTTAACTTAAGCAAACTTAAGCAAGAGCGATCCCAGTCGCTCAACGCATAAGTAAAATCTGACATTCAGATACGAGGACAAAATTGCATTATGGCTATCCGAAGTAATTTCACAAACTTAAGTGAATTTTCGTTCGGTTTGGGCATAAGCTTATGTTTGCTTATGCCTATTATAGTTGGGCCTTTAGAAACTAGGGATTTTTATGACCACGTTCGTGTGGCAATCCGATAGGACATCTGAAAAACTCTAGCATATGCACAATAAATATGGACTGCTATTCAATTCTGATGCGCGAATGAGATTAAAAAAGCAACAGCATCGTCAACAACAAACAGTGCGTTGACCAGCAAATATTTTTGAAATATATTGAAAACAACAGCTCCAACTTACAATCAACAGCGAGTAGTGTGTTGTTGTTGCTGTTGCAATCGGTTTCGCTTTATTCCCCCTTAAAAGTGATACTTTCCCTCTTGTAGGCTTGGTGGAAAGAATTAAAACTAATTTTGTAACGCCATCTCTTGTTTCTTTGCTTCATTAATGTTTATTTTTTCAAAGAAACTACATACATCTATTACACTGGAAAACAGCATGTTTGTTGCATGAGATTTCTTAAATGAATCTGAATAATTTTTCCACGCTGATTTCAAAAATATATGCTGTTTTTATGTGGCAGCTCTAGTTTTGGAGTAATGAAGGGATAGGATTTTTCATTGAAAATGCACATATTTTAAGTTTAAAAAATGTATTAAACACATTTATACTGAATAAAATTTTCGTTTTTTGGATTTTCTGGAGTGAGATGTATTATGAGAACTATTTTGAATGCTCCAACAATAATCAGCCATCATATGTTCATTCCAGTACCCCTGATACCTTTCCTCCATAGTGCGAATATCCTGGTGAAAGCGCTCTCCCTGTTCCTCGCTTAGGTCGCCGAGATTTTCAGGAAAATAGTCTAGATGGCTGTGAAGGTAGTGAAGCTTGATGCTCATGTTGCATCCAAGCCGCTGGAAGTGTATCAGCAACTGCTCGACGTGCTGAATGTAGCCGTCAGACTTCCTATTGCCCAAAAAATTCCTCACTACCCAAACAAACTCTTCCCATGCAGATTTCTCGACAGCTGTCATATAGTTGATGAAATTTGTATCATCTATCAACTTCCTGATTTGTGGGCCATCGAAAATACCACTCTTGATTTTCTCACTACTCAATTTTGGAAACACTTTTACAATGTAGTTGAAACATTCACCATCTTTGTTTAGAGCTTTTACGAACTGTTTTATCAACCCCAGTTTTATATGCAAAGGAGGCAATATAATTCGGTCTCTGGATACCAGTGGAGTATTAATTACATTTTGCTTACCGGGAATCAAAGCCTCCCTGGAAGGCCATTCTCTTTTTGTCCAATGTTCAGCTTTAGCTCGGCTGTCCCATAGGCATAGGAAACAGGGGTATTTTGTATAGCCACTTTGTTGGCCCAGGAGAAAATTTACCATTTTTAAATCAACACATAAAACCCAGTTATGTTCCTTGTACTTAATTTTGTCGAGAACTAAAGATATTGTAGGATATTCTTCTTTAACCTTTGTAGAATGAGCAATAGGTAAGGAACCAAGTTTGTTGCCATTATGTAAAAGTACACATTTCAAACTTCGTTTTGACGAATCAATGAACAATCGCCACTGCTCTGGATGATACTCTTTTAATCCCATTGCATTCATTAGACCCGGAATATCAGTACAAAACACAAAATTATCTTTTTTAGTAAAGAAAGGAAGTAAATCTTTTTCCCGGTTACGGTAGTACGATATCTTTGTTTCTCTGGTCAACAAATTTCTTTCTTTCAATCGGGAAGCTAAAATTTCTGATGCCGTTTTAGACAGTCCAAGGTCCCTGATCAAGTCATTTAGATCATCTTGATTTAGTGGTCGGGGACTAACGTAGCAATCAAAATCACTGTTGCTACCATTGCCATCGTTTTCGCTTTGTCCGGTGCACTGGTCTGAATTTTCCGAAGATGTACATGGTTGCTGTGGTGTTGATGTATCACCAATACTCAAAACTGGTCTTATGGCAGATTTTAAGTTGGGATATATCCACTTAGAGCAATTTTTGTGGTTTATTCCTATGATTTTCGTCACACAGAAATAACAGTCGTCATGATGGTTGGATGGTTCACGCCAAATCATAGGAGCTTTGTACTTAAAAGTGGGTCTTTTTTTGTTTGCCCACAGCCGCAAAGATTCAACACAATTTTTACATACCTGACTTGGTATCCAAGGTTTAGCATTTGATGGCAACGGAAACTCAAAGTAGTCGAAGTATGCTTTTTTCACAAAGTCCGACACATTTAAACGAAATTTTTGGAACATATATCCTCCGCAAATAACACAAAAACAATCAGGGTCATTTAAACACGTCCTTCTTGAGGAAGACATAATGAAATTTGTAAAGGAACTACTTAAGTTACACCGCTATTAATAGAAACTATCAACTACTTAACGGTACCCGTATCTCACTAACTAGAGCTGCTACAAAAAATCTGAGAGTAGATTTGAAATCAGAGAACCCAAATTAGTAAACAACGGTACAAAAATGTCATGCAACACAAAAAACGGTTTATTTTGTTTTTCTGTGTTATTAATAAGTTTGGCAAAATAAATAAAATTTCAAAAATGAAATTCAAAAGTTCTCCATATTTCCGTTGAACCTAGAGAAGGGCTAGTAGCGTTACTAACAAGATAACATCAACGTGAAGTTGGTTAGTAGGTCAATGTACGTTAGATATGTTTGTGAACGACCAACACCGGATAGGTTGTTTAGGTTTTTATTTTTTGTAAGAAAACTGTCAATTCCATTTTTCTTAAAATGTTATTGAATTTTGACAACAATTATTTTTAAGCGAAAAAACCAGTGTCTTAAAGCCTTGAGAATACATTTGAGTTGAAAGTAAATTTTTACCAACTTTTATTATTTTTTTTTCAAAAATATATTTGTTTGGTTTCACGTTACAATATATAATATAAAATTTAATTCAAGTCTCTAGCGTTATTGGTTCGTGAGATATTAAGGGTTTACCAAAATGTTCTGCTTTTTTTGCTATGGTAAAAATCTGTATAACAATAATTTATTTCAAGTCGAAATCTCGACGCACAGACATCTCTGTAAAAATCTTTTATTTAGACTCTATGGACCTTGAAACGTGCAGAAATGTCAACATTTTCAATTCGAGAATAACTTCCTATGGGTAGTTAATAAGGAACAAAAACAGACTATTATAGACAACAATTTAATCTGTAATGTTACACAATAAAATTATTAAGCCTAATAGCTGTCAAATTTCAAAAAAAAAAAACTTTCAGCTAATGTATTTATTTAACGTATTAAAACAAAAACTTATTACGTCTTTATATTTTTTAATAATTATAGTAATAAAACTATTGTTTCTGGAAAAAACCTACACGGATAAAATAAATGATTTTTTGTTTAAAAAAGTATTGTATTAAAATATATAATAACTTAAGTTATTTTTCATATGGCACAAAAATGTAACAAATGGCACGATTTTTCAATTCAAGAGTTTTGGCACTTTTTAATAATATTCTCATGAACAAATGGCACGACTTTTCAATTCAAGAGTTTTGGCACTTTTGAATAATACTCTCATGAACAAAAACTTTTAGGGCGACCATCTGCCGCATTATTGGCGTTGGCGTCGCGAAGTAAAGAGATTCGAGGAAGCGAGAAGAAAATATTATGTTCATTCCCATAAGCAGCCAGCAGAGATAGATACCAAACTAGTTCACCAGGCAAAATGTCAAAAAAATGGATCATATTCTCAACCGAAAGAAAGTTTTTGTTTTTGCTGTTTATATAGTGCCCATAAGTGGTGTACAAAATGGAGGATGGTAGCGATGGTTGCGTCGACTGCTTAGCTTTATTTTTACTTGTAGTCCAAACCACTAGGTGGATTGACTTCAAATTTAAAAAGTAAGGGTTTTAGCTGATTCTTTTTTTTTTTCATTTTTTGAAAACTAAAAATAACAATTAGTCCGGTCAAATTAGACCAAAAAATAAAAGTGAAGTCACCTAAATTTCCAACAAGCTGAAAATCAGGAAGATTGTTTGAAATATCATTAAAAACAAAATTTCAAAGTTCCCCATCTTTCCCCTGTAAGGAAAAAAATGTATTCAAAGTCAAAGGTAAAAAACATGAGTTTTTCGCGATTTTCAGCAAAACGGTTAGTTTTATCAAAATTATTTCAAACAAAAATTGTAGATCATAAAATTATCTACAACCAACCTTTTTTTTTATATACTTGCTGTAATAAATGAAATACTGTTAGTCTTGCTGTTTTGAGTTTTATAACAAAAATTTCAGATTATTGTTTTATTTGCGCTAAACTTTTAACTGAAAGCGAAATTACGTGCGTTTTGTTCGCATTTCATAAATAGTAAAGTGAGAAATTCCCAACAAAACGATCCGCAGTGGCCAGATTTTTGTATTTAATTTTAATTTAATTTTGTATTTAAAAATTGGTACAACTGAAAGAAGATCTGTCAAAATAATAATAAAAAAAACTTCAAAAAGGGGGTTGGTTCGTAGACTACTACATTAACATGTGGCGTTGAAGCGAACTTGAAGCTCACCTCAATTCTTTATATACCTGAATCGAGTTGAGATTTATCTATTTTAAACTGAGATAAACCTTTTTTGGAAACATAGCAAAACATAAATCTCTTTTCTTTTGATTTTTCCTGCAAAATAAGCCCAGTTAGTCCATTTTCACTAACAAAACTAAATAATATCAACAGTAATAGATTCGTTTTTTCCGCAAGGGGAAACACGCATGATTCCAAATGCAGAACTACTCAACGAACACATCCATCGAAATACAAATGCAATATCAATCGTACCAACATTTGAAACGAAATCACATAAGATCCATTCGAGGCTTGTATAAATGTCAAAAACCCATCCATAGTGAGATTCTACTCTAACTTTTATCGGTGTTATTCTCACTATGGATATTGTTTTTGTTATTCGTGTAAAATCCTATTTTACTATAGACAGATTTCCCAAAAAAACACGGGTATTGTTACTGTTGAACATGGTATGAAGACATTAATTAATGCAAGTATCGAAAGAGAAGATGAATTTTCAGAGTATCTAAAAAATCAAAAATCTGTGACAATACATGACAATTTAATTGAATGTGCTGAAGTTTTTAAAAATAGTAGTTCTACTCGACAAAAAATTATTACTAACGGCATTCGCTTTCTTCTTTCTATGTACGGAACTACTAAAAAAACTACCTGCTTAGATAAGTATACACCCAGAGAAAAAGACTGTAAAATTGCCTTATTTGCGTAAGTTGAATTTTTTTGTATGGAAGTTATTTTCTAACATAGTTTTGCCTTAGTTCTAAGGCAATTTATGCTCGAAAATCCTAAGCTAAATTTACCTAGAATAGGCTACCGTGCCTTAGATGGATAAGGTAAATATTTTTGTACGGAAAATATTTCCTAACATAAATTTACCTTAGGACTAAGGCAATTAATTGTAAAATTTTAGCCTAGCAATAAGGTAATTTCACCTAAGCCTAAGCTAATTTTACCTAGGAATTTTTTTTACTTAGAATGTTATTTTTCTTACATAATTTTAGCAGAACTAAGGCAATTTATATTAGACTCTTACCTATGATTTTACCTAAGGCCTTGGTCAATTTTACCTAGAATTTTTTTTTGCTAGAATAATAATTTTTTTCTAAAATAATTTTGCCTAGAACTAAGGCAATTTTACCTATGGCCTAAGCTAATTTTTTCCTGGGGAATTTTTTCGGTAAAATTTTATTTTGCTAACATAGTTTTGCCTAGAACTAAGGCAACATTACATACGTTAACTTAAAGTTTTTTTGTTTTGTTCGGCAAAAAATTTTGAATTCTTCCTAAAAAAAAACGAAATATGCTTTAATAACTTAGCGATTCAAATGTCATTATAAAAAAAAAACATTTATTATAGTTTTAAAAAATATACAAATGTTTTTTTTTCCTTACCTTCAAGAAATTTTGTATTGTTATTGTTTTTAACACAGGTTTATTTCCGCAAAGAAAAAAATAATAAATAAATTTTAACTAGGGCCTAAGGTGTTTTCCCACCAAAAGCGCAAAAAGCAATGATTTGAGTTTTGAAGGGAAAATTATAGCTATCATTGAAAAAGCATAATTGGAATGTTTAAATGGATTTTTTAGCTTCACTTCCGCATTTATTCCTAGTTAAAATTGGGATTTTCTATTTCAGTGACAAAATCATCTTTCCGGAAAAAAATTCCGACTGAACTTTTTTTAATGGCAAACAATTATTTTGTTGATTTCAGATCTATTGGTACAAAATTTGCATTTCTCGGCAAAATATAACATGCTAAGAAAACCATTCAAACATTTCAATTTTGCTTTTTTCAATGATAGCTTTATAATATGCGCCTTATAATGAATAAAGCCTTTAACTTCAGCCAAATGCAAATTAAGTATAAAACAAAACACACTTTGATTTATTTTTTTTAATATAAGATTCTATTTCATAAAATAAATCAACCCTGATTAGAGTTTTGGAGGGAAAATTATAGCTATGATTGAAAAAGCATAATTGGATTGTTTAAATGGATTTTTTAGCATGTAAGATCAATATGAAAATAATGATATAATATTTCAAAATTTCAATTAAACAAGTCAGATGTTTTCTTTTTCCAACATGTAATAGGGAAACTTGTAATTAGAACCTAGAAATTAACTTAGGCCTAAGGCAAATTTATGTTAACTCCTAAGGTAAAATCGTTGTCTGGTTGCTTTCGAAGCGTGCTTTACATCATTTACTTTCAAAACTTTTCTAGCCACCTTTTTCCTTTCTTTACCATTACGCACAACAATAATCTAAATTAACGCCCAGCCCACTGAAAACGCCGTATTAGGAATACTTTGGCATACACATTGAGATGCAACGAGATGCAAAAAATTTGCGATGAGCTAAAACAAAACCGCGACTGGGACACCGTTATTAAGCAATGGAAGCAAATTATGTCAATGTGGAGGGATATGATAAGCCAGAGTAATGACATTCAGACAGTCCTCCAGGAATGGCCGCTTTCAAATTTTCACGAGCGCCAGAACTGGTAACAATATTCCTTTTTTTAACTTATTTCTTCACCTTTCTTAAAACAAATAATACATTAATTAATACATTAAATTTTAACATTAAATGTGTTTTCTTCTTTTTATAAACAGATTGCCATGGATTTCGATTTCTTAAGGCCAAACAACGGGTTTGACTTTTCGAAGTGGGAGCAATTTTCAAAAATTGCCATCAAATTCTTCAGTGAGAGGGTGAAATGTAGCGGGCTTAAATCATAACTCAATGAGGTCAAAGAAAATGTTGCTGAATGACTCTATTTTAACACCTTGTTTAATTAAATACTTTTCTTTCAATTGTGTTTTAAATACTATGTTTATTCTATTTTTCTTATGAGGCTTTAATTTATTTTCAGATAATGTTAATTGCTTATGTAACTTTGTTACAATGATTACTGCCGCCATCATCGCAGCAGTTCAAAGGCAAGTTTAAGAAATTTACAATCGAGGACTCCAGGCAATCATTCACTACTGAAATTGAAAATGCAAGCCACATTGAATAGGTCCTTAAACAAAAAGAATGTGCAAAATCCGGCACGAAACTTCAACCCGTTATATTTGTTATTCGTGAGAAATTTAAATACAAAAATTTTGTCGTTTCCTTGGACACCATTAAATTTAAATTGGATACGTACTTGTATTGTATTATTTTTTATTTAAAGCTTGGATACGTTTTAAATATTGAATACTCACTCAATGTTTTTCAGTATGGGTTTTTATTGAATCTTTTTTTTGTAATATTCACGATGGCAAAAAAATTCCTTCTGTTGATTATTAACGATATCAATATATGTATACATATATGTATAAATATTTAAAAACAAATAAATATAATATTCTATTATAAAATTAAATACAAATTTTATTTTTATTTAAAAATTACTTTTTTTCAGCTGACCTAGAAATTAGGTAAAATTTACCTTAGGAAATAGATAGGTAAAATTTATCTTAGGAAATAGGTAAAATTTATCTTAGGAAATAGGTAAAATTTACCTTAGGAAATAGGTAAAATTTGCCTTAGGAAATAGGTAAAATTCACCTTAGGAAAAAGGTAAAATTTGCCTTAGGAAATAGGTAAAATTCAATTTAGGAAAAAGGTAAAATTTGCCTTAGGAAATAGGTAAAATTTACTTTAGGAAATAGGTAAAATTCACCTTAGGAAAAAGTTAAAATTTGCCTTAGGAAATAGGTAAAATTTACCTTAGGAAATAGGTAAAATTTACCTTAGGAAATAGGTAAAATTTACCTTAGGAAATAGGTAAAATATGCCTTGGGAAATAGGTAAAATTCACCTTAGGAAAAAGGTAAAATTTGCCTTAGGAAATAGGTAAAATTCAATTTAGGAAAAAGGTAAAATTTGCCTTAGGAAATAGGTAAAATTTACTTTAGGAAATAGGTAAAATTCACCTTAGGAAAAAGTTAAAATTTGCCTTAGGAAATAGGTAAAATTTACCTTAGGAAATAGGTAAAATTTACCTTAGGAAATAGGTAAAATTTACCTTAGGAAATAGGTAAAATTTACCTTAGGAAATAGGTAAAATTTGCCTTGGGAAATAGGTAAAATTCACCATAGGAAAAAGGTAAAATTCGCCTTAGGAAATAGTTAAAATTTACCTTAGGAAATAGGTAAAATTCAATTTAGGAAAAAGGTAAAATTTGCTTTAGTAAAAGGGGTAAAAATTACCTTAGGAAATAGGTAAAATTTACCTTAGGAAAAAGGTAAAATTTATCTCAGGAAATAGGTAAAATTTACCTTAGAAAATAGGTAAAATTTACCTTAGGAAATAGGTAAAATTTGCCTTAGGAAATAGGTAAAATTCACCTTAGGAAAAAGGTAAAATTTGCCTTAGGAAATAGGTAAAATTCAATTTAGGAAAAAGGTAAAATTTGCGTTAGGAAATAGGTAAAATTTACTTTAGGAAATAGGTAAAATTCACCTTAGGAAAAAGTTAAAATTTGCCTTAGGAAATAGGTAAAATTTACCTTAGGAAATAGGTAAAATTTACCTTAGGAAATAGGTAAAATTTACCTTAGGAAATAGGTAAAATTTACCATAGGAAATAGGTAAAATTCACCATAGGAAAAAGGTAAAATTCGCCTTAGGAAATAGTTAAAATTTACCTTAGGAAATAGGTAAAATTCACCTTAGGAAAAAGGTAAAATTTGCTTTAGTAAAAGGGGTAAAAATTACCTTAGGAAATAGGTAAAATTTACCTTAGGAAAAAGGTAAAATTTATCTTAGGAAATAGGTAAAATTTACCTTAGAAAATAGGTAAAATTTACCTTAGGAAATAGGTAAAATTTGCCTTAGGAAATAGGTAAAATTCACCTTAGGAAAAAGGTAAAATTTGCCTTAAGAAATAGAAAAAAATTACATTAGGGAATAGTTAAAATTTACCTTAGGAAAAAGTTAAAATTTGCCTTAGGAAATAGGTAAAATTCACCTTAGGAAAAAGTTAAAATTTGTCTTAGGAAATAGGTAAAATTCAATTTAGGAAAAAGGTAAAATTTGCGTTAGGAAATAGGTAAAATTTACTTTAGGAAATAGGTAAAATTCACCTTAGGAAAAAGTTAAAATTTGCCTTAGGAAATAGGTAGAATTTACCTTAGGAAATAGGTAAAATTTACCTTAGGAAATAGGTAAAATTTACCTTAGGAAAAAGGTAAAATTTGCTTTAGTAAAAGGGGTAAAAATTACCTTAGGAAATAGGTAAAATTTACCTTAGGAAAAAGGTAAAATTTGCCTTAGGAAATAGGTAAAATTTACCTTAGGAAATAGGTAAAATTTGCCTTAAGAAATAGGAAAAATTTACATTAGGAAATAGGTAAAATTTACCTTAGGAAAAAGTTTAAATTCACCTTAGGAGAAAGGTAAAATTTTCCTTAGGAAATAGGTAAAATTCGCCTTAGGAATAAGGTAATTTGCCTTAGCAAATAGGTAAAATTTGCCCAATTAATAAAGTGAGTCATGTTAGGAAATAGGTAAAATCTACCTATTTGCTAAGTAAAACTTCGGAGGGGAAATTTTTAAATAACCTTAGGGAATAGGTAAAATAGGTAAGGTTTATGTTAGGATAAAGGTAGATCTGAAGATTTTCAAATCACCTTCGGAAAATAGGCTATCGTAGCCTATTCCTAAGCTAGCTCAAAACGGCCTCAGGCCTAACGTTAAATCAGCCCCCGAAATAGGCTTATTTTACACCGACTTTTCTCTGGGTGTAGAGATGCATGTTTCGTTAAAAACACCAAAAGTAAAAAAACAAATACAATAAGCTTGTCTCCCTCCAACCTCAGTTGCTGCCCATCAACATCTTTTTAGGGTTTATTACCAAGTTCAAGTGTAGCTTGGCTATCATCTAGACCCTACAGACTGGTTTTGAAAGTTGGTCAACAATTTATTAGAACCAATGCAGACTTTACTTCCACCTGCGCCGGAAAAACTGCTGAACTCGTTTTTTTGCAACTGCAAAAAGGGATGCAGTGCTAAATGTGGTTGAAAATAAGTCGGACTGTTCTGTTCTCCGGCATGTACACATTGTCAAGGCCGGTTGTGCTCTAATATTGAATTACCAACAGTAGAGGATCCGTTTGATTCCAGCGAGGCAACATTCGACACATCGCCATCGATGTGTCATTTTGGTTTGCCTACAAGCTGAAACGTCAATTTTCACGCACCCTTAAGTCTAACATCAATTCCCCACAGCTAAAGTCAATTCACCACCCTCTAAAGTTAAACATTTTTGATAGGAAAATACAAACATTGGAACTCACTTGGACGTGTTCTTATAATTTTTTTTATTTTTACAAAAAAGTGTGAATGCAACGTTCTTGCTTACACATCAAGGATTCCAGCAAGGTATACAAAATTTTGGCGACATATAATTTTGTTTGAACGTTGAAATTGGCTGCGGTAGTTTCTGCACGTTTACGTTAGTTAAAGAACTATAATTTATGGAAAACAACATTTTTTGAGGTTTGTCGCCATAAAATGAAATTATGTACAAGCAAGAAGTTCTCATTTGGTATCAATTTTAATTCTGTTGCTTCTACGGTCAAAGCACGGAGTGTCCTTTAATTTTTATAAATACGCCACAATTTGCAATGAAATTAAAAAATTGAAATTTCAAAAGAAATTCTAACACCATTTTGGCACTCTTCGTGCATTATCCTAAGCTCGGCAAGCCCGAAAATAAGAAGTAACAGCTTCTACTTCTAGTCCAAAGTAATTTTCCTTTAACCTTGTCAAATGAGTAAGCTTTTCTTTAAAGTGCAAGGCGTACAAGTAATTTTTTTTAAATTCACTCAGGGAAATATATTTGAAAAGAAGAACAAGAATGTTAAGTGGAGACACAAAATATTAAACACAACCAATTAAACTAAGAACTATTAAGCATAAAAGCTTACACCAGGTCATCATAATTAACATATGTTTCCCTCTGGTCAAGCAAATACAAATGGACACAAGTGTAAGATCTAAATTACAAATGTTACTCAACAATCAACAAGTTAATGGTAATATTTATTGCAAAGGTCTGGGTAATGTATCACCGTGCCATACTCTCTCGAATAATAAGTAAAAGCTTTCCTTTTTCACCTGCGCATTATAAAAGAGTAGTTTTTGTGTAAGTTGGATGCACTCAGCTCTCGACTGGAGTCCAGAGTTGCCATGTCTCAAACTGCCTCTTTAGACGACTTAATACAAATCGCAGGAAAATAAGTAGCCCAATACATAGATTTAGATTAGATAGATTTTTATTGATCGTCTTAAATAATTTACATTGTTCACAAAAAATAAATTGGAAACTTATTTTTTTATGAAATATATTTGTTCCAAGAACATTTCTCCTGATGTCTTTAAGTAAAAAAAAACGTGATTGAGCTGACTGTAAATTGCTCTGTGCAGAGACCCAGTTGCTTCATTAGGGCATTTTTCCCATGACATATCATCCACTTTTGCAATTAGGTGGTACAGTTATTCTTTCCATTGATTGAAATCAAAGTTATCTATGTTGACGTCCCTGTCACTCTCCCTAGCAAGTTTCATCCATTCTGCATACCATCCTGACCTCTCTCGAATAGTTTGAAGTGCCACTTCCATTTGCAACCGGTAGTTATCCATATTCATGATTTTGAACACATAATCAATCTGCATTCGAAGTGTTCGTACAAAGAGTAGCTGCAGTCCCGTTTCCGGTGGTAACCGGACGACCCTTTTAACGTAAAAGCGTTACAATATTCCACATCTTCATATTGCTTTGCCTCCCATACTTGAGCTGCAAGATTGATTCTGCTACTGCCTTAAAACTTTGTACTTACTGCTGTGTGTGATATATTTGTTTAAGAAACACCTAATCCAAGATGCGCTGATGGCGGCTTTTGCACTTGTAAGCTTATCTCTCAGATGCGTTTCCATATTAAAAGTTTTTGTCAAAATCACTCCTAAGTATTTGAACAAAATTGTAGTTCCATTTTTCATTAAGATAGTTTCTACCTCCTCCGTTCTTGAAAATCATGATCTTGGACTTCTCCATGTTTACTATAAGATTCCATATTTTACAGAACTCAAAAATCCGGTTTATCATAAGCTGAAGTGATTCTGGAGATGACGCGAGAACCACAATATCATCCGCAAACAAGAGTGATTTTTTTATTTCTCCCGCGTGTTCGATACCAGCAGGTAAGAAATCGACTAACTCTTCGATAAACAGAGCAAATAGGCTTGAACTCATCGTACAACCTTATCTAACGCCTGATTTAGTTCTGAACCAATCCGACCTTTTTGTACCAATTTAAACATCTGCATTAGTATCTACATACAGGCTTTGCAGGACTCTTCCAAATTTTAACGACATTCCCTTGCCACGAAAAACGCGTATAACTTCTTTCATCTTCTTATAAATGATTCCACAATGCTTTTCAGAACAAAGATTTGATCAATTGTTGAGTAACCGGATGTAAAGCCTGCCTGACATTCTTTCAACAGCTTATTTTCTTCAATCCATTTACTGAGCCGTGTTTGCAGAACAGCTGTAAATATTTTGTAAAACGAATTTAAAAATATATTCTTCGATATTTCGACATCTCATACCAGCTTCCTTTTTTGAGGATCGGAAAAATGATTGACTCCTTAAATTCTTGAGGGATCATACCTGTTCCCATAACCTCGTTATAAACTGCAGTAAGCTTGCTTATTAACTCAACGGTTCCATACTTAAAAATTCCGCTGGTATCCCATTGGAGACTGCCGCTTTTCCATCCTTCATTTTGTTCATTGCCGTATCTACTTCTTCCAAAATTAAAGTTGTTCCCTTCATGAATTGTGTTGAGCAAATTTTTAAAATGGTCTGCCAAAATTAAGGTGCTCAACTTGGGATGGATTTTAAAGTTTTACCATTCAAATTGTTCACCAACTTCCAAAAATTCTTCGAGTCCATACAGTTCGATGACCGTCTGGCTTCTGTTTCAAAGTATTTTTTTTTTTGAATAAACATATGGAGGTTATAAAAGTCTATCAGGTCAGGGGACAAAACGAAGATTTTTTTTTGTTAATACTTTTTTCTATTCTATCAATGTGACCGGAATAGTAGGGCGACCATACAACAAGAACCGGCATATGGATCACGGAACTATCGGGAAAATCTTTTCACGAAGCCAAGTGTTTTGTTAGCTGTCTTTATAATATACTTAAAGTAGTCAAACACTAAGTTCAAACGAGACTAAATTAACTCATAGTCATAATTACTCATAGTCATAATTTATTATATCACTATGCGTTTGCGTGTAAAACATATTGTCTTCCATTTGTCAATATTTAAAATCAACCGGTTTTTATTACACCATACTGAAAATGAATTTAGATCTTCTAGTAGCTCTTTGCAATCCTTTGTACATAATTCTATAGATTGTATAGATCAGCGGTAAATTATTATATAAAACAACGCAAATCATTAAAAAACAAAATTAAAAGCAATGGACGAAGGTGACTTCCTTGAGGTACACGAGAATTAACTTTAAATTGGTTTCAAACTTTAAATTGCATTCAAACAAAAAGTAGAGAATTGTAATAAATCAGTTATTGTAGATTTTTTTTCACAAACACATTTTCATTTTCACATATAACAGAAGAACAAATAATCGAAATTATGTCACAGAGAAGATATTTAAACAATTTAGGATTAGCAGATCCCTGGCCTATATCATCTAGAGTTTTTGTCATGGGAACTGCATCTTGCGAGGAATGCTTTCTCACATTAGCCGTTCGGACTTGGCTTAAAACTGAAGTCCCCTCCATCCCTGACAACAGTACTCCCACACAGGAATGGTTGATAGTTGTCAGTCACTAGGCCCTAGTTCTCAACGGGCTGTTGCACCACCCAAAAAAAGACAATTTCGACGATAGTTCGTAACTAATTTTGTAGAAACTTTTCTTTAAATTGGCATTTCCAAAAATATACCAATATGTCAAGCCTATCGGCATGGACATTTTACGAAAATGGGACCACGAAAAAAGTCACCAAAGAATAGATTTGGGCTACTAACAAATCTAATACCATCAAACGTTATGCTTAATTTCTACGAAAAAATAAAAAAGAAGTCTGGCAAGCCTCCTGGAGCTGAAGTCAATACAATTTTCATGCAAATAAAAAGTTCATTAGAACATGAACTAACTTGACATTGTCCTACAAAGAGCTTTAAATCAGTCACTCAACTTTTTGAAATTATTATAAATATAATAATAATAATAATAAATCTTATCATAAAGCACTCTTAGCACATTAAACTTTAAAACACTCACTAATAAACCTTTCCGTTTATAATTTATTTACGATTTTACGATACATTATCTATTAGTTCCGATCTGATTTACATTATGTAGTTGATAAGTGAAAAGACCTTTTGAAGGAAAACTCTTCTGTGGGCTTACTTTGCTTTCAATTGGTATTAATTAATCTTTCTATTATATTTGCGTTCTTAGAGGCGTTGAACTTGTCTTGCAAGTTAGTTCCAAGCTTATTTAATACTTATCACTTATCAGTATCAAATCCAAGATGACTGGAAAACTTATATGATAGAATTTCCACTCCTCGAGCGCAAGAACTCAATGCATTTTCAAGTTCAAAGATAAACAATTTGAGTTCACAGAATTATTTTTGATTGTTGTATTGAATATCTTTGTAGATTCAAAAACCAAAACGTATTTATTTTTATTAATATTTAATTAAGTTCCGAAAATGAGTAAGTTAGCAGTGAATGGCAATGGGTAGCATCAGTTTGACTAAATGGTGAATCCAGGGGAACACGACTCCCCAAACAAATATTTGTAATAATCCTAAATGGTATTTTAAAACTTTTTAAATTTGAAAAACTTTAGTAATGCTATACAGATGGTTCGTTTAAGGATCCAAACTCCTCTTATGCAGTAGTGAAATTAGAATCAAATGAAAATTCAAAAATAATCTGCCAAGGACTTCTTTCCGATTTTTCTGAAAGTTATATTTCAGAACGTACTGCAATTATGAAATGGTTATCTTTTGCCAAGGATCTACCTGGAAACTTTAGTATTGCCTAAATTTATTTTAAGACGACCTTTTGATTTTCTGCCTTTCTGTATTTTTGTTTTTGACGCGTTCTTCGCATTTAAAGAAATAGTAACTAAAACAGAACATATTGATTTTGAAAAAGCTATTTTTTAACAAAATTTCTGCATGCAAATGTCAAATGCACCTAAAACCGCTCTAAACTATTGTATGTTTTATATTGTATTTATTTATTATTAGCGCTTATTTATATTTTCTTACAAAATGTAAATTGCACAATTTTCATAGATATGGTTTTGGTACCTTACTGATGCCAATGATCTATTTTTTTTATAAATTGAAAGAACATGATCAAATATAACTGAAACGAAAAGCTAATGGTAAAAACCTTTATCAATGTTTATATTGTAAATATGGTAAAATTAAGGTGGGAATGAGAGTAGAGATGGTAGTTTTTCTAAACTATTTTTTTCCAAATAACATTGGCGAACAATGTTGAACAACCCATTGTTAAGGGTTATGTGTAGTAATTTACTAAGGAAGTGCAAAATTTTAAAACTTTGCTAACAAGTAAATTGCTAATTGCATTTTATTAAAAAATAAGCATTTAAACTTATCTAAAAAGTAACAGTTCGTGAGTATAAATAAAAACAAATACGCTTAAAAGAGCCTATTTATTGGAATTCCCAACTATTGACTGGATCAAGTTAAAGTAGAGATTCCGTGGTTTTACCTTTTGTAAAATGTTAAGAGATAGCAATATTTTAAAATCGTTTAAAATTAAACTGAACTGATACGAAAATCATAAAATGTTTTATTAATAGTTAAATAGGTCTTTTTTTTATTTCGATAAAAGTAAATATATAAATATCCAAAAGTACGAAACCGTTACTTTTTCCACAGCTAAAATAATTTTTCACATATTGTGTTGTTTTCTGTTAATTTGTTGAGCAATACTGTACTGCAAAGATGCAATTAGAGAAGCCGCCTCTGATGTGCTGGGTTTCAAAAAACCACCAACAAGAAACCCCTGGTTTGATGAGGAATGTCGGCAGGCAAATGAAGCCAAGCAACAGGCACGCAAATCGGAGCTGCATAAGAGGTGCGGTCGAAGATGTTGAGAGGCTTAAAAGCAGGAATGAAGCTTGAAAGTTTTATGAGCAATTGAAAATAAATTTACAGGTACATAAACCTAGAACCGAAGGGTGCAAAGACGAAAGTGGAAACATCATAGTGAACCGCAGTCAATGATGAGGATATGGAAGGACCAGTTCTGCAGAATGAATAACGGCGACAACGAACCGAATTCCGCGGACAGGCAGGAAGATCCATTCAACATAGACGACGAAAGCCAACAATCCCGTCCTCCCGACTTAGACGAAGTAAAGATTGCATTATCTAAGCTGAAGTCTAATAAAGCCGCTGGAGAAGATGGATTGAATGCCGAGCTCTTTAAAGCAGCTGGAGATAAGTTGGTTAGGAGCATGCACCAACTTATCTGTAAGATATGGTCGGAAGAATGCATGCCCGATGAATGGAACCTTAGTATTGTTTGCCCGATCCAGAAAAAAGGAGACCCTCTAAACTGCACCAACTAAAGAAAAATTACTCTACTTATTATCGCTTACAAAATCTTCTCTGTCGTAATATGTGAACTTCAAAAGCCCATTCGTCAACAACCTGATAGGTCCTTTTCAGTGTGGTTTTAGACCAGAAAAGTCCACAGTCGATCAAATGTTCACATTACGGCAGATCCTGGAAAAAACTAAGAACACCAAATCGACACCCACTATCTTTTCATCGATTTCAAGGCCATATATGACAGCATCTACAGAGACGAGCTGACATCCCTGCCAAACTGTCCGTTTGTTTAGGATGACCATGGAGAATTCACGCTGCTCCGTAAAGGTTGAAAGCAACTTAAGAGAACCTTTCGATGTCAAAAAAGGTTTTAGACAATGTGATGCGCTGTCATGTGATTTTTTTAACATCGTACTTGAAAGAATAGTGCAGAGCTCATACATCAACACTAGAGGGACTATCTTTCAAAAGCCTGTCAAATTACTAGCATATGCTGATGACATTGACATAATCGGAAGAACTCAGCGTGATGTCAATGGGGCTTTTGTGAGTATTGAGGCAGAGGCGGCAAAAATGGGTTTAACGGTTAATGAGACAAAACAAAGTACATGCTGTCGTCAAGAAAAGACATACAACACCGATGTCTTGGTCAAAACGTCACCATCGACTGACGTAACTTTGAGGTAGTCAAGGACTTCGTCTACCTAGGCACCGCTGTAAAAGAAAACAACACTAGCGCTGAAATCAAACGCAGAATAACTCTTGCTAACCGCTATTTCTTTGGACTCATAAAACAATTGAGTGGAAAAGTTCTCTCCCGAAGGACCAAAGTGACCCTTACTATCCCCGTCCTGCTATATGGTGCAGAAGCATTGACTATGACAACAAGGGGTTAAAGCACCTTGTGTCGTTTCGAGAGAAAAGTTCTTCGTGTGATCTATGGTCCCGTATGCATCGAAGGGGAGTGGAAGAGAAGATGGAACGACGAGCTTTACGGGCTGTACAGCGACTTAGCCAGAAGGGTAAAAGTCCAACGACTAACATGGCTGGGTCACGCAAAGAAGAAGAGTTTGTTTTATTTGAGAGCGCCAAATAAAACGACTTTATTATTTTTTCGTACAAAATTGTTTGTTATGTTCTTAAAGGTATGTTTTTAGAAAAAATTGTTGATTTTATTTGCAATGAACTGAACGGAAAAGTTGCTGCTAGGGTCAAAGAATTGCTTGAAAAATATGACTACACGTCTTTTACTTCTGATATTTGAACAGATCCCAGCTCAAGTGTTTCCTTGCTAAGCTTAACTTGCCACGAAGTAACAGAAAACTTTGAACGAACATCAATCGAATTAAAATGCGAAACGTTTGAGGATCGCCATAAAGGTGCCATTTTTAACACAATGCTTACCGAATGGAATATTTTGAAGGAAAAAGTGCACTGTATTATACTAGATGAGGGCTCCAATATGAAAAGAGGTATGCGACTAGCATCATTGACTGATTTAGATTGCACTGTTCACAAGATGCAAATTGTAATTCAAAATGGTTTGGTTTTAACCCATTTCAACCATTCAACTATTGCTCAAAAACAGCTAGACAAAATTCAGGACAGACTTAATCAACCACATGTTAAAGTACTCCAGAATTGTGTGACACGCTGGAATAGCACATTCTTCATGTTTGAGCGTTTTTCCAAGATAAAAGATGAATATTGAACCAATTTTGCCAGAAGAGTGGAAAATAATTAAAAGTTGCCTTGAACTACTCAAACATTTTGAAGAAATTACTCGTGAAATGAGCAGCTCTCAGGCACTTATATCATCTGTGATTCGATCGGACACTGATGCCATTCGGCTGGCAGCGATTTGTATGCGATTTCAACATACTTAGACCCTCGCTATCAGTATACATTTTTCAAACCCATCACCAAGGAAAGAATAAAACATGTAATTCTAAAGATGATAAATCATCCATTAAGCACCAGTTCTCCTACGTTGTCACCAAATGCAAACAACACAAAAAAGAAGAAAATGGATGAGACTTTACATTCAGAACCAGGAACGTCCGGTTTAAGTTACAAGGCTTGCTTCAGAAGCGATATGGCAATGATGCTAGATTCATCAACTGAAGAAATGGTGAAGGAGAATTTGGTAACGCTAGTCTCGAAGCACTTCTCCGAAGGGAGTAAGAATGTTACCAAAATAAAAAAAGACTAGAGTTGGATAACAATCCAATCCAATTACGTGGATGATTTGGTGCTATAGGTGTCAGGAAAGTACACCTCTGTGATTAGTGAAATCACGGAGTCAGCTTCGAAGAAAGTTAGCAACTGGGCCACGAGTTGTGGAATAGGAGTTAACCAAAGTAAAACTGAACTGTTGCTCTTTACCACCAAAACTAAAGTACCGCCCTTCATGCTACCTCGACTCAACGGTCAAATCCTATCATTGTCTTCCAGTGCAAAATATTTGGGAGTTATACTCGACCCTAAACTAAACTGGAAACTAAATATTGAAGTACGGGTTAAGAAGGCCTGTGTTGCCTTCTACGCCTGCAGCAAAACTTTCGGCAAAAAGTTTGGACTTCAGTCGAAGATGATTTTATGGACGTCCAATCTTAACATATGGTTCGATGGCCTGCTCTTAGCAAAGCCTATAATATTGATAAGCTGAAGATGTTCAGAGAACAGCTTGCGTGGGCACCACAGGGGACATGCGTACTTGCCCAACGGACATCTTAAACGTTATTTTGGATCTTCTACCAATCGACCTTTTTATTAAATACATAGTTTCCTGCAGCGCTATTAGGCTGAAGGAATCAAATAGCTGGTTGCCAAAACCTTATGGTCACAGCAACACTACGAAATTGATTCCCAGATATTATCTCGGTAGACACTGACTACTGCACTCCTACTTTGAATCTTAGTAAGGGTTTTAAGTTTATTTTCCCATCGAGAGAAGATTGGGAGGATGACATCGTGTCGATTGGTTTCGACACAACCATCTTTACTGACGGTTCTGGGATCTTTTCTGAGTCCCTAAATGTAGCCAAATCGTTTAGGCTTACTGACTTTGCTAGCGTTTTTCATACTGAACTGCTGGCAATAAGAGAGGCATGTAAGATACTTAAACAAAACCCAAACCTAAACCGAAATGCGGCTATATTTACAGACAGTCAGGCAGCTGTCAAAGCCATTAACTCGGCTATATCCTCTAAATTGGTCCAGCAATGTCGCGATGAGCTTGTGAGCCTGAATATTAACCTCGGTGTCACCCTGATCTGGGTTCCGGGCCATAGTGGTATCGTGGGAAATGAACGGGCTGACGAGCTAGCCAGGCAAGGATCGGCCCTTCAAAGCTCACTTGCGGAAATGGTTAACATTCCTCTTGGTGCTATGAAGGGTAAAATCTTTTCTATCTACCAAACTGAATCAAACCGAAGGTGGAGCAATTTACCCAACTGCATTATATCTAGGAAGATATGGCCCACAAAACCGGTACAAACGATCTTCTATGCAGGCCAAGGCAAGACATAGCCAGGATTGTTGCGGTTTGTACCGGACATTGGCCTATAGCAGTTCATGCAGTTGCCGTAGCTGTAGTGACCAAAGAAAAAGTGAAACCATAATCCATTTCCTCTGCAAATTCCAGAATGAAATGCTTTGGAAAAGCATTCTTTCAAGAACTCGATGAGCTATCTGAGACAAAGATTAGAGACCTAATCTTTTTTCTCAATGCGACAAAATGGCTCTAACATAATCGCTATGAAGCTTCTCTATCAATCTATCCCTTTCAATCAAAGGTCAAACGAGTATCAAAACGGCGCACTACAGCGCTAATTGGATCTCAGGCTAGGTTGCCTTGAGATCGCCATTTCTACCTACCTACCTTGAATAACAATCCACTTGATTGGTGGAAAGTCCATCAAACAAACTTTAAAAGGCTCTCCAAAGTTGCACTGAGGTATTAATCACCTCCACCACCCAGTGTTTCAAGCGAACAACTATTTAGTGGAGCTGGATTAATATACGATCCTCTAAGAAACAGATTGCAGTCTGAGAAGGCTGCAATCTTGCTTTTTATTAAATATAGCTCACCTTTTTTTAAATTTAATTATTAAACGCAAAGATAATCAATAAAATTTTCCTTTATTTACTGACTTAAAATTCTTTTTATTTAATAAATTCTAAAATCCGCATCCGCGGATGTAAGTCTCAAAAAAATCCGCATCCGGTTCCGGATGTCAAAATTTGTACATCAGCAACAACCCAGGTCTATAGTAAGTGGGCCCGCAAGCGCTTTTGACGTGTTTTAATAAGGGAACAATATTTTCTTCATAAAATCTCAAATATTTTCTTGCGTTTGAATTCGTCAAAATATCACGAATATATTTTGTTGAAAATGAAATCATTCCTATGTAATATAACACAATTTCTAACATTTCTCCATAAATGACACTCAAAACCGCTCTAAATTATTGTATTTTAACTCCTTAATCTTGGAATTCTCTTATATGTTGCAAGTCACCCCAATTAAATAGTTAGACCATACCTTGCTGGACAACAGTATGTATTCTTAAAAAAATCTAATAACTAAAATGTTCCACATAACCCCTACAAAAAAAGGAAGAGTTAAGATACACATTATTTTATTTTAATTTTATCAGTCTCCTTTACAGAGTTTCAAAGAACATTTTTAAGCTTTTCCTAAAACTCGTCTTTATGTAAAGTGTGTGATACCCCCCCGCCCTGATAAAAAGTTTGGATACGCTCCTGGTTTGAGTTATCAATTGAGCTGGTTATATTCCTTACCCTCTAGTTCTATTTTTGTATGTAATGAAGAAAATTCATACAACTTTTCCAGCTTTCTGCTGAGTTTTGGGTTTCACAACAGCTGGTTCGGTCTCTTGTACTCATTTTTTGGCTATACAGATACGAATATTAGGTCAACTAAAGCAGTCTCATTTTCACCGACGGTCTAGGTTGTGGGTTGTAAAAAGTGCGTCGCGTCGTCGGTCTTCGTCGGCCAAATAAATCAATTGAATAATTAAAAACTTTCCTATGTTATTTCCTATATAAATGTACATAGGTATATAAAAGATTGAAGTATTTCTTTGTATTTTACAATATCAACTTTCGAGAAAGGATTTATCTGTAAAATTACCTTGGAAGTAAGTTGTACTGGAGTACGTTCGTCTACCTACAAATTTTTGGTTTTGAAGAATGGATTTTTCTTCTTCTATTTATGTTTATCTAACATGAAATTCCTTGGCAATAAAAATGTCCAGCCTTCTTTTGTTTATCCAAATGTCTAGCATATCGAAAAATAAATCGAAAACTTAATAAAAATAGATTGAAAGCAATAAAAGCTATTCTGCTTCTTAATCATTTTCATCGCTATCGTTTTAACAAATATAACACAACAGCTCTGTCTTGTTCTTGGAATAAATTATGTTTATATACAAATGTATGTATGTAGGTATGTGCGAGTATGTTTATAAATTGTTTATATTTAATTTTGAAATAGTCTCATCCTCAAGGTCAGTGTGTTTTGTGTCGTGAGTTCGTGTTGATTTAGTGCGCCAAAAGGAAGTTTTGAAGTGTGAGCTTTTATAAGGTGTCATGGTGTTGCCTTTGAATAGTTCTATGCTTGATTTATGTTAGAAGTTTTTATTTTATTATATTTCGATATATGAAGAATGAAGATGTTATCCAATTAGTGTAATTGCACATGGGTAAGTTTCATTTAAATTTAATTTAAGTACTCGTACACAATGGTTTATTTGAATTTGTTAAACTGATTAAAAGTGGATACCTTGAGGCTATGTCATACTGAGCCATGGTGTGTTTATGAATTTGACACGAAAGACTAAAGCAGTATTCACATGAGCGCGATGAAAGAACGACGAATGAAGTACAAAATGTGAGTTTTTATACGTTTGAAGACATATTTCCAGAAAAAATTCTTAACAAAACGATAGCAATATAGTTTCTATTTAATTTTAATTCATACTTGTACTTTTCAATATCATATATTTAAGAAAACAAATTTATTCGTCGCGAAAAAAGTGTAGTTGATACGAACTGTCAAACTTTAGTCGCGTTCCACATTATCCAGACTTGCAACGAATAAAAAAAGAGGCTGAGATGCGACCCATACTGACAACTTCCCATCCCGTTTGTCGATTTGTCTTGCTTAAAAGTTCAATTTTTACCAAATGTGCGTACTATTTTTTGTAGACTTCATTTTTTATGAACAAACGGACTGTTGGATTTTTATATAAAAATTACTAAATATCCAAAACAATATTTTCTGTGAAATAAAATAAGTTTGAAGCCAATATTTTTAATTTTTGAAAAGCTATTTGAGTCGAAAGTAAATTTTTACCAAGTTTTAGTATTGTTTTTTTTTAGAGTTTTATTTTTTGTAAAAAAACAGTCAATTCGATTTTTCTCAAAATTTGTCCTAATGTTAAAAACAATATTTCTTATAAGTAAAAATTAGTTAAAAGCTATTATCTTAAATTTTTGAAAAGATATTTGAGTCGAAAACCAATTTTTACCAACTTTTATTAATTTTTTTTTTAGGTTTTTATTTTTTGTAAGAAAACTGTCAATTTGAATTTTTTTTAGATTTTTATTTTTTATAAAAAAACTGTCATTTAGATTTTTCTCAAAATCTTATCAGATGTCAAAAACATTATTCTTCGTTGCACAAAATTGTTTAAGAGATGAAATCATATTTCAGTCGTAAAATTTTGGAGGTGACAATTTTTTTTTCAGTTTTATTGATTTATAAAAAAAGCCGTTATATTGATTTTTTTCAAAAAATATACCTGTTTGGTATCACGTTACAATATATTATATGAAATTTAAATCAAGTCTCTAACGTTTTTGGTTCGTAAGATATTTATGGTTAACCAAAATGTTCAGCGTTTTTCAAACTGCTATGGTAAAAAAACCATCCACGAAATTTTCTTGAGAGCCCTTTCTGCATCTTTCTGCCTAATTATCTGTATAACAAAATTTGAAGTTGATATCTCTTCTGGTTCTTGAGCTATGGAGGACAAAAAAACGTCGCGAACGTACGGACGTACGAACGTAGTACGTACACACGCATGCACATACATCTTTCTAAAAATCTTTTATTTCGACTCTAGGGACCTTGAAACTTCGAGAAGTGTCAAAATTTTCAATTTGACAAATCTAACTTCCTATGGGAAGTTAATAATAAATATAAAATTAAAATTTAAAATTCGTTTTTATTTTCGTTTTTTTTATATAATCGCACCACAACCGGACACAGCCACACCATGTAATTAACATTTTACTAGCTCTCACGGAATGGCTACTTTAAATTTTAGCAATTTGCTAATATAACTTCGTGGCAATTAATCTTATAAGAGCAGTGGATGGAGTGGTTCAGTCAACAGTTGGGAATTCCATGAATAGGTCCGTTCAAGCGTATTTGCTTTGTTCCTTTTCAGGAGCTGTCACTTTTTAGACATGTTTGGATGCACGTTTTTTAATAATATAAGCAATTTCTTAGTAAGCAAAATGAAAAGAAAGGCTTGAAATGTTGGACTACCTTATAGCCTTTTCACCCCAAACCCAAAACCGAAAATCGTTTACACCGACCATTTACACGTTTACATTTGACATTTAAATTCGTTTAACACCATCTGTCAAATTTTGTATTGATGAACAAATTTGTGAGTAAAAAGTATTTTTCTTCTCAAATTATTTGTGAAAATGAATGCTAACCAATTCAAATTCAAAGTAACATTAGCTTGTCTCGAAGAAGAGTTTCAACTGAAGTTCTTGAGACGGGTTGAATGGGCTCACGACATGAACTAACAAGAACTACAAGCTCGCTTGGCTGCAGCTATCCTCTTTGTTAACTTCAACCGGTCCGAACCATTCACTAAGGAGAAGCTAATTGTCTAGAAAACATATCATACAATCAAGAACAAACAAAACTGATGGAATAAAAATTCATTTTATTTAAAACAAATTCTTCATCTTTCAGAACAAATTCAATCCAAAATACTGAACTTATGACTATTGCTTCTGCTGGCCAAATGTGCCTTTAGAATCGCCATATATTGTGGCCGTATGAGCAACTTATAAGAAGGATTGAAAAGATTCTGAACGATTTCGTGGAGGTCCTTATGGCTGGAGCAGAAAAGGTCAATGCCTAGTTCCAGATTCGTACCAAAATCTCACTCATCCAGAGCGATCACTGAAGCTGTTAAGATGGGCTGCAATTTCTCCGTGACTATCTCTTTGGTTTCTTCCTTTGAGGACGCGCTTGGCTTGTTCAAAAGACTGAGGATCTTATTGATGTTGGCATCGCTGTCCAACAAGGGGCGATAGACCACTGGTGTGGTTTTATTTACTGGAACAACGATTCCCACATTGTGGAATGTTTTGGCGCAAATTTTCCTAGCCCGCTGCGTCAAAGCCTCCACCAGAGATTTTCTTTCATACTTATTCTCCTCCACAAATGAACTTATCGCCTTTTTCTTACTTCCCAAATCCTTGTGATTGAACGGAGTTACCGGAAAGTTCTAACGAGTTCGAAGACGCATCCCTTGGAAACGTTATTACGAATCATGAGCAAGTATTTCTCGTCCTTGGGGTCGCGAGTACCCATGGTGAATTCCGGATCCTCGCTTAACAAAGAGCGTTTGAAACTCTGGAGGATCATAAAAGAACCGGCAGTGCCCCAAGTAGTCACGGGGCCTTTTATATTTTTGGCAAAATTTTCCGAAATTTTTTCTGTTGCCACGCAGCTCCCCCAAAGTTTCCTTTCTTTGTTTTTTTTCTCTTACATTTTCTGTAAATAAAAAACAAAAAGCAATAATTCTTATTTTGTAAGAAAATTTTATAAATAATATTTCATACCACGACCAAATTTATTTCAAAATAAATATTCGTTTTGACAGCATCCATCAGCTGTTTTGTATCCATTAATTTGAGCGCTGAATGTTTCGAAAGGTTTGTTTGTTTAGTTCAACTATGACTTACTACTGGTTTTCGAGAAGTTTTATATAGAACTTTTGGTTTACGAAAACTTGTGGTTTACTAAGAAGGTTTTTAACAAACTTGAGTTTTCGATGTAGGTTTTCGGCGAAAACCGGGTTTTAAACTTGGTGTGAAAAGCCTATTATGTTCAACTTTTGGGCATCGGTCGATTGTCGTTTATTTGCATGGACCTGCGACTTCAAGAAATCTCACAGGAAAAAGACCTTGGTGGCCAATTCACATCACCCCTGCTAGAGATGACCTTACGCTCAAATCGTTCATGCTCTGTCAATCGTAGCGTTTGCTGTGTGGTACGTAGCACCAATAACATCGTTATGTAGCATTTGCTGTTGACGGTGATCGCCTCACTTACGTCCTTTTCAAGAAAATACGAACCAATTACGCCGCCGGCCCAAAATCCATTACAAACGCTAAATTTTTGATGATGCATTATCACCTGGTGAACCTCGCGTGGGTTGGTATCGTCCCATAAACGCAATTTTGCTTATTAACACAGCCATTAATCCAAAAAGAAGGGTCGACTATGAAGAGCCACCACGTCTACCGTAAAATAGGCGCTATGCGCGCAACGTTTGCGTTATCAAACACTCATTTTGATAATAAAGTTTAATCATTTGAAGGTGCTGTTCAATCGTGTAACTTGCCATTATGATTTGGCATTAACAACTGAATAATACTTTTGGAAATGAGTATACAATCTGCGCAAGTGGATGAACCGAAAAAGATTTATAATACCAAACCCATTTTATTATTAAATACAAATATAACTTTATTAATATAGAAAAGGAAACGTAGTGAAAGCTTATAATACTGAAATGAACTTCGTGTGATATGACGCGTCGAAATCAGAATAATGAAAATGAAATATTAACGACAGTATCTGTCAGATGTCAAAATGAGCTTAGGCTTGTTCAGCTTGCTGTCGTTGATTATGTCAGAGTGACAAGGAATGGTAAAGTAGAACTCCAATACTCCCCCTCATTACGTGACTGTAGACTGCAGACCAAGGATCTCAAGGCACTTCCAATGCTTAGGTCCAGCTAAGTTCTTATTTAAAACTCCAGCTCTCATGTCCTCAGTCCTCAAGTAATGAAGATGAATGTTGTTGTTAGGTAATGCTTCCCGCACAAAGTGATGCCGAACATAAATATGTTTGGTACGGAAATGAAACACTGGATTTAAAGCGAGTTTCTGAGCTCCTATGTTGTCACAGAGGATCGGCACATCCTTCACAAGGGACTCTAATTAATCCCTGCAAATAAATACCTTCTTTAACAGACTCTGCGAGACTTCTGTATTCCGCTTCGGTGGAAGATAGTGCAACGGTCCTCTGTTGACGTGACTCCCAATTAATAGCTCCACCGGCGAGGATGAAAGCATACCCAGGGCACGAGCGTCTATCCTTCGGGCAATTGCCCCAATCTGCATCCACCATACCTGTCAATGCGGTTTCCGACGGTGCGTGCATACATCAAACCTTTCTTCTTGGTTTGACAGATGTCACCAAAAAAAAAATG
Source organism: Eupeodes corollae (assembly GCF_945859685.1). Lineage (NCBI taxonomy): Eukaryota > Metazoa > Arthropoda > Insecta > Diptera > Syrphidae > Eupeodes > Eupeodes corollae. The sequence goes on from NC_079147.1 coordinate 160,955,077, forward strand.
GCCGCCAAGGGTGCCAAAACCTAATCGTGCCGATTGAAAAACCCTCTACATTCGAAACTTCACAATCAATGACGGCTACCGGGACGTATACTTGTCTATGTAATATCATTTATACAAACATTTCCTACAATATAATTTGTTCTTGATTGAGGGTGTTCAGATTGACATCATTTTATTATTAATTGTATTTGAAAAGCGTTCGAAATCTCCATTGCGGCAACTCATACAATTTCTCATTCAAAAGAAACCAATATTGTTTAAACAAAATGCCAGTTTGCCATAAAGCAGCTCTTCGATACAACAAGACGTGTATGTAAAATAAAATTTGTATTATCAAAACTTCTATAAAAGTTCTCTTGCACGTTTCCATAAAAACGTAAAGCTTTTTGAGTGAAACAAGTTTAAATATATGTACAACGAAACAAGAAACAAATTCACTGCCACTCTGATTTACATTAAATCTCACTCATATGCCAGCTGTGCCTTGAGCTTACATAAATATTTAAACCGGCAGGCATAATATTTATATTTTATGATGCTCTGACATAGGTAAAATCTTAAAGATCGACTACCTGAGGGAACAACATTGATACATCACAAGAATGTTCAACAAGAATTCGTATAATGTTCTAGGCTAGGAGGGGGGCCTTTGCTCTCATACCTTTTGCGCGTCTTCGTCTTCGTCATCGTCATAGTCAAGCTCTCCTCGTCCTCATAATTATATCTGTTTTGGTTGGATTACTATTTTATATGATATTATGCTGACTTGAATTCATTGAAGCAACTCAAATAAATGAGTCTTTCAGTTTCTTCAGTTTCAGTAAGCTTTCAACTCGCATCGACGTTAGTCAGACTTCTTGGTCTTGTTCATCTCGAATAACTTTTTGTTTTTGTAGTTTGTTTCGATTCTTAACGCCGCCACTGCCGGTATAACTTATTACGTAGCTGGGCTGCGGGTAACCTTCACTTTCCGCTATATACGGTATAACTATCACATACCTCAGTAGCTCAGTATTTTTATATTTAATTGTTTTGTTCTCAACTACAAAATGTGTTAATTTTGTTTTATAAAAATATTTTTTGAAAATTGTGTGTTTTCATTTTCATCAAATGCATGCGGGGAAATTCTTGAAAACAAAATCGTGAAAATTAAAATTTAAAGTGCTAAACGAAATTATTTATACATACTTACCCTATTCAATAATTATAAATAGAAGAGTGAAATCAGTGAATAATTTAGTTTTGTTTTGATCGTAATTAAATTTGCAAACCAGCTAAAAAGACTTAAAATGAGGTAAGGCTTGGAGTTTAAATTTAAATATATTTTAATGTTCAGCAAATTACTTATTTGGACAAGATAATTCTTTATTTTTTCATAAGTTCATATGTAAATACAGTATTGTGCAAAAAATTTGCAACTAGAACCTCCAACATTTTTCTTTAAAAAAAATTGTGAAGCAAATAAAACAGCGAAATTCTTTCTTTAGTTTTCTAAACCCTTAATAATTGTTGGAAACAAAATAAAACTCTTCACTTAAACAAAAAAATAAATAACTAAATACATCATAGTTGGTAAAATTGGTGTGCAAAACGTTTGCAACTTAGACCCCACAACTAAATTTCGAACTATTTTCTTACTTCAAGAATTCAATTGCATTTATTTTGTATGAAGGTTGTATCTTCTGGAAGCTATACAGCCCTATTCTGCTATTCACGTGGATCGTATATTCTATTCACCCGTTCGATTCCTTTTCACACTGCCTTTCAATTCTGCTATTCATCGGGTGAACTACATTCTCCCAAACCAATTTGACATTAAAATAAACAGCTGTTAATGTAAAAATCTTGGGAATGTTGGATAAATTGTTTTGATTCATAAACAAATTAAGTTTAATCAATCCACCTAAACAGAATATTTTGTGTAGTTTTTGGAAATGGGCAGTATTTGACTTTTTATACCAATAATAGAGGAATAAGAGAATCCTCAAACAGAGAGCTTCGGAGAAATGTTAAAAAGTGTCTTCCTTCACATAAAAATGCTAATATTCTTTTATTTATAAAACAAATTTTCTAAATTAAGCAATAAATTACTTTTCACTTACATTTTTCTTACAAAAATTAAAAAACCAGACATTTTATAGCGGATTTGAATTGTATAGAATGAATGCTTTCACGTGAATAGAAGAATACCGCGCATTATTACCGACGTTACCGACATACACAAATTCACTTGGATTGAATAGCAGAATAATGAGAAGTGAAAATTCAAGTAAAATTCCCCCCGATGAAAAGCAGAATAGGCCTGATAGGGTTATTAATAACCCTTTTTGGAATATCATTCCAATGCTTCTGAATTCTAGCGAATAGGTCACTTTAGTGCTTGAGAATGTTGCTACCAATTCTTCTATTCACAGTTTCCCACAGGTTCTTGGGTCTAGGTCTGGGGATTGGGCTGGACATGGTAAAACCTACATCTTTTTTTCTGCAATGCACTTTGTGGCCAACTTTGACTTGTGTTTGGGTTTTGGGATCATTGTCGTGTTGGAACGTCAATTTCCCAATGGGCATAAAGCAGCCTTCATTATGCCCTCCACTTGCCGAATTGGCCCGGATCCTTGGTCAAAGAAGCAGCCCAAGACTAAAATTGAACCAGCTCTATGTTTGACTGGCCCTTTAGGGTATTTTGAACTTAGCCTCTCACCTCTTGGCCTCTGACATGTTGCTTTTCCACCCCATCCGTGCATATTGGTGAGAAAATAAGACCGTTTCCTATTTTTGGGGACTCCAATTGAGATGAGTTTTTGGAAAAAACAAACGAGCTTTCACTTTTTTTTTATATAAATGGCTCTTTTACTATTTGAAAACAACGTAATCCGGCTTGCAATTTGCGGTCAATGGGTAACCTGGATGATTGCGTGGCTTTTCTTCGGAAGAAATTTGTTATTTTTCAATCATCTTTTGCTGTGGTGCTTCGAGGCCTTCCTTCTCTATGATGGTATAACACCTTTCCACTTTTGATGATTCTACAAATAGTTGATTTTTGAATGGAATTGTTCCTTGAAATTTCTTGCTCCTTTTTTGAAAGCACTAAAATTTCTGGATTTCATTTTTTATAATATTACTCCCCATTTTTAAAAAGTAATATTTTTTCTCTCAATTTTAGAATTTATCTTAACCTCCCGACCACAACAGGGGTGCTATAACACCCCAGGCATTTTTTTTAATTGTAATTTTGATTTTGCTTCATTCTTTTTTCTACCGTTTTTCGTAAAAATGTTTGTTTTTTTATGAATTAAGTTTTTATATGTTTTCAACAAAGTATTATTAATTGCATTGTTTGAATAAAAAATTTATGTTTTACTTTAAAGTATTTTGTTATATATATTTTCTTGGCTGGGGTGTTATGTCACCCCTGCTGTGGAGTATGTATATTTTAAAAGTGTTGTCGTCGGAAGGTTAAAAAACCGTTTTATCGATCAAAGTCTCAGCTAAAACTAAATAAAAAAATCAAGCCGCGCACGTATAAACTTACTAACCTCAAAATAAATCGGATTAACCATTATTAAAATGAGACGAAAAGAGAATTGGCCACTAGTTGCAAATGTTTTATACAGCTGACATCATTCTTGGTTTTAAAAAAGCAGTGCATTTGTAGAATTTGCCTGTGGATCAGTGTTTTAAGATTATAAACAATAAGGTGAGACATAAAAAGTCTAATATACACGAATTTTTGATTTTTTAATTGGCGGTGATAGTTGCAAAAGTTTTGCACAGTACTGTATATAAGTGGGTTGAAGTTTGAAGATTTTCTTTTTAAATAAATAAAGTAGGTAGGTACAAACAGTTAATCTCAGAATTGAGCGTACACCAACAAAAAAAAAACTGTTTTGATATTTTAAATTATAAAAATATTATGTTTTTGGAATTTTATTTTCAATTTTCTTTTATTTAATATTTTATGTTAAACAAACAATAAAAACAAGTAACAGAAAATTCATCAAATAGCTGCCACAAAATTAAGCGTAGTACACTTGGAATTCAAAGCATACAAAAATGTTAATGAGTGGTCAAATTAAAATTTGAATGTTTTGTAGGGACACTTTTAGCCATAATCACGGGGGTTTGTTTGTTGGGTTGCAATTCTGCAACCTTCGCTTTATCGTTTCCCACGAATGATCGATGGGATTGAGGTCCGATGACTGATGTGGGGTCTTGTGCTGGTTTCTGGCATTATACAGCAACCATTCTTTTACAAAAAATATGTGTGTTTTGGATCGTTATCTTGTTGGAAGTAAAAGGTTGCTGATAGATTCAGTTTTTCTGCAGACTGACTCATATTTCTGTTAAGAACGTCCAAAAATGTCCCCTTGTCCATGATTGTGGTAATAAATTCAAAATTCCCTGTCCCATTTGCCACCATTGACCCCCATAATATAACATTTCCTCTCTCATGCTTAACAGTGGCAAGCAAATTCTCTGCCTTGAACTGAGTATTGGGCTTTCTCTAAACAATTTACTTTCCGTCATACTCAAATAAGTTAATTTTGGTATCGTCCGAGAACAAAACATAGTTCCAGAAACTTTGGGATTTGTTGAGGTGTTTTTTAGCGAACTGAAGACGTTTTAGCTTATTAATTTTGGAAATAAGAGGTTTTTTCCGAGCAACTCTGTTGTTAAACCATTCTTCCGAAAAACGCTACGAACAGTTTCGGTTAAAACTGGTCTTTCAATAAGTATCGCCATTGCGGCCTCTAAGTTTGGTACACTCGTTTTGAGGTTTACCACGAATTTTCTTAAAATTATTCGTTTGTCTGGCTGAGAAAAGATTTTTGTCGTCCTCTCCCAGGTTTATTTAGGGTCGTACTTTAACACCGATATGATATGAAATATCGAGATAATGAAGTTTTTTTTAATATTCCCTTTTGTTTATTGTTTAAGTTATGTCTTTTTATATATTCGTAAGAAAAAAAATAATAAAAAATAGAAATTAAAAAGAATTTTCCAAAAACACTGCATCTTAAATATGAAAAGTAACAAATAACTAACATTCAATTAGGTGTACGCTCAATTTTGGGAGAAACTGTACATATGTTGATATGTTCATTTCAATACCAAATTTGAAATTACTTGAAAACCTTCCAAGCACTTTAATATAGTCTGAGAGTTGGAGTTGCATCTTTAATTTTCGAAATGATTTTGTTTTATTTTATATAATAAAAGCAAATACATATTATCACTTTTTTCCCGAAAAATTAAGGGTAATTTCTATGTACACACAAGAAGACAGGGTTATCCAATTTTCATGTTATTAACTTCCTATAGGAAGTTATTGTAATGGGTCCGATTGAAAATGTTGACATGTTTCGTCGCCCATAGCTCAAGAACCAGAAAAAATATGGACTACAAATAAATTTTGTTATACTGATAATAAGACAGAAAGATGCAGAAAAGGTCTCTCAAGAAAATTAGGTGGGTGGTTTTTTTACCATAGCAGTTTAAAAAAAGGTAAACATTGTGTTCACCCTAAATATCTCACGAACCAATGAAGCTAGAGAAATGAATTAAATTGAATATTATATATTGTAACGTGATACCAAACCAACATGTTTTTGCAAAAAAAATCCAATTAACATGTTTTTATAAATTAAAAAAAAATTTAAAAAAATTGTCGAAAATTTTACGAATAAAAAATGATTTCATCTCCAAAACAATTTTGTGCAACGAAAAATAACGCTCAATATCTTTTCAAAACTTTGAGATATTAGCTTTAAACTACTAAAATCTCCAAAAAATAGTACGCAAATTTGGTAAAAATTGATGTTCGGTTCTTGATATCTCTCAAATTAATTTCATTCATCTAATTTGTAAAAATTTAAGAAACGCTACTAAAATTGATAAAAATTTGTTTTCGACTAAAAATCGTTTTAACAAAACTAGATTTCAAAAATAAACTAAGAATAAAATCCAATTTCATCAGCCGCTGCACATCAGGTAAGTTCTTGGTGTCTCAACAAGTCGATTTTGGCTTTTGAAACACTGCTAAGGAGTGTAGATCTACCCATTGGTCTTCACTTAAAACACTAACATTGTTAATTTAAACTATCCAGTACTTGAAAACGATTATAAATAACGATTAAATTGTGACCCAAAACAAAACAGTTTTAAATATAAACCATATTTAAATTAGTTCTACTGATAACCAAATTTCTTTTAATTTTAAGAGAAGATTTAAAGGAAAATATTTCTAAAAGCAATTGTTATAATTATGTTTGGAAAAATATTTTATTTTATCTCGTATTTTTGATATATATTGTATTGTAACATTAGGGAATTTGTTGAATTGGAAATTTTGACATTTATCGACGTTTTTAGGTCCCTAGAATCTAAATAAAATATTTTTAGACAGATGTCTGTGTGTGCGTGTGTACGTAACGTGCACATTCGAACGTTGGAGAAGCTTTTTTCGTCGTACATATCTCAAGAATCAGTAGAGATATCGAGAGCAAGAAAAAATTACTTTACTTACTTTACGTTTACTTTAGTTGGCGCTACAGCGCATTGTGCTCGTGGGCCTCAAGTAAAAACTTTCGCCAGCTTACTCGATATCTAGCTTGCTGCCTCCAGTTTCGAATACCAAGTTGACGTGCATCGACCTCAACCTCAACTGGGATGATTAAAGTTTTGTACAGTGTCTCTTTGGTACTTCGCGATAGGGCCTTATTCCTCAACTGCGCTGATATGATTCGCAGAATTAACAGCAGTGCCAGTCATAAGCTGATGTAAAATCGATGATAAGATATTGTGTTTCGATGGTATGTTCTTGGATTTGGCGTAGAGTGAAAATTTGGACGATGGTAGATTTTCCAGGTCTCAAGCCACACTGGTAAGGGCCAATCAGCTCGTCAGTAAATGGCTTCAGGTGCTCACATTATACGCTGGACAAGATCGTGTCTGCGGTGTTTAAAAGGCTAATGCCTCTGTAGTTGGTGCAGAGAAGACGGTCACCTTTTTTATGGATCGGGCAGATGGTGCTTGAGTTTTACTCGTCGGGCATGCTTTCTTTCAACCAAATTTTAGTAACTAGCTGGTGTATGCTCCTTACCAGATCTGCTTCAGCCTGCAGACCTTCATCACCTGCCGCTTTGTTCGACTTTAGCCTGGTGATGGCCAGTTTGCTCTCACTCTGGTCGGATGGGTGGAACTCTAGATCTTCAACCAAATGGATTTGACGTGGCTGCTCGCTGGCGGAATCGTTGACTTCATCACCATTAAGCAGCTAGTTGAAATGATCTCTCCATATTTTTAGCATTGACTGCGTTTTGACAACGGTATTCCCCTCCTTATCATTGCAGGCTCCATTGCGGCTAGTGAATCCCGTTGTTTTCTTTTTGACTTTTCTATAAGAGCTTCGCCCTGTTTCCTGTTAAAACATTCCTGGATGTCCTCGACTTCAAGCTGCTGATGGGCTTTTTTCTTTCTTCAGAGCAAGCAGTTCTTATACCTTCTCTTGTCGAATTAGAGCTGGAGGGAAGATGGTGTCCTCCTTTCCTGCCACAATCTGTATGACTCCGTTTTGGCTTTGTTTGCCTGAGCACTTTCAGAGTCAAACCAGTGGTTCCTTGGTGGCGGCTGCGGGAAACCTAGCACCTCTTTGGCAGCATTCCTGATGGATTGTTTGCAAAGCTGCCAGTGGGTCTCTGGGCACATTTCGTCCGTTGTAGTGTTTCTCGCAAGCTCTAGGGATACTCGGTCGGCAAAGGCATTGGCGGTATCCTCCTGCTGCAGTCTTCCAACGTTGAATCTTCTCGTCGTCGAGGTTGTTGTTCGCCTAAGAGCTTCCATGGATATCCGAACGTGCAGTTCAGCACCAACTAGTTAGTCGTCGGAGTCTATGTTGACTGATCTGTACGTACGAACACCAAGTATTCTACAGCAGTATCTTCCCAAGAAAAATATTTTCTTCAAATTACTTATCTCACACAAAATATTTATATGAACATTTTGTTAAAGCTTTAAGCAAGCCAAGTCGACAGATGGGATGGGAAGTTATCTCCGTGGGTCGCCTTCCAGCCTCTTTTTCAATGTTAGTACCAGAATTGAAATATAATTTTGTAAAAATTGACAAGAAATTATTATAAAAAGTTTGTTATCAGTACACAAATGCAGTAAATATTTATTTATGTATGGGACTCAATCGTAATTGTAAACATTCCTAAACAGACTATTCCTAAAACCACAAACTGTTAAAAGTAAAAAGATTTTATAACGTTTAATTCAGATTTTGTAGGTTAAATTATTCTTCAATGCGTAAATATTTTATTAATAGTTATGTTCTTGTGATTAGTCATTCCCTCTGGAAAGAAAACATATCTATAAATACCACTCCAAAGTTGTAGATGCGTTGCAAAATGTCTTGAAGTAAATTAAATGCTTCTTTTTCTTGAGAAAAAAAAGAAAACAAAAACAAACAATCGTGACATCATCTTGTGTTGATTAGGTCGGTTACTATTAACATTTCTTGTTCTCCAGCTTTATCGATACTTTGAGTATAAATTTCTTTAGGTATGCGAATAAAAGTAAATTTGTATAGAGTAACAAACAATCAATAAGTAATTTTATCAATTTAGGGGTTTATCATCTTGTGAATTCAGATCACGTAGAAATGCTGCATTACTCTATGACAGAAAAATGTTCTAAAGATAGAATATCTTGGGCACTGACACATTTATGAATTCTATGAAAAATCGAAAATAGTTCCATTTGGGAACCAAACATTTGTGTGTTCATTCCAATGCTGCCGCACCCATTTACCTTATGCCGTCATCACTACATGAAGCTGTAGGACTTATCTAAATAACAGAATGAATAAGGTGAAAATCTAGCATCACCGCGTCGTTGCAATCGTGAAATAGTTTTACCTTGGATAAATAAATAGAAGTTGTTAGTTAAGTATTCATTAGCGTAAATAAATGAAAATCTTCAACGAAAAAGTTGTAAAGATTATTTTTAAAATAAATTGTGGATCAACATGAGAGTCATCTTGGCCCTTTTGTCTTGTTTAAAGTCCATACACACATTTGTAAAGGGCACAAGTCGGCCTTCAGCACGTTGGGCTTAATTTAAAGTCTCTTCTCATTATTAAAAATTAAGTACTATTTAAACTTTTTCATAAACTTTAAACAAACCGAAGACGGTTACAAACGAAAGGTGCAAATGGTCCTTGCACAAGACGTATCGAGTCAAGAATTTAAGATGAATATTTCGTTTGCCATTGAGTGAAAAATCAAGTTAATTTGACGTTAATCTTTCTGCTCCATTTAAATATATTAAAAACTTGTGAAGGGTGAAAAATGCTTTAACTTTTCATTTCAACAATTGAAAAACATACATGCATGGTGGATGAATAACATTATTTTCAAATACTGTGTTCATTTAGCCTTTGTAAATAAAGACTCATGTAAACAATATACCTAAACAGGGAACATAGCAACCATTAAAAAAATTTGTAATGCTTTGGAGAACTGAGGGATTTAAATACAACTTTGAATTTTGCTTTAAAAGCCCTCAAGGACCTGGACGAAATATTTTATTTTCCACATTATGACAAGTCAAGCCCAGATTTTTAGAATAACATTCATTTAACTGAGGGATTTGTAAGAGTTGTTTTTTCTTCTTCTGCTTAGTATGTACATTCCTACTTCAGTTTGGAAAAATAATCTTTTGGATTTATTTGTCTCATGGTACTTATGGTCACGTTATTTTTAGTCGTAAATAATTTCCCAAGGGATTCCATGAATCATGTATTTGGATAACAATTTTCTTTGATACATTTTGTAATTAAGAGTCATACGAGAGTATTATAAAAAAGAAAAAAAGGCCCACACTGATAACTTCCCATCCCGTCTGTCGATTTGTCTTGCTTAAAAGTTTGTAGGTTTTCGTGTTGGGGTAAAAAAGTTGTCAGTTGAGTAATTTTAAAATTACCAACATTATTTTTCATTTAAATAAATAGTTTAGTTTGAAAATCTAGTTTTGTTAAAGATATTTTTAGTCGAAAACAAATTTTTACCAATTTTAGCAGCATTTCTTAAATGTTTACAAATTGAAAAGATATTTGTGTCGAAAATCAATTTTTACTGACTTTTATTATTTTTTTTTGTATAAAATTTTTTTTTTAGAATGTTAAAAACAATTTTTCTTATGAGATAAAATTAGTTGGAAGCCATAATCTTAAATTTTTGAAAAGATATTTGAGTCGAAATACGATTTTTACCAAGTTTTATTAAATTTTATTTTTTGTACAAAATACTCTCAATTCGATGTTTCGCAAAATTTAATTGAATATTGCCAACAATATCTTTTAAAAGATAAAAGTAATTTAAAGCCAATATTTCAAAGTTTTGAAAAGATATTTCATTCGAAAATCTATTTTTACCAAGTTTTGGTATTATTTTTTTTAGATTTGTATTTAAAAAAAAACTGTCAAATAAATTCTTCTCAAACATTTACTGAATTTTGACAATAAAGCTAATATCTTAAAGTTTCGAAAAGATATTTAAGCCGAAAATCAATTTTTACCAACTTTTATTATGTTTTGTAAAAAAAATGTCAATTTGATTTTTCTCAAAATTTGACCGAATGTTTATTTATTTATAATTCGTTAAATACTATAGTTCAAAATTCTTAATATATACTTAAAATCTAAAAAACTTAAACTAGACTGTTGAAAAATATTAACTTGCAATTTATACTTTTTATATTATTATTTGGTGAATTAATACAAGAGTAAAGGTTAAATTTATTATAAGATGTCAATTAGTTGATTTAAGGGGCTATGTACACCATAGTTTGATTTTCTAAAATTAGTATTCAATGGTTTCTAGAGTCTTATACTTGAACGACTAAAACTAAAGTTTAAACTACCAAGAACTGATGGTAATGAAATTTGTCCGTTTATTTATTTGACAAATCAGACCCATTACAATAACTTCCTATGGAAAGTTTAAAAGTTGTTCCTTGAATTTTTCTTAAAAATCAACTAAAATTTAGCAATAATATTTTTAAAATTTGTATCTTACCTGAACAACAAAATTAAGCACAGAATAAAATCACTTTCAACACATTAATTTATCCCTGAGGGATCGAAGATCGAACATCATTTTTTACCAATTTTGTATAATATTTTTTGTAGATTTTAATTTGTATAAAAAAATGAACTAGTTGTTGGATGTTTAATCAAATATTTAAAAAAAAAAACAAGTCGAGTCGAAAATAAATTTTTACCATTACCAACTTTTGTTTGTTTTTGTTTAGTTATAAACGCACACACAGAAATCTTTCTAAAAATCTTTGATTTAGATTCTATAGACCTTGGAACTTTGAATCCAACAGTTTGGACTGATTACAGTAACTACCTATGGGAAATTAAAAAAGCAACTCCTATTTCCTTTACACAAAAATTTAATTAAATATTATTTGCGCCAATTAAATTTTAAACTTTACTACAAAATAATTTTCTGTAGTTCTTACTACCAATTCGTTGACAAAATTCCTGTCTCTAAAAATGAGCTTATTGAAAAATTGAAAAAATTGGAACTCGGTTGAGTTCTAACTCATTTCTTCATGAAGTTCTCGAGCGTTAGAACCCTAAAATACCTTAAAATTCAAAACGTGCAATATGTCCTAGGGTAGCCATTTTGTTTGTTTAAAGAATTCAATTTGTCTGTCATTTTAAGAAGCCATAAAATGCATTGAGTTATACTTTCTGTTGAAAAACGATGAAGAAGTTTTAAAGAAAATTTAATTCCGCGGTAAATTCTGTGTTACGCTCATTAATGATTTCCCAACAACGGACGCGACACCTTTAATTTAGTCATGATAACTTTAATTCTAAGGAAGGCATAAGGGCAAATACCCTGTTTCAATTTCTGTAATCTGTAGGTCCTTGACTTCTAAACGTACATAGATTATACATATGTAAATCAATAATGATATAGGTTAAGTCACAGCGAGCACTTCGAAAATGTATTAAAACCAAATAAGAAAAACATTTTTAAAGCAAACAACACAAAATAATATTGAAAAAAAACTTTTAAACGACATTGGTTCACAGAAAATAAAAATAAAAATGAAAATTAATTAAGCTACAATTTATTTAAAAAACTGAAATCAATGACTAAATTGCTTACCGCTAAATCAAAACTGACATACATTCAATATTAGTACTCGATAGAATGCCAGAAATATATGTCAAAAAATCCTACCGAGTGTTTTGAAAGTAGTTAAATATTCGTTAGAACTTTGTTTTTCTAAACCGAGAACTAAGTCCTTAAAACTCATTAATAAATTATCAGTTGAGTTCTAAATATTTTTTAATCTTAATTTTGATCACCAATTTCACAACATTCAACCATCCAGCCGTGTTATTTGGAAAAACGCTTTTCATGACAACAATTACTCTTGGAGATTTTGTCAATTCCTCGTAGAAGGCTGAGATTGAACCCAAGACCTCTGGTTTGATAGTCCTATGCACCAACCATCACGCGCCCACGAGTACTACTTTTTGCCGATGCGTCGCTCCTGAATTCCATCAGGATAGGGCATCTAGAAATGAAGTGCAGCACGTCACCTTTTTCTCTTATGTTGCATAACCCATAAAGATTAGAGAGGTCAGTCCTATTTTAAACAAAATTGAGTAAAACTATCTCTGCTCTTGGTTTGAAAACTGTTGTAATCAAAGCTGTTTGATAGGTGGGACTGAAATAATAATTGTTGCACAGGTTTGAGTTGATGAGTCTTTAACTTGAGTCTCTGGATTTTACATTTTATTCCAATCACTTTTTTGTTTCAACTGCGTTTGAAACATTTGTGTTTTCAGAACTTTAAATAGTTTTTTTTTCTTTTTAAATTGAATAAAACCAAATAGAAGATATAATATGATTGATTTATTTTTGTATTTAAATACCGAAAGATTCATTTCATTTTGAATTCTTGTATCCTTACCGAGCAGCTAATTTTGAAATGTCAAAACCAGTGTGCACTTACTTTGTAGCCGAAATTCGTATACTACGTCAGAGGGGAAATATCAACTACTTTTGTAGTTAGAGTTAGCCAATCAGAATCCCTTGACTACGTAGCCACTAGCTTTGTGAATGCGACCATTGACATAACATTGCAATGACGCCAAGTTAGTCCGTGCAATTCATCAAGAAAATAATGGCGGATGTAAAACGTGGAAATTTTCATTAAACAGGAAAACGTTAAGTCTATTAACATTCTTTCTACCATCACACAGTGTTGTTTCCACGAAATGTTTCATTATTTTATCAAAATTCATTTGATTTGACAGTTAAGTTATTAAGGTTGTGTTTACACTGAAAATTCGAAGTTGTCATTAACCAAAAATCATTTGATTTGATTTGTTTTTGCATCCTTAAAACTAAATATTTTTTAAGTTAATATGATGGAAAAGTAAAACACTAATATCATTTCAATGAGTAATGGATTTTTTCTATAAATAAAAACAATTTTATTGATTTTTATATTATTTAAATTATACCTACATTAATATTATCTTGCTTTTTTTTTTCTATTACAGTAGTTCATTGGACGAAAATAAATCTGCTTCAACTGAGAAATTAAATCAGCCACTTGATACTGATTCAACAGGCGGCGAAAAAGACAAAGACGATATCAATATGGTTGCGGCTAGTAAAGAGCTCAATCCTGAAACGGAGGCAATTAAAAAAGCTGCCAACACAGCCGAAGAGGGAATTTTTTCCCTTATCTATTCAGTAGCTAAAAAAATGGCTGTAGTCGGTGTCATCTATTTAGTTGGTTATATGGGCTGGTCAGTGGCATGGCTTCTAGCGCCGGTTATTTATTCTGGAGTTCGAGATCAAATAAGTAAGGAAAATCAAAAGAAAAGAAATATAGCTAAATCATCAGCAATGGCATCGGAAAAAGATGTAATTCTTGCGAGGATCGATGAACTACCAGCTTGGGTAAGTTTCCAAAATTTTAAACATTTCTTTTCGTTTTGTTATCTAGTAAATTGCTTGCTGGATTTTATTATGAAAACGACCATCCAAAAGAGCATAAAAACTGTAGGTCTCTTCCAGCCCTGACATCACTCGCAAACACGAATGGTTGAGAGAGTTGTAAGTCACTAGGGCCTAGTTCTGAACGGACTGTTGCGCCACCTAATTTATTTATTTTTAGCTATAAATACTATAAATGATAATCTACATTGCATAAAATGTAAAACTATGTTCTTTAACAACTTATAATAATTATGGAGAAATTCTTTAGGCACTCCCTTTATCAGTCAAGATGTCCCTTTAAATTTCTACAGTTGTTAGAAGAAAATTACTCACAGCATGACACAATGATATCATGTATTTACCTAGTGAGACATTAAACAATGTCACAGTAGAATTAGTAAGGATGTACAATTTTAGACCAATATTTTGTCAAGAAAACAAAAACTATCAAATATAAAGAATTTTGTTTGCATTTTAGTTCGAATCCGGTCTTATCGCTCATTGTAATAATTAGATGTGTCATGATCATGACTGACGGATATGAGTAATTCATAGTGCGACAAAAAGTTATTTGTTTGTTTAGTGAGACATTTTTAAATGACAATCATTAGCTAATGTCATGTTCTCAGCAAGAACATAACATTCAAATTAAGACGCGATGTCAAATGTCAGAAAAATAAACTTGAAATTTTGTGTATATGGAGAGAAATTTATTATACCTAGTTATTTTAATTTTCGTTCTCATTTATTATCATTTCAAAATTAAAGTAAACCAATGTTTAATTTGCTGACATTTCTAAAAACTGGCCACATCTTCTACTAGAAGATTCGTTATTAGAGTGACACCGCAAGGTGGTGTTCTATTCCCTCTTTTCTTGAGCCTGATGGTAAATGAAATCTTAACTGGAATGAATGCGCAGGGCTTCAGAGTGATGGCATATGCGGATGATAAAAGAGTTCTTACAAAATGCCTTAGACAAACTAATTTCTTGTGTTGATCGGTGTGGACACACAAAACCGATTTAGTCCTGTTTTATAGAAAACACAAAACTCTCTCTATATTAAAGGTATCCAATAGAATTTCTCAGACAAGTCTTAGTATCTGGGTCTTTTTTTTTACAGGAAAATAAATTTAAAACGCAATACAAGAAAGATTGAAAAAAGCTACTGTAGCTCACTTTTCTTGCAAAACCCCGAATTACGCATTGCTTATACACTTCGGTAATCAGACCGATTTTAATGTAGGATGTGTTAGTAAACAAAGTACAACGTTCAGCGGATGGCTTTGCAAGACCCTCTAGTCTACCTTACACCCTTGATAAACTTAAGAGACAAATTGCTGCTAGTCGCGTCGAAGCTTCATCGCATTGGATTTCCGTAAATCTTAAGTATTAATAATCAATTCCAAAGCACTTAGATTACACTACCCTCGAACTGCAATTCGACACAAACTTCCAGATTTCTACACCTTCCAGATCTTTCTGGGAGGATGTGTCATTTATTGGAGACGAGTTAGTCCACTTTTACAGAGATGGATCAAAAACAAGCAATCTGATTTTAGGACAAAAGCAAGGCTGCACAACTTCTATCATTAACAAATTAATGACATCAGACTAGGTTTCGATGAAGACCGAATTCAAGACTGTAGACCATGTAATTTATGCCTCAAACTATCATTATTGTTTAGGTTATCATCCTCAGCAGTTAATTTGCTGTCCAACTATCTTCAAGATAGAAAGCGAGCTTTTGCAGTTGGAAATACAATTTCGAAATTCTTACCAATCACTAGAGGAATTCTTCAGGGTTCGATATTAGGTCCCCTACTTTTTTCCCTTCATATATATAAACACGAATCTCTTTCTCTTCTTTTCAATTGTATGCGGATGACCTGCAGTTGTATACAAAAGCTGTCCTTTGGCAAGGATTAATGATTAATACGGAGCTAAAGGAAATATCTCGCTATGCAATGGGCAAGGCCCTATTCTTAAATCCAAGCGCATTATCATAAGCAAAAACACCTTGAATTTAGATTATGTTTTCAGTTTGTATTTAAGGTTAGGTTAAAGTGGGTGTCAAAGATTTAAACGGACACACTTAGGCCAGTTTAATGGCCCATTGTGATACCACATGAATCTTTAGGCTCCCTCCTAAGCTCAATGGAACCAGTTTGAGTCCGTTACGAAACGTGAGAGGCTGATTATACTGATCTGATTTAGATCGTTTAGATCGTTAAAGAAGAATTCTCCTAGGTAATTCTTGCGTTTTTGAGCCAGAGCAGGGCATGTACAGAGAATATGAAGAACTATTTCCTCCTCTTCCTCGCCCATACAGCTTCTGCAAAAGTCGTTTGAGAATATGCCTAGTCGCGTGGCGTGCTTTCCTTTTAGACAGTGTCCGATTGTGACACCTATTATCGAGTTTATATGCGATCTGCTTAGAGAGAGCAAGCACCTTGAACGTTTAAAATCAAGTGAAGGCCAGGGATTTTTCGTGAACTGACACGTCGTGATGTTGTTCCACCTGGTGCCTCACAGCGTCTTGCATTAGCAACAGTTGACAAGTAGCGATTGGTATGCCAGTGTTTGCCAAACGTGGTAGGATGGGCTGTACTGTACCGTTCCTGGCGAGTTCATCTGCCTTACAGTAACCTGGAATGTCTCTATGGCCCGGCACCCAACAAAGGTGAATATTAAACTGTTGCGCCATCTTCATTAGAGATGATCGACAGTTATGGACTGTTATAGAGTTTGTAGAGACATAGTTCAGAGATTTGATAGCGGCCTGGCTATCAGAGAAAATACGGATATCAGATGTTGATATCACGTTTTTTTGAGCCAGGACACGACTTCCTTTACAGCCAAAAGTTCTGCCTGGAACACGCTACAATGATTGGGAAGGCGGAATGAGAGACTTAATTTTTTAATTCCTCCAAGAATGTCCTATCCTCCCAAAAAGATATGGGCGGTATAGAAATCGGAAAACTTCTGTCCAATTGCAGTTGGGGGATGGTGTAGTCTGTGTGTGGAATTGATTTACGGAGTGGCCAATGTTGTTGTTAGTCCACTGCGACATAACTTTGAGGCGAATAGCAGAGCTTGCAGCTATTGCTAAATATGTCAAGAGCTGTTAGGTGGAGTAAGGTATCCAGTGCCGCATTATTTTTTCTTAAGACCTTGGAAAGAATGATTAATATCCATTTAAGTGCAAGTATTGATACAAGACTTCTGTTTTCGTCTTTGTAAAGCTAAATCGGTGGAAGCAGCGCTACACCCTTAGTACGCATCGTCGAATATTCCCTCCATCATAAAGAGTTCACTATGGTTGCTTTCCTTGACATCGAAGGTGCCTTTAACAACGTAGACACATCTGCAATGACATCTGCACTAACATCTCCTCCGACAGACTAATACTTTTGGCTGATCGGTGTGGACTGGGTGTTAACCCACACAAAACTGTTTTGGTCTTATTTTCGGGGAGATACAAAATTCCATTTGTCAACCCTGCCTATATCAAAGGAATCCAATTAAAATTCTCAGACGAGGCTAAATACCTGGGTCTTGTCCTAGGTCGTAGATCTTTAGGATTAACTTGCGATCATTTTCCTGCTTTGGGTATAAAAACAACTTTAACTTCTTTCTATGCTGAGGGTACATGGACCAGGTAAAGACAGCTTATAAAAATTACCTCAAGGATTGGTGCAATTTCGTCAGAAGGCTGGTATTATTCCATTTGGTTCTGCAGATTTAAAAGGTTTGAAGCTGTTGAGAGCCGATTGTAGCTAGTCCCTAGAGGCTTTGATAGAGTTCCAGTGAGAAGTTTAGGTCTTGCGGCTCACCATTGTGGTTCTCATTTTCTTCAGTTTCAAGCAATTTCCATCCGTCTGTTCATAGCTAAGGTGAGGTCATTGACTTTTTTGTTAAGTTCTTTAGCATTAGAGGAAGAACTAGATAGTCCAGGTTTTAGTAAACTTTGTAATGAGTTCCTGTATGAAGCCCAGTAAGTTTTTCGATCATTTCAATGGACTCGGGTTTTCATCCACATTGATATTGAACTGGATATATCTATGATCAGCGTGAACGAGTGTTCTCTGGGTACTTTCCAGTCCAAGATCATATGGTGTATAGTATCTGAGACAAGAGTTATGTCTAGGACTTCTTGTCGAGTTTTAGTGCTGAAGGTTGGTTCATTTCCAACATTACTTACTAAGAGGTTAGTACCAAGAATATAATCAAAAAAAGAATCACCTCTGTCGTTGATATTCGTACTTCCCCATACCGTGTCATGAGCGTTAAAATCGCTCCCAATAACAACTCGAATATTCCGTACGATTCTATTGCCAACAATTTTGGTATATTATTTAATTATGCATTGTCCTCGGACATGCACTTCAATTCTAGTGTTTGTTAACATCTGCGGTATACTTCCTTCCATTCTTTTTTCCCAACATCGGAACGACAGTTTTTTTGTTAAAACCATCCGATTGTGGAACTCTTTTCTAAGGCACTTAAGGAGAGTAGGTGGCATTCCACTGTTTCGTAGAGATTTCCGTACTTATTTAATGAATCAATTTTTCAACGAATAATTTTTGTTTATTTTTCTTTCAGGTTTACTTCCCCGATATTGAACGTTGTGAATGGGTGAATAAAGTACGTAAACTTCAAATCTATTTTATAAAATAAGTATTTTTACATACATGTTTTTATTTTTTAGATCCTAAAACAAATATGGCCAAATGCAAATTATTTTGCCCGCACTCTAGTCAAAGAAACAATCGAACCAAACGTTGCTCTAGCCTTATCCAACTATAAGCTCAATGGATTTCGTTTCGACAGAATTATCCTCGGAACAATACCACCTCGTATTGGTGGTGTTAAAATCTACGATAAAAACGTCGATCGTAATGAGATCATAATGGACCTGGATATTATGTATGCCAGCGATTGTGATATTAATTTCTATTTGAAAGGTGTTAAAGGTGGAATTAAGGATTTCCAAATTCATGGTTGTATTCGTGTTGTTATGAAGCCCTTAATCCGATCAATGCCACTGGTTGGAGGATTGCAAATATTCTTCCTTAATAATCCTAATGTTGATTTTAATTTGGTTGGGGCTATTGATTTTCTGGATATGCCAGGATTGAGTGATTTATTGCGAAAAATAATTGTTGAACAAATTGGAGCGATTATGGTGTTGCCAAATAAGCTGCCAATTACATTGAGTAATGATGTTCCGGCTGTTAGTCTGAAAATGCCTGAACCTGAGGTAAATATAACTTTTTTTTTTAAACAAGATAAATTATTATTTTCATTACTTACTTGAAAGCAGTTATTTAAACACAGAATGAATGAAATCGAAACATAACTCGATTGAATTATTTTTTCACATCACTATTGACATAGTATGAGACTTAATAATAATTAATAATTTTCACTTCCTCTAAAATTTGCGTATGAAGTTTCAGCATTAAACTAAACAAATGGCGGCAAATCATGCTTTTATTGCGATACACCCTTTATAGAAAAATACTTCGTTTTTACAAAATTCTGCCAATGTTTTAGAAAGCACCTACAACGAACCAAAGCAATTTGCACTGATAATCGACAAGTTCAGAAACCGTAATGGCTGAATCACAAACACGCTTCAGCTTCGGCTTCACCTGACGTTTACGAGTTCAGCCATAAGACAATGGAGCTTCGACCTTACGTTTCGTTTGACAATCGTAACTTAATGTTACGTAATGTGGCTCCAAACAAAACCTCTAGTTCAAATTGCTGAACATTTGCTTTGTCTGACAGCTTAACAGCTGTAAAAATATATTTGCTTTTGCAAGGATTCTCATTGGTTATTAAAGGCTGTGTAAGCTACTTCCGCGATAAATATAATTTTTTTCAATTTCAAAACTCTTTTTTTTATTTTGAGAAAAAATAATAGCTGCTAATAACAAACGTGCCATTTTAGTAATATCATATTGGTAGTGTCATTTAAAGCAACCTCGAAGCAGGCCCACAGTAACGCAGACGAGGTCGAATCTGAAGCTTGTTTGTGTTTCAAGCATAAAATATGAGTACTTCACTATATTCATTCTAATCGTTTTGTTGTGACTGACCTTTTATGCTAAAATTGAAATGCCTGTAGATATATCTGGTCTTGTGTTCACTGAAGTATATAAAAGAAACTCAATTAGTGTTTAATATTTGCCAATTTTTGAATCCTTAGAAATATTTTAACAATTTGTATCTACTTTTAAAAAAATCCCTTTCAATCTGAAGGATACAATTTTCTTCAATTTATAATTACCTACCTTGCCCTTGTTAATTAGGAGACCCAAAAAATATTTTTGTACTTCTTCAAATAAAAGCAGGGGTCAACTTTGCTTTGAAGAAAATCTGCTTTCACCAGCACAGAAGCACATTGCTTCATTAAATGCCCCAGCTGTCTGTTTTATTCTATAGATTCTTTTCTTCAATAAGCTAACAAAGTTATCTTTTCTTTCAACTTCAAAACCTGGTGGCTATCGCGTTTTCTTCAGGTCACCCCCAAGAAATGCTGTTTTTGCAAACAAGTATAAAACCACAAATCTTTCTTCTGCAAAAGTAGACAGGTTTTCAATGTAATTAGCCGCTGTAACTGCTTCACCCCAAACCATAAGCTGCAAACCCGCATCAATTAAGACACATTGAGCCATCTCAATAAATGATCAATCTTGACGTTACATAGAAAAACCTAAATGAATGAATTGCACACCAAAATGTTTATACACAGCTCTTGCCGTGACGGTGATTCCGCCTTAACTGTCCCACGCCATGTGCTTCTCGGTCGTCCAGCTCTTCTTCCTTCTTGTGGGAGCGGATTCCATTGGATTGCTTGCCCTGCAATGCAGTCGTTACCTTTTCGAAGCGTATGTCCAATCCATTGCTACTTATGTACGTCTTCGTATTAAAGATTCTATAGGTTCCTGACCTGCCCTTCTATTAAGGACCTCATTGGGGTATAAGGTTTGGCCAGAAAATTTTTCACGAAGGTTTGCAGCTTTCTTGTTAAGGCTGAAGTAACCTTCCAAGTTCTGCACCCACAAAGAAGCACAAATTCGTCATTTGTGCGAAACAGTCGTAGCTTTGTTCTTAAGCTGATAGAGTTATCCTCCGAATTTTTGACAACTTCGGTATGCCCCTTTTACTTTGCCGATACGCCAGATGACGTCTTATGCGGTTCCACCTTCAACGGAAACTATACTTCCAAGGTATTGAAAGCTCTCCACTTTTTCCAGCGGTTGCGAGAAAATATTTATTTGAGAGGATGGTCGGGTTCCGAGGCTGATCATTTTTGTTCAGCCTCACAACTTATGTTTCTCTCTTCACATTTGTTGTCATTTGGATCCATGATCCTATAAGAGAGTAAGCAAACATCATCCGCGTAATCCAAGTGCTTTAAATAGGATGTCCATTGGATCCCTCAGCTACCTGACAGAGCTAAGCGCAGTGCAGAGCTTATCACCAACAAAAACAATATTGGCGACAGAATACAGCCTTGTCTGACTCCGCTTCGGATTTAAAAATCATCTAACAACCTACCATCGTGCAGAACGTGACATTTGGATCCATCATAATAGTAATTTCTGGGATGCCTCTCCTCCGCAAAGCTAACCAGATATACTCCTTGTTAACGCTATCAAAGGCCTTCACGAAGTCATTGAACAGCAGGTGTAGTGATGATCGATATTCGACGCACTGTTCAATAATGATTCGCAGGGTGTTAATATGATTAATAGAGGAGGATCCAGCTCGGAATCCTGCTTGTTTGGCATCGAGTGTGGTCTCAAGGTGTTCTTTGGTGCGTTCCAGTATGACTTTTGCTACTATTTTGGCAACAGCTTGTAGAACGCAAATTCCTCTCCAGTTTTCGCACTCTGTAAGATCTCTTTTTTTTTGGGAGCTTGACGATAATTCCCTTCTTCCAATCATGGGGGAAGCTTTCGGTGGTCCAAGCTTCTTTTATGAGCGAATGAAACAGTTTGCTTGATGACGTTGGCGCTGCTTGTAAAAGCTCGGCTTGAATTCCATCAAGTCCTTCCGCTTTGTTGTTCTTAAGTCTTTACTAGGAGTTGCGGTTTGGATTCGGGGATTAGTTTCTTCAGGCGCTTTAGAAGGTATCGGCTGCACGTTGTTTGCAAACACTCGGTTTAAATCCGAGGAAAAGTGTTCTTTCCACCTTCTGACTTGCTCATCCACCGAACTTATCCAAATACCGTCTACTTCTCTCACCAGGTGTTGCTTTGAGCTGCGTGTACCGGTCAGTTCTTTAGTTATTCTTTAAACGGTCCTGCTGTCGCACCTGTTTACAGCATATTCTGCTTCTTGCGCCAATGCGTTGTTTTAATTAAGCTTGTAGCGGTGCACACTGTGGTGAACGTTTCTCTTTTTCATGCAATACGAGGATTCCATCTCGTTTCCTTCCTCCTCTTATGCAGCAGTTATTCGAGCCCTAAACTGTTTGCGTTCGTTGATCCTTGCCCAAGGTTATTCTGAAAGCCAAGTGTTGTTGCTTTCTTCTTTCCTACCAACTATTCTGTCAACACCTGAAATGAAAACATTTTTCACAGCATTCCAATGGTGTTCGATGTCGTCATGTACTGTGCTACTGATTGTTCTCATTTCGTGTGACAGCTGGTCCCTAAATTGTTGACGTGTCGTGGGATCCTTTAGTCTGACGATGTTGAATTAGGGGGTTCCTGTTGTTACGTAATCTTAGGGTAGCTATCATTAAGTTGTGGTCAAAACATAACTGTTTAAAAAAAAATCACAGGCAAGCCACAAGGCCCTAACTATTTTTTTAATATTGTAAAGACTTGTAAAGACACTGGATCTGCCCATTGTTGATCAGTTGGTGTGATATTACACTCAGACGTTTTTAGAAAAACGCAAATAAGTGCAAAAGAGAAAGTAGGTAAAATAGAAATACTTTGAAAAGTTTCAACCCGCAGTGTTCAGGGTTCAGGATTGTCTTGGATGGTTTTTGACGTTTCTTTTTCTTGCCTTTCTTTGTTTCTTGGCGTTGCTTTATTATTCTTTCTCTAGTGTTTCCGAGTAAACAAGAAATATACCACCGGACAATTTCAAGTGGAGGAAAGACCTTATAACCGAATTAATTTAAATGAAGGAATGGTTGAGAGAGTCTAGCTTGGTAGCTTAGGCTTTGCATTTCAAACTACCCGTTCACCCGTTGAAACAAAGTGGCAGCCAACTTATTACCTGGCTATAATGCGTCTCTCAAAATTTAATTTTTATGACTTAAGGAAATGTCTTCGTCTACTCTACTTAATGATTTGTTTTGTCCGGTTTTTTGTAATGGACAATATTTAAGATCTAGTGTCTTGCCGACTAAAGAAGTTATTATACGATGTTACTTGTGGGAAAGTCGCAACAAACACAATCAATTTAAAAATTTGGCTACTGACCCTTGTTAAGAGATCCCCGAAAAATTATTAAAGCTCTGGCAGTCAGCTTCGATCCCTATACTATCGAACACCGTTTAGTTATAAGGAACATAAAGCAGTACCACTTTAGCCTTATAAATCAAGAAAAGCTTTTGATTCATATCAGAAGCGCATTCAAGTTTTTTTAATGCAAAATCTTTATTCGATATAGCTGCTTGTAAGTGTGATGATTTTTTAGCATGTAAATGTGAAAAACAGCTTAAAGTTCCAATATTGGAGAGACCTTTTTTGATAGACCAACGAACCAGGCGTAAAATGGGCATTGGGAGTATAGATGTTAAAACTTTAATTAAGAACACGAAGAAATTGACCCGAAAAAGAAATTATGAGAGCAGAAACCAAACAAATCTCCATGAACCTGAATCTCATACGCCGATAAATTCCCAGTTTACTGAAAACGAGTTTACTTCTGAAGAGGAATCAGAATATCAAATTCAAGAAGAGATTTCATCAGAAATGGAGCCGTCAACATCTTTGGCACGACCAAAGAAACTTTTGAAGTCATCGATGCCTATTGTCGCTCATGCTGTTGATAGATACGGTATTTCAGACAGGGCTGCAGCAGCAATCGTTTCTGCAACACTTCAAGACGTTGGTCTTATTACGAAGGAAAACACCGACAATGTAGTAGACCGAAACAATATAAGACGAGTCCGTGAGAAGGAAAGAGCTATTCTAGCCAAGAAGCCTCTGTTAATAAAAGAATTGTTTGGAGTGTACTTTGATGGGTGAAAGGACAAAACACTTTTCATGACCGATTCTTCCAGACGAAAAATGCTTTCCGAGGAGCATATAAGACTGGTCAAAGAGCCAAACTCAGAATTTATGAGACACATTTCCTTATCAAAAGGAAAAACATTTACCGTAAGTCATGAAATAAAAGACATCTTAAATGATAAGGGTGCGGACTTGAACAAACTAGTTGTAGTTGGATGTGATGAAACCTCTGTCAATACAGTATTTAAAGGAGGTGTATTAAGATGCTTGGAACAACAATCACAGAGGCCATTGCAATGGTTCAGCTGTCAACTCCACTCGAATGAACTACCATTGCGACACTTATTTGAGCACCTTGACGGGTGCTCGAGTTTTTGTCTTTGGTAGTCTTTAAATCAATAAGCTGTACCTTACCAGATATATCAAATGCCAAAGATCTTAGCACCGATCAATCGTAGCTCTTTGATATTTGTGCCTCTATTAATTCTGGTCATTGCAACGAACGTCTTTCCAAAAACAACCCTAGAAAAATCGTTCATTCCAGATGGCTTACCAAGGCAAATAGAAATCTGAGGTTGTGTGTTTCGACAGATTCTCCTCCTGAAAATATGTTACACCGATATGTGTGCTTCGATGTGGTTTTCCATTAAAAAAAATAAAAGTTGCATCTATGGATCAAAACACTTGCATAAAACTATACTTCTGTATATATGCCGGAATACTAGAAAGCTGTGATAGATCCAGTAATTCAAAGGAATGGCTTTTTTGGTCATCCTGAAAACATTCCTCTTACAATGTTGGCAGACGAAAGGAAATCAATAAACGTGTTAGCCTTGTGAAGGATTTTGGAATGCAGAGATGCTTTATATATTTTGGTTCAAGAATATTTAAAGTTCCGGAATTTAACTTCAATTCTAAGGGCTACATTGACATGATTGCTTGGAAGGAGTTGAACGTTACCGAGCCACCACTACTGAAAAATATTAAAACTGACATCATAAAAGAATGTATAAAAATACCAGAAAGAAATTATTCAATGATGTTGCCTATTCTGAAGGAGTTTCCCTGTCACACTCAAACTATGAGAAGATGTGTCAAAATTGTTACAGAGGCCTCAGCTGCAGTATCCGGTGGAACCAGAAGAGATGAATAGTGCCTGTTTTTAATTCAATAAAAAGATTATAAAATTGCTTAATCCTTATTTTAAATACTTTGTTTATGATCAAAATATTCAAACACGATTTTGAAAGAAAATATTTAAATAAGAATGTTGTTTTTTTGTTCTTTAAAGCGTATTTAAACATGAATATAAAATGAAATAAATGTTTTCCTTTATTTCTTCACATACAATTCAAAAGCCAATCGAAAGCGTCAAGTTCTCTTGCGTTTGTCCAAAGTATTAGACTTTATAAAAATTTATTTATTTATTTAAGACATTTAGACGATTTTATTGATTTGTAAAATTCTTCTTCGTCAAAATTTACAACCTTATTTATTTTCTTTATAGGGAATTTTAAGAATTCACGTTGTTGAAGCCAAGGATTTGATGAAAAAGGACATAAGCGTTTTAGGCAAAGGTAAATCTGATCCGTATGCCATCATTAATGTTGGAGCACAAGAATTCAAAACACAAACAATTGACAATACTGTCAATCCCAAATGGGATTATTGGTGTGAGGTAAGATTTATTATTCCTTATAATATATGGAAACATCAATTATTTATAATTTACATCAAAATATAACTACACAATGATCAAAAAGTAAAAATAAACAAACAGCTGATGCAAATAATAATAATTTGAGGTGCAAATTAATTTTAAATTTCTGCAAGTTCAAAGATTGTTTCCAAATACTCATATGTATTTTCCATAAATACCATCAATCAATAAAAAGATGGTACTTGCTTGAGCAAGTTGAGTTCTTCTTATTTTTTATTTTTTTTTTTAATTCAATGCATGCGTCTTTTAGAAGATCATAGATAACTTATTTTAATAACTATAATAAATGTTTGTCACATACATATTTAAAAATAAATAAGAAATCCCAGTGCCATATAAAATAAAAAAATAAACACAAACCCACATAAAATGAAAAATATTAAAAATACATAAATCAAAAAATAACACTAGTTTCTGATGAAGCACCTTAACACAATTTAAAGAACAAATAAATTATTAAACTCTAAACTCTTGCTTGAATATTTCTGAATGCTTGTAAGTTTAAGGTATATGAGATTGAACTTATTATAGATATTTTATCTTATCAATTTATCTTATTAAAGCTAGGATTATAATCGTAACCCTAATAACAATAAAACAAGATAAGGACCATTACTATAAATGATGATAAATGATAAGGTTACATGTTCTTCCTTTTAAAAATCAATCTATGAATTTAATAAATAGGTCTTGTTCTTTATTGATATACAATTTCATAGTTTTTTTTTATATTTACTAAAACAAAATGCGCAACATTTTAAACAATCCACTGTTACGGTCTTAACATTTAGCAATTTACAAACGACTCCAGAAAACTTTCATTTCGTTTTGCTAACATGTTTGTTCAATCCCTTTTATAAAAAATAGATATCTGAAAATGTCGAAACAGTAACGAAACATTTTAGGTGGCATAGACAGTGATTGAACCCAAGACCTCTGGCATGATAGCCCTACGCCCTAATCATCATGCTTGCTGGCAAAAAAGCAATAAAATTGAAAGTTGATCTGAGTTGGTCGAAACTTCGACCTTCGATTCTTTGCAGCTCTAAATTTCTTGAAATAACAGCATTTTGCTTTACGAATACATATATTGCCAATACTCAAGATATACCTGTGGTGCCAGTGGATACAAACTTTCATTTCTTTTAATTGAATTTGTTTCTCAAAACGGAAGTGTCATGTCTGGATTTCTTGTTTGAATACAAAAGTTAAGATGGAGTATCTTGATTTTAAAGCACGAAACGTTTTTATTTTACCGGTCATATTTTGTGCCATTTTAAAGTATGTTTTGTTAGACATGTGGTTTTCAAAAATAAATAAAACGTGATTTATTATTATAGCCAAGAATTTAGCTTGGTTAAAAAAAGGAAGTCTTCCCATTTTGTTAAGAAATGATTTTGTGCCGCCAC
Organism: Eupeodes corollae; assembly: GCF_945859685.1. Taxonomy (NCBI): domain Eukaryota; kingdom Metazoa; phylum Arthropoda; class Insecta; order Diptera; family Syrphidae; genus Eupeodes; species Eupeodes corollae. The sequence goes on from NC_079147.1 coordinate 160,982,458, forward strand.
GGCTGGTTTTTGTGAACCATTTTTGCAGCAATTGAGACCGTATGTCGTATATTAAGTATGTTCTAAATAAGCCTGTTGTAATGAGTGGAAAATATTGACCCTGGTAAAGCATTCCACATTGGTATAGTGCGACTACTATAAAAGCACCTCTGTACTTCTAAATTGGGATTAAGAGTAAGCTGATGTACATTCCTAGAAGTTCGGTTATTACAGTATAATGATAAACATGCAAACTTACGACAGTGTTGAAGAGTAGCAAATGTCTAAATAATATAACGCGCTTCTTGGAATGTCCATCAGTTTACCCTTGAGTCCAACTTCGGACTACGTAAGTGTGGTATACCTTGCCACGCTCTATCTTTCCTTATCTTTACAATGTTAAGGAATTCAAAATCAATGTACATTGGCACTTCCAATCCAACCCTTCTTCTTCTTCTTTAAGGTGGTGCCACACTCCTGTGTGAACTAGGGCCTCACCCAACAAACTTCTCCATCTAGACCGGTCCCTACCTAGATGTCTCCATTTTCGCTTTCCAAGTTGGTTGAGGTCACTTTACACTTGTGCGCGCCACCTGATCCGCGGTCTTTCTCTGCTGCGCTGTCCTGTGGTTCGCTGTATAGCCTCTACAGCTTGTCGTTCTATCTTCGTCTCCACTCCCCTTCGATACATACGGGACCGTAGAGCACACGAAGAACTTTTCTCTCGAAACGACTCACGGTGCTTTTATCCGCTTTTGTCATAGTCCATGCTTCTGCACAGGCACAGCAGGAAAGGGATGGTAAGGGTCTTATATAGCAACAATTAGGTTCCTCGAGAGAGGACTTTTCCATTCAATTGCTTTCTTAGCCCAGAAAAACAGCTGTTAGCAAGAGTTATTCTTCGTTTGATTTCAGCGCTGGTGTTGTTTTCTGCATTTACAGCGGAGCCTAGGTAGACGAAGTCCTTGACTACATCAAAGTTACGTCTGTCGATGGTGACGTTTTGACTAAGACGTTGGTGTTGTAGGTCCTTTCTTGACGACAGCATGTACTTTATTTTGCCCTCATTAACCGTTAAACCCATTTTTGCAGCCTCTGCCTCAATACTCACAAAAGCCCTATTGACATCACGCTGAGTTCTTCCGATTATTTGAATGTCATCAGCATATGCTAGTAATTGGACAGACTTTTGAAAGATAGTGCCTCTAGTGCTGACGTGTGAGCTCTGCACTATTCTTTAAAATACGATGTTAAAAAAAATCGTATGGCAGTGCATCACCTTGTCTTAATCCTTTTCTGACATCGAAAGGTTCTGTTAAGTTGTTTCCTTTGTGAAGCAGCTTGCATTCTCCATGGTTATCCTGCACAAACGGACGAGTTTGGCAGAATTGCCAAAGAAAAGATGGTGGATGTCGATTTGGTATTCTTGGGTTTTTTTCCAGGATCTACCGTAATTTGAATATTTGATCCACTGTAGAATTTCCTGGTCTAAAACCACACTGATATCAGGTTGTTCAAGATGGGCTTTAGACGGTCATATATTACGGCAGAGAACATTTTATAGGCGATGTTAAGTAGACTTATTCCCCTTTAGTTAGTGTAGTTTAGAAGTCCTCCTTTTTTCTGGATCGGGCAAACAATACTGAGGTTCCATTCATCGGGCATGTTTTCTTCCAACCATATCTTACAGTTAAGTTGGTGCATGCTCCTAACCAATTCATCTTCAGCTGCTTTAAAGAGCTCGGCATTCAAGCCATCTGCTCCAGCGGCTTTATTAGACTGCAGCTTAGGTATGGCAATCTTTACTTCGTCTAAGTCGGGAGGACGGGATTGTTGGCTTTCGTCGTCTATGTTGGATGGATCATCGTCGCCGTTATACAGTCTGCGGAAGTGGTCCTTCCATATACTCAGCATTGACTGCGGTTCCTCTTTCGTTTTTGCAGCCTTCGGTTTTAGGTTTATGTACCTGTGAATTTCGTTTCACCTGTTCATAAAACTTTCGAACTTCATTCCTGCTTTTAAACCTCTCAACATCTTCAACCGCACGCTTCTCATGCCCTCTCTTTTTCCTTCTGAGAAGTCGGTGGTCCTCTAGCCTCTTCTGTTCATTGAGCTCATGAGCAGGTCTCGTCCTTATATGCAGCGCCGCTTTGCGTGTCTGTTGTTTGGCTACATTTGCCTACCGACATTCCTCATCAAACCAGGGGTTCCTTGTTGGTGGTTTCTTGAAACCCAGCACATCAGAGGCGGCTTCTCTGATTGCATCTTGGCAATGTTGCCACTGGTTTTCGATACATTGTGTTGGCGGCAGAGAACTTCGAGAGAGGTTGCTTTTAACTCGTTCGAAAAAGAATTTGGCGATCTCTTGTGATTGTAGCTGTTCGACGTTGTACCTTCTCCCAGCATCTTCCTGTTTTGCCTTGGGCTTGGAAACCCGAAGTGCTACCTTCGGTACAACGAGGTAGTGGTCGGAGTCGATGTTAGCTCCTCGAAAAGTTCATACATCCATGATGCTGGAAGCGTGTCTAATGTCGATCGCAATATGGTCAATTTGGTTGAGGGAAGATTGATCTGGAGAACTCCAAGTTCTTTTGTGGATGTTTAGGTGTGGAAACCGCGTACTTTCTACCATGACGTTTCGTCCCGCAGCAAAATCTATGAGCCTGAATCCGTTTTGAGAAGTGTTGTCGTGCAGGCTGTTTTTCCCGATTATTCCACCAAAGATGTCTTCGCTAATTCTTCGGCCGCACGTGGTCTGTTAAGGGAGCTAACTTTCCACTTGGATATCCGAAGTTCGTTGTCTTTAATTCGTTTGTGAGGTTGTCAACAGTAAATCCGTATCCGAGGCTTGTTGGTACTTCGCAACTATGATGTTTGTACGTGCCCGGGAAGTCATACCGACGGTACAACCCCCAACCTGGAGGCCAGATCCTTAGTATAACTCCAAGGATGGGGAGCCGGATAAAACCGCTCCGAATAAGTCGTAGAATCCCTATAAGGTGTTCACTAAGTAGTTCAACCTTACTGGAACTGTAGACGCCACCGTTGATTCCATCTCGGGAATTCCTCCGCTGCCGTCTGGATAAGGAGAGGTGACTTAGTGGAAACACCTTTCCCCCCTCTCTCGTTTGCTGCCCCCAACTACTTTCCACTGGGGTTGGAACCCAATCTCCAGTTGAGGTACTAGTCACCCGATGTTCAACACGGGGAGGTGAGAGCAGGAGTTGATAGACAGAGGTGGGTGAGAAAAACCAGTGGACGCTTGTGTCCTCTTAAATGCACATATTTACCATTTGAACATCCAATCCAACCCTTCCCACTTTTAATAATGCTCACACTGTGTCTTTGTTCGCTAATATATATATATATATCGATCGCCTAGAACTAAAAACTGATCAGTATCCTCGATGCAAGTATCATTCATGGGGAGTGGTTTTTAGAAGCAATAAATTCTACACTGTTGTGATTCCCCATTGGATAATGCTGTCAAGATCGGAAATTAATGTTCATACTCTGCCTTGCATTGGTAGTCCACATCTGAAAAACAAAGACGAATTTGGAAAGCTGAGGGTGTTGTCATCAGGGAAGCAAATAAATGGGCTAGAAGCTTCAGACCAATGATCATTTATAAAATAAAGAAGACTGTCGTAGACAATCAGAGCCTTGGGGCACACAACTGTTTATTTTGTGGCTATCAGTTTTGAACACGTGCAATACGACTTTAATATTATTTCTATAAATCAAAGTGGAAGAACGCCCTTAAGTTCAGAGCAAAACAGATCTTAACTTCATCCATAAACATAAACATGCCTAAATGCAGCAAAAAAAACTGTCTCACTTTTGATACCACAGTTTGCTCTCTTCTCATTGGAAATGTCGCCATTTTAGTTTTTATTTTCTGTTTTCTCCATCTATCCTTAATTTAAATTTCATTTTGAAACTGAACTTCTAAGAGTTAGTCGAGGAGTGCAAACTGCGGCAAGTTTCTTTGGACAAATAATTTGTATTCAACTAAAATGAACTCTGTTATTTTTAGAAATAAAATATTACATACAACTTCTTCGTATAACGATATGACATTCGTTTTATTAAGCTCCTCGTCTGAAAAAGGACAGATTTGATCTTCTGTTTGGTGAAATAAAACATGAGATCACTTGTGGACCTATTTTAGTCGTCGTCGGCTTTTTGCTACCACAGCTTCTGCACATTATGGTTGTTTTTGATGAACAAAAAGTTATAGACTATTAGACGAGTCAATCTAACTAAAAAAACAGCCTAACCTAGAACTAATTGCAATACAATTTGTGTGAATGAGGTCTTATTGTAAACATCCGTAGAACACGATGCCGAAAAGTCTACCTCTGTACACTGCGCAGATTTCCAAATATGACGTTTTTTTCAAAATGGCGTCCCATTATTCTACTTTATAGTGTATACCTCCTTACATGCCCATATGGGGTATCATTTTATATGGTTTTAAGTACGGGGAATTCAAAAATTACATCAAAAATTGGTTTCGATGAAAATTTTTCAAAAATACACTGAACAAAATTATTATATATTTTTTGTGTTTTATATATTTTTTAAACTGAATTCATAAAGCATCTAAAACAAAAAAAACATAAAAAAGTCATAAGCCAAACAAATAATAATACCTACTATTAACGAACAACGAACAGGTAATTGGAACTTACATCTGGCGATGGTTAGGGAGATGCTAAATTTGTTTGCAGCATGTGGCCATAATTCATATGCAAGTTCTGCTCGACTGTACTATGAGAGAATGGTTGAGCTTGAACTTGAAGCTCCCAATGTTCACACGGCATTTATGAATGGTCTTCATGTTGTCCGAAGGAGTAATAGGTTTTGGGGTGGCCTTGCAACTGATCTGATAATCGAACAAGTTCTAATGAAAAACATAAAAGGATTTGGCGGAATGACACATGGGACAGGCATGACAGAACAGCAGCAACTTGTTTGGGTTATGTCGCGTCCCATTTGCGTCCATTTAAATGAATGCACGCAACATAAAACAATGACAAGTTCAAGAATTGAATGCGATAAAGACAATACCCAAAAAGTTCCGGCTTATTTAGAACAACTCAACGTTTTTGAAAAAGACAAATCTACGAAATATTGTCACAGGAGTTAATTATAGCAATGATTTTAATCCTGAACGTGCCAAAGAAATCGGAAAACTAATACTTGATGAGATGACAGACAAAAAAGCCTCCGAGTTCACTTTCAGAAAAAGCAAACAAGTGAAGCCAATAAAATCAGGTCAATCTGTACAATTAAAAGACGAAACATTTGTGATTGAACCTGAACTTTTGTTTCAGCGCCTGTTGCTTTGTGCACAAACTAAAGGCGTCAACTTACAGGAGGTGTCTTGGTATGAACTTTGCTCATACATAGCTAGTTTTTTTGATAAGCACGGTCTTATGAGGGAATCCGGGAAGTCACAGCTTGCTAATTATATCAACGAGCAAGTATCAGAAGTTTCTAGCATTCCCAGAGATATAAATTATATCATTGATGGTGGTTGGCTACTACATCGCCTTCCTTAAAGTCAGAATCAGACCTTTCATGAAATTCTTTGTGCTTATGAGAGATATGTGCTAGCAAAGTATAGGAAGGCAATTATGGTATTTGATGGATATGGTGATACATTCTCCACAAAACAGGGGCCCACCTAAAAAGACACCGAGGTATTGCCATCCAGAAGGAAATATTTTTGAGTAATAATGAAAACAAAGAAGCCTTCATTGTTCTACTATCGGAAAAGTTACAGGAAGCTGGATGTAAAAAAAAAAACAATCTCATAGTGACGCAGACGTCATGATCGTTATGGAGGCTATAGAGTCGTGCAAAAATCATCCTACAGCCATTGTTGGTGAGGACACTGATCTTCTTATACTACTCCTTCATCATTTAAAAAAAAAAACTTGTATGATATTTTCCTTTGCGCAGAACCTAAGAAATCTTTAAAAAAAATAGCAAATACTTTAGGCGATGACGTCTGTTCTAACATCTTATTTGCTCATTCTGTATTGGGATGTGATACTACCTCTAAACCATTTGGAATAGGCAAAAGTGATTCCATAAAATTGCTTAAAAAATCAAGCAGTTTCAAAAAAAAGTGCTGCAGTATTCCAAACATCACAGAAATCAATAGAAGAAATTGAAATTGCTGGTCTTAATGCCATTATAACGTTGTTTGGAGGAAAAACAGGGCACAACACACTACATGATATGAGATTGTCAGGGATTAAGCTGATGCAATTCCATTGAAGTGGACATGAATGATGATTAAAAGTATGTATTATTATTTGTTTGGCTTATGACTTTTTTATGTTTTTTGTTTTAGATGCTTTATGAATTCAGTTTTAAAAAAATATATAAAATTACAAAAAAAATATAAAACCAATCAAAATAAAACAAAAAAATAAAAAAAAAATATTAAAAATTAATTTTGTTCAGTGTATTTTTGAAAAATTTTCATCGGAACCAATTTTTGATGATGAATTCAGTTTAAAAAATATATAAAAACACAAAAAAAATATAATAATTTTGTTCAGTGTATTTTTGAAAAATTTTCATCGAAACCAATTTTTGATGTAATTATTGAATTCCCCGTACTTAAAAACATATAAAATGATACCCCATATGGGCATATAAGGAGGTATACACTATAAAGTAGAATAATGGGACGCTATTTTAAAAAAAAACGCCACATTTGGAAATCCGCGCCGTGTACAGAGGTAGACTTTTCGGCATCGTGTTTTACGGAAAATTTACAATAAGACCTCATTCACACAAATTGTATTGCAATTAGTTCTAGGTTCATCCTTAATTGGACTCGTCTATATGCCAAACATTCAGTTTTTGTGGACGTTAAGGTATGTAGGACTACATGCCTGAGGTCTGTGTTAAATCCAAATTCAAGAAATTAAGCTCTCGCCTTAAACGTTTATCCAAAAGCTGTGTACTTTTGAAACATTTATAATCTCTTTATTCAGAAAATAAAAAATAAAAACATTAGGGTGTTAAAAATAAAAACAAATCTGATTTCTTAGAACAACTTGATTATCATGAGGTCTACAAACATTTTGAAGTGCCATAATATTTCACTTAATAATACATTTTCATAGCAGCAAAGAGGAATTTGGGTTTTCAAAAGTTCGATAGTGCAAAAATTCCTAACTGCTCATTTGAGACCGATCCACATTTCACAATTTAACAACTTAAGGTTGCTTCTGAGGGCTCAAATTCTTGAAGTATTGTTTCATAAAATGATTTGAAACTAAATTTTGTTTGACAGAATGTTTAAAAATGCACTTTAGCGGAGTTAAGTCCGAAAGCTATCTGATTCGAATTTATGATCAAGGCGTAGAAAATTCTGTTCAGCTGACTAGCTTTTAAGACTAAATATGACATGTTTTTAATTCAAAGAGGAAAACTGAAACAATATGTCAAACAATTCTTAAAGATTTGAAAGAGCCCAAGGCTGAATGACATCAAAGCTTATTACTAAAGTAGCACATTAACAATTTAAAAATATGCAATACTCAAATATTAAAACCGAACTTTGAAAAAACCTAACTGAAAACTAATAGTTCAATCTCAATTACCAAAAACTTTTGTTTCATTTAATTTTTTTGTTTGTATAAACTTATTTTATTTTTCTTGCCCTTCATAAACTTCAAAAATTAATCCATCCAAACATAGGCGAAAGTGTTTGCCGAATCTGGACAGTTTTTAGAAATCTCACTTCATGATTTTGATGATGCGAGTAATGATGAAAAACTAGGAAGGTAAGTTTTAACACGAACTCAAAAACATTCTTTCTCTCTCTCTTTCTTTTTTTTAATTTTTTTAGTTTTGTAAAAATTTTATCTTCCTTTTTATTTTATTTCAAATCTTAAAAAATGTCTCTGATTGTAAAAAACAATATAATAAACATACCTACCTATAATTCTCGTATAACTTGAGTCCCATTACTTCCACTAGAGTTAGTAGTTAATAAAAATGGTAGGTAATAAAATGCAGTTAATTTTTGAAAAGGCTTTTTATCAATATCCTTGGATTGCATCAGTTAAGCATGATTTTTTGTAAGCTAAATAGTCTAAAAGTATAAATTATCGTATATTTAATCGCAACCGCACTGCTTTATAACTTTAATTTTAATTTGATTGCACATTTTTATTTTATTTAAATTTAGACTGTGGTTAATTCTCATGTGTTCCAATATGTATTTTTCAACTTATGGGACTGCGATCAAGGATTACCCGGTGTTAATGCCGATGACGTTTTGGGCAGGTTGTAATATTCTTGTGTGGATTATTTGAATTCTTTTCCTTTGAGCATTTTTCTACTCTTGGCCCATTTTGTGTTGTTCTTTATTTCCAAAGCACGGCATGATATTATCCCTTGTACAAAACGCTAAGTTTTTGAAATGTTGTTTTATTTAAGCTTTGCAATATAAACAATTATTGTTACAAAAATTATATAAATCAGTGTTTTGAAATAAAAAAAAATTAAAAAATTGTAAATAATTTTTGCTTTATTTTCATAACAATACCGCTGCGTTTTAACAAAAATAAATAAATGCTTATAAAAGGCTGTTGTGGAAGTTACTCAACATAGTATACTTGTGTTAAAACTCTTCGACTGGGATCGCACCGGGGATGACGAATCACTCGGCAGGTTGGCTTTTAGTTGTTGAAGACAAAACAATGTAGTTTTTATGTTTTATTTGGTAGTTGATAGTAGAATTGTAAATTTTAGAATTGTAGAACTGTATTATAATTTGTTTGACTATTAGATTCATATATGTTGTATTTAATTGTTTATTTCTTGGTTATTATGAAATATGAAATTTGTAACTAGGTAAAAAAACGTAGTTACACTATTATAGAACTTTTTATTTTGATTATAATCTCCTTAATTTAGAATTTATGACAGCCCATAATTAAAAAATGCAAATCCTTGTCACCCTCAGGCTCTCTCCGTACTTTCGGATTTTCAGGAGTACCTCCTTCATTGGCTTAGTAATTAAATTACCTTTCGAATCGATCAATACAAGTAGCATTAGATGGTTTCAAGTGTTAAAACCACAAAATAAATGCTGGTGTGCCCCAGGGCTCTGTTCTATCTCCAACACTCTTTATTATTTTTATTAATGATCTCCCGTCTGCAACTTTTAATCCTACACATTGTTTCGCTGACGATAGCTCTCTTATCTTTTTATACTTGCTTTTGACTCAAATCCGTCTTCTTTGGATGTGGAACTTACTTACTTACTTAAGGTGGCGCTACAGTCCGGGCGGACATGGTGCTCAACCAACATGCGTCTCCAGCCAGCTCGGTCCCTAGCTAGCTGTGTCCAGTTTCACACGCCAAGTTGGTTGAGGTCCTCTCCCACTTGGGTGCTCCACCTGAGTCTCGGTCTTCCTCTACTGCGCCGTCCCTCGGAATTGGATTCTAAGACCTTCCGGGCTGGAGCGTTGATCTCCATTCGCTCTATGTGAAACAGCCATCTAAGCCGTTGGACTTTAATTCTTTCAGTGTCGCTGTACATCCCGTACAGTTCGTCGTTATATCTTCTCCTCCATTCTCCATCTATGCATACGGACCAAAAATCAGCCGAACAATTTTTCCTTCAAAGCATCATAAGACATTTTCATCTTTTTTTGACAGGGTCCAGGCCTCAGCGCCATAAATAAGAACCGGGATGATGAGTGTCTTATAGATGGTGATTTTAGATGCTCGAGAGAGGACTTTAATTCTGAACTGCCTTCTAAGTCCAAAGAAGCAGCAATTTGCAAGAGTTATTCTTCCTTTCATTTCAGCGCTGGTGTCGTTGTCTTTATTTATTTGTTGCGGTGCCTAAGCAGACAAAGTCCTTAACTACCTCGAAGTTATAGCTGTCCATGGTGACGTTTTGTGAAAGACGTCGTTGTTCAATGTCCTTTTTTGATGACAGCATCTACTTGGTCTTGCCTTCATTGACCACTAAACACATCTTCTTCGCTTCCGTCGCAATGCTCAAAAACGCTCAACTGACATCACGCTTTGATCTTCTAATTATGTTAATATCATCTGTGTATCCGAGTAATTGGATGGACCTTTGGAAGTCTGTGCCTCTAGTGTAGACGGTTGAGTTTTGCACAATTCTTTCCAGAACGATGTTGAAGAAGCCGCATGGCAGTGCATCGAACTGTCTAAAATCTTTTTTGGCCTCAAATGCATCGGTGAGATCTTTCCTGACCTTGATAGAGCAGCGTGCATTCTCCATCGTTATTCTGCACAAACGGATAAGTTTGACAGGGATGCCAAATCTAAACATTGCACTGTAGAGCTCTTTCCTATGGATGCTGTCGTACGCGGCTTTAAAATCGATAAAGAGATGGTGGGTATCGATTTTAAGCTCCTGTGTTTTTTCCATATACCATATTTTGCAGATGAGTTGGTGCATGCTCGCTACCAAGTCGTCGCCTGCTGCTTTAAATAGTATAGCAGCGATGCCGTCAGCTCCAGCAGCTTTGTTTGACTTAAGTTTAGATATAGCTATCTTCACTTCGTCTAGGTTGGGTAGGCGGAATTGTTGATCTGCGTCACCTATGTTGAGTGGTTCTATCTCCCTTACAGCGGAATCAGTTTCGTCATCGTGGTTATATAATTTGTAGAAGTGGTCTTTCCATATTCTCAACATAGACAGCTGTTATACTACGATGTTCCCCTGATCGTCTTTACAGGCTTCGGTTCGTGGCTGGTATCCTTGGGAGTTTTTGTTTTAACTTTTGGTAAAATTTACGAACCTCATTCCTGTTGTGACATCCCTCTACCTCCTCGATCGCGCGTTTCTCGCCAAACAGCCAGTTGCATTCCTCATATTAAACAGTATAAACTTAATACTTGAACTTATCAATATAACTTCGAGCCCAACTTCATTCGTTCTTACAAATAGTACTTTCTTTAGCCTTACTATGAGCATGTGGAATGCTTTACAGTACTATTTTTTCCCAGTCATTGCAATATTCAGGAATTAAAAATCAATGTGCACCAATGACATCTCCTTTTAAACCCTCTCTCCTTTTTCGAATGCTCACACTGTGTCTCTGCATAATAAAGGTAGTCAAAAATACCGATGACGGTTATGGCTTCTCGTCTTAGTCAGAATCCTTCCAAACTTCACAAAATGCGAGATTTTCTTCTCCATGGTCAGCGTTGTAATGTCTGACTATCTTGGGAGTTGTATGTTTACAACTGTTCCTCACATATACTATTTATATTTCTAAAATTCTCAGCGTTTAAGAAACCTCATGTTTGAGGACAACTGAGAAACTTCACAGGTTTATGGAAGGTCGGTAGAGATAGAACTCATAAGCAGCCTTTGAAGCGCGACTCAATTAATATTTAACGCTGGAAAGTGCCGTTTTAGTACCATAAACTCGTTGGAGCTATGCATGTATTAAAAAATTAAAAGTTAACTTTAGGGTGGATTTATATTGACAAAACAAGCAATACTAGAGCCATTTCGTCGTGCAGAAAGGGAATCAAGTCTAGGAAAGTTCAACAAGATCTTTAAAGAATGCCCTTCCGATACGTAACATTCTAGAAGCGGCTTGATAAACACTGACACTATCAGGTAACAGAAGAAAGATTTAAGGATTTAGAGAAGGTTCCCAATCCAACTCCACACTCCATCTTTGACCCGTCATTAAAGATAGGAGTATCGAAACTTTCGTAACGATAACATTCTCCCAATTCTGGCAGGAAAGACGACTTTAAAATGCTAACAGTGCAAGGGTGCAGAAGTTGGCGTCTCTTCCAAAAATATCCGCTACAAGCAGTCCGTTAGTGTTGCCATGCCCATAAGGGCTTTGGAAAACAAACAGTTTGACTCTTTAAGGTTTAGCGTGCTTCAAGCTTCTAAATATTTAATGTGAAGGTCTAAAATCCTTATAATGCAGGGGACAAGAAGTCGGTGTCTTTTCCAAAAATATCCGCTGGAAGCAGTTTTTTAGTGTTGTCATGCCCATATGGAAGGTTTGGAAAACAAACAGTTTGACTCTTTTAGGCTTAGCGTACTGCACGATACTAAATATTTAATGTGAAGGTCTACTGGTAGGAGGTGCAGAATAATATTTAAGTCTAAATTATCTATTGGGCAGGATCGAAAGACCCCTGTAGTTCTGACACTAGCTATTCTTTGGACCTTCCTTAGTTTCTTAATATTGTATTTCTTGCTAAGCGGAGGCCACCACAGAATCCATTCATGAGACGAAAAAGGACGTACAACAGCTCTGTACTTTTACAAAATCATTTTCGATTCAAGACCCCACTTTCACCATGAGTTTGTCTTCAAACGTAAAAGGCAATGCAGGCCTTTTTAAACGCTTCTTCAATGTTTACTTTCCAATTTAGTTTGTCATCTAAAATGACTCCTAGATATTTCGCGCTAGAGGATAGTGACAGTATTTGACCGATCAGTCGTTGTAGCGTATTTTAATTTTGGTCTTAAAGAGCATCAGTTCAGTTTAGTTCTGATTAATACCTAGGCCATTTCTCGTGGCACAGCTGCTAAATTTTTTCAGAGCAATCTTCGTTATTTCCCTAATCAAAGTGAAGAACTCTCGCGACACCAGTAAATCGAGATCATCAGCATAAGTTACCGTTTATTCATGACTAAAATCCATTAGAGAGAGTTCCTCTACTTACATGTTTAGAAGATATTGTGTCACCTACACGGGTACTACACGTCTTCGTATTATAGATTCTATATAGGTTCCTGACCTGTCATTCTATGAAGGAGCTCATTTGAAATACGGCTTGGCCAGAAAATCCTTGGGATCTTACGAAGACATATATTTACGAAGGTTTGTAACTTTCTTGTTATAGCTGAAGTAACCTTCCAAGTGCTGCACCCATGAAGAAGCACAGCTTCGACATTTCTGCGAAACAGCCGTAGCGTTGTTCTTAAGCTAATAGAGTTATTCCTCCAAATGACAACCGAACGCCGCTTTTGCTTTGCCGATGCTGCAGATGACATCTTGTTCGGTTCCACCTTCAATGGAAACGATACTTCCAAGCTATTGAAAGCTCTCCACTTTTTCCACCTGACAGAGCTGAGCGCAGTACATCGCTTATCACCAACAAAAACAATATTGGCTACATAAATACAGCCCTGTCTGACTCCGCTTCGAATTTCAAAATCATCTGACAACCTACCATCGTGCAGAACGTGACACTTGGATCCTTCATATGTTGCTTTAATAATAACAATTAGTTTTTCTGCGATGCCTCTCCTCCGCAAAGCTAACCAGATATACTCCTTGTTAATGTTATCAAAGGCCTTCTCGAAGGCGACGAACAGCAGGTGTAGTGATGATCGATATTCAATAATTATCCGCAGGGTGTTAATATTATGATCAATAGATGAGGATCCAGCGCAGAATCCTGCTTGTTAGGCATCGAGTGTGGATTCAAGGTGTTATCTGATGCGTTCCAGTATAACTTTTGCTACTATTTTGGCAACGGCTGGTACAACGCAAATTCCTCTCCAGTTGTCGCACTTTGTAAGATCTCCTTTTTTGAGCTTGACGATAATGCGCTTCTTCCACTCATGTGGGAAGCTTTCGGTGGTTCACGATTTTTTATGAGCGGATGAAGCAATTATCCGAGGGATAATGGTGTTCAGTTATGAAGAATACTTATATCCGTAACCTATCCTGAAGAATCAGGAAAATTCGCCTTTGCAATTTTTGATAACTTATGTTTTTTGGGATACACAACTCACTGCCCAGGGGCTATCACGTGGATACTAAGTTTTAGGCAATCATATAAAAAATAAGTCTAGCGGTGTAAATCGGACTATCTAGAACGATGCCAAAAAGTCAAACTCTATAAAAAAGTGTTACAGGATTGAAAACTACACGTCTAAAAAAGTGACACTCGTTACGTTTCTAAAATCGCATTATGACCAATTTCTTTTGATTTTATTTAAAATCCATTTTTTAACTTTTAAACATATTTTGATGATCTCAGCCTTAAAAAACAATCCATTTCCAAAATTCAGTCTCCTAGTGAATATTGCTGTCCGTGAAAACGAGGAAACGAATATCATTTTTTAGCTTTTTTGGGAAATTTAAAATTTTATTAAGAGAAAAGCTATAGAGCTTCTGACAGTTCACTAAATTGATCTAGTAGCGTGATTTGCGAAATTTTCTGTCGAATCTAAAAGAATCTCAACTTGAGTTAGATATATGTATGTATATTTAAGAGATCTTATAATTTCCTGTTGAATGATTGTGATATCTGGAGGCAGTTTGCAACCTCAACATTTTACGACCTTTACCTCATCTATAAGGGAGAAGGCTTTTTTGCTGCATATGCAAATTTCTCAAATTAGATCGATCTCATTTTTGTTAGACTTGTTTTAGAAATATTGTTTACACAATTACACATACCAATGCAAGAGCAAAAGTTCAAAATAGTAACATTTGAGTCTGCGGTAAGGCATTTCGCATTCTACCTAGGATACCAAGATTAGGTTGGCTAATGGTTAAATAGTTCTAGTTCATTCAGTAAGTTATTGACTAAAATTGTTAAAAAATATGTGTTCCTTTAGTTGTTTTTTCTTTTTTTGCTTAAATCATTATGAAGCTTGCACTTTTCTCAAAAGATTTTCGTTGGCTTGGCTTGACGAGCTTTAAAAAAGAAGCAATGAATTTCTTCCTTATCAGAGCTCCATCATAAACACAAACGTAGACGCTGGCTTTTGTAGGCTGTTTATAAGCAACACTTTTGATGAAAATGGATAACTGTGTGATTTAAAATATCTTTATATGCGCTGCTTCGAGAAGCTTGGAATTTTGAGCTTACATTTATAAATTTTGCTTCAGCAACTTTACAAAAGAGACATTTTTATTGTTTACGTTTTTTTTAGTTTTGTTTTATTTGTTTTTATTTTGTTTTAAATTTTATATAAATACAAAGATATTAACAAATCATTTCGTTTAAATTTTAAAAAATTCTCAGGGCATCTGTTGACATCTCTCAAGTTGTGAAAAAAGGTCTACTTGATACGGTAATTTATACAAAACTATTCAATTTTCTTCTATTTTTGCATCTACATGTTTTGTTTTATCTGATAGTGGTTGACACTGGAAGAAGCCAAGCATGGACTTCTACATGTCCGTTTATCGTGGTACAAACTTACATCCGATCCACAAGATCTGCAAGCTGCCCTTTTGGAAACACAACTCCTTCGAGTCACATCAATGAGCACAGCTCTACTAATTGTGTTTGCAGATTCAGCTAAGAATTTGCCGGTAAAATAGTTTTGACTTCAACAAATCATCTTTTTTGGTTCAAATCATAATTTTTGTTTAGCATGCAAGGACAGCATCGAATCCAGATCCTTATTTGGTTGTAAGTGTTGGAAAACAAACCGAACAAACTCCGGTCCAGTTGCGCAATGATTCGCCCGTTTGGGAGCAAGGATTTACATTTTTAGTTGGAAACCCTGATAACGATAATCTTCAGATGAAAATTTTCGATCAGAAAACAGGAAATGAAATTGGACGATTCTCTTATATCTTGAGTACTTTGTTAACAATGCCTGATATGCAAATTGTCTCACAACCATTCCAATTACACAAATCCGGCCTCGAGTCAAAGATTATAATAACCTTGGCTCTGAGAGTTCTGAAACGAGCTGATTCTACAGAAGATAACGTTTCGATTGATGCGTTTTCCATGTCAGAAGCTATTCCCTCTTTGTCTCGATCAAGTTCTGTAAGAACAGCTAGTCAAGTTGAAGGAGTCACTATTCCTAGCAAGGCAAAGGTTCAATTGAAAACGATAGAAACATTTTTAATTAAAAGTTTAAATGTTGTAATTATGATCTTTTACAGGAAATAGTTTCGTCTTCAATGGAAAGCTCAATTGTGGAAGAAGATAATCTGGTTAAATCAGCCGCTTCTTCCATTGCAGCCATAACTCCACCCAGAAGTCCTAGAATCAATCCAGATTCAGTTTTGACTCATCGTTTTCCCGACACTACAACTTCAGCCGGAGAGCACAATTTGGGACGCATTCAGCTGTCGATTCACTACAGTATCACACGTCAAAAGCTGTCGGTCACAATTCATAAGATAATGCATATTCCTCTTACTGATCCCTCGAACATCCCTGATCCATACGTTAAGTTATATCTACTGCCAGGACGTGCAAAGGAGTCCAAGAGGAAGACTGTCACAATTAAGGACAATTGCAATCCTGTTTACGAAGCTACCTTTGAGTATGTGATCTCATCGGCTGAAATTATGCAAACCGATCTTGAGGTGACTGTTTGCACTCAAAAAGGCTTCTTGTATGGTGGAAGCCCAGTTATTGGAATGGTTAGTTAAACAATTTTTATTATATTATTTTTTAAATAAAAATTGTTCTTTTGTTTTTTAGTTGAAAATATCGCTGGCTGAGCCGGATATATCTGCCCAAGGACTTTCGTCGTGGTTTGATCTTCAACCAGAAACAAAACATGAATAAATTTAATGTTCTTTTATAAAACATACCCAAACAAGCTTGTGAGCTCGTCCCAATACAATTGAATATTGTCTTAATCTCAAGTCAAAGACATAAATGGGCGTTTAGTTTTCTCAAAATCTTTTATTTAAAAATTGAGATTTAAATTTTTTCAACGCAACAGTAACAAATAGATTTGTATATTTCTCCTAATTTTATTAATATATTAAATTATAAATGTAGTAATCTCAGGACTTCTTACCACAACATACATTTTTGAATCTCTATGTAAGAATAAGATAACATTTGTAAGATTTTGAATATTCTTATTAAGTCCAATAATTTACCATGTCCCAATATTAATTCTACAATTTGTTTTAAATGAAAATAGATTGCTTTTTTATATTTATTAAATGTGTATTTCATTTTTATAATTAGTGCCTTTCTATGATAAAAAAGCATAGTTAGATTATAAATAATAATAAATGGAAATAACTAATCAATTATGTATCATGTAATAAAAAGAGCTTATATAAAATTAGATTTAAAAAAAGCTTTAATTGTGTTTAAATGTAAATTAGCAGGTTTTAAATTTAAATTTAATGACCGCTAAACGTAATGTTTTAAATAAACTTAAATTTCTCTTTGTAATTTGCCGATTGTTTTTATTTAATTTAAATGGAATTATGGTTTAATTTTTTTAAAGATGATAAGGAACCACAACCTTTCTGGATTTTCCGGAAAAATCAAATATTTTATATTGTCTTCGTATATTTATAAATACCTATGTCAACAAATTGGCAGAAAACGCTGAGGAAGCTGCAAGAAGAGGTTACGCGAGGATGTTGTACAAAATCACTAAGGATCTTGTAGGCCAACAAAAAATTGTCAACCATCCTGTTCGTAAGACGAACGGTAATCTTTTAGTGTCAATGGAAGATCAATTGCGGAGATGGAAGGAGCACTTCTGTACATTGCTGATGAACAGAATTCAAATGCAAACGCTAATGCAAATCATTAACTGCCGGACATACGTACATAGATCTACCAGAAGCATTAATATTGACCCCCGACATGCACGGAAATAAGAACAGTGATACTTATTTCCGTGAACAACAAAGCAGCTGAGCTGGATGACATACCTGCCGAATTCCTCAAAGCTGACCCCGACTTGGCTGCCGGTATTTTGTTACCACTTGCTAAGTCTGTTTGGGAAAATGAAACTTTTTCCAGGAAATGGAAGGACGGGTAATCGTCAAGCTACCAAAAAAAGGCGATCTTAAGAACTGCAATAACTGGCACAAAATCACCATTATGTCCATATATCCAAAGTTAATGACAACCATCATTCTCGAGAGGATAAAATCTAAGATCGAGTCTACGCTCAAGAGGCATCAAGAAGGATTTCGCAGTGGTCGATCATGTGTCGATCACATAAGCACCTTGCGAATTATTCTTGAACAATCATCGGAGTACTAATCGCCGCTTTACTTCATGTTCGTCGATTTTGAAAAGGTCTTCGATAGCGTTACTCGTGATGTTATCTGGAGATCGCTTGGTGCTAGAGGCATTCCTGATAAAATTGTTGCTATAATAAAAGAGTCTCACAACAACGCAAGGTGTTTCGTTTTGCACAATGGACAGCTTTCCGACGCATTTGAAGTGTGACAGGGAGTGAGACAGGGTGATGTATTGATGATGTTATGACTGCTCCGGTGGGTGAACACGAGAGACTGGGTATCCAATGGCGCCTGAAGGAAACATTAAGCCATTTGGACTATGCTGAAGACATGCTTAATGGCAAACAGAAATGGAGACCTCAGAAAATGTGCAACTCTCTTCAACAAAATGAGAAGGATTAATGCCAGTAAGACTAAGTCAATGCACACCAGCCGAAACCAACTACAACAGGTTATTGTGAAACAAGTGGCAGTAGAAGAGGTCATCCAGTTCAAGGTAAGCTATTTGGCACTCGATGGTGGAACGGACCTGGATGTCACCAATAGAATAAATAAAGCTCGTATTTCAGAAAAATAACGCTCCGTACCAAATTAAAGTTGTTTGAATCCAACGCAAAATCCTTGCTGCTATATGCCTGCGAAACGTGGAAGTGCTCTGCTGACATCTCGAGAAGGTTGCAAACTTGTGTCAACCGCTGTCTACGTTACATCCTGAACATCCGGTGGTCACAAACCATATCTAACGATGAACTGAGGCTCAGGACTGGGCAAACAAAAGTGGATATTGACATCGCAAAAAGTGGCGCTAGACAAGATAGCAAAGCAGTGCTTTAAATGAAATCCTCAAGGTAAAATGGGGCCTGGAAGGCCAAGAAAAACATGGAGATCATCATGTCATGAAGGAAGCTCGGCCCATAACTTGGAGACGTGGTTCCAGCTGAGATATCATGCTAGGAATAGAGAGAGATGTAAGAAACTGGTTGGCGCTCTATGCTCCAGGAGGAGTTAAAGTACTGCTACTAGTAGCCGGAAACGAAGAAGAAGAGAAATATAGAGAAAAAGGTTTTTGAAGTAGATATTTCTGTTAAATTAATGTTTGACCTTTGGAATCCCTTTCTGGTACTTTTAGCAATCGGAAGGTAATGGGAAGGTTAAAGCAACATTAGGGACATTTTTATGAATGTAAACTGCATTCTTTGGAAGCAAATTTTGACCAAGGCACCTAGTTAGCTTTCTTAGTGTCATGAATTTAAAATTTTTCTGTACCGTACTTCAAAAACCCTAACCTACAAGTTCATCACGATTTGTTTTTTGAATTGTAAGGACAAATTACTTACTTAATTTCCAATTGGTTAAGGGAAACCCTTTGCACAAAATATTTAATGGAAAATAAATAAAGTATAGAGCAATGAAGTTTAGCTTTTAGTTAAATTAAAAAACCTGATTAACTGATATTTTGACTTAATAGTAAGGGATATTTTTCCTGACTTATTGTATAGTCAACTTTTCAATAAAATTGCCTTAATTAGAAGGAAATTGTTTGTCGGCTGGCCAATCAGATACTAAAAACTCGCCCAACATTATTGAAAAAAGGTTTGAACACTTCTAGTTTTAAAATTTGACATCTGTCAAACTCAGCTGTCTATTGAAGTGACATTATTTTAGTTTATTTTGTGTTAATGGATTGCGCCGTCCCTCGGGATTGGATTCGAAGACCTTTCGGGCCTAGCCATCTAAGTCGTTGGACTTTAATTCTGTCAACAAGGTTAGTGTCGCTGTACATCCCGTACAGTTCGTCGTTATATTATCTCCTCCTCAATTCTTCATCTATACATACAGGACCAAAAATCAACCGAAGATTTTTTCTCTCGAAGCATCCAGGCCTCAGCGCCATAAATAAGAAACAGGATGATGAGTGTCTTATAGATGGTGATTTTAGATCCTCGAGAGAGGACTTTACTACTCAATTGCCTTCTAAGTCCAAAGAAGCAGCGATCTGGAAGAGTTATTCTTTGTTTGATTTCAGCGCTGGTGTCGTTGTTTGGCTTATAGCGGTGCTAAGGTTGACAAAGTAATCAACTACATCAAAGTTATAGCTGTCCATGTCGTTTTGTGGAAGACGTCATTGTTCAATATCCTTTTACGATGACAACATATACTTGGTCTTGCCCTCAGTCGCAATGCTCAAAAACGCACCACTAACATTACGCTTTGAACTTCCAATTATGTCAATATCATCTGCGTATCCGAGTAGTAGGATGGACCTTTGGAAGATTGTGCCCCTAATGTTCACGGCTTAGTTTTGCACAATTCTTTCCAAAACGATGTTAAAGAAGTCGCGTGACAGTGCATCGTACTGTCTAAAACCTTTTTTGGCATCAAATGCATCGGTAAGATCTTTTCTGACCTTGATAGAGCAGCGTGCATTCTTCATCGTCATTCTGCACAAACGGATAAGTTTGACAGGGATGCCAAAACTAGATTGTGGGTATCGGTTTTTTCCAAGATCTGCCGTAGTGTGAATATTTGGGCATGCTTTCTTTCGATCATGTTTTGCAGATGAGTTGGTGCATGCTCCCTACTAAGTCATCGCATGCTGCTTTAAATAGTTCGGCAGCGATGCCGTCAGATCTTTCACTTCGTCAAGGCCGGGTAGGCGGAATTGTTGATCTGCGTCGCCGAGGTTGAGTGGTTCTATCTCCCTTACAGCGGAATTCGGTTCGTCATCGCCGTTATATAATTTGGAGAAGTGGTCTTTCCATATTCTCAACATAGACATTCCTCTATCTCCTCGATCACGAGCTTCTCATGCTTTCTTTTTTTCCATCTAAGAACCCGGTGTTCCTCTCTCCTCTCCTGCTCGTAAAGCTCTCGAAGTAGGGCCAGGACATTTTAAATGCCAACCTTTTTTTCCAGCGAGCTCTCTTAAAAATTGTAGCCTTTTCCCATCATCGCCTCCTTAATTTTAAGGAACACCGTCCTGCGCCTAATTTTTGAGTTTCTGAGACACTGAATCTGTTATAATATTGTTAAATATATTTTTTAGCTATGGATTATGGATTGAAGTAATTTAAGATTACTCAAAATAACTCAAATTCCTCCGTATTTTTTTACTGGATCTGAAACAATATTGTTGACTGAATTGTTTTGTTTATTGCACTTAAAAAACATTACCTGTTAAGATTTGATTGCAAATTTCTTCAGCTGCGACTATTTCGTAGTTTATTTCTAAGTACTGAACTATAAATTTCATTTTTAATGTTTAAATCTTTTGTTTTTTTTTTTTTTTTTAACAGCTGATTGTGAAACGTCAAAATCAGTGCCAACTAACTTTTTCGCCGACATTTGTACAGTACGTCGGAGGGGAAATTTGAACTACTTTTGTAGTTATATTTAACCAATCGGAATCCCTTGACTACGTAGGCATTAGCTTTGTGTATGTGACCTAAAGGCAAATCGCTGGAAACGGCGTTACATACATTTGTACGCATCGAATACTCCCTCCATCACTACGGTCGCTTTCCTTGACATCGAAGGTTTTTAAAAGCGCATCAACACATCTGAAATCAAATCTGAACTGAATGTAGAGGGTTCGCTTTGAGGGTTAATTTATTTATTGCTGACTAGCAGAATAATTAACTAAAAACCCTTGGCACACTTACTAAGGGATGTCGGGTGATGACCGAAAAAAAAGTCCCCAAGAATCCGACGTGAGCTCTATAGCGGCAGTTCAGAGAAACATGGAGTTTGTTTCAGCTTTTCACGTTTATCTCGAAAACTATTTTTCGAATCAAAAAATGTTGTTCTACAAAACTTAAGCTCATTGAATTTTATAAAAAAAAGCTTTGGTGAATAATTTCGTATCTCTTATAGTTTATAAAATAACTCTAGCGGCAGTGAAGAGAAACATACGTTTTTTTTCGGTTTTCCGGGTTTATTTAGAAAACAATTTGTCGTATCAAATTTTTTTTTACAAAATTAAAGCTTATTAAATTTCCAAAAGAAAATAAATAACTCCATCCACATCGAAGGAAAAATAGTATTTTTTTCATGTTTGTCTTGGAAACGGTTTCTCGTATGATTAGGTTTATTTTCAAAAAAAGCAAGGGTAACCATTAAACACTATAGTACAACTTTTTGGGAATAATGTTTTTGAATGTAGGAATAAAATATTTTTAAAATGAAGGATTCTTCGGCCACAATACTTTGTGTAGCAAGAACCCAACATCCACAATAATGTCAAAGCCAAGGAAATAAATATTTGTTGTGGATACTTTAAATATGTTGTATAGCTCTGACTTCTTTGTTTTTCGCATCCCATTTTCATCAAACAATGATAATGGAAAGGGAGCCAACTCATACTTCATATAAGTCTTAAAGTCTTCATCGGACTGCTTACTTATACATATTTATCCCTTGGAATATAATCAAAGGATCTATTACCATATGCTGAGAGTATGGAAAGATCACTTCTCCAAATTATATAACGGCGATGACGAACCGAATTCCGCTGTAAGGGAGATAGAACCACTCAACCTCGGCGACGCAGATCAACAATTCCGCCTACCCGACCTTGACGAAGTGAAGATAGCTATATCTAAACTTAAGTCAAACAAAGCTGCTGGAGCTGACGGCATCGCTGCCGAACTATTCAAAGCAGCAGGCGATGAATTGGTACGGAGCATGCACCAACTCATCTGCAAAATATGGTCGGAAGAAAGCATGCCCGATGAGTGGAATCTCAGCATAGTGTGCCCGATACATAAGAAAGGAGACCCTCTAAACTGCGCCAACTATAGAGGCATCAGCCTCCTTAACATTGCGTATAAAATCCTCTCTGCCGTATTATGTAAACGTCTAAAGCCATTCGTCAACAACCTGATTGGTCCTTATCAGTGTGGCTTCAGACCAGGAAAGTCCACCATTGACCAAATATTCACACTACGGCAGATCTTGGAAAAAACCCAGGAGCTTCAAATCGATACCCACCATCTCTTTATCGATTTTAAAGCCGCGTATGACAGCATCTATAGGGAAGAGCTCTACCGAGCAATGTCTAGTTTTGGCATCCCTGTCAAACTTATTCGTTTGTGCAGAATGACAATGGAGAATGCACGCTGCTCTATCAAAGTCGGAAAAGATCTTACCGATGCATTTGATGTCAAAAAAGGTTTTAGACAAGGCGATGCGCTGTGATGCGACTTCTTCAACATCGTTCTGGAAAGAATTGTGCAAAACTCAACCGTCAACACTAGATGCACAATCTTCCAAAGATCCATCCAATTACTCGGATACGCAGATGATATTGACATAATTGGATGATCAAAGCGTGATGTCAGTGGAGCGTTTTTGAGCATTGCGACGGAAGCGAAGAAGATGGGTTTAGTGGTCAATGAGGGCAAGACCAAGTATATGCTGTCATCAAAAAAGGACACTGAACGACGACGTCTTGGACAAAACGTCACCATGGACAGCTATAACTTTGAGGTAGTTAAGGACTTTGTCTACCTAGGCACCGCTATTAATGCAGGCAATGACACCAGCGCTGAAATCAAACGAAGAATAACTTTTGCAAATCGCTGCTTACTTGGACTTAGAAGGCAATTGAGAAGTAAAGTCCTCTCTCGAGCATGTAAAATCACCATCACACTCATCATCCCGGTTGTTATTTATGGCGCTGAGGCCTGGACCCTGTCAAAGAAAGATGAAAACTTCTTAGGATGCTTTGAAAGAAAAATTCTTCGGGTGATTTTTGGTCCCGTACGCATAGATGGAGAATGGAGGAGAAGATATGACGACGAACTATACGGGCTGTACAGCGACACTGACCTAGTTAGCAGAATTAAAGTCCAACGGCTTAGATGGCTAGGTCATGTAGAGCGGATGGACATCAACGCTCCAGCCCGGAAGGTCTTCGAATCCAATCCCGAGGGACGGTGCAGTAGAGGAAGACCGCGACTCAGGTGGCGCACGCAGGTGGGATAGGACCTCAATTAACTTGGCGTGCGAAACTGGAGACAGCTAGCTAGGGACCGAGCTGCCTGTCTCCAGACGCTTGTTGGTTGAGGCCCAGGTCCGCCCCGGACTGTAGCACCACCTTAAGTAAGTAAGTAAGTCTATTACCATAGTTTTACCTCGAATCTTTACATCATTTCAACTGAGACCGTGGTGTATATATTAGTCATTAACTCTTGTAGGCCACTTCCACTCACCAGAAAACCTATTGATAGGACATTAACAGGTGAAATCCACCCAATCCTTAAATGCCGATAGAGTTATTTTACATACTAAAACAAGTGCAAATAAAATTATTTCATATTTCTTTAGAAAATTTAACACGCTTTAATTTTGTAGAATATTATTTTTTTTTCAACGTCGAATAATTTTCAAGAGAAGCCCGAAAAACCGAAAAAAACGTATGTTTCTCTTCACTGCCGCTAGAGTTATTTTATAAACTATAAAAGATACGAAATTATTCATCAAAGCATTTTTATAAAATATATATATATATATATGTAAGTTTGTTGCCATCTTATTCACAAACTTAGCCACCATAATAACTACTTTTACCAGATCTCTTCTACTGTCTCGACACTTTGCTAAAACACTGTACATATTTACATCTAGTATTTAGGATCTTTCTTTTCAATATTAATATTTTATTATTTTATACTTATTTTCATTCGTATGTAAATTGTTCAATAAGTAGTATCAAAGATATCAAAGCCGACATAATTGTTGATTTAGGTATGGATATTAATATTATTCTTGTTATTATGTTTTTGTTAATAATGTTTTTATTTGTTAATTTAATTATAAAATTTAGTTCTTTACTGCATCAACTTGTGTCTTTATCAAATTATTGGAGGCATTTTTATTTCATCCTCGAAGTTTCAAGCCAAACAGTTGAAACTTACAATCAAATTATTGGAATCATTCTTATTCCATTATCGAAGTTTCAAGCTAAACAGTTGAAACTTACATATATATATTTATACCATTAATTTTGTAGAACAAAATTTTTTGATACGAAGTAACATCACCACTTGTCAGGTCTTGAAAAACATCTGGCCTACACTAGATTTAAAGCGCTCAAGATGCTTGCTATCCCAAAGCACATCGTATAACGGAATACATATAAACTCGATAATAAGTGTCGTAAGCGGTCACTGTCTAATAGGAAAGCACGCCACGTCACTATGCTTATCCTCAAAAGACTTTTGCAGAAGCTGTATGGATGAGAAAGAGCAAGAAACAGTTCTTTACGTCCTCTGTACGAGTACATGCCCTGCTCTACCTCAAAAACGCAAGACTAACCTTAGAAAATTCATCTATAATGATCTGAACGATCTCAATCAAATTAACTTAATCAATCTTCTACTGGTTTCATTGAGCTTAGAAGAAGAAAGCCTCAAGATTCATGTGGTATCAACAATGGGTCATTAAACTATATGTAAATGGACAAACGATCAACTCATCGACTATTAAGGTTGTCAAGAAAACTTAGTCTTTTGTTTAATCAATAAATTCAAAATAAAAAATTGTTATTCGTTTTTTTCCCTTATTTTATTCTCAATTCTTTATTTAAATATGAATATGTAGGTATAAGATTTAAATATTTAAATATGTACACATCTCTTAGATATTAATTTCATTTTCTGTTTAAATATTTATTCATCAATATTTCTGCGTTCTTTGTAATTTAATTATATAGTTAACACAGCTTGTTTACAATGTTTTGTTGGCTCTCATAATATGACAAATCTAAATAGATATAAAGATTCCCATGGCTATTTATATTTTAGGCTTACAAATAACAAATATAAATCAAATATAGGACATATACATAGATATATATTTCTGGACTCTATTTAAATTAATTTAATATGATTTATTAAAATTGTTACTCTTTTATTTTAAATATTTTTGTTTTTATTTTATAATTATGCACAGATAAATATTTATTTGTTAAAAAAGTATTTATTTTTGTTGTATTCTTTTAAAGGCAAATATATAGTTAAAAATATTTGTTTTTTTCTTTGTTTTTTAATTATTACAGATCTATATTAAATATACATAGTTGAGGTAGCCTTATTGGTTTATATAATTTGTTTCCATTATGATTTTTGTACAATGACTTGAGTGAAATGTATGAAATATTAATTAACGTTTAAGGTAATAAGTGCTTGGGCGATATATTTAAAAATGTAATGGAATGATAAAATCAAAAAAAAGAAATTATTGGTGTTTTTTTTTAAATATCTGAAGATGGACAGAATGTATTTTATTTATTGAAAGATTATTTCCATGACATCTCAAAAAACTGATTTTTGGTATTCTTACATGTTTTCGAAAATATTGTAAGTAAACAAATTTGAAAACATTTGGAATTTCTTATTACTTTTGACATATTTGGAATAAAAATTAGTTTTGCAATCAGTTAAAATTCCACATTCATTTGAAGGCATCTCGAGCAAACTTTAAACTCAAAAGAAAAGCTGTCAGGCTTTATTCATTGTGAAACATAAATGTCCCACAATATTCGTGTATTATTTGAAATTACAAAAAAAAAACCTTTTTTATTTAAATCTTCTTATGGTGCAGACCCCACAATGTCAGTAAAAACAAAACAAAAACCTTGAAAATCATTTCCCAGGGTTAAAAATATTATTATTTTATAACAGACAAAATATCAAAAAGGCAGGTACTATTTTTCAATTTAAGATTATTCATATAAGAATTTTATACTTTTGATTACATTTTTAATTTAATCTGTAAGCAATCTTAAAAAAATATTTCAATCTACAATGTCACAGAACTTGTCTAAAAAATCATTGATGCGTTTTTAAAAAATATATAATATGTATAATATTGTATATGTACTTACATTTTTTGAAAAATATTGTGTTTTTATTTGTATTTTAAATTTTGTATTTCGATCAATTTTCCTTCATTTGTTAGTTGTTATTTAAGGAAATCTTTTTTCGTTTTCTCTAAAAATATTCTCCATTTAAAGAACTTTAAATCTAAAACTAACTCTTTTTCTTAAAATAAAGCATTTTTGTTTTCGTGTTTATTTTTACATTAAATTTACACCAAAAATAACATGTACATATTTTGAACATGTTTAAAATAAATATCACGAACAAATAGCTGCTATTCTAAAATAGCTTTACATTCCAAAAAACAAAAAAAAAATATTTTGATCTTAATTAAATTCTTTAATTTATTCTTAAATATTATGATCTTAAATAAGGTACTCGTACTTACTTTAGAAAAATATTTCAAAACGAAATTTTATTGTTATAAAATTAAATCATTTTGCTTTTTAGTTTTAATATAAGTTTAACTTTAATCACTTTTTGTGTATTTTTTTCAATTAACCTTTTTATGTAAACCACATTTTTTATATTTTAAAATTTATTTTTAACAATTATTTTTTAAGGAAAATTAGAAAATCAAACAAAAATAAAACAAAAACTAACATAAAGAAATCTTAAACTTTATTTTGATATCTTTTGAACACACAAATTTTCGCGAAAAGGTACTCTTAGGTGATCCTTGAAATTCAAATGAAAATGAAATTGTATTTCTTAACAAAATAATGATTGTTCCATTCAATGAAAAATTCGTAAACAGACAAATCCGTTTAACTTACTAATTTTGGAGAAATTAAGCTTAAGGAGACACTGACAGAAAGAGCCTGGCTAGGACTTATGTAGTGTAAAATATGTTCCATTATCAATTTTTCTTGGCAATGGTTCTTTTTAAAAGTTTTCCAAGACAGACCAATCCTCGTTTAAAACTGAAATCAGTCTAAGGTCATATTTCGATTTCTATCATCTAGGTTCCCAAAACCGAGTAAAATGAAATCTAAATTAAAAATCGAGTGAAATTGTTCTCATAATTCTATCATTCGATCGATTTCATACCTTCGAATACTTTTCGAAATCAATTCAAGTGTAATTAAAGCAGCTGATATTTATCAAATCAGCCAATTAATTGTTTGGTTTTTTAATATAACAAATATGAAATATTAGTGCTCGTTCTTTGAATTGTAATGCTGCTAGCTGCAGCGTAGCAGTTTTTAAATATCGGTTGAAAAAGACTGATGTTGCTATAGGCCGAGGCACAGTCAAAAAAGTGCCTTTGTCCCCCCGGTCCCCTTAAATACAAAGTAGAAGTTGCACCTTCTCACGATTTTAAAAGAAACTACTAAAGTTTTTAAACGATTACGCCTTGTCGAACTCAAATCACACTAACTTAACCTGGTCGAATTCAAATCACTTCACTTAAAATGTTGAACACCGAAATTCACTTCGTTTTAAGTTCCAAAAAATATATGTAATGTATATACAGTAAATTTTGGAACACCAATTTATATTTTGAATCGATAGCTGCTAATTGATTTAATTTTATTAAAAATACATTTTTTCGCGAAGAAAATTCAATGGAATTGCAGACTATAGAATATAGACAATTCAGAAAAAGCTGAAATTTTACCAAATACTTTCTATTGTTTGCTACGTCCTGAATCTATTTTTGAAATATTCCTAAAATCGCTTTAACAGCTAAATTCTAAATTTCACTTTCACTCGAAATGAAATTAAATATAATTTAAATCGACTCAAAATATAAATTGGAGTTCTGAAATTCACTCTTATCGATATCGATTTAAAAATTTTCAAACCCAAAACGAAGTAAATTTGTGTGTTTTACATTTCGATATTTGCGATTACCAAGTAATTTGATTTTGAATTCGACCATATTAAGTTGTTTAAATTTGAATTTCGACAAAAGAAAATAGTTTTTTTATAGAATGCACTTGACTTGTATGAAGTTGCAAATTCTAGGTACTTTCTATTTGAGGGAAGGGACAAAGCATTTAAAACTATTTTTCAACACACCAAATGTCTTCTCTATACTAAAAACAATTCTCTTTAGAAAACTTGCAAGACACACTTAGAAACTATACTTTGATACCAGAGTCTTTCCCAACCCATATTTGGAAATTGTTTATCGTAAAGTTAAAATAAAAAAAAAACTCCAATATTGTATACCTATATTTTTTTTAAAGCACAATACAAAATTTGATAATAAACAAAATTGTTTATTGACAGATTTCCTAAATGTCAGCTGCATTAATTTAACTTGTAGTGGTTTCGAAAAGTATTCCAAGTTACGAAATCGATCGAATGATTGAACCCTGGGTCCCTACTTTGTAATGCATTTCGAAAGCAAATATTTTTGAAAACGAATATTTTGTACTCTCTGTTTCTAATGCGGATAAGAAATCTAGTACTTACGAAATGACAAATCCGCATTCGGATTTTTCGTACCTGTCAGTGGGTTTCCGAATGTCATTATCAACGTTCGAAAACGAAAATTTTGTTTCCACACGAAGAAAGGCAACGAATTGCAATTCGAAGGTTGTTTTTAGAGGACACAAAAGGAAAATTTTGTTAAGTTGTTTCAAATAGATAAAATATCAGTAAGGAATTAATAATTTTATTCAAAATTTAAGCAAATAAATTCCATTACAGGGAATCATCAGCGAAAAATGTGCTTACCAAACAAAAGCGATTTGAAATTATGGTGGAATTCGTATGACTTGAAGGAAAAGTAGTATACTTTGGCAAAAGACAAATTTCAACACAAAAAACGAAATGACTATGACAAAAATCAATTTTAACTTTCTAATCTTGAATTAAAAAGAGAGATGTGCCAATTGCAAAGCAGTGAAGTTGTAAAAAAAGTCATTACGATAATTGTCAAGTGATAATAATGACTGAATTTTAATTTTAATTGTGATTTTTTTGTATTTTTGCTTTGACAAATCTCATAAGAAATATTTCGAGACTTGGCAAATCTTTTCGATAAATAGAAAAAGTACTAGACGATTGTTTTATTCGATTCGAACATTTTACAGAGTTCGAATTCATAAACGAATCGAAAATCGGATTGTCTTTCGAAACACATTACAGAGTAGGGCCCCTGAATACAATTTCACTAGATTTTGAATTTAGATTTCGATTTCATTTCACTCGATTTCGGGAACTCAGCTGTAAATGCATATTTCCATTTCTATTATTCGATCTTTTTTCCAAATATTACAAAAATTTCATTGGACAGGTTCATACAACATAAGGGACTTCATTTGGAGTCAACTTCATTCTTTAAACGTAAATTTTGACCAAGGCAACTAGTTAGTTTTCCAAGTGTCATGAATTTCAAATCTCTACTTAAAGTTCATTCTACTCCTCATACAAGCTACAAGTCCATTACGATTTGTCTTTTGTATTGTAAAGAAATATTAGTTATTTCTTTTTTAAATTGACAAGGAACCCTTTTATAGAAAACATTAAATGGAATTGTGAATAAAATAAATAAATTATAGAGTAGTAA
Organism: Eupeodes corollae; assembly: GCF_945859685.1. Taxonomy (NCBI): domain Eukaryota; kingdom Metazoa; phylum Arthropoda; class Insecta; order Diptera; family Syrphidae; genus Eupeodes; species Eupeodes corollae. Next base: position 161,012,832 of record NC_079147.1, read on the forward strand.
AGGTCAGCTTTCACGTGAATGAAAAAACATGATGAGTTTTCATTTTGACATAAGTTGACTTGACTTGATAGTTAGGGAGATTTGTCTTTCCTAACTTTCCAGAGAACTTTCCAATAAAGTTGCCTTAATTGGAAGGCATTTTTTTGGCAGCTGGCCAATCAGATATTAAAAACTTGCCTTACTTTCAAGTCCCTTATGTCACTTTAACCACCAATTTTGAGTAAATTTTGGATTGAGGCTGATAGAAGAACAAAACTTGATGCAGGTTTAAACAATTGCTTTTTAATGTATGTACGGAAACTTTTGTTTAAAAAAGTCGCTTCGAAAGGCATAATCAAGTTGATCAGTTTGGTACCTTAAATACAAAAACTTTCAATGAACTTAATAGACCCAAAACTTCACATAAGGACAATACTGCAGTATTCTTAATTTGTCGACAATCATAAAATACAACAAAGAATAAAACAATAGTTAGTTTGAATATAATTCTTAACGTTTTCTTCAAAAAGTTTCCATTTTTTGTGGTGGACCACGGGATATTTTCAATTTAAAATAAATAAATAAACGGATTGCCTGACTGAATATAAGGGTGAATTCTTACAAATAATTAATTCAATTCCATTTCCATTTCTAATTTAAGGACACCTTTTAATTTAAAAAAAGGCAAGAAAGTATTTTTCAACTAATAAATACTTAACAGGAAAATTGATATACATATCATTTTGCATCAAAAAATATCACGATTTTATTTTTAGGGTCCTATGAAATTATGATAAACAAATGTACACATTATTTATAAATTTCAAGCCCATTTAACGATACACAAACGAAAAAAAGGCAAAAACATAATTCAACAAAAATTAAATCAAACTCGAAGGAAAGAAAACTTCGACATTTTTTTTTAAAAACTAGAACAAAATAAAATAAAACAATAGAAAAACGATTAAATGTTTTAACTCTGAAACCCTTAGTTTTTCAAAGCATATTGTTTTTTTTTTTGTTTATGCACGGGTATTATATGCATAACTATTATTATTATTATTAATAAACATTTTCAAGTATAAATATATAGAAGTAATGTATGTAATCTATAAAATATATATTTACATTATAATATTAGAGCTCCAAAAACAATATTAGTTACAGTTTGTAGTTTTGCTTGTGTACAAGAATTTCCATCACAGGAAAAATAAATTTTACATTATCCTCTTAAAAATAAGGTACAAAATATATTTTACATTATTATATTTTGTATGCATTTTATCGTATAATATAAGTTTGTATGTATGTATTATTATTATTTTCCTTTTATTCACTTATAAATAGATACTTTTACATTATGTATATTTAGACATTATTTAGGTACATAAATAAATCATGTCTAAAATATTGAAACATATCACTTTATAAAAAAAAAAAAAAACAGAATAAAACTTAATCATTACAAATCTAATTTTATTTCCACGAACAAATATTTCAATGATAGTTTATTTTGTAAATATATTATATAAATAAATTTTATGCGATTTTAAGTAAAATTTTACTTTTTTTGTTCTTATAAATATAAAAATGTTCATATGTACAGTTCAAAGAGAAAACAAACATTTGACTGCAAACATAAAATTTTAAATTAACAAATTTTATATAAAAATAAAATAACTAAAAACATAATGTTAAACAAAAATAAATATTTTTGTATTGCAATTGAGTGTAAATGTGCTTAATACATGCTTTTTATCAATATAAGATATGTATGTAAATATTATGAAGATGTTTCATTTACTTAGAAATGTAAAAATTGAAAATTCAACTGATGAACCAATTTCGTCACCTTAATTTAGAAACCTATTAAGTGATGAAGGAGTAAGGAAAAAAGGTCACTTGTTTTTAATCTCATAGAACTTCGGTTTTAAAACAATTAACTTAGATTTTGAAATTGAAATACAAACAATGGTATTTTTGTTTTTAACCAATACATTTGAAAAAGTAAAGAAAGTATTGAGATTCAAATTTTTCTTCATGCACCAATTCAATTGTCAATTTTTTTTGCATGTCCTTTTCTTTTGAAAAAGATTATTAAATCAAAACTAGTTTTCAAAATCAAAAATTAAGAATAATGTGCATAGAATTTCTGATTGAAACTGTTCAAAATTATTCCATTATTCTATCAATATTTTATTTAAAAACTAATTTCAATACATTCACTAAATACTCACAAATATTCTAAATGAAAGCTTTAGAAGCCTTGATAAAACAAGTGCTTATAAGTATTTAAAAACAAAAAATGGAAATAATATGAATAGTTTGGAGATATAATTCGATATTTATTTTCCTAAGTGAAAGATCATCGTATCCTATTTTTTGTTATTTTATAAAAATTTGTTGTTATCTTGAGGCCAGTCTAAATGAACTTATGGCAATTTTCTTATGTCCTTGGAATACATTGCCGTTGAAAGTTACAATGTTTGTTTTTGAATGTGGTTCTTTGATTTAAAAAAAATTCAAATAAAGAGAAAGAGTCAGATGTACCTAGGTATAATTATTGCTTAATGGAGTTTTAAGATTATTAGAAAACGCGTATTTCTATATTTGAAACATTTGTGAGACTTTTTGTGTTGGTGATATTTTTGAGGACTATGAGCTAGGTTCTCAATTTCACTCTCATTCGAACTGTGACTTTTTGTGTTGGTGATATTTTTGACGATTATCAGTAAGGTTCGGAATTTCACTCTTACTCGAAATGAAATTAGAAAATGCTTGAATAGTGTTGTCCACTTTATCCTAAAGTGATTGATCGTGATTTTGAAATTGGAGAAATTTCCTATTGTTTTGAATTGAATGATTGGGGGGGGGGGGGGGGGGGGTTGCAAGGTTTTAAAACAAAAATGTACGGGTTCTACAAACATAGATTTCTAGAACCTAGCTGCATATGTAGTTAGATTGAAATCATTCCAAACTTCAGGGAATCAAAGTAACAATAAGCCTTCAGTGAAAAAAGTAATTAACTCCTTCACAAAGTTTTTCTTATATTGTTCTTTCAACATTTAAAAAGAAAAAATCCAGAGAAGTGAACGAAAAGTGAAAAGAAAACAATACATGTCGTGGAATTCAGAGTAGAAGCGTGTCACTTTTCAGATGAACACAAATTCAACTTAGGAGGCCAAAATGGCAATATTGGAAATATGCATTAGCTGCGAGCAGTGAAATAGTAGTGATTTTTGCAAGTATTCAATTTGAAGTAAAATTTGTTGTGTTTAAATAATTTTAACATTTTTTTATTTTCATTTTATAACCATTTTATTTAGAGGAAAAGGCTCTCGTTAATTAGTTTGATGCCTCTCAAAGAAAGAGCTTAACTCTCTTTACACAACTAAGGCCTTAAAATATGTCGGATGTAGTCTTATAATATGAAGCTGTTTTTCTTACTATGGAGTTGGCTCAAAGCCCTGGCTCTAAAATATAATGGATACGTAAGCGGTGAGAAGCCAATGCAACTTAAATAGACATATGTAGGTATTCCAATAAAAAGGGGCTCAAAACACACAAATAGAAAACCAGGGGTGGAATCGGCTAAGATGATAGTTGATTATCTTTTTCATTCCATCTGTGTAAGATGATGATTCAACTCAATTCAATTAAATTGAACTGTTTCAGATTTAAATTGTCAAAATTCGTTATTGACTTGGTGAAATTTTAAATTGATTCTAAAATTGATCTAAATAAAAGTGTTAAATTGGCTGATTTTGGATAAAATTTTTACTTTTCTTGATTTTTTCGAATTTAGTAAGCTTTGTCGGTCACAGGAATGTGTTTTTTATAAGAAACAAACTATGAACATTTTTCAGTCGTTTGTGTAAGCGTCTGGTAGCTCCATTCGGAATAAACATATTTGTTTGAAAACTTCTATAACATTTTTTTGTGACAGCTTTTTAGGTATCAATTTGATTATCACCTAATGTAGTTCAAATTCGAATTGGTTGCCAGAGCCATAGTTTCAAGACTAGAACAATGACCTTATGGAGCGGCCTGATCAGTCTCTCACCTTTAATCTAACAGATAATCTTTAAATAGATAGAAAAAGAAAAGAAAGCTTTAGAAAGCCAAACCGAAAATATCAATGAGCTACGATGAGTCGTGGTTGAAAATCATTGAAGGAAATACCTTTAAAACGATGCCAACTACTTGACGACTCCATGCAACGCCGATTTCCTGCGGTTATAACACTAAAGGATTCACAACAAAGTATTACTAACTTACTTAATTTAAGTTTTTATTTTTTTTTTCTTGTTTTTACATTTTTTTACTATGAAACTAGCGTAAAATACTATTGTTTTGCTCCCTAAATTGAGATAACCTTTTATAATTATTTATATATAAAAATTAAAGGTTTGTTGATAAATTTTTCGGTGTTTAATTTAAAAAAAAAAATATTATAAAATTAAAATGAAAAAATATTAAATCAAGTTAATATTTTGTTTTTTCTTTGTTCAAGATATACACGATTTTTTGAAATTTTATTTTTAATGTGAATGATTATGATAACTTGTAGAAAAACAAAAAGCCTTGAAAAGCCAAGTAGGATAAAAACAAGTTCATCAGTGAGAATACATTTTACATTTTTTTGTTTTTTAAACATAGCATTATTTTTTCTACGAAATGTTGAAAAATTGAAAAAATAACACAAGAGTTGTTTAAAAACTCGCCAACACAATAAAACACAATATTGCTTACAAAAAATTAAAAAAAAAACATAAAACAAATTTTAAAGTAATATTTCAATTATATATTATATTGATATTAAAATAGAAAACAAATAAAATTATAAGATAAAATCCACTTTAACATTATTATAGCCTTAACAAAAAAACAGACTACAAAACTAATAAATAAACATAAAAGCCTTAATGAATTAATACCTTAAAAATTAGCAGGTAAAACTGGTAGCTTATTAAAAATGTTTGTAAAATGTTTGCGTGATTTTTATTATTTGTTTAAATTTATATTTTTAAATACGAACTTGTGTTTATTATATTCTTTGATAAAATAGTTTTATAATATTTATATTTCTTATTTATAGTTTTTCTTACTTTCCCAACTCATAAATTATTTCAAAAAAATAAAATCTAAAAACTATTAAAGCCAAAAAATAAGAAAATCTTCATAAATATATTATACACTCGTATATATATACATAATAATGTAGTTTTGCATGTAATGTAAGTTTTTATATAAAATATATGTATCTTTAATAAAATTCACCATTGTTATTTATTTAAAAAAAAAAATCTCGATTTACACAGCACTGAGGAAACTGAAACACTTATTGAATTACATAATATGCAAGTATTTGTTTTGTTTAAACAGCTTTTAGATGTTATTTTGTTGTTTGTAATTTTATATTCCGCTTGCCTCTCTGTTTTTTGACTTCAATAATCTTTATCAGAACTCTGTCTTCATTACTACTGTTTTCAGCATTTTCTCCGATCGATTTCAATCATTTCTAGGAGTTGCGTAAATCCTCTAGACCACCATTAGAAATACCTTTCTTAACATTGTCCAATACGTTGTTGACAAAGTCTGTTGTGCCACCTGCAATCCTTAGACCAGCTGGAAGGACATTGCAATCAGCGCGTGCAAAGAAAACAAATTTCAATTAGAATTGAAGTGAATTTAATATTAAATAAAACACATTTTATATTAAACTTAAAAATTACTTATTTTTGTATATTATTTAATAAAATTAAAATATCACTTACTTATGGCAGCTTTATAGATTTGTTCAATTTGTTCATCTAATTCATCAGTTGGTTCACCTTGATTTTGATATTTTATGCAAAGTGCTTGTTTGATATCATTAATACCACTTAAAAGCCTCTCTGTAAAAACAAAAAACAAAAAGATGGAACATTTAGTTTAAAAGAGACACTTTCAATTAATATCATAAACTCTAATGAGATAAAGTTATAATAGTTTCGTTATAGTAAGGTTATAAGATTATAAAAGATACGAATATACTAATCTTTCATTTGTATTTATATTTTATTTATTTCAAAAATCGCTTACAAGTTAGGAAATGAGTCTTATAAAGTGTTGCAAGCCTTTACATTAATTTCAGGATTCGAATAAAAATTATAGACTTCTATTTACATATTTTTATAAAGAAAAGGAAATTTAACATCAATTATTTGCCAAATAGTTGAAAAGAAAAAACTTAAATCTTCTTATTCTTCTCATATTGATGGGCCGAGAGTTCCAAAGGCGTACAATATGAATAGAAAATTGACGGTCAGTATTTAGAAAATTGTATTGGGGGTAGTATTAAAGCAAATGACTTTGTAGAATGACGGACTTTCAGCTTACCGTATAGAATGCAGGTAAATCAGAGAGCGAAAATTTATTAAGCTGTCTAGGCTACAACCAGAAATCGACGACGTAGATTATTAATATAGCGGCCAATATTGTTATACGCAACATTCAATTTGAGGCTGGTCACACAGTCTAGTTTACAAAAGATTTCACACCCAAACAGCACAATTGGTAGTATAAGGGCCTTAGCAAGTAGCAGTTTAGTTTTGATCGGGATGAAAGAATGCGGAGACTTCCATAGATTTTACCAATAGCACTATTAAGGTGGTCATCCGAAGTTAGAGTGCGATTGAATACTACTCCTAGGTTTCTAGCAGTGCTAAAATATTCAATGGTTTCGTCGTCAAATTTCAACAGGCTTAAGCCTCATCGACCAAAGTTTTTACGATGGATGTGGAGGGATGTTGATTTGACAGGGTTAGGGTGGAGATCGTTCTTTTTTGACCACTGTGAAATGCGGAGCAGATCCTCGTTCATTAAAGCTACGGCATAATTTTTTAGCCCCAAAAGGTCGACTTATCAGGAGCTGCACATCATCAGCATAAAGATGAATTAAACAATGTTTAGCAACTAGTGGTAACTCATTTATGTAAAGTGAGAAGAGGATTGGTCAAAGAATAGATCCTTGTGGCACTCCACTCAAAACATTGAGAAATGTGGACGAGTATCCATTGGCCATTACGCTTGTTGCGTTCCGCTGAGATACTAAAGAACAAGCTTACAGGACAGAGAAAACCTAAAGTTAATTCGCAGTTTTCTACAAAGAATTGAGTGGTTAACAGTATTAAAAGCCTTTGAATAATCTAACAGTCCATTGCCATTTTTATTTCATCAGGTATAAAAAGTAAAACGGATTTGCAGCTGCGCTTAGGTCGAAACCATACTGACAGGTACTTGATTGAAAGATTGTTAATTGGAAGATATTGTTGGATCTGCCCCAGAATAGTTCTTTCAAACACCTTCGAAAGAAACGGAAGAATGGCAATCTTTCATGAATTATTAGGGTTCAGCCAAATAAATAAATACAAATTGTAAACGAAATTGAAAGAAGACAATATTAAGTGGGAAATTATTTGCGGAACATCTGAAACTACGGGACAAATAAGAGAGAATTAACTTATAGCGCCACATCAATGACCGATAGACGTGCAATCCTCAGAGCTGCTTCAAATTCGTAACATATTGGGTACAAAATTAGACTTGAAACTGGTGTTAAATGTAGTGTAGCGACGATGAAACGAGTTATCAAGAGTATAAAACATTTAAAAAGAAAAAACCCAGAAAAGTGAAAAGAAAATCGTCTCAAATTTAGCAAACAATACATGTCGGAGAAGTCGGTTTGGAAGAGAGTCATCTTTTCAGATGAACAAAATTCAACTTAGAAGGTTCAGATGGCCACAACTATTAATTTCATGACCTTCCCAAAGAAGAACATTATTTACGCCGTCTGCATAGCTGTGAAGTCAGTGTCAAAATGTGAGGAGCTATTTCCTATTATGGAACATTTGATCTACAATTTCTTACATCACGAATGAATGCCAATGCCAATATGTACAAAGGTGTGTTGCAAAATGACTCCCTCCAATACAATGGTCATTTCAGCATAATAATTCTGCTATCAATATAGAGGGGTCGGTAAAACAATAAATCGAGTGTCAAAATGTAGAAGTGTTAGTATGGCCTCCATACTTACTTCATCTTAACACCGATGAAAATGTTTGTGGACTTTTATCGCGTCAGGAGTATGAGTCGAGAAGACAATATAAAGACTAGGAATCCTTAATTGAAGGAATTAAGAAAGCGGGCAGAAATTTGCGAAACGATAATCGTCAAAACTATCGTCTCGTTGATTCGTTTTCAGTATACGTAAGTTCGTTGAGTATATTTAAAATACTTTTATACTATGACTGAAATGTCGAAATGAACTCAACGAAAGAAAATACTTTTTTAATAACTTGAGAATGTTATTAAATTTGTTTTTTCTCTATGGGAAATTTTGAAAATTTGTCAAAAATGTATTTTGTGATAATTATTATTATTAATGTTCCTCCGCCCCAAAGTTTCAATAGTTACAGCAAATTTTAATATTGAAGGTATGTATATAAGTTATGTATGTATGTAGAATGACAACCACTGCAAATTTATTGTTAATAATTTTATAAAGTCCTTTTTTTGCAATTCTGAAACTACAATTATACTATTTAACAACAATTGAGAGAGATTACTAATGTTTTGTATATACAAAAATGCTTGCATATGGGTTAGAATAGATAGAAGGTCCCATTCATCTCTTAATTTTCTTCGTAACCGAATTCATTGTATTTTTTTGAGTTTTATTTTCATTTTGTAACAAAACTAAATGAAAGGAAACCAGTTGGTAAGTCGCGTATGCTATTTAGTATGTTAGCTATTAATTTGAAGAGGTAATTTTTTTGAACCTATGTCAAAACAGAGGATTTAACATTTAAAAACCATATTTTCACTTTCAGGTGTCGAAGTTAAGCCAGACTTAAAAAAAACGCGGAAGTCATTATTACTGTATCAACTTCTATATGATTGTAGTCTATTGAATTCCACCCCAAAAAAATACTTCACTTCTGACGCGATCGGCGATATGAACTATCTCTTGATTGATTTTGGCTAAAAATCGAATTTAGATTTTATTGTATAATTCAAATACTATACATTGGCATAAGAACTTAAGACATTTGCTCTACAAATTAGTTGATAACATACAAAATAGAATTCGCTAATTTAATCGCTTTAGTTAGCATTTTGTTTAATTTAAACTTTTGCCAGTTAAAATTGAATTTTTACGAGTGAAACCTTTTTTAACTTTTATACATTTCAAGAAATCACCTCGCGATATTTCATATAATGGTTTGGTTAAAGCTTCTGCTTCTTAAACATTTTTTGTAATACAAATCTTTGAATTAAAAAAGATTACAATAGTTGGGCATAAGAAACTCGTCATCAACAAAATCGCGGATGTCAACAGTTTAGCAGGAATTCAATTTCTGGCCCTCCCCCTGCTTTAGTTTACTGCTTTAAACTTTGTTACTAAAAGTGCTACTTTTAACTGAGGACTAAACCAAGAACAAACTAGGAATCGAAAATCCAATTTCATTCCAATCGTTCAGCACGAGGGTCAATACAATACAATTTAGTTGTAAAAGTAAAGATTTGTTAGTTACTTAACTATATTCTCCAAGAAACAGTTTGCTGTTAAAAACAACTAACATTTTTGTTTTTACACAATTTAGAATTTGGAAAACTTTAGTAATGCTTTCATTTAGCAAATATTCAGATTCTTAAGAAGAAACCTTGAATAAGAGATCGTCAATTTGATATTAAGTTGCTTTTAAATTTCTGAAACTCGTCTTTTTTGACGGACATAAATAGTTTAAGGTTTTCTTAAAGAGGTTCTTTCTTTCAAAATTAATTATCTATTAAATACAAAAACTTTTAGAATCTCTCAGGAATTTCAAGAATATAAATGTCTCAAAAACAGCAAAGTCACACTTTCGTTAAACTAATGGCTAATTCAAAAACATAATGAACTTTTCATATCTATTAATTTAATATAAAAGCTAAGTCCACTTAAAAAAAGTTTTCACCTCAAAAAAATCCAACAGTTTTGAAACTTGGCACACTGGTGATGACCCAAAAAAAAGTCCCCAAGAATCCGACGTGAGCTCTAGCGGTAGTTAAGAGAAACATGGTGTTTGTTTCAGTTATTCACGTTTATCTTGAAAACTATTTGTCGTATCAAAAAATTTAGTTTTACAAAATTAAAGTTTTATTTAGAATTTTATAAAAAAAAGCTTCCATAATCTTGTTGGTATCTGTTATAGTTTATAAAATAACTCTAGCGGCAGTGAAGGGAAACATACGGTTTTTTCAAGTTTATCTTGAAAACTATTTGTCGTATCAAAAACTACAAAATTACAGTTTATTAAATTTCCTAAAGAAATATAATATTAATTTGTTTGTAATTGTTTTAGTTTGTAAAATAACTTTATAGGCATTTAAGGAAAACGTGATGACGTGACCTAAAACCCTAAAAAGGTTTCTGGAAACTTTTATACTAAAGAAAATGTACATTGAAAATAGAAAAAGGAAATGCATCGCAATAGGGCACTCCAATACTAAGAAGCCTTGCCTAATTTATGTACAGAAAGCTTGGTTCTAGAAGTTGGTAAAACTTATATCAAGCTTATGTTTTTGTTCTTCATACTATGAAGTTCAGTTGTTGGAGATACCAGCTATTTGCCCACGCGACCAAAACTAGTTTTTGTTTGATAATGTGGACTTTAATGTCAGAACGTTAGATGGACTAAACCTAGTTTCTGTTTGATAATGTGGACTTTAATGTCAGAACGTTAGATGGACTAAATACATTCTTTGGGCCGAATAAACGTGAATAACTGAAACAAACCCCATGTTTCTTTCAACTGCCGTTAGAGCACACGTCGCATTTTTGGGGACTTTTTTGGACATCCCAACCCAATTTTTTTTCGTTCATTGATTGGACTATTTGAATCTCTCGAAAATTGAAGTGAGAAGAGATTTTACAACGTTTAATTTGGGAGTGTCACCCGAAAGTTTCTTCCCAACTTATTTGTTTACTCTAATTTGTTTTTATTTAATTTCTCTCTCTACAATTTTTAAGTTTTGTTGACTCAAATTAAATTTTGTCAGCCTCCTTTACAAAACATTTTTAAGCGGGTTTTGAAAACTCGTCTTTATGTTAATTGTGGATCCGACTATGACGTTTCCTTTATCGCCATTATTAAGACTACTTGGCACTTTAATTTAACTGGTTTCTTTTCATTTTTCATTATTATTTCTTGTTTCTAATTTTTTTTATATTAACATAAACCCGTGGCATAATGGTCATGCCAGAGGTGTTGGGTTCGGTCCCTGCCTATGACATCTAAAGTATTTGCACGGGTACTGCCTTTTGCGAGGAATTGACAAGTTCTCTTGTCATGAAAAAGTGCTTTCTCAAATTAGCCGTTCGGATTCGGCATATAAATTGTAGGTCCTCTCCGTTCCAGACAACATTACTCGCACACAGGAATGATTGAGAGCTGTAAGCCACTAGGCCCTAGTTCTCAACGGACTGTTGATTTAAAGACTAAACTACGGGCATTAAGACCAAAACAAACGCACTAAGCTGTCAAAAAGTCTCATGTTTTATGCTTATACGAGTTTTTATTTTAATGAAATATATTGTAATTACTAGAGATGCTTTTAAGAACGTGTATGTATTATGTAAAACATTTACTTACTATGCTCAATTTCAAGTCCATGTAGTTTAATTTTGTTAGCTTCATGTTGGGCTTTTTTCTTAAGACGACATGCCCTGGACGCTAGCTTATTTTTCTCTTTTCTCGATTTAGGTCTCACATTGAATGGTAATTCACTGACAGGTGTCATATCATTAATAGTTCTACTCAGTTTATCCAATTCTCTTCCGATACTGTGCAACTTTCTTGGATTTGGTGTCAAATCGTTGCCATCACCTTTCCGAGCTTTGCCGCTATGCTATGTAGGGAGGAAAATAAGAAACATTAGTCAAAATCACACACATATTTATTTCAGCTTCAAGAGATAATTTTCAATTGTTGCCAGATTTTCAGGTTGTATTTACTTTAAATACCTTGATGCCCCGAACTGAACAGTTGGGGCTGAATACCGGATCTGTTACCTCATTCAACACATGAGGATCTTCAAGTTTTGATTGAAATACCAAACGTTTGCCTTTTGGACCTTTAGCTTGAACATTATACTGCCAAAAATAACGTTCTTTACCTTTGCTACTAGATAATTGATTCGGTGTTGAGGTACGGTCATCTTCGTTATCGGAGCCTACCGGAGCAAAAAAATTATGACAATTTATTTAAATCAAAAAAAAAACAGTCATTCTTCTTCTTACCATCGCTTGAACAATCTTCATAATGATCATCGCTATCATCATCAGTATATCCTTCGTCATCCTGAGAGAAATCATTACCCTCTGGACTTAAAACACTTCCTGTACTAAGAGAAGAATATGAATCTGCTTCGACCAGCGAACCAGTTGATAATAAATGCTGCCGCGGCTCACGTCTACCCCAAATTTGCTCCATGGCTAAATGCGACACGTGTGTCGGAGCCGAAGATGACAAACGTGATGAGGTATCACTTGTTAAAGTTCTTCGACCAGAACCAAAACCACTGCTGCCGGGACTTAATGCTGTACCCGATAAGAGAATGTGTGATGGTGAGGGCGCAGGAACTGATTGACCCAGAAGACTACTGCTGTTATTGCGATCTGGCGACATGGAGAATTCCTTTTTGAGCAGTTGAACATTACGAGACTTAACCATGTTTTGTTGATATTGAGAACGATTGGCATGTGGTGGTGGGGGTGTGACTGAGTTTAATAGGAGTGGTGAGTTTGGACTCGCCTGCAAGATAAAATTTTAATCATTAGTCAATAGTTTTTAATGGGAAGAGAAGCGCGTTAAATTACCTGACTTCCTGGCGAGAATGCTGTATTTGAATTGATTTGTTTATTTGGAGTGCTATGATAGATTTCGTATGGACTAGAGGAACCATGGTGCCTTGCAGAGCTGTGACGACGTTCGTCAAAGCTATTGTGGTGGAGATGAACCCCCATAGAGTTTTGATGTTGTTGTATCCGTTGATTATGATGAACTTGTTGTTGCTGTTGATTTTGTTGCTGCTGTTGTTGTTGTTGTTGATGTTGTTGGTGTTGTTGCTCCAACAACTGTTGTGGTGGTCCTGCTGGCGATGGTTGCGGACTGTGCAACTGAGTTGAGGTTTGTAACTGATGGAAACCTGTGACATTTGGCGAGAGTATATAGCTTCCTTCATTCGTTGGTATTAAATCCTCAATATTAAGGTCTTCCAATATGTTTTCGTCGTAGAAATTTGGAAAACTAGCATTTTGCATCTCTGCTTTATCAATAGGAAATATGTAGTCGTCTTCGGTTTGAAATGGTTCGTTTTTGGTTGCAACAATGGCATTGCCTATATCACTCCACATTGTATTCGAGTTTGGTGTTGGCTGGTGGGGATCAAAGCCAAGCGAATTAGTTCCATTTCCAGAATTGCTATTGGCGCTGCCAGCAGCGCCTCCATTGCTACTATTACTTAGCGGTGATAGCTCATTGGGGAACAACATATTTCCATTTGAGTTTGTATTATGCGAATTAATAGCCGACGCACTCAAGCTAACGTCCTGTAGGAGAGTTGGTGACAGAGACGTTGCTTCTAGTGAATCCAAACATATGTCCGATAGGTCGGTCATTATTCTAGGTTGATGCATATGATGATGGTGCAGAGGATGGTGGTTCAATTGATTGTGGTGTATACTGCTGCTGCTTCGCGGTATGGATATGGCGTTAGTTAGCATTAAATTTTCACGAACACTATCTAGAGACGTGCTGTTACTGCTGGTGATAGTTGCTGTTGCACTCGATGAATTGTTTGTACCGTTGTTATAGGAATTATTACTATTGCTCTGAGCAATTGATATTGTCGGTTGGCTAAAGGTTAGATGACTATTGCTGCCACCACCACCTCCACTATAGAGAAGACTATTACTGCTTGAACTGAAGCCACTACCCAGTGAATACAAATCGAACTTCAGCGTGTTGCTGCTGTTCGATGAGGTATCAAAGAAATCAGCCGACATCGAAAATAATTGACTCTCAGTCATATTAATTATTCATTGGTGAAGGTTAGAGGATTTATTATAACTTTGCCTCGCCGCCCTTCAACAAGATAACTTTGATTTTCAAAAATATGTGAAGACTGTTTATTTTTCAAACAAACAAACAAAATCCGATGAAGATCAGTAAGCACGCTTACCTATCTGAAATTAAAAAAAAAAAAAAAATGTGTTATTTAAGAAGGTCAAATGTAAGCAAAAAGAAGTTCAACTACTTGAAGTTTCATATGGGAAAGTTTTTTTTACAATACCTCCAAAACATACCGCTAAATTCAGATTGTCTTAGCAGTTAACGAAAAGTCAATGAGTTTAAATGAAATTTCTTTTCTTTTCAATTAAAGTTCATTCGTGTAAAAAATAAACATGGAATTAAAATAATATTGATTTTCATTGTTGACACACTTTTTGTAAAATTGAAAATGGAAGTAAACAAACAATAATAATAATAATTTATGCAAGACTACGAAACAAATACCCTCGGTCATCACCTTTAAGTTACATAGAAGAAAATATGAAATATAAACAACAAAAATGTGGTGCAGCGTCTGCTGAATGTGTGCCCTATTTTGCACATGTACCTTATATTACGTTTTCAAAATATGTATTTTTCAATAGCTTCTTACTCAGTGGCGTATCAAGAGGTTGGGGTTAAGGGTGTATTTGTGGTTTGAAGTTGATCAAATGCAGTACACTTTTTTTTAGAATTTGCGATACTAGTGATTTTTTGAATTTTTAAAAGAAAACTTTTTAAATCCGGAAGGAAGGGCGAATTAGAGGATGTCTAGATCGTTTTTTTTTTTGTCAAAAATCGAATTTTTAAATAAATAATTGTTTAGGTTTATATGATTAAAACTGAGTCCCTTTTATTTTAAACGGGTTTGATGGCAACTGCGTTTGACTATAGCCTCAAAACTGATAAATGAATATCTTGATCTAGTAAAAATAATTCTTGTTTCGGTCTCATTGACAAAATTCAAAAGTTTATAAGCGGACAGCTTTAATTTGACGTCAACCTTTGAAAGGAAAATTCTGAAATTAAAACTTGAATTTAAGACAAGTTTATTTTAAACGGGTTTGATAGCAACTGCGTGGGACTATAGTCTTAAGACTGATAAATGCATATCTCGATCTAGTAAAACTAATTCTAATTGGCTGCGTTCAACTTCGTGTTGGATAGGGTATCTTGGATAGGTGGATTTTTATATACCTTTTTGAACGGATTAGGTAGCTGTATTAAGACAGCTGTCAAAAAATAAAACAACTTTCAGCTGAGAAAGCAGATAAACATTAATGGCTGAACCACTAACACGTTTCAGCTTCGGCTTCGCCTGACGTTTACGAATTCAGCCATAGGAATTCAATGCATGCTATAACAATGGAGCTTCGACCTCATGTTTCGTGTAATGTAACGTATGTGACTCCAAACGGAAGCTCTAGTTCAATTATCTAAACATTTGATTTGTCTGACAGCTTAACAGCTGTAAAAAAATGGCAACCAAAAAATTATTTGCTCTTTGGAGTTATGAAATAATAGAAATGTCATTCAAAGCAACCTCGAAGCAAGGCCACCGTAATGCAGACGGAGCCCAAGCCGAAGCTGAAACGTGTTTGTGATTCAGCCATTAACTTCTTCAAACTTCTCTCTCCGGCAGGTCCGTTGAAAGCACTTGTTATTAGCAGCTTTTATTTTGAGAAAAAATAACAGCAGCTAATGACAGAAGTGCCATTTTAGAAATGTCATATTGTAAGTGTCATCCAAAGCAACCTCGTTGTGTTTCAGAAATTAACTTCTCTCTCCGGCAGGTCCGTTCAAGTCACCTGTCATTAGCAGCTTTTATTTTGAGAAAAAATAACAGCTGCTAATGACAGAAGTTCCATTTTAAAAATGTCATATTGGAATTGTCACCCAAAGCAACCTCGAAGCAGGCCCAATGTAACGTAGTTGAAGCCTAAGCTGATGCGTGTTTGTGTATCAGCCATTAAGCTTCGAAGTCAAAATTGTTTTGAGATAAAACATTCAATAGACAATTCAACTAATTTGTAGGAAGATGATAAATTGATAGGTGCATAACAATTTAATAAAAAACAGATAACCGTAATCTGTAATCTATGTGTCTAAAATTCTGAGACAAATAGCTTCTTCATCGTCTATTATGTACGGAACATCCTCAAATACAACTTTAACTTCTTGAAATTCAACCATGTGTTGAATCAGCTGTTCTGTCAGATACCTACATACCTCAGAAATTCTCGGATAAAGGGAATCCAACCCATTTTGACATCTCAGCAGTTTTTGATCAGCTGTTATTTTACACGTAAAACACTAACAAAAAGTTATACGTATACCCCATCTGTGTGAGATTGAACGCAGCCATTCTCATTGCTTCCTTTGACAAAAGTCCAAATTTTACAAGCCGACAGCTTTAATTTGACGTGTCAACCTTTGAAAGGAAAATTCGGAAATTAAAAATTTCGGAATTTAAGACAAGTTTCCTTACTATCAAGTAAAGTCTATTTATGTCAAAATGTCAGCTGTTCAAGTTTTTTTCTTCAACTGAAAGCTGAACTTTATATCTCTGTGGTTTATTTATTTAGTGTACAATTTTATTTGTAGTTTTATGTAGAAGGGTTTCCTGTCCTTTTTTTTTAAATACTTTTAACCTATATAAAGAGTTTTTTTTCTTGTAGATTTCTAAGATTTGTGACAATTTTCTCAATTAGATTGACAGAGGATTAAAATTGCAAAAAAGCTTTGCATTATAAATGGGCGCATTCACAAAGGTAGTGGCTACGTAGTCAAAATTCAACTAGCTGATTGTGAAAGTCAAAACCAGTGAGCACTAACTTTGTAGCCGAACTTTTTAATTCAACTAATTTTGTAGTTAGATTTAGCCAATCAGAATCCTTTGACTACGTAGCCACTAGCTTTTGTGAATGCAACCATTATTATATAATTTTCACGTCACTAGTTTGACAAGTTTCTAGATTTGAATCAAGAATCCAAATCAGATTTAAAATATCAAAGTCGCATAATAAAGACACAAATGCAATTCAAGGTAGATATAGCTCAAGGTTTGGTCATTCAACTCTAATCGGGTTTTATCTAAGTATGTTTTGAAAAAATTCACAAATGTTGTTTGGCTGCGTTCAATTTCGTGTTGGAGAGGTTTTTTGGATAGATGGATTGTCAGAAACCTTATGGATAGCTTAATTAAGATAGCTGGCAAAAATAAGAAACAACACGCAGGCAACAATTAAAAGTTGAGATCTAAAATAATTGTAAAATAAAATCTTTAATGAATAGTTTCAATAATTTTCCCTGCTTGCACTTAAAAAACAAAGGATTAAGAGATTAATCTCACGCAAGAATAGCAACTTAGGCGCCAATTATAGCTATCATTGAAATCGATCCGGAAAAATTTTTGAATCGACATTTGACGGTGTTTTGATTAGAAATGAAAATTATGTACCGATCGATCGGAAATCACACAAAGAATGTATTTTTAGAAAAAGAAGTTTAGTTGCACATTTATTTTTCGGAGATTCATTTTCCTAAACAGCTGATACTTTTATTTTCAAAAATGAAACGAATCGTTCCACTAATTTGTGTTCCAATTTCACACAATTCCTATACCAGATTTCTGTCAGTTAAAATTTGTTCGGTGGCTTTCAATCAGGGAAAATTTTTCAATGACAGACATTTTTAATGATAGCTATAAACGACCTGTCAAAACACTTTCAATGTTTGTCTTCAATGATGAAAACCAATGATAGCTATAAATGGTGCCTTAAACATTAAATCAACTTGGATATGATTTTTATTTTTTTAACAAATCAATTTCTAACTTCTCCTAAGAAGTAATTGTAACCGATTTGATTTGCAAATTTAAAAATGTTGACATTTTTCGACGTTAAATTCAGATTTCCTTCAAAAATTGAATTTTCGTGGTCCATGGAACAGGATTGAAATTTGTTTATCATTGTATAAGTGTAACTTTATGTACGTGTTAAAGAAGTACACGTAGAATGCAAAGATGACAATTTCCCAGCAAATATTTTTTTAAAAATTAGTATTGGTTCAAAGAATGGTATATCTGCCAAAAAATCCAGATCTGAAGATTTGCTCTTAAATCAAAATTAAATTAATTTAATTAGCACTATGGAATTTAAAAAAAAAGGAAAAGTCGAGTTTTGACAGATCTGGATCATGAATTGAATTCACCTCTAGAAAACTACATAAATAAAAGATTTTTAGAGAAATGTCTGTGTATCCGTACTTTGGGATTACATATTGTTTCCATATCTCAAAAGCCGTCAGAGACTTCCAAGAAATTAAAAATTGGCTTTTCAAATATTAACACCCAACGACTCAGAAATTAGTTTTTAACACCTGGAATTTTTTTTTAGAAAAATTAAAGTGAAAGTTTTCTTCTTAGAAAATATAAAAACTAATTAAAAATTAGCAAAAACTTATTTGTTATTATTGCGTGTTATTTTAATTTTTTTTTCAACAATTGGTGAATTTAAAAAAAATCTAATTGATTGTCTTTTATAAAAAATAAAAATCTACAAAATTGGACAAAACTTCGAACTTTTGTCACAATGGCAATTAGATAATGTTTTTTAATTCAACTGAAAGCTGAACTTTAATACTACATGAATTATTTATTTCTGCACAATTCCATTCAATCTTTTGTGTAAAATTGGAAGAGATATACCTAAGTAATATTTCTCTACAATTCAAAATACAAATTGTAATTGATTTGTAGCTTGCCTGAGGAGTGTTTTGTAGACAATATTGTTTTTGATAGTTTTTGTACAATGAACTGAAGGTAGAGGTTAGTGAAATAAAGTTCCAAGTTTGAAGATTATGACAGTTAAAAAAGTAACTAGTTGCCTTGCTCAAAACGTACGTTCAGAGAATGCAGTTGACTACAAATGAAGTCCTTAATGTTGTCTGAACCTGTCCACTCTTATAAGAGCAGTGGATGAAATGGTTCAGTCAACAGTTTAGAATTTCAATTAAAAGGTCCGTTTAAGTGTAGCTATTTGTTTTGCTTTGGTTATTTTCACGAACTGTCACTTTTTACACATATTTAAATGCTCATTTTTTAATAAAATGAAGTTAGCAATTTACTGCCAACAAAACGATTCGCAGTAGCCAGATTTTTGTATTTAAAAATTGGTACAACTGAAAGAAGATCTGTCAGAATAATAATAAAAAAAAAAACAAATAGAAGAAAGTTTTGTGAAAATCAAATGTTAACTAAAACTAATAAAATGGACAATTTTCAAGAAGAAATGGCAAGAAAACACCTGGAAATTGAGATTCTATAAAAAAATTTCATTTAACAATTGCTTCAAGTGGAGGGTTTGTTCGTAGACTACTACGTTAACATGTGGCGTTAAAGCGAGCTTGAAGATCGCCTCAATTCTTTATATACCTGAATTGAGTTGAATTGAATTAATATTGATTGATTGAATTGATTCAACGCGATTCCGGTCGGGGATCAGAGTCGAGTCAAAATTTGAGAAGAAAAATCTGTGTGGAGGAGTTGGTTTTACAGAAATTGCATTATGGTCTGGTTTTTTCTTTATATTCTTATATGGTGCTGAACTATTCAGTTCTTCATCACGAATCAAACTATCTCACTTGCACTTCACACATTGAAACACCATTTGCATTTTAGAAAGTGCTGTCAAACTAAATCATTTTTAAATCTTCTTGTACGGTGGAATTACCATGAAGATTTATTTAATCTAAACTGAGATAAACCTTTGGTGGAAATATAGCAAAACATACATTTTTTTCCTATTGTTTTCTCTTGCAAATAAGCCCAGTTAGTCCATTTTCATTAACAAAACTAAATAATATTAACAGTTACAGATTGATTTTTCTCCCTAATGGAAAACACATGATTCCAAATGTACAACTACTCAACGAACATAGCCATCGAGATACAAATGCAATATCAAACGTACCAACATTTGAGAACGAAATGACATACGATCCATTCCAGACTCGTATAAATGTCATAAACCCATCCATAGTAAGATTCTACTCTAACTTTTATCGCTAGTATTCATACTTTGGATATCGTTTTTGTTATTCGTGTAAAATGCTACTATACTATGGATAGATTTTCTAACGAAACACGTGAATTATACCATATGCAAAATATTGTTGTTAACTTCTTGTAAAAAAAAATTAACAACATTTTTATTTTAAACACGAATGTCTATAAAAATAACAAACAAACTTATAAGAAACAGTTTTCGAATCAAGTATTGTGAGAACAAAGAAAGATATTGACTTAAAACTTTTTTATTTTTCTCAAAATGTTGTTATTAATATTTTGTTAAACTTTTCAAAAATATTGACAGAAGGGCACAAATAAAAAGTAAATCAATGAATCTGTCAAAAAATGTTCCAAAATAAATAAATGTTTTGACAGATTACATCAGAAAATAAATTGATTCATGTTATTAATGGAAAATGCCACGATTCTTCTTTGGTATTAAATACCAAAAGTGAACATACCCAATTTATTAAAAATATCTTTAATTGAACACCTTATATCATTCATATCAACCAACTGACCCCCTGGATTAAATTATATGAAAATACTTGTATGAATTGAAATAAGCAGTGAGAATTGTTGTTCTGTCTGCTATCATCCTACTAATCATTAGTTTAGCACGTCTCTCTTTTATAATAAGAAAACAAAATATGTAGATACAGATACAGATACTTTTATAATAGATAGACAAAAATAATCGGCAACTGAAATATTTCTTATTGACGTCACAGATATCTACTGATACCGATTTGAAAGTGGGTAGGTAAGGTACCTAACCTAAAGGTAGACAAGGAAATAAAGAATAATTTGATTGAAAATAAAATGATAAGATAACAATAATTTTAAGAAGCCTGTGTAGGTTTATGTAGGGACTTATTCAAACTGAGCTACATGGATCTATAGACACAAAACTGTTTATGAAACAATTTATAAACACACCTATTTGTTATTTTTAGCAGAATAATTGTTTCGATTTCTTGTAAATAAATTATTAACTATTTAAACTTTTTATAATTTGAATAAATAACAATCAAGTTGCAAAAATGTATGTTTATATTTCTATAATGTTATCTAGACACAGGTACATGTGTAAATTTTATCAACCTTTTCAAAGCTTATATTGTTTTGCATATTGTTGTACTTTTTCATTAACATTTTTCTTCTATATGTTCGTTTTATTTTAGCATTAAACACAAACGTGGGATTTAACAAAGAAATATTCCATAATTTTATTACACTTTTTGTGTACAAAGCACATACTCGAAGTATCTAAAAAATGTATAGTATATTATTTATTCATGTTGATTTAATGTGAAAACCAGAGTTGCCAAGTCTTAGATTAGTTTAAGAGTCCATTTAAAAAAAAATTAAATGGTCTGTTCATAAACGTCAACAATCTGCTACATGGCTTCCTTCTTTGTTGCATTAATGAAGACACCAATTCTGCAGACCGTGTGCAAGCGTACTTAAATAAAATTTGAAGTAGTTACTGAATGTTCAAAAAAGGTCAGACAAAAGTCAGAAATTTCCATCTCAAGGCAACTGGATTACCTTTCTTGATTTTATTTTCCTTCCCGTAGTCAAAAATAAATATGGATGCAAAATCTGCCCGACGTTGATTTATTTATGACGTTTATGAACATAATGTATGTTCTGCAATTCATCTGGGTCTGTTAGTTCGCAAATCAAACTTAATGAATAAGTCTAATGCAGGTCTAAAGAGGCCGGTCGATAGAATCCGTCATATGCGTTGCGGCGATGAATCTGCCGACATTGACATACGAAACGGATTGGGATAACTCACCAATTGATTCGTTGCATTATTTTGACAACTCTGTTCAAATTAATAGATCTGTTCAATTTTTGGAACCCAGTGCGTATGCGGAATTTAAGAGCATTTTATTGAACTGATAAAATATTTACTTTATATTTTGTCTGCGGCGGAATAAAACTGTCAAAATAATGCAAAAAATATTTGTATTGGGTTTGTTTGCTATTAATTCGACAGATGAAAACTATTTATTCGTAAAAATTTAAAATATTTTATTCGATTAGATACACAACTTTAAGAAAAAGTGGATTTTGATTTCATAGATAAAACACTTTAAACTGGTCACAACTACTCTGGAGTGAAAAAAACCTCATCAGAACGAGTTCGGAGCAAAGCGATGCACCATGTTATTGAACATGCCTATTACTGACAAGTGATTTCAACGGAACCGCCGGAGAGAGAAGTTAAAGTCTACGGAGTTCTTCAATCTATGAGGAGTTCTTCGAAACTCATTTTCGGTTCTAAAGTTATAAAACTATTTCATGAAAAAATTGTAGTTATTTTATGAATATTTCAATACGTTACATTTTAACCTTTTCGAATAAACAATGGTTATACCTCTTAAAGCAATTGTATTTTGTTTGTTGACTTTTATAGCTGTTGAGCTGTCAGACAAAGCAAATACTCGGTAATTTGAACTAGAGCTTTCGTTTGGATCCGCATTACGTAACATTACGTTCTTTTCCTTACGATTGTCAAATGAAACTTGAGGTCGAAGCTTCATTGTGATAAGATGCATTGAATTCCTATGGCTGAACTCGTAAACGTCAGGTGAAGCCGAAGCTGAAGCGTGTTTGTGTTTCAGCCATAAAGGTCAGATACTTTTTGTGTTGAGTCCGTTAAATGCGTTGCTGATGGGCCGCTTTAGATAAGAACGTATTTAATTAATCGAGCTGTCAATTGTGACGGGTTCTATGGGTCGATCCCGACGTTTATTAAAAAAAACAACTTTTATTAGTAGCATTGCTGAATGACAAAAAGATTGCATTCATTGATTTTACCTAAAGATTGGGACTTCAAACTTTGGAATCACCATTCATTTGACCTTAAAATGATTGCAATCATTTTGTATCCAATCATTTGACTGCAATCAATCGATTTCAATCATATGAGATTTCTACATTCTTGGCATTGACTCGAAGTCTTTGCATTAACTACCAAAGTACTGTAAAGTGGCTCATACACCTAGCGCCCCAATTTTCGGTATCGAGACATCAAGAGAATAAAATCAAAATTTCAAAAGTGTGTAGTGATATTTAATTTAAGAGATGACAAGGATTTCAAGTAAATACAAAGACTTGAAGTGAATGCAAAGACATGAATTTAAAAAAATACAATAGGTGAAGCTTGAAGTTTGAAAAAATGCTTCGAGCAGAAGCTGTCATTGAAAACGCTAATTTTTGAAGCAAAGGACGACAAGAATTAAAGCTGCACAGCATCAAGTTTTCAACTTGATCCCTCAGCTCTTCATATAAACTATACAAATGTCAAAAATCTGCGCACCATGAAGTCAATCAAAATTAAATTGACACCTAATTTGCGCTTCTGCTTCGACTGCAACTTCAACCATTTGGCATATTCAGACAACATAATTAACTTAATTTGCAATCAACTAGGTTCTAAGAGCACAAAATTTGGCAAAGGCAACTAGTTAGCTTTTAAACTGTCATAAGCTTTAAGCTATCAAAAACATAATTGTCTACAAAACGCTTCTCAGGCTAGCTACAATTACTTATTCCTTTTACAATTTGTCAAAGAACCCTTTTACAAAATCATCAAATGATATTGTGCAGAAAATAAATAAATCTCATAGTAACAAAGTTCACCTTTCAGTTGAATGAAAAATTATGATTATCTGTCATTTTGACATAAGTGGAATTGACTTGATAGTGGTGGAGATTTTTTTTTAACTGAACAATCAGATAGTAGAAACTTGCCTTAACTTTAAGTTCCTTATGTCTTCTAAACCTCTCTTTATGGGAATTTTGAAAAAAAATAGTCGAATTTCCCAATAAATATCCCACTTTGGTAAGCCTGATGAATTTATAAAAATAATAACAAACAGCAGAAGAAAACAAAAACAAACAATCAACGAAAAATAACAGAGAGAAGCAAAGATAGGGTATTATACACGGACAAAGTGTAAAGTCCGTAAATCAAGAAAAAGAGCTTTTTTGATTGTGAGAGGGTATAAGTGACAGTGAGTTGAGTTAACTTTTAGAGTTCTTCGTTTTGGTGTTAGTTTCCAACAAAACATTTCTGCTGACGGGAAAGAAAAGGGACAGAGGGTGGTTCGATGTTATTTTGCTTTTTGTATAATGTGAAGGTGTGCAAGTGGCAGAGGAGGAGGCGGGTAGGCAGCTGTTCTGTTTCAGTGTGTTTGTTAGATCAAGGTCAGTGGTGTTTATATTTCAAATTTTGTTTTGATGCTTAAATTTATTCGCCATTATTCTTTGTGAATATATTTCTTGTTTTTTTTTTTGTTGTTGATTTTTATTGATGCCATTTTATTTTGTTATTATCTTTTATACTATTTTTATTCTTTGTTGTTTTTATTTGTTGTAAGTTTAATATTCTTTCCTATTCTATTCGTCGTCGTCGGATTTGTGTATCGTGTCGTGTGAATGGGTTTTGCACTTCGTGCGCAAGTTTTGTTTATTAGCATTTTAATAATTTCAAATAAAAATTTAAATTTGTTTTAGATGTAGGTTCCTATGTATAGGTATACTCACATGTGTTTTTAAGGGTATTGTTCATTATACATACTTTTATAAATAGGAGCTATAAAAATGTACGTTGGTGTGTAAATATTTTGTTTGTTTCCTTTTTTATTAGAATTTGTAGAAAGTAAAGGGAAAGGAATGATTATTCATACATTTATACAATTGTTTATATTTTGTATGTTCTTACAGCTGTGGTCAAAAAAATAGCACAACACAGAAGACCATCAACTTTATGAAGTGAAGGAATTAATTTGGAACACTATTTGGTGTTTGTAGGACTTGTCATGTCAATATGCCTACAAAACACAAAACATTTATGGCTGAAACAAACACGCTTCAGCTTCGGCTTTGCCTGACGTTTACGAGTTCAGCCATAGGAATTCAATGCATGCTATCACAATGAAGTTTCGACTTCACGTTTCATTTGACAATCGTAAGGAAAAGAACGTAATGTTATGTAATGTGACTCCAAACGGAAGCTCTAGTTCAAATTTGCTGAACATTTGCTTTGTCTGACAGCTCAACAAACAAAATACATTTGTTCTGAGGGATTGCCATTAGTTATTATAGGCTGTGTAAACTACTTCTTCGATAAATTTAATTTTTTCGATTTCAAAACTCATATTTTTTTTTTGAGAAAAAAAACAGCTGCTAGTGACAGAAGTGCCATTTTAGAAATGTCATATTGGAAGTGTCATTCAAAGCTAAATCGAAGCAGGCTCAACGTTACGCAGAACAATAACAATTAGTCGTTAATAATAATTCGAATTCATCTTCAATGTTTTTTGACAGCAACTGTTCATTCATATGCATATTTAGATAGGTTTTAACCATTTCATTAGCAGATAGATGTGTATGTAGATTGGTATGTAAAAGGAAGCTTTTGTTATTGCTATTGTTATTTGTTTTGTTTTGATTTAAGAAACGTCATCGTTTTCATATGACACGGAGAATGTTGTTGTGAAATTCAGATTGCTAAGTCACATTTTGTAGATACATACATACTTATGTTAATAGATACAAATGTAGATGCGTACATACACAGTGGTGGCCAAAATAATAAGAGTGAAATTCTGTTAGGTACCTACTACAAAATCACAACAAATACATACAGTGGCTCACAGCTTATTTGACCCATCGTATATTAACAAGTTTATTAGAGAATAATTTTTAAGCGAAGAAAGGTTGTAGAAATGTTTAGTAGGTTTATAACGTAAACAAAATGTCTTCGTTTTCGAATGTTTATATCCAAAATGCACCAGAGGTTTTCTGTAACAGTCAAATCCGGAGACTGTACTAGAGGTTTTATGACGAGGGGACAGTTTTAAATCAGCCATATTTGCAATTCCTGAATTGAATTGTTGTCTTGATAAAACGAAAACGACCGTCTTATGCCCAATTTTTCTACATTTTTGAGCAAATTTTTTTTGAGGATCGTACTCCCAATAAACTCCAGCTTCCCAACTCCGGCTGCTGACATGCAGGCCCAAACCATGACATGACCACCTCTATGCTTCGCAGTTGGTTTGAGATTTTTGTCTTGAAGTTCTGTATTTGCCAGACATAAGATCGCCCATCGGATCCGAAAATGTGAAACTTTGACTCGTTCGCAAATATAAGTTGCTCCAAAAGCTAGCATGCTTTCTACTGTGTTCTTTTGCGAACCTTAAACGACTATCTCGGCTTTTTTCGAGCAACGCTTTCATCAAACGCGTTATTCCTCAAAATGCTTCTTATGGTTTCGGGAGAGCAAGACTTTCCGGGCTCGTTTTCCACCTCACTCAGTCTTGGTGCCGATAACTTGGGGCTTAGGTTCACTTTGCGTACAATGTATCTTTCTTCTGACGCAGTAAATATTTTGTTCGGAACATTTCTGCTCCTAATTTAAACACGGTTTTTAAAAACAAAACGGTGGAGTATGGCCTTGACCGTGCCGTCTTGAATATTCACCATTTCCGCTATTTTCCTCCGAGAATTTTAAAACAGGCAATCCAACTTGTAAAGACCTTAGGAGTGTGTTTGGGACCATTATCCTACTGGAATGCAAACATTTAATATTTGGAGTTACGTTAACGTCATAATAAATTTGATCCAAAAGATAGGACCTGCTCCATTATACGAAAAACATCCCCAACATTTGTATGTTACCGCCAACATGTGTGTATAATATCTTTTTAAGATTTTGTTCTTCATTCTTTTTCCTTCTGACACAAATCCGACTTTCACAACCAAGCAAATGTATGTTGGTTATACATTCTATGTATTCATCTAGTTTCTTGGACTCCTTGATGCTTGGTTGAAATTTTTCGAATTCAAGCAATGCTTTATGTTTTTTTTATTGACCAGTGGATGTTACATATGGATCCCTAATGGCTAAAACACAAACACGCTTCGGCTTCGTCTGCGTTACGATGAGCCTGCTTCGAGGCTGCTTTGAATGACATTTCTAAAATGACACTCATTAGCAGCTGTTATTTTTTCTCAAACGTTTGTTTTGATTTTTCGTGCAGTATTTGGAAATCGAAAAAATTAATTTATCGCGGATGTAGCTTACACAGCCTATCGTGCGTTTGTTCAGCTCATGGAGACTGAGAGACTTTTGTGGGTCCTGAAGCTCAATCTACGGAGTTCTTCAATCTATTAGGAGTTCTTCGACACTCATTTTCTGTTCTAAAAACATAAAACTTTTTCATGAAAAAATTGTATAATTATTTTATGTTTACTTCATACCTTACATTTTAACCTTTTCGAATAAACAACGGTTATCCCTACAAAAGCAAATATATTTCGTTTGTTGACTTTTTTTACAGTTTCTGAGCTGTCAGACAAAGCAAATGTTTAGCAAATTTGAACTAGAGCTTCTGTTTGGAGCCATATTACGTAACATTATGTTATTTCCTAACGATTGTCAAATGAAAAGTGAGGTCGAAGCTCCATTGTGATAGCATGCATTGAATTCCTATGGCTGAAGTCGTAAACGTCAGGCGAAGCCGAAGCTGAAGCGTGTTTGTTTTTCAGCCATAAATATTTTAGCTATAAAATCCATTGATTGGATTAACGTTTGACAGCACTGCATTATGAACTTGCAGAGTTACGGACTACAAGACTTATTTTTGGTAATTTTTGTAGCTCTAGCTTTCATTAATTAATACTACGAAAATAAACAAAAACACTGAAAAAAATTACCTCACATTGATAATAATTCTCTTTTTTTTTTTTAAATTGAAAATTTTGCAGTCGTTTAAAATTTTGTGTCATTTTCTAAAATAACCATGTTTTACAAACTGTTCACGTTCAGAGAAACTCATATTCGGAACACACATAACAGCTGTCATAGACTAACCGTACAAGTACGAGGAATTTACTAGGCTAAAAAGTTGATTAAGCTTATTTCGAATGATTTTTACATCTTATTATCATTTAAAAATTTGGCTACTTTAACTTTAAGCAATTTGCTCAATTTCAATTAATAAGTCCGTTTAAACGTTGTTCCTTTGTTTATTTTCACGAACTTTCACTTTTTAAACATGTTTGAATGTTCTTTTTTTTAATAAAAGACAATTCACAATTTCCTAGGTAGCAAATGTTTACAATTTTGAACTCTCTTGTAAATTGCTAAATATTTGGCAAATTTCTAATTAGTACATTTTTAAACCCTTAACGATAGGTTTTTTAAAATTTATAAATAAAATTTCGTATAAAGAACCTACAGTGAGTGTCATAATATTCGGGTTTTTTGTTTCTTTCCATACAAATTGATGAATGGCTTTTTTCGGGCAACACGACTATTATAGTCATTTGTCTTTATGGTTCGACGTACTGTTGATGCACATATTTTTTTTGCATTCCATTAAAACTTCTTCCACAATTTTTGGTGCACTTAAACTAGGATTTGCTTAAATTTGTCTTACTATAAGCCGTTCCTCTTTCGTTGTTAACTTTTTTGGTTGGCCCATCTGCTTCTTTGGTTCGATCCTTCCTTCTCTTTTATAACTCCGGTCAATATCAACTACAGTGTTTGATTTTTTTGTAGGTTTCACCTTTATTATGGTGAAAAATAACAAGACTTCTTTTTTCAAGGCTTCCATTTTTTCCTTTGCGCCCCATGATTAACTTTTTGATTAAAACCAAATTATCTTACACTAAATTGTTTTAAGAATGTATGCAAACGTCTAGTGAACACTTTATTTTCACGGTACTCTTGATTGAATAGACAAACTGTTAATCAGAGCAAATGTCAAACTCAGCAAAGAAAACAAAAAACCTAATATTAATGAAGAGCTTACATGTGTCCTTTTTGCGTTGTTTATCGTATATCTTAATGCTGTTGAGTGATTGCACCATTTTTTGTCTATGCTATAAAATGTTTAGGGAATAATATTCTTATTTATAAAATAACCAAATAATAAACCTACATTCAACTTTTACTACGAAAAAAACACCAAAAGTAAGTTTAAGAATAAAAACCGATTATATTAATGGCACTCACAGTACCTATGTACAAATTTATAAAACTAAATTGTTATGATTGAGTGAAAAAGAATAATTTTAGACAATAAAGTGATTCATTGACAACTCTATTATTGATTGTGCAGCTATACCTACTTATGTATGTTTATTTAACTCCCTATATAGCTATAGATATAAACATTTTTATGTGGGTAGGTACCTATCGGTATTCCGATAAACCTAACTAGTTAAAGTGCCACGTGTTTTTTGGTTATGTTTATTTTAAGATATTGAATTTTGAATAAATTTCATTGTGGGCAGGTACGCGAGTAGGTTTATACCTAACGAATATAAGTGTAGCTTATTTTTGTCAATGCCTGATTTAAGTTTAATTTTTGGTTAAATATACAGAGGTAGTCAAAAGTATTTACACAAAAAGCTTTTTTGTGCACATTCAATTGAAAAAGATTTTTCTTATTGTTGTTGTTGTTGCAGTGCAACAAGCCTTGGGTATGCTTACTGACCGAAGTCTATTTGGTAAGTATAACGGTACATAGGACAGAAAACAAAGCAAATGAACTGATGATTAGCGGTAATCTTAAGTATTTACACACATTTTTATTGCATCAAAAGTATTTACACAATGCAAATTAGCATTTATTTTTTCATTTAGTTTGAGTCAGATCCATCTTTGAGTTCTATTGCCTTCATAACAAACTAAATGTGCTTTAAAATTTAAAATTTTATAAATAAAATGCCGAAAACAACGGAATTATCCATTGAAACTCGATCGGAGATCGTTACAAGTTTAAGTGTGGGATTTCGGCGTCGGAGTTAGTAAAAATTTAGAAAATTTCAAGAAAAAAGTTGTGCGCTAAGTGGTCGATATTTCTAACAAAGCGAAACGCCTCTCATTTGCCTTGGAGTACATCCAAAAGCCTCTACAGTTTTGGTATAATGTGTTGTGGAGAGATGAGGCTGCATTTCAATTCAAGGGCGCGTTTAGTCAACACTATGCATTTAGAACGTGAGAAGAAAAAAGATGCAGTTCAGCCGCTAAACAGATTCGGAGGTGGCACGGTGATGTTTTGGGGATAATTATCTTACTACGGTTTTGAAGATTTGGTACCAATTGAGGGCATTCTTAAGCAGTCTGGGTATTTAAAAATCTTAAATGAACATGCCTTTGTATCCGGCAATAGGTTTTTTTAACTATCGACTGGATTTTACAACACGACAATGCTCCATGTCATAAAGGATGGTTGCCTATAAGACTTCTAAGTATGCAGTAAATCAAGTTGTTCTTCCCTTGCCTGCGCAGAGCCCCGACCTAAATATCATTGAAAATGTTTGGGCTTTCGACAAACGTCAGAGGACAATTGATAATAACCGAAAACACAATGACACAATTGATAAAATAACCGAAATTTGGTCCAAATTAACAATTCCAGCCAGATTGCAAGCAGTTTTTGATGCCAAAGGAGATGTAACCAATTCTTTATTTCGTATGTAAAAATAATTGTTTAAGCTAAACTTCAAAACTTAATTTAAAGTTTTGTGTAAATAGTTTTGATGCAATAAAAATGTATGTAAATACTTGTGACTTCCGCTAATCATCAGTTCATTTGCTTTGTTTTCTGCCCTATGTACCGTTATCCTTACCAAATAAACATTGGTCGGTAAGGCATACACAAGGCATAAACAAAATAGCATTTTGTTGCACTGCAACAACAACAAAAAGCTTTTTCAATTGAATGTGCACAAAAAAGCTTGTTGTGTAAATACTTTTGACTACCTCTGTATATACTTCTGTATATATGAACATAAACGTTCATAATACTTTTCACACTATACGTCAAAAGAATATTTGATGCGTCACTCGAAGCGTATTCTAAATCAAGTGACAGCTGTCAAAAAACCCAACTCCGAAAAAAGCACTGCCAGATTGAAAACTCCTACATGCAAATCACAACAATTTAGAATTGCACGAATTGGCTTGTTTAAATGTCTTTATTGTGGCATCAGCTGAGTTCGTTTCATAGTAATCGTAAGAAATTGCAGGTAACCTGTCTTTATATATTTAAAAGAAGAAAAACCCTCATACAGGTTTATTAAAGCCCGAGCAAATCCACTTACTATCTGAGAACAAATTGATCGAATCCATTTGCATAATGTTTAGATACTTCAAAATGTTTGAAGTGTGTTTTTTCATTTGAAAATATTCAAGTTCACCATAATTTTGTCTGACAGATAAATAATACAAACCAACCTATCTAGTTCATCCTCCTCTTGTCTAGTTTTGTTCACTTATTTCAATACCTCCTACTCCCCAGCTACCCCAAAAAAACTATAGTAGCTTGACGCAGTCTCGTCTAGAGTCTCCTACACAATTGCGAGAGCTCAGACATAACACAAATGACATTGCATTTATTTTCTCACATTAGAATTTATAATTTTCATGTCGTCATCCATGCATTATTTTTCTATTCTATTTTGTTTCAATTGCAAAAATAAAAACAAACAAAATAATATATCTTTTTTATTTTCTTTCTTAACAATAATTGAATATAAACAAAACACTAACATTATTATCTAATCATCATGTGGTCTGCTTGGTGTACACTTTTATAAGCAACAAAACAAAATCTATTAAAAGACTTAACTTTTTATTAAAAATAGCAACTTATAGAGAAAAACATAGGTATGTAGTTGTTTGTTTATATCAAAAACAACACAAGTTAGATATGAACAAAAACAATAAACAATTAAGCTTAAAACACCAATTTTAGTACGCCCAGTCGATTATGAGGTTCAACTCGAAGTCGAACTCGAACTTGTATTTATTGGTAGTGAGAGAAAATTTTGTATCTATTCTTCATTCTTTGAAATATCTAAAGTCTATCTGAGTATCTATAAGTCAGGGAAAAAATGTAGACACTAACTAAGAACAATCGCGAGGCGCCACATTGTCGCATTTTCTATGAATAATTCGATTTGCAATTACATACAATTTGCAAAAAATAAATAACACATAGAAAGTTGTTTTGTGCTTTTGTTATTGTTTTTGTATTTTTGTTTTTATTTATTGTTAAATACTAAAACGATGTTTTCTTTTATAGTATTGAAAATTGGTTTCACACGTGCGATCTATCACTTTATTGATTTTAAGAATGTTTAGATTAAATCTTGATTATTTGAATAAAATATTTAATCAGGTTTGATAAGTTTTCTAACAAAACAAAAGTTTTCAGCTTTATATTTTGTTTCTAATAAGTTAAAAATTAATTTACACAAAAACAAATTAAATTAAGTTATTGACTTTTTTTCAATTAGTTTCCGATGCCCTTAATTCAAATCCGACGTCGAAATAAATGTATCACGTCAGGTTTTTGAGGTGTTACTTTTTAATTAAAAAAGAAGAGGCGGGGATGCAACCCACACTGATAACTTAGCATCCCGTTTGTCGATTTATCTTGGTTAAGAGTTTGTACGTTTTCGTGTTGGGTGAAAAAAGTTGTCAGTTGAATTATTCATAAAAAAGTTTAAAATTACCAACAATATTTTTCACATAAAAAAATAGGAGAGTTTTTGAATCTGGTTTTGTTAAATAGATTTTTAGTCGAAAGCACATTTTTACCAATTTTAGTAGCATTTCTTAATTTTTTATAAATTGGATTATTGAAATTATTTTGAGATTTTATTTTTGTATGAAAAAAACTTACTGTTGCGTTTTTATAAACAAAACTACTGAATATCGAAAACAATATTTGAAGACAATATGTTTAATTTTTGAAAAGCTATTTCAAGAGTCAAAAGTAAATTTTTAATAACTTTTATTAATTTTTTCGTTATGGTTTTCATTTTTTGTAAAAAAAAACTGTCAATTGGATTTTCTTCAAAATTTCCAAGAGTGTTGACAACAATATTTTTTAAAAGAAAAAAAAATAGTTTGAAGCCAATAATTTAAATTTTTGAAAAGATATTTGAGTCGAAATTCAATCTTTACCAACTTTGAGTAATGTTTTTTTTTAGGGATATACTTTTCATAAAAACCGTCAATTTGATTTTTCTCAAAATTTTACCAGATGTTAAAAACGTTATTTTTAATTGCACAAAATTGTTTTGGAGATAAAATCATTTTGCATTCGTAAAATTTTCGAAGTGACAAATTATTTTAATTAATAAAAAAAACCGTTAATTGGATTTTTGTCAAAAAATATACTTCTTTGGTATCACGTTACAATATATTATATAAAATTTGGTTCAAGTCTCTAGCGTTTTTGGTTCGTACGATATTTAAGGTTAACCTAAATTGTTACAACGTACGGACGTACGAATGTACGTACACACGCACTCACAGACATCTTTCTAAAAATCTTTTATTTCGACTCTTGAAACGTCGTGAAATGTCAAAATTTTCAATTAGACAAATCGGACCTCTTACAATAACTTCCTATTAAAAGTTAAAAACACGTACATAAGGCTTTTTGAAGCTATCTAAATGTAGAAAGCAGCTTTTTTTCAATAAAAATCCACGATGGTTTTCCAAATCTTTAATTTAATAAAGATTTATTCAACTTTTCGTATTAAAACATGCATACAATTTTTAACATAATTGTATTAAGGCTAGATAATAGCCTAGCTTAAATAATTTACAATTTTTAGGTTATTAGATAAATTGAGTTTTATACAATGTTTTTTGTAATAAGTTCTCTGGAGTATCAAAAAGTGTTTAAAAAATTAACAAAATCAGAATATATTTTAATGCTTTAACTTAAAATTTGAATTTTTTTACAACTAACTAAATCCAAGTTGACTACAAAAGGGTAGTGTGAACGAGCATTTGGATAACCTGCATTACCGACGATGATAAGTTGCAGATGGCGGTATGTTTGAGTGACGTTTTGCGATGACAGTAACATATTATTGTAGTGATTCATTAAAATTGATTTTTGTAAATTTTATATTATATTTTGTTGAAAGTATATCAAAAATATCAACCCTTCCGCACATTAGACTATTTTTTTATCGTTTCAAAATAAAGGATGATCTTGAATTAGCAATTTATCATTCACCAACAGCCCTATTCTGCTTTTCATCGGGGGGGAATTTTTTTTGAATGTTCACTAATCACTATTCTGCTATTCATTTGAAGTGAATCTGTGTAGTATGTCGGTAACGTCAGTAATACTGTGCTGTATTCTTCTATTCACGTGAACCCATTTATTCAATACAATTCAGATCCGCATAAGAAATTTAGCGGATTTTTCATTTGATGTCGGATTTGTTAATTTTTGTTAGCAAAATGTAAGTAAAAACTAATGTACTGCTTAATTTAGAATATTTTTCTTATAAATAAAAGATTACTAACATTTTTAGGGGAAGAACGACAAACAAGTAACAATTTGCAAAATTCATGTTTGTAATGAAATAAAATACAGATATTGCAAAACGATAACCCGAAGACCACCGAGAATTTTGAATTAGCCTAAGAGACAGACTCAACCTCCTAGGGCCACCAATGAAAGACGTGGCTGAGTTTTTTTTTACTTTCTAACATTTCTCAGAAGCTCCAATACCATCCATTTCCAAAAATTACACAAATTAAACAATTAGATTGATTATACTTAATTTTTGTATGAATCAAAGCAATTTATCCAACTTTCTCAAGATTGTGACATTAACAGCTGTTTACGTGAATGTCAAAAATTGGTTAAGGATAATGTAGTTCACCCGATGGACAACAGAATGCAAAGGCAGTGTGAAAGGGAATCGAATGGGTGAATCAAATATACGATTCACGTGAATAGCAGAGTAGGGCTGCAAGTTTTCTTTGAAATGCGGGTTGTGTGTCTTAACCTCCCTTTTCAGCTTCAAAAAGATGACCCTTACAAGAATCTAAAAGAAACGCTTAACCATTTATGCTATATTGGTTTTCAACGCAGAAAAAGACAAAAGGGTTTCAATGTTAGCTTTGCTCTTGTAACAGATATTTTGTCTAAAGAATTCTATTTTGAAAACTCGAATTTGGGACATCTCAATCATTACAAAAGTATTGTTTTGTTTGTGGGACAGAAAAAAAGAAACGAAGTTTTGTCGACCAGTGATTCTAGATCAAGTCTTGAACCGTTTATATTGACTACCCGGGACAGAGTAAGATCAATTTAGGCCAGTTGTTGGCTCATTGTGATATCACATGAATCTTGAGGCTTTCTGCTAAAGCTCAACGAAAGTAATTAGAGTTGCTTACGAAACGTAAAAGACTAATGATAAGTGTGTTTAGGATCGTAATAGAAAAATTATCCTAAGTGTGTCTTACGTTTTTAAGCTAGAGCAGGGCAAGTACAGGGAATGTTAAGTACTGTTTACTTCTGGTGTTATTTCTCTAAATAATTTGACTTATTTCACTTGTCAATGCACTTATGACAATTCGCTGAACAATTGCCTTATTTCACTTTTGTAAAGGTGTTAAGATGCTTCCCTGACACTGATATATCAAAGTCATCTACATAACCAATAACTCTAAAACCCTCCACACCCAGACTAGTTAAAATATCAGGCTTCAGAGGAAAGGATATTATACAAAAAACAGTTTTTGTAGTTTTGGGAATGACTTACATTTTATTACAAAATCACCTTTTTCAAATTCCCCTGGTATATTATTCGAAATTGGCATAAGTCCAATAGTGTGTGCTGCAGTAAGAAGATACAATTTAATGTCCTTGACCTAAAAGTTTCAAAACAAGCGAAAAAATACAATACGTATTAAAAGTTTTAAAATTATCACAGAAAATTAATTATAGAAACTTTCTTTGAAAATAAACACAAAACTAAATTTAAATAAACAAACAAAAACTATAAAAATGTAGATACAAATTACTCTAGATCGATGTTTGTATTTGTAGGTTTTGTGCAAAGTATTCATTAAATTCTGTACACTCATTCTTTTACGCACTTTTGTATTGTTGCATAAAACAAATGTTTTATATCGAAGGCCTACTAAATAAATAAATAGATATACATAATATGAGTGTTTTTTTGGAAAAACCATCTGTAGTACAGTAGAAATTTATATAAATAACAAATACAACATCTGCAGAAGAATCACTGTAAAGAAACATCCTACTGCGGATAGAGATTTGACTATTACTCAAGTATTGAAATAAATTTTAGACGTTGGAACGTTTCATACCTCTTTGAAGCTCAATGGAAGTGTTCGCAAAGTAGTCAAGACAGTTAACCCTGTACCAATAAAACTTTGAGGTTTAAGCAGTCATAAATGGAATACACTTTTAAAAATAATTTAAGATCATCAGCATAAAAGAGACATTACCCGTGTTTTGTTGGAAAATCTTTCCATATTAAAGTAGGATTTTACACGAATAACAAAAACAATATCCGCAGTATGAATACCTACTACCGATAAAAGTTAAAGTAGAATCTTACTACGGATGGGTTTTTGACATTTATACGAGTCTCGAATGGATCATATGTAATTTCGTTCTCAAATGTTGGTACGACTGATATTGCATTTGTATCTCGATGGCTGTGTTCGTTGAGTAGTTGTATATTTTGAATCATGTGTGTTTTCCATTGGGGAAAAAAATAATCTATTGCTGTTGATATTATTTAATTTTGTTAATGAAAATGGACTAACTGGGCTTATTTTGCAAGAAAAAACAATAGAAAAGATAATTAAGTTTTGCTTTGTTTCCACCAAAGGTTTATCTCAGCTTAGATTAAATAAATCTTTTTGGTATTTCCACCGCACAAGAAATTTAAAAATTATCAAATTTGGCAGCACTTTCTAAAATGCAAATGGTGTTTGATGTTTCTTATGAAGTGCAAGTGAGATAGGTCGATTCGTGATGAACTATGAAAAACTGAATAGTTCAGCACCATATAAGAATATGCTACTTACTTCATGTGCATTTTTTTTATTATTATTCTGACAGATCTTCTTTCAGTTGTACCAATTTTTAAATACAAAAATCAAGGTACTGCGGACCGTTTTGTTGTAAAAATCTCACTGTACTTTTTATGGAATACCAAAAAACCGCACTTATTATCTGAACCTTATTATTTCATAAATATCATCAATAACTATTATAAATAAAAGTGGGCCAAGATGACTAACCTGAGGAACCCCTGAAATGCATTTAATAGTTCCCAAGGTTTGATTGTCTAGTTTAACCTTTTGGACCCTATTCGTGATAGATGCAGAAAGGGCTCTCAAGAAAATTGTGTGGGTGTTTTTTTTTACATAGCAGTTTAAAAAAAGGTGACAATTTTGGTTAACCCTAAATATCTATCGAACCAATGACGCTAGAGACTTGAATTAAATTTAATATTATATATTGTAACGTGATACCAAACAAGTATATTTTTGGAAAAATTAACGGTTTTTTTTATAAATAAAAAAACTGAAGAAAAATGTGTTACCTCAAAAATTTTACGAATACTTAATGAATTTATTTCCAACACAATTTTGTGCAACGAAAAATAACGTTTTTAGCATTCGGTAAAATTTTGAGAAAAATCGAATTGACAGTTTTTTTTACAAAAAATAAAAACTTAAAAGAAAATTTAACAAAAGTTGGTAAAAATTTATTTCGACTCAAATATCTTTTAAAAAATTTAGGATTTTGAATTTAAAATTGTTTAAACTTATAAGAAATATTGTTTTTAACTTTCGGACAAATTTTGAGAAGTATCGAATGGACAGTTTTTTGACAAAAAACTAAAAACCTAAAAAAAATTTAACAAAAGTTGGTAAAAATTGATTTTCGACTCAAATATCTTTTCAAAAATTTTAGATTATTGCTTCCAACAAAATTTTCTTTTATAAGAAATATTGTTTTCAACATTTGGTAAAATTTTGAGAAAAATCGAATTGACAGTTTTTTTACAAAAAAAACCTAAATAAAAAAATTAATAAAAGTTGGTAAAAAATGATTTTCGGCTCAAATATCTTTCGAAAACTCTGAGATATTGGCTTTAAGCTACTTTTATCTTTTAAAAAATATTGCTGTCAACATTCAGTAAAATTTTGAGAACAATTGACACTTTTTTGCAAAAAAAACAATATTAAAACTTGATAAAAATTTACTTTCGACTCAAATAGCTTTTCAAAAATTAAAAATATTGTCTTCAAACTTTTTTTTATTTCACAGAAAATATTGTTTTCAATATTCAGTAGTTTTTTTTAATAAAAATCCAACAGTCCGTTTTTTTCATAAAAAATTAAATCTACAAGAAGTAGTACGCAAATTTGGTAAAAATTGATGTTCAGTTCCGATTCTTGATCCAATTTGTAAAAATTTAAGAAATGCTATTGGTAAAAATTTGTTTTCGACTAAAATACTATTTAACAAAACTAGATTTTTAAACTAAACTATTTCTTTATATGAAAAATATTGTTGGTAATTTTAAAATTTTCAAGAATAATTCAATTGACAACTGTTAACCCAACACGAAAACCTACAAACTTTTAAGCAAGAAAAATCGACAGACGGGATGGGAAGTTATCAGTGTCGTTCACATCCCAGCTTCTTTTCTTCTATTTATTTTGTGCTCCAGAAAAAAAAGTATGGGGCCCTCTTTCTTACTAAACCTAAGAACGCCCCTGTGGCAAATTCTAATTTATATGTCACTGATTCAAAAAAACGATTTTAATGGCAACTTGTGAGTCAAAAAATGTGTTTCTTTCTAGATTATGGTTACTTAAAGTATGGCCCCCAAACCGCCTCAAGATTGGGAGCATTAAACCGGAATGTGAGTTAGTTTTTATAAAAATCACTTCGAGTTTGTATAAATAACTATAAATAAAAAAACAGGCTATATCAAATATTCTTATCAAATTCAACAAAAAGAATACAATAGAAGTGTGTACAGCCATTTTAAAATGCTTCTTTTCTAAGTCGAGTAGCGATGGGAGTGTGTAAAAGTACGAATAATCAACAAAACGCGTGCTGGCTGTTCTTGCCTTGAGAAATGAGAATTTAGTACAAAACAATTTAATAGATTTTTAAAATCTCGTCAGTCAATCACAATCACAAGAATAGTGCTGGGTGATAAGATAAGAGAAATTAGCTTGAATTTATTTGCGTTTAATCAATTTAATGAATGAGCTATGGATGATCTAGAGAAAGAAATCGCATGTGGAATGTGAGTGTCAATCGACTACATTTGGGGTCAAATTGAAATGTGTAACGTTTGGTTAGAAATTCTAGATCGCACAACTTTGCTTTGTTAATTCAAAGTTATAACGTGAATAAAAAGCGTTTTAAAACTTCATATCATCGGCCTCATAAGCAATAAGTGACTTTCAAAAATTGCAAATTTCACTGATTTTTCAAGGTTTTAATATTTGTTTTTTAACTTTAAACTCTTGGACTTGTGGAATAAGTTAAGTAAGAAAATGGATTTAAAATTTAATTTTTAACGTGGCGACAATATGACTTTCCTAAAGTTTAAGTACCCAATCCCATTACAGGTAACCAAGCCCTTAAACTTTATTACCAAACCATCATTTTCAACACAAGTTTTATATCTGACAAACCTCAAAAATCTATTTATCACCCATATCCCATATATACGCAAAGAAAAGGTACATACATATATAGAGTTAAGGTAATTTTAATCAAAGTAATTTCGTGCGTGTGGATTCAATTTATGGCTTTAATTAATTTCCCAAATTGTATTTGGTTGATGAATTGATTGATTTATTTGTCAGTTAAGGAGCAATCTGAAGTGAATTTGTGATTTTAATAGACAAAATAAATTGTTTTAATTGAATTTAATTATGGTATACAATAAAACAGGGAAGATGGCATTAATTTTGGACAAAGAATTTTTGATCATTGTCCTTTTTCAGACGAAGAGCTCGAAATTAATAAAAACAAAGTTTTAGAGTTCATTTCCATGAATTACAAATTATTTGTCCAAAGAAAACTAACCGCAGTTTGCACTCCTCGACTTGGTCATAAAAGGTTCCGTTTCATAATGAAATTTAAATTAAGAATAGACGGAGAAAACAGAAAATAAAAACTAAAATGGCGACATTTACACAATGAAGAGTGCAAACTGTGGTATCAAAGTGAGACAGCTATATTGCTGCATCTAGGCATGTTTATGTTTATGAAGAAAGATCTGTTTATGTTTATCGATGAAGTTAATATCTGTTTCGTTCTGAACTTAAGGGCGTTCTTCCACAATCATGATGATTATTTTATTCAGAAATATAAAATGAAAAACACAATCTATTTTTGTTTATCTCGACTAGTATTCCTTTTTCATTTTAGGAGAAACAAATTTAAACAAATTAAACTAAAATATGGATGGAGACAAAGTTTTAAATCAATCAGGTTTACTTTGAAATTTGGTTTAATAAGTTGACTTTAATGTTCACAGGGCTTCAAGGAGTCATACTACCTTTTAAACTGTTTACGTTTAAACAAATAGCGAGTGTTAGGAAAATAAGGAAAGATATAAGAGTAGATACTTGTGGACATTGGTGTGCCGAGTTCGGTACAGCATTCTACATTCTCCATGTGTGGTTTAAGAAACTATCTCTATTCTTAACAGTACGTCCGAAATTGAGATCAAGGATAACTGATCTAGAAGTGCGAGCATTACGGCTGAATTCATTGAGGGGGGGGGGGGGGTTGTTGGTGTTAACGCAAATGGCAAATTCGACAGAACATTGTTTGTAAAAATATCGGTAAAACAAGCATTTTCGATAAGAAAGCCTGATGCCAAACCCAAATGCTTTGAAATATCAAGTGCAATAATCTTACTTTCTCCAAAACGATATAATGATTTGTTCCACTGTTCGGTGAGATGAACCATGAGATCACCAGTGGACCTATTGCTACGAAAGCCATATTGTGGGTCATTAGGAAGCTTTAAATGACCTTGGAAAGAAGGGACGTAAGTGCAATCGGTCGATAATTAGACGGTGAAGAAGATTCGCCTTTTTGGGAATAGGCTGGACAAATGCGGGTTTCCATCCGCTCGGAACGAGACCTGAGGAGTAGGACAGATGAAATAGCTTTCGCAGTGGTTTTTCCAGTTTAAGAACACCTCTTCAGAATAATGGCGGGATACCATCCGGACCAGCGGATTTATAAATATTGAGATCTTTAAGAACTTTTGTCACAGAACGAGTGCGAAAGAAGTTTCGTCCCATAGAATCCCTAACTCGCTCTAAAACAGGCGGAGTCATAACACTCACTGGCAGCGCTGAATTGGCGGCGAAGGATTTCTCTAAAGAGCTAACAACAGGAGTGTCATTGACGACGAACGTAGGAACCGAGAAAGACGGAGAATTCCTCATATTTTTTACAAATGACCAAAAATTTGTACTGACTTTGGGACATTGCAGTATTTTTTGGCGTAACTTTTGGTCATGTAAAAATTTAGTCCGTCGAATATGAACGTTGCAAGCCTTCCTGGCTTGCTTGAAATTATTCCGGTTTACCTCAGTTGGATTGGCTTTAAAACCTTCTTGTCCCTAATAACCTCTTTACAGAATATACAAACAAGTATGAAAACGGAACTGTCTTCAGCAAAACAGTTTAATGGATTAGAAGTGACAGACAAGAGACCATTTATGTTATAAGGAAGAGAGGTAGGGACAAAACGGAGACCATAAAATCACCGGCGGACCTATTGCTATGAAAGCTTCTGTTCTTCAAGTCATTTCTTAAGCTCATAATTAATCAACTTGGTTTCCATGGCCTTGGAAAGAAGGGACAAGCTGGACAAATGCAGTTTATCCGTTTAGAAAAAGACCTGTAGATTAGGAAATATGGAAAAGCTTACCGACGAGTAGGAAAGAAGATTCATCCCATAAAATTGTTCACGCTCTTCTTATAAATCTGAAAACTTTTATCTTTGATTCTAATAAACTCCTTACACCTCGAATCAAATCATGAGTTCTCTTTGGGCTCGATAGATGTTATCATACTCTTGATAAAATTTCCCATTTCCCACTAAATTAATTTTGTTATTATATTTGATCTGGAATCCACGTCACTATCGAGCAGCAAAGTGACCAGTTAAAGTTCTTAAAAAATTTATTAAAACCGTCCCAATAGGCCAAAGGGTTCTTAGAGAAGTTTTTTCTTTAACTGTTTTTTGTTACGTAAGAAGATACGATACAATGGTTTGATGTGCCTGGAGGCGGTAATTACACTGATTTTGTGTTTTTAGCATCCGAGGTAAAAACAAGCTAAGGGTTGGTTGGTGGATTGACCTGCAACGTCAAGATTTCAAGGTAGCTCATCAACAAGCTGAGTTAATTGATTTAACGCTTCAACATACTTTCTGTCGAATGTTGTCAGGATAACAAGTTTGTTAAAAATTCAATTTTTGTCCTTTTTTTTCAACTTGAATGGGTTTTGGTATTATATTAGGGGTAAAAACAGAATAAGATAACCTTAACCACTAAACTTTTTTATTCAGCAAAAATCGAGATCAATCCCTAATTAAACGTCACTTTGCTTAGTTTGCACTACAAAAACTGGGATCTGTAATTCAATAACTATAAGTAAATTAAACAAGGGATAAGAAACAACACTAAAAGATTACTTCCGGTAGTCAATTATCACATTTAAATAATTTCAATCAATGAATACATTTGGAAAAAAGTGCGTATACGCCATAGTGCACCTTCACTAATATATATGTTTATATCTTAGTTTGAGGTTTGAAATCAAAAAATCAAACTTCAAAAACTACCTACATTTCAGAATCTCACAAATTGATATTCACTCTTATAAACTTCAAACATACAATCGCCCACTCAATTTAAAAACTCATTAGTAAATCAACGTGTTTAGAAGAAAATAAAACAAAAACACTTGTTTCAGTTAAAAACACGAATAAACAATAAAATATAGAAAGAAATAATTTAATCACGCACCATGGACTGACTTGAAAAACCCCACAATACACAGCAGAACAAAAAACTACCCCAATCATTTGCAAGTATTGCATCATTCCAAATATATTATTAAATATACGTAAAGTATAACATGTTTGTATGTAGGAACAGCGAGCTGTGGCGGCAGCGTGGCGGCGACGCGACATCTGACGTCAAAATACACAATCAATTTAATTTTTGTTTTTTCCTTTATCGTTTTTCTTTAAGTTCTTTCTTTAACATTGTTTCTCTACATCAAAAAATATTCTTTGTTGAGCATTATTTGTGTTCAAATATAATAATTAAATTTATTTATAAAATTTTAAATATTCCCAATATGTGTGGCTGTCATATGAAAATGTTTATGTTTTAAAATAAATAAATACGTACTTTTGAACGGATTTTTTTCTAGGCGTGTATTTTTTAATCTGGCAATACTTTTATCGGAGATTGTCTTTTTGACAGCTGTCACTTGATTTGGCATTTTATAATAAATGGGGCAACGTTGCAAACATTATTCTAACTTTGGGGTAAAGTGGAAGCGAAATATTTTTTTAATTGCAAACTTTTAGATTTTTAAAAAAAGATACATTTTTGGCCATAATATTGAATTATTAAAAAACACCCTTTAAACATACAAATATAACAAAAAGAAAGTTTACACTTATGGTTCAAGGCTATTTATGTTTAGTTTTATAGTTCAAAATCTTTTGATCCCCAGGGCTAGCAATGAGTTTATTTGAGTTTGTATTTTACGCTGTGATATGCTTTGTATTGTAGCGTTTTTGACGACATGAA
Organism: Eupeodes corollae; assembly: GCF_945859685.1. Classification (NCBI taxonomy): domain Eukaryota; kingdom Metazoa; phylum Arthropoda; class Insecta; order Diptera; family Syrphidae; genus Eupeodes; species Eupeodes corollae. The sequence goes on from NC_079147.1 coordinate 161,056,750, forward strand.
ATGTTTTTTATAGACATGTTGGGCCATTAGACCATTTATCCTTACTAATGGGCCAACTTCATGCCAAGAGAATGCACCCCAGACCATTTTGTTTCCTACTCCGCATTCTTAACGGTCTGCAAAGTATATTTAGGATACAATTCTTTATTTTAAGGACGTCTAACATAAACTATACCATCTCACCCCAATAAGTTAAATTTGGATTTATCACTCTAAAGAATGTTTTTTCAGAATCGCATGACATTATTAAGGTGAAGCTTACCAAACGTCAAACTCCTCTTTAAATATATATTTTTGAAGTATGTGGTTTTTTTTCTGGCAATGCCTCCACGTAGTCCATGGGTGAGTTCAAAAATGCAACTAGTTGCACAAGCCATGACGATAAAATTCATGCAATGCATTTATTAACAGAAAAACTGCAAGAATGCGGAAGATATACAATATCAAAAACCAGTTCATAACTGTCATCCAAGTAGGCGCTTATAAAAATGTATGACAAAAATAATTGAGTTTTTTCTTTTGAGTTACGCGGGTTTTGGATTTTTAGTGTCTTAACCAAATTCTTTTAAAATATTCAATTAAAATGTTTTATTAGAACATTTAAATATTTTGAATGAAACAAATATTATATTCAAAATTTTTATTAACCAATCATTTTATTTTTCGACAAAAATGTAGATAATAAATATTCAACATTTTACCTACTCATCTTGTTCTGACATTTTCCTGCAGAGCGGCATCAGAAATAAAATGGCTGCAGGTTTGATCGCATTTCAGCTGTCAGACTGTTTTTTCTGAACAGAGTTACCGACTGCAGTATTGCAGTGTATTTACATTTATGAACGCAAATCTTGCATTTTTGTTGCATTTTTACATTAATGAACTTACCCTATGTTGTAGAAGACGACGCGACGCCTTTTGGTTTTGTCTGATAACTCCTCACCCAATTGGGGTGAAACAGCTTCTTTTATTATTTCTGAATTGAACCTTCTTTTGGGGTTCATTTTCAATCATTTGATTTTATTTTTGAGGTTTCAAAGATGTTAGTCTTTTGATGAACTTGAATTGCACCAAATACCATCTTTTTTGAGCAACTAATGGCTGAAACACAAACACGCTTCAGATTCGGCTTCGTCTGAGTTACGTTGGGCCTGCTTCGAGGTTGCTTTGAACGACACTTCCAATATGACATTTCTAAAATGGCTCTTCTGGCACTAGCAGCTATTATTTTTTCTCAAAATCAAAAAATATATGAGTTTTGAAATCGAAAAAAATAAATTTATCGTTTAAGTAGCTTACACAGCCTTTAATAACCAATGGGAATCCTTGCAAAAGCAAATACATTTTGTTTATTGACTTTTTACAGCTGTTGAGCTGTCAGACAAAGCAACTATTCAACAAATTTGAACTAAAGCTTCTGTTTGGAGCCACATTACGTAACATTACATTATTTCCTTACGATTGTCTAATGAACAGTGAGGTCGAAGCTGCATTGTGATAGCATGCATTGAATTCCTATGGCGGAACTCGTAACGTCAAGTGAAGCAGAAGCTGAAGCGTGTTTGTAATGCAGTCATTATTTTCACGAACTGTCACTTTTTAGACATGTTTGGGTGTTCGTTTTTAAATAAAAGACAATTCACAATTTACTAGTTGACAAATGTTTATAATTTTGAACTCCCTTAGCAATTTTTTTAAATATTTGGCATATTTCTAATTAGTAAATTGTTAAACCCTTAACAACAGGTTCTTTAAAATTTTGAATTGTTCTTCATAATTACATGAACACCACTTTAAAAATCTTTGATTCAGATTTTAGGGATCTTAAAACACATTGTGAAATGTAAACATTTTCATTTCGACGAATCGAACCTACTACAATAATTTTCTATGTGGTTTAAAAACTCAACAACAAAAGATTCTCAGTTGTTTCGGGAAAGCTCTTATAATCAATTCAAAGCAGGTGCATGAGTCAGCAAATATGACTTAATATGTATAGGTATCTCCAAAGCCTTTCATAAAATGTATTGAACAGTGAGTGCCATTAAAATTCGTATTTTTTGTTTATTTCCATAAAAATTGATAAATGGATTTTTTTTTCGGGCAACACGACCATTGTAGCCATTTGTCTTTATGGTTCGGCGTACTGTTGACACTTCTTGCACAATTTTTGGTGCACTTAAACGAAAATTTGCTTTAATTTTTCTTAATATAAGCCGTTCTTCTTTCGTTGTTAACTTTTTTGGATGACCCATCGATCCCTCCTTCTCTTTTATACCTCCGAACAATATCACCGACAGTGTTTGAATTCATGTCTAAAATATCAGCAATTTTTTTTATGTTTCCCCTTTAATATGATGAAAAATAACAAGGTTTCTTTTTTCAAGGCTTGCATTTAACTTAACTTTTTAAATAAAACCAGACGATCTTACACTAAATTGTTTTAAAAATGTTTGCAAACGTCTAGTGAACTCCTTATTTTGACGGTACTCTTGAATAGACAAACTGTTATTCGAATGAAATGTCAAACTCAGCAAAGAAAACAAAAAACCGAATATTAATGAAGCGCTTACATGTGTCCTTTTTGCGTTGTTAATCGTATATCTTAGTGCAGTTAAGTGATTGCACCATTTTTTTAATGAAATATTAAGGGTATAATATACCTTTTTATAAAATAACCAAATAATAAACCTAAATTCAACTATTACTACGAGAAAAAACACCAAAAGTATGTTTAAGAATAAAAATCGAATATTAATGACAACCACTGTACCTATTCTACCCCTTTCTTCAAATCCAGACAATTCTGGTTCATGATCTTTCATCAACACACCATCCCCCCTCCCCTCGAAAGAAAACCCATACACCCACACAAATCGGGGGTGTTAAAAAATTAACAAGAATAGGGTACTTTACAAGAGACAAAAGAAGAAGATAGAAGTATGGATACCTAAAAACTCGTCATCGTTTATTTAAACTTTTTGAATAAAAATCAACCCCTAAATCCATAAGTATTTCCATCAGCTGATGAAATAAATATAATCAAAAATAAAAATATAAATTTCATAACTCGAAATACGGTATAAAGAAGGTAATAAAAAAATATTCCATCCACAAAACAGAATTTTTAATACTAAATCATGATAGGTAGGTACATAATGACATGTGAGACATTTAAAATGACACTAAAAAATAAAAACCAAATCAAACTAACCTTTTTCGTCCTTCTTCTTGTTTTTCAATTTCGTCCCTTTTTCTCACGATATATAAATGTAGGTATATAATAATCGAAAGTTAAAAACAAAAAGTATTCCACGTAAGCAGCAAACGATCAAACAAGTGAACGAAAGATAAATCGAAAAACACCAACAACGAAATAAATAAACAAACTCGTCTTCCGTTCCCTCCCGGTTTTTCTGTCTTGTTTTTGTTCTTGTTCTGTTTTATTTTTATTTTATTTTAATATATGTACATCTATACCTATAGGTAGTAAAAAACAACAAAATTTGGTAAGAATATTCCCCTTTATTTTCAAAATTAAGCTTTTGCCACTTATTCTTTCTCCGCCATCGAAAAAACACTTTTGATTGGCCTATTCTATTCACAACATCAGCAAGTGTAACACAAATTTGTGTACATATTTTTTTAAAAATACACCAACAGGAATAAAAATTTAAATTTAAATTAAACAAAAACGGTAAAACAAAATAATTAAAAAACACTTTTAACCAATTACCATTATGGTTTTGTATTATTTTGCTGGCTATTTCCAGATTTCGGTAGTGAACGCAAACAACAACATTCGATTGAGACTTGAGAGAGACGAACACAACACAAAAAGAATACTGGAATAATTCAACCCGAATTATATTTTTATATTTATTTTATTAAATAGAACTTGTTTTTCTTTTTATTATTATTATTATTGTATTTCTTTCTTCACACACTCATTCATATGACATAAAATTTATATCTCTCTGTTTTGGGGTGTTATCTGCTGAATTGTTTGCAAATTCACACAACCAGATTTAAATTGAAGAAAAAAACGAACAAATTTAATAGATTTTTGCTTTGAAGATAAATATTTCAAAAACACTTCCTCACTTTATTCTAAGAATTATCTTCATAAATTAATTTTTGTTGTTGTATGGACTTGAAGTATCAAGGGTAACACAGGGTGGTTTTGGGGGTGGATTTGAAATCCATTAACTCTACACAGGAAAATCTATAACTGAGACTTGTATTTTTGTTTTTATTTCGAATAATAGATTTGTAGATTTTCTTACATAAAGCACAAAAACAAACACGCGATATTGTTTCTTATTGTATTTTTATTCCTTTGTGGGTAAATATGTAACAATATTTTGATAAACAAATAAAATTTTGAAAAAAAAGAAAGAAAACTTTAGTTTTTCCACAATTTATAGTGAATCGTTATGTATTTTATTTTTTTAAATATTGTTGATTGTTTATAAACTTTGTTATGTTGGTTTTTTTAAATATAGTTTGAAATTTAATTTCTTTATAACAGATAAAGTTGCGAATCGCGTTTAGCACTGACAAACGTTCTTGACCGATTGGTGAAAAGTTTTCAATTCGCACAAATACAATGTGAATTTGATTGAATTTTAGAGCTTTTTTAAGGTTGTGCTTTTTGTGTGTTTGTTTTTGTTGTTGTTGGATTCGCTCAGAGGCACCACTCTTCTATTATAAGTCGTCTATCTACTCTAATCTTTATATCACTCATTCATTGATATATGTACACAGCTGGATGTAGGGGTGTGTAATGTGGTAGGGTTACCATTTATTGTTTTTTTTTTTTGATTTTCAGACAACATAGATTTGATGAATTTGTTTTTGTTAAATTGGTTTTTTGATATATGTCTGTAATGAAGAAAATTTAATTAATAACAAATTATATTTACAAAATTAAAAACTTGGAAAGTATATATCTTTTTCTGCTTTAATGAAATTTAGAAAAAAGGACTGGGAGACCCAAACTTTCAGTCTGTTGATTTGTCTTGCTTAAAAGTTTGCAGGCTTTTGTATTGGGTGAGAAAAGTTGTCAGTTGCATTATTCTTACAAATTTTAAAATAACCAATAATATTTTTCATATAAAGAAATAGTTTAGTTTGAAAATCTATTTTTGTTAAATAGATTTTTAGTCAAAAACAAATTCTTATCAATTTTAGTAGCATTTCTTTAATTTTTACAAATTGGATGAATGAAATTAATTTGAGATATATCAAGAAACGAACATCAATTTTTACAAATTTGCGTACTATTTTTTTTTATGAAAAAACGGACTGTTGGATTAAAAAAAAAAATTTACTGAAAATCGAAAACAATATTTTCGATTTGAAGTTTGAAGACAATATTTTAAATTTTTGAAAAGCTTTTTGAGTCGAAAGTAAATTTTAACCAATTTTGTATATTGTTCTTTTTTTTAGGTTTTTAATTTTTGTAAGAAAAACTGTCAATTCGATTTTCCTTAAAATTTTTCCGAACGTTGAAAACAATACTTTTTATAAGTTAAATTAATTGGAAGCCATAATCTTAAATTTTTGAAAAGATAATTGTGTCGAAATTCAATTTTTACTAACTTTGAGTATTGTTTTTTCTATGTTTTTATTTTTTATAAAAAAAAAACTGTAAATTCGATTTTTTTTAATCTAACAAGATGTTAAAAACAGTATTTTTGTTGCAAAAAGTTGTTTTGGAGATAAAATCATATTGTAGTCGTTAGATTTTCGATTTGACAAATTTTTTTCGTTCAGTTTTTGTGACTTATAGTTCATGATATATTTAGGGTAAACCAAATTGTTTACCTTTTTTTTAAAATGCTATGGTAAAAAAAACCACCCACGCAATTTTCTTGAGAGCCCTTTCTGCATCTTTCTGCCTTATAGTCTGTAAAACAAAATTTATTTGAAGTCGATGTCTCTCCTGATTCTTCTTTTATTCAAATTTATTTAAGTCTATATCTCTTCTGATTCTTCAGCTATGGAAGATAAAAAAAGTCGCGAACCTACGGACATACAAACGTACGTACACACGCACGCACAGACATCTTTCTTAAAATCTTTTATTTCAACTTTTGGGACCTTGAAACGTCGAGAAATGTAAACATTTTAAATTTGACAAATCATTATAATAATTTCCTTTGGGAAGTTAAAAATAGGATGGGATGATACCACAATGATAACTTTCGATCCCGTCCGTCTTGCTTAAAGCTTTGACAAAATATTCATAAAAATATTTTGTGTGAGAGAAATAATTTGAAATCAATATCTGAATAACAAAATTTATTTTAAGATGATATTTCTACTGGTTTTTGAGACATGCACGATGAAAACAGCTTCCGGAACGTACGGATGTACGAACGTACGTACCCACCCACCCACAGACATCTCTTTAAAAATTTTGTGATTAGATTCTAGGGACCTTGATTACAAAGACTTCATGTGGAAAGTTAATAAAGAATATTAACAAAACTAACACCTTGGAAAACAAAAAAGTAAAATCATTTTCTGTTTAAATGAAAATTAAAAGCAAGTGCGTAAACGCCGATGTATTAAATTAAAAAAAAAAATCTTCTTGCCCAGTAAGCTTTTTGACTCTACGCAAGTATTTTATACTTTGGGTTTTTGAATTCAGGAATTTTAGATGATTGACTGCATTTTCATTTGTATATATTTTATAAGCTTATCAGTCATCATTGAATGTTTTTGTTTACAAGAGCTGCGTTTTTCAAAGGCTCATAGGATCACGTGAGAAAATACAACAGTTAAATTAAGATAACAATCTGACATTTTTCAGCAGAACAGCGCTATATAACTGTTTATGCTGTTATGGTATCAATGGTAACTTTAGGAGACAGCTAACCAGATTTGAATCTAACGACTTCAATACACTAAGAATAATAGACGTTCAAAAGGTAAGCAACCAACAAAAAGGTTAGATATTTAGAAGACAGCTTGCAAAAATGACAGCAACTAATGAAGATAATATTGGCTGCGTTCAATTTCGTGTTGAATAAGCTTTTCTGGATGTGTGGATTTTTGGATACTTTATCGAACGAGTTAGATAGCTTTCAATTTAAGAGAAAGTTTAATAAAAATCTATCGGTTATTTTTTAAGAAAAATTCGAATTTTCGATTTGTTGGATTACAGTTACTTTTCGTCTTAAAAAAATGAAAAACGCCTAACGCAAACTGACTACAAACTTTAATTTGCAAGTTTGAACTCAATCGACTCAATGGTTTGGGCTGTAGAGGGCCAGGACAGACAGACAGTAGGACGGAAAAAGGGAACCCACTTTGATTCAAACTTCAAGTTCAAATTTTTTTACGAATGCAAAACTTGCCATATATGCAGTTCCTATATGTCACAAGTAAAAATGTGGACAGTTGTCTAAACCGCATCCTATTGTATTGTATGCTCTAAATAATTTTCATAAACCACACGTCACAGCAAAAATGGGTTTGTTCTAAACTAATTTTGTCTTATGACATTTTAGAACTGCATATAACTCAACTGGCACAAAAAATCACCTTTCTAGTGGATGAAGATAATAAACATATCTAAAAAATAAAAACAATGAATTTATGCAGCAGTTACACAGTTAGGTTCTACATTTACCTTTCACATGAAATAAAATTGAAATCTATTCAAAATGTAGATTGAAGTTCTGAAATTCCCTTTTATCAATATCACTTTCATATTATTTTTCTTACTCAAAACGAATGAATTTCCGTGTTCTACATTCAATATTTGCGATTTTCAAGTAATTTGATTTAAATTTTTAACTGTTAAAAAATAGTTAAATCTTCTCTTAAAAAAATAAAACTTAAGTTTTTAATGGAATGCACTTCATTCGTGAAAAGTTGCAGATTTTACTTTCTATCTGAGGGAAGAGACAAAGCATTCGAAACGATTTTTCAACATGCCAAATGTCTTCTCTATACTAAAAATAACGTTCTTTCAAACAATTTTAAGACTCATTCAGAAACTATACTTCGATACCAGAGTATTTCTAACCCAAAGTATTGTCCAACCAATATTTGAAAACTGCTTTGCGAAAAGAATCGCAAATGTGCATCAACACTGTCAAATAGAAAAAACATTAATATTTTATATTTATCTTACTAAAAACAGATTAAAAAATATAAACATAAAAAAACTATACAAATTTTGACAATGAACAAAATTGTTTATTGACAGATTTGCTAAATGTCAGATGTTTTAATTCTACTTGAAGTGATCTCAAAAAGTATTCGAAGTTATGAAATCGATCGATTGACAGAACCCTGAACACAATTTCACTCGATTTTCAATACTGCACATAAGATACGAACTGCGAACTGTGGATGTTCGCTTATTTTTCACTTGAGCTCTATTTCTATTCGCCGACAGCGACGAAATGTCAATTTATAATTACCCTTCTCAACAAACAAAACAAGAGTGGTATAATTTTCAGGTTAAGTTGAGTGCGAACAATTTATTCCTTACAGTGTGAATGGTATGTGGAACGCGAATTGAGTTTGACAGTTCGAAGCAACCACACTGCAATTCGTTACTACCAAATTGTTTTTACAAAATTGTCTTGTTTAAGAGAACAAAATGCAAATTTTATTATCCTAACACAAGTATCAATTGGTTTCTTATAATTTAAATGTGTTTCTGTTTGAAATTGACTTTTTGAAATGTTTAAAATCACGTTTGTTCGTCCATTCGTTGTTCGCTCTCATGTGCAAGACCCTTTAGATTTCATTTCACTCGATTTTGGAAACCTAGCTGATAGCTTTCATTGAACATTTCGTTTTGAGATCTAAAAGCGAGAAAGAGAGTTAAATTTGTGTTGGTTGGTATACATTTTAAGCTCGTACATTATTTAACCCAGAACTTTTCTTTTAGTTCAGTTGAGTGTCAATTTCACATCTGACATATCTGTCAATTTTGCTTTCAATGATCAACTCTAAACTCATTTTTTTGATTCCAATCCAGAAATTTGTGAATAAGAACAAACATTTTTAATGAAAGCTATAACCAACCTGTCAAAAATAGCATATCAATATTGAATGATAGAGACCCATAAATGCTATAATTGGCCCCTTATTTCAAAAAGTTGCAGAGGCAACTCTTAACAATATATTGTGGCAGCTGGATTCTTTGTATTTTTCTTGTTTTGGCGAGAGTTCTTTATTTATTTATTTTCATGTTCTCATACTTCATTATATGTACTTTACTTTAAATAATATGGGGATTGGGGGTTTGTTAGTGTTTTTGTTTTTTTGTTTTGTTCTTTTTCTTTTTCATTTTTGTTTTGTTTCTGTATTGTGTGGTCTGATATCGTTAAATTGTGTTTTGTGTACATTCTTTCTATCGCTAAAGTTTTACTCGTATGTGCCTTTGTATTGGGGTATAAAAGCTTTTTATGTTTTTGATTACCTCGCGCTTGTTATCAATTTGTATTTTCTTTATTTTTATTTAATTTTGGGGAATTTTTGTTTTTTTTTTTAATGGTACAGTTGCCGTTATATTTTTGTTCTCTTTGTTAGTGATGTATTTTGATGATGATGATCGTTTACTTGGTCTTAAGACTGGTTTTAATTTTTGTTTTGGCCTAAGTAAAAATACAATTTTAAATAAAATGCTGTTCACGGTTGAAATATAAAGGACATGTAGGAATACAAAAACAGCTATTGCCAATAGCCTATTGTCATTTTGTATGTCGGTAAGTATGTAGAAAACCAAAAATCACAATTACTTATCTGACGTGTTAAGAAAGAGTGGGTTTTTTTGTGTAGAAGAAAGGAAATGTCAATATGGAGGTACTTCGTTAGGTATGTACAGATATGGAAATTAAAATAGAAACACCAAACACAATTTTAAAAATTCAATTTTTATTGACTCAAGAAATTATTTTTTTTTCAATTTTGGTCTTCATTTTCTTATTTTTTTTTCTTTCAAACTAAAATTAAGCATCATTTATAGTAAAATTATTACATAAAATATTTTATATTCATAAATGTAAAAGAAGAAACAAATTTCGTGGACATTAAAATAGATACAGTGAACCAAACAAAAAGTTGTACAGTCGATTTTCTTTTGTTAAAATGCAATTTTCTATGGAGTTAATTGCAATAAAAAACGAAATACTTACCAAAAATAGGGATTTTAACCTCCAGATTAATTCAAATACATTTTTTTTAATAGATTATTTTAATACAAAAAAAAACAAACTAAACAAAGAAAGTCTATTTTATAAAACAAAACAAACTTGTTCATTTAAAAAATCCAATTACACATTAAACAGCAACATTTCGAAAACCCAAATGGTTTTATATTTTGTATAATGTCTTTTTGCATCTAAAACCATTTGCAACCTCTTTAGCATTGAAAGGGCCAATTTTTTTGTAACATCTGGCTTAATTTCGATCTACATATATCCTCTGTATTGCATCTTTTAACTGTTCTTTATTTTTTACTTTCCTTTCCCTCAACTTTTTTTTAAAGAAAGATGTTCAATTGGATTTAAATCCAGACTTTGAGGTGCATGAGGGAGTACTTCTTCACGTTATATAACAACCATTCCTTCACTATCAACGAGGAATGTTTTGGGTCATTGTCATGAACAAAACTAAAATTATCTCCAGGGTCCAATTTTGATGCAGTACTTCTTAAATTATTTTTCAAGATGTTCAGGTAATCAAACTTATTCGTTGTCCCTTCCATAAATTGAAAATTTCCAACTCCAATTGCTCCCATCGCAGCCCACACCATAACGCTGCCCCCGCCATGTTTTACTGTGCAATTTACATTCTTCGGATCTAATGCTGTACGCCTTTTTCTCCAAACAAAATGTTGCCCATCGGATCCAAAAATCTTGAATTTGGATTCGTCGGTATAAATAACGGAATTCCAAAACTCTTTTGGCTTATTTATATACTCTTTGGTATATTGTAGGCGTTTCTTTACATTTATGGCGGATAAAAGTGTTTTTTTTTTTTAGGCGTAAAACCTCTAAACTCCTTCGAATGTACAATATTTCTTACCATCTGTGGATGAACTTGGACAATTTTGTTTCTATTGAGGTCTTCCACTATTTCCACTCCTGAAATTTTGGGGTTATTTTGTACAATACAATCCTCACTATAATCCTCTTGGTTTGTTCAGTATCAATTTTTCTCGTTCTCCCACTTTTACTTGTTCTTGTTAAAAATCCGTTTTTTTGTAAGAATTAATAACGCACTGGAATGTTGCTTTTTCACAATATCAGCGATTTTTCATAGACTTTTCTTTTCGCCCCGTGAAGTTTGTTTGTTTCCATTTTTTCAATATCAGCGATTTTTCATAGACTTTTCTTTTCGCCCCGTGAAGTTTGTTTGTTTCCATTTTTTCAATTTCTCTCACAATTTTTTAACAAATTAGTACTCTAGCAACATGAAAAAACTAAAACTTTCAAAATAGAGATGATCTGGTAAAGCCTACTGGATAACGGTTCTATACAGTATTGGAACTACAAAGTGTTCAAGTTTTTTTTGGTTTCATAAAACGCACTTTATTCATTCATTTTGTTTTTTTTTTTCTTTAAAATAATTCATTTGAGAAAATGTATTTGACTCAATCTGGAGGTAAAAAAATCCCTATTTTTTGGAAGTATTTTTATTTATTGCAATTAACTCCATAGATAATTGCACTTTAACAAAAGAAAACTAACTGTACAACTGTTTATTGGTTCACTGTACACAGATTTAAAAAATTAAATTTAATACAAAACTATTCTGGATTTAAAAATTATTTCAATATCTGGTAGCCTTGACCTTAGCTTTAATTACAGTGTGACATCTGTTGGACATTGAGTCAAAAAATCGGCTGCATCTGTCAATTGAAATATTAGCCGCGTTTTATTATCACCGTGATCTGATCCGGATCAGATCATGATAATAAAACAGCATTGGATCATCATATTTTTTATTATTTAAAGTTTGGTAGCAGTGTCAAATTCGTTCTTTCAAAAGTGACATTTCGAAGCAAAAAAAATATAAACAAATACCCAAAATGGAAGCTGCTGTGGTTGATCGAAGTATTCATTTTAATTTTTATTTCTTTTCTCTATTAAAAACTTTTATAATTTGCAGTTTTTATTTGAAAGCGATGAAAGCGAAGAATCAAACAATTCAATTTTATCCCTATTGAATCTTATCGATGATGATTCAAGTTCCAGTTGTAGCTCCACAACTTCTGAAAATGTGCAAATCACAAAAATCAAAAAATGTTGAAAATACTTTTACATGGGAATTTTTTGAAATCATTCTTTAAATTGAAAATGGTTGTAAGAAACACTTAGGTGACATAAATTAGAACTCAGAACCGTCTGAACCATCTCAATGAAGAGAGTAGTTTGGAAATGACAGTGATTTGTATGTAACACTTCCAAGAATTTCGAGAGAAAATCATACAAAATTCTTAAAAGTGTTACATACAACCCACCGTCATTTCAAAACTACTATCTTCATAGAGATGGTTCAGACGGTCCTGAGTTCTAATTTATGTCACCTAAGTGTTTCTTACAAGTATTTTCAATTAAAAGAATGATTTCAAAAAATGTCCATGTAAAAGTATTTTCAACATTTTTTTCTGCTGCAGCTTTCTCGATTTTATTTATGTTTTTTGACATTTAAAGCAGGGTTGCTAATAGAACATTTTGCTACATGATTTTTTTTTTGCTCCTTTTTTTTGGGGAAAATAATACCCATAAATTATGTCAAATATACATTTTTTGGACTTAATTATTTGAATTTCACCAATTAATTAGTTTTGTTAAAATATCTAATTATTTCATGGATTATATACCAAATAAATAAATGTAAAGCTTCTCGCTTTTTATTTAAAAAAATATTTTATTTCAGTCAAATTAAAATGTTTATATGGCAATACAGGTTTTATTTAATTTGTTTGCAATGATACCAACATTTACATGTGAAATCACAATGATAGAGCGCTCCTTGTTGTGAAAAAAAGAATTAAATTTTGGATCCAAACACAAAGCAGGATCTTGTGTTGTTGTTGTAATGCATGTAAATCCAAGATCCGGATCAGATCACGGTGATAATAAAACGCGGCTATTGTACCACTCCTGTTGAACCATTATCAACACTTCGGCTTTATTTTTTGTTAAATGTTTCCCAAGCGCTTATTTTAAATTGTCAGGCGATTGGGAATGGGATAGCGACAATACGCTGATTTGTTGGCCTTTAAAATACTTTTGAGCTGATTTGGATGTGTTACCGCCACCATTGTTGGTCGTTTTCTGGTTGTATTTGGGATTAAGTTCTTTCATAGAAGCCCTCTAACGGTTTGTCAATCACTTCCGCACAAATGTTTGTTTTTTTTTTAATAAATATGATTTAAAATATAACCAGCTTAAATGTTTGAATATGCGTTTCGCCCCGGTGTAATAATTGGGTTCATCATATGATGACCATTATCTACACCTTGTCTTGACGCAAATTTTCCCCAATAAATCGAGATTTCATATAATCCGAGCTACATACGAGTAGAACAACTGCGAATTATAAAGTTGCTACAAGTCTTCAAAGAAGATGAATTGTAGCTATTTTATTGCCTTGCTATGGAAAATATGCGTGAAGACAAGGTGTAGATAATGGTCATCTTCTGATGAGCCCAACCATTATGCTGGTTATATTTTAAATCATATTTATTAAAATGGAACGGTGTTCAGGAAAAACATTTCGACTGTTTACAATCAAAAAATTTCTTTTTCAAAATGCGCCTTTGTTGCGTTCATCCACAAAACTTTCCTAAACTTTTAGCCTCCTTCTGGCTCACTCCAATCAAAATGATCGTGGGCGAATTTAAACAGAGTTGTTATATTTTGTTTTCTTTAGAAAGGGTACCATTCTTGCGACCCTTCTGAGCAAGTTCGCTTTAACAAGTCTTCTACGAACGGTTCTGAAAGCTATTGGAAGATATAGATTGTTTGTATTTCCCTTGAAGACTTGTAAGGATCTTTTTTTTTAGGCCCAAACGATCTTTCACTTTGGGTTGCTTTGCTTGGTTTTCAGAGGTGTTTTTTGGCTCTTAGCTGTCAAATTGCTTTTCCAACCAACTTGAGAGATCTGCTCATTATTCTGGCTATTTCCCTCAAAGGTTTTCCCTAACTTCGAAGGACTAAAATAACAGCTTTTTCTTCTAGGGAACAATGCTTATCGCGACCCATGATTTCCTTACAATTAATTGTAATATTATTAATATAATTTAAATTTGAAGTAAAGTGAACTAAAGTGGATATTTCAATTAGAGTTCTGGAGTGGCCTGCTCAAAGTCTAGATTTAAACCCCATAGAAAAACTGTGAGCTATTACAAAAAGGGCTGTTGCCGCCCGAAAGCTAATGAAAAAGTCCTATCTATGGGAAATAATCCCTAAGGCAGATGGTTTAACTATATGTACATATATCCATTTGGGTTGGCAAAATGGTAACAGTTTGACATTTAAACTGTCCTGAATTTCAATTTGTTGGCTTAATTATATAAGCACAAGGAAAATATCAAGATCTTGAATAAATAAATGTGATTAAGAATCAACTTGACATTTCAAAAATGTCGATTGGTAAACAATAACTGTCATAAGAACAGATTGTCCGTTTTATTAAAATTTAAATATTTTGAAGTCTTTTCCTACAATTAAATGTAAATCATTAAATATGGAGTCAGGATAATACTTATTATGAGTTGTATATATATGTTAATAAATACCAACGCTCCCAAATAATATACAAGTGTTTATGTACGTTAAATCTATGTTTGTAGGTCTGTACATTATATTATATAAATACATAGGCGTTATGTGTACCTATAAAAGCAAACAAAAATGTAAACTTATCGATTTTTAGTCCCTTAAAATTCCTTACACACATACTTACGTCTTACATAGTACATATAGGTATATATATAGATATTCAACAATTTGTGTATGGTTTGGATGACGGTATTTGACACACCTACACATAAATAGTTTTATTTTGGTTTCAATTTTGTTGTTATTCTCGGTATTCATAACAAAGCCAAAAAGGAATAGGCAATAGAGAATAAAAGTGTGAGGCATAGATTAAAATAGCAATGATGTGACCATACTTTTTTTTACCCCAAGTAATAATCATACAATAAAAATACGAAATTTATTACACTGACATATGTACAGTTACTGGGCCTTACTAATAATCAAATTTTATGTTGAGGTTAAAGCTTTAAAATAAAAAATTGAATGTCCACTCTAAATTTGATTATTGGTGTTTTTTTCAATTTTAGTGGAGGCTTTATTTCGCTTGATTCAAGCTCTTAGTATAACTTGAAAATTGACTTAAATGAAAACTTGTAACTATGAGTGAGGGTGGGTCAAAAAGTGTTTGAGGTTATAGGTGCATACGGGTCAGAAGTTCGTTCAGGCCATAAGAGGTGTTTGAAGACTATAAGATTATGAGAAATATTGTCAAACGCTGTGCTGAAGTCAATGGAGACCATATCAACTTCATTTCCGTTTTCAAAAGCACTTAAGGTGAATGAAACTACAGTTTGTGAAGGTCGATCCATTTTTTAAGAAACCGTGCTTGAATTAATTATTGTTTACTGAGGAAGTTCATATAGAATGCTTTCAAAAATGTTTGAGATAGGAGCAAGTTTAACAGCTGCTAGATAGTTTATCACCTCCCCTTTCAGTTCTTACTTGTCAATAAAAGGTATAAAAGATTTTTTCTTTATTTAAGGAAATGTTTCTTGAGCCTTGAGAAAAGGAAGAATATTTTAAATAGAGGAGATTTTTTAGGAAAATGGCAGGAAGACCATCAGAGCCCGGAGTGAATTCATCATAAAGTTGAGAAAATTTGTTTTCAATGGGTGATGGAGCATTGCAATCATATAAGAATGGGCCATCGAAAATAAAATAAAATAATTCGGATGTGGTGTAAGAGAATTTTGGGAGAATGAATTTTTAAAATATGATGCAAAGTAATTAGCAATATTGTTTTATTATCATTTGAAGTGTCATTATCCAAGGAAAAGGAGGGTGGATACTTATCTGACTTTCATTTGTTTAGATTTAGGATCTTTGATAAAGTAAGCTTGTGTTTTATGAAAATATTACTTGTAAAGAGGATTGTATAGATCATTGAAATGAAGATAATCACCAAGGTACCTAGAGTAGTGAGTTGGACATTCAAAATTAAATGGAACTCTATTGATATAATCGTTTATTTGGGAAATTTGGACTTAACACAAATCATTCAAAATAGGATCTGAACTGAGAATAACTTCTAGGCACGAGTTAGGGAAGAATGTAAGTAGCAAGGGAGCGCGATAATTATTAATAGCTGAACAAATTTAGGGGCAGAGAGTGACTGATAAGAATATGAGGCCAACTTGTCGATTCATATTATTAAGAACTCCACTGACTTGGCTGAGACTTGAATCAATTAAATGATTTACAAAAAAAGAAAAGGTTTTCTTTAGTCATTGACAATAATGAAAAGCGTGTATATTTAAAATGTTTCATATTCCAGGTTTAATATAGGAAAAATATAAGATGTCGAGATTTTTAAATCCAAAGAAGACATTCATAGCAAATGGTAGTCTGGATGCAACGTTTTCCAGAGCAAGAAATTAAAACATTCCAATTTAGGTCTGTTCGTAAAGCAATAGCAGTGGAAGTCAAGGTGAACAAATTGGATCTGACGGATGGTTCTAAAAGTGGCGAAAAAGAATAAAAACATAAGTTTCAAATGCGTATCGCGTGAATCAGCTGATGTTAGACAAGATGTTGACCATTTTATGAAGAAAATTCCTTCGTTGTTACATACCCTTCTCGTGCGTTCAAAAAAATTCGACTTATGGACTTGACTTGCCGGTTACTTGGAAACTTAACAAGAAAGCTTTTATGACTCGTGATTTAATTACAGATTGGCTAATGCAGTTTTATAGAAAAATTAAAATGCAGAAGAGGAATATTTTGTTGTTTTTATGTATCGCTGCATCTCATCCTGGTGAGCATAACCCAAAATACATACAAAATTCTTCTACAGAGAAATAATTTAGAAACACATTCTTTGTAAAATGGGTTATGGAAAAAACTGTATCAGAGTTATCGAAACAAATTAATTTCATGGAGGCATTATACTTTGTTAAGACAGCTTGGACAGAGTTTCCTCAGCATTCATACGAAATTGCTTGGCAAAGCCGGATTCAAGAAAAATGAAATAACTGCACTTGAGCCCGACAATGATCTTCTACTGACAAGTTCTTGAAAACTTATGACTAGGGCAACCAAAAATATGTTCGACCATATTTTTTGTTAACATCACTATTAACACGGAACTGTGATAGAAATGCGTTTCATTAAAATCTTCGTCTTTTTAAAGTCATCTGTTAGGGCATATTATTGCATATTTCACTGAAAATGCATATTTTTGCTATCAAAGGCTTGTCAAGGCATGAAACGCAACAGTTTTTTGGACAATATAAGAGTGATTCAAAACATACAGAGTTTGAAAGAGATTTGTGTGGTAGTTTTGTGGGGGGAGATATATCCTTGTTCAAAATTCGCAATGAAATTCGTTCATTTTTGGAAAAATATACCGAGCACAAAATTCTTTCAGAAACAACATTTCACGAAAAATATGTACACAATTTATACAAAAAAACAATCGATACAATAAAAAAAAAATAATATCGATTTTTATGGTTTTTTATGGACAAGACAACAGACACAGCAAACAGATATGTTGAAATGTTATCATTGATATTTTGGATCCAGATGAGACGTTCGCTAAAGAAACATTTTTATTAAATGTATAGCTCAACTGGAAATGACAAATTACTCAATAATCGCCGGCTCTTCGATGATACGGTTAGAATTCTGGGTGAAGATTTTAACAAAGACTCGATCTTCCTTTTTTTATCAGACGCTGCTCCGTATATGTTAAAGCGGAGAATGTGAACAAATTAGAAGTGAATATGCTAACATTGACCGCTTTATAAAATGGCAAATGGAAAAAAGTGTTTTTAAAAGCTCCATCCAGATGAAGACTTTTAGAGAAATAAAACCTAGACTGGAACTTCCTCCACAACCAATCATAACGCGATGAGGGCCATGGCTCAAAGCGGTGAAGTACTACGCCAAGCATTTTGAAAAGATTGTTCGTGTTTTGTATGCTTTTTTTTAGGCATCAAGCTATGGGTTTATAGTTACATCAATTTCGAAAATTTAATCACGTGGTTAATCGCTCAATTCCAGCACACAAATTATAAGTGATGCGGTGAAGACAATCTACAGCATTAACAGCCAGGCTGCTAAATCAGTGAAGAAAAAAATAGAACATGTAATGGAAAAAAATACTGGCTTCGAAAAACTAAAAATAATTGCAATGGCTTTGTTAGGAGAGAAATCCATAGCAGTTGAAGACTATACAATTGCTGAAGTTTTAGCATTGAAATACCCTCCGGTCACTTCTGCTAACGTTGAACGGAGGTTTTCCATGTATAAAAGTGATTTTCGATCAAACAGTCAAAGTCAATGTTAGTTATTTACTGCAAGAAAATTTGCATTAAATTTTCTTATTGATCGCTGACATTAAAAAATTTCTTTTATTCAAAAATTTATTTGCTTTGTTAACTTTTGTTTTCTTTCCTAAATAATATATGTGTGCGAAATTGAACTATTCGCCATCAAAAAAATGTTGGGGATGTTTTATTTATCTTCAAAAAGTTGAAGTGAAGAAGATTTTTGATTTTTCTTTTTTTGATTGGTATTGTTCTTATCAATTAATTTAATAAATGAAAAAAACGCTTCTTATAAACATCTTTAACATTTATTAAACATATTTTGAGGGCATATATTTGATTTTTAAGGACTTAAAACTAGTTTTTTAGGACATAATTTTGGTTGCCCTACTTATAACCCTTTACAAAACGTGACTTTGTAGTTTTTGAACATGGAAAAAAACACATTGAAAGTCAAACAAAAGGCAAGCAAACTACGTTAATCAACCATTTTGAATTTGTATAAAAATTAGATTTCTATTTATCTAAATTCATTTGACTAATAATAAATATTATATAAAATAAATTACTTTCCCGACAGCTCCACTTACTCTGTACTTATTTTTGTTAAATTTCATGAGTAACTGCATACTGCAATTTTCCGGGCCCCTATAGTATAGTATCCTTCATCGTTTTTGTTTCAAAACATTTAAAAGAAATTACCAAACAATTAAAACGAAAACATTTTTCAAAATTCAAAATAAAACGCATAAACTTTTAAAATATCTTCTTAAAATAAGGACAAAAGACATACAAAGCTATCGGTAGGCTGGTAACACTGAGCCAATATTTATTTCATCGTAGGTATTAACTAAGTATCCTTCTTTTCGTAAATAGCGGGTATGTATAAGAACATACTTTCACTAACAACTATTTGTTGTTATTTACATGTCCAACATTCAGTTGACATGCGCTAAGCTTTTGGAGAATCAAAAACGAACAGAAAATGAAGACGCCACGAAAGCTTGTTGCCCTACGAATGACAAAAATATAAGGGTGACGGGAATGTTTGTAAATAAACCGTGTGGCGTGTGTTATACCAATATAATGAAACAAAACGAAAACAAAAATATTTTAGACGCCCGCAGTTGAAGGTTGCGCGATACGTAGGCGTTTTTTTCTTGGTATGGTTTTCCATTAACTTCACTCCTTATTATTTCACAAAATCCTTATCACATTTCATTATGAAAGCTAAGGAAAATTTCAAGGCCACGGGTATACCTACCCGTGATGACCTTTTGGAGATACAAGGCAAAAATAAAGAAGAACAACAACACGCACTCTTTTAAATAGCTTTGTGGGCGGGTGGGGACTATGTTAGTCAACACACATAGAAAAGAGACCAAACGAAGAACTTAGTTTTTCTGAATGAATTTGTAAAAACTCATACAATTTAAAGATACGTAGGTAGATACTTATAGCTACCCTATATCTGGAAAAAAGTGAAAGTTTATAAATACGTAGGTAGGTTATGTAGATATTATATTTGAAGGAGTTTTTGGGAAGGAAAACATTTATTTCAGGACCTACCCACGCTCTGTACTCATTCATTTTTTCAATTAAAAATAACTTTGGAAAGATGAATAATAAAGGTTAGAACAAATCCGAGTAAGTAACAAAAGTATGCGAGAAACAAGAAGACCACATCAAAGTAGGTTTTAAAAAAATTGGATACATTTTCAATACGCCTTTTTGGTTTATGTATTTGAGGAACGTGGTATAAGGACATTTAAGTTCAATTGCAAATTATTTCTTGTAATGTAAGAAGAAAAGATCTTTGAGATTTGGACCTTGAAAGAAGCTCAAGAATCTATAAATTTAATTGCAAGCAAACTCAAACGAGTAAGTTTACCAAGGCACCTTGTCTATTCAAAGGGGATATGAGTACCCTTATAATTATTAAACAGAGTGTGAGCAATTAGAAAGGGAGGATGGGATAAGAAAGAGCCTACACTGAGAGAATTAAACAAATTTTAGTTTACAATTTACGAAAATCCTTTTTTTTTTGTAAATCAAGACGATTTAATTGTAAGATGAATGAGAAAGTTGTAATTAAGCATTCAAATCTTCGTAAAATACGAAATGTATACGGTGATTTTAACTTTCTCAATCCTCAAATCAATAAAATATTATCACGATATAAATATTGAAGCTGCAAGATTGTTATTTACGAAATACTACCTATTTGCTGATTTAAGAAAAAAACTAAATATTAAATTATAACAGGGTAATAATTTAAAAATATTTATATGGTGATTTACATGCACTCAATGAAATTTTGAATAATTAATTATTTTGTCTACTACTTCTTTCTTTCTTGTCACAGCTGTGAGTTAGATAAGTATACAAAGAGGTTCCAGCATCATAAAACAAAAGTGTTATACAAAACACACAACTGCATTGTAGTGTATACACACATATACAATCTTAGCATTTACAGCTATGTGGCTGTTTTTGCACTGGTCTTCTCAATTGAAATTCCTGAAATTCCCTATCATTCGTCCGTAAGACAGTCGCGCGTGCGTTATTATATTGTGTTTGTGGTTAGTGGTGTACAAAAATATAAACAAGTTATACAGAAAAGAAATTAATTGTTCTTCATTTAATTATTTGTTTGATGTTCGCGAACGAACCAAAGTAAATATGATTGTTTAGAAAAAAGATTATGTTAAAAAAATTGAAACTACAAAGCGTTTCTGTACTATAACGAGTTCACTCGAAAAGGAAGGCTCCTAACGTTTAAAACTAATCTCGCTAGACTTCGTCAAAACGGTCTACCTACTTTCAATAAGAGGAGCAAAAGCGAAACCCTATGCAAAGTTTCTGAAGCAAGAGAAGGTTTGCAAAAGTATAAACATGGTTTGTGTGTTTTTTGTAAAATTTTTAAAATGTTTGTTTATACGTTAGACCTGTCCCCATCGGACAACATAAAGTGGTTAAAAACACACTACACGCCATTTGCCACATTGGAGAACAAGTAGATGACCAAACAAAAGGAAGGTACTGAAGAAAAAGCCTTGAAAACAAAGGACATTTCAGGTTTAATTCAAGAATGGCCAACTTATAAAATCTTTAGTTTTAAGTTCTAAGTTCCTAAATTTGTATTTGTAGAAATAAGTTAGCAACAATAAAATCAATCTTTCAAATGTGTCTTTGTTTTATACATTTTGGATTTTATAAATTATTATTCTCTAGAATATATTCATTGCTATTCGCATACAAGAACTTGTTATCCGGAGCGCCATCAATTCAAAAAATAAGTTTATGTTGTAAATCACTAATGAAGATTGTTGATTTTGCAAAAACAATTTTCTTTAATCTCTACATGATTCGCGAATATGGAAAGTAAATTAATCTTTGAAAACTACAAATTGCCGCAAAAACTGTTTCAAATTACGAGTCAAAAGTTGCAATTTAAAGATAACTAAGTATCAACAATCTAACTGCCATTTTCAAACTGCAGAATAACTTGTGTGAAATTACAACTCAAAAGTTGCAATTTAAAAATATATAAGTACCAAAACTTTAGTTTTCATTTGCAAACTAATGAATTTGGTCGGAGTCTAAGAGCGCAAGGGTTAAATTTACAACTTGTGTTTGCACATTTAAAAAAATAATTAATAATCTACAAGAAAACAATTTTAATCTACAAACTCCTGCTGAAATTTACGATAAAAACAAACATTAAATTGATACAAATTAATATAAAATTGCAATTCGCTGTTTGCAATATTTGTTTTCCTCGATCGAATTATTGCTACTCACATGAAGTGAAATATGATTTTTGAAAGTAAATATCTTCATTTTGCTCATTTTATGAAAACAAAAATCGCAATTTACTTATTTCGAAGCCAAGGTACAAAATTGGATATTTTTCTTGATCTGATCTAAGAATTCTTTCCGTGTACCGATGCACATTTGTTTTGAATGTCTGTACATTGTAATGATTGGGAAATATTGAGTCTGGTTAAGCATTCCACATTCGTGTGGTTCAGCTAAAGAAAGAAGCTCTGTACTTTACAGTACGATCGAAATTGGAATCAAGGGTTAACTTATGAGCATTCCTAAAAGAACGTGTATTACGGTTCAATTGTTTGAGGGGAGGAATGCAACTGACTATTTTACGTTAACATTGCTTATAAAAATTTCCGTTTTCCTGTTGGGTTAAAAAAGTTGTCAGTTGGATTATTCCTGAAAATTTTAAAATTACCAACAATATTTTTCATATAAAGAAATAGGTGAGTTTAAAAATCTAGTTTCGTTAAATAGATTTTTAGTCGAAAAGAGAAAAGTAGCATATGTTAAATTTTTACAAATTGGATGAATGAAATAAATTTAAGAGATATTAAGAACCGAACATCAATTTTTACTAAATTTTTGTACTATTTCTTGTAGATTTTATTCTTTTTATGAAAAACGGACTGTTGGATTTTTATAGAAAAAAAACTACTGAATATCAAAAATAAAATAGTTTGTAGACAATGTTTTTAATTTTTGAAAAGCTATTTGAGTCAAAAATAAATTTTTAGCAAGTTTAGTATTGTTTTTTTTTATGTTGACAACAATATTTTTTAAAAGGTCGAAGTAGTTTAAAGCCAATATCTCAAAGTTTTGAAAAGATATTTAAGCCAAAAATCAAATTTTAATAAATTTTGTTAAATTTTTTTTAAGTTTTTATTTTTTTGTAAAAAAAACGGTCTATTCGATTTTTCTCAAAATTTTACTGAATGTTGAAAGAAAAGCTGTCACTTTGATTTTTCTCAACTTTTTTTCAGAATGTTGAAAACAATATTTCTTATAAGATAAAATAAACCTTAATCTCAAGCTTTTGAAAAGATATTTGAGTCGAAAATCAATTTTTACCAACATTTGTAAATTTTTTTCGGTTTTTAATTTTTTGTAAGTAAACTGTCAATTCGATTTTTTTCAAAACAAATTCGTATTCACATTTTACCAACTTTGAGTAATGTTTTTTTTAGGTTTTTATTTTTTATCAAAAAACTGTGAATTAGATTTTTATCAAAATTTTATCAGATGTTCGTTTCTTTTCACTGCACAAAATTTTTTTAAAGATGAAATCATTTTTTATAAAATTTGTATCAGTTTTTTTTTGAATTATAAAAAAAAACCGTTTATTGGATTTTTTCAAAAATATACATGTTTGGTATACTTTACAATATAAAGGGTGTCCCAAAATTAACGCAAGATTTGAATTTGACGCCATTTGTGCAGTGAAGTGTTGGCAACCCTGAAAAAAAGCAATTTGACAGCTAACAGTATAGGGTTATTAAAAATGGAACGTTATACGATAGAACAAAGTGTCTTCATTATTAAAGAATTTTTCAAAAATAGTGAAAGCTTGGAGGAGACTGGATCCGTTGGAGACGCCAAACACAATGGTCGTCCAAAAACAAGCCGTTCAAATTCGAATGTCAAAGCAGTGCGTGAGAGTGTTGCTGACAATCCAGGAACCTCAATTCGACGTCGTAGACAAGAATTGCAAATTTCAAGAACCTCTCTACAGCGTATACTCACCAAAGATCTGTGTCTTCATGCTTACAAAATTCAATTAACACAACAATTGAAGCCTAATGACCATGGACAGAGAAGAGAGTTCGTTGAATGGATTATTGAACATCAACAAATGGACCCTGATTTTTCGAGCAAAATCATCCTAAGCGATGAAGCACATTTTCATCTTGATGGCTTTGTTAATCGCCAAAATTGCCGCATTTGGGGTTCGGAGAACCCACATGTGATTGTCGAAAAACAAATGCATCAATAACGCGTGACTGTATGGTGTGGATTTTGGGCTGGAGGCATAATTGGGCCATATTTTTTTTGAAAATGATGCTGGTCAAGCAGTGACTGTTACTGGTGCTCGATATCACGACATGATTACACAGTTCTTTCTGCCAAAATTGGATGATATTGATGTGTCCAATATGTGGTTTCAACAAGACGGTGCCACATGTCATACAGCCCGTGAAACAATTCAATTACTGTATGAGACATTTCCAGGTCGTGTACTCTCTCGTTTCGGTGATCAAAATTGGCCTCCTAGATCGTGTGATTTAACACAATTAGACTTCTTTTTATGGGGTTATTTGAAATCACAAGTCTATGTCAACATTACATTATCTCTAGCGTCATTGGTTTATGAGATATTTAGGGTTAACCAAAATGTTCACCTTTTTTTAAATTGCTATGGTAAAAAAACCACCCACGCAATTTTCTTGAGAGCCCTTTCTGCATATTCTTTCTCAAGCTTCTGCCACGTTTAAAGCTTAAAAATTCGCGAGTGCAGCTAACGCCACCAGGGGGTTCCCTGCCAATGCTATGAATACGAATTTGTACGATATGATTCCAATCTTAGGAGCCCAAAATAATGGATTAAAGATAAGTCATTTAAACGCGCAGAGTTTGACCAAAAGATTAGGGGAATTCAGGAACCTGTTTGTGGAATCTAAAATAGATATCGTATCTGTGTCTAAAACCTGGTTTCAACCAGGCATTTGTGATGATTTTTATAGTTTGAAGGGTTTCAAAATTTTCCGAGCCGATAGAAAGTTCAGTTGTGGGGGAGGTGCCGCTTTGTTAGTTGGATCAGTTTATAGACCATACAATCATATTATCATAATACCATTGGTTACGACGTTAGAGACAATTTCTCCTTGCTTTTCTTATAATATACTTTGTGGTGATTTCAACTGTAATCTGTTGGATAAGCGTTTAGCTGAAAATTTCCTTGATGTATTTGAGGCGCTGAATCTGAGTCCCGTTAATGGCTTCACTACTACCCACTTCACCAAAGAGTCTAGTTCGCTACTAGATCTGTATCTTGCCAGCGATGTTGGTAAGGTTATGCTTTACAGTTAGCTTTTAGCACCTGGTTTTTGGAAGCACGATTTACTTTTTGTATGTTTGGATTTGGTTTTTCAGGTTGATCAACAATTTGTTCAATACCGAGACTTCAAAAACTTAAACACATCTGACTTAGTGCGTGATTTTGACTGCGTAGAATGGAACTCACGATACCATATGCAAAATGTAAATGATCAAGTCAGGTTTTTACGGCAAAACGTCAATCAGCTTTTTGAGAGGCATGTTCCTATTAAAACCCTTCTCGTAAGGCATACGACTCCACCTTGGCTGAATAGCGACATCTCTGCTCTGATGTCACGACGAGATGCCGCCTATAGTCAATGGAGACGTTACAAACTGGAACACTTCCACAAATTGTATTGCAGACTGCGTAATCAAGTTGTCGTAATGGTCAGAACGACAAAAAGACTTTATTATCAAAACAAACTTGGTTCATAATATCTTACAATCAACAACATGTTAAGTACCTGTCAGTCTGGTTTTCGAAATAAGCGCAGCTGCAAACCCGCCTAACTTTTTGTAACTGATGAAATAAGAATGGCTATGGACATCAGTGATCATGTTACATTGCTAACACTGTTAGATTATTCAAAGACTTTTGATACTGTTAACCACTCAATTCTTTGTAGAAAGCTGCGAATTAACTTTGGGTTTTCTTTTGAGTTCTGTATGCTTATTCTTTCGTATCTCAGAGGAAGGCAACAATGCGTGGTGGACAATGGATACTCTTCCACATTTCTCAATGCTTTGAGTGGAGTGCCACAGGGATCCATCCTTGGGCCAATCATCTTTTTACTTTACATAAATGAGTTACCACAAGTTGCTAAACATTGCTTAATTCATCTTTATGCTGATGATGTGCAGCTCCTGATAAGTCGACCTTTTGGAGTTAAAAATGATTCCGTAGCTTTAATAACCGAGGATTTGCTCCGCATCTCACAGTGGTCAAAACAGAACGATCTCCATCTATCGCAAAAACTTTGATCTATCGGGCTTAAACCTGTTGAAACTGGACGACGAAACCATCGAATATGTTAGCATTGCTAGAAACCTAGGAGTAGTATTCAATTGCACTATCACTTGGGATGACCACCTTAATAGTGCTATTGGTAAAGTCTATGGAAGTCTACGCCTTCTTCAAGTCACTTGAAAATTCATCCCGAACAAAAATAAACTGATAATTGCTAAGGCCCTTATACTACCAAATGTGCTGTATGGGTGTGAATTCTGAAATTAAGGTAAAGCCTTGCAACACTTTATAAGACTCATGTCCAAGCGATTTTTGAAACAAATAAAATACAAATACAAAAATGTCTTGTGTTGTTATCACCTTACATAGTCTAGTCACTCAAAGTGCTGAGGTCTCTAATCTGTACTTTTATGTGCTGAGTAGAGTGAAATGTACAATATCTATAATAAAACACAAATTCGACAACATAATTTTATTTCTGAAGAAGCAAACTTCAATATTCATTTTTTCTGTAGATTATTAACCTTAAAAAAACATTAACATTCTCTTAACTTTTAAGTTTATTTTGCTATAAAATGTTGTTTATTAATCGAGTTTTCTTAAATCATTAAAACAAAACAAAAACAGTAAAAACAAGCTTTTAACACTTTGTCTTGTATTTGAATAAAGTGTGAGTTTATAAAACAAAAATATTTGTATGCTGTTTATAGAGTTGATAAGCACGTGTTGGTTTTGAATCAACTTCTTACAAGAAACAAATAGAAAAAG
Organism: Eupeodes corollae; assembly: GCF_945859685.1. NCBI lineage: Eukaryota > Metazoa > Arthropoda > Insecta > Diptera > Syrphidae > Eupeodes > Eupeodes corollae. The sequence goes on from NC_079147.1 coordinate 161,083,989, forward strand.
TAAAAAATGTATACAAATAAATATCAATTCTAATTGCAGTACAAATTTGCATTTTTATGAATGTAACAGAAGCTTTTATCTATGCACGTATGTATGTATATATGTATGTATATTATTAACTTTACCTCGTCTTAAGTCTTAACTTAGCTTGACTTTTAAGAGTGGATTTTTTGTACTAGACAAGGAATAGGGTTAAGCGAGATTAAAGTTAAATCAGAATTTACCAGCACAGCACTGTTCGTTCGAGAACGTCGATATTGGCCTTGAGAGTACGGGTATTTTAAATAAGAATTTTCAAACATTCTTACGGATTTGTTTATTGGATAATTATAAAAGTTTATTATTAAGTGCGGGAGGGAGGTAGATACTTGTGCAGTGATATTAAGAGAATTTACCTTTTTTTAAAGAATTAATTAACAAAAATTGCATCAGCCTTTTTTAGTTCCAAGAATCCAATTTAAATATGTGTAAATTTTCTAAGACTAAAAAGCATTTGTCGATGCAGAAGGTATTGAAAGTAGTGGAGACCAATAAGTTATTAATGGTTCTTCTTGTTAATAGAAAAAGTTGTAATTAATTCTCTTTTATTTAAACTTTAAGAAAAGGACTACAAAATTCTGCTTATCGAAATTTCTAAAAGTTTTGCAATTATTAATAACAATATTTTGTGTAAGATAAAAACAAGTTTGAAGCTCAAATTTGTCTCTGTTCTCAAGTTACTTAAGTCGAAAACGATTTTTAGTAGTTTTTTTTTGTTTTTGTAGTTCTTTCTTATTTGTAAAAAAAGTTGTCAGTTAACTTCAAACAACAACAAAATTTTGCAAACTATAAAATAAGTTTAATTTCAACATATGTTTTTGTTCCCAAAAAAGATAAAGTTTATTTGAAGCCAATGGCGGCAAATTTTGAACATTGTTAAAGGTTTAACATTTTACTAGTAAGCAATTTACTAATGGAGTCAAAAATGTTTAACCTTACATGTCAAAAAGTGACAGTTTGTAAAAATTAACAAAGCAAATACGCTTAAACGGACCTATTACTTTTAGTTCGCAATTGATGACTGGACCATTCCAACCACTGCTCTTATAAGAATAATTGTAGAGATGTCATATGGGCTTAGCAAATTCTAAAAGTTAAAGTAGCCTTTCCGTGATCTTAAGTTTGGCAATTGAAAATTGTTTAAAATTGGGTAAATAATCTTTTTAGCACAGTAAACTGCTAAAACTGGCTTTTAATTTTTTATAAGACATTCGAATCCAAAATGAACTTTTAATAACTTTTAAAAGAGTTTTGATTTTGTTAATTAAATCCCAAAAAATTGATAGAAAAAAAAATCATAAAATAACGAGGCTTTATTGCATTATGAAATTAATCCTCAAATTGGGAGCGTAATAAATTCCCAAAAATGCATTTACTAAGTCCCCAAAAACTAAGTAAATAAGTCACCATCTTGAAGAATCGTCTTACCATTTTTTAATTTTTTTGTATTAAATTCATATACAGTCGACTCTCGCTAAGCCGGATTCTCAAAGGAAACCAGAAATTGTTCGAGTTAGAAAGCTAAACTGAAGTATTGAAAAAATTTACTTCAAATGTTTTACTCTTAAAATCATCGCTTACGGATTATACCAGAAAATAATACTTGTTGTAAACTGAAATCAATTAGTTGAAAGGACTGTTTTTACCATAGTTCGATCTGTTTAACATAGGACGTAAAGGAACTTGTCTGCTAATACTTAAACGGCTATAAATAAAGTTTAATTGTTCAAAAATTGATGGTGATATGACTGACCCTTTGATTTAATTTTATAATAAAGCACAGCTGAATGTACTCTCTATGTTAAGGAAGCGATGGAAGATTTATGAGCGTGAACCAATGATTGTACGGTGGAAGTTCGAGCCTATTGGACTATTGGATGAAACGGAGGCAGAAACGCATGAATTTTCTTTGTACTCCTTCTATTCTGTTTATATGGACTGAATAAAAGGGAGACCATATTATGTAGCCATATTCCAATATTGGTCTTACAAATGATATATAAAGAAGTTTAAGAATATAAGGGTCTCAAAAATCATGTGAAACCCAGTTTATAAATCCGTGTGTCTTATTTGCCTTTTTAATAATATAGTCATAATGATTTGTAAAAGTTAATTTTGAGTCAAGAATAATATGTGGGTCAGAGAAAGTAGAGAGTTTGGTCAAAAAAGAAGAGTCTAATTGATGAAAGTCAAAAGTTTTTGTTTGCGTGTAAAACACATTGATTTACAATTGTCTATGTTGAGTAAAATCTTATTTATAAAATGCCATTTATCTTGTAAGAGTAAACAGTTATCAAGTGAATCAATACGTTTGAAAGTTTTGATGTCATCAGCGTAAATTAAAACAAATGAGTGTTTCGTTAACATACAAAATAAACAGTAAAGGTCCTAAGTGGCTCCCTTGTGGTACGCCAGAGTTGGTATACAAATGATGATTCCTGAAAACTACGCTGTATGATCTATTATATAAGTACGATGAAAACCCAACTAACAAATTTATCGTTAAAGCCTTGGGATTTAAGTTTGGAAGTAAACGTTTTATGGTACAATTTATCAAAGGCCTTACTGAAGTCTGTGAAGACACAGTCAACTTGTTTCCGTTTCTCAAAGAAATATAAACAAAAAGAACTGAAATGAAAGAGGTTAGTAACTGTTGACTTATTTTGGACAAAACCATGTTGACTGTCATAAATTATAGAATTACAATTAAACGATATGACTTTACAAATAATGGACTTAAATAACTTAGGGATGACGGACAGTTTTGCAATGGGACGATAATTTTGTATTTCATTTTTACTTCCCTTTTTATACATCGGTGTTACGTGTAAACTCATACAAATTTCAGGAAAAATTGCAGATTTGATAGGATAGGATGCGCATTCTTTCAAAATATAAGAAGGTAGGTTCACCATCTGGACCAGGGCTATAACAAACGTCAAGTTCTGAAACTTTGCGATCGATTTCATCTTCAGAGATCCAAAGACAAATTGTATAGAAATGAGGGAAATTTTGTGAGAGGGCCTATGACTCAGGCGTTTGAATGGAGTTCGCTAATTCGAAAGCATCTTTGAAAGAATTGGCAATCATATTTGAAATGACATGCAGTTTAGATACCCGTCAGTATTTCTCTTACAATTAACATAGCTCCAAAAGTTTTTTGGTTTGTTTTTTATGTCGGTTTCAGTATTTAAAATAAAGTCATTATAAAGAATATCTGAATAGTCAATAAACATATGAGCTACATTGTATATTATCAAGTGATTATCAGCTTTTGCTTTATTATATTTAACCCAGGCCTTGTTTCTTTTATTTTTTTAGTTTTTTAGGCAAGAGTCAAACCATGGAGGAGATCTAGAAATATTGCGCGGTTTTCGCAATGGTGTGGTCTCATAAAAAGGTTAAAGAGATCACAGTGAAATTTATAGCACATAGCATTGTTTTCACAGTTCTGAAACAAATTATTGCAGTTAACATTACATAACAGGTTGAAAAGTTCATTAAGTCTGCAATTTTGAAGTTAAATTCAAGATTTTCTTTGGAGCAATTAGGAACATTACATACATTTAAATTAAAAGATAGGTCTAATGCTGGGTGATGTCGGTCTTCTTCGACAAGTAGGGTATTGGCTTAATTTACAGCAATATCAACATTTAGTGTGTGCGAGAAGAATATAAAATAAAATAAATTAGGCGGCCCAAAAGTCCGTAGAAAACCAGGGCCTAGTGACTTACAACTCTCAACCATCCCTGTGTGCGAGTAATTTCAGGGATGGAGGGGACCTACAGTTTATATGTCGAATTCGAACGGCTAATTTGAGAAAGCACTTTTTCATGACAAGAATTACTCTTGGAGAATTTGTCAATTCCTCACAAGAGGCAGTACCCGTGAATAAAACTTTAAGATGGCATAGGCAGGGATCGAACCCAAGAACTCTTGCACGACAGTCCAACGCACTAACCATAATTCCACGGGTACAACCGTGAAGAATATAAGGTCCAATATTTTGTTGAAGTTGTTAGCAATTCCATTAAATTGACTTAATCCTCATGAGGAAAGAACTTAACCTGTCAATAATTCGTTGGTAGAGGACATGAGGACATTTGGTACTGCTTGTAGTAAGAGTATATCGCTGCTGTAATTTGTGCTCATATCGAGAAAAGAGTGTTCCGGTAAATGCCAAATTTTTCTGCAATTTTTGATTTTTTCTTAATTCCCTTTTGAATTGCTGCAATTAATCGGATTTTCGTCCCCAAATCCTCCATTTGAACTTTCGGTTAGTCATTTGTAAAAATTACATACTTAATTTAATCAATGCCTGATGGTAGTTAAAATCAGTTGCTTTTAGTTTATTGTATATTTAGAACAATTGTGTACATGTGCACTAACCAGCTGCAATGCTTAACACCATTTGATTAACTCTTTGGGTTTGAGTTAAAAAGAATCAAGAACAAAATATTTGATTGAAGGAGAAAAAAACGAAGCAGAAGTAAGAACTTAAAGAGCGTTCGACTTAGGGAGAGTCGACTGTATATAGTAAAAAAAAAATTGTTTTAAAGTCCTTTCTGTTGATTTTATTATCTGTTAAACAAAATTATGTGAAATCGACATTTATGACGGTTCTTGAGATATGGTATTACGAACTTAAGGACGTACGAACACACAGACATCTCCCTAAAAACATAAATACAAATATTATTAGCTTGTTACTCAAAGTGTCCACCCTTAGCCTTAACACAAGCCTTGAGAATCTTCGGCCAATCTTCTGTGTCAGTGTCAGCACGCACGATTTCTTCAAGAAAATTCGACACTGCGCGGATAAGACTTGATTTATTCAAACTTTCCAAATTCAAATTTCCTCTTTGACAAAAAGAATAATCCAGAGTATTGACTTGAAGTTTTTTCGAATTCTAAATTGTGTGGGGGTGCATAATCCCTACGACCCCCCCCCTCGTCCGAATTCGCTATTGATTTAAATATGCTATTGAATTTCTTCCATGATCAATATTTCAAAAACTTACAAATTTTAAAGTTTTCCTAACACACTTTGGGTTGGACTTCTAAAATTATAATTTTCAGTTGATCAAATTTGAAGATTTAAAAAACAAGTTAATTGCAACATCTATGTTCATGTTTTCAGAAAATTCTTTGATAAATAGTCCATTTCTTTTTATCCCCCTACGGTGTTCCGAAAGGCAGTCACACAGGGCCAATGCTGTATACATTTTCTCAAGTAATGATTATTTTACCGAGTGCGGTTTCTTTCAAAACCCTATACCTCCCTTAAATAAATCTTATGCCACTTATTGCTAAGAACTTTTTGAATGTAACTATATTAACTTGTCCGAATTGGTTACAAAGGATTCTGGAACTAAATTCATTATTCAATAATCTCACGTTTCCTTGAGCACATATTTGCAATATTTATTAACAATGAGGTGTTCAAAAATATAAGTATATGGAGGTTTTCAAAAAACGTTAAAAAATGTACTTTTTTCAAAGGGAAATATCCTTTGGAATCGTTTTAAGTCGATTAATATATTTTCAAACATCGTTATTAAACACTTAAGACAACACAAAATACAAGTAAAAATATTAAAACATGCAAACTCACCTAAAATGTCCAAAAGAACAATTTTTGTATTTATAAATTTAAAACAAAAACATAACAATTTTTAAAAAATAACAAAAACAAAAAAAAAACAATAACAACGAAACAAAACCTATTTAAGAAAAACGAGAAGAAAACGCGAACTTCTATAGATAAACCTATCCACCGAAAATAGAAATTTTGTCCTAACACACCCGACTTCCCCGAATTGCACTGAAAGACTAAAGGAAACAATATGCGTGCGCTGGTAACCTAGTTTTTTACTATAATCCAACAGGATAAAGTTCAGCATTCCTATTTGCAATTTAAAAACCAGGACCAGAAGCAACAAATCATTCAAAAAACACAACCAACAACCATCAACATCCCCTAAAACATTTTTATATTTTTACGCGTTTCACCGCGAATAGCGGGGTGAACATAACATAACACAAGATTCTTGATGTCACACCGCGTCGCGTCTTTGCGTTGTTGCATGCTGGGATTCAAGATTCAAGATTCAACAAGGATTCAAAACAACCCCTCTTCCGTTTTTTTTTTTAATAAATGGGAAGAAATAAATACGAGAACAAAGCGTTCTCCCCTCGTTTAAGTAAGTCAAAGGAATAGCTATGCTACAAGTATGTGTACCGAATTCTGGCTTTTCGCGGAAACTACCCATGATTTTAGTGTGTGTTATTTTTACACTCTATTCCCGTCGTTATAGGTAAAGGTACCTAAATCATTAAATCCTTTGAGCATACACTTATATTGCATATACTCGTATCTATGTATTCACACGTGGAGATCCTTCTTCAATGAATCACCGAGGAAAACAGACAATGAGTGTCGTTTTCTTTATGTATGCTTCGTGAAATAAACATAAAAGATAAAAAAATAATAATAATACAAAATTTTGTTTTTTTATTAAATTCTAGATTAGTTTTGGAACACAACCATAATTTGAAATATGAACAAAAGAATCAAAACTCTGCAAAGGATGTGTTATTTCTCTTTTTTTTCCCGGTTATCTCACTTGTTCCTATGGAAGATACTAAAAACTACAGTAATGTGCAGTAAATGTCATTTCAAAGTTGACAAGGTTAATGCAGAGTACTATAGGTGACATTTATAGTGAGAAAAGAAACTTACAAGTTTTTGGTAAAACAAAGATAAAGCGCCTTGCACATGAGAGCGAACAACGAATGGACGAACAAACGTGATCTTAAACATTTCAAAAAGTCAATTTCAAACAAAAACATATTTAAATTATAAGAAACCAATTGACACTTGTGTATGGATAATATAATTTGCATTTTGTTCTCTAAAATTAGAAAATTTTGTAAAAACAATTTGGTAGTAACGAATTGCAGTGTGGTTGTTACGAACTGTCAAACTCAATTCGCGTTCCACATACCATCCACACTGTAAGAAATAAATTATTCGTGGTCAACTTATTTTGGAAATTATACCACTCTTGTTTTGTTGAAAAGAGTATTTATAAATTGACATTTCGTCGCTGTCTACGAATAGATATAAAGCTCATGTGAAAGAAAAGTCAAAATATGTGAACATCCACAGTTCGCAGTCCGGAGTTCATAACTCACGTGCAAGATGCTTAGAATATAGTAAAACATCAAAATTATAATCTTTTCAAATTCGAACATTTGGATGGATGTTTGTTCTTTTTTTGTATGGAAGTTTGTAAGTACGAAAAACCCTTTATTAAACTCTGATGCAGAGAGTGACATCTTTTGAAAAAATAATTTTCGAACAACCCACAGAAGTAAAATGATAATTTTCGGCCATTTCAGCTTTTTCACTTAGTGAGTATTTTGAAGGAAAATCAAATCAAACAATATAACACAAAACTCTAGCGGAGCGATGTAAAATTGCTTTATTTTTGACTCAACAAGTTTCCATTTTTTAAATATAAAAACAAATATGGCTTACGAGAGAGTAGTCCCAGAAGTATTTGACCTAACAAAGAAAACTCATATAATTTGGGAAAAATTATCATTATTACTCTAAATAGTGCCTTTCGAGCTACGAAACAATTTTTCCAGCGATGTTCAATAGCTTCGATATACTGTTTAAATCCTGTTATAACGCCGTAAAAGTGGCAATTCGCAGCACCTGGATTCGTAATCGACTCTCTAGACTGCGCATTTACATTTAGCGAGTTGGAAGAAAAGTTGAAGATGCTTTAATGCTATTCCAGTGGAGTTTTATAAATATGGGACATTCTAAAAGAGCACTTTATAAAACTTTTTAATACAGTTTTGGAGGGAGAATTGTCGCCACATGAATTTCGAGATGCTATTATACTTCCAATCCACAAAAAAGGATCGTTATTTGGTGCAGCTAACGACGGGAGGATTTCCTTTTTAAATGCATCTTTCAAGATATTTACAACGTAAGCGTCTTGTTAGTTGATTGAGACCGGAAACTTGCTGAGTGAGTTTCAGGCTGGATTAAGACCAGGATATTCACTATTCAGCAATAGTAGTACCCGTGGCATCATGGTTAGTGCGTTGGACTGTCATGCCATCTAAAGTCTTTTCACGGGTACTGCCTCTTGAGAGGAATTGACAAATTCTCCAAGAGTAACTCTTGTCATGAAAAAGTGCTTTCTCAAATTAGCCGTTTGGATTCGGCATATAAACTGTAGGTCCCTCAGGAATGGTTGAGAGTTGTAAGTCACTTGGCCCTAGTTCTCAACGGACTGTTGCGCCACCTAATTTATTTTTTTTATTTTTATTAAGCAAAAGCTAGCATTTTTATATTCAGGAGCTTGGCGGAGAATTTTTTGAAACAAAGGAAAAAGCTGTATCGATTTTTTATCTATTTTAAAGCAGATTTTGATACCATTGATAGAGGTGCACTATTCTATAAGCTGTATAGTCTTGGGATATCATTAAAGTTTGGTCGCGTTCTTGAGCACCTATATAGCGGAACAAGGGCGGCTGCATGAACAGCTGAAGAACTCTCAGACTGGTTTGAAACCTCATCGGGAGTGAGCCAAGGTTGTACGTTAAGCCTCACTTTTTCACTATTCATAGACGAATTTTTAGACTACCAACCGGGTGGGTGGATTTCGCAGGGATGCGGATTTGCGCAATCACCGGAATCTCTGCAGCTCATGATTAACAGGGTTTACCAGTATTTTCAGCAATGGAATTTAATAGTAAATATAGATAAACCGAAGGTTATGGTTATTAAAAGTGCGTCCACAACCACTTGCATCAAATAAAAAATGGAGCTTTAATCGCGAAAATATACAAATATTTTAAATATGGATAAACACTTGAAGGAGAAATTTTCTAAGTCGAAAACTGCTATTAATATAACCTGGAAACAATGCTTCATGAATAAGTGTATAGCACATAGTAGCAAGTTTAAAGTATTTGAAGCAGTAGCTGAGAGCATGCCTTTATATAGATCGTAGGTATGGGTATGCAAAAAGTTCAAATCGGTAGAAAAACTCCTAACGCACTTTATAAAAAGAATATTTCATTTTCCGAAAAATTCGCCAAACTACGTAATATTGCTGGAAACGTGTCTCTTTCCTTTGTTTATAAAAACATTCAAGTTGCAAGCGGACTTCTTGCTTAACGTTTTTTAAATTTATTGATTCTCGGCCATAGTATCGAGTGTGGCAAGATCTTGCTGAGGAATGTCAAATTAATTTAATCGAGGATTTAACAACCCCTAAAAACATCTTGTATAAAGTCATTTTAAAGGTTGATGAGAGATGTAGAGCTGAATATATTGCTGACGCGTCTAATTTCTTGTGCAGTACCTACAACTTACAGCAGATTTAATCATAACCCTGCTGAGAACAACTATTTTAAGGGTTCCAATAATGTCAGTGTGATTTCTATGATGGTCAGACTATACGTAGTGAACTAATAGATTTAAATTTCATTCCACACAGAGCTGACTTACCCCTTGTCCATGTGGACAAATTCACTATTGATGGCTGCCAAACAAATACTCATCAACGTAGCGTCGTCAACAATAAACTTTATAAAGTTGGCACTCTCTACCTTAGTCATTATTTCAACAACAACCGCAACCTATACGTCAGGTCGGGTACTTCTGGGACTAACATCGTAAATCTAACATAGGTTATGGTTGATTATCCGCTATAGAAAGCATGTTACAAAGCCTTTTTTAACTATCAGACACAAGAAGTAGATAGACAAAAGAGTGCTTCAGAGAAAATTTGATATCAAAAAACAACAACTCTGCCTATTGACCTCGACGAAACAAAGATAGCTATATCTCAAGTCCAACAAAGCTGGTGGAGCTGACTGCATTGCTGCCGAATTATCCATAACAGTAGGCGATGCCTTCTTGAGGAGTATTCATCAACTCTTCTTCAAAATATGGTCGGAAGAAAGCATGCCCGATGAGTAAAATTTCGACATAGTTTGCCCAGAAAGAAAGAAAGGAGATTCTCTGAATTGCGCCATCTACAGAGTTATCAGTCTCCTGAACACCATTTATATGATACTTTCTGTAGTATTATTTGAATGTCCCAAGTCGTTAGCCAAGAAGCTGATAGGTCCATACCGTTGTGGATCCAGACCAGGAAAGTCCGCTACTGAAAAAATATTCACATAACTGCAGATCTTAAAAAAATAAAAACAAGGAACTTCAAATCCATGCCTACCCACATTAATCGATTTATAAGCAGAAAAGAACTTTGCTGAGAAAATCTAGTTTTGGCTACTATGTCAAACATGTTTGTTTGTAAAAAATGACGATGGAGAATTCACGCTGCTCTATCAAGTTCGAAAAAAATCGTACCTATGCTTCTGATGTCAAAAAAGGTTCATAACAAGGTGACTTTTTCCAAGTCGTTCTGTAAAGAATTGTGCAAGACTTAATGGTCAATAGAAGCACAATCTACCAACGGAACGTTCAATTATTTGGAAACGCCGATGATATTGACATAGTTAGAAGATCAAAGCGTGATGACAGTGCCGCGTTTTTGAGCATTTCGACAGAATCGGAGAAGTTGAGTTTGGGATGGGATTTCTGGTCAATGAGAGTATGACAAATTATATGCTGTCATCAAGAAAGAGGATTAAACGACGACGTGTTAGACGAAACTTTAACATGGACACAGCTATAGTTTAGAAAATTATGTTGTCCTCCCCTTGCTACTCATCATTCCTGTTCGCATTTATGGTGTTTAGGTTTGAACCTTGTCAGGGCAAAATCAGAACGTCTTATGACGAGAAAAAAAAGTGTTAATTTTTGGTCCCGCATACAGCCCGAAAGGTCTTCGAATTCTATCCCAAAGGGACGGGCGTAGTAGATGAAGACCACAATTCAATGCACCAACTTTGCGTGCAAAACTGCAGACGGTTAGCTAGGGACCGAGCTGGCTAAAAACACATGTTGGTTAAGGTCCCGTTCCATTAGCCTCGGTGCACACTTGAGTCATTTTAACTCGCCGTGACGCACATTTGTGGATCATACAGTATCCACAAATAAATTGAGTAGTGCACACACACCTGTCTTGACGTTGCGTTGACACTATGGTTGCGTCTTTGAGTAGATTGTTTGTTATTGATGTATCAAATCGTTTCTTTTAAAGAACATTTATGTATGAAGCTTGTACCCAACAATTTCTTTATTTTTATAATCTTTCCTGCAATCCACGTTTGACTTACGGCAATGGAAGCAAAGTGAACTATACACAAAAAAACTCACATGGGTGAATTGAAATATTACAACGAGTTTTAATGACGCAAGTGTGTACCTGGGTTTAGATGCTTGGTAGCTTGCGGTAAAAAAGAATGGGCAGGTCCAGGTGACATAAGTGACTTGAAAGCCAGCAGTCACAAATTCCCTACCAATTAAGGCAGCTTTCTTGAAAAGTTGAATGAAAAGTTAATCAAGAAAAATCTCTATAACTATAAAGTCAAGTCTACTTATGTCAAACTGACAGCTGAACTTTATTACTCTGTGACTTATTTTTTGTTTTCTCTACAATTCACTTGATGTTTCGTGTAAAAGGGTTTATTTTCAAATTGGAAAAGGAATAAATAAGATTTCTTTAAAATATAAAATACAAGTCGAGATCGACTTGTAGCTTGCAGTTTTTCCACGATCAACTGAAAATAGAAGTTTGTGAAGTAAAGTTTAGTAACTAGTTGAATAAGTCAAAATTTAGGTTTAGTTTACTGCAGATGAAGTCCCTTGTATTGTCTGAACCTGCCCAACGTTTTCCAGATGAATCTTAACCGTAATGGATCGAATTGCCTGCACATTGAAGCCTTGATTATTCTCAAACTTTCGAAGAAAAACATTTTCTGATTTTTTATTTCAATAATTTTCAAACATAGTTCACCAAAATTTTACCACCTTAAATATCAAGAATAACTAAGGCAGACCCTTAAAAAACTCGAAAAGCCATAATTATAAAAAAAAATACATCTATTGCAAAATTCCTCATGAAACGATTTTTGCTAGCATTATCGCTGTGTTTTTTAAAAATGTGATGCAATTTTTGACTCAACACTGTTTGATTCATCGTGAACTATATCTCAACACTTTTCGGTTCGGCATTTAAATTTTTCTTTCGTGGGCTTGTTTGCTTAATAAAGGGGTTATTCCATATTTTTATTGAATACTTGTCTACCTGAAGCATTCCAACATTTTTATACTACGAGAGGTAAAGTTTTTTATTTTAATGAGTTCCTCAGAAGTCAAAAACACAATCATCTGAAAGTGAATTAAAAAGATCATCTTTTTTTATACTTTTTTCCGATTTGTGAAAAGTAAAAAACAGTAGACTAACTCATTGGACAATAATTATCACTCAAGAGTGTTCTAAAGTTCTAAAAGAGCATTCAACAAAGTACAATGTACTCTATAATTTTCACATGCACATGAGAGCGAAAAACGAATGAACGAATGAAGGAACAAACGTCATTTTACACATTTCAAAATGTCAATTTCATACCAAAACACATTTAAATTATATGAAACCAATTGGCACTAATGTAAGGATAATAAAATTTGTATTTTTTCTCCAAAATAAGACATTTTTTTAAAAACAATTTAGTAGTAACAAATTGCACTGAAATTGCTACGAACTGTCAAACTCTATTCGCGTTCCACATGCCATCCACACTGCAACGAATAAATTGTTCGCGCGGAACATAACCTCCCAATTATACCAATCTTGTTTTGTTTTTGTAAAATTTTGTAAGAGAAGTAAATTCTTGTCATGAAAAGTGTTTCTCAAATAAGCCGTTCGGACTCCTCAGGAATGGTTGGGAGTTGTTAGTTACTAGGAACTTGTTCTCAAAGGACTGTTGCAAAATATAATTTATTAATTTTCATCGAATGCAACTCTACGTCATAAACTATACATGTGCAGCCAAATTGGAACAACAAAAGGGATGTTCAATTCTAGGGCACCAATTCCTTGAGAATAGTGCCAACAAGAAACATAAGAAGCTGTATTGTTTAGAATTATTGTATAACCATTTAAATTATTATTATTCAAATGAGCTCAGATTTACGGGTATGATAATAGATCACAGATGAAATTGTAATAGTTAATTGCTTCGGTGATTCTTAGAATATTTTTATCTAAGGTATTTGCATATTTACTTTTTTCATTTTGTCCCTATCATAGGAAGGAAACAAATTAATTTTATATATACAATACTATGTAAGTGATTCAGAATCAACAATAGAATGAGTCAGATAAAAATAAATGGACCAAAATTTTGAATGATCATGCAGTTTATATTTGACCTGATAAGGTATGGATTGTTTATTTTTTTTTGAGAATCTGCTTGACCGCATTCAGAAACCCTTCAAAAAAATTACGTAAAATTTTGGGGGTCGGAGAATGTTCGAATTGTCTAAGAGCGATGATGGTGCAATGTAACATGGAAAAACTGCACGTGACGTAAAGATGATGCACGAAAGGTGAAAATTGTTTAACCTCCCTCGACAAATGAAGTATAAAGACATTTTGATATCTTAAGGTTTTTTTTATGAGCAGTCAGAGCTCAATGTATATCTCAATATCTCAAAGTTTAAGTTACGTCACTGTATAGCCCCTACAGATCGTTGTTTCATTTTCTCCTCCACTCACTTTCTATGCAGGCGGGACCATAGATCACGTGAATAACTTTTCTCTCGAAACGACCAGTCTATGTACATGCTTCTGCACCATATAGCAGGACGCGGATGATAAGGTTCTTATATAGCGACACTTTCGTCCTTCGAGAGAGGACTTTTCCACTAAATTGCTTTCTTAGCCCAAAGAAACAGCGGTTAGCAAAAGTATTTCTTCGTTTGATATCAGCGCTAGTGATGGTTTTTGTGTTCATAACGGATCCTAGGTAGATGAAGTCCTTAGTTGAGTCTGTAGATGGTGACGTTTTGACCGAAAGGTCTCGGCGTTGTAGGTCCTTTTTTGATGACATGACATGTACTTTGTTTCATTTTCAAATGGTAGACATGTGCATTCAAGAAGACACAAGCGTCTACAGGTTTTTCTCAAAACCCACCTCTGTCTTTCAATTCCTACTCTCACCTCCCCGCGGTGAACATCGGGTGCCTAGTACCTCAGCTGGAGATTGGGTTCTAACCCCAGTGGAAAGTAGTTGGGGGCAGCAAACGAGAGAGGGGGGAAAGGTGTTTCCACGAAGGCACCTCTCCTTATCCCGACGGCAGCAGAGGAATTTCCGAGATGGAATCAACGGTGGCGTCTAAAGTTCCAGTAAGGTTGAACTACTTAGTGAACACCTTATAGGGCTTTTGAGACTTATTCGGAGCCCGAGGCTATAAGGAGCGGTTTATCCAGCTCCCCGTCCTTGGAGTTATACTTAGGATCTGGCCCTCCAGGTTGGGGGTAGTACCGTTGGGGTGACATTAGTTGCGAAGCACCAACAAGCCTCGGATACGGACGGATCACTGTTGAAAACCCAGGCAAAGAAACTTCGGATCTGTACGTGGAATGTTAGGTTAGGTTAGACCACGTGCAGCCGAACAATTAGCGGAAGCCCTAAACTGCTGCAAGGCAGATATTACCGCCATCCACCGCCATACCGGGGCAAACGCAAACTAAAAGACTGCGATATATACTGCGGCGACTGCTACCGAGAACAAAGACAGCGTCTATTTGGTTGTGGATTTGTTGTTGGAACTAGACTTAGGCAAAAAGCCAAATATGCACGCATGCCCCAACGGAGGAGAAAGATGAAGACACCAAAGACATATTCTTCGAGCTATTGGATAAGTCATATGACCAGTGCGCTGGCTATGACATTAAAATTGTCTTAGGAGATTTTAACGCCAAGCTAGGAAGAGAAGTCATCTTTGGTGGCACAATCGGGAGATACAGCCTGCTCGACACCACCTCCGACAACGGATTCAAGCTGATCAATTTCACTGCGGGGCGAGACGTTCTGGTAGCTAGTACGCTGTTCACATCATCTCAACTTGCAACCAGATTGACCATATTACGATCGATGCACGACACTTCTCCAGCGTACAGGATATCCGAACTTTCCGAGGAGCCAACATTGACTCGGACCACTACCTCTTTGTAGCCAAGGTACGACCACGGATATCTCGGTCCAAGCCAAAACAAGGAAGTACTGTAAGAAGTTTCGACGTTTGACAGCTACAATAACAAGAGACTGCCATGTCCTTTTCCGATCGAGTCTCTAGTAATCTCTTAACGAGTCCTATGCTGCCTGCATCAAGCATTGAAAAATTGTGGCAACATTGCCTTGCAGCCATCAGAGATGCCGCCCAAATATTCACACTACGGCAGATCTTGGAAAAAACCCCAGTTACTTCAAATCGATATCCACCATTTATTTACTGATTTTAAAGCCGCGTATGACAGCATCTTTAGGAGAGAGCTCTACAGAGCAATGTCTAGTTTTGGCATCCCTGTCAAACTTATCCGTTTGTGCGGAATGACGATGGAGAGTGCACGGTGCTCTATCAAGAGCGTCTTAGAATGCTTCGAGAGAAAAATTCTTCGGGTGATTTTTGGTCCCGTATGCATAGATGGAGAATGGAGGAGAAGATATAACGACGAAGTCTACGGGCCGTGCAGCGACACTGACCTAGTTAACAGAATTAAAGTCCAACGGCTTAGATGGCTAGGACATGTAGAGCTAATGGACATCAATGCTCCAGGCCGGAAGGTCTTCGAATCCAATCAATACTGACGGCTTAGTAGAGGAAAACCGCGACTCAGATGGCGCACTCAGGTGGGTGAAGACCTCAACCAACTTGACGTGCGAAACTGGAGACAGCTAGCTAGGGACCGAGCTGGCTGGAGACGCATGTTGGTTGAGGCCCAGGCCCGCCCCGGACTTAAGCGCCATCTTAAGCAAGTAAGTAAGTAAGTAGGTAATTTGTTTTGCAGCCATTTACCACTTAACCAATTTTTGCCGCCTCTGATTCAATACTTGCAATTGCCCTTATTGACATCACACTAAGTTCTTCCGATTACGTCAATGTCGTCAGCAAATGCCAGTAAAGCATCAATTTGACAAGTTGTTTCCAACCTTTATAGAGCCGTGCGAATTCTCCGTGGTCATCCTGCAGGAACTGTAGAGTTTGGCAGGGATGCAAGAAGTAGACATGGCTCTGTATAGCTCGTCCCTGTAGGTGCTGTCAGATTCGGCCTTGAAATCGATTAAGAGATGGTGGGTGTCGATTTGATGTTCTTGGCTTTTTCCAGGATTTGCCGTAATGTATTCACATTCGATTGACTTTTGATTTAATCAACTTTGGATTTGTCTGGTCTTAAACCACACTAATAAGTGCCTATCAGAACGTTGACAAAGGGCTTTAGACATTCACATATTACCGTAGGTCTTGTAAGGATTGACAAGTAGACTGATTCCTCTTTAGTTGGTGTAGTTTAGAGTGTCCCCTTTTTTTGATATACTCTTTTACAGCTAGGTAAACTTAAAAAAGTAAGCTTTTATAGTGTTAAAGCCACAAGGTTTAGAATTCTGTTTCCATAGTCAGAAAAGATGCTATTCAACTAAGCTTTGGAACTGTGACACTAATTTCATTAAATTCAATAAATCGAATTGAAAAAAGTTGAACATTTACGCTTTATGCTGTCTTAATTCATACAAATGTTTGCTGCATTCATCGAACCACACATGCGTTTTCTTAGGATTACTCTAATTTCGATTCCTTGAAATGTATCTTAATGGCAAAATTATAACCCCTTTAGAAAACAATAGAACACATAAACATATACTTACAGAGCATGTGGGATGTCGTAGGTTCCTTGGGCCACATAAGCAGATTGATTCCTAAAATTAAGAAACAAAATTCAATGTAATCCATCTTTATTTTTAAAATAATTAAATAAATTAATTAAGTTGGACAGGTTCGGACAACATAAGGGACGTCATTTGCAGTCAACTGTATTATTTGAACATACATTTTGACTAGGCAACTAGGTAGTTAGTTTTTCAAATGTCGGAAACTCCTAACTCGGAACTTTACTTCACTAACCTCTTCATTCAATTGATCGTGGAAAAAAACTACCAAAACTTAATTGTCTGCAAAACATCTCGCCTTGTATTTTGTATTTTAAAGAAATATAAGCAAACCTTTCCTTTTTGTAACATTTCGTTTGGGTATATTTGAAAAGGAACATTATTATTTCACTTCACAACAGTAATGAATTAATTTCGATTACAAAGATGAAATGTAGTTTAGTTGAACTTCTCAAGTAAAAAATGAAAGTGAATCGAAAGTAAATACTGAATCAAAGCGTTAAACTTGTCAGCAAATTTTCCGTGTCATTGAAGTGGTTTTTGGTAAACCACATTTTTTGATTTTTGGTCTCAAGTTAACACAAACAAAGCGGATGGTTTCCCAACTCGTGAACACGAAACGTATAGCTGCTGTGAAAAACAGTGATTTTCTTAATTTATCCCGCAAACACTAAGCGATTGGACTTGCGACTTGTTAATTGCGAACTGGAAATTGCAATCGTTTGAAGTCAAACGGAAGATCAGTCAATCAGAATCTTTGGTATTCGAGGAATACATACATTTTCACGTGCGTACTTTCCGTTAGTTCCCTTAATCAAATTCGGCATAAGTCTTTTCACCACAAGTCGGATACCGTTGCCAAGCCGCGGTGGATTTAAACTACGCAATATAACAATAACTGGACCAACTTTGAAATGCAAGTTATGTAATGGAAACCCTGGTAACTCCAGAGAGTTCAAAAACTCCGTTGAATAATTTACTACATCATCGGGATTTGTTATGAATTCAACGGATTTGTATGAATGGTAAAATTCAGTGCGTGTGCATCATTATTCTTCGCAGCGAGAATTGCTCGTTGACTTAACCAGTTATAATTCTGATAATTCTCACTAATGTTTGGGAAAACATTTTCAATAAGAGCTAATTGAGAGTCTGCAAGTCTTCAAAAGTCTTTGGTAAGAGTAATTAATCCAGTTGACAATTGTTTGGAAAATTGTGCAGCACTTTGACCAATTTGGCGTTGAACTTTCATATTAGTGGTTAGCGATAATGTTTTTACGTTATTCCACAAAATTGGTGCTTTCAGGCAAGCATTCAATTCATCTGCAGGCGTTCCAAGGGACTTACTGGCAACGTATGCCTGAAATCGCCTTCCAACAATATCGTCAAGCCACCAAAGATGTTGTTACTTCGTCAAAGATTCTTCAGTGTGAAGTTAAGTGCTTCAAGTGATTTCTTATGTGCGCCACTGTGCACTCATCTCAAAGTATAAGCTTGCACTGCATCAACAATTTTCCCATTGCACTTAATCGGGAAATATTGCATATTGAAGTATCAATTGTATTCCTTCAAGAGTAATTCTTGTCATGAAAAAGTGCTTTCTCAAATTAGCCGTTCGGATTCGGCCTAAAATTGTAGGTCCTTTCCATTCCTGATAACAGTACTCGCACACAGGAATGCTTGAGAGTTGTAAGTCACTAGGCTCTGGTTCTTCATGGACTGTTACGCCACCTGATTTATTTATTTATTTGATGCATCGTGCATCGATCGATATGTTTGACTAAAATAGGTTCATAAAAGTAAGCTTTGGTTTAGAATATAGGGCCCTTAAAACGTCAACAAATTTAAAAATGTTCAATTCCGCAAATTGGAACTTTAACAATAGCTTTCTATAGGAAGCTAAACGGAGTTCATCGTTTTTCTGTTAAAATTTTTGCTGAATTTTGTCTGCTATAAACCTCACGGAGGCCGAAAAGTTTAAAACAAATGCAAAACCCTGGAAATCGGTTCGTGTGTTCTGGAGTTATAGCGTCTGGAAGGAAAACCCGACTTATTTTTATAGATTACGCATTTAATAGAATTTTGAAGAAAATAAATCACAGAGAAATAAAATTCAGCTTTCAGTTAAATGAAAAATTATGATTAGCTGTCATTTTGACATACATAAGTAGAACTGACTTGATAGTTGAGGAGATTTTTCTTCACTAACGTCCAATAAAGTTGCCTTAATTGAAAGGTAATTTTCAGACAACTGCTAGAATTTTGCCTAACTATCATGTCCCTTTTGTCGTATTTTTTATTTTTTTTATCACTTTGTTTTTCTATTTCGTTTTAAAGGGTTATCCATTTTGCGGTTTTAAAATTAAACATAAAAAAGAAGCTAGGATGCGACCCACACTGATAACTTCCCATACCGTCTATGGATTTGTCTTGCTTAACAGTTTGTAGGGTTGGGTTAAGAAAGTTGTTAGTTGAATTATTCTTAACAATTTTTAAATTACCAACAATATTATTCATATAAAGAAATAGTTAAGTTTGAAAATCTAGTTTTGATAAGTAGATTTTTAGTCGAAAACAAATTTTTACCAATAAATTTAAGTAGCATTTGTAAAATTTTTACAAATTGGATGAATGACATTAATTTGACATTTATCAAGGATCAAACATCCATTTTTACCAAATTTGCGGACGGACTGTTAGATTCTTATAAAAAAAAGTACTGAATATCGAAAATAATACTTTCTGTAAAATAAAAAAATTGAGTCGAATGTAAATTTTTACCAAGTTTTGGTATTGTTTTTTTTTAAGGTTTTTTTTAATTTTTGTAAAAACACTATTTTTTATAAGTTAAATTTAGTTGGAAGCCATAATCTCAAATTTTTGCAAAGATATTTGAGTCGAAAATCAATTTTTACCAACTTTTGTTAAATTTTCTTTGAAATTTTTTTTTATAAAAAAAAATGTCAATTTAATTTTTCTCAAAATTTTACCAGATGTTATAGTGGTTCTTTTCTTTGCACAAAATTATTTGGATATAATCACATTTTTTATTCGTAAAATTTTTGAGGTGACAAACATTTTTTTCCAGTTTTTTTATTTATAAAAAAAAACCGTTAATTAGATTTTTTTCCAAAAAAATACTGGTTTGGTGAGATATTTAGGGTTAACCAAAATGTTCACCTCTTTTTCACCAGTTTCGAGCTCCAAGTTGGGTGAGGTCACTTTCTACTTGTGGGCGCCACCTGATCCGCGATCTTCCTAAACTGCCTGGTCTGTGGGTGTGGATTCAAAGACTTTTCGGGCCGGAGCATTGGTTTCCATGCGCTCTACGTGACCCAGCCATCTTACGTGTTGGACTTTTACCCTTCTGGCTAAGTCTACGTCTACGACGCGTCGTTGCTGTACAGCCCGTACAGCTCGTCATTCTATCTTCTCCTCCACTCCCTTTCGATGCATACGGGACCGTAGATCACACGAAGAACTTTTCTCTCAAACCGACCCAAGGTGCTTTCATTCGCTTTTGTCATAGTCCATGATTCTGCAACGTATAGCAGGACGGGGATGATAAGGGTCTTATATAGCGACACTTTGGTCTTTCGAGAGAGGACTTTTCCACTCAATTGCTTTCTTAGCACAAAGAAACAGCGGTTAGCCAGAGTTATTCTTCGTTTGATCTCAGCGCTGGTGTTATTTTCTGCAGTACCTTCTACCAGCTACTCCCTGTTTTGCCTTGGGCATGGAAACCCGAACTGCTATCTTGGTTACAACGCATAGTGGTCCGAGTCGATGTTAGCTCCTCGGAAAGTTCGTACATTCATGATGCTGGAAGCGTGTCTGGCGTCGATCGCAATATGGTCAATCTGGTTGACGGTAGATTGATCTTGAGAACTCCAAATTTCTTTGTGTATGTTGAGGTGTGGAAAACGCGCACTGGCTGCCATGACGTTTCACCCCGCAGAAAAGTGTATGAGCCTGAATCCGTTGTCGGAAGTGTTGTCGTTCAGGTTGTTTTTCCCGATTATTCCACCAAAGATGTTGGCATTAGAACCACCCAGGACAATTTTAATATTGTAGCTTGGACACTGATCATATGTTTTGTCTAAAAGCTCGAAGAATATATCCTTGGTGTTGTCATATTTCTCTTCTGTGGGGGCGTGAACACATATCAGGCTAATGTTGACGAATTTCGCCTTGATTCGGATGGTCATGAGTCACTCGTTGATGCACCTATAGCTCAAGATTTCTTGCCTAAGTCTGGCTCTAATGACAAAGCCGCATCCAAATAAGCGCTGTTGGTTTTCTCGGTAGCAGTCACCATAGTAAATATCGCAGTTTTTCTTACGGCAGCGATATTTTTTCAATGGTACGAGCGAAACGATATGCACAGGTCTTGCAATATCTTCAACCAATTCAGTGTCTTCAAATTTCTGCACAATTTTCACAATTGCTTAAGTAGTTGGACGATTATGAAAAATATTATCTCCTCTTAAAGTACGATATGTGGCTGTGGCAGAATCACCATTTTTGTAGTTGATTCTAAAAATTTCCTTCAACTGAAAAAAATGTTTTTAACAACTTAGTACTAGTTTTTGCTTGTGTACATTTATACTTGAACTTCAAAATATTAGCCTCCATATCCATCCGTCTAAATAAGTACATACGTACCTATATGTTTTATTTATGTTTTCTTTCCCAAACTTAAAGCTTTCCTTTTCTTAAGAGGCAACATTCGAAATGAGCAAACAAGTGAAAGTGAAAATCGATAAACTAAATTAAAAAGAAATAGACTTGTAGGTTGAGGTTATGTACGTCTGATAACTTCCCGAACCCACGCTATATTTTCGAAAAAAGGGCTACATAACCTCACCACTACTATCATCGATTTAGAAGACTAAACGAAAAAAGTTAAAATCTCAAGATGACGCTCCGAGGTGGTATGTAAAGAGAAAACTTGTAAACAACCTTTCGTATATATGATTACGTTATCCTTATTTACCTAACCTACCCTAGATTAAGCTGAATCATCGCCTTATATCACAAAATTCTTATAGTTACGTGGCTACCAAAAGCATGCGCTAAAGCTCGAATATACATATAAATAAAATTATGTAGGTTTTTTATAAAAAAAAAGGACGCGTATCAAAACAAAAGTTTGCCGACATTGTTTGTAAACAAACTGTACACAAAAATCGTTAAAGCAGTTTTCTGAATGGAAGAAGAAGAAATTTGTTTTAACATAACTTACATAGAAGTTTTTTGAGGTAATGTAAAAGGCTATACTAGTATCAACAGGATATTTCTTCACGGTACATTAGATTCTTGCAAGAAGAAGTTAGATGGGCGATATGTACACTGCCAACCACTAGGATGAGGCCACAGATTTTAGAAACGTTGGAATTTCCAAATATCAAATAATGAACTACTAAAGCATCTTGCACATGAGCTGCGAACTGTGCATGTTCGCATATTTTGACTCTTCTTTTACATGAGCTTTTTTCTATTCGCAGAAAGCTACGAATTTTCAATTTATAATTAGCCTTTCCAACAAACAAAACAAGGGTGGTATAATTTTGAGGTTAAGTTAAGCGCGAACAATGGCTGCGTTCAATCTCAGACAGATAGGGTATCCGGATACCTTTTTGTTAGTGTTTTAAGTGTAAAATAACAGCTGATTAAAAACAGCGGAGATGTCAAAAAAGGAATCCAAAGGTATCCAAGAATTTGTGGGGTATGTAGGTACCTGACAGAACAGCTGATTCAACACATGGTTGAATTTCAAGAAACTTGAAAATTGATTTCAGCTTTTTGTGTTTGTTGGTAAACAAAAGGATAAAAAATGTTAGTTTTTTGCCTCCGAATTTTAGAAGGTAATAATGATAATTTTTTTAAGCTTCAAAATTGACTTATTTTGATCTCGTTTTGTACATGACCAATTCGCTAGGTCTTATCTCCAGTCGAGTATCAAGCATTCTGAAGTTGAAGAGTCTCATCCTTTTCCAGAGGTAAAACAAAATATAGGTAAATATACACTGCCAATCACTAGGATGAGGCCACATATTTTTCAACCGATTTTCGTTCTTTATACCTGCTGGAAATTTCGTACCAATAAAAATTTACTACATTTGAGTAGGTAGATATTTTCTTTAAAAAAAGTTATAAAATTAAGGGGTTAAATAGAAAAAACAGTTGGAATTTCCCTACATTAATTAAAGAGCTACTTAAAAACAGTATGAAAGAGTGCGTCACTTGGATGAGGCCACATGAAAAATCTTATAAAATATCAAAAAAATGAAAGAAATGTTTACAGGTTTTGGTTTTCAAACATTTATTTATTAAGTTTTTCTCAATTAATAAATAGTATGCCCCCCATTTTTCGATATGACCTCTATTAGACGGTTTGGAATGGAATCATAAAGTTTTTTTAAATAGTCAAGTGAAATCTCGTCCCAGGCATCACGGATAGCTTCAATTAAGGAGTCCTTGTCTTCAAATTGTCTACCGCCTTCATAAACTTTTCGAGATAGCCATGCCCATACGTTTTCGATTATGTTCAAGTCCGGTAAATAATGTGGCCATGGCAAAAGCTCTCTGTCTTGTTGGAAAATCCAAGGCAGAGGTCCAAAAATATTTTTCATCTTTGGAAATGAGCGTTCCAACAAGTATTTGTAGCTGTTTCCGTTCATTGTTAGAGAAAGAAACTCAAATTCAATTTTGCCATAGTAGGTGATAGCTCCCCACACCATAACACCTGATGTACGGCTGTGATGTCTTCCCAAAATTAGTTCATCTTTTCTTAAATTATGGAAATAAAAGTTGTAACCATAGGGGCCGTCAAGGCTAAACTTTTTTTCATCCGAAAAGACGACGCGTTTCCATTGACTGCTCCAAGAGACATGTTCTGTTGCAAAGTTCATTCGCAGCTCCTTGTGTACTTGCTTTAGAACAGGTTTCTTTTTGAGTTTTCTTCTCTGGATAGTACCATCTTTTCTTATTATCCTTCGGACTGTAGCTGATTGTGTAGAATTTGATGCAAGGCTGTGCGTCCTTTTTGGTTTTTTCCATAGTTTTGAGGATCAGCAAGATAGTTGTTTACAACTGTCTTACTTCTGTTCAGCTTCCTTGCTATTTCTCGGCTTGAGAGTCCCATTTCCTTGAAAGCATCGATTTGTCCTCTTTCTGCTACTGTCAACGTCTTTCCGGAACCCATTTGTAGTTGAAATTTAATAAAAATAGTTATTTGTAAAACGTTCTTAAATATTGTAACCCAAATTTTGAAAAAAATTGCTGATCTGAACTTCTACAACGAAATATTCGCAATGGCCTCATCCTAGTGACTCACTTTTTTATATCCTCTTTAGGTAGCTCATTCATTAATGTAGGGAAATTCCAACGGTCTTTTCTAATTAACCCTATGATTGTATCACTTTGTTTTAAGAAAATATGTACCTACTCGCATGTAGTAAAATTTTCCGGGTTAAACAAATTCCAACAGGTATCGGACCGAAAATCGGTTGAAAAATATGTGGCCTCATCCTAGTGATTGGCAGTGTATATTAATCTTGTGGAAATAAATATATTTAACTTTTTTGTTTTTATGTATTAAAGTCGGCAGATTCGGACAGGAAAGGTAAGTTATTCTTTCAGATGACTCAAAACCCCAAAGAAGAACCACTCTATTTCCTTTTTTAAGGTTGGGAACATACATGCATTCTGCTCTTCTTGGTGGAGTGCAGCTCCGAGACCCGAAAACTCGGTGAAGACCAAGAAATTGCAAAAGTTCTTGAAGAACTCGGGTCAATTTTTGATAAGGAATTAGAAATAAAATTAAAGAATATGAAAAAGCGCTACAACATTATCATAGACAATAACAAGAAAACGTCAACTGGTCGAGGGCGAATGAATTGGCTATACTTTGAGATGTTGGCTGAAATTTACCTCAACGAGGCACAAGTTAGTAATACTGAAACAATAAGTTCCCTTGTGTCATCCTCTGGGTTCTATCCGAGTTTATCTCTTATTTATTAAATTGTTGCGCACCTGTCAATTCATCATTGTCCAACGAATCAGATAAATTATCCATTAAATGTTTTATCTTACAACAATTAGGACTTCGAACCTTAAATGTTTCTCTGCTTTTTGTGAACAGCTGAAAGTTGTTTTTATTTTTTGACAGCTATCTCAATACAGCTATCCAACTCGTTCAAAAAGGTATCTAAAAATTTACCTATCTAAAGCATTATTCACATGAGCACGACCAACAACCAATGAATAAACGAATATTCGTCGATTTTGACATTTCTTTCACATGAGAATTTTTAATTCGTCGTGAATGGCTTTGACCACCGAAACCAAAACAAGAATGATTTTCTTAGGTTAAGTACGCGCGATTATTTTATTCGTTGCGAGTGTGGATAATGTGGAACGCGAATAAATTTTGACAGTTCGTATCAACTACAAATTTTTTCGCGACGAATAAATTGTTTTCTTAAATTTAAGTATGCATCATAAATAAAATAGAAACTACATATATTGCTATAGTTTTGTTAAGAATTTGTGTGGAAATGTATATAAACTCACATTTTGTAATTCATTCGTCGTTCGTTGGTCGCGCTCATGTGAATGCTGCTTAAGATACCCTATACAACACGAGACTGAACACAGCCAATTTATTCGTTGCAGTGTGGATGATATGTGGAACGCGAATAGAGTTTGACAGTTCCTAGCCACCACACTGTAATTCGTTACTACCAAATTGTTTTTACAAAATTGTCTTGTTTCAGAGAACAAAATACAAATTTTATTATCCTAACATAAGTTTCAATTGGTTTCTTATAATTTAAATGTGTTTTGTTTCAAATTGACTTTTTGAAATGTGTAAAATCACGTTTGTTCGTCCATTTGTTCATTCGTTGTTCGCTCTCATGTGCAAGGCCCTTCAAACCTCGTATAAAAAGATGCTTCACTTGGATAAGGCCAATGCGAATTTTTCCGTGTAGAAGTTTGTTAGCTTTGCTATCTTTTAAAAACGTTTGTATGGAATATCCATAAGAGTGTTGAAAACGCATGGGCTTCGAATGACTTTTACAGCTACAGAAACTACAAAAATAAGAGTTTAAGACTCTCAGGACGTGAAATAGTAGGGACAAGGTGACTTAACAGAAGCAAGAAAGTTCTAAGCATTCACAATTCTGATACACAAATAAATGGGAAAATCAAAATTCCCCTCTACCAGCTACTAAAACAACGGCCCAAAGCTGAGCATCAGCCAAAAAAAGAACGATTCAAAAGACCAAGGAGGCGGAAAAAAGAAGAAAACAAGAGATCGAAATGCTATTTCCCGATAAGCTTGGTCTTGATGTGGATAAACTAAAGCACGACTTTGGAAACACTAATGACGGAAACACTGCAAGAAGATTTTTTGAAAAGTCAGATGCAACCGCTCGAATAACTGGAGTTAAAGGAGAAGTTATGATAATGCTCAAAGTAATATTGAACGTTTTGAATTGCAGAGAAATAGTGAATAAATTTGGGGGGTATACTAAGAAAACGGCAAAGCTTTTAAAACAAAAGTATCCTGAAAGACTAGACTACTCACACTTACTGTATACAAGATATTGGTTCATCGGCAAAATATCATTGAATATCAATCACTACAACTTGGAGAACTGTCCGAAGAAGTCCAGGAATCCAAAAATGAAGATATCAGAATACTTGTAAAGTTTCAAGGATGCGGCAGAATGAGGACCTATTTAACATGATTGCAACCTCTTTGGATGCACTTATTTCTTCCTGAAAGAACGATACTCTAAAGAAATGATGAGTTTATTACACATTTCCCCGGACTTGGATGATAGTTTTCAAGAAATTAAGAGTTTATATATTAATTTGTTTTGTTTTTATTTCTTTTTCCACTGTTTGACTTTTGGTATATCACCAATCAAAATTACATTATGTATTCTTGAATACTGGAAAATAAAAAAAATGCCTTACAATTAAAAAAAATGCTTTTTTTCTTACCTTTTTACTCGAATTTTTTCCCTTCTCTTTTTGCTCTTCTGTTTCAATTCACTCAGATTACTTAAAAAATTGATTTTGACGGTTGCATTTTATTTCACCTTTGTTAAAACTTTTTAAATACACATTTCTGAAACACCTTGCAAACAGTTTTTTTTGAAAGTCACAATTTTTATAGCCTTGGAAATTTCTTTGAAGATAAAAAATGTAAGCAATATCTTCATTCGCTTAGGAGATATGATTTTTGCAACCAAAAAAGTCAAAGCGGGCCACTGTGCGGCCCACAGCTAATATTTCCATGATCTGAGAAAGGATGATCATTTTTGGACCTCTGCGTTGGATTTTCCAAAAAAACAATAATCCCATTCACACTTCGAGGGTTGTTAGAAATTGAATTCAATGAGAAGACGTTGAACGTTTTGACTTGGCTTTTCCATAAAGTTTATGGAAGTAGCAGACAATTTAAAGATAAAGATACATAACGGGTGATTTTTTTTAGGCTAGGATTTTCATGCATTAGTATTTGACAGATCACGCGGGATTTCAGACATGGTGTCAAAGAGAAAGATGCTCAGTATGCTTTGACATTTCATCATAAATAGACTTACTAACGAGCAACGCTTGCAAATCATTGAATTTTATTACCAAAATCAGTGTTCGGTTCGAAATCCGAAAATCCGCTTTTTTATCGACAAATTTTGTTCAGCGATGAGGCTCATTTCTGGTTGAATGGCTACGTAAATAAGCAAAATTGCCGCATTTGGAGTGAAGAGCAACCAAAAGCCGTTCAAGAACTGCCCATGCATCCCTAAAAATGCACTGTTTGGTGTGGTTTGTACGCTGGTGGAATCATTGGACCGTATTTTTTTAAAGATGCTGTTGGACGCAACGTTACGGTGAATGGCGATCGCTATCGTTCAATGCTAACAAACTTTTTGTTGCCAAAAATGGAAGAACTGAACTTGGTTGACATGTGGTTTCAACAAGAGGGCGCTACATGCCACACAGCTCGCGATTCTATGGCCATTTTGAGGGAAAACTTCGGAGAACAATTCATCTCAAGGAATGGACCGGTAAGTTGGCCACCAAGATCATGCGATTTGACGCCTTTAGACTATTTTTTGTGGGGCAACGTCAAGTCTAAAGTCTACAGAAATAAGCCAGCAACTATTCCAGCTTTGGAAGACAACGTTTCCGAAGAAATTCGGGCTATTCCGGCCGAAATGATCGAAAAAGTTACCCAAAATTGGACTTTCCGAATGGACCACCTAAGACGCAGCCGCGGTCAACATTTAAATAAAATTATCTTCAAAAAGTAAATGTCATGGACCAATCTAACGTTCCAAATAAAGAATCGATGAGATTTTGCAAATTTTATGCGATTTTTTTTAAAAAAAAGTTCTCAAGCTCTTAAAAAATCACCGTTTACTTATTAGAAGCTTTTTGTGATTTCTGTATCCTTACAAAATCTTATTGAGGTTATATTCAAAAATGACGAATGAGTCTTAACTTATGTAAAAAAAACGTTATAAATATGTATATGTTGTTAAACCATAACCATATTTTTTTATATTGTTAATGATAAACCCTTCCCTTTACAATGAACGGATATCCGCATTTATTTCTTATATAAACTGAACATTCTATAATTTGTGGATAACTAAGTGAATTTCGAACTATATAGAATGAAGTAAAATGGTTTTTAGTGATTTCAGCAATCTTTTGACAACATTTTACACAGTTTTATTAGTCTTTACGCTCTTATCTTTACGTTTTGACCACCTTTTCCTCAATGGTATGTAGTAATCATTTAGTCATCTCATCTTTTTCCTTAATGTAAATGACATTGACGTGGTTATTAAACATTGTCATTTTACGAAACCGTGATCTTACTTCTTATTATAGAAATAATTTATAAAGCCAACTCAGCATACGATATATATTTAGTTACGAAATACTTAGTCGTAACCAGACAAAATTCCAAATTTTTGCATAGAATCTGTTAGAGTTTAAAGAATTAAAACAGTCCACGATTTAACAACGTTATAAAATCTGTACTTTATTCAAAGAAGTATATATTGAGAGTGATTAATATAACATAAGAAAAAAGCAAATACTCTAGAATTGCATTGCTATATAATAGACGTGAATTTAGACTTTTATAAACAGCGCACAGTAGTGCTTAAAAGTTATGAATTATAACAGTCCCCCTCAATGCAATTATCAAAAGCTACATAAGCAACATTTTAAATTTTAATATTTGATTCCCATTAAAGTTGAAAGCTTCTCGTGTTTTTTTCTGGTCAGATTTTTTGTAAAGATATCTGCGATCATCTCAGATGTCGGGGTGTACTTCATCTCAATCAAACCATCTTCATACAGTTGACGCACAAAATGATATCGAATGTCTATGTGCTTGCTTCGAGGATGAAATACAGGGTTTTTTACAAGCTGCTGTGCACCTAAATTATCAGAATGGATTAAAATAGATTTAAATGATACCTTTTCATATTGGAATTCATTTAACAAATTCCGAAGATACGATGCCTCTTTAGACGCCTGCGAAAGAGCCATATATTCCGCTTCTGTGCTGCTCAAAGCGACAGAAGTTTGTTTCTTCGATTCCCATGATACTGCTCCACCTCCCATCAGGAAAACAAAGCCGGTATTCGATCGACGGTCATCAATATTACCAGCCCAATCTGCATCTACGTATCCAGTAAGTTTGGTTGGTGTTCTTTCATAAGTAAGCTTGGCATTGATGGTCGTCATTAGGTATCTCAAGAGATGCTTGGCTGCTACGAAGTGCTCGGTATACGGTTCTACGTTGAACTGTGAGAGTTTACATACAGAGTACATTATGTCAGGACGGGTTGATACCGCAATGTAGAGAAGTGCTCCTATCAACGACTGATACTTCGTTGAATCTATGCGTTCTCCTCCACTATTATTACCTTTCACTAATTTCATGCCGGGGTCCAAAGGTGTATATCGGGGTTTACTTTCCAATAAGTTAAACTTCATGGTAAGTTCCTTGATATATTTTTGTTGATGGATTTCGATTTGATCACCTTGCCTTTTGATTTGAATGCCCAAGTAATAACTCAGCTCACCTTTGTCCACAATGTCAAATTCAGAGCCGATCAGAGACTTGACAGATTTCAAATCTTCATAGTTTGATGCAGCAATTATCATATCATCAACGTATATGCCAACAATACATAACACATTACCATTACATTTTGTGTAGACACACGTATCGCCATTACAACGCCGAAAACTGAGTTTTTGCATTGTGTCATTTAGTTTTCTGTTCCATTCTCTTCCTGCTTGCTTTAGCCCATAAAGGGATTTTTTAAGTCTGCATACTCGATTAGGGAACTGCGGATCAACAAATCCTTCTGGTTGATGCATGAATACAGTTTCTTTCAAATCACCATGTAAGTAAGCTGTTGTTACATCGACATGGTGTAAATGAAGATCGAACTGTGCAGCCATAGCGATTAGAAGACGAATTGTCGAATAGCGAAAAACAGGGGCGAATGTCTCGTAATAATTGATCATATATTTTTTGTGAACAGCCTTTTGCAACCAGGCGGCATTTATAACGATCTATAGAACCATCTTCGTTATGTTTAATGCTGTAAACCCACCTGCATCCAATTATCTGGCAGTCGTCAGGAGGGTCAACCAATTCCCACGTTCCCATCAATGAGAGTGCATCAAACTCAGCTTTCATAGCTTCTCTCCATAGGTTATTTTCGGGGTGGTTGATTGCTTCAGTAAAAGAACAGGGAATGGACATACCTTCTTGAACAGCGTTGATGGCCTGCTGGTTAAATTGCTTTGCTGGACGGCCAACCTTTCCAGTCCTTACGATTTTCGGACGACCAGGTAAGTTTTTTGTCTGGGGTGCGACACTGGAACACGATGTTGTTGGCTGTTGGGACAGTTCCAGTTCTTCTTTCTCTGCCTTCATTGGATGTTCTTCGTTTGATTCTGTCACATTTTGAGACAATGAATCTAAATCTGTGTCTAAAAAATCATAAACGTTAGGACTCAATTCTTTATCGTTTTCAAAAAAATGAACATCACGACTCTTGACAATTTTACCTGTAGCCATGTCTAGTAACCGATAGGCTTTTGACTCATCGGAGTAGCCAACAAACGTATAATCCTTACCTTTTGCCTCAAACTTTGACTTGCCAGGTTGCTTCATTAAAACTACTGCCTTGGATCCGAACACACGAAAATGACTAACTGAAGGTTTCGCACCACTCCAGACTTTATAAGGTGTTTTATTACCCAAGACTTTTGTTGGACATCGATTTCGCAAATAAGCAGCAGTGCATATCGCCTCAGCCCATAAAGTTTCAGGAAGAGATGAACCTATGAGCAAACATCTTGCCATCTCCACAAGTGTCCGATTTGCCCTTTCGGCCACACCGTTTTGCTGCGGTGTGTGAGCTACAGTTAACTGCCTCCTTATCCCGTTATCTTTTAAAAAATCAGAAAACTGATTGGAAACGTACTCTGCTCCATTATCGCTACGGATCATTTTAATTGCTCGCCCTGTCTCTCGCTCTACATCCTTCTTGAATTGCTTAAAAATTCCAAGAACCTCGTTTCTTCTTTTAATGATATAGATGTACATTTTACGTGACTTGTCATCAATGAAGCTCACAAAATAGCTACCACCTCCATCGGTCCACAGATGTCTGTATGGACTAAATCAAGGATTCCCTTACTCCTGCTGAGTGATTTCTTAGGAAATGGTTGTTCGCTAATTTTGGCCTTTGCACAAACTACACATTCAAGATGATTTTCACTACCAAGCTTGAGACCTAGGACCATATTCTTCGTAGAAAGTTGTTTTAAGCTGCTTCCATTCAGATGCCCGAATCTTTCGTGCCATCTATTAAAAGAACTTGGATTCATTTCCTGAGTCCTCAAACTAAATGCTAACTCATGGCTCACACCACAAACAACGTACAAATCTTGACGTTTTTTAGCTTTTAAAACTACTTTATTGTTTTGGCCTCTTACAATTCCAAAATCTCTACCAAATTCAACTGCATGCCCACTAGCCGTAATCTTACTCACTGATAAGAAATTCCCCCTCAATTCGGGAATAAAGAAAACATTTCTCAGCGTTACGTCACAATCATCAGTACTAATTCGAACCGTTCCTACTCCACTGGATGTAACACACACATCTGTTGGGAGTTCTACTGGTGTCCTAGGAGCATCTTCTAAAGACGAAAACAGATTTTTATCACAGCACATATGAGATGTGGCACCGCTGTCTATGCACCATTCGTTTCTACCCAAAACTCCATTTCCATAGGCAGTATTAGAAACTATGCCAAAAGCTGCCTCGTTCCGGTTGCTCATTGATGCGGTGCATTGAGAAGCGAAATGACCTCGAACACCGCATTTAAAACATTTGCCACGTTTGTTTAGTTTTTTGTCCAAATTGCCTTTTTTTGAGTGTTGAACTGGACCTAGCTTTGATTTTGCTCTTATAGCTAACACATGCTGACTACTGCTACTCACGTGCTCTTTGTCCCTATCATTTCTCCTTTGTTCCTCCTCTGTCAATTTAACCTTTAGAGAAGCCAACGTGGGCAATCTATCGCGACTCTCAATAGCTACTATAAAATTCTCGTAATCATCAGGAAGACTACAAAGCAGCATTATGGCAAGTAACTCATCTGGCATCTTAACATCGATCTCATAAAGCTTCTCAACAGTAAGGCAAAAATTATTGATATGGGCAGACATAGATTGCCCTTCATGCATTTTATTTGATTATAATTGCTTGAATAAACTTACTTGTCTGGCTGGTCCAGATGGCTTATGAATCGATGCAAGAATGTCCCATGCCTGCTTTGAACTTCTGCTCTGCTTTACGTGAATGAGCTCTGATGGTTTCACGCTGAGTAGGATTGTCGAAAGCGCCTTACTATCCGATTTGTCCCACTTGGTTTTTTCCTCCACAGTAGCATCTTCCTTGAGTTTGGTCTCACCGCTAACGTACTCCCAGAGATCACAATGCACGAGCACGCTCTTCATCAAAACCTCCCATGAACAGTAGTTATCTTTATCAAGTTTCTCTATTTGATATAATGATGCCATGATTTTTAATTTAAGAAAATAAGTGATATACGACAAACGCAAAAAATTATTTTGAAACTAATTGAAATAAAACTTTTAATTTAGATAGACTTTTGTTCATAAAAAAAATGTGACCTGGGCCCATAACCTGTTAGAGTTTAAAGAATTAAAACAGTCCACGATTTAACAACGTTATAAAATCTGTACTTTATTCAAAGAAGTATATATTGAGAGTGATTAACATAACATAAGAAAATAAGAAAAAAGCAAATACTCTAGAATTGCATTGCTATATAATAGACGTGAATTTAGACTTTTATAAACAGCGCACAGTAGTGCTTAAAAGTTATGAATTATAACAGAATCTTTAAAAGATCCTGAATCCAAAATGAATGTTTTTGAATCATCAGTTAAAACAAATTCTTTCCCTGGTTAAACTAACACATTTCTTTTCTAAGGAAATTGACCAGAAGCCAGACTTAGTAAAGTTTTATCTCGAAGAAACATTACATTGCATCCATCTTTTCTAAAGATACCTGAAGAGTTGTGGGTAGCCTCTCCAGCTGAGTCCTTGGAAGTATTGACGCTTAGAACTCCAAACAAAAATCTTCCAGGTTCGGATACTACCAGTAATGCTATTAAAACTACAAGACATAGCAGTAACATGTCTGGAGTCCATCTTCAAAGGATGCCCCTATCTCAATCATGTACCGTAAACATGGAGCCAGACATAAGTAGTTTTTTATCCCGAAAGTTGGTAGGCGTGGCCATGAATAAGCAAAGGATTTTCGGCCAATTAGCTTGTCCACTTTTGCGCTTAGGACACTGGACGTATGTCAGAATTTCGGAAAGCATATCTCAAAGAAAAGTCTACTGAGAAGGACATGCAAAAGAAGACAATACATTATAAAGAATTTACTCTTGCTTTCTTAGAAGAAGAAGGTGCTTACAATATCGTCATTACTGAATCAATTCACGAATCACTTTCCTTCATTCAAGAATGGGTAATTTGTATTCTAAGTTATAGAAGCTTCGTTAGGTAACACAATCTCTTCCAAAAATGTGAGTAGAGGAACACCAATAATGAACATGAATAAAATCCTCATAGTGAATCAATACGTTTGAAAATTTTAATGCCATCATAAATTAAAACAGATAAGTGTTTTATAGCAGAAGGTAATTCGTTAACTTACAAAATAAACAGTAAAGGTCCCAAGTAGCTACCTTGTGGTACGATAGAATTGGTATAAAAATATGATGAACGCTCGTTCCTAAAAACTACGCTGTATGGTCAATTATATAAGTACGAAGAAACCCAACTAACAAATTTATCATTAAAGCCCTTTAAGTTTGGAAGTAAATGTTTTATCGCACAATTTATCAAAGGCCTTACTGAAGTCTGTGAAGACGCAGTCAACTTGTTTCCGTTTTTCAAACAAATCTAAACAAAAAGAACTGAAAGAAAAGAGGTTAGTAACTGTTGACTTATTTTGAGCAAAACCATGTTAACTGTTAAAAATTAAAGACTTACAATTAAACGATATGACTTTAAAAATAATGCAACTTAGAGAAGACAGACAGTTTTGCACTGGGACGATGATTTTTAACTTCCCATAGGAAGTTATTGTAATGGGTCTGACTTGTCAAATTGAAAATTTTGACATTTCTCGACGTTTCAAGGTCCTTAGAGTCGAAATAAAAGATTTTTAAAAAGAAGTCTCTGCGTGCGTGTGTACGTACCTTTGTACGTCCGTACGTTCACGCCGTTTTTTTCGTCCTCCATAGCTCAAGAACCAGAAGAGATATCGACTTCAAATAAATTTTGTTATACAGATAGTAAGGCAGAAAGGGCTCTCAACGAAATTGCGTGGGTGGTTTTTTTACCATAGCAGTTTGAAACAAAGGTGAAAATTTTGGTTAACCTTAAATATCTTACGAACCAAAAACGTTAGAGACTTGAATTAAATTTTATATAATATATTGTAACGTGATACCAAACAGGTATATTTTTTGAAAAAAAATCAATGTAACGGTTTTTTTTATAAATCAATAAAACTGAAAAAAAAAAATGTGTCTTCTCTAAAATTTTACGACTGAAATATGATTTCATCTCTAAAACAATTTTGTGCAACGAAGAATAATGTTTTTGACATCTGATCAAATTTTGAGAAAAATCAAAAAGACAGTTTTTTTTTATAAAAAATAAAAATCTAAAAAAAAAATTACTTAAAGTTCGTAAAAATTGAATATCGATTCAAATATCTTTTCAAAAAATTTAAATTTGGGCTTCAATCTTATAAGAAATATTGTTTTCAACATATTGAAAAAATTTGAGCAAAATCGAATTGACAGTTTTTTTACAAAAAATAAAAAACCTAAAAAAATGTATAAAAGTTGGTAAAAATTGATTTTCGACTCAAATATCTTTTCAAAACTTTGAGTATTAGCTTTAATTTACTTTTATCTTTCAAAAAATCTTGTTGTCAACATTCAGTTAAAGTTTGAGAAAAATCGAATTGACAGTTTTTTTACAAAAAAAACTTTGAGATAATAGCTTGTAATTAATTTTTTCTTATAAGAAATATTGTTTTTAACATTAGGAAAAAGAAAAGAAAGAAAAATCGAATTGACAGTTTTTTTACAAAAATTAATATTCTAAAAAAAAGTTGGTAGAAATTAATTTTCGACTCAAATATCTCTTCAAAAATTTTAAATATTGGCTTCAAACTAATTTTATCTTATAAGAAATATTGTTTTCAACATTTGGTAAAATTTTTAATAAATTCGAATTGACTGTTTTTTTACAAAATATAAAACTCTAAAAAAGAAACAATACTATATATACTTGGTAAAAATTTACTTACGACTCAAATAGCTTTTCAAAAATTAAAAATATTGTCTTCAAACTTATTTTATTTCACCGAAAATATTGTTTCCGATATTCAGTAATTTTTATTTAAAAATCCAACAATTTGTTTTTTCATAAAAAATAAAATCTACAAAAAATAGTACGCAAATTTTGTAAAAATAGATACGAGTACATGCAAACTTTTAAGCAAAATAAATCGACAGACCGGATGAGAAGTTATCAGTGTGGGTCGCATCCCAGCCTCTTTTTTATTTCATTTTTACTACCCTTTTTTATGTATCGGTGTTATGTACGAACTCTTCCAAATTTCAGGAATAATTGAAAATTTGAGCGATTCATTAAAAAGAATATGAAGAGGGTAGGATAAATAGGATGCGCATTTTTCAAAATATTAGAAGGTAGGTACACCATCTGGACCGGGGCTATAACAAACGTCAAGTTGTCGTCTGAAGCTTTGGGAACTATTTCATCTTCAGAGATCCATAGACTAATTGAATTCAAATGAGAGAAATTTTGTGAGAGGGCCAGTAACTCAGGCGATTGGCAGGAGTTCGCTACTTCGAAAGCATTTTTGTAAAATTTTTGAGAAATTTTTTCAGAGTCATGGCTAAGTTCGTTGTTGAAAGACTTGCAGTTGCTAGACCACGTGCAGTGGACTAGGTGTTAACCAGAGCAAAACTGAACTGATGCTACTTAGTAGTAATGAATTGATGTTTGACAGTTGGATCTCGAGGTGGTCACGATAAGTTGGTAAGATTCGAGGATTTTGAATTGCAATACGAAGGAATCGTTGTTGGATGCAAAATCTAGTAAAATTCGAACAAACGTCATGCAAAGGGATCGATTCACTTAAATAGTTAGTCGACTAACTATTTGACCGATTTCTTTTGCACAGCGAGGAATAGACTGCCTCGGGTTCGCTGTACACTTTCGCGGATCGGGGCGATGTTCTCGGCCGATCTTGCGTTCCTTGAACGTAACTTGCCATAAGAATTTCACATTATCAACTGTGTAATAAACAAAAGATTTGACAGATGTCACCAAAACAAAATGGCCACCACGGAGCCCCAAAATCTACCAAAGCTAATTTAAAATCCATATACAAATTGACATCCATTAAACTTCTATACAAATCATTACAAACCATTTAAGTACCCTACTCGATTTAAGTGTCTCAACTTTTATATTTAGTTACATTGTATAAATAAATTAGCTTATTCTCTTGTCGAATCTTTTATTCACTAAATGTTTGACTATCAGAATTTTAAAAATGTATTTATTGTTTCAACCAATTTGCTTTCCAATTGGTGATGGTTGATGGCTTCTACATTCAGGTAAATCACCTACAAAAATCCAGAACAGATTAAAGCCAAAAGCCCCCCAAAACAAATAATAATAATAAATGAACGCTAAAGGCCTTGAAATCAAATGAAAATATGATTTCATTTCCTTGGCTTGGTTTGGCACATGATTTTGATTTGTTTTTACTTAAATTTTATGTGGGTGTGTGTGTATGCTTGTGTTTACATTGGATTCCGACCAATATATTTACACGTTTCATTTGATTTCATTTCAGTGATGTCAGCACTTTGCCCCTTGGAGTATTTCCCAATACAACACATCTCTTCAAAAGTTGTACCGATAAATATTTCTTAAAGCATTTCCATCTCCACCTCTATCTTTATAGGTTTGTATATAATTTTAAGCTTCTTGATGGTCAATTGCATTTTATTTTTAAATTTATTTTTACCATATTCAGAATAAATTTTGGTGATTTCTATCAATTAACCCCATCGACATTGAAAGTTCATTAACCCAGTTCGGTTGGCGCGCGTTTTTTGTCATGTCTATTCTTTTGATAGTAAGCTCTCGAGAAGAGACAGGCGACACGACGACAGCATGTCAAAATCAAATGTTGTTTAAAGGGTTTCACAAGCTTGTGAGCCACAGCAGCTGACGATCAAAAAAAAGCTCTTCATTTGTTTATTGGTGAAGACGTCTGTACGTTTGTATACACAGTGCAGGGTTACCACGTGTATTAATTTTGTTGCAAGACGTGTTTCATTATTATAACCAAAACCTGATACGGAACTACAACTTCCATTGGTAAGCTTGTCATCAAAGTTGAAACAAACCAAAAATAGCTTTTGTGGCTAATGAAACCCGATTTTAAATAAACTTTTTTAGGTATGTATTTGCATTAGATCTCATTCTTGTCACTTTGGGGATGTAGATGTCAAATTTTTCATTCAAATTCTTTCATATTTAGGAAGGACTTTTTAAGAAATCAATAAACTTTCTAATTAGAATAAATAACAAACCAAATCAATCAAACTGATAATACAAATAAATTTTATTGGCGTTGCAGAAGGAGGAGTTTGAATTGATGAATGGAACAATGAAGATCATTATGACAAATTTACTCAAGCAATACCCAAATCAGTAAAAATAATGATACAAATTGTTGAGTATTTATCAGCAAGTCTGGCAATGCTTACGCTCGATAACATCGAGCGTCCAGCTGATCTCGCTGTCTGTCAAATTATCATGGACTCATCCATCATTCTTAGGAAACACATTGTCTATGGCATAACCTATAAAGTACTTAACCTAATTATAAATTATAACTACCAATAAAAGTGAATTAAAAATAAGACATTGAAGTCTAATATCTTAAACAAGTATTTGATTATTATTTCCGGAATACACTACACACATTTTATTGGCGTTGCAGAAGGAGGAGTTTGAATTGATTTTATTTTAAATCCAAATCAATTTACTTGCCCAATGGAACGATGAAGATCAATATGGAAAATTTTCTCAAGCAATATTATTATTCAATCGCTTTTGTTCTATAGTGTTTGCAAGGGTGGATCCAGACAATCAAGGTTGTCACAAACTCTACACAAAGATGAGTTCTTGAGCACCATTTAAATTTTTTTTAAAAGTTCTCTAAAGGAGGCTGTAGAAATTTAAATAACAAAATTTGTATCTTAACCTTACATTTATACATTACAAGGTCTAAAGTGAAAACTTAAGCTTATTATTTCATTTAGACGACTCCTTACATATAAAAGGATTCCAAGATTTCAACAGTTTTCATAGTCTTATGCCATATTTAAGAGAGAGTAAAAATACAATAGTTTAGAGGTTTTTTGAAGCATTTTACGCAGAAATGTTAATTTTTGCTGAAACTTAGCTTTCTTTCAAAAATAATATATTCTGTTCTTGTTGACATTTTTACTCTCAATTGCGAATATTTTGTGATGTGTCAAAGGATGTTGCTAGACCATTTGTAACAAAACCTTTGAGTCATCCTGGAACAAACGCTTATCAGTTAAATTGGTTTCGTCAAAATTCGTCTGGCCTTCAATCCGAAAAGATAGCAGAGCATGGGCAAAGTCATGCATTCCATGCCAACGAAGATAACTCGTCATACGTCATTCCCTGTTGGCAACTTTGAACAACTATCGTCGAGTTTTGAGCATATATTATGTACACTGCCATATTCACGAGGATTCAGATATTGCATCACTGTTGTCGATAGGTACTCGCGCTGGCCTGAAGCTTACCCTTTAGAAGATTCTACTGCTGATACACTTACAATAACACTCTTCGCTAATTGGATATCACGTTTTGTACCACTCAAGGTTACATCTGACCGTGGCAGAAAATTTTTGTCTGATCTATTTCAGGCTTTGACAAAATTGTTTGGCATCAATCATCTGACGACAGCTGCTTACCATCCTGCAGCTAATGGCATGGTTGAAAGGTTCCATCGCCAATTGAAAGCCGCTATAGAGTGCCATGAATCACCAGCATGGGTCGATGAACTTCCTCTTGTACTCCTTGGGCTCAGGACAGCATACAAAGACTTTGTTTTTTAAAGACACGTTTTGTCAGAAGAGATGCAGTTAGAATCGGACTACAACAACCATATGAAGGTCTATTCCCCGTCGTTAAAAGATCAAAGAAATTCTGTGTTGTTAAGATCCGAGGAAAAGAGGTAACAGTTTCAATCGATCGTTTAAACCCGGCTTTTCTACTTTCAGACAATAATAATTCCAGCTCAGAAAAACTATCATCTCTACCCGTCTCTCCAGAAACAGCTGATGACAGCATCATCACAAAAACTAGATCAGGTAGATCAGTTCGAATTCCACACAGACTTGGGATTAATAAGAACTAACTTTAATCCCATCGTAACAAAGTCACTGGAAGGGGAGTATTGTAGGAGTCTATCAAGCTAAAGTCCGTTATTTCAAATATTCAAATTTGAAAGTGAAATAAATAATATCGAGCATTTCGGATCGGCCGCAAGAGTGCGTCACAAATCTCAATCATCTGCTCATTTTTACTTTTGCTTCATCATCATCATTCGTCGATTTGCCTGCAGCCAGTTAACATTGTTTGTGTTACCATCAAATAATCAATTAAATCGATTACTTTATAAATCAAACTTAAATATATAACTCAATACATTGAGTTGCGTTTTTTTAATTAAATTTAGACGACACGCTCTTAAAGGGTCATATCCATTACCGCAATACGAAAAGTTTTAATTTCAAGGGCTAACAAAAAATAAACAGTAAGTAACTAAATTAAAATAGGAATATCAAATAGTTGAAATATCGAATATCTAAACAAGTTTGGTTATTTAGTAGGCCGAGGAAAGCACTGCACCGACGAAAAACAGGAAATCAATAAAAAAGTTGCGAACTGAAGAAAAAACTTATAAGGATATAAAGTTGATGTTAGGGTGCTCTGACCAAATGATCGCCAATGCTGTAAAATATGAAAA
The DNA here is from genome assembly GCF_945859685.1 of Eupeodes corollae. Taxonomy (NCBI): domain Eukaryota; kingdom Metazoa; phylum Arthropoda; class Insecta; order Diptera; family Syrphidae; genus Eupeodes; species Eupeodes corollae. Next base: position 161,124,722 of record NC_079147.1, read on the forward strand.
AAAACTCGAAACCCGGGAACGGAAACGAGAAACGAGTGAAAATGACGATCGACGTATTGTTCGCTACAGCCGAAAGGATCCTTTTGCGTCCTCTAAGATGATCCAGAAAGATCTAGGACTGGCAGTAAGTAGAGTAACAATAAGAAGGCGATTGTTGGAAAACAATCTTTTCGCTCGCAGTTCACGAAAAGTGCCGATGCTTACAAAAAAACATGTAGCCGCTCGTTTAAAATTTGCAAGAAGCCATGCTAATTAGCCTGCAGAGAAATAGCGAAACATTTTGTGGACTGACGAGACCAAAATTGTTTTATTCGGTGGAATTGGCTCTAGGCAATACGTCCGACGTCCAGAAAATTCGGAGTTTAAGCCTCGGTACACCATTAAAACGGTAAAGCATGGAGGTTTTAAAGTGATGGCATGGGGCAGTTTCTCATATGCTGGTGTTGGCCCCATACATCAAATCATTGGCACGATGGACCAGCGCGTTTATGTGGATATAATGTCCAGTGTGATGCTGCCTTATGCGAGACAAGACAACGACCCGAAACACACCAGTAAGTCTGTCAAGGAATGGTTTCGGGTCAATGGGGTTGAGGTCATGGACTGGCCAGCTCAGTCGCCTGACCTTAATCCTATAGAAAATATATGGGCAGATGTGAAAAAGGGTGTTTCTCGACGAAGACCCTTGAATTCGAGGCAGTTGAGGGACGCAGTCGAGGAAACATGTAACCAAATTCAACTTTTGAGTCACGATTTAATCTAAAAAGAACAGGCACTCCTACTTATTTGAACACAACTGTACGTAATTTAAAATAAATAACCTTCCAGATTATCACGACCTACACGACTCCCCCCAGGATCCGCCATTGGCTGTTTCCATTCGGACACTTTTGTTACAAATATTTTAAAATAGTTACAAACTACCAAAAAGTCGCCAATTCGATTTATAATTTCTCGTTGGAATGTCAGTTCATCTTACACCAAACCAAATTTACCACGACCACGAATACTAATGAATTTGTATGGATGATAAGTGATACATAAAGCTATTGGCAACCCTATTTGTAGGGCTTTGGTATTTTCAACCGTAGTGTACTTAACTCAATAAAACAACTTAATATCAAACAACATCAACATTCACCTTGACAATAAACTTTATTCATCGTGTTACATTGACTTCTTGTTCTGTTTTCCGCTTTATTTTTGATGATTTATATATTTGGAATTTTCATTAGAAATACAAATTGATTGGTATGGGTGTAGCTGTAGATAGATATGTTGTATGTTACTTAAGAGACACTATTGTTTAAGACTTAAGTGAAAATGTAAATAAAATTAAAGTTATATTTTTAGAAAAAAGTGACATAATGTACATTTTGCAAATAAGCTCAACTTCTGTCATATTTCCATACAATGAAATGACCAAACGTCAAAATACATGCGTTTAATCTCAAGTGGATAGGTTCAGTCGACATAAGACACTTGAAATTTTCTATTATCTGATTGGCGAGCTGTCAAAAAATTGCGTTGCAATTAAGGCAACTTTATTGGAAAGTTGACTGGAAAGTTAGTCAAGGAAAATCTCCCTAACTAACAAGACTGAAAGCTGAACCTTATTACTCTATGATTTATTTATTATTTGCACAATTCCAATTATTGTTTTGCTAAAAAGGGTTCCTTCGAAAAGATTTTTTTGTTCAATACAAAATACAAATTGTAATGGACTTCTATATGGACTGAGGTGTGTTTTGGAGGCAAAAATGTTTTTGGTAGGTATTGTACGATTAACTAAAGGTTACTGACGTGAAGTTCTGAGTTTGAAATTTATGCAAATGAAGTCCCCTATGTTACCTGAACTTGTCCATTTTTGTTAGTGTCTTCTGGTTAAAAGAACAGCTGATCGAAAACAGCTAGGCTATCAAAATAAAATTAAAGAATTTCTGGGACATATGACTGTCTGACAGAAGAGCTACAAGATACGAAGACATTCGTAGCAAATATCAGTCCGGATCTAACGTTAAGTAGAAAAACACAAATTTAAGAATGGAGGGTTGCACAATTAACCAATTGTGCATGTTATGTTTTCTCAGAGCAAGAAAAGCTCCTAAAAGCAAAATCAATGGAAGTCGAGGTGAACAAATTGGGTGCACTGGTTCTAATGCATATGACGGATGGCTCAAAAAGTGTCGCCGTCTATGTTGAATGGATCATCCTGCCCGACAGCGGAGTTCCGTTCGTCGTCGCCGTTATGCATTCTCCAGAATTATTCCTTCCATATCCTCAGCATTCGGATCTTGGTTTGTGTACCTGTGAATTTCGTTTCACCTGTTCATAAAACTTTCGAACTTCATTCCTGCTTTTAAGCCTCTCAACATCTTCGACTGCACGCTTCTCATGCCCTCTCTTTTTCCTTCTGAGAAGTCGGTGTTTCTCTCGCCTCTTCTGCTCATAGAACTCATGCTCAGCTCTCGTCCTTTTATGCAGCGCCGCTTTTCGTGAATAATGTTTGGATGCATTTGCTGCCGACATTCCTCATCAAACCAAGGGTTTCTTGTTGGTGGTTGTTTGAAACCCAGCACATCAGAGGCGGCTTCTCTGATTGCATCTTGGTAATGTTGCCACTGGTTTTCGATACATTCTGTTGGCGGCAGAGAACTTCGAGAGAGGTTACTTGTAAGTTTGTAACTCGGTCGGAAAAGGATTTGGCGATCTCCTGCGATTGTAGCCGTTCGACGTTGTACCTTCTTCCGGCACCTCCCTGTTTTGCCTTGGGTCTGGAAATTTGAAGTGCTACCTTGGCTACAACGAGGTAGTGGTCCGAGTCGATGTTAGCTCCTCAGAAAGTTTGAACATCCATGATGCTGGAAGCGTGTCTGGCGTCGATCGCAATATGGTAAATCTGGTTGACGGCAGATCGATCCGGAGAACTCCAAGTTCATTTGTGGATGTTAAGGTGTGGAAAACGCGCAATGGCTACCATGACGTTTCGCCCCGCAGCAAAATCTATGAGCCTGAATCCGTTGTGGGAAGTGTTGTCATGCAGGCTGTTTTCGCGTTTATTCCACCAAAGATGCCTTCGATTCCTAGCTTGGCATTTAAATAGCCCGGGACAATTTCAATATCGTAGCTAGGACACTGCTCATATGTTTTGTCTAAGAGCTCGAAGTACATGTCTTTGGTGTTATCATCCCTCTGTTCTGTGGGTCGTGCGCGCATATCAGCCTAATGGTGCCGAATGTAGCCTTGATGCGGATGGTCATGAGGCGCTAGATGCACCTATAGCTCAAGACTTCTTGCCTTAGTCTGGCTCCATGACAAAGTAGCATCCAAATAAGCGCTGTTGGTTTTCGAGGTAGAAGTCACCATAGTAAATGACGGATTTTTTTATACCCTTCTTACCCGGCCCATCCCATCGTATTTGCTGGATGGCGGTGATGTCTATTTTATAGCAGTCTAGGGCCTCCGCTAATTCTTCGGACGCACGTGGTCTGTGAAGGGACCTAACATTCCACGTGCATATCCGAAGTTCGTTGTCCTTAATTCGTTTGCGTAGGTTGTCAACAGTAAATTCGTCTGTATCAGAGGCTTGTTGGTGCTTCGCAACTATGATATTTTTACTTGGCCAGGAAGTCATCCCGACGGAAAACCCCCAACCTGGAGGGTCAAATCTTTTATATAACTCCAAGGCCGGGGACCCGGATAAACCGCTTCTTATAGGCCTGGGCTTCGAACAAGTCGTAGAAGCCCTATATGGTGTTCACTAAGTAGTTCAGCATTACTGGAACAGTAGACGCCACCGTTGGTTTCATCTCGGGAATTCCTCCGCTGCCGTCTGGATAAGAAGAGGTGCCTTAGTGGAAACACATCTCCCCCCCTCTCTCGTTTGCTGCCCACAACTAATTTCCACTGGGGTTAGAACCCAATCTCTAGTTGAGGTACTAGACACCCGATGTTCACCACGGGGAGGTGAAAGTAGGAGTTGATAGACAGAGGTAGGTTTTGAGAAAAACATGTGTACCTTGTGTTCTCTTGAATGCACAAATGTCTACCATTTAAAAATCTTAACAAATTGCTTAAATTAAAATCAGGGATTGGCTTCTTTAACTTTTAGCAATTTGCTTAATCCAAATGACATTTGTAAAATTATTTTGATAAGAGCATTGGATGGAATGTCCGAATCAACAGAATTCCAATTCATAGGTCAGTTTAAGCGTATTTGCTTTGTTCATTTTCACGAACTGTCACTTTTTAGACATGTTTGAATGTTTTTTTTTTTTTAATAAAAGGCAATTACCAATTTACTAGTTAACAAAACGGAAAGAAAGATTAAACATTTTGGACGCTCTTAATAATAGACTCTTCAAACCAAACAGCAAAAAGTTATCGAAAACCCGACGATCGAATACACTTCATATTAACACGCTTTCCTCTGACATTTGAATGTTTGTAACATCGATTGTGTCAAATATTGTATTGGTGTAAAATTTGTAAGTAAAAATTTAACTCTTCAATTATTATTTGTGATCATAACATGCATTCTGGCTTATTGAAATTGATATTAATACAAAAGAAAGAAGAACAAAGAATAAAGATTTTGTTAAACTTTTAACTTTTTTTCATTATGGCTGAATCACAAACACGCTTCAGCTTCGGCTTCACATAACGTTTACGAGTTCAGCCATAGGAATTCAATGCATGCTATCACAATGGAGCTTCGACCTAACGTTTCGTTTGACAATCGTACGGAAAAGAACGTAATGTTACGTAATGTGACTCCAAACGGAAGCTGAATCTGAACATTTGCTTTGTCTGACAGCTCAACAGCTGTAAAAAAATGTCAACAAACAAAATATTTGCTCTTTAGAGGGATGAAATAATAGAAATGTCATTCAAGACAACCTCGAAGCAGGCCCACCGTAACGCACACGAAGACGAAGCTGAAGCATGTTTGTGATTCAGCCATTACATATCTCAATCATCTGTCATTAGAATAAAAACATCGTTTTCTTTTGCAAATCTTAGGACTTCGAAAGAAAAAAAAAGCTTTAATTTTGTTCTGAGATTGTCTTTTTAACATAACTTCCCCGATTTGTCAAATTAAACATTTCGACATTTCTCGACGTTCAAAGGTCCCTAGAGTCGAAATAAAAGATATTTTTTATTTCAATTCAATTCAATTCAATTCAATATATAATAATTTAAAACAACTAAAAATTTAACTATAAATAATAATATTTACAATATAAACATTTTTTAATTGTTTTTCACTTGAAAATAAGTAAGAAAAAGAAAAGGCACGATCTGTTGTCTAGCGACAAGTGTCGAAAGTACCAAAGAAATATTTAATTCAATAATACTAATGTGTAAGCTGGAGTATTGTGGATTAGAAGTTAACCACTTCTTCAGAAAACAGAGCTGACAAACAACGAAAAACTGTGTTCAAATCTCTTCTTCTTTCAAATGGTCCTTAAAATCTGCTTTTGAGTAACTAACAAAAATTGTATATAGTTTTTGTAAGTACCACCCCAACATATTATTCCTTATTGTTTTTGATTGAACTAGTCCATAATAAATGGTCCCTATAAGTTCCTTGCAACAAAGGTTTCTCAAGTGAAACATGACATAAGTGGTTGACAACTATTTTTTTTTTTTTAAAGCTAAGGTGTATACTTTCCAGTTAATTTTATTATCAGTTATCAGACCAAGATATTTATATTTAGCTACAGGTTCGATACGAAAACATTTAGGAGAACAAACAACATCCACTTCATGTGTTGGGACACTATTAGAGGCCCAGCAAGATAAGCTACTTAGTGAGAATCTACTACAGTCTGTGCTGTGCAGTGCTGTGCTGAATAAGAAGTGGAGGATTCATATCTAAAGCAGTCAAATTGAAAAACATAACTCTTGGTTTTTCACTAATAACAAGCTTATGAATGCCAAACCAATGTCTGAATAACTCCAAGTCGAAATTGATATCCGAAATTAAATCTAACATTGTGGGACTAAAATAAACACAAGATATGTCATTAGCAAAGCCACTTACTTTTCCTTTTAAGTTAAGACGAAATACACTATTGATATATAGATAAGGAACAAAATTGGACCTAACATTCAACCTTGAGGAACTCCTATATTAATACTTCTGGTTTCGCTGAAATGACCATGACCATGACCATTGTTGGAATAACTATTTGACGTAGTAGAAAACGAATTATCCAAAGCCTGAATAACTTTATAAACCTCAAACGAAGATATCGTGTTAAGGAAGAAACTATTTGATTGAAAACTTTCATTAAAACAATTTTCTGGACAAATAACAGAAAAGTGATTTATGCCTGCATCAGAAATAGTATTTGCGGCCATTTGAATAAAATACTTATTAAATATTTTAGCCTTTTAAGAATGATCAACAATGAAAGAAAGAAAGATGTCTGTTCGTCCGTCAGTACGTACGTTCGTACATCCGTACGTCCGTATGTCCGTTCGTTACCGACGTTTTTCGTTGTTCATAGCTCAAGAACCAGAAGAGATATCGACTTCAAATAAATTTTGTTATACAGATAATAAGGCAGAAAAATGCAGAAAGGGCTCTCAAGAAAATTGCGTGGGTGGTTTTTTTTAACCAAAGCAGTTTAAAAAAAGAAAAGTGAACATTTTAGTTAACCCTAAAAATCTTACGAACCGAAAAAGCTAGAGACTTGAATTAAATTGTATATAATATATTGTAATGTGATACCAAACAAATTTTTTTTTGAAAAAAATTCAATAAACTGTTTTTTTTTATAAATCAGAAAAACTTAAACAAAAATGTGTCACCTCGAAAATTTTACGAATGCAAAATGATTTTATCTCCAAAAAATTTCGTGAAACAAATAATACCGTTTTTATCATCTGGTAAAATTTTGAGAAAAATCAAATTGACAGTTTTTTTTACAAAAAATAAAATCTTAAAAGAAAATTTAACAAAAAATATTAAAAATTGAATTTCGACTCAAATATCTTTTTTCTTTTGAGATATTGGCTTTAAACTACTTTTATCTTTTTAAAAAAATATTGTTGTCATCATTTAGTAAAATTTTAGCTTTTCAAAAATTAAAACTATTGTCTTCAAACTATTTTTATTTCACAGAAAATATTGTTTTCGATATTTAATAGTTTTTTTTTTTTATAAAAATCGTCCGTTTTTTCCTTAAAAAATAAAATCTAAAAGAAATTGTACGCAAATTTGGTAAAAATTGATGTTCCGTTCCTGATATTTCTCAAATTAATATCACTCATCCAATTTGTAAAAATTTAAGAAAAAATTGGTTTACGACTAAAAATCTATTTAACAAAACTAAATTTTCAAACTAAACTATTTCTTTATATGAAAAATATTTTTTGGTGATTTTAAAAATTTTTAAGAATAATTCAACTAACAACTTTTTAAACCTAACACACAAAACTACAAACTTTTAAGCAAGACAAATAGACAGACGGGATGGGAAGTTATCAGTGTGGGTCGCATACCAGCCTCTTTTTTTTTTATTTATTCCAAAGTTTAGTTGCCCCTTAAATGCCGTCGATAGCTTCCTATAAATATGGCCATTTTTTGTATTGCCACGTAGTTCTGATTCCTTTTCAGTCCACAGTTTCAGCAGGTACTCTTTCTTTTCGCGATCACACAGCTTTATTTTCTTATTTTCTTTTGCACACTATTTTATTTAAATTAAAAACTCTGCAGTTTTGACAGCAGCCAATAGCTGTTTATAAACGGTGATTTTTTAAGAGCTTGAGAACTTTAAAAAAAAAAATCGCATAAAATTTGCAAAATCTCATCGATTCTTTATTTGAAACGTTAGATTGGTCCATGACATTTACTTTTTGAAGATAATTTCATTTAAATGTTGACCGCGGCTGCGTCTTAGGTGGTCCATTCGGAAAGTCCAATTTTGGGTAACTTTTTCGAGGCCGGAATAGCCCGAATTTCTTCGGAAACGTTGTCTTCCAAAGCTGGAATAGTTGCTGGCTTATTTCTGTAGACTTTAGACTTGACGTTACCCCACAAATAAATTGGTGGCCAACTTACCGGTCCATTCCTTGAGATGAATTGTTCTCCGAAGTTTTCCCTCAAAATGGCCATAGAATCGCGAGCTGTGTGGCATGAACCGCCATCTTGTTGAAACCACATGTCAACCAAGTTCAGTTCTTCCATTTTTGGCAACAAAAAGTTTGTTAGCATTGAACGATAGCGATCGCCATTCACCGTAACGTTGCGTCCAACAGCATCTTTGAAAAAATACGGTCCAATGATTCCACCAGCGTACAAACCACACCAAACAGTGCATTTTTCGGGATGCATGGGCAGTTCTTGAACGGCTTCTGGTTGCTCTTCACTCCAAATGCGGCAATTTTGCTTATTTACGTAGCCATTCAACCAGAAATGAGCCTCATCGCTGAACAAAATTTGTCGATAAAAAAGCGGATTTTCTGCCAACTTTTCTAGGGCCCATTCACTGAAAATTCGACGTTGTGGCAGATCGTTGCTCGTAAGTAAGTCTATTCTTGATGAAATGTCAAAGCATACTGAGCATCTTTCTCTTTGACACCATGTCTGAAATCCCGCGTGATCTGTCAAATACTAATGCATGAAAATCCTAACCTCAAAAAAATCACCCTTTATTTCATTTAATCGAGCGCTGGATGTTTCGAAAGGTTTGTTCGTTTAGTTCATTTTTGAATTGCTACTTGTTTTTAGTAGGTTTTATATAATTGTCTTTTACGAAAACTTGTTGCTTATAGCCTTTACACACCAAACCAAAAACCGAGTTTTTGGCTGTCAAATTTTGTATTGATGAAAAAATTTGTGAGTAAAAAGTTGTGACTATTTCTATTCTATTTCTTCTTTTCAAATTATTTGTGAAAATAGAATGAATTCCAACCAATTGAAATCGAGCCGCAGAGCTTTTGATATACTCTGCAATGAAAAAGGATCTGGAAATGCAAGATACAAACTTTAGCCTTATGTAGGTACTTATCAAGTTGATTTTCAGGAAGACAAAGATCTGTACGAGCTCCAAGAGAATGAATGGTACCCGTCATTGAGTGATTTAATAAAATTTCGATATGAATATACAAAAAAACTCCCAGTATATAACCACCCACTGTCTCGGATGCGGATAAAATGAAAATATCCAAGTACTTCCTTTCACACAGTGAACATGGCATGTATTCTTTTAAGATTCAATTTTTTGAAAATTCTTGAAGTGCAAACATTTTTATATGGATTTGTCTCTGCCGTCGACATCCTTAAGGCGATAATCCTTGCCTATGCTGTAAAAAAGCAGCATATCAGCGCAGACAAGGCCGTAACACTAGCTCCTCTCAAAGAAAAGTTTCAAATTAAATTCTGGGGACGGGTGGAATGAGCTCACAACATGAACCAACTAGAACTAAAAGCCCACTTGGCTGATACTATCCTCTTTGTTCACTTCAACCGGTCCGAACAATATACCAACGAGAAAATAATTGTCTAGAAAATATATCATAAAATCAACAACAAACAAAACTGTTGCAATAAAAATTAATTTTATTTAAAATATTTTTTTCTTCTTTCACAACAAATTCAATCCAAAATACTGAGCTTATGACTATTGCTTCTGTTGGCCAAATGTGCCTTCAGAATAACCATATAAAGGGTGATTTTTTTGAGGTTAGGATTTTCATGCATTAGTATTTGACAGATCACGTGGGATTTCAGACATGGTGTCAAAGAGAAAGATGCTCAGTATGCTTTGACATTTCATCATGAATAGACTTACTAACGAGCAACGCTTGCAAATCATTAAATTTTATTACCAAAATCAGTGTTCGGTTCGAAATGTGTTATGTGCTTTACGTCCGATTTATAGTCTACATAATCGACCAAGTGAGCAAACAATTAATGCGATTGTGACCACGTTTCGCACTCAGTTTACTTTATTGGACATTAAACCAACCACACGAATGCGTACAGTGCGTACAGAAGAGAATATTGCGTCTGTTTCTGAGAGTGTTGCTGAAGACCGTGAAATGTCGATTCGTCGCCTTTCGCAGCAATTGGGTTTGTGTTATTCGACCACATGGAAGATTTTACGCAAAGATCTTGGTGTAAAACCGTATAAAATACAGCTCGTGCAAGAACTGAACGATCTGCCACAAAGACAAATTTTCAGTGAATGGGCCCTAGAAAAGTTGGCAGAAAATCCGCTTTTTTATCGACAAATTTTGTTCAGCGATGAGGCTCATTTCTGGTTGAATGGCTACGTGAAGAGCAACCAGAAGCCGTTCAAGAACTGCCCATGCATCCCGAAAAATGCACTGTTTGGTTTGTACGCTGGTGGAATCATTGGACCGTATTTTTTCAAAGATGCTGTTGGACGCAACGTTACGGTGAATGGCGATCGCTATCGTTCAATGCTAACAAACTTTTTGTTGCCAAAAATGGAAGAACTGAACTTGGTTGACATGTGGTTTCAACAAGATGGCGCTACATGCCACACAGCTCGCGATTCTATGGCCATTTTGAGGGAAAACTTCCGAGAACAATTCATCTCAAGGAATGGACCGGTAAGTTGGCCACCAAGATCATGCGATTTGACGCCTTTAGACTATTTTTTGTGGGGCTACGTCAAGTCTAAATTCTACACAAATAAGCCAGCAACTATTCCAGCTTTGGAAGACAACATTTCCGAAGAAATTCGGGCTATTCCGGCCGAAATGCTCGAAAAAGTTACCCAAAATTGGACTTTCCGAATGGACCACCTAAGACGCAGCCGCGGTCAACATTTAAATGGAATTATCTTCAAAAAGTAAATGTCATGGACCAATCTAACGTTTCAAATAAAGAATCGATGAGATTTTGCAAATTTTATGTGTTTTTTTTTAAAAAAAAGTTCTCAAGCTCTTAAGAAATCACCGTTTATTTTGGCCATCCAAGCAACTTATAGGCGGGGTTGAGAAGATTCTGAACGATTTCGTGTAGGTCTTTATGGCCGGAGCAGAAAAGGTGAGTTCCTAGTTCCAAATTCGAACCAAAATCTCACTAATCCAAATCACTGAGGATCTTCTTGATGTTGGCATTGCTGTCCGCAAGGGGCGATAGCCCACTGGAACAACGATTCCCACATTGTGGAATGTTTTGGCCCAAATTTTCCTAGCCCGCTGTGACTAAGCCTCCACCAGAAAATTTCTTGCCTACTTATTCTCCGCCACAAATGAACTTATCGGCTTTCTCATATCTCCCAAGCCCTTGTGATTGAACGAAAGCGTCGAACATATTTGTGGCAACAAGTTCGAAGACGCATCCCTTGGAAACGTCATTACGAACTATGAGCAAGTCTTCCTTGTCCTTGGGGTCGTCACGTCAATAGCCATAGTGAATTCCGGTTCTTCGCTTAACAAAGAGCGTTTGAAACTCTGAAGGATCATGAAATAACCGCCACTGTCACCGGGGCTTTTATTCTCGATGGTGGTAAATTTTCCCGCAATTTCTCTTCCATATTCTGTAAATAAAAAACAAAAAGTAATAAGTCTTATTTTGTAAGGAAATTGTATAAATAATATTACTTACCACAACCAAATTTATTTCAAAATGAAACGTTTGTTTTGACAGCCATCAGCTGTTTTGTTTACATTAATTTGAGCGCTGAACGTTTCGAAAGGTTTGTTTGTTTAGTTCAACTTTGAATTGCTACTTGTGGTTTACCAAAAATGTATGGTAAAACTTGAGTTTCAATGTAGGTTTTCGGCAAAAACCGATAATTTCGCGAAAACCGGGTTTTGGGCTGGGTGTGAAAAGCCTATTAACAATAAGTTCTTTACATTTTTGCACATAATATGAATTGAAAAATTCAATTAAGGTTTTATATTGTACGGAAACAAATGCAAATTAATCATTTATTAATGTATTTGCAGTCACAAATTCACAAATTGATTCGCCATAGTTTTCATCAAATTAAATTCTCATTAATATTTGAAAATCACCTCTCTATTTAAAATCGTAACTATGCAGGGATCTAAACATTTTGACTTCCCTATTTATACCAAAAACAAATATTTATTTCTCCTGTATGATCTCTATATTAATTCTTATTCAAAATATTACACCGAAGGTCCATTGGTGCATTTAACCTTTAAAATCAAAGTGAAAATGAAATGTTGAAGTGTCTTTTGTTGTAGTGAAAAATGACATTACACAAAATTTTAACACTCTTTACCTTTGATCTGATCTATTTTTTTTTTTTCAAATTTATTAAATCTTGAAAAAGAGGTGCCAAAATGCTAATTACAATGTCCTTGACAATTTGTATATACCTACTTGTACGTAAACATTTCTTATCAAAAGGATGTCCTCCTTTTTCGTCATCAGTGAGTGAATATCCTCAAAAAAAAAATAAAAGAAAAGACTGAGACTTTGATTGATTGTATTTAAAGTGTCCTTATTTATAATAGAAAATAAAGTTCCCCCCTGTTTTATCATCTTTTCTTGGATTGTATGACAGGAATCCAATTGTGCTTGTTCTTCTAGTTTTTCAACCTTTTTTGTCACTGTCTTCTGTTTTTACTGAAACAATATGACTTAAGGATTGGAAATAAGATTGAAAAAGGAACTGGTTTATAATTTTTATATTAAAAAGGACGAGATACATTAAGTAGGTACATATACAATAAAAGAAAATCATGCATGAATGGATATCAAACTAGTTAAAAAATAGTGAAAGTCGCAAAACCTGACAACAGTTTTACTTAATCCTTACTTCAAATAGGTAGGATGCCGATATACATATATAAGTATATGGAATTTGTCACCCTAGTCTTGGATTTCTTTCTTTTTATTCAAAGTTCACCCTTGGTGCAATTACCCATTGCAATGTCAGTTTAGCATCGGAACGCAAAGTTTTATTTGTGTTACGTATACATGTACACATAAGCATACACTCAGTATCACAGGATTGACATTACAATATAATGGTCTAAGAGTCAGCTAAAAAAAAAATCGGATCATTTGCAAACTTTTCGAAAGCATAACAAACGAAGGTGATGAAAATTTGACTCAAGTCAAAAATTGTATGCATTGAAAGCAGACGTAATTTTTGACAGAAGCGTTATCTCTCAAAGGTTTCGAAATAGTCATTTGCTTTAAGACCCTTTCACGTGTCTAAATACAAACAGACCACAAATTAACCCTGGATAGGAGCCCTTTAAGTTTTGACTTAAATTGCCCAAAAGTGGCTTAAAAGTTCAACTTAGTGTAAGAAGTAAAAATATATGTATATACATATATAGAAATGGGTTGATATTGACAGCTCGTGGCGGCCATATTGTTAACTTCCCATAGGAAATTATTGTAATGGGTTCGATTTGTCAAATTGAAAATTTCTCGACGTTTCAAGGTCCCTAGAGTAGAAATAAAAGAGTTTTAGAAAGATGTCTGTGCGTGCGTGTGTACGTACGTTCGTACGTCCGTACGTTCGCGACTTTTTTTTCGTCTTCCATAGCTCAAGAACCAGAAGACTTCAAATAAATTTTGTTATACAGATAATAAGGCAAAAAGGGCTCTCAAGAAAATTGCGTGGGTGGTTTTTTACCATAGCATTTTTAAAAAAAAGGTAAAAATTTTGGTTACGAACCAAAAACGCTAGAGACTTGAATTAAATTTTATATAATAAACTGTAACATGATATCAAAAAAATATCTTTTTTGAAAAGAAAAATTCAACTACCGTTTTTTTTAAAAATCAAAATTTGTCACCTCCAAAATTTTACGACTTAAATATTATTTCATCTCCAAAACAATTTTGTGCAACGAAGAATAATAATTTTGACATCTGATAAAATTTTGAGAAAAACCGAATTGACAGTTTTTTTTTATAAAAAATAAAAATCTAAAAAAAACATTACTCAAAGTTGGTAAAAATTTAATATGGATTCAAATATCTTTTCAAAAACTTGAAATTTAGTCTTCAAACTTATTTTATCTTATAAGAAATATTGTTTTCAACATTCTGAAAAATGTTGAGAAAAATCGAATTGACAGTTTTTTTACAAAAAAAAAAAAACCTAAAAAAAAATTAATAGAAGTTGGTAAAAATTCATTTTCGACTCAAATATCTTTTCAGAACTTTGAGATATTTACTTAAATGTACTTTCATCTTTTAAAAAAATATTGTTGACAACATTCAATCAAATTTTGAGAAAAATTAAATTGACAGTTTTTGTACAAAAAATTAAAAATCGAAAAAAATTATCAAAAGTTGGTAAAAAATGATTTTCGACTCAAATATCTTTTCGAAAAATTTGAGATATTGGCTTTAATTTACTTTTATCTTTCAAAAAATATTGTTGTCAACATTCAGTAAAATTTTGAAAAAAATCGAATTGACAGTTTTTTTACAAAAATTAAAACTCTAAAAAAATAATACTAAAACTTGGTAAAAATTTACTTTCGACTCAAATAGCTTTTCAAAAAGTAAGAATATTGGCTTCAGACTTATTTTATTTCACAAAAAATATTGTTTTCGATATTCAGTAATTTTTATATAAAAATCTAACAGTCTGTTTTTTCATAAAAAATAAAATCTACAAAAAATAGTACGCAAATTTGGTAAAAATTGATACGAGTACATATATGTAGACAAATTTTTAAGGAACAAAAATCGACAGACGGGATGGGAAGTTATCAGTGTGGGTCGCATCCCAGCCTCTTTTTTTTTATTTTCTGCCAAAATACGTTCTTTTAATTAGTCATTAAAGTCAAACCAACATTTGAACTAAAAGCATAAAGCAACACGTGCAAATTATAAAACTAATTGAATCGCAGAAAAGTTTGAAATTGATCACAATTTTGGTCATCAAAATCGATGAAGGTTTCAAATTTGGATTTGGGACGGCTCCAATCCCAAAGTGTCTCAAAGGATCAACTTTTTGTAAAAAGTAAAACAAAATATTTTAAAGAAATATATAGGAAGGGAATATGTTGATTTTGACATTTTGTGACGGAAATATTGTTTCTTTTACTTTCTGTCAAAATACTTTTTTTAATTAGTCGATAAACACAAAAAGTAATCCAAAAAATAAAAATTGCTTTAAAAGGTTCAAGGAATTTTCGGACATGTTATTTTTTCGTTTATTCGTTTTATGCTGTCAAAAGCGCTGTTGGCGCTGTAATTTATTTGCAACTTTAGTTGTTTTTCTTTTCAAGCCCAGATCAGAGAACTTATCTGTCAAAAAAAGATCTACAGTTGCTCAAAAAAGAAAGCGGATACCTAATGTTTTCGTCGTTTTTTTTTTTAAATACTTCATTAGAATTATGTTCAAAAGTGTTCATATAGATATTTTTTCAAATGTTTGTGACCTTGCACTTCAAATGCACTTAAAAAAATGATGATTCCATTCAAAACTAAAATTATTTAATTTTTGTATTCCAAATACCTCGATTTTCATCTCAAAAAAGAAATCGGAACTTGGCAGCACTGCACTTTCTTTTTATTTTAACGGAACTAAATGAACATTTTAGTATGCCGTTATTAAAATTATAATTTCAAAACGGAAGTCAAGATAGAAAGACAATGTGGTTACTCATCAATAGAAGTAGAAGTGCCAAAACTTGTGATTAAACAACATTAAACAAAATCGGTTCGTGGTATAACAGAAATTGTAAAAAGAAGGCCCTCTACTGTATGCGACATTATAAAAAGGAATAACGAAACAAATTCTGTTGAAAATTCCTCAAAATCTGGAAGACCAAAAAAAATGTGTGACCGACTGTGAAACATAACATTTCGGGTTGTATGTCCACTGCTGGTCCAGGAAATCTTGTGTTTATAAACGGAACTATGGACGTACATAAATATATTTAGATTTTGAAAGACAATTTAAACCAGAGTGCACAGGAATTGGGAATTAGAGATGAATATTGTTTTTACTTAGACAACGACCCCAAGCACAAGGCTCAAAACATACGCTTGTGGCTCCTTTATAACTGTCGCAGTGTGCTTGAAACTCCTCCTCAGTCTCCAGACTTAAATGTGCTAGAACACTTGTGGAGCTATTCGGAAAACCAGCTGAAAAACTACACCATTTCAAGCAAAACAGACCTAGAACTGGCCTTAAAATGTGAATGGGAAAAAATTCCAGCTTTTTTTTGTGAAAAACTTGTCCAATCAATGACATAAAGGTTGAATGCGGTAAAAAAGAGCAAAGGTACTTCAAAATATTAGTTTATTGTTATTTTCTTCATTTTTTTGTTTTTTGTTATTTTTGCGAATGTCCGATTTCTTTTTTGATGTAAAATATGCTGGTGTTTTTTTTTAAACCTAAATTTTAATAATTTTAAGAAAAGAATAAATTTTCGTTTGTTATATTTTATGAAACTTAAATAAGAAAAATTTTAAATTTAAGTTTGTTTTTTTCGTTAAGTTTGTTTAAGATTGTTTATTTGCGGTTTTAAGTGGAAAATTAAAGCTGTCCGCTTTCTTTTTTGAACAACTGTATTTCTTGTTTTTAGCTCAGACATATTAGAGCGCTCGGTTTGTGTTTCTTTTTCCAATTAAGGCAAGCTCAGACCGCGCCTTTTGAGTTCTTATGGGGGATTTCACGGTTAAAATAAATCAATCCTGATCCGTCAAAACACAAATTTCACCTGTTTTTGCATTCCATGGGGCAAAATAAATTGATTTATTTTTGATTTTAGATCAAATTCGAAAATCTGGATTTTTCGGGTAAATTAGGTGAACGAATACTAATAAAAGTAAAAAAAATGTTTAAATTGGAATTTGACATTTCTACCGCACTCGTTCACATGTACACGAAGTTACACTTATTAAAAAAATAAATAATGTGGCGCAAAAATCCATTCAGAATCAGGGCCTAATTACTTACAACTCTCAACCATTCCTACAGGGAAACTACAGTTATTTTTAAGTCGAATCCGAAAGCACTTTTCATGACAAGAATTACTCTTGGCGGATTTGTCAATTCCTCGCAAGAGGCAGTACTCGTGGCAGTACTACAGTGAAAAAATAGCACATGCAGGGATTGAACCCAAGACCTCTGGCATGACACTTATACGATGACAACAAAAAAAAACAAGTCCAATCGTGTTCCACACAGGAAATCTGAATTGACAAATGGAAAATGCCGTTAATATAGATTTTTTCTCAAGACTTTTCAACAGACATTTTTGGTATGTGAAATTTTGAAGAGTGGGAATGAAATTATCTAAAAGGGAGGAAAACTGCCATAAAAGTGTGGAACGGTTTCGTAGCAAAAGTTCTCTTAAACTCAATCAATTCGAAGCAAAACGAACGGATGACGCTAATGAAAGTCAATTTCCGTACCACAATGGGACAAATGACAGACCACCAATTTTTGTCAAAAGAAAATTCTTGGGCAGAATGTTTCAGAATGGGAAATTATTTGTCTCTCTCGTGAGAGCTCTCTTCTGCCCAAAACTATAAAATGTGTGTAGTGTCATGTGTGGAACAGCATTTGGGCAACAATTGTTGACAGTTTTGGTCATGGTTGGGAACAGACCTTATGGCTGAAACGCAAACACGATTCAGCTTCGGCTTCGTCTGCGTTACGTTGGGCCTACTTCAAGGTTGCTTTGAATGACACTTCCAATATGACATTTCTTAAATGGCACTTCTGTCATTAGCAGCTGTTATCTTTTCTCAAAATAAAAAAATATCAATTTTGAAATCGAAAAAATTAAATTTATCGTGGAGTAAGCTTACACTGCCAATAATGACCAATGGGAATCCCTCCAAAAGCAAATGTATTTTGTTTGATGACTTTTTTATAGCTGTTGAGCTGTCAGACAAAGCAAATATTCAGCAAATTTGAACTAGAACTTCCGTTTGGAGTCACATTACGTAACATTACGTTATTTCCTTTCGATTGTCAAATAAAACGTGAGGTCGGAACTTCATTGCATTGAATTCCTTTGGCTGAAATCGTAAACGTCTGGCCAAGCCAAAGCTGAAGCGTGTTTGTGTTTCAGCCATTAATGGCCGAGCTAATGGAGTAAAAAGCTGAACGTCGCTGACTTCACGTGTTTCGTGTGGTATGAAAGGGAACGATGGCAAATTTTAAAACGTTTGACAGTTCTTTTGTTGTGTGTTTTGTAAATAAATCGGAGAGCTCTGATCGAACTCAGCACCGCTTAAAAAGAAAAACGCCTTATGTGTATAAAATCATTTGAAATCGAAATGTCCAGTGCAGCTCGTTGAACACTGCTTATATTAACGTGGACCGAATCTTGTAACTCGGAGTGTATGTATCGCTATATTAGGCAAGAAATATTTAATTTTGCACCCCGCTTTCACATTAAATAACCAAGGGTACGCGAAGAGGATACAAATACAATTTTGAAGAAAGATTTAAATGTTGATGAAAAAGGAGTCCCGCGCGAGTCTCAAGAAAAGAAAAAAAACAATACACAAGAAGCCTAGTTTTTTAGAGCACACGTGCTCAAAGAAGTTCCTTTTCTTTTTTGTTGAATTACAATGTCAGTAGGTAAAAAGGACATACAAATACCTTCTCTATACATACTGATGGTATGCTGCACATATATGTTATATATTTATGAATTCTTGTGGGTAAACTGTACCAAAAGAATAAGAAATTAGGGAGAGATTTTATAGCTTATTCTTCCCCTTTGAAATGATGTATATTCTATATTCTATATAATGTATTTTTTAATTGCACGTAGACCTAGGGGGTTGAATGTTAAACTTTCTTTTTTGACAATACAGGGTGATTCGGCTGGATAGTAAAAAGGATTTTTCGTGGGGGGAGGGATGCTGGTTATTGGAATCTTTTTTATATTATTTCAAGTTAAAGAGACTTTTTAAAATGCGTCAGTTATAATTTAACCAAAAATAAGTTAGATTAAAACATTGTTTTCAAAGGACATTGCATGTTGAAGGATTGTAAAGACAAACTTAGTGCGATTCTTGTTTCGATTTTTTTTATTAAGATTAAACGACCTACAGCCTACCTTATTTGAATAGGATTTTTTACAGACTTAAACACTTTTTTGTAAAAAAAAAAGAGCAAGCAATTTGACAATGGCTGAACCAGGAGGTCTCTGGGAGATTATTTTTTTTGTAGGAATTTCCTTGAATTCAAAACTTATTGCATTGCGTTAATTTATATGACATCTCTTACATTTTTAATTATTATTTTTTTATAAATGGAAATACAAATTATTTTTTAACTCTTTTAAACTTTGTTGCTAAAAGTAGATACTACTTTTAACTGAGGACCGGACCAAGAACATGAGTAATAATAGTAAGTAGAGGTAAAATGTTTTTTATTTCCAACTTCGTATCTAGAAGTTAACATTTTCAAATAAGATTTTAAGTTTATTTTGAGGTTAAAAATGCAAAACTTAAGACATTGACAAACGACAAGCACCTGTATTCTTTCCGCTTCTGTTAACCAAATTTTCCCAAGGAAGGCTACCCTAAATTCCCTTAAACCCGAACATCTGCCCAAGAAGTGCTGGATGTTTTATTCCTCCCTTAAGTTGAACACAATACATAATGATGATTCGTTCTGGCCAAATCCTTTTCCATTAAGCTTGATTAGATTTATAGACAAAGGCGGCAAGCGGCAAAAATCTTAAAGGCCTCTGGTGCATCATCGGGGGCTGAAAAGACCCCGCAGCAAACCGCTAGCGTCGAATGGGCCAAAAGCAAACTGGCTTAAACAAGATCCAATAAGGACTCTACGTCCAAAAGAGAAAGGTCTCTTGAGGGGGCCGCACCGACACCAAAACGGCCTCGGGTGCATAACACCAGCACACCCCCTCAATCCCATCAGGAAACAGTCCAGTTTCAGTGACGTCGCGAAGGGAAAAGTCGTGGTTGCGGTCATTGACAGGAGTGATGATGATGGCACAATATAGGCTGATCGTTGGCAGTTGGTCAAGGTTAAGCTCTCGGTGGCTTTTTGAGCATTTTGAGGGAGCTTCCAGGACCATTTCCTTCCATAAGCGATGGGGGTTGGCATCAAGGCCATGTCAAACTCATGGTTTGTGGCGACCAGAGGTCTTGTGACCTATACAAGCTTGCTGTCAGCCGGTTAAGTGAAGTTTGGCCAGGTACGAAGCTCGAGGTTGTCGCTGTGGAAGACATTCCTAGCAGACCTTGAGCCCGCATCTAGATACCGATCGAACCTGCTGGTATCGAGGACATTCTCGAGATGGTCAAAGTTTGTAACCCGTCCCTTCCGACGCATAACTGCAAAATAGTCAAGCTAGAGGAAGTGAAGGGTCTTTATAGGAGCGCCATTGTGGTACTCAATAAAGAATCCTTGGCTCCTCTAGCCCTAAACGAGGGCTCCATAAACTATGGCTTCGAATCCATTAAAATTCGAATTTATAAAAAAGATGAGGTTAACGCGGAAAGCGGGCCTCCAAAAACTAACGAAGGTGAACTAGCGGTTGGTGAACCTGGGACGTCATATTCTCTCCTAACAGAGGGTGACGATGCACCCTTGTCCTCTTCAATCGCGACTGCAACCTCTACAAAAGTCGTAGATAGTCCATCCTTAATGGAGACTGAGGACGATCTTAACATAATCCTTCTGAGCGAGGACGAACTCTTGGGTTCATCCCCAGACTCAGAGGATCAGAACAAAACCGTGGTGGAGGTTGATCTGCCTAATTGTAGCCAAAATGCTGTTAGTACAGATTAATCTCCAACACTCCATAAAGGCCTCGGCCTCACTTCTTCTCCGTCTGGCGAGTAACAGGGAAGACATTGTCCTGATCCAAGAGCCATGGATTGTAGGATCTGTTGTTCGAGGACTCAGGACTCCTGGATACTACACACTTTGTGTGACAGATAAAGGTGAACCTAGATCCTGCATACTAGTGAAACGTAGCATTAATGTATTTTTACTCCATCGTTTCAGTGTCAGAGATACCACCGTAGCTAGGCTGGAAACAACCAAAGGAAGTTTCTATCTGGTATCGGCGTATCTTGGGCATGACCACCTTGGCCCTCTCCCTGGAAAAACCCTGGAGAAAGTCGTCGCTGAAGCGGAAAGGCAAAGGATCCGCCTGATAATTGGGAGCGATGCTAACGCTCATCATACTGTATGGGGCAGTACGAATATCAACGACAGAGGTGAGTCTCTTTTTGATTATATTCTTGGTACTAACCTCTTAGTGAGTAATGTTGGTAATGAACCAACCTTCATAACTAAAACTCGACAAGAAGTCTTAGACATAACTCTTGTCTCAGATAGTATACACCATATGATCTTGGACTGGAAAGTATCCAAAGAACACTCGTTCTCTGATCATAGATATATCCAGTTCAATATAAATGTGGATGATAACCAGAGTCCATTGACTTTTCGAAACTATCGGAAAACTGACTGGGCTTTATACAGGAACTCATTACAGAGTCTACTAGAACCTGGACTATCTAGTCCTTCCTCTAACGCTAACGAACTTGACAACAAAGTCAATGACCTTACCTCAGCTATGAACAGATCGCTAGAAATTGCTTGTCCACTTATACACATAAGAGGAAAGAGGAAACCACAATGGTGGGCCTCAGAGCTTGACTCGCTCAGGAAGGAATGAAGGAAACTTTTCAACCGGGCCAAAGCTGCGAGACTAGCCTCACATTGGGACCACGACGAGTTTATGCTGTTCTTGGCTGCAGTGTTTCTCCCTTCTACGTGCTTTGAAAACGACATCTTTAGTGAAAGTAAAACTCCTAAGTAAGTATAGTTGGAAACAATTCGAATTCTTTCTCCATTTAATGCCCAATTTTCTTGACTTGATAACCTTCCACCATTTCTGAACACCATTATCTCGGATTTAGATAGATTAACTTCTAGGCTTCATTCAATGCAGTAACATTCCAGTTGCGTTATCATCTGCTGCAAGACCGTGATATCATCCGCCAGTAAAACCATATCGTCTACATAAAGCAGCAGCCTTATGTTACACAAGTCAATAAAGAGTCCTCCTTCCAAAGATTCATGCAAACCGTTTATGTACCTACACTGCAAAAAGCAACGGTGATAGCAAGCATCCCTGTTTGACTCCAAAAAGTGTCTCAAAATATTCGGAGAGTTCTTCTCCCGTCCAAACAGCTGATTGTGTGTTGGAGTATCAAGTTTACAAATTTTGTCGAAACTCCTATTGTGAGCAGTTTGTACAAAAGCAAATTGAGAGACTTGAGATTTTATCAAGTGCAGCTTTCAGATCGACAAAAAATACATACACCTTCTCTTTTGTGCCAACTTCAGATGAACGATTGATGCCAGATTATAAATGTTATCCACCGTCGAATATTCAAATAAGTACTCTTTCTTCCCAAATCAACCAACTGGCAGAGGAGAATCAGACGCAGATTTAAAACCTATGAGCAGAAATGGATAAAGACCGTCATACAATATCTTGGTTGAAGGATCAAATAAAAAACTAAAATATAATATTTAAGGGAATTCAAGCTCAAACCTCTGCGCCCGAAGAAATTAAGAGAGTGTGTGAAGAAATAATCAAAATGCCTTCGGAGGTAAAAGTGCGCTCAACTAAAAATATTAACGAGAGAGATGGCAAGATGACAGTAGGCGCGGATTTTGAAAATGCCGATTTTGTAAATGAAGTCTTTAAGCGCTCAAAACACCTAGCTAGTACTGCTATATTTCTTAATAGAGGGAAAAAATGTATAAAGAAGCCGAAAACATAAAGTAAGCGTGCTTAATGAGAAGATGAGTATCGGGGTTAAATGGTTCAAGTGGGATAGCCAAAATGAATCAGTTATGTAACATCACACGAGATATTTGTACTTATAGAAAGACACTTACAAGACGATAAAATAAATCAGTTAAATAAATACTTCAAAGACTTCCACACATATTGGAGACCAGCAACGCGAAGTAGCCGTTTCGGAAGGGCAAGTGGGGGAATGCTTTATGAAATCAAAAAGAGCCTGATCAAAGATGGTGATGCGCTGAATTAATATTCTAACTCAGTATTTGAATTTTTAAAAAAGAATATTTTTATTTTTGAGTATAATAAAGCTTGAGAACTATATGTTCTTGCTTTTAGTGCCGTATTATAACTGAACTTAAAATATATCTTTCATGACCGATCTGATGGATACAGTCATGATTTCTTATTAATATAATGTGATCGATAGCCAATCACATTCAATGTCACTTTCGAGATGACGATATATTGCTTACCATGCAGTTCCCATGGATTTATAATAAAAAGATTTAAAGTTCTTCCGATAGGATGTTTATGTCTATCGGGAACTGAACTGAAATAGTAATTTGATACTTTGAATTGTATCGTTTATGTTTAAGGCTTACTGTGATGATTAATCATCAAATGAGGATCTTAACTCGCTGTCATGTGATTTTTTTAACATCGTGCTTGAAAGAATAGTGCAGAGCTCACACGTCAACACTAGAGGCACTATCTTTCAAAAGTCTGTCCAATTACTGGCATATGCTGATGACATTGACATAATCGGAAGAACTCAGCGTGATGTCAATGGGGCTTTTGTGAGTATTGAGGCCGAGGCTGCAAAAATGGGTTTAACGGTTAATGAGGGCACAAGAAAGTACATGCTGTCGTCAAGAAAGGACATACAACATCAACGTCTTGGTCAAAATGTCACCATCGACAGACGTAACTTTGAGGTAGCCAAGGACTTCGTCTACCGAGGCTCCGGTGTAAACGCAGAAAACAACACCAGCGCGGAGATTAAACGTTGAATAACTCTTTCTAACCGCTGTTTCTTTGGGCTGAGAAATCAATTGAGTGGTAAAGTCCTTTTTCGAGGGACCAAAGTGTTGCTATATAAGACCCTTATCAACCCCGTCCTGCTATACGGTGCAGAAGCATGGACCATGGCAAAAGCGGATGAAAGCACCTTGGGTCGGTTCGAGAGAAAAGTTCTTCGTGTGATCGACGGTCCCGTATGCTTCGAAGGGGAGTGGAGGAGAAGATGGAACGAGGAGCTGTACGGACTATACAGCGACGTAGACTTAGCCAGAAGGGTAAAAGCCCAACGACTAAGATGGCTGGGTCACGTAGAGCGCATAGAAACCAATGCTCCGGCCCGGAAAGTCTTCGAATCCACACCCACAGGACAACGCAGTAGAGGAAGACCGCGGATCAGGTGGCGCGCACAAGTGGAAAGTGTCCTCACCCAACTTGAAGCGCTAAACTGGAGACTTCTAGCTAAGGACCGAGCTAGAGGGAGAAGTTTGTGAGGGGGAGCAATAGTTCACACAGGACTGTAGCACCACCATAAGTAAGTAAGTAAGATACTTTAAAACATACGAATGTATGTAATTATTTGCATGGGAGACATAGTGTACCAGCAATTTCCAACCATACTCCCCGTTCAAAACTCGTAGACATTCTTCCAAAAAAAAGAAGCTTTTATCAAAATGAAGTCTTCGGATTTCTTGTAAAAAGGACAACTTGCTAAAAAATGGTAAACATCTTCGTTTTGGGTTGAGTTGCAGAGTGAACAAATTGCATCTATGTCAGTTCTATGTGGCCTGTAGTTGAGCTCAAGGGTTTCAGTCCGTATTTTGAATATTAAACTTATATCGAAAGCAGAAAGATCCTCACAGAAATAATTATAATCACCAAATGTCAAAGACGGCTATAGATTGTTCTAGAAAGTGATTCCCTACCCCTTTCGAGACTAGTTTTGTAGGTACATTTCCTCATCAACCATCGCAATGCATTTGTAAAAAGTATTTCTCCATTCTTCTTTGTTGTTTGCATTTACATAGATTCATTGCTAAATTAAGTGCTATGGCAAGAGCATGCCAATTTCTAAAAGGGGAATATCCACAATGGAGTTATATAAGCAGGGTTTGCTTGTGCATATTATTATCAGGGCTATAATATAACTTTAATAAGGTAGTCTGCTATGGCCGTTAAACTTCTAATATATATATATTTGCGGAAGCCCTGAAATGCTTTGAAATACTTCCATATCCTCTAGACATTGGTATCCATACACTTGATTCCCATAAAAAAGCAACTGTTCAAGGTAGCCTCAAAAACCTTAAATTTCGATGTAGGGTCCACGAAACTTCTTGAAAAAAAAATCTGACCACATCGAGTTTATAGCTGATTTGACTAGTACCAGTTTTTCTTTGATATGATTTTTGATGTTCAAATTATGAGTGATAGTAAAACCGAGATATTTATACTTTGACAACTTCATAGTGCTGCTGTATAATGTCCAATTTCGTACGTTATTATCTGAACGGTTTTGAGGTTTAAAAATCATAATTTTAGATTTAGAAATGTTGAATTTGAGATCCCACGAATCTCAATATTGTTTAAGTTTATTTATCTGAAGCTACAATGCCATTGGGTTATCAGAGAACACCACCAGGTCATCAGCATGGAGCAAAATGTTCAAAGATAAATCGCCATATTTGACGCCTCTAGGTAATTTATTTTCAATATCATTGATAAAAAGAGCGACTATCAGCGGATTCAATATACAGCCTTGTGAAACACCTTTTTCGGTTTTAAAGGATTTTGACATACATGGATATACCATTGTTCATTACAAACCATTGCAGACGTGTTTCATAAAAGTTTTTCATAAATCCGAATAAATTTGGTTGAAAGACCAATAACTGCTAGCTTATATAAAAGTCATCTTCTGTTGATGGTATCAAAAGTAGCTTTAAAATCCACGAAAAAAGTGTATAGGGGCTTCTTTTTGTCGATAAAACGCCTGGCAAATCTTTATATACGAGTATTTTATTCTGTTCAAGGTGATTTCCTCTGTGAGTTTCGTTGTTGGATTGTCTAAACAATTTAAGGCAAGTGTAAGACTTTTCCCTACATTTCTAACATTCATCGTCATACCACTTCGATTTTAGCATCAGTGTTGTAGGACGATTTCTGTGTTTTGCTGATTGTCTTATAAGTTCAAAAATAGAAACTGTAACAGATTCTATACATTCTGATAACAGACCATCAGCATAGGACTTAAGTTTCGTCTATACACACCAGCCTTGTTTTCAACCCATCTTAATATATTGCTAATTGGATATTCTTCAACTTCTCTATTATTATTTTCTTAAAAGAACTCAAATGAGATATTGGTAAATAATTAGAAAAGTTCGCTGGGTGTACTCCAAAACTTTTGATTTAATTGAGCCAATCTTCCCTCACTACGCACAAATCTATAACAGAGCATCCGTGGGTTGATATAAATGTATAGTTACCACTAGAATCTTCGTTCGTAACCCCATTCAATACAAAAAAAAAAACCAAAATCTTCAGACATTTCTAACAGTAACTTTCCGTAACCGTTATGACGTTCATCTAGTGAGTTTCTCATTGAGAAAAACCTCCCATCGTTCTGAAGCTGAGAGTTTTGAAAAGTGCTAATACGACCATTGAGATCACCAACAATCATGAGGTTTTCCAAATTACTGTTTACTTAAAAGTTTTGTAGCTCATCATATTCTGAGCTCCAATTATTATAATTTAAATAAACAGGACAAATTTGAAAATGTTTTGAACCACAAACTATATCAATCAAGATTTTGTTTCCATAATTGTTGAAACTTAAGGCAATATAAGAGCTCGTTCAATAAAAAAAGAAAGTTAAGAAACAATATAACAGTTCTATGAGCGATACCTTACCGAAGCAATACAAAAATATGTTCTTCTTACTTAAAGAAGCCATGTTAAAAAATAAAATTTAGAGAAAATTTTAAACAAATCTATCGGTTTGTTTTTGAGAAAATTTGAATTATCGTTTTTTGACCAAAAAAATTGTTTGGGGCCACTGTTAGTTTTGATCTTAAAAAAAATGAAAAAAACGCCTAACTTGAAACTGCTGAAAACCTTAACTTCCAAGTTTGAACTCAATCGACCCAATGGTTTAGTCTGCAGCTGCAGGAGCGTGAACATACAGACACGACCGACCGGACGAAATCGCGGGACCACCTTTTTTCGACTTCTCTACCATCGTAAAATCATGTTTGATTTATATTTTTAGTTCGAATTTTTTTACGAATGCAAAACTTGCCATATAATTGCTATATGTCGCAAGTAAAATTTGTGTTGGTATTGGCTAACGGCTATAACGTTTAGTTTTTGATTTCATAATTTAAAAAAATTGTATTTAGTTTTAAAGTAAGAAGTCAACGACAGGTAGAAAAGACTTGTTAGAGCAAAATGAACAACTTGCCAAAAATTTCAAGAGAAATGCCTTTTGAATCACAAATAGGAATGCTCATCTTTGGCAGAGGATTTGGATTCTATTGGACGACCGTTAAAGAATGGCAGGAAGTGAGAAAATTTCGTTTATAACAAACAAATTATTTTCATGTTTAGATCTTTTTTCTGGTTCCGAGAACTCCATTTTAACCCAGAGCAAGTAGTTTAACATTTACATTTAATTAAGTATTTAACTTAAGTTATATTCTTAGATTAAAGTCTTTTCCAACTCGTTTTTGGTAGCTTCCTTCCGTGAAAAATCTGCAGTTAGCAGCTAGCTTCAGGATCTTTGGAACTGCGACTAAACGTTGCTGAGGAGAGTCACTTTTGATCTCAACTCAAAATGTATTTGAAGGCTTCTTTGCTCAGAGAATAATTTTAAATCTAATTTTAAACTAAAATGTATAACTTATAACGTACTTTGAATCCGGTTAATCTAATGGATTTGCTCCACGGAAGCAATACATTTTTCGTTCAATTTTCCTCATCTTCATCGTCACTGCTGCTCCACAAAAAATAGCTTGCCACACTAAACATGTCTGTATTGATTGTATTTGAAAACAATTCTAATCAAAACTCAAACACAATTTTCATCATATTGTTGAATGTAAGATCTTGAGAAATGCTGTCGTTTTAGTTACGGATTACGACTTAAGTAACACCGGTAAAACGACAATTGACGTTTAAATAAAACGCCTATCGGAATAAGGGTGAATAAAAATAAATAAATTATCCAAAAAAAGCAGTTCATATTTATTGTAAAAATTGTTTGCACATCTATTTACAAAATTCATATTTGAAGTTCTCTTTTTTACATATCTTCTACGCTGTACAAGTAGGCGTCTTCGGCAACGGCTTGTTTCGAGCTCTGTACATCGAACCATTTCTTTTCGTAGCCATTCGACCTATCCACTCCGTCCCACCGATAGCCAGGCGGTATGCTAAATCTGTTATCTGGATATGATCCTTTGTACTTTGGCATAACTGGGACATTTGCCGCCAGTTGCTGGTCTTTTTTCTTGCTTCGTATGTATTCCAACATGGGATCATCGTCACGCTCCTTTTGACGAAGCATTTCTTCTAAGTCTGCATCATTTGAATATCTAGCTAATGGTTTGCTGCCTTCGTATTGGTCATCTGACATCTTAGCTTGGAATGCTTCTATTTGCTTAACGCCTTTGTTCCAGCGACTGTACAATTCTTTTTTCTTCTCTTCGTGTTCAGCCTTTTGGCGCTGAATCTCGGGATCTTCTTCGATGTCTTTGCGATGGCGACGATAGGAAGTCTTTCGCACCTGAACTTCAGCATCCCGTCCAGATATTTCTTTCGACATCTTGTTATACATTCGGTCTTCATTTTTACGACGTTCCTCTGTTTCTATTCTTAAAGTTTGGGCATTTTGAAGACCAGCGCGCTTGCCATCTAGAGTTTTACTCATTTTCGATGACGAGCCTTTGTGTGTTGGAGGTGGCGATTCGGAGGAACGTCTTCTCGGTGAATTGTCCGGAGAGGGTTTTTCTGTCTTGATTGGTTTTTTAAAAGGATTTCCATTGACTGATCGCCTTGGAGGTGACTGATCCAATGAATTCTCCCTCTTTATTTGATTTTCAAATCGATTCGATGATGAATGATTAGAGGTCTTTCTCCTAGGGGACTGGTCAGAATTTTTTCTCTGCCTCTCTTGTCTTCTCGGTGGAGATTGATCGGAATCTCTCCTTTTACGAGGTGGTGGAGACCTTCTGCGTGGAGGTGATTGGTCAGAATCTCTCCTCGATGGGGCTTTATAATCTCTTTTTGATGATGGTGATTTATCTGAATATCTCTTTGAAGGAGGTGGTGAAGACCGTCTTCTTTGTGGGGATTGGTCTGAGTCTTTTCTGGAACCAGATAAAGCACGTTTCTTTTGTAGTGATTGATCTCGTGACGAAGAAACATCTGAATTCCACCTTGAACGCTTCTCTACTGGTGAATTATGTTCATTTGTGTGTTTGGTTTTTTCACGACTTTTTCTGGGTGGTGATTGGTCAGAATCCATTTCTTCTGGAGGTAATTCGTTCATTTTACTCAAGGAAAATTCAACAATTTGCTTTTGTTCATTTTGATCATCGTCCGATTCCTCTTCCTTCTTAATGCCACCAAAACTTTTCCACTTGCTTTCAGCTGGCTCTCCAGATACATTAACTATACCTACAATTTGTGGAGCATCTTCACCTGTTAATAAGAGTTCCTCATCGATTCCCAAGTCTTGGTTAATATGCACGTCGTCGTCAATTATTTTTACTGTGGCTTTGGTCTTGAGTTTTTTATCTTTTTTCTTTTTCTTCTTATCGCCGGATAGATATTTTTTTAAATATTCTTTTTGGCTGATTTTGGTAGTTGTTTTATCCATTTTATTTTATAAAGCTCAATGTAATAATCTCAACAAATATGTACACAATTTTCGAAAAGAAAAACAAAAAAGTTAAACGTTCAATTCAATGCATGCACTAAGATACAAATGTCAATATTAGTAAAATGTCACAAGAAGACAATTCGATAGATTTTTTGACAGCTTTGTTATCGTTAGTGCTGCCAAGTTTACTTTTATTTCTACTAGTTGTAAGAGTTGGAAGTTTTGAAAATATTTTAATCAAGAAAATATCAATGATAAGAAAATCAACAACGAGTAGTCTGCGGTTGTAACAAAAAGTCAATTTGAACATTTTTATTTTACCAAAAACGTGCAAAATCATTTAGATTCAATTAATAAAACATTTATCGTATTTATTTTTTATAAAAAACGATCACTAAATGTGTTTTGTACACCTTTAATATACCAAAGACACAGTGTGAGCATTAGGAAAAGAGGGAAGGGTTGGATAGGATAGTATTTTGGACTAACGCTAATGTAACTGATGTAAGCTTGAAAGCAAGCTCACTTAACCAGTATTCACATGAGCGCGACTAACGAACGACGAATGAAGTACAAAATGTGAGTTTATATACCTTTGAAGTCATATTTCTACACAATTTTTTAACAAAATGATAGAAATATAGTTTCTATTTGATTTATGATGCATAATTTTACTTTCCAATATTATATATTAATAAATTTAAGAAATAAAATGTATTTGTCGCGAAACAAATAATTGTAGTTGATATAAACTGTCAAACTTTATTCACGTTGCACGTTATCCACACGAATAAAATAATCTTGCGTACTTAACATCACAAATCATTCTTGTTTGGGTTCATTTGCGACGAATCAAAAACTCTCATGTTAAAGAAATGTCAAAATCGACGAATATTCGTTCATTCGTTGGTCGTGCTCATGTGAATAGTGCTTTAGGTTTATTTTCCTTCTTTTCAAGAACCGTAAATCGCTAGCAAATGAAAAGTTTTAAGAGTGAGAAATTTAATGAGTGTGTTATTACACTCAGACTTTCTGCATGCTGCGTGTTTCGCATATTTGAACACCCATCCCGTCAATCTCACATTATTACACTAGGATGTTTTTTAGTTGCGTGTGTTTGACACTTCTCTTTCATTTTTTGTTCTCGTCCAAAAAATCAAAGTGTG
The DNA here is from genome assembly GCF_945859685.1 of Eupeodes corollae. Classification (NCBI taxonomy): domain Eukaryota; kingdom Metazoa; phylum Arthropoda; class Insecta; order Diptera; family Syrphidae; genus Eupeodes; species Eupeodes corollae. The sequence goes on from NC_079147.1 coordinate 161,155,556, forward strand.
AAAATAATTAAAGAAAACTGCACTTTTTACTACAGCAATAAATATTGACATTATGAATACGGATAATAATTCCGAAATGTTGTTAAATGTGTTCGACCTTTGTGAGGACGCTTTGAAAATTCCCAAGCAAAAGAAAAAAAGGACTAGGATTGAAATCTGGAAAGAATCCTTCATTTTCTTGACAAATGAACTAAAATCAAAAAATAAACTGTCGTTTTTAAATTATATAAGGATGAATGAAGAAACTTTTAACCTGCTTTCGTAGTTCATTAAAAAAAAAAAACAATTTTAAGAGACAGAAAAGTTGGCTATCACTTTGTTTCAACGGGTGAAACATTCCAAAGCTTAAACTACAAAGCTTGACTCTTTCATTCATTCCTTCATTTAATTCGGTTATAAGGTCTTTGCTCCACTTGAGTTTGTCCGGCGGAGTATTTATTTGTTTTCTCGGAAACATTAGAAACAATAAAAAAGCAATGCCAAGAAACAAAGAAAGGCAAGAAAGGGAAACGTCAAAAACCATCCAAGACAATCCTGAACCCAGAACTCTGCGGGTTGAGACTTTTTAAAGTATTTCTATTTCACCTGATTTCTCTTTCGCACTTATTTGCGTCTTTCTAAAAACGTCTGAGTGTAATAACACACTAATTTAAATCGTTTGTGTTCCAGGTTACAACATATTAAATTCTATGAGACAACCTAGCAACTTAAATTTGATGTCAACTTAAGATTGATTGCAACTTGTGCTTTGTTAGCGAGAAACTTAGTAATTACTTAAAAATTACCAATTTCGTTTTTTTCTTCGCAATTTGTATTGTAATTCTTGAAGTAAATTGTTGTTACTTGTCAGTAGTACCCGTGGCGTGATGGTGAGTGCTTAAAATTGTCTACCAGCCTGTGTCATCTTAAGTTTTTTTCACGGTCACTATCTCTTCAGAGGAATTGAAAAATCCTCCGAGAGTAATTATTGTTATGAAAACTGCTTTCTTAAATTACCCATTCGGATTCGGCTTAAAATTGTAGGTCCCCTCCATTTCTGAGAACATTACTCGCACCCAGGAATGGCTGAGTTGTAAGACACTGAGCCCTAGTTTTTAATGGACTATTGTCCCACCTAATTTATTTATTATAGAAACAAAACAGGAAGAAATGTATACACAAACATGTTGCGTGCTGATAAAGTAAACTTTGGAAATTAATGCATCTATCAAATGAAACAAAAAAACACGTCTTAAAGTTAGTGTTCCGATAACGAAAAGTTGAGTCCATAAATATACGTAGAGAGAAAAGTGCAAAAGTATTCACTGTTTCGAATATGAGGATTTTACGTTTTTACTTTTTTTGAGATGATCAGAATCTATTCGAAGTTATGACTTCACGACCAAATATCATCGTTATCTTAGACTATATTGAGGAGCTGTATGTTTTTAATAAGATCTCGAAAAATCCAAAGGTGATCCTGTTTATTTTTAACGTGTCTGTGCGCTAAAAAATTAGTATTGTTTAACTACCGGAATTTAAAGATATTAGGATAAACAAAATTGATTTTCAACAAGCGATAAGTATCACAAAAGGGATAAAAAAGTCCAAAGTGGGCAAGAAAAGTTGAATGACTGTATTATTTCTTGAAGATAATTTATTCTTTGGAGCCACTTGAAACAAAAGCTTTATTCCTATTATCCACAGACACAGACTTCAAGAACTAAAAAATTAGAGTTATGAACAGAACATACAGCCACAATATTACGAATTGGTCCTAGAAAATATATTTAGGAAAAGGATATGGCCATGCAACCGTAGCCGTAGCGATCATTTTGCTCATATCGTTTTCTATTAATTATGTTTTTTTTTGTTAATCTATATATAGTACAGTGAGAAATTGCCAACAAAACGATCCGCAGTAGCCAGATTTTTGTATTTAAAAATTGGTACAACTGAAAGAAGATCTTTCAGAATAATTATAAAGAAATACACACAAATAGAAGAAAGTTTTGTCAAAATCAAATGTTAGAATTATCTAAGCAAAAAAACTATCTAAAACCAATAAAATGGACAATTTTCAAGAAAAAAGGGTAAGAAATCATTTGGAAATTTTGATTCAATAAAAAAAAGGTTCATTTAACAATTGCTTCAAGGAGGGGGTTTTTTCGTAGACAACTACATTAATATGTAGTGTTAAAGCGAGCTTCAAGATCGCCTCAATTCTTTATATACCCGAATCGAGTTGAAATGAGCTTGATCAAAATTTGAGAAAAAAAATATGTGTGGATGAGTTGGTTTGGTTTGTTTGTTTGCATGTTTATGTACAAAAAAAAGTTTTGTTTTAATAAATTTCCCAAAAAAAAGAGGACATGGTAGGTAGCATATTCTTAAATGATGCTGAACTATTCAGTTCTTCATTGTTTAACACGAATCAAACTCTCTCACCTGCACTTCATAAGAAACATCGAAACACCATTTGCATTTTAGAAAATGCTGTCAAACTTAATCGTTTTTAAATCTTGTGCGGTGGAAAATTTATTTAATCTAAACTAAGATAAACCTTTGCTGGAAACATAGCAAAACTTAATTACCTTTTCTATTGTTTTCTTTTCCAAAATAAGCCCAGTTAGTACATTTTCATTAACAAACTAAATAGCATCAACATGGAAAACACATAGATAAATCCAAATGCACAATTACTCAATGAACACAGCCATCGAAATACAAATGCAATATAAATCGTACCAACATTTGAGAACGAAATCACATAAGATCACAATCCATAGTAAGATTCCACTCTAACTTTTATCGGTGTTATTCATACTATGGATATTGTTTTCGTTATTCGTGTAAAGTCCTACTATACCACGGATAGATTTCCCAACAAAGCACAAGTAATTTCGGAATTGGCATTTTGAAAGTAGTAAATTTGTTTCCGCTTTTGAAAAAGAGAGTGCAAAATATTGGTTTTTTGAAATTTTTGTTTTTTAAATGAAATACACAGTTAGTCCCCTGAACTTGAAAGGAAAATCGCACATGTCCACATGGAATTATTTAATGAGTTCTGGCATCACTTTTCGATTATAACGATAACAATAAATAACTGTACAGGTTTTATTGTCGTCTGTTTTGATTACACATTCGTAATTTCATAACTAAAATAAATGATTCCCTCCCGTTCCAAACAAAGAACTTTTACGAGATGTTGACGACTTGACCAAAGTCCCAAACAAGATTTATTAATAGGTACCTAAATAATAACAATACTTGGTTGATGGAATTTATTCTAATTTATGAATTCAAACAAAACTCAAGGCTTAATTTTTGTATTTTAATATGTACATACATATATTGAAGTCTTAAACTTACCTGAAGACGCCAATAGAAGTTAAGTTGATACCGTTCTTTTATTTGCTAAATTTTAGTGTCAATTTTCATATCTATTCAAAAGGCAAATTAAAACAACCTCCACTTTTCACTGCATTGCAATTGCAAGTTAAAATTTTCTTAGATATTATTTTTACAAACGAAACACAGTATAAACACACTAATTCAGTTTGAGTTTATTCTGATTGAACTTAAAAATATTTATTATTGTTTTCAACTCGTACTAAATTAGAAGAAACAGATGTTTTGATTTAACTAAAATAAGCTTTTCTCGTCAACATGTATTTTGTACTTCTTTTTTGTTTGATTGTGATTGACTATTCATAACGTAACGAGTATATCTGTCAAACGTATCGTAACGTTAAGGAAAAATCGATTTTTAAAAGTTAATAGAGATGTGGTTCTTAAATGTTTAACGGTCAATGAAATCAAGGTGAATAAATATAGTACTCTCATGGAACATGAGAATAAGTTGAGTATTAACATTGTATATTATATTCGTGATAGTACTACCTTGTAACGGGCATATTAGGTGAAGCCTTCTACTAATTAAATAGCGCTGCCTGTGGTCTGTTTCACCAACTTACAAATTGTAAATTACAAGTGCTTTTTTAACAAAAATGTAAAAACATTGATTTTTTCACGAGATAGTTGTTTTATAAAATTGTAATTGAAGGGAAATTTGTAGAAATTTCATTATTTGCGTTTCACAAAAAGGTTTTTTTTTGTAGTTTACAAATTTGTGAAATGAATTTTCTTTTGTATCTAAGTTTGTGTTCCATCAAATCAATTATTTTTACAATTTTGTTCAGTTTGTGAAAATTTCTTACAATAGGAAGATGATGTGTAGATTTCATTACAATTTGTAATTTGCAATAAGAATATTGTATTCAGTTTAAGAATTCGTTACGTCGTCGCAGGCATAGTAGTGTGGCAACTCCATCAGTGTCGCAAACATTACCAACACATCAACATGCCACAAAAGTAGCAGCGCCAAAAATAAGAAAGAGAAAGCAGATTCTGTTGCCACGACAAATTTATTAGCTCAGTTCAGTGTGCGCCTTCGTAAAGTATATATTACTTTTCCTTTTAGTAATTTTAATAAAAGATATATTATTTATTAGTCTTCGACTAAATCCTAATTGTTTTATTGGTGTAATAGTCATTACACTAAATTGGTGACCCCGATCTTTTAATAAAAGAACATTTTTATTTTTCTTGATTTTACTAAAAAATATAGGTTAACTTCGCAATACAAAGGCGGCTATATTCAGCTTTAACCTCAAAATCATCATGTCGGACCTTAGCGCTTTGATCAAGAGTCGAGGAAACATCAAACAACAAATCACAAAAATTTTCATTTTTTTTTCCGTGGAAAGATTATCTACCCAGGCCGAAATAAAAAAAAACAAACTCGACCAACTTTACAAAGATTTTGACATTGTTCAATCAGCCATTGAGCAAAAATCCACGGAAACCACTGATGACGAAGAAATAAGCAAGGCAATCGCAGAAGCAGAAATTGAAAGAGATCATATCGACAGCCAGTATGATACAATCACTCGTACCATAAGTCGAATTCTGGAAAAACAAGAGCAAGAGGACATAGCCCATCAAACGCAAGCAGAGACCACTGAACTCTCACTGCTTAGAGAACAGGTAAGACTTTTGACATTGCAAAACCAAAACTCCACAGCGCAACACTCTGCTACACAAGTCAATCCACCTGCACACCAGTCACGTTCGAATATTCGTCGCATAAAACTGACTAAATTCGACCCATCTCAACCTCAAATGTGGCTTAGTCAAATTGAAATGACTTTAGAATTGGAAGGTATCACGACTGAGGAAGAAAAGTTTAAGCAAGTGTTCATAAGTCTAGAGGGTGATTGTCTCACTGCATCTGAAGATTTAATAACCGATACTTCGGTAACAAACAAGTTCACAGTCTTCAAAAAACGCATCCTTTCCAGGTTTGCTGAGTCAGCAGAATCTAAACTAAGGCGTTTGTTGAAAGGTGCAGATTCCAAAGATAAAAAACCATCAATAATCTTAGCTGAAATGAAACGCCTTGCTGGTGGTGAATGTGGTCCAAAAGTCATGAGAGAATGCTTCATGCAAACACTACCGGAATTGACGAGAAATGTTCTTACAGTTTTTGAGAACTACTCCCTCGACGACCTCGCCACGGCAGCAGATAAAATGTACGATTCTGCAAATAATAGTCAGTCTACATCATCAGGCATCGAGCAGCAGTCAATTCAAGCAGTATCTCAAGAAGATCATATGAGCTACACAGAACTCTGCCGCACGGTCAAAGAGCTCTCAGAGCAAATACATGCTATGAAAAGGTATGAGCGACCGAGATCTAGATCTAGAAGCAAGTTCCAAAATCGAGGTCGTTCTTCCAGCAGAGACAAAGACGGTCAAAAGTTATGTTTTTATCACAAGCGATGGTCTCACAATGCAAGAAAATGTGAGGGTTCGTGCTCCTTCAACAACAACAACAACCAGGGAAACTAACTGAGCTGTCGTCAGTTCAGACGGTTGGCGACAGCAACTTCTACAACAACAGCAGCTTCAGTAAAGAACCCCGTCTGCACATTTTCGATAAAGGAGCAAACACCCGCTTTCTTATAGATTCTGGATCAGTAGTTTCAGTCATTCCCATCTCAAAAATTAACCAACGCCTAGTTAGTGCAGATCTTAAATTATACGCAGCTAATAAAACTGAAATCAAAACTTTCGGCTATCACATCCTTAAACTCAGCCTTGGCCTGCGGAGAGAGTTCAAGTGGTCTTTCATTCTAGCTGATGTTCAGTCAGCAATAATCGGTGCAGATTTCCTCCAGCATTACCATCTTGTCATTGACCTCACACAAAAATGTCTTATAGATGCAACAACAAATCTCATGACAAGTGGAAAAGTGACAGAGGTAAACGAGTTTGGAATATCAACTTTAAGTGTTGGAGCAGTACAAAGGGGTGAGTACCAAAACCTACTCAAAGAGTACATCGATGTCACTACCACCTCAACACAGCCTAAAACAAATATCGACTTTTCTGTATGCCACTATATCGAAACAAAAGGCCCACCAGTTGCAAGTCGTTTCAGACGCCTTTCAGGAGCTAAACTAACAGCCGCAAAAACTGAATTGGATTTTCTCATCGAAAAAGGTATCTGCCGACCCTCCAAAAGTCCATGGGCCAGCCCACTGCACATGGTAGCCAAGAAAAATGGTGGTTGGCGAGCCTGTGGCGACTACAGGCGTTTAAATGCACAAACTACACCTGATCGATATCCAATTGCTCACGTTGATGATGTTGCGGAGAGACTCCACGGAAAAACTCATTTCTCCACTCTCGATCTTGTTCATGCATACCACCAGATTCCGATGGCTGAGGACGATATTATAAAAACAGCTGTTTGCACCCCGTTTGGCCTCTTTGAATATCTATTCATGCCCTTCGGTCTGCGGAATGCCTCACAAACATTCCAGAGGTTTATGGACTCCATATTCAGAGGTATGCAATTTGTATTCTGTTATATAGACGATATTATCATCATGTCTGAATCTTCTGAGCAACATCTTAAGCACCTTCAAGCTGTCTTCACAATTTTAAGGCAACATTCTTTAACCATCAATGTCAATAAATGCCAGTTCGGAATGGCAGAAGTCAAGTTTCTTGGTTATGTTATCAACAAGGATGGGTGCAAACCACCGCCAGAGCGTGTCTCCGCCATTATCAACTACGAGCGGCCTGAAACTATTTGTCAACTAAGGCGATTCTTGGGTATCATCAATTATTATAGGCGCTGCATACCACACGCAGCAGATCTACAAGCTCCACTCAACGAATTTCTAAAAAACTCCAAGAAAAATGACAAACGAAAAGTACCTTGGACAGAAGCAACAAAACTAATGTTCGATAAATGCAGAGCAAGTCTGGGCGAAGCAGCACTTTTAGTTCACCCAGTTTGTACAGCACCTTTAGTCTTGACTACAGACGCTTCTGACGTTGCACTTGGAGCTGCCTTAGAACAAAAAACGGACAACATCTGGAAACCGCTTGGATTTTATTCTCGCAAGCTGGCTCCAACTGAGATCAAGTACAGTGCTTACGAACGAGAATTACTCGCCATACACGATTCCATCAAACACTTCGAGCATATTCTTGACAGTCGACAGTTTGTTATCAAGTCCGACCACAAAACTCTGGCCACAAACATTGGAAACAAATCCGATAGATCATGTAAACGACAACTCAGGTACCTGGACTACATCTCAACCTTTCAAACAGTCATAGTGCACATTAAAGGCGACGAAAACATCGTAGCTGATGCATTTTCTCGCCTTGCTCACTCGAACATCAACGAGATTACTATGCCTATAGAGATAGATGCAAGAACACTCTTCGAAGCACAACGTGAAGATATAGAACTCAAGAGTCTCATTGAAGGAACAAATTCACTGAAACTTCAAATAGTCCACCTTGAACCTGAATCTCCAATCTACTGCGATGTGTCAACAAGATATATACGACCATATGTTCCAAAAGAACTCAGGAAACGCATTTTCACGTCTGTGCATGGTCTCTCACATCCAAGTGGAAAAGCAACAGTCCAGCAAATCAAGCTGAAATATGTTTGGCCATCTATGAAGAAAGATGTCATTAGTTGGGCTCGCAACTGTCTTTCATGCCAAACATCAAAAATTCATCGGCATAACAAACTGCAACCTAACCATATTGACATGCCAGACAGTCGTTTTGATCATGTTCATTTAGATTTAGTTGTCTTGCCCATGGTTCAAGGTTACAGGTACTGCCTCACTATGATTGATCGATTCTCTAGGTGGCCGGAGGCAATTCCTTTGAAGGAAATGACCGCCGACACTGTTGCTACGGCTTTTTGGACCCATTGGATTGCAAGATTCGGTTGTCCTAAAACTATCACCACTGATCAAGGGACACAATTTGAGTCAGCACTTTTCAACGCTTTGACCAACTTGACAGGAACCAAACGTGCTCGCACAGCAGCGTATCATCCACAGGCAAATGGGATGATTGAACGTTGGCACAGATCTTTCAAAGCAGCCTTAATGTGTCACTCATCCTCAACAACGCCATGGACAGAGCTTCTCCCAACAGTACTGCTTGGGTTGAGAACGTGTTTTAAAGAGGACTTGAAGGCGTCTGCAGCTGATTTCCTTTATGGAACTTCCATCAGACTTCCAAATGAATTTTTCATAGACGAAAACATGCCTAATCCAAATCCTCAAAGTTTTTTGGAAAAATTTCGCGAGCATATGCGATTGCTAAGACCTGTTCCTTCGGCACATCACATAAAAAAGAGTGTATTTGTTCTTAAGGATCTATATCAATGCTCACACGTTTTGCTTAGAACCGACGCTGTAAGAAAGCCATTGGAGCCTCGTTACACTGGACCATTCGAGGTACTCGAAAGATTATCGGACCGTCTCTTCACTATTCGAATGAATAATAAAGATGTTAACGTGTCAGTGGATCGACTTAAGCCTGCATTTATTGCTCAAGAAGAAAGACCAACTGAAATCAATGTGCCAAATGAGGAATCCAGCCAGCAGCCAACACTCGAGCTTCCAAGAACACCAGAACCGAGCCAGAGCCAGCAGCATCAATTTGAGTTTCAAAGATCTCCAGAATTCATTCAAAACTCACAGCAGCAACAAGACGAAGAAGCATTGAAATCTCCATCTCCAGCAAAATCCTCAAATATAAAAAGAAGAGTCTCTTTCAAAGACAATAACAATCGTGACATTGTCACTGGTGGGGGAGTAGATGTGGCAACTCCATCAGTGTCGCAAACATTACCAACACATCAACATGCCACAAAAGTAGCAGCGCCAAAAATAAGAAAGAGAAAGCAGATTCTGTTGCCACGACAAATTTATTAGCTCAGTTCAGTGTGCGCCTTCGTAAAGTATATATTACTTTTCCTTTTAGTAATTTTAATAAAAGATATATTATTTATTAGTCTTCGACTAAATCCTAATTGTTTTATTGGTGTAATAGTCATTACACTAAAGTAGCACCGATATTGATTTAAGTGACCATTTCGTGGAACATATACGTAGACGAAAAAACATTTATCGACCGCGTATAAATAATGGAATTTCTGATACTTTCAAATTAAATAAAAAGTTTTGCCTGAAACGTGTAAAGGCGGAGGAAATAATAGGACAAATGATGAGACTTTTCAATGACAACGATGCAGCAATTTCTTACAGCTTTATACTGGCTTATAAATGGAGGACAATATCATGGGATCGCAGATATGCACGGTGTATCTAAATCTACAGTTTCTAGATCGGTACATCGTGTTTGTGCGGCTATTGTTGATGCTTTTTTTGAAAAAAGTGTACGGAGGCCACAGGAATACGAAAGAATTTGTGAAAGGTTTTATAATGTTGCAGGTAAATACAATATTCCTTAAAAACTTATGTATTTGAAATCAACATTTGAGTTTTCTTTTAAAGCTATGTCATTTGTATACGGATGTATCGATGGGACTCTAATTAAAATTGATTCACCTAACGAGCACATAGGAAATATATTATCTTATATTATATATAAATTATTTTTATTCTTCTTTATTTAATAAAAAAAATCTTTATTTCTTAAAATACTATTACAATAATTAATATTAATACAAGGGATAGCACTGCACTGCTCCGCTGATGATCACCAACTGCCCACTTGGCTGTCGTATTGTTTCTTCGGAGCATAATAATGCTGATCATCACTTTTGGGTGGCAATATGGTTTGGAGATTAAGAGCAATGAAAATGCTGATGCTGCGATGGGTATTGATTTCCTTCTGTCTTAACTTCACTTTTGGGTGGCAATATGGTTTGGAGAGCGAATCCTTACCAATAATATCGATAATAATATTATCCAGATCCGTCATATCCTGAAAAAAGGAGACCTTCTAAACTGCACTAACTATAGAGCAATCACTCTACTTAACATCGCCTATGAAATATTTTCTGCCGTAATATGTGAACGTCTAAAGCCCATCGTCAACAACCTGATCAGTGTAGTTTTAGGCCAGGAAAGTCCACGGTCGATCAAATATTCACATTACGGCAGATCCTAGTAAAAACTTAAGAACACCAAATCGACATGTATCATCTTTTCATCGATTTCAAGGCCGCATATGACAGCATCAACAGGGACGAGCTGTATAGAGCCATGTCTCGTTTTGGCATCCTTTCCAAACTTTTTAGACAAGGTGATGAGCTGTCATGCTATTTTTTAAGATCGTACTTGAACGTCAACACTAAAGGCAATATATTTCAAAAGTCTGTCCAAATACTAGCATATGCTGATGACATTGACATAATCGGAAGAAATCAGTGTCATGTCAATGGGGCTTTTGTGAGTATTGAAGCAGATGCGGAAAGGACCTACAACATCGACGTCTTGGTCAAAACGTCACCATCGACAGACGTAACTTTGAGGTAGTCAAGGACTTCGTCTACCTAGGCTCCGCTGTAAACGCAGAAAACAACACCAGCACCGAGATCAAACGAAGAACAACTCTTGCTAACCGCTGTTTCGTTGGACTAAGAAAGCAATTGAGTGGTAAGGTCATATCTCGAGGGATCAAAGTTTCGATACATAAGACCCTCATCATCCCCGTCTTGCTATACGGTGCAGAAACATGGACTATGACAAAAGCGGATAAAAGCACCTTGGGTCGTTTCGAGAGAAAAGTTCTTCGTGCGATCTACGGTCCTGTATTCATCGAAGGGGAGTGGAGGAGAAGATGAAACGACGACCTGTACGGACTGTACAGCGACGTAGACTTAACCAGAAGGGTAAAAGTCCAACGACTAAGATGTCTGGAGTGAGGCCCTAGTTCACACAGGTTTAACATATAATTCTAGTTAGTAATTAGATTTACTAAGGAAGTCCAAAATATTTAAACCTTTGCCTTTTATTAAAAAAACGAGCACCGAAACATGTCTAAAAAGTGAAAGTTCGTCAAAAAAAAACAAAGCAAATACGCTTAAACGGACCTATTAATTGGAATTCCCAACTGTTGAGTCTACCATTCCAATCCACTGCTCTCATAAAAATAATTGTGCAGATGTCATATGGACGTAATAATTTGCTTAAAATTAAAGTAGCCATTCCGCGATTTTAACTTTACTAAATGAGATAGTAAAATGTTATAATTGTCTAAAATTAGGTAAATCGTCTTATAAGCTTAGTAAACGGCTAAAATGGCTCTAAAACTTTACTAAATCGTTTATGGCTGAAACACAAACACGCTTCAGCTTCGGCTTCGCCTGACGTTTACGAGTTCAGCCATAGGAATTCAATGCATGCTATCACAATGAAGCTTCGACCTCACGGTTCATTTGACAATCATAAGGAAAAGAACGTAATGTGACTCCAAATGGAAGCTCTAGTTCAAATTTTCTGAACATTTGCTTTGTCTGACAGCTCAACAGCTGTAAAAAAACACAAAAAACAAAATAAATTGGCTTTTGGAGGGATTTCCATTGGTTATTACATAGAGGAAATATATTATCTAGAGTCCCGAACGGTACCCTCAAATTTTATTCGAGTTGAACTCTCTCAAATTCACTATCGGTGAATACATGTGAGTGGAGAAAAAAAGCAAAATGGGGGATTGGGCTAAAAAGAAACTTATGGAATTTTTGTGATCTGTCAAAAATGACATTCAATTTTGCAAAACAAAACAATGGGCAAATCTCATATTTTTTTATTTTGAGAAAAAATAACAGCTGCTAAAGACAGAAGTGCCATTTTAGAAATGTCATATTGGAAGTGTCATTCAAAGCAACATCGAAGCAGGCAAAACGTAACACAGACGAAGCCGAAGCTGAAGCGTGTTTGTGTTTCAGCCATTATAATTTTGCGCCAAAGTCTATATATATAAAATTTGATAATTGAATTATGTAACTAGTGAAAAATCAAATTATTTTGCAACTTTAACACAACTCGACATAAATTTAGCTAAATTAAATTAGTGCTACTTGTAACAGTTGCATTGGTGACTATTAATAAAAATGGTTTAAATTTAACTGAGACAATAAATTGCTTTGTATGCAATATGGCTCAGCGTTTCTTGTAAAATGTAAGATACATTTAAATTGAACAAATAGAATTCTTTAAATGTTTTGTAATAAAAAAGAATCCAAAGAAGTTAAAGAATCAAAGCTTACCCAGAAGTGACATTAGAAAGCAAATCACTTGCTTTATTGACAGATTATCGATATGTCATTGACATTTGCAAGGACAATTTAAAAGTGATCTGTACAGACCTAATAAATACGATTTATAACATGTATTAAAAACTTTTATACTTATTATAAGCTAGTTTAAAAATTTAAAAAAAGATTGTACTTACCTATACATTTTTATTTTGCCTTAATTGGTCTTATGTTAATCTTACTATAAAAATAAAAGACGAAACTTTGAACATTTGTTAATCTTTGCATGATTTTGGTTTTATTTTATTTCTTGTTATCAATATTTGAAACTTTCATAACGGCTTTAGTTTTAATAAAACAATTTGTGTATGTTAATTTAATAATAAATTTCAAATGCATTTTTTAAATCCTAATTTATAATACAAATTTTTAATACAAATGCCTTCTTAGTTTTTAGTTATTTTTTTTTTAATATATTTATTAGCTAAATAATAACAAAAATTTATGCACATTTAATGTTTTTCGTTATAATTGATAAGATACTTATATTTTATTACAAACATTTTTAAAATTTTATGTAAAAACAAAAACTGCACATATCCGACTAGAAACACAAAAGATATAAATTTATTTTGACAGTTTGTTCTGTTGTGTTGTATATTTTTTGGAATTAAAAAGATGATCAAATGCATAAACATTGACTTAAATGTCAATGTTTGGATGTTGTGTTTTCATTTGGTCTTTGGTGAATGGTAAACAATTGTTGAAATAAAACCTGAGCCTTAAGATATCTATTAACATGTAAAGCTCGAGTGTAAGGAAACACAAACATTTTATAGGGTATGTTGTTCATTTAATGTTATGTTCAGAAAACAATTAAAAAAGAAAAATTCGAAAAATCCCGCTATTTTTTTCTTGTTCTTTTGCAAAGCGTTCCATATGGAAAATGTAGTTTTTTTGCGTCAACTGAACAGAACCACGGTTATTTAAGATCATTATCTTTATTGTTGATGAAAGTTTTTAAATGATTGGCATACTAAATTGAAACTTAAAGTTTTTTAATTGAAATTAAGTCGTTAAATTAAATTTTTTAAAAAATAGAAAGATCAAAAACTTTAAACAAAGATATTTTGAGATGTGCTTCTGCGGGTAAAACTAAACAAAAAGCTGGTGTTACTGCAGGTGTTTCAACAGTCCACAAAAGTAATAAAAATCCAAAGGAACCTAGATCAACAAGGAGTTGGAGAGTGCAGCAACAGTCCCAGTCACAACCAAAGCCAAAGCTCGCAACCAAAAAAAAATACAGAAAAGAATCAGTGACAGACCGAATTTCTGAAGGTCCATCGATAGCTTAAGCGAAGAAAAACAACCATGACAAATGCGGACGCAGCAACACCACAAACAGCCAAAGTATAAAAAGGAGAAGGTGCAAACTAAAAGGCCTGCAAAGTCAGATGAACATGAGACATGATTGGCATTTGCCAATTGTCAGGTCTTATTAAAGCACACTTATCAACTTCGTTTTCGTTTTGCTAAGAACAGAATAGGTAACAAGTATAACAATGCACTTAATAACTATTTTGATCTCATTGACAGGTATACTCCTGTCTCTTTGGATACAAGGTTCAAGGTTCCAAGAAGTCATAGTTTACCATCTTTACCTTAATCAAGCCAAGCACAATTCGAAGAGATAAATGAACGTCAGGAAGCAACTTCTCCTCAACCAGACTGACCAGATGAGAATCAGCAATCGACTCCAACAGCATCCACTTCTCGAAGACCTACAAGAGCTCGACGCCCACCTAAGTGGAATAGTGGAAACTATTCGCTTCTAAGATTTATGCGGAGCCGGAGGAGAAAATCAAGATATAGGTATGGGTTATAATGCACATAATAAAGTTTTTTTCCAAAAAACAAGAAAGGGAACTTTCAAAGTGTTTGGTGCGATGTGCAGACTTCAGATACAAAAAATACAATTTATCTCGACCACAGACTTGGGATGAGGCGGAGATGGTTGGTGAAGAGTGGTTTCGTATGTTCATGAGAAGGAACCCCGAACTTTCTGTACGTGCAGCACAGGCTGCAAGTCTCTCAAGTTCCACCAGCTACAATCAACATAACGTGAATGCTTTCTACGACCATTTGACCATTGTCATGGACCGTGATAAGTTTGAGCCTCAAGACATTTATAATGCCGATGAAACGGGCATAACAACTGTGCAAAAACCAGACAAAGTAGTGGCGAGGAGCTGCGAACCCCTCTGGTTCGATGTAGGATGATTCATTTCTCTGTTACTTGAATCATTTTAAGAAACATACAAATGCTTCTGTTTCACACAAAGTTTTACTTATTTTTGACAACCATTCCTTGCACATTCATAATAACTCGCTCGACTTTTGCAAGCACAAGCAAGTGAACTCGACTTGTTATGCATGGATGAGAAGTCATCCAGGAAAAACAATGACGATATACGACATTCCAGGAATTGTGGAATCGGCTATGCCGGGTTTCGCAAAACTGGAATTTCCCTATTTAATAGCAATTTATTCACTAAGCTTGGTTCCGCACCCTTATTTGTGACAGATAGGCCACCTCCTGAAAATGCAATAGAAGGTGGGGTTTAGATATCTAATATCCTAGCTATTGATGAAACGTTGCCACTACCACCTCCAGCAAAGGCAGAGATCGTAGTACGACCCCTACCCAAAGCTCTACCCAGAAAACCTCATAGAGGTCGAAGAACAAAAAAACAACTATCTGCACCGACACCCCAGAGAAAAACCAAATAGAAAAAGAGCATCAAGCAGCAAAATTTAAGCAGAACAAAGCTAAACAAGTCAAAATAAGACTGGATGGGATTAAAAGAAAAAAAAACCGAAAGTTAAAAGAACTAGAAATCTACAGGAGACATCCTCAGAAGACAAGGAATTCTATTGTCTTATTTGCTTGTCGCCATATTCAGGGAGCAGATCTCGAGAAAAGTGGGTGCAATGTATCACATGCAAGCTCTGGGCTCACGAAGATTGCACCGAAGGTGGACAAACTTATGTTTTGTCACAACTGTGGTTCGGACTATTCCGAACCGCCCCTGGTTTGGGAACGGTTAAAACAAATTGACTTTTTTAAAAAAACTTTGACAAATCTCTTTAAATTATACACGGGGCACTCTAAAACACTTCCCATTCATAGATTAAATCAAAATCTTGCATTTCACATACTTTTGTCGTGGCTTATTATATAAATCGTAATTCTATGGATGATGAAAGAAAAATTGTTTCAACCGTACCTAGATACGATCCATTCACCTGTCCTGTCATCCTATTTTCTATTCCTCTGCATTTTAAGTTTCTTTAACTCGCTTGAGATTCTACCGTAAGGCAAAGTTATCAAGACAAGTCAACGTTGTTCTTAATGAGGATCTCTCTGACGACTTTAGACAGGAATTGCAGGAACTAATAGATAAGCACGAATCGCTCTTTGGACCGATTAGTTTGAATGAAATAATGGATACTTTGATTCGGGCAGAAATTAGATCAAGAACAGACGAACACTTAGAATAGGAAATTAAAAAAGCTACACTGGTTCACACCAGAAAAACAACGAACAATCATACAATGAGTAATTTAATTAATCATCCCTGATTTCATCGGATCCGCAGCTTTCGCATTCGCGGTCGAGAAATTGCAATATATCAAAATATGATCAAGATATATCCCCACATTTATTAACAGACTTGCCGTATGTGAATTATAGATCGTATCTACGCGTTTGGTAAAGGGGTCATTGTTTAATCCGAGCCTAGCAGTAGCGTAGGTTGTAAGGGAAGGGAAAGCTCAGAGAGTAAAATGCCAGCTAGTAAATCCTCTTACCAAATATTTGCGTCAGTAGAGTTTAGAAAGGACTGTGAAGCAAAATTCGGGCCGTAGAGGAAGAGTTTAGGTTAGACGTATTCAGGCTTTTTTTTTTTTAAATGTAACCCATGTCTAGGGCGGGGAGCAGGAACCCTCACCATCCGTGGAGCTAGCGGGAATTGGATTAAGCCTGAGCTGCATGTGCCTAGACACCCTCTTGTCAGATTGCCCGGTTCGGCCTAAATGTCCTGTGACTTAGGTCAGAAGGGCTAATAAGTGTGATGAGAGGTTAACGAAACCGGCTTTCGGTAAAATGTATAATTTAGGCTGGGGACGTTCGTTGCAGGCTGGCAAAGTAGCAGTATGTGTGCAGGTGTAAATCTGCGGTTTTGCATGAAAAGCCGTCGGTAGGTGGTTTCCTCTTTATAAAGTACCCCGGAGATAAGAATTGCGAGCAGCACAAACCTTGTTGCGGTAAAATTTACCACAATAAGTTTCACTAGCCTATCTCATATCCTTTTTCCTTTTTTAACCTTCCTTCCGTCGTTGCGGCTCCAAAATATTTTAAGAGTGCAGTAGAATCCTATGGTATTTAGGAAAAGCAAACAAAATAGGTTTCAGTTGGTAATGCGGTTGTGTGACATAGGGTCCACATTTTCATTCATTTTAGAAATTTGTGACGGGCGGTCACAAAATACACAATTGTGCGACGGATGAGTCACGAAGACGACATATTGAGTGTGTGACAGGTGGTCCACACAAGGAGAAAACGAAAGTGTGCAAATTATAGAAAGGATGCACACTTTCGTTTTGCTTCTTATTGGCGTCCACAACGTGGGGCTTTCGCTTTGCCTGTTGTCAACAAAAAAAAAAAATTGCAAGTGCGCTATACATAATTATCGGGAATTGTTTTGTGTTGTAATTAGGAAAGTGTCGTTCCTTTGTTTTATATATATTATATTTTACCTAGGGCCTAAGGTGATTTTCCCACCAAAAGCGCAAAAAGCAATGATTGGAGTTTTGGAGGAAAAATCACCTTAGGCCCTAGGTACATTTTTGTTTGCTGAAATAAATTTGACATAGGGCCTAAGGTGATCTTACCTAGGGCCTAAGGTGATTTTCCCACCAAAAGCGCAAAAAGCAATGATTCGAGTTTTGGAGGGAAAATTATAGCTATCATAGAAAAAGCATAATTGGAATTTTTAAATGGATTTTTAGCATGTTTTCTTTTGGCCAGGAATGAAAATGTTATTCCAATTGATGGGAAATTAGTCAAATAATTTTGTTTGAGAAAAAAAATGTCACTTCCGCATTAATTCCTTGTTTAAATTGGGATTTTCTATTTCATCTTTCCGGAAAAAAAAATCCGTCTGTAGTAGTAAAAATAAACAGAAAGACGAAAAAACAAAATTTGTAACGGGTATACTCTGGAATATGTAAAAAGGGGAAACTGACTGCCGGTAGGTAGGGATATTAAAGAATAAAGAATAAAAGATGAGGAGTCAGTTGAATCCTGACCGCAAGCATAAGAAGACGTGTTTTATTCGGCTCACATACAAATTTTATCGGACGATTAAAATTCAGAAGTGGGATCATGTAATGGTCAAGAATTATATCTCACGTCCTGGCGCATGTAAGAAAATCGCTCCTAAGTTCAAAGGACCATATAGGATAGTAAAAGTGCTGCCGAATGATAGGTATCTGTTAAGAGATGTTGAAGGTTTCCAACTAACTCAAATTCCCTACGAAGGGGTATGGGAAGCGGCCAATATTAAACCTTGGATAAATAACGAAATAATGGCTAGGCGTAAATCGGGGCGATTACAATGTCAGGATGGCCGAACTGTAGTAGTAAAAATAAACAGAAAGACGAAAAAACAAAATTTGTAACGGGTATACTCTGGAATATGTAAAAAGGGGAAACTGACTGCCGGTAGGTAGGGATATTAAAGAATAAAGAATAAAAGATGAGGAGTCAGTTGAATCCTGACCGCAAGCATAAGAAGACGTGTTTTATTCGGCTCACATACAAATTTTATCGGACGATTAAACGTCTGAACTTTTGTTAATGGCAAACAATTATTTTGTTGATTTCAGATCGATTGGTACGAAATTCGCATTTTTTGGCAAACGATATAGCATGCTAAGAAATCCTTTTAAACATTTCAATTTTGCTTTTTCAATGATAGCTATATAATATGCGCCTTATAATGAATAAAGCCTTTAACTTCAGTATAATGCAAATTTACCTCAGGAGCTAACATAAATTTACCTTAGGCCTAAGCTAATTTCTAGTTAACGCCATAAAATCACCTTATTCCTAAGGTGATTTTATGTTAGTTCTTTGAAATTGCCTTAGTCCTAAGGTTAAATCGTTGTCTGGTTGCTTTCGAAACGTGCTTTACATCATTTACTTCCAAAACTTCGTGGCGTACAGCATGCAGTTCATTTCTTCAATTAAATGTTATATGTATTAAAAATTTTAAAGGTGAATATAAAAGAAAATATAAAAACAAGCAGTACAAATATTATTTCAAAGTAAGTATTTTTACCTACAATATTTTACAATATATTTGCGTTTTTATTTCGATCGTAGAAAAAAAGTATAAAACTCTTCATTTTGAGTATTTTAATTATAGAAAACGTGTTCAATCCTGCTTTTAATTGTATCTATCTTACAATTAACTTATTTTTGGGACACGTTTCACCTTTTTATTAACTAATATGTAGGTTTCTATGAATTTAAAACATTACTTTTGAGGTTTGCGTTAAAACAATTATGCCGGCGCGCGGCGCGCCGCTGCAACGGGGCTCTTCAACCCATTGTGCATTTGGCTTTTCTAGCCACCTTTTTGCTTTCTTTACCATTACGCACAACAATAATCTAAATTAACGCCCAGCCCACTGAAAACGCCGTTTAGGAACACTTTGGCATACACATTTTTTATATTGACAAGTCAATACATTTTTCTAATACCCTGCGAAAAAAGTTGCAAAAACAGATAGAACACTACTGCTCTTATGGCCTCAATTTATGTGTAATATATTAATTACAAGTAGCTTTCCAACAGAAAACTTCATCCAACATATTTTGTCATAGCTCTTCAACTCTGGACAGTCAAAAGTTGCAATATAGTTCGAGTTTGGATGGAATTGAACACAATCGACGTCTGCTAAGTGACCACAAAAGATACGCAACGGCTGATTGCTATCGGTGGCCCAGAGGCGTCCTCGGCACGTCGATGTCTTTCAGCTGTTCGGCGGTTTTCATCTCACGCAACTTGGACACAGCCTTTTCATCTCAATACATTAGTTAAGTTTTTTTTCTTTTTCGCATTTGTTTATGTCGTTTTCAATTGCAAAATCTGGAAGCAAAAAAAAGCATTCTAAATGCGTGCAATTGGGCAAAAGTGACGTTTCTGATTCTGAAAAGAAGAGAATTTTCCTTCTGAATTTAAAGACAGAATGCTTTTTTTGCTTACAGATTTCCAATTGAAAACGACTTGGTCTAATGAGCAGGAAACTATTCTTCTTTTTTTCTGTGAGCGATTTTTTTTTCAAATGCATTGCTCTATCTATTAAATGACTAAAATTATGTTCGTTAAAAACAAAATACTTTTTTTTTCTCTAAGAAACAATTTCTCAATTTCCAGATAAATAATCTGTGAGTTACTTGGATAGTATACTTATTTGATTCTTAAACCGATGGACAGAAATTTTCAATTCTCTAAGGCCCGGTTGCTGATTCGGAACTTAAGCATTTGAGTTGAACATAAATTCTTAAGTGACAGTTTTCGCCATACAAAAAGTAGATCGAAAGTTCTTAAGTTCAATTTAAGGCAGCTAAGTTCCGAATCAGCAACGAGCCCTAACACAAACGAAAGAATTTGCTTAATCATAAACAAATTAAATTACACTTATTTTTCAAAAAATTTTGTATAATTTTGGCATATATTTTGTTTCTTAGTCATTTTAGTCAACAAGGTGAAATGCATTGCGTTATCTGTTCAAAAGAATTTAATTGCTTGAAAACATTGTTCATGCATCTAAAAATTCTACATGGCTGTGATAAAAACAGCAAAATGAAATGCTCTGAGAAATCATGTCAGCAAATATTCAGTGGATTGTCTTCATACAAAAGACATTTAGGTGCTCATTTAAAGAACTTAGATAACATAGAAGTTGAAACACAAAATATGAACCTTCCGCTAGATAATTTTAACACAAAAGCTGAAAATACTTCTAGTATTTTATTAAACCAGCTACAATATATTCCTGATTCATTCAAAAATGAACAAGAACAACCTGTATTTAATAAAGGTGAAGAAAAAATTCGAACGCCATTACAAAAAAACGTTATTGAAAGTAGCATACTTCAATTTGTTCTAAGTCTATACAATAACAATAATTTTTCTAGAAAAGATGCATTTACCGTACAAAAAGCAGCCGAAACTTTAATTATATCACCATTACTAGATATAGTGTTCGCCATTGAAATGTGCGATGAAGATAAAAAAAAGATTGAGCATGTTGTAAGAGAATATAAAAAAGTTTTTAATGAATTGAATACTGAGTATAAGCTTGAAAAATTCCTAGAAAACCGAGATTTACTTAAGAAACCGAAAGAATTTGACATCAACAGAGAAATTTCTTATGTGATGGTGAACGGGCAAAGCAATTTAGATGAAAAAGTGGATAAGGGTATTCTTATGGATTTAAAATTTGCATTCCGAAAAATTTTTGAAAAAGCAGAAAATCAAGAAGTACTAACAAACATTTTTAGACGAACGTAGCAAGCCATCTAATATAAGGAATTTTTTAAACGGAGAATTATGGAAACAAAAGAAAGTCATGTACAAAAATAAGAACTTGGTACCGTATTTCCTGTTCGCAGACGATTTCGAAGTGAATAATCCACTAGGAGCTCATAGTGGTGTCCATAAATTAACAGGAATATATTTTTCCATTCCCATATTCGAACATTATTTTAAAGTCAGTGATATCTATCTAGCTGGCTTGATTAAGGCTCATGATATCAAAACATACGGAAATGGTTTGACAATGTATAAGCTTGTTCAAGATATTATTTCTCTAGAAGTTGAAGGAATTGAGCTGACTCTTAATGGACAAAAAACAACAGTTTGTTTAATATTGGGCATAATCCTAGGAGATAATTTGGGACTGAACCAGATTCTCGAATTCAGTAAATCTTTCTCTTCTAACTACTTTTGCAGATTCTGCACAGCACCAAATGCATTGACAAAAGTAATGTGCAAGGAAGATTCAACATTGATTAGAACTGAAGAAAATTATAATGAGAATTTATGTTGCAATGAAGACTCTCTATCTCAAGGAGTTTATGAAAACTCAATTTTAAATAAAATTCCTTCTTTTCATGTTGTAACAAACTTTTCTGTTGATCTTATGCATGATATTTTTGAGGGTGTAGCGCATTATAATCTTTCACATATAATACAACATTACATAAAAAGCAAAGTATTTACATTAGCTGAACTTAATCAATACAAATTAACATTTTCCTATGGAGATACTGAGAAAGGAAATGTCTTTAAAGATATTACTGTTCAACATTTGAAAAGAAAAAGACTAAATGCTTCAGCAAGAGAAATGTGGACTTTTATTCACTATTTTCCTTTGATGATTGGTCACTTGATCCCAGTAAACGATAACGTTTGGGAGTTCGTTGTTGTTTTTATAAAACTTATTGATATATTGCTTTTACCACAGTGTACTGACTGTATATTACACGCACTTGAACATCTTATTGAAAAACACAATGAGTTATATCAAAATTTATTTGGCGATACTTTAAAACCTAAACATCACAATCTTATCCATTATCCACGAATTATACGGTTTTCAGGACTTCCAAGATTTTATTGGTCGTTTTTATTTGAATCAAAACATCAAGAACTGAAATCATACAGTAGAGTTACGACCAGCCGCAAAAATATTTCACTTTCAATTGCAACGAAATTCCAATTCAAGTTTGCTTACCAAATAATTAGTGCAAGGAATGATTTTCTTCAAGTCTCACAGTATAATGAAATGTCTTCTGATATTAAAAATATAAACCACTTGAATTCCGACATATTAAATCTGAGTTCTAAACATTTCGAAAAAATTGAATACTTTGGAACAGTCTATAAAAAGGGCTCTTACTTATCAATAACCAATGACTTAAATGTGACGTTCTACGAATTAAATCGAATTATCATTGTTGATGAAAGTAGAGAAATATATATGCTTTGTCAGGAAATATCAACAGTTTTTAACGATCATTATGTGTCATTTGAGATGATTAAAGCAAAACAAGAGAAATTTATATTAAATCTTATTACAACATTTGATGGACCACCTGTCCATTCCCACAAGTTTCTTTATGGTGGTGAATTCATTCGTAAAAAGCGCTATTTTTCGTAGATAACAATCAAAATGAATGCAGCATTTTCAAATAATGACTCAAGTGATGTGAATCATCAAGATGAAGCGGAATCAATATATTTTATGAATGACAATGGCGATTTAACAATTCTCAATGATGAAAACGAAATAAATAGTCTTATAGTTGAAAGTTTAAGTCCAGAAAACAACGAAGATGACGTACAATTAGCCAACCTCCTCATTTCATGGGAGCTTTATGACCAGCTTTATGAGTTTCTTAAAGGTGATATATCTTTATTTTATAAATCTACGAATATACATTTAATTTGCTCATAATTTTTGTATTTCAAAGAAAAAAAAATCAATGTTGATGGGTTAAAATGTATGAAAGAAAGGCATATCGACCAATTATTCTCCGAATTCGAAAACTTTAACACAAAAATACTCTTTGAGCATAAATTAGGAATCTGGCAAAACGATCTTGTAAGCAAAATTTAACTTTCCAAATATGCATTCTAATTTGTGTTTTCTAATTTTTTTTATTGCAAACAGGGAATATTCAATTTAATTCCGAGGCCAGAGAATAAACTGACCAAGCAACTTTCAGTGGAATCGTGGGTTGACACCTTAAGTAGCTCATCGCCAACAAGCATTTCGTCGGAGTCTGATGTAAGTGCTTGTATATATAATCAACGATAATAAATAACTACATTTAATAACCTTTAGATTTAAGTTTAAGTATTCAATAAATAGGCTCTTCAAATTATGGTACTAAACTTTTTTCAAATCTTAAGTTTAAAAGAGCCGTTAGTTAACAAAAATATATTTTTGGGGTTTGAAGGATTTTATTAATAGACTGAGAGCCGACAGCAAATTTTAAGAGTGAACATATAGTCATGGGCAGAAAAATAGGAACGAATCACTTTGTTTGGGATAACATCAGATCAGATCAGATTGGAATTAGTTTAAGTTCTGCCAAGAAAAAACAATGTTTTCATGCTATATTCAATGCGCCTGACAATTCTTAGTCACTTAAACTTAATGCTCATTGCATTGAAATTCTGAATATTTTTGTTTTCATTTAATTTTTGTTCTGCTAACTTTATTTGCAATTTTGGCCACTTTTTTCCAATTTTATTTTTTTGTCCATATTTTAAAATTCGATTTTTCTTGTCCAAAAAAATTAACAAAGTGTCCGAAATGGACTTTAAAATAAAAAAACTTCCTATGAATTTAGCAGAACATAAATTTAATAAAATAAGAAAAAAAAATCGAGTAGGTAATGTTTAAAAACGCAACGAATAACAAAACCCGGGACACTTGTTCGTCCCGGGTTTCTTAAAAAAAAATAACCGGGATGGGTTATTGAAATATGAAACAGTCCCGGAAAATACGGGATGGATGGTAAGCGTACCTATAGTACGTAGGTACATATATAGTGTCGTAAGTAAAAAAAACTGTATATTGGCTATGTTACTTGTTACATGGATTGCTGCCTCCATCAACGCAGCAGTTCAAAGGCAAGTTCAAGAAATTTACAATCGAGGACTCCAGGCAATCATTCACCACTGAAGTTGAAAATGCAAGCCACATTGATCAGGTCCTTAAACAAAAACAAGAAGAATGTGCAAATTCCGGCACGAAACTTCAACCCGTTATATTTGTTATTGGTGAGAAATTTAAATACAAACATTTTGTCGTTTCCTTGGACAACATTAAATTTAACTTGGATACGTATTTGCATTGTACTATTTTGTATTTAAAGCTTGCATACGTTTTAAATATTGAATACTCTACTCAATGCCTTTTAGTTTTTTTAATATTCACGATGGCAAAAAAATTCCTTCTGTTTCAACATTAATTACCGATATCAATGCATTAATTACTTAAAGTATATGAATTTTATTATTTTGTATTCAAAGCTTGCATACGTTTGATATTTGAATACGTATGCAAGCTAAGTAGAATGTAGTAACGTTTTTACACATTTAAAATCCAAGACCCTTGCATTTGGCTGGCTATCCTGCAAAGGCAAAGAATAAATATTTTCTCATACGATAAGAGTCAAGGTACTTATCACAATGAGTGAAAAATCGTTTATTTAATTTTAGGTAACTGTACTAGACATTTTGAATAAAACAGAGCAAGGGAGATCAATTTTAGAATCCTATCGCCTCAAAAATTGTCTGACTCCAGAAAATCGAACAACTTTAGTCCACAAGATTGTACAATATTATCTAGAAAATAAAAAAAAATGACGGTACAAAAATGCGAACTCTTGGCAGGGGAAATTGTAAAAAATTTTCCTAGGGAAAACATGGTTGGTTTATGAAATTTAAATACAAGCTTTAAAAAACGTTGTTTACATTACAGAGCTCATACTTTGTTAGAGGTTGTAACAAAATGCCCCCTAAGGGTAAGCTGTACGATCGATATAGAGGACAGCGCAGGTCGCTTAAGAAGCTCTATAACAGTCCCACAACATCGAAGAAGGCAAAAGTCGTAGAAGTGGAAGATCATTCCAATGAAGATCGTATTGTGGAACCACTAAATTCTAACGAGATGCAAAAAATTTGCGATGAGCTAAAACAAAACCGCGACTGGGACACCGTTATTAAGCAATGGAAGCAAACAATGTCAATGAGGAGGGATATGATAAGCCAGAGTAATGACAACGACATTCAGACAGTCCTCCAGGAATGGCCGCTTTACAAATTTTCACGAGCGCCAGAACTGGTAACAATATTCGTTTTTTTTTTAACTTATTTCTTCACCTTTCTTAAAACAAATAATACATTAAATTTTAACCTAACATTCAATGTGTTTTCTTCTTTTTATAAACAGATTGCCATGGATTTTGATTTTTTAAGGCCAAACAACGGGTTTGACTTTTCGAAGTGGGAGCAATTTTCAAAAATTGCCATCAAATTCTTCAGTGAGAGGGTGAAGTGTAGCGGGCTTAAATCATACCTCAATGAGGTCAAAGAAAATATTGCTGACCTTGACATAGGTAAAATGACTCTATTTTAACACTTTGTTTAGTTAAATACTTTTCTTTCAATTGTGTTTTAAATACTATGTTTATTCTATTTTTCTTATGAGGCTTTAATTTATTTTCAGATAATGTTAACATTGCTCATGCAACTTTGTTACATGGATTGCTGCCGCCATCATCGCAGCAGTTCAAAGGCAAGTTCAAGAAATTTACAATCGAGGACTCCAGGCAATCATTCACTACAGAAGTTGAAAATGCAAGCCACATTAAACAGGTCCTGAAACAAAAACAAGAAAAATCCGGCACCAAACTTCAACCCGTTATATTTGTTATTGGTGAGAAATTTAAATACAAAAATTTTGTCGTTTCCTTGGACAACATTAAATTTAAATTAGATACGTATTTGCATTGTATTATTTTTTATTTAAAGCTTGCATACGTTTTAAATATTAAATGCTCTACTCAATGTTTTTCAGTATGGGTTTTTATTGAATCTTTTTTTTTAATATTCACGATCTCAAAAAAATTCCTTCTGTTTCAACAATGATTAACGATATCAATATATGTATATATTATATGTATACATATTTAAAAATAAATAAATATAATATACTATTATAAAATTAAATACAAATTTTATTTTTATTTAAAAATAACTTTTTTTCAGCTGACCTAGAAATAGGTAAAATTCACCTTAGAAAATAGGTTAAATTTGCCTTAGGAAATAGGTAAAATTTACCTTAAGAAATAGGTAAAATTTGCCTTCGGAATAAGGTAATTTGCCTTAGCAAATAGGTAAAATTTGCCCAAGGAATAAAGTGAGTCATGTTAGGAAATAGGTAAAATCTACCTATTTGCTAAGTAAAACTTCGGAGGGGAAATTTTTAAATCACCTTAGGGAATAGGTAAGGTTTATGTTAGGGATAAGGTAAATCTGAAGATTTTCAAATCACCTAAGGAAAATAGGCTATCGTACCCTATTCCTAAGCTAGCTCAAAACGGCCTTAGGCCTGACGTGAAATCAGCCCCCGAAATAGGCTAATTTTACACCGACTTTTCTCTGGGTGTAGGGAAGGTCCTAGTATAGGAGTGTCACGAAATCTTAATAGATATATAATCATATATCTATATATATATATAAGTTAAGAGAAAAGGAAATCAATCTCCATTCTCTACCCATTGCAGCATCAGCGTTTTATGGTATAAACCATATTGCCACCCAGAAGCAAGAACACCCACACAAAACTTTTTATCCATACATATTACACATCCATAGTGATGATCAGCATTATCTTTCCATTTTCCTAACAAACAGTACCACAACCAAGTCGTCAGTTCGTAATCATCAGCAGAGCAGCATAGTACTCTCCCTAGTTATTAATATTAATTGTTATAATATTTTAAGTAATAAAGAAAAATGTTTTTATAATAAAATAAAAAAAAATGATTTCTATTGGAGGCCCCGGCGAGATAGGCCAATTTTAAATAAAATTTTAAATTAAAAGTAAAATCTTAAAATCAGTGTCTTCGCCATAAAAATACAGCCATATATTCAACAAAGATTAGAAAAAGCGCAGAAAATATATTATAGGTAAGAATCTATATTTTAAGATGAATTGATGTCTGATATATTTGAAAAATGTATGAGTGATTACAAAAAACAAAAAAAAAAGTGAAAATAAAGTGCAAACAAAAATGTAGATTCAAGCAAAAGTGGAGAAATTATTAACTACAGAATGTCAAACGTACGTACAGTAGGACGTCAAAAAATAGACTTGTATTATGTTCCAGCAAAACATTCATTATCAAATGGACAAGTAGAAATAGTACACAGCACAATTCAAGAATTAGCTAGAAATTAGCTAAAAATTAAAACCCAAATTCAAGACAATTATTGTAAAAGAAGATTTAGGTCATTCTATTAAATAAAGAAATGGAAGAAAAATTCATAAAGATAATTTAAAAATAATTCAATTATTTCAGAAAATGTTCTTCTTACTATTAACAATCACAGCTTGTGCAGCTAAAGTAATTGATTATTCAAGAGAAGATTATTTGTTTGTCAGACTTTAGAAAATTCACATACCAATAAAGAATTTAATCTCGAGTTAAGTCGTTAGCAAAACGTCAAAATTTAATACACGGAAATCCACGTCTAAAGTCGAGCATTAAAAAGAAGTGTTGCCTAAGTGCTGTTTTATGGTACGTAAATTTGTATTTAATACTTAAATCTAATCTCAAGTTATCTGGTCGATTTCCATTGGTAAAGGTATATTTGAGGCTGTGAGTGCAAAAGTAGTGTATCCCACTTTTTGTAATTGGGTTTGAATCGACTAAAACAAGCACACAATTTAAGTCACTCCGACACTTCAAACCAATTGTCGTACTAGAATATAATACGATCCGATTCTTTGACGGCGATGACGACGAAGGCCCATCACCACTCAAAAAAAGGAAAATCATCGGTGACGACGAGTGCGGCGTAGAAATTGTTGACACGGAATTCGACAGTGGACGAGATATTGGAGTTTACAGACCTGAAAATCATATTGGTACTATGGACGGACGATTTTATGATGACGGCTCCAATGGCATTGAAGCAACTGGTAAGCAAGTGCATGAAGGCCAAGAAGTACGATTTGACGAGGACAGTATATACAATGCAGCAAGCGGTTTCAAATATAGCCGAAGACCTGAAAGCTCAACAAGCAAACTTGCAGCAATTTTCTCAAAGGGTAAGTAATTATTGTATTAAAATTGTTTAAATATATACATGTGGGATTGGCCAATCCTCAACACATCACCCTACTCCAACAGACGAACGATACAGAACAGACCACTTAACTAACGGACAGACATGACAAAGGAGAACGAGCGTCCCCTTCCATTTTTCTTATCCATACTCACATTAAATAGTATTCATTCTTACGTTGTCTTTGCGAGCGGATAGTTCAGTTGGCCAGGCGTTACGCACTAATCCCATTTTTTTATTAAATATAATTATAAATTAAATACTTACTCGTATGAATAAACTTTAAGTAAAAGTAACTTTGGTGTCGCCTATTTATCGGATCGGAAAATTACCCTAGACAAACCTTTCTACATACATATATAGATTTTTTCATACTAATACAATTTTTGCTTACAGGATTTCTGCAGAAGCCTACAAAAACCGTATACTACACGATGTATACGGAAGAAGATTTGACAGTGGAACAATGCGACTGGATACTGGCAAACTACGAGATACCTTTACAGGAAGCTACCTTGCCGTATGTGAACACGACAACCACTTGCACGTCGTCCACGATTGCTCCTACTGCAACAGCAGCTGCCGCTGTGCCTTCAGGAAATACATCGAGGCAGTCACAACAAGACGATACTCTAGGAGGATTGTTCCCGCCTACAGTTACGAGATCCAGCACTGGGTTGATTTGTCAATCTATTTGCAAAAAGACCCCAGACAGCTTGTGTATTTGGAGCACGCCGGGCGAGTCTGGATACCGGGTAATCAAGATGGATATTTACAGCTACTCAAGGATTGCGAATGTGCAGAAGAACAACTGGTGGAAGGAAGCAGATTACCGGACAACCTTCATCACGAGTTCGGGTGTGGATCCGATCGATCAGCAGGTAACGAAACTCCTGACAGCAGTGGCACACCAAATCAAGAAGACTCCCAATATCCAAAAGGAGGAAAAGGCGACCAGATCATCGAATTTTTATTATCACGGCCAACATCACCAGTAAGGCATATTTTCTCGACTAGTTTATGGTTAAATAGTAAGTTTGATTGTAATAGTGTTTTAATTAAAAATTGTTTAAGAATTGTAAATAATAAATTCAACGAGATGAATATCTCAGATTTTAATCTATTCTATAAGCAAATTCAACCTAATTATTTGATTTTTAATGCTCCTCTTGGTAATATCGATTCGTATTATTATAATGTTAGTGATTCGGTTTTTCATTTAAATTATTTGTTAAAATTTCAATTTTCCGGTAATGTTAAGAAAATAAAAAAATGTCTCTTAGATTTGTATAATGTACTAGATAAACGAATACCTGAAAAAATTCATTATTTATGTGGGATCATCACATTCCAAATAAAAGATAAGTAACATAAGATAAGATAGCATAAAACAATATCAAATAACATAATATTTCCAGATCGTCGTCGTCACATTCCATACCGAAATGAAGACACACATTCCATACCGATGATTCAACGTTATGCAGATGACACCCAGTCGATGCCCTAGTAAAACCGGGCATAAAAACGAACATAAAAACAACACCAGCCACCAGAACAAACAAACAAACAAACATGCCAAGACGACTAACTTGGATAATAATCATCACGGGAGGTATTGTGGCTGGTGTGTACGTGCTGAGTTGGGCCACCAGGGCATTAGCATGGTACCGCCTACTCAGCAATATCGGTATACTGAATTGGTTATAGAAGGAAGACGAGTAGTCGAAAAAGTGTGCTTCAACAGTGACGACGTCGGTCCGGAACATATTACACTAATGTAAAATTTATATTCAATAAAATTAAAACAACGAATAGAAAATCAACGACTGTTTATTTTTTAATAACTACATTTATTTTATCGCCTCCGAATGCAGGTAAAAACTTTTTCATAGATACTTTTATACACTATTTTATTAATTTTGGCCAAATGTGCAATTTTAACAGGTATTGCAGTTTCCCATTGATGGAGTGCTGTGACCGACGTGTGATTCTATGGTACGAGACAATGATGGAACCATCAGCTGAAGAAACACTAAAGATGATCCTCGGAGGTGACACTGTCAACGCAAAGGTGAAATATATGCCGGATGCAGTAATAACCCGAACACCTGTAATCGTACTCTCAAACAACGATATATTTTCAAAAGATGAAGCATTCCGATCACGAATGTACAAATATCAATGGGAAAGCTGTCCGCAATTAAAATCACTCAATAATAGAAAACCGAATCCTCTAGCTGCATATCAATTATTTAAACTCTATAATGTAATATATTAGTTAAATAAAACAAAACAACATTTGAATTAATTTGCATTTTTATTATTTTAAATTTAAATATTCATAGGTTCGCAATAATAAATCATCGTCGTCAGCGTTGGCGTCGTCGTCAGAGGTTTCAGTGTCAGCAGCAGCAGCAACAACAACCGGGTTTTTTTGTTTTTGTTTGTTTGTTGTTGTTGTTGTTATGTTGTTTTCTTTGTGTTTTCTACTTCATGATCTTCAATATCGGCCAAACCAAAGTAACATGTGCCGTCTGTATATCTAGATGCATGTATAGAATAGAAGTCTACTTCTCTGGGCCACGTGACTGGTTGTCTAAGCGAAAATGCCTACCGAATATTAAAGGCAATTTTTATCGAACATTCTACCTTCCAATAGCATGCTGAATTCAAATAAGTAGCATGTGCAGTGGCCGGATTCAATTGGGGTGTGGCAATTAAACCTACATGCAATTGTGGTTGTGCTGTAGAGTTTTGGGTGCCGCTTATCAAATTAAATGTACCGTAATTTTCAATGCGACGTTCATAGGTATTGTCAATACGATTCGATATTGAAGAGAATTTATTTTCGCCGGTAAATCCTATTCTACCTATGGATGGTGCACCTTTAGCATCTTCAAAATATTTTAGGACCAGCGATCGTGGACGTCTCATACAGGTTTCAACACAATTGTTTTTCTTATGATACGGTATAAAATGCTCTTTGTTCTTACGAATTGTAGCCTCTTTTGGTGTGTAGCTGTAGTGAACAATTGGTTTTCCAATAAATTGATTAATTAGATTGTGACACAACCTCATCGGCTCGAGCAACACCACGATTATGTACTTGATATTGTGGATATTTTGTAACATCGGGATTTTTCGATTTATTCCATTCGTGTACCCAATATTCATTGATGGGCATAGGAACACACATTGCATTCGATGAAACATGTGTATAATAATTTTTGGCAATTTCTTCAGCCGATATATTCTTTAGACTATTAGGTGACATTGGATCCGTAGTGGCACTCTCATATCTTTTATTCGAACCATAAAATTGAATATTTGCACCATGAGCCACTAATCCTATGGGAACATATTCTGAGGTTGCACTGCCACTGACCGTTGTACCAACATCAAATGCAGTCCTAGTGCCCAACGGTGTCACTGTACAATTGACCTGTAGTACTTTAGAGCCGGCTGGCAATGAGTCCCATTCGGCATGTGATAAATAGAATGGCAGAAAATCAACCGGTATCAATGCAAACGGTGTAGAAATTGCATCATAAGTCACCTGATTGACCTCTTTAACTCGATAGCCATAAGAGTATAAAATTCTTGTTTTGCTAAAATCCAAATTCACCCATTTGGATGGCTGACTTGGATGTATGTATGTTAGATTTCCCTGTATACTGGTCGATGCGGACCCAGAAGATGAAGAGCCTCCTGAACCACTGGCACCATCTCGAAGGCCTGAATTCGGTCCCCTAGAAATCCCCCTCTCTGCAACATCCATCGGCTCCTGGCCATTATTTCGTTCTTGTGCCATATCAGGTACTTTATCAACCAAATAATCATCACTAAAATCACCAGCCGACTATTATCCACTGGTTTGTAGTTAACGTTTCTAGATACCTCTGGATTGTCTGGATAGTCTTCATCACATCGAATTAATTTATTTGGACTTATTTCCTCTTGTTCGTCGCCATTCGGTAGACGATTAGCACCACTACCACCACCACTTAAGCTTATACCATAGGTTTGTTGGTATCTTTGACGTAATTGAGTCCAATAGTGACCGTTTTTATCGTAATGTTTTCTTAATTCTTTTCCTTCACTACTCAACTTATAGTCGTTTATTCGCGGATATTTTTGTTTCAATCGATTCTATTCACTTTCTAAATGATTTAGTTTTTCAGCCCTATTCTGCTATTCATCGGGGGGAATTTTTGTTCAATTTTCACTGAACACTATTCTACTATTCATTACAATTGAATCTAGATTCACCTCGTTAATGTCGGTAACGTCGGTAACACTGCGCGGTATTCTCTTATCCCCGTGAATGCTTTCATTCTATACAATTCAGATCCGCATATCAAATGTTGCGGATTTTTCATTTAATGGATCGTCTGTCTGGTTGGTGGTGGTTAGTAAAAACTAATTTATTGCTTGATTTTGTTTGTAAAAAAAGATTATTAACATTTTTAGGGAAAGAACAACGAACAGAGACCAGTTTTCAACAATAATATCGGCAATGAAATTAAATCCAGATATTGCAAAAAATAATGCAAAAAGGCAACCCGAGGACTTACGTGAGTTTTGGAAAAATCTTAAGGAAAGACTGAACATCCTAGGCCCACCAATAAAAGATGTGACGGAGTGGAAGAAGGTAGATCTTAAAATATTTCAGACTTTTTTTTTAACAACAGAATTTTTCAGGTATGGAGCGACTACAAATCGCATTTGAAGAAAAAACTATCACAAAACAAACAAGAACAACGAGCCACGGGGGGTGGGCCAAACAAAACACATAAGTTTTCAGACGAAGAAGAGGAAGTTATTGCTTTGGTTGGTCTGAAGGAGGCGGTGGAAGGCATCTCTAATGTCAAGATATTTGGATGTCCACAAAATAAAATCAGAACAGAAGCAAAAGAAACATCAAAACGTCGACGAAGTGCTGAAGATGTGCTGGAACTCGATGAGAATGATGACACACGTAACAGTGAGAATCATGAGAATGATATTGGTGAGACCAAACAATTTTGTTTATACATACTTATATGAATATAATCAAATATTTCTTTTACTTAAATGCAATCCATAGATGTTCAAGACTTGGAAAATGCGCCCAAAAAATCAAAAAAACA
The DNA here is from genome assembly GCF_945859685.1 of Eupeodes corollae. Classification (NCBI taxonomy): domain Eukaryota; kingdom Metazoa; phylum Arthropoda; class Insecta; order Diptera; family Syrphidae; genus Eupeodes; species Eupeodes corollae. The sequence continues at coordinate 161,189,287 of NC_079147.1, forward strand.
GATGACTCCAGCCGAACTGTCCCTTGCGCAGTATGAGCTCATGTAATCTCAAGTTGAGATCCAAAGGGATTTGAGCAATGCTATTCAAAAGTCATTGAAATCTTCAGAAGAGAACTCCAAAAATATTCAATATAACACCAGAAGAATATACAAAGTCCTGAAAATGAATCAACTTACGTTTCATCCGGCAGTTCCATAACATCTTTTTTGGATTTTCTCACATTTCTGCGAAGTTCTCGGTTTGTTGATTGTCTTATTCCACTGTTTGGAAGTGGAAAAAAAAGTCCAATGCTATCCATAACTGTTTGTTTATATTTGCTATTGTATTGTAGTGTAATAACCAAAACAATTTATCCAATTTTCCAAAGATTTTAGTAAATAAAGATGAAATTGATTAAATAAATTTCAATTTGCAAAAAAACAAACTTCTTTGATTTTCTCATGAACAGCTGTTAGCTTGAATGTCAAATTGGTTTAGATAATGTAGTTCACCCGACGGATAGCAGAATGGAAACACAGGGCGAAAGGGAATCGAATGGGTGAATCGAATCTGCGGTTCACGGGAATAGCAGAATAGGGCTGTTTGTTGCTCCAAATAATCATTCCAGCAAGGAATATCTGTACCCATTACATTAACATTTTGACCACCAATATTACGAGGATATTGCACTTTGAAGACACTCTCAATGCCATATTTTATACCGAGACCGAGAATTCCCACCAAATCAGCAACACGATGAGTCCCTTTGAAGTCCGTCAAAAAACTACTTATTGCCTCACGATCGGTCCCCTTATATCCTCTGGTTTCTCCGCCGAAGCGTACTCCAAATCGTGAATATAGGCTATAAAATCGGTACTATTTACTATTGGCGCGTGCTCACTCAAATCATTGCCCGGCCCCAAATAAATATACACAAAACCGGTTGAGCGTCAAGTCAATGCTTCGACTTAGTATATAAAATACTAAAACAAACCACCACCATCGAATCAGCCATCCATCACACAAGAGAGAGGGAGAGAAAATATCACGTCAAACGAGAACGGCAGCAGCGTTGCATACGAGAAGTCGAGAAGTGAGCTAAGAATTAAACAAGTAGTAAAATAAAGGAAAATAATTTAAAGAACAGATGATTTAAAGGAAAAATAATCAAAAATTAAAAGGGAAAAATCAAAACAGGAAAATAATTGAAGATTAAAGCTATAAACAATTGGGAATTACAAGGAAAAAACAAAACAGGAATGGCGGATAAAAAAAAGTGAGTGAATTAAAACAAACCAAAAGGATAAATAAAACGGAGGAAATAAATAGTGCTTGTGTTGTGTGGTGAAAGTGTGGTTAGAAAAATAAAAAGAGAAAAGGGAAAAAGTATGCCGCCATGTACATGGTCAATGCGCTTTGCGCACGGCCCCATGGCTCTGTCGGTCGTCGGTCGTAGTCGTCGCTCGTGAATAAGCTGAAAAGCTTATTGTGGCAAGTGACCAGTACGGAGCTTTGGTTAACCGGCGCGGGGAAGGGAAGGAAGCTGGTTAGATAAGCGTCGTCGACAGTGTTAGTTCAGGTGCCAAATAATCTTTTCAGCGCTGATAAGGTGAAGTGTTTTGTTTGTGGAGCAACGTGACTTTGAGTTGAGTATAAAAGGAGTGTCGTCGTAGGTAAAGGTAACAGTAATGTATCAGTTATTATCTGGAAAGTTAGTCCGTCGTAGTTCGAACAGCAGTATTTCACCATTGGTAAGTGATGACGTCGTTACAGGAGAAAGTAATTCTACGCACTTGTTTGAGAACGCTCAAAAGTTTATGGAACAGAAGAGCCTTCTGGAGGAGAACGAGATAGAGACGATGCTATTGGAGATGTCGAAGCTGAGCAGCGAGGAAGTGGAAGCAGATCTGGAACGACGTGAGAAAGGAAAAAACAGTCTATACAAATGGGTTGTCCAACATAACCACCACTACCACGTCGTCCACGACTGCTCTTACGCAAACGGCACTTGTCGATGCTTTCGGTATAAGCTTAGAAGATCCTCTCGACAAGCTGTACTCTCAAAAGAACTTAAAGCCGAAAACTTTAGAGCTATCGTCCAGTATCACTTTAGTGAAGGACGGAGAACCAAAGTACTGGACGTCGGAGGAAAAAATTATGCCGGAATATTTGATAGATTTGAAAATCTATCCATTGGCAAACATTCCGCAAGCAATGATGAACAGCAAGGACATGTGGAAATATGCCTCAGCGAGGATGAAGCTGTATGGGATGAACACGGGTCCGTCACAGTACCACCTTTAGACAGCGAAGAAACTGGTAGCGTCCGAAATAGCGACTATCGAAGAAAAGAACAAAGAAAAAGACGAAGACGAAGTGCCGGAGAAAAAACGGAAACGTCGCAGGAATCATTAGAGAAGGAAATAATGAGAATATGTAAGGTACCACTACATGATTTTGTGACAACGGAGGACTTTCTTGAATCGAATTGGCGTTTTGCATATCCGATGAGTGTCATGTTCAAGAATGCCATTCAAATATGTAAGTTGAAATTTTTAAATATGCGATTACGTGATTAGAGGGCATTTTATGAAGCAACAACAACAATGCCTTACTGGGACACCAACACTAGAGAAGAGTTCGACAATAAATACTTGGATGTAAAAACGTCAAAGTCGATGGCAATCAAACTGTTGATTTATCAGTTTGCACCACATAGCATGGACTCAAACTACAATGTTATTAATACTGACTGGAAATTGAATGTGTTCACCTACATAAAAGACCTTATCTTGTTGCTAGACAGAAAGCGCAACAAAGAAAACACAGATGTTTACGTAAGTCCTCCAAACGCGGGAAAAACCTTTTTTTTCGATTGTGTACGTGACTGCCTTATCAACTTCGGTCAAATGTCGAATTGGAATAGGAACAGCAACTTCCCTCTAGTGAGCTAAGAATTAAACAAGTAGTAAAATAAAGGAAAATAATTTAAAGAACAGATAATTTAAAGGAAAAATAATCAAAAATTAAAAGGGAAAAATCAAACCAGGAAAATAATTGAAGATTAAAGCTATAAACAATTCTGAATTACAAGGAAAAAACAAAACAGGAATTTCGGATAAAAAAAGGTGAGTGAATTAAAACAAACCAAAAGGATAAATAAAACGGAGGAAATAAATAGTCTTGTGTTGTGTGGTGAAAGTGTGGTTAGAAAAATAAAAAGAGAAAAGGGAAAAAGTATGCCGCCATGTACATGGTCAATGCGCTTTGCGCACGGCCCCATGGCTCTGTCGGTCGTCGTAGTCGTCGCTCGTGAATAAGCTGAAAAGCTTATTGTGGCAAGTGACCAGTACGGAGCTTTGGTTAACCGGCGCGGGGAAGGGAAGGAAGCTGGTTAGATAAGCGTCGTCGACAGTGTTAGTTCAGGTGCCAAATAATCTTTTCAGCGCTGATAAGGTGAAGTGTTTTGTTTGTGGAGCAACGTGACTTTGAGTTGAGTATAAAAGGAGTGTCGTCGTAGGTAAAGGTAACAGTAATGTATCAGTTATTATCTGGAAAGTTAGTCCGTCGTAGTTCGAACAGCAGTATTTCACCATTGGTAAGTGATGACGTCGTTACAGGAGAAAGTAATTCTACGCACTTGTTTGAGAACGCTCAAAAGTTTCTTGGAACAGAAGAGCCTTCTGGAGGAGAACGAGATAGAGACGATGCTATTGGAGATGTCGAAGCTGAGCAGCGAGGAAGTGGAAGCAGATCTGGAGAAGTTCATAAATATTCTCGAAGAAATTTCGGAATGCAAGAAGACCATTTCAACAGAGTTGCTGGATCAACTAGAGAGCAGCGACAAGACTTCTTGGCCCGAAAGATTTACGAAGTTGTACGATCAAGCTTTCGAACTGCTAGGTACTTGTCTAGCATCTTTATCCGTGGACAATATGGAAGCGATGAACCAGTTGTTGAAGACATACGTGAAAAAGGAAAAAACAGACTATACAAATGGGTTGTCCAACATAACGACCACTACCACGTCGTCCACGACTGCTCTTACGCAAACGGCACTTGTCGATGCTTTCGGTATAAGCTTAGAAGATCCTCTCGTCAAGCTGTACTCTCAAAAGAACTTAAAGCCGAAAACTTTAGAGCTATCGTCCAGTATCACTTTAGTGAAGGACGGAGAACCAAAGTACTGGACGTCGGAGGAAAAAATTATGCCGGAATAATTGATAGATTTGAAAATCTATCCATTGGCAAACATTCCGCAAGCAATGATGAACAGCAAGGACATGTAGAAATATGCCTCAGCGAGGATAAAGCTATATGGGATGAACACGGGTCCGTCACAGTACCACCTTCAGACAGCGAAGAAACTGGTAGCGTCCAGTATAGCGACTATCGAAGAAAAGAACAAAGAAAAAGACGAAGACGAAGTGCCGGAGAAAAAACGGAAACGTCGCAGGAATCATTAGGATACAAAAAGGTGAGTGAATTAAAACAAACCAAAAGGATAAATAAAACGGAGGAAATAAATAGTGCTTGTGTTATGTGGTGAAAGTGTGGTTAGAAAAATAAAAAGAGAAAAGGGAAAAAGTATGCCGCCATGTACATGGTCAATGCGCTTTGCGCACGGCCCCATGGCTCTGTCGGTCGTCGTAGTCGTCGCTCGTGAATAAGCTGAAAAGCTTATTGTGGCAAGTGACCAGTACGGAGCTTTGGTTAACCGGCGCGGGGAAGGGAAGGAAGCTGGTTAGATAAGCGTCGTCGACAGTGTTAGTTCAGGTGCCAAATAATCTTTTCAGCGCTGATAAGGTGAAGTGTTTTGTTTGTGGAGCAACGTGACTTTTGAGTATAAAAGGAGTGTCGTCGTAGGTAAAGGTAACAGTAATGTATCAGTTATTATCTGGAAAGTTAGTCCGTCGTAGTTCGAACAGCAGTATTTCACCATTGGTAAGTGATGACGTCGTTACAGGAGAAAGTAATTCTACGCACTTGTTTGAGAACGCTCAAAAGTTACCTGGAACAGAAGAGCCTTCTGGAGGAGAACGAGATAGAGACGATGCTATTGGAGATGTCGAAGCTGAGCAGCGAGGAAGTGGAAGCAGATCTGGAGAAGTTCATAAATATTCTCGAAGAAATTTCGGAATGCAAAAAGACCATTTCAACAGAGTTGCTGGATCAACTAGCAGCGACAAGACTTCTTGGTCCGAAAGATTTACGAAGTTGTACGATCAAGCTTTCGAACTGCTAGGTACTTGTCTAGCATCTTTATCCGTGGACAATATGGAAGCGATGAACCAGTTGTTGAAGACATACGTGAGAAAGGAAAAAACAGTCTATACAAATGGGTTGTCCAACATAACGACCACTACCACGTCGTCCACGACTGCTCTTACGCAAACGGCACTTGTCGATGCTTTCGGTATAAGCTTAGAAGATCCTCTCGACAAGCTGTACTCTCAAAAGAACTTAAAGCCGAAAACTTTAGAGCTATCGTCCAGTATCACTTTAGTGAAGGACGGAGAACCAAAGTACTGGACGTCGGAGGAAAAAATTATGCCGGAATATTTGATAGATTTGAAAATCTATCCATTGGCAAACATTCCGCAAGCAATGATGAACAGCAAGGACATGTGGAAATATGCCTCAGCGAGGATGAAGCTGTATGGGATGAACACCGGTCCGTCACAGTACCACCTTTAGACAGCGAAGAAACTGGTAGCGTCCGGTATAGCGACTATCGAAGAAAAGAACAAAGAAAAAGACGAAGACGAAGTGCCGGAGAAAAAACGGAAACGTCGCAGGAATCATTAGTGCTAAGAATTAAACAAGTAGTAAAATAAAGGAAAATAATTTAAAGAACAGATAATTTAAAGGAAAAATAATCAAAAATTAAAAGGGAAAAATCAAAACAGGAAAATAATTGAAGATTAAAGCTATAAACAATTGGGAATTACAAGGAAAAAACAAAACAGGAATGGCGGATAAAAAAAGGTGAGTGAATTAAAACAAACCAAAAGGATAATAAAAACAGATGCAGAACCAGTGGGAGAAGTTCCACCAACCGAATTGCCAATAAAGAAGGCACAGCCAAAGCAGCAACAGTTATCAAAACAGTCTTCGACTGGTAATAATCCAACAACATCTGGAAATTCAGAAAATTCAACAAGCAATCAAATGGATATTGATCCTATGGATTTGGGCGCTAGTGCTCCTAGTTCTGCTGGTGGTGCTAGCACTTCTCAACATAGACATGCACGACATGCTCATGGAGCAGGTGGTAGTGGATCGAGTGCCGGTGGCGGAACATCCTCTGCCGGTGTCCGAGGAACAGTTCCTTTGTGGAGTGGAATCAGATAGCCGCCACAATTGTTTACTAGAATTTATAAAAAGGAGTACCTATTCCGTTTGGTCAATGAGTCAATTGAAGTACAGTACACTCCTGCTATTAATGTTACCAATGGCCTTAGGAGCATTCGATATCCTTTTCATGATATTCCAGTCAACATGTTGGGGTTTTACTTGTCTAAAGCAGAAATTAAAGAAATAATGCGATACACCAAGTGTGAAGTAGAAGCTGTCAATGTTCAGATATATAATACAACAGATTGTTTGAATTTTGAAACTGCTTCTAGTACATCTAACATAGGAGTTAAGCACACGAGCTTCCGTCGAATAAAGTTAATGCGTTCCCACCGGGAAATCCGATTCCAGGTGAATGGTCGAGGTTGCATGGGAACTTCATTTGCAATATTAGAACTTGAATTGCAATATCAGCACTTAATATTATATTGATTAAGCTTGATAGAGAATTATATTCATTTTGGCATTCATTCTTAAAGTTACCTCAGAACAATAAAGTGCAACTTATATTCCTATTGAAATTCTCTTGTTTTATTTCCGAGCAGTTGGGCTCGAAGAAAGTATTTTTTAATAATAACCGTGGTTAAATCCTTTACTTAGGTAATAATAACGTTGGTATTTATTTGTGTGAATTGAGTCCAGATGTAATGACAAGACGTACTGGAACACTACCAAATCAGGGTATATTTACACATGAAAAATGTTGGGGAAAACCAAGTGCAATAAGAGACCCAGTAGCATGGAATACTTCTGTTGCTGATTTAGGTGCTCAATATGTCAGAAGAAACATGGACAATAAGTTTGAATACAACACAATGCAAACCGCATCATATTTTGGTCAAACTGGAAAACCATATCGAGAAGAGTTACCTTATTTTAATATTAATCCGTTTATATAAAAACGAGTGAATGCAAGTATGACAGAAGGATTGTTTACTTCATATAATTATAAACCAAAGAAAGGATTAGTTGGTGGAAACTTTTATGGTATGATGTTCGGACACATTCCAAATGATAAAAACTATTATTGCTTGAAAAACGGACATTTACCCTTAATGGAACGTCATGTTGATCCAAAATTTCAAGATAAATTTGGACTACTTTCTAATAGTACTGGACAAGCTGCAAATATAGGTTCTGGCGGATAATAAATTTATTCAATGCATTAACATGTATTTATTTAAGTCTTTTTGATAAATGTGTACATCATTTTCTTCAAATATAATTTTAGCATAAGGACCAAAATAAAATTTATATTTGTTGTTATCAATTACTTCAATTATTTCAACATTGAAAGTAAACTCACAATATTCTTTTTTTTTTGGAAAATACTATTATTTCAATAGTTGAGTTGAAATTTATAACAAATGGATATTTGTTCATGAGCTCCACACATAAGTTGTTACTAATAAATCCTTCCATTCGTTCCTTTAAAGCCGATTCCATGTCTTCATACCTCCATTCCCATAGTAAGTTACTCATTGCTATTGCTCTTTCCAATTGCGATTCCGATGGATTTTTATCCATAAAATAATTAACATCTTCGTTATAAATTATATTAAATTTTTCACTATATTTTAACTTCATTACTAATGATAACCGTACTGAAATCAATTAACTGATAACTGATACTAAAGACAAAAATTTCAATTGTTTTCATTAAATTCTCGCACATAAATTATGTCATGAACGCTGAAGTGAACTAAAGATGCGACCCAAAGCGATTCTGGTCTTTTATTAATTCTAAAAGGATATCAATTGGGATTCCCAACTCTATGAATTTTAAAGGTCAAGAATCTACTGAGGTTAGTTAGACCCTTGAACTTTTTGCTCAGTATTTTGAATCCGTTTACGCTAACGCTCAGGGATATGCTTTCATTCTTACCTAAGGATCAGTCCAAAGTGCATATTGGGTCCATACAGCTTAATTCTGCTGATGTTTTAGAAGGATTACAAAGTCTCAAACCCAACGCTAAACCTGGTGTGGATGGAATTCCTGTGATTGTCTTAAAACGATGCTCTAATTCTCTTTGCCTTCCTCTGCTTATTATTTTTAACCGTTCTTTGTCTTCCGAAATATTTCTGGACGAATGAAAATCATCTTTCTTGATTCCAATTTTTAACTCGGGCTCTAAAAACAACTTTTATTTATTTTAATTTTATTTTGTATAAAAAATTAAGCTTAAAACTTAGGAAAAACTTCGCTGGAAAAAGGGTAATAAAGTCCTGAATTTTGAAAAAACTAAAATTTCTCTTTTGTACCTACTATCAAGAACGGACTTTTTTCTAGGCGCTAAAGAAGAAAAAAATTAATCTTAATCGCAAGCCACATATAAAACATTCATGAAAAAATGTACTAACTGTGACACACCGGTGGTTCACATTGGCTCCTGTTGAGATTAATTATTTCTATTTGGTATCATTGTTCATTAGGGTGGAGTGAAATTTTTTTTTCCGGAAATCTTTAAGGCCTATATGCGGAAAAGTTGAATTTGGGGACCCAAAGGTTGGGTGCAAAATTTGGTCAATGTGTGACGTCATCCTAGGGTTCCTTCATGACGTCATTGTTTTGGATTTTTTGACATACCTACTTTAAAAAAAAAAATTAATTAATGTAGTTGTATATAGAGTTTATACTTATAGTACCTAGTCATATGCACCGGCAGAAATTTTTCAAGGGGGGTGGGGGTAAGTTCACATAGGGGGAGGGGCAAATCATGGATCCGACAAAAAAAATTAGCAGGTATTGGTGAAAAGTCCATAGAAAACATTTTCAAATACATAATATTTATGTTGGTAGGGTGGTAGGGTAGTATTTTCCAGTGCCAAGGTTGGGGGGGGGTTGGGGTGGTGTCAATGTCCCCTTTTGAACTGTCTTCGAAATTATTGATCGATTTAAAAAGTGTTTGGCTAAAAGCATCTCTGCCTATTGTGTCAGATCAGCAGATTTTACATAAAATTAAAACATACAATGAAAAATACAAAGCAATAAAAAAAAATATAAAATCAAAGAAAAGCTCATTTATTGAAAAACTTAATTTATTTAAATCGACCAGCAATATACTTTTTGATTTATCAGCTTGTAAATGTAACGACTTTTCAATATGTCCTTGCCCAATAAAAGTTCCTTAAGCAGAACGCTGTTTTTTACTTGACCAAAGACAGTCAAGGAGTATGGTGATTGGTAGTGTTGACTCTGAGTTGACGAAAAAGATTAAAAAAAAGAATGATCGCAAAATTCAAGAGGATCTAAAACGAAAAAGGTATGAAGAGATGAAAGAATCTAAGAGACTCAAAAATGATCTTCAAATTTCTGATGAAAGTGGGGATGATCCAAGTGTTTTAAGTTATGACGAGGACGAGGGCGATGTCGACAGCGATGTTCCGATATTACCCAGCAGAAGTCCGTCAATTCCAAAATTACAAGCTAGGATAAATTTAACGAATTTAGCATCAGCCTGCGACAGAACAGGAGTATCCGACAGGTCAGCATCAATTCTTGTAAGTTCTCTTTTACAAGACATTGGTGTCGTTTCCAAGCTAGATTCTTCAAAAGTAATTGACAGAAGCAAAATAAGACGAGAAAGACAAAAACTACGTCAAAATCTTCAATGTAAAATTGAAAATATAACAGGCTTATACTTTGACGGACGAAAAGACAAAACAATGATTTTGGAAACAATTGGGGCCAGAACACATCGGAAGATTTCAGTGGAAGAACACATTGTACTTGTTTCTGAGCCAGAAGGACAGTATCTGGGACATGTTACTCCATCCTGTGGGAATGCCAAAACAATATCTTCAAGCATAATTGATTTTGTAAAAAACATCCTGTGTGTTAATATGGAAGAAATTACAGCGGTTGGATGCGATGGAACTATTGTGAACACTGGATCCAAAAATAGTATTGTATGTCAGCTCGAAGCAGCCATTGGTAAGCCAGTACATTGGTTTATTTGTTTACTCCATCTAAATGAACTCCCACTTCGTCATTTAATGGCACATGTTGATGGAAAAACCAATGACCCAAAAGGCTTTTCTGGAGTACTGGGAAAAGCTCTTGAGAGCTGTGATAGTTTACCAATTCAAGGTTTTGAAAAGATAATGGTAGAACTGCCTCCGATAACTATAGAACATTTAAGCACGGATCAGAAATATCTGTATGAAATGTGTGAAGCAGTTTCTAATGGGAATGTAGATTTAGAGCTTGCAAACCGACAGCCAGGAAGAATGTCTCATTCAAGGTGGCTTACAACAGCTAACAGGATTCTACGACTCTATGTAGCAACTGAAAAACCTTCAAAGGAGTTATTGGTTCTGGCTACGTACATAATAAAAGTGTATGCGTTTGTTTGGTTTCAAATCAAAACAAAACCATCTTGTTTAGATGGACCAAAACACATTTTAGCACTAATAAAAGCGTCAAAATATCTACCCAAAAACCTTAAGGCAATTGTTCATCCGGTAATAGAGCGTAATGCATATTTTTGCCATCCAGAAAATATTTTACTTGCTATGTTAGCTGATAGCCGAAGCCATGTCCGGGAATTAGGCCTTAGAAGAATTTTAAAAAGCAGAGCGGATATACAAGGTAGGTAAATGAATGAAATCCGACAGTTTAAGATCCCAAAAATAAATTTTGATGCCGATGATTACATCGATCTAATAAAATGGGCTACAGTTAAGATCACCGAACCACCTTTAACTAGAAAAATATCAGATGATGACTTACGCGCAATGGTTCAAAATGTTCCTGAAAATATAGAGCTATCCAAATATCCATGTCACACTCAAGCCGTCAAAAGATGCATTAAGCTGGTGACAGAAGCTTCAGCTTCAGTGTGTGGCCGAGAGCCAAGAGATGGATTCATAAAATCAAGAATCTCATCTCGAAAGCTGTTGCCAAAATTTGAAACGAAGAAGGAATTTGCTAAGGCTTTAGAAAAATGATCCATCTTTTTTTATTTATTTGGTAAATTAAATTTTATAACTTGAATTATTTCTTCACTTTATAAAAATGTTATTCTAGATTAAAAACGATTTGTAACCTCAACCCCACACCCAAAACATGAATTGAATAGAACACCTATTGGTATAATAGTGTAAGGTAAATTTAGAATTTTTTCCATCATTAATATAATTTTAATAATGTTTTAAATTATTATTATTTCAGGGGATTAATTTGGAAAATGTATTTTTTTTTACTAAAACATGTAATTTATTTTTTTTTGCATTGAAAATGTAATCTTAAGATTTGTTCTTTATTAAAATGTGATTTTTTTTAAAGCATATAATACAAATTGTCTGTTTTAATAGTAAGGAATATACGTTTGAAAGGGCATTTTTGTTTGCGAATAGAGGAACCTTAGGACATAATTTTTTTTTGCTAAAAACTTGTGGTATCGTTAAGAAAAAACCAAATTCAACTTTTAGTACCATAGGCATACGAAAATTAAAAAAAAAAAAAAAAAAAGTTCAAATTCACTCCGGCCTATTGTTCATCCTTTTTGTGAAGTTGAAATTCTATGTTTATCTCTTTCATGTTTTGTCTCTTACTTCACTTTAAAAATTATTTTAACTGTCTTGTCTCGTCTCTAGTCTGAGTAAGTTTCATTCTGCAAATGTTATAAAATTATAAAAGAAAATCTATAAAGTAAATTTAAACAAAAGTACAGAGACTATAAATGTTGTACCAACCTAAACATTAAATAAAGACTTTGTTAATTAATCAAAATATAAATTGTGTCCTGTGTCTTTTTGTCTGGACCTTCGCAATTACTCATTATCTACATACATGACTTCAGCAGCTCTTGAGGAACTTTTGCGTGACCCACCGGTGGGTCACATGGTAGTCAACGTGTTAAATGGTTAGTGAAGTGAGTAAGTTTTACCATCAGACACGTCTGTCCTGCATTTCCTTTTGCGTATAATTCTCAAACAATTCAACCATTTTCATTTGTTCTTTATTTTGTTCGTATTTATAAAACATTTTCATATCCAGCAAAGTTATAATGAGATTTTTACAAATAAAGTACCAAAAAGTGAGAATCTATTACATTTGTCCTTTCACTCAGCTGTTTGTCAAAAATAAAAAAAAAACACCTAGTCTATCGGTCAAGTTTGATAAACAAAAATTAAAATATGAAAATGTATAATACAGTAATCCCCGGTTAATTGCACCTCGGTTAATTGACTTTCCCGGTTAATTGATTGAAAAAATGCACTTGAAAATTTCCGAATTAAATATAATGTATTTATTTTCGCATAATTGAATCCCGCTTATTTGATTTCCCCGCTTAATTGATCAAAAAAAAATTGAGTACAAAAATTAAAATCAAACAAAATGTTCCTTTAATTGAACGCTCAAGAAAAAGAATATTATTCAGTTTACACAAATGAATTTCGATATTTTTCCAAAATGCACATAATTTGGCAGCATTGAAAAATGACAGCGCGAACTGCTCAATCTCTTAATTTACATATCTCTGTCATTTTTTGTTTGAGAGTTTGCAATTTCTTACATTTGTTATTGTTATTTGTTTAAAAATGAGTGGACGAAAGTACACAAGTTTGTCGATAAAACAAAAATTAAACATTTTAAAAGAATCACAAGAAAAAAGTAAAACCGAGTTGTGCTCAAAGTACAAATGTTCTCTAAGCACCTTAAATAGAGTGATTCGCAATGTTGAACAAATTAAAAACAAATCAAGAAATTTTTCACAATCACGCAAACGTGAACCAATCGGTTCGTGCAAAAAGGTTGAGGAAGCTCTTTTGACTTGGTTCGGTCAAATGAGATCCAAAGGTGCGGCCGTTTCTTGCAACATTGTGATGGAGAAGGCAAAACAATTTGCGGTAATGTTAGATGAGGACTTTTCTCCAAATGCAGGTAAGAAGCTCTCTCTCTCATATGTTGCATTATTGTTTCTAAGTCTATGTTTTGAAGGGTGGCTATGGCGATGGCAGAAGCGAAATAGAATAGTTTTTAAACGAATGCAAGGTGAAATGTCTTCTGCAGATTTTGAAGGTGCTGAAAGCTTCCGAAGTTTGATTCCTACTTTAGTACAAAATTACGCTGCCTGTGATATTTTCAACGCAGATGAATCCGGTCTTTTTTATAAAGCTTTGCCAACATCAACTTTAACACAAAGAGGAAGCAACGTTCATGGTTTTAAATCATCAAAGGATCGTCTTACTCTGCTTTTCATTTGCAATGCAACGGGCGACTATAAAAAAATAATTGTCATTGGAAAGACCAAAAAACCAAGATGTTTTAAAAATAAATCTGTGCCCTTGGAATATTATTCTAATAGAAAAGCCTGGATGACACAAGATATTTGGACACAAATTCTGTTTTCACTCGATGAAGAAATGATTAAACAGCAGCGCAAAATAATACTTTTCGTGGATAATGCTGCCTGCCATAAGAAGTTAGACAATTTAAAAAATATTAACCTTCAATTCTTACCTCCCAATGCAACGTCTATCATTCAGCCTCTTGATCAAGGAATTATTCATTGCTTTAAGGCGTACTATCGCCAAAATATTATAAGAAAACAAATTGCAGCTTTCGAGGCAGGGAAAACTATTGAAGAGTTTTCAAAATCATTAACATTTTTGCAAGCAATGCATATAAGCAAATATTGTTTGTGGCTTATGACCCCGTCTACTGTGAGAAACTGTTTTAGAAAGGTAACTTTTTAAATTGTCATTTATGTACATACATATGTATGTACATATGTACGTAACATATTTGTCAAGTGTTAACAGTCTTTGTTTTAAAAGGCAGGTTTCTTTGAAGAAATAGAAGAGGAGTCAGAAGATGATGTTACTATTACGGACAACTTAGTCGACAACCATGAATTTCAGACTTATTTGGCGAGTGATGACAACATATCATGCTGGGGCGAACTAACGGATGCGGAAATTTTAGAAAATCTTAATGAAGATAAAAATTTGGAGACTGTAGAAAATGATGAGGATCTATACAAATCTTACGCTTACATTTCTTACCTCTCAATAAATTTACAATTGAACTGGAAAAAATGGAAGAGTCTGTTTTAAACGATAAAAAAATGCAAACTAAGATAACCGACTTTTTTCAAAGTACCTAATTTTTAATTTTTTTTTTAAATGCGATTTTTAATTTTTAGTTCCTTAAATATGTTGAAGTGATATTTTGTTATTGTTTTTGTTTTTTTTTGTTTAAATAATTTATTTTTATTTCATACATGTATAATTTTTGTATAGGTATCATTTTTTCTATGCAATAAAACGATGAACTGATGCAGACTGCTCTTATTTTTATGATGCATGTGTTGATATTTTATCCTTTAATTGACCGAATTGTGCAATTAAACGGGTTTCGCTTAATTGAACAAATCAGTCAATTAACTGAGATTCCGACAATTGATCTACCCGGATAATTGATCGAAAATTTTGGCAAAACAGCCGGTGCAATTAACCGGGGAATACTGTATATGCTATTATCTCTAGCACAATAATGGTAATAACATTGTTATTCGTTTTATCCTAGCTACAAAAACTCCTCAGAGGAAAGACGCGGGGAGAGATATAACCAATCTATATACATTATACATACATACTTATTTATTTAATTATTATAATTTTTTAATCAATTTGCTTTAATATGTACATATGTATGTATGTATAATAGAATAAGAATTTACATTCATACAGTAAAAGACAATTTTTTTATAATCACAATAATTTAAAGTGATGACAAAGTGAATGTGTCAGTTCAATACTGAAATGTCATTATACAAGCACTATTCAACCTCCAAACGCGTTTAGATTAAAATACCTCTATTCAACGAAACATAAGTTTAATAAATAACATGTTTGAGTTTAGAGGCATTATAAGGGCTGTATAATAGTTATAGTATCAACCACAACCCCCCATAACAACATAATTTAATTCTTTTTTTGTTATTTCTTTTCTTCCGTTTTTTTTTTTCTCCACAAAATATGCATTCGATGTATTTCACAATCGAAAAATAAACAGTTAAGCAATCGATATGAACTCAATATAAACAAAATCTGAGTTCATCATATTTTGATTGGATTGAGGTTCGAGGAACTTACTGAACTAATTAGTTATCGCAAAGTATGCACTTTGTATACTTCGTGGGGACTTAAATGTAAATGATCAATAAGTTGAAATCGATTCGTCAGAGGCTTCGGACGTAGCTTTAAAAGATTCAGAAATAAAAATTCATATGAAATTAAAGATATAAAAAAATTTAAAATAAAACATTTTGTTTCATTTCTGGCGCAGTCGGTAGGATCAACCAGAATACTTCTATCTGCGAAAAAGATAGATACGCGAATAGTATCCAAATCTTTATCTGCGAAAAAGATAGATACGCGAAAAGAATCCAAATCAGAAAACAAATGTTAACAAAACGAAAACATTTCTTATAATCTCATGTAGATACTCACTATAATCATTTTATAAATATTGCTGTATCTATTAATAGCCGTGTTTTTTTTCGCAAATCTGTACCTATAGAATTGTTGAAAAAAACGACATCGGGAGTAAGCAACTTCTTTCCTTAAAGTTAGAAGCACTGTACACACTATGGCATTTTCCAGCTGTATTGAGACTAGCATCAACAAGCATCCAAAAACGTCACTTTTAACTTCTCTGAACAAATTATCGATTACATGTAGATAATATTATATTAGCATCACCGTTTCGAAAATGATCTGGCCTTAGCTAAATCTGTAAAGAGTCAAGTAGTTGTTCTATTTACATGTTAAGCGCTTATACCCGATGTCCTTTTTTTCTACGATTCAATATGGATTTGCAAAAAAACACCTAATAAAAATCCCCAATGAAATTTCACCACACAATGAAGAATGTCATATTTTTGTATTAGTGTGCGTTCTTAACGTATCCAAGTGCATAATTATAATGAAATTTCACCACACAATTATCTATGAAAAATGACATATTTTTGCATTAGTGTGCGTTCTTTTTCCACCAAAGAACTCCAAGCCAGATCTATTTGATCTTTATAGTTATTAATCTATACGTTCTTGAATCTCGGCTAATCGTACATACATTCGTGTTTTCGTGCAAAATTGTGCAAAGTTGTGAATTTAGAAAAAAAGAGTTTAAAATAAGAAACAAGACATTTCAGTTTAAAAAGTTTAAAACGTGTTTAACTCATTCGCGTTTTTCTAAAAGAATTCCGATTTAATCCACACAGATAAAATTTTTCGTAAGTTGGCCTATTTAAAAACATAATTTATTATTTGTAAGATGAACTCTTAGTACCGCGTTTACCAAAAAATTTGCATGCTCAGAACTTGATTATAAATTTACGCCCGAAATTTGCTTAAGAATCTTGGGATAGAATCCAAATTTAATCGATCCACAATCGGATGATGCTTTTAGTATACATTTTTGAGTCGTCAAAATTAAATAACAAGCCTAAGAATAAGGATTAGCGCCCATTAAAAAATTAAGTTGTGGAGAATTGCTCCAATTTTCTTCATTTAACTTTTAATCAATTAGTAGGATATTATCTGTAAGAGTGTCATAATGACCAAATATGTATATAGGTAATGCGAGAAAAAAAAGCATTCAACCATATTCTGAAACTCGTATTTATGACTCGTATTTGACTACAGTCGTATGTTGTTATTCCAGGAGTCGAACATCGGACTTCACTTGTACTAATATTGGGAAACGAAAAACATCGCATACGACTGTTCCTAACGACTATAGTCGAATACGAGTCAAAAGTACGAGTTTCAGAATATGGGTGATTATTGCGAAAACATTGTGGACGAACTACACCAAACAATTACATTCGTATATTTAACACCTATGTAAAGAAATCTGAGGTTATAATTCAAAATGATTAAAAAACTTTGTAATTTTTTCTTGTGGGGCTCCTGAAGGCTTCACTCATGTATACAATTTCTTTTCATAGCCGCTCCTGTTTTGTTACAGACGCATTTTAATTTTCTTGAAATTACGAAAAACTTTATGAATTTATGTAAAAAATTGTTGTTTAATGAAATTCAACATCAACTAACGAAAAACTACATCAGCATATAACAAAAAAAATTGTAGCCTTATGAAGTTTATAATAAAATAATGAAAATCTTCATAATTTATGAAAATAAATTGTTGTTTTATGAAATTTTACATCGTTTTACGAAGAACTACATCAACTTATGAAAATAAATCGTTGCCTTATGAAAAATTACATAAAATAATTGCGGAAAAAGGCTGTTAATGTTTGGTGCTTTGGTCTGCAGTCTGTGATAAGTTTTGGTGAGTGTCGGATGTGCTTTGCATTTTTGCCTTTTTTGTCGTGAAAATGTATATATGTACATATAAATTTTAAATTAAATAACAAAAAAAATTTATTTCAAAAAGCAGAAGTGTTAGTTCAATTAAAATAATATAAATGTGTCAATTACAGGAAATTAATACGGACTTACATACATAATAAAACCAAATTAAGCACCCTCATTGGTCAAAAACGAATTTTACCTTCAGTAAATATCAGGTATGTACATAAATAAATCAAAAGTTTTCTTTAAATCTCTACTGAAAAGGTGAACTATACAAAATTTGTTTTATGACTTCTGTTCCCATTTTTGAAACTCAAGTTTGTATCGTTTTTAATAGAAAAAGTCAGTAATTTTACGCCTCGCAACAAGTTCTTTCAAAAGTATTAAATATTATTATCTCCATACCTACATACATTCAAGAAAGATAAAATAGTTTGCCTTTTTTTGTCGTGAAAATGTATATATATGTACATTAGGGTGGGTCATTTTTTTAATTTCGCTGATTTGGAATTCTAATAGTAATAAAACGTGGCCAAATGGGCTTTATAATGACCAAATAAAATATTTTTGAAATCCGAATTAATCTTTAGCCTGCGCATCGACAGTGAAAATTACCATAGAAAACATTAAAATCCCACATTCAAATTTTTAAATTTTCAAATTAAATTTTTTTTTACAATCAAAGTAGGCTGCGTAAGTAACTTCATTTCTTTAACTTATTTGAAAGCGTCAAATAGTTATTTTTATTCATGTGATTGTGACCAAAACGGTGAAAGTTTGTGTGATAATATCAATAATAATACAAAATAATAATAATATTCTATCGTAGACAAACAGGATTGGAAAAACAGAGTAAGTTCTTTTAAAGTTAGCATCATTTCGAAATGGAAAGAACAAGGCGTTGTTATAAATGTCCAATTTTTGAAGCAATGGAGGGACTTAAAGAAAATATTTTACCAACTTACGCAGATGTTATGAAGTTTTACGAATGTACCAGATTTCATCTTAGGTTAGATAGAAACACAAAGAAAGAACCGTCCTTTTATGATGTAGCGAAAATAGTTTCTCAGAAGATAGAAAATATCTGGAAAAAAGCATCTCTGCCAATAGTTACCAATGCACGAATAATTCAGTTATTGAGATCATACCATGCAAAGTGCAAAAACTTAAATAAATCTTTAAAAAGATGTTCTGACGAAAAGAAGCAGATTTTTTTGAAACAAAGCACATTTTTCTTTGACATTTGCTCATGCAAATGCAAAGACATTTCTAAATGTATCTGTGCAAAAGAAAACAAAGTGCATAAAGAAGATCAAACCTTTTTATTAGATCAAAGATCTGAGAGAAAAATGAGGATAGGTGGTGTCGATCGTGTAGCTTCTGCCAAATTGCAAAAAAAAATAGAAAGATCAATTAGCCGTTCGACTTCAATAATACAAAAAGAGCAACAGAAAGAACAAAGAAAGGAGCAATTAAACAATTTATCTTCATCGTGTGATTCTGATAGTTACAACCTTTCCATAAGATCTACGTCAAAACGAAAATGGAGAGATAGAGACAAATAAACCCTCAAAGTCAAAATCAAAGACCAAAAAGACCACTATTCAAAACCTACCTCTGTTATCCAAGACATGTGATCGGTATGGAGTTTCTAATAGGGCAGCAGCCGCCATCGTTTCTGCCGCACTTCATGATCTTAAGTCCGATGTAGAGGTGATTGATAAATCTAAAATACGCCGAGAAAGAAACAAAGTACGGACCGAATTAACATCCAAAGCTTTATGTTCAAATGTCCCTGCTTTGTATTTCGATGGGAGAAAAGACAGAACTCTTGGTGTCGTTAAAAAGGGTAACAAAAGATACAAACAAGTTTTGACAGAGGAACATATTTCTATCATAAAGGAGCCGGAATCTATATTTTTAGGATACACGACACCACAGCAGGATACTGCAAAAGGTATAGAAGCATCCATTTTTTCACTGCTTCAAGACACAAATATCTTACTTGATGACTTACTAGCTGTTGGCTGTGATGGCACAGCTACAAATACAGGCAAATTAAATGGTGTTATTAGAATAATGGAAAAAAGGATAAGGCGTCCTTTGCAATGGATAGTGTGTTTGTTTCATTTAAATGAACTTCCACTCAGACATCAGGTCCTTCTTCGTACACGGGTGAAATTGGAAAAAAGCTAGAGGGTTGCGAAAAGCTATGTATTATAAAATATAATTCCATTCCCAGTACGCTGGCAGATTTGTCAGCAAAGGATTTAAGTACAGATCAGAAGTACCTGTATGAAATTACAACTGCAGTGATCACCGTAAATTTTCCATCTGACTTAGCAAATAAAGCGCCTGGAAAAATGTCTCATGCCCGATGGCTTACGAAAGCGAACAGAATACTACGACTTTACGTATCTACAGCAAATCCATCGCAAAATTTAATTCATTTGGCTGAGTTTGTTGTAAAGGTTTATGCACCAGTATGGTTTCAGATAAAGATGCATTCAACTTGCAAGGACGGTTCAAGACATTTTTGGAAACTTATTGAGGAGTCTCGATATCTTTCTCCTGAACTCAAGCAAGTTATAGATCCAGTAATCCAGCGAAATGCATACTTTGCACACCCTGAAAACCTTTTATTATCAATGTTAACAGATAGTACACTACACGTTCGGGAGCTTGCTGCCAGAAGAATTCTCAAAGCTAGAAGTTCGACTCTTAAAAGAAACGTGCCACGAGTTTTTGAAGTCCCAAAAATTAATTTGTATGCTTCATCATACACTGATATGATAGATTGGCAGCAGAAAATTTATGAACCCCCAGTTTTAAAAGATGTTCCTAATGATGAAATTTTGAAAATTATAAATTCAAGGGGTGAAAGCAACTTAACGTTTTTGAGGCTGCCTTGTCACACCCAAGCAGTCGAACGTTCTGTCAAAATTGTTACCGAAGCTGCGATGTCTGCATGTGATGACAAATCTAGACAGGGTCTAATTCAAGCAAAAATAGCGTCCAGAAAATTCATGCCGAAATTTGAAAGCAAACGTGACTTTAATGTTAATTTTAATTAACTTCTAACATACAAAAAAGTGTTTAAAGTACATATTTAATTTGTATGTACATTTTTATTATAAATACTTGGTTATCTAAGCTGGTAAAAAATAAAACAACTTTTAAAATAAATATTTTAACATTTTTAAAATAATTGATTTTTTCCGAAATTAACGTACTTTCAAACTCAAAGCGCAGGCTGAAGAACGTAAGTAAAATTTTTTTTTCTCTTAAATATTAAAAAACAACTTATTTAGCAACGTTTTATCACTATTAGAATTAAAAAAAAAAAAAATGTCATATAAGAGTGACCCGCCCTAATGTACATATACATTTTAAATTAAATAACAAATTGTACGCATAGTCTGTCTTCACAAAAAAAAAAAAAATTATTTGTTTTCTGTGTAAGGAATTTTTTTATACAATGGATACCCTTACTAAACATTTTAAGAAGAAACACTTCCTTAATACTAATAGCATATTCAGATGTATTGAAAGTCCTTGTTATCAGGATTTTAAGGATTTGTCAAGCTTTAAGAGACATGTTCTTCGAAAGCATAGAAAAAATAATGTAGGGACAGAAAATAAAACAGATACAGTTAAAAATGACGAAATGAAAGTAAGAACAGACAAAGAGCGGAATGATCCATCTGGTGAATGTATTTGGTCAATCAAAGATTCAGGACAAAGTCACTTGGAAGAATCAAACTTTTTCAAAGGATCTAATAACAGACGGGTGGAAAGTTTCTTAAAGTCAGCTGGTAAATTATCTTTAAAACTGCATAGCAACAATAATTTCACT
The DNA here is from genome assembly GCF_945859685.1 of Eupeodes corollae. Classification (NCBI taxonomy): domain Eukaryota; kingdom Metazoa; phylum Arthropoda; class Insecta; order Diptera; family Syrphidae; genus Eupeodes; species Eupeodes corollae. The sequence continues at coordinate 161,210,814 of NC_079147.1, forward strand.
AGAAAAGATGTATGTGAAATTCAAGAACTTATAAGACTTTACATAACTGATACCCTTTTGGATATGTTTAAGACATTATCATGCGAAAAATTACAAAGTTCATTCGCAGAGTCTCATAATGAATTTCTTAGTTTGGTTAGTGAATGTCGAGATCCATTTCAATTATCGAAAACTGAACATCGCTTACTTCAATGGCTTCGAGAAGAACAGTATTTGGAAAACATACGTGAGTTTACAATTGACCAATCATTAAATACTGTTCATCAATGTGGTTTCTTGACTTATGATGAACAAAAAGTGACAGGTGTCTTAATGCCACTGCGTTTTCAATTCAAAAAAATATTTGAAAAAAGAGGTTTACTTACTGGTGTTCTAGCAAATATAAATGAACTGCAAAAGACAAACATTATGACAAATTTTGTTCAGGGAGAATTATGGAAACAAAAAGCAAATATGTATCCTAATAAAAATCTTATTCCATATTTTCTTTATAACGATGACTTTGAAATTAACAATCCATTAGGCTCTCATAGTGGCCAACACTCAATAAGTAATATATATTATTCATTTCCATGCCTACCAAAGAAAGAATCAATGTTGGAAAATATTTATTTAGGAGCAGTTATTAAAGCTAAAGACATTAAATCTTTCGGAAACGAAAAATGTTGGAAATGCTTAGTAGATGAACTTACATTTTTAGAAGTCAATGGACTTGATATCATGACAGAAAATGGTATAAAACACGTTCACTTTATTTTGGGATTAATACTTGGTGATAATCTAGGTCTTAACTCTTTACTTAACTTCAATAAATCATTCGTCAGCTCGAGCTTTTGCAGATTATGTAAAATGCTAAAAAATGAAACTCAAACAGCAAATATAGAAAATGTGGCCTTAATGCGAAATCGAACAAACTATCAGAACGATATTCAATTAGCACAATCTTCAGAAAGTGGAATTCAAAAGGCATCAATATTCAATGAAATACCTTCTTTTCATGCAGTGGAAAATTATAGCGTTGATGTTATGCATTTGTATACTTCTTTCGACTTATGGTTGGTGACTTGGTGCATGAAGACGATGATGGGGTTTCCTTTTGAATTTTTTGGAAATAATTGACATGATTCTCTGCTTTTCCATAAGTCCAGATTTTATAACACTTTTGTCTGAAAAGATCGCTAGACATAACTCAGAATATGTTCGACTTTTTAATGACACGCTAAAGGCTAAGTATCATAATATGATTCACTATCCAACAGTATTGAAAAATTCAGGACCACTAATAACGTTTTGGTGTTTTCGATATGAGGCAAAACATAGGCAGTTCAAATTATATTCTAATGCAACGACGTCACGTAAAAATATTTGCGTAACCTTAGCAAAAAAATATCAGTTACAATTCGCTTTTTCATTAATGGATTTTTACCCTGAAGAACATTTTGCTGAGACTACTGAAAATGTCAGTAATTATAACAAAATATATCGGAAATGCTTAAAATTGAGATTAAATTAATCAAATCATTTAAACAGTTTAAATATAATGGATATTTATACAAAAATGGATACTTTCTTGCTATTTATACCAATGACATTCAAATATTTATAATTTTGAACATTTTTAAATCAAATAATTCGGAACATTCGCTATTTTGTCAAAAAATTAACTCAGTTCAATATAATCCACATTTCTTGGCCTACGATATAAAACCTGATATCTTGGGAGAGTTCACTATATTGAATTTTAATGATCTCGTGGGGCCACCATTAAATTGTATAAAAACATCAAAGGGGAGAACCATGATCAAGATTAAGGAATATTTTTCTGTAAATATCTAAAACAAAAATTGGTTTGTTTCAGTTTTTAAAAATCAAGAAATCTTTCCACCACAATCAAAATGAACCAAACATTTGAAAATGACAAACAACACAATCAACTTAATTTCTCAAATACCTCAAGCAACCTTAATATTTTGTCTAATGAATCAATTCAAGAAGTTAACTTATGTGCTCTACAATTAAGTTTTGACCAAATGATAAACCAACCAAATAACCAAGATCAAGAACAACTTAATTTCAGTAGTATCAACTCAGAAAGCGTATCATTGACTGGGTTTCCAAGTAACTTGCAGGACAATATTAGTATGACCATTACTAATAATACTTTGACAGAGAGCAACGACAAAGAAAATGAGTTAAGGCAACTTCTAACAAGCTGGAACTTGGGTTATTTGGTGAATCAATTTATAGGTAAAACACATTTTAACAATTGTAGCAACGCATATCATTTTTTAAACAAGTTTATCTATTTTTTCTATTATACCAATTAAAATTTAATTTTAATAAATAAGTAAGCCCTTCTGGCAACACCTTTTTTTTATAAATTAATTTATTCATATCTGGCAGTGCCATCGTATACAAATGAAATGTCAAATAAAAGCTCTTCAAGCTTTCCAAGATAAAGTTAAAAAAAAGCTTTCGAACAATAATGTATAAATACCAAACACAAAATTGAATAAATTGTAATCGACTGACAGCTTCCGAGTAGGAACCAGCACGGTGGAGTACCTCCGCCTCTGAATAATACTCCCTTCGTATGACAGAAGATTTCGTTGAAATTTAAAAGTTGTTGTTGTTTTTTTTTGTTTTTTGAAGACATTTTTCAGCAAAACTCTGGAGAACCCAGGCCCGTATCCAATCTAATAGCTCTGTTAAAATCAGTACGGTAGAGTCACCTCAGCCTCTGTAACTTTGACAGTAATATTAGACGTCAAACAGATACCTGGTCAACAAAAGTCATCGAATCGCTCCCTTACCTCTTACACAATCTATTTTAATAATTTCGATAGTAATACTAATGTTTTTTGTTTTATAAAGAACAAAAAATATTCGTTAATGTATTAAAGGTCATGAAAACGAGACATATTTACTTGTACTTAAAAAATTTGGCGGACGGAGACAAAATTATCTTTGAGCATATGTTGGAACAGTGGAGGGAATCTATCGGACTTCCTATTGAAAAAGATCCCATGAACAGTAGTTTTTACTCGGAAAAATCTATGACACCAACTCAATCTCCAAGCACCAGCAGATAATCATCTCCATACCCAAATCCTTCCAGTCAAGGAGAGGAATACGAAAAACAGTTTGTAAACCTCTCAATGATCTTAAACAATACAGCAAGAGGACAGTTTTTAGTCAACCATTACAATTCTTGCCAAAAGTTTGGTGAGGAACAAAAAAAAATGCTGATAAATACAATTGTATCTTATTTTGAGGAGAACCATGCCGTTTTCACCCTCAGGGATAGCCGTAGGATCGAAAAGGAGATCGTTGAAAGATTCCCCACTGAAAATCTTGTAAGTCACATTTTATATTTTACAATTTCAACAGTTTTTTATTTTAAACACATTAAAGAAACTGAAATCAGTTAAAACTTAATTAAAAAGTCGCACGAATACTCTTACTATATTTTATAGGGATCGTATCGGAATCGCGGTTTTTGAAATCCTGAAATCCCGAAAAAAAAGTTTTAAAAACCCGTCTGATAAAATACTGCTTAAAAATCGGGATTATAAAAAAGCGGGATATCGTACCCAACCCCTTTTTATATTCTAAGGTTTATTTATTTGTCTAATGTATTTTGTAATAATTTCCAGGAATACTACCGAACGTCATCCAGAGGGCGAATATACAACAAATTTTCGAATAACAAGAAGTCGTTTCGCCTATCTGGAAGTCCTTGTTTTTTTAGAACCGGAAGGAAACAATCCAGTACTTGGTAATTTCATTTTAATTACATACATATTTATCAATATAATTTTAAAGATATTTTTTATTTTAATTATAAAGATTCTGAATCAAACGCAGAGGAAATAATTAGATCAATCAAGTTCGATAACCTGACAGCGGAAGAGTTTGATCGGTATTGGCAGGATTGCACAAACTACCGTCTTAATAAAATACAAGCTTGTAGTTCAACGGCTGAGGCCTTAGAAAAGTGGCCATATTATAAAAAGCCTCTTGGTTTTCGACTGGTAATACAAAATGAAGTTATTTTATTAAATATAGATTGATATGGACTTTAAAGTTCTTCACGCAAATGCGTGTTCACTGTTGGACAACTGGGAAGCACAAAGAACAAAGATTGCTTTGTTTTTAACAAAGGATCAAAACTTAAAGGACAGGCGATTGGTTCAACTTCTTAAGGAATGGATGAGTGACAAGTTAGATGACAGTAAAATCTTTTCCTTCCTTTTTTACTTGCGAAATACAATTGGGCAAGTTCTGCATTTAGAAAAAAATTGAACTCGAGATTTTGAGTTGACATTACTATGACAGCGAACACAATTAAAGTAGGTCCGACACGACAAATCCGTCTGTCTGCCTGTCTGTATGTCTGTATCTCAGTATGTCTGAACCTCGATCTACAGCCAAAGTCACTGGAGTTATTTTCTTCAAACTCAGTGATTATGGGTTTCAATAATACGCTAGAGGGGAAATTGAAATTTTGTTGATACTTATATTGTAGGTTATTAGGAATTCAAACTTATTTTGAGTTTATATTTTTGTTAGCACAAATTAATAACCATTGACGTTTCTCAGGAAGCATTCCTCTTTGTCGCCAAATCTCTTGAAGAATTTTTAGATAATTTTTTTTTCATTTAAGGAATACGTCTACCGATATCAAACTAATTATAATATCGCATGCTTAATGGAATACTGACCCATTAAGACATAGGTCAAAATTGAGTTACGAACAGATACTGCCTTTTGTTAGCGACATCTACCGTATACGGGTTGAATTGTGACCAAACCATGCATTTTTGGCGCCATAATGATATATCGGTCTCTTTCACTCTTATGGGATCTCGCGGCGTGTTATCGTCGAACAGCGACTCATGCCAGTTTGTGTCCAATACTTATCATTATTTTATTGAACGAAGACCCAATTGTTTTAAGCCTGCTTACCACTAAATTCAAAGGTAAGTTTCATTAAATTGTGTGTCTTATATTGACAAATTATATTTTAGGTCAGTTTACTACATATTTTAATATTATATTACGTGGAACATTCAGTTTTAAGTCAGTTTATCATTAAATATTATTTAATTTTTCCAGGCTTATTACGAGTTAGGTCAGTTTACTATTAAAACTTACCCATTATTAAAGTTAAGACTTTGTAAGATTCAAGTATAAGCCTGTTTATTATAAAGGCAATTGTGGCTTTGAAGCCGAAATATGAGTTGAGTCCATGTTTGAACAAGATTAATGCTATAATACTGCGTAATTTTTTCATTGCCCGTAAATATCTCATTTTAAGTCAATGTTAGTCCAAATACGGCGCACAGTTATTTATTTGTACTATGGGCTTAATAATATTAACTTTTATATTTTAGGTTAATAATGTCATTTAATAGGTCGAAAAAGATGTTGGAGCTTGCTTTACTTCAAAACTTATCGCCACAACCGGCAACACAAACATACGAATCGGTGCCATCTACTGAAGTGAAGGTAACAATTTCAAAGAACTTCAAATAAAAAGTAGTTTTTTGATTTATTTTATTACTTGCTATCTACTAGTGTCCAACGGAAGCTTCGACTTCGGTTTCGGCCACCTTCAGCCTTCAGCAAAATCTTGGGCCGCAGCCAAACGCACACGAAAATTTTGAAATTTTGGAATCAGTATCCGTCAGTAACGAAAATCAAATTCATAACACCACATTGGTCCTCGATTGCACTGATGAGAGAAAGTGATCAAGATGCAACATACAAAGTTCCACCTAAAAAGCGAAAACCAGTATGTCCAATCCGATCAAAACACACCAGTAGTTCTTCGTCTTGTTTATCGTCATCATCTTCAGGATCTTCCAGTGATACTTCCGATACAGACTCTATTGATGAACAGAACAAAACACAAGAGAGCATAATTCAAGTAACGGAAGAAAAAGAGTTAGAGCAACCAAACATGGATGAACCTGCAGCAACAGAAGTTTCGCTTAATAAAGAAATCGGAGAACAAGAAGAAAAGAAGAAGGGAAGAAAACGTAAACGAAATCAAGAAAGCTGGAAACAGAATGTAGCTAAGACTCAGAGAAATGCTGGAAAATCATACATTACCAAGAGAAATGAAGTCATCAAACCTCGTTCTGTGCAACCACCCTGTGGTGATAAATGTAGGCTGAAATGCACTGAAAAGATAAATGCAGATCAAAGACAAGCCATGTTTGATGCGTATTGGAAACTTGGCCTTGTTGATGCTCAAAGATCGTTTATTATGTCTTGTATGACCAATATAACTCCAAAATATAAATATACAAATGCTCAGAATCCAAGAAATTGCAATCAAGCATTCCATTTCGTAGTTGAAGGAAAATCGGTACGAGTCTGTAAATTATTTTTTATTAAAACCTTGGATATTTCTGATCGTGTTATACGGACTGTTAAAAGCAAAATAGACGACCATGGAATTCTAACACAAGATCTGAGAGGACAGCACAGCAACCATGTGAGAATTGATGAACAACTTTTAACCGATATTAAACAGTTCATAGACACAATACCAAGAATTGAATCCCATTACATTAGACAATATTCTACTCGTGAATACATTGATGGTGGGAAAACAATTTCAGATCTTTTTAAGGACTTTAAAGAAAACCAAAATAAAAATAATAACGCAGCTGGAAGCTATTGCACATTTTATAAAGTATTTACACAAGAGTTTAACATTTCATTCTTTCGTCCTAGAAAAGATCAATGTGATTTATGTGTGCAGTAGAGATGCCACGAATAGTGAATTGGCCGAATACCGAATACCGAATATTCGGCAACGCTGTCGGCCGAAGCGCCGAATATTCGGCCGCCGAATATTCCGCGCGAAGTACATGCTTGGCGGGGCGCGTTAGTTGGAAAAGACAAGTCACAACCTGTTTTTCTCGTTGCGTTCGCGCGGCAGGCGACGACAATATTGTTTGTATTTGTTTCAATCGCGTCACGGAGCGCTTTGTTAGTATATAAATAATACGTAAAGTGAAACTTAAGTACTATTTTGCTAAGAAGTTTGTTCCTTAGTTCATTTTCAATAGTTTTTTCGCCAAAAGGCTTATAAAATGACACCGGTTAATAAAAAATCGCCCATATGGGAATATTATGAGATTTGTAGTGAAAATAATAAACTGGCCCAGTGTTTGTTATGTAGCATCAAGATCTCAAGAGGCGGAGAAGGAAAAAAAGCAAGTAAGTAAAACGTTAGATTAATTTAATAGTTTCGAAATAGTTTTAATCACTTAATACGTTTACGTATAGGTAGGTGGTTGTTTGTTAAGTTAACTGGTTATGTCAAACTACGTACGTACTTACTTACCTTGTTGTTGTACTGTACCTATTTGTAAATACCTACTTACAAAAGAAAGGAGATCGATTTGCCCTAGTTGTTTCGGAATAAAGTTTTATAAGAAATTATTTATTTATATACCTATATTTATTTGATTTTCTATATGATAGATAAGGGAAATAAAATAACTTATTTAATTATAATTAATTTCAGTTTTTTTTTATTTACAGCTACAACCTCTTTAAAAAACCATCTTAAAACCAAACATGCTGACCAATACGCTGCTTTAATTAATGTTCCATCGACAAGTGGCAGCAACATGGGCGGTACTTCTACTTCTACCGATGCCAAGATGCCAACAGAACCTGGAACGTCCAGATCAAAAGATCGGCAGCTCACCCTGAAGGAAACATCAGAAAGGAAATTGCTCTGGGACATTAATGATCCGAAATCAATAAAATATCATTACTTGATTGGCGAAATGATTGCTTTGGACAACGCACCATTGTCACTTGTGGAACGAGTTGGATTTCAGAGACTTATGGCAAATGCTTTGCCCCATTATAAAGTACCTGGTCGCACTTACATGACCGAGAAAATTGTTCCGGATATATACAACAGAATTTGTGCTAAAATAGAAGCCAGTATTTCACAGGCAGCAGCATTATCAGTGACATCTGATATATGGACATGCCAGCACAATAACGAGAGCTTTCTGAGCTTCACTGCGCACTGGATATCTCCGGAGTTCATTCTGGAACATGGCGTTTTAGCTATGAAATCATTTCCTGGCTCACATTCTGGTATCAATATTGCAAAAGAACTCAATGCTATTACAGAAAGATGGAATATTCCTCAATCCAAGCTCCATTTACTTGTCCATGATAGTGGCTCTAATATGATAAAAGGTGTGCGGGATGCAGGATATGATTCAGGCAGGTGCTTTATTCATTCACTACAACGAGCTATAGATCAGTCGCTACAATCTCAACCAGAAGTACAACAGATGATAGCTGCTGCGAGACGAATTGTTACCCATTTTAATCATTCTGGCTTAGCAGAGCAGAAACTTAAATCTATTCAAGAAGAACTTAACTTGCCAAACCACCAACTAGTACAAGATGTGAGCACACGCTGGAATTCTACGTATTATTTAATGGAGCGATTATTAGAACAAAAGCGAGTTGTTTCCTTGTACATAACAGATCATGAAACTTTAATAAATCTGACACATGCTCAATGGGAACTATTGGAACAATGTATCAAACTCCTCAAACCATTCGAAGAAATAACAAAAATAACTAGCTCAGGTATCTCTTGCATCTCTGAAGTAATTCCACATTCAGTAACTTTATTAAAATATCTGGGAAAGGTAGAGACAGCCGAGAAAGTACCTAATTTAGTCACGATGAGATCCTCACTGCAGGCCGAGCTAGAAAGGCGATTCAGCTTCGATGATAAAAACAAATATCTGGTTGCTACTTTTCTGGATCCTCGCTTTAAAAGTTTTCTAGGATTGGTTCAAACAGAAAGAGCAAAACAAAAAATTCTTCTAGAAGCTCTAAAAAAAAGTTGTGATGAACCAAGTAGTACCGATGACGATTCTTCTCCAGCGCGTAAGAAAAGAAACTTGAATGAAAATGATAAGACTGTTGAAAATGTTGAAATACACGACAGTTTCTGGAACTGCTTTGAAGAAGTCGCTACAGATAATATGCGAAATGCTTATGATGTGGAGGACGTGGAGAAGAATGCTGTGGCAAACGAGTTGGATTTTTATTTGAAAACAGTTCGCCTAGATCGGAAGGCCGATCCTTACAAGTGGTGGTCAGCAAACGAAAAACAATACCCAAACCTTTCGAAATTTGCTAAAGTTTATCTTTCTTCGCCTGGAAGTAGCGTTTATAGTGAGAGGTTATTTTCCGAGGCTGGTAACGTTTACGATGAAAAGCGCAATCGTTTGCTACCAAAAAATGCTGAAAAGCTAGTTTTTATTAATCACAACTTACCACTGATTAATTTTAACTACTAAAATGTTGTAATTTGGAAATAAATACATAATTTTGAGTAATAAATAACTTGTATTTTTTTACATGACTTGCTATTCTTTGCTTGGCCGAATACCGAATAGCAAAAAAATGGCCGAATACCGAATAGTTGCCGAATATTCGTGGCATCTCTAGTATACATACATATATAACATGTTATATGTATCTACATAATGTTTGTACTTCAGTTAAAATAAAATATATTGTAATCCTACCTCTATTTTTCGTTTAGGATATTTTAAAACTTATGAACTCATCATCAAAAGGAAAAGCTGTGATCGATTTATATAAAAGGGTATCAGTTTGAAAACGCCCAAAGAGATGCTCTTATACAAATCATAATTGAGGAGGTAAATTGGGCATATTATGTCTTGCCATGAGCAACCTCAAATGTCACATTTGACACAACGGCTATATAAAACTTATATGTATATCGTAAGCTTATACACAATAAATCATGTTGAAGAAAATTTTTGTTTTGTTTCAATTTTTTGATAAAGGTATTATTTAAAGACAAATATAATAGTAGTAGTAGTGTAGTAGTAGTGTGATTTTATTTAAAACAAAATATTGAAATACATTTGCATACTTAAACACAAAATATAGCATTGGCTTTTGCCGTCAGCCAGAAAAAAAGAGTATTATTTAGTTAACATTACATAAATTGAATAATTATAATACTTATAGTATCTTTATGTTTGTTTTTTGTTTACAGGACAAATTTTTGAAGTACCAAATTAGAGTTACATAATTAATATGGATTCACGCCTGTATTTTTAAAAAGCTTCATTTATAATTTGCATTCTATAATTATATGCTGCCTTTACGAATGAGTATAAGTTCGTCCAATTTTGGCCGTTGAGTATGTCCTTGGTTTCTTCTAAAGTCAGTAACCATTTTCCCCAGTGTGCACGTCGAATCGTTTTCAATATTGGGCATGTTCCCAAGAAGTGGAGGACATTTTCGGTCACTCGCAGGTTGCAAAGACTGCACTCTATGCTCCCTTCAGGTCCATAAGGCTGATAGTTTAGGCGAAGCAATTCCCCCCTGGTTTTGAAAATCGATGATATTAAACTAATTGAAAAGCGGTCATTGAAATAGTTGTTTTCGCCAAGGTTGTACTGCAGCAGCTTATACATATTTCGGGATTCACTCCTATGGGCCATTTCTTCAAATTCAGCAAACATTGAAACTTCAATTTTTTCCAACAGTGTAGGGAAGCTGTCTTTCCAAGATTCTAGGTTGTTTTCTAATAACTGTACCTCATGCTGGGTGCCGAGTCTTGTCCATTCTTCAAAGAATTGAGACTTTTGGGATAGAAGATGTCTTACTATCTTGTTTGGCAGTCGATGATTTGGGAGCGCTATTATTTTGGAGATATAGTACAGATGCATCTTGAGGGTGAAGACGTAGAGCGGCGCGACACCGGTCTCTAAGTGCAGCATATATGTCGGGGTATTTTCTGGGAGCCAGAATATCTTTTTTATAAAATACCTCAAAAGTTTTTCAACTTCCTCATGCTGATTTATTCCCCATACTTGCCCCGCATAACACATAACTGATCGCATGACCGCTTCAAAAAGCTTGTACTTAGCACTCGGAGCAATGTGTTTTTTCCCAAGTACTCCGTTCCAATTGCAGTTGATTGCTTTTTTTGCTTCCTTCAACTTTTCCTGAAGATGCTTTTTAAAAGAGAGCTGCGGGGTTATGATAACTCCGAGGTATTTATACTCCCTTACCACATCGAGTTCCTCACATTCCCATTTCCATTTCTCATCCCTTGCATAACGTCCTGTTCCATTTCGAAATATCATCACTTTAGACTTTCTGGTATTAACTGTGAGACTCCACAGCTGGCAGTACAATTGCAATTTGTTTATCATGATTTGCAGCATATTTGGAGTCTCTGCAAAAATGACAATATCGTCTGCATAAAGCAATGCTTTTATGTCGGTACCCGCAAAAGAAATACCTCCTGGAAGAAACGATGTCAGGTCGTCTAAGAAGAGTGAGAAGAGAAGTGGACTCAAAAGGCAACCTTGTTTGACTCCTGATGTCGTTTGAAACCAGTCTGATCTTTCAGCTCCGTCCCATACTGCTGATAAATTATCTTCATACAGCCGGCGTATTATCGTTAGCATTTTTGATGACAAACCGAGACAACTGAGTTTGTAGAAGAGAGCGATCCGGTTGATTGAGTCGAAGGCTGCCTTAAAATCAATGAAGAAAGCATATAATTTCTTTCCTTTGCTAATGTAAGAATTAGCGATACTTGTTAAGGAAAAAATATTGTCTACTGTTGAATATTCCTTCCTGAACCCAGCTTGAAACTCACTTAGGAGGTTGTGTTCTTGTGTCCAGAGTGTCAGCCTGTCTAAAATGACTCCGGTAAAAATTTTCATAACTGCGTTCAAGAAAGATATACCTCGATAGTTGTTAGGGTCGTTTACATCACCTTTTTTAAATAGGGGAAAGATGATATTCTTTCGAAAGTTTTGTGGAATTTCACAGCTATCAAAGATGTAGTTGAAGGCATCCGTAAGCTTTGTAATGAAATTTTCCGATGCGTACTTGTAGAATTCGTACGGGACACGATCCTCCCCTGGAGCCTTATTTATACTGCATCTGTTAAGGACATCTGTTATCTCTTGTGTTGTGAAAGCACGGTCGAGATAATCGTTTCCCACCCATGGGTAGGCAAACTGCATTTGATTTGGGCTTCCTGAGACAGAAAGTAACCGTTCGAAATGTTCCGCTAATGTAGTTATGCTTATTTCAGTTTTCCTCGCAAATGGTATTCCATTTAATTCCCGAACAAGCTTCCAAAAAGCTCGGCTGTCTCTTACTTCCGATAATCTTTGCATGAGAGAGCGAGAGTATTGGTTTTTCTTTTCTTTACAAATTGTTTTGAAAGCCTTATTTGCCTCTTGATACCTTGATTTAGCTGACATTGAATTTGTTGCTCTGAGAAGTTTTAGAAAGCCGAAAGACTTTTTCCTTGCTGCCTCGCATTATGCATCAAACCATGGATCCTTCCAGTTTTGCATGCGGCGTGAATGAAAAGTTTGTGCTGTTTGAGATATGCTTGAAACTAGCAGATCAATACCTCGAGTGGACTTAATTTGATCATCGCTTAGAGTATTTATACACAAGTCAAGGTTCATTTGATATGACGCCAACAGAGTTCCTTTCCACTTAAGTTTAGGTAGTAATTTCAGACCTTCATTTCTTTGTCCTTGTAATTCACTGAATTTACACTTAACATTTAATGGAAGGTGATCAGAATATACTAGTTCCTCAACGCTTAGATCATCTACACAATCAAGCCACCTTCCACGAATGAGGCAGTAATCTATTGTGGAACAGGAAGTTCCTCTTATAAAGGTGAAGTTCCATTTTTGTCGCTCGGCATTCTCCCGTTCAGTAGTGTTAGTCCGATTGGTTCACACATTTCTATAAACTTTCTCCCTTTGCTGTCTACCGTTGTGTCACACGCTGATCTCTCATCACATATTGATGCTGGCATAAATTCTGGTTCCACCTGAAGCAGCTGCGAAGAGCCCACCCTTGCGTTACAGTCACCTATTAACATAATATTTTCTCTACCCAGCTCCAACAGGAAGTTATACAACTCAGCAAAATCATCCATCCACTTGTTACAATTTATATAAACAGGTACGATATAAAATTTTTCATTAATCGCGGTTATTTCAACAACCGTTCTATTCATCTCGCTAACAAATCGACAACTTGTGCTTTTTTGAAACGATTTTTTTATTCCGAACAGACATCCTTCGCTCGCTCTTCCGTATACCTGAGGCCTCGCAGCTGGAATCCAATTTAATAAAAATTCCGGAAAACAATTCTCATATTTGTCTGTGTCCTTGTATATAAAAGTCTCAAACAGTAGAAAAATATCATTTAGTCTAATTTTATCAAAAAATTCTTTATAAATTAATTTGTTTCCTAAACCTGCTACATTATACGAACAAATTTTACATGAAACATTATTTACTATTACATTACTTAAATTACTAGTGTAAACATGACTGACGGCATTTTCGTTAAAAATAATTTGGCAGCACTTGACTATCTACAGTTTGGTGAGCTGTGGTAGAGTTTTTATTTGTTGACACATCGTTTGACAGCTGCTGCAGTAATGACATTCCTCCATCATCATCACATGTCAACACATTATTTCGGTTGAAATAAAATGTTTTTCCCTCGATTATGATGGTCTCTCCGCGGACAAATGGTTTAATATTTCGATTTTTCGACGATATTTGTGCCTTAATTTGGAAAAGTTTTCGTCTCCTTTCCCTTGCTGCTGCTGGGTAATCTTTGTGAAGTGAAATACCTGTGCCTTTTAATCGTGTTGCCGATTTTAGAATACGTCCGACATCCTCTCTGTTTTGCAACTCGACAATCACGTTTTCGGTGTTTACATTTCTAGAACGAATCGTGCGTGTATCAGCAATTACTGCCCTGTCCTGCGTTTGGAGCAAATCCATGCAAAGCTCTCTTGCTTTTGCTACTCCTTGGACCCCCGCTTCAGTTGGAAAGTGTAGAATAATGTTTTTCTCATTTGCCTTCTTTGACATGAGCTCAACTTGACGTTCAAGAGAAGAACACCGGGACTCCATCTCCGATAACTGAGCCTTAAGAGCGACATTGTCATTTTTTAGAGAACTGATTTCTGACCCAATTTTATCCATATCTGCTTTGGTTGGAAGATCTTTCAATTTTTCATCCAGAAGTGAGGACATTGTGCCTTTTACCAGGTTTAAAAGATCGGGAATCAACATATTTCCGACAGACATATTAATTCTTTCAGCGGATTGTTTTTGAGGTGGAAAGTGTTCCGGTGATGTTTTGGCTAGGACTCTCTTAGCGGAACGGTTTGGTGTTGTTGTGTTTTTGTCGGCTCCTTTTGGTGGTGTGCGATCAAGAGTCATTTCAAACTACAGTTGCCGTCAGTCGAAATTGAAGAATATTTTCTTGGCCAATTTATAATAAATAAGCCTATCTTCCACTTTCAAATTAGAAAAAACTCACCCACAAAAACAAAACCGCTAGAGTTCGTAAAGATTTTTCTGTTTTTACTTCAAAATTTGGGGCTCAAAAAGTAAATTTCCTGGAGACAATATGAAACACGACTTTATTCACTGACTCTCACTCTCTTTTCAAATATAATATGTATATTTGATATTCTGAAATTGAAGCTTCATAATTCAATATTGCACCTTTAGTGCCGATTGCTTCAAAAAATTATATGGTAATGTATACAAAGTTTTTGGTATGTATAGTTAAAAAAATCAATTGATATAATGTGAAAATGACTTTAAATCCCTGAATTTTGATCGTATTTAAAACTATAATGCTACCACTTTAAATCATATGGGTTTCAAATTTGATTTAAAATGAAGTAGGGAATCACTTTTCATTGATGAACAACTTTGATTTAAATATTTTCGGTATTAGAGCCAAATCATATTGATTTTATTTTGATTCAAAGTCGTTTATTTTGATTATACGTGGTTTTTTCTCTGGGTGTATGTAAGTCAGCTACTAAGGGCAATTTTGTAATAAACATTTTAAATGGAAATGAAAAGCGGTATTCGGTGCAGTGCTTCTCACTGGCCGAACACAATTTACTTAAAGAAGTGCTTAAGCAAGCCACTGCGAAAGCTGAATTCTTCAGCTTCACGCCTAAAAGCGACAAATTAAAGACGGTCCTACCAGAGGCGCTCTTAGCTGAGTTCCGTGAAAAAGCCACTTATGATCTCGATTTTATCGGGGTCAAACCTTTCACTACGGTGAAGTCCAAGCGAGGGGGTTATGTTTAACTCAATACATTTAGCTATTTTATTTTTTTTTATTCAACTCAGCACATTTTGTGTTCAGTATCATATTCAGTATCATTTATAAAAAAAAGATAAATAGGCATTCCAAGGTGTCATATCATTATGAATACTTTATGTATCGCATTTCCTATTTGTTCTATTTTTTACCACAATATAAGTGGTTGCAAGAAACATTATGATTCAATTCTAGGAAATTAATCTAAGAACAGTAATTATTGTGGGAAGTGCAATCGCTGACTTCATATTCACATTTCATTTTGTCATTAAAGTCTTTTCTTGGTATAGACTCCTCAATTCAATTGCCGTCCGACCGTCACGAACTAAACATGCATCAATAGAATAAAAAAGTAAAAATAAATCGTGTCTTAAAAACAAATTGTGTTTTATTGTTTTCTTTTATTTTGGTCAAATGGGTTGCATAAACTAATGTAGCTCCTCAAACAGGTTATATGCTTCCAATGTAATGCTGCGTCAAATCGTTTAAATCGTTTACACGAACGCAACCGCATACTTGTGTTTTAAACTTTAAGTTTTCATTTTTGAACACTTACCAAAGCAACATAACGAAAATTAAAGTCAGCTGTCAATCGTGTTTTCTTAATAACGGAATATCCAACAGAATATCCA
This sequence comes from Eupeodes corollae, assembly GCF_945859685.1. Classification (NCBI taxonomy): domain Eukaryota; kingdom Metazoa; phylum Arthropoda; class Insecta; order Diptera; family Syrphidae; genus Eupeodes; species Eupeodes corollae. The sequence continues at coordinate 161,226,686 of NC_079147.1, forward strand.
ACACATATTCGCAGATGCTAGTGAAAGTGCCTTCACAGCGGTTGGGTATTTGCGTATCCTGTTTTTTAAATGCAGTCGAAGCTGCCTTTGCCTTCGGAAAAACTAGATGCACACCCAAGAAATGTCTGTCATATGCAGACATCGATTCGAAATGGTCATAATTTCCTGATATCTCGTGTTACCTACTGGAGCGACTCAAAAACGACTCTTTAGTGGATAAGATCTCCAATCGTAGCCGACAGAGTGGCCGAAATTCTGGACACTTCAAATTCGACAAATTGGAATTGGGTTCCAACAGAATTTAATGTAGCAGACGCCGCTACCAGCCCTACAACATTCGTACAAAACAGCCATTGGCTAACTGGACCAGAATTTCTTCGCATCCTGAGGATCAATGGCCTAAAGATCTCACTGTTGTGGTTCCAGACAAGCTCGATGAAGAACTACGCGCCAAAGTTCTACACATAAATCAGGCAAGTAACTTCATAATTAAATTTACAATTTTTTCTCCACAGCCTGGATAATGCGTTACATTCATTCACTGCTTAGACAAGGCAAAAAATAGCTGCTCGGAAACCTCAAGGACAAGCTACAGAATTAGTCCAGCCAAAGGCAATTCTATACCACCATCCAAAGACAATACCATATCAAAACGGCGCACTACAGCGCTAATTGGATTTTAGGCTAGGTTGCCTTGAAATCGCCATTTCTACCTATACCACAACACTGCAAACTCGATCAAAGGAAATTATTAACAGCTGCCAAGATCAGGTCAGCCGAAATATTCTTATGTAAACAAGCTTAAACCCAAGCATTTAGAGAAGAAAGAATAGAACTTAAGATGGGAAATCCAGTTTCGAGAAAAAGTTCAATCTACCAGCTAAAGCCACAACTAGACCAGGACGATTTATTACGAGTACTACTAATACTTTGCTTGAGGAATTTCATCAATCGTCGCGGAGTTCCTGTCCATAAAAGAAGTGGCAACGGTATACATTTTATTGGGGCCAAAAAAGAGTTGGGACGAAAAGCAGAATTGTTTGACACTGATCGCATCCAAAATTAATTGTCGACTAGAGGAATTGAATGGAAGTTTTCATGTCTTCTAAATCCCAGTAAGGGAGGCGTATAGGAACTTCGAGGATTCACCGAGGTTGGGATGTCGCCGTGAATCTCGTCGCCGAACAAATACAAATAAATAAAAGGTCTCTTGCCTTTCATCGTCAATCTCGTCGCCGAACGCGGATAAAAACAAACGTCAAATAAAAATAAATATAAGACTTAATTTCATTGGCTAGCCAATGGCAAGTGACCTTTTATTTAAAAATTTTAAACAGACACGGAGATGGTTTTTTTTTCAGTTGAACAAAGAATATAGAAGGCAGGGGTCGCAACCATTTATGTAAAATTACACATTTTTAAACCAGTCAAAATAAATTTAACTTAAAGAAAGACAGACTTATATTTTATTTTTAACAACTATAATAAATGATGTAATATGACATTGAAACTTTTACCAACTGAATGTTCTATTATTGACACATGTAACAATTGAATGTTCTATTGCAACGCTACTTCTATCGTCCAGCCCCCAAAAGGGTGGGTAATCGAAACGCTGCATGTCATTAAGTATACACATTTTGTGTCTGCTTGGGAATATGTCCCAACAAAGGACCAAAACTTGAACAAACTAATTTCTAGATTGCTCGTGGAAGAGGAGAGAAGCAATAGTCAAACTGAAATGACATCAAACGACGCACGTAGTGTTACATATCGACTTTATTTATTTATTTTCTTTATTTATTAAACACTCAAAAGACGACGAGTTAAACATTAAAGGAATCGACGACGACGACGACCGACGATAATAAACAAAAAATGATCGTAATTCTTGACTTGTCAAACTGACATAAATGGCATCAAGGGTTACGATATTACGAGTCGGTAATGTAGGTCGGAGTTTGACATAAGGATAGGTTCGGAGAGTAGGAATGGGGACACTGAAAACAATGAGAAATCTCAGTGAGATAACTGAATGATAGGTATTCTTTTGGGAGAATGGGGATGATATTGCATCAAATGTATCCTAGCTGGTTGGCTGAATGGTATTTGCTAATTCAGCACAAAATGTTTATGGGCAAAGTGTCGGCCAAAAGAAAAAGAAATTTCAAATCTCTTTCTTTTCAAATAAACCAGCCACAAAACAAAGTTATTTTGTTTTAAATAAGCTGCTAATAGACATCCTTTCGACCAATTTAATTTTTTTACAATCACACAAAAAAAAATTAAAAAAGGAAATATATCATCGAATAACAAGCAAAAGTACATAACTCGCAAAAACAGTGGAATTCTAAGTCAAAAGAGGAGATTGAGTTCATAGACAGGAGGATTGTTCTCAGTTCCCTATCTGGAAAAAAAATCCAGTAATATTGATATAAAACCAAAAGGAAACTAGCCGCATACCCAGGACTGTTGCAGAAAGCGGAATTGGAGCGAACCGGTAGCCGTGGGTGATAAGGCTCAGGATATCAAAAAAAAAGGAAAAAGTGATACCTCCTTATTCTCCTGCAGCAGTGGCCACTGCAAACAGAAGGACAAGGGTGAGTTTATTTTGTTGCTTTTAGTTTTAATTTGTATATATGTATACACAAATATACTGATATATATACGCACAAAATTTCTTTCGCGAGGGCGGAAATAAGTGGGGATTAAAGTTTTATTCTTAATTACGACAAAAGAGGATTGTATATCTCAACTTTGTGAATAAATCGGAGATGTGGTTAAGATTTTTTTTGGATTAAACCTCGAATTGAAAACCGCAAGGGCCATTAGAGCATTCATACATTTTTTAATGTATATTTAGATAATTTTTGAAATAATGTTTAAATCATCATGGTGAACTAAATTTTTTTTGTAAGAGGATGAGAAGGATGACGCAAGGATAGTAAAGAGATGAAGATATGAAGAAGCCTAGTCAAAGGGTTGTCCGGGCGAGGGAGCGGGCGGAAGTTAAATTCTTTTGTAATCGTCTTAGGTTCAAGAACCCATGGCAGAGCTAGGTAATGGGGCATATTTCCGCAATCCGAACCAAATGGCAAATTAGTCGGTTACAGTAGCTTTTGTGAGCCAACATTAAAACAGATACCAGGTAAAATTCAACAGGCAAAAAACAAATCAGCAAACAAGAATCAAAAAGATTGTCTCACTTCTGTAAGAAGCCAGGACGTTTTATCAAGGACTGCAGATACACAATACAGAAAGAAAAAGAACAAAATCCGACTGCTGTGTGAAATAGTCCATGTCGACCTCAATGGACGGATGGAAGTCACAATCAACGGTGGCAACGATTATTTTTTTTAATTTTTAAACCACGATTATTCTTACTTTTAATTTGTTTACTTTATGAAAAACAAAACAGAAGTCGCAGAAAAATTAAAAGAGTTTATCGAAGTAGCAGAGAATGACACGGCATGAAAATTTAAGTGTTTAGGTCCAACAACGGAACGGACATTTTAAATGTTAAGGTAGGAGAAATCTTGACATTAGACACCAGCTCACAGTACCGTATGCTCCAAAACAAAACGGGAAAATTGACCGAGAAATGAGAACGATCGTAGAATCTGCTCGTGTCATCTTGTTAGGAACTAGTCTCGACAAAAAGTTTTGGGCCGATGTGGTGTGTGTTAATGGCCTAAGAATTAAATAAACTAAGTTATGAGGAGGCATTAATAGGAGCGGACGGACCCTCATGGACAAAAGCGATCAAGAACAAGTTAGGACAGAAACAGAACTGCCTAAAGAAAAGCAAGTTATAGGAATCAAGTGGGTATTTAAAATTAAATTGAGAATGAAAGGCGAAAGAGAATTTAACGCGCGTGCTAGCAGATGTCAGATGTAAACCTACACGTTAAAATTATTATATCCAACTGTAACAGTCATCCTTAAACAAACACAACATAAATATTTAAAAAAACATGCATACATTTAAAATTATTTACTTTAATTCTTTAATTATTTTTTTTGTTTATATAATTCATTAATTTTAACAAACACATTTTGACAAACAATGTAAATTTAAAAGTGCTAACAGAAACACAAAAACAGCACATTTTATAAAACATAACCATTGAAATGTGCTGTCGCCTTCTACAGTATAAAAGGCCGCAGCAAATCAATAGAAGAGGCATTCTGTCTAATAAAGCTTAGTGGTTAACACACAACTTTTCGTTGGAGTAACTATCGTGTTTTATTTTGATTGAATTGAGAACTTTCGCTAGTCATCTTGCTGCAGAAGTAGACAGGCTGAACAATTTTTTGGATATCGGGTAAGATTGAAAAAGGTTGCTTCAGTGAACTACAACGTTTTTGTCAACAAAACAGAGAAATTAGTAAGCTCATACACAAACCAAATCTTTCCCAGAAACGCACAAGAGCAGGATGAAGTCATCAGATTCAGATATTCTAATGTAAATAATTTTGCAAGACTTTAAAATAACTGTAGTAGTATGGGCGGTACAATTAGAAAGAGATCGCCATGTGTTATAGTCAAGCTAAAAATAAAAGTTTGTATGAATTATTTAATTTGTATAAAGTCACTTTCGCTTTTCTTTAATTAAGTTGTCGAGTCTTATTAAAATAAAATCTATATTAACTCCTAACGCATACTCGCAAGAAGCTTACAAAGTTCCAAACTCCATCACAGCTGGACCTTCAACTGTTCCACATATTTCAATATTTAATAGAACTTCCTCAGATACAACAACTAAAAACAAACAAAATAAAGCGAGAGTGATTATTCTTTTGGGTTCTAGCACTAACGGGGATAACGGGTATCATACAAAAATATTCAATTCTGATTTCAAAAAGAAAAGGATTTGATTAAAGTGAAAAACAATGGACAACATTTTGAAATTATGTTTGTTTGGTTAAACACTGTTTACCCAACCACTTACCGACGAAAACAAACAAAGTTAAATATGTAGCTTCAAAAGTAAAGTTCCAATGATTTTTTTAAATCTTCTCTGTCTTCAATTTAGCTTAGCTTGTACCAATGCACAACAGAACAAACTTACAAACTATATAAATAATATTAATACGATCTTATTATCATTTTCTTAATTCAATTCATCTGAATCACTCGCACCTTACAGAACTAAATCGCGCATTCAATAAATAGAAAATATATATGTAATATTTTTATAAGTTTTCTTTGTTTTTATACAGAAAATTTGATGTTTTTTAATAATCTTAAAGTTAATTATAAATTTACTTATCACTGCGTTGCTTTTATATTTATATTAATTACTATGTATCTAAAATATACATCATAATTATCTGTGCCTAAAAGATAAAATATCTCAAGTATAAACGCGTTGCATCTGTTGTTTCAAAAAAGAAAATTCTTAACGAGGAAAAAATTTAATAGAATTCAATTTAAATAAATTATTAGATGTTTTAACTTTTAGACACAAATTTTGTCACTAGTTAAATATACTTAATAATTTGTTTATTTAATAATATCTAAAGCGTCTTTTTTATGATTGTGGCAGGAGTAAAAATATGATGTAGGGATTAGGGGGGAGGGGGGAAACCAGGAATATTTGTTAATGTGGATGCCAGCATAAGCGGGTGGGTATTTTGTTTTTGTTTTTAATTTGGTTTAGACGTGAGAATATAATATGAATTTCATAGTAACTGTGATTTCAGCTTACGTTTGGTTGTTTTTAGTTTTTTTGTTTTGCTGTCGAATTCTTATTTGTTGAATTCAATAACTAGTCCAATGCAATTCCTCGAATCCATGAACTTAGGTCACTCGTATCGGATTCCATAATAATTTCTTCGGGTTCATCATTAAGGAGGATATATTGTGCGGCAGTTCGTCCACTTAAATAGGCACCATGTACAGTTGAATAAAAATTTGAATGTGTATGTTCACCAGCAAATAGCACTGCAGGCTAAATAAATAAAATAAGTTGTCAAATACTTTGTTTTGTTTTAATATCGAAAAAAAAGACAAACACTTACTTTCATTTGATGGGGACTTGCGTAGAGGGGTTGTGCAAGATTTTCAATATCCTCTTGAGATGCTCCAAGGGGTATCGATGTATATGATCCTCGAGTATATGGTTGTGATTTCCAACTCGTACTATGTAAATACAAAACAAAAATGGAGTTTTAATTTTAACATCTGACACAAAAGATTAAGTTAAATGTCAACTTTAAACTGTTGAAATTACTAATGCAAACAATAATAAAATACAAATTTTGTAAAGCGATAGTAATCTATTTTTAGGGAATACTCAGGAAAGGTTGTAGAAGGCTTTTCAATCGATCAAAAAAGACTAGACATCCCCAAGATTGGGACTCCTATAAAGAACTAAGGCTAAGGCTAAGGCTAAGATCGAATTTTCTGTCTGTATACATCCACATTAATTCTAACAGACCAGCTGTTTTGGCATTAAGTGAAACCCAAGTAGGTGAAGATTCCGATCCTGCTGAATTTTTTATTCATGGGTATTGCTTAGTGCCATTATTCTTCTCACACCATGGTCTCGCCATATATATTAGGAATGATGTTGCATATCAACTTTTACCACAATACGGTCATTGTACCAACTCCCTTTTTAATTTCATGTGGTTAAAACTTTCCGTGAATAAGCACATCATTCACTATTGTTTTCTTTATCGGAGCCCAAACCTGGACAGAGTTTCAACTTCTCAGGAATTTGATGCTCTGTCTGACTCCATACAAAGAATTGTCTCCCTGTATCCTCACACTGAAATCGTTATTACGGGCGATTTCAATGTTCACAATTCTTCGTGGCTTCGCCATTCGGGCCAGACAACGCCCGAAGGAATGTGTGCTGAGATTTTTGCGGAGTTTAACCATCTTACTCAGCTTGTCAATGAGCCTACTCGAATATCAGAAGTTAACGGCCGAGCAGAAAATACCCTTGACTTGTTTCTCACTTCTGATCCTGATAAGTACACAATCAGTGTATTGACGCCTCTAGGCACATCGGACCATAGTGTTATATCTGCTAATTTCTCGTGTCAAACAAATCCAGTTAAAGAAAGAGCTCCAAAGAGAACCGTTTGGCAGTACGAGAAAGCCAACTGGGACGGTCTCAATAATTTTTTCAGGATCTTTAACTGGTCGCTATGCTTCTAGTATGATTCATTTGGGAATGGAAACGTTTATCCCGAATGGGGTAAAAGTATTAAACCCAAGGTTAAATCATGGTTCGATTCGAGCTGCAAAGAGGTTATCAAGGAGAAAGAGGTGAGCTTCCGGTGTTTTAAAGCCAACCCAACTGAGGAAAACCGGAAAAAGTTTAAGCAAGCCAGGAAGGCCTGCAACGCCTATATTCGAAGGACCAAATTTTTACATGACCAAAAATTACGGCGAAAAATACTGCAATGTCCCAAAGGCAGTAAGAATTTTTGGTCATTTGTAAAAAACATGAGGAATTCTTCCTCTTCCTCGGTTCCTACGCTTGTTGTCAATGACACTCCTTTCGTTAGCTCTATTGATAAAGCCAACTTATTTGCAAGGCAGTTCGCCGAAAATTCCACCTTACCAGATAGTGTCATGACTCCCCCAGTTCTTGAACGCGTAAATGATTCTATGGGACCAATCTTTTTTCGTACTCGAACTGTGGCGAGAGTTCTTAAAGATCTCAACATTCATAAATCCGCTGGCCCAGATGGTATCCCCGCTATTATTCTGAAGAGGTGTTCTTCCACGCTAGCAAAACCACTGCGTAAGCTTTTCCATCTATCCTATTCTTCTGGGCTCGTTCCGAGTAGTTGGAAAACTGCATTTGTTCAGCCAATTCCAAAAAAGGCGAATCTTCTTCTCCCACAAATTACCGACCGATAGCACTAACGTCCCTTCTTTCTAAGGTCATGGAAACGCTGATTAATTATCAGCTTAAGAAATATCTTGAGGAACGGAAGCTTCTTAATGACCGGCAATACGGCTTTCGTAGCAATAGGTCCACTGGTGATCTCATGGTTCATCTCACCGAACAGTGGAACAAATCTTTACATCGCTTTGGAGAAAGTAAGATTATTGCACTTGATATTTCAAAGGCATTTGATAAAGTTTGGCATCTTGCTCTCTTATCGAAAATGCGTGCTTTCGGTATCGACGAATCTCTTCTTCGTTGGATAAGAAATTTTCTTTCGAACCGTTCAATACAAGTTGTTTTGGACGGATTCAAGTCTGAAACTCATAAAATAAACGCTGGTGTGCCCCAGGGCTCCGTTTTGTCTCCGACCCTCTTCCTCATTTTTATAAATGATCTCCTCTCTCATACTTCTAATCCAATACATTGTTTCGCTGACGATAGCACTCTTAGCTTTTCATATTCGTTTCCAGACTCACAACCCTCCTCTTCGGATGTGGAACTGCAACGGCAAAATATGATTAGCTCATTAAATTCCGACTTACACAGCATTGTACAATGGGGAATAAAAAATCGTGTGGAATTTAATGCTTCGAAAACGCAATGCTGTCTTGCATCGTTAAAGCGAGATAAACCGTCTTTGCCACTATCTATGAGTGGCACTTGCATCAACGAAACAGAAAATCTTGACATCCTCGGAATGTGCATCAGCAACCACCTATTGTGGAGCGATCACATACGCGATGTTGCCAAAAATGCCGCAAGATGTCTAGGTTTTTTGAGACGTTGCAAGAAATTTTTTTCTCCGTCTGATCTGGCTACAATCTACAAAACCTATATACGTCCGAAACTTGAATATAACTCTCATCTCTGGGCTGGTGCTCCAGTAACTTATTTAAGCCTCTTGGACAGTATTCAAAAAAGAGCTTTTAAAATGATTGGTGACATTAACATCATCAACTCGTTTACATCACTCGAACATCGACGCAAGGTTTCTTGCCTCACCCTTTTTTACCGTTATTTTAACGGACTATGCTCTAGTGAAATAGCCAGTTGCATTCCTCCCCTTAAACAATTTAACCGTAATACCCGCGCTTCTAGGAATGCCCATCAGTTTACCCTTGAGCCCAACTTCGGACGTACTATGAAGTACAGAGATTCTTTTTTTAGCCGTACTACGCAAATGTGGAACGCCTTGCCACGCTCTATCTTTCCCTGTCATTGCAATGTTCAGAAATTTAAAACCAATGTACACCGACACCTCCTATCCAACCCTTCCCTCTTTTCCTAATGCTCACACTGTGTCTTTGGCATATTAAAGGTATAAAAAACCCTTTTAGTGTTTGCTAATTATAAAAAAAAAAAAAAACCATGCCTAGTTGTCTTAAAAACTCGGAAGGTACATGGACTAACTCTTGCGAAAAACGCTAAACCTGCTACTAGACACCCACATCCCAGATAGCTCCCAACCCGTTAATACAACAAACCGTCCTGGGTCAGGGTATTAACTTAACTTTTCCTCTAGGTCTGGTTACAAAAGAAAAATTGACATGGGCTCTGAATAGTTTCAAATCTTATAAATCTCCAGGTAGAGATCAAATCGTACCAGCTGAGATACAACTTACCATTGATATGACTTTGTCCATCATTGAGATGATCTTCAAAAGTTGTCTAAAGCTGGTCTATATACCTCAGGGATGGAGGGATGTAAAGGTAATTTTCAATTCCAAGGTGGGAAAATGCTCGCATGTCAAACCTTAAGATCTAAGGCCTATTAGCCTATCATCATTCATTCTCAAAACTCTGGAACGATTGATTGATATCCATGTACGTAATAGCATCGATAAAAGACTATCGATGTCTCAGCATGCTTATTGCAAAGGGAAATCGGTAGAAACAGCCTTGCACACTCTGGTAAGAACTATCGAATACTCCCTAGATCAAAAGGAATATACTATGGTGGCCTTCCTGGATATTGAGGGCGCTTTCAACAACGTTGACACATCCGCTATCACTTTGGCTATGACGAACCTGAACGTCAAATACTCAATCTGTGAGTTGATTAATCTAATGCTTAAAAGCAGGATCATCAACTCTAAGCTTGTCAGTAGAGGCACTCCGCAAGGTGGTGTTCTGTCACCTCTCCTGTGGAACATAGAGGTTAACGAACTACAAATGTCCCTTGAGAGGGAAGGCTACAGAGTGGTTTCATATGCCGATGATGTTGCTACCGCCGTCACAGGGGAACATCCTAATGAGACTGAGAGACCTCCTCCAAAACGCACTCAATATGCTCACTAGATGGGCTGATCACTGCGGACTTAGTATTAATCCTCAAAAAACAGACCTAGTTCTTTTCACACGAAAATACAAGATCCCAGTAATTGTACCTTCTTCAATAAAAGGTGTACCACTAATTTTTACCAATGAAGACAAATATCTTGGCCTGATACTGGACAATAAATGAAGTTGGAAATCTAATATTCAGGAAAGAGTTAAAACGCTACAGTAACTTTTTTAATTTGCAAAAAAACCATAGGAACCAAATGGGGTTTTCAACCTCGTATAACCTACTTGATATACACATCGGTCATTCGACCAATACCTATGTATGGTGGACTGCACTGGAGAAAGTCAGATACTGCGACAAACTCAGCAGAGTCCAACACACTGCATATCTCTGCATAAGCGGGTATTGAGAACCACACCCTTAGCAGCGTTAGACACTCTCCTCCATCTAACACCCTTCGACATCTTCAGCAAACAAGTGGCAGCGAGTACAGCTATAAGACTCAACGCCTCATCTCAGAAAAGCTTAATCTAAGCATCTCAATCCACCTCCTTAATAATTGTAGCGTCTTCCAAGCGGAAATTTTAGCGATCCAAGAGGTTCTCTCCTGGCTAAGAGAAAACGTGATATCAACTTCTGATATCCGCACCTGCTCTGATAGTGGGGATGCTATTAAATCTCTTGACGGTGTCTCAACCAAATCTCAAACGGCCACATCACGGGAAATTGTAGAACCGATGAACTTACTAAAAATGGAACCGGCATGCCGCTTTCACCTGAAAGGGAGGAGATAGGTATACCGATAGCTGCATGTAAACTTCTGCTAAAAGAAACAGCTTTTGTGATAGCAAACTCTAGGTGGCACATTTTACCAACATGCGTAGCCACAAAACTCATATGGCCTTCACTGGACCTAAAGCGCTCTAAAGACTTGTTATCTTAAAGCACACTTCATATTATCTCCCTAATAGGTGTCCCTACGGGACACTGTCTTATAGGCAGAGACGCAATACGACTTGGTGTAGCCTTAAATGACTTCTGCAGGAGCTGTATGGACGAGAAAGAAAGAAGAGGAAGGAAGAGGCATCTTTCACTAAGACGCAAACTTCATCTTGGAGACTACTCTTTTGATAATCCCTAAAAAGAATATCAAAAATCTTCTTCGCTTTATAAAAAGCTCAAAATGGTTCGACTAGATTCATTTGGTATCACAATGGGCTTTTTCTTTTGGCCCAAGTGTGTGGATTCTGAATCCGCGTCCACTTTAACCTAACCTAGATACAACTCTTATCATTCAACAAATGCTTCGCTCACTCCAAAATAATCTGGTTTCCGGAAAAAGCACAGCCGTATAACAGCACTCCTTCGCTTGACTGAAGAACTACGACAAGTGCTGGATAAAGACGATAACTTTCTTAGCCTTGCTTGTCTTTTGCCACTGAAAAGAAACTTATGCAGCAGTTTAATTTGTCTGCAAGTTCCACTAAGCTTCTATAAATTTTACTTATTATTAACAAGAAACTAAAATTGATGACTGTTTGGTTTGGTTGAACTACGTCATTTTCGGAGCGCAGGCCTGTAAGGAGTGGTTATGCCCTTAGTGTTTAATAAAGGATATGGTTCGTTAGGTTGAAGGTCGTGCGTCAGAATGACTTCCTGATAAAGTTATAAGACACGTTGCGAAGCACCAACAAACTTCGGATATTTATGGACAATCCTCGGTAACTATTTAAGCATGAACTTCGGAATGTAAGGTCCCTTAATAGACCACGTGCAGTCAAAAATTTAGCGGAGGCCCTAGCCCGCTATAAAGCAGATATCACCGCCATCTAGGAAATGGATGGACGGGATAAAAAGAGGATACAAAACCGCCATAGTTATTATGGTGACTGATACCGAGAAAACCAACAACGCTTCTTTGGATGTAGTTATGTCATTGAAGCCAGACTTCGGCAAAAAGTCTTGTGCTATAAGTGCATCAACGAACGTTTCATGACAATAGCTTTATATTGCGCACATGGCCCTAGAGAAGGATATGTTCTTCTAATTCTTGGACAAAGCAAATGAGCAGTGTCAATCCACCGTCAGTTAGATTGACCATATTTCGATCGGCGACACTAGACACACTTCCAGCATCATGGATGTCCGACCTTTCGGAGGAGATAAAATCGACTCAAACCACTTTCCCTCTTAAGCCAAGGTAGCACTTCGGGTTTCTAGACCCAAAGCAAAACAAGGAAATGTTGGGAGAAGATACAACGTCGAATAGCTAGATCGCCAAATCCTTCTGTGACCGAGTCACAAGTAACCTTCTTCGAAGTTCTCTGCCACCCACATAATGTATCGATAGCAACAAGAAACCCCTGATTTGATGAGGAGTGTCGGCAGACAACTGCAGCCAAACAACAAGCACGCAAAGCGGCGCTGCATAGAAGGACGAGAGCTGCTCACGAGCAATATGAGCAGAAGAGGAGAGACGACATCTCAGAAGGAAAAAGGGCGAGCATTGGAAGCATGTGATCGAAGATCTTGAGAGTTTCAAAAGCAGGAATGAAGTTTGACAAAGACGAAAGTGGAAACATAATGCTGAGCATATTTAAGGACCACTTCTGCAGACTGTATAACACATGACAAACGGAACTATGCTGTCAGGCAAGACTATCCATTCAATATAGACGACGAAAGCCACTAATCCCGTCTTCCCGTTTAACAAAGCTGTTGGATCAGATGGCTTGAATGCAGAGCTTTTTTGGATATAGCCATGTCTAGTTTTGTGCAGGATGACTATGGAGAAATCGCGCGAAATCGTTGTTAAAAAAAGCTTTAGACAAGGTGATGCGCTGTAATGCTTATTTCTTTAACATCGTCCTTGAAACAATAGTGCAGGAAGGTGAGTAGAGGCGATGATGGATCAACTAGCCTTACCGGCTGCACAGCGACGTAAACTTAGCCAGAAGGATAAAAACCAAACGAATGAGATAACTGGTTCACACAAAAATCTAGCACCGCCTCAAGTTAGTAAGAACAGACTCACACAACTTCGAATCTTATTAAGTTGATTTTGTGCATGCGAGTAGGTAAATATGCTTATTGCCTAATAACAAACCAAAAGAAATATTTGTTAACTTCACTAAAAATTCTCCGCAGCCCGAAGAATCTGCATAAGTAGTATAGTTTAACGATAACACGGATTTTGATCCCTGCAAACATCTGAACCTTTTGTACTTACAAACCTTAATCTAATAACAAGTTATAAGTATTTAATAAAACTGTTAAAGAATATTAAAATATGTGACTGAAGATTTGCATCTGTACTTACCATACACATGTCCTTGGCTTTGGTACAAGTGGGTCCTTTAGGAATATTTTAAGAATTTCTGTGCATTTCTCGGCAACTATTTCATTTGAAAGAGTTTCCATATATTCCGCTTCCTTGCCGGACAACCACCCTAATAGAAGTGTGTCTGTGACTTTGGCAAATGAATATATTTTCTTGTACCAATGTTTACTCAAATACTCATCAGACAAACGATCTTCTGTGGTTAAATCACTTTCGTATTTATCATCATCCCACAATAGCATAATTTCACTAATTTGTGGACTTAGAAATGGTCTTTCATATTCCAAGTATATTTTATCTACTGTACCATACATGAGATTTTCGATTGCTTCCTGTTTGTAATGTGGTAATTCAGGATCGAATAATGTTTTCATTGTTTCTTTTAGTACGCCCAATGGAACCGTACATATCACATGATCGGCAAAAAATACCCTTCCATCATCACATATAACTCGAACAGGCGTCTCAATTGGATCGGCATCAAATGAGCCTTCCCTACTCGAGCTAGTTCCGGGAGGTGGATAATCCGTTACTGTTTTATCCGAATCATCAGTATCATCATTTTCTTCATCCACTGTTTCTAAGCCACTACTGGTTTTCTTTCGTTTCCAAAAGATTTTCTTCACCGGACATCGTGTCACTATTGAGTCCGTTGGAAGTGATTGTATTAGTGGTTTCAGTATTGAACTGTATCCAGAAGGAGGCACAATATTACCACCTTGTAATTCTGTATAACTACCTAACTCTAAGAGGTCAACCTCATCCATGCTATGGCAGCCAGTAATGCAGGTTTCACGTTTTAATAGACAATTAAAGATTAACTTTTTCAGTCGCTTTTCTTTGGGATCTTCGACAGAACTAAGGTAGATTTCTATTTCATAGTTAATATGCTCACCGACACTATTAATGTCGGGCGGTGGGCTGAACTGGCAGAGGAAATATTCATCGCAGCGGCGCAAAAAACAAACGTACGCTTCGTAGATTTCTTGCAATATACCAAAAGGAACTTGAGCACCGTCTTCAGTGGTAGCCACTACTTTGTGCGGTTTAGGTATGTTCACAATATTAACAAGGCCTTGTTGTACTGCTAATTCGAATATGGGATTGCCGAGTACACCATGAATCCAGTTTGCACCGAGTTCAACCTAAAAAAAAAAATATGGATTTAGATTAATTATTGTTAAAAATTGAATAACCAAAGTAAGTTTCAAGAATATACATATAATAAGAGTAGTTTTGTAAGGCCAACTTTGTTTAAAAGAAGAATAATTTTAAGAGTGGCCTTGACTGCAAGCATGGCCCAAATATACAAAAACATATATAAACTTTTTTATCAAATATTTTCCCAGGAACATGTGACTATACGAATGCCTAGAAAATTAATTAATCTCAATACCTCGATAACATAGCCACCATCATTGAGAAATTCGGTAAGTCTAGATGACATTGGAGGAATTCCCAACACGGCAGCTCATACAGTTCCAGTTAGGTTGAACTACTTATAGGGCTTTTACGATATATTCAGAGCCCAGGTCTGTAAGGAGTGGTGTATCCGACTCCAAGTCCCTGGAGTTATACATTAGACGGCTACAATCGCAAGACTGCCATGTCTTTTTCCGATCGAGTCTCTAGTAATCTCTTAACGAGTCCTATGCCGTAGTATACATCACAGTCTTTTAGTTTGCGTTTGCGCGGTCCATCCCATGGCACTTCTTGGATGGCGGTAATATCAGCCTTGCAGCAGTTTAGAGCTTCCGCTAATTGTTCGGCTGCACGTGGTCTGTTAAGGGAACTAACGAAGTTCGTTGTATTTATTTCGTTTGCTTGGGCTGTCAACAGTAAATCCAGGCTTCTTGGTGCTTCGCAACATAGGTATCTTTTACGTGGTCAGGAAGTCACCCTGACGGCACAACCCCAAACCTGGAGGGGCCAGAACCTTAGTATGACTCCAAGGACGGGGAGCCGGATAAAACCGCTCCTTATAGGTCTAGGCTCCGAATTAAGTCGAAGAATCCCTATAAGGTGTTCACTAAGTGGTTCAACCTTACTGGAAACTGTAGACGCCACCGTTGATTCCATCTCGGGAATTAATCCGCTGCCGTCTGGATAAGGAGATGTGCCTTAGTGGAAACACCTCTCCCCTCTCTCTCGTTTGCTGCCCCCAACAACTTTCCACTAGGGTTAAAACCCAATCCAGTTGAGGTACTAGGCACCCGATGTTCACCGCGGGGAGGTGAGAGTAGGAGTTGATAGACAGAGGAGTGTTTAAAAAAAAAAACCTGTGGATGCTTGTGTCCTCGTGAATGCACATGTCTACCATTTGAAGAAGACACCAAAGACATATTCTTCGAGCTCTTGGACAAGACATATGAGCAGTGCCCTGGCTATGACATTAAAATTGTCTTAGGAGAAAAGAAGACGTCTATGGTGGCACAATCGGCGATTGGTAGGCTGATCTATATCGTTGCGGGGCAGAAGAGGTGAGCGGCCAACCGGCTTCTTAGATGGAAAAAAAGGTAGCATAAGAAACGCGCGATCGAGTAGAAAGAGGGATGTCACAACAGAAATAAGGTTCGTAAAGGACGATCAGGGGAACATCGTAGTAGATCCACAGCCTATGCTGAAAAAATGGAAGTACCTCTTCTTCAAATTATATAACGGCGATGACGAACCGAATTCCGCTGTAAGAGAGATAGAACCACTCAACCTCGGCGACGCAGATCAACAATCCCCCCTACTTGACCTTGACGAAGTGAAGATAGCTATATCTAAACTGAAGTCAAACAAAGCTGCTGGAACTGACGACATGGCTGCCGAACTATTCAAAGCAGCATGCGATGACTTGGTAGGGAGCATGCACCAACGCATCTGCAAAATATGATCGGAAGAAAGCATGCCCAAATATTCACACTACGGCAGTTCTATGGAAAAAACCAGGAACTTTAAAGCCGCGTATGATAGAATCTATAGGAGAGAGCTCTACAGAGCAATGTCTAGTTTTGTCATCCCTGTCAAACTTATCTGTTTGTGCAGAATGACCATGGAGAATGCACACAGCTCTATCAAGGTCGGAAAAGATCACACCGGTGGATTTGATGTCAAAAAAGGTTTTAGACAAGGCGATGCACTATCATGCGACTTCTTCAATATCGTTCTGAAAAGAATTGTGCAAAAATCAATCATCAACACTAGAGGCACAATCTTCCAAAGGGCCATCAAAGTAATCGGATATGCTGATAATATTGACATAATTTTAAAATCAAAGCGTGATGTCAATGGAGCGTTTTTGAGCATTGCGACGGAAACGGAGAAGATGCGTTCAAGTATATGCTGTCATCAAGAATGGGCATTGAACGACGACGTCTCGGACAAAAAAGTCACCATGGACAGACATAACTTTAGGGTAGTTAGAACGTTTGTCCACCTAGGCACCGCTATTAATTCAATCAAGAAATATGGTTGTTTACTTAAATTGTGAAGTCATGGTAAGAAAACGTCAACGATTAGCAGTTGCAATGATATTTTTTTTGTTAAAAAAGAAAAAAAGATCAACTTGGGTTCGAGATTGAATTTTGAAAAGAGGGGAAGCTGCTGCCTTCTATAATTTCTTTAACGAATTAAATATAGAAGATGCTCAGCAATACTTCAATTTCACTCGCATGACCGCAACTGATATGGAAGTTTTGATATTGAGAGTGGGTCCTATTATTAAAAAAAACAAGAAACTCGGTTCCGTGAGTTAATATCACCGAAGGAAAGACTCCTGTTCACTCTGCGATTCTTTGCCTCTGGTATGTACATATAATTTAACGACAATATGTACGCATTTAGCAGGTTGAATCTTTGATAATCATTTTTTCAGGTGACTCATACCATTCCATGATGTATTTATTTAGAATTGCTGAATCCATTCACGACCTTTTATTTTAATCATTTTTATAAAGGAAAGACGTGACTTGCGCGAGATATACGAAACTGTTTCGATAAGCTGCAAGAACTGTCGCGAGTCGATATATAAACTTGCAATTAATTGCACTTGCAATTTCACTAAGCAATATGAAAGTACTGTCGCGATAGAACTTGCTTGGTAATTTCCAAGCAATTTCACTGTCGGACAGACTATCGGACATTTATTGCAGAAGTTTTCTTGGGAATGGAAACCCGGCCTTAAACTAAGAAGGCAATTAAGTAGTAAAGTCCTCTCTCGGGCATCTAAAGTCATCATTTATAAGACCCTCATCATCCCGGTTCGCATTTATGCCGCTGAGCATCTGAGGAAGCTTCGGAACAAAAATTCTTCGGGTTCATTTTTAGTCTTTATATTTAAATAAAAGAATACACGCTTCAACAGTTTGAAGATTCAGAAAAGAAAAACTAATTTATCTTTATAAGTAAAAATAAAACAAACAAATAAACAAAATGATAAGCTAATGAAAATCACTGAATTAGATAACACCAAAGCTTAGTCCAAGAGCAGAAGAACAAGTAATGCTTAGGTCCAGGAAGAGCCTTACTGCTTGAACAGAATGAGATGCAGCTGTACTGCTTGAACAGAATGAGATGCAGCTGTAGCTAAGAAAATCGCTGTAGTATAAGCTGTCAATAAAAACGCTCACTAATGTAGCAAAGGTCGCCCACAATGGTGTAGCACAGGAAATTTATTCGGGCATGTTCAACGCATATGAAATTTATATTTGAACTGAATTTGTATGGTAGCATACTATAAAAAAGTTACAAAACCAGAAAAAATTCTCAAATGCATTCAACGCTCCCAAAAAAAAAGTGAAAAGTCAAAGAATGAAATGGGTTTCCCCCATCTGTCATCTCAAATGTAGCTTGTACCGTCGCCAAAAGTTAAAGTTGAGTCAACAACTACAGCTACAGCTTCTCATTGTGTCGATGTATACTATTTTCGTATCTTTTAACTGTGACAGTGCTACAGGCAACAGCTACAGCTACACCATTCTGTTCAAGCAGTTAGTCAACAAATCAGCTGTCATTTCTCCATTGCTGACGTTTAACATCAATGTGTTTGGTTCTTCCATGATATGTGCTGGTTAGAGCCAAGCTTATAGCACTTTTGTTATTACAACGAATGATAGTTGAATCTGGTGAATTTGGAATTAGCTCTCTCTGTAGGCCTATCAACCAGGTTGTTTCTTGAGTCGCTGCTGTTAATTCTGCTTCTGTCGTCGATATGGGTACTGTTGGCTGTTTTTTTCGAATTCCATGAGCTTGCACCATTATGAATCAAGAAAGTGTAACCGGTAACGGATCGTCTCTCATTTGAGCCACTAGCCAAATCGGCGTCGTAAAATCCGGAAACATGACCTTCCCCAGCGGTATAAACTAGTTTCATATGAGCTGTTCCTTTTAGACAGCTAAAAATGTGTTTTACTGGTGTCCAGTGGGCTTTTTCCGGATTCTGGTTGTATCGACTGAATGTACTTACAGCAAAACTAATAATATCAAGACGTGAAACTTGCAAACATAAGACTTCCCACAGCTTCTTGATAGGGTACATCTTTCATTTCAGCACCCTCCTTTTCGTTTTGTGGGCACATCTCCTTTGTCAACTTTTGGTTAGCATCTAAAGGTGTTTTAGTAAGTTACAATCCAACATATGGAATCGATTAAGAATTTCATTTATGTATAACTCTTGATCCAATAAAATTAAACTTCTTTTCCGATCCCTGTTAATTTGAATGCCCAAGAAAAAAACGGGCCTCTCCTATGTCTATCATTTTGAAAGCGTTTTGTAAGTTCTTTTTCAATTCCAACTTCTGGTATTTATCGAAGATCTTTTTCAAGTTTTTCTTTTTCTAATTTTTGGTTCCAGACACGGCTAGCTTGCTTCAGACCATAAAGGGATTTTTTATTTTACATGCTCTTAGGCTTTTGTCTTTAAAGTCTTCTGGGTGTACCATAAAAATCTCTTCGTTCAGATTACCTTGTAAGAACGCGCTGCGTCCATTTGATCGATATCCAGGTTGTACTTGGCAGCCGTTGCTAGTAAGAATCGAATAGAGGTATATCGAACTACCGGGGAGTAAGTTTCTTCGTAATCGATGCCCTTTTTTGGGCACACCCTTCAATAACAAAACGGGCTTTGTAGCCATATATATTACCTTTTGCATCTTCCTTCGCTTTTAAGATCCACTTACAATCAATTGGTCTCTTATTAGATGGAATATTGGTCAACACCCAAGTTTCATTTTCAATTCAAGAGTTGTACTCTTCTTTCATTGCATCTTCCCATAACTTTGAATCGCTTCTGTTTAATCCTTCATCAACTGTTAATGGATCGTTAAGTTCAGCGGATTTTGCTTGACAAAACATAATCATCCATTCGGAAAGGTTTTGATGCACGTTGACTGCGTCGTGGTTCAGTGAATTCATTAACTGTTTGTGCTAGCGAGCAACTCATATTACTCGCTCGGTTTTCGTCAACTTCTTCCTCTTCTGAGTAAAACGTTTTAGTGTTGCCGTGTGATTCTTCAATAGTGCTATCATCTTCACTGACACATACATCTCCCACTGAATTCGACTCATCTGAGAATATATACAAATATTCAGCTTTTTTTGGGTCTAATAGCTTGCTTTTATCTTTCATAACTTCTTCAAGTATTTGCAAGTGCAATTAATTGCTAGTTTAAACACACATTTTCTTGCAGCTTATCGAAACAGTTTTGTATATCTCGCGCAAGTAGCTGGTTGACGTCTTTGCTTTACACATACAAAATGAGTAAAATAAAAGGTCGTGAATGGCCTCGCGAAGAGGTTATGCCTTTAATTGAAGTTTACGAGTGTAATCCTGCTATTGTCGATTCAACCTGCTATTGTCGTTAAATTATAATTATATGTACATATGTACTGTACTTACCAGATGCTAAGAATCGCAGAGTCAACAAGAGTCTTTCCTTCGGTGATATTGACTCACGGAATCGAGTGTCTTGTTTTTTTATAATACGACCCACTTTTAATAGCAAAACTTCCAAATCAATTGCGGTCATCCGAGTGAAATTGAAGTATTGCTGAACATCTTCTATATTCAATTCATTTAATAAATTATAGAAGGCACCAGCTTCCCGTCTTTTTAAAATCCAATCTCGAACCCAAGTTGATCTTTTCTTCTTTTTTAATAATAAAATTATCATCGCAGCTGCTAATCTTTGACGTTTTCTCGCCATGACTTCACAATTTAAAGTAAACAACCAGATTTCTTGCGACATTAATTGCTCTCCTGGTGTAAATACATCTGCAATAAATTGCGACAGTATGTTGCGCGAGCTTCTTGCAAGACATTTATTGCAGAAGAAATTTCAAGAATTCACATGACAATGTAAACGCGACTGCAAGAAACTTCTGCAAGACTTCCGCGAGTTGACTTGCAAGTGGAAACGCGGCCTTAAACTAAGAAGGCAATTGAGTAGTAAAGTCCTCTCTCGGGCATCTAAAGTCATCATTTATAAGACCCTCATCATCCCGGTTCTCATTTATGCCGCTGAGCATCTGAGGAAGCTTCGGAACAAAAATTCTTCGGGTTCATTTTTAGTCTGTCTGCATAGATAAACAGTGGAGAAGATAAAACGACGAACTGTACAGGCTGTACAGCGATTCCAACCTGGTTAAAAGTATAAAAGTCCAACGACTTAGAATATTAAAAGTTGCTTTATATTTAAATAAAAGAATACACGCTTCAACAGTTTAAAGATTCAGAAAAGAATAACTAATTTATCTTTATAAGTAAAAATAAAACAAACAAATAAACAAAATGATAAGCTAATGAAAATCACTGAATTAGATAACACCAAAGCTTAGATAATATTCAGCTTTTTTTGGGTCTAATAGCTTGCTTTTATCTAGTTGACAATTCTCGAAAAACACAACATCTCGACTAGTTATGATTTTATCTTTTTCGGGATGGTATAATCGATAAACTTTCGTATTTCAGAGTAATCGAGGAAAATGCAGCATTCAGACTTTGAGTCAAACTTCTTCCGGCAATGTTTCGGCACATATAACATTGCCTTACACCCAAACACTCCAACATGACTAAGATTTGGAACTCGTCCAGAAAAAGTCTCCTCAGGTGTAACACCAGTTTTTGATTTGCTAGGAGTTCTATTGATGATAAAAACAGCAGAAGAGACTGCATCAGCCCAAAACTTAATGTCAAGACCAGCGTCCATGATATAACGTGCACCACCACGAGAAGCAACATCAATAGGACCGCAAAGGTCAGAATGGATTAATTCCAAAATTTCTGTCGCACGAGTCCCTTTTTCTTTAAAAAACTTTCGAGTTTGCTTGCCCTTCATACACACATGCGACGATGCCAAAACTCACTATCTTCTATTTTTGCTTCTTTGACTTTAACATTTGCTATCATACTCACGTTAATATTGGATCCATTCAACTTTAAACATATCACCCACATGCGAAGCGGTGGCAACTAGCTGTTTATAGCTACTGAAAATTTTGCAGCCTTTTGAATCGAAGAGAACATAGTTTCCTTTTTTAACCATCTGGCTTACAGAGAGTAAATTAACGCACAAGTTGCTAATGTACAATACAACTTTCACAGAAACATCTCAGACATTCTTCTGGACGGCAACTCGTAGGTTCAAATTTTCTTACCCTTTAACAGACAGGCGATAGTTGTTTGCACATATTATCTCTCTTTTATCTGGTTCTGCGAAATCTGTGAAACAGTCACGCTTCATAGACATGTAAGCCTTGAGTCAATAAGCCAATTGTTGTTGCCTGTGTTAACCGTAAAAGCAGAATACAAACTATGCGTCTTAGAATTAATTTTATTTTTTGTTGGGCAGTTCCGTGAAATATGGCCAACATCTCGACATTCGTAGCACCTTGCTCCTCGTGACTTTTTCGTTGACTTTGGTTACGTACGACTCGAGAGAATCACTATCATCCAATCGTGTAGTGATTAAAGTCCGCAAAAATCTAACTCTGCGCGTCAGTCAGTGAATTTTTAAAAATCTCGTTCCAGATTGTTCCATGCTTCTTTCGCAGTCTTCGCGGACTGAACATGGACGAAGTTTATTGCCTCTGTTGCTTCACCGCACATTAACCAAAATATAAATATCTTTTATATCAAGTTTCAAATTAGATTTTATTTAAATTGGTATTTTACCTTATGCGAATGCGCAACAATTATACAATTCCAAATAAATTTGTATGTAAAAAAAAGGCGCAAATTCAACTTTACTGAAAGGCTTATAGGTTAAAATTAAAATGAATGACATATTATACTTAAACGTTAGTACTCTTTCATTAGAAAGAGAGTATTTTAATGAGAAAGAGTCTAGACGTGACAATAAGTTCCCACTTTATGAAAAGAGGTATTATTGATTTTAAGTATGAGGCTGGCTGACAGCCTCGATCAGCAGAATTGTTTTCGCTCTGGCTTTCGTCACTTTCTTCGTATCCGGTGTTGTACCATCATTATATTCGACGCAGTCGCAAAGATCTTAAAGTTCGAGGTATGTCTAAACCGCAAACTTCCAGAAATCCCAATTTTCTCTACCTTTAAGTTTTTCGATAGAGGGTAATACGTTCTGTGACATCAGTCTTGCGAAAATATTAATTAACTACATTAAGCATGGACTGGGCCCATAACCTATTAAAAGTTGTTTTATATTTAAATAAAAGAATATACAAAACAAATAAATAAACAAAATGATAAAGCTAATGAAGATCTAATTCTAAAGTCAAATAAACAACAGGTTTATTTTAACATAGATGGCTGGGTCATGTACAGCGAATGGGCATCAACGCTTCAGCCAGGAAGGTCTTCAAATTCAGTCCCAAGGAAGTGCGCAGTAGAGGAAGGCCGCAACTCAGGTGGGAGAGGATTGCAACCAACTTGGCGTGCGAAACTGGAGACAGCTAGCTTGGGACTGAGCCAGCTGGAGACGCATGTTGGTTGATACGTGCCGGCCTGTAGCGCCATCTTAAGGAAGTAAGTAACTGTTTAAAAACCACATTAGAACCCTCAGAAGCGTTTTATTTAACAATTTTCCGACTTTGATATAAACTCAAAATACAATAAACAATTCTTTCAAATAAAATTGAATTGAATTGAACACAACAATTTTACACCTACATACACTCCAAGTATACAATTTTGACCTATATATACTATTATATAGGTCAAGATCGCTTAGGGTAAGTGATTTTTTCGATATATTAAATGAATGGGTTCCAAGAAATATAGACAGCAGTAGAGAACACACAATAATAGCTGGAGATTTTAATATTGACTTTAGTAATATTAATAATTATGAAATCAGTTATGTTAAGAATTTTCTTTACAATATTGGACTTAAACAGTTAATAAATGAACCAACGCGAATAACACCTACTTCAAGTACTTTGATTGATTATGTTCTTAGTGATTTTACCCTTAATGCTGATGCTAGAGTTAACAGAGATTGTAAAATTTCAGATCATGAATCTATACATTTAAAAATTTTTACAAAACAATCCATTAAATTTGAACCTAAACAAATTAAGTATATTAAGTATGAAAAAAACTGTTTTATTAATGAATATACTAAATATATAACTGAAAATGAGTGTTCTAGCGAAGATCTAAATGTTTGCGCGAACTTATTTGAAGGTGCAATAAAAAAAAGTCTGTCGGTTTTAACCAGAAGTTATACTTTGAATGAAAAATGTGCAGAGTGGTTTAATAATGAATTAATTAACCTAAAACATAATAAAGTTATTTTATATAACAAAGCTTTGTATACAAACTTACCAAATGATTGGAACAATTATAAAATTGCTAGAAATTATTATAAAACTCAGTGTAAAAAAACAAAAAATGAGTATATAGAAGCGAAAATAAGTGAAAAAGCAGGTGATCAGAAAGGTCTCTGGAAATCTTTGAAGAGGTATATTCTTAAAGAAGAAAAAAGTGTCGTTAATGACCTAGAGATAAATGGTGTTCAAATAAAAACTGATATTGATAAAGCCAACTCGTTGAACCAATATTTTATTGATAGTATAGTAAACATTAGCGAAAGTATTCCCAAACTAACTTATTCGGATGAAATCCCAATCTATGAAGACATATTCCAGTTTAATCAAATCAATTTAAATGATCTTATAGAAGCAGTGAAACAAATGAATAAGAAAAATGATTGCTCAGGTTTGAACTGCAAGATTGTATTAGATTGCAGTGATGTGATTCTTCCATCACTGCTTAAAATAATAAATTTGTCTTTATACCATGGAGAGTTCCCAGAGAGTTGGAAGAATGCTGATATCATTCCTGTTGAAAAAGTCAAAAATGCTAAAACAGCTGAAGAATGGAGACCAATAAATATGCTACCGACCTACGAAAAGGTATTGGAACACATAGTTTGTGTCCAACTTACAAATTTTATTGAAAATAATAAACTTTTATGTGAAGAGCAATCAGGATTTAGGCGTGGTCATTCGTGTGAAACCTCCATATGCTGGATCATTAATGAGTGGAAAAAGGAAAAGGAAAAAGGTAACACTGTTCTGGCTGTTTTCTTGGACCTCAAACGTGCGTTTGAAACCATTGATAGGGAGATACTTTTGAGAAAATTATACAAATATGGTATTCGTGGAAATGAGATGAAGTGGTTTAAAAGTTATTTAACTGACAGAACTCAAAATGTTAAGATTGATGATATTACCTCCAGTACCCAAAAAGTGTCTATTGGTGTACCCCAGGGAGCGGAACTTGGAGTTTTATTATTTTTGTTGTATATTAATGATTTTGGAAGATGTTTAACACGTTCAAAAGTATGTTTATTTGCCGACGATACTCTTATTTATATCTGTGGTCGCAACTTAGAGTTCTGTGAGGAGAATATGCAGCTTGATATGAATGGTGCGAACAATTGGTTGTGCAAGAACAAATTAAAAATAAATATCAACAAAACCAAGTGCATGTGTATAAATAGCTTAGAATCAAATGTAACCCTTTCCTTAAATGGCGAAACAATTGAAAGAGTAAGCACAGTCAAATATTTAGGAGTGTTCATTGACAGTAAACTTAAATTTGATTTTCATTTAAATAAACTTTGTAACAAAATTTCAAAAAAAAATAGGTTTCTTGACCAGAATAAGAAAAAATATTTCTCAAAATTGTGCTTTGACAGTTTACAATACTATTGTATTTCCTCATTTCAATTACTGTTCACCGATAATATATATGAGTAGTGTTGGAAATCAAAATAAACTTCAAATTTTGCAAAATAAAGCAATGAGAGTAATTTTAAAATGTGATAGAATGACGCCAATTAATCAAATGTTGCTATCTCTGAAATGGCTAAATGTTGATCAACGTCTTAAATTCAATACGCTTATCATGATTTTTAAAATCAAACATAATATATATCCAGTATATTTACAGAAATGTGGAGTACATAACCAACAGTAGATACTTGTTGAGAAATCTTGGTGACTTCCGACTTCCGCTGTACAGAAGAGCTCAGACCCATAACAACCTACTATATGAAGGTCTTCAACTTTTCAATATGCTTCCTAGTAATGTGAAAATAATATCTTTATTGAATGTATTTAAATCAAAAATTACCTATCTTCTTTATAATAACTTAATTTAAAGACTGAATTGTAAATTAGAATTAAGAGTTTTTTTTTTTAAACTAATAAATAAATTACAATTACAATTACAATTATGCAATATAAAAAGGCTAACTATGAAGAACTGCCACTTTTTTGTGATGGAGTCGCTCAGTCCCAACGGAAATTCATTTTCCAGTGATATTTCACATCGATCGACACAAATCTGTTTGTTTGTTCTAGGCACTCCTTTATTAAACTATTTTTTTTTTTCAAGTTCGAGATTTCATGTTTCGAAAAACCTACACGTAAAATAATTGATAGTTATTATTTTATCGTATGATCTAATTTTTGCAAAACAAAATGCATTCACTTTACTTCCAGCAAAATGACACAAACAATACCAAAGAAGACAAACCCACATTTATGAAGGTCATGCTTTTTTAAGTCAACAAATCTTCAAACTAATAACCCCTCAGTGATGGTATTCCGTCATCGAAGGTGATGAAATTAATTCGATTCCTCTTACGCGAGTTTATTTCAAATACATAATAAACAACATTTAGC
Source organism: Eupeodes corollae (assembly GCF_945859685.1). NCBI lineage: Eukaryota > Metazoa > Arthropoda > Insecta > Diptera > Syrphidae > Eupeodes > Eupeodes corollae. The sequence continues at coordinate 161,253,381 of NC_079147.1, forward strand.
ATAAGAACCCGGCGAAGTTAAATAATTTGGCAGCAATTCATATTTACATTTATAGAACAGGGAAATGCACCAAATCTTTAATAATAACAATGAAACAAAAAAAAAACAATTGAAGAAAAATATACGGGCCCGCAGAACCCATGGGAAGGCAAAGTATTTAGGGAAAGGGAATCTGCTGTTGCGCTGCTTACATAATTGTGTAACCAGCAGCGAAGTGAAAAAACGGAGAGAAAGTGAAGAAAAAATTAAAATCACTATTTTGGTACTCACATTTTGCTGCGCCAGAGGTATTGAAACAATCCGTCCACCTATACGGCCACGAGCTTCCAATATTTTAAAGCTATCAATACCATTTTGCAGCAGATGATTAGCTGCTGAAAGTCCAGCCATACCAGCACCAATGATGAGTACTTTAACTTTATTGCTTGGCGAAGCACCACTACTTCCTCCGGATCCTGAGGAGGGCGTAGACTCTGCATCCTCCGCATGGGGTTTCTTTTCATCGTCGGTTTTGCTCATTTTCAAATTGGAATATTTAATTTTTTCCAATTTTAAATTTACAAATTACCACGATTTTAGGGGAACTAAATTTGTCACTGTTTCTTCAAAAAATAAGATGTTTTTTTCCTGCATATATAAATGACGACGACGAACGAAAACTGATAAAAAAGTTGAATGTTTTTTCATTTCTTTTGGTTTTCCATTGACAACGAATATCGAAGGGCGAAGAAATTATAAAATCCAATGCGCACACTCTAACTCCAGAGCCAGACATGCACCGAAAGCCGGTGTAAAGAAGGAAGACCAAACATTTTGTTTTTATTTTTTTACGAATCAGTTAAAGATTTATTGTAGTCAATTTTTAAAACAATAAAAATATATTTTACACTGATTTTATTACAATTCAAATAAGAAACAAATTAATTTTCCTTTTCAAGGAGGGTAGAAATAAAAATGAGCTACACATTTAAACTAGTTTTGACGTTTACGAAACGAATACGAATGGCATAAAAAGAAACGAGAATAGAGACTCGAAATAACACACATTCTAATAAAAGGTACGTTCGATTGAGAAGAACAGCCTCCAACTTCTTAAAGGCGAACCTTACACCTACCACCTACTAGAAAACATTCAATTGCTAACCCATTCAACTCAAAATATTTATTTGGATTCTATGTATGAAAAAGAATAAGCTGCAAGAATAAAATTATATCAATATAAATTCATTGGTTGCGATTTTATACAAATTTTATATATAAAAAGAGTATGTCATAATGATAAAAATAAATATTGGAAATTAAATTGTTTGCATTTATTTGACAAAATATGAAAAAGACGAAATAAGAATTATAGACAGATTCTTATTAAGAATGTTCCGTTCGGAAAATATTAATTACCAAGTGAATGGAAATGGTTTATTTGCACTTATCGTTAACATGTGAAGAGAAACATTTTCGTCTTTATTACAGCATCTTTGTCTGCATCATCTGCCACTTAACATATTTTCTTTGTTTGAATGTTTTGTTACTATGTTTCATTTTTAACTATAATTTTGTTCAACAACTTCAGTTATATTTCCTTTGTGAGGTTTATGCAATTAATTGCAATATTTTTCTTACTTTATAAAGGGTCTATATCACAACATAAAAGTAAAGCCCTGATTAGTTACCGCCCACTTAAATTACATACCAGTTAAATCCTCTTATAAGATAATTTTGCGCTTCACATTTATCCTTCTCATAAATGTATGTATTGCGTTACTATTTGTGACTTATTCCAGCATTTCTGTTGGAAAGCATTTGACAAATGGAAGCTGAGAACAAAACAGTTAGATTGTTCTTTGTTTTTGCAGTTGTGTTTTAATTTTGAATTTGAATTTGGTTCGTCGCGACTAGATCTCTTAATTAATATCAACAATGATTGATGCATATTTCACTCCAATCAATCTAGTAGTTTAGTAGGAACCAACCAATAGAAGTTTCAATTTGGAGATTTGATAGGTTAGTGTGTACAGTAGATAGCGCCTATCAGTCTTGAGAGTTTCGCAATTTCATAAAACTCTGTTTGTAGTGCATCTGTTTCAGAAAATTTTATGAACTTCGGGTGTAACTTTGCAATGATGGAATGTGAAACGATGTTGGCTCTGAGGCTTGACGATGCTTTACTTAAACAAATCCTTATTTATGAAAATAAAATCCTAGGAGTTTTAGACTAATCTAAGACTCTTATAAAAAACAACCCCCAATTGATTTGTACATAATCAATTTCATGAATCAATATCATAGGGAATGGGATAGAAAACGATCTGAAAATAAAATTTGCACAGATCGCAACTGATATTGATAAATATATTTGTGTACGTTTATAAACACTTCTAAGAAAAACAAGATGACGTTTAAATATTAAACTTTCTGTACTCTGGTTTAAGTTCTGCTAGCAACCAATTCTAGCTTACTCCACCTTAAATAAATAAGGTTTTCGGTACTAAAGGTGTTGTTCTGTCCTAAGCTAAAGGGAAGAATTATGTATGTTCAAAACAAGAGAGGCTCAACTTTCCATTACCGCAGCACGAGTTTCGACACGCGTTTTTTTTTATTTGATAGATATGTGCAAGTAATTGATAACTATAGCAATTTTAGAGCGAGGAAACATTTATTTCTGTTTTAAATTAATTTTCAAAGTTCACTTCAAAACATACAAAAATAGTTGATTTTGACATTTCTTTTCTGTTTTTTGTTCAGTGTTACCATACTTGCTTTTTTTGTTGGGGATTTCTTTGATTTTAAGCGGTCCCCAGACTATCAATATTATTGCACAATATTAATGACTGGTACCCAACACTTAACAGTATTTCCCACAGTAAATCATATGACAGTTCTTTATTTGTGCTTCAACATCATGCTCAATGATATGGATTATTGTTGTGTGGCAATAGCTCTTGCTATTTCATAAAACAAGGAAAAAACGGAGATGGATGAAGGACTGGTACAAAAAACAAAACGTGTTTACTCATCAAAATTTATTAAATGAGCTGGCTTTGAGTGAACCCAATGATTTAAGAAATTTCCCAAGAACGGACGATGGATTTTACGCCTATAATTATAAAGAAAAATACCAAATTGTGAGATGCTATACCCCCTTCCCAGCCTTTGTCAATTACACTATGATTCCTTGCTGCCCGAAATACTTTTGAAGACTTAAAATTTACTAGCGCAATATCCCCGCAATCGATTGGCTTAATCGTCACTGCAACTTGTATAGCTTTAATACACGTCCTAAAGGATTACATCAAGGTTAGTTAAATAAAATACAAGATTACACATCTATGATGTGGTATATAATTTCTTTATTAAAATATAACTCTTATTTAAAGACTACAAATCTAATTCGACTGGCTTGGGCGCGTCCGTTGAATAGAATAGCCGTTAGAATACAAATTTTTATGAGAGCGAGCCAAACAACCTTTTGTCTCGCTTCTATGTCTCAGGTTTCAGAGTTTCGCGCTCAGCGTGCGACATCTAGCTACGAAACTCTGAAACCTAAACATAAGGGGAATTACACATTATTAATGATAGTTGCCTTAATTTTATACTACAACTCGGCCAATCTGACAATTTGATCGCCCACGATTAAATTAAACAAACAAGTCTTAAGTTATAATCATGAGATGGTAGGTGTCGCCCTTAATCAACCGAACCTTCAGAGTCTCGATTCTTCCAAAGTCGAATATTTCGAGACTCGACAATGCCATCATATGGCAGCTGTGTGATTTGACAACCTTCGATATCGCGTATTACGTATCTATCATTAGGTAGAATTTTGTAAACAACGTATGGGCCTCTGAACTTTGGAACCAATTTCTTATTTACACCGGTTGTTGTATCTACATTTTTTATTACTACATAATCACCCTCATCATATATACGTGCCGGGTTATTATGCTCATTAAAATATTTAATATTATATTCCTGAATCTTAGTGATTGCTTCTGAAGCCTTTTCTCTTGACAATTCAAGATTTCTTTCCAGTTGACTTAATTGTTTATCATCAAGAAATTCTGTTAATTTGTCGATTACTACTCCCCTTTGGTTAATACCAAATAACAATTGACTTGGTGTATTTTGAATAGCGCGATGTATAGTGTTATTTAGTCCGAATTCTATTTGTGTTAAAGTAACAACCCAATCTGAGTGCTCGATTGGTTCCGAAAGCTTAGCAAGCATGCCAGTTAATACCCTATTGACTCGCTCTACTTGACCATTGGCCTGTGGCGAATGAACTGCCACCTTAACATGATCTATATTCTGGTCTATAACAAATGAACTAAACTCTAGTGATGTAAAGCAGGTTCCCCTATCAGTAATTACTCTTGATGGCCTACTGTAATACTCAAAATATTTTCTTAGTGCTGCACATACTTCTTTTGAGCTTGTAGATACAACTGGGTATAATTTAGTGAACTTTGTAAATGCATCTATTACCACTAATATATGTTTTCTCTTTGACTTTATTGAAGGGAGAGGACCAAGATGATCCAAGTGTATTGTATGGAATGGAATGGGCTCCTTAGGAATATTGAACAAATTGCGTATATTAGATCGAACTGGTGCTGAGTGCATTATGCAACGGATACAATTTTTAATGTATTTTTCAACTTTTTCCTGAACATTCGGAAACCAATAGTGACGGCCAATTTGATCAGAGCTTTTTGTTACACCTAAATGCCCAATTTTCTCATGGATCATTCTTATAACATTAGTTTCCATTTCAGATGGGACATAGAATCGAAGTTTACCATTTTTATTTTTTTTGAAGACAATACCATCCTGAACTAAAAACGAATTATTATCTTTTAAATATAGTTTGTTTTTCATTTCCAAAATCTTTACATCTCGATTTTGGGCTGCTCTGAGTTGGAAATCAACATCCTCAGAGTCAATAACGGATATAACATTACATCTGCTTAAGGCATCAACATGATTCATATTGGCACCACTACGATGTTTGACCTTATAATCATAATCCTCCAGCTCTAAGGCCCATCGAGCAATTCTATGATTAACATTCTTTTTGTTCAGTGTCATTGTTAAAGAACTGCAATCAGTTACGATTGTAAAAGGAATACCTTGCAAATAAACACGGAACCGACGTAAAGCTGAAATTATGGCTAAAGTTTCCAATTCAAAACTATGGTATTTGGCCTCTTGATCAGTGGTGCTTTTAGAGAAGAATGCTACCGGATGTAATTTATCATCTTCTTGTCGTTGGAGTAGAACTGCACCATACCCTAATGAACTTGCATCGCAATGCAGTTCTGTTTCTTTCCTTGGACTATAGATTGCCAATACAGGTGGAGATGTTAACCGTTCCTTTAAAGTCTGAAAAACATCTTCGCATTCGGAAGTAAATCTAAAAGGAGTTTCAGCTTTTAATAAATTATAAAGAGGTCTTGCTATTCTTGAAAAGGATTCGACAAACCTGCGAAAGTATGAACAAAGTCCTAAAAATGAATGCAATTTCTTTCTGTCTTTAGGCACAGGATATTGAGCAATCGCTCGAATATGGGAATCACTAGGTTGGATGCCATGTTCCGTTACTTTAAACCCTAAGTAATCAAGTTTCGAATATGCAAAGCGACATTTTGACAAGTTGAGCTCCAACCCATTCTTCGCTACACAACATAAAATTTTAGTAAGTATCTCAAAATGTTCAGTAATAGTTTTACTAGCAATTAATATATCATCTAGGTAGACAACTATATCTCCTCTGTCTATAAATTCACGAAAAATTTGAATTATGAATCTCTGAAAAACACTGGGCGCATTCTTAAGGCCGAAAGGCATTTTAAGAAATTCCCATTGACCGTTCGGGGTTACGAAAGATGTTAATTGTGTTGAATCTGCTGCTACCTTTACCTGGTAAAACCCACTCTTAAGGTCTAATAAGGTCATAACCTTCTTCCCCTCCAGGTATTCAATGCAATCGTCTATCAATGGTATTGGATGAGGATCTCTTACTGTACGTTTGTTCAATGCTCGATAGTCTATACACATTCTGGTTTCACCAGATTTTTTCTTAACTAAAACTATTGGTGCAGCATACGGAGAACTACTTGGCTGAATAATTCGTTTTTCCAATAGGTCTTTTATTATTTCACTCACAGTACCTTTTTCTGAGACTGATAGCCTTCGCGGAGCAAAACAAACAGGAATATCAGATGTAAGTCTAATGTGCATCTCAAAATCCTTTGGTGAAACCATAGTTTTATCAAAATTCAAATAATTTTGAGATACTATATTTTTAATAGTTTTTGAAATGTCTAAACTAAGATTTGAATCAATATCTATATAATCTTTTCTATCCCATATAATCTCAAAAGCATGGCAGCCAAATAAATCACTATCTACCTCAACATTATTGTATTCTCTCTTCACATCAAGATCGTCTTTAAGCTTAATCCGATCATGATCAAATGTATTCAACTTGTCTTTGAAGCAATCACTAAGTTCTTTAGGTTGTATCTTTAATTCACCGGCTAATACGCTGCTCCCAAAAACATCATTTATGTTGTTCTTATAATGACTACACTCTGAAGGTTCGGTTTTTTCATCAGAATAAGTGCACATATACAATTGGTTAGAAAGAAAAACTTTATTCGAACAAATTTCATTTTGACACTGCTCAGAAGTTATATTAACTTTATTACAGTTCATGTTAAGTTTTATATTAAAGATTTCAAGGAGATCACGACCAATAAGTAAAGGTATAGGAGTTACTTCATCTGGAATAACCATAAGGGAAACAAGATTTAAATTATCTTTTATATTAATATAACAATTAATCGTACCGTACGTAAAGAGTTTAATGTTTCCTAATCCTTTAAATCTTGAATACGTTAATGATTCTTGAACGTTAATTTCTTCAGGCAGAACAGACTTTCGTATGAAACTAATCGGACTACCGGTATCCAAAAGAGAACAACAATCGATAAATTTTGTGCACTTATTCTTATTTGTCATAAAGGCGACACTCACCATCTGAACAGCATCCAAACTCTGAGTCAGCTCCTTGGTGTCATCATGTAGGGCATCCCGGTTCACGGCTCCAACTCTGGTCTTCACAATATAAGGGCAGTTTTTGTAAGTGTGCCCCTCGTCAGCACATTTGAAACAGGATCCAGCTGGTCGTTGCTCCTTTGGACATTTTGCTGCGATGTGCCCATACTTTGAGCAATTAAAACATCTCTTGGACTGCTCGTTGTTTGATGCTGAAGTTGAGGGAACCATATTTCCTCCAGAAGTTGTTGCCCTAGCAACCATAGTCCTCGGAACTCTTCTTTTTTCGTATCGTGGCAAGAGGTTTTTGAGCTCTACTATAGTTTTGGCGGCAAAAAGAATAGAGACATTTGCTGGTGAATCCCTCAAACCATCGATAATGAATTCGATCAACTCTGCCTCATCGATTTCAGCATGTGACCCAAGTTCTTGCATACATATGACATATCGAAGAAGTGGCTCGCCCTGACGACGTACTCTCTCACTCAGTTGACGATAGACCTGCTGTCTGCTCATCTTATGGTCGAATTCTTTGATAAGTATTTGCTTCAAAGAATCCCAGTTGTCAACGTAGACCGTGCGTAACAGCATTTTCGCAGTTCCCTGCATGAGACGGCGTGCAGACAAGTACTTGCATCGGTCATCGCATCCCAGCGAGTCGGTCACATCTTCGTAGTCAACTATCCATTTAGTGATGCTGTATGGATCGTCACCGTTGAATGCAGGAACAGCATTTTCGATGTCTGAGAAGTCCACTGCACGCCATGGTGCAACCGAAGATGTTGTGGGCGCTTCCATCTGGTCCAATTCTTTCCTTAGCTCAAGGATTTTTTTCCGACGCTCAAGTCTGGCCAGCTCTTGTTCTTCTTCCAAGTCTTGGACATCAGAAGCTGTATTACTGTGCCTGTTATCAGAAGCGGCCAGTGTTTCGGAAGTATTCTCTCCATTCGGAGATGCAGAAGGTGGAGTTTCCTCGGTTAGCTCAGCAGAAGGTGGAGTTTTCTCAGTTAACTCACCAGAAGGTTGTTGGGGTGCCACTGTAACTGTACTTTCATACAATGCCCGAAGTTGAGCTAGAGAAGCCGTGTCTGGCACATCTACTCCAGCGCTCTGAAGTGCTTCAACCAATTGTGCTTTGTTGAGTTTTGTCATAGCTGGCTTTAAATCCGCAAAAAGAGGTAATATACACAATAATTTAGTTTTCTTTTGGTGTATTACCCCACATCTGACGTTGTGGTATATAATTTCTTTATTAAAATATAACTCTTATTTAAAGACTACAAATCTAATTCGACTGGCTTGGGCGCGTCCGTTGAATAGAATAGCCGTTAGAATACAAATTTTTATGAGAGCGAGCCAAACAACCTTTTGTCTCGCTTCTATGTCTCAGGTTTCAGAGTTTCGCGCTCAGCGTGCGACATCTAGCTACGAAACTCTGAAACCTAAACATAAGGGGAATTACACATTATTAATGATAGTTGCCTTAATTTTATACTACAATGATTAGTTTAAATAAATAAATAAAAATACATACGTAGGTATGTTTATTTATTTATTGAAAAGTAGAAAAGAATTCAGAAACATTTTGCGAGTTCGTATTCTCTTTCGAATACACAACTTGAGAATTTTGTTTGACATGGCAATCAGCTGTGCTTGACGTTGACATTACAAAGCTGTACGGAGTGGAACACGACGCACTTTAGTAACCATTCATATTTATTTTTCGGTTTAGAGTTCCATACGGCCTTCAAATAATATGTCGTTTATGGCTTCTTTTGCATAAAGTTCTTGCTCTGGTTCCATTCTCTGCAAATCGACTGCCCAAGCTGCAGAGATTTGTTCAAATTCATTCTTTGGTTCCTAAAGCAGTTTCCAAACAAAAGAAATCAACTCTTGAGATTCATAGTTTTTTGTTTTAGCTTTTTGTAAAGAGACATATGAAAGAATTAATAATAATAAAAAAAAACAAACAAGACAAAAAACAACAGTCCCTTTGAGAACTAGGGCCTAGTGACTGACAACTCTCAACCATTCCTGTGTGCAACTACTGTTGTCAGGGATGGAATAAGAATTAATATAAACGAATAAATAACAACTCATATTATAATTTCAAATTTATAGCTGCCACAAACAGAAGATGAATGGATAGAAGTTGCCAATGGATATAATGACCGATGGCATTTCCCAAATTGTTTGGGGTCGATTGGCAGGAAACATGTGGCAATTAAAAAGCCACCCAATTTAGGCTCTTACTTTTACAATTACAAAAAATACCATAGTATTGTTCTGATGACTGATTAAATTCAGACTATAAATTTATGATGGTAGATGCTGGCATAAACGAACGAATGTCGGATGGAGGAATTTTAAGTCACACGGAGGAAAAGCGTTTACAAATAAATCACTTCATATTGATGATGCCTTCGCACTGACCGACAATTTCATGAAACCGTATGGACAAATTGAATTAAATACGGAGAAACGAATCTTTAATTATCGCTCAGCAGCGTGAGCCGAATCGTGAAAATGCTTTTGGCATTCTCGAAAAAGCTCAAACAATCGTCTTAACGTCCAAAACTTGTTACCTGAGACATTTCCGGATTTGTATCATTTGCTTTGTTGTCCATGCTGCTCTTTGAAGAGCATGGTTGCTCTAATGACCTTGCAGCGCATCAACTTCTTTTTAGTTCTTTCCTATAATTGGTTCGTAAAGAGTTCAGTTTTTGGATCAGTTGAGCCTTATCAACGTCGGGATATCTTTCGCGGTATCTTGCAAGCATTTTTTCGTATTGATCACTTTTAAGATTTCTGTTGGTATATTGGGTGCTTTCATAAATGCATGGTTGCGAAAGTCTGACGAATGCATAGTTTTCATAAATGCAAATGATAAATGTCAGATGTTCATAAAAGCAAAAAGCAAATATTTGCAGCGCAAATGTGCAACTACAAAAACTCACATGCAATCTGAATTTCTTTCTCAATAAAAGAGACAGGTATATGGTAAAAACGATTTTCTTTCCTTTATTATTGAAATTGTCAAATTCTTTTCCTTGAAAATTCAAATTTCAATTGAAAACAGTAAACGGCATCACAAACCTGCTCTGGCTCAATAAAGGTAAATGTTTGCTAAAAATTAAAAGATTGTTCTGAAAATTGAATATTATTAAAGGATGGATGATGAAGTGTGGCAACATAAATATATTCAACTTATGTTGGAAACGAGGCTACAAATGGAAAAGGAGTTTGCCGATGGGAAAAAAAAAGAAAAATGTGCTATGGAACACTGTCAACCGATGAAAATTTTCCTTCAAGCCCGGAATCTTTCGTTTAAATTGTCCCTTTTTTCTCTTTGATAAAATAAAACTGATTAATTGATGTCTCTTAAGATTCCTTTTCCTGAGAAAATCAATGCCATGGTTTCGATTAATCCGATTTTCACAATATTCACTTATTATTATTGAAAAAAACTTTTTGTTGTCCATTATTTATCAAATTTCAAAACTTGAAGTAAGTAAAACTTCAAATTCTGACAGTCTTTTGACATATGACGCAAATCATAAGAAAGTGTTCATAAATGCAGCTTAAAACACATGCGCAAGTATTTTGTGTGACGTTAGTCTGATTGGCAATTGATCGCATGCAAACAAAGCAACCATGCATTTATGAAAGCACCCATTCTTTACACTTCACATTCCACAAAGCAAGCAAAGTTTCATGCCCTTCAATTAATTTCACTATGAATTTGCGTTCCTCTTTTTTATTGTTATTGTTTGCCATTTTGACATTTAATTCAGGGAGATGTTATCACTATAAAAATTCAAAACAAATGACAAAATATTATGCAAACACATCCACAGAACATACAATAAATTTAATTGCATATTAAATATCAAAATTATTTTGATTTTGTACAATATATAACCCTTCAATATGAGCCCTAGACATATCAAATATTGGGCAATAATATTGATAGTCTAGGGACCGCTTTATTTTTCAAATGAAAAACCACTTTGCATGTACTCAAACTCGCAACCACCCTAAATCATATAAGGGGTATTCACGATCCGATGAAACAAAAAATGTTAAATTGCGAAATTTGTGTTTTTTTTTTTACATCGCGAACACACCTTTTCTAAACATAGCAATACCATAGTAAAAACGTCAAATCATGACGTTTCTCATGACAAAAAAAGAACTTTTGCTAATAAGAAATAAACACAAAATTGTTAGGAACGTACACAAAATTGTATCTAAATCTCAATTGTTGTCTCACCTTGAACAGTACCAAGTCCCTTTTCTGTTTCCATGAGACCAGCACCAGTTGATTTTTGCCACTCTGTAGCTTTAGAAAATGAAGTTTTCAGGCTTCTCATTTTCCACCTGATCAACTCCCAAGTGGCGTCTAATGGCTTCTGTTCTAACAGTTTTCTGTAAAATATTTGTGCTGTTGGCTTCTAAAATAAAATGTTTGTTGAGCAAAAAACATTTTGATTATATCTTGCCTCGAAGTTTCCAGCTTCTTGAATGTAATCTAATGTAATTAAAATTTCTTTTTCCGTCCATTTTTTTACCGCTTTGTCACGTCGACGGCACTTCTTTATATTCCTTAGATCTGATTCTTTTTTTTCCATTCTTTTTTCTGATTTTTGTCGTTGGCATAAATGCGGCAATAACTTCAAATTCAATTTAAACTTAAAGCCCACCAAAATTTCTGATAAAATGACAGCTGCCAAACTGTCAACTACAACAGACAAATTTTGCACCGTTGTATTTTTGTGTTGCAATAGGGTTCGGGTATAGCAAAAGTGCAAAAGTGTAACAAAATTGTAGTCTGTATATTTTGTTGTTTTAGTGCAAGAAAATGTTACACTTTTGCACTTTCGCAACGATACAAGACCACTTGCATCGAATCGTGAACACCCCTATAGTGCTCCCAAGCATAGTGGTTGCAGGGGGCAACATGCCCCCCTTACATACCTAGCTGTTAGTACGCCGTGCTATAAATTCAAAAAAAAAATTGTTTTAGGCTCAAAAAATTAAATACAAAAAATGTAGGGTTAAGTGTTTCCTCGCCTTAATACTTAAAACATGTTCTATTGAGACCCCTAATTAACTGCGAACAAAAATCAGAAGGAAATTCGTGCTGCGGTAATGGAAAGCCGCCCCCTAAAACCTTTTAAGGCATTTGCTAATCAAAAATAGTAATTAAATAATTTAAATTAAAAGCAGTCTCTGACCCTTGTAACAACTCTTTTCGCTATTCTCTGGAATTGTATTCGAGACTCTTTCTAATCTTATATTTTTTTCGATTTCTCTTTATTTACATATTTCCGCACAAACGTCAGAAAAAGCAAAGTCCAAAGCCACAAAAACAAAACAAAAACCCGCTTAATCGTTCCAAAAAAAAAGGAAAGAAAAATATGTCACGAATCAAAGACGACCACACAAATTTCGCATCAACTCCAACATCTAAAAAGCTAAGGTTTCGTGGAGAAATAAATTTACAAAATCGCATCGATGAAATCTTCGACGATGTTAGCGAGCGGAGAAAACTAAAGACTGCTTCTTCTTGTGACGAAAATGCCGATGAAGTGGAACCCAAACGAAAAGGTAAAACAAAAAAAATATCACCGATAAGACACAATTCAAAGATTTTTCAATCTCTATAAGGAACCCCATCGTTTATGGACTTCGTCAAAGTAGAAATGACTCGCGGTTATATATTGGAACACGACGAGGAGCGCTACTCTGCTCGCCGTCAGAAAATATACTCATTCATGAAAATTCCCCGTGAAGTGGAGAAGTTTATGGGCTACGGTGTAATTCAGTGTGCCGATTCATTCCTCTACATCCACACATTTTTACCCATTCGATTCTTCCTGGCTATTTGGGCTGTCATAAGTCGACCAATAGCCAATTGCCTAGGACTCCGAAGGAGAACCCAAAAGCTGCTAACACCGGCTGAGATTTGTGACCTGTTGAAGGGTGTCATCTGGATTGCATGCACATTCCTCATGCTCTCTGTGGATACAAATCGCATCTATCACATAATTAAATCCCAGAGCATCATAAAATTGTACATTTTTTACAATATGCTCGAGGTTGGTGATCGACTGCTCTCGGCTTTCGGCCAGGACACCATAGATGCCCTCTTCTGGACGGCAACTGAGCCGAAAAACAAGAAGCGCGAACACTTCGGTCTCATTCCACACATTATTTTTGCCTTAATATATGTCGTGCTGCACAGTTTCCTAATCATGTTTCAAGCCACAACATTGAACGTAGCTGTGAACTCAAACAACAAGGGTCTTCTCACAATAATGATTTCAAACAATTTCGTAGAGCTAAAAGGCAGTGTATTTAAAAAATTCGACAAGAATAACCTCTTCCAGCTAACCTGCAGTGATGTGCGCGAGCGATTCCACTTGTCGGTTCTTTTGTTTATAGTGGTCATCCAAACAATGAAGGAGTTCAATTGGAGTGCTACGCAATTCTATGTTATGCTTCCCGATTGCATCTATGTGCTGATCACAGAAATTCTAATCGATTGGGTGAAGCACGCATTCATTACAAGATTCAATGAGCTGCCAGTGGACGTGTATCGAGAATACACAATTAGTTTGGCCTACGACATGACCCAAACGCGTCAAAAACACGCATTTTCTGATCACTCTGATTTGGTGGCCAGAAGGATGGGTTTCATTCCATTTCCTCTGGGGGTTGTTCTCATTAAGGCAATTCACAGTGCTGTTTCATTCGATAACTGTGCGGCAATTGTTTTGTTTTTCATCGCATATCTAACATTGATGGGCTGCAGGATTCTCAACACAATTTGTGCGCTCGGAAAGGCCTGCGAGCTTATGAAGCAACATCAAGAGGAAAAGAACAATTCCACACCCGCTTCATCGGTCACAAATGTATGCCCGATTCCAACTGTCCAGAGTCCAACCCGCCCCAAGGCAGCACCAACACCTATACCAGAGACAACAAATGCAACAGGTTTGCCTTCGGTACTGCATCGTTCGTATATAAATGATGCTGCTTCAATCGGAGCTACATCTACTCCGAATAAATCAACTGCCGTTGAGGAATCCGATTCTCTTTTAGATGCAAAAAATTCCCTAGAACTTGGAGCAACTGCACTCTTTTCGAACAGTGACGTCGACTTAGATGATGTTTGTTTAAATGAGAAAGTCCTGGAGGCTTCCACGACGTCTGGGGGCGATGAAGTTTTCGAAGAAGGAAAAGAACTCACTCGCAGTGTTCCCGACTTACAACAAGAATCAAGTGGTGTGGGGAGCAATGTATCTTCTGAACGACCAGCTAAAAAGAAAATTGTGCGAAAGCACAAACGTTCTGAATCCGAGCCATCTATGCAGAGCATTATGGGGGAAAAAGAGGCGCCAGCGTAGTTGACTTAGCCAAACTCATAGTTTGTTATTTGCTTCTTGTGGTTTATGTTTAAAATAAAATATTCCTTTTTTTTCGTATGTTGAAAGCGATTAACTGTTGAGGTACTGTTATCACAAAACAAACAAACATAACCACAACAATTATTACTGTATTTAAATTTTAAATATTTATATAAAAAAAAATATTCAAATAAATTAATTTTATGATTGTTTATAATGAAAGAAGTTGAAGGATCTGATTCGTAATTTCTAATTTTAGTCCCTGAAATATGCTATACTAAAAGTGAACAGTGAACTTTTACTTACATTATAGGTATCATAAAATTGTTCGTACGGGTGATTCTTCAAAATAATAGCTAAGGCATTTAAAGAAATACAGATTTTCAACCGTTCTTTTTTTAATTTTGGTATTGTTTATTATATGAGGAATAAAAACAAAACAAAATAAATTAGTACAAACATGAAGAAAACAAAAATGCAACGAATTAGGCAAAGTACGAAATAAAAGGTCCAAAAATTGCACGTACAGTGATAAAAAACTTAATTATATATACATATGTAAGTTTTAGTGGCGAGTGTGATAACCTTTCGCTTTTATAACATCCTGAAGGCAATTCTTCATAGAGAGAACTAGTTTTGAAGTAACTTCCGGCGAAATTTTGTTCCATTCTTCCAATATAACGGCGTTTAGCTGGTTTTTATTACTTATTTTTGATTTTCGGGGCTTTTTCCTAAATAATCCCAAAAATGATTTATGGGATTAAGGTCTGGACCTGGAGATTGGGGAGGATGAGGCAATTGCGATTTAACATTATAGAGAAGCCATGTATTTACTATCCTTGATGAATGTTTAGGGTCGTTGTCTTGCACAAGTAAAAAGTCATCTTTAAGGCCAATTTTTAAAGCGCTGGCTTTCAAATTTTCTTTTAAAAATTGTAAATATTTGTTTATAACCATTGTTGTTTCTATCAAAACTAAATTTGCGACACCATTTGACCACATAACTCCCCAGACCATAACATTTCCGCCTAAATGTTTCACCGTTGATTGCAAATTTTGGTTGGTTTCCTCCACACAAATCTGCGACCGTCCGACCCAAAGACATTAAACTTGCTCTCGTCAAGGAATAACACATTCTTCTAAAAATCATCTGGTTTCGAAACGGATGCATTCGCATAGTTCAAGCGTTTTGAAACGTTTGCTTTTGAAATAAAGGGTTTCTTTTGTACCGTGCAACCATTATATCCCTTTGAATACAGAAAGTTCCGAACAGTTTGAGAGTTAAGCGAAAATCCATCATTTGCTTGGAATTGAATTTCAGCAGCTATTTTAGGAGCACTTAACTTGGGATCAGCCTTTACCATTCTATCAATGTTTCTTTCCATATGAGCGTCTAGTATTTTTTTCGACCTCTTTCTGGGGCCACTTCAAAGCTTTTATTTTTCAAATAATTTTTTAATACATAGGTATAGAACTGTAGACCGTGACGATATCTCAGGATAACTTTTTTCGTCGTTTCTTAGTTTAAAAATCAGTTTTCTTACTTCACTTTATGAGAAGCCTCCATTTTCAAAATAAACTTCGCAAAATTAAAAAAAAAATACAATTATTGAAAAGATCAATACACCACGGCATACTGAGCCATATCTTTATAGTACACAATTTTCATTTCAAAAAGTACCGTTATTTCCATTTTGTTAGAGAAGAGAGCAGTGTACGAACATTTGTTTGATGTACGAGCAATTTTTTGACATTCCTGCAAAATTCTACTAACGGTGAAAAAAAGCCATGAGGGAAAGCTCGAGCACATTGTTGCAGTTTTGTTGCATTTCCTAGCCTACATTATAATTTTATCAAATAAATTCAATAAGCTCAGATTTGTGGTAGGAAGTACACATAGTGTTAGGAAAACCCATTTACCTACAATTATTTAGCGTAGTTTCTTACTCCACATGAAAAAACACCAAACAGAAAACAAACATTTTTGGATATTCGAGAATTATTAGTTTTGTTGCATAACCAGGACTGTAAATTAGTACTAGAAATAGCAAAAATTGTGCATTGGAGTCCTTCTACAGTTCATTACATAATTGTACGATTCAAAAACAAAAATAGAATTCATGATGTGAGCAGAAAGAAATGTAAAGGAAAGTAGCTGCAGGCGTATGGTATGTGAATAAAAAGCTGTACATCAGTGACAAAATAGAAATGAGAGACTTAAGTTTGCTAATAAATATATATAAAACAGGACATGTCTTCTTGGAATAAGGTTTAACATCTTTTTTTGCATAGTTAGTTACCATTAGGGCCCCGCAGACTGCAGATTTTTTATCGGCCGATAGTTTGGTCGGCTTTTTAATCAGTTTGGAGAGGAATGCATTTGTGCACTCTACAGTGATTCAGTTATCGGCCGATACAAAAGTTTGATGGGCTACCCTAATAAATTCAAACTAATCTGTCTGCCAACTATCGGCCGATGATTGTTTAGTCCTGCGATAGTTCAGTTCGCTCTGTGATTTGGCGTCGTGCGAGTTACACAGATGCAAGTCAGCAAACTTGATGACGGAACATATGTCTTACTTCGCAACTTATAATGTAATTCAACACCACTTTCCGCTGACAATCAATACATTGCAATATCCGAAGGCCAACGGGAAGTGGATGCATTGACCTTAGCTTTAAGTGATTAATTCATAATTTAAATAATAAAACTAATTCGGCAGTCGCAATCGACCCGAAGAACAAGTAACACTGTTTTCTTTGGAACAATATATATAACTTGCGTGTGTATTTTGAATATGGCGTCGCCCAAATCACAATATTGTTGATTGTAGAAAATTCAGTCGATAGTTGGATAGTCTGCGCCCTGTTCACCAACCAAACTGTGAAGTTGGCTCGGTATGCGCACTTTCAGCCTAAACTATCAGCTGATAAAAAGTCTGCAGTCTGCGGCGGCCCTTAGACATATAACAATATTATACATTATGTTTTGTTTTGCTTTTTGGAAGCAAATTTAATCTTAAAAAGGCTCAGTTGGAAGAATGTATGTATGGTAGAATGCAAGTGAAGAATTTTCTCATAAAAGTGAACCTTTAGTTTCTTGTAATAGCTTTAGGGGCTTAAAAAATATAAATTACTATCGCTTAGAACACGACTTTATGTCAATTGATTGATCTCTAATTTCTAGAATGTTAACTGTTGATGATCAACTTGCATTAAGCACATTCACAAGCTAGGGACTACACAGTAAAAATTCAACTACCTTTGTGAATGCAAAATTTTTTCGCATTCACAAAGCTACTGTCTACGTAGTCAAAATTCAACTAGGTTAGTGAATCCAAAACTACACTACAAAGCTATTCAATCTGGAACTGTCATATTATTGACAAATGCGAATATATAAAATAAAAAACATTTTTGATTCGATAACTTTAACTTATCTTTTATGTTTTTAAATTCAATAATATCAAATTTAAGACACAATTTAAATGATTTATATTTGTATTTAAATACTAGCTGACCCGGCAGACTTCGTACTGCCTCAATCGATAAATAAAAGACCTAAACTTTTGTATAAATTAATTTCAAAACAAACAAAACGTATTGTATAAAAAAGCATTTTTTTAATTAAGAATGAAGTTTTATTATTATTTTCGACACATCATGTTGCTTCCTTAAAAAAACAGAGATTTCCTGAAATACCGGCTATTTATAAGGTTTAAATTTCTATTACCAGACTCACACTGTTATGATACAGTTTGTTAATCAATTTAAAGCTTTCTCATAAACTATATTTTCTGTTTTGTTTTGTGGTGCGTAAATAAAGAAAAAAGATGGTTATTCGACTGGAAATTGTAAAGGCCCAACTATAATAGGCATAAGCAAACATAAGCTTATGTCAAAAACCCGACGAAAATTCACTTAAGTTTGCGAAATTACTGCATAGCCATAATGCAATTTTGCTCAAGTATCTACATGTCAAATTTTACTCATGCGGCGAGCGACTGCGATCGCTCTTGCTTAAGTGTGCTTAAGTTAACGAAACTGAGAAAAATTGAACGAAACGGAGCTAGACTGCATTATGTTCACTCGTATTGAGATTATTTGTATTCGCACGTTTACTTATGCGCGCATATGCTAGCTTATGTCTATTATAGTTGGGCCTTAATCATTGAGATCTTCGACATCTTTATTTTTCGCTGTCAATATTGCTCGTTCACCCAGCCAGTTATGGTTATTGAACTTTTGCGCTACATCTGGGAAAACACGCTGAATAAGCTCCTCTTTTGAATCTGTGATGTGACAGAAATCTGTCTATAATGTTATGAATCCGGTCGAGGTGTCCATTGCAATTTTATTATTTCTAATATCTAACACGCAAACACATTTGCAGTTTCATCATGTTGCTAAAACACTCACATGTTAGTTTTTAATTGGAGTGTCTTTACGTACTGCCACAAATTCGATGATTTTAGGTATGCATTTAGGTTATCAGCAACAGTTGATCGGGGAATAACTGGTAGAGTCTGACGAAAATCACCTGACAACAGAATCATGGCCATACCAAAAATATTTTTATTGTCACTAAGATCTTTCAATGTTCTGTCCAGCGCCTCCAGTGACCGCTTATGGGCCATTGCGCTATTTTTGGCGATGTTGCAAATTGGTGTTTCGGTGATTTGCATGTTTAACGGTAATTTAAAGGCAGCTATTCCAGATGAAGCCAAAGCTATGCTAAGCAATGAAATTAATAACGTTTTTCCGGTTCCTCCGGAAGTGCGATAGAATGATTGACATATTAGTTGGCTGTTAAATCTAATGTCAAATATTATGGTTGTGTTCAGAAGCTTAATTTGTGACAAAACTTAAGATTTATGAAACTCAAAAAAATAATCTGGATACAGTTAAAACTGAAGTTAGCTAAAATTAGGTTTCCCGAAGCCGACCAAATTAATTGACAATCAGTACTACTAAGACTTTATTACATTTTTTGTCGCGTTCGCGATTTACTTTTGTTTATTTTCAAAACGCGACATAATTTCCTCTTAAGCGCATGTGAAGACTATTTTCAATAATATGATTGAATTTTAATTTTACTTTATGCAGCGGTAATAAATTGCAAATTGACTCTTTTAGCCAATCAGAATCCCTTGACTAGCTTTGTGAATGCGACCAATGATTGCGCCAATTGTATGAGTCCTAAATTTTTAAATTTGTTACATCTTGACAGGGGTGTACAAAAATACACCCCATATACATACAATATTCCAATAGCTCCAGGAGAAACTGTCCATTCTAAAATGTCATTAAGAGCATTTGTGAATGAATTTTTGAATAGAATAGAGGTACTATTTTAAAGACGTGTGCTTTTTTATAATATAATGTCACATATTTACTGAAATGCAATAGAGAACAGAACGACAGATAAAAGAAATACCTGAGGGATTCCGGTCTGTAGTCTGTGTGTAGTAGAAAAGGAATTATTAGTTTTAATACAATATATTCTATTTGTAAGAAAAGCTTTGAAGCCTCAATCTTTGAGTTTATTTAACACTAAATGCATTCCTATTCTGTCGAATGCTTTTTAAAAGTCTAGGGTGAGTATTGATGCATGCTTTTTGGAGTTCAGTGCACTAGAGTCATCTATAAAAAGCAGGGCGTCTTTGCATCCACGATTATTTTTAAATGCTACTTGATTTAGGCTAAAAAGTTGTTTAGATTCTGCATACGACATAATTCGTTTTGACAATTTTTTCGATGATTAGATTTGATTAGATTTATTTTTTCAATGTTAAATGTTCATAGATAACTATTACACATATATGTATATAGTATGGCTGTTTACCGTCTGCCTGATTGAAAACTTTTTATTTTATAAACATATGTATATGTTTTTTAACAATCATTTAAAATGATCGTTAATAATTCTGTTTCTATACTCTAATGCGATTTTACAATATTTATATAACAAGGAAGCATCTACTTCATTTAGATGATGAGTAATCAGCTCTTTCGATAAAACATCTTGTTTCTAGTAACACTGGACATCTACTCATGAAATGAGAAATGTTTTCTCTCTCACCCATATTGCATATAATTCGCACTCCAAAGTTAAATCATCTCTATGGGGAATGAAATTTAGATTGAGCGGTTCTCCTCTAAGTCTAAATATAGATATTTGATCCGTTGATAGATCATCTCGGAAGTAATTCTTTTGATTAAGATTGTAGTCCAGCTTCAGATGTGTACCTCAGTCTATATCGATCGTCTACTGCACAATTAATTGGTACAGAAGAGGTTTCCACCTAAGATAGTCTTCCGGTGTCAGATTTATACCTTCTACTTTAGCTAGCTCTAGAAACTCTTTTAACCAACCTGATTTTCTCTGTATCACATGCAGTGGTGCTATTTTGGGAGACGCTCACCTTACATCAGAAGGACCTTCCATATGTAGTCCACATTCAATTTAAATTTTTTAATAAACAATGGAGAGATTCCTGTTTCCAATATTAACATGTAGTTCTCGGTGCATTCAGTGGTAATCGAAATATCCTTTTTATATAAAATCGGAAAAATAAGCGCTTCTTTGAAATCTTGCGGTGTAAGGCCTGTGTCCATGATGCTATTGTAGACTACCATTATTTTGTTTATCATATTCTCTGTTCTATATTTATAGAATCCTGAAGGTATTCTATCTGATCCAGCGGCCTTTCCATCCTTGGTCCATTTAGAGCTGCAAATATTTCCTCCTTCTGGATTATAGCTTCTAAGATTTCATCACTAAAAGCTGGCTGCGCAAATTGCATCATATCGGTGGCGTTAGGTAAATTATTTAAAAGTTTGGTAAAGTGCATTCTTAATGGCTCACAATGTAGATTATTATTAATAACATATACCTCAGTTTTAGGTTCGTTTTCCTCATTATCCGTTTCCTTAATGCTAAAATGGATGACAATTGGCATATGATCTGAAAAAGGTACTTGCTCCACCTCGAAATCAGTAATCACAGAATTCCATTTCTCTCCAGCAAGTGCATAATCAATGACAGGACTTTCCTGTTTTCAACAAACGTATGTTTACCACATTCGTCTCCATCACTCGGAATCCAAAAGAGTTTCAGAAATCAAGTAATTTATTTATTATTTCTCATCAAATCTTTAGATTGTCTAACGAGACCTCTTCTCTCGTTCTCTTCACCTCCTCATATCTCCCATTATAAGCTAATTTGTACCTGTTCCACACATTATTGCTTCTTTATCTTGTTGAAATCTACATCTCAATTGTTGCAGTTGATATAACAGGGTATAATACGAAAAAGTTCGAGGATTTTTGTGGTACATGAGAGATGGGTCGGAGCTGTCTGGAGTTAGTTAGGTTTAGAAATCGGAAGAATTGTGGCTGTTTTCCATGTTTCGGAAATGACTGCGGCTTTAAAAATATTATTGTATAGATTCAGAAGTCTTTGCTTCGCATCAGCTTAGTGTTTTAATCATAGAAATATATATAATATGCCCTGCAATATAAGTCAAAACATTTAAGGTCAAGAAAACCATCCGACATATCCTAAAACATATCAAACGTTCGCTACCCAATCTATCTCAATTTAAGTCTTTAGTTTATTTTATTTTTTCGAGCCGAAAACCTTTATATCCTTTCCTCTCTAATTTTAATCATAGCTAAACAAAACCCCCGTGGCATGATGGTTAGTGCGTTGGACTGTCATGCTAGAGGTCTTGGGTTCGATCCCTGCCTATGCCATCTAAAGTCTTTTCACGGGTACTGCCTCTTGCGAGGAATTGACAAATTCTCCAAGAGTAATTCTTGTCATGAAAAGGTGCTTTCTCAAAATTAGCCGTTCGGAGTCGGCATATAAACTGTAGGTCCCCTCCATTCCTGACAACATTACTCGCACACAGGAATGGTTGAGAGTTGTAAGTCACTAGGCCTTGGTTCTCAACGGACTGTCGCGCCACCCAATTTATTTTTTTTTAAACAAAACCCCTAATACCTTACATATGCAATTTCACCATAAACATTCAGATTAGCAGATATTTTTGATTTTGTATCTAAAAATATATCGATAAACAAGTCATGATTGCATTCAATTGATAACGTCTTTTTTTGTTTAATAAAGCAAAGCACAAACTTAAATCATGTTGTCTACAACAAAGTGGCCAACACTTTGCTTAAATATACAGATCTCTTACTTAAAAATCATATTCACAGAGCTACGTACATAACTAAATAAAAAAGAAACAACTAAATGGTCGTCTACTAGCGAATTTGTTCATCGATTCTCAGGCGGCGTTCTGGGATCTTTGGGTTTTGGTCGATTTTCCGTTAGTTCCTGATCTATGCGCTCCTTTGCTCGGAAGACTTTTGATTGTATGTAAAATGAGCCACCTTTGGCTTTATCATTCATTTGAAATAGATGTTCGTAATTTTTTTTAACTGCTTCTGGTTCCAGGTCGTTTACATTGAGTATTTGTTTGGCCTCTTCTAGTGTCATTCCTAGAATTTGTATTTAAACATATTTATTAATCTTGTGAGAGTCAAATAATTATTGTGATATACCTGTTCTTGCATTTGCAGCAGCTCTATTTTCGCCTCTTTGACCACCACCAGCGCGTTTAGCCGCTTCTTGTGATGCTTGGATCTCTTGCTTTAGTGCTTTGGCAAATGCCCGACCGATTGCTTGGCCTCCAAGAACAATAATTTGAGCTATATATTTGGCCATTTTATTTTATTTTATTAAATAATTTAATATGTTTTCTACAAGGAACATTAAATTATTTAATGTGCTTGCATTAAAGGAACAAATATTTAATATAATTGAAAAGTTTTTAATCGCACTATTTTTGACATTACACAATCGAATTTAACCTGCAATTCTCGTTTGACATTTTGTATTTTATTTTTTTTCCTAGTGCTATGAAGATTGGCTGCATTGATTGTAAAGTATAGGGTGTTTAAATTTAGTGTTGTTTAATATCGGCTTTTGACAGAAAAGCCAACTAAGTTGTGGACAATTTAAAAATTATAGTGATGTTGTTGATGGAAATTTAAATTTGTGGACAATGGAGATGAAAAAATAGCTTGTCAAAATGTTATTCATGACGTTTATTTAAGTTATTTTTGGAATTATAATTCATTTGATTATAAATGAGCATAATAATTGTCATTATATCCTTTCCTCGACTCTCCATCCATGCAGAAGAGACCATGAAACCAGAATATACTTCATCTTGCCCACATTGACCACTTAACCCATCTAATCCGTTTACGTTGCAATGCTCAAAAAAGCACCATTGACATCACGTTTTGATTTCCAATATTGTCAATATCATTTTCGCATCCAAGTTATTGGTATTTGAAAATTGTGCCACTGGTGTTGACAGTTGAGTTTTGCACAATTCTTTCCAGAATTATGTTGAAGAAGTCACATGAAAGTGCATCGCCTTGTGTAAAACCTTTTTTTGACATAAAATGAATCGGTGAAATCTTTTTCAACCTTGATAAAGCAGCGTTCATTCTTCACAAACGGATAAGTTTGACAGGGATGCCAAAACTAGACATTGCTCAGTAAAGTTCTTCCTTATAAATGCTGTCATACGTGGCTTTAAAATCGATAAAGATGAGATTCCGAACATATTTTGCAGATTTCAGTTTCGATATAGATATCTTCACTTCGTTGAGGTTGAGTAAGCAAAATTGATATTTTTCATCGCTTAGACTAAGTGGTTCTTTCTCCCTTACAGCGGAATTCGATACGATTCGTTATCGCCGAAAGTGGTCTTTTCATATTCTAAGCATAGACTGCAGTTTCCCTGATCGTCTTTTCAGGTTTCGGTACGTAGTTGTCTCGATCGCGTGCATCTCATGCTCCCTTTTTTTCATCTAAAAAGCAGGTGTTCAGTGCAGTGATTACACTGCTAATATTTAATTTGATCTTGTAAAATATTTTTACTGTACTGCGAATGGATTTCCAAAAAAACAAGTGTGTCGATAAAAATAGTTCAACTAAAACTCGAAAAAATTACTTTAAAGTACTCGTTCTAAATTAAGGTTACAGATCCTTGCTTGAAGCAAGGGTAAAAGTGGATTTACATGAATTTCAATCTGTATAAAGTGAAAAACGAATTTAAATTCGAAAAGTATCTCACTATTGTAAGAAAATTACGACTAAAAGGCAATTTAAACAAATTTTCTGAAAAAGGTGTAACATAACTTAAAAGTAACATAGTAACCTAAATCAAAAATAAAGATGAAATGTAAAGCGTTTGTTATACTTGCACAATTATGACAACACTGTTGCAGACGAAGATGCTATAATAAAAATAAACATGTTTCTCTTTAGTATAATATTTATCCGATTTCCTATGATTTGTATTTTTGAAGACGTTGTCATTTTTATCTTCTCTCTCTTCCCAACCAGTGTGATTTTATTATATTGCATCCCCTCTGTCTGCAGATTTAGAAGTGTAGATACAAGTAAATCCACCATTTATGCAAAGCGACTTCAATTGATCAGTTTATATATGTACAGATCTGAGATACATTTGTATCGTTCTCTCAGATTGCTTTAATTAACTATTCACTCCCACCTAGAAATCAAATGAGATTTGAAAGTCTTTTTATCCTTTTTAAATAGTGGCAGAAAATCCATGAAAAATTGAATCATAAACATTTAGTCCTAAGATTATGACAGCATAAGAAAAAATGTGTACGACAAATTTTATTTATATTTCTAAAAATGTATAAACCTCTGAGTTCTAAGAAATATAAAATGTCCAAAAATATGTTTTCGATTTTGATGATAGAAATACATGAGATTTAATTTTTGAGAACTTGGCATCACTTATAACGCTGAATGCGTCCATTAAAAACAAAATCAGCCAAAGCCGCCGCGCCGTGAAAGCCGATCCACAAGCTATAAGCCTAGTCATTAGAATAGAAAAAAAAAGTCTTTTCAAAAGTGTCGACAATTTTTGATGTTTCGGTGGAACGAGGTTGGATCTAACTTTTATTAATTTGCCAAGAGTTCCAACATAATTAATTTATAAAAATGTCAACAACGGAGGGCCAAATTACTGTGAATACAAATTTGCAGGAGCAGAATCTTGAAAACCTCGTAAGTATCTTACAAAATCCTTTCCAAAAGCCGCAATGCCGCAGCTATTCCACCCTTAAGTAGTACCTCATATTGAAAATGTGCGACCAAATTTGTTGGCGTTGCAAACTCTACATACTGAGAGGGAAATCTTCGTGATCCATTGTGGTGGCACGTGGCTATATTTTTACCAGAATGCTTTTACTAACTTAAATCTATTATCCTGAATGTGAGAAAAAAATGTCTTTAGTTTTAAGATTAGCGTAGAATACACAAAATCGCAAGACATACGAGTTGATTTCTTGCAGCTGATGCAATCTCAACAAAATCCTAACCTCAAATACAAAAAAAAAGTTTCCTGATTGCATTTTCTTTAAATTTATAATTTTTATAGATGTCTAATTTTGTTATATTTTTACTTTTTAGGATATCAATAATTTGACTGCCCTCTCACCGGAAGTAATTTCGCGTCAGGCAACAATTAATATTGGAACCATTGGCCATGTCGCTCACGGTAAATCGACTGTGGTGAAAGCACTCTCAGGAGTGCAAACTGTTCGTTTTAAAAACGAACTCGAAAGGAACATCACCATCAAGCTCGGTAAGTTTTTGAAAATTACGAGATTGTAGTTACATTTACTGTTACTGTAGACCATAATCATAAATATTACATTCTTTCTTTATTAAGAAAAAAAGTTGTTTATTCAGGTTCAAGAATTTCTGGCATTGAAACATGAAAGATGCCAATAAATGCAACAACAACGTAAAAAGACTTGTTTTCATTAAATGAATCATTTAATAAACATACAAACAAATTACTTTGAATTGTATTAGGTACCTACCCGCCCTTTTTGCCGTGCCGTGGCCAGTAAAAGAAAACACGAAATAAAATCTTTACTATTCCCTGCCAAGCAAGTGAAAGAAAAATGAAGAAAAATCATCATCCATGCTTGGCTTTAAATAAAGGTGTTCATATTTTAAAAACCATTAAATTTATATTGAAGTTCTAAGACAAGTTAAAAACTTTTTTTCCCATCCACAACGGCCTCAAAAATGATCGTACAGGAAAAGTGATAGTTTTGTTTTTCTGGGGTTATTCGTAGTAAATCGAATATTCCAAAATTTGAAAAGTTGCGAAAAGATGGATGTTTTCAGTTGTGCATTTGTAATCGATCCGTCTATATCATATTCAAAGTCCCTGGGATCTGCTATTCACTGATGAAGCATCGTTTCCCTTCGATCACCAAAATCAAGCATCAGGGAGCGTGGTTAGTAGAAAATGGAGGACCGTTTCGAACTTTACCTCGTGCTGTTGTAATTTGTTCCTTCTTTCTTCTTTGCCCTTCTGTCTTGTATTAAAATTTTATTTTATTTCACCTTACAGTTGTGGAGAACTAATTAAGAATGATAGCAGGATAAGTAATATTTTAATTTTCTTATCCTTTTTTTTCCTCAGTTGGTTTTTCTGGAATCCTTGGGTTATATTATTCCAAGCTGCCATTATGATTTCATACAATTGATTTAAATTGCTAATTTTATGCTTATTTACTTCTTTTTAAATTCGTAAAGGTTTTTGATTAGGTTTAAGTCTGGACTGCATGGTGGCCAGTCAATGATATCCCCAGAATTATCTTGAAACCATGACTTCGTCGACCTCGCAGTAGGCTTCGGGTCGTTGTCCTGCATATATTTTCATTTTACTGGCAATTCCTAATCTGCATAGGGAAGCATTAAATTCGTAAGTCCATTAACCCTAAACCCGTGTACTTAAAAATCTCTAGTTTTTCTCCTCGCCTTTCTTGTCTGTCAGTTTAATTGGTTTTGCGCCTATAAAATAAGAACCAAAAGAGTCTATACAAATATTTGTATTAAAAAAAGGTGTATTTTTTTTTTGAGGTAGAAAAAGTTGTTAAATTTCTTTGAGATAGCTAACAAATTTGTGTTTTTGTAAAGTTGACAAACTGATAGAAATCATTGGCTCACATTTCAACTAATTAGAGTTGATATAGTGATTTATAAAAGTTTACCTAAAACCTATAGTATAGGTAATAAGTCTAAGAGATTATTTATCTTAATCTCAGATTATGCTAAGGTGGAGCCTATTCGTTTTATAAAACGAAATATAAATGTCTTCGGCAATGCATGTATATGGGATGGTTAACTATATTGAAAGTAACTTTGGCTGAAAGAACTGGCGGCCAAAAGTGCATTACGTCTAAAACGAACAGAGGATGCTTCTTTTATTCAGTGAAGCCAATACGGCCATCCTTCGTTGGTTCATAGGTCACTGTGAAATTGACGGAAATGAAGATGTAGGCAAATTGGGCAAAAACAGATGAATGATTCATCCCAACTGTATTGTATCAATGATTTACAAGTCACTGAAAAGAGTAAATGGGCTTATCCAACAAAGTTTAATTGAAATTGCAAGCAACAGGTTACAACTAATTGCGTTCCCACATAAATAGAATGGGTCTCTGATCATCCGATTTGTGTACAGAAAGTGAGAAAGTGAAGGCGGAAGAGGATAACTTCTACTTCTTCTAAATCAGTGTTTTTCAACGTGTTGGTGGATTCTTAAGAGGAATTCCAAATGGTTGAGAAAGTACTTCAGTTAAAAAAAAAAAAGTTTAAAAAGATTTATTAAGAAAAATGACAATTAAAGGACAAATAAACAACATTAAACAGTTGTGTCAAATTAAAAAACAAATTATTCTTAATGCGAGTATTGCGCTTGTTTTTCGGAAATCAATTTCTCCCATCGTGGATCCGTTTTTGCTACATTGAGAATTAAATCGTTTTCCAAATTTAAACGATTTCTTTCTCTACTTTTAATTTGGGCCATTGATGAAAATGTCAACTCGCACAGACACGAAGTGGCAAATGGAATCAAACACTTTAAAGCTTCTAATGTTAATTCAGGGTATTCTTATTTCCTTGACTTAAATTCCAATTGTAGCACCCCATCGGCAGATAGATTCGACAGACTTTCCTTATGCTTGACTGCCAAATTTGCCTCATTAACAGCTGCATTTAAAAACGTTTTTAAGATCCACCTTTACACAATATTCCTCGATATCTGTTCCATTGAAAAGTAATGACACATTTCATCTTTCAACTTTTCTAACACCATTTTCATACCAGGTATAAATTCCTTGATATTTATCTCACATCCGACTTCTTCAACAAAAGATTGTGCCGAGGAAAATTAATATAAGAGGCGACGACCAAAATTCAATTTTGTTTGTAAAGTCATGCATTTTGTCTTTAGCAGTGATTTTCATCCCGCCTTTATTGAAGTCATGGATTTTGTCTTTAGCAGTGATTTTCATCCCGCCTTTATTGAAGACTTTTATTCAAGATATTTAAATGCTCAAATAAGTCAGAAAGAAAAGCCAATTTCAAAACGATTTCCGGCTCACATATGAATTTGGAGTATTCTGACTTAGCCTGCTGCAAATTTAATAAAAGTTCAACGCGAAGTTCCAACCTCTGGCTAGTACTTTGACTCTCCACAACCACCTAACCTCAGTATTGTAAAGTAAATTGGTGGAGTGCTCCCATATCTGCACACATTTTTTTATCTATGACTTGATAACTTACATCAATAAAGGGTCCGTGTCATGTTTAAGGTTGAAAAACACTGTTCTAAATCATGCGAAAGTTGAAGGCGGAAGAGGATAACTTCTACTTTTTCTGTGAAAATTCTACCAAACCTAGCCAAAAGACGAATGACAATATTATAAATGTACTTTTTTGACGACATATTCGACGTCTTATCCTTGCCACCTAGGGACATTCTGAAATGTTCCCAAACAAATTAAATGATTTATAGAGGCACCCGCAAGACTATCCTCTCACTGGGACTCTTACAAAGAATCCCTAAGAATCTACAAGAAACACTAAGGAAATCTAAGCGATCCTTCTGTGGAACGATAGAAGAAACTTCTGAAACCTCTAGGTTACGGAAAATTCTTTCAACTAGTCCAGCGATGCCAAGTTGCTTGAAAAATGCAGACGGCTCCTGGACAAATTCAAGTAATGAATCGCTGAACTTACTATTGGACACTCACTTTCCTGGTAGTTTTCTTACCGAAACTTGCAACAATTATATACGTTCAGCATATCCACAAGGTCTGATCACAAGGCACAACCTACAATGGGCTCTTGACAGCTTCAAACCATTTAAATCTGCAGGATCAGATGGAATAATCCAGCCGAGTTCCAAAAGACTTCTGACATAATTGCACCAATCCTTGAGGCAATTTTTACCAGCTGTCTTTACCTGGTCCATGTTCCCTCGGCATGGAGAGAAGTTGAAGTTGTTTGTATACCCAAAGCAGGTAAATGCTCGCAAGTCAATCCTAAAGATCTAAGACCTTTAGGTCTATCATCATTCCTTCTTAAGACCTTGGAAAGATTGATTGATATCCATTTAAGGGCAAGTATCGATACAAGACTTCTGTCTTCGTCTCAACATGCCTACTGTAAAGGCAAATCGGTGGAAACAGCGTTACACACTTTAGTACGCACCGTGGAATATTCCCTCCACCATAAAGCGTTCATTATGGTTGCTTTTCTTGACATCGAAGGTGCCTTTAACAACGTGGACACATCTGCACTCACATCTTTAAAAGTAGAGAGTTCGCTTCGGGAGTTAATTCATTTAATGCTTACTAGCAGAATAATTAACTCAAAATTGTGCAACTCTTCTGGCAGACGATTCGTTAGTAGAGGGACACCGCAAGGTGGTGTTCTATCCCCTCTGCTCTGGAACCTGGTGGTGAATGAAATCCTAACTGGAACACGAAAGAGTCAATAAAGCTACTGTAGCTCTCTTTTCTTGCAAAAAAGCTATTGGTAATAAATGGGGCTTACGACCCAGAATCACGCATTGGCTATACACATCGGTAATCAGACCGATTTTAATGTACGGTGTGGCAGTATGGTGGACTGCTTTAGAGAAAGGTATAAACAGGGATAAGTTAAATAAAGTCCAACGTTCAGCGTGCCTATGTATAAGCGGCACTGGACACCTTACTCTGCCTAACACCTCTTGACATATTAAGCAAACAAATAGCTGCAAGCTCTGCTATTCGCCTCAAAGCTTCGTCGCAGTGGACTAACAACAACATTGGCCACTCCGTTATTCTAAGGTATTTGGAATCATATGCAAAGCACACAGACTACACCATCCCCCAACTGCAATTCGACAGAAACTTCCAGATTTCTATACCTCCCAGATCTTTTTGGGAGGATAGGATATTCTTGGAGGATGAGTCGATCCATTTTTATACAGTTGGTTAAAAAACAAAAGAAGGGGTTGGTGAAGGTGTGTACTCTGAACGACCATTGAGCTTAGGATGAAGCCTCAAGATTCATGTGGTATCACAATGGGCCATTAAACTGGCCTATGTGTGTCCGTTTCCATCTTGGGCAGCCACTATAACCTAACCTAACCTGATGCATCACCCCATAAAAGAAGAGAAGTTTCATGAAAGTGTGAGAAAGAGGGTAGAATACTACTCATCGAAAGTTAATGAAGCAAAATGTTCGAGTTTAACTATCTTGGAGAAAGCTATAACTTTACCATTTAACTTATGAATAAAAAGAAATTCCTTGCTTAGGTCTTATGTAAAGCTATTAAATGTAATAATTGATGGCTTGAGTGAATCCTTTTTGAGATCAAATAGATTTAAGTCAACTAAACAGCTGTATATCAAATCGAGCTTAGAAGTATTAGTTAGAGAAAGTTTGTAAGATTGAAAGTCCTGCGATGGCAACAAGTAACGAAAAGTTTACTTATAATACGAGGATGGAGCTATTTTTGTCAACCGAAGAAGCAAAAAGTAAAAAAAAAAAAAACTTCATTAAATCGTTCTAATTCGCCTTGGTGATAGCCTTTCGACACATTCTTAAAAACAACACGACCCACTTTTTTCTCAAGATGTTTCAGTTACTATTATACCATATAAACTTCTTTTGTCTAATTTATTTTTCATATGAAATATGTTTTGTGAAAACTAAAGAAAGAAGAAAAACTAAATAAAATGCTGGAATCATAATAATTTTCTTAAATTAAAAAATAAATAACTGATAGGGCATTCAAATTATAAATAATTTTTGTTTTCTTATTTTTGATTTTTGATTTTGGTTTAGTAATTTTTTTGTTTGATAAATTTTGTATGGCTCCAGCAATTTATTTATTATTTTTTCTTTCTTTTTTATAATTACAGAACGTATTCCATATGAAAAACTTGTGCGAATAGCCAAATCGAGGCAACTTCTACGCGCGTTCATTAAAGAAGTTAATCATAAGTACCAAAAAAATCGTCGTGAACAACTTCACGATGAACTAAGATTTCAATTACCAATGACACCTACAAACGACCGATCAATTAGACACGCATCGAGCCCAAGTTCGGGTTATGAAAGTGCTGTTGACGTATCCGATCTGGAATCGGTTCAGAGTCTCCGTATACGACAAAGTACACCAACAACAACACATGCAAGTAAATCTAAAAGCAAAAAAAGTAAATCTAAGCCAAAAGGCGAGTATGTGGTGGAATCTATTGAGAGTATGGAGTCACATCATTCGCAACCGTTATACTTTGTCAAATGGATGGATTACCCACCAAGCACAAATACATGGGAGCCATTTGCTAATGTAAAAGAGTGTCAGCATTTAAGCATATTCCTTGAAGAGGAACTAACAAAATACGAGGAAACAATAGACATCATTAACAGTTCGATTCATAAAGAAATCGAGGAAAACAATGAAGTACTTACGGCAGCTGACGTGAATGTAGGGGATTTAGATGGTTTTGATATATTGGCACATCAGTCGGATTTGGTTTTACTGGCGCAATTTAAATTGTCTGGATCGAAGAGCAAAATTGAATCGGGCAAGATTAGAGATCGCATAAAGAAGGCAACTTTAATGAAACCTTTTATCATGCAACGCATGCAACAACTGAGGGATATCTCCCGCTGGGAGATGATGGTAAACGAGATTGAAGACGACGCAAAGGTGACTGTAGAGAACAAGGCTGACTTTGACGTGCCTGATCCACTATTCAACTATATCAAGAACAGTATTGCTGGAAAAGGAGTAAATATTATGGACGATCCACCAATTGGTTGCAAATGTGAGAGTTGTGAACCAGGCTCGGCGTGTTGCTCGAAAATGGCTGGAAGCAAATTCGCTTATGACAAAAGTGGACGACTTAGAATACGTTCCGGAGAGGCTATCTATGAATGCAATAAATTATGCCAATGCGGTCCAGATTGCATCAATAGGACTATTCAGCGTGGACGAAAGGTTTCGCTGTGTATTTTTAAAACGAACAATGGCTGTGGTTGGGCCCTTCGAACAAATAGCGCCATTCGAAAAGGTGAATTTATTTGTGAATACGTTGGTGAGATTTTGCTGGCGGATGAAGCTAACGAACGTGGCAAACAGTATGATGCTATTGGACGAACATACTTGTTCGACTTAGACTATAATACATCGGCAGAAAGTGTGTATACTATTGACGCAGCGTTTTACGGCAATGTATCCCATTTCATTAATCATTCATGCGACCCAAATTTGGCAGTATTCCCAGCATGGATAAATTGCTTGGACATCAATATGCCAAGATTAGCGTTCTTCGCAATAAAACCAATTAAGGCCGGAGAGGAATTGACTTTTGACTACATCTGCCGTGACCACGAAACAGATTTAAAATATGAAAATCTATCAGAGGCGGAAAAGGTTGCTTGTCGATGTGGAGCAGACAATTGCCGAAAGGTTTTATTTTAATTTAGTGCATCATTTAACTACTAAGGTCGTGTGTAAGAATTATATTGTTAAATTGCTTAAGTTTTCATAACAAATTAACTTTTTTTTTAACCAAACGAAAATCATACATTATTCTTTATTAAGAGTTTTAGTTTGAGGTAAATGTGGTTTGACTTGTTTATTTTTTTTTGTTTTTAGCAAAACTATTAGATAATTGAGCATCTAAATATAATTATTTTTCGTTATACTTTTTTTCAAAAAATAACAATAAAAACTTTTTTAAAATAATTGTTCTTTATTATTTGTAGAAATTTTACGTTGCTGTTGGTAATAGATCATATAGTTTAGACTTTTGTGTTTTTTCTTTCCTTTTTTTTGTTGATTTGAAACTTAATCTTTTTTTTTACTGTGGGTCAATGTTATGTATTCTTTAGATCAGCAGTCGTAGAGCAATTTTTGCGTGAAACTTTTTGTTTTAGTTCCAACATATGCAGAGAACCTTGATTCGCACATGTATGTATGTAGTTGCAAACGGCAGAAGAATTATTTTAGTTTTCTTTGATAGTAACTGAACAAGTCTTTCAACATACACCAGAATTCTTATAAAGACGTCTTTGTTGTGAAAAGTTCTTTTATCGAAGAATTTATTGTAAGATCAATCAAGAATTCAAACTGCAGCGATGTCACGGAAGGTGGTTTTTCCAAAGCGGCGTAGTACATTACCATACGTTTTCCTTAATGTTCAGGTGGAATTCGTCTGGAAAATAGTGGAAAAAGCTATCCAGCAAACTTACTAGGTGGATATTAAACTCATTTTAAACATCATCGGGATTGTCCAAATCTATTTCTAGGTTTCGAAAACAATTATGGCATCGAAAACAATTATTGCCTTTCCCTGGAGTGATACACTTAAATCATTATTTTTTTTTAAATATATCTGACAGATTTCAATAACGAACGCTCAACAACATTTCCCCCAAAACAATGTTGTAGCCAATGACGAAGGTTCTAACTTCAGCTATCATTTCAAAGAGTCACGTAAGTGTTTTTTCGCGAGAAAGCTACCTTACTTATGCGCGTGAAGAAGTAAAGGCGTATGTAGACTACCCATGGCATCACACAATACTTTAAAAAGTCTTGTATTATTTTCACGTGGTTTAAAAAAGTTAAATATGTTCACGCTTTCGTCCAACACCGCCATTTTTACACTGCAAGGGCATGGTGGTGTAAAACGCAATGGCTACTGGTGCATCGTTTAACAATTTGCTTTATTCTTGCGACGACGGCACAGGACGTTTTCCCAGTCATGGCCGTGGCACCCTCCGTGCATAAATTCACGCATCTAACCCATGGTATGTCATTTACAATAAAAAAAAAATGGCAATCAAATTAAAAATTGGCAACGGCTTGCAGAAGAACAGATCTTTTTGAAGGGACTGTAGATATTAGAAGCGCACAAATACTATTAAAATAGCCATACCTGCAAAATCCGTTGATTCATATATTTGCAGCGCATATTTTGTGACTTTATTCGTAAAAGAAAAGTAGCTTTCACATTTTCCGCTAAGTCTTCTCGATTCGTCTTGATATTGTGTTATTTGACAAAGGAACAGTGTCAACTAATTTTTTGTCCTTTTCACCCAAACATTCAACAATTTTTTTAACACATGGCTTTATTAAGTTTTCAGCAATGGTATGGGCTTCACCAATTTGCGCGATTCGGAAACTTACCAAGTAGGAAGCCATCAAGGCATTTTAGTTCACTGTCTTTGAGTCATAAGTAATAATCGTTTGAGATTTAGTAAGTTCAGCATAGTTTCTCTTACAAAAATCAGTGGGTTTGCTTTTGCAATCCGGAGGAATCCCTGCAAAGTGACTTTTCATTTTTGCAGGAAACATTGCACTGTTCGGCAACACTTTGCCGGAAATTACGCATTTATTTGTTTTCACTTGTGTCAGCAAATCCAAAATTCAAATATGATTCGTGGTACTTCCTTTTAACTGATTTTTTTTCTGTAGCATTGATCACCGTGGAACTGGTACTTGGTACACCACCAAACATAAAACCTTCAGAAATCTCTGACCCCGCTATCTCTATTGCGTCATTTTCCTTCGCACTTAAATAAGTAAATATATGGAAAACCGAAATTGAAATAAAATCATTGAAATCATTTTGTGCTGTAAAATGCAAAGCTGAATTTATTAACCGGGACATACCCGACAGTTGGTGATTCTACTGCAGCTTTGGGTGCTTTTTTCAAGGATACGGACTTAAGCCAGTGATCCTTTCAAAAATTGTATGTATAAAAACGAAATAAGCTAAAGGCAACAAATTAACTTTACTGTATTACGTTTAAACGAATTGAACAAAACCTGTTTCTATTTCAATCGTCATTCTCACTAGTCTTCGTTGTAATGTATGTAAATTTATAAGAGTTAGATGGAATGAGAAATAGAATTTGTCCATGAAGTTGTTTTTACCGTTTCAAGGGGATGCAAAAGTGTTCCTTACTACTCCTCCTTCTCGTCATAGACACATAAACACAGCACAAAATAGGTTCAATAGACAATAGGATACGAGTACTTAGATACAATGCTTAATTCATAAGACTAAGGTGGTACTCATAAGGTTCTAACTTCTACTGTTAATGGTGTTTTTGACCCAGAAGTTGACAGCAAATCGGGCACATGAAATATAAATTTTCGCTATGCATTTTCTCCAAGAAAATATATGAAGAGTACAAAACTTATTAACCATTTTGTATGACGTTTAAACACGTGTTTATTTTAAATAAACCAACATTAAAATTCAAGCCATTAGCCAGCAATTTAATATTAATTTAAAACCTCACACATAATCGGACACTTAATATTTAGTCCTTAATTGCATTTCTTTTCGACGCCTTGGCTTCTTCAAAGCGTCTAGGTATTGCGAAGACATGTTTCTAACATGCTTGAAGGTCTGCCTAAAGGTCCACATTGTTTCTAAAGTTCTTTTGAGCAACTCAACGCCACAATTTATCCCATATATGCTCGATTGCATTTAGGTCAAGTTACTTTTTCTGTGTTTTAGGGCCGTATTACGAGGGCGGGTCAATAAGTCCGTGACTTTTGGAATAAAACACAGATTTTTTTATAAAAAATAATTTTATTTTTCAAAGTAGTCTCCCTTGAGCTCTATACACTTTGTCCAACGCTTCTCCAATTTTTGTATCCCTTCCAAAAAAAATGATTTTTCGAGGTCCTCAAAATAGGCCTTTGTTTGCAAGATGACTTTATCATTGAAGTTAAATCTTTTTCCACCCAGCCATTTCTTCAGGTTTGGGAACAAGAAGTGGTGGCTCGGAGCGAATCTGGAGAATAGGGTGGATGAGGGAGCAATTCATGGATTTTTGCCATGGCAACTGAACATGTGTGCACCCTTGCATTGTCTTGGTGGAAAAGAAAAATCGGTCCAATAAGTTGGCATAATATTCCCCATTGATTGTTCTTCCCTTTTGAAGGTAGTCAATGTGGATTATCCCGCGTGCATCCCAAAAAACAGTCGCCATAACTTTATTGGCTGACAAACCCACCTTGGCCTTTTTTGGCGCCGATTCACCCTTAGAAACCCACTGTTTTGACTGTTGTTTGGTATCTGGTGTGTTGTGATGGATCCATGTTTCGTCCACGGTTACAAAACGGCGCAAAAACTCCTCCATATTGCGATTAAACAACGCCAAACCTTCCTGTGAAGTTGTTACACGATTGCGTTTGTGGTCGACTGTGAGCAAACGCGGCACCCATCCTGCGGAAAGCTTTCTCTTGCCCAAGTGATTATTCAAAATTGAAACCACTGAGCCATGCGAGATCCCTGCGGCTTCCACAATCTCTCGCACTTTCAATCTTCGGTAGGCCAACACCATATCGTGAGTTTTTTCGATTGTTTCGGGTGTAGAGACCTCAATTGGGCGTCCAGGACGTTCGGCATCTGCAGTGCTTGTACGGCTACAACGAAATTGAGTAAACCACTTTTTTACCATTAGAATCGATGGTGCAGAGTCCCTATAGCATTTATCAAGCTTAGCTTTGGTCTCCGTAATGTTTTTTTTTCGCAAGAAATAATGCTTAATAAGCACACAAAATTCGCTTTTTTCCATTTTCTCCTTAAATTAGTGAGAAGTCTGATAAAAATAGCTGCCAAACACCATCTAACTTACACAGCAAGTTTAAATTTTGACAGGAGTCAACTGACAGATGCCAGTTGACAGGAGCAGTGTTGCTGTTTCAGTGAAGAGATCAGAAATTCGAAAAGTCACGGACTTATTGACCCGCCCTCGTATCACTCGCGAGTCGCCTAAAAAAATAAGCGAATGTGACTTTCGAATTACTGTTTGCGATTCGCCAAGTTGACGTTCGCGTTGAACTTAAAAAATTTGGCGAATTGAAATGTCGTTCTATTACAATTGGCGAATGATCGCCTTTGTCTGTCATAATCGGTCGAACTGTAATTCTTGTTGTCTTTGAAAAAAATCACAGTTTTTGTTTGAACTCGAAAAAGTTGTCTAGATTTTTGTTGCAACATAAAAAAAATTAATGAAAATCGATAAAGGTAAGAACAAATTAAATTATAATTA
The DNA here is from genome assembly GCF_945859685.1 of Eupeodes corollae. Taxonomy (NCBI): domain Eukaryota; kingdom Metazoa; phylum Arthropoda; class Insecta; order Diptera; family Syrphidae; genus Eupeodes; species Eupeodes corollae. The sequence continues at coordinate 161,291,358 of NC_079147.1, forward strand.
AAACTTTTATCGGTATAGCATTGAAAGAACCAACAACGCCAACGCCCAGTTCTCAAAGTTAGTGGAGCTAATGGTGGCAAACCCCGACATTGGCAAGGGTGTCGGGACGTCATCAAAAAAAAAAAACCAAGCCTAATATATCAAGATATTATATACCGCTCTCCATTTATCCACCACCATTCTAACTAGCATCAATAAATCTTATTACTCCATTATTGTCACAAGTCTTAAAAAGAAAAAGCTTTACCTAAAAATCAAGATTCAATTTTGAAGTACTTTACCACCATCGCATTTAAAGCTGTAAAAACCTTTTCTATTTAAACATTGGTTTTGTAACTGAGCAGGAGCTATGATACCAATTTGAGTTCCGTCTACACATCCAACCTTGGTAAGCCTGCTCTTTGAAAAAAAAAATAGTTTCTCGCTTTTCATTAGTGGACATATCAGCATTGATCTAAACTGGGCAAATTCTTGCTTTAAGCAAATTAAGAACTTCACTTAAACCTACAGAAACTGTAGGTTGGGAGAAACCTAGCTCAGAGTCATTTTCTACACTATTTTGATAACTTCCACATCCAAGAAATCGTAGTGGGCACGCAAGTTTTAAAATTAATGAAATTGCAGAACTTTGAGTCGTTTGAAATACTGAACTTATCTGACTTAAACCATATTTAAATGCGTGTTTACTAAACCAAAAGTATGAAAAAAATCTACTGTTAATTTTATTACAAATTATGTGGTACTTCCAGTGGGTTGGAAGCGTCTCTTAAACTTCTCCCCAATCTGCAGATCATGATTTTTTCTTCTTTATTTGTTACTTCTTCATTTTCATCCTCGAAAAATAATTCAACGCTGCTGCTAACTTTTTTTTATTTACTTTTTTCACAAAAAACAATATTCTTCAAACTGTCTTTATAAATATTTATTTCAGTTTTTAATGTTGGCAGTTTTGTTTTCAAAGACGAACTACGGAGTTCCCAATTGGTAATACCACCAAACTGTTAACTCGCCAAAACATTCGACATTAGGCGAATTTTCGACTCGCTAGTAATAATACGCCCCTTAAACACATAAAGGTTTTTTTTTTGTCACAGGAGGAAATCTTCAAAAGACACTTGGCAGTATTCGACACCAAGTAGTGTGGGACTCTTAACCACTAAAACCACCTCTTCATCAGGACCAATCTTGAAGGATCGACTTCCGATTTTTCTTTCTTAACTTTGTACAATAACTTTGGGGAAATTTTAAACTTTTAATATTTTTCCATGTTTTTTTTTAGACCATAAGCTCATGACGTATGGTTCTTCTTAATCTCCGAACATGGTTTCTTATATTCAAGACGGACTCCATTTCAGAATTAGTATGACTTTGCAGTCTCTGGTTGTGCGAAACAGCGTATTTTTTAACAACTTCTGTAACCATTTCTATTTGTAAGTCACGATTTAGATCGGTATTTCTTATGTACCAAGGTGCATTAACTATTCCACGAAGGATTTTGTTTTGGAATTTTTGGATGATTTCGGTATTTGTTTTCTTTGTACAGCCCCATAATTGGATTCCATAGGTCCAAACAGGCTTTAGTACTTGATTATACAGCATTATTTTGTTTTGTTGGAGTTGTTACCAAGCAACCAGTACATTTTTCTATATTTCAAGTTTAGTTCTTTTTTTTTTCTTTTTGATGTGCTCTTTCCACTTAAGCTTTGCATCCAAAGTCATTCCAAGGTATTTGGCCGTATTGGCGTAAGGTACAGCTTGATTATTAATGATTGTTGGAATATTGTTTATCTTTTTTATTTGTAAAGTTTATATGTGAAGATTTTGTTTCATTGAGTTTGATACGCCATTTTTCGGTCCAAGCTCACACTGTATCGACGGCATTTTGTAGTTTTACTGCTGCCTTAGAGACACATTTTTTGGGTACCACAATTGCGGTATCATCTGCAAAAGTAGCCATTATGGTGTGATTACCAACTGGAATATCCCTTGTGTTTAGTAAATACAGGGTAGGACCTAGGACACTTCCTTGTGGTACACCGGCTTCTATTTTCTTCAATTCCGAGTATTCTTGATCGTACCTTAAGTGCTTAAGGCATGCATTTATTATATATTGGAGTTTTATGAAGGCTTTCAATGGCATTTCTTTCACAACCTGAGCAGTAATTAGATCGTAACCTGGTGATTTTTTATTTGGTAGTTGATGTAAACACATACTTTTTATTTCTTTAAGTCTTAAAATTAGTATTTCACTTTCATCTATCTTATCAACAAGCTGTAGTTATTTTCAGCCGCGTTTGATGAGTATGGCTTAAAAACATTCGCAAGATGTTCAGTGAAAAGGTTAGCTTTTTCTTTCGGGTTACCGATCCATTTCCCATCTTGAGATTTCAAGGGCGATTTTTGTAACTGTTTTTTTGTTTTATCATCTGGAAATGTAGTATTTTGCCATTTTCTTCGAACTCTTCTTTTCTCTATTATCAACTCTCTTATCTCTTAAGGATATTTTATTTCATTTTGTCTTCTATTAGAAAAAACGCACATAAAGGTGCGTGTCCATTTGAGAGTACTTCTGCTAGTTAAAGAAACTGTCAGGAGATTGTCCATTTGAGAGCCAAATTTTAGAAATTTTGCTATCGCGTGCTCTCTGCTAGAATATTGAAAGTTTTCTTGCTGAGGGTACTCTCATAATGGTGTCTACTTGATAGATTTCTTCTACTAGCATATTATCAGTTGGAAATGCAACTAAGCAATATCTGCAATATCTGCAATATCTTGAGCATTTTCGTTGACATCCCTAGGTTATATCGAGTCGAAGGCAGCCTTAAAGTCAATGAAGAATGCGTAAAGTTTCTTTCCTCTATCCAGGAATGACTGCGCAATGCCAGTAAGGGAGAAAATATTGTCCACGGTGGAGTAGTCTTTTCGGAAACCCGCTTGGAACTCACTGAGTAGATCGTTGTATCGGATCTAGTTCGTCAGTCTCTACAACATAATCCCAGTAAATATTTTGTTCACTGTAATGAAGAACGAGATTCCTCTTGAATTGCTTAGATCTTTTGGGTCACCCTTCTTTAGTAAAGGAAATATTATATTTTTCTTGAAGCTTTCCGGTACCTTTCCAAAATTAAAAATAGAGTTGTAAGCTCTTCTAGAAAAGCAAACTTTTTGTTTGCTTCTTGGTAAAGGTACTTCGTCGTGTTTGTGGTGCCAGTTTTTTTCAGTATCGTTAAGAATGCGAACGACTTTTTTCTGGCTGCTTCGCATTCCCAATCATACCTAGTCTGTTTTCCCTTTGTCTCGATTGGAGTGGTCTTACGACTGTGACTATACAGGTTGTTAGCTCGTCTGTTCCGCTGATGGTTTCGATCTGTATCTCTCTTTTATTTGTTCTCTCCATTGCAGCTTTCGTAATAGATAACTGCGATCGATGGTGTTGCCATCATCAGAGCTGTATATCATATTTAAAGATATTGGTTGGTGATCTGAATGAGTTAAATCATTCACCTTAAAATCATCGACACACTCAAGCCATTTCCCTTTAATGAAGCAGTAATCTATCGTTGAGCACGCAGCACCCCTAACAAAAGTTAAACTTCCTTCTTTATCACTTTTTGAGCGACCGTTAGTCCGATGGTTTTACACATTCCTATTTTTTTACATTTACATCGATTTTTGTATCAGTTGCTGTCCTTAGTTCTGGAAATAATTCAGGTTGTCTCCCTTCGTTAATAATTATTTGGTTGTTTCCAACCCTACCATTGAAGTCTCCCATAAGCATAATATTTTCCTTCTCAAATTCCAACAAGAAGTTATATAAGCTGGTGAATTCATCCATCCATTTGTTGCAGTTTAATTTATTGGTATTAGAAACATTTTTCCTCCTTTGCTAACAATTCCGATTATATATCTGTTCATTAGATTTACAAAATTACATTTGATTACATTCTTCAATTCTTTCTTAACACCATACAAAAAACCTCCACTAGCCCACCCCTGCACAGACGATCTCTCTGCTGGTATCCAGAGTAGTTCATAATGTTGAAAGAAGTTATCGAAACGTTCCATATTCTTATCTACATAAGTTTCATGCAACATAAAAATATCATATTTATTTATAAATTGAAAAAAAATCATAGAATAATATTTTATTGGCTAATCCTGCTACGTTAAATGATAAAATACTTAAATATTTGTTTGAATTATTAATTTTAAATTAATTATAAACATTTGTTTTTATTTATACACAATTCTAACTATTATCAGGTAGAAATAATAAATCACGGCAAATATTCAAACATCAAATCATTAATAAGTGAGTCCTGCCAAGCTTACATCTGCTTTTGTTTCTGTCAAACATAAATCGGCAAATAAACAAAGACGGCTTAAAACTGTAAGCCGGTAAACTTTAGTTTGTTAATTTGCAAAGATATCCAACAAATTATCCGTCTTCATTCAGTACTTTGCAAGCGTCTTTGGTTGCAACAATTCAATTTTTAAAAGACTGAGGCTTACTTATTAGAAATAAAAAATATATAATATTTTATATTTTCATCAACAGGTTATGCAAACGCAAAAATTTACAAATGCGACAATCCAAAATGCCCCCGTCCCGCTAGTTTCATTTCTGGAGGTTCCAGCAAGGACGATAGTTTTCCCTGCACCCGGCCAGCGTGTTCGGGTAGGTTTCAATTGATTCGTCATGTGAGCTTTATCGATTGCCCCGGTCACGACATTCTTATGGCAACTATGTTGAACGGTGCCGCCGTGATGGATGCAGCTTTGCTATTAATTGCTGGTAATGTAACAATTTATAAAAATCAATTCAAAAACAATAATTTAATATTGGACTTGCACAGGAAATGAATCGTGTCCTCAGCCACAAACAGCAGAACATCTAGCTGCCATTGAAATTATGAAGCTGAAGCATATGATCATTCTTCAGAACAAGATTGATTTAGTTACAGAGAGCCAAGCCAAGGAACAACACGAGGTGATTGTGAAGTTCGTCCAGGGAACCGTTGCCGAGGGAAGTCCCATTGTTCCAATTTCAGCTCAAATGAAATATAACATTGAAGTAAGTCAAAAACTAAACCAATAACGTTTATTTTTGTTGATCGTCATTATTAATTTATTTTTTTAAGGTACTTTGCGAATATATTGTCAATAAAATTCCTGTTCCCATTCGTAACTTTGATTCCCCGCCAAGATTGATTGTTATTCGTTCATTTGATGTCAATAAACCCGGTTGTGAAGTGCACGACCTGAAGGGTGGTGTTGCCGGTGGATCTATTCTGAGTGGAGTTCTTAAAGTTGGTCAGGAGATCGAAGTGCGACCAGGAGTCGTAACAAAAGACTCCGAAGGTAATGTAACATGTAGACCTATTTTCTCGCGGATTGTGTCCTTGTATACCGAGCAAAACGAATTGCAATTTGCCGTTCCTGGTGGACTAATTGGTGTGGGCACAAAAATTGACCCGACACTTTGTCGTGCTGATCGTTTAGTCGGTCAAGTTCTTGGCGCTGTTGGCCACTTACCAGAAATCTACACCGAACTGGAAGTATCTTATTATTTGCTGAAGCGTCTATTGGGAGTTCGTACAGAGGGTGACAAGAAGGGTGCCCGTGTACAAAAACTAGCTAGGAATGAAGTTCTTTTGCTAAACATTGGTTCATTGAGTACCGGTGGTAAGGTGCGTGCTACAAGAGATGATTTAGCTAAAATTGTTGTTACTACACCCGTGTGTACTGAAATTGGTGAAAAAATTGCTCTAAGTCGTCGAGTGGAGCAACATTGGCGGTAAGTAAAATATATAAATAGACACATGGAAGTTTGATTTTTTTAACCTATGAATTTATCCTTTTGCAGTTTAATCGGTTGGGGACATATTCGTGCAGGTAAAACAGTGCAACCAGTTATCGATAGACAGCCCAAAAAATAAATATTAAATTATATTTAAAATTTAAGTATATTTTTTGTTGAGTTCCCAAATAGACAAGAAAAGAAAACCAATCAAGGGATACATAATGAGAAAAACGCATTTTTTTAAAACGAATAAAATAAAACCACATTTTATTATTCTGATGGCAGATTTTCTATTTAAAAACAAAAAACGACATTATGTACACAATATGCGCATGATACGAAAAAATGAAGCATTGAGAACAAAAAGCTTATGTACTTGTTTTTCTTTTGGATATGTTATCGTATTAAAAAAATGATTTTCAGTAACACTATACGCCCTCATATCCTTCACTCTGCAAGATGATACTATAAAATGCCACGGAGCTGTAGAAATTTAAAGAATAAATTTCTAACGCTTCGTGTATTTTATATGAGAAAACTATGTACTGAAAACTAACATAAATTTAACCAAGTAAAAGATTAAATAGCATTGAGATATTTAGGCCCACCACGAATTCCATCGTAATCGCAAACTTTTACGAATCCCTACAAACTGTATCATGAAGTCCGTTCATAATGCAAAGATTTTCCAGTATGATAATAGTTTTTTTTAAGGGGTTCACGATAGAGCTGATTCTCTTCCGAACGCGTCTTATTTAAGTCAGGGGTTATTTTTTGACGCTGGAATTGTCAAATAACAGTATCATCATCATTATCAGGTCCTCTAACCCCGTACGGGGCATAGGGCGTCATCAAAACGTCTCCATCCTTCTCGATCTGCAGCTAGATACCTTAACTGTGGCCACGTCTTTGTCTGGGAGTTAGCTTTCGATCCGATAGCACTGTAGATTTCCATGTTGTTCTTGGTTTTCCAACCCGCCGTGACCCCTGAGTATTCCATTTAAAGGACTGCCTCGCAATATCATCGTTTGGTTTCCTCAGTGTGTGACCAATCCATTGCCATTTGCGCTTTCTGATGTCGATGTCCAAGCTCCTACGCCACAATTCCTGATTAGATATTGTTTGTGACCAGCGAATTTTAAGGATGTGACGCAGACAGCGGTTCACAAAAGCCTGCGATGTTCTTGAGATGGTGGCCGAGCCTTTCCATGTTTCACAAGCATATAATAGCACGGATTTCACATTGGATTCGAAGAATCTCAGTTTAGTGCGTAGGGAGACTGGATTTCCAAATTTGGGACAGAGCACCAAAGGCAACGTGAGCTTTATTTATTCTTCTTTTTACGTCCAGATCCGTACCACCATTTGCTGATACAATACCTCCGAGTTAATTAAATTGTTCGACCTCTTCAACACCCGTGTCATGCAGAATAATACGACGTTGTGTTGGGGGCCCTTTTGCCATAATTTTTATCTTTTTGCTATTTATTTTGAGGCCGCACGATTCTCCTTTCACCCGTAAAGTTTGGCACATCTCGTTCAGCCCACTGATGTTATTTGCCATGAGACATATATCGTCGGCATAGCCTTTCAAACGTTTTCCATTTAATACCTTGCCTCTCAGTTGTACGGACGCTGGCCGTCAGAACATCATCTATCGCCAGCAGAAATAGAATTGGCGATAAAACATCCCCTTGTCTCACACTTTGAAAGAGACGAATAGCTACCCATTATGCAACACGAAACACCTTGCATTGTTGTAGGACTCCTTTATAATGGCAACAATTTTTGGCGGAATTCCTCTTCTAAGAAGTGATCTCCATATACATTCTCGGTTAACTCGGTCAAAGGCCTTCTCAAAATCTACAAACATGAGGTTTAACTGTGTTTGAAATTCTACGACCGACCGCTGCGGAAGCCAGTCTAGTCTCAATTCTAGGCCTTTATCGGTTCGAGGATTAAAGTTGCCATTAGCTTTGTGAAAACGGACAAAACGGTAATACCACGCCAATTGTTGCAGTTCTTGAGATCACCTTTTTTTTGGCATCCTGATCCTTCCACCTGCGAAGTTCATCTTCTATTGATACCAATAGTGTCCCATCCACATTCATTACAGGATGATTGTTGTTGCTTTTTTTCCGACAACTTCTTTGGCTATTTGGTACAATTCTCGGATGTCTCCTCTTCTTGTAGCGCTTTCAGCGAGTCCATCTATCCTCGACCTCCTGTCACGTCTCACACAACGATGGACCATCTTGCGTGCAATCCAATATTCGTTTCGTAATTCAGCCTTTCGTTGAACGTCTGTCTCGGCGTTTATTTGCTGCTTCAACGATTTACGAAGCTCGATTTTTTCCCAGGTGTCTTGGGATATCCAAGAGTCACTAACTCTCGTACGCCTAGGTACAGTTTTGGATCCAGCATCTCGTCAACATCTGAGTCAACACTCACATTTACGACTTATGTTGGTATCACTTAAAGCATTCGTAATGAATTTTGGATTTCTTGCTGCATTCACACATAGACTTCCTCCATCGCTGCTGAATCATGATGTGATTTTCGGTATGAACCCATGCGACTTTGTTGCACGTCTTATGTTTAAATACAGTCCCACCAATTACAAGACGATTTGCGTTACAAAAGTCGACAAGCATGTCAACATTTCCATTTCGAGACCCCAAGCCATTTTTCCCATAACTCGTTCCAGACCGTAATTGTCTGCACCGACTTGAGCGTTGAGGTCTCCCATGACGATTATGATATCGGCTCTCGGAACACTGCTGTAAACCGAGTTAAGATGAGTGTAGAAAGCGGTTTTGTCTTCTTCGGTCGCTTCATTTGTGGGGGCGTAACACTGAACGATTGTGATGTTGTGAATTTTTGAGCGGAACCTTGCAGTCATTATTCTTTCAGATATTGGCGCCCAAGAAATAAGACTGCGCCTATCTACTTCGTTCAACATAATTCCAACACCATGCAGCATTTGGCCACCCTCTCTTTCATCCTCTCCGGAATACAGCATTCTCGTTTGTCCAGTGTCAGATCTGTATTTAGCTCTTCCTCTCCACTTTGTTTCACTAATTCCCATGATACTGATGTTAAGACGAAGCATTTCGCGCTCTAGCTGTTCGTATCTTCCTTCGCCATACAAGGATCGAACGTTCCAAGCTTCGATTTTTGTACGTATACCATAGCCAAAAGTATCCATTATATTTCTTGAAAGACTTCTACTAATTGTTGACGATTCATTTATTATTTAATAACAGTATATTGCTCATCAAAACACTATATACACATATATAGAGTGTTTTTGTTGCCCATGTTCTGCATTTTACTTATATTGTGAATACACTTTGCGAAAGTGAATTTGGGTGTTCCACAATTCGTTGTTGTGAATTGGATTTTCGAACATGCAAATGGATGTTCTGCATTTCGTTTTTTTTTTTACATTTTTGAACGCATTCAAATCACATTTTGTATTTCTGTGAATTGATCTTTGATGGCTTCCTTCTGCTAGGAATCGGAGGGTTGCAGCAAGTTTTTGAATTGAAGGGATCGATGAAGGTATTATAAAAGGTTTTATTTCCCTTAGAATATATAAAAAAACGTCTTTGCCTAATCTAAAATTATAATGAAATCTTAAAGAGAAAATCAAGAATTTACTTTATTTTGAGAACAATTCTACATAATTTTCACACATATGTATATGTACATTGTGTCAGGTAAATCCAATATATTTGATGATTGGGAGATCGGATGATTTTCCCTTTTCAGAAGATATTCATGAGTAAGGGAGTGTGGCCTAAACGCAGACGAACAAAGTTGGTAATTGTTTATTTGTGTATGATAATTTATTCCGTTGATTCGACTTAAATGTACATTTTTCGAAGATTGATCTCACTTTATTTTCGTTATCGAATGTTCATTAAACGTCATTCGTGTTCTTATTTGTCAAACGTTCATATTGTGTGAGAAAAGGTCAAAGCTTATGTAAAAGAAATGTCGCAAAATAAAACAATGTAGGTTCATATGTATATTTCATTTCTTCTATAAAATGACATGAATCAATGCATTTTTGTTCAGCTGCAAGAGAACTATGAAAAGGTAGTCGAACTGATGGAATCGAACCCGAATGTAGCGAGAGGTGTTGGAGAGTTTGGTTCTTCAAAAAAAATCCAAAAGAAATATTGGGACCAATTTATAAAAAGTGAGAACAAAGTGGGGCTCAATGTGCAGCCTTGCCTTACTCCCGACGAGGTCACAAACCAATCTGACAACTCTGCACCATTTCATACAGCCGCTCGCGTTCCTCTATAAAGATTTTCTAGCGCACGTCCAAATTTCATCGATAACCTCGCGTTATATAGCTTGTAGAATAAGGCACCTCTATTTATTGTATCGAATGCCGCTTGAAATTCGATGAAAAATACATATAATTTCTTTTTTGAGCGATAAAGCTTTCTGCAAGATTTCGGAGTATAAAAATATTGTCCATTGTAGAGTAGCCTGCTCTAAAACCTGCTTGAAACTCTTTCAGTATGTTCTGAGATTTAATCTACTTGTTGAGCCTTTTCTGCATCATCGTTGTAAAAATTTTATATGTTGAATTCAAGAAGGAAATGCCCCGATAGTTTGAAGCATCCGAGTATGATCCTTTCTTATGTATTGGGAATATAACAACTTCTTGAAATTCATTCACTACCAAATTACCCTCTATGACTTTATTGAACATCGTTAGAAGTCGATCATTAAGTGCAGAAGTGCCATATTTGTAAAATTCGGCTGGGATACCGTTTGCGCCTGCTGCTTTCCCATCTTTAAGAGTACATAACGCTTGCTCCAATTCTTGTGCAGTAAACTGCGAGTCCAATATTTCATTGGTTATACCAGGTGTTGCATATTGCCAGATAGATGGCATCATTTCTGGGTTGAGGAGTTTCCGAAAGTGTTCGGCTAGCATATTTGCACACAGATTTTTGTGTATTGACGTTTTTTTACCATTTAGCTCCCATGCAAGTTTCCAAAAGGTTGATGCATTCGCTTTTTGCTTTTGCACAGTTTTTTATATGTAGCATTAGCTTCGATGTATATGTTTCTAAATTGACCTTGAGGTGAGTTTCTGAAATTCCTGAGCCATGCGAATGAAATTCTGCGTGCCTTCTGGCATTTTTCGTCAAACCAAGGCTCTACCCTTATTTTGTTTCGTGTAGTACTAATCTGCTGCTGTGGATAAGATGCCTTAACGATTTGATCTAGCAAGCGAGAAAAACAATTTTCGTGACTCTAATAAGGTTAATGTTATCGCTACAATGGTCAGACTTCGCAGCGAGCTTATCAATCTGAACTTTATGCCTCACAGACCTGATCTACCATTAGAATGCAGCATTTGCAAAATGAGAGAAAGAGAATACGTTATTCACTTTTTGGGAAGATGCCCAACTCTGAAAGAAACCAAAAGAAGCGTTCTTGGGAGCGATGTTTTATCTGAAGAGCAAGTCCTGGACGAATTGAATCATATGAACGTTAATAGACTTTATGAATATTGTGTAATTGCGCTCAGATATAGAGCAAGAATAATTAACGAAGATTTTTGATTAAACAAACCTTTAACTGTATCTTATTTGAATTTTTAAATTTTATTGGTTTCCATATAATTCCTTATTTTAAACACATATGTTATTTAAAACGGTTATATCTTTGTAATTAAATTAATTTGTTATGGTTGTCAATCTGGCAGACGGCAAATGTCATGTCATAATGATTTTTGTAAATGTAAAAACGTATCTATTGTTAAATTCAAATGTTGATCCAATAAAATCCAAATTATCTATCTATCAAGAACAATTATTGAACGACGAAATAAAAATATAAATACTACAAATTAACATTGAACGTTCTCCTATTTGGTACCGCGTTTCAAGAACTGACTTAAGACTACTGGAGTTCCATACAAAGAAATCATGAGTTGATCCAGTCCAGTATCTTGAGGCAACATAACGAATACACATTTTATGGCCCCCGCCTTAAAAACTTGCACTAAAAACCAAAAGCTATTTTGGTTGCCTTCTAACTTGTTTAATACGAATACAAAGGCTTCCTTATTCAGTCGAAAATATGATCTGAAACTTAAGGAATTAATTAGAATTACAAAAACTTCCAGTAGGTACGAAATATTTTATCTACTTACAAGTTATTGAGAGTTCCAAGAAATTAGGTTTGTCTCGAATATTCTTCCTCAGTCGAAGCATTCTTACTTTTTTTCTGCAATTTTCGTTTTCTTCAAAAAAAAAAAACAAATCTATGTTACTTACCATTTAGCTTTATTTCGCATTTTTATTAAATATGAAAATTATTAATTAATGAACACACATTTTTTTTTTAAATTTCATGAGCTGACGTTCATTTATGCCTGTTATTTTTTTGTATGAAACACTGAATTTCGAATTCGAATTGTAAAGTTCGGCAACCGTGATATGTCGAATGAGTTAGTTAGCGAAATGAAAATATCTCACTTCGAACGTTCGATTGGCCAACCATAATAGGGGTATAAGACTCGTAATTGCTGGAGAGCTGTTGTATAGGTTCATGATAGCATGGATGACAGAGAGGCTGTCTGTGTAGCGAGTTTTAAAGTTGTTTCTTCATGTCTCTCGTCAAGTGAAGGCAAGCCGGGTTCGGGCAATATTGGTGTAGTTTGAAATTTGATATTTTTAGTTCAAACACAAAATTTTCTATTTGAAAGAAAAGCCTTTATATATCAATATATGTTGGCCCTATTCGCCATTGCCTCAACCTTTTAAGAACCAGATGTGCTCCTACTCTGTCAAATGCTTTCTCAAGCGAGATAATTGAAACATGGGTTTTGGCTGAGATAGCATTTGAGATGTAACTTTCTATAAGCGGCAAAGCATCTTAATATCTACTCTTGGGTTCGCTACTTGAACTTGATTTAAAGATTTGTTTTTAGATCCTGACCTTTTCCAGAATTTTTGAAAAAAGTAATAGGTAATAGTGAGATTGGCCCTATAGCCATCGACTTTTTTTAGTATCTCCTTTTTTGGTTTTGGAAAGGGAATGATTATGACAAATTTCCAATATGTCGGTATGACACTCGTATTAAAGATTATAATATAGAGGTCGATAAGAATGTTTTTGTAAGGGTCGGCAGGTTTTTAAACATTGGATAAGAAAGTCTATCTCTTCCTGGTGTGTTACCTTTCAGTTTTCTAAGATATGATTCTAGTTCGGACGGATAGAGAAATGTGTTTCTCAAGATTGATTACTTGTAATATTGGTAGGCAGAAGGGTTGTGTTGCTGAGACTTTCGTCTTTTTATAGTCTAAAATTGTTTTGGAAATTTGTGTCGCTTGAATAATGAGCTCACGCCAATAAGTAAATAAAATAAATAAATTAGGCGGCGCAAGAGTCCATGAAGAATCAGGGCCTAGTGACTTACAACTCTCAACTATATCTGTGTGCGAGTAGTAATGTTGTCAGAGATGGAAGGGACCTACAGTATATATGCCGAATCCGAACGGCTAATTTGAGAAAGCACTTTTTCATGACAAGAATTACTCTTGGAGGATTTGTCAATTCCTCCCAGTACCCGTGAAAAAAGATAGGTGGCACAGGCAGGGAATCAACCCAAGACCCATTGCATGACAGTCCAACGCAATTACCATCATTACCATAGCCCAGGTCAATGCAAAGTGATAATTGATTTCTGGCGGGGTGTTTAGAAGCCCCGAGTTTGTGTCAATACATTTGATATAACAGTTTCAGGAAAGCATCTTAACATCCTAAAACAACTCTTACAAAATGCCTTGGACAGACTAATACTTTGGGCTATCGTTGTGGACTGGGTGTTAACCCACACAAAACTAATCTGGTCTTATTTTCAAGGAGATACAAAATTCCATTTGTCAACCTTCCCTTTATTAAAGGAATCCAAATAAAATTCTCAGACGAGGCTAAATACCTGAGTCTTGTCTTAGATAAAAAACTAAATTGGAAACACAACGTACAGGAAAGAGTCAATAAAGCTACAGTAGCTCTCTTTTCTTGCAAAAAAGGTATTGGTAATAAATGGACTTACAACCCAGAATCACGCATTGGCTATAGATACACATCGGTAATCAGACCGATTTTAATGTACAGCAGTATGGTGGACTGCTTTAGAGAAAGTATAAACAGGGATAAGCTGAATAAAGTCCAACGTTAAGCTTGCCTATGTATAAGCGGATCGCTTCGCACGACCCCGTCTGCAGCACTGGACACCTTGCTCTACCTTACACCTCTTGACATATTTAGCAAACAAATAGCTGCAAGCTCGGCTATTTGCCTCAATGCTTCGTCGCAATGGACTTACGTTACAACAACATTGCCCACTCCGTAATTATCTTCGGAATTTAGAATCAATTCCAAAGCACACAGACTACACCATCCCCCAACTGCAATTTCCATTATTAAAATTTTTGGCAAAATCACTCCAAGGTATTTGAAATCTTTGTCAATCTATATTTTTACCATTGTAGTTCCATTTTTCATTAAGGCAGTTTCTACCTTCTACGATCTTGGACTTTTCCATGTTTACTATTAGGTTCCATATTTTACAGTACTCAAAAATCCGGTTTATCAGATGCTGTAGTGATTCTGGAGATGACGCGAGAACCATAATATCATCCGCAAACAAGAGTGCTTTTATTAATTCTCCCGCGTGTTTGATACAGGCACGTAAGAAATCGACTAAGTCTTCGATAAATATAGAGGGAATAGGTTTGGCCTCATCGTACAACCTTGTCTAACACCTGATTCAGTTCGAAACCAATCCGACCATTCTGTACCCTTCCAAACTGCTGCATTAGTATCCATATACAGGCTTCGTATAGGACTCTTAGCAAAGAGCTTATACAAAAGAGCTTGGGTATTCACCGTGTCAAATGCAGACTTAAAATCCACGAAAAACGCGTATAACTTCTTCCTTCGCAATGCTTTTCAGAACAAAGATATTATCGATTGTTGAGTAACCGGATCTTAAGCCTGAATGAGATTCTTTTATCAGCTTATTTTCTTCAATCGATTTATTGAGCAGTGTTGCAGAACAGCTGTAATTATTTTATAACACGAATTTAAAAATAATATTCCTCGATAGTTCGACATCTCAGACCAGCTTCCTTTTTTGTGGATCGGAAAAATGATTGATTCCCTAAATTCTTAAGGAATCATACCTGTTTCCAACAACTCGTTGTAAACTGGAGTAAGCTTACCTATTAACTCAACGGTTCCATGCTTTAAAAATTCCGCTGGTATCCCATTGAAGCCGCTTTTCCATCCTTCATTTTGTTCATTGCTACATCTACTTCTTCGTTGGTTATATCTGTGTCCAAAACTTCATTATAAATACTCGAATGTTCAAAATGAAAGTTGTTTCCTTCATGAATTGGATTTTAAAATAGTCTGCCAAAAGCAAGAGCCTCAACTTTGGATTTTAAAGGTTTAACCATTCAAATTGTTCACCAACTTCCAAAAGTCCTTCGAGTTCATACAATTTTATAACCGCCTAGCTTCTGTTTCAATGTATGTAGTTTTCTTTTGGAAACAAAAGGTCTTGTAATAGGTTTGGCTTGAAGATATTCTCTTTTAAAGTGCTCATGGCTTGAGCGACGATAAGCTCTTAACCGTCCAAATTATAATTCTCTGGCCTTTTACACTCTAGATCAAACCAGGGTGCTATAAAGCTATCTTGTGCTTTTTTAATACTGCACAACGTTCTCGTATATGATTTCATGACCTCTTCTAACTGACTCAGGTTATATTACTAATAACTCTGGAGGGAAGTGTTAAGATTTATTTGGTATTGAATTTTTCGATTCCACCTAAGTTTTGGTATGAGTCCCATAGGGTTTGAGTCCTCAGTTGCCATTGAAAGTCCACAAGTCACAACTAATGGAAAGTGATCCGAAAAGGGCACATTTTTAACTTACGGCGTCTGAACCTGCCCTATTATTCGGTCGTTCAAATTACCACTAATAAGGCTTTAATCAATTATCGAACTACCCTGATACCACTTCAATTCATAATTAATAAACTTGAGTTCAAAGATATTTACAAAGTTTCATTAAGCAAAAAGTAGGAAGGAAACATTTTTTGGACTCGCTAGTTTTTCATAGGATAATTGTTTAGGGCTGTACAGACTTTTATAGTCATACTTTTTTTTTAAATACGTTTTATTTTTTAATATTTTGTCCTCATATAATGTACCCAAACATTTTATCGAAAGACAAACAAAAACAATTTAATCAACAGAAATTGAGGCTTCATGATGATTCATACAAAAATGTGATAAAGCTGTAACGCCACATAAACCTTTGATTGTCTTATAAGCAATTTGATACTTAAAATAACAAAATATGATTCTACCTCCAATTTCAAACCTACTGAGGGAGCTTTTACCAACAGAACTCCAAATACCTACCATTTCGTAAGAATCGTAAGAAATGTAATAGGTATATACTTTGGTACATTGGCGCAGCAAAACATTTGCCAAGTTCAGAATACTCAGGGCCTCGTGTTTCAGGGGCCTCTGACCCATCTCAACATATTTTTAGTAAATATTTTACTTAAATAATTTGAGTACAACTTACATAAAGTGGGAATGGGCAGGTTCAGACGACATAAGGGATTGAAATTTAGGCAAGTTTCTAGTATTTGATTGGCCAGCTGCCAAAAAATTACCTTCCAATTAAGGAAACTTTATTGGAAAGTTGACTAGAAAGTTAGTCAAGAAAAAGTCCACTTCTATCAAAATGACAGTTGATCATGTTTTTTCATTCAACTGAAAGCTGAACTTTATTACTCTATGATTTATTTATTGTCTGCACAACTTCATTTAATGGTTTTTGTAAAAAAGGTTTCTTGTAAGTTGGGAAAAGAAATACAAATTGTGATGGACTTGTACCTTGCCTGAGGAGTGTTTCGTAGACAATAATGATTTTGGCACTTTTTGTACCATGAGCTTAAAGTAGAGGTTTGCCAAGTAATGTTCTGAATTTGAAATTCATGACACTTGAAAAACTAACTAGTTGCCTTGGTCTAAATATACGTTCAAAGAATGAGGTTGACTGCAAATAAAGTAACTTATGTCACCTGAACCTCCTGAAATCATACAGACAATAAATAATTCATGGAGTAATAAAGTTCAGCTTGAAGTTGAATTAAAAAACATCATCAATTGTCATTGTGACATAAGTTTACTTGACTTGATAGTTTGGGAGATGTTTTCTTGACTAGCTTTCCAGTCAACTTTCCATTAAAGTTGCCCTAATTGGAAGGCAATTTTTTGGCAGCTGGCCAATCAGATACTAAAAACTTGCCTTACTTTCAAGTCCCTTGGACGATTTTTCTTGACTAACTTTCCAGTCAACTTTCCATTAAAGTTGCCCTAATTGGAAGGCAAATTTTTGGCAGCTGGCCAATCAGATACTAGAAACTTGCCTTACTTTCAAGTCCCTTGGACGATTTTTCTTGACTAACTTTCCAGTCAACTTTCCATTAAAGTTGCCCTAATTGAAAGGCAATTTTTTGGCAGCTGGCCAATCAGATACTAGAAACTTGCCTTACTTTCAATTCCCTTGGACGATTTTTCTTGACTAACTTTCCAGTCAACTTTCCATTAAAGTTGCCCTAATTGGAAGGCAATTTTTTGGCAGCTGGCCAATTTCTTAAGATGGCCCTCCAATTTGAACTTTTTCCCTACAAATACGTTTCTGTTCATCTATTAACAAATATTTATTCACTCTTGAAATAAATGTTTCAAAAGATAAAACATTTTAAGTCGTCCATCAGTCTTAGTCAAGACAACACACACGAGATAACATCTTTCCAGCTGATCTATGAATACATAAAAATTAATCATTAGACTTCTTAAGAACAATAAAATATTGAACTAAATCTTTGCTGCGGAACAAAGAATAAAACATAATCGCTGGTTTTCAATTCGTCCCAAAAACTTGCACCAATAAATAAATTGGCTATTGAATTTATGGTATACCAAAGATCTTCGAGTGGTTATAAAATTAAATAAAATGGCAATAGACTTTTTAATTTTTTGTTTAATTTTAATATCGTTTACAATCAATCTTTTGGCATTAAGTTCATTCTGTATGACACCCGGCTTACGAACAACAGCGGGTCGGTTTGTTATTAATTTATTAATTATTAATTTAGCCGGTTGTTGTATATTGGCATCCACATTAATTTATATTGGGAATATGACATCCATAGACTTAGAACACACACAAATTAGTGATTGTAATTTAAATATCCATCATGATACTAAATCTGACCATCCAAATGGAAGGCGAATGGTTCAGGAGAATGGGATTCTTGATAACATCGAACAGTTGGCAGACATCTTTGAGAAAGATTCAGAGTTCGAAAGGGATGAACAAAAAGAGGTATATGATCGTATCGCAGTGATGGATCCAATTGTTGAAACCAGCGATGATGCCAAGAGAATCGAATATAATCATTTCATGAGGATTTGGTCAATCGATTTGACAGCAGCATTAGGAGGATTATCGGTGCTTGTTGTAGTTGGAGATACTTGGATGGCAGTGAGAGATCCACTACGATATCACGGTCGAATATCGAGGGAGAAGGCATGGATCTTGATTGTATTAAATTGGACACTTGGTATTGTATTTGGAGTGATGTCAGCTTATTGGCAGTTTGATTCTGAAGTTATTGGAAAGATCAGAGATAGCCTTCCTGAGCCGATCCAAGTTCTTAACCTAACTTTGAATATAATCCTCAACGAAACATTTGGTTATGTTTATTTTGTAGTGGTAATCCTGCTACCATTTGGATCTGTTTGTGGAATGTATTGGAGAATTTTCTCCGAAGCTAGGGAAAACAGCCAGAGAATGTGTGCAATTCAATTAACCAAGCCTCTATTGAAGGGACCTTCCCAAGATCTTCTGGAATCCGATGATCTTCAATCTCTTCAACCCATTTACTCAACTCCATACACACAGAAATGCAACCTGGGTCATTGGAATTTCTTGACTGGATTTGAATCTGCAACTAATCTTCGTTATATTGCTTATCAGGCTCTTCAAATTCGCAACATCCATTCCTCAATGAAGTCCAATGAGTGCTGCTATATGACATCGATAAGCCAACGACTTTTACATGCGTCAACATTTTTGAAGCAGCGCCAAGAGTCAAGAGCTGCTCGCATAAGTATATTCGTTGTTATAATGTTCTTTATGTCGTATCTACCATACGGCTTCCTGGCATTACTCCAAGGCAGGCAGATGATAATAAATTTTCCTTATTCAACTCAGTTAGCCATACTACTGATACTGCAAGCAAATCTCATCTCACCGTTCATTTTTGCTTTCAGATATAAGCGTGTTCGTCATGGATTATCCCGGCTCTTTGGTTTCGATACCTCTTCGAACAAAAAGTATCGTCGAAAGCGTACATTTAAATTTCTACGATTCATCACCAAAGTTAGTATTAGTTTTAAGCAAAATAGTGGTAAATTATCTACATCTACATATTCAATAAATTCATATCTAAGACCAGTGTTTAAAAATTCACGTGAAAGCTTACGAAATACAAAATATGATATGAACAGTGTTGCCATATATCTCACGAATTCGGCGTCCATTCAAAGTGGAACAATGTTTGGAAATATTGGTGTTTTTAATGCAGTTGTGGATATCCAAAACGAATAATATGATGATATTGCAAATTAGCAACTATCTTGAACTAATAGAAGTTAATATTATCTTATAAAAATACAAAAAATGACGAACGTGCATGATGCAATTCGTAAGCCGACTTTAACCACACATTATTGCGTATGTACATTATTAATTATGTATTCTGACTTATTCAGAATTTTCAACTGGTTTTCGGTAGGTACTGGAATATTTATTGTTTTTGTAGTTTTATTAAAACGGCAATCCTCTGGATGTGGAAGTTGCCCTATTGCGAATTTCATTGGGCAGGTTCAGACGACATAAGGGACTTGAAAGTTAGGCAAGTTTCTAGTATCTGATTGGCCAGCTGCCAAAAAATTACCTTCCAATTAAGTTAACTTCAATGGAAATTTGACTGGAAAGTTAGTCAAGAAAAATCTCCCTAACTATTAAGTCAAGTCTACTTAAATCAAAATGACAGTTGATCATTATTTTTCATTCAACTGAAAGCTGAACTATATTATTCTATAATTTTTTGTATTTATTTTCTGCACAACTTTATTTTATGGTTTCTGTAAAAGGGTTCCTTGTCAATATGGAAAGGAAATAAGTAATATTTCTTTGTAATACAAATTTTCAAATCGTGATGGACTTGTAGCTTGCCTGAGGAGTGTTTTGTATAAAATAACAATTTTGGTACTCTTGTACTATGAACTTAAAGTAGAGGTTTGCGAAGTAAAGTTCTGAACTTGACTGCAAATGAAGTGCCTAATGTTGCTTGAACCTGCCCATTGCAATCGGAAACATTTACGAATCCCAAAATTGCATGAGATTGTCAAACAAGTTCGCAGTGGAAAGTCTTCATTTATTGATATGTTTTTTCGCAATTCGTAAAAGCTTTTGATTACGATGGAATTCGTGATTGGCAATATCTTTATTCAAAAACGTTAAAAACATTAATTGCGATCAATTTTAAATTATATATATTCAAAAAACAAAGTCTTAATTTTGACGTAAAAACCATGTTTCGGCATATTACCATTAAAAAATCGTGTAACTTGTAACGACAGTTCCAACACAAATATTTCCCTTCCAAAAAGAACAAATTAAAAAATTAACATAAGAGTACGTTAAACTTTTCATAATATTAAAATCTAGTTTTTAATTATTTTTGTTTTGACGAATAAAATTATTTAATAAATTCATTCGAAATAAAAGATTCAAAATAAACACATCATTTTGTTAATAACAAATTTGGTTTTTAATTAAAGAGCCTGTAGTACATAGCTTGTGGATTGAATATACATATCATAGGATAACATTTTGTCAAATGATTGTTATCTTTTTTCGCTAAAGTTTCAAGGAGGAGCTAACAGATTAATTTGGTTAAAAATGAGTAATCTATTCATCTATGTAATGTGTTGCCTTATCGAAAAGATACATTTTGATTTTGGGAATAGGCAAACTGGGTGACCTGTCAACTATTTGAGTGATTCATGTATTTGCGATAGGGTTGGTCGTGTGGGTGGTGGTGTGGCGATTTTTACTCGCAGTGGCTTGAGCTGCAAGATAATTCGAAAGTCTCAGCCAGGAAGTGGTGTCGAATATTTATTTGTCGAGTTAAAATGTAACGACAACAAAATTTTGCTAGGTTCAGTTTATCGTCCAAATCGCAATATCGATTTAACACCGTTGTTCGCAATATTAGATGAGTTATCTTTTGTGTCACCTTTTATCATTGTTGCGGGAGATTTTAATCATAATGTTCTAAGTAGCTCTGATCTTGTAGATAGAATGAGATCTTTTAATCTATTTCCTACTAATGTTTCAACCCCAACTCACTTTACCAGGGAGAGTAGTACATTAATCGATATGTTTTTTGTAAGTCATTTACAAAAAGTTCTTCTTTATGACCAAATTTCCAATCCCGGTTTCTCTCATCATGATCTAATTTATCTTACTTTTCAATGTTCACCCCTGATATCTTCATCTACCTTCACCTTTCGTGATTTTAAAAATGTCAACAGACAGCAGTTGGAAGCTGATTTGAATTCACTTGATTTTCATCAAATATATCTTATGCCATCTGTCGATGACCAGGTTTCATTTTTACAAAATAATATAAACCAACTCTATAACTTACATGTTCCTCTAGTTACAAGGCAATCTCGTTTTAAAGCTCATCCTTGGTTTAATAACCATATTAGGTCGCTTGTAACAGAACGTAATCGTGCATATAAGCGCTGGAAAACTTTCAGGATTGACGAATTGCATAGTGAATACAAATCTTTGAGAAATAGAGTAGTCTTTTTAATTCGTGAAGCTAAACAACGATTTTATGCTCCAAAGCTTGACCCTTCTCTAGCTAAGCAAAACCTATGGAAGAATCTGAGAGAGATAGGTGTAGGTAAAACAATTAACAACAAAATCGTATCTATCGATTGTGATGAGCTTAACAAAAATTTTGTTACTCTCAATTCCTCTTTTTCTGAATCCCAAATTATTGAAACACAATCACAAGAAGATATTTTAAATGGTCATCTGTCTACAGGTGGTTTCTGCTTCTCACCTGTTAATGAGGTTGATGTTTTAGAAAGTGTTCTTTCTGTAAGATCCAACTCTGTTGGAATTGATGGTATCCATCCGGTGTTTTTAAAAGCTATACTGCCTTCTGTTCTCAAATACATTACTTATGCATTCAATACTATTTTTATGACAAGCACTTTCCCCTCTGCTTGGAAGCAAGCCAAGGTTATTCCTATACCTAAAAATCGTGATGCAGATGATTTTCGACCCATAGCCATATTACCATTTCTTTCTAAAGTTTTAGAAAGACTAATGAATCATCAAATCCGCACTTTTATAAACAGAAATAAATTGCTATGTATCAACCAATCAGGTTTCAGGCCTAAACATAGTTGTACTACTGCGTTAATTGACGTAACAGAAAATATAAGAAGTGTTTTGGATGATGGAAAAATAACTGTACTTACACTTTTGGATTTCTCTAAGGCTTTTGATACCGTCAATTGCCATATACTTTGTAAAAAGCTTAAGGATCAATTTCATTTCTCAAATCCTTCAGTAAAACTGATTCTTTCCTACTTGACCAGTAGATCTCAAGCAGTTTTTGCAAACAACTCTATGTCAGGTTTTCTTCCTCTGCAGAGAGGTGTCCCTCAGGGCTCTATTTTGGGCCCTTTGCTGTTCTCCATGTATATCAATGATCTACCATCTTGCCCATTGAGTTCATCTGTACACATGTATGCAGATGATGTTCAATTGTATAATAGTTTTCCACTTGGTATGCTCGAGAACGGTGTGCATGAAGTTAATGAGGATTTGAAAGAAATCGTTATCTGGTCCCGTAAAAATGATCTTTGTTTGAATCCTAAGAAATCAAAGTGCTTAGTAATTTCCAGGACTGTAATTGACACTTCATATTTCCCTGACATCTATTTAAATAATACAGTTATTGAATTTGTTGATACTGCGAAAAACCTTGGTCTCACGTTTAATAAAACGCTCAGTTGGAATAACCATATTAGAATTTCGATAGGGAAAGTTTATGGAAGTCTTCGAATGCTTTGGGCATCTCATCATATAACCCCATTAAAAACCCGACTAATATTGGCTAAAACCCTGATAATACCACAAATGCTTTACTGTTGTGAGATTTTTAGCAATTGTGATTATGAACACAAACGGAAACTTAATGTTGCCTACAATAGTACTGCGCGTTATGTTTTTGGTTTAAGAAGATATGATCACATCTCTAATTTCTCTAAATCAATTTATGGTATTACCCTAAATAATTTATTTAAACTTAGAACACTAACCTTATTTCACAATATTCTGCAAACCCATCAGCCGGAATACCTTTACAATAAAATTAACCATACACGATCTGTAAGATCTTGCAATCTCATACCAATACGCTGCTCATTTTTAGTATCTGAACGCCAATTTTATGTGTATGCCACTCGATTATGGAATTCCCTCCCTCAATCTTTAAAAATAATAAGCAGCTCGACCCTGTTTTGTAGGATGCTCAAAGAATTTTTCTCCTAATTATCTTGTGGATGTTGATGGTGATGATGACAATCAAATATATTTTTTCTTTTGTTTTGAATAAAATTTTCTTTTTAAGGTAACTTATTTTTGTTTATATAAATAAATTTCGTTTATATATTTTTTTTTTGTAATTTTTAAAATTTTCAATTTATATTTAACATTAAGTGAGCGAATGAATTAGCTTTTTCAATTTTCTATTGTATCTTAAAACCACATTAGAAAAGCACAA
This sequence comes from Eupeodes corollae, assembly GCF_945859685.1. NCBI lineage: Eukaryota > Metazoa > Arthropoda > Insecta > Diptera > Syrphidae > Eupeodes > Eupeodes corollae. Next base: position 161,315,173 of record NC_079147.1, read on the forward strand.
TTAATGTACAAATAGTATTATTATACTGATGTTTTACTCTAATTTATAAGGTATTGTATCTTACTGAGTAAATTTATGCAAATAAAATAAATGAAAATGAAATGAAATGAAACAAAGGTATGATAATACGCACATTATGTACCTAAAAATGTACCTACTTTTATTTTTGTATAAAAACATAAATATTTGTTTTCTATTTTTATTCAGTAAACAGCTTATGAAAACTTTCTCATACTATATCATAATTATATTTATAACTAGAAAACCCGGCGAACTCCGTTTCGCCATCAGATGGCTTCGTTTTTTGTAACATTTCGTTTGAGGATTAAAAAATGAAGAAAAATTATTTGTTTGTTTTTATTAGTCTCTGGTTTTTTTTTTTTTTTATAGTAAGCGCACAATCAAGGGGATATATTACCCTTATTATGTAGACACAGTGTGAGCACTAGAAAAGGGAGAGAGGGGTTGAAAGGAGATGTCGGTGCACATTGGTTTTGAATTCCTGAATATTGCAATAGCTGGGAAAGACAGAGTGTGGTAAGGCATTCCACATTCGCATAGTACGGCTAAAGAACGAATCTCTATACTTGACAGTACGACCGAAGATGGGCTCGAGGGTATATTGATGAGCATTCCTAGAAGCGCGAGTATTACGGTTGAACTGTTTAAGGGGAGGAATGCAGCTGGCTATTTCTCTAGAGCATAAACCATTAAAATAACGGCATTGCGTTTTCGAAGCATTAAATTCCACGCGGTTTCTTATTCCCCATTGTACAATGCTGTTTAGGTCGGAATTTAATGAGCTTATCATATTTTGTCGTTGCAGTCTCACATCCGAAGAAGAGGGGTGTGAATCTGAAAACGAATATAAAAAGCTAAGAGTACTATCGTCAGCGAAACAATGTATTGGATTAGATGTTGCAGACAGGAGATCATTAATAAAAATGAGAAAGAGTGTTGGAGATAGAATAGAGCCCTGGGGCACACCAGCATTTATTTTGTGATTTTCAGACTTGAATCCATCCAATACAACTTGTATTGAACGATTCGAAAGGTAATTACTAATCCAATGAAGGAGGGATTCATGCAAACCGAAAGCACGCATTTTCGATAAGAGAGCCTGATGCAAAACCCTATCAAATGCTTTTGAAATATGTAGTGCAATTATCTTACTTTCTCCAAAGCTATGTAAAGATTTGTTCCACTGTTCGGTGAGATGAACCATGAGATCACCAGTGGACCTATTGCTACGAAAGCCGTATTGTCGGTCATTAAGAAGCTTCCGTTCTTCAAGATATTTCTTGAGCTGATAATTAATCAGCGTTTCCATGACCTTGGAAAGAAGGGACGTAAGTGCAATCGGTCGATAATTAGACGGTGAGGAAGATTCGCCTTTTTTGGGAATAGGCTGGACAAATGCGGTTTTCCATCCGCTCGGAACGAGACCTGAGGAGTAGGACAGATGAAAAAGCTTACGCAGTGGTTTTGCCAGCGATGAAGAACACCTCTTCAGAACAATAGCGGGGATACCATCTGGACCAGCAGATTTGTGTATGTTAAGATCTTTAAGGACCCTCGCTACGGTACGAGTGCGAAAAAAGATTTGCCCCATAGAATCATTAACTCGCTCAAGTACAGGCGGAGTCATAACACTCATTGGCAGAGTTGAATTGGCGGCGAACTGCCTAGCAAAGAGATTTGATTTCTCTAAGGAGCTAACAAATGGAGTGTCATTCACAACGAGCGTAGGAACCGAGGAAGAGGAAGAATTCCTCATATTTTTTACAAATGACCAAAATTTTTTACTGCCTTTGGGACATTGCAGTATTTTTTGCCGTAATTTTTGGTCATGTAAAAATTTGGTCCGTCGAATATGGGCGTTGCAGGCCTTCCTGGCTTGCTTGAACTTATTCCGGTTTTCCTCAGTTGGATTGGCTTTAAAACAACGGAAACTTACCTTCTTAACCCTAATAACCTCTTTACAGCTAGCATCGAACCATGCGTTTTCCTTAGGTCTGATGCTTTTAACCCTATTCGGGATAAAAGTTCTCATTCCCAGGAGAATCAAACTTATGATCATATCAGCGCTGGCGTCAACGTCACTATCGAGGAAGCATAGTGACCAGTTAAAGATCCTGATGTAATTATTGAGACCGTCCCAGTTGGCTTTCTCGTATTGCCAAACGGTTCTCTTAGGAGCTCTTTCTTTAACTGGAGAGTTTTTACATGAGAAATTTGCTGATATGACACAATGGTCAGATGTGCCTAGAGGAGATAGGACACTAATAGTGTACTTACCAGGGTCAGAGGTAAGAAACAAGTCAAGAGTGTTTTCTGCTCGACCTACCACGTCCGATATTCGAGTGGGCTCGTTGACCAGCTGAGTCAAGTGGTTTAACTCAGCGAACACTCCTTCTGGTGTTGACTGGCCCGAATGTTGAAGCCATGAAGAATTGTGTACATTGAAATCGCCCGTAACAACGATTTCAGTGCGAGGATAGGACGAAACAATTCTTTGGATGGAATCAGACAAAGCATCAAATTCACGAGAAGTTGATACTCTGTCTAGATTTGGGCTTCGATAAAGGAAGCAATAGTGAATGATTTGCTTATTCACGGAAAATTTAAACCACATAAAATTGAAAAAAGAATTTGTGCAGGGACCATATTGTGGCAAAAACTGATAAGCAACATCATTCCTAATGTAAATGGCGAGACCATGGTGGGAAAAGAATAATGGCACCAAGTTATACTCTTGAATAAAGAATTCAGTGGGATCGGAATCCTCACCCACTTGGGTTTCACTTAGTGCCAATACAGCTGGCCTGTTTAAAGCAGTATGGGAGTACACAGAAAGAAAATTCGATCTAAGCCCACGAATATTACAATAATCTACCCTGAAATTTCCAGCCATTGCAAATAAAAGAAACACAAAAACCACAGAATGCTATTCGATACACGCCACTACTAGTGTTATGCCTTAGTAGTGACAAGAATCGAATCCGGCCCTGTTAGTTCAAAACAGTAAAATTTCTGTTGTCAACAATCTGGCTGTTTTACAAACAGGATATAATTTATTTATTTATACACATAACAAAGAAAGATGTTGTATCAACAACGCAACGTTTGAAATCGGAATAAGAAAATTTGTGACAACTAATTTTCTCATAATATTATAAATAAATAAATTGGGTGGCGCAACAGTCCGTTGTGAACCGGGGCCTAGTGACTTACAACTCTCAACCATTCCTGCCTGTGTGCGAGTACTGTTGTCAGGAATGGAAGGGACCTACAATTTTGGGCCGAATCCGAACGGCGAATTGGAGAAAGCACTTTTTCATGACAAGAATTACTTTTGAAGGATTTGGCAATTCCTCGCAAGAGGCAGTACCCGCGAAATTAATTTTTTTAAATTAAGGTGGCACAGGCAGGGATTGAACCCAAGACCCCTTGCATGACAGTCCAACGTACTTTTTTTTCTTTTTTTTAAATTCATTTTTATTAGTTCATTCTTAAACCTATCTTCAAGCTAGACAAAAATTCATAAAACTAGCCTAATTATCCATAACTTACAACTAACTTAATGGTCCCATACGGACACTCTAAGTTAAACTATAACACTAACTACTAATGCCTTTCGGCCCTAAGATCTATTTTACTTCAATTTATATTTTATTTAGTTCTGTATTTATTAGAAAATTTTGAAAAAAACTAATATCAAGATCCTTTTTTTTATTTTTACTTAAAATAAAGTCCTTTATATAAAACTTAAAACTAACTTAAACTACCAATAAACTACTTATAACTAGAACAAACACATCAGCAAATCTAACTATCTAACATTTTTGTTTTTCATATTTTGTTGTTTTTTTTTGTATTTTTTTCTATTTCTTTCTGTGCCCCCGTGCTTATTCTACTTAAAACTAAACCCTAAAACTATAAAACAAGTATGTAAGCCGGCCAAGGCTTAAAACCCCATCCCGAACTGGTTCTCCTGCTTCACCCTATCAGTTCGGTCCGGTTTGGCCACAGCCCTACCGAACCGAAGGAGCCCTGCTCCGCCTTGTGCCATGACGTCCCGATTGTACAGGAGTCGCCTATCCACGGTTCTTCGTCTGACGTGGTAGATTAACGGAACTGCCAATCTATCCTGTATCAGACCGCATTTGTCTAAAAAGAGGAATGCCTCTGGTGGAATGAAGCCGGTCAAGCGTGCACTTTCAAAATACTCGTCGTTCGGATAGAACGCCCCGAAAATTAAATTGTTGGTCGAAGACATAGCTCTTGCAATGTGACCTCGAACGAGTTTTATCACGAAATTGTCAATTCTGTTGATTCGAGCCCCATTATATAGGACCTCGTTGGAATAGTAATGCACATAAGAAGATTCTACTGTTCGATATAAGCCGGTACAGCGTCGTAAACACTGCCGATCGAACACCCGAAACTTCTCCATCTGGGAAGGGACAACGTTGAACCACACAGGACAACCATAAACGATCATTGGCCGCATGAGGGCCATGTAGCAAATTACCTTCACTCTGGGGTCAAGCCGACTGCTAAAAAACAGGCGTTTCGTCAGAGCGAAGGCTCCTCTGGCCCTGATCAGAGCAGCATTTATATGTCTGTCGAAATATAATGCATGATCTAACCAAATACCGAGGTACCTTACTATACTTTTGCTCGCTAATGGCTGCCCGTGAAGATCAACGATGACCATCTTGAGCCAATTCTTACGCGTATCCCTCGTGGCCCTAGCCAACGGAGTCCGGAGCAGAATTGTCTCTGACTTCTGGACATTTCAGTTTCCAGTCGTCTCAATATCGCTGAATCTTGTCGAAATCACGCTGCAAGAGAATTCTAATAACCTCAACCTTTCGGGCCGTTCTGTACGCAATTAGATCGTCGGCGTACGCAATTGCCTTTGTTAGACTACCTATCAGATCGCTGGTGTAAATGCTGAAGAGAATCGGTGAACTCACCGCTCCCTGTTGAAGACCATTTTTAATTGAGAATTTGGTGGTAGAAGTTACATTGCCACTTTTGACAACAAACTTTCTACCGTTAAGCATATCATAAAGTATATACAACAATGGCTTGCTAATGCCAAGCCTGCTCAGTTTTAGGTAAAGACCCTCTAACTATACGGTGTCAAAGGCCTTTTCCAAATCAACCAGAATAGCACCTGTGCATTGTTGTTTTGATTTATTCCATTGGATATCAGAAACAAGTTTAGACGCACAATTAATTGTGTCATGACCCGCCTTGAACCCGAACTGTTCATCCGGAATTATATTGCTGTCCGCAGCCCACTTAGTCAGAGCCCTATTGATGATCTTTTTGAAAACTTTGCTGATTCTCGGAAGAAGACTTATCAACCGAAGAAGCTTGAAAACGTGTTGAATCAAGGGATTTTGTAAGAACGTTTGCAAATTGATCCTTTGTTCCAATAGACTTGATTTCAATCAGTCCATTTCAAATGCCATCTCGAATAAAGTGGTGTTTTATATCTATATGTTTAGACAGTTTGCTCTCTAAATTTGTAACCATTCCAATACATCCTTTATTGTCTTCGTAAATTATTGCAGGTCCCATGTTAATTTGTTTAAGGTCTTGTAATATGCATCGGAGCCAAATGGCTTCAGATGTAGCAGCACTAAGGGCCATATACTCTGCTTCACTTGAAGAAGTCGCAACAGTAGTTTGCTTTTTGCTAGACCATGACACAGTACATCCATGAACTTTAAACGTATATCCAGATACTGATTATCTGTCAATTACATCATCAGCATAGGTATTCAATCAAAGGATTAGGACTACTTACTTCGAAAACAAGTTTTTCTCACAATCCGTTTGAGAGCTTGCCAATGAATTTCTGATGGATTTTGTTGGTATCTTACCATGTATCTAACTGGAAAACATATATCCGGTCTAACGCACATCATAATATACATACATTAAGCTTCCAAGCAATTCTCTGCAGGGCTTGTCAAGTGTAATTTCAGTTATTGTCTTTTTAAGTTGTAGTCCTTTTTCCATTGGGGTTCTAGTAGGATTACATTCTTCCATTCAAAACTTGCTCAAAAACTTTTTCAATGCTGGATACTTGCGATAAATGTATTTCGTTTTCATAAACATCAATCTTAATTGCAAGAAAATATTTAAGATTTCCGTAGTCTGACATCTTGAATGTCTTTTAAAAAATTGTCTTTAATTGCTCTATTTGTCTTAAGCTTTTTCCAGCAATGAGTAAATCCTCAACATACAGAATAAGTATGTTGATGTCATCTTCTTCTTATCCCATCTTGGTGTAGAAACAATAGTCGTGATTGGATCTTTTAAATCCCAATTGAAGAAGAAAATCGTTAAACTTTTTGTTCCAACGTCGGGGTGCTTGCTTTAAGCCGTAGATTGATTTGAGTAAGCGACAAACATTTCCATCTGTTTCGGAAACCCCTTCTGGAACAGCCATGTAAAGTTCTTTCTTCAACTCACCATGTAAAAATGCAATCTTTACATCTAATTGGTGGAATATCAGGTTTTTGTACAGTCCAACAGCTAACACAATTCGTATGGTTGTCAATTTCGAAACTGGTGAGTAGGTTTCGTCATAATCAATTCCAGCCTTTTGTAAATATCGCTTCACTACGAGTCTGGCCTTATATCTTGTCGGCTCACCATTCTCGTTAAATTTGATTTGGAAGATCCACTTCGGTTTCAAAATCTTCGCATTCTTCGGTTTTCTGACCACTTGCCAAACTTTGTTTTCGTTCATTGAAGAGTGTACGACTTCAATAGCCTTATACCTTTTTGCAGCATCCGAGCAGAAATTGATTTCACGAAAAGAATTCGGAATACTTGGAGGTGGTCAGTCGGCGCTCCCGTTCACGCACCCTACAGTAAGGTTTTTAAGGTTTAAGGTTTAAAAATTCATTTATTTCTTATAATAAGTTTAGATACATCAAGTTCAATAAGACTAAAATGTAAATAAAAAATGTTGAAATAAGTAGTGGCATTATTGTTAGAAAATAAAACAGTATTAAATGCCACTTCGATAATTAACAAAAAATCAAATAAATAAATAAATTGGGTCTGGTGACCCTTAATTTTAAACTTCAAGTATAAATATAAATATGTACAATTGGAAAATAAATCAAAGAGAATCACAATTAAAAAAATAATAAAGCAAAGTCCAGAAAATATTAATTAAGGAATTACAAAAAGAACGACCAGATACAAAAATTTCAACAAATTAGAAAACCAATTCCCAAAAATTCACCAGAAATTAAAAGGAAAATACAAAAACACATTAAGTTTATGAAAACATAATTTTTTCCAAATCACCGAAATCAGATTCAAACAACCAACTATTAAGATGTTTCATGAAAAGATTTGGTAAAATAAGTGACCTTAACATACAAGGTAGTTTATTAAATAATCTAGAAGAAGCAACAGTATAAAAATTTCGAAAAGTAGTAGTCCGGAAGTTAGGAATAGATACAAGATATTGCAAGTTGTTTCGTAGGTTATGACTGTCTAAAATTCTAAAATTTAGATTTCCTGAGCGCAAAAAAATGTTTTTAGGACTTTGAAACAATAGAGGTGACGAATTGGAAGAATTTTAGTCTCACAAATAATGGAAAACTGTGATGCAGTCGTCGTTTTCTGCTTATTATTCTAATAACATACTTTTGGAGAGTAAGAATTGGTTTAACCTTGCAAAAGTGCGTTCCGCCCCAACAGGCAATTCCATATTGTAGTTTAGAGTGGAAAATCCCATAATAAATTTTTTTAAGAAGGTCGGGTGAGCAAACTTTTTGGAGAAAGAAGAAGTGCCTGAGTGTAGTACGAAAATGTTTTTGTAAATTCTCAGTTTGATTACTAAAGGTCATCTTTGAGTCTATTAGCAGTCCTAGATATTGAAAAACATCCACTTTTTCAATTTGAAAACAAAGATCACTACAAAATAGGTGGTCACAGTAAGTGATCGTGCTTGTTTCAGAAGAGCAAGAGCAATTATGTAGTTTAAACTTTTTGCACTCAGGCTCATGAAAAAAGATTTCCGGTTAAAAAACATTCTGAGAAGAAAGGCTGAAGAACATAATTTTCGTCTTAGAGCTTATTAATAATTTATGTTCAGCAAACCACGACCTAAAAAGATTCAAATCCCAATTTATATCTGCAACAAGATCAAGGGGACTATCAGCACCATAGGCACAAACAACATCATCTGCAAAAGCGGTAATTTTCGACTTGAAAGGTAATTTAAATAAAGAGTTAATGTAAATTAAGAACAATATTGGACCAAGCACAGAGCCTTGTGGTACTCCAATATTAAGAAATTTGAAGCCACTTCTAGTATTTTTAATTTTTACTCGTAATGATCTATTAACAAGGTAGGATCCAAACTAATCTCTCATAAAGCTTCGAATACCAGCATTTTCCAATTTAGTCAACATGATATCATGATCAACCATGTCAAAAGCTGTAGTGATATCGACAAACAAGCCAGCTGAACACTTTTTACTATCTAGGTTAAAGAAAATCTCGGAGCAAAATTTTAGAAGAGCGTCTTCCGTGCATTTACCTTTCTGAAACCCAAATTGCAGGGAACTAAAGAAGTTGTTTTTATTTAAGAAATCAATTAATCTGTTCTTAATACTTTTTTCAAAAATCTTACTTACAGAAGATAGAATTGAAATTGGTCTATAATTTTTCACTTCTTTCGCTGACCCTTTTTTAAAAATAGGAACAATGTCTGCACACTTCAACGCATCCGGAAATTTTCCTGAAAAGATGCTTTGGTTAAATAAATAAGCCAAAACATCAACTAAGTAACAAGCTATAGTTTTAAGCATATTGTTTGAGATACCATCAGCTCCACAAGTCTTCGAATTTTTGAGCGAACCAATACCAATACAATACCAAGTTCAAATGCAGTTATAGGTTCGAAAAAAAAATGTGTTTTGGTTCAAAGGATCACCACAAATACTGGAAGAGCTACAGATTGCACAGGTGGGACAAAAAGAAGATTGCAAGGAAACTGAAACATTGGCAAAGTAATCAATGAATTTATTAGCAATAGCTAAAGTCTTATTAATAGACATTTCATCTTCATCAATTTCTATGTTAAAATCCTTTTTGTTAGAATTTGGTTTATTAAGAAGACTGTTTACTAATTTCCATTCCTTTTTAATAACACCTTTAGCTTGCTCAAATTGATTTCCATAGTATCTGTCTTTACACAATGGAACTTCTTTTCTAAGTTGAGAGCACATATCTTTATAACGCTTCATTAAATTTCGGTTTAGCGGATGTTTGATACATTTAGTTCTTAGTTTATTTTTCAGACGAATTTTATTTAAAATATAGTTGTTTATCCAAGGCTTAAGTTTTTTTTGTTTACTCCTTAGTTTGAAAGTAACACTGGATTGGACAATATAATTTTTAAGAATATCGAAAAAAGTATCAAAAGCTTTCGAGGCATCACTTTCTAAGTAAACCGATTGCCATTCTTCAAAACAAAGCTTGCTTTTCAATTTTAAATAGTCAATTTTAGTTACTTCAAAACTTTTATCAGTAGATAATGATTCAATGCTACCAGGGGAACTCATCAAAAGACCAGTCATGGCATGATCAGTTATACCTAAATTGAATACGCCTTTTTCAATTGTGTCAAAAGAGCAATTGGAAAAACGACCATATATGTGGTCTAAACATGTTCCGGAAACCGGTCTTGTTGGTTCGGTTATAAAAGAAGCCAAACCATGGGCTGCAAGTAAGGACAAATAAGCAGAAACAGCATCAGAATCTTCCAAAATGTCGATATTTAAATCTCCCAATATTAATAAATTTTTTGCTTTTTCGGCATACAAGAGATTAGAAAATTCATACATAAACACCGTTAAACTATATTTATGCAATCTGTAAATGCAAAGCAAAACAAAATCTCTTTTATCTAATTTAAAAGTAAGTTTTAATATATCAGCGCTCACAAAATCTAACACAGTTGATACACATTCATAATTTTCCTTAACAAAACAACCTACACCTCCAGCACAATAATCATCATTTGTTTTAGCAAAAAAGTTATAACCTGGCAAAAAGTAATCATTTTTCTCAAAATTATATATGTATCCAAATCTCCGAAACACACAAAAAGTTCTGCACGCAAACTTCTAATATTCTGGTGAATCAAGAGGAATTTGTTAGAGCAATAAGGTTTAGAAGTAAAGATCTGTTCACAATTGTTACTATTAGAAATATTAAGATTAAAGGTAGGAACATCATCATTATTTAATTCAAAATTAGGATTCATAATAACAAAAATTAAGGAATATTCTCAAGGTCTTCAAAAGACCTAATTTGGATGGGATTACTACCTTCAATCTTTCTAATAAAAATTCCATTATTTTTAATCCATACATATTTATAAGATTTCTCCTTCTTTACTGCCTTTGCTTTCATCAACAATGCATGAGAAAACTTTGTAAGTGCATCGTTAATGTAAATTTGCCTCCTTCCACTGCTGCTGTTGCCGCTGCTGCTGCTGCTGCTGCTGCTGTTTACTCCCCAAGAGTTAAGCTTCTGTTTATGTAACGATTTCTCCTTCATAATTCGATGTTTAAGAGTGAGATTAGATAGTTGCAAGAAGATTATCGGTTTGCTCTCTTTATTTATATCAGTCTTTTCACTGCCTCTTTTTTGCTTCACATAACATTTGCTTATATCACTCTCTTTTACTTCAACCCCCAAGGCATCTCGGAAGATATTAAGCGCAACACTCTTCGGGTTGTTATTGTCGACATTATTTAATCCGGTGATTTCAATACAGTTAACTAAATGACTTTGTTGCTGCCAGTGCAGTTTGTTTTCCAACAATTGAACTTTTGTTTTTAAAGTTTCGTTCTCTTTTTTTAGATCTGATAGAGAAACAAGAAACTCTTTATTTATTTCTTCCAAGTAGTAGTAGCCTTGCCTTAAAGATCACTGTTGTAATTTTGCTAAGGGAGCGCAGCTGCACCATCGCTGACAGTATGATGTTCATCTTCCAAGTCTTCACTAACTGTATCTTCAGTTATGGTAACATCACCAGTCTTCAACAGTTTCATCTTCAGTAATTGTCAGATCTTCATCACACAAGTCATCAACTAGTTGATCTTCTGTTTCATCTTGGTTATAATCAGAATCGACGAGTATTAAAAACGATTGCTTATGTTTTTCAAGCCATATCGGGATCCGTTTCCATCAATTGCACCAGCCTAACAAATTGATTTGCATTTGTACTCCTTGAAAAAATATGGAATCGGAGAAGAACCGGTTACTTACCAATTGAGTCGATTAAAAATCCATTCAAAACTAAAGCTTCAATTTTTATGAATTCTGATCTTTTTGCCAGCACAACTTTATTTTCAAATAAGACAAACTTACGACTAAAACATTAAAAACAATTGAACGATTATGAAAAGTGCTTATTTAAAAAAAACTTAACAAATACATTGCTTAAATACAGTTAACTTCCACTTTTGTACTTCCAGAGTCGTTGTTTGTGTTTAAAAAGACCATGAACAAAACAATCAATGATCGAAGTTCCAAGACAAAAGATTAATCAACAACAGCTCCTTGTACAATTTGTAAAATGATTTTTCTCTTAGGATCATATGAGAATCCGTTGTTTTTGAAAATATTCGATTGATAGAAATCCTTGATGTTTTCAACATTTAATTGCCTGGCACGATCTACAAAATCACGTTCCATTATTTCGACATGAGTGGCATTGGGTCCTTCCTTGCAACGTATATAAGCCAATTGATCCAATGTCAATTGACGTAGAATAAAGAACAAAAGTTCGGAACAATCTTTTTGGAATGACAAGAACTTTTGGAATGTGTTCTGCATTTTCTTCATGACACTGAACTTCTGTGCCTCGATGAAACTCTCAAGCATCATTCGAATTGCCATATTCACATCGCACTCTTGAACATTCTCACGCAGATGCATTCGAGCATGCGCCTCAGACATTCGTATAACACTTTCGATGTGTCGTACTGTGATTGGTAGAGAGCCTGTGGCAAAAGATTCTTGACGTAATTGCGAATACATTTTAGCGATTTTATCTTCATCGATGTTCTGAAAGAAAAGTTAAATAAATAAATTGAAGAACGGAACAAATAACATCGAACTTACAGTGAGCTTAGGGCGTACATTCTCCTTGGAATATACGATATACTGACGCAGAACATCCTGTGGAATCTCATCTATGCCACTGGGCCGAGTCTCATCGTGAATCTCTTCACTCGATGGATGATGCCTTATATGGGAGTTGACGACAAACTTAGCCAAATGCTCGTCTTTCATTGGATCGAATTCATCTTTGACGACACAAAGGACATCGAAACGTGATAGAATCGGCTCCGAAAGATTCACATTCTCGGAGAACGTCAAGCTGGGATCATAACGCCCACCAATCGGATTTGCCGCAGCAATAACTGTACAGCGAGCTTGAAGAGAAGTAACTATGCCAGCCTTGGAGATTGAGATCGATTGCTGTTCCATAGCTTCATGAATCGAAGTCCGATCCTGATCGTTCATTTTGTCGAATTCATCAATGAGACAAACACCCTGATCAGCTAGCACTAATGCTCCAGCTTCAAGAGTCCATTCTTTTGACACCGGATTCCTTCGAACGTAGGCTGTCAATCCCACAGCACTGGCACCTTGACCAGTGGTGAAGACAGCTCTGGGAGCAATTTTCTCCACATATTTTAAAAACTGCGACTTGGCCGTTCCTGGATCTCCACAAATAAGTAAATTAATGTCTCCACGGACCTTGTGCTTATCTCCAGGATTCTTCGACTCTCCTCCAAACAAAGCCAATGCAAGGGCTCTCTTGATATAGTCGTGTCCATAGATAGATGGAGCGATACTGGTTATGATGCGTTCAGCGATCTTCGGATCCTTGCTTAATTTCTGGATGGTGACAATGTCTTCGTCAGTCAACGACTGCACAACCTGTTTACTATCCTTCACCACCACATGGTTGGCAATAATTACAGTAGCGAATACTGGAAATCCTTGATCGGTGTTGAGTGAACCGTCATAATTGTTGGTGTATATACCGGTGACTTCTAGCTCGTCGCCGGGTTTGCAAAGGTCGCAAAGATCAGCCAAGAGGATCACATCCTTACTTCTTGGAATACGACCAGCTGGAATCCGGCCAGGTGACTCTTGCAACGTGATTTTTTGGTAATTGCGATAGAGTGTCTGCTCCATGTTGATGGAAAAGGGACCCATACTCTGACATTCCGGACAGGAACCTGGCTTTACCTCTGAATTTTGCGACTGCACAAACGGTCCCAGGACATAGCCACACTTGACACAATCATACTTAATGACCGACAACTGTGGCATTACTCCAGTAGTTGATGTTACAACACCCAGAGTTCGCACCAATTGGTTGAGATGAAGTTTCCTGAACGTACGAAGCTCCTCAATTAACGGCAATTCCGAGATTCTTACGTGAATCTCTGTAGTTACACGCTCGTAGGTTGGGAAAATGCTAAGTACCATCTCCTTTGCCACTTTATCGAAAATTTCCAACATCTGGAATGGGGCTTCGGGCAAAAAATAAGCCAGTACATGCTCCTTATTGGCCAGATCAGTGTACGAAACTACAAAGGAAGACTTATTTTGTTCGCACATTCGGCGAATACGATCGCGATAGGTGTAAGCTCCTCGTTCATCGACAAAAGTACGCAAGAAACTCTGAAAGCGATTGGCAATTTCTGTTCTTGGTCCCAACATAGAAACCCACTCCTTAGTTGAATGCCCCTTCGTATCTTCAAGATTTTCTATCGACTCTACCATCTCGGTATCTTCTTCAACCTCACCAATGGCTGCTTTTTCACCAGCACGACGTTTGGCTCGCGGACCTGCATCATCATCTTCCTCGTCGTCGAAGACTAAGTCACGATCATCACGATGAATTCCTTGTGCTCTGTCACGTCGGCGCATTTCCGCTTCGGCCGACAAACGTTCGCCCTGAGACAAATCGTCGTAATCTTCTTCATCGTCAAGTAAATTTGCATCATAGCGATCCAACTCGGGCATTGGACGATAGTCATTTTCCATATTGTCACCGAAAAGCTCCTCTCCATCTTCTTCCTCTTCGTCCCGAATTGTGTGATCACCCAGGATTTCATCCTCATTTTCGAATGGTTCAAAATCACCAACGGGAGAGGTCATAGCTGCTCGCAAATCACGACGCTCAATGGCATCGCTAGGAGTAGCTGGTGGTGGAGAACTCAATGGATCCTAAAAATCAAAGAGGTTCCATTCATTAAAAGATACTTTTCAAAACCTTGGGATATGAACACTCTTCTTACCGACATATTAACAGGTAACCAAGATAGTCCAAGGAATGGTTATTAAAAAACAAAGGAAACAAGATTGCAAGGTTGATGGATTGAAAAATGAGTTTGAGCTTCCAAGTATTAATGCTTACTGACAAAAATAATTATTGTTGTATTTGAATTATTAAATTCAAAGTGATCAACAAATCGTGCGGCAGATGGGATCGTTGGGGTTTGCTTTTTGTTTTGGCGGCAAAACATTTGACATTCAAAACATGAATAGGAAATTGGGGCGCTAGAAGCATTTAAGAGAATGAAAGATGGTGCCAAACTATTTATATTTGTAGATAAGTCTTCATTTTGTATGGTAAGCTTACATATTTTTTATAAAATTTTGTTTTTGAATGATTAATTAAATTTAATTTAATTTAATTCAATAATTTTAAAAATTTAATAAGAATATCAAGACATTCATTTCAGAATTAAAAAAAAAAAAAAAAAACAAATAAAAAGTTAACAAGAATAAAAGTTCAGGGAAGTATTTTCTTTAAAAGTCGATAATGTAGGAATAGAAAAATTATTGGGAATTAAGAATGTTTGAACAATGGAAATAGACACATTCAAAAAATTACAAAAGCAAACAGTCGTTCGATGTGTATTGTAATGTTATAACATCAAAATACAAATAAAAAAACTACTGTCCAATTTCCAATTAAGAAACATGTGTATATGCATAAATTGACAATTGTTTATGGAATGTCAAATCTTTTTCATCTTGTAAATTAATAAATAAACTGTCATTGGCCTACTAGATATGGACTACCAGTAGCCAACTTCACGTTAGTGTCATCTATACCTAAACGCTACTTGCTCATCTGTAGGTTAAGTGACACTATGGAGAAACTTTTGAACTAATATAAAATGTCCTTACTTTCTTTGACAAAACAAGCAAAGAAACAACAGATAGCGTTTAAAAATGAATTATAAATTTTTCCGACAAAGGTGCAAGAGGGCAAGCAAGAATCACTTTCAAGGTGAGTTTTGTGTGTGAGTCCATATCTAGTATATTTTTATGTGAACTATGCTTCTCCATATTCCTGCAAATATATTCCAAATTATTTGCATCAAACAAAGTAAACTTTCCACTTATTGCTGCTAACTACATGACGGTTATATTTTTGCGCTGTGAAAATTAGATGTTAAGTAATAGACGTGTAAACCAGCTATAAATCAAAAAAGTATGGGCTTTAAGTTGGCCCTAAGTGACGAAGACATTCGTCGTATATGGCGTGGTTCTCGAACGGTTCGTTGTTCCCAAAAAAATTCGAATTTCTTGTGTGCGTTGGCTTCAATATTCGGCGTGTAAGGCCATTTTCGCGAACAAATCTCAATTTATGTGTTTTTTTTTTCTTTCAAATAAATAAACGGCTTAAGCTTTTTTATCACACTTGTTCACTTTGTCGTGTGGGGGGATAAGTCAAACGAACTTGTTTGTATTTTAAGGCTTGCTTTACCAATAATTAAAATTAAAGCTCCTTTAAATATCTAGCTGAGTTTTAAATATATCACCATAGCAATAACCATTTTTATAGCCAGGTTAAGGGCTAACTCCCAATTAATTGTGTTGTTGGAAAACTCAATTACAAAAGAACAATTAAATTAAACGTCATGATTTGGATTGTCATTTTGACAGCACAAACACAAACATTCTTTACAGATTGCAAGAATTGAGATTTCTTTTGATTGTTATGTGCTGATTGCTGGGGCAATATTTTATACAAAATAAGTGGAATAATAATTGTTTTAATATTTAATTGTGTTTTTGGCTCAAAATCACCAAGGTTGCAAATTTCAAATTCAAAATGGGTTTTATGACAAAAAAATTGCAAGCTAAAATGATGACTTTTAGCTTATACTGTTTTAAAATATGTTTATTAACACACTTTGACAGGGCAGCGCACAGAATTCTATACTTAATTATAAATATTTTTTAGTATTAAATATCTTATAGAAACCATCAATTCGGGAACGTTTTTCTGTTTGATAAAATCAACAAGAACAAAACATAGCACATAATTTAAGCTTTGATTTATAACATGGGTGTGTAATGTATCTATATTAAATAAGCAATAATGAAAACAATACAAACAAAATCTTCTACAAGGAAAATACGTCAAATCATGTCCGGGAACGTTCCCGAAATAACCGTTCACGAAATGACGATTTCAAACAAGAGCTCTCTTTGATTTAACGGCGGCCATCTTAAATTCGATCTGACTTTGTCAATAGGAACATATTTGAGGTTTCCTTGTTATTTCTAGCCGTAAAAAAGAATTTCATCAATAATTAAATGTAATAAATACGTTCACGGAATGACGGACTATTGATGTACGCTCTACAAATAATGAATAGAAAGGAACTTAAAGCTTAGATATAATTTATTTGACAAAAATACTCTGGCGCCCTGGCTGACACTGAATGGCAGAATTTACTTAAAATTAATTTTGATCGATTACCGATATGTTCACTGAAATGACTTATGCAGTATTGGACAATTTTTTTTGCATTCTTATAGTTAAAAATAAATAATCTTTTAGTATCATCTCTAAAACTACATTTTGTATACAAAATACGGTGTATTGAGTTATGACCGGGGTTAAATACCTTACATTTTTTTTTCAATTATATTTTGGAGTTGTTGTTGAGGATTGTAAATTAGGACGCGTTACCGAAATGGTTTTCTATGCATGTATATTGATTTCATTTAAAATTCACCTTATTAATAAATTATATTGTTTAATGGACACACAAAACAGGTTAGTTTTAGTATTTAATTAATTTTTTTCAATTAAGACAAGATTTAAGGCATTTAATTGCTAGCAAAGCCAATTCTGCACCTTAGTGATTTTGAGGCTTTTGTTCTTATGAATATCCATCATTTTAGAAATGGCTCAAAAACAAAAGGAAGACGTAAAAACCAAACCTATTTACCGTTCTTAAATAGCTTTATTAATTTTTTGTTACTCAAAAATTTGATTTCTTCATATTTTTTTTCTAAAATAATTCGAACTCTTTGTAGTGCGTGTTATTTTGAAAGTTATCAAAATTTCGAATTATTGAGAGTCAGTTCTAAAAAGTCAGTTTAAATTAAAAAGCAAATTTTAAATAAAATATGGGTTTGTTTTGTTATCTATTAAAATATTTTTGAATAAATATTCTGAATATTTCTATAAAAACGCACAGTTAGTATTCGTCCTTGACGTTATCGTTGACGTTATCATCATTCTGGTATAAATCATCAGGCAAAATTGTATCTGAATTGTCTAAGAAACCCACTGTTGAAAAAATGTTGTAAATAAATATATGTTCGTTTGATTTTCTTTTACTATTTACCATTTAAAGAACCCTTTAAAATGAAAATAGTAACTATCAGAGACTTGGAAGTTTCATAAGTCAGTTGAATTCCTTTAAATGAATATCGACATTTTTGAGCTGCCCAAGGAAACATTCTTTGAGTTTCGTATATGTGATTTATTGTACCGCCGTTCTGGTTCTGAGAGAATGGCAGAAACTCTAAATGGTGTCAATAATATTTTCGATCCCGGGTATCCAGAACACCAGCACCATGAACAATTTTTTTTTACTAATGCGATTTCCGAGGGCTCATTGGGGAATTTGATGAAGATTCTTGTTTTGTAGGTCATCGTTGTAACAAATTTCTTAACACAATTACTGAAGGATTGTTGCGAAATAATATGGCAATCACCTGAAGATGAACAACTTTTTAAAATATTTAATATGTATTTCATAATTTTAACGAATCAAATTTGCAAAGCTATTTAAAGTCGTCACGGTATTGACTCTATTAACTTTCGGCATGTTTGCTGGGGTATAGAATACCATTCTCTTTGAACCGCTTCCCACAATTGGTTTCCATTACGCTTAAGCTTATTCCACAAGTTCTGAATAGGATTGAGATCAGGTGATTGACTTGGCCATGGAACAACGGATACTTGTTTCTCTCGAAACCAATCTTTCACAAGACCTGCGGAATGTTTAGGATTGTTGTCTTGGTGGAAGTGCCATCGCAGGGCAAGTTTTCCTCAGAAAACGGTAACATGACATCTTGCAAAATATCAATATATCCGTATTTGGTTAAGATGTTATTCAAACGGAATATTGGACCTACGCCGTACCAGGAAAAACTGCCCCACAACATTATATTCCCTCCTGCGTGTTTAATAATTTTCGTCGCATAGGGGGTTATTGGTCAGCTTAAATTGAGCCCAGAATCCGATAAAAACAAATATACTTTTGTTTCATCGCTCCACAAGATATTTCGCCATTTTTGCACGCCCTCTGGTTCTTCTACCTGAGCGTCGAACTTGTCGAGTTGTAGAAGCTGAGTAAGGTCAATGATTCTCGGGAATTATTTCCCCAGAAGAGCCCTGAAACTAAAGGTCGCTCGCCCCTCCCCTTCCCAATCCTTACCAACTCCTACATCGGCTTTGTGCTACTATGCTGGCTGATGGCTCCTTATTCCCTGACTGTATAGTGCATCACTGTCTGTCAATACCCTGTTTCCTTCCTGGGACGCTTATGGCTCAATTGCTGTTCGTCTCTCCTTTTCCAATACATATCCCTCCCTTCAACTTCCCAATTGGGCTGGATCTAAGGTGTTATACGACCTGTGCCGATGATCAGCCAGGCTGAGGGCCCAATTTCTAAAAATAGCTCAGTCGATAACGGAGTATCCGGATACCAGGCGACCTCCGGATTAGCTAGCCTTATCTGTGTAAGCGAATCTCTGCACAGATGGACCCCCCCTTTTACTTCGCCTACTCGTGGGAATCCAAATGTACAAACTAAAACAAAAACTAAAACAAAAACAAAAAACAAACCCAAAACAAAATCGTCAAACCGGTGCCGGTACTCCAGCTACACCGGGCGGCAGTTCGGCGGCAACGTTGGCTGTCGTTGCACCTGTGCCTAACATCGGAGAAGGGATTGTGCCTAGTCACTGCCCTTCTTCGTGTGCAGTACAGGTTCTATCCACACCGGGCGGCAGTTCGGCGGCAACGTCGGCTGTCGTTACTCCTGTGCCTGACACCGGAAAAGGGCTTGTGCCAAGTCACTGCCCTTTTTCTGGTATGGCAAAGGATGTATCAACGACTAAAACGCTTTCTCAAGTCGGTAGTGGAAAGTTCGTGAAAAATGATCCTTCCACTACCAAATAGAGTAAACCTCTCCAGAATGCTCCTAGGAGCTCCTATAAACAACGGCGCTATGCGATGAGGATTCTAAAATCCTCTGGTTCATCACTGGGGGATGGAAGTAATCCCATCCTTAGCAAGAGGCAGGAGTGGGCTAAATCCATTCTGGATAAAACCAGTCACCATGACTCCACGTCAAAACGACAAAGATCTTTGGAGGAGCCCACTCCCGTCCCTAAAAAGCCCAAAGTGCAAAACACCAGCACTCCTAACATGGCCAGAGTACCACTCACTAAACCTTTCAGTGATGTACTCAAAGAGCCTAAAAAGATCATAGTAGCGGTCATTGATAGGAGCAATATTGATGGCACGATTACTTCTGACCGTTGGCAGATGGTGAAACTGGGGCTCTCGGCTGGCTTTCTCAAAGTCATGAGAGAGCATCCGGGTCCACCACCAGTAACAAGCGATTGGGGTTGGCATCAAGGTCATGTCAAACTCATCGCTTGTAACGATCAGAGGTCGCGCGATCTATATACGCTTGCTGTCGGCATGCTGGGCGAAGTCTGGCCAGGCGCAAAACTCGAGGTCGTTGCAAAGGAAGATATTCCTTGCAGGCCGAGAGCTCGCGCATGGATCCCGATAGAACCCTCTTGTCCAGATGACATTAGCGCAATGATCAGGATCAGCAACCCAAACCTCCCTTGTCACGACTGGAAGATCGCGAAACTGGAGGAGCCAAAGGGTCTTTATAGAAGTGCGATTATCGTAATCAATAAAGACTCTGTGGCTTCTCTGGCGCGAGATAAGGGCGTGATAAGATACGGTTTCGAGTCAGTCACGCTCCGCGTATATAAAAAAGATGAGGCAGACGCTTCATGCGAGCCTCCACAACCTCCTTCGAAGGCTGTGTCGCAAGACGTAGTAAGTCCCATTGCTGCTATCACCTTCCCATCCTTGGATGTTGTTGATGATCTACCTGGGCCCTCTTCTGTCGCAGTACAGTCTTCTTCCGAAGCTGTGCAGCAAGACGTGGTGGGTCCCAGTGCTATTATCACCCTCCCATTCTTGGATGTGGATAAAAATGTGGCGGGCCCCTCTTCTGTCGCAGCACAGTCTTCTCCCAAAAACGTCAAAGGTTTATCCCTAATGGAGACCGACGACTCAATCGACAAAGCTCTTACCAGTGAGGAAGAAGATGAACTATTAGGTTCCTCTTCGTCTGATCTGGATGAGCTGGATTTAACAGTGGTGGAGGTTGATCTGCCTATTTGTAGCCAAAATGCTGCAAATACTACAGATTAACCTCCAACACTCTAAAACGGCTTCGGCCTCCCTTCTTCTCTGCCTGACAAAAACTGGAGAAGATGTCGTTCTCATCCAAGAACCTTGGATTGTGAAATCCCTAGTTCGAGGATTGAGAACTCCTGGCTACTACGTACTATATGTAACAGGAAAAGGTAACCCAAGGTCCTGCATACTAGTAAAACGTAATCTAAATGTATTTTTACTCCCCCATTTCAGTGATAAAGACGTCACCACAGCCAGTATGGTAATAGACAACCATACCTACTGGCTGGTATCAGCATATTTGGGCCACGACCACCAGGGTCCACTGCCTGGTACCATTCTTGAGAAGACGGTCGCTGAATCAACAAGACAGAAAACAAACCTAATTATCGGTTGTGATGCCAATGCGCACCATACTACATGGGGTAGTACCGATATAAATAACAGAGGTGAGTCTCTTTTTGATTATATTCTAACAAGTAATCTGGTAGTAAGTAATGTAGGTAGTGAACCAACCTTCGTCACAAAAAATCGACAAGAAGTTTTAGATCTGACTCTTGTCTCGTTAAATCTCTCAAATAAAATATTGAATTGGAGAGTATCAAAGGAGAACTCGTTCTCCGACCATAGATACATCCAATTCTCACTTATTGAAGAGACCCCAAAACCGATCCAATTCCGAAACTATAGGAAAACAGATTGGCCAAAATATAGGGCGACTTTGAAAAATCTGATTAAACCAGAACTTTCGGATCCGCCCTTGTGCGCTCCTGAACTCGATCAAAAGGTCGATGAACTTACAGCAGCCCTCAATAAAGCCATGGAAACTGCCTGCCCCCTCACAACAGTGCGAGGAAAGAAGAAACCATATTGGTGGGCTGCTGAACTAGATATACTCAGGAGAGGTTGTAGAAGGCTTTTCAATCAAGCGAAAAAGACTAGACATCCCCAAGATTGGGATTCCTATAAAGAATCTCTCAAAAAGTATAAACTAGAATTGAGAATAGCCAAAAGATCCTCATGGAGATCCTTCTGTAACTTAATAGAAGAATCCGCGGAGGCATCAAGGATAAGGAAGATTCTCTCCACAAATCCAACCATGCCTAGTTGTCTTAAAAAATCAGATGGTACATGGACTAACTCTTGCGAAGAAACGCTAAACCTGCTACTAGACACCCACTTCCCAGATAGCTCCCAATCCGTTAATACAACATACAGTCCTGGGTCGGGTATTAACTTAATTTTTCCTCAAGGTCTGGTTACAAAAGAAAAATTGACATGGGCTCTGAATAGTTTCAAACCTTACAAATCTCCAGGTCCAGATCAAATCATACCAGCTGAGCTACAATATACCATTGATATAACTTCGCCCATCATTGAGATGATCTTTAAAAGTTGTATAGATCTGGTCTATATACCTCGGCGCTGGAGAGATGTAAAGGTAGTTTTCATTCCCAAGGCGGGAAAATGCTCGCATGTCAACCCTAAGGACCTAAGACCTATTAGCCTATCATCTTTCATTCTCAAAACTCTGGAACGATTGATCGATATCCATATACGTAACAACATTGAGAAGAGACTATCAATATCTCAGCATGCTTACTGCAAAGGGAAATCGGTAGAAACAGCCTCGCACACTCTGGTAAGAACTATCGAATACTCCCTAGATAAAAAGGAATACACTATGGTGGCCTTCTTGGATATTGAGGGCGCTTTCAACAACGTTGACACATCTGCTATCACTTCTGCTATGACGACCTTAAACGTCGAATACTCAATCTGTGAGTTGATTAATCTAATGCTAAAAAGCAGGATCATCAACTCCAGTTTGGGAGATTTTTGCACAAAAAGGTCTGTCAGTAGAGGCACTCCGCAAGGAGGTGTTCTGTCCCCTCTCCTGTGGAACATAGTGGTTAACCAACTACTAATATCCCTTGAGAGGGATGGCTACAGAGTGGTTGCGTATGCCGATGATGTTGCTATCGCTGTCACAGGGGAACATCCTAATACACTGAGAGACCTCCTCCAAAATGCACTCAATATGCTCACTAGATGGGCTGATAACTGCGGACTTAGTATTAATCCTCAAAAAACAGACCTCGTCCTTTTCACACGGAAATACAAGATCCCAGTAATTGTACCTCCTTCGATAAAAGGTATACCACTAATTTTTACCAATGAAGCCAAATACCTTGGTCTGATATTGGACAAAAAATTAAGTTGGAAATCCAATATACAGGAAAGAGTTAAAAAAGCTACAGTAGCTCTTTTCCTTTGCAAGAAAGCTATAGGAAGCAAATGGGGTTTTCAACCTCGCATAACCTACTGGCTATACACATCGGTCATCCGACCAATACTTATGTACGGGGTTGCAGTATGGTGGACTGCACTGGAGAAAGTCACATACTGCGACATACTCAGCAGAGTTCAGCGCACTGCATGTCTCTGCATAAGCGGGGCATTGAGAACCACACCCTCAGCAGCGTAAGACACTCTCCTCCATCTGACACCCCTCGACATCTTCAGTAAACAAGTGGCAGCGAGTACAGCGATAAGACTCGACGCCTCATCTCAATGGACCAACAACAATGTGGGACACTCTATCATTTTGAACCTCTTTGGTTCTATACCAAAGTACATAGACTACACTATACCTAAACCCCTATTTGGAAAAAACTTCCAGGTATCCATTCCATCCAGAGATGAATGGGAGGACAAAAAACTCCTGGATAACAAAAGTATTCATTTTTATACAGATGGATCTAAGACAAATGAGGGAGTTGGTGGTGGCGTGTACTCAGAAAAGCTTAATCTAAGCATCTCATTCCGCCTCCCTAATCATTGTAGCGTTTTTCAAGCGGAAATTTTGGCGATCAAAGAGGTTCTCTCCTGGCTATGAGAAAACGTGATATCAACTTCTGATATCCGCATCTTCTCTGACAGTCAAGCTGCTATCAAATCCCTTGACGGTGTCTCGACCAAATCTTTGACGGCCCTCGATTGTCGATCGTCTCTTATGGAGATGGCGCAGCAATTTAACATTCACCTCTGTTGGGTGCCGGGCCACAGAGACATCACAGGTAATTGTAGAGCCGATGAACTCGCTAAAAATGGAACCGTCAAACCTATTCCACCTGAAAGGGAGAAGATAGGAATACCGATAGCTACATGTAAACTTATGCTAAAAGAAACAGCTTTTGCGATAGCAAATTCTAGGTGGCACAACTTACCAACATGCGCAGCCACAAAACTCATATGGCCTTCACTGGACCTAAAGCGCTCTAAAGACTTGTTATCTCAAAGCAGACTTCATATTAGCTCCCTAATAGGTGTCCTTACAGGACACTGTCTTATAGGCAGACACGCAATACGACTAGGCGTAGCCTCAAATGACTTCTGTAGGAGCTGCATGGACGAAGAAGAAGAGGAAACAATCTCTCATCTCTTATGCACCTGCCCTGCTCGTTCACTCAAACGCAAACTTCATCTGGGGGACTACTCTTTTGATAATCCCAGCGAACTAGCTAAAAAGGATATTAAATATCTTCTTCGCTTTATAAAAAGCTCAAAATGGTTCTACTAGTTAGAAGTAATTCTCTAGATTCATGTGGTATCACAATGGGCCTTTCTCTTGGCCTAAGTGTGTGGATTATAAATCCGCAGCCACGTTAACCTAACCTAACCTGGTTCGTTCCAATTAACATGGTTTAAGGCAAATCATTTTTTGGGCCTTATATTGCTAGCCCTAAGGAATGGAACTTTCCCGATGATTCTTCCTGGGATATTCGAGTTCTGTAGCCTTCTTCAGATCGAGCGTGCACTGACCGCATTATCAATTTGAGCACCTATAGTCCTTGACGAAATAAAAGGATTAGATAGTATGAGGCGGTCAGTGGTAGTTGATGTTTTTTTCGGCCGGCCTCTATTTTTACGTATTCCTCTGGGCTTGAGAGCTTTTGTTATCAAATTTTGAGATCTGCCTAGGACCTCCGCAATAAATTTGTAGGTCTTGCCCTCATCTCCGAGCCGACGAACTAATTTCCTCTGGCGAACAGTGGACTTTACGACCCATATTCAAACAGTAATGAATGAAAAACTATTGTTTGAAGCTAATAAAATGGTTTTTAAACAACCCACCTCAAGGGTTTATACCATAAAATAAAGAATATTATAAGAAGCTTACGAGCACACCTATTTTTACGGCCAACTTCTAAAACACACAATCTTATTCCAACACAAACAACTTATCTGCTTAGCTATTGATTACTTAAATGCAAAAAGTTAAGCATCCTCATAGAGATAATAACTGTTCTTTTGGTTGCATTGCTTGCATTCAAAACAACTGGTAATCAGCAACAAGTCAAGAGTGGATATCAAAAATCTTTTCACACATATATTTTTGACCAGCTGTGTATAAAGAGTGTTTTTGATCGAAATGCTCACCGAACGTGGCCAAACAAACAATTTAGTGTTGACAACATTCAAAAAATTAAAACTAAATTCGTTTATATTTTGACAGCTTTTACATTTCCACAGTCACTAGTTTGTGCAAATAAGAGCCTAAAATAATAAATAAAAATAAACAAGAAAACATTTGAATCATATTTTAGATCAAATCCACTTCTCAATCCACAAATAAAATAATTATAATAAAAATAATGCAAAATGGCCAAAGAAGTCAGTAAAACTTGTCGCACCTGCCTTGGCTGCAATTTAGAACTACTATCAATCTACAATGGCCACGACAAAACAGTTGTTAAAATGCTGGAATATATTCTTGACACTCAGGTAAGGAATATTTCTTTCAATTATTCATCTTAAAATCCATGTAATTGTTATGCATCGTTAGCTCGAGGTATCTGATGAACTGCCGCAAAAAGTTTGCCACGAGTGTTTTAACGATATTGGTCGCTGCTACTCGTTCAAAACAAAATGCATCAAATCTTTTAAAATTCTGAGGAATCAACTTGATAAAAGAAAAACTTTTGCTCAAGTTATGCAAATTAAAGTAGAGCCCGAAGTTGTTAATTCGAACGAATTGATCGATTCACTAAATGCATCACAAAAGACTCTAGACTCATCCTATCACGGGTTGTCAACAATGGAAATGGGCTCTATTAAAATCGAGGCCAATGTATGCCAAGAAGATGAGATACGAACGCAACAATTGCATTCGTATGAAAAAGAAACCCCCTCCACCCCAACAATAGCACCAAGCAGCAACAACCACGTTGATGATAGTCATTGTGAAAATTTTCAAGAACAAGATAATTCAACTAATGTTCACACAGTTCAGTATCTTATAAGAGAACTGCAAGAAGAACGAGACTCAACTGATCAAGTTTTTGAAGTTGAAGTTAACATTCGCCATTGTCCATATTGTGCCGCTGGATTTGGAAGAAAATCGGACTTCAGTAAACACTTAAAAAAATGCAAAAGAAGAAATGGAATAGAAGAAGAAGAAGACACCAACCAAAAAGACAATGTTAAAAGACACATATGTCCCATTTGCAAAAAAGGTAACTTTCCTAAAATTTTTCTACTTAAACTTAAAGTGAATTAAAGAATATTTGTTAGTGAGCAAATAAGTTTTAGAGTATACCTTCTATTGAAATTTGTTTTTAGATTTTTCATTCGTTCAAACTCCAAATAGTTTTCTTAACATTTTTATCATAAATTGTCTAAAATTGTGTTTTACAATCCCATCTTTGTAACTATGAATAATTTAGTATGAATCATATTTTTGATAATAATGAATGGAATAATAGAAGTTACTTGAACCCTAAACAATACCACTTACCCTGCTGGAAGTTGGCAGATAATGACAGACCAATATCAAATGGTTTTTTAATATTATCTCTTACTTACTTATTTACTTAAGGTGGCGCTACAGTCCGGGGCGGACCTGGGCTTCAACCAACATGCGTCTCCAGCCAGCTCGGTCCCTAGCTAGCTGTCTCCAGTTTCGCACGCCAAGTTGGTTGAGGTCCTCTCCCACCTGGGTGCGCCACCTGAGTCGCGGTCTTCCTCTGCTGCGCCGTCCCTCGGGATTGGATTCGAAGACTTTCCGGGCTGGAGCGTTGATGTCCATCCGCTCTACATTACCTAGCCATCTAAGCATTTGGACTTTAATTCTGCTAACTAGGTCAGTGTCGCTGTACAGCCCGTACAGTTCGTCGTTATATCTTCTCCTCCATTCTCTATCTATGCGTACGGGACCAAAAATCACCCGAAGAATTTTTCTCTCGAAGCATCCCAAGACGCTCTCATCTTTCTTTGACAGGGTCTAGGCCTCAGCGCCATAAATGAGAACCGGGATGATGAGTGTCTTATAGATGGTGATTTTACATGCTCGAGAGAGGACTTTACTTCTCAATTACCTTCTAAGTCCAAAGAACCAGCGATTTGGAAGAGTTATTCTTCGTTTGATTTCAGCGCTGGTGTCGTTGCCTGTGTTAATAGTGGTGCCTAAGTAGACAAAGTCCTTAACTACCTCGAAGTTATAGCTGTCCATAGTGACATTTTGTCCAAGACGTCGTTGTTCAATGTCCTTTTTTGATGACAGCATATACTTGGTCTTGCCCCCATTCAACACTAAACCCATCTTCTTCGCTTCTGTCGCAATGCTCAAAAACGCTCCCCTGACATCACGCTTTGATCTTCCAATTATGTCAATATCATCTGCGTATCCTTGTAATTGGATGGACCTTTGGAAGATTGTGCCTCTAGTGTTGACGGTTGAGTTTTGCACAATTCTTTCAAGAACGATGTTGAAGAAGTCGCATGACAGTGCATCGTCTTGTCTAAAACCTTTTTTGACACCAAATGCATCGGTAAGATCTTTTCCGACCTTGATAGAGCAGCGTGCATTCTCAATCGTCATTCTGCACAAGCGGATAAGTTTGACAGGGATGCAAAAACTAGACAATGCTCGGTAGAGCTCTTCCCTATAGATGCTGTCATTCGCGGCTTTAAAGATAAAGAGATGGTGGGTATCGATTTGAAGCTCCTGGGTTTTTTCCAAGATCTGCCATAGTGTGAATATTTGGTCGATAGTGGACTTTCCTGGTCTGAAATCACACTGATAAGGACCAATCAGGTTGTTGACGAATGGCTTCAGACGTTCACATAATACGGCAGAGAGGATCTTATACTCAATATTAAGGAGACTGATGCCTCTGTAGTTGTCGCAGTTTAGAGGGTCTCCTTTATTATATATCGGGCATTCTATGCTGAGATTCCATTCATCGGGCATGCTTTCTTTCAACCATATTTTGCAGATGAGTTGGCGCCTGCTATTTTGAACAGTTCGGCAGCGATGCCGTAAGCTCCAGAAGCTTTGTTTGACTTAAGTTTAGATATAGCTATCTTCACTTCGTCGAGGTCGGAATTGTTGATCTGTGTCGCCTAGGTTAAGTGGATCTATCTCCCTTACAGCGGAATTCGGTTCGTCATCGCCGTTATATAATTTGGAGAAGTGGTCTTTCCATATTCTCAACATCGACTACGGTTCTACTAAGATGTTCCCCTGATCGTCTTTACATGCTTCGGTTCGTGGCTGGTTTTTACCTTGGGAGGTTTTTTTACCTTTTGGTAAAATTTATGAAGCTCATTCCTGTTGTGACATCCCTCTATCTCCCCGATCGTACGCTTCTCATGCTCTCTTTTTTTTCATCTAAGAAGCCGGTGTTTCTCTCTCCCCTTTTGCTCGTAGAGCTCGCGAGTAGCTCTGGTCCTTTTGTGCAGCGCCGTTTTGTATGCCTGCTGTTTTGCTGGGTGCGCTTGTCGGCATTCGTCGTCAAAGAAAGGGTTTTCGCTATGGTGGCCGTGTCAAACCTAACACTTGAGAGGCGGCATGTCTGATGGCTGCAAGGCAATGTTGCCACTGGTTTTCAATGCTTGTGCAGGCACCATAGGACTCCTTAAGAGGTCACTAGAGACTCGATCGGAAAAGGACATGGCAGTCTCTTGCTATTGTACCCGCCTAACGTCGAAACTTCTCACAGTACTTCCTTGTTGGATCGGGATAACCGTAGCCGTACCTTGGCTACAACGAGGTAGTGGTCCGAGTCAATGTTGGCCACTCGTAATGTGTCGTGCGTCGATCGCAATGTGATCAATCTGATTGATCAGGACATTTCCATGCCCCCTTGTGAATGTTGAGATGCCTGCGTACTAGCTACCAGAACGTCTCGCCCCGCAGCGAAATCGATCAGCCTGAATCCGTTGTCGGAGGTGGTGTCGTGCAGACTGTATCTCCCGATTGTGCCACCAAAGATGTCTTTTCTTCCTAGCTTGGCATTAAAATCTCCTAAGACAATTTTAATGTCATAGCCAGGGCACTGCTCATTTGTCTTGTCCAATAGCTCGAAAAATATGTCTTTGGTGTCTTCATCTTTCTCCTCTGTTGTATGTTGGCGAGTTTAGCCTTGATGCGGATTGTCGTGATGCGCTCACTCACACTGTTGAAACTCAAGACTTTTCGTCTGAGTCTAGTTTTCAACAAAAAATACACACCCAAACACCCGTAGTATATATCGCAGTCTTTTAGTTTGCGTTTGCCCGGTCCACACCATCGCACTTTTTGCATAGCGGTACTTTCTGCCTTGCAGCAGTTTAGGGCTTCCGCTAATTGTTCGGCTGCACCTAACCTAACATTCCAGATACAGATCCGAAGTTCGTTGTCCTTATTTCGTTTGCTTGGGTTGTCAACAGTGAATCCGTCCATATCCTAGGCTTGTTGGTGCTTCGCAACTAAGTTATTTTTTAACTTGCCAGGAAGTCACCCCGACGGCAAAAAACTACACTAATATTGGGTCAATTTCGTACCCGTATCCTATATTAATAAGTCAAAAAATTTGGTTTCTCGTGGCATAATCTTTGGAATTTATCAATTTTTCAGTTTCCGATGTTATTTGGGTCCATTCAAAGAGAATTTTCTACTTAAGGTCTTTTTTGTTTTGAATGGTGCATTTCCGGATTCTGCAGTCCAGTTCGTCCCATAAATTCTCTATCGGATTAATGTCTGGTAATTGTGGGGGGTTAAAGCACACCAGCCGAAACCAACAATAACAGGTTATTTTGAGACAAGTGGCAGTAGAAGAGGCCAGTTCAACTATTTGGGAAGCTATTTGACACTCGATGGTGAAACGGACTTGAAACCAAAGTGGATGTTGACATCGCGCAGAGATAGTGGCGCTGGATTGGCTATACATTGATTAAGCCGAACGACAACATAGCAAAGCATTGCTTTCAATGGTATGGAATCAATGGAAAGAGAAACATGGAGATCATCTGTCATGAAAGAAGCTCGGTCCTAAAACTTGGAAACGTGGTCCCAGCTGAGATATCGTGCTCGGAATAGGGAGAGATGGAAGGAACTGGTTGAAACCCTATGCTCCAGGAGGAGTTAAAGTTCTGCTACTAGCAGCCGGAAATGAAGAATATTGTGGGGGGGGGTGCGTTCCAAAACTTTACTGCAATGAAAGAGAGTCGTTATCCTGATAAAAAGTAAATTTGTTTTCTTGACCCATTTGTGCAGCACTATTTTTTAAATTGGTTTTAAGCATATCGATGTACATCTTGTGGAGTTACTCCAGGTTCTGAAAAACAACCCCACAAAATCACCGACACACCACCATGTTTAACGGTTCCTCGAGTGTTTTGCGGAAGGTATTCAGTATTCGTGTTGTGCCAAACTATTTGTCTGCCATTCGAGCCATGAAAATTTAACTTTGACTCATCTGAGAATATAACCGTTTTCCAGAAGTCAAAGTCTTTTGCTTGGTATTCTTTGGCGAATTCAAGCCGTTTAAGTCTGTTGACATGACTAATCAATTGTTTCTTCGCGATACTCTTCAAAACCATGTTCCCGAATACAATTCAGTGCAAAAGTGTTTTCCAGGGATTTGCGAAGATTTGCCAATTTTGGTGCACTTATTTTTGGATTTGTGTTTATTTCACGCACAATTATCCTCGTTTTGAAAATACTTCTTACCGTATTGCGAGTTTTAATCCTTTTTTCCTTGAAAAACCGGTTAACAATACTTTGAACCGTTGATTTAGATCGATTACCTAAAGATGAAATATTTACCTTCTTGGTGGTATTCTACGATGAGTACTCGAAGTTCTTTAGAGGTTTCACTTGCTTTTCTTACGATTATTTTTAAATTCGGAGACAAATTGTACAAAACGCTTTTAAAAAATCTAAATAACCTCAGAATACTTTAAATAATAGCACATGAATTGACAAAATACATTTTTCAATCGATTCACAATTTAGATTTCATTTCACTCGATTTTGGGAACCTAGCAGATAAAAGAATTACGTTCAACGTTTTTTTTCAAAATTAAGATAGAGTAACAATTAAATTTATTACGCAATAGTTCAAAACTATACTGTGTAAACAAATAAACAAACTGATTATTTAAGTTGTTAAAAAAACTAATGGCAGTCAGTTGTTAAAGTAAAATTATTTTACTTTCTCTGCAGCTTTTCCTAGGCCATGTCGTCTCAAAAACCATCTGGAAAAACAGCACGCAGGCAAACTAAAGCAAGAAGCTAAATCCTCTAGAAAATATAAGTGTCCTCATTGCGATTTGGGTAAGTTCACCTTAAAATAATAATTTACTGCTATCAAATAATAAATTATTATGCATTTTCAGGTTTCAATTTAGAATATTATTTCAAAGATCACTTAAGATCTCACACAAATGAAAGACAGTCAAATCACACGCTACACGGTGAAGAAAACTCACAAAAGAGAAAAAAACACAAGTGTAAAGAATGTCTTAAAGAATTTGAAATGTTCTCACAACTTAACATTCATATTTTATTAGATCATAAAGCTAAAAACCATTATTTTTGTAAGTTGTGTCAAAGGCAATTTAAGCGTGAACACGATTTTAAATCACACAGTATTCTTGTACATAATGATGATAAACCCTTTAAATGTAAATTTTGTGCAACTGGTTTCAATGGAAAAAATAACCTTGTTTCTCATGAACAAACATGTATTTTGTAGACCAAATTTAGAATAAAATAAGTTAAAATATAAGTTGATAAAATATAATATAAACATTTAACTATTGAACTAAAACAGAGAAAGTGAGTGAGCTAGCAGAAAAGTTTTTCTATTAACTATGGGACGCAAAAAGATAATCGTTCAAAATAGTCCAAGAATGCTAATATTTTTTATCGATTATATATCAACTTGACGGTTAACTAACAGCAACAAGGTAAGAAAAATTCATTTGATTTGTAGTTTAATTTAAGACTTAAAGAAGGCTCAAGTATATAAGATTACATTCAAGGTTTGTCTACATCCAAGTTCTTAGCAGTTTACCCCGGTCATTCGACACTTTGGAACTAGTTGAAGCACATTTGACTAAAGAGTCGCTGAATATAGGGAATAATTAGACGAATCCATTAATTGTTTCCGTGGGCACAATAAGGGTCAAATCTAGAAAGAATGGTGCAAGATGGGAGAGATACCAAAGAGTTATATCCTTCAAGGAATTTTGTTTTAGCTTGAGCGTTATTGATTCGCAACAGAACTCAATGAATTTTTAATATTTAAAAACTCTATAAAGAATTGAAAACTTATTTAGAAATCGAAGTCGTAAACGAGAGAAATTTACGACGCGACACAATCTGCATTCCCTAAGGCGTTTTCAAATTTTCTCTCTCGTTTTGTAATCATGTGTAAACACAAACGTAAGACGAAAGGAAATGACAACAAAGACGGTAACTCTCGTTTGGAAATTTGCTAACACATCTGCAATATTCCAGTATAGGATGGGCAAGTGAACAGTAAAGGATTTTTGAAAAAATTATATTCTTTAGAAAACTTTCTGATTAATTAAAGCCGACTTCTAGCCTTACTTGTGACGAGATGAATATGTGAGTGTGTAAATTTTTGAGTTTCATTTGATTTTGCAGATACATATTTGTTACTTCTTCGTCGTTTAAAAATCTGTGGAATGTGTTTAAAAGGCGTTTTCAATTTGCTTTTGATACTTTAAAGTTATTTATACTTTGCATAACAATTTTGTGTCAAGTATATTTTATTGAAGTTTTTTCTTAAAGCTATGTGAGGTAACCTTTTGGAAGTCGGCCATACTTACGATGAAAATTATATATGCTGGTGGTAAAACAAGTAGCTATATGCCAAGATTACATTCTTCGAGTTGTTTGTTTGGTGAGAGCTTTTGGAAAACCTTTAGAAGAACATGAAGTTGCTGCAGTTTTGTTTGTGAGTTGGGCTCTGCACTGCGGTCAAGTTAAAGCCGTTTTGATGATTGAATATGTCACTGGTAAGATGTTAGACGTTTTGAATGCATTGATGTGAGTTGCTATGTTGTCTTAACAAATAAGAAAGCCGAAGCCTACAAAACCGAAGAACTCGGATGTCAAAGAAGCAAGGATGTGTTTTTAATGCAACAAACTAGGACATGTTAAAGTGGACTGCTACAAATACAAGTCAACTTTACAAAAAGGAATACATGCAAAGTCTTCTGTAACATCAACATCACATAATTACATCAGCAATACCAATAAAAAATAAATTAGTGGGTATGTATTCTCAGGAAGTAGCATGGATTTCTCAAGTCGAAAAAAACCTCAGTTCCTATGTCATCAACCGAAATGGAGTATGTAGCGGTACATTGTATAAATAAAAAATAAATTAGGGCTGTCAGGAATTGTGTTTCCCATGAACTTTTTCCCATATCCGAAAAATAGGTATAGTGAACATCTTTCGAAATTAGGGAAAAACTCCGAGAGAAAAAAATACCTATCGTGAACAATTTTTGTATGGGAAATTTGTTGCTTTTTCCCTCGGAATTTTCCCTGTCATTAAACGTGGGAATTCAAAACAATACCTCAACTACACTGTGATAATTTATGTTTGTCTTTTTAATTTATTAGCCTCTTGTTTTTAATGTTAATTTATTAAATAGTTTAAATATTTTTCTTTCATTTTCCTTTTGCAAACGAAATAAAAATAAGATTTAAAACACAAAACCAACAAAACAATGTAAAAAACAGCAACATATCATAATAAAAACCCCTGAAGAAGTCGTGAGTAGCGACGAAACGTTGGGTGAAAGATGAAATAAAGTTTTTTATTTGCATTTAAAATCAATTGACCAAAACAGCCTGCATTACCAAACATTAATCTACAAATATTCAATAAAAAATTGGTCACATAAAACATACATATATAATAAACAAAGATGTAAGTTATTCTCTGAAAAAAAAAAACCTTTTTTTAAGGTCAAATTCTTCTAATTCGAAGCAAATAGACGTTTTAATTGATTTTATGGAAAAAAAACCGAGATATCGCCAATGGATTCACTACAAATGGACTGAAGGAATGATATCCAACTGCATTGCGAATCCAATAAAATCAGTTGCCGAGTGGGAAGAAGTAAGTGGTGCGTTAATTTAATGGTGTTTTTATTTAAAAATAAAATAATTTAAGGACTGGCTTGATAAAAAAAAATATGTAAGAAAAAAAATGGCAAAAAAAAAGCGGCTGGCGGAGGCCGTTTGCAAGGAGTACAACTTTAGCTCATTGGAAGAAACCATCATTAAAGTGCATAGGGCGAATCAGTGCAAGGCTTGTCAAGCTTGTTTTCCATTTTTCTTGAGTTATTTACATCTTGATTCATAAAGACAAATTTTGTTCTGAAAGAAGTCTAATACATTTGAAAGGAACGGTCTTTTAACACTCCTGTCTGATAGCTACCTTCTGCAAAGAAACGCAAACACGCACTTATCTCGCTAATACATTTCTTTGACTGGGACAAGAAATCAGACAGCGTATCCAGTAAATGTTTAAACAATGGTTTGTTAGTTCTATAGTAACGATGGAATCTGTAGATAGAAACGGTATCAAATGTATGAGTCAATCAAATGTTTTAACTTACAGTGGTTCTGGTAGCTCTAAAGGATTTGAATGATCAATTAAATTCCGCCATATAATTCTCTACTCATTTCGTCCTCTCTGTTTTAATTTGATCGTTATGGATCAAGATGCAAATGAATCAAGAAGAAAAAACAAAAAACAAGCTTGAAGTTTTATAAAAAACATAAAATTCCTGGAGTAATAGGATCCATAGACGGCACTCATGTGAAAATAATTGCTCCACCAACAAACAAACATTTGTATTTTAACAGGAAAGGATATTACAACATGAATGTTCTACATGTTTGTAGTTTCATCTTTGCAATTAATTGTTTCAATAACTTTTTATACCAAGGGTTGCGACGATGAGCTGAGAATACGATTAGTGGATTTTACTCACCCAGGAGCATGTCATGATTCGTTAATTTGGAAAGTAAGTGAACTGTGATCGTGGATCGAAGAGCAATATAAAAATGGTGAAAGAAATTCGTGGCTATTGGGTACTGAAGTATTTTGTATTCACCTTAATCAAATTTTTCAACAGGTGATGCTGGATATCCAGTTCGTCGGAAGGCAAATTCAATGAAGCCCATAGTCGATGCCAGTTGGGTGCTGAAAGGAAGATGGAGGTGCTTGCTTGGGACTAGAGAACCTTCCAAAAAAGGCAATCTTTTTTAATTTACGAACGCTTGCTTCGAATTAGAAGAATTTGACCTTAAAAAAAAAAAGTTTTTTTTAGTTTTATTATTTTTGTTTAGAGAATAATTTACATCATTGTTTATTGTTTTATAGCATTTCTAGGGAAAAAGCAAAAAATTGTTCTCGATATTTATTTTTTTCTCTCGGAATTTTTTCCTAATTTCGAAAGATGTTCCCGATACCTATTTTTCGAAATTCTGAAAAAGTTCATGGGAAACACAATTCCCGATAGCCCCAATTAATCAGCCCACTATTATATGTATATGAAGACAATCAGAGATGCATTGACCAGTGGTCGATTAAATCCGACAGATGCTTTAATCAAACATATTGATATTTCCATCAATCATCATATAATAGACCTACGAGAGAAGAGCATTCAATTAAAATACTGTTCAATGAATGAAATGAGAGCTAACATTTTGACAAAGCCACTTTCCAAATAAGGTTTCCTTAAATTTTCAAACTTGTTGGTAATTCGAACAAATGACCATTTGAAACGAGAGTGGGTGTTGAAAAGAAAAGAAAGCCATTTAAAAAACGTCACGACGGAGAAAACAAGAGAAGTCGAAAAAACGAGCTATCGTTAATAAATTTCTATCAGATATTAAACTCCAAAAATTCTAAAAGCTAATATAAAAATGGGAAAAATCTTTTAAAACTAACCATAATTTCACCGATTTTGGGTGTGATACTTGTGCTGTAAGATAGCATCTACATAACTTTATATTTTTATTTATAAGAAAATTATTTATTGTTGGTACCAGATATGAAACGACCATTGGCAACACGGGTTGTATAGTTTATATCCTTTTATCTCTGTCACGTATTATATTCACATCTTTGTCACACAAAGATCTTTCTTATTTTTGAACTATTATTTTTCTTTTGCTCATTCTGTTTTTAATAAAGCTACTGGCTGGACGTGCCATTTTTATAACGTTCAACTTGTTATATTTTATTTACTGAAAGTTATAGACTTTAAATTAAAATCCAACAGGTTATGGGCCCAGACCCTAACTGCACAGGATAATAAAAATAATCAAAGTGAAGTTATAAAATTAAAAAAAAAACAAAAAAACAATTTCGTAAGAATAGTAGATTCGCAATCGCATTTACGTATTCTAGAAATAAAGATGGCTGGTCACATGGTTCACATTGAAAAATTATCAAAAGACAATTTCGACACATGGAAACTACAAATGTGCGCTATATTAGTTAAAAATGATCATTGGGGCTATGTGAATGGGACAACACAAAAACCAGAACCGATTTTAGTGCAAAATCAGGTAAGCAATTCACAAGAAATAAGCATTTGGGAAACAACAGATCAAAAGGCCAGAGCAGATATCATTTTGTCTATTTCACCCTCCGAATTGTGTCATATAAAACATTGCTGCACTTCAAGAGATGTTTGGGAAAAACTCGAACAAGTTTACCACTCCAAAGGTCCTGCAAGAAAAGCCACATTACTGAAGCAGTTACTTTTTTCAAAAATGAAAGAGGGAGATAGCATGATGTCGCATCTGAATAATTTCTTCGGCAACTTAGACAAACTAGCTGAGATGGACATAGGCATTACGGAAGATCTTCTCACTATACTGTTATTGTATAGCATTCCAGACAGTTACGAAAACTTTCGATGCGCAATTGAGGCGAGAGACGATTTGCCTACACCAGAAGCGTTGAAAATAAAACTACTTGAAGAATACAATGCGAGGAAAGAAAAAGAAACACAGTCGAGACAACAACAACAAGATGCAGACGCATTTTATGCCAAATATGGAGATGCAAAAAACAGACACTTTGAACGTCGTCACGAAACACAGACAAGCAACAGTTCGATAAAAAATGGTGGCACTGGAAACAACAAAAAATCTTACAAATGCAATTTTTGCAAGAAGATTGGCCATAAAGGTGCTGATTGTTGGAACAAAAACAAGAACAAAGTAAAGCAAAGTGTATCAAATGCTACAGATGACGCTTTTGTTGCTGTTGGCGATGAAGAGGTCGTATCTATCGGAATTGCTCTGCAAGCTGGTGTCAACTCAATCACAAGCTGGTGCATTGATAGTGGGGCAACATCTCACATGTGCCGAGACAGAACAAAATTTATTGAGTTTGTCAGGGTTGAAAATCAAAGCGTTCGACTTGCTGTTGATAAGACCACAGACATAATTGGAAAAGGCACAGTTCGTTTAAATGTAAATGTCAAAAACAGCACAAAGACGATTCGATTGAACAACGTCCTCTATGTTCCTGAGTTGAAAACAAATCTTTTATCCATCTCCAAGGCAGTCTCCAATGGATATACAATTGAATTTAACGAAATTGAAGCAGTTTTCAAAAACAAGATGAAAGAGACTATTGTAAGAGGAGCAAAGAAAGGAGATCTCTACTTCATCGAATGCAATACAGAGTCAACTTCAGCTGTAAATGAAAAACCAAATCAGTTTGATGAATGGCATCAGCGCTTCGGACATCTGAACGAGAGAGACTTAAAAAGAATCATCACAGATGAAATGGCAACAGGCATACCCCGCTTGCCTCCGAGTCAACTATCAGTGTGCGAAGTGTGCATATTAGGCAAGCAGAGTGCTGAATCATTTCCAA
This sequence comes from Eupeodes corollae, assembly GCF_945859685.1. Classification (NCBI taxonomy): domain Eukaryota; kingdom Metazoa; phylum Arthropoda; class Insecta; order Diptera; family Syrphidae; genus Eupeodes; species Eupeodes corollae. The sequence goes on from NC_079147.1 coordinate 161,353,249, forward strand.
AAGAGTCACTGACAAAGACAACAACTTTGCTTGAGTTGATTCATTCTGATGTGTGTGGGCCAATGAGAACCAAAACGATTGGTGGTGCTGTTTCCTTCGCAACATTCATTGACCATAAATCACGTTTTGTTGAAGTTTTCTTTCTGAAATCAAAAAGTGACGTCAAGGAATCCTTTCTGAAATACAAAAGTTTAATAGAAAATCAAACAGAGAAGAAAATAAAAACCTTACGAACGGACAATGGCCTGGAGTACTATGGAAAAGAGTTCACGGATTTCATTGAACAAGCTGGCATTAGAAGAGAGCATACTGTTGCCTATACACCTCAGCAGAACGGAGTCGCGGAGAGGATGAACAGAACGCTAGTCGAAATGGCGAGATGTATGCTGATCCAGTCAAAACTTGCACCCAGCTTCTGGGGCGAAGCAATTGCTACAGCTGCATACATACGAAACCGATGTCCAACCAAAAAACTCGACAATATGACGCCTTTTGAAGTCCGGTACGGATACAAACCGAATGTTTCACATTTTAAAATATTTGGTTGTAAAGCATTCGCTCTAAATAAGAAACCAGGTATAGGAAAATTTGTGTCCAGATCAACAGAATGCATATTCGTAGGATACTCGACCACATCAAAAGCCTATCGTCTTTGGGATCCAGTTTCGAAAAGAATTATTGTGAGCAGAGACGTCAAATTCATAGAACAGTCGAGTTGTATTCAATCTGGTGATGTTTACGAAAAGTTTTTCGATTTCAATTTAACCACAGCAAATCCGATTGACAGCAAAATCGAAGTTCCGAAATACGAAACACAGTTTGATGAAATTAATAATGATGACAGCAAATGCAATGAAGGAAAATTATTCGGAACAAGTTTGGAAAATAAAAACAACAAGAAAGCTCATAGTAAAAGTTCAGATAGCGATGAAACTCCGCTTAAGAGGGGGCCTGGAAGACCAACTTTTGAAAGAACTGGCAGAAGGGGCAGACCAAGAAAGTTATTCAGCATGATGCAAGAAAAGGTCAAGAATGAGGCTGAACTGGCAGAAGAAGCTAATTTTGTGAGCTGTTCAATTAATCCAACGGTGAAAGAAGCGATGGAGAGTTCATGTGCCAACGAGTGGAGAGCTGCAATGGAATCAGAGTTCAATGCTTTACGAGACACGAACGCATGGGAACTTGTTGAACGTCCGAAGGATAAGAAGGTCATCGGATGCAGATGGGTTCTTAGAACTAAGTTCAACGCTGATGGAACAGTCGAACGACGCAAAGCAAGATTGGTGGCCAAAGGATGTTCACAACAACCAGGTATCGATTTCAATGAAACATTCGCACCGGTGGCAAGGCAAAGCTCAATTCGAATCCTCATGGCTTTAGCAGCAGAATTTGATTTGGATCTTTTCCAGTTGGATGTTGAAATGGCGTACATAAATGGAGACCTGGAAGAGGAAATATTTATGGAGCAGGCTGAAGGATTTGTGAAAGCAGGTGAAGAGAATTTTGTTTGTTCACTCAAAAAGGCTCTATACGGGCTGAAACAGTCTGGAAGAAGTTGGATCATCAAGTTAGAGCAAGAACTTTTGGAAATGGGACTTAAACCATTAAATACCGAAAAATGTATTTATTTAATGGAAACTGAAGAAACTTACATGGTTGTCGTCATCTATGTTGATGATCTTATAATCGGAACAAACAACTTAAATTCTTATCAAAAACTGAAGACACACATGTCACAAAAATTTAAAATGAAAGACCTTGGTAAGTTACATTTTTGTCTTGGAATTGAATTTAAACAAGATATTTCTCAAAATACTGTCACGATGAATCAATCCAAATACATCCAAAACATTTTATTTGAATACGGAATGAGTGAATCGAAGACAATGGCAACTCCGTTAGATGGAAATGTGAAGCTCAGCAAACAGATGGGACCGAAGACTGAACAAGAAAAGTCTGATATGTTAAATACACCATATACATCATTGATAGGTTCACTAATGTATCTCGCGGTATCGACGCGACCTGACATCGCACACACAGTAAGTGTTCTAAGCCAATACAACTCTGATCCTGCAAGGAACACTGGAAGGCTGCAAAACGGGTCCTCAGGTACCTACAAGGCACTCAACATCTTGGCCTTGTATACCAGAAAACCAATAAACCGGAGTTAATCGGGTATGTAGACTCAGATTGGGGAGGCAACGTGGACGACCGAAAATCATACACAGGATTTGTATTCAAATTGGCCAATGCAGCAGTGACTTGGGAATCCAGGAAGCAAAAATCTGTCGCACTGTCAAGCACGGAGGCAGAGTATATGGCGCTGACTGAAGCAGCTAAGGAAACTATTTATCTGCGAAACCTGTTAAAGGAACTTGGTTTTCTTAACAATGATGCAACACCAACCATTGTTTACTGTGACAATCAAGGAGCCCAAAAACTAATGAAAAATCCTGCATTCCATTCAAGAACGAAACATGTAGACATCCGACATCATTTCATCAGAGAAGTGTTCCAACGAGGTGAGATAGAAGTCAAATATATTCCAACAACCGAGATGATTGCTGATGTCCTAACTAAAAGCCTATTTGGACCAAGCCATCGTAAATGCATCAAAGGTTTTGGTATCCTACCTGAAGAAGGATAACCCGCGTTGAGAGGGGGTGTTGGTACCAGATATGAAACGACCATTGGCAACACGGGTTGTATAGTTTATATCCTTTTATCTCTGTCACGTATTATATTCACATCTTTGTCACACAAAGATCTTTCTTATTTTTGAACTATTATTTTTCTTTTGCTCATTCTGTTTTTAATAAAGCTACTGGCTGGACGTGCCATTTTTATAACGTTCAACTTGTTATATTTTATTTACTGAAAGTTATAGACTTTAAATTAAAATCCAACATTTATGTACATACGTAAGTAATATTAAAAACTACTTTGTTCTTTTAAAATAAATGAAAATATAAAAAAGAGCTAAGCGCATAGTTTTTCACTTATATAAATCCTTTATACAAATACATTTATAATGAATTAAACATCTTCAATAAACCAGTAATATCAAAAACAAAATGCGTCGAAATCGCTACTTCTTTATACGATGACATTGAAAAAATAGCTGTTATTTGTTGTTTGTATTTTTTTTTTTCGAAAAAAGTATAAAATGGCTAATAAAGAGTTAAGTTTAAGAGCGGCAGTTAATTATTGATTTGAACTTAAAACAAAAAATGTCCTACTGAGAAATATCAAAAATAACTTCAAGAAGCCAGTCAACGATCCAAACGACCATAAATCGCTACAAAAACAAGGGAAAAGTTAAATCAAAATTAAGATCTGGGATGGAATCGGCTAAGGTGATTGTTGATAAATGACAATCAAAATGATCGAATTTGATCTATATAAGGTGATAGTCAAATTGATACCTAAAAAGCTATCACAAAAAAATGTGATAGTCGTTTTCAAACAAATTTGTTTATTCCGAATAGAGCTACCAGACGGTTACACAAACGACTGAAAAATTTTCTTAGTTCACTTTGTTTCTTTTAAAAAACACATTCATGTGACCGACAAAGCTTACGACATTCGAAAAAAGCAAGGAAAGTAAGAATTTTATTCAAAATCAGCCAATTTGAAACTTTTATTTAGATATTTTATAAGAATCAATTTAAAATTTCACCAAGGCAACAACGAATTTTGACAATTTGAATCCGAAATTGTTCAATCGAATTGAATTGAGTTGAATCATCTTACACAGACGGAATGAAAATGATAGTCAATTTGACTATCAAAAAATTGATAGTCAACAATCACCTTAGCCGATTCCACCCCTGGCTGACCATCGAAGCTCTCTGTAAGAGATAAGTGTATTATAAAGCGGATGGTTGACCAAGATCCCTTCATAACGGCTAACTCGGTAAGCGTACAACTTGAAAAACATCAAAGTGCATCCAGAAACGGTAAGAAGAGTTAAAGTTCAAGGAGGGTTAAAGTCATGTACACCCAGAAAAAAAAAACATGTGTCAATACGATCAATAGACAAAAACGATTCTTGTTCGAAAATGAGTATGTTAACAAGTCTTCAGACTTCTGGCGAAAAGTTATATTTGCCGACGAGTTGAGATATAACATTTTTGGATCTGACGGTCGTTTGAAGTTGTGGCGAAAGCCAAACGATGCCCTTAATCCTAAGTGCACTATCAAAACTGTAAAGCACGGTGGTGGAGGTGTTATGGTATGGGGCTGTATGCCGTCATACAAGGCTAAAAGGATATGCGACGAAATACTGACACCAAAAGTAATATCTCTTGCAGCAGACGCAAACTTTTGTGGATAATTTTCAAACTTTTTTGTATGTTTCTATTTATTTATTTCTGAATAAAGAATAGTTTGTTTATTTATGTTATAAAAATCGAAACCTTGAATTTTGTTTGATACAAATATACCTTTCAAAAATTTGTATCACTCATCGTTTGTGAATAACAGCGTTTTTTTTTCAATCGTTGTACGCAGACTTTTGTAAAGTACTGGGGCCCTACTATACTATGTAACTCGATTCTACAATGAAAATGCTCGAATTCGCAAAATCGCAACTCTGTAACTCGATAGCTGAATTCGTTAAGTCATCTCTTATTTTATTTCTTATTCTTTTAGCCAAATTAGAATGTTCATTTGTTTCTAAAGGCTGTTCTTCCAAAGAAAAATGGTTCTCGTATTCTTCTAATAATGCTTTTGTTGAATTAGGCTGTTCAACTCTGAACTTTAAACAGAGATTGTGGAGAGCACAACACATGTTCATAATTTGAGTAACCTTATCGGGTGGATAATGAAGTTCTCTGGCCGCAAAAAGACATCGGAATCTTGCCTTTAGGACACCGAAAACGCGCTCAATTATTGATCTTGAAACTGAGAATTTTTCGTTGAATTTTGATTCCATAGATCCTTCAGTTGCCGTTCCGTATGGTGTCATAATCCAAGGCTCTAACGGATATCCTGAGTCTCCTCAAATAATTTTTTAATATCATTTTGCTTGAAATTTATATATTTAGAATGTAGATACATATGTACTTACCTAAGATCCAGGACGACTTAACTCCATTTTCAAAGCAACGTTTGAGGTAAGCTCTTTCCGCACTAAGAGCCCAGGCATGGGAATCATGGGATGCTCCTCCATATCGTCCGTTTACCGAAAATATTGGTCGCCAAATCAACATTTGTTTGTTTTTTTTTCTAAATTAAACTATGTCAAACATAATGCGAGACTCGTTCGAAATTAGCAAATTTGTTGGCTAAAAGATTGGCATTACTGGCATTCGATTCTACTTTCATACGTAGTACGATTTGAAATTAGAATCGGAAATGAGTTTCGAATAGAATCAAAAGTAGAATCGAGTTACACAGTAGGGCCCCTGTATTTATATTTTATTCTATGGAGAAAATGAAAAAACGTACCTTTTATAATTATTTTTCTAAATCAAAAAGTATTTGAACCAACAATTTGTGGTTGATATGAAAATTGATGTGTATCTATTCTTTTGATATCCGTAATGCCAAGTATGTCAAAAAATCATTCACAATAATGATAAGATTCACACTTCATTCACAAAGTTGATAGTTGATAGCCATAATACCAAAGCATCAAAAATATTGTTATGTACCAATTATCTAGTTGATAGTAAGTACCCTAAAAATACGGCGGAAGGATTGATGAATTATTGCTGCTTTCAATAAGATCACAGAATAAAATTGTAGTTAGACCCTTTGAAACATTTACTATTTAACTTTATTGTCGTTAGTACTAAGAACATTATAAAATAGACTTCAAAAACTAATCTAATGTACAAAGTCATACATTTCTACTCATTTTCCATTCCCATTTGTTCATTGAATTCTTCTTCAGTGATTTTTTTCTTCTTGAGCCTCTTAAACAATCGTATATCATTAGCCAGTTCCTCTAGATCAGCTTCGCTGAATTTTTGTTTCTTTTTCTTTGGCTCTGCATCTCCAGACGCTTTCTTTAATTTCCTTTTAGCACGTCTGATCTCCTTTTTAGACTTAGCATCATCCTTCATCTTCTTTGATTGCTCCCATGATTCTGTACGTTTGTGAAATTTCTTCTTTCCTGGCCATTCTCCAGTCGCTTCGTAGGTTTTCAGTTTTTCCTGACGAATTTGTTCCTTTTGTTGATTCTTGTAAGTCAACTTATTCACATCGACAGTGAATTTTGGTGCAATAAAACTATCAGCTGTAGAATTTTTCAACTCAGGCATTCGCGGCATTTGAAGGAGCCCATAGCTAGTGGCCACTTTGCCCAAGTCAAGGTCTTTTAGTCGGAGAATTGCATTGCACTCGTGTTTACTGTATGCTCTTATGTGCGATACAAAAGCTCGAATTCCCTTGTCGCTACATCCCTTGTCGGCAGCTTGCAACTTATGCATGCGATTGAGAATGGAATCGAAGTCTTGGGTCCCAAATTCAATCTGTAGAGGCGATAATTCTACTTTTTGGTTGATTTTCAAAAAGTTAACATACGCATCTTCGGTGGGAAGAAGGAACACTAACGCACTACCTTCTGTCCCTTGACGAGCAGTTCGCCCAACTCTATGGACAAAACTCGATGCACTAGCCGGTGGATCCCATTGTACAACCCAATCTATTTCAGGAACATCCAATCCTCGAGCTAGAACATCGGTGCAAAGTAGAATTGCCTTTTCTGCTAACCGAAATTTCTCTACAACACTATTCCGCTTTGCCTTCATTTTGCCATGAATGCCTAGAACTGTGGACTTTTTCAAAAATTGTGGAATAATTTCCAACCAGTATTCTACACAAGCACAGGTGGGAAAGAACAGCATAATTTTGTCATGACAATGTTGCTTTAGGAACTCAAGTAATGCTAGAAACTTAAATTCAGGTTCTACGATGTAATAGAAGTTTTTAAGAAGCACTGGAGTGCTTATTGTGGATTTTTCCTTAACTGACACCAACACTGGATTTCTTAGACCAGCGCGTATTAATTGTGTCACCTCTGTGGTTTGTGTAGCTGAAAAAAGACCAGTCCTCCTCTGTCGAGGAATATAGCTGAGAATGACATTAATGGTTGCTTTGAATCCCAGATCCAAGAGACGGTCGGCCTCATCCAGAACAAGGAATTCCTTTTAAAATAGTCTTTTTAATAATGTTCATTTACTCATTTTATCTTAAGCTTACCAAACTTTTTACTCTTGAAGCAAGATTAAGGTCACCTTTGCGTTCAAATAAGTCTTCCAGGCGTCCAGGAGTGCAGACTAATATGCAAGGTCCCTCTTTTTGTATATTAGCAATATCTTCTTCGATGTTATTCCCACCAACTAATAACTTTTGCTTCAGAAAAGATAATTGTGGATGCGATAGAAACTTTGCCAAGACTTCAGATATTTGAAATGCCAACTCCCTTGTTGGAGAAACAATGAGTGCTCCGATCTCATTTGGTTTCCATGGACTTTCAGCTTCTCGTCGCTTAAGAATCTCCAAGAGAGGTACAAGAAAAGCAAGTGTTTTACCAGAGCCAGTCACTGCTTCTGCAGAAACATCTTTACGTGCAATTAACAGAGGAATTGTCGCTGCCTTGAAAATATATCAAAAGTGTTTTATAAAATGATAAGTTTATTATTTGTACTTGCTTACTTGGACTGGGGTCATAAAATCAAACCCAAGATCCTTTATGACTTCAAGAATTGGCTCAGATAAGGGTTTTTCAAGATCCGTCCACTTTTTACGCGACATTTTTCGAATGTTTACAAAATAAAGTCACAGATTTTTGACAGGTGTTTGAGCACATGGGAGCAGGATGGAAAATGGCGAGTCCCACGAACAGAAATCTTGTCGCACTCCGAAATGTCAGTTGTAATTTTCCGTGTGTTGAGAACATCAAAATTAATTTTCAGATAACATCTGAATTTTAGATGTTTATAAATTCTAAATAAATAAAGCCGGATTCGTGATGTTTTCCAAATCATTGATAAACTATTTCTTTAAAATGTATGGCAACAACAAACACAAAAGTTTGAGAAAGCTTAAGGTAAGTTTCATGAATTGTCCACAAGTCCCAAGACCGCTGCTAAAAAATAGTACAAGTGTTGATGAGTAGTTGTCAAATATTAAGTAACTTAGAGTCATTTGCAAGTTTCTCAGAAATCGATTTTAAGGCCGCATATGACATCAACTAGTATATGATGAACTGTAAAGAACCATGTTTAGTTTTGAAGAATTCGCGCTGCTCCAAAAAGGTTGCAAGCAACTTAACCGTGTCATGTAATTGATTTAAGATCGTCCTCTTAAGAATAGTGCAGAGCTCCCACGCCAACTATAGTTTGTCCAATTACTGGCATATGCTGGGCAGGTTAAGACGACAGAAGGGACTTGAAAGTTAAGCAAGTTTCAAGTACCTGATTGGCCAGCTGTCAGAAAAATAACCTTCCGATTGAGGCAACTTTAATGGAAAGTAGACTGAAAAGTTAGTCAAGAAAAATTTCCCTAACTATTAAGTCAAGTCCACTTCTATCAAAATGACAGTTGATCATGTTTTTTCATTCAACTGAAAGCTGGACTTTATTACTCTATGATTTATTCTTTTCCTCCACAACTTCATTTAATGCTTTCTGTAAAAAGGTTCCTTGTCAATGTGGAAAAGAAATAACTAATATTTCTTTACAATACAAATCGTGATGTACTTGTGGCTTGCCTGTGGAGTATTTTATAGACAATAATTTTATTGATATTTTTTGTACTATGAACTTAAAAACTATGTAGTTGTTTTGGTCAAAATGTACTTCAGAGAATTAAGTTGACATCAAATGAAGTCCCTTGCCTGCGCCTGCCCATTGACATAATCGGGAAAACTCAGAGTGATGTCCATAGGGCTTTTGTGAGTATTGAGGCAAAGACGGGAAAAAAGGTTAAGCAGTAAAGGGGGACAAAACAACATGCTGTCATCGAGTAAGGACCTACAACTCTGACGTCTCGGTCAAAACGTTGCGACCGACAGAAAGATGAGAACGTCTTAGGGTGCTTTTAGAGAAATATTCTTTAAGTGATTTTTGGTTCCGTACGCATAGATGGAGAATGGAGGAGAAGATATAACGACGAACTGTACGGGCTGTACAGCGACACTGACCTAGTTAACAGAATTAAAGTCCAACGGCTTAGATGGCTAGGTCATGTAGAGCGAATGCACATAAACGCTCCAGCCCGGAAGGTTTTCAAATCCAAACCCGAGATACGGCGCACAGTGGTGCGAGAGCGGAAAAAAGTCTTTTTAAGAAGTTATATTTATCCTTTTAAATTTTATGTTTAAGTACTCTTATATAACCCGAGCGTATGATTTAAAAGTATTTTTCAACATATATATTGTATGTTCTGATTTACAAGCCCTCAAAGTTGAAAAATAATTTTACTCAAATCGCGAACCGTATTTTCAACAAATTTTGAGATGTTTTTTTCCGAAGTTCCTTTAAATAAATTCTCTAGCTTCTTAAATAATTTAATTGGTCTATTTTCGATTATCTAAAATAAAAAAAAAAAATGATTATTTATAAAAGATACCTTCTATAAGTAGTCTGAAGCTTAAGTACTAGGAAAAAATGTGTTTTTTTTAAACTTTTTGATTTAAAAAAAAAAGCTCCAAAAGACTCCAAGAAAGTAAGTATGCCAGCATATGCTCCATGCATTTATGTAAAAGCACAGAAAAAATCAGCTGCAGATACGTGCAGATGTGGAAGTTATGATCAAAAATGTTTCACTGAATCGGATTTCAAAAAACTGCGTTTTGACGGTGGTGTTTACCAAAAAGTTTGATTTCTTCGTTATTAATTGTCAGAATGAACTGTTTAAGCCCATTATTTTAAGAAAAAATGTCAAACTTTATTTTAAAAATAAAACAAAATTAATACATTGACACAGGTCTGAGAATTTCGATTTTTGCGAAACCATTTATTTCTGCCCGGAAAATTTTTTCAACTTCGAACTCAATTTTCTTGGAAAGAACACACGAAAAGCAATATAGTTTTATGATATTTTAAATTATATGATAGAGCTTAAAAAAAATAAAGAAGAAAAGGATTAGGGATAATCCTTTATTTTTTTGCTAAAAGTAGGGCAGGTAGAAATAAAAAAGGTGTTATTTTTAAAGTTTTATTGCTTTGTTTTTGTTGTGTATTGCGTAATTTTGTATTACCTGTCTTATTAGAATAAAATCTCTTACTTAAATCTATATATATATAAAGGATTAATTTAAAAAAAAGTCAGTATTGAGTTACTGACCATTTGTGCAAGGTGTTTAAGAAAAATGTTTACTCTGATCAATCAATAAGTGAAAGTGAAGTGAAATATAATAACAAATATACATATAGTGAATAGTGAATTCAATACATTAAAATGCATTCAATCGAAATTCCTTATTCGGTGTTGTGTAGTGAACTTATCACTAATGGACATGATGTTCAAAATCTTCTACCATATTTTGAAAGGGAATACCCCAACTTAATTTCTGAGCAAATAGAAACTGTGCTGTCAGAATTGAATAAACGTTTTGTGCCTCATTTTTTTTTTGTTTTTTCAACCTTTGTTTATAATTTTGTTTTTTCAACCAAATTTTGACCAAATATGTATAAGACTAATCTTAACATGTATGTAGAATACTATTCCCAGAAAACCAAATAAAAGATATTCCTTTAATAGGTATAATCCAATTTTAATGAAAAAAAAAGTAAATGATTAACAATTATTAATAAAAAAAGAAAAGAAATCGGTTGAATCGGTTAGTGCACAGTGCCGGTCGTTGCTTAACTCAACGGAGTGTCTCTCTCGTGTCTACTTTTGGCTTCCTCAGTGATAGTTTTTACCTTTGTGCCAGGGTTACCACCCATACGGCCATCCTGAAATTCGACTGCCCCAGTCGAAGGAATAACATCTACAGTGTATTGATCATCATCTTCCTCAGAATCGGAATCAAACGTTCGCCATCGTTTCATGTAATCTGCTGCCGTCGAAGTTTGGTTAGGTCCCTCATGTTCTCCGACTTTTTTGACCACGTAGCGATCGTTACGACCGACCTTAATTATTTCATAGGGCCCAAGATACTTAGGAAAGAGCTTTTGACCTGTCGCAAACTGCGTCTTTTGAATTGCAACTAGCTCGCCTAAACCATATGAAGGTGCTGTTTTTCTTTTTTGATTGTATGTTTTTTTGTTTTCTTCTTGTATTTTGTGTATTTGTATTTTCGCTTCCTCTCTTAACTGCTGACGGTCCTCCTCGAACGCAACCATGATCTAATCTTCAAGAAGCTGTCTTAAATTTACGTCGTCATCCGAAGCCATTTTTACGCCAAACATCAGCTCGAAAGGAGTTCTACCCGTGCTTCGTGAAACGGTTGAATTTATAACGCACTGTACCTTGGGAATGAACTGGTACCATTTCAGTGGGTTTTCTGCTTGTCCATTGCCTCTCGGGACACCAGTTGTCACTAGATGATGCTCGATATTTTTTTTTCTCCGAGCAATATGCTTCAAAGTCGTTAGACGTGAATGCAGCTCCTTTGTCAGAAACAATTCGCCGAGGGTGACCAAAAACTTGTGAGAGTAAGTTCAAACGGTTGATTACTTCGCTGGCCGTCGTGCTTTTGACTGGATAGATCCACATAAACTTGCAGAAGGCATCAACGATGACCAAGATGTAACTATAATTTTTTGCTGTGGATGGAAGGGGCCCGAGATGATCAAGATGAAAAGTGTGTAATGGCTGGTCCATCTTGGCAATGGGATGAAGAAACGACTCCTTCTTACCATTCTTTTTGGCAGCGAGTATACAGGGGATGCAATTACTGATGACTTCAGCAATCTTGCGATCCACCTGTGGAATAAAAAAATCATTTTTAATAAGTTTAAAAACCTTACCAAGACCAAAATGTCCAATTTCGTGAAACATTTGAATGATTTGCTTCTGCAGACTCTTTGGAACTACCAAAACGTAAACACCATCCACGAATTTATACAGCACATCATTCCTAAGATGATAGTCTACGTAGGTACCAAACTTGGCAAGGATTTCTTTAATAGCACGGCAAAATTCATCCTTCAGTTGAGCATTCTTGACTGCTTTCACAGACCCGTCCTCTATTGCGAAAATACTTGATGGATGACGGCTTAGGGCGTCGACGTGGCGCATAGCTGTCCCGGATCGGTGATGAACTTGGCAATAAAACTCCTCTAACTGAAGTGCCCAATTTGCAATGCGACTATTTAGATTCCTTTTCGCCATAGTGTCTTTAAACGCTTTGCAGTCGGTGAAAATATCAAATCTTAAACCCAGTAAGTAGATTCTCAATCGTTTAAGAGCTTTGACTATCGCGAGAACCTCTAGTTCATAGCTTATAAATTTTTTAAAGCTTAAAAAAAAGACTGGATGGTACTGACCGTCATCGTGTTTTTGGACGAGTACAGCCCCGAGTCCTTCCTTAGAGGCGTCGGTATGCAGCTGACTTTGTAAATCAGGATTGAAAAGTTTTAACACCGGCTCTTGGCAAAGCAACTCCTTCAATTTTTTGTAGGCATTTTCTTCGGTGGGTCCCCATATAAACGTGGCATCTTGTTTTGTTAGGTCGGTTAATGGCTTTGCGATTGTAGCGTACCCTGGGATAAATTTTCTGAAGTATCCCGTGAGCCCCAGAAACTGCATGACTGACTTAATGTTTTTCAGCACAGGAAAATGCTTAACAGCAAATGTTTTCTCTTCCGATGGTCTTATGCTGCCGTTCCTAATAATATGGCCAAGGAATTTTACTTCCGTTTGGAGAAAGGCACATTTACCCCAGTTAATTATAAGACCATTTTCTTCAGATACCTTCAAAACTTCTTTTAATTTTTGTATGCCTTCTTCTTTGGATCTGGCAGGGATAATCAAATCGTCAATGTAGGCCAAAACTACTCCTCGGCGTTTCAGATCTTGAAGAACGACGTTCACATACCTCTGGAACACAGCAGGAGAATTGCACAAACCAAAAGGGACCTTATTAAATTCAAAATGGCCGTCAGGTGTCACAAAGGCCGTGTATTTCTTGCTGCTTTCTTCTATGTCGACGTGCAAGAACCCATTCTTCAAGTCCAGAATAGAAAAAACTTTCGCATTGTATAATTGCTCCAGCACCTCCTCTATAATTGGTAAAGGGTAACGATCTTTCAAAACATGCCGATTAAGTCGTCGAAAATCAACACACAGTCGCCGCGAACCATCTTTTTTGCTAATACAATGGGACTAGCGAAGTCGGAGTTACTGTTGCGAATGATCCCGTCTTTCATCCACTCGGAAATTTGCTTGTCTACGACTTCTTTCTCAAGGGGAGCTAGCCGCCGTGCTCTCTGGTAAATTGGTGTTTCCTCATCCAGGATTATTTTCATTTGCACACTTGTTCTTTCGGGTCGCTTTGGAGAGTACTTTGCAATTGTATTTTCGACTTGACTTCTGAGTTCTGGCTCTGGGATGCTTTGAATTGCGTCTGACAGCTGTGATTCGCAAGTGGAAATTAGGTTTATTCGAAACATCGGATTATCAGAATCGGCTTGCTTTTTATAAATAACAGGTTGCCCATCTTCGATGACTAAACATATTTTTGGGAGTATATCTTTACCTAGTAAAAACTCATAAGACAACCAATTATCTGGTACAAAATGACATATCAAATCATAATACTCGCCTGAGATCTCAATATTGATTTTGGAAGCACCTAAAGTTTTAGCCGGCTGGCTTCCAAATGCAATGGTGTCAACTCCTGGATACTGCATGTTATCGAAACTCAACTTTTGTCTTAGACTCTCTCTGGCAAGAGTTAGATCGCTTCCTGTATCGATAAGTGCCTGGAATTCCTGTCCTTTGACCTTGATCGGAGTAGTTATATCTGGAACTAACAACCTGTTGACTTTAGAACTTGTTGTTGCGTTATTCTCTGAACAATTTTTGGCAATGTGCCCAAACTTGTTGCATTTGAAACAACGACAGCCTTTCTCCTTGTTAGGACATGATTGAGTACTATGAGAAAGAGCCCCACAATAATGACATCGAGACTGCTGAGTTGTTTCTTCTTTTCTGATGATACTCTTGTAAACAGATTTATTCGCCGTTGCGTTTTTGGATCGGATTCGATCAGCTTTCATTCGCTCGTACGGCTTAAGTTCTGCCTTAAGCTCCTCTAAGGTCTTCGCGTGATAAAGGATACCTTTACTTAAAACGTCGTCTGGTATGCCAGCTATGATATACTCTAATAGATGAGCTTCGTCAATAGTTCCTCTAGAAGCTATCTTTTTCATTCTATAAAAGTATTCTAGAAATGATTCGCTGTCGGATTTTGTTGTCTTCTCGAGTAATTTATGGACATTTTCATGCTCCTGTTTGCCGAACTCTTTTACCAAAAATTCCTTCAAAGCATTCCAACTGCTGATCGTCTTCTCTGACTCCAAAGCAAGTTTGGCCGCACCGAATAACAATCGCCTACAGTACAAGAATTTTTGGACGTCTCCCCATGCGCAGACCAAAGACACACTCTCAAAGTCGGAGATCCATGATTCGATGCTTTTTCCATTTTCACCACTATATTTTTCTAGAGCTTCTTCAACGTCTTTAAATTGAAAGGAATTATGGACCTCAGGTTTTTGTTCAGTCATCTTTTCGTGTTTAGAAGGTAATTCTTTGACGTTTTCTTGAAAAAAAGTACTTCACTATCTTCGCTTTTGTCTTGTCCTTTGCTTGTGGTTGAGTTTGTTTCGCCTTCAAACTCCACCTCGCTTTGCTCTTCACTCGTTTCTTCGTCTTGTCTAGTTCTCCGTTCCAAAAGATTTCGAACACGCGCTACTAATTCCGTTTTTTTATTATAGCGGATCGATAAGCGGCTTTGTCTCAAAATTGCTTGTAATTCTTTTACTGTAAGACTTTTTAAATCACGTCCGATCGGCATGAAGAAAAAAAACAATGACAAAAAAACTTTAGCTTATCGTTTACAGGCACTGTGTAGGCTGATTATATAAAAATAATATGTAGGTGAGGGAACTTCTGACACCACCTAGAATACTATTCCCAGAAAACCAAATAAAAGATATTCCTTTAATAGGTATAATCCAATTTTAATGAAAAAAAAAAGTAAATGATTAACAATTATTAATAAAAAAAAGAAAAGAAATCGGTTGAATCGGTTAGTGCACAGTGCCGGTCGTTGCTTAACTCAACGGAGTGTCTCTCTCGTGTCTACTTTTGGCTTCCTCAGTGATAGTTTTTACCTTTGTGCCAGGGTTACCACCCATATGTATGCCAAATTTTATTTAAATCCGTTGAACCGTTCAGATTTTACAGACTTTTTTCCGCTCTCCCATACAAACCGAACCACTGTGCGGCGCAGTAGAGGAAGACCGACCTCTCGGATCGTTCGATACAATTAGTACTGGATGGATTCAAGTCCATAAAATAAATGCTGGTGTGCCCCAGGGCTCTGCTCTATCTCCAACACTCTTTCTCATTTTTATTAATGATCTTCTGTCTGCAACTTCTAATCTAATAGCACTCTTAGCTTTACATAATCGTTTTCAAACTCACATCCCTTTTTCAGATGTGGAACTGCAACGACAAAATATGATAAACTCATTAAATTCCGACTTAAACAGCATTGTGCAATGGGGAATAAGAAACCGCGTAGAATTTAATGCTTCAAAAAAGCAATGCTGTCTTGTATCGTTAAAGCGAGATATACTATCATTGCCATTATCCATGTGTGTCACCAACCACCTCTTGTGGAATGATCACATACGTGATGCCGTCAAAAATGCAGCAAGGTGTGTGGGTTTCCTTAGGCGATGCAAGAAATATTCCACGCTTTCTGATCCGGCTGTTATCTACAAGACTTACATATGTCCAAAGCTTTGGTATAACTCCCATCTCTGGGCTGGTGCTCCTGCAACTTACTTAAGCCTCTTGGATAGTATTGAATGTAGACAATTTAAATCGATAGATGATAATATCATCATAAGTTCATTAAGCTTGAACATCGTC
The DNA here is from genome assembly GCF_945859685.1 of Eupeodes corollae. Lineage (NCBI taxonomy): Eukaryota > Metazoa > Arthropoda > Insecta > Diptera > Syrphidae > Eupeodes > Eupeodes corollae. The sequence continues at coordinate 161,369,317 of NC_079147.1, forward strand.
GTAAGGTCTCTTGTCTGACCCATTTAAAGGGTTTATGTTCTAGTGAAATAGCCAGTTGCATTCCTCCCCTTAAACAGTTCAACCGTAATATACGCGCTTATAGGAATGCTCATCAGTATACCCTCGAGCCCAACTTCGGCCGTACTGTCAAATACAGAGATTCGTTCTTTAACCGTACTACGCGAATGTGGAATACCTTACCACACTCTGTCTTTCCTAGTCATTGCAATATTCAGGAGTTCAAAACCAATGTGCACCGACATCTCCTTTTAAACCCTTTCTCCTCTTCAGTGCTCACACTGTGGCTCTGCATAATAAGGGTAGTAATATCCCCTTTAGTGTGTGCTTATTATACAAAAAAAGGTGTCGCACTCAGGTGGGTAATGTCTTCAACCAACTTAGCGTGCGAAACTGGAGACAGCTAGCTGGGGACCGAGCTGGCTGGAGACGCATGTTGGTTGAGGAACAGGTCCGCCCCGGACCTAAAGGCTAAATGAAAAACACAATAAACGTTTCATACGTATTATAATTTATATAAAATCTTTGAATCTTTTGAGAACTGAAGTGAAAAGAGATTTTGCTAAATGTAATTTGTCAGTGCAAGACTAAAAGTCCTTCCCAACTTCTTTTTATTTGATGTTTAGAGAAACTATGTACTTAGATAAACCTATTTCCTTAAATCCAAGAACCAAACATTTTTTTCTATCTACAATGTTTAACAACTCCAATCTGCGAGTAGGCAGATTGATAACGATAGTAAAATAAAACGTAGATTACCATTCTATCCCAACTCTCATACTCCTTCTTCCCTTGGACTCCAAGTCCAACACAACGAGTCTCCCAATAGATCGCTTAGGTTTTATAACTTCGTTGGATAGTTTCACGTCAGCCATTCGTATACTCCATCTAGTCCCGGATAAATGTCAATGACACGACCTAAATGCCAGGCTGAACGTATTTCGTTGGGTTCGATTATGATGTCACCCATATGAAGTAAAAATTTGCTTCTGAGAATATTCCAGGGGCCGTAACGTCTTGATTATCTTCCCCGAAGGGCATAAAGTTCGGAGTAAGAGGTTTGGGTTCTTCGGGATCAATCGGAATATATGTTAGCGGCCGCCGATTTTTCTGGCCCTGAGCCTCCATGAGGGCGTTCCGCACAACGCCTTCTCTAGGAACGAGACCTTTAAGGACGAAATCGATGCTCCTTTTGATAGACTGGATAAGACGTTCTAAAGCCCCTCCCATTTATGGAGAAAAGGCCGCAATACAGCGCCATAAAACACCCTCCTGCCTTGACGAATATTTACAGAGAGAGAGACTTCCATTTCTTCACCATCCTTATCCAATACATTTTTTGTACCAACAAAGTTAAGACCGTTGTCACTATAGAAACATCTGGTGACAACGCGGTTAATAAGGAAACGTCTTACAGCCATAGTACATTGTTCCAAACTTAGGTCATTCAACAACTCTATCTGCCCTGCTCTAAATGTAAGGCAGTTGAAAGGACCGAAACAATTAGAAAAAGACTCTTCTTGGATCTTCCTAAATAACCAGTCTCTGGCTTGACGAACTCACTAGGTATAACAAAAACTTCTCTATCGGTTTTCTTTTTCTGAAGGATGTGTTTTAACCGTAGCAAAAAGGCAATGGCTCCGACGGAGAAAGACCATCTGGCTTGAAATTTGGCGGATAATAAATAATATGCACCATATGGATTTGCATTTACTATCATTTCTCTAAGAATTGGACTCAGTTATGAATGAGAGTTTTAGGAAATTTGGAACTTGAAACCGTCTTGTGTTTTGATCTCCCATAGATGCCTCGAATCGTTTACTGGTGCAGTTGATCCATGCAAGCACAGTCTTCAAATCAGATAAAAACAACAACTCGTCAATTCTAATGGTATGTGACTCCTGAATGGTGGCTGTAACTCCAAACGTGGTATAGATAATTGTTTTACAGGTGCATCCTTGGCCTTCGCCATGACCTGTGCAACTTTAACTTCATCATTCCGAGCAAAACGAAAGTAGGGCACTGCGGCAAAACCCTTTTCTGACGCATCGACGAAATTCACTTTACAATCATCAGGGTTCCACATTACGTAGTGTCGAGGAATTCTGATATTTTCGATTTTCTCTAGATCATTTATAAAGCTCAACTAGAAGCTTCGCAAATGAGGTTACACTGGCTCGTCCCAATCGTACTTTCCACACTATTTAGTTATAGTTATATAAGAAACTGCAGATTTTTTTTAAGGGAATGCTAGTAGAGCAAGAGCCCGGGCCGGCCAGACATACGTTTTATCATAAAAGCTGAAAGTTTGTCTACGAGTATGTGTGCCTCTAGCACAGGTAAAAACGATCCCCACCCATGATACCTGGGTAGTGGTTCCTTTGGCAGGTAACAGGTAGCAAAGGTGCATGGTTAGGTTAGGTTAGGTTATAGTGGCTGTCCAAGATGGAAACGGACACACTTAGGCCAGTTTAATGGCCCATTGTGATACCACATGAATCTTGAGGCTTCCTCCTAAGCTCAATGGAACCAGCGTGAATCCCTTACGAAACGTAAAAGGCTGATTATACCGATATTATTTAGATCGTTTAGATGGTTAAAGAAGAATTCTCCTAGGTAATTCTTGCGTTTTCGAGCTAGAGCAGGGCATGTGCAGAGAAGATGAAGAACCGTTTCTTCCTCTTCCTCGTTCATACAGCTTCTGCAAAAGTCATTTGAGAATACGCGTAGACTCGTTGCGTGCTTTCCTATTAGACAGTGTCCGGTTATGACACCTATTATCGAGCTTATATGCGATCTGCTTAGAGAGAGCAAGCACCTTGAACGTTTCAAATCCAGTGTTGGCCAGATGTTTTTTGTGGCTTGACACGTGGTGATGTTGTTCCACTGGACTGTTATAGAGTTTGTAGAGACAGAGTCCAGAGATTTGATAGCGGCCTGGCTGTCAGAGAAAATACGGATATCAGATGTTGTTATCACGTTTTCTTTGAGCCAAGACAAGACTTCTTTAATCGCCGAAAGTTCCGCCTGGAACACGCTACAATGATTGGGAAGGCGGAATGAGAGACTTAATTTCAGTCGTTCAGAGTACACACCACCACCAACCCCTTCTTTGGGTTTTGCGCCATCTGTGTAAAAATGGATTGACTCATCCTCCAAGAATGTCCTATCCTCCCAAAAAGATCTGGTAGGTATAGAAATCTGGAAGTTTCTGTCGAATTGTAGTTGGGGGATGGTGTAGTCTGTGTGCTTTGGAATTGATTCTAAGTACCTTAGAATTACGGAGTGACCAATGTTGTTGTTAGTCCACTGCGACGAAGCATTGAGGCGAATAGCAGAGATTGGAGCTATTTGTTTGTTAAATATGTCAAGAGGTGTAAGGCAGGCAAGGTGTCCAGTGCCGCAGACGGGGTCGTGCGAAGCGATCCGCTTATACATAGGCAGACTGAACGTTGGACTTTATTTAACTTATCCCTGTTTATACCTTTCTCTAAAGCAGTCCACCATACTGCCACACCGTACGTTAAAATCGGTCTGATTACCGATGTGTATAGCCAATTTGTGATTCTGGGTTGTAAACCCCATTTATTACCAATAGCTTTTTTGCAAGAAAAAATAGCTACAGTAGCTTTTTTGACTCTTTCCTGAACGTTGCGTTTCCAATTTAGTTTTTTTGTCTAAGACAAGACCTTTATATAGGGAGGGTTGACAAATGGAATTTTGTATCTCCTCGAAATTAAGACCAGATCGGTTTTGTGTAGGTTAACACCCAGTCCACACCGATCAGCCCAAAGTATTAGTCTGTCCAAGGCATTTTGTAAGAGTTCTTTTAGGATGTTAAGATGCTTTCCTGAAACTGCTATAGCAACGTCGCCCGCATATGCTATCACTCTGAAACCCTCCGCATCCAGACTAGTTAGGATTTTATTCACCACTAGGTTCCAGAGGAGAGGTGTCCCTCTACTAACGAATCGTCTGCTAGAAGAGTTGCCCAGTTTTGAGTTAATTATTCTGCTGTGAGCATTAAATGAATTAACTCCCGAAGCGAACTCTCTACATTTAGAGATGTCAGTGCAGATGTGAACTCTTTACGAATATTCGATGGTGCGTACTAAAGTGTGTAACGCTGTTTCCACCGATTTATCTTTACAGTAGGCATGTTGAGACGAAGACAGATGTCTTGTATCGATAGGTGCCCTTAAATGGATATCAATCAATCTTTCCAGGGTCTTAAGAAGGAATGATGATAGACTTATAGGTCGTAGATCTTTAGGATTGACTTGGGAGCATTTACCTGCTTTAGGTTTAAAAACAACTTTAACTTCTCTCCATGCCGAGGAAACATGGGCCAGGTAAAGACAGCTGGTAAAAATTTCCTCAAGGATTGGTGCAATTATATCAGAAGTCTTTTGTAGTTCGGCTGGTATTATTCCATCTGGTCCTGCAGCTTTAAATGGTTTGAAGCTGTTGAGAGCCCATTGTAGCTTATCCTTTGTGAACAGACCTTGTGGATATGTTGTATTTGAACTTGAACGTATATAACTGTTGCAAGTTTCGGTAAGAGAACTACCAGGAAAGTGAGTGTCCAATAGTAAGTTCAGCGATTCATTACTTGAATTTGTCCAGCAGCTTGGCATAGCTGGATTATTTGAAAGAATTTTCCGTAACCTAGAGGCTTCAGAAGTTTCTTCTATCATGCCACAGAAGGATCGCCAAGAAGATCGCTTGGATTTCCTTAGTGCCTTCTTGTAGAACCTTTGTAGGAGTCCCAATGAGAGGCTAGTCTTGCAGCTTTGGCCCGGTTGAAAAGTTTCCTGCATTCCTTCCTGAGCGAGTCAAGCTCTGAGGCCCACCATTGTGGTTTCCTCTTTCCTCTTATGTGTATAAGGTGCATACAGTTCCATCTTAATTTCGTTATTCTATAAAACTCAATTTTTGTATACATATTTCATTCGTAACAACATCAAAATTTGCTTTACTCATTACCAGACACTTAGTATGGTTCCAACCCCCTGCCAGACACCCCTAAACTCTTCTAACCTGTACTAGAGGCACACATAGACAAACTTTTAGCTTTTATTATAAAAGGTATGTCTGGCGGGCCCGGGCTCTTGGACTATAGGTTCAAATACATTTTTAATGATCTTTAACTCGATCTCTTCTTGTAACAAAAGACAATACACGATTCAAAAGTATAGATTTCAATAGTAAATTATTTTAATATTATTTCTACGTTGTTTATAAATAGGTAACTGCATACTTAAAACGATTTGTTTATAATTTAATTTTCATAACAATTGTTAACTGTGGCCCGGATAATCAATGTTGTTGTTTCCAATATATATTCAGTAACATTCTTTTCATCAGCTAATTGTTTTTCCATACTATGCATCTCATGCTCCAAATCAGATATAGAAGTTTCATTTGACTCAGCCAACCTAGCGAAAGTTTAAATTTTAGAAAAAAAAAACATTCTATCCCTTAATTTGTTAGTTTTTGTTTTAAATTACTTACATTTTCATTTCTTTGATTTGTTTTTCACCAGACAACTTAGTATTCGATAATAGAGCGTTCTTGATTACGCAATTTTTTTCCATTTTATTCAAATCTTCAGTTAATTTTTCGTTGATTGTTTTAAAAGTTTCTTTCCTCTCACTGATTTCAGTGAACATAGAATCTAATTCTTTGTGTTTGTTAACGCAATCTCTGTACAAAATGGAAAATAAAAAAACCGAATGCTTGTTTCTGAGAAGAGTTTAATTTCTTACTTGTAAGATTGTAGGAATGAAGACGGATTTATTTCCATTGCGCTATCGATCCTAGACGTGACGTGCTGCAAATTTGCCATAGAAACAGAACGTTCTTGATTCTTTTTGAAAGTGGTCCGCTCAATATTTAACTGTTCATCAATTGCATTTTCAAGGGCACTCATGTTCCTAAGAATTGAATAAGTAAACCATCATAATATAGAAATATTTATTTTGAATCCAAATTAAAACGAACGATTCCAAACGATCTACTTCTTCTGCTGAGACTATATCCATGCCGAGACGTGCCTCTTCTTTGCGTAGTGATTCTAATACACTGTTGCATTCATTCAATTGCTCCTCCAGATAATTTATGGATTCTTTTTGAGTGGCTTCTTGGTCAATTATTTTATTGAGCTGAGCCATTGTCTCTGGGGCAAGTGGTCGCAAGTTATTGATGTGCTTTTCGATCTGAATAAAAATGATTTAAGGAATATTCAACAACATAAGATTGCAAATAATACGAACGTTCTTTGCCCTGATTGCAATCTGTTCATGTTCAAATTTATATTTTTTTATTTCATCGATAAGCTTCTGCCTCTGGCGGATTTTTCCATTGGCCAGCGGAACAACTGATTCCTTGAACATATTATAGTAGAAAAAATAGTTCAACAAGTGATTTAGCATATGGACAGTTTTCTTTGGAGCTATGGTAATGGATAATTTTAGTGTTAAAGCAGTTTTCAAGAAGAACTTCAATTACTTACAAGGATGCTTCAAGTCATAAATCAAGAAACAATGAGATTTATCCGAGATTTTGTAAATGTGATCGATATAATTACAGAAGCGAACTAGGAAAGCTCGCTTTTCAGTTGCATTTTCACATTGTTTCATCTTTAAATAAACAAAACATTACAAATGTATAAAATATCTTTCGATTCACAAACATACTTGAATCATTGGCGTTGTATCAAAATTAAACATTTTTAAATAATTTATAAGAGCATTAAAAACAAAAGTCTCTGTGGGTTTTGCCAAATCGGTTTCTTTAATTTTAAAAGAAAATATCTGGTTCCATTCTTCAACAAATTCTGCACTTGAAAACATCTTTTATTGTTTATTTATTTTGTTGTTTGCGATTTATCTTTTCGTTTTTTGGAAGAAAGCTTTGAATTTGAAAAATGAAAACAGATATGAAGTGTCAAAAAAGGGCGCGTTCATGAGTAGAATTTTGAATAGTTCTTGTTTTCCTTGAACTCATAATAACAATGGAAACAGCTCAGGGATGTTAGCTCGTAACTAACCATTTAATTTGCACGAAAATGACGTACGTTCAGAATTTTCCTTTCTCGTGGATGATGTATTAATTCTCAAATTTGAAGTGTTTTGTGGACAATAATGTTTTTGGTAGTTTTTGTACGACGAACCGCAGAAAGAGATTAGTGAAAGAAAGTTTTGAGTATGAAATATATGATAGGTTAGGTCAGGACGCAAATATCTTTTCTGAATGGCTTCGAGTCTTGGCGTCTACGGTGTAGTTAGGTGGCCATACTGTACAAACATATTCCAGGACTGGTCTTACAAATGAAACAAAAAGTAATTTAAAACATATGGATCATGGAAATCACGGCCAAATCTCTTTATAAAACCCATAACTGTATTTGCTTTTTTAACTATAAAGTTAATATGTTCATTAAATGTAAGTTTAAGATCTAAGACAACATCCAAGTCAGAAAATATATATACTCTACTTAAAGGACAAGAATCAAACATGTAACTAAAAACGATTCGAACTTTCTTGCGTGTAAAACTCATGCAGTCTTATTTAATAGAATTCGCTAAACAGATGAATAGTTATACAGTGAATAAGGATTTATGTAGGCTCTATGTAACGTTGCAAAAATTCCTATTTATAAAAAAATCTGCTATAAATTTTAGTTATACAATGCTTATATCAAAAAAAGTGCCAAAAGTACTATAAAATCTGCTAGTTGTCATAACAACTAAAATATAACAAAATAATTCCAATTATTTGTATGATATTCTCTTTCGAAAATCTATATTTTTTTTAGATTCTTCGTTTCTTCGGCTCACGAGCTAAACTCGAGAGGCATTATTGTTTTTATTTTAATTTCAAAAAGAGAGGAGAGAAATCAAAATGACATTTACAAAATAATAATAACAATAATTTCCTTATGTAGGCTCTATTCAACCTCAAAACGCGTTTAGCTTATTATGGGACTATGCAACCTTGTATAAGTTTTATAAATAGCATTTTTGCGTTTAGAGGCATTATAGAGATAACATAACTTTATGTAGGCTCTATACAGCGTTTTTAAATAAGACTGATGGTTTATATGTATTTGTCAACATTTAAAACAAGGCGATTATTATTGCACCATTCCCTAAATAATATTAAGTCTTGTTGCAAGAGAAGACAGTCAGATGTAGAATTATTTTTTTTTTTTTTAATTTGAATGTCATCAGCATATATAAGGACAGATGAATTTTGTATGATCGAGCCATATATAAATAAAACAAATAGAATAGGACCAAGGTGACTACCCTGGGGGACACCAGAATTCACAACAAATGAACTTGAACCCTCATTAAGAAATTTAAAACTATAACATCTATCAAATATGAGAAGATCCAGTTTATGAAACTGTCGTTAAAATCTGGCTGTGATAGTTTTAAATGTAATGTTTTATGACACAATTTGTCAACGGCCTTGTTGAAATAAGTAAAAATACCATCTACTTGTTCACATTTTTCAAAACCATCTATACAAGAGGACGTAAAGTGAAACAGATTAGTAACAGCTGAACGCTTTTTAACAAAACCATGCTGGGTATCACAGATATTTGAACTACAGTGAAAAGAAAAGACAATACATACGATAGACTCAAGCAGTTTAGGTATTACAGATAGTTTAGCAATAGATCGGCCTTACCAGATCGAGTGTTTTTCCAAAACGGTTCTTCACACCGATTTGTTTATTTCAAGTACTTAAAATACACACAAGGCAGTTAGTTCCGTTAACATGTCTTGCTTTTGTAGAAATAAGAATTATTTCGTCTACAAACATTAAATTGTTAAGAAATTGTCCACATATCTTCATTTCATATTTTGTTTTCAGTTAGTTTTTTGGAGTATCTTTTTCAGAACTGAACTAAATAAAGATGGTGAAAGCGAATCTTCTTGTCTAACTCCTCTTGTTATATTAAATGTGCGTTCTATATTCTCTGTTTTTATTCGTGCTATGTTACTGGTGTATATGTTTTTAAGCGTCTCTACTATATTTTGGTTTATGTTTTGATTTTTCAGGGAGGACCTTATACGTATTCGTGTTCAACGGAGTCAGAAGCTTTACTAAAGTAAAAAATAGAAAATAAACCGGTAGTCTAGTAACATTGTATTAAGGGAGTCCGAAGTTTTAACCTGTTTTATTTTTCGTTTAGCTAACTAGCTATTTGCTTATGTAGCAAATGCAGAATTCAAAGAAATATGTAGGGAAAAAAACAAAGTTTTATGAAACCGAGGCTCTTAAACTTACAAACTGCAAGGATTCCAAGGAATTCTGGATGGCGATTAACTAATTAAATGGAGCAAAACCAAAAATCAGTTTGAAATTAAATATCGATGTATTGCATAATCACTTCCTTGTGATTTTGAGCCCAGAGAGTCTTACGCTTCCTATCCAATACGCTAAACCTTCGTACTCAAATGATATTTTGGATAGTGTCATAACTCATGATGAAGTTAAAACTGTATTAATGAAATTGAAGGACGGAAATTCTTCAGGACCTGGTGGTATACCACTGGAATTCTTTAAATATGGAACAGAAAGGCTAACTTTAAACTTAACATTTGCTTTCAATACAATATTCGATACTGGAAGTATTTCAGAACAGTTTAAAAAGTCTTTAATTTTTACCATACACAAGAAAGGCAACTACCGTAGGATATCCTTTCTCAACGCCACCTGCACGATATTCACAACATTATTAAATAACCGATTGACCCGTTGGATTTATGACAATAAGTTGGTTGGAGAATTTCGGGCAGGTTTTGGAAGTGGCTACTTGACTATCAACAATATTTTTGTACTGCAAAGCTTGGCGGCAACCTCTATTGAACAAAAAAAAAAGACGCTCTGTGTATTTTTTGTCGATTTCAAGGCAGCTTTAGATACCGTTCAACACCAATCATTATTCTTCAAGCTTTACAATTATGTTATGTCAGCTTAATTTGGGCAGGTACTAGAAAGCATCTATGACGAAAATAAGGCAGCTGTATGGAATGGGGCCGAAAAGTCGGAGTGTTTCGAATCGAAGATGGGAGTCAAGCATGGTTGCAATTTAAGCCCAAATCTTTTTGCCTTGTTCATAGAGGACCTGATTGATTTTCTTCCTGGTGGAATTGAAATATCGAGGACACTAAAAGCCTTGCTGTTTGCAGATGACGTCATATTGTTTGCCCACTCGCCTGAAACCCTACAGTTGATGATTAACCGACTAAATGTGTATTGCCGGTTATGGAATCCTTTACCGAAAAACAACCCAAACTATATGATCTCAATTGAGACAGGATTACCACCGCTCTTCATCAAAACTATTAAATGTCATATTGATTATATCAAAAAAGTTTTTAATATGCCAGATGAAAGAGAAGAAAAATCTGTGGTTTAAGAAGCTAGAAGACCATGCTGCCTTCTATAGAACAGACTTTCGAATAGTTGATGAAAATGGTAATTACCGCTTTTACCAGAATCTTATTGCAAATTTAGATGAAAACTGAGAGCCGACGCTATTAATGAAGCTACATCCTCGGTACATAGATCTACGTACAACCATTTAAATCATAATTTATGCGAACGTAACTACTTTCGCAACGAGAACAACGAGGAGCTCATCTCGTCAATTTTAAAAATGAGAGTTGAATTGATAAGCCTTAATTATATACCACATCGGGAAGATCTGTTTAACTACTGCAGTCTTTGTGACTTAATAGTAAGGAAGTATGTAATCCATTCCTCAGGAAAGTGTCCAATTTTATGTGAAATACTAAGAAATTTGCTCGGCAGCAATGTAAAGTCACCAGAAGAAATAGTTGCCCTACTAAACTGTGAAGGAAACATTAATCAATTATTTAACTGTTTTCGAACTACAATGTCTTACTGCAATCAAATTATTAACGAATCCTTTTAAAACAGTAATTTATTTAATTATATTCTAAATGCTAATTCAAACAAAAAAACAAAACTTAAATTAGATAAACATTGTTAATTTTCAAACAGAAGTCAGTCGGCAGGCGGCATCCCGTGAACTTTACTTTAACAAACTCTTTTAAACTTAGTAAATTGCTAAAAATGTCTATACTTAATCGTTTAAAATTTTGCGCCATTGCATTTTTCTACTAACTGATTTATTGTGTATAAGTGGTCTGTTGTTGAGAATCCTTCTTTAAGTCCAGCTTGTTTCCTTGGTTGCTTGTTATTAAAGTCTTCTTTGATGATTCTGTAAATCAGTTTGGAGAAGGACTTGTACATTTTCGAAATTTTACTTATTGGTTTAAAGTTCAGTGGACAGGTTCAGACCACATAAGGAACTTCATTTGCAGTCAAATGCATTCTTTGAACGCACAAGCTAACAAGAAAATTAGTTAGATTCAAAAGTATCATAAACTTCAAACTAGAAACATTGCTTCACTAACATCTACCTTTTATTGATTGTGAAAAACCTAAAAAAATGTCTACAAAACACTCCTTTGTCAAGCTACAACTCCATCTTGACTTGTATTTTGTATTTTTAGTAAATATAACTTATTTTTTTTCTCAATTTAGCAAGGAACCCTTTTATATAAAACTTCAAATAGAATTTTGTAGAAAATAAATAAATCACAGAGTAAAAAAGTGCAGCTTTCAGTTGAAGAAAAAATTATGATTCCCTGTCGTTTTGACATAAGTGGAGAATTTTCTGGACTAACTTTCTAGTCAAATTTAAATAACCTCTGCCTTCAGTTGATCGTGGAAAAACACAATTGTCTACAAAACTCTCCTCAGGCAAGCTGCAAGCCCATTAGGATTTGTAATATGAATTGTAAAGAAATATTACTTTTTAAATTTGACAAGGGACTGTTCTTTTGTGTAAAAAAAAAATTAAGAAAATAAATAATTTACAGAGTAATAAAGTTCATCTTTCAAATAAATGAAAAACATGATCAGCTGTCATTTTGACATAAATGGACTTGAATTGATAGTTAGGGAGATTTTTCTTGACTAATAGTCTAGTCAACTTTCCAATAAAATTGCATTAATTGGAAAGCAATTTTTTGGCAGATGGCCAATCAGATGGTAGATACTTGCCTTACTTTCTTATGTCACTTGAACCTGTCCATTGACATCGTCCCTTTTTCCTCTTGTACGTATTAAATTCATCGTTCGTTCTTTTCATTGTCAGCAATTATGCACCGAATATTCTTTCACTGAGCTTATCTGGGCGAACAAGCTTCTTTGCATAGCCTCACAAAAATTAGTCGGGGCTCACGCTACAAGCGTAAGTGTGTACTAGAAGTTTCCTTCTCTTAATTGATTGAATTTAAGCTTCGCGCTAATCGAACCATTGTTTTGCAAATGTAATTCAGTAGTAAGTCAATTTTTTATGAAATGGAAAACCAAACTAACCATAAAAATGTGACATCTGTCAAAAGTTCCAACTCCAAAAAAAGTATTAACAGATTGAAAATCACCCAATTATAAAAAAATCACACACAACTGACATACTGCTATTGTTTCTCAATAAACAATTTGGAATATTTAAAAAATGCATTCTCAGCATTTGTACAAAAATAGAACAAAAAATTGCTGTGCTCTAAGATAAAAAACTGCCAACGCGTATTAAAAAAAAAAAAACAAACCCGAAAAAATATCGTGCTCAACCCTGGACCAGAATAAATATGAATGAACGTACCCATTGGAATTCGCATTTAATAAAATGTTGGCATCGGGAAATAAGCCGTTTTCCGTTAGATTATTCAATGTGCAAAACACAAATAAAAACGAACAAAAATCTGATTCTCATTCACAAAATAAAAATACATAAATAAATTGAACCTTTATGTAGTTTGCTTAGAAATTTAGAGCATAAATATTAATTGCTAACCAAATAATAAATACGAACAGAAGTAATTTATAACGCAATTAAAAGGTTAAACGTTATAACGTTAATTGATAAGATAACAAAACGATTATGTTATGTGCCACTTTGATCAATTAAGTAAATACAAATTTTACACATAAAAGTTAAATGAAGCTTGACTCCAGACTCTAAAAATTAAAACAAAGTTATATAATGTCGGACACTGTTGTTGAGTCGTCGTCGAAGGTACGACTGGAAGATGGGGAAATTGATGAAAGTAATGAGTTCTCAATGTTACCAGAACCAGAATCTATGACTGGAACTGGCACTGTAAAAGACCTACGTGTCATGGTAAAGAACTTTATAAAGGCCAATAAAACTCAAAATGATGATCTACTAACATCTGCAGTTTGCGGTGAGACTATACAACACGATATTTAGTTTGTTTTATGTATATATATATATCTTAGCGGTATTCTGCGTGTAGAGCTATGCATGTTTTAAAAAAGCACATACAACTAATCACAATTGTTTTGGTTTTTTGAAAATTTCCCGAACCTAAGTATACGTATGATGAGATCATTGCTGAAAAATTGCCGAAGAGTAAACCATCAACTTGATGCACTAAGTTGCATAAACTGATTTTATTTGAATAGTTTAAAAAGAGGAAAATAAAATGTATTTGTATTTTGTATCATACGTAGTCTTAGCCTATTTTAAAATATTACATATTTTCAAACATGGAACTTAGCTTTAAATGCAAATACCCCCAGTCAAAATGTTTTATATTAATTTTATATGATGCTTTGTCGACAAGATATAATAACGGTTTTTGATATACATATGTATGAGCTTAATACGAGCATTTGTTTATATCGGAAGGAGGGTCTATCTCCCCTCGTTGAGGTGGAAGGGGCAATTTTATAAAACAAATACTTAAAATCTAAAAAATGAGGTGGGGATGTGCCCCACACTGATAACTTACCATCCCGTGTCTGTTGATTTATTTTACTTGAAACTTTTTTGAATTAAATTTTTCTAAAAAATTAACTAAAAGTAAGCACCAATATTTTGCAGAAGATAAAATAAATTACATTACAAAATCTGTTTTTGTTAACCAGATTTTTAGTCGCAAAACTGATTTCTTCCAATTTTAGTAGCATTTTTCTAAAATTTTTATTTCTCATATTAAAAAATACAGATTGGATTTTTTTTGAATTCAATGCCTTCAATTTTTACAAATTTTGTGTAGAATTCTTTGTAGATTTTAATTTGTATAAAAGAACTGGATTTTTATACAAAAAAAATTAATGAATAGCGAAAATAATATTTTGTATAAGATGAAATCTAGTTTTAAAGCAAATAACTCTTTAATTTGTAAAAAGATATTTGAGTCAAAAATCCATTTTTAGCAAATTTTAGTAATGGTTTTTATTTTTTTGTAAAAAAAACTCAATTCAATTTTTTTTAATTTTTCCAGATATCAAAAACGTTATTCTTTGTTAAATACGTTTATTTTTGAGATAAAATATTGTATATAGGTGACAATTATTTTCTTAATTTTTTTTTTTAAATTTATAAATAAAACAGTTTAATAAAAAATATTTACCTCAATAAAGTTCGTTAAGTTCGTCATTGATAGTCATCTTAAATGGGTTCACTGTGAAGGTCGGAAGGGTCGAAGTTCTTTAGTTGGTGACCCACACTTTCTTTTCCATCAATCAAACGGATATACTTTTGTTACATCTAGTAACAATTTAATAATTGGAGATCTTAAGTCGTCTAAAAAATTTTCTTCATGGCAGTATTTTTTTTAAAAAGAAAAGTGCCATATTATATTAGGTCCGTAAAGCTGGAAACACCACAATCGAATTTCGAAATTCTAATGATGGGGTTATATAGGGCTCTTTTTGTGCTCTAATCCCGACTTGGTTCCAAAATCACTTCTCCCTTGAACTTGTGGTGTTCCCAGCTTGACGTCAAGCTGGAAAAACTACACCTTTAGGTTCATAATTTCAAAAAACTGATGACGAGGGAATTAAGGGCTCTTTTTGGGCTCCTAAGTTAACGAAACTCCAAATTAGTATTACCACCCCTTACCCCCTAAATTGAGTCGTAAAGCTTAAACTTTTGGAGACTTTCTTAACCAAAAACAGTTTTAAAAATCTAATGATGAGGTGATTTAGGGCTCTTTCTGTGCTAATTTAGTGCTCTAATCTCGACTTGGTTTCCCAGTTTGATGTCAAGCTGGAAACACCACACCTTTTCATAATTTCAAAAAACTCTCGGAAAAAAAAACCACCTTTACTTTTAATCATTTCGTAAATTAATTCCGACATGACTCACTAAGCGTTTAAAGATAAATAATAAAGTTCAACAAAAATACTTAATTTCAGAAATTAGGATTTTTTAGGTGCAATAACATCACCACGTGTCAGGTCACGAAAAATATCTGGCCTACGCTAGATTTCAAGCGCTCATGATACTTGCTATCTCTAAGCCGCTTTGTTTAATTTCATTGAGCTTAGAAGAAAGCCTCAAAATTCAATGGGCCATTAAACTGGCCTGAGTGTATCCTACTCCACTACGGACAGCCACTTTAACCTAACCTGACCTAGGAAAATTTCTTTACAAGATTCCCTTATGCTTCATAGAATAGCAAATATTGATAAGGTTCCTGTAAGAATATCGAAGTTACAAGACCGTTATATTTTATCGTGTAATTGTTCGGATAATAGTTTAATCTCAAACTTAGCTGCTTAAGGTGTTAGTGTAATTTTTTTTCTCTTGATTTATTTATTCATAAATTAATGCTACATTCATCTAATTAATTTTATTTATTTATATTCAGTTTTTTTATCTAATTGTTTCTTTTTATTTATTTATTTGCTTATGTATAATGTTTGTTGTTAATTTATTTATTGGTTTTAATTTATTAAAATATTTATTTGTTAATCTGTGTTTATTTTTTCAGTGGTTCATTTATTTATTAAAATTGTTTATTCGTGTTTAAATTTTTGTTATTTATTTATTTTGTATTTATTTATTTATTAATAAATTTATTATCTATTTGTTCATTTTTTCATTAAATTATTTACTTTCACGTTTGTATTTAATTATTCGTTATTCACTTATTGATTTATAAGTATATCTATTTTGTATGTATTTATTTATTTATTATTCTTTATTAATATAATTCTTTTCTGGATTCTGGTTTTATGAAAAAAGATCAACCGTTATACTAATCTCCTCACATTCTCAAACATATGTTCAAACGCTTTAGAACAAGGTTATGAAGTTGACTGTGTTTACACTGACTTTTCTAAAGCTTTCCACCAACTTAGCCACGGAATTATTTTATTTAAACTTAAGGCTCTTGGTTTTCCACCATTTTTCTTAGCTTGGATTAAGTCATACCTTGAAAACAGATCCTACGAGGTAAAATTTAGAAATTGTCATTCTGAACCTTTTGTTGCTCAATCTGGTGTTCCCCAGGGAAGCCATCTTGGCCCTTTTCTGTTCATCCTGTCTATTAACGATGTATCGTCATGTCTACGCTCAAGTGAACTTCTCATTTTTGCTGACGATATGAAGATTTTCAAAATAATAAAGTCCAGCCATGATCGTATTCTTTTACATGCCGACATTGATAGTTTCACATTTTGGTGTGGGAAAAGTAGCCTTTTACTCAACCCTTTAAAATGCCAGACTATAACTTTCAATAAAAAACTAATCAGTAACGTATTTGACTACTGTATATCACAGCAAAAACTCTGTCGTGTCTCCACATTTGAAGATTTAGGTGTACATTTCTGTTCCAACTTAGAGTTTACGCATCACATTAATTTTATTGTTAATAAAGTAGTATTCACATGAGCGCGACCAACGAACGACGAATGAATTACAAAATGTGAGTTTATGTACGTTTCAAGAAATATTTCCACACAAATTCTTAACAAAACGATAGCAATTTAGTGTCTATTTGATTTATGATACATACTTTTACTTTTGAATATCGTATATTAATAAATTTAAGAAAACAAATTTATTCGTCGCGAAAAAAATTATAGTTGATACGAACTATCAAACTTTATTCGCGTTCCACATTATCCACACTTGCAACGAATAAAATAATCGCGCGCACTTTACCTAAAAAAAATAATTCTTGTTTTTGTTTCAGTGGTGAATGGTGTTTGGCTGTGGCTCCTTGTTAAACTTCATTCGCGACGAATTAAAAACTCTCATGTGAAAGAGATGTCAAAATCGACGAATATTCGTTCATTCGTTGGTCGTTGGTCGTTCTCATGTGAATTGTGCTTAAGGCAAGTTCTATGCTTCGTTTTATAAAACGCTGGGCAAAGGAGTTCAATGATCCCGATGTTACTCTATGGACTCCCTATTACGAAATTCATAGAAAACGTATTAAATCAATTCAACATAATGTCATTCGCAATAAAGGGTCTTCCTTGGGAAGATCCTTATGATCTGCCTCCCTATGAACATCGTATTCTACTTCTTCAAATGCAATCTCCCCATCAAAGCCGTGTTAAAAATGACTTAGTATTTTTTCAAAAACTCATTAATGGTGAAATTGATGCACCTTATTTGCTTTCTTGTGTACATTTCAATTACCGAGGCGGAACTCATCACCTGCGCACATTTGATTTTATACGTATTGACTGTTCATCGATAGATTTAAATTTAAATAAGGTGGAATTAAAATCATTGTTTCAAACCAGTGCTTTACTATCGGAAACGTTCTCATTTTATTTTTTGTTCTGTGATAGTTAAATGTTAATTTTGTTTTGTATTTTGTGCGTGTGTTAGGCTATAATTGTATTATTTTTTTACTAACAACTAACTCATGCACTTATGATGAGCCTCTGATCGTTGTTTGACGCTTGCTATAAGCTTACCACTTTCTGAAATTCTGAAGTGTAGATCGATTTGTCAACATTTAAAACAAGACGATTATTATTACACCATTCCCTGAATAATATTAAGTCTTCTTAGATAGATAGATATTTTTATTCGATAATTTTAAGGTTCTTGTTACATACATTTTTTGGCTAAATGAATAAATAATAAGGCATGCCAAAAATTTTGTCTGTCCGAGTGACAATGTTATTTAATTTAATATTCAATTTCAAATTAAATTTAAATCATACAATTTTTAGTTTTTTTCAAGTAATTGTTACTTCTTGATTTGTAGCAAAATTTACTTTTATAGTTTAGTCGAAGCAAAATTACTTAATTTTCTTACTTTAAGTTTATTTACAAAATCCAAAGAAAAACATGACTTTTAGTAGTAACAATAATACAAAAAAAGGTAGTTTAAAAATTTGCATCTATGATTCTTCCTCTATAGACCAACGCCTCGGTGGTATATTTATGGATTAGCAAACAATCTTCTCCATTTAGGTTTTTTTACTGTTTCATTGTCGCTAAGATAGCTTTTTCGAAAAAATAGTCTCCTTAGCTCCTTTAATATTGAACATACACCGATGAAGTGGATAGTGTTTTCGTTCACTCCCATATTGCATAAGGAGCAAATATAAACCAAATCATTTCTTTGTGGCATACAATTTAGGTCAAGAAGTTCACCTCTTACTTTAAAAATAGTTCCAATAGTTTTTCTTGAAAAATCAAGATTATAGTTAGGTTTCGAATAAATGTCCCTTTCCGTAGATGTTCTCGCCTTTTCTATGAATGTGTTCCTTTCATTTTCATAGATCGATTGGATAACCTCGTACAGTGCTTTTTTCATCTGGAGACCAGTACATCCATTCAGATCTAGAATAATACCATAATTTGCAGCAAGATCAATCCAATCCTTGTACAATCCAGTTTGTCGACGCATGATACTTCTCAATATAATATTTGGCAATCGGTTTCGGTCCATATTAATCACTTGTATCAAATAGTCTGCGCTCAGCTTCACTGTTGATACAAAGAGTGTCGAAAGCCCTGTGTCCAAATGATACATATACTTAGGCGTACTTAGAGGGAGGAGTAATACTTTTTTAAGGAAGAATCAAAGCAAATTTTCAACAATTTCGTATTTCCGAACACCCCAGATCTGTGCTCCATAGAACAGAACTGCTTTTGAAGTTGCGTTAAGAACTTCATATTTGGCGTTTGTTGATATGTTGTTAATTTTGAAAATGTTCTTCCAGTTCGATCAAATAGCCGTTCTAGCAGCATCAGCCTTGGCTTTGAGGTGTTTGTCCATTTTCAAATTAAACGTGAGAGTCATTCCCAGATAAACATCTCCAGTTTTCTCCTCCTGCGGTCCGACCTGCACCATTTTGGAATACCATTATCTTAGATTTTGCTAAATTTACTTCCAGTCCTCATTTGTTTTCAATAATCATATAGCCTATTGATCATAAGCTGCAGTGAAGCTGGAGACAATGTCAGCAGCATACATAATTAGTTTTATTTTAAAGCTTTCAAACTCCACTCCACAAGGAAGCAAATCAACCAAGTCATCTAGAAATAATGCAAATAACAATGGGCTGAGATTGCATCCTTGACGTAGTCCTCGATTTATTTGGATCTCTTTTGATTTGCCACATCTATTATTAACGCTAGCTGTCGTTTGATTGTAAAGTTTTTCCAGTGCTTTAACAAACTTGGATGATACACCTAAGTTGTAAAGTTGTAAATGCAGCCTTCAAGTCAACGAAAAAGGTAAAAACGTTAGCATTACGATTGAGTTTCCTTCGTATTATACATCTAAGAATACAAATGTTATCGGCTGTAGAATACCCTTTCCGAAACCCTTACCCTGGTTACAAGACGTGATCGAGGAATCGAATCGAATCGAGGAATCGAATTCAAATGGAATCGAAATGAAATCTAAACACAACGACGAGCGCCAAATTAAATTCAGCTTAGAACCAATAATACTCCATTTAAATGGAGTCTTTTTGCTTAGAACAAACAAGAGAGAACAATATTATCGCACGCACACAAGCAAAACCTCACACACCAATACCTCGATTCCCTTATTCAGGTTTACAAACAAATTTTCGATTCGATTCACCTCTTTCAGTGGGATTGGATCGATTAATCCTATTTCGATCCGATCCAGGTCTATACGGTGCTAAATCCTGATTCAATTCGGATTCAATTCTTCTTGTAAACGCGGTACCTGACTGATAATCGCTCAGTTTGTTGTTTAAATGTACCCAGTTAATAATGCTTCTATTTAGTATTGAAGTGTAAATCTTCAAACTTGCATTAAGAAATGATATTCCCCTATAGTTTGCTGGGTCGTTTGGTTCACCTTTTTTAAGGTTTTGGTCATATAATAGGATGTACAACAAAACTTAAGATGATAATGAGTGCTTGCGCCAGTTTTTGCTTAAATTCGGTGGAAGTATATTTGAAGAACTCTGCGGAATCCCGTCTGTGCCATCTGCTTTGCCATCCTTAAGCGAATCTAGTACCCTTTCTACTTCCAAAACCGTTATCTGTGCATCAAGGATATTATCGGTATGTGGTGTCGCATAACTCCATACTAGTTGTTCCGAAAAAATATTTAGCAATCCTGAAAAATGTAATTTTAAATCCTCCAGAGAAATGCTGGTATTCTTAGTTTCTTCTTCATTGCCGTTTATTTTTTTTCAATTTCAAAAAATCCGTGGTGTCATTGCAATGGCTTAACTTTCTTGCCAGGTCTTCTTCGTACGTTTTCTTACTTTCACTGCACAACTTTTTAAAATGTTTTGAGTTGTCGATGTAGTCAATTCGAATTGAATCAATGTTGTACTTTCTGTTTCTAAAGAAATTAAGCAATGCAAATGCCTATTTTAAGATTTTCAAGCCTTCTTGCAAAAGAAGACAATCAGATGTAGAGTTATTTTTTTTTTAATTTTAATTTCATCAGCATAATAGAATAGAACCAAGGTGACTACCCTGGGGACATCAGAATTCACAACGAAATTTAACACTATAGCGTCTATCTGCAAATATGAGAAGATCCAGTTTATGAAACAGTCGTTAAAACCTTGCTGTGATAGTTTTAAAAGCAATGTTTTATGACACAATTTGTCAAAGGCCTTACTGAAATCAGTAAAGATACAATGTATTTGTTTAAGTTTTTCAAAAACATCTAAACGGAAAGTGAAACAGATTAGTAACAGTTGAACGCTTTTTAACAAAATTCATGCTGGGTATCACAGATAATTGGACTACAGTGAAAAGAAAGGACGATTGACTCAAACAGTTTAGGTATCACAGATAGTTTAATAATAAGTCGGTAGTTAATTATTTCATTTTTAGGACTTTTTTGTGTACTGGTATTATGAAGGAGCTCTTCCAGATAAATGGGAACAGTGAGTTACTTAAAGACGGTTGAAAAGAACACATAGCGGGTGTACTAAATACGCCGTACATTTCCTTAAAATGGATGATGGTACACCGTCGGGACGAAGACTAAAACATTCGTCAAGTTGTAGGACACTATTAAAGACGGTATCTTCACTTATAACGAAATCGATAGAATTTAAGTGGGTGAAATTTGTAACAGTGGTAGATGTGTTTGGAAAACTAATAGTATTATAATCTACAAAAGCATCTTTGAAGTAGTTTGTAAACATGTTCGCAATTATTCTCGGCTCATTACTATTTGATGGCGAATCAGTCATTAAGTTAGGGTACCCACATATTTCCTTCTTACGATTAACGAATTTCCGAATGTAGTCGTGATATAGGACGTTAGAGTTATCAGCGACAAATTGTTTATAAGATATTTTGTTTGGCTCTTTTGGTCTTTTTGTTTTTGTTCAATGAAAAAACTTATTTCATTCTTTGTTTGTTGTTGTTTTATTATAATGAACGTCCTATAATCATTATCAGTTCCTGTTTGATTATACTTTAGCCAAGCTTTGTTCCTTTAGTTTTTTAAGTATTTAACTTGACAATCAAACCTTGGTGAAACACTCAAGTTATTTCGAGTCTTTTTAAATGGAATCGTTTTGTACAAACAGTCAAAAAGAGTTAAATAAGAAATGTTACACATATCGTCAATATTAAAGTTACACAATAAGTGATCCCAATTGATCGTACCTAATAAGTTAAAAAGATTTTCAAAATTACACCTACTGAAGTTAAATTCTAGTTTGTTGTTATTACATAGCATATGAGGTGAAGCCATATTTAAATTAAGTGCTATGTCTAATGCAGGATGGAAGATATCAGCAAACTCCAAAGAAACTACCAATTTAATACTTTTTCCCAATTCTGGAAATTAAGAACTATTCCATACATAACTTTAAATAGCTCACTCTTATAAAATTTTAATTGAATGTTTGATTATTTCAGAAAGTGATAAAAACTCTTCAGAAGCTTACAATTCCGAAAAAGTTAGTTCATTACCAACTATTTGCTTTTATATCATTGTATGTAAATAATATACCTATAAATGTTTTATTTAGGATCAAGAAATTGTTTACATTGATGAAGATGAAATGCTTTGTGTTCGTGGTGCAAGTCCTGTCCCTTTTGTTGTTGAACGACTAAGTTACAGCAGAAAATCACCACTAAAAGATTGTGATACCATTGCATTTGATATAACACCACCAAAAAGAAAGAAAACTTCAAGTAAGCGACGTCGAAAACGGACAACTCCAAGAAAATTTCTGGAAAGTAAAGGCATCAAAACAGATGAGCACACAGAATTGGACAACTCAGACGTAAGTTAAAGCTAACAAATAGAAATAAATATGTACATGCGTCCTTACGACGAGTTCCCTTTAATTTATATATTTATTTTTGTTTTTTTAAGTTTAAAGATAAAGAAAGAAGTGAATCGCCACAAGAAAATCCAAACAATCTTCCTCAACTCTGTAAGTTTTATCTTCAAGACTGTTGTGTCAAAAAATCTAGATGCGAGTACATGCATTCAGAGTTTCCATGCAAATTCTATTACATGGGATTAGAGTGTCCAGATGAAACTTCTGAAAATGGTTGTAAATTATGCCACGGAGGGTCATTATCGCTTGATATGCTTACGGCCCTTGATCGGCACATCAATACTGCACCAATTGATGTTTTGGGCCAAGAGTTTGCAGACATGCGTTCTAATATGGAAGTCAATGAGATCAGTCGAATGTTACAAGAGATGCAGGAAAAACTCACATCATCCAAAAATGTTCCAGAAAATGCATCTTCAAGTCAAAACGATTCGTCTAATTTTTTCGTTACATTGAGAGAAAAATTATTTTTTTTAAGTGAAGATCAACTCAACGGTTTGAAGCAACTTAAAATCTCCAAGTCGGATGACTTGTTTAATTTAACACTGGCTCAATTAAACGCTATTGGCATTCATGCAACTCAAATTGAAGCTATACAAATGAGTTTTGTATCTGGACAAGATACGGATATGAGAAATTTAAATCTATCACAATTTGACGTTCCAATTAAACAGGATATACCAAGTTTTGAAGTTGTTTGCTACAATGAAGGGAATACCTGGAGTCAAAATTGGTATGAGAAAGAAGAAATGCCTTTGGTGATTGATGAAAATAATGTCCAGGTCGACGATGAAAATGAAGTATGAATAAAGAAAAGCAATGTTATGTTATTATATTTATGTATTTTATTTCCAGGATAAAATTCCGGAGGAAGATAACATTTTGATTGATGTAGTAGGAGATTCAAGTAGTAATTCTGATTCGAGTATGATTGAGGTTGAAATTGAGAAAGTTGAAGACAACGTGGCACTTGCTTCTTCCCCAGATAATACAAATCAGTCGCATCATTTTGTTATTGAAGAAACTCAAAAAGGAATAGAGGTGCTTCCAAATTCTATTGTTGGAATGAATAATTATTTTCCACTGATCAATTCCACAAAAACTGTTTCTGAAAATAGTCAAAATGGAGAGGAAACAGTTGAAGAATTCAAAGAGTCAGAAGGCAAAAATGGTTCTCTCGAGATCACTAATACTGAACAAGAAATTCAAAAATTTGATGAAAAATCAAACAAATTAGATACAAATCAGATATCAGAAGAATTAGACGATAAAATTGAAAGTTCAGAAATCAAAGATCAGACACAGCTTGACGAAAACATTAAACAAAGAGAATTATCTCAAGCATCGGAAGAACTATCAAAAGAAGTCGAAAGGCCAATAAGTGAAGTTCAGACTCAACTGGACAAAAATATAACTGTAAATGAGTTGTCAGCTATAGAAAATAAGATCGAGAAACAATTTGAAACTAAGACCAATGAAGAACAATACCAATCACCCTCAAAAGAAGTTAAGCAATCTAATAATTTTCAAGAAAAGGAAAAATCTCCCCCTTCTTTACCTTCTGAACCTCTTCAAAATGAAGACAAAAATGGATCACCGCATATGTCAATTAAATCGCCAATTGCACACAAACGCGAGTGTAGTCCGCAACCTGAAAATGTCGTTGCAAAAATAGATCTTACAGTTATAACACCACCAAGAAACAAATCAGATGTAGTACCTCTTCCAGTTCGGTTTAAAGTCGAACCAAACCGAGGGTACAATAATCCATTTCAAAGAAATATCTCTTCTCCGGTTAATGAAGTTAAAGACCGTTATTCATCAGCAAATCAACAAAGAACATTTTACATACCGCAATCGAATTCAACATCAGGTAAGCTTGTAAATATAAAAAGCTAAAGTTGGTAAGTTGTATTAATAAGACTCCGTCTTATTGGTATTAATTTAAATTCGAAATAGATTTGTAGCCTAAAGTCCATACAAAATGTTTATATTGTTATTTGTAACGGTTAGTAAATTTGTTTACTTACTTACTACTTTAGGTTAGTTTAGGTTAGGTTAAAGTCGTTGCGGATTCAGAATCCACCCACTTAGGCTAAAATAAAAGGTCCATTGTGATACCACATGAATCTAGAGAATTACTTATTACAAGTCGAACCAAATATTTAATATCCTTTGTAGCTAGTTCACTGCGATTATCAAAAGAGTAGTCTCCCAGATGAAGGTTGCGTCTTAGTGAAAGAGCAGGGCAAGTGCAGAGAAGGTGAGAGATTGTTTCCTCTTTTTCCTTGTCCATACAGCTCCTGCAGAAGTCATTTGAGGCTACACCAAGTCGTATTGCGTGTCTTCCTATAAGACAGTGTCCCGTAAGGACACAACTATTAGGGAGCTAATATGAAGTCTGCTTTGAGATAACAAGTCTTAAGAACGCTTTAGGTCCAGTAAAAGCCATATGAGTTTTGCGGCTGCGCATGTTGGTAAATTGTGCCACCTAGAGTTTGCTATCGCAAACGCTGTTTCTTTTAGCATAAGTTTATATGCAGCTATCGGTAAATGTACCTATTTCAGGTGAAATAGGCATGACGGTTCCATTTTTAGCGAGTTCATCGGCTCTACAATTTCCCGTGATGTCTCTGTGTCCCGGCCCCCAACATAGGTGAATGTTAAATTGCTGCGCCATCTCCATAAGAGACGATCATCAACCAAAGCCGTTTGAGATAAGATGCCTGACTGTCAGATAAGATGCGGATATCAGACGTTGATATCACGTTTTCTCTTAGCCAGGAGAGAACCTCTTAGGTTAGGTTAGGTTAACGTGGCTGCGGATTTATAATCCACACACTTAGGCCAAGAGAAAGGCCCATTGTGATACCACATGAATCTAGAGAATTACTTCTAACTAGTAGAACCATTTTGAGCTTTTTATAAAGCGAAGAAGATATTTAATATCCTTTTTAGCTAGTTCGCTGGGATTATCAAAAGAGTAGTCCCCCAGATGAAGTTTGCGTTTGAGTGAAAGAGCAGGGCAGGTGCATAAGAGATGAGAGATTGTTTCCTCTTCTTCTTCGTCCATGCAGCTCCTACAGAAGTCATTTGAGGCTACGCCTAGTCGTATTGCGTGTCTGCCTATAAGACAGTGTCCTGTAAGGACACCTATTAGGGAGCTAATATGAAGTCTGCTTTGAGATAACAAGTCTTTAGAGCGCTTTAGGTCCAGTGAAGGCCATATGAGTTTTGTGGCTGCGCATGTTGGTAAGTTGTGCCACCTAGAATTTGCTATCGCAAAAGCTGTTTCTTTTAGCATAAGTTTACATGTAGCTATCGGTATACCTATCTTCTCCCTTTCAGGTGAAATAGGTT
Organism: Eupeodes corollae; assembly: GCF_945859685.1. Taxonomy (NCBI): domain Eukaryota; kingdom Metazoa; phylum Arthropoda; class Insecta; order Diptera; family Syrphidae; genus Eupeodes; species Eupeodes corollae. The sequence goes on from NC_079147.1 coordinate 161,395,342, forward strand.
TGACGGTTCCATTTTTAGCGAGTTCATCGGCTCTACAATTACCTGTGATGTCCCTGTGGCCCGGCACCCAACAGAGGTGAATGTTAAATTGCTGCGCCATCTCCATAAGAGACGATCGACAATCGAGGGCCGTCAAAGATTTGGTCGAGACACCGTCAAGGGATTTGATAGCAGCTTGACTGTCAGAGAAGATGCGGATATCAGAAGTTGATATCACGTTTTCTCTTAGCCAGGAGAGAACCTCTTTGATCGCCAAAATTTCCGCTTGAAAAACGCTACAATGATTAGGGAGGCGGAATGAGATGCTTAGATTAAGCTTTTCTGAGTACAAGCCACCACCAACTCCCTCATTTGTCTTAGATCCATCTGTATAAAAATGAATACTTTTGTTATCCAGGAGTTTTTTGTCCTCCCATTCATCTCTGGATGGAATGGATACCTGGAAGTTTTTTCCAAATAGGGGTTTAGGTATAGTGTAGTCTATGTACTTTGGTATAGAACCAAAGAGGTTCAAAATGATAGAGTGTCCCACATTGTTGTTGGTCCATTGAGATGAGGCGTCGAGTCTTATCGCTGTACTCGCTGCCACTTGTTTACTGAAGATGTCGAGGGGTGTCAGATGGAGGAGAGTGTCTAACGCTGCTGAGGGTGTGGTTCTCAATGCCCCGCTTATGCAGAGACATGCAGTGCGCTGAACTCTCCTGAGTATGTCGCAGTATGTGACTTTCTCCAGTGCAGTCCACCATACTGCAACCCCGTACATAAGTATTGGTCGGATGACCGATGTGTATAGCCAGTAGGTTATGCGAGGTTGAAAACCCCATTTGCTTCCTATAGCTTTCTTGCAAAGGAAAAGAGCTACTGTAGCTTTTTTAACTCTTTCCTGTATATTGGATTTCCAACTTAATTTTTTGTCCAATATCAGACCAAGGTATTTGGCTTCATTGGTAAAAATTAGTGGTATACCTTTTATCGAAGGAGGTACAATTACTGGGATCTTGTATTTCCGTGTGAAAAGGACGAGGTCTGTTTTTTGAGGATTAATACTAAGTCCGCAGTTATCAGCCCATCTAGTGAGCATATTGAGTGCATTTTGGAGGAGGTCTCTCAGTGTATTAGGATGTTCCCCTGTGACAGCGATAGCAACATCATCGGCATACGCAACCACTCTGTAGCCATCCCTCTCAAGGGATATTAGTAGTTGGTTAACCACTATGTTCCACAGGAGAGGGGACAGAACACCTCCTTGCGGAGTGCCTCTACTGACAGACCTTTTTGTGCAAAAATCTCCCAAACTGGAGTTGATGATCCTGCTTTTTAGCATTAGATTAATCAACTCACAGATTGAGTATTCGACGTTTAAGGTCGTCATAGCAGAAGTGATAGCAGATGTGTCAACGTTGTTGAAAGCGCCCTCAATATCCAAGAAGGCCACCATAGTGTATTCCTTTTTATCTAGGGAGTATTCGATAGTTCTTACCAGAGTGTGCAAGGCTGTTTCTACCGATTTCCCTTTGCAGTAAGCATGCTGAGACATTGATAGTCTCTTCTCAATGTTGTTACGTATATGGATATCGATCAATCGTTCCAGAGTTTTGAGAATGAAAGATGATAGGCTAATAGGTCTTAGGTCCTTAGGGTTGACATGCGAGCATTTTCCCGCCTTGGGAATGAAAACTACCTTTACATCTCTCCAGCGCCGAGGTATATAGACCAGATTTATACAACTTTTAAAGATCATCTCAATGATGGGCGAAGTTATATCAATGGTATATTGTAGCTCAGCTGGTATGATTTGATCTGGACCTGGAGATTTGTAAGGTTTGAAACTATTCAGAGCCCATGTCAATTTTTCTTTTGTAACCAGACCTTGAGGAAAAATTAAGTTAATACCCGACCCAGGACTGTATGTTGTATTAACGGATTGGGAGCTATCTGGGAAGTGGGTGTCTAGTAGCAGGTTTAGCGTTTCTTCGCAAGAGTTAGTCCATGTACCATCTGATTTTTTAAGACAACTAGGCATGGTTGGACTTGTGGAGAGAATCTTCCTTATCCTTGATGCCTCCGCGGATTCTTCTATTGAGTTACAGAAGGATCTCCATGAGGATCTTTTGGCTATTCTCAATTCTAGTTTATACTTTTTGAGAGATTCTTTATAGGAATCCCAATCTTGGGGATGTCTAGTCTTTTTCGCTTGATTGAAAAGCTTTCTACAACCTCTCCTGAGTATATCTAGTTCAGCAGCCCACCAATATGGTTTCTTCTTTCCTCGCACTGTTGTGAGGGGGCAGGCAGTTTCCATGGCTTTATTGAGGGCTGCTGTAAGTTCATCGACCTTTTGATCGAGTTCAAGAGCGCACAAGGGCGGATCCGAAAGTTCTGGTTTAATCAGATTTTTCAAAGTCGCCCTATATTTTGGCCAATCTGTTTTCCTATAGTTTCGGAATTGGATCGGTTTTGGGGTCCCTTCAATAAGTGAGAATTGGATGTATCTATGATCGGAGAACGAGTTCTCCTTTGATACTCTCCAATTCAATATTTTATTTGAGAGATTTAGCGAGACAAGAGTCAGATCTAAGACTTCTTGTCGATTTTTTGTGACGAAGGTTGGTTCACTACCTACATTACTTACTACCAGATTACTTGCTAGAATATAATCAAAAAGAGACTCACCTCTGTTATTTATATCGGTACTACCCCATGTAGTATGGTGCGCATTGGCATCACAACCGATAATTAGGTTTGTTTTCTGTCTTGTTGATTCAGCGACCGTCGAGAGAGAGAGAACCTCTTTGATCGCTAAAATTTCTGCTTGGAAGACGCTACAATGATTATGGAGGCGGAATGAGATGCTTAGATTAAGCTTTTCTGAGTACACACCACTACCAACTCCCTCATTTGTCTTGGATCCATCTGTATAAAAACGAATTCTTTTTTCATCCAGGAGTTTTTTTTGTCTTCCCATTCATCTCTGGGTGGAATGGATACCTGGAAGTTTTTTCCAAATAGGGGTTTAGGAATAGTGTAGTCTATGTACTTTGGTATAGAACCAATGAGGTGCAAAATGATGGAGTGCCCCACATTGTTGTTGATCCATTGAGATGACGAGTTAAGTCTTATAGCTGTACTCGCTGCCACTTGTTTGCTGAAGATGTTGAGGGGTGTCAGATGGAGGAGAGTGTCTTACGCTGCTGAGGGTGTGGTTCTTAATGCCCCGCTTATGCAGAGACATGCAGTGCGTAAGACCCTGCTGAGTTTGTCGTAGTATGTGAATTTCTCCAGTGCAGTCCACTATACTGCAAACCCGTACATAAGTATTGGTCGGATGACCGATCTGTATAGTCAGGAGGTTGAAAACCCCATTTTCTTTCTGTGGCTTTCTTGCAAAGGAAAAGAGCTGCTGTAGCTTTTTTAACTCTTTCCTGAATATTAGATTTCCAACTTAATTTTTTGTCCAAAATCAATGCAAGATATTTGGCTTCATTGGTAAAAATTAGTGGTACACCTATTATTGAAGGAGGTACAATTACTGGGATCTTGTATTTCCGTTTAAAAAGGACGAGATCTGTTTTTTTGAGGATTAATACTAAGTCCGCAGTAATCAGCCCATCTAGTGAGCATATTGAGTGCGTTTTAAAGGAGGTCTATCAGTGTATTAGGATGTCCTCTGTGACGACATTATCAACATCATCGGCATACGCATCCAATCTATATATTAGTAGTTCTGTAACCACTAAGTTCGAGGAGAGGGGACAGAACATCACCTTGCGGAGAGCCTCTACCGATAGACCTTTTAGAGTTGATGATCCTGCTTTTTAGCATTAGATTAATCAACTCAAAGATTGAGTATTCGACGTTTAGGGTCGTCATAGCAGTAGTGATAGCGGATGTGTTAACGTTGTTGAAAGCGGCCTCAATATCCAGGAAGGCCCCCATAGTATATTCCTTTTGCTCTGGGGAGTATTCGATAGTTCTTACCAGAGTGTGCAAGGTTGTTTCTCCCGATTTCTCTTTGCAGTAAGCATGCTGAGACTTCGATAGTCTCTTATCATCATCAATGGGCATCAATCAATCGTTCCAGAGTTTTGAAAATGAATGATGATAGGTTAATAGGTCTTAGATCTTTAGGGTTGACATGCAAACATTTGCCCGCCTTGGGAATGAAAATCTTCCGGGCCGGAGCGTTGATGTTCATTCGGTGTAATGACCCAGCTAGCTAAGTCGTTGAACTTTTATTATGTTAATTAGGTCAGTGTCGCTTCTCAGCCCGTACAGTTTGTCGTTGTATCTTCTTCTCCCCTATCCATCACCTGAAGAATTTTTCTTTTCAAGCATCCGTAGATCCCTCATTATTTTTTGTTAGGGTCCAAGACTCTAAGACCGCTCATCATTGCTCGCAAGAAGACTTTACTGCTCAATTGTCCAAAGATGCAGCGATTTGCAAAGGTTATTCTTCATTTGATTTCTGCGCTGGTGTAGTTGTCTGAATTTGTGCCTTGGCTGACAAATTTCTTAACTAACTCAAAGTTATAGCTGTCCATGATGACGTTTTGTCCAAAAAAACGTCGATCAATGTACTTTTTTGATGACACAATATACTTGCTCTTGCTTTCATTGACCACTAAACCCATCTTTTTCGCTTCCGTCGCATTCCCAAAAACGCTCCACGGACATGAGGCTCTGAGCTTCCAATAAAGGACATAAGGGACTTGAAAGTAAGGCAAGTTCCTAGCATCTGATTGGCCAATTGCCAAAAAATTGGCTTCTAATTTCTAACTTTCTAACTTTGTTAGAAAGATCTCCCTAACTATCAAGTCAAGTCTTCTCATGTCAATTTCACAGTTTATCATGTTTTTTTCATTCAACTGAAAGTTGAACTTTATTACTCATTATATAAATATATATATAATATACATAAGTCATATGTTTTTTATCTCTTTTTTTATATCATCCAATCGCTTTTGTATTTCTACTCTTTTTAAATAAATCGTTTCAATACTATCACTACCACCGCCTGCCAAATAAAAATTCTTACTCTGGTTTATATTTGGATTCTGATTATTGCCACTTCGGTTATCATCAGATATATTTTCTGGAGAAGTCTGAACCATAACTACAGGAGATGACGGTGGTTGAGGATTGTAAGCCGGCCTCGAGGTAACCTGTTTTAGCAGAACCTCGGGAATATCTTCCTTACGACCATTAGAACCGGCTAAGATACGTCGAATACTGGGTAGATGTTCTTGCCTGGGATTATTGAATGGTATAGCTTATCTCAGACAATGGAACTGTATTTACCGCACCATCTCCATAGATCTCAATTCCGCTGTCAAATCGATTATTTCCAACTTTCTTTAACTTTCTTGATCTAATGGTAGATGTTGTGACTAGTGGCTGGAAAATCACGACTAACTGGATTACTTGGAATGGCAATCGAACAACCTTCCAAATCAGGTGGCCTTAATAATATCCGTTCATGTCCAGGGGTCCAAGATTTTGATATTCGAATTTAACGTAGATGCACGGATTGTACATCTGATACGAAAGATATCCAATTTATGAAAAATGTTTCGTACCAGGAGGCAATTGGTTGCCTCATGTGTTTAGCTCAATGCTCGCGACCCGATATATGCTTCGCTATGTAAAACCGATTCAATTCCAACCCTAGACCTCGATATTGTAAAGCTGTTGAGCATTTGCTCCGACATCTGCGTTGAACATCTACAATGAAACTTGAATTCAAGAAAACGGCCCACAACAACATAATTGTTTATAGTGATGCTGATTGGTAGTCAACGCCAATGATCGAAGATCTACCACTGGATTTATTTGTATTGCCCAAGGAGGAACCATATTTTGGAGTTCCAAGAAACAGCACACGGTAGCTCTATCTTCCTGCGAAGCGGAATATATGGCGCTATCAGCCACTTTTCAAGAGGCACTATGGTGGAACGGACTCGTCAATTTTCATGGACAACAGAACCCTCCATTGCAAATCTTTTGCGATAATAAGAGGGTTCCTTGTCAAGTCAGAAAAGAAATAAATAATATTGTTTTACAATATTAAATACAAATACTGATAGACTTGTAGCTTGCCTGAGGAGGGTTAATGTTACTGATAGTTTTTGTACAATGAACTGAAGGTAAAGATTAGTGAAGTAAAGTTCCAAGTTTGAAATTTATGACACTTGGAAAACTAACTATTTGCCTAGGTCAAAATGTACGCTCAAAGAAAGAAGTCCCTTAAGTTGTCTGAACCTACCCAATATCATCGGCGTATCCGTGTAATTGGTTGGAACTTTTTGTGTTGACAGTTGAGTTTTGCACAATTCTTTTCAGAATGATGTTGGAAAAGTTGCATGACAGTGCGTCACCTTGTCTAAAACCTTTTTTGACATCTTTTCAGATTAAAATCGATAAAGAGATGGTAGGTATTTAAAATCGATAAAGAGATGGTAGGTATCAATTTGAAGTTCCCGGATTTTTTCGAAGGTCTGCCGTAATGTGAATAGTTAATAGTGGACTTTTTTGGTCTTTCGGGTTGTTGACGAACGGCTTCAGACCTTTCATAATACGGCAAAAAGGATCTTATATGCGATGTTCATGAGATTGATGCCTCTTGTAGTCCTACACACTTGAATTTATTATTTTCACTAACAAAAAAAACATATAATTCTTTGACTTAATCTTCAATTGATTGTATTGTTTATTTATAATTTCTTATTTAAATCATAATCACAATATTCTATTTATCGTTACCAGATCATCAAATGCAGGGCGATAATTCTTCAGAAGATTGGGATGCAGATGAACGAAGTGATATACAAAGCCCACCTAAAGAAATTGGTAATTAAATCTAAATTATTTATGTATATTTAAAAATTCTCATGTATGTACATACACTCATTATAATAGCGTCTCCCGATCAATCTGATGATGAGTCGACACCTTTTGTAGCAGATGGCTCATGTCCTGAATTACCTCTAAGAACCAAGAATTTAGATAATTACCAGCCTGCATTGGAAATTAATGCTCACCTTACTTACCCTCCAATGAAATATAAGGTAAAATATCAAATTAAACAAACTTAACTTATCATTGATAAAACAAACGTTAAAGCTTACATATTGCAAAGTGTATGCATTGTTAAGTGCGTTGGACTGTCATGCCAGAGGTCTTGGGTTCGATCACTGCCTATGCCATATAAAGTCCTTTCACGGGTACTGCCTCTTGCGAGGAATTGAAAAATTCTCCACAAAAAGTTCTTTCTCAAATTAGTCGTTCGGATTCGGCATATAAAACTGTAGATCACTCCATTCCTGACAACATTACTCGCACCCAGGAATGATTGAGAGTTGTAAGTCACTAGGCCCTGGTTCTTCATATACTGTTGCGCCACACAATTTATTTATTTTAAAGATATCCTTATTGGTATTGAAAATGTCTAAAAATTCACAAATTTTCACATAAAATAATAGATAAATCCTGTATTTATTCAAACTTAAAAATCAAATGGTGTCCATATTCTTTTTGAACATTATTAGAATTTGTGCGACTCAAAATAGTTAAACAATAACTTAATAAAATACAAACAAAAATATTTAAATGTTGTGGAGTTCAAAGCTATCATGTTTATAGTAGTTGCAAAAATCTAAAATGCCTTATTTATAATGAAAGTACAGATATTTCAGTTGCCGTGTGCAGCAAAACTAAAGCTGGGAATAAGAACTTTTTTGGGCTCAAACTAAATTTTCATAGCTCCCTAACTTGTTTTTGCATCCAATTTCTTTATTCATATTTTCTAAGTCAAAATGCTTCGGTATTTATTTATTTATATATGTACATATATGTATGTGATAGCAATTTATAATTAAAGAAACATGTTTTTAAGGAATCAGGAATTTCAAAATTTCGCGATTTCCGGTATGGATTATAACAACATTGAGCAGAAAAGTAACAAACAAATTTTCAATATTTTAAATCAACTATTTATTCAAAAAATTCTGTAGTATGGAGTATCGTGAAACAGTTTCTTTTCTCATTCAAGGATTTAGCAACAGGTCCTTTCAATTTCTTCAATTGTAGATTATTCTCCATGACATAAGAGCGTCTTTCACTTTTGTTAGTTGTGCTTAGTTTGCTGGCATGGCATAGATCTTCGGCTACCGCGCACTTGAAAACTGCTAGTGTCAGCCACGCCTCAGAGCCATCGAGCGTTCTTCTGTACAATAGCCACTCATTCACGGCTGTCATGTCGGGGAAGAATATAATGTGGGAAATTTTTTTTGATCTAATTTGTAGTCTATAATTTCCAAGAAGAGCATCTAAAGGATCAACTCCACCCATAGGTTAGGTTAGGTTAACTTGGCTGCGGATTTATAATCCACACACTTAGGCCAAGAGAAAGGCCCATTGTGATACCACATGAATCTAGAGAATTACTTCTAACTAGTAGACCCTTTGGCTCCTCCAGTTTCGCGATCTTCCAGTCGTGACAAGGGAGGTTCTGGTTGCTGATCCTTATCATTGCGCTAATGTCATCTGGACAAGAGGGTTCTATCGGGATCCATGCGCGAGCTCTCGGCCTGCAAGGAATATCTTCCTTTGCAACGACCTCGAGTTTTGCGCCTGGCCAGACTTCGCCCAGCATGCCGACAGCAAGCGTATATAGATCGCGCGACCTCTGATCGTTACAAGCGATGAGTTTGACATGACCTTCATGCCAACCCCAATCGCTTGTTACTGGTGGTGGACCCGGATGCTCTCTCATGACTTTGAGAAAGCCAGCCGAGAGCCCCAGTTTCACCATCTGCCAACGGTCAGAAGTAATCGTGCCATCAATATTGCTCCTATCAATGAACGCTACTATGATCTTTTTAGGCTCTTTGAGTACATCACTGAAAGGTTTAGTGAGTGGTACTCTGGCCATGTTAGGAGTGCTGGTGTTTTGCACTTTGGGCTTTTTAGGGACGGGAGTGGGCTCCTCCAAAGATCTTTGTCGTTTTGACGTGGAGTCATGGTGACTGGTTTTATCCAAAATGGATTTAGCCCACTCCTGCCTCTTGCTAAGGATGGGATTACTTCCATCCCCCAGTGATAAACCAGAGGATTTTAGAATCCTCATCGCATAGCGCCGTTGTTTATAGGAGCTCCTAGGAGCATTCTGGAGAGGTTTACTCTCTTTGGTAGTAGAAGGATCATTTTTCACGAACTTTCCACTACCGACTTGAGAAAGCGTTTTAGTCGTTGATACATCCTTTGCCATACCGGAAAAAGGGCAGTGACTTGGCACAAGCCCTTTTCCGGTGTTTGGCACAGGAGTAACGACAGCCGACGTTGCCGCAGAACTGCCGCCCGGTGTGGATAGAACCTGTACTGCACACGAAGAAGGGCAGTGACTAGGCACAATCCCTTCTCCGATGTTAGGCACAGGTGTAACGATAGCCAACGTTGCCGCCGAACTGCCGCCCGGTGTAGCTGGAGTACCGGCACCGGTTTGACGATTTTTTTTTGGGTTTGTTTTTTGTTTTTGTTTTAGTTTTTGTTTTAGTTTGTTCATTTGGATTCCCACGAGTAGGCGAAGTAAAAAGGGGGGTCCATCTGTGCAGAGATTCGCTTACACAGATAAGGCTAGCTAATCCGGAGGTCGCCTGGTATCCGGATACTCCGTTATCGACTGAGCTATTTTTAGAAATTGGGCTCTCAGCCTGGCTGATCATCGGCACGGGTCGTATAACACCTTAGATCCAGCCCAATTGGGAAGTTGAAGGGAGGGATATGTATTGGAAAAGGAGAGACGAACAGCAATTGAGCCATAAGCGTCCCAGGAAGGAAACAGGGTATTGACAGACAGTGATGCACTATACAGTCAGGGAATAAGAAGCCATCAGCCAGCATAGTAGCACAAATCCGATGTAGGAGTTGGTAAAGGATTGGGAAGGGGAGGGGCGAGCGACCTTTAGTTTCAGGGCTCTTCTGGGGAAATAATTCCCGAGAATCATTGACCTTACTCAGCTTCTACAACTCGACAAGTTCGACGCTCAGGTAGAACCCATATGCCGAATATATGTCATGACTGCCTTTGAACATGATACATTTTGTTAGCTTTTTTGTTTTGCTGAAGCGTTGGACTTTAGAAGACTGTTTGCTGCCGTCTGTTGCAAACCATGTTACCACAGAAATATCTAGGTCATCAATTGTCGCCAGTTTGTCCACAGTTGCACCTCTTTCCTTTTTTTCAATTCCTTTTCGGTAGGAACTTTATAACTTGTATTACACACTATATTGCACTGCGCTAACTCGCCAAGCGCCCTTACAGGTCAGATACGAAAAGCGAACTCAACTCAATGCGCCTGCCTCACTTGACGAGCTGCTTTGTGCAGTCCTACTCTAAACTGTTATACCTTTGAGCAAGAGGGATTTCCCTGCTCAATAAGTTATACTGATCCTAAGGATGATTTACACTATGGGTTACACCCGGAATCCGATTGGCTTTTATTGTTCATTCATTATTGTAAAATAGATTTCTTTGCCAGATAAGGCAACATAGGTAAGAACGTGTACCAGTTGTCAAAAAATAATTTGTCACTGGATGTACTAATCTTTGGCCAATCGGTTAACAACTGTACATGTCCTTGGGCTCCAGTATAAAGTTCAAAGTCGTAGCTGAACCCAGAGCTACCACTGAGAACAAAATTTGTATTTTCCCATTTGAGTGTTTTTTTTGGGTTGTATTGCCGCATAGATGATCTGCTTTTGGTTGGTATAATTTATGGCAGTATATGCCATATATTCTTCCCTAGGGACAGTAAACAGTCTCTGCCTTGTTTGGTCCAAGAATGGTCTTATTTTATGAAGGGGATCATGTCCTGGTTGTCCTTTGGTTACTTGCGTCGAGTTGGTGTTGAAATGTTTGAACCTTTTTACTTCTTCGAAGAGGTTAAATGTCATTACAGAGTTAATTTTTGGGTAACCTAGGCTTTCATTCCAATAAAACCTAGTTGATGGGAACTGCACGATCCCAATCGGATTCATCGGACTCTGGAATATGTAGAGGCGGAAGATTTTTGCATCTGTTCACCTCGTGTTGATCATCTGATAGATCTCCGTCAATGCTGTTGTCGGGAAATTTTTTTATAGTAGTATGGATACCTCCGTAAAACCGGTGTGGGTCCATATCTGAATTCTTTAATGTTAGTATAAATAACTACGAAATCGAAATGTGAACATTTTTTTAACTCTTTACCTTACTTTCACTTAACAACAGAATTTGTTGAAAACTGGAAAATATCGACAAAAATACGGTTTGGCTCATATATGAGCCACCTTGCAATAAAGGGTTAACTAGGAAGGATGTGATCGCTTACGGGTGAACGAAATATCGACAAATATCAAAGGACCAAGGTCTCTCTCTTGTGGAACTCCTGAGTTTGCATAAGTGGGATCAGAGATTGAGAATTTGAAAACAATTCTAAATTAGTAGTCCTCTGAGTATGATCTGAGATATGATATAAAAAAGGATGGAAAATCAAGGGCTTTAATTTTAAGATAAATAATTTGATAACAGGTTTTATCAAAAGCTTTACAAAAAGTCTGTCGATAAAGTCCAGTTCATTTGCTTTTACTTATTTTTAAGGGTTTTAGAAATAATCAGTAAGATTGTTTAAATTAGATGTACGTTTTAAAAGGCTATGTTGTTGTGAAGAAAAAATAAGTCTACAATAAAAATAAAGGAATGCCATAGTAGACAATGTTTTTGAAAAGCTATGGGCATGTAGTTCATAACTTCATTTTTGCTCCTTTTTTCCGAACAGGAAAAATAGAGGAATCTTTCCAAATAGGTTGAGAAACGACGAAACAGTTCTGAGAGAGATTAGCATAGAGAGTTTGCACACTTTTCTAACAAAATTGCAGGCCAACTATCCGGACACCAGGAGAGAAGTCATCTTGAAGTAGACTTTATTTTTTTGTCGACAAAATCTTCACCTATTTTTATTTGGTAAAGGTGGACCATGTAATTATTGTAGGATTGGGTAAAGAATGAGGCAAAAAGGTTGTAATTATTGTAGGGTCGTCAGATGTCATATCGAGTATTTATAATGGCTGCGTTCAATCTCGTGTTGGATAGGGTACCTTGGATAGGTGGATTTTTAGTTACCTTGTTGAATGAGTTAGGTAGCTCTATTGAGATAACAGTCAAAAAATAAAAACAACTTTCAGCTGTTCACAAAAAGTAGAGAAACATTTAAGGTTCGAAGTCAAAATTGTTGTAAGATTAAACATTTAATTGATAATTCAACTGATTCATCGGACGATGATAAATTGAAAGGTGCGTAACAATTTAATAAATAAGAGATGACCTTAATCTGTAATCTATGTTAAATTTCCTCTTAGCTCAATTGGAATTCTATACGATTAATAATTTACTTGCGAAATCTCCGGTTTTAAACGATTTACGTTAAACAGAAAACTATCCTAACTGAAACGAGGACTATTATGAAGTGACAATACCTAGATATAGTTTGGAAGAACTTCGATCTCATTTCCGAATGAGCAGCAGTTGCTTTGCGGTAAGATTTTAAGTTGGTTTGTTCACAGTAGATAAAGTTTTAGCTTAATGGTGGGACCAATGCAAGAACTTTTGTTACATGATATATCCGTTTGGTTATCCAAAGCTTCTTTAAAAACCATTCAATGGGCACGATCAACTAGAATAGCCAACAAAATGTGAACAAACTAGTCTTGATATCTATAATGAATTGCTTATTAACGATTTCAAATTATTAGGAATCAAAAATTAGGTAAATTCGGAGGCAAATAGCTTCTTCATCGTCTATTATGTACAGACCATCCTCAAATACAACTTCAACTTACATTTTGTATATTTTTGTTTACTAAAAAAAACTGAAATCAATTTAAAAGTTTCTTGAAATTCGACCATGTGATGAATCAGCTGTTCTGTCAGATACCTACATACCCCAGAAATTCTTGGATACCTTTGGATTCCTTTTTTGACATCTCAGCTGTTTTTGATCTGCTGTTATTTTACACGTAAAACACTAACAAAAAGGTAGGCGGATATCCTATCTGTATGAGATTGAACGCAGCCAATGTTAAATGAAGCCATATCGGTTTTACGTTTAATTTTAATAAATTTGTAGAAAAATCTGTCATCTGTTATCAGACTATCGTCTGTAGGGTAGTTGAATTTACGTACATATTATTACAATTATTAATTTCAAATCAAAATTTGGTGATAATTTTAAAACCATTTTTTACTCTTCTTTTGGATTTTTCAAAAGCTTTATACACTATCGAACACTCGATTCTCATACGTAAGCTTATTCATCAATTTAATTTTTCATCTTCTGCTGCTAATTTGCTTCATTCTTATCTAAGTGATAGAAAACAGGCTGTAAGTCTCTCCAAAAGGTTGTCTTCTTGTTTGCCGGTCTTGAAAGGTGTTCCTCAAGGATCGATATTGGGCCCGATTCTCTTCTCGCTTTATATAAATGAGTTGCCATCGATATTGAAGTTTTCGCTTATACAAATGTATGCTGATGACGTGCAACTTTACTTGAGTAGTCCACTTGGTCTTATTGAAAATTGCGTTCATAACATAAATCAGGACCTTTTAAGTATCCATATTTGGTCCGAAAAAAAAAATGGCCTGTTCTTAAATCCGTAGAAAACTAAATGCTTAGTTATCTCTAAAAAGTCTCTTGATCTTTCTTATTTCCCTCGCTTAATGCTCAATGATATAGTTATTGACTACGTGGAAACAGCTTAAAATCTTGGTGTCATTTTCAACAGATCTTTAACTTGGGAAAACCACATAAATTCAACTGTTGGTAAAGTGCTCCTAGGGTTCTTCAAGATTCCCAATACTTAACTCCCATTGAAACTCGAAAAATGTTAGCTAAGACTTTGATTATTCCACTCCTTACATATGGTTGTGAAATCTATTGTAACTGTGATGCTGAGAGTAGACGAAAGCTTACGGTTGCCTTCAACAACACAGTAAGATACATCTACGGTCTTAAAAGATATGACCATATCTCCGAGTTTGCTTCTCTAGTCAACATGCAGTTTAAGTATTTTCTACCATATCGAACACTTCTTCTTCTCTTCAGTATTAAAAAGACGCATCAACCACATAACCTTTATTACAGATTACAATTTCCTACTTCAAATAGATCAAACAAGCTTAACATCCCACGACATACATGCCTAACATCTGAGCGGCAATTCTTTGTCAACGCCATTCGCTTATGGAACTCTTTGCCAAGTGATATAAGAAGGCTTGGAAATGTTAAAATATTCCAGAGCAAACTCATTAACTACTTTTCTTTGCTTTAAATGTGCGGTTTTACCTTTAATAAATTTATAATTTAAACTTTGCAGTTAACTTAATTTCTATAGCGTCATTAATTTGTAAATACTCAGTTTTGCCTTTTAACTTAATTTTTATTATTGTTTTATTATTTTGATCTTGCTTTTGTATTCCAACTAATGTTAGCTTTTTTCTTACTCATGTATACATTATAAAGCTATCACTTTTTTAATAAGATATTATATCTTAATGTGTATAGCATATCGATAAATTTAATGAACTAAACTAAACTACTTCATTTCGGTATGGTAAGGCTATAGCGATAAAATTCGCAAGTCCTTCAAAACTGGTGCTGATTTTTCCATTAAGCACCTGGATTATTTCCGCTTCTGTTAACCAAACTTTACCAAAGAAGGCTACCCTAAATTACTTTAAATCCGGACATCTGCCTAAGAACAGCTGGATGTTTTCTTCCTCCCTTAAGTTGCACACAGAACATAATGATGATTCGTTCTGGCCGAAACCGTTTCTATTTAGCTTGATTAAATCACATCTTGACTTAAAAATCCAGGTGATCTAGTTCAGTTCGAAACCTTCGTTAATGTAAATCTGTCCTCTTAAATGATCCAGATGTTTGTAGATGCGCGTACAGCTCTCAGATGCCCCTCCTAAGTTTTCTTGTTGACCCTCTGATTTCAACAGCCGCAATAGATAATTGCCTTTTTGGATCCAATCAATTTGAGAAACAGATCTCTGATCCAAACGCAGTCCAAAACAATATCCAAGATTGTTCAATTCCTTTACCCAGAACAATTTTTCCCTCAAAAGTATTTTTGCTAGCCGATGCGGTGGTCTTGTTGCACTGTATTCGAATATTGTTTTTGATATTTATCTGAGGTGAAGATCAAGGGTAAAGTAATGTCCGTCTTCCGCCCAGTTTCCATTGCTACGTAGTTTTGGAGTAAATGTAGGAAATTTTGAAGTTCGTTTTAAAAAATAGCATTGAAGTTTATCCACTTCTTAGAACATTCCAAAGCCCCAGATCTGAGCACCGTAGTTTTGAATAGCTCTACAAACCGCCTGAAATAGTTTCTATTTGGTTTTAAAGTTGATATTTCTTTTTGCTAGAAAACATTGCCACGTCGAGTTTATGCTGTTCTTGGCTGCAGTGTTTCTCCTTTCTACGTGCTTTGAAAACGACATCTTTGGTGAAAGTAAAACTCCTAAGTAAGTATAGTTGAAGGCAATTCGAATTCTTTCTCCATTTAATGTCCAATTTTCTTGACTAGATAACCTTCCACAATTTCTGAACACCATTATCTCGGATTTAGATAGATTTACTTTTAGGTTCCATTTAATGCAGCAACATTCCAGTTGCGTTATCATCTGCTGCAAGACTGTGACATCATCCGCCAGTATAACCATATCGTGTGCATAAAGCAGCAACCTTATGTTGAACAAGTCAATAAAGAGTCCTCCTCCCAAAGTTTCATGCAAATCGTTTATATACAGTGCGAAAAGCAACGGTGATAGTAAGCATCCCTGTTTGACTCCAAAAAGTGTCTCAAAATATCCGGAGAGATTTTCCTTCCAAACAGCTGATTGTGTGTTGGAATATATGGCTTCTATCAAGTTTACAAATTTTGTCGAAACTCATATTGTGTGTAGTTTGCAGATAAGCTATTTTATTGAGATCTTATCAAACTTTTAGATCGCCAAAAAATGCATACACCTTCTTTTTTGTGCCAACTTCAGATGAACGATTGATGAGAGATTATAAATATTACCTAATGTCGAATATTTTTTCCTAAAGCCCGCCTGAAATTCTGTTAGTATATCATTTGCCTCCACCCATGAGTACAGCATTTCGTTGAGAATTCCCATCATAATATTGACCACACAATTTATAAAGGAGATTCTCCTGTAATCACTCGGCTGATTTGTATCCCCTTTTTTAAATATGGGAAAAATAATTGTTTTCACAAAGGCTTCTTCTAGTTTGTAGAAGTTCAACATCCTATTAAATCCTGCTGCCAGTTGCACCAAGAAGTCATCTGTTGCATGTATGAAGAATTCATAGGTAATCCTGTCTCTCCTGGTGCTTTGTTTAGTTTAACTTTTTTTTAGAAAACTTATAATTTCATCTACAGTTATAGGCACATCATGATCCCGATCCTGAATTAAGTTAGGTGCATACAAAATCTGATTTGCCGTTTGATTTGGGTTAAGAAGTGAACTATAATAAATTCTAAACTCAGGAGTATTTCCTTTTCCAAATTCCAATACTCTTTATTGTCTTTTACGCTGCTTATTTTAAGGTCAAGCTGATTGTTGTTAACAAATATTTATTCTACTTAATTTGCTTACAGCTCTATGAAATTTACATGCCACAATACGAAGTTAATAAACCAACTCTTATGGACAAACTTATCAAAGCCAATAGCACAGATCCTCGATTGAAAAAATTTATTGAAAAAGAAAAGGTTTGGATTCCAACAAATAAAAATTAATTAATAATAACTAAATTTATTTTTTGGAAAATTTAGAACCATGGAATATTTCCACAAGCCGAATATAGTTTTTTCCCAACGAATATTTCACAATGCGATCCACGGCTTCGTCCAGGAACTGGAACTAATTGCCAAGACCAGAATTTTAATGCGAGTCGTGTGCTTTATAGTTACTTGCAGCGATCACAATGGTACCAAGAACTAAAGTCGAATTTAAAAATTCAAATCAATCACTCTGTATCGGACTTAGTGCGTGCCCTGAATTATTTCCATAAGGATCCTTCGCCTCAGAAAATTTTCGATTTATTTCAAATTGAATGTGCCGGTGTTCTGCTGGAGGTGATGCGAAATGTTGGAATATTCATTGATGTAAATGGCAATATAACAGAAGAAGCCAATTATAACCAGCTCTGTGCCCCATCGCAGCAACATCAACAACAACAACAACATCAACAGCAACAGCAACCGCCATCGCAACCATCTCAATCACCTTTTGTCGGTGTCGGTTGTCTGGGTCCCAATGCCAAGCCCGGACTGTTGGGTTTTGCACCGCCTGGTCACCCTCATCCACATCATAATAATTCATCAATGAGCAACGAGAACAGTTTTGCGAGGCAAGCATTTGGACACGATTGTGTTTGCAGCAGTAACAACAATGATTTTCAACCGACTGGACCTACCTTCTATGTTGGAGGCCGATATGGAATAAATCGCAATCAGGAACCAGGTTTTGAACCACCGCCATATCAAAGACAAAACCAGAAGCGGAATTTTAAAAGACGTTGAATCAATTTTTACCGTTTGAATTATTGTTTTAAGTTTGTTACTTTTTTGTTTTGTTTTGTATGAAAGTTACGAAACATCATATCATCTGTTTAAACGTTAAATTATGATTTTGTTTATGTGGAGCATAATACAATTAATTTTTACATTCAGTAAAGACTATTGTTTAATATTTAAGAATTATTTTGGAGTAACGACTTGCAAGAGGCTCAATGGTCTAGGGGTATGATTCTCGCTTTGGGTGCGAGAGGTCCCGGGTTCAAATCCCGGTTGAGCCCAGTTTTTTTGCTAAACATTTTTCATAGTGAAGTTGAAAAAAGAAGTAATTTAATTGTTTTTAGAAAATGCATTTATTAAAAACGAATTCGTTATGTGTATACCAAATCGAACTCAGGTGTATATAAA
Source organism: Eupeodes corollae (assembly GCF_945859685.1). Classification (NCBI taxonomy): domain Eukaryota; kingdom Metazoa; phylum Arthropoda; class Insecta; order Diptera; family Syrphidae; genus Eupeodes; species Eupeodes corollae. Next base: position 161,413,372 of record NC_079147.1, read on the forward strand.
ATGCATGTATTTATGTATCGTACTGTACAAACTTGCGATTCGATGTTGAAATATGAAATTTCTCCAGGTTTAAGTTGTGAATTTCTGAGTTGTTTCTAGTAAATTGGCATAAGTGCCTCAAAAACTGCTCCTGCACATCTATTATACAATATATAATCCTAAATTTTAGGATTCTCATAAAAGAAACATAACCTGTGTAAAATGAACAATACAAAAATGGCCTTAATATTTTATGTATGATTAACTAGGTTATCTAAGAACTTCTCTAAATGCATGGGGGTTTAAAAATCGAAGAACAAACGTGTCTTTTATGGCGTATGTCTGCCTCCGTGGCGCAATTGGCTAGCGCGTTCGGCTGTTAACCGAAAGGTTGGTGGTTCGAGCCCACCCGGGGGCGCTTCATTTTTATTCATACAAATAGACAGGCAGTTATAGAGGAATTGAATGAAAATACGTTTATAAATTTATTATAAGTGTAACAGAATAACAAAAGAGTTTATTCAATAGGGAAACTTATTACCATAAGAAGTTCTATGATTGTTGTTTTGTTTTGTATAGGTACATATAGGCCCTTGACTTGAAGCATCATTATCAACAGAATTGGGAGTTTAAAGATTTCACTATGCTATGGATAATTATTCTTTAAACTACTGTCCACGATCTTGAATTTGAGAATTTACATGAACAGAAGTGGTTACCAGATACTGATAAAAACCTATAGTTTTTCATCTAAGAAATATTTGGTTCCTAAACCAACAGAATATGTCGATCATACTTAAGAACACACATAATTAACAATAACTTGATTAATAAAATTCAATTACATTATTATGATTACTTACAGTGATGGACAAAACAATATGACCACTTTTAATATGTTAAGATATTTAAACAAAACTCAAGTATGCAAATTTGTATCTATAAATAATTTGCCTTTAAAACAGTCAACATAATAATAGGTTAGATTAGGTTCAAGTGGGTGCCTGTGATGGAGTAGGACGCATTAAGGCCAAATTAATTGCCCATTTTGATACCACATGAATCTTGGGGCTTTCTTCTTAGCTCAATAAAACCAGTTTTAATCGTGAAAGACTGATTCTGTTCATATAATTGAGATCGTTATAGAACAATTCTCTTAGTAACTTCTTGCTTGAGCTAGAGCAGGGCATGTACAGAGGAGGTGAAGAACTGTTTTTCCCTCTTCCTGATCCATATAGCTTCTACAAGTCATTTCTACTTCCAGCCGCGTGCCGAGCTTTCCTATTAGACAGTGCCCAGTTATGACACCGATTATCGAGCTTATATACAATCTGCTTAGAGATAGCAAGCACCTTGAGCGCCTCAAATCTAGTGTAGGCCAGATGTTTTTTGTGACCTGGCACGTGGTGATGTTATTCCACCTGATGTTTGCCCTTTTTATATCGTCTTACATTAGAAATAGTTTACATGTATCGATTGGTATGCCAGCGTTAGCCAAACGTAGTAGAATGGGTTGTACTGTACCATTTTTGGCGAGTTATTAGAATTAGAAATACATTTTAATCATTCATTTTCATTTTACAACTAGTTAATAAAATTTTAACAATAAATAAAAAATAATAAAATATTACATACAAAATAGAATTGGAACATATTCATATAAATTAAGAGAAAAAGAAATACAATAAAAAGTAGATACTTAGTTTCTATACATCAAATTTTTTTTAACAAATATTATCTATACAATTTAAGTCAATTGTGAAAAGCCAGTCTTTTACTTTTTTTTTTCAGAAAAGAGTTTAAATTTTGAAAAGTTGTGATAGATGTTGGTAAGTTATTAAATTACCTGGGTGCTGCGACAGTATTAAAGTTAGAGAAATGGGTTTTATGAGCAGTGGGAATATTGACCAGATGCATATTATTTATGTGTAGATTGTATAATTGCGAGTTCCTGCTTGGAATTTTACCACTTTGCTTGAAAAATTTTTTCAGTACTTTAAAAATGTATAGGTGTCTCAAAGGTAGAATTCCCAAATCCTTGAATAAGGACCAACATTCAGTTAATCGATTTTTGTTGCAAGAGATTCCAATTAGATGTTTTTGAGCAACAAGCTAGATAAACCATATTGTATTTTGGAGTGTGCAAGCCCTTAATAAATTGAAGTTAAAACTCTGTTTGAGCAGAATGGTTTTAACAGATACATTTTACTAGTAATGAGCATCAAATAATTTTTTATATTGATAATATCATCTTTCCAGTTAAGATTAAAATCAATTGTAACTCCTAGATATTTAAAACTGTGCACTGAATTAATTTTAAAACAAGAATCGGAACAAGAACCAGCTGGTTAAAAAATTAAGTCTACCACAAGGGAAAGGTCTACTCTTGACCCATGAAATACAAAATTGTATTTGCAAAGCTGATGACTAGAAGTTTTGAACAACATTATTTTAGTTTTTTCACTAAGGATTAACTTATGAACAGAGAACCAAGTTCTTAGAAATTCGAGATCTTCTTCAATGATGTTACAATTATGTTCTGAGTTTGACTGGTAGGTAAACGAAAAGCCGTAGGAAGACCATTCAACTGTAACCTAAGGAGAGAGTTAATATAAACCAGAAAAAACAAGGGCCGAGTACAGAGCCCTGAGGTACTCCAGATTTTAGATATCGAGCATCACTCATAACACCATTAACTACTACTTTTTGAACTCTTTCTTTTAAATATGCCTTCAGCCATTGAAAAATAACTCCTCTAAATCCTGCATTATATAATTTACTTAGCAGTAAATCATAATCAAGCATATCAAAGGCTTCAGTCATATCAATAAAAAGAGCCAAAGTAGGTTTATTATGACTCAAACTGCCATAGAATTGACTGCAAAGTCGAAGAATTGCATCTTCGGTTGACTTTCCAGACCGAAATCCAAATTGATTTTCGCTAAAAAAACAATTTTTAATAAAGGAAGAAGTAATTCTTTTTTTTATTAGTTTTTCAAAAAAATGATAAAAAGGTGGGAAGAAGAGAAATTGGTCTATAGTTTGACATATTTGTCCTATCTTCTTTTTTATAAAGAGGAATCACCTCCGCACATTTAAATTTTTGAGGAAAACAGTCTTGTTCAACACTTAAGTTAAATATACAAGGTGTCTCAAAAGTAAGTTCACATTTGCTTATCTTATTTCGCGAAAGCAACTATTCTGAGGGGCGTGGGGGTATGTCAGTCGGTAGTCTAGCTCTTGGGAATTTAGTCGCTTTGGAGCGTTTCTCTGGTGTAGGGCCGTGCGTTGTGCGTACGTGAGTTTTACAAAAACGGTAATTTGGCGACTGTAGCGCGTAGAAAATTCTGCAGTATTCGACATATTCGTCACTTAAATGATGCGCCTAGCACTCGACTCAATGCAAAATGGGTTGAGAAGTTTGAAGAGACTGGATCAACTCTGGAGAAACCAAAATCTGGGCGGCCAAGAACATCAAGAACAGCCGAAAACGTGGACAGTGTTACTCAGTCTATTCGAGATGATCCAAACCTCTCGATTCGAAGTGTGCTGTTGCTTTAAATGTGCACAGATCTTCATTATGCCGCATTTTACACAAAGATTTAAAGCTGCACCCCTACAAAATTCAGTAAGTGCAAGAACTGAAGCCTCAAGATAAATCAGATGATTGAGCGCTTTCCAACGTTCACAAACATCTTGTTTTCCGATGAATCCCATTTTCACCAGGATGGGCATGTAAATGAATGTCGAGAGCGCAACGGTTTACATTTGGACGATGTTATTTTTAAAAAATAAATTCCCAAACAGTGTTTTTTTTTTTTTTATAATTAACAAACACTAAAAGTGTTTTTAATACCTTTAATATGCCAAAGACACAGTGTGAGCATTAGGAAAAGAGGGAAGGGTTGGATAGGAGGTGTCGGTGCACATTGGTTTTAAATTTCTGAACATTGCAATGACAGGGAAAGATAGAGCGTGGCAAGGCGTTCCACATTCGCGTAGTACGGCTAAAAAAAGAATCTCTGTACTTCATAGTACGTCCGAAGTTGGGCTCAAGGGTAAACTGATGGGCATTCCTAGAAGCGCGGGTATTACGGTTAAATTGTTTAAGGGGAGGAATGCAACTGGCTATTTCACTAGAGCATAGTCCGTTAAAATAACGGTAAAAAAGGATGAGGCAAGAAACCTTGCGTCGATGTTCGAGTGATGTAAACGAGTTGATGATGTTAATGTCACCAATCATTTTAAAAGCTCTTTTTTGAATACCAGCCCAGAGATGAGAGTTATATTCAAGTTTCGGACGTATATAGGTTTTGTAGATTGTAGCCAGATCAGACGGAGAAAAAAATTTCTTGCAACGTCTCAAAAAACCTAGACATCTTGCGGCATTTTTGGCAACATCGCGTATGTGATCGCTCCACAATAGGTGGTTGCTGATGCACATTCCGAGGATGTCAAGATTTTCTGTTTCGTTGATGCAAGTGCCACTCATAGATAGTGGCAAAGACGGTTTATCTCGCTTTAACGATGCAAGACAGCATTGCGTTTTCGAAGCATTAAATTCCACACGATTTTTTATTCCCCATTGTACAATGCTGTGTAAGTCGGAATTTAATGAGCTAATCATATTTTGCCGTTGCAGTTCCACATCCGAAGAGGAGGGTTGTGAGTCTGGAAACGGATATGAAAAGCTAAGAGTGCTATCGTCAGCGAAACAATGTATTGGATTAGAAGTAGCAGACAGGAGATCATTTATAAAAATGAGGAAGAAGGTCGGAGACAAAACGGAGCCCTGGGGCACACCAGCGTTTATTTTATGAGTTTCAGACTTGAATCCGTCCAAAACAACTTGTATTGAACGGTTCGAAAGAAAATTTCTAATCCAACGAAGAAGAGATTCGTCGATACCGAAAGCACGCATTTTCGATAAGAGAGCAAGATGCCAAACTTTATCAAATGCCTTTGAAATATCAAGTGCAATAATCTTACTTTCTACAAAACGATGTAAAGATCTGTTCCACTGTTCGGTGAGATGAACCATGAGATCACCAGTGGACCTATTGCTACGAAAGCCGTATTGCCGGTCATTAAGAAGCTTACGTTCCTCAAGATATTTCTTAAGCTGATAATTAATCAGCGTTTCCATGACCTTAGAAAGAAGGGACGTTAGTGCTATCGGTCGGTAATTTGTGGGAGAAGAAGATTCGCCTTTTTTTGGAATTGGCTGAACAAATGCAGTTTTCCAACTACTCGGAACGAGCCCAGAAGAATAGGATAGATGGAAAAGCTTACGCAGTGGTTTTGCTAGCGTGGAAGAACACCTCTTCAGAATAATAGCGGGGATACCATATGGGCCAGCGGATTTATGAATGTTGAGATCTTTAAGAACTCTCGCCACAGTTCGAGTACGAAAAAAGATTGGTCCCATAGAATCATTTACACGTTCAAGAACTGGGGGAGTCATGACACTATCTGGTAAGATGGAATTTTCGGCGAACTGCCTTGCAAATAAGTTGGCTTTATCAATAGAGCTAACTAAAGGAGTGTCATTGACAACAAGCGTAAGAACCGAGGAAGAGGAAGAATTCCTCATGTTTTTTACAAATGACCAAAAATTCTTACTGCCTTTGGGACATTGCAGTATTTTTCGCCGTAATTTTTGGTCATGTAAAAATTTGGTCCTTCGAATATAGGCGTTGCAGGCCTTCCTGGCTTGCTTAAACTTTTTCCGGTTTTCCTCAGTTGGGTTGGCTTTAAAACACCGGAAGCTCACCTCTTTCTCCTTGATAACCTCTTTGCAGCTCGAATCGAACCATGATTTAACCTTGGGTTTAATACTTTTAACCCTATTCGGGATAAACGTTTCCATTCCCAAATGAATCATACTAGAAATCATATCTGCACTGGAGTCTACGTCGCTACCGAGGAAGCATAGCGACCAGTTAAAGATCCTGAAAAAATTATTGAGACCGTCCCAGTTGGCTTTCTCGTACTGCCAAACGGTTCTCTTTGGAGCTCTTTCTTTAACTGGATTTGTTTGACACGAGAAATTAGCAGATATAACACTATGGTCCGATGTGCCTAGAGGCGTCAATACACTGATTGTGTACTTATCAGGATCAGAAGTGAGAAACAAGTCAAGGGTATTTTCTGCTCGGCCGTTAACGTCTGATATTCGAGTAGGCTCATTGACAAGCTGAGTAAGATGGTTAAACTCAGCAAAGTGTACTTCAATATAAAATAAACATTTTTTCAATAAAGCTAAGGCTTTTCTTTTAAAAAAAGATTTAAATGTGAACTTTCTTTTGAGACACCTTGTATAACTTAACACATCTGATAAATATAAAGCAATTTTTTGAGTAAGTTACTAGATATTCCATATGAAGTACAAGAGTTCATCTGACAAGCAGTTTCCAAAGGCAAATGTTAAACTGTTGTTCCATCCCAATTCAAATCCCATAAAATGCATACTATTTCGTATTAATATTTTTTTTCTCTGGGTGTATTTAATTTATATTTATTACAAAACTATAGTTTTGTAATTGTGAGCTGTATCTATGGAAACATGCCAATAACGAATGGGCTCTATGCCAAAAAGATGTAAAGCGGTTCTAAAGAACAAGGGCCAAGAATTGATGTCTTCAGGTTATTTATTTACTCATTTTTCTTAAAACTAAGTTTTAGTTAAAATCAAGTTCCACATTAACAATTGAAAATAATATGAACTCACAATACATGTGATCATTTTAGGGTTTTTTCTTCTCCAATAACGACTTTTTTGATAAAGTTGTAGTAAGAGAAATTCACTCTTATTATTTTGGCCACTACTGTATATGTAAGTATCATAATTAGTTATGTATCGCCAACGGCTTCACTTAAATCTGAGTTTTTGAATTAAGAAACTTAAATCAAATTTTATTGAATTGCAGTCAATGTCGTAGTTTTTTAATTAAAAAAAAACAAACTTATCACAAGAAAAGTCCAATTCGAAACATATGTACATATAGCTTGAACCCTGTAATGGATGTCCAGTGAGTTTAAAATGTGTCATCGTTTTCTTCACCAGCAGCAGTTACCTATTGCAAGCTTATTTCTAAGAAATACCTATCTTTGTTGTCTCAAGTTCTGTAACATCTTCTTTCCAAGAACTAATGCTCTAAATTCAAAAAAAAAAAATTAATAAACAAAATGTTAGTGGTATTCTTAAGCACCATCCCAAACCCTCAAAGTAAGCAAAAAATGTCACATGCAATAAGCTGAGCATCTCCCAAAACAAAGACTAAGGTCGACGACAGCTTATGGCTGTAGCAATACATACATAGTTAGGTATTGTTCAATTAAAAGTGTTCCAATAATTACCATTACCTTCGATGAAGTTCCATCCAACAAAAACAATATTAAATAGTCACATCATCAAAAAAGATTCAAACACACAAATAAAACAAAAAGAGGCCATTCGATGAACGACGAAACACCTAATTTCGCAATTGTTAAAAAACAAAAAAAAAAACTATTAACAATTAAACCAATATACAAACGTCTTGCTATGTCAGCAAAATAATTCTTCACGTAAAGACCCAAATTAAAATCTGACGAAAGCAATTGTGCATATCACGAAACAATGCGTTTTGGCTAAGCTTCACTTCAGAATATACTATTTTCTGATTGTCCACCAAGCCATTTGAGACATTCGAGTTTTGGCAGTGAACGTGAATAGTTCTCTCACCTCTTGACCGAAGCTGGTGGAATAAAAGAAGTTATAGTGTAGATAGAGTTTCAAGACGATGGCAAGAGTAAGTGTCCATTGCTTTATTGGTTGACAGTAGCAATTCGGAAAGGACTATAATAATTTTGGGAATTTTTTGTGTGTAGATAACGAAGTATTTATTGCTTGCGTTGATCGTGGCAGTAGCCTTCAATCATGCAGTCAAAGCCCAGGAAGAAGAAGCACCAGCGCCAGAAGCAGAGCCCGCAGCAGAACCAGCAGCAGAAGAGCCAGCTGCTCCTGCTGAGGAAGCACCAGCAGCGCCGCCGGCAGAAGAAGAACCTGCAGCCGAACCCGAAGTAGGGGCCCCTCTCGAAGCAGCAGAAGAAGATAATGTGAGTATAAAGGATTTGTGGTCTTTTTTTCTTTTTTTAGTTTTCGGAAGTTTCATGAGGTATTTTAAAATTTATAGTACTCACTTGGTTCGATTAAGAAAGTCGGATCATGGTTGTCGAAATTCGGTTGGTGGAATATCTGGAAAGGAATTGGATTAAAAAAAGCTGGCGATTGGTGGAAATGGGATAAGATTTTCAAGGAAGACTGGTGGAAGAAGAAGTGGTTCCTGTTAGGTTCACCTCTTGAAGAAGAATCTAAAATGATGTTGGTTTTAGCTGATCCTGAGGCACGATCATCGATGGGAATCAATGGAGAAGAGGATGCCACGTACTTCTTAGCCCCTCCAGGCTTTGAAAATGAACTTGCTAAGAGGGGAATCGCAGTCAATCCATCGGTTGTTCCAGTTAGAAAAACACAAAAAAATCAATATCAACAAACTCAAACACAAACCGAAAAACAAAGGACAACCCATCAATATCAAGAGCAACGTCCCCTGCAATATCCACAACAGCAAATCCGCCACATTCCAAATACACAATATCCTCAATCTTGGCTTCAAAGGGCTTTTCCAAGTTTGGACGTATATGATCGTGAAGGTGGTCAGGGATCAGAAATCGATTCCGTTCGTATGAGACCAAATAAACAAAGTCTATCGAGGAGCATGGTCGCATCGCTGAGGGAACAAATACCAGATATAATCCCTCTGGGATCATCGATACCTAATACTCCGATGTATGCCTACGACAAAAACGGAGTTATGCAACTTATTCAACAGCAGACACCGACAACAACACAACAACAACAACAACAGTATCAGATGATGAATGAAGATACTCAAAACCCAGCTGTTCTCGAGGAGTACCAACAAGCTCGACATGGATTCCAAGAAATCCTGGCAAGAACTAAAAACCCTCAACCAATGAAAAATACTCGTATCAATTTAAGAACTGAACCAGAAGAACTGCTTGTGCCAATGCCGTTTCCTAGATCCAATTCTATAACAACCAAGGAGGAGCTCGAGAGAGCTCTTAACGACGAACAAACCCAGAAGATGCTTGAGCAGTATGCTAGAAAGAATTGGAAGACTATTAGGAAAGATGCCATTATCTTGAAGTTTCTTCCCAAGACCGACATGGAAGCACGTCCATCTGTAAAGAGGCAAGCTTGTGCTATGATGCAGGAACAAATGCCTGTGCAGACACCCGTCCAGCGACAGATGACAATTGATCCTCCAACTGAACAAGTTAATTCAGCTCATGCTAGGGATATGCAACAATGGGCTCAAAATCAGCAGAGAGCTATGCAAATGCATGAGCAGGATCAGATACTGCGCCAGATGAGCTTACCTCAAATGCAGGAGCCCAGAGAGGAACTTCCACAACCAATAATGCAACAAAGACCAATGACACCTCAGGAACCTCGTCAAATGATGACTCAAACCCTACAGCAAAATCCAATTTTACATCAAGAACCACGTCAAGCTGTTCTTGATCAGACCCCTGCCATGCACCAACAACCAGCCATGCAACAAGAAACTCCAGTCGACCATAATCAACAGCATACAATGGTCCAACAAGAGCCCCGCCAATGGATCCAGGAACAACCAATCACCCAACAAATGCCACGTCAATGGATTCAACAACAACCCCCCCAACAGCCAATGATGATGGTCCAACAAGAAACCGTTCCACAAAACGAGCCTAGGCAATGGATCCAAGAACAACCCCATCAGCCGCAGAATATGATGATTCCACAAGAAACCATGCCACAAAATGAGCCAAGGCAGTGGGTTCAAGAACAACAATGGACTCCTGTCGATCCGTCAGTTCTAGAGGAAATGAAGCCTCGTCAAATGACACATCAGACTCTCGATCAAACTCAGAATACTCAAACCCAACAGGGACAGGGTTTGACTATTACCAATGGAGACAAACTAGAAAATAGAGACGACCAGCACCCAATTGTGTCAGAGATGGGACCACAAACAGAAGATAATGCTCGCTTCTTTAAGAAAGGTAATTTATTTGGAGTTAATGTGAAAATTCATAGTCCTAATTCGTTTTCCCATCATGGACGAGCAGTTCTTTTGAAGAAAAGACCCAGCACCAGTGCCCATTATGTGACCCATAACTATAACATCTACAACTCTGATGCTGGTCATGGATCTGGAGGATATGGAAGCAGTTATGGTGGATCTGGGGGCTATGGAGGTGGTTATGGTGTAGGTTCTAGTTATGGTAGCAGTGGTTATGGGGGTCACGGTTCAAGCGGTCATAGCAGTAGCTATGGTGCTGGTCATAGCAGTAGCTATGGTGGAGGCCATAGCAGTAGTTATGGTTCTGGCCATAGTGGTTATGGTTCTGGTTATGGTTCGTCTCCCTCCGGAAGCTATGGTGGACACAGTTACAGCAGCCCAAGTTCAGGCTATGGCTCAGGACACGGTAGCAGTTATGGCTCAGGTCATGGCAGTCAGTACGGTGGCGGCCATAGTGGCGGTTATCGCACCGCAGAAATGGCAGACAACCCAATGGTAAGTTCACAATTTGTATCTTAAAAAACTTCACCAGCATCCCATACAGAATTCCTTGCCTCACCACTAAAATTTAATCCCATCCAAAATCGCACACATTCATCGGACTAATATCCATCCATTTTGTTGTGCTTACACAACATGCCTCCATATCATTAACAGGCGACGATTTTTTAGACACAATACCAGCTTCAAGACCCCAACCCTTACCGTAGCCGAAATCCTGTTCACAACCATCCAATATCGCACGTAGACGAAGAAAGTGTGTTGTCCCACTCAACTGAACCAACTCAGAATCAACAAGAAGACCAATTGAATAAAAATGAAAGAACAACATCACCAACTGCAAAACAACTTCATGAAGCAGATGAAACGTCGAGGTTAGCAAGTAAGCCTAATTTAAGCCATTTACGTTCTTATTCTGATCATAGGGCCAAAACATATCCATCAAAGAATCAGGTTTCTTTAGAACTTTCAGAATTAGGTAATAAAAAAGTCCATCGGGCTAGACGTAGCACTCAGTCTTCTTCGAGAAATCTTAGCCGATCAAGACGGCAGGTATCGTATGGTGGAGGTCAGGGCTATTCAGCTCTTGAGAGTATAGCTCCGTCTTCCCTTCAAAAGCTAAGAGAAGGCTATAAAGAGAATCTGAAAGAGATAACTTTGCAGCCAAATGAAGACCCTGCTGAAGCATTGATGCGTTTAAATTCTCAATCCATTCAAGAAGCTCTATATCGAGCTAGTTCAGAGCCAATAGAGGTTGATGGTGTTCCAGGTCAAACAGTTGTGCACAATGAAGGTTCTGGCCATACACCACTTGTGAGACAGCCAGCGTATCCATCCCAATGGGCTTCGCAAGCTCCAATTTATTCTACTGATAATGTTCGATCTCCCATGGTGTACAACAATGGAAACTTTTATCCAGATTCAGCTCAAAATGAAACTGTTCAGACCGTTTCAAGTGTTCCATTTGTGAGACATGATATTTCAAATGCAAGAACTTATGGCGTACCACATTATGGCAATCAAGATCAAGACTATGGGAATCGTGATCAACAATCTGCTGGTATGACAATGTCACAAGGAAGGGCAGCTGAGGACGAAAGGTCAAACATCCATCAGTCTACAAGATATGAAACACAGTACCAAAATCAGGGTTTTCAACCAAATACACAAGTTCTAAATAATCCCTCTTATTTCTATCAACAACCAAACATTCCGCAAGTTCAATACCAATACCCATCTGCACCAGTTGAAAACTACCATAACCAATTTTCCAGTCCACGAACAGAAGTCCCATCGGCACCAATTGTCAATTACAACCAATTTTCCGTTCCACGATCCGAAGTTCAACAATCGGCTCCAATTACTGCTTACAATCAATTTTCTGCTTCTTCAAGACCAGAAATGCCATCAGCACCAATTGGAAACTATAATCAATTTACTGGGCCAACGCGATCAGAAGTTCCACAAACACCATTTGGAAATTACAATCAAATGTCTGTGCCAATACGTCCAGAAGTTCAATCAGCCCCAATAGGAAATTACAATCAGTTCTCGTCTCCACAATCAGAACTTCAATCACCACTAATCGGAAATTACAATCAACTTTCTACTCCACGATTAGAAATTCCATCACCACCAATCTCAGGTTACAATCAATTTTCCGCTCTAAGACCCGATAATGTAGCTCCCATCCAATATTCCGATCATTTCAAAAATATCGCTGATGCAACCCTTCGAGATTACATAGGAAACCAGTTGATCAATCCCTCAACAAATTCCCTAAACGATTTGATGGAAGCAATAAAGAAACGCCTCACTACTTGCTGCCACAAGTGCAAGAATCAAATCCTCAAGAGAATCACATCCGAAATCACCTCCAAAACCAATCATGGAATCAGTGACGATGATAATGAGGAGCAAGAGCAGGAGGAAGAAGAATGTTTATCATGTAAGGCTTCTGCAGATTTTTTGTCTGATCTTAAAAACTTACAAAATGATTTTCTCAAAAACTCCAAACCAAAAATGAACAAAAATATGGACAAGAGTGAGAATACTTTTCGGTATTACCGAGATCCCAATGCCATGAATAGACAAAAAGCCACACAAGCCATGTGGGTAAAGAAGACAACAACAAAACCAACTGAAGATAATAAAGAGAATGTTCGTGATCGTTTGAATGACAGACATTTTCAAGACATTGACTACGATTACAATGAAGAATTAGAGTACGTTCGTGATCAAAAGCCACAATCACACCGATCAAATCAGGAGAGAAATATTAAACGATTGACCACAAGTCCTCAACCACGCCGCTCAGATCGCCTAGAGAACGATCGTCTACAACAAAATGACCATTCCCACAATAGTAGGACAGAGTCTTCAAAAATTGAATCTAGAAATCCATCTCACAGGGTTGGATCTTCTCCAACAAACTCCATACAACAAAACAGTGGAGACTATGAAAAAAGAAGAACTCAAGGAAATACCGGATACAGACGTGTAAGCGATTCTCAAGGTCAAAGACGTCAAATCAGTCGATCGGGCCACAATGCAAACAAATCCACTAACTATGATTATGGAAGACAAGTTAAACACGAAAACTCAAATAAAAATATGGCATACACCGTCAATTCTGTGCGTCTTCGAAAACCAAAAACCAAACAAGAAGAAACCAATAACGATTCCCCAACAAACAAACTCCAAAAACAGCTTAAAGAACTCGAAACCGCTACAAAATCTGAAAGCCTAGAAAATAATGAAGACAATAAATCCGATATATTAGTTGAGAAGAAAGCTAAACTTATTGAATTGTTATATTTTCTCTATGAAATGAGCAAATCCAGTATGGGCGAACAGTGTCAAAAAACAGCTGTGGCAAATGATGAAGTTCCATCTACAAGTACAATGTCTCCACCTCCAATGGATGCTCAAGCAGACTCTTCTGCACCTGAAGCCCATCAGAGTAGACACGTTAAGATACCTAGAAAAAAAGAAGTCAAAATATTAGATTATTCGACTGTAAGACAATTGGAAAATGACAACAAAAATGCTTCTGAAGGGAAGAAAGTTAGAAGTATTCCAAGGAATTACAATTATTCGGGAGAAGATTGGTGAAAAGAAATAATTGTTTATTTAGGAAAAATAATATTGTGTCTTTTTATTTTTATTTATTTATATTATTAATTTTATTTTATTTATAAGTGTTTTTAACTCGAACTTTTTTATCTACCTAAATATGATGTTTTTCTCGATATTTTATCGGTTTTTGAGGTTCCAAAATGGAAAAAGTAGTAGTTAAACAAATTTTGCATTATTATTCTTCAAAACATAGAACAAGTCAAGAAAAATTAGAAGGTATCAAACATGCTTCTGGTATCCGTTTCCATCAGGAAAAAATCACTTGGTTTTGTTTATTTATTTTTATTTTGCACTTCATGAACTTGAACTCAAATATTTTTGGATCAGATTTCAAGATATTTTTCTTCTGATTGACCGTCAACGTGTTCATTCATTCGTTTGCTTTTGCTCAAGTTTTTGTTTTTCTTTTCAATATGTTGTCTGTTGATATTTTTGAAATATGAAACTAAGCTTTTTTTCAATGGAGTTACAACAATCTTCTGAATAGAAATATTTTATTCGACCTTCGAAATTAAAGAAGTTATTGTAAAAAACATTCCTATATTAGGGTGCTTCTATTTGAAAACTGGTATTAGTTTTATGATTTCTTATAGAGCTTTTTATTTTAATTAAATAGTCGGATCGTGATTAAAAATCAATTCTAAATCATAGAAAATATGAAATATTTCAATATTAGAATGGTCGACAATATTTACTGTCATTGAAATTTCTTTTCCAAGAAGTTTTGGTGACCTTAATTCAAATACGACTTTAAACTTAATGTTTCACTTCAAGTTTTTGAGATATCACTTTTTAAAACTAAAAAAAGCTTTTTGAGGCTATCTAAATTTGTGAAGTGGCTTTTTTTCAATCAAATCCGTGATGGTTTTCCGAATCTAGAATTCTCCTCTTCAACATTCCGTTGGAATAATTTTATTATTTCATATAAAGTTCGAAAAAAACTTTAAAAGTTGTTAGATTCCAATTGTCCTACAAAAATCTTAAAGAAACGATAAACCATTTATGCTAAAACGGTTTTCAACAGAAAAAGGCGAAACAACGAATCTATTTTCTTAACAATTCAATTATACCAAGTTTTTGAAATATTAAAAAAAAAATAAAGAAATTATGACGGATATTTTTAGTGGTACCCGTGGCATGATGGTTAGTGCGTTGGACTGTCATGCTAGAGGTCTTGGGTTCGATCCCTGCCTCTGCCATCTAAAGTCTTTTCACGGGTACTGCCTCTTGCGAGGAATTGACAAATTCTCCAAGAGTAACTATTGTCATGAAAAAGTGCTTTCTCAAAATTAGCCGTTCGGAGTCGGCATATAAACTGTAGGTCCCCTCCATTCCTGACAACATTACTCGCACACAGGAATGGTTGAGAGTTGTAAGTCACTAGGCCTTGGTTCTCAACGGACTGTCGCGCCACCCAATTTATTTTTTATGACGGATATTTTAAAACTTAAAAAAATAGTTAAAATTAGAGTTCGGATTCGAAATAAGCACTCAAAATTTAGTCCAAAACTATTGAAGTATTAAATTCAAGTTTTTCTTGAAAAAATAGTTAAAACTAGAGTTTTGATTCGCAATCAGCACTAAAAATTTAGTCCAAAACTATTAAAGTGACAAATTCAAGGTTTTCTTGAAAAAAAAAATAGTTAAAATAAGAGCTTGGATTCGAAATCAGCACTAAAAATTTAGTCCAAAACATATTTTCCAAAACTATTAAAGTATCAAATTCAAGTTTTTCTTGACAGAATAGTTAAAATTAGAGTTTGGATTCGAAGTCAGCGCTAAAAATTTTGTCAAAAACATATTTTCCAAAACTATTAAATTCAAGTTGTTCTTGAAAAAATAGTTAAAACTAGAGCTTGGTTTCGAAATCGGTAAAACATATTTTCCAAACTTATTGAAGTATTGAATTCAAGTTTTTCTTGACAAAATAGTTAAAATTAGAGTTTGGATTCGAAATTAGCACTAAAATTGTTGTCCAAAACATATTTTCCAAAACTATTAAAGTATTAAATTCAAGTTTTTTGTTGAAAAAATAGTAAAAATTAGAGTTTGGATTCGAAATCAGCGCTAAAATTTAGTCCAAAACTATTAAAGTGCTTAATTCAAGTGTTTCTTGAAATATTATTGTAGATTCAAAAAAGGCACTTTCAAAAACTAAGAAAGTAAAGATTGTTTGAGTTTTAACTTCAAAGCTCAAAACCCCCGTTTTAGTTCGTTTTTAGCAATTTTAAGGTGGTATATTTTTTAAAAGCTAATGTGATTGAAAAATGCAAATGTGGTATTCGAATTTTGTACATCTTTATCCTTTTAAAAAAGTATTGTTTTGTTTGATGTACAACAGAAAGAAAAAACTCAATTTTGGAGACCAGTCTTATCCAAGTCTGCTTGTTCATTTAGGTATTGTTAAAAATATTGTAAGTTATGCCTTGTGATATCATTTTTTATACACATTAATTTAATATTGTTAAAAATAATGATGTAAATTTTTTAAAATAAAATGTTCTTATGTATAATTTTTTGTATAAAAATATACTCATAATGTTTATACTTTTTCTTTTAATTTGCTTTCATGTCATACCATTTGATATCATCTCCATTCAACATTAACTTCATCAACCATTATGTTCAAAAACATTCAAAACTCTATCATATTCCATCATCAAAATGATCATCAATGAAACATCATGCTTTGTATTGTATTCACACCTCGGGAAGATTTAGATTCTTGGGTAATCAAGAGCTCCAACAACAAGCGCCATCACCAGTTGTAGGTGAAATCAATTTGTTTTCATTTACACCCGAACTTTTCCAACCATTTATGGGATTACGTGATGTTGATCGTCCAGATGATCCATGGCATCGACCTCATAGTTATCACGATGGTAATCGTTTTCATTATTCAACTGGACGGAATCGAGTTCGACGTGAAAATCCATCGTCATCGTTTGGTTCTACTAAGAAAATGTATTTGTACGAAATCGGAGACTATTCAACATGGAAAGCAAAGAAACAATTGGAGCAGATTATTAGCGCTTTGAGGGAACCATTTAATTTTAATTCATACAATGGTTATAATGGTTATCGAATTATGTTTCCAGCATTTCGCTCAAATTCAGGAACGACGATTAAAATGACAATAAAACCACCAGTTGTTAATTATAGCAAAAAAGAAGATGACGATGGTTTTGATGATACAATAAGTTTAGATTCTGGAGTGCGACAACAAAATCTACAATAAATTTTAATTTAAAATTAAATCTACTAGTTGTTTTATTTGAATCGGACTTTAGAAAAGTTTAGGGTAATTTTGACAATTGAGTTAAGCCTCAGTGTCATAAATGGCTCCGTTGAATCTCGTGGTGGATAGGGTATCTTGGATAGGTGGATTTTTAGATACCTTGTTGAACGAGTTGGATAGCTGTATTAAGATAGCTGTCGAAAAATAAAAATAACTTTCAGCTGTTCACAAAATGCAGTGAAACATTTAAGCTTCGAAATCAAAATTGTTATTTACTTGCGAAGTCTCTGATTTTAAATGATTTACGTTTAACAGAAAACTATCCAGAACGAAACGAGGAATGAAGTGACAATACCCAGATATAGTTTGGAAGAACTTCGATCTCATTTACGAATGAGCAGGAGTTGCTTTGCGGTAAGAACTTTTGTTGCATGATATATCCGTTTGGTTATCTAACGCTTCTTTAAAACCCATTCAAGGGGCACCAACAACTAGAATAGCCAACAAAATGTGAACAAACTAGTCTTGATAATGAATTGCTTATTAACGGTTTCAAATTATTAGGAATCAAAAATTAGGTAAATTCGAAGGCAAATAGCTTCTTCATCGTCTATTATGAAAAGAACATTCTCAAAAACAACTTTAACTAACATTTTTTATCTTTTTGTTTACCAACAAATACAAAAAGATGAAATCAATTTTCAAGTTTCTTGAAATTCAACCATGTGTTGAATCAGCTGTTCTGTTAGATACCTACAGCTGTGTTCAAAATAATAGGAGTGCTCAAGTGGTTTTTTTACCATGTGTATACTGGTAATCTGCCCATTTCTCTACCGGTAAGTATATCGGGACATTAAAGATGATAAAACAATGAACTGGTTTGGAATTCATAACCGTTTATATTTGTAACCAGAGATCAAATGATCTTTACTCTCAATCAAGCTATTCGAAATAATAGGAGTGTTAGTTATATTGTACGTAAACAAAAAAAATCAAAAACTTAAAAAAATAAACAGTAAGTAACTAAATTAAAATAGAAATATTAAATAGTTGGAATATCGAATATCTAAACAAGTTTGGTTATTAAGTGGGCCGAGGAAAGCACTGCACCGACGAAAAACGGGAAATCATAAAAAAGTTGCGAAATAAAGGATGTAAAGTTGATGTTGGGATGCTCTGACCAAATGATCGCCAATGCTGTAAAATATGAAAAAAAGTCGAAACCCGGGGACGGAAACGAGAAACGAGTGAAAATGACGATCGTCGTATTGTTCGCTACAGCCGAAAGGATCCTTTTGCGTCCTCTAAGATGATCCAGGAAGATCTACTACTGGCTGTAAGTAGCGTAACAATAAGAAGGCGATTGTTGGTGTTGGAGCCAATCAAATAATCAAAAAATATATTACTATTAATAACTATCTTAATTTGTATGTACTTAAACTATTCAATTACTATTAAACTTGCTTTTATTTTCATTCAAATTAAGCGCCTAAATTATACCAATCGCCATAATTTTTACATTTGAATTCGCCCTAAAATTGTAGTTTTAAAATTAACGTAACTTCTCTCTCTTGAACTACTAGAAAAATATGTGTATAAATAGAAGCTTATAAATGAAATAAAAGCTTCTTCTTGTATTAAACCCTACTGGGAAATCACTGTCTTTTTCTTTTGAACGTCGCTCGCTATAAAGACTTGTCAATTTCGCATATTTCGCTACCGTTAATTAGTTAACGCATCAACCAGGATCTAATTTATCTTTTGTATAGAAAAGAACACATATAGAGATCCCGGGTTGACGGTCAGCTTCATTTGATCGTTCAGTTGGAACACAATCTTGCCGCTCGCAGCCCACGAAAAGTGCCGATGATTAAAAAAAAACATGTAGCCGCTCGTTTGAAATTTGCAAGAAGACATGCTAATTGGCCTGCAGAGAAATGGCGAAACATTTTGTGGGCTGACGAGACCAAAATTGTTGTATTCGGTGGAACTGGCTCTAGGCAATACGTCCGACGTCCAGAAAATTCCGAGTTTAAGCCTCGGTACACCATTAAAACGGTAAAGCATGGAGGTGCTAAAGTGATGGCATGGGGCAGTTTCTCTTATGCTGGTGTTGGCCACATACATCAAATCATTGGCACGATGGACCACCGCGTTTATGTGGCAGTGTGATGCTGCCTTATGCGAGTTGGAATATGCCGGTTAAATGGGTATTTCAACAAGACAACGACCCGAAACACACCAGTTAGTTTACCAAGGAATTGTTTCGGGTCAATGCGGTTGAGGTCATGGACTGGCCAGCTCAGTCGCCTGACCTCAATCCCATAGAAAATTTATGGGCAGATGTGAAAAAGGGTGTTTCTCGACGAAAACCCTTGAATTCGAGGCAGTTGTGGGACGCAGTCGAGGAAACATGGAACCAAATTCCAGTTGAGCGTTGTCAGGCCCTTGTGAACTCTATGCCACGCAGATGTGCAGCAATTATAAAAAACAAAGGAATTTCCACAAAATACTGACAAAAAATCTTAATATTGAATATTTTTTTTTAGTGTTTTATACTTTATTTTGTTTACTCCTATTAATTTGAACAATTCGTTTTGGCTTTATTCTGACAAAATTCATGCTTTTACTACCTTATTTGTTTTAAACAAAGTAGTCTTTAAACATAATAATAAAAGACTGGATTACATATTTTGTACAAAAGAAAAAATAAATTTAAAAAAATTATACAACTTTTGAGTCACGACTTAATCTAAAAAGAACAGGCACTCCTATTTTTTTGAACATAACTGTACATACCCCAGAAATTCTTAGATACCTTTCTTTGGATTCCTTTTTTAACATCTCAGCTGTTTTGATCAGCTGTTATTTTAGACGTAAGACACTAATAAAAAGGTATCGATGTTCGAGAGAGGACTTTACTACTCAATTGCTTTCAAGTCAAAGGAAGCAGCCATTTGGTTAAATATGCTTTTACTCTGAATGTCTGTAAATAGTCCAGTTAATAAAGGTTTTCACCTAAAAAAATCCAAGCTTTGAAACTTGGCACACTTACTAAGGGATGTTTGGTAATTACTCGAAAAATAGTCCCCAAGAATCCGACGGAGCTCTAGCGGCAGTTAAGAGAAACATGGAGTTTGTTTCAGTTTTTCACGTTTATCTCGAAAATTATTTGCCGTATAAAAAAATGTTGTTCCAAAAAATTAAAGCTCAATAAATTTTATAAAAAAAAGTCTTTTGTAATTTTTTTCGTATCTGTTATAGTCTATAAAATAACTCTAGCGGTAATGAAGAGAAATATAAGTTTTTTTTTAGGTTTTTCGGGTTTATCTTAAAAACTATTAGTCGTATCAAAAAATAATCTAATCCTACAAAATAAAAGTTTATTAAATTTCCTAAAATATGTTAATATGTTATTAATTTGTTTCTACTTGTTTTAATTTGTTAAATAACTCTATAGGCATGTAAGGAAAACATGTGATGACTTTTCCAAACACGTTGATGACGATAGTGTACCTAACACCTTAAAAACGTTTTAAGAAACTCTTATAATACAGAAAACGAACTTTGAAAATAGAAAAGGATGTGCATCGAAATACCGCATAGTATTATATCAACTGGCGTCCCAGATCATTCATGTCTCCAATACTAAGCAATCTTGCCTTATCTATATACAGAAAGTTTGGTTCTAAGAAGTTGGTGAACCAAGCTTAGGGTTTTGTTCTCCATGCTATGAAGTTCAGTTGCTGGAGATATCAGTTATTTGCCACACGCGACCAGATTCCAACGGTTCATTTAACCAATTTGTGATTGATAATGCAAACTTTAATGTGATAACGTTAGATGGACTAAATACATTACATTTTTTGGGCGGAATAAGATGCATCGCTGCATCTACTTCCATAGGAAAAGACACCGACACACAAAAGCAAAAGCTGAAAAAAATTACCGTGTGTTAAATCAATTGGAGAACTTGGAAATATTTCAGAAAACAGATGGCGGATTAAAAAATTTAGTTTTTGAGAATGTGAAAGCGTGTTCCGAAGAAATGTTACAGCCAACACCATATGACACTCTTTGGTTGGCATCAAACTTTATTGGCATTTACGATGTTCCAATATGGAAAGGGTACATGCACTCAATAAAAATGCAAAAACTAAAATCATTCCTCTTCCTTCTATAAACTCTGCACCGTCCGAAAATAATACACCCTACACTGCATTGCACTATGCTGGCAGTTTGTGTTGCAAAATTTGACCAACAATTCCTGGTGGCAAGATTGGACGGGACCTGAGTCCCGTCCATCAAAATGCGTAGTCATTGTTAAAATAGGTTTTCTTATGAGTGGAAGTGGCCTGCAAGAGTTAATGAGTACTATATACCTACGCTCCGTTTTCAGTTGAAAAGATTCTGCAAGGAAAAGCTAGAGCTAGAGTTCGTGCTTCAATAGTAATACACATCTTTAGCTAATGTAATAATGGAACAAGTCGACATAAACCAACATGTAATAGAGGAAATCTAAAATCTCATGAAAAATTTTCTTGATGATCCAATAGTGAGAAAGTACAAACAAATCTTAACAAACTTAAATCTAATGGACTAACAGCAGTCTTATGGATTCAGTTGTTTAATATGATCAAGTTGCTCAAAGATTTTATTCACGCTTAGCGGTCTGGCGATTGGAATGCCCATATTAACTATATGTGACGAATATTATTTCACATTTCCATGCCGCCGGACACTTTTCGTACGCCAAATCATGTCACCTGTATTTGCAGGACATGATAATAATCACTGATAGTGTACTTAGCAAATGGGTTCTAGGGCTAACTGCTACTCATCAAATTTTCTCAGCACTTGAAGAATTCACTGGCGTTCTTTTTTCTAGTAGTGAGCAACATGAAGATTTTGGGGAGGCACGTAAAATTAGAGATGATACAGATATGTCAATAGCGAGTGGCATCGTTGGAGATGATAAAGTAACTTGCTACAATGCTTATTCTCTAGACGTGCAGGCAATGGAATGTCTCTATCCCCTGACTCCCAGCAATGTGTGATTTAAACTGTCTTGCCATCTTTATTAGATATGGTCGGCAGTTATGGACTGTTATAGAGTTTGTAGAGACGGAGTCCAGAAATTTGATAGTGGCTATCCGACTATCTGAGAGAATATACTGATATCAGATGTACATAGATATCCCGTTTTCTTTTAGTTGAAACCCGACTTGTTATTATCGCCAGAAGCTCCGCTTGGACCACGCTACAATAATTGGGAAGGTGGAATTAGAGACTTAATTTTAGTCGTTCAGCGAGTACACGCCTTCACCAACCGCTATATCTGCTTTTGATCCATCTGTGTAAAAGTGGATTGACTCGTATTGCAGGAATGTCCTATCCTCTTAGAAAGATCTGGAAGGTATGGAAATCTAGAAGCTTCTGTTGAATTGCAGTTGGGGGATGGTGTATTAAGATACTTAATAATTATGAAGTGGTCAATGTTGTTGTTAACCTACTGCGAAGAAGCTTTGAGGCGAATAGCAGAGCTATTTTGTTGCTAGCATATCAAGTGGTCTTAGGTAGAGTAGGGTATCAATGAGAAATTCACTTTTATTGGAAAACTAAACTTAAACGGTGATTTTTTAAGAGCTTGAAAACTTTTTTTTAAAAAAAAAACGCATAAAATTTGCAAAATCTCATCGATTTTTTATTTGAAACGTTAGATTGGTCCATGACATTTACTTTTTGAAGATAATTTCATTTAAATGTTGACCGCGGCTGCGTCTTAGGTGGTCCAATCGGAAAGTCCAATTTTGGGTAACTTTTTCGAGCATTTCGGCCGGAATAGCCCGAATTTCTTCGGAAATGTTGTCTTCCAAAGCTGGAATAGTTGCTGGCTTATTTGTGTAGACTTTTGACTTGACGTAGCCCCACAAAAAATAGTCTAAAGGCGTCAAATTGCATGATCTTGGTGGCCAACTTACCGGTCCATTCCTTGAGATGAATTGTTCTCCGAAGTTTTCCCTCAAAATGGCCATAGAATCGCGAGCTGTGTGGCATGTAGCGCCATCTTGTTGAAACCACATGTCAACCAAGTTGAGTTCTTCCATTTTTGGCAACAAAAATTTTGTTAGCATTGAACGATAGCGATCGCCATTCACCGTAACGTTGCGTCCAACAGCATCTCAGCGTACAAACCACACCAAACAGTGCATTTTTCGGGATGCATGGGCAGTTCTTGAACGGCTTCTGGTTGCTCTTCACTTCAAATGCGGCAATTTTGCTTATTTACGTAGCCATTCAACCAGAAATGAGCCACATCTCTGAACAAAATTTGTCGATAAAAAAGCGGATTTTCTGCCAACTTTTCTAGGGCCCATTCACTGAAAATTCGACGTTGTGGCAGATCGTTCGGCTTCAGTTCTTGCACGAGCTGTATTTTATACGGTTTTACACCAAGATCTTTGCGCAAAATCTTCCATGTGGTCGAATAACACAAACCCAATTGCTGCGAACGGCGACGAATCGACATTTCACGGTCTTCAGCAACACTCTCAGAAACAGACGCAATATTCTCTTCTGTACGCACTGTACGCATTCGTGTGGTTGGTTTAATGTCCAATAAAGTAAACTGAGTGCGAAACTTGGTCACAATCGCATTAATTGTTTGCTCACTTGGTCGATTATGTAGACCATAAATCGGACGTAAAGCGCGAAACACATTTCGAACCGAACACTGATTTTGGTAATAAAATTCAATGATTTGCAAGCGTTGCTCGTTAGTAAGTCTATTTATGATGAAATGTCAAAGCATACTGAGCATCTTTCTCTTTTACACCATGTCTGAAATCCAGCGTGATCTGTCAAATACTAATGCATGAAAATCCTAACATAAAAAAAATCACCCTTTATAATAGAATATAGTACAATAGGTATTAAATTAATTTTTACTTGGTCGGACTTGTTCAAATACTGAAAAGGTAATGACAAAATGTTAGAAATATAAGGCGATATGTAGCACATAGTAATATATATATGTAAGTGAGCGGGTGATTAGTGACGTGTGTATCTCCCCACTCGTTAAACGTCTTAGGGTAAGTATCTCAATGGGCCTCTTCGAATTCTTCCGGATCATCGAGATATGACTATTAGAGACCTTGCCTGTACGTTTCGTATTTGTTTTGTCTGTTGACTAATTGTGACTGCAGGTGGAGTAGATGGCACTGGAGCTGAATCTGGACTTGGCGAATCTTCGTAGAAACTGACTCGCCTTTCTAAATTAACATCGGGATTTAAATTTCAAATTGTTGAAGAATATTCTTTGAGCTTGTCGATATGCCTCTTATGTCGAATTCCCTTGTATTCAACTTCATAGTGTAGGCTTCCACGTTTAGCAACTATTGTACCCGGTAACCAAGGAGAATTTGAAGAACTATATGAACGGAACATCACTTGTTGATTTGGCTCGAAAGATCTTGGTTGATGAAGATTTTTAGGTTGCTGCTTTCCTAAGACTTTAAGTTTTAGTTCCAGTCGTAAACAGTCTAAACGTGATCTTATTACTCGACCTAAAAAGAGAATTGATGGAGGTTGTCCAGTCGTCTGATGAGGTGCTTTATAGAATTGAATGAGAAATTTGTTGATGCAATAGTAGAAGAGATCTTTTAACAGTTTGAACATATCTCTCATCTTGGCCGTTGGTCGAAGGATGATAGGGTGCCGTTCGCTTGTGAAAGCGTACGCCTTGTATTTTCAAGAACTCTTGAAATGTCTCCGAACAAAATTGAAGACCGTTGTCCGAAACTGGTAGTATGAACCCCAAACGTTGAGAAGAGTTATTCTAGAACTTTACATGTTGTTTCGGCAATAATAGACGTAGTAAGTTTCAAATGAGTCCATTTGGAATAAGAGTCGACTATGATAAGCAAGTATTAACCCTGCACTGGGCCAGCATAATCGATACGAACCCTCTTCGAAGAAGTGGATGGATACTCCCAAATATGAGTGTTGTATTTCGGTGTTTGGAGTATTTAAGGCATTCAGAACATGATTTCGCTAGTTTCTCTATGTCTTTATCTTTAGAAGGCAAGTAAATTAGGGATCTTGCAATACCTTTTATTTTTGCGATTCCGATGTGGGCAGTATGAAGCTCTTCAAGAAGTGTATGACGGAATTTCTTAGGAATGACTACCCTCTGTCCAAGTAAAAGGAATCCACAAGATTGAGTGTAATTAAGCTGGTTGCCAGTGTAACCAAGTAATGATAGACTCCTGCCATCCTGAATAGCAGAAAGCATTGGAGATATCTTGGTATCCTTCCTTGTCTCGGAAGCTATGTTATCGGCGGCGGTGACTGGTATCTGACGTATTTGCTGTAATAAGAACTGTTCGAAATCATCATTGTCTTTGGGATAGCACTGCACCCAAACCAACATGATTAGCATCAACAGCAAGTAAAAGAGGCAAGTTGGGATGATACGAAATCAGAACATTATCAGAAACAAGTTCTTTTTTTTTTAAACTCGAATACTTTTCTTCCTTCTGAAGTTCAGGAGAATTTACGTTGCCTAATCATTTCGCGAAGAGGTGCAGAAATCGTAGACAAATGGTAATAAGTAATCTTACCTAGAAAAGTTTGAAGTTCTGCTGCTGTTGTAGGCTGGGGGGCGTCTCGTTTTGCGGAAACATGCTTGTCCAGTTTGTGAATCTAGAGGGAATAAAACACCAACTTGCCTTGTCCCTCTATACTAACGAATCTTCTAGCAGAAGAGTTGCCTAGTTTTATGTTTATTTTTCTGCTACTCAGCATTAAATGAAATAACTACCCAAGCGAACCCTCTACGTTCAGAGGTGTTAGTGCAAATGTGTCCGAAGCGCCTTAGATGTCAAGAAAAGCAACCATAGTGTGTAAGATGATGGAGGGAGTATTTGATGGTGCTTACTAAGGTGCGTAACGCCGCGCCGGTCGTTTCCAACGATTTGCCTTTAGAGAAGTCTTGTATCAATACTTGCCCTTAAATGGATATCAATACATCTTTCTAAGGTCTTAAGAAGGATGATAGACTTACATATAAGTCGTAGATCTCTATCTAACAAGTAATGACCTTTACGTAATTATAAAAGAATAATTACCCTACAAGCCAAGCCAACTTCATGAACGGAATTAGTATCGCATATCATTGCAACTTATTTACATACAAGTTTGATTTTAATGCACGCTAGAGGGAGTTAGTGAGCAAAATGAAGGATGGGTATTTAAAGTGATAAAAGAATATCGCTTGTCCAAAAGTGATGTCATTTGTGTTAACAGGGATTTTTACTACATTGTGGATTGTGGTGGTGTGTTGAATGGTGCGGGTTCGGGTGTTGTTGTTGGTATTAGTGTGTGATGGTCATAAGGAACATAAAACCTCACATTTGCCTTGATGAGCTGTATTTACAACCTTCTATGTGAAAGTAGCCTAAGGGTGGTGGGATGGTGTGCTTTACATCATTCTGATTTAGAGGTGTTTTGTGTGTTATTTAGAGTGTACGAGTAGGTATAAGGTGTGATGAGTTTGTTCGTTTATAAATAGCACAAATAAATGCAATAGAAATACATATTATGTGTTTATTGTTAAAGATATAACTTATTGCCGTAGCATAAATAACTCTCAACGATTGGGAAGAAAATCTTTTGTAATGAAATAACTTTTATGACCAAAGATCTTATTTCTCCATTTCAACATGGATTTGCCTCTGGAAGATCGACAGCAAGTAATCTTAGTATTCTTTGCAGAGAAAACATTAGTAAAGTTAAAGCTGGTTTTTGGTCTGATGTTATCTTCACCGCTTTCTACAGAAGTAATCACCATAATCTTAGTCGGTAACAGCTAGCAGCTTTATGTGTCATTCTCAACATTCCTTTGTCAAGTTAAAAGTTCACATTCGAATGAAGGTATTATTCTATGCAACGAAACGTTTTCTTTCGAACTTATTTATATTAAGTTAACCCTTTGTTTACCAAGCTATGAAAACATTATAAAAAAAACTGTTTTTTTAGATTATATCTTATTTTTGGGTGTTTAGAAGGATTACTCATTTTTGAATTTTTCAAGACTTCCAAGGACTAAACGTATTGGTGGTACTTAAAAGTACCGTTTGGCTTTGAAATGTACAAAAAACATAAGACATATTCTATTTTATTTGAATGAGAATATGAATATGTCCATTAATTTGTATTTATTAAAAATGTATTTCATGGTACAGAGAAAAGCAGATTTTTTGTCATTGCAGCAAAGGTATACATTACAATGAACAACGACTGCATTTAAAAAAGGGCTTTGACTGTATTTTGTTAATACTGCAAACCTCACACCTTCCGCGAGATTCCACGAACTTTGGCCAGCGAACAATCAGATTAGCCAGTCGAACGTCCTTGGAAACAGATTCTTATTTGCCTCTTCGTTTTTTGTTACATTGTGGAGATTCGTCACTCTGTGATGCTCTTTTCAGACCACGTCTGAACATGCGAATCCTTATGTGATAAGAGTCCCAGTGTAACACATCTTTTATATTCCAGAAGAGGAACTTTTTCATTCATTTGGCAGTAAATGACAAATAAATTTACGAAAGAAATTTCGAGCATTCCCCAAAAAAGACGATGTTTCCACTTCTTTGACCTTCGGTGTAGCCAATAAGCGTCCCGAAGTTGATCAGCATGGTCCACTCCTCCCATGAATGTGTTGTAGTCTTTCACGACTTTAGGGCAGCTGACTTCGTGTTGCGCTCTCATCTGGTAACAGTTGAAACGTCGTTGCCATGGTAGTTTGAAGCCAACAATAACGTTCTGGTATATTTCCATTTATAAAAACTGGTCTCATCATTCGAAGATCGTTAATCGAAGTCTCCTCTTTTAATTTTTGTATCTTCTTTTAAATTTGTCGGGTTACTTACTTACTTACTTTCAGGGGCCGACCTGGGCCTCAAGCAACATGCGTCTTCAGCCAGCTCGGTCCCTAGCTAGCTGTCTCCAGTTTGGCACACCAAGTTGGTTGAGGTCCTCTCCCACCTAGGTGTGCCACCTGAGTCACGGTCTTCCTCTACTGCACCGTCCCTCGGGATTGGATTCGAAGACCTTCCGGGCTGGAGCGTTGATGTCCATTCGCTCTACATGACCCAGCCATCTAAGTCGTTGGGCATTAATTCTGCAGTTTCGCTGTACAGTCCGTATAGTTCGTCGTTATATGTTCTCCTCCATTTTCCATCTATGCGTACGGGACCAAAAATCACCCGAAGAATTTTTTTCTCGAAGCATCTTAAGACGCTCTCATCTTTCTTTGACAGGGTCCAGGCCTCAGCGCCATAAATGAGAACCGGGATGATGAGTGTCTTATAGATGGTGATTTTACATGCTCGAGAGAGGACTTTACTTCTCAATTGCCTTCTAAGTCCAAGAAGCAGCGATTTGCAAGAGTTATTCTTCGTTTGATTTCAGCGCTGGTCCTTAACTACCTCAAAGTTATAGCTGTCCATGGTGACGTTTTGTCCAAGACGTCGTTGTTAAATGTCCTTTTTTGATGATAGCATGTAGTTGGTCTTGTCCTTATTGGCCACCAACCCCATCTTCTCCGCTTCCGTCGCAATGCTCAAAACCGCTCCACTGACATCACGCTTTGATCTTCCAATTATGTCAATATCATAGGCGTATCCGAGTAATTGGATGGACCTTTAGAAGATTGTTCCTCTAGTGTTGACAGTTGAGTTTTGCACAATTCTTTCCAAAATGATGTTGCAGAAGTCGCATAACAATACATCGCCTTGTCTAAGACCTTTTTTGACATCAAATGTATCGGTAAGACCTTTTCCGACCTTGATATAGCAGCGTGCATTCTCCATGGTCATTCTGCACGAAAGGATAAGTTTGACAACAAAACTAGACATTGCTCTGTAGAGCTCTTCCCTATAGATGCTGTCATACGCGGCTTTAAAATCGATAAAGAGATGGTGGTCTGAAGCCACACTGATAAGGACCTATCAGGTTGTTGACGGACGGCCTCAGACATACATAATAAGGCAGAGAGGATCTTATATGCAATGTTAAGGAGACTGACTCTGTAGTTGGCGCAGTTTAGAGGGTCTCCTTTCTTATGTATCGGGCACACTATGCTGAGATTCCACCCATCGGGCATGCTATCTTCCGACCATATTTTGCAGATGAGTTGGTGCATGCTCCGTACCAAGTCATCGCCTGCTGCTTTCGGGCGCGATGCCGTCAGCTCCAGCAGCTTTGTTTGACTTAAGTTTAGATATAGCTATCTTCACTTCGTCAAGGTCGGGTAGGCGGAATTGTTGATCTGCGTCGCCGAGGTTGAGTAGTTCTATCTCCCTCACAATGGAATTCGGTTCGTCATTTGTTATATTATTTGGAGAAGTGGTCTTTCCTTATTGTCAACATAGACTGCGGCTCTACTACGATGTTCCCCTGATCGTCTTTACAGGCTTTGATTCGTGCCTGGTACCCTTGGGATGTTTTTTTTACCTTTTGGTAAAACTTACGAACCTCATTCCTGTTGTGACATCCCTTTATCTCCTCGATCACGCGCTTCTCGTGCTCTCTTTTTTTTCATCTAAGAAGCCGGTGTTTTTCTCTCCTCTTCTGCTCGTAGAGCTCTCGAGCAGCTCAGGCCCGGCATTCGTCGTCAAACCAGGGGTTTCGATGTTGTAGCTGTGTGAAACGTAGCACTTCAGAGGCGGCATCTTAATGCAGGCAGCATAGGACTCCTTACGAGGTTACTAGAGACTCGATCGAAAAAGGAAATGGCAGTCTCTTGCCATTGTAGCCGTCTAACGTCGAGACTTCTCACAGTACTTCCTTGTGTTGGCTTTGATCGGGATATACGTAGCCGTATCTTGGCTACAACGAGGAAGTGGTCCGAGTCAATGTTGGCCCCTGAGAATGTTCGGATATCCTGTATACTGGAGAAGTGTCGTGCTTCGATCGCAATGTGGTCAATCTGATTAATCAGGAGATTTCCATGTCCCCTTGTGGATATTAAAATATGTGAACTGCGTACTAGCTACCAGAACGTCTCGCCCCGCAGCGAAATCGATCAGCCTGAATCCGTTGTCGGAGGTGGTGTCGTGCAGGCTGTATCTCCCGATTGTGCCACCAAAGATGTCTTCTCTTCCTATCTTGGCATTAAAATCTCCAAAGACAATTTTAATGTCATAGCCAGGGCACTGCTCATATGTCTTGTCCAAGAGCTCGAAGAATATGTCTTTGGTGTCTTCATCTTTCTCCTCTGTTAGGGCATGCGCGCATATTAGGCTTATGTTGTGGAATTTATCCTTGATGCGGATTGTCGTGACGCGCTCGCTCACACTGTTGAAACTCAAGACTTTTTGCCTGAGTCTAGTTCCAACAAAAAATCCACACCCAAATAGACGCTGTCTTTGCTCTCGGTAGCAGTCGCCGCAGTCGAAGTCTTTTAGTTTGCGTTTGCCCGGTCCATCCCATCGCACTTCTTGGATGGCTGTAACATCTGCCTTGCAGCAGTTTAGGGCTTCCGCTAATTGTTCGGCTGCACGTGGTCTGTTAAGGGACTTAACATTCCACGTACATATCCGAAGTTCGTTGGCCTTATTTCGTTTGCGTGGGTTGTCAACAGTGAATCAGTGCGTATCTGAGGCTTGTTGTGCTTAGCAACTAAAGTTATTTTTTACGTGGCCAGTAAGTCACCCCGACGTTACAACCCCCAACCTGGAGGGCCAGATCCTTAGTATAACTCCAAAGACGGGGAGCCGGATAAACCGCTCCTTACTGGGCTCCGAATATGTCGAAGAAGCCCTATAAGGTGTTCACTAAGTAGTTCAACCTTACTGGAACTGTAGACGCCAGTCCGCTGCCGCCTGGATAAGGAGAGGTGTCTTAGTGGAAACACCTCTCCCCCTCTCTCGTTTGCTGCCCCAACAACTTTCCACTGGGGTTGGAACCCAATCTCCAGTTGATGAACTAGGCACCCGATGTTCACCGCGGGGAGGTGAGAGTAGGAGTTGATAGACAGAGGTTGGTTTTGAGAAAAACCTGTGGACGCTTGTGTCCTCTTGAATGCACATGTCTACCATTTGAACATCGGTAAAAATTGAATATAGATTCAAATATCTTTTCAAAAACTTGAAATTTAGACTTCAAACTTATGTTATCTTATAAGAAATATTGTTTTCAACATTAGGACAAATTTTGAGAAAAATCGAATTGACAGTTTTCTTTACAAAAAATAAAACTCTAAAAAAACAACAATACTAAAACTTGGTAAAAATTTACTTTTGACTCAAATAACTTTTCAAAAATTTAAAATATTGGCTTCAAACTTATTTAATTTCACAGGAAATATTGTTTTCGATATTCAGTAATTTTTATATAAAAATCCAATAATCTGTTTTTTTCATAAAAATAAAATCTTCAAAAAATAGTACGCAAATTTGGTAAAAATTGATACGAGAACATATAGACAAACTTTTAAGCAAAACAAATCGACAGACGAGATGGGAAGTTATCAGTGTGGGTCGCATCCCAGACTCTTTTTTTCAGTAGGTTAGGTTAGAGATGTTGGAGATGTCATTGACGCACGTAGACCTCAAGGGTCCATTGTGATACCACTAATGAGGTTACTCATGGGAGAGCAATGAATTTAAACAAACCATTTTGTACCTTTAATAAAAAGAGACGTTTTGTGTCAATCGTTGTCACTGGTGTTATCGAAAAAGGGATTACCGAGAAAGTAATTCCTTCTAATGGAGAGTGCTGGAAATGTACATAGAAGGTGTTGGATTGTTTCCTCTTCCTCCTCGTCCATGCAGCTTCTACAGAAGTCATTTGTGTAGACCCCTAGCCTCAGAGCATGTCTTCCTATAAGGCAGTGTCCCGTTATTACTCCAATTGTAGAGTTTATACTTTGTCTGCTCAGTGATATCAAGCTTTTTGACCGTTTTAAGTCAATACTTGGCCATATTTGCTTGGTTGCTAGGCAGGTGGTACTCTGTGACCATCTAGCATTTGTTGTTTCTAGAGCATATTGCTTGAGAAGATATTTGCATGTAGCAAGTGGTGTTCCTATGTTATGTTTTTGTCTAACATTAGGCGGAAGTGTTCCGTTTTTGGCGAGCTCATCGGCTTTGCAATTTCCCGGAATGTCTCTGTGGCCCGTCACCCAAATAAGGTATATGTTAAACTGTTCCGCCATCTCATTCAGAGATGATCGACAATCGTGGACTGTTTGAGAGTTTGTGGAGACAAACGCGAGAGATTTAAGACCGGCTTGGCTGTCTGAGAAGATTCGTACATCCTTACAAGATATAACGTTTTTTTTAAAACCAGGATAGTGCTTCATTAATCGCCATTACTTCTGCCTGGAATACACTACATTGATTGGGAAGCCTATAGGATAGACTGAGATTCAGTTGTTCTGAATAGATACCACTTCCAACTCCGTGATCGGTCTTTGAACCGTCAGTATAGAAGTGTACCGCATTGTCTTCCAGGGGTCACTCTTCTTCCCAGGAGGATCTTGAAGGGATGGACACATAGAAGCTTTTACCGAATACCATTTTTAGGGTGGTATAGTCTAAGCGATCTGGGATAGATCTGAAACTGTCTAGAATAGTAGTATGTCCAGTATTGTTAGTGGTCCTTTGAGAGGGTGCTCTGAGCCCCACACTTGAGTTGGCTGCCACCATTTTGGAGAACATGTCAAGAGGTGTTAGGTTTAAAAGCACTTCCAGTGCTGCGGTTGGTGTTGAGCGAAGTGCTCCTGTGATGCACATACCTGCTGACCGCTGGACTTTGATGAGCTTATTTAGATTTACCATCTTGTCCAGTGCGGTCCACCATTCGACAGCTCCATAAATGAGTATCGGTCCGATTACCGAAGTGTATAGCCAGTGGGTTATTTTTGGGGAGAAGCCCCATTTTGATCCTATGGCCTTTTTACAAGTAAAAAGCGCTACAGTAGCCTTTTTTACTCTTTCATCAATATTTGAGAGAACTTGGGGGTCCATCCCAGATACGGATATTGCAACGTCGTCAGCATAGGCAATCACCTTGAAACCCTCTGCTTCCAATGATGTAAGTAAGTTTACTACCATATTCCATAAAAGAGGCGAAAGGACAACATCTTGGGGAGTGCCTCGATTCACCGATCTGGTAGTAGTAAAACTTCCCATGCTAGAAGTTTTTGTCCTGCTTTTGAGCATGAGACTTATGAGTGATTTCTCTAATTTCAGCTTATCCATTGCTGTTGTGATCGCCTGGTAACTGAAGTCGTTGTAAGCTCCTTGAATATCTAGGAACGCTACTAAGTTATATTCTTTGTATTCTAGGGAATGTTCAATAATACGTACCAGCGAGTGAAGAGCTGATTCTACTGATTTTACCTTAGAGTAAGCATGTTCAGCTGTGAAAATGAGACATGGTTTTAAGTTATGTCTGATGTAAATTTCAATCAATGTTTCCAAGGTTTTAAGAAGAAAGGATGATAGGCTGATTGGTCGTAGATCTTTTTTTTTCAGTTATAAAATACAAAATTTGATATCATATCTCTATGCTGTGCAATGACTTAAAAATATTGTAATACATATCTGTAATTTTCTAATGCCGGGTACACAATAAGGTATCATACATTTGATACCAAACAAAATGTAGTTTTTCTTAACTATCTATTTATTTGCCTTGTTAAGGTCCTTAGATCCAGAGTCAAAAGTATTTAGCACAATTCGCTTCCACTGGTCAACAACATACGGACGAGGTTTCATTAACGTGATGAACATTGTACCTACAGTATTCAGAGAGTCCTTTAGAAATTATTAATTGTGCAATGCATAAGGTATGATTCCTGCATAAACGAGAAGAAGCTTCATTAATAATAGGCACCTTCATCACTAACAAAATTTCATTCGCAAATCATATAAGGTGTGAATTTAAATTTAAAGTTCACCCAACTCGAGATGGTATTTAGTAAATTTTTAATATTTTTAAGGAAAAGAAAACATATGTAAACATATATCTAGGTTCAGGAATGAACAATATAATGAGGAAAAACTTTTTATCTCAAACTTTTAAATGTTTAAAAAAGATATTCAAAAACTGTTCGAACGAAGTGTCTGCATATGAACATGAGTTTGCCTACATACCTTCCCTACATGAGCGATAAAGTTATCAATTCATTTGGGGAACTACCTTTTAAAATGTTTATTTTTAATTAAAAAGCTTAAATTAAAGCCTGTTAATATTAACGAGGAGAACTTTTTAGGTAGTGTAAAATTGTGTAATCTGTGTAATAATTATTTCATGCTTTATGGTCATGTGGTAATTAAACTTTAACAACAACAAAAAATTGGATTTAGTTGTTATTTTTGTCAATGTTTTTTAAATTAAGTGAAGTGAAGTTGTTATATTTGATGCATACGCATTTACGTATCGGTGGTACCTTAACATTTCAAGTGATCTTGGAAAATAATTGGCACAGGAACTTTATTTTGAAACACGAAAGAAATTTGTTAAAAATATTTGTATTTATTTTTGAAGTTCCGAAAACACAGATAAGTTTCCTAATTCCAATGATTTTAATGAATAAATGGACGACCGAAAGTTACATTTTTAACTTCCCATAGGAAATTTTTGTAATGGGTCCAATTTGGTCAATTCTCGACGTTTCAAGGACCTTAGAGTCGAAATAAAATATTTTTAGAAAGATGTGTGTGCGGGCGGGAAAACCAACA
Source organism: Eupeodes corollae (assembly GCF_945859685.1). Lineage (NCBI taxonomy): Eukaryota > Metazoa > Arthropoda > Insecta > Diptera > Syrphidae > Eupeodes > Eupeodes corollae. Next base: position 161,448,117 of record NC_079147.1, read on the forward strand.
GCGCTTATTTGGATGCGGCTTCGTCATTGGAGCCAGACTTAGGCAAGAAGTCTTGAGCTATAGGTGCATCAATGAGCGCCTCATGACCATACGCATCAAGGCTAAATTCGGCAACATTAGCCTGATATGCGCGCACGCCCCCACAGAAGAGAAAGACGACAACACCAAAGATATGTTCTTCGAGCTCCTACACAAAACATATGAGCAGTGCCCTAGATACGATATTAAAATCGTCCTGGGCGATTTTAAAGCCAAGCTAGGAAGGGAAGACATCTCTGGTGGAATAATCGGGAAGAACAGCCTGCACGACAACACTTCCGACAACGGATTCAGGCTCATAGATTTTGCTGCGGGGCCAAACGTCATGGTAGCCAGTACGCGTTTTCCACACCTCAACATCCACAAAGGAACTTGGACTTCTCCAGATCAATCTTCCTTCAACCAGATTGACTACGATCGACGCCAGACACGCTTCCAGCATTGTGGATGTACGAACTTTCCGAGGCGCTAACATCGACTCATACCACTAACTCGTTGTTGCCAATGTAGCACTTCGGATTTCCAGACCCAAGGCAAAACAGGGAGGTGCTGGGAGAAGGTACAACGTCGAACGGCTACAATCAGGCAAATGCAGCCAAACAACAGGCACGCAAAGCGGCGCTGCATAAAAGGACGAGAGCTGCTCATGAGCTCTATGAGCAGAAGAGGCGAGAGGAACGCTGACTTCTCAGAAGGAAAAAGAGAGGGCATGAGAAGCGTGCGTTCAAAGATGTTGAGGAATGAAGTTCGAAAAATTTATGAACAGGTGAAACGAAATTCACAGATACATAAACCTAGAACCTAAGGCTGCAAAGACGAAAATGGAAGCATCATAGTGGAACCGCCTTCAATGCTAAGGATATGGAAGGACCACTTTTGCAGACTGTATAACGGCGACGACGAACTGAATTTCGCTGTCAGGCAGGATGATCAATTCAACATAGACGACGAAAGCCAACAATCCCGTCCTTCCGACTTAGACGAAGTAAAGATTGCCATATTGCCGTTTGTGCAGGATGACCATGGAGAATTCACGCTGCTCCATAAAAGTTGGAAACAACTTAACAGAATCATTCGATGTCAAAAAAGGTGATTCGCTGTCATGTGATTTTTTTAACATCGTGCTTGAAAGCATAGTGCAGAGGTCACACGTCACCACTAGAGGCACTATCTTTCAAAAGTCTGTCCAATTACTGGCGCATGCTGATGACATTGACATAATCGGAAGAACTCAGCGTGATGTCAATGGGGCTTTTGTGAGTGTTGAGGCAGAGGCGGCAAAAATGGGTTTAACGGTTAATGAGGGCAAAACAAAGTACATGCTGTCGTCAAGAAAGGACATACAACAACGACATCTAGGTTAAAACATCACCATCGACAGACGTAACTTTGAGGTATTCAAGGAGAAAACAACACCAGCGATGAGATCAAGCGCAGAATGACTCTTGCTAACCGCTGTTTCTTTGGACTAAGAAAGCAATTGAGTGGTAAAGTCCTCTCTCGAGGGACAAAGGTGTTGCTATATAAGACCCTTAACATCCCCGTCCTGCTATACGGTCCAGAAGCATGGACTATGACAAAAGCGGATTAAAGCACCTTGGGTCGCTTTGAGAGAAAAGTTCTTCGTGTGATCTACGGTCCCGTATGCATCGAAGGGGAGTGGAGGAGAAGATGGAACGACGAGCTGTACGGGATGTACAGCGACGTAGACTTAGCCAGAAAGGTAAAAGTCCAACGACTTAGATGGCTGGGTCACGTAGAGCGCATGGAAACCAATGCTCCAGCCCGGAAAGTCTTCGATTCCGCACCCACATATCTCGATTCCGCTGGACTAGCTTTGTGGGGTTTTTGAAGTGTGTAATTTTGAGTAATGTTTTTTTTTAGATTTTTATTTTTTATAAAAAAAACTGTCAATTCGATTTTTATCAAAATTTCATCAGGTGTCAAAAACATTATTCTTTGTTGGGCCAATTCGAATTCCTGACGTTACAGGTCAATCCGCCAACACCCTAGACTTGTTTCTTACCTCTGATCCTAATAAATACATAATCAGTGTATTACCGCCTATAGGCACATTAGACCATTGTATCGTATCTGCAAAATTCTCATGTCAAAAAAACACAGTTAAAGAAAAAACTCCTATGAGAACTGTTTGGCAATATGACCAAAGCCAACTGGGCCGGTCTCAATGAATTCTTCAGGAACTTTAACTGGTCACTATGCTTCATCGATAGTGACGTGGATTCCAGCGCAGAAATGGTAACAAATTTAATTCTTTGGGGAATGAGAAATTTTATCCTGAATAGGGTGAAATCGAGCTTTAAAGAGGTTATTAGGCTCAGAGATGTGAGTTTTCGTTGTTACAAAGCCAACCCGACTGAGGAAAACCGGAATAAGTTTAAACAAGCTAGAAAGACCTGTAATGGTCATATTCGACGAACCAAATTTTTGCATGATCAGAAATGAATTAATGTCCCAAAGGTAGTAAAAATTTCTGGTCATTTGTAAAAAACATACGAAACACCACGTCATCCTCGGTCCCAACGCTCGTCCACAATGACACTCCCTATGTAAGTTCGATTGATAAAGCCAATTTGCTTGTAGCACATTTTGGTGTTAATTCGACGCTACCGGATAGTGTCATGAGTCCTCCTGTTCTTCTTTCGCACTCGTGCAGTCGAAAGAGTACTGAAAGACCTTGACATACACAAATCCGCTGGCCCGAATAGTATTCCCCCTATTGTTCTGAAGAGGTGTTCTTCAACGTTGGCAAAACCACTGCGTAAGCTTTTCCATCTGACCTATTCTACAGGTCTCTTCCCGAGTGGATGGAAAACCGCATTTGTCCAACTTATTCCCAAAAAAGGCGAATCTTCCTCACCCTCCAACTACCGACCGATTGCACTTACGTCCGTTCTTTCCAAGGTCATGGAAACGCTGATTAATTATCAGCTCAAGAAATATCTTGAAGATCGAAAGCTTCTTAATGACCGGCAATACGGCTTTCGTAGCAATAGGTCCACTGGTGATCTCATGGTTCATCTCACCGAACAGTGGAACAAATCTTTACATCGTTTTAGAGAAAGTAAGATTATTGCACTTGATATTTCAAAAGCATTTGATAGGGTTTGGCATCAGGCTCTCTTACCGAAAATGCGTGCTTTCGGTTTTCATGAATCCCTGCTTCATTGGATTAGTAATTACCTTTCGAATCGTTCAATACAAGTAGTATTGGATGGATTCAAGTCTGAAATTCATAAAATAAATGCTGGTGTGCCCCAGGGCTCTGTTTTATCTCCAACACTCTTTCTCATTTTTATTAATGAGAAAAGTGTCTGCAATATCTAATCCAATACAATATTTCGCTGACGATAGTACTCTTTGCTTTTCATATTCGTTTTCAGACTCCCATCCCTCTTCTTCGGATGTGGAACTGCAACGACAAAATATGATAAGTTCATTAAATTCCGATCTAAATGGGGATTAAAAAACCGCGTGGAATTTAATGCTTCGAAAACACAATGCTGTCTTGTATCGTTAAAGCGAGATATACCCCCATTGCCATTATCCATGGATGGCACTTGCATCAATGAGGTTAGCGAAGCTTTCTGCACACACTCCATCGGGTGTTGTCTGGCCTGAATGTTGAAGCCATGAAGAATTGTGTACATTGAAATCGCCCGTAACAACGATTTCAGTGCGAGAATAGGACGAAACAATTCTTTGGATGAAATCAGACAAAACATCAAATTCACGAGAAGTTGATACTCTGTCTAAATTTGGGCTTCGATAAAGAAGCAGTAGTGAATGATTTGCTTATTCACGGAGAATTTAAACCACATATAATTAAAAACGGAATTGGTGCAAAGAACATATTGTGGTAAGAGCTGATAACGAACATCATCCTAATGTATATGGCGAGGCCATGGTGGGAAAGGAATAAAGCCAGCAAGCTATACCCATGAATACAAAATTCAGCAGGATCGGAATCCTCACCTAATTGGGTTTCACTTAGTTCCAAAACAGCTGGCCTGTATGAAACAGTATGGCGGTATGCCAACAAAAAATTTGCCCTTAGCCCACGAATATTACAATAATCTACTCTGAATTGTTCAGTCATGGCAAAATAAAAAAAATGTCTAAAACCAATACAGATAGAGATGAGAAATAAAATTTACTGAATTGAAACACAGAATAATTATCAATTTGAAAAGCCTATAAAATTATAATCTTGAGATGTGATTATTTTGAGAAGTACAGACATCTGCCAATAAATTGTGAAATGAATGCATTCAGCGTGTGTATTCAATGATCGTGAATTTGTTATGGGGTGCGTTCAATTAAATACATTTATGTACCGTTTACAAATAAAAAGTACTTTAGGCTATAGAGTCGAGTTATTTTTTTGTTGTCAATTTCTTAAAAAAGGGACCAAATGGACTAAGAAATGACCATGCGACCAAGTAAGAAAATTATGACGAAATTTTGTCGCAAACGACCAAACTGGAAACCGTGGTTATAATACCCGTTGTTAAAGTTTGCGTGAGTCCAAAAAGAGACAGTCTAAAAATTCTATTTAAATCCATCTGGCTGTTTTCGCGTGTTATAAGTAAATACATTAAAAAGGACACACTTTGCTTATATAATCATCAATCTTTTCGCATGGGTAAGTGCACCTTTATTGGGAGAGTGCGGATATGTAAGTCAATTTTCTGCTATGAAACAATACATTTTACGTCTTAAAAATGCCAGCAGTACGTCTTAAAAAAAATCTTCAAAAGTCTTTGTACCTAAGTAAAAATGTATTGTCAGCATAAGAAGAAAAGTTTAAAATTTTGGATGATGGTGCTATATGTTGTTGTGAGAAATACCACAATTATTTTTCTAACGTGAATCCTGTGCGAACAATGTTTATAGTTGTAGATGTCTATGTAGGTAGTGTTAGAATTGTATCCCCTATCACTCAGTGTCAGGCGTAAGCGTAATACATGCAAAATTCCTACAAATAAATTCCATTCATACTCGTATAATCGCTTAAGGTGAAAATTCCAAAGAAGAAGATAAAAAGAAAATATGTAGAATCGCTGAAAATAATACGCGGAAAAGGAAAAGTTCATCGTTCATGCAGGATTCTCGTAATATTTCCATTCTCATCATATTCATTTTTACCATCACACTATATAGAATGACAGGAAGAACCAACGAAATACAGTTATATAGAGATGTCACTTCATGAATGTCAGTTTTCTATATGCACATATGTAGGTAAAACCTGGAATGAAAAACTATATCCTTTTGATATTTACCTACCTCTATGCAGGCATATGGCACGTATTGGATATTTTATTCCCAGAGGGACAGTTCTTTTTGTTTTGTTAAATGCTTTCGAGTGCGAACGGAGCTTTAATTAGCCGCACTGAAACGAACGCGACGTAAAAAGAACACACTGCCACTATTCCACTTGGTTCGACACAATGCGCCATCTAGAGCTCGCACGTTCTATTTGCACATTATACACCATCACATCACATCACCATCCGCCTGGCCCATATCATTGTTACTTCCATATACATCGTATATCGGTCCTACCATATTATAGACGTAGTTAAAGGTCCCATTCAAAGACTCTATCTGTCATCATAATAATATCTCTATTGAAATTCAAGCTTCAAGTAGGAAATCGCGTGACGTTTGCTCATGAGAAACAAAATGCTAACACAGTTTAACTGCCGAACGCATAAATTATTCATAGACATGTCCTGATGGTGTATAAGGACAAATTAAAATTATTTGCATAGCGTCGTTTATAGGACCCTCGATTGAAGTAGGTACATATACTCCTATACATATTTTTTCTTGTTTAGCTTAGCGCGCGAATACTTTAACTATGAGAAAAGTTATATGGATCTTGATTAAAAAGTACCAATTAAAAACAGTGATGACTGGATGCTAATTTGAATTACTTCCTTTACTAAACGATAACCATTTTCGAGATATTGAATTTGCAAAAAAGAAATAAATTCCTTGAGAAATTTGTTGGCAGCACGCAATGTACAATGTAAGTTATGTTATTAGCAGCCGTCTATAAATTAAAATTAAAATGAGAAAATCACATGATGCAGTATATTGAGGGTTGGAGATTGGATTTAAAGAATAGATTCTCAACATAACTTTTCAATACTATGGTGACGTAAGATGACAATATTCAAATTTGACTCCATAACCCTATTACAATGGGCTATTAAACTGACCTAATTGTGTGCTACTATATCGTGGACAGCCACTTTAACCTGTCCTTTCCAAGTTATAATTAACGTCAGTTAGATTTATTTTCATTGCAATACTGAGATAAAAACAACAATTAGGCCGAGTTTAACATTTGGTGTCAAGTAACTCCAAAGGTTTGAGTTAAATTTTCTATTATTCTCTGGTTCCAAGTATCTAACTCTATGGGTCCTCTATAACTCTTACAAGATTTTTTTGCTCCGTTTAGATTATGTTATTTCGGGATAACGTGTGTTATTTTTAAACGTGTGCTTTTCAATCCATAAATTAGCGGTTCCCAATCTTTTTTAGCCGCGGAGCACTTTCGTTATTTTATTTTATAACTATAAGGAATTACATAGTTATATTATATGCATTATAATTATATACTTACTTACTTACTTAAGGTGGCGCTACAGTCCTGTGTGAACTAGGGCCTGACCCAACAAACTTCTCCATCTAGCTTGGTCTCTAGCTAGAAGTCTCCAGTTTAACGCTCCAAGTTGAGTGACATCTTCCACTTGTGCCCGCCACCTGATCCGCGGTCTTCCTCTACTTTGTTGTCATGTGGGTATGGATTCAAAGACTTTCCGGCCGGAGCATTTGTTAGTCGTTGGACTTTTACCCTTCTGGCTAAGTCTACGTCACTGTACAGCCCGTACAGCTCGTCGTTTCATCTTCTCCTCCACTCTCCTTCGATGCATACGGGACCGTAGATCACATGAAGAACTTTTCTCTCGAACCGACCCAAGGTGCTTTCATCCGCTTTTGTCATAGTCCATGCTTCTGCACCGTATAGCAAGACGGGGATGATAAGGGTCTTATATAGCAACACTTTGGTCCCTCGAGAGAGGACTTTACCACTCAATTGCTTTCTTTGTCCAAAGAAACAGCGGTTAGCAAGAGTTATTCTGCGTTTGATCTCAGCGCTGGTGTTGTTTTCTGCGTTTATAGCGGAGCATAGGTAGACGAAGTCCTTGACTACCTCAAAGTTACGTCTGTCGATGGTGACGTTCTGAGCAAGACGTCGGTGTTGTAGGTCCTTTCTTCACGACAGCATATACCTAACCTTATGGAGAATCGGGCAAACAATACTGAGGTTCCATTCATCGGGCATGCTTTCTTCCGACCATATCTTACAGATAAGTTGGTGCATGCTCCAACTCTTATCTCCAGCTGCTTTAAAGAGCTCGGCATGCAAGCCATCCGCTCCAGATGCTTAACCAGACTTAAGCTAAGATATGGCAATCCTTACTTCGTCTAATTTGGGAGGACTTGATTGTTGGCTTTCGTTGTCTATTTTGAATGGATCATCATCCTGCCTGACAGCGAATACGGTTCGTCTTCGCCGTTACAGAGTCTGAAGAAGTGCTCCTTATACATCCTCAGAACTTACTGCGGTTCCACTATGATGTTTCCAATTCCTCCTTCGGTGCTAGGTTTATATGTACCTGTGAATTTCGTTTCACCTGTTCATAAAACTTTCGAACTTCATTCCTGCTTTTAAAACTCTCAACATCTTCGACTGCACGCTTCTCATGCCCTCTCTTTTTCCTTCTGAGAATTTGGCCTCTTCTGCTCATAGAGCTCATGAGCAGCTCTCGTCCTTTAATGTAGCGCCGCTTTGCGTGCCTGTTGTTTGGCTGCATTTGTCTGCCGACATTCCTCATGAAACCAGGGGTTCTTTGTTGTTGGCTGTTTTAAACCCAGCACATCAGAGGCGGCTTCTCTGATTGCATCTTGGCAATGTTGCCACTGGTTTTCGATACATTGTGTTGGCGGCAGAGAACTTCGAGAGAGGTTACTTGTAACTCGGCCGGAAAAAGATTTGGCGATCTCTGGCGATTGTAGCCGTTCGACATTGTACCTTCTCCCAGCACCTTCCTGTTTTGCCTTGGGTCTGGAAATCCGAAGTGCTACCTTGGCTACAACGAGGTAGTGGTCCGAGTCGATGTTAGCTCCTCAGAAAGTTCGGACATCCATAATGCTGGAAGCGTGTCTGGCGTCGATCGCAATATGGTCAATCTGGTTGACGGTAGATTGATCTGGGGAAGTCCAAGTTCCTTTGTGGATGTTGAGGTGCGGAAAACGCGTACTGGCTACCATGACGTTTCGCCCGCAGCAAAATCCATGAGCCTGAATTCATTGTCGGAAGATTTGTCGTGCAGGCTGTTTTTAACGATTATTTCACCAAAGAAGTGTTTCCTTCTTTCCTTGGTATTAAGATCGCCCTGGACAATTTTAATATCGTAGCTAGAACACTGCTCATATGTTTTGCCTAATAGCGGATGGTCATGAGATGCTCGTTGATGCACCTATAGCTCAAGACTTCTTGCCTAAGCCTGGCTCCAACGAAAAAGCCGCATCCAAATAAGCGCTGTTGGTTTTCTCGGTAAATATCGCAGTTTTTCATCCTCTTTTTGCCCTGCCCTTCCCATTGTATTTAATGGATGGCGGTGGTGTCTGCTTTAAAGTTAGGTAAGGTTAGGTTATAGTGGCTGTCCAAGATGGAAACGGTCACACTTAGGCCAGTTTAATGGCCAATTGTGATACCACATGAATCTTGAGGCTTCCTCCTAAGCTCAATGGAACCAGTTAGAGTCCCTTACGAAACGTGAGAGGCTGATTATACCGATATGATTTAGATCGGTTAGATCGTTAAAGAAGAATTCTCCTAGGTAATTCTTGCGTTTTCGAGCTAGAGCAGGGCATGTGCAGAGAAGATGAAGAACCGTTTCTTCCTCTTCCTCGTCCATACAGCTTCTGCAAAAGTCATTTGAGAATACGCCTAGTCTCGTGGCGTGCTTTCCTGTTAGACAGTGTCCGGTTATGACACCTATTATTGTGTTTACAAGTAGCGATTGGTATGCCAGTACTTGCCAAACGTGGTAGCATGGGCTGTACTGTACCGTTCCTGGCGAGTTCATCTGCCTTACAGTTACCTGGAATGTCTCTATGGCCCGGCACCCAGCAAAGGTGAATTTTAAACTGTTGCGCCATCTCTATTAGAGATGATCGACAGTTATGGACTGTTATAGAGTTTGTAGAGACAGAGTCCAGAGGTTTGATAGCGGCCTGTCTGTCAGAGAAAACATGGATATCAGATGTTGATATCACGTTTTCTTTGAGCCAAGACAAGACTTCCTTAATCGCCAAAAGTTCCGCCTGGAACACGCTACAATGATTGAGAAGGCGGAATGAGAGACTTAATTTCAGTCGTTCAGAGTACACACCACCACCAACCCCTTCTTTGGTTTTTGAGCCATCTGTGTAAAAGTGGATTGACTCATCCTCCAAGAATGTCCTATCCTCCCAAAAAGATCTGGTAGGTATACAAATCTGGAAATTCCTGTCGAATTGTAGTTGGGGGATGGTGTAGTCTGTGCGCTTTGGAATTGATTCTAAGTACCTTAGAATTACGGAGTGGCCAATGTTGTTGTTAGTCCACTGCGACGAAGCATTGAGGCGAATAGCCGAGCTTGCAGCTATTTGTTTGCTAAATATGTCAAGAGGTGTAAGGTAGAGCAAGGTGTCTAGTGCTGCAGACGCGGTCGTGCGAAGCGATCCGCTTATACATAGGCAGGCTGAACGTTGGACTTTATTTAACTTATCCTTGTTTATACCTTTCTCTAAAGCAGTTCACCATAATTGTTTGCAAGAAAAGAGAGCTACAGTAGCTTTTTTGACTCTTTCCTGTACGTTGCGTTTCCAATTTAGTTTTGTGTCTAAGACAAGACCTAGGTATTTAGCCTCGTCTGAGAATTTTAATTGTATTCCTTTAATATAAGAAGGGTTGACAAATGGAATTTTGTATCTCCTCAAAAATAAGACCAGATCGATTTTGTGTGGGTTAACACCCAGTCCACACCGATCAGCCCAGAGTATTAGTCTGTCCAAGGAATTTTGTAAGAGTTCTTTTAGGATATTAAGATGCTTTCCTGAAACTGCTATAGCAACGTCGTCCGCATAAGCTATCACTCTGAAACCCTCCGCATCCAGACTAGTTAGGATTTCATTCACCACTAGGTTCCAGAGGAGAGGGAATAGAACACCACCTTGCGGTGTCCCTCTACTAACGAATCGTCTGCAAGAAGAGTTGCCCAGTTTTGAGTTAATTATTCTGCTAGTAAGCATTAAATGAATTAACTCCCGAAGCGAACTCTCTACATTTAGAGATGTCAGTGCAGATGTGATTACAGATGTGTCCACGTTGTTAAAGGTACATTCGATGTCAAGGAAAGCAACCAAAGTGAACTCTTTATGATGGAGGGAATATTCGATGGTGCGTACTAAAGTGTGTAACGCTGTTTCCATCGATTTACCCTTACAGTAGGCATGTTGAGACGAAGACAGAAGTCTTGTATCGATACGTGCCCTTAAATGGATATCAATCAATCTTTCCAGGGTCTTAAGAAGGAATGATGATAGACTTATAGGTCGTAGATCTTTAGGATTGACTTGGGAGCATTTACCTGCTTTAGGTATAAAAACAACTTTAACTTCTCTCCATGCCGAGGGAACATGGACCAGGTAAGGACAGCTGGTAAAAATTGCCTCAAGGATTGGTGCAATTATATCAGAAGTCTTTTGTAGTTCGGCTGGTATTATTCCATCTGGTCATGCAGCTTTAAATGGTTTGAAGCTGTTGAGAGCCCATTGTAGCTTATCCCTTGTGATCAGACCTTGAGGCTATGTTGTATTTGAACTTGAACGTATATAACTGTTGCAAGTTTCGGTAAGAGAACTACCAGGAAAGTGAGTGTCCAATAGTAGGTTGAGCGATTCATTACTTGAATTAGTCCAGGAGCCGTCTGCATTTTTGAAGCAGCTTGGCATAGCTGGATTAGTTGAAAGAATTTTCCGTAACCTAGAGGCTTCAGAAGATTCTTCTATCATGCCACAGAAGGATCGCCAAGAAGATCGCTTGGATTTCCTTAGTGCCTTCTTGTAGATTCTTAGGGATTCTTTGTAGGAGTCCCAATGAGAGGCTAGTCTTGCAGCTTTGGCCCGGTTGAAAAGTTTCCTGCATTCCTTCCTGAGCGAGTCAAGCTCTGAGGCCCACCATTGTGGCTTCCTCTTTCCTCTTATGTGTATAAGTGGACAAGCAATTTCTAGCGACCTGTTCATTGACTTTTTTGTCAAGTTCATTAGCGTTAGAGGAAGGACTAGATAGTCCAGGTTCTAGTAAACTCTGTAATGAGTTCCTGTATGAAGCCCAGTCAGTTTTCCGATAGTTTCGAAAAGTCAATGGACTCGGGTTATCATCCACATTTATATTGAACTGGGTATATCTATGATCAGAGAACGAGTGTTCTTTGGATACTTTCCAGTACAAAATCATATGGTGTATACTATCAGAGACAAGAGTTATGTCTACGACTTCTTGTCGAGTTTTATTTATGAAGGTTGGTTCATTTCCAACATTACTTACTAAGAGGTCAGTACCAAAAATATAATCAAAAAGAGACTCACCTCTGTCGTTGATATTCGTACTGCCCCATGCAGTATGATGAGCGTTAGCATCGCTCCCAATAATTAGGCGGATCCTTTGCCTTTCCGCAAAGCTCATTTTTTTTGTAAATTCGAATTTTAATGGATTCGAAGCCATAGTTTATGGAGCCCTCGTTTAGGGCTAGAGGAGCCAAAGATTCTTTATTGAGTACCACAATGGCGCTCCTATAAAGACCCTTCACTTCCTCTAGCTTGGCTATTTTCCAGTTATGCGTCGGAAGGGACGGGTTGCACACTTTGACCATCTCGAGAATGTCCTCGATACCAGCAGGTTCGATCGGTATCCAAATGCGGGCTCTAGGTCTGCTAGAAATGTCTTCCACAGCAACAACCTCGAGCTTCGCACCTGGCCAAACTTCACCTAACCGGTTAAAATGCTCAAAAAGCCAGCCGAAAGCATAACCTTGACCAACTGCCAACGATCAGCCGATATTGTGCCATCATCATCGCTCCTGTCAATGACCGCAACCACGACTTTGCCCTACGCGACGTCACTGAAACTGGATTGTTTCCTGATGGGATTGAGGGGGGTGCTGGTGTTGTGCACCCGAGGCCGTTTTGGTGTTTGACACCAAGCTGCATGCCGCCCGGTCCTGAAGAGAGAGCTGCGAAGAAAAGAGGTCCATCTGCACAGAGATTCGCATGTACAGATAAGGCTAGTTAATCCAGAAGTCGCCAGGTATCCGGATACTCCGTTAGAGACTGGGCTATTTTTGAATTGGGCCCCCAGCCAGGCTGATCATCGGCACGGATCGTTTAACACCTTAGATCCAGCCCAATAAAGATGAGAGGTAGTTGGGGAGGAAGAGAAAGGGTGAGGAGTCAGTTGATGTAAATGCATCATTCCGATGTGTAAGGAAAAGATTGGGATTCGGTAACAGCAATGCAGATATTACCTAGAGTGAGAAGGAGTATAGGAGATGGACCGCTGCTAGCTTTTTCGTCATTACAACGTGGGAGGTGGGATGGGAGTTGGTGACATAACGTAGGCTGGTATGCCTTGTTTATGTGGGAATGGATGATGATTTCGGGAAGGTAGAGGGATAAGAACGTCCTTTAGTTTCAGGACTCATCTGGAGAAAATTCTCGAGAATCATTGACCTTACTCAGCCTTTAGTAACCAAATCTAAGATGGGTGAAAATTTTACAAACGTAGATTTTTTGCAATTGATAAAGGTCGATTTTTGGCCCCTATTTCACATTTTGTGGGTCATAGTCGGAATTTAAAAATAACGTTTTGTATTGAGTGCAACGAGCTTTACAAAACATGATAGGTCCCAGGTCTTCAAGTAATAATTACGTAATTATAATTAAGAAAAAACCCATCTTCACTTTTTTACAATATAATATTTTAATTTCTATGTATATTTTTACTTTTCGGAAAATTCCAAAGCGGAAATGTTTATCCTTGTGGTTTTATAATTTTACAATTTATTAGTTTCTCCTAATTTTGTATACTCCTTGTTTTACTATAATACACAATAATTTTCGTAAAAAATAAGTCAAATTCAACTATGAAGGTATCTATATATATGTATGTATTTATTTTTGCTGTTTTGTGACCTCCAGACAAAAATATTTTCATCGATTGTGCACAAGCTCAAGCTGCCAAGTCAACTTTAAAAGTTCCTCAAACCAGCAGCTATCAGAAGACGCTTCATCACTTTTATATGCTTGTTTTATAAGGCAAGTACCTACATTTATGTACATACATAAATTTATATGTACATTGTATATGTACATATGTATGCAATTTAGTAAAGTATGTAGGAGGATTCCAATGTTAACAACAATGCCATCCAATTCCCATCAGTTGCCACTAGTTGTACCATACTCCATTGATTTTGAAAAAATGCTATACTGAAGCACAAATGACACCATTCCATGTGACATTACCATGAGTCTCTGATGTACACACATAGATACTCTCTTCTCTATAAAATAGAATGGCAACCCCCCCGAAAAATAAGCGCATACAAATCCCGCCGCCCGGCCCGCCGCAACAGCATGCCAGCCAATGTATAGAAATGAAAAATGGAAAACACTACTAACACTACCACATATGGATAAAATGGATGCACATAAAATGTTACACTATTGAACCAGGGTTGCCAGATGTCAATATTATAAAAGGATCTAAAGGCAAAATATAGATAAATATATAAGACTCTTCATGAAGTAGTCGGTACTATTGAAAAATCAATTCACTTCAAAGAATACACCTAAGGTGCATTCTTCAACAATACTACTTTTATTTTTTTTTTTGCCAAGCCCTAAACTCCTTCAACAAAGAACCAATTCTTCAACATATTTATCACAAATAACCCATCGCGCTTCACTCAACCTTTTACTATTAATGATCTGGACTCAAACTAGTTGCCTGTGTGCACAGAGTTAATATCGAACTGTTTATTAAACACTACACATGCAATACACATCAATCCTACAAGCTTGTCGATTAAAGATGTTCAATCTCTTGAAGATGTGGACCGCGCTATTGAAAAGTTTAAGCAAACTATCAATAACGCTGCTCAAATATCTGTACCAAAAACCAGTAATCCTAGTTCCATTTCAAACCTTCAACCTATGCCGGGTAACATATTGTCTTTGATCCGTTTAAGAAATATGGATTCATAAAGGAAAAGAACGTATTTAAAGTAATGTGTCTTAAAACGGAAGCCCTGGTTCAATTATCTGAATATTTGCTTTGTCTGACAGCTTAACAGCTGTAAAAAAATGTCAACAAACAAAATATTTGCTCTTTGAAGGGATGAAATAATAGAATTGTCATTCAAAGCAACCTCGGCCCACCGTAACGCAGACGAAGCCGAAGCTGAAGCGTGTTTGTGATTTAGCCATTAAGTGATAAACTTTTTGAAAAGGTGTTTAAGGACCGACTCCTATATCGAACTGAACCATTCGGATTTAGAGCAGGTCACTCCACCTCCCACCAAGTCCTTAAAATTACAAAATATGTCAAAAACAACCTTGTTTTAAAAAAATCGACGGGTCTAGTTTTGTTAGACATAGAAAAAGCCTTAGACACTGTTTGGCACAATGGATTAATCTTTAAGCTTATTTTGTTGAATTTTCCACGGTATCTTATCCAAATTATTACGAATTTTTTGAAAAACCGAAAGTTTTTTGTTAGCGCTGGACTTGCGAAATCTTCTTTATTTGATATTTCACTTAGCTTTCCTCAAGGATCTGTTTTGGGTTCCATTCTTTTTAACGTTTTCTTATCCGATCTTCCTAGGTTTGAAAATACTGAAATTGCCATGTTCGCGGACGACACTGCCCTTTTTGCATCAAATTTTTTGCTCAAGACGCACTTAACTACTTTCAGCGTTCCCTTGATAAACTTCTTAGTTACTTAAATAAGTTTACAATTAGGACGCAGAAAACAATGTTTTCTCCCAGAAACCACACTTAATATTAATGCAACTATTATCGTATGTAAAAAAATTGTAAATATCTGTCAAAATAAAGTCTTTAAACTAATACTTAATTTGCCTCGTTGGTATTCTACTATAAGACACACAAAAGAGCTAATGTCAACCTTATAAAATATACTCTTTACAAATTACAAGACAACTTTTTCGAGAGATGTTGATAATGTAGATAATGATCTCATTCAAAACTTACAATACCTGTGTTTTGTTGGAAAATCTATCAATAGTATAGTAGGATTTTTTACGCATAACAAAAACAATATCCGTAGTATGGATACTACCGATAAAAAGTTAAAGTAAAATCTTACTACGATGGGGTTTTTGACTTTTATAGAAATGGATCTTATGTAATTTCGTTCTCAAATATTGGTGCGATTGATATTGCATTTGTATCTCGATGGCTGTGTATGTTGAGTAGTTGTGCATTTGGAATCATGTATTTTCCATTGGGGAACAAATCAATCTGTTACTGTTGATATTATTTAGTTTTGTTAATGAAAATGGACTTACTGACCTTATTTGGCAAGCGAAAACAAAAGAAAAGATAGTTATTTTTTGCAATGTTTCCAATAAAGGTTTATCTCAGTTTAGATTAGATAAATCTTTTTGGTGTTTCCACCACACAAGAAGATTTAAAAATGATTAAGTTTGACAGCACTTTTTCTTTTTTTTTTACAGGTTTTTCTTCACAGATTTTGACTCGATTCCGATCGGGGAATCAAGCTCATTTGAACTCGATTCAGATGTATAAAGAATTGAGGCGAGCTTTAAGATCGCTTCAAAACAACCCGTTGCTCTAGGAATGGTCATCAGTTTACCCTTGAGCCCAATTTCGGACGTACTGTAAAGTACAGAGATTCTTTCTTCAGTCGCACCACACGAATGTGGAATGCTTTACCAGACTCAATGTTTCCCAATTATTACAATATGCAACCATTCAAAACCAATGTGCATCGGTATCTCCTTTCTAATCCTATCCTCCCTTCTTAACTGCTCGCACTGTGATTTATCATGATTAGGGTATTCATATCCCCTTGAGTGCGTGTATAATATATACAAAAAAAAAAATCACCTTACACAGACGTATTTTCTTAATTTTGATAGTCTACTATTACTTACCCGATTTCACCTCTGGTCTGAATTTCTCTATTTTTTTGGAATTTTTTGATAAATTATTCTGGCAATGAAATATTCAATTGTATCAATTTTCAAATACAATAATCTGGCTACTGCTGATGTCTTTTCTTAGGAATATATACTATATATGGAATACCAAAAAAACACGGCTAATAAAAAGTCATTTCCTAATAATTTTGGATTTATGTGCAATACTAGTTTTTAAGTTTATTCTGAAGGTTTTTTTCTTGTAGTGTTTTCCCAAAGAAATGTTTTTATCATTTTTCTTTTCCCAAAATCTGACTATAAATTTGTCAAATTTGAAATAATGTAAAAATTGTGCTACAAAAAAAACGAAACTGAACTAAAACTAATGTTGTCAAAATGGGTTGGAACTATGCTCAAAACGCAGAGACAGCAAGTTACTGACTTTAAGGAAATTTACTTCTACAATTAGGTCTTAATATGTTCAGTAATTGGGTAAGTAAATGTGGACTTAACGTTAACCCATTTAAGACAGAATTAGTTCTATTAACGAGAAAACAAAAGATTTCAATTATGGAATGAGAGAAAACTCTCAATTGTCTTCTATATTTGCAGCAGAATTTTTGGTAGAAGATGGGGTCCAAGTCCTAAAATCTATCTGTGGATGTACCCTGTCATTGTGAGGCCAATATATTAACATACACATGTTTGGTATGGTGGCCAGCCTTGAAAGGGTTACCAATCTTAAAAATATTACAAAAAATCAAAGAATTTAAATCACAAGTGCCATAACTACTATACCAACTGCAGCTGTAGATACATTGCTTTTGCTAGTCGTGAAGATACTGACGTGGCGGCCAAAAGCGTTTTACATCTAATACAATATAATAACTGGAAAAGGTCACGGGAACATTAAGAACAAAATTAACATAGACATTGGCACTCAGGCAGGCTATTCAAAGCCGTAGATAGATTATAACCCAGAAGCACTAAGAGGAATTCCCACAAAGAAGGTTAGGTTGAAGTGGTTGTCCGTGATGGAGTACGAAACACTTAGGCCAGTTAAATGATCCAAAGTGATAATACATGACTCTTGAGGCTTTCTTGTAAGCTACAGTTTAAGTGCCTTACGAAATGTGAAAAACACTGATGTTAATATAATTGAAATCGTTTAGAAGAATTCTCCTAGGGTCTTACGTTTTTAAGCTGCATCGAGCAGTACAGAGGAGGTCAAAAACAGTTTTCTCTTCTTCCTCATCCATACAGCTTCTGGAGAAGTTATTTCAGAATCAGCCTAGTCGCGTGGCGTGCTTTTCTATTAGATAGTGCCCGGTTATGACACCGATCATCGAGCTTATATGCGATCTGCTAAGAGATAGCAAGCATCTTGATCACTTTAAATCTAGTGTAGGCCAGACGTTTGCCTTCTTATAGCGTCTTGCATAAGCAATAGCTTACATGTAGCGATTGGTTTGCATTTCGCAAACGTGGTAGAATGGCGAGTTCATCTGCCTTATAATTATCTGGAATGTCTCTAT
The DNA here is from genome assembly GCF_945859685.1 of Eupeodes corollae. NCBI lineage: Eukaryota > Metazoa > Arthropoda > Insecta > Diptera > Syrphidae > Eupeodes > Eupeodes corollae. The sequence continues at coordinate 161,466,022 of NC_079147.1, forward strand.
GACCTGGCACTCAGCAAAGGAAAATATTTAACGGTTGTGCCACCCTCATTAGAGATGATCGACAGTTATAGACTGTTATAGAGTTTGTAGAGACAAAGTCCAAAGATTTGATAGCGACTTGACTATCTGAGAAAAAACGGATATCAGATGTTGTTATCAAGTTTTCTATAAGCCAAGACAAGACTTATTTTATCGCCAAAAGTTCCACCTAGAACACACTTCAATGATTCGTTCAGAGTACAAACCTCTACCAACCCCTTTATTTGTTTTTGATCCATCTTTTACTCGTGTTCCAGGAATGCCTTATTCTTCATGAAAATCTGGAAGGTACAAAAATCTTGAAGTTTCTGTCGAGTTGCAGTTTTTTGTGGGTTGAAACCCAGTCAACCCAGTTCATTTAGGGTGTTGATCCTAAATGAATCCTCCTCATCCAGACCAGTTGGGATTTCATTTATCACCAGGTTGCATAGAATTCGCGATAGAAGACCGCCTTGCCATGTCCCTCTACTAACGAATCTTTTAGGAGAAGAGTTTCCCAGTTTAGAGTTAATTATTCAGGTAATCCCCATCGAACCCTCTAATTTCAAAAATGTTAGTGCAAATGTGTCCAAAGCTAATTCGATGTCAAGGAAAGCAACCATAGTCAACTCTCTATGATGGAGAGAGTATTAGTTGGTGCGTCCTTAAGTGTGTAACGCCGTTTCCACCGATTTGCCTTAACATTAAGCATGTTGAGACATATACAGTAGTCTTGTATCAATATACTTGGAGTTAAATGGATATCAATCAAGCTTTATAAGGTCTTAGAAAAATATGATGATATACTTATAGATCGTAGAACTTTAGGGTTGTCTTCCGAGCACTCTCCTGCCTTGGGTATAGAAACAACTTTCACTTCTCTTTATACCGATTGAATATGGACCAGATAAAGACAGCTGTTAAAAATTGCTCCAAGGGTTAGGGTTGGTGCAACTATGCCTGAGGCTTTTTATAGTTCAGCTGGTATTAGGCCATCTAGTCCTGCAGATTCAAAAGGAAGGACTGGATGGAAAATAGGGTCAGGTATCTGTTTGTTTCAGAACGGGGAAGGGGATATGGTCTGGCATATTTTCATGTAATCCTAACCAGAAAGATCAGTTAAGCTTTCAGAATACTGCAGTGTTTTTCAAGCAAAAGTCGCTAAGGTTTTTTTCAATACAATTTGGAAGACAAAAAAGAAGACATATCGACAGCCAAGCTGCAGTTGGCTAGCTTTTGAAACATGCAGGGTTTCTAGAAATCTATGGCCAAAGATTTTCAAAGATAAAACAAAATTCCTTTTAGAAATAAATAGGCCTCAGCTATCTTTACTAATAGGTATCCTAAAAGGTCACAGGGCACGCACGTGAACAGAATGGGTATTGACTCATCTGATACGAATGCCCAAGAATATCCAAAAGAAGAATGAAAATATTAGAAAAATACTTTTTCGACGATTTATACGACGTCTCGTCCTTGCCACCTAGAGACATTCTAAAATTGTCAAAGAAATTAGGATAGTTTAGGGAGGTTCCCTCAACATAAATCTTCATTAACCTTCCCCATTCTTTTCTTTTCCTAGCAAGTACCAAAGTTATCCAAGTAAGATGTTTTCTCGGACTAAACATTATCCCATAACACCTATTAGACATATCTCTAGAGACCATATTAGCCTTGAGAACCATATGCTCGACACAATTTTCTTAGTTTAAATTTTTCATTTTTGAAAGATCCATTTTAGAATATAATTATTTATAATTGTATCTTCTTAAGTATTACCGATTTGTTAAATAAATGTTGTTTTTAAAATGTTGGTTATGCATCAAAAAACAAACCCTGTCAACCCTGTTTTCTGCCCAATCAATTTGAATGTAGTGTTCCACATTCAACATTTATATTTAGTTGCAAAGTTTTCTATAAACTAGGCCACAGACCCACAACCAGGGCCAGACCTAGAACCAGAGCCAGAGCTAGCCAAACAACAAACCAGCAAATTCTACCAACACCCAAAACACATCAACACGAAACAAAAAATCTTGGTGATGCCTGTAAACAGAAGCATCACCAACAACACCATCAAAAGCAATTCGAAAGGATTTGCAAGGATGTCCATGGACATAAACAACAAAAATATTCAGTACAAAATTAATAAGGAGACAACTACTGCAAGCAATAGACTTATCGAACAGGACCAAGCCAAATAGAAACAAGTATGAGGACGTATACTTGTAGCGTAGCAGGAGCAGAAGGAGAAGCAGAAGGAGAAGCAGAAGCAGCAGCGGCAGCAACTTTGAAGTATTATTGTAGTGGCGGGTTTTTCAAGTTTAAGGTGCATGCATCACAAACCAATTTTTAGAGCGGGAAGCAGTTGATGGGTTGGTTTTTTTTTGGTGTAAGGGGTTAGGGTTTTAGGGTGCTTCATGATGGATAAATTCAAGGAGCACTTTGTGCTTAGCCAAAATTGCATGTCGCCCAAAACTCTTGACACAGAATTGGAAGTCCTTCAGTTTTACCCCCTAAAATCATCATCATCATCATCCTCGTCGTTGTCGTCCTCGCCCATTAGTGTGCATCGATGCAGGGAAAAGTATCAAAAGATGATGATGAAGGTGACGGACGGGTCTATTCTAATGCACTATGGTGGGAGATTTTGCCAAGAATGTTCTTTTATTATGTTGGGGTTGTTTTTCTTTTCTTTTTTAATATTTTTTTGTGTCCCCAGGCGAAATTAAATAAACTGTTTTGTTCGAAGCTTTTATATCTTTTTCATAAAACACAGTTTTATTGAATTCTTGTTCTATAAATTTGAGTTTGATGTATATAATATTATTAAATATTATCTATTTTTTAATTTTAATAGTTTGAGTTGAATATTGGAGAAGAGCGCTTGACATGACATGAAAGTGTATGGATAATAATCGACTATTTCGAAGGCTAAAATGTGAGTTGCAGTGCAAAAATAGTCGTTAGGGTTTACATAGCTTTAAATATGCTTAGAATAATAATAATACAAAATAAATATTTATCAATTCCAATTTGTTATTGTAAAGAATTCATTCAAAAGGGTAATATTAAACATTAGATCCAGGAAAATTAAATTGCAGTAAAATGCTTCTAGTACCGATTTTGTTTGATTTGTTGTTACACTTATTTTTTTATGTATGTGCTAACTTATTAACTTACTTACTTGGTGGCGCTACAGTTCTGTGTGAACTAGGGCCTCGCCCAACAAACTTCTCCATATCTCGGTCCCTAGCTCGGTTTTTTCGATTTTTGAGCTCTAAGTTGGGTAAGGTCACTTTCCACTTGTGTGCGCCAACTGATCCGCTGTCTTCTTGTGCTGCGCTGACTTGTGGGTTTGGATTCGAAGACTTTCCGGGATGGAACATTGGTTTCCATGCACTCTACATGACCCAACCATCTAGCAATATTTATTCTTCGTGTGATCTCAGCGCTGGTGTTGTTTTCTGTCTTTATAGCGGAGCCTAGGTAGACGAAGTCCCTGACTACCTCAAAGTATCGTCTGTAGGTGGTGACGTTTTGACCAAAACGTCCGTGTTGAAGGTCTTTTCTTGACGACATCATGTACTTTGTTTTGCCCTCATTAACCGTTAAACCTATTCTAGCCGCCTCTGCCTCAATACTCACAAAAGCCCCACTGGCACTACGCTGGTTTTTACCGATGTCATCAGCATATGCTAGTAATTGGGCAGACTTTTTAAAGATAGTGCCTCTAGTGTTGACGAGTGAGCTCTGCACTATTCTTTCAAGGAAGATTTCAAAAAAATCGGGATGCCAAAGCTAGACATGGTTCTATACAGCTCGTCCCTCTAGATGCTGTCATATCCGGCCTTGAAATCGATGAAAAGATGGTGGGTGTCGATTTGGTGTCATTGGGTTTTTTTCCAGAATCTGGAGTAATGTAAATATTTGATCGATTGTGGACCTTCCTCGTCTAAGACCACACTGATAAGGATCTGTCAGGTTTTTGACGATTAGCTTTAGACGTTCACATATTATGACAGAGAAGATTGTAGGCGGTGTTAAGTAGACTGATTACTCTATAGATGGGTAGTTTAGAGGGTCTCCTTTTTTTCAGGATCGGGCAAACAATACTGAGGTTCCATTTATCGGGCATTCTTTCTTCGGACCATATCTTACAGATAAGTTGGTGCATGCTCCTAACCAACTTATCTGCAGCTGCTTTAAAGAGCTCGGCATTCAAGCTATCCGCTCCCGCGGCTTTATTAGACTTCAGCTTAGATATGGCAATCTTTACTTCGTCTAAGTCGGGAGGAGATTGTGGCTTTCGTCGTCTTTGTTGAATGGATCATCCTGCCCTACAGCGGAATTCGGTTCGTTGTCGCCGTTATACAGACGTGGTCCTTCCATATCCTCAGCATTGAATGCGGTTAAACTATGATATTTCCACTTTGGTCCTTGCAGACTTCGATTCTAGGTTTATGTACCTGTGAATTTCGTTTCACGTGTTCATAAAACTTTCAAACTTCATTCCTGTTTTTAAACCTCTCAACATCTTCGACCGCACGCTTCTCATGCCCTCTCTTTTTCCTTCTGAAAAGTCGGTGTTCCTCTCGCCTCTTCTGCTCATAGAGCTCATGAGCAGCTTTCGTCCTTTTATGCAAGAGCCCCCGAACAATCAGAAATACGTTTTGGATTTTTGAATTTTAGAAAGGGGGGAGCATAATCATTATTTATTACTAAGATTTGGAATTTTAAAGACTTTTGGATCTTTGCTCAAAGAACACAGCTTTGTTTTGAAATTTTTTGTCAAGTAGGGCACAAGGATGGGAAAACATTATTTGGTTCGTTTTTTTTGCGCCTTTAGCTATAATTGTTTATGGGTTTGGACTAAATTGGACCACAAACTGGAAATATGTGGTTTGATTTAGAACAGTTTTTGAATTTTCGATTTTTGAAAAAAGGGAGTTAAAACGTTTACAAAATTAAAAGACATGAAGACTTTTTTGAAAGATAATCATCATCAGCGTTAACAGTTTCTGTACATGTGTTTATTCACGTTTTATTCAAATATATTGTAGCGACAAGTACCAATTAAAAGAACGCACTACAAGAAACCTGTTAAAACAAACACACCTACTGCAAGCTTTTGCAGCAGCTGTCATCACAAAACACGTCTTTTCCTTCTTCTTTCTCGAGACGTGGACACAAAAGGTTGCAGTGAGTGCATCGCGAAATTAAAAATTATATTAAGCTTAAGTTAAGATTTGTACATATTATTAATTAATAAAGTATTTTATATTAAAACGACTTAACATTGGTGACCCCGCGTTTGAACATTTTAATTAATTTTGTTTGCATTCACTGCTAACCTCAACCAGTGCACCAGCCTCGCCATCGCTGCCAAAAAAAAAAAAAAAAAATTAATCCACCAGAATCAACAGCATCCTGGGATATTTTTGTCCTTTTTCTACTTATATCGTTGCCAAATATTGCTAGAATTGTGTTGCGCATTAGTTTTTGCTTCAATTAGTGCAATAATTCACTAGTTTTCTCGTCTTATCACTAATTATAAGACCCAGGCAACGATATGAGCAAAAATGGAGCAGAAGACAAAACAGGCGACGACGAGGGAAAACCCACCGATGATCCACCTGCAGATCTCCGACCGATGGCAATTTCTGGACTCTCTGTAGCTGCACGAATGCCTCAATTTTGGCGTGACCGACCGTCGCTATGGTTTGCACAGCTCGAGGCTATTCTTTCTGCTTCCAAGCCGAACGACGACACAAAGTTCCAGTACGTCGTTGCCAATCTTGACCGGAGGGACTTGGAACAAGTGTCAGACATTCTTCTGACTCCGCCATCAGCAAACAAATACGCGCTGGTCAAAGCTAGGCTAATTGAAGTTTATGAAGAGAGTGACGAACAACGTTTGCAGCGCCTAATAGAAGGTCTTGATCTGGGCGACTCTTAGCCCTCTCAGCTTCTCCGGCGCATCCGCGACCTTTCAAGATCTTCAGGCACTCCCGATATGGTGCTGCAGGTCATGTGGCTTTCTCGTTTGCCATCAAATGTGAGATCGATTCTTTCCGCTGTCAAAGGCGATCTGAACACACTGGCCGACGTCGCGGATAAAATAATGAGCCACTCATCGTCTCCTAAAACTATTGCTGCGCTACCACCAATGACGTCTTCAAAAGCAAATACTTCTGTTAACGAGAGTATAAACAGTATTTTGCAGAGGCTAAGCACACTAGAAAAGCAGATCAAACAAAACGCCATCGTCAAGTCCACACACCAGCCATCAACAACCCATCACCAGAATTCAGGAGTTCGCCAGCGCAACACCACTCCTGGTCATTGTTGGTTTCACCGAAAATACGGCTCAAAGGCAAGAAAATGCACATCACCATGTACCTACAAGCAGGGAAACGCCAACCAGCAACTTTAGGTGAGGCTTCTTCGGTTGCTGGTAAGTCAAATCGCCTCTTTATTCACGACAAAATTTCTGGCCATCGCTTCCTTGTAGATAGTGGAGCCGCCATATCAACTTTAGCCATCAAAAGCACAACCAAACTAGTTCCAGATCGCATCGGGTTGCGGGCAGTCAATGGAACCCAAATAAGCACTTTTGGAAAAACAACACTCGCTTTAGACTTCGGTTTAGGGCGCATTTTCCGTTGGGCCTTCACCCGTGCAGCGATTCCACACTCAATAGTGGGAGCAGATTTTTTGAGTTTTTTCCGACTTTTAGTTGATGTTTACGGCCGCAGACTTGTGGATCAGAGCTCCAACAGCAGTACCTCACCTCTTCTCACGTCAACAGATGCAATCTCGGTAAATGCCATCAACCACAATGACGTTTACCTCAACTTGCTTCAGCGGTACCCTGCTATCACATTACCTCTCAGCGACCTCCAAACTCCACAACATGCAGTGCAACATCACTTGGAAACAACTGGTGCTCCCGTTTACTGTCGTGCCAGACCAATTCCACCTAAGTATTACATGCAAGCAAAGGCTGAGTTTCAGAGAATGGTAAGTGATGGCATATGTCGACCTTCGAGGAGTCCTTGGGCCAGTCCCCTACATATCGTAACTAAAAAGGATGGCTCAATACGACCTTGTGGTGATTACAGGCGACTTAATGCCGTAACTCGCCCCGACAGGTATCCACTGCCACGCCTTACGGATTTTCAACTCATTCTGCCTAATAAGTCAGTCTTCAGTCGCCTCGATCTTGCACGCGCGTACCACCAGATCCCCATGGCTCCTGAAGATATACCGAAAACCGCAATTATAACCCCTTTCGGGTTATACGAATTCATTCGGATGACTTTCGGCCTGCGCAATGCGGCACAAACCCAACAGCGCTTCGTCGACTCGATATTCGGTGATCTAAACTTCGTCTTCACCTATATCGACGACATGCTCATAGCATCCAACAGCCCAGCAGAACATTTGACCCATTTGGAGGAGGTTTTTAGACGTCTCGATCAAAACGGCATCACCCTCAACAAAGAAAAGTGCGAATTTGGAAAGCAGGTTATAACATTTCTCGGGTACCAAGTTGATGAAACAGGCATTCGACCACCGCAAGACACTGTCAAATCCATGGCAGAATATCCGAAGCCAACAACAATCACTGAGCTCCGTCGCTTCCTTGGTGCAATAAATTTTTTTCGACTTAGTATGCCGCATGCGGCATCGCATCAAGCACCACTATGCCAAATGCTTCAGGGCACAAAGAAAAAGGATAACACACCGCTTACCTGGACAACATCTTCAGAAACAGCTTTCCTGCGTTGCCGCCAAGCTCTAACCGATGTCACCTCGTTAGCACACCCGCTTCCAAACTCCGAGTTGCGCCTCATGACCGACGCTTCAAACACAGCCGTCGGGGCTGCACTTCTCCAGGTCGTAAAAGGGAAATCCAAACCCCTTGGATTTTTTTCAAAGGCCTTGTCGACGCGACAACAGAAGTACAGCACTTACGACCGGGAGTTGTTGGCAATTAAGCTGGCAATCGAACATCTCCGACGCTTCATCGAAGGACGGTCTTGTGCTATATTCACTGACCACAAGCCGCTTACCTTTGCTCTTCGTAACCCACCATCAGCTTCAGAGACACCACAGCGACAAAGATATTTGGAATATATATCTCAATTCTCCACCGATATACGTCACATCAATGGATCCGAGAACGCGGCAGCAGATGCACTGTCTCGTATTGCAGCTATAGATGAACCAATTAGCATGGACTTCGATGCTATAGCCAAAGCACAAAACAACGACCCAGAGCTGAAAACATTGAAATCGGTAAGTTCCAAACTAAATTTCACTAATTTCGTTTTTCCCGGCAGTGAAACAGAAGTGGTCTGCGAAACATCAACTGGCCGGGCCCGCCCTTTCATTCCTGAGACTTTCAGACGAGCCGCATTCGAGTCTGTCCACAACCTCAGCCATCCGGGTATACGAGCCTCTCGCAAAACCATTGCACTCCGATTTTTCTGGCCATCTATGAACGTGGACATAGGGAAGTGGGCACGGAGCTGTCATGGGTGCCAACAAAGCAAGGTTCATAGGCACACCAACCCACCTCTGGGAACTTTTGCCGCAGCCGAAAGGTTCGAACACGTCCACATCGACATTGTCGGCCCATTGCCGACCTGCAACGGATTCAGCTACCTACTAACCTGCATCGATCGGGCAACACGTTGGCCAGAAGCCATTCCAATGGCTGACATCACTGCGGCTTCAGTGGCTGACGCGTTTCTTTTCAACTGGGTGGCACGTTTTGGATGTCCACTGCGCCTAACTACGGATCAGGGCAGGCAGTTTGAATCTGCCTTATTCCATCGTTTATCACAAGTTCTCGGCTGTCAACGTATCCACATTACGGCTTATCATCCGCAGTCCAACGGGGTGGTAGAGCGATGGCATCGCTCACTAAAAACAGCTCTAACCGCAAATCATTCTGAGAGTTGGGTGACTGCCCTACCTGCCGTCCTCCTTGGACTCCGGTTAATGGTGAACGAATCTTGCACCACACCTGCTCAACTAATATTCGGGACAGAACTTCGACTTCCAGGAGATTTTTTTGAAGCAACTGCTTCTAATGAGCCAGTCAACTTTGTTCGTGATTTGAGGGAGACTCTACAACGACATTCACCATCGTTCACCAGCAGCAGTTCAAGGCCTGTTTTCATCCCAAGAGAACTAAAAACATCGTCTCACGTCTACGTTCGCAACGATCACGTTCAGCGTCCCCTGCAACCAGCATATTCTGGACCTTTTGCCGTTCTAGAACGCCAGCCACTCGCTTTCAAAGTTGCTATGCCAAACAAAAACGTTTTCATCTCTATCCAGCGCCTTAAGCCTGCCTACAAACTAGCAAGTTCTGATTGTCAAACCAACCCAGCTAAAGCACCCGGAGTAAGAACACCAAACTCAATTAACTCAAGCGTAACAACGAGATCTGGGAGAGCAATCAAAACACCACAACGCTTCGCTCTCACATAGGGGGAGCCCTGTAGCGACAAGTACCAATTAAAAGAACGCACTACAAGAAACCTGTTAAAACAAACACACCTACTGCAAGCTTTTGCAGCAGCTGTCATCACAAAACACGTCTTTTCCTTCTTCTTTCTCGAGACGTGGACACAAAAGGTTGCAGTGAGTGCATCGCGAAATTAAAAATTATATTAAGCTTAAGTTAAGATTTGTACATATTATTAATTAATAAAGTATTTTATATTAAAACGACTTAACAATATGCTTTTCAAAAACAAAAACAAAACAAGAATTGACGAGACGTATTCTGCATTTCTGAAAAAATAAATTCGGCGGCTATAGCTTTTAAAACACATACATTAAAATTAGAATAACTAGAATAACTTTTAAAAACAGGAATATCAAAAAAGGAGGTCAATTTCACGCACACTATAAAAAATTGGTGATCAATTTAAAGAACTTAGACAAAGGATCTTAGCATCAGTAAAGAGTATAGTAAGTGCGGCAAATAGGGGCCACCCCAGTGGCGTAGCTAGACCTTTGGGGGCCCTGTATCCAATTTGTTTTTGGCCCCATCACCTCTTATCAAAACTGGACCATAACCTTCTAACCTTTTTTTAAATTAAAACACTAACGTCAATAAATAAGTTAAATTTAATTCAATGTATAACGACATAGGAACTTTAACATAAATACATTCTACATAATATATAGATACATTTTTTATAAAGCTCAAAAAAAAAATTAAATAATATTTGCACTTCTTCTCAAAGTACTACTTTCCTTGCCTTTTTTTTTTTTCTGCAAATTTATTTATTAAATCTTCTTCTGAAGAAGATTTCAGTTTTTCAAGATTATCTGCTTCTATTCTATAAAAGTGATAAATCTGACAACCTCTTCTGTCCCATTGTAGTTCTGAGATAATTTTTATTATTTTCAGCTTGGAAAAAGATCTTTCAGCTGTTGCTGTGTTGACCGGAAGAGTCAAAAAGAGAAAGCATGCTGTTATTACTTCAGAAAAACTAGAAGCAAGACTATTAAATTCGCTGACTATTAAAATTAAGCAAGTTCTTTTATGGAATGAATTTTGAGGATTTCGGATTTAAGGCATGTTTTTAGAGCAATTAGTTGATTGCAGAAATCACCAGATATATCTGTATTGTACTTTTCCACTAGCTTTTTTGAACCTTGATTTATCTCATCATTTGATAACGATAAAAGCTTATCCGGTTCCATCACTTCAAACATACTACTAAGACTATGAAGGCTTTGAAATCTTTGCTGAGTTTGTCCAATCATAATGTACAAGCAGGAATAGTAAATATTGACTTTGAAGTACATTTCCGGATCAAAAATTCTATGATCTTCTGCCAACTCACCAAAAAACCGCTTCGTTATTTTTCTCCTCTTATTTTTAAGGACAGGCATCACTCCCCAATCGTTGGCTAAATCCTTGGACTTTTTAAGTAGATCACTGAATTTCTTTTGATTTCTTTCTTTTTCTAGGCCGTCTAAAAGATTTTGAAGCAAAATACTTGTCAATTTTTAAAATGTATATCCACGCACAGACAGATTAAATATTTCAGTTGTGTTGAATTGAAATTCGTTTTGCCTAGTTCACTCAGACAATTAACGGGACTTTTTTTGATTGCAGATACATACAAGGTTCGGAATGAAGTATTTGAATTTTTCAGCTGTTAGTTCATGCAAGTACCTTAGTATTTTTTAATATACCGCTGGTCCTTGGTTTGTATTTCTGTGTGATGTTGGAGTTGGTGGCTGTGTCAGGCAGGACGATATATTTTAAAAGCTCGAATAAAAAAGTGTTTGTAGGTTGAAGTTGTAGTATTGTTGGTTGGTAGGACATGAAAAAAAATATTTGACGCATGTAAAAAATGATCATCGGAACATTTTTTGTAATAAAACTTTATTAAATACTAGCTGACCCGACGAACTTTTTTCCGCCTTAGTGGCAATAAATAAGCAGATTGTGTTTTTTTATTGGAAAAAATACAAAAAAAAAATAAATAACTACATTAATCATTCATTATTATTTCTGTATTTTAATACATAGGTTGCTCTTCACTTAAGTACCTTGTGATACACGACATTTTTTGTTTTATTATCAGGCGCAAAAACAAACAACGCAGATGGTCTTCCGACCCGTGAACATGCCACGTATAATTGACCATGGGAAAACATGAATGTTCTAGATTTAAACCACAAACTTTTAAGGATTGGCCTTGTGATTTGTTGATCGTCATGGCAAATGCAAGACGTATCGGAAATTGAAGTCTTTTAAATTCAAACGGCATAAAGGTTGGGATCATCGGGATCCTCGGAATGAGAACTTCCTCACCTTTGAATTTTCTTATCATTATCGTAGCGTAAATTACATTGTTCATCAATTTACTAACCACCAAACCCGTACCGTTGCACAGTTTTGGTTGGTTTATGTTTCGAAGCATGATTACTACGGAGCCAACCTTTATGCGTAAATTTTTCGGTGGTAATCCAGGCACGTCCAAAGAGTTTAAAAATTCAATTGGATAGTTGGTGGCTTCATCTTCATTTGTGACGCAGTCAATAGATTTGAATGAATGCATTGTTCCAATGATCTTATTTTGAATTATGTAGTTCAGGTCATCTACATCTTTATTCTTAGCCGCTAAAATTGCTCGCTCACTCAACCATTCACTATTTTTGTAGTTAGAAATAATATTTGGAAATACATTGTTGATAAGTTCGTCTTTTCGAAACGCTGCTGGATTCAAATCACCTAAATATCTTGTTCTGCGTCGCAAATTATCTATTTGTTGCCTTCTGTTGTTCGCTCGACGATTCTGCATTGTCAACCACTTTGCTCTCGTGATTGAGAAGCACGAAGTCGAGTCATACTATCGCGGCGCTGTTCACGTGCAATTTCTTGTTCTTCTTCAGTCCTTTCATTTGCAGTATTTTGTATTCTTCTTGCATTACGGCTTTGTCGGGAAAGATTCGATCGTCTTGGTCGCGGCATTATTTATTAAACTTCACTTCACTTCAATCCACTTCTTAATTATTTATTTAATAGAAATAGTTTTTATATTGATTTCTTACAAATATCAAATTGTCATCCATACGTCATTACATAGCTGTCATTTTACGTCAATTACATAGCTGTCATTTGCGTTTTGTTATTCCAAGTCTGATTCTTTTTTGTTATACCACGTTTTATAGTGACTGACGTTTCATGTCAAGTCACACGGGAACGCTGTCGAACGGGATAAAAAGTATCCTATGTCCGTCTCCTGACTCTAAGCTACCTCCCTACCAATTTTCAGCCAAATCTGTTCTGCCGTTCTTGAGTTATAAGTGGTGTAACTAACACGACTTTCTTTTATATATATAGATTTAAGTGAATTTTTTTACACACGTCTTGTGCTCTATATCTTTGGGGGCCCCTATATCTCGGGGGCCCTGTTACATGGATACAGCTGATACAGCGGTAGCTACGCCACTGGGCCACCCTTAACATTTTTTTAAATAAAACCCTACGTTTAAGTCTAATTCATTTATTTATTTTTTAACAGTCTAACAAACAATTTTTAATTCAGATTTTAAAAAACTTAAACTAAAAAAGAAACATAACACAAAATTGAAAACAAAAATTTAAAGGAACTTCATTAATCATATAAAAACATATTTTTAAAAATGGCCCAGCTTAGGCCAAATTTAAAGCAATATTTTATGAGTCACTTTAACAGCAAAATTCGCAGATAAATTTCTTTTTTCCCTTTCCTGAACAATCGTCATGTGCCTACATTTTACACACACATTGGGTACACATTGTACCCAAGTTTCGCCTCCCTTGTCTTCCGAGAATGAGCTCAAAAAATAGATGCATTTAGCATCTTCCTGATTACTTCTATCGGTACTTGGATCGAAACCATCGTCTGAAAAAAATTACTTTCATTGCTTTCTGATGAAGAAGACTTTTTTCGAACTCGTTTCGTTTTGATCTGTATGATTTCTTCGCCTCTCCAATTCAAATTCTTAAGAACTTTCTGAAATTAAAGTTCAAGATCCATTAAAATTATAACATTAAGGTCCTTCTTCTTTAGTTTCTTCCTAGTTTGGCACTTACCACTTCTTCTAACGGTACTTCTTTTTTTTGTGTTTCTCGAACCATTATAAGTTTTGGACGCCTTTAAAGAACACTTTTTTTTTATTGCAGATATGGCTTCCATCATGTCATTCTTCCGCCAAGTCTTCCGTGGTTTTGGACTTTTTTAAGACATTTTAAACTTCAAATAAAAAAAAGCAATCGAGAAAACGTGTCAATTACGTTCTACTGGCCATATTACCACCACATGGGGTAGGCCATATTAATCACACAGTGATTTTTTAATTCAATTTAATTTTCAACAAACCTTATAACCTTTTTTTAAACCATGATATCGCACATGTTAAGAAAATAGTAAACACAATTTAATTTAAAAAAGAAGTTACCAGTTTAATACAAAATTTAATTTTAAAACAATTAAAAAACTTACCAACAAATCACTACCAAAGTAAAAAAAAATAAGTACTAAGTAATCACGAAAGACTGAGGCTAAACCCGTTAGAACGTGTTAGTAATGCAACATTTTATTTTCGTTTGGGTTTGGAAAACCCCGTTATAGACCCTTTTACCCACATAGGTACCATTTGCCACACTAACTCTACGTTGGTTCAAACTTTTGGCACTAAGCGTTGTGTTCAAACTGAGGACTGGGATCCGAAGATTTTCTGAGCTAGAACGTCTTTGTCCATTTGCTCTACTTAGATGGCTGGGTCATGAATGGACATCAACGCTCCAGCCCAAAAGGTCTTTGAATCCAGACTCCCGAGGAGAGGACCACAGCTAACTTGGCGTGTGAAAATGGAGACCCCTAGCTAGGGACCGAGCTGTCTGGAGACGTATGTTGGTTGATACCCAGAAGCGTCCTGGGCTGAAGTGCAAACTTAAGTAAGTAAGTAAGAATAATGAACGTTTGAGAATTTGTTTGTAATTGTGACTGCGTATGAACACTATTTTTCTTCTTTGTGGGAACCGTCTGTGTAAAAAGTACTATCAGCGTTAGAGGCAGAAATCATTTCTTCTTGAAGCAATCTAAATATTTCGAAATTGTTTTAATAGTTTTTCTAGTATACATTTCTTCTTTAGTAGCCTTGAAGAAAGGATTACCTGGATCAGTTAGCGTTTTGCTGATAAGATTAATTGCCTCTTTTCCCCCAAGTTTTCGAAAGCAATCGTGTATAACTGAGTTAATGTTGCTAATATTTTTTTTTTTATTAAAGTCCACATAAAGGTAATTACACGGTGTTGGAGGGTACCGGCGAATTGAATTTTTACAGTTTGTAAGATAGATAAATTCTTTATTTTTTCTTATTAAAGTTAAACAACAATTCTTACTTAAGAATAAGGACTTGGCAATTCGACCGTCTGCCTGATTTGACATTTCATAATAAAAGAATAATATTATAAGTAAAATAATTGAACTGAATAATTAAATTATAGTTTAAAAAATGTTAAAAATTTGAAGAAAAAAACAACAATAATAATACAACAATTTGGTTGGTTTCGTATATTAAAATAAATTAACTTAGCAATATAAAAAACTTGAAGAGCAATCATTAACAATTTGATATGATTTGAAACATAAAGAAGATCAAATTTAAAGTGATTTGGAACACAATTTAAAAGTTTTAAATAATGTTAACTGGCCGAATGATTAGACTTTACGCTGAGAAACTATTTCGGAAATTTAGTTCGTGCTTACAGAAATTATATAGGGTAGACCACCCTAGCGAACAATTTAATATCTCATGAAGTCTATTTAGTGTGAGATGGCTTTAAATGTAATCGACTAATTTCCTGTAATATCGGGCATACCGCAATTAAATGATGTATATCTTCTATTTATCTCCTGTTGCATAAATTAAAAAATTTGTGGAAGATCAGCTCGATGAGGCACATAGTTAAGATTTAAAATTTCAACTCGTGCTCTAAAGATATAACTTATAGCTTCGGTCGATAATTCATAATTGAAATAGTTAGCTTCTGATGGTAATTGGTGATTGAGGTTCCTATCGATGTTCCTGGTCGATGTTGACAATGCTTTAGAGAGATGCTGATTGTAATTTCTTTCATCAATTGCATAGTTTTAGCAGAAGTTCATTTTCACGTAAATAGCATAATATGGTGTTGAATTTTGTAATCTAAACAAGCGTTTGAAAAAATGTCTTTGAATTGCTTCAAACTTTTCGAGAGCCAAGTATCCAAACAATTGAGCACCGTAGCACATACAAGTGTTGACAGTTGTTTGAAAGACCCGATATTTTGACACAAGATCAATTTATGGATTGGCAAAACACTTTGGCCATAATAAACTCAACGCAATTTTAGCCTCTTTGCTTTTTTGTTTGACATGCTTAGACAAATTTAAATTATGCATAAGCAACACTCTGAGATATTGAAACTCTTGTACTACTTCAATACGTTTATTAATGAGTGACCAATTCTCTTCCGGCAGCCTTCTTTTTTGACACGCTTCAAAAATCATTTATTTTCGTTTTGTTTGTGTTAACATACAAGCCCCACCTCTCGCAGAAGTAGTTCAATCTGTTTATTTATAACTGCTTTATTAAAGTTTTTTTGTCACATAAGCATCATTATATAACCTGTTAAAGTAATCCACAAGATAGTTTTTAAATTGATCAGTGCTGTTTTTGTAAAACTCGATAGAAATCCCGTCTATGCTTGGAGCTTTGTTATTCTTTGACTTACTCAAACTTGTTTCCAGATCACTCCAAGATTTTGGACTATCTAATTCACTGACTGTGAAGTTGGAAAGTGCGTAGGAGAAATAATGTTGATTCTCATCGACCCACAAAAGTGCTTTTAAATGAGCAGCAAGTGTCTCAGCTCCGAGAGTATTCACCAAATTTCTATCACGTTCACCCAATTCTAAAACATTACTCCAAAATTCCTTCGAGTTCTTGCAGTAAGCAATTTTTTTGCTAGGTTGTTAGGGTATGTAGTACCCGCGTCATGTAGGTTAGAGCGTTGGACTGTCATGCGAGAGGTCTTCGATCCCTGCCTATGCCACCTAAAGTTTTTTTTTTTTACGGGTACTGCCTCTTGCGAGGAATTGACAAATTTTCCAAGAGTAATTCTGGTCATGAAAAGTGCTTTCTCAAATTTGCCATTCGAATTCAGCTTTAAACTGTAGGTCCCTCCCATCCCTGACAAATATATTCGCACACAGGAATGGTTGTGAGTTGTCAGTCACTAGGCCCTAGATCTCAAACAGAATGTTGCGCCACCTAATTTATTTATTTTTTTATGTTAAGGTAATCCGTTTTTTTCGTGGTACATAGTTGTTTGTATTCCTTGTTGACATGAAGGTAAATATTTTTGAAAATTAAAGCATTTGTGTATCTAAACAATTTTAGATACACAAAATATAATTTACGTAATCTTTTGTAATCGCTTTCTAACCATAAGTTTGTAAGATTAAACCGTCAGTTAGGGTTGTTGCTATAGATGAAGGAGCTGACGCTTTAATAATACGTATTAAATGCTTACCATACTGATCTAATCTGCTTAAAGTATGAAGGATAACTCGCTTATCAGTTTCGACTAAGTAAGACTTACTTATGTTGTACTTTTTTAATAATTTTTCCATGTCTCCTAAGATCAGTTACCCACACAAACTCTCCTGCTTTTAGTTCTACCACTTCTTTTGCTCTGTGTCGTTTCTCGTAATTTGTTTCTGTAAATTTCTTCCTTTCTATCAAGTTTCGGAAATCTGGTTTTTCCGTTAAATTTATATCCGGAAAGTTGTCACGTAGTCACCGTCCAAAAAGTAATTCTGCTGGGCTAAGTCCATTAGAAAGTGATTTGTTTCGCTAGTAACGCCAGATCGACGTTTACTGGTTTTTTTTTTCGTTTATTCCTGGCTACCTTCACAGCCGCTTCTGCTGCTCCATTCTCCTGATGAAATTAAGGGCTGCTCGTGAAAATAGTAAAAGACAATTCCTTCATAAAACGTCGAAACTAGAATGAGTCAAGGTTTTGAAATTGCGTTCCACTATCAGTGAAAATACTTTGAGGTACTCCGTGTCGGCTGAACGTTGCTTTGCATACTTTAATCACATCTCTCATTCGCATGCGGACCAATTCTTCAATAATAATATACCATTTATTTTCTAACTTAAATAAATCCATGGCAACTTTTTGCCAAGGGTAATCGGGCAAGCTTAATGGAACTAACTGCTCCTGTTTATTTCTTGAGTTCTGGACACATGCTAGGCAGCTGTTAACTTTAAGTTCAATGTCTTTCGAAATTCCTGGCCACCACATGGTTCTTTTAGCTCTTATTCTTTCCTTAGTTGTACCTTAATGTCCTGCATGTAATTTATGTAACATTATAGGCCTCAAAATCTTTGGAATAACCATCCTATTGCTTCTTAACAGCAAATCATCAACTACACTAATTTCGTTTCGAATAGAATAGTAGTTTTTGATATCGGAAGTCAGTTTAATCTTTGGCTATTTAGTTTTCACAAATTGTTTTACTTCTTGACATTCCTTATCCAATACTTGTGATTGGATAATTTGAACGATATTTTCGTCTTACGTATAAATATTCTGTAAGGATATCTGTTGTATATTAGCCTCTATTTCCTCCTCTAATTCTTCTGAACAAGAACTATTATCAATGGGCATTCTCGAAAGGCTATGCTATTAGATTTTTACCAGGAATATAGTTTATGGTGTAGTCATACCTCATCATTCGTATGCGAATGCATTCCAACCTTGAGTTAGGTCGTCCAAAATTTTTGTTTTTAAAATTTGTAAAAGGGGTTTGTGATCCGTTTGTACAGTAAAATTTCTGACGATCAAATAGGTTTTTATAGTTTTTCTGCTCCAGTTACGGTCCTTGATATATAAGCGAAAGGAAATCGATCTTTTCCATGTGTTTGCAAAAGAACAGCGCCTAAACCTCGCGAAGAAGCATCGCATGACAAAGTTGTCCATTTTTAATCTCAATTTTTCTTTAATTTCCCCAAGAGCTTTTTCCTGGGTAATTCCCCAAATGAAAGCATTTTTCTTACAGAGTAAGCTTAAAATTGGTTCTTTGATTGATGATTTATTAGGGAAGTATTTTGCAATAAAGTAAACCATTCCATTTGTACTTCCTTAACATTGGTTGGCGCTGCCATTTCTTGAATAGTTTTTTGTTTTTTCACCATCAACTTTCATAGACCATTCCGAAATAATGTGCCCTAAAAATGTATTTTTGGTTTTACTAAACTCCGATTTTCGTTTGCTTCGTGTAACACTTCCTTTCCTTAATTTGTCAGCACCACCTCTACTAACTCCTCATGCTCTTGCAAATATTCCGACCAAATAAGGACCTTTGACATTCGTTTTAAGAAATACTCAGAGAGAGAAAGGAGCAGAAGTAATTCCGAAAGGCAACCTCGAGAACTTAAATGTTCTAAAAGGAGTAATAAATGTCTTCAACTCTTGGGATTTTCTCGATAACGGTACCTGCCAAATTTACTATTTACATCGAGTTTTGCAAAAACCTTGCCTCCAGCTAACTGTGACAACCAATAATCAATTCCATGTTAGGATGCACCTGTCTTTTAACGCATTTATTTAGCTCTATTAAAACAACGCAAATTCGAATCCCTTCCTTTTTAGGAACCACAACCATTTTCCTAAGTTCTTGTCCTTGACCACTGATAAAGGTGAATTCGCTTGACGTATCTCTAGATATTCCATTCAACACAGAAAACCCCAAGTTTTCAAAAAAAAGCTGTTAGAAGTTTACCATTGCGATCAAATATATGATCTTTGGAGATTCTTATTTCATTAAATAAAATCGCTGTCTCACGCAAATGCCTGTTATTTACAGAAGAATTTTGATAACAATAATTCAGGGATTTAAACCGCCACTAATCATTTAATTTTCCAGGTCACCATTATTAACAAAATCGGTTGCAATTTAAAGAGCAGTTTAATGATGTGGACTTTTTCGCATTTAGAGAAATAATTTTACAGCTTCGTCCCATTTTAGATTTCGATACAAAGTACAAATACAATCGTTGTATGTTTGTTTATTTTGTAAGAGGAATTATTTCACCTCTAAAGACGATTGGGATAGCGAAGAATTTTCTTTTTCTGCAGAGATACAATGCTTCTATTTTTGATGGATTGACTTGTTTCCAAAGTCTCTTTTATATGGACAGGGTCCCCAGAGGCGTTAAAATTTCATATCTGTAATCCAAATCGATTCTAGGATTCATCCTAAAAGTTATAGGTATGTAACGAATCCCACTTACTTTGATTTTATTTGCAACCCAAATATATGGCCCGCAGAGACTTTAGTCAAAGAATTTACTCAAAGTCAAAAACGAGTGTTTCTTTAAAAAACAAATAAAAAAACCTAACAGGCCTGCGCTCTTCTACCAAAACGTAAGGGGACTTCGTAGCAAGACTACTTACATTTTTCTTAACTCCCAATCATTTCCACACGACGTATTCGTTTTGACAGAAACGTGGCTTAATTCAAGCTTTTCCAACACAGAACTTTTTAGTCAAGAGTTCGAAGTTTACAGAAACGATCGTCATGTTGGTAATGCAAAGGATTTAGGTGGAGGTGTTCTCATAGCGGTAAAAAATACATATTTCTCTTCTTCTGTATCTTTTCCATTTGTATTATCAATTGAACGGGTATGTGTAAAGATAATGGTACAGACTAAGAATTTTTTTTTTATTTTAAACGTTTACATTCCTCCAAAAAGTTTGGAGTCTGTTTATAACGATCTCTCCTTTGCATTAGACTATCTTATAAATTTGTCCAGCTCTGACACCAATATCTTACTTTAAGGTGATTTTAATTTACCACACATTGACTTGTTTCCATCCGAAGACGAATCCTGCCTTGAAGCCTCTCCTTCTGCTTCACAAATATAACTATCTCTTCTCGATAGAGTCCTTCCTACTGGCTTACAGCAAAACAAGTTGTATTAAAAACTCAAAAAAATCGAATTCTAGATTTATTCTTTTCTTCTGACGCTATTAGTATTCTTGTTCTAGAATCTAGATCAGGGATTACTAATATTGATAAATATCACCCCCCTTATTGTTTTGAAAAAAATGTACAGATAAAGAAATCAAGAAATACAAACTTTAGCCATCCTTGGTACACGAAAGAATTGCGTTTACTGCGTAACAAAAGAAATAAGGCATGGAAAACGTATCTCAAAACTCTGTCTCCAGTCAACTTCTCTCTTTATGTTGAACTCTTTAACCAATTTAAATCTTTTTCTAATTTTTTATATGCTTGTTATGTTACTTCACCTCTGCACCTCTTTGAAAGAGAATCCTACAAAATTTTGGAATTTTGTAAACTCAAAGAAAAAATCAGATGGCTTTCCAGTTAACTTCACTTACAAGAACCTTTCGTTAGATAAAACTTTTGATATCTGTAACGCTTTCGCAAGGAATTTCCGTGAGTCATTTGTTAATAGCCCTCAAGAAGATGTCGAAGTATATTTTCATAATCTCCACACCTTTTTGCAAACTAGCTGTAGTCACATACCTGTGCTACAGAGTACGGTCCTTGATATTTTATCTGCGTTGAATGATGACTGCTCAGCCGGTCCTGATGGTATTCCCCCGATAGTACTAAAAAAGTGTAGTAATGCTTTAGTTGAACCCCTTACGTTTTTATTCAAACATTCTCTAAAAACAGGCAAATTTCCCAGTATATGGAAGAAGTCATTTCAACACCAATTTTCAAGAAAGGTAACAAGTCGGATATAAGCAACTACAGGCCCATTGCAAAGCTTTCTTGCATTCCTAAAGTATTTGAAGAAGTTGTTTGTGAAAGCGTAGCATATTTTAGTAAGAATATCATTTGCGAACAGCAACATGGTTTTGTGAAAAAAAGATCAACCGTTACTAATCTCCTCACATTCTCAAACATATGTTTAAACGCTTTAGAACAAGGTTATGAAGTTGACTGTGTATACACAGACTTCTCTTAAGCTTTTGACCAACTTAGCCACGGAATTATTTTAATTCAACTCAAAGCACTTGGTTTTCGACCATTTTTCTTAGATTGGATCAAATCATACCTTGAAAACAGGTCCTATGAGGTAAAATTTAGAAATTGTCTTTCAGAACCTTTTGTTGCTCAATCTGGTGTTCCCCAGGGAAGCCATCTTGGGTCTTTTCTGTTCATCCTGTCTATTAACGATGTATCGTCATGTCTACGCTCAAGTGAACTTCTCATATTTGCGGACTATATGAAGATTTTCAAAATAATAAAGTCCAACCATGATCGTATTCTTTTACAATCCGACATTGATAGTTTCAAATTTTGGTGTGGGAAAAATAGCCTTTCACTCAACCCTTTAAAATGCCAGTCGATAACTTTTAATAAAAAACTAATCAGTTACGTATTTGCTTACTGTATATCACAGCAAACACTCTGTCGTGTCTCCACATTTAAAGATTTAGGTGTACATTTCTGTTCCAACTTAGAGTTTACACATCACATTAATTTTATTGTTAATAAGGCAAGTTCTATGCTTGGTTTTATAAGACGCTGGGCAAAGGAGTTCAATGATCCCGATTTTACTCTTTCTTTGTATAATTTCCATGTTCGTCCTCATCTTGAATATGCTTCGCAGGTATGGACTCACTATAACGAAATTAATAGATAACGTATTGAATCAATTCAACATAATTTCATTCGCTTTGCCCTAAAAGGTCTTCCTTGGGAAGATCCCTATGATCTGCCTCCCTATGAACATCGTATTCTACTTTTTTAAATGCAATCTCTACATCAAAGGCGTGTTAATAATGACTTAGTATTTTTTCATCAACTCATTAATGGTGAAATTGATGCACCTTATTTGCTTTCTTCTGTACATTTGAATTACCGAGGCGGAACTCATCACCTGCGCACATTTGATTTTATACATATTGACTTTCATAGAACTAACTATGAGAAGAATGAAGCTTTAAGTCGAATGAGCATTTTATATAACTTAAACTGTTCATCGATAGATTTAAATTTAAATAAGATGGGATTAAAATCATTGTTTAGAACCAAGATTCCACTATCGTAAACGGTCTCATTTTAGTTTTTGTTCTGTAATAGTTAAATGCTAATTTTGTTTTGTATTTTGTGCGTGTGTAAGGCTATATTTGTATTATTTTTTACTAACAACTAACACATGCACTTATGATGAGCCTCTGATCGTATCAATACCGTGTTCCTTAAAGTACAGTAGTATATCACTGAGTTGATTATTAATTGAATATAAAGTCACTTCATTAAAAAAAAACCTTACATCTTTATGCATACCTTACCTACAAACGTCAGGAAGGATTTCTTGCATTTTTATATTACATAAATCTTTGAAGCTTACAGAAAAGGTAAATTCTTACAATTTTATGTTTCATAAAATGCACAACTTCCCCTTATTAAAAAACATTGCGTGCTTTAAATGCATTAAGTGCACACGCTTAAGTTAACTTAACAGGTAGGTGCGATAGTTTAATCACCTTCATAAACTAATTGCTTAAGCACACAGTTTAAACTAGAGAAATAACAGCATACGACTACCTAGTTATTAATTAAAGTCCAACATAAAATCAATTGAACTGCCTTCCGCTTAGCCGCGCGCTGCCGCCGCTGCCGGTCGCGACGATGACAGTTACTATAAAACTTAACAATTATATTTTATTTTAAATTAAATCACAGTTCGTTGGGATTTCAATTCATTGGGGTATCATTATTTCCGGTGTTCATTCGCTACTTCCGGTCAACTTTTCAATCCACTGCCATATCATGCTTATACCTTCTACATAGGTATCTACCTTTAGCAACACAAAATAAACAAACAGACGATTCGCCACAAAATTTACGACACATGATAGTCAAATGGAACAATTCAAATTGAAATAAACACGTAAGGACTAAGGATGCCTAGGATGGGTATAAGGTATGGTATGTAGAACTTACATAGATATACCAACTTTTATAGCAACGTCAAAGGAATGCATGCAAAGTTCTTGAGTTTTGTGTTCCTTGAAACTCCTTGCCGCATCCCATCGACATTCACCCTATTTCCCAAAAGTGAAATGTATAAGTGCCATAACGGCCTCTTATGGTTAATTATGCAAGCTTTTTGGCATTTTGCCTTTCTGTTGTAGGTATCCTAGAAAAGAGCAAAGGCAGATATTTGTAGTTGGTATTGTCTCCTTTCCAGAAGGTGCAGGTGCACTTGCAAGTTGGAAAATAAAGAACTTTTCACAGCTACAATAATCCAATTCAAGGTGGTGGGGCCGATTCGACTAGCACTGGGATGAGCACCATGTTTTTTGCACCTTACCTCACTGAACTACACACGTGAAGATAGGTATAGGTTCTTGTAGATACTTTCTTCAAATTTGGATGTTTTTTGTTTATTTATTTTTGTCCCCTTATCTGCATCAAGATTGCAGGATTGTAATGAAAGGTTGTTTCCTTAGTTATACAAAATAAAAGGCAGGCTTCTTAAGACCTAAGAAAGAAAAGAAAAATCGGATTTCCACAAACCCCATAAGTAGACATAACATTAAATTTCAATGACAACATACCTATGCAAATGAGAGGAATTAGAGAAGACACAATGCATGTTAAAAATAGGGACATTTCTTTCACCTGGTTTTTCGCTTTGTTGTTGAGAAAATTATGGCAGTTTTGAGACTTTTCAACTGATAACTTTTGTAATGTCGTCGTCGCTCGTTGAGAGTGGAAAAGATCTTTTCTTATAAGGATTGGAAAAACTTAAGTCCTATGACTTTACTGTATGTATACATGCATATGCACGTAAAAGGGATTAATAAGTAGAGGCATTTGTGAAGTTTGAATGGCCTTATTTAGAAAACTCTTTTAAAAACTTACATGAAAAGTTCTTAGCCAAATATCTAACCCAAGGTGAAAAATAGAATTTGGTTTGGCAATGGAAAATTCTATTTGTGAAGTCTTATGTACAAATTTTATGGGTAGGTACGTATCTTCTAGTTTTGTGGGAAATTTGAATCATAAAATATAATTGAATACATAATACATTTAAAATAATAGTATTCAATTTCAAACAACTATAGTAACACTTAAAACAAATTGTGTTATTTATTCAGTTAGATTTTATGCAAATATTTTTAAGTTAAACTGAATTTTCGAAATGTTCAAATGGTAGACAATACCAAAGACATGTGCATTCAAGAGGATACAAGCGTCCACAGGTTTTTCTCAAAACCCACCTTTGTCTATCAACTCCTAATCTCAACTCTCCGTGGTAAACATCGAGTGCTTAGAACCACGACTGGAGATTGGGTTCCAACCCCAGTGGAAAGTTGGGTGCAGGAAACGAGAGAGGGGGGGGGTGGTTCCACTAAGACACATCTCCTTATCCAGATGGCAGCGGAGGAATTCCCGAGATGGAATCAACGGTGGAGTCTACAGTTCCAGTAAGGTTGAACTACTTAGTGAACACCTTATAGGCCTTCTTCGACTTATTCGGAGCCCAGGCCTATAAGGAGCGGTTTTATCCGGCTCCAAAACCTTGGAGTTATACTAAGGATCTGGCTCTCCAGGTCAAGGGTTGTGCGGTCGGGGTGACTTCCTGGCCACGTAAAATCATCGTAGTTGCGAAGCACCAACAAGCCTCGGATAAGGACGGATTTACTGTTGACCACCTACGCAGACGAATTAAGGACAACGATCTTCGGATATGCACGTGGAATGTTGAGTCCTTTAACCGACCACGTGCGGCCGAAGAATTAGCAGCAGACATCACCGACATCCAGGAAATACGATGGGATTGGCCGCGCAGAAAGAGATTGAAAATCAGCGATATTTACTATGGTGAATGCTACCGAGAAAACCAACAGAGATTATTTGGATGCGGCTTTGTAATTGGAGCTAAATTTAGGCAAGAAGTTTTGAGCTATAAGTGCATGAACGAGCCCCTCATATTATACGTATTCAGGCTCATAGATTTTTGCGGCGGGGCGAAACGTCATGGTAGCCAATACGCGTTTTCCACACGTCAACATCAACAGATCAATCTACGGTCAACCAGATTGACCATATTCCGATCGACGCCAGACACGCTTCCAGCATCATGGATGTCCGAACTTTCCGAGGAGCTGACATCGACTCGGACCACTACCTCGTTGTAGCCAAGGTAGCACTTCGGGTTTCCATACCCAAGGCAAAACAGGGTTAGGCTGGGAGAAGATAAAATGTCGAATGGCAGTGGCAACATTGCCAAGATGCAATCAGAAGCCGCCTCTGTTGTGCTGTGTTTTAAGAAAAAACTAACAAGGAACCCCTGGTTTGATGAGGAATGTCGGTGGTCAAATGCAGCCAAACAACAGGCACGCAAAGCTGCGCTGCATAAAAGGACGCGAGTTACTCATGAGCAGAAGAGGCGAGAACAACCGACTTCTCACAAGGAAAAAGAGAGGGCATGAGAAGCGTGGTGTCGAAGATGTTGAGAGGTTTAAAAGCAGGAATGAAGTTCGAAAGTCTTATGAACAGGCGAAACGAAATTCACAGTTACATAAACCTAGAACCGAAGGCTGCAAAGACGAAAGTGGAAACATCATAGTGAAACCGCAGTCAATTCTAAGGATATGGAAGGACCACTTCTGAAGATTGTAAGACGGTGACGGCGACTTGGACGAAGTGAAGATTGATATATCTAAGCTGAAGTCTACCAAAGTCGCTGGAGCAGATAGCTTGAATGCCGAGCTCTTTAAGATATGGAGATAAGTTGGTTAGGAGCATGCACCAACTTATCTGTAAGATATTGTCGGAAGAAAGCATGTCCGATGAATGGAACCTCAGTATTGTTTGCCCGATTCTGAACAAACTAGACCCTCTAAATTGCACCAACTATAGAGGAATCAGTCTACTTAACATCGCCAGTAAAATCTTCTCTGCCGTAATGTGTGAACTTCTAAAGCCCATCGTCAACAACCTGATAGGTACGTATAGAGCCATGTCTAGTTTTGGCATACCTGCGAAACTCGTCCATTTGTGCAGGATGACCATGGAGAATTCACGCTGCTCCATAAAGGTTGGAAAAAACTTAACAGATCCTTTCGGTGTCGAAAAAGGTTTAAGACAAGGTGATGCACTGTCATGAGATTTATTTAACATCGTACTTGAAAGAATAGTTCAGAGCTCACACGTCAACTCTAGAGGCACTATCTTTCAAAAGTCTATCCAATTACTAGTATATGCTGATGCCATTGACATAATCGAAAGAACTCAGCGTGATGTCAATGTTGCTTTAGCGAGTATTGAAGCAGAGGTTTCAAAACCGGTTTATGAGGGCAAAACAAAGTATATGCTGTCGTCAAGAAAGGACATACAACACCGATGTCTTGGTCAAAACGTTACTATCGACAGACGTCACTTTGAGGTAGTCAGGGACTTCGTCTACCTAGGCTCTTTTATAAACGCAGAAAATAACACCATTGCTGAGATCAAATGAAGAGTAACTCTTGCTAACCGCTGTTTCCTTGGGCTAAGAAAGCAATTGAGTGTCACAGCCCTCTCTCAAAAGACCAAAGTGCCGCTGGATAAGACCCTTATCATACCCGTCCTGCTATACGGTGCAGAAGCATGGACTATGACAAAAGCGAATGAAAGCATCTTGGGTATGCATCGAAGGGGAGTGGAGAAGAAAATGGAACGACAAGCTGTACGGGCTGTAGAGCGACGTAGTCTTAGCCAGAAGGGTAAAAGACCAACGACTAAGATTTCTGGGTCATGTACAGCGCATGGAAACCAATGGTCCGGCCCGGAAAGTCTTCGAACCCACACCTACAGGACAGCGCAGTAGAGGAAGACTACAAATCAGGTGGAGCACACAAGTGGAAAGTGACCTCACCCAACTTGGAGCACAAAACTGAAAACATCCAGCTAGGGACCAAGCTAGTTCACCAGTAAGTGCTTGATTCGATTCAGTATGATGAAGCACAATCCATCCCAAGTCACAGATCCAGAGAACGTACTTCTCGATTCTAACTCACCCTCCAAAAACTATGTGAGCGTTTAATCGAAAATAAATAAGACAAAGTTTTCAAAAATTTTCATTTTCATAAAACGTTTATTTATCAGTTTTTTTTGTTGGTTTGTTTTCTTTTCAATTTTCAATTTTCACTTTTATTTTATTATTATTTGTTCGATAAATAATAATAATCTCAATAAATTTACAAAGTATTATTTATTATTAACTTGGTTTTTGTATTGATTTTTGTTTTATTTCTTAAATTCTAAAGTATTATGATTTTGTTCTTTTACTTTTGTTTGAATCTCGTAAAGTGTGTAGTCATTAATTTCATTTTACATTCATTTACATTAGAATTTTAGTATAATTTTGTTTCTTTTTAATTTCTGTTTATATAAATCTCGTTACACTAGTTAATTCGTTTATATATATATAATAACTATAATTAATTAACCAACACCATCGCTGTGTTTAATAATACATTTTTAAATGTATTTTCTATTGTTCTTTTTTTGTTATAATTATTTATTATTTTCTTAGTTATGATATAAGTTTTTTTTTGTTTAATATATTTTATACAAAAATGTAAATTTATGGTTTTTGGGATTTTAATTAATTTTTGTTTTTATTTTATTTTAAAATCAAATAAACAAAAAATGTATATACGACGTTTTATCTAACCTTAACATTAAATGTTCTCATATTTAATTCAATGTGTAGGTATGTTGTAAATATATTTATTTTTTTTATTCAAACTTTAACATTTTTTAAATTAATTTTTCAATTAATATTAACAATTAATTTATAGCTGACATACTTATACATATCAAAATGTGTGTTGTATTTGTTAAATTTATTTTTCAGCTTCTTATAGTTTAACATCTTATTTATTATAACAACTATTTATCTATCCCATTTTTCTGCTAAGCTTTTATCACTACATTTTATTTTAATGATGCGGCATTTTTCTCTGTTTTCAATTTAAATATATATTTTTTCTATAAATGTTTAGTGTTTTTTTTTTTTGGTACACCTTGTGAGTATATTTTTTTTATTTGTTTAAGCATTTGATATTCAATGGACGAAGTGGATGGATTGAAATAAAAAAAAAAAACTTAAATAATCAAAGCATTGTTTTTTGATGGTTGGCTTTGTGTTTTATTTAAATAATAAAAACAAAATGATTTTTCTATGTTATGTAATTTTATTCAAAAACTACAAAATCTACGCTCT
This sequence comes from Eupeodes corollae, assembly GCF_945859685.1. Lineage (NCBI taxonomy): Eukaryota > Metazoa > Arthropoda > Insecta > Diptera > Syrphidae > Eupeodes > Eupeodes corollae. The sequence continues at coordinate 161,494,894 of NC_079147.1, forward strand.
CTACAAAATCTACAGAAGGATTTTTATGTACAGAAATGTCTGCATTTTATACTTTTTTTTGTTTTTATTTTTAAACTAAGGCAATTTGAATTATTTTATTTTCCGGTTGATTTTTTGCAACCAGTTTTAAGGCTTAAATAAAAATGAAAATATGTTTTTATAAAAATGATATGTTGCGCTTTAATTTTTGTTAGGGATTATTACAAAAAGTAAATATCTAAGAATGGGAAAATTGTATTCAAAAATTCATTAAAAATAGAGCCTTTAAAATAAAAATTTTATTTTAGGATGAAAACGTTCAAAATTATTTTTATTTTTCATTAAGAGAGGTTTAGTAAACTGCAAAATGTTAGTTCTGTGTAGATCTGAGGTGGAATTGGCTGACGTTATTTTTTTTATAACTTACAGGCAATCAGGGGGTCATTAGCACCCTTTATATGTTCATATTTAAACGCAGTGCGAGCTTAAGGAAAATTGGGAAGGATTTAAATGGAGATACCGGTGCACATTTCTTTTAAAGTGCTGAACATCAAAATGGGAGGGAAAAACAGAGTTTTCCACATTCTGAATCTGCGGTTTAAGAGAGAAACTCTATACTTGGAAGTGCGTCCAAACTTGAGATCAAAGGGTTAACTGATGAGTATCCCTAGAAGTGGGAGTATTAAGGATGAATCGTTTAAGGGGTGGAATGCAACTGGCTAATTCGACAAAACATTGTTTATAAAATATGTCTATAAAACAACGAAAGGCATGAACGAATCAGGCGGAGTTCGAGTGATGTATTTCTATCGCCTACTAGCTGGATCCTATTTAAAAGACTTAAACTTGTTTTAGGGGCACCTGCCCAAATATACGAGTTATATTAAAGTTTTGGACGAAATATATGCTTTTTAAATTATTGGAAGGGTTGAGAAATTTCTAGCACTGTCGGAGAAATCCTAAATACATAGCAGCATAAGCTACTCATGGATAGCGACATTAGGGGTGGTTTGCGCTTTATTGACAGGAGATAGTATTGAGTTTTTGAAGCATTAAGTTCCCCAAAGAACAATGTTGTCGAAATCGGAATTTAATGAGCTTAAAATATGCTGCTGTTGAAGTTTGACATCCGAAGGATAATGATGTGAATCTACAAACGAATATGAAAAACTGAGGGTTCTAACGTCAGCGAAACATAGTCATACTTTTTGTAACCAGAGTCTATTTAAACTGGAGCCTAAATTCAAGGTCAGGCACAGCTTCTCTATATAATTTGTAGTAGACAACAGGTTTAACTCTGACGCGGTTAATACTTCGATTTTGGTAAGCCTGTAATTGTATTCCGATCTTAAATATTAAGAAGGTCAATCATAAACTTGGCAGTTTTTTTGTTGTTGAATGGATACATTTTATACAAATCTTTGTTATCTATTGCAAAGGGGTCCATTCATGTAAAGTAGAGCTTTCGTTTTCTGTTTTTATGTGATAGCATTCTAACGAAATATTGAAATCGAAAAAAGCAAATTCAGTAGGTGTTAGAGTCTTAATAGCTATTGGAAATAATTTCTTTACGACTTCCATAACATTCTCTTTAAAGTTGACAATTAAAATTATTCGCGTCCAAATATAACTGTTATCAAAAGATTTATGTTTTTAAGTGTCTACATAGTCCTCCAAAAAGCCTAGGAATTATCTTCTTTTAAGTGACTTTAACGTGGCATACATTAAATGGGTCACATCAGATGAAAAGTCTTACATATAAGCATCATTGAATTTGTCTCAACAGAAGCTTCTATTATTAGACAATTTTTATCCTCACGGACTTACAGCAAATGGTTTGATAGCGATTGCAATAAATTACGCAAACTCTCATTCAAATATTTAAAGCTCTTTAGAGCAAAAAATTCCGAGTATTATAAAAATATGTACCTAAGAGCCAACAACGATTTAAAACAGCTTTGCGCTACTAAGAAAATTAGCTACAACAAAAACCTTGCACATCAACTACAGCTTAGTAAAGATGCATAGGAATTTTGGCAAAACGTTCATGAAGTTAGCGGGTGGCTGAAAAATATGAATATAACTCTCGAAGCTCAAAGTCTAGGAGCTCATTTTAAAACTCTCTTGTCGGTTGAAGAGAATCTTCATACTTTCAGCTTTGCGTTACAGAACACGAATGTTTCCGAACTGGATTGCTAAATATCGTTAAGTGATTTGGAAATAACTCTCACGAAAATGAAAAACAACAAAGCTCCTGGAAGCGATGAGTAGAGTTTTTCAAAAATTCGAACAATAGCTTAAAGACCTACATTCTGGATTTCTTCAACCGCCTCTATTAGAATGCTTGTGTTCCTTCAAATTTTACTAAAGTCCTCATTTTCACAATATTTAAGATAGGAGAACTACAGGGGAATAATATCCATTCTCAACTCGCTTAGAAAGATATTTGCTGGAGTTCTTTATGATAGATTATCTAGCTGGACTGAAAGAACTAATCTTCTCAGCATATTTCAATCTGGCTTCCGCTTTGGGTTCACCACTATAGATAACATATTTGCATTGACTAGCTCAGCTAGAAATCATATTGAAAAAAAAAAAAAAATGTATATCTGTTTCATTGATTTCAAAGCTGCGTTCGACACAGTAAACAGACAGGCTTTGCTTTATAAGCTCTCAAATATGGGAGTATCACGAACATTTTTGATGCTGTATTTTCAATTTCTGAAATTTTCAAACGCAGCTGTATGGGATGGATCTAAACTGTCAGAGTGGTTTGAAACAACGGCAGGCGTTCCACAAGAATTCATTTTGAGCCATTTGATATTCGCTCGGTTTATTGATGATATTCCTGATATTCTACAGGGTGGTAGGAACTCTCATCAAAATTTTATTCTATGCTGACAATTTGATATTACTAGCCGACAATACTTTTTCACTGCAACTTCAAATGAATAAATTACAGTCGCACTGTCAAACATGGGATCTGAAAATTAACGTTCAAAAAACAAAAGCAATGATATTTGAAAACCGAAAATGTAGAAGAACTCCTGAAGAAGCCTGGAGACTTGGTAGCGAACGGATTAAATTTGTACGTGAATTGAAATATCTAGGAGCTCTGTTTACATATAACTTAAACTTTTAAAAGCACGCCAAGGAAAAAAGCTGTGAAGCTAAGTTAGCATTGAATTCAAAGCTGCTGACTTTTTTTTGCAAATCCCGATATTGACCATTCAAGGTTTTTAATGCTACAGTCAACACCTGTATGTGCTATGTTATTTGGGGTTGCTCCGTTCGAAGAGTTTGAGCTAGTCCAAAGACATTTCCTGAAACGCATTTTTTGTTTGCCGAGCTATACGCCGACCTACGCGATTCATGTCGAAAGAGGATTACCACCAATCTATATAAGAAGCCTTAAATATACTTCAGACTATTATACGAGAGTGGTGAGAAGAAGTGATACCTGTCTTCATGAATTGATATTGGTTTGACTATTGTAAACAAATGCATCACCTTTCAGGGAATGGACTGATTTCAAAAATAGATGACGAAATATTCGATCAATACTTGACAGAACATCATCGTCTTCTTCAAGACATATTTATAGTAAACTCCATCACCGCAAGAAATTCGGCGATTGTATTTCTAAGAAAGTTTTTTGTCTATCAATAGTCTTTACGAAATATTAAATGGTTCTCGGGGTTGATATAAATTTTGTAAATATGTTTCTAAAATAAATGAAAATAGTTTCTTAAGTCATTAAAATCTAGGTCAAGAGCTCTACTCTATTCACACTAATTATTCCAAAGCTTTGGACCAACTTTTCCATGATATCATTTAAGCTTAAAGCAATGTGGTTTAATCATCCGTTTATCAATTGAATTTCATCTTATTTATACATTTATATTATAATTTTTTTATTGCCAAATCAGGAGTTCCCCAGGGTAGTCATTTAGGACCTCTACTCTTTATCTTTGCTATCACTGATGTACCCCTTTATGTAAGATACAGTGACATTTGTATCTATGAGGATGATATGATAATCTTCAAAAGTAGTAGTTCAGAAAGTAGTTAGCTTATAGCAAGCGTCAAACTACGATCAGAGCCTCATCATAAGTGCATGTGTTCGTTGTTGGTAAAGAAATAATACAATTATAGAATAACACCTAAGTCTGTTGATAAACAGTTTAAGTTTTATTAAATTCTCATTTGACGTTTGCCCAGCGTTTTATAAAACCAAGCATAGAACTTGCTTTATTATCAATAAAATTAATGAACACTTAAATATTTAAACGTGGAGACGCGACAGAGTTCTTGCTGTGAAAAACAATAATCAAATAAATACACGCTGCGCCGTTAATAGACAGGGTGATAGAAAAGAGCCAAGATGGCTTCCCTGGGGAACACCAGATTGAGCAACAAAAGCTTTAGAATGACATTTCTAAATTTTACCTCATAGGGTCTGTTTTCAAGGTATGATTTTATTAAATGTAAGAAACCAAGAGCTTTAAGTCTAAATAAAATAATTCCGTGGCTAAGTTGGTGAAAAGCTTTAAAAAAGTCTGCATAACCTTCCTCTAAAGCATTTGGACATATGTTTGAGAATGTGAGGAGATTACAGCTTGTTTGCTCCAAGTCAGTAAGAAAGAATTTATCGAGAAGAGATAGTTCCAATTGTAAAGAAGAAAGAGAGGCTTCAAGGCAGGATTCGTCTTCGGATGGAATCAAGTCAATGTGTGCTAGATCAAAATCAACTAGAAGGAAAATATTGGTGTCCGAGCAGGACAAACTGATAAGAAATTATAATACCAAGGACAGTTTGCTATAAACAGACTCTAAACTTTTTGGAGGAATATTAACGTTTAAAATGAAAACAGTCTTAGTCTGTACTATCAACTTTACACAGACCAGCTCAATTGGTAGTTCAAACGGAAAAGATACAGAAGACGAGAAATGTGTATTTTTTACCGCTATGAGAACACATCCACCTAAATCCTTTACATTACCAACATGATGATCATTCCTGTAAACTTCGAACTCTTGACTGAAAAGTTCTGTGTCGGAAAAGCTTGAATTAATTCAAGTATCAGTCAAAACGAAAACGTCGTGTGGGAATGATTGGGAGTTAAGGAAAATATCAGCAGTTTTACTACGAAGTCCATTTACGTTTTGGTAGAAGAGGGTAAGGTTTTTTGATTTGGTTTTCAAAAGAAACGCCTCGTTTTTGATTTTGTGTAAATTCTTCTACCAAAGTCTCTTAGGGCCATATATTTGTATTGCAAATGGAATCGAGGAACGTTGGATTCTTTACTATTTTGAAAGAGGAAACAAAGCTATTTGGTTTACTGATCTTAGTACACCTAATGGATGAGCTACAAGGTATGCTCTTGGTAGATAGTCAATGCGAAGTTATATCTTCTGGCGTTTTTACTGGGTCCAGACAAGATATAAAAATAATTTTTGGTTTAAAGACAGCTTTGATATGGATGGAATTATTTAAATATGTAACAGAGTCGCTACTGGGAGCTGAATTTGTGGTATATGGCGGGTTCCGGTGGGATCTGTAAGTATTAGGGTGATGTTGACATTTATTCTTTTTGATGGGAGGAGAATTTCTAGCAAGCTCAGAGTTTTCGCGGTTTCTTTTTTTAGACGTGATGCGCCAGATGAGCACATTTTTTGTGTTAGCAATCTTTTGGTCGTAAGATATGGCTTGACGCCAAAGTCTGATAGTGTAAAAAATGCCACAGGGATAAGTTCGTCCTTGCCTCTATATCATACACATTTGTTTAACTATAGTAAGTCACTAGGCTGTTCTTTATAGGTTCTCCACGGCAACAGTCCACCAACACTTCATTTATTTAAATTCCACCAAAGCTTTAAAGGCGGGACAAATAAACATCATTCAATGTCAAAAGCAGTAATTTCTCTCTAAGCCTATAAACCTTATAGGAAAAAGCTAATCTGACTATACAATCTATTCAAATGAAGTACTCATATTATATTATGTAGAGTAAATATGTATCTTACCTATAATAATATTATCTAGCAATAATATTGATTTGGCCAGGTTATTGGTGGTTGTATGTAGATACAAATATATCTTTGCAGGTGAAGATATAGAGCGTTGATTATATACCTATATAATTTATATGAAAGAAGTCACACGCTCAAATGGATAATCTACAAAGTGAAAACGAAATTACTTCTACTTGATGTGCTGATGTGAATGTAATCATTTTCTATCCATTAGTCGGTGTTGCTATTTGTGTGGTTGGAGTTTTATCATCATACATAACCTATAAGTCCGCAATAATATCAGCAGCAGGCTAAGGCAGCAGCAGTAGCAGCAGTAGAAGAAGCAGCAAAAAAGCATCTAATAGAAGCTCTACAACCTACAACCTTATCGCTAAAGTGCAAACTCTTTGGCTGACAACGGCACAATCACCGGTTTAGAAGCTTTTAATGGGAAAATATCAACAACTCAGCTCAGCTTGTATAACTATAGTATATCCTATAAGTTAAGGATGCGAACAGCAGCAAGAGGATAAGCAAACATATTTATTCCAACAAATACAGACAAACACTCAAAGACCTATAATATACTTTGATACAGTGCTGTGAGGAATTTTATTGTTAATTGGAAACATTTTCTTAAGAGACTCGTTTTTGACTATTGCGACTGAAGCGGAGAAGATGGGTTAAATGGTCAATTAGGTCAAGACCAAGTATAAGCTGTCATGAAAAAAGGACATTGAACTACGAAGTCTTGGACAAAACGTCACCATGGACAGTTATAACTTTGAGGTATAGTTAAGGACTTTGTCTACTTAGACACTACTATAAATTTAGATAACGATACCAGCGCTAAGATCAAACGGAGAATAATTCTTGCAAATCACTGATTTTTTGGACTTAGAAGGCACTTGAGTAGTAAAGTCCTCTCTCTAGCATCTAAAGTCTTCATCTATAAGACGCTCATCATCCCTGTTCTCATTTATGGCGCTGAGGACTGTACCCTTTTAAAGATGGAAGAGAGCGTCTTAGTAAAACTTCGAGAGAAAATTTCCTCGAGTGATTTTAAGTCCCGTCTGCATAGATTGGGAGCGGAGGAGAAGATGCAACGACGAACTGTACGGGCTCTACATTGACACTTACCTGGTTTAAAGAATATAAGTAAAAATAATAAGAATGCTTTTGTCGTGTAGAGCGGAAGGACATCAACGCCCAGAAGGTCTTCGATGGGCGGCGCAGTAGAGAAAAACTCTTTACTTTTATCAAATAATGATTTTTTTTAAATTTTCATATACATATCAGATTTCATTGCTCTCAATAATTAAATTGTATCAACTGTCTGGCCGATTTATCTTTACAAGGTGCGTTCAACAATTTTGTGGATACTTTTTCTAGTTTAAGCCAATATTTTCCAAAAAGAAAGTCTTCATTTAAATCATTTAAAGCTCCTTGGTCTAATCAACGTTTGGTTGATTTAAACAAACATATTTAAACAAAGCTTTGACAAAATTCAGAACATCAAATCCTGGAGGTGACAAGTATTTACACCAATAATATGTACTGAATATGCAAAATTTTAAACTAGCATTTCTTCTGATCCAAAGTTCTTTTGGACTTTTTATATAATAACAAAAAGTCTACTGCTCTTCAGAAAAATATGGACTACAAAGGTCATTAAATGATTTCTAAATTTTGTGTGAACTTTTTTCTCAACTTCTCAATATTGAGAAAACTCAAAACCATTTCATCAGTAATTCAAAGTTTTCCATGCTTTTTTTTTAATGGGATATACTTTCTGGTATTTCAACATTAAATACCAATTTGAATCCTGGCCTAATGGCATTCCCTCTTTTGTTCTAAAACAATATACACTCTTTTTAGCATTACCACTAACAACAATTTCTAGTGGAACATCTTTGAATCAAAGATTTCTTAGCTAAAAAGATCATTTATGCTATTTCTAATTTTGTTCCTTTAAAAAAATTCAAAAATTTAAAAGAACCAATTTGGTTTAATTAAAGTTTCTCTAGGTTAAAAAATGTTGTAGCTAAACTTCGTAAAAAAATTAAGATTTCGAACAATTTATTATATCTAGGAAAGAGTACGATTTCTTAAGAAGATTTACATAAAAACAATATATTTAGTCTCTTGAGCCGAAAATAGAGACTAGTTCGAAGTGTTTTTGGTCATTTCTAAAAAACTAAAAGAAAATCAATTCAAATTCCCTCCAATATTTCTTACAATGGATTTTTTTCTGAAAATTTAGAAGATGTCTGTAATAACTTTGCTTTATTTTTCCAATTTTCAGTCTCAATTTTAACATTCATGTTGGTGAACTTTCTTTATCGACAGTTGATGTATTAAATGCTTCATCGTCGCTTGATAACAGTTTCTCTGCCGCACCGGACAATATTCCACTTTTAAAACCCCACTTTGCTATATTTTTAATTTGTCCTTGAAACAAGGAGTATTTTTAGATACATGGAAACAGTCTCTGATAACTCTTACAAATTATTTTTTACAAATTACTGTCTTGGTTGTTTAGAAAATCGTACTCAAAGGGATGTTATCGACACTGATGTACACTAATGTCCTTTTGAGAAAAAGCTTGAATTGCTTGGCTTCCACTCGAATCTCCTAAAATGGATCAAAAGCTATTTGGTTGGACGAAGACAATATGTTAAAATTGGTTATGTTCTTTCCAATGAAATACATTTTTTTCCGGTGTTCCACAAGGTAGTCATCTTGGTCCACTTCTTTTCATTTTATTTATAAATGATTTACCGAATTGTATTAAAAGTTCTAGATGTCTTTTATATGCTGATGATCTCAAGAATTTTAGTTCTGCAAGTTCTTCATCAGATGCTAGTAAGATTCAATTGGATATTGATAATATTACCAAGTGTTGTTTCATAAATGGTTTAAATTTGAATGAAAAAAGTGTGGTATTGTTACGTTTTCTAAAATAAGATATATTGGACTTGTTGTAACGCTATGTTTTTACCACCGTCAGTTTGTAAATATAATGATTGATTTTAATGTAGTCTCCATAAAGTATTGTAACTGGAAAAACGAATAAATAAATAAACAACAAAATCTTTACACATTACTGTAGACATTCTATTAATGGACTGCTAAAAGTGGGTGGATAATAAGTCGATAATCAGGATTCGAAAATTGTAAATCTCTATTTATGTTGCTATATCTACAAGGATATAGATATATGCACAATGTATCTACATGTTGTATAAATTGTATGTATATATGTGTTTTTTAGAGTTCATGGTTTATGACTTTTGTGGGGGAAAATATAGATAGAAGGGAGGCGTTTCAAGAAGATAATCGATAAATTAGGTCAGTAGATCAAAGAGCGAAACTGCCACAGTAATGTGTATGGTTTTTGAGTTGTGTTGTTTTTGTTTTTGGTGTGTTGTTCATGATGAGCCCCATACACCCCATCATCAAAAAATGACAAAAGAATTCAGTATGAAGATAAACTTGCAAGCTTTTCATTTCATTAGTACAAAGTATCGATAGGAATTCTTGTTCAAGGATTATAATTTAAAAACAATTAACCTTCCATCATTTATGATTGACATTTGAGAAATGTTTTAGTAAATGAATAAATAGAATAGAATAAAGGTAAAGGAGAAAGGAGCTTAATGTTTTTCCAGTTGGAAATAAATTTGTTTTCGAGTGATAGATATACTATAAAAGTATCTATAAAATAGATAGCTTTTATATGACGTTTTGCTCTATTTTTTAGATACACACATGTATTTTTGTATATACATAGAAGAAAATTAAAGAGGATAGACATTTTTAGAAACAAGCGATTAAAATTAACTAATAACTCATGTTTTTTTCAATCATTTCACTTGGATTTTCTTTTAAGCTATTCAGAAAAACGATGTTCAAATGGTAGACATGGCCATTCAAGAGGACACAAGCGTCCACATGTGTTTCTCAAAACCCACCTCTGTCTTTCAAAACTTACTCTCACCCATTGGAAAGTTGTTGGGGGCAGCAAACGAAAGAGATGGGGAGAGGTGTTTCCACTAAGGCACCTCTCCGTATCTAGACGGCAGCGGACGAATTCCCTAGCTGGAATCAGAGGTGGCGTCTACAATTAAAGTAAGGTTGAACTACTTAGTGAACACCTAATAGTGCTTCTACGACTTATTTGGAGTAAAGGCCTATAAGGAGCGGTTTTATCCGGCTCCCCTTCCTAAGAGTTATGCTAAGGATCTGGCCCTCTAGGTTGAGGGCCGTCGGGGTGACTTCCTGGCCACTTGAAAACATCATAGTTGCGAAGCACCAACAAGCATCGGATACAGACGGATTTACTGTTGACAAAATACGCAAACGAATTAAGAACAACGAACTTCGGGTATGCACGTGGAATGTTAGGTCCCTTAACAGACCACGTGCGGCCGAAGAATTAGCGAGATGCTATACTACTATAAAGCAGACATCACCGCCATCCTGGAAATACGATGGGATGGGCCAGGCAAAAAGAGGATGAACAACTGCGATATTTACTATGGTGACTGCTACCGAGAAAACCAAAAGCGCTTATTTGGATGTGGCTTTGTCATTGGAGCAAAATTTAGGCAAGAAGTTTTGAGCTATGAGTCCATCACCGAGCGCCTTATTACAATCCGCATCAAGGCTTAATTCGGCAACATTAGCCTGATATGCGCGCACAACTATACAAAATAGGAGGATTACAACACCAAAGATTTGTTCTTCGAGCTCTTGGACAGTGTCCTAGCTACGACATTAAAATTGTTCTGGGAAATTTTCATGCCAAGCTAGGACGCAAGAATCTTTGGTGGAACGGATGCAGGCTCAAAGATTTTGCTGCGGGGCGAAACATCATGGTAGTCAGTACGCGTTTTCCTTACCTCAAAATCCACAAGGGAACTTAGAGTTCTCCAGATCAAACTACCGTCAAATAGATTGACCATATTTCCATCGACGCCAGACACGCTTCCAGCTTCATGGATGTCCGAACTTTCTGAGGAGCCAACATCGAGTCGGACCACTACCTCGTTGAAGCCAAGGGTTTCCAGACCCAGGAAAAAACAGGGAGATGCTAGGAGAAGGTACAACGTCGAACGGCTACAATCACAAGAGATCGCCAAATCCTTCTCGGAACGAGTTCTCGAAGTTTTCTGCCGCCAACACAATGTCTCGAAAACCAATGGCAACATTGCCAAGATTCAATCAGAGAAGCCGCCTCTGATGTGCTGCGTTTCATGAAACCGCACCAACAAGGAACAACTGGTTTGATGAGGAATGTCAGCGGGCAAATGCACCCAGACAACAGGCACGCAAAGCGGCACTGCATAAAAGGACGAGAGCTGCTTATGAGATCTATGAGCAGAAAAGGCGATTTCAAAAGTTTTATGATCAGTTGAAACTAAATTTACAGGTACATAAACCTAGAACCGAAGGATGCAAAGACGAAAGTGGAAACATCATAGTGGAACTGCAGTCAATGCTGAGGATATGAGTTCTGCAGACTGTATAATGGCGACGACGAACCGAATTCCGCTGTTAGGCAGGATGATCAATTCAACATGAACGACGAAAGCCAACAATCAAGTCCTCCCGACTCAGACAAAGTAAAGATTGCCATATCTAAGCTGAACTCCAACAAAGCCGCTGAAGCGGATGGCTTCAATGTTGAGCTCTTTAAAGCAGCTGGAAATATGTTGGCTAGGAGCATGCACCAACATATCTGTAAGATATTGTCGGAAGAAAGCATGCCCGATGAATTTAACCTCCGTATTGTTTTCCCGATCCTGAAAAAATGAGACCCTCTTAACTGCACCAACTATAGTGGAATCAGTCTTCTTAACATCGCCTACAAAACTTTCTCTTCATGTGTGAACTTCTAAAGCCCATCGTCAATAACTTGACAGGTCCTTATCAGTGTGGTTTTAGACCAGGAAAGTCCACAGTCGATCAAATTTTCACATTACGGCAGATCCTGGAAAAAACCGAAAAGCACCAAATCGACACCCACCATCTTTTCATCGATTTCAAGGCCGCATATGACAGCAACTACAGGAACGAGTTGCATAGAGCCATGTCTGCCAAACTCTTCCATTTGTATAGGATGAACATGGAGAATTCACGCTGCTCCATAAAGGTTGTGAACAACCTAACACAACCTTTCGAGAAAAGATTTTAAACAAGCTGATGCGCTGTCACGCAATTTTTTTAACATCGTACTTGAAAGAATTGTGCAGAGCTTACACGTCAACACTAGAGGCACTATTTTTCAAAAGTCTGTCCAATTACTACCATATGCTGATGACGTTGACATAATCGGAAGAACTCAGCGCGATGTTAGTAAGACTTTTGTTAGCATTGAGGCAGAGCAGGCAAAAATTGGTTTAATGGTTAATGAGGGCAAAACAAAGTACATGCTGTCGTCAAGAAATTACTTACAACACCCACGTGTTGGTTTAAACTTCACCATAGATAGGCGTAACTTTGAGATAGTTAAGGACTTTGTCTACCTTTGCTCCGCTATGAACACAGAAAACAACACCGGTGCTGATTTCAAACTAAGAATCACACCTGCTAACCGCTTTTTCTTTAGACTAAAAAAGCAATTAAGTAGCAAGGCCCTCATTCGAGCAACCAAAGTGACCCCTTCCTGGTATATGGTACAGAAGCATTTACTTTGACAAAAGCACCTTGGATCGTTTCGATAGAAAAATACTTAGCGTGATTATTGGTCTCGTATGGAAATAAGTCTAGTGGAGGAAAAGTTGGAACGACGAGCTGTACGGGCTGTACAGTGACGTAGTCTTAGGCTGAAGGATAAAAGTCCAAAGCTTGAGATGCCTGAGTCACGTAAAGCACATGGAAACCAATGCTCCGGCCCGAAAAGTCTACGAATGCACACCCATAGGACTGGGCAGTCGAGGAAGACCGCGGGATACGTGGCTAGAAACCGAGATAGATGGTGAAGCTTGTTCTGTGAGTTCCTCGTTTTTAACTATTTGAAGTTTAATTTGTTCGGTTTTTAGTCAATTTCATACTCAGAGAAAGTCTATTTTAATTGAAGGATAACTTTAAAAGTTCTAAAGCATATTTCGAGAGCAAAGAAATCGATTGCTCCGTTTATTTTAATGAATCCTAAATTTTAAGATAGTCACACTCTTAAAAAAAACATAGTTTAACGTAAAAGGATGTCATTTAATTTTTCTTACTATTCACAAGCCAAAAGAAACAGAATTTAAATATGTTCGACGTAGGAAATTTCACATAAAAACATTACGTACGATAAAACCTTTAAAGAAAAAAATATTTTGTTTTAACCCCTTAAAAATTAATGAATTTTAAAACGTACTTTTTAAAATGGAAATAGGGAGTTACATCTGAAAAAAAAATTAGTGCTTAACGTTAAAGACACCTTAACACCTTGGTTTAAATTCTAAATCCACAGAACTAGCTCCAAACTAAGCACAAACGGGCCTAAAAAATTTAATTTAAATTTTGATTTAGAAAAATTAAAATAAATTTAAATTGCATGAGTTGTATGAAGAATAATTAAATAATTAAAAACGATAAAAATAAAATAAACTATTATGTAACCTTTTTTTTAAATTAAGAGATTTTGGTTTAGATACCAGTTGCATTAAAATTAAAATGAAGACGAACTATAGCTAGCAACAAGTTAGTTTTTAATTCTATTATTAACAAGTGTATTCAATTCATTTCAATTTACATTTACGCACGCAATAAATACATTTTTGTTTTTAACGTGATCAACAACTGCATAAATATTTTGATGACATCGTTTTAATTAATTTTATTTACTTTCCTCTCATTTTTTTTTTTTCTATTTATTGTTTATAATGTGGAAATAATTAAAATTATATCGTCATTTTTGTATAATATACTGACACACATTTTTGTATAACTATCATTCTAAAAATAATGTTAACATGGTTCGCTTACTTTATAGTTTACTTTTCCAACTCGCTTTTTCTTAAATTATTATTTCATATACTTTTCCATGAAAAATTATCGTACTCTTTGATATTATTTTTTTCTTCTAAAAAAATATATATAATATTTTAATATGTGTTATTATTATAAATTAAATAAAATGATTAAACAAAAAATTATTAAACATAAAAATTCGTTCTGATTTTCTTTGTAGAATTATCCTTTTTTGATTACACAAATAAATACATATTTTTTGTTTAAAATAAAAATCAATTAACATTTTTTATTTTTTAAATATTCTATGCTTAACTTTATGGTTTAATAAATTTATTATAACAACTATTTCTTTTAACTATCTCTTTTTTTTTTGTAGTATGAGTGAACTATGAATTTTGTATTGGTTTAGATATTTATTTCTTTTTTGTTTTTAATTATATTTTTCCACTTATATGAATGGAAACAATATTGTCAAGCACGATTTTAAAAAAGAGCTTTTTAATAATCTTTTTGTTTTTATTTTTGTTCTTTTTTAAATGTTTTCTTTCTTTGGTTTAAATATTTTCTAATCCAGATGCTATTATTTTTGACAAAAAAAAAATATAATTTATATAATGTTTGTGTGATGAGTTTTATAAGATGAAAAATCGGAACAAAAATAAAATCCTTGAAGTGGTCTTTTCTTGATTGATTTAAGATTTAATTCAAATTTATTTATTAAGAAGTTTTCTATAAAAATTCATAAGAACCCCCTAAAATAAAAAGTTTAAAATTTAACGAAACAATTACTTTAACCTTTTAATAACACTCGGGTCCACAAGGTTTTCTTACTGGAGTTAAAATATACTTTCCTAATGGGTTTGGTGGCCATAATTCAAATCCGACTTCAAAATTAATGTATCACGTCTGGTTTTTGAGAAATCACTTTTCAAAAGCTTTTACAACTGGAAACAGAGTTCGTCCCCGAGAAGATTAGATATACAAGGGCATCAAGAGATCCGAAAATTGACGCCAACGGAAGAAGATTCATAGATATGTGTGAAACGATTGGGCTCACATTGTTGAATTGGCGAACAAGTAGTGATCTGGATGGACATTTAACATACATAGGAGGAACGGCTTGTTCCGTAATAGATTACTGCCTCGTACGTGGAAAATGGCTGGAGGTCGTAGAAGATTTAAAAATCGATGAGCTAGTCTATTCAGAACACTTACCGCTTCTCGTTACTTGTATATGGCGTACAGACGAATCGTGCAGCAATAACGGAGACATGAAATTGTTGCCAAAACTTAAGTGAAAAAATTCGTATTTGGATCGATACAAAAATAAGCTAGACAGTTTAGTGGCCTTCGTCTCTAACAACGAGATTAACTCAATCCGGAACACAGACATCTTGGTTTCGTTCATAAACCAGGCAGCTTCAGCCATTCCAATTTGCTAAAAATCAGAAATGCAAAGATCCATGGTTTGATAGAGAGTGCGAAGCTGCAAGGAAAAAATCTTTTGGATATCTAAAACTGCTAAGGGCAACAAACTCTAACCATGCAAAAAGCATGTACCAAGAAGCTGATAAAGCCTTCAAAATCACGTGCAAAGAGAAACAAAGCAAATACTCTGTGAAGCTAATGCGCAAATTATCAAAAGTAAATGAAAGCACCTCGTTCTGGAAAATAGCCCGCTCTCTCAATGGTATACCTTTCATCCAAAACATTAAAATTGAAATTGAAAAGATCCTAGCACAACATTTTGAAAACTTGTTGAACAAACCAACAAACACCAACCAGTTGATGCTCCACGCTTCGCCACATTTGGAAAATGGAAACTTGGACCATGTCTTCACCGTTCATGTACGGTCCTGGATGTGATACACAGATGCAAACCCAACAAAGCTCCAAGCGAAGACCGTGTACCGTATGAGTTTCTCAAAAACTTGTCGTTAAACTTTATTGAAAAACTTACAGATGCATATAATTACTTATTTGATGAAGGAGAAGTACCAGAAAGTTTTACCAAAAATATTATACTTCCCATATTTAAAAAAGGTGATCCAAACAATTATCGGGGCATATCATTTCTGAACACGTACGTAATGAAAATATTCACTGGCGTCATTCTAGATATGCTCACAGCCTCAGTAAAAAGTAATAACCTTTTGAGTGAGCTTCAAGCCGGTGTCGACATTAAAGCGTTTATGTATGCGGACGTTATCTTCATTTTCTCTGAAATCCCGGAAATGATGCAAATAATGATAAATAAACTACAAGCATATAGTCTTCTCTGGAGCCTCACCGTTAATACAAATAAATCTAAAATCATGATCTTTAGAAATTGTACAGGCAGATTCGCAAGAAATAAAAAGTGGAAATGGGAAAATGTGAACTTAGGGGTGGTTAAGGAGTACAAGTATCTTGGGGTTACTATAAAACCAAAGCTTTCATTCAACCAACATCTCAATGCAAAACTAACAGAATCGAAAAAGCTATCAATCGAAATTGGAAGGGGCCCTCAGCAAAAAATATTTGGCCACGAGCGTCAAATATAAGCTTTTTAAAGCGGTGATGAGATCGATAATGTGCTACGCTGCCTAGGTGTGGGGATTTCTTTAATATGACCAAGTAGAAAAGCTTTTGAGATACTTCATCAAAAAAATATTCTGGCTTCCAGAAAACACCCCTAACTACATGCTACATCTAGAAACTGGACTCCGCTGTACATCTTTTCTCTAAAAAAGCATTTTAACTACATTTTGAAAGTAATGGCTCTGCCAAGTCATCGTCTTCCGAGGATCATTGCAAGGTATGTTCTTAACCGAAAATCGCAGTTTTTTAGAGAGTGGATGCCCCTAGAGCAGTCACATAATATTAAATTGCTAGAAAGTGGGACCTGTACTTGGATCTGTAGCTTCAATACACTGCTCGCAAGGATTGAAGAAGACAATGTCTGTAAGTTCACCGAAATGGCAGAACGAAGTAACACGCTAAGTATGTACAAGAGTCTGCAGCACAACTTTCACGCTAGCAACTATTTTGATGACCGCTACACGTTGGAGACAATCTCTACTATCCTTTAAACGAGAGGAGAGTTACTACATCTGAATTACCGACCATATTGTGCAGATGAAAACACAAAGTGGACCCTATGCAACATGGAGAAGACGTACTGCGCTTCCTAGAGATGTGCCCTCTTTTTGCTGCGATCAGAAGAGGACACTGGAGAAAGAGCGTCATAGCTTTAGAAGATGCCAAAGGAATCCTAAATGGACAGGAGTGGAACGTGTTGAGCAGAGCTAAAATACCGATACCAAATCAGCGAGCATTTCACATTCGATTTCAACTTGGACGACATGATCCTGTTCCGGATAGAAAAACAATTAATTTTGCTCAATTTTTAAGTGGTTTCGATTACACAATTCAATATAAAAATACAAAAAGTCACATTAACGTAGATTTCTTTTCTAGGAATCCCTCAGCCAAAATTGGAGTTGAAAGCTTTGAAGTACATCAAATTTGGGACGAAGATTTACCCATTACAAATGAAGAAGTGGCCAGAGAAAGCAAGTGTGACAAGGAACTTTCTTCACTTTGGCTCTTGTTACAAACGGGTGCTAGCTTGATGAACACACCATACAATAATTTGGAATGCGAGTTGATGTTAAATGAAAGATGTATTTTTCATGATATACGATTGATAATTCTACTCTCCCTACAATCTCCGGTCCTAACTGAGCTACATTCAGCACACGTAGACATAACAAAAATGAAGTCTTTGGCAAGAAGTTATTGCTTTTGGCTCGGAATCGATCGTGACATCGAAGAGCTTGTAAAAGATTGCAGGGACTGCGCAAAAGAATTAAAAGAACCAGCAAAGACTGCAAACCATCATTGGGAGATACCCGCGCACCCCTGGCAACGATTAAATAAATTAATAAATTAGGTGGCGTAACAGTCCATGAAGAACCAAGGCCTAATGACTTACAACTCTCAACCATTCATGTGTGCGAGTAATGTTGTCAGAGATGGAAGGGACCTACAGTTTATATGCCGAATCCGTACCCGTTCAGTACCCGTGAAAAAGTTTACATAGATGGCACAGGCAGGGATTGAGCCCAAGACCTTTGGCATGACAGTCCAACGCTCTAATCATCTTGCCGCGGGGCTAAGTACCTTTGTCTTATTTGAGACAAGAAACAGTCAAAAGAGTCTTCTACTTCAAAAAAGCTATTGGTAATAAATGGGACTCACAACCCCGAATTACGCATTGGTTATACACATTGGTAATCAGATCGATTTTGATGTACGGTGTGGCAGTATGGTGGACTGCTTTAGAAAAAGCTATAAACTGCAACAAACTAAATAAAGTGCAACGGTTAGCGTTTTTATGTACAAACGGATAGCTTCGCACGGCCTCATCTGTGGCAATGGATGTCCTACTCTATCTAACACATCTTGATATACTGAACATACAATGAGCTGCAAGTTATGCTAATCGCCTCAAAGCTTCTTCGTAGTAGGTTAACACAAACATTGGCCACTCCATATTACTCAAGTAGTTGGAATCAATTCCAAAGCACACAGACTTCACCATCCTCCAATTGCAATTCCACAGAAACTTACAGATTTCCGTACCTTCCAGATCTTTCTGGGAGGATTTTACGTTCCTGGAAGACGACTCAGTCTACTTTCACACAGATGGATCAAAAACAAATAAACAGGTTGGTGGGGGTGTGTACCCACATTCCACCTTTCGAATCATTGTCGAGTGTTTCAGGCGGAACTTTTGGCTATAAAAGAAGTCTTGTCCTAGCTTACAAAAAATGTGATATCAAATCTCTGGACTCAGTCTCTGCAAACTCTATAACAGCCTATAACTGTCAATTTTCTCTATTGGAGATGGCACAACAGTTTAATATTCACCTTTACTTGGTGGCAGGGCAAAGAGGCATTCCAGGAAACTGTAGGGCAGATAATCTCGACAAAAATCGCTAGCATACCAATAGCTACATGTAAACGATTGCTAATGCAAGAAGCTATGAAGAAGGCAAACATCAGGTGGAATAACATCACCACGTGTCAGCCCACACAAATATCTTGCTTACATTAGATTTGACGCTCTGAAGCTGCAGATCGAATATAATCGGTGGTCATAACCGTACACTGTCTAAGAAGAAAGCCCATAACGTGGCTAAGCGTATTCTCAAATATCTTCTGCAGAAGCTGTATGGATGAGAAAGAGAAGAAACAGTTCTTCGCCTCCTCTGTACATGCTCTGCATTAGCTCAAAAACGCACGAATTGCCTTATAGAATTCTTCTTCTATAAAGATCAAAACGATCTCAATCATATTAAGTATTTCACAGTTCGTAAAAGACTAAAAGTGGTTTCATTGAGCTTAGAAGAAAGCCTCAAGGTTCGTGTGGTATCACTATAGGCAATTAAACTGGTCTAAGTGTGCCCTACTCCATCACAGTTCCCTTTTAACCTAACTTAACCAACCTTCAAGTGGACTGAGCACATTTTTTAATACCCTTTTAAAATATTCTGATACCTTAAACACGTTTTAGATCGTGAACGGTGTTTTTATTGTTACTTTATGATTTAAAATAAGATTGAACAAATGTTTGAATGTCCATATTTGTTTCTCAAACTTCATAAAATATTATAAACATTTGTCGCAGCAATCATACTTAAGAAACCTATGGGTTATCCATATAGCGGTTTCAAAAGTATAGGGCTAGAATTCGACATCTGTCAAACTAATTTGTTAAACCATTTTCCGTTTTCAGTTTAACTATAGCACAACGCATTCAAATTGTTAAAACCTTCTGTCAAAATGGTGATTAGTCCACATATTGCGCTTTAATAGGAGATTGCAATTGACAATATTTTGAAGAAATTTGAAGAAACTGAATTAGTAACACATGTAAAAGGCCTGTTCAACATCATCGCTCGTACCACTGAAAATATCGCTGCTGTAAGTAAAAGTGTTGCCAAAGAGCCGAATGTGTCTATTCCTCTTCGGTTCTTCTCAGGAATTAGGACTGTTTATGGCATATTATGATATTTTGCATTTGGATCTTTGCTTGAACAGACGGTGAACAGCGATTTTTGGAACTACTTTTTCTTTAGCGACGAAGCACATTTCTAACTCGGTGGGTATGTTAATAAACAAAATTGTGGTATTGTGGGTTCTGGAAATCCTCAAGTAGTTGAAGAGAGGCCATTACAGTCTGTTACATAAGAGCGTGGCCACTGTTACACGTAGATACAAAATCAGAGAATCCTGTTTCTTTTTCTCACCTCAGTCCTTCATTCTTTTTGTAAAAAGTCAGCTTTCTGTCAAATTTAGTCTTCAATTGATTGGTTTTTCGAAATGAGTGCTGTTTTCGCCTCTCGCTTTGAGGCAATTTTTCTATGTTTGCTGCGAAATATATGGGAAAGTCGACGCAGTTCGTAAGCAAGTGCATAAATAGCTATTAAAAAACGTCGGTAACGTTGATGATTTTCCTGATCGCGGAGGTGCAAGCAAAGTCTCAAAAAAAGACGAAAAAACATTCTCGCATTGTTCTCGAAAGATCCAACTTTGACTTTACTTGAAGCTGCTGTGAAATTTAAAGCAAAAGGTGTTGACATATCTCACGGAACGATTCGAAGGCACTTGCTTTGGAAAAACCAATGTTGAATGCAAAACACGTTGAAAACGAGCGAAAGAAAACTTGGACCGCGATTGGAGCAACGTAATTTTTTCTGATGAGTCCTCCTTCTAGGCATTACCGATCATCAAACACGCATGGACAACCTCCACCATTAGGATGCTTCAACGGACTGTTAAACACCCCGTCAAGGTCCATCTTTGGGGGTGCTTCTCAAACAAAGGTTTCGGTACTTTGTTCTTATCTACCGAGAGTTAAAATGCCGAGAAAGTTAATAAAATATATCAAAAGGCTTTGTTACCATCTGCTAAGCAATGGTATATCAAGAAAAATAAAAGCTGGATCCTTCAAGAGAATAACGATCCAAAACATCGGAGTCAAGCGTGTAGCGACTGGAAGGCCCAAAATGGAGTTCCCACTTTAGATTGGCCATCTCAGTCACCCTATCAATAAATTTGCGAATTTTCGAAAAAACAATTGTTGTTATTATTTAACAGTGACCACGCTCTTACGTTATAGACTGAACATCCACAACAAGGCACTTTTAGGTGCGCTCTTTGGTCTGGAGGTGTGATTGGACCTTACTTCTTGAAAACGACGATGAAACGACTGTCACCGTCAATTAACAGAGTTATGGTCACATGATAACCGTCTTTTTTTACCTGCTATTGAAGAACACGACTTGGAGAATTTGTGGTCTCAATAAAACGGTGTTAAATGCCGCACAGCTCAAGCGAATTTAGCTTTATGGTAAGGGACTTTTGCTGGCCGCTTAATTTCTTGTCGTGGCGATATTAAGTGGCCATCAAGATCATTCGATTTAACAACGCTGGACTTTTTTTTTGTGGGGCTATGCGAAAGAAAGAATGTGTTTATGCGGATAAACTTTTAACTCTTGAGTATTTAAAAATCAAGTTATATATTATTATACCTAAGAAGAAGAAACTACCTCAAAAGGATTGATGTTTGCGGTAACCAACGCAACGCCATCCAGTGTAAACTAGTCATCAAACATCGTGTAAACCTAGTATTATACTACGTGTGAACTTGCTCTTTACTTATTTACTCCAAGCATTATCCAGTCACAGACTTTGCAGACTTTGAACGCATTCATTGCGTTCTGAAATGTGCGAAATTATTAGGAAGTCGTTTTACATTTTCAATTTTTTCAAAAAGTAAGTAAATTAAAAACATATTAAGTGCGTTTTTTTGGTATTAAATTGATGAATTGCCAACAAAACGGTCCGCAGTAGCCAGATATTTGTATTTAAAAACTGGTACAACTGAAAGAAGTTCTGTCAGAATAATAATAACTAAACTCACAAATAGAAGAAAGTTTTGTGAAAATCAAATGTTAAAATTATCTTAGCAAATAAAAACTAACTAAAACTAATAAAATGGACAATTTTCAAGAAGAAATGTTAAGAAAACATGTGGAAATTAAGATTCTATAAAAAAAGTTCATTAAACAATTGTTTCAAGGAAGGGGTTTGTTCGTAGACTGCTTCATTAACACGTAGTGTTGAAGCGAGCTTGAAGCTCGCCTCAATTCGTTATATACCTGAACCGAGTTGAAATGAGCTTCATTCGCCTCGAGTCAAAATTTGCGAAGAAAAACCTGTGTGAAGAAGTTGGTTTACAGATAATGCGTTATGGTCTGTTTATTTGCATGTTTGTGTACAAAATTAAGTTTCTGTTTAATCAAATTAAACAAAAAAATTTCACATGGAGTAAGTAGCATATTCTTATGTGGTGCTAAACTATTCAGTTTTTCATTATTTAACACGAATCAACCTATCTCACTTGCACTTCATAAGAAACATCGAAACACCATTTGCATTTTAGAAAGTGCTGTCAAACTTAATCATTTTTAAATCTTCTTGTGCGGTGGAACCGCCAAAAAGATGTATTTATTCTAAACTGAGAAAAACCTTTGGTGGAAATATAGAAAACTTAATTATCTTTTCTAATGTTTTCTGTTGCAAAATAAGTGCTGTTAGTCCATTTTCATTAACAAAACTAAATAATACCAACAGTAACAGATTGATTTGTTCCCCAATGGAAAACACATGATTCCAAATGCACAACTACTCAACGAACACAGCCATCGAGATACAAATGCAATATCAATCGTAACAACATTTGAGAACGAAATTACATAAGATTCATTCTAGACTCGTATAAATGTCAAACCCAGATTCCACTCTAACTTTTATCGGTGTTATTCATACTATGGATATTGTTTTTGTTATTCGTGTAAAATCCTACTGACTTTGGATAGATTTCCCAACAAAACACGGGTAATGTCAACGTTTAAACTATATAATATAAAAGAAATATCATAAACAATAATTTTGCATGTGTTTTATTTACGTTTACTTTTACTTACTGCCACAATTGGATAAAAGAAAAAAGTTGTAAAGTAGCAAATCCTGTCAAACCTTAAAATGTTGATTGTGATCATCAAAAAATAGTCCTAATTTTAAAGTTACCCTCAAAAATGTTAGTTTCTATAAAACAAAATGAAACATCCTTAAACCCTTTTTATGTGCATCTTTTATGTTATAGTTAAGTGCTAATGTGTGAAGCTTTTTTCAAAAAAATAAACTAAAAAATATAAAACAAATAAAAAGACAATTAGCCTTAAAACAATAACACGTACTATTTCCAAACAAACAACAATTTTTAAAAACAAAAATATTTACATAATTATTTTAATTAACTCAAACAAGTGTATTTTTATAGTTTTTGTTTGTTGTAATATATCCTTGTAATATTTACCTATTTTATCTAATTATATTTTATTTTTGTTTATCAAAATCACAGCTAATAATCTTTCTCAAAGTAACGAATTTCAAAATAAATAAATTTGTTTATATTTAAAAAAAAACAAAACATGACAAAGCAATTTTCTTATACAAAAGAGCGTTGCGTATAAATTAAATAACAAGAAATATTATTTTGTTCGTTTTTTTTTGTTTTTTTTTAACGTTGTTTTGGTTTTTGTTTTTTAAATTATTACATATATTTTTAATTCTCTTGTGAACTATAATTATTTAGGTATTTTTTTATTCTCTCTCTCCTCTGCTTAAATAACTATTTATTTTTAATTAAAATTAAATTTTATTAATTTTAATTTTAATTTTTAATTCCTTATGTATCATTATTTCAATTAATTTAAATTTATTTTCATTTAAAACAATATTCGAATTGCTTTTGTGTTGCATATTTTTAAATAATCACAGTCCAAAAATATATATTTATTTATGTTTATGTTTTTTTTTTGTTTTTGTTTTTGTCTTTTTTGTTTAATTTAGATTTTTATTAATAAATTATTTTTGTATGTTCTTAAGTGTGTTGTATGTTTTTTTTTTGTACACGAATTTTGAATAAAATCATTTAAAATTTTGTTTATTAGTAACAAAAAGTGCAACAAATTCATCACGAGAATGTGGGTATTTGTGATGGATTTCGTGCTTAAAATTCTAGCGAAGGATGGATCGATTCTAAATTTTAAAAAATTGTGAAGTTTAGATTTGTTTTTCTTTAATTTAGTTTTTTGAATAAATTCTGATTTTTCTACATATTTTTCTTCTATTGGATTTGCTTTTTATATTATTTTAAATTTATTTAATCGTACTTCGTTTCTTCGCGGTACAAAAGTGTTGTTTTTGTTTTCTATTTTTGTTTTAATTTTACTTAATTTTTATGAATATCAGCGATTTTTGTCTATAGTGATTCTAATAGTATGTTTTTTAATTCTTAGCTGAATTTCCATCGATGGAATTGAACATTTTGGAGAATTTTTTTTTTAATATTTTTAGTTTTAATTTGTTTACTTTATATTATGGATGCTTGAAATTCATATAAAGTTTAAGCGGTATAGTTAAGTTATATGTTGGCTTGTTTTGAGTGGTTTTGAATGGATGTCTATAGTATGTTTTTCAGCTTCAGCTTTTTTACGCGATACATTTGTTTGTTACTGTTTTTAATTTTATATATATGTATATATTTCATTTACAACTATTAGTGGATACAATTTAAATATTAACTATTAATTGTTTTTCTTTCTATTATTTAGTTTTGTTTTTGTTTTTGATTGACACTATGATGGAAGAACAAATAGATTATCCTTAAGCTCAGATTGGTTTTGCTTATGCTAGAAATCACTACTAGTCGATGGATTACCTAAATTGCTCTCCACCGTGTCGTCCTTATGTCAGAGGGGCGGTTTGTAGACTTCAATAGCTGGCGTTAACATATCCACTCGCGTTGATATCGATGTATCACTGAAAGTAAATAAATAACACACATTTTTATTAGTAATGTTACAACATTAGTTTTTTAAGGAATTATTAAGAAAGTATTAAAATATTGTACTCGTAAATGATGTCTATAAATACTTTTAACACTTCAAAACCATTGTTATTTTCCTGGTTTCAATGCATTTTAATAATACAAATTTGTATAGTTAAGCAAAATAGAAACGATATAGGTATTGAAAGTGTACTTTGTACTTAGGTTAGGTTAAAAAGACCTCTGACTGAAAAGCTTAAGATACTTAGACCACTTATAAGCCTGTTGCGTTACTACATGGACCGAAGATCTTTCCTTACTCGTCAACATTTAATGTCAGATTTCTTTTAAGTAGAAGTGCTCAAATGGAGCCTTTGCTCTGCCTGCTAATGCTTAGTATGCATTCGGTTATGAATTTACTGAAACATACTAAATTATATATGTAAGTTTGTTGCCATCTTATTCACAAACTTAGTCACCATAATAACTACTTTTGCCAGATCTCTTCTAGTGTCTCGACACTTTGCATATTTACATCTAGTATTCTTAGATTATACTTTTTAATATTATTATTTTATTATTTTATACTAATTTTTAATTTTTTGTAAATTATTTAATAAGTTGTATCAAAGATTTCAAGTTATTAATGTTTCATTATAAAATAGTTCTTTACTGCATCATTGTGTCTTTATTAAATTATTGGAATAATTCTTATTCAACCATCGAAGTTTCAAGCCAAACATTTGAAACTTACAAATCAACAATTAAGATGGAAGAAATAAAAGTTAAATTCTGTTTAACTTCCGAAATTCGGGAAAAACAAATTTTTATTAAATTGAAAACTATTCATATTTTAAAACAAGAAGACAATTTTTATTTCCCAACTGAATATCAACCAATCCAAAAACATGTTGAATTGGCTACGCTGTCCATAATCAAGGGAGCTGTGAAGAGCCTTAGTACAATAGACTTATAGACTTTTCACACCAAACCCCGAAAATCGTTCACACCAAACATTTACACGTTTTAGTTTTACATTAAAATTTGTTTAACACCAGCTGTCAAATTTTGTATTGATGAAAAAATTTGGGAGTACAAAATTTTTGTTTTTTTTCAAATATTTGTAAAAATAAAATGAATTCTAACCAATTCAAATTGACTTTAACGTAACACTAGCTCGTCTAGAAAAAGAGTTTGAACTGAAGTTCTGGGGACAAGTGTAATGGGCTCACGACATGGATTAACAAGAACTACAAGCTCAGTTCACTTCAACCGGTTCAAACAATTCATCAAGGAGAAGCCAAATGTGTAAAAAATATATCCTAGAATCAACAACAAACAAAACTGTTACAATACAAATTATTTAAAACATTTCCTTTTTCTTTCACAACAAATTCAATCCAAAATATTAAGCTTATGACTGACTATTGCTTCTGGTGTCCAAATGTCCTTCAAAATCGCCGTTGGCCGTCCGAGCAACTTATAGGCGGGGTTGAGAAGATTCTGAACAATTTCGTGTGAGTCCTTATGGCCGGAGCAGAAAAGGTCAATTCTTAGTGCCAGATTCGTAACAAAATCACATACAACCAAAGCGATCACTGAAGCTGTTATGATGGGCTGCAATTTCTCCATGACTATCTCTTTGGTTTCTTCCTTTGAGGACTCGCCTGGTCTGTCCAATGCACTGGGGATCTTCTAGATGTTGGTAGGCTGTTCATCAAGTTGCGATAGCCCACTGTTGTGGTGTTATTCACTTGAACAATGATTCCCACATTAATTCTCCTCCACAAATGAACTTATCCATATTTCCCAAATCCTTCTGATTGAACGGTTTTAACAGAAAGTCTTTCTCCAGGTAGTAAGCGAAAGCGTCGAACATATTTGTGGCGCCAAGTACTAGGACGCATCCCTTGGAATGCGAACTATGAGCAAATCTTTTTTGTCCCTGGGGTCGTCAGTAGCCAGTAGCCATTCCGGTTCCTTGCTAAACAAAGAGCGTTTGATACTCTGGAGGATCATAAGAGAACCGCCAGGGCCGAAAATTGTCACCGGGGCTTTTATTCTCGACGTTGTCAAATTTTCCCACATTTTTTTTTGGTGCCACGCACCTTTTTTTTTCTCTGTAAGTTTCTTGCCATCATATTCATAAACATAGCCACCATAATAACCATTTAAAGAACTACACCGAAATACAAAGAACGAGACACAAGTAATATATATCGTAACCTGACAATAGAATAGACAAAAAAATAGACTTCTGACATGGTTTAAATGCGGAGGTTTATTGGCTTAAACGATCTGAAGATTAAGACATTATAGTCGTCTATCAAAAACGTTAGCAAATTGATCAGAGGTATATATAGATTAATCATTAATTTGTATCGGGGCAAGAAAATTCGTGCCGTTAATTCTAGTGACGCGAGTATGCTTCCGCAGATAAATAAGATCTTTAGGAGGAACGATCGGAAAGGCCTTACTTGTCTTAAGCTTCAGAGGATGACAGAGAACAGAGGCAGCTGGAATAGATCCAGGAGACGCCACCGTCATGGACGATGACTTCCTTTTTTTGTCGAAGATGCGCAGAACAAGGCGGAGGCGGTGTGGACTGCTTTCCAGCAAGCAAGCATCAATCAAGATCTGGAAAACAGAGGCCTGCTGCACCGCTTCTAACTTTGTAACGACATAAAGGAATGGTGGTCTGAGAACCTATGTTTTACCAAGTTCAATGACGATAACTTAGCAAATGCCATTATTGCCGAGTAAAACGGGACCAATTCCATGTTGGTTACGAGAGTAAATCTCCAGCTCATCTTCGATTCAAAAAGGAAAAAGAAGTCAGTAGGTATCGATGGTATATTCAAAATGGTACTATGACATTTATCTCAGGAAGCTGTGGCCATTTATGGAACGTTATTATCCGGTGAGTTGGATGTACAGCTGTAGTACATCCCTTCTCGAAAAAGGGAAAGGACAACTCAAACCCGGCGAATCGCTCAATTGGGCTAATGACAATAAAATCATCCCAGATAATCAGTTCGTCCTTAAAGCGGGACATTGCACTATTCGTGCCACTTCTAAGCTTATTTCTGATAACCAGTAGAACACAAAAAGTATAGGTGCTTGTATGGTTGACTTGATGAAGGCATTTGACACCGTAAGGTTAGAGAGTCTTGAGCAGACTTGACATAAGTAAGCCGCTGTTGTATATACCTTATGACATGCTTAATAGCAGCCGGTTTGTTGTCCAAAGCGGGAGTGTAAATTCTACCAAAATGTTTTATACTAAAAATGGTCTTCAGCAGGGAGCAGTTAACTCGCCGATCTTGTTCCGTATTTAAACCAGCTATCTGATAGGTAGTCTAACTCAGGCAATTAAGGTTATCAGGACATTTTGCAGCGTATCTTCGACTAGATTCAGCAATATTGCGATTACTGGAAGTTGAATTCAACTTACGAAAAACCGGAAAGTTACTTATAAATATTTCCTTGAATTGAAGTAAACAGTGGAAGAGTTTCTGTGTGCAAGTGTTGTTTTAGCAAAACTTTGAACGAAAAAGAACGCCATCAAAAATAAAATGCTAAGCACATCCGGCATTACAGTGGACGACCAAAGAGGCAAAAAACTTCGAAAAACAAAAAAACTGTAGAGGAGCTTAATGAAGTCGTGGCTCATATTAAATCATTTTAAAGCTATGAAAGCCATTACACCAGGCGAACAAATGAAAACCTTCTAAACTTGAGGATTATGTACGACCTATACAAAGGCGGACGAGAGAATTTTGTCGGTCGTTCAATTTATGAGAGGGAATTTCACAATTTAAAACTTTCTTTTAAAAAACCAAAAGTGGATACCTGTTACAAGTGCGACACCCTTAACATGCGTTTTCAAGTCGCTGCTAATGAAGAAGAAAAATAAGAAGCTGGAAACCATCTCCAAACCATCATGAGCAGGCTCGTGCAGCTTACGATGCCAAAAAAGCTGATAAGCTAGTAGCACAAGACAGCACGCAACAAAAATGCTTCAGCTTCGATCTTCAGCAATGCTTGCCAACACCGTTTGTTGGATCCTCGGTAGCATTTTATAAAAGGCAGCTATGGACGTATGACCTTACTGTTCATAATAATGCTGAAAAAACTTTGTTTTTTTTTGCAATGCCTCACAAAAGTTGTTAATTACCTGTCTGAGCAAAAGTCTGAAAAAAAATTATAAATAAAATAATGTTTTCCGTTCTCTCATTGCTTTCAAACTTTTAAAAAGTTGTGAAAATTTGCTGGTTTCTTTAATTTTTAAGAAAATACAAAATGTACTATTATGAAAACGCAATAAGTCCTAATGATGAGTTTAAGGCATGAAGAAAACGAATTCAAAAAATTTGTATTGTTAAAAGTTCGCGCAAAGCAGTTAAATATTACAATTTACATCACATTCCTTATTCAAATAACTATAATTAGAACAAAATAACATAATTTAACAAAAAACAAACAAATTTATTAAATAGTTTGCACTTTAAAGTCCGATTTTGTTAAACATTCAAGCATAATAGACCGTGGCAGGAGGGTAGTTCCTATCAAGCCATCTTTTGCGTCTACTCCACACACTTTTTTTGAAGCTTCAGAAACGAGCTTGACACACCGTTCTACTGCTTGTGTGTGACAAGAATCAGGTGCCAGAGTGTATTAGTTGTTTAATTTCTTCATCCGTGATCCTCCTTTTAAAGGGAGGAGGAGAAAGTTTACATTTATCCCAACAAATCATGTCGGTGTAGTCTGTAGTAGGGATGTTAGGAATATTCGCATCCGCATCCGCAATTGCGGATTATTCGCAATAATTCCAATATCCGCATCCGCATAAACTGATGCGGAGTTTGTTGCGGATGCGGATGTTTTTTAACGCTTTTTTCAAATTCGAAAAATAACATCAGCACGGCATTCTATATCATGATAAATAAAAACGACCCTTTCACCCTAATTAAAAATTTTAAATTCAAATATCTCGGTCCTGACAAAAGCAACAAGAAATCAAATGCAATGGTCACAGATTTAAGGATATAAAAACTCTTGCTAAGTGGCCAGAGGACACAGTTTATTTGTATATATTAAGTGAAAAAGTGATACAGATACAGAACATAAATGCCGCCACCAACAAAAAGCAGAATATGGATCTATTTTAATTTAAATAAAAATTATCCTGACAAGTCTGAATCCAAAATATGTCGTTAAACATACTCACGAAAAGGACGCACTTCTTCGTTGAAAAACCACTTGAAGTCAAAGCACCCGCGCCAACAATGAAATCATTTAAAAAAAAAAGAAAGAAGGTGCAGGTATGATATTTTTTTATAAACATACAATTCTGAAATAGCTTGTTAGTTATTTTATTTTTTTTTCGTACAAAATTGCTTGTTATGTTCTTAAAACCATCTTTTTACTTTTTAGAACAAATTGTAACACCTTTACAAGCAGCAAAGAAACAACTTTCATTAGAGGAATCTTTGCAAAAGGGAAAAATTGGAATATTAGCAGCAGAACTAGCATCCAAATATAATTTTAGAGGACGAAATTGTTTACTGTTTTTTTTTGCAATGAACTGTACGGAAAAGTTGCTGCTAAAGTCAAGGAATTGCTTGAAAAATATGACTACATGTCTTTTACTTCTGATATTTGGACAGTTCCCAGCTCAAGTGTTTCCTTGCTAAGCTTAACTTGCCACGGAGTGTCAGAAAACTTTGAACGAACATGAATCGTATTAAAATGCGAGACGTTTGAGGATCGCCATACAAGTCACATCATTGCAGACAAATTTACCAACTATTTAGTGGAGCTGGCTTAATATACGATCCACCTAGAAACAGATTACAGTCTGAGAAGAGTGCTATCTTGCTTTTTATTAAATATAACTCACCCATTTTTAAATTTAATTATAAAACGCAAAGATAATCAATAACATTTTCCTTTATTTACGGACTTAAAATTGTTTCTATTTAATAAAATCTAAAATCCGCATCCACATCCGCGGATGTGAGTCTCAAAAAATCCGCATCCGCTTCCGCGGATGTCAAAATTTGTACATCCGCAACAACCCTGGTCTGTAGCAACGAAATTTATCTTCGGAGTGTTGAAATCGAATTGGCTTTCCCTTCATAAGCGATCGTGCTTTCCAAATTCGGCGCAAATTCGTTCTCTAATGTAAATACTTTCATCACCTATCATGATGAGCACATGATGACAGGGTCAATGACAAGTTTTGAGAGAACCGTGATGTTCTGATGGTTTCAAAAACAATTTTCGGGCCATCTGTAATCTCTTTGCTGGTAGCATTTTACATGCTTACATAAAGTCGGAGTACTAGATTAGCTTGAATGTGAAAGGGGGCCAGTATCACGGGCCGCCAAATCTACTGAGATAGTACCTGAATCGATGGCAACAGAAATGTCAAGCAGGTAAATTATATCCTCGCTCAGGACTTTTCTGTCTATAATAGGTATGAGGCAATCCACATGGCCAATATATTTTGATCCAGGTACCTGAATGAGAGAATAGTGGTCTTCTTTCTCAGTTTTTCAAAAGCGTTTTGAATTAATTTTTTTTATTACTATTGTTTCATCTTTTCTCCCATCAAAGTACAATGCATGTAATGCTTCCTCAATCGATTTTTTTGAGTTTTTCCTCTGCGTATTTTATTTTTGTCAATTGGGAAGTGTCTGTGTCATTAATGATACCAAAATCTTGAAGGACCGATGACGCGATCGCGGCCGTGGCTCGATCAGAGGATCCGAAACTATCACTAGCTAGACATGTTGATTTAAGATTGATCCTCATCTGCCATGGTTTTTTTATTTTTGATAACTTGGTGCGGCACTGGAGGGTCGTATAAGTCAAGGTCATCACTATCAGAATCATTAGAATCTTTTTCCACCTTTATGAACTGTAAGTGTTCGTCAGATTGATTAATTATTCCTGTCGACATACTTGGCTGGGGCTCTATGTTC
The DNA here is from genome assembly GCF_945859685.1 of Eupeodes corollae. NCBI lineage: Eukaryota > Metazoa > Arthropoda > Insecta > Diptera > Syrphidae > Eupeodes > Eupeodes corollae. Next base: position 161,526,790 of record NC_079147.1, read on the forward strand.
TTGGTTTTCTTTCAAGCCGTTTCGTGTTTTGTTTTTCCTGCAAGTCCAACGATCCAATCTACTGATTTGAATTTTCGTTAGGTTTCTAATACGCTAAATTCAACATTAGGACCTATTGCGTGTTGATAATAGTGAATTTTATTTAAAAAAAGTCAAAGACGGGCAAATGTTCGCAACTTTTCAAAAGTTTAAATGGAATGCGCAACTTTTGTCAGGTATTGCGGATCCAATAAAAAAATTGTTTTTTTCAGCCGACCCTAATCTCCATATTTCTTATCACAAAATATTGCCGTAACATGTGAATGTCTAAAGGGCCTTGCACATGAGAGCAAACAAGGAATGACGAATTTTACACATCTCAAAAAATCAATTTCAAACAAAAACACATTTAAATTACAAGACAACAATTGAGACTAATGTAAGGATAATACAAATTGCATTTTATTCTCTTTAAGAAGAACATTTTGTAAAAACAATTTGGAAGTAACGAATTGCAGTGTGGTTGCTACGAACTGACAAACTCGATTCGCGTTCCACATAGCATCCGCTCTGCAACTAATAAATTGTTCGCGCGCAAACTAACCTCAAAATTATATCGACCTTGTTTTGTTCATGGCTGAAGAAAATATGGGAGGCAAAATTGACAATTCGACGCTGTCTGCGAATGGAAATATAGCTCATGTAAAAGAAAAGTCAAAATATGCGAACATCCACAGATCGCAGTTCGTAGTTCGTAACTCATGTGCAAGATGCTTTAAGCCCATTGTCAACAACCTGATAGGTCCTTACCAGTGTGGTCTTAGACCAGGAAAGTCCACAGTCGATCAAATATTCACATTACGGCAGATCCTGGAAAAAACCCAAGAGCACCAAATCGACACCCACCATCTCTTCATCGATTTTAATGCCGTATATGATAGCATTTACAGGGACGAGCTGTAAAGAGCCATGTTTAGTTTTGGCATCGCTGACAAACTCGTCCGTTTCTGCAGGATGACTATGGAGAATTCGCGCTGCTTCATAAAGGTTGGAAACAACTTAATAAAACCTTTCGATGTCAAAAAAGGCCTTAGACAATGTGATGCGCTGTCAAGCAATTTCCATAACATGGTCTTTGAAATAATAGCGCAGAGGTCCCACGTAGTTGAGAGGATTAGAAGTTGGAACAAGGAGCTACAGCCGCGTAGACTTAGCCATAATGATAATTATTTAAATGTTAAAATCCCTGATAAAGCTTTCAGAAGATGTTATCGATCTTAATTTCGTTTAGCATTTGAGTTTTTTTAGGTAAGCTTTTTTTGTTGTAAATTTCGATATTATGTTCGTGTTAAATTAAAAATAAAACCAATGTCAGAAACCTTGGAAACACTGTTTTAACTGTTTCTTTCTTCTCGAAGGACCAATATTATGTTGACTACTCATAATTAAAAACCCTGTTAACACAATAAACAAACAAATTTACATACATCACATTCGTGTCTATCGTTGAAGGTGTTCCTGTTAGAAGTGCCATCTTCACGTCGGCCGTACTGCGTCTCGCCAACGCGTGTAATTCAAAAACATTCTACGATTCTTTGCAATTAGTAGGTATTGAATTATTAATTCCAAACAGTAACATTTTAGTTTTTGTGATTTAAATCACTTCCACCCAAAAACTGTAAAATAAAATTTAATATTTCCAACTTTTCAATTAAGGCAGAATTTTTGAATTAAAATCTAATTTACATTAAAAAATACTGATTTTTTTATTTGCAGTTGAGGCAGCAGCGGAGGAATCATAGGTACAAGTCGTAATTGTGACACCTTTATTAAAACAAAGGGGACAACCACTTGGCACGAATCCTTGAAACGGGTCTCTAGAGAGAATACCGCAGCACCGCGGCGGCGGCGGCGCTCTTTTAAAAAGGGAAAGTGCATACTTTAATTTTATGTTAATCACATTACATGATTTTCAAGAGCGTTGTCGTCGTCGGTCGGTCGTGCCGATGGGGTTGCCTTTGCCGTAGAGACGACCTTCAAAATGTTTTTAAGTTTAAGTGTTTTTGGAAAGAAAAAACATCACAGATGTTATTAATGAAATTAAACAACTCGTATATTTGCAAAAACATTTATTTTGCTATTGTTTAAGACGTGATTTTAATAAAAATGATTGCAATTAAATTAATTTGTTTTACAACGGAATTTTATATATATGTATGTATTTTTTAAACAAGCGCTTCTCGAAACTTAAAAAACTTTATATAGTAAATGGTGAAAGTTACAAAAACAACATTTTTACATAAGTGCAAATCCGTAGAGCTCATGAAGTGAGTAATAAATTATTGATTATTATTAATAAATAAATCTGATGAATGAAATCTATTTTCTACTGGGTTACGTAAAAGGCAGCTAAATATATTTTAACATATCCATGTCCCGTCCACACACACCACCAGCTTATTGCCTATAACTTCTGTGGTTCTTGTTGTAAGCCTTTATTTTTATTTGATAAATTCGTAATCACTGTGCCATTGAAACGGCATATTTCACTCATATCCGTACAAAGGATATATCAGAGTCAGACAACCGTAATGCAATTGGAGCTAACAGCCCCCGTATTCATATGTAACTAAATCGAATATTCTCAATTCGCTTAATCATGCGGTTTTGGTAACAAAAACTGTCCCAAAGAAAAATGGCTCCCACAAATAATATTCACCTCGAATTCGCATCAAATGGTCAATCAATAGCTTTTTCGACCGTCATTTATGTAAATGGAACCATCCAATGGACAACAATGAAAAACCAATTACAACAACAAAAAATAAAGAGAAGAAAAAAATAAATGGTTATCCTGTATAAATTTACATTGCAGACATTTAGCAAGTCCTGCGGTTTTTGTAAAAAAAATAAATCGATAAAATAGTTGATTGTTGTTGATGTTGTCACTAAGCCAGGAGAAAAAAAAGGATGAATCGGTTAAATGCACACAAATTTGATATCGTTGCATAAATAAAACATCACCACATATTTAAGCTCATAGTATTAAGAACTTATCAAGTTTTTTACTATGGATTTGCATACAATCTACGCACCTCACAGAAGGGTTTGTTTGCTTCTACGTTTTTCTAAATTGGCAGATTTTTCAGAGTCCTATCCAAACATAATCTTCTGCGGTGACTTCAGGACCTAATCTCAACTTAATCTTAACCCAGTGAACACAACTCATTTTTCTAATTTCTAACATAAATTGCTAGATCTGTTTATTGATAGTGAGATAAAAGCAAAGTTTTACTTTTTTTTACATTTCAGAATTTTCAGAAAGTAGTTAGCTTCAAATGTTCAAATGGTAGACATTTGCATTCAAGAGGACAGAAGCGTCTACAAGTTTTTCTCAAAACCCTCCTCTGTCTATCAACTCCTACTCTCACCTCCCCGTGGTGAACATCGGGTGCCTAGTACCTCAACTATATATTGGGTTCTTACCCCCAGCGGAAAGTTGTTGGGGCAGCAAACGAGAGAGGGGGAGAAGTGTTTTCACTAAGGCACATCTCCTTATCCAGACGGCAGCGGACGAATTCTGGAATCAACGTTTCAGTAAGGTTGAACTACTTAGTGAATACCTTATAGGGCTTCTACGACTTATTTGGCGCCCAGGCCTGTAAGGAGCGGTTTATCCAGTTCAATGTCCTTGAAGTAGGAGTTATACTAAGGATCTGGCCCTCCAGGTTGGGGGTTGTACCATTGGGGTGGCTTCCGGGCCACGTAAAAACATCGCAATTGCGAAGCACCAACAAGCCTCGGATACAGACGGATTCACTGTTGACAACACACGGAAACGAAATAAGGACAACGAACTTCGAATCTGTACGTGGAATGTTAGGTCCTTTAACAGACCACGTGCAGCCGAAAAATTAGCGGAAGTCCTAAACTGCTGAAGAGCAGATATTACAGCCAACCAAGAAGAGCGATGGGATGGACTGGACTACGGCGACTGCTACCATGAGCAAAGACAGGGTATATTTGGGTGTGGATTGCTTGTTAGAACTAGACTCAGGCAAAAGTCTTGAGTTTCAACAGTGTGAACTAGCGCATTACGACAATCCGCATCTAGGCTAAATTCGCCAACATAAGCCCAATATGCGGGCATGCTCCAACAGAGGAGAAAGATGAAGACACCAAAGACATATTGTTCGAGCTCTTGGACAAGACTTACGAGCAGTGCCCTGGCTATGACATTAAAATTGTCTTAGGAGATTTTAAAGCCTAACTAGGGAGAGAAGACATCTTTGGTGGCATAATCGGAAGATATAGCCTGCACAAGACCACCTCCGACGACGGATTCAGGCTGATCGATTTCGCTGCGGGGTGCGACGTTCCGGTAGCTAGTACGCAGTTCACACATCTCAATATCCACCAGAGGACATGGAAATCTGCATTGTGATCGACGCACGACACTCCTCCAGTATACAGGCTGTCCGAACATTCCGAAAGACCAACATTTACTCGGACCACTACCTCGTTGTAGCCAAGGTACGCCTACGGATATCCCGATCCACGCCAAAAAAAGGAAGTACTGTGAGAAGCTTCGATGTTAGACGGCTACAATCGCAAGACTGTCGATCAAGTCTCTAGTAACCTCTTAAGGATTCCTATGCTGCCTGCATTAAGCATTGAAAACCGGTGGCAACATTGACTTGCAGCCATTAGAGATGCCGCCTCTAAAATGCCGGCAAGCGCACGCAGCGAAACAATAGGCATACAAAACGGCGCTGCACAGGAGAACCAGAGCTGCTCGCGAGCTATAAGAGGCGCGGGGGGGGGGGAGAGAGAGAGAGAGAGGAACACTGGCTTCTTAGATGGAAAAAGAGAGCATAAGAAGTGCGTGATCGAGGAGATAGAGGGATGTCACAACAGGAATGAGGTTCGTAAATTCTATCAAAAGTAAAAAAACCTTCCAAGGTCACCACACACGAACCGAAGCATGTAAAGACGATCAGCATAACATCGTAGTAAAATCGCAATCTATGCTGAAAATATAGAAAGACCACTTCTCCAAATTATATAAGGGCGATGACGAACCGAATCCCGCTGTGAGGGAGATAGAACCACTTAACCAAGGCGACGCAGATCAACAATTCTGCCTACCCGACCTAGAGCTGACGGCATCGCTGCCGAACTATTTAAAGCGGCGGGCGATGACTTGGTAGGGAGCATGCACCAACTCATCTGCAAAATATGGTCGGAAGAAAACATGCCCGAAGAGTGGAATCTCACTATAGTGTGCCCGATACATAAAAAAGGAGACCCTATAAATTGCTCCAACTACAGAGAAATCAGTCCCCTTAACATTGCATATAAGATCCTCTTTGCCCTATTATGTGAACGTCTGAAGCCGTTCGTCAACAACTTGATAGGTCCTTTTCAGTGTGGTTTTATACAAGGAAAGTCCACAGTCAATCAAATAATCACATTGCGGCAGATACTGGAAATAACCCAACAACACCAAATCGACACCCATCATCTTTTCATCGATTTCAAGGCCGCATATGAAAGCATCTACAGAAAAGAGCTGTATAAATCTATGTCTAGTTTTGGCATCCCTGCCAAACTCGTCCGTTTGTTCCGGATGACCATGGAGAATTCACGCTGCTACATAAAGGTTGGAAACAACTTAACAGAACCTTTCGATGTCAAAAAAGGTTTTAGACAAGGTGATGTGCTGTCATGCGATTTTTTTAAACATCGTACTTGAAAGAATAGTGCAAAGCTCACACGTCAACACTAGCGGCACTATCTTTCAAAAGTTTGTCCAGTTACTAGCACATGCTGATGACATTGACATAATCGGAAAAACTCAGCGTGGTGTCAATGGGGCTTTTGTAAGTATTGAAGCAGAGACGGCAAGAATGGGTTTAACGGTTAACCATTGCAAAACAAAGCACATACTATCGTCAAGAAATTACTTACAACACCGACGTCTCGCTCAAAACGGTCAAAGGGTAAAAGCCCATAGACTAAGATGGCTGGGTCACGAATTACACATGGAAACCAATGCTCCGGCCCGGAAAGTCTTTGAATCCACACCAACAAGACAGTGCAGTAGAGGAAGACCGCGAATAAGGTGGCGCACAAGCGAAAAGTAACCTCAAACATCTAGCTTGGGGCCGAGCTAGATGAAGAATTTCTTTGGGTGAGGCCCTAGTTTACACTGGGCTGTAGCGCCACCTTAAGTTAACGAATTAAGTAAGTCCGATAGAAGAATTGAGAAATTTATGAAAGATAGAATAAATATTCTTGTAGCACATCTGTTAAAAAATAGGTAGCTCAACATTCCGTAGATAACTATTCCTACGCGCAAATAATGTCAGTTTAAAGGCCAACTTCGAATGAATTGATTGAGAAAACCCTTTTCAAGACAAGAATTACTCTTGGAGGATTTGTAAATTCTTCCTCGGAAGATGCAGTTTATTTTCTATGACTTCAGCCAAGCGTTAATAAATTTTGACGAACTAAAAACTATAAAACTTAGTCGCTGCAAAACAAAAAAATAATAAAACAAATATCTAACTTCAATTTCTTTATACAGTTCATGGCACGTGAATTTAATATTTGTTTAGTCATATACCGCACGTGTGGTTTAACATGATACCAAACGAAACACCTTCTCTCCATAAGAACCATATATGTATATGAGCTGCAAAGTCTACATAGCAAGCAAAACCCCAAACCAACATCCTGGCCGGATGTGGGCCTGTCACAAATGCAAATAGAAAATATCTCCCTCTTTCTGCTCTACCACCAATGAATATATACTATCGTCACGTCACCAGGGATAATGTGGCAAACCATCACAGACTCCACTTCAAGAGCCTCCTGGACAATGGAAAAATAAAAAAAATAGAAAACAGAAAACTAAAAACTAAAAACAACCTGCATCTCTGCGGTGATGAAAACAGAGTTATAAAAACAAGATCCAAGCTGTGTACGTCGTCTATAGTATATACGACTTGTTGAACTTCCGTGTTTTCCTAAAAATTAGAAATCCATAAAGTGAGTCACTATAAGAAACTTAGTCTAAACACACGTCGTGTCGCTTCGTTCGGCTTATGTCCGAGAGAAAAAAAAAATAAAATCAATTAGTAAAACTTCCATACAGGGTACTCTAAAAATTAACTAAGCAGACAATTTTAAGAGAACTCTTTTTTGCTTTTAGTCCTAAACCAATTTCAGTTTCAGAAATTTCAGAAATGTAAGTATTGATCTCGTTTAACTGAACCTAGTTTGAGTATCGTTTTAGTACCGTGCCGTCCCAGTCTAGTCATGCAAGAGGACTGTTAAGATTCTTCAGTTTTAGCTTAAACCCCGCTTTGGATATTTGATCTGATGTTACTTTTCTAATCTTCTGGTCAAGTTTTAGAACCTAATACAAAAATGACAATATATAACCTTTTCCCGTAAATGTCCACCTTCATTTCTTCGAACCTATCATATCCGTATTGTATCTTGAGCTTGAGGTATGTAATAAAGACCTATATTTTCGACCTAATATATGACATAATATAATTGCAAAAGCGAATTTCTTCCTTGGCCTTATCAAACGTTGCTCTACGGAATTTAACGATCAGTAGGTTACAAAATAATTATTTTCACTTATGTCATGTCCATCCTTCAATATGCAAGACAGATTTAATCACCTTTCCACATTACTCACTTGCAAAAAATTGAAGCCGTACAACTTTTTGCCTTGCGTAATAGGCTGAACTCTTTTTCATACGCTCTTATGAAGACCGCTTAAACTCTTAAGCCTGCAAACGCTTTCCCGACGTCGTCGTATTGCCGATATAGTATCTGTTCACCAACTTTTTATTTATATCATAGACTCTTCTAGTTTACTAGAATTAATAAATTTAACGTTTTCAATCACCGCACCAATTACGGACACTTTCAATTTTATCGATATGCTATACACATTAAGATATAATATCTTAATGTTTTACTTCAATCCAATCTTTAGAATGTTAAGTTTAGACAATTCTGTTCAAGAAATCTCTGATTTTCATCTTAATTGGAACCTCTCCTTGACAAATGAAATCCATGCCATTAATAGTTCCAGAGCAACAAGTTTAAAAGCCGATAAAACTCTAATGTTTAAACCAGCTGAACCATTTTACGACCACTACTTGACTTCACTTGACTTTTGATTTCTAGACTTTGGTACTTTTGATACCTAGGTAACTAAGACTCGATGGATATTTGTATAGAGTCATTTCAGTGTACGAAACACTATGTCGTTATTTTAGAAGTCAAGATTAACTCTGTTCTTTCGCTAGAATTTCTTTTCTATTTATTTCAACAAATGTTAGCTTATTTAATTAAATAAATAAATTGGGTGGCGTACCAGTCCAAGAGGAGAGAAAGAGAAGAAGAAATAAGATAGATGATAGAAAGAAAGAAAAAGTAATGGAAATGACGATGTTCATAGGACCGGCAGCAGTGCTGGCACTCCTCGCTGTCACTCCGGATGTCAGCGCAGTGTTAGTTCTTCTTAGGATGGAAGGAAAGATTTGACAGATGCCAGAAACAATAAATAGAACAGAGGGAGAAAAGAGAAACGTATAAAGACTCGGAAAAGACAATGGGTTAGTAAGAAAATGGAAAAAGAGAAAGAAAAGATAGACAAAGAATAAAGACGCAAGACCGTCCGCTGCGAGGCTCACGGCAAGCTTGTAGTGCTCGGCTGAGCTCAGCAGTAATCTGCCATCATATGCGTATCCCACTTGCCCTGGTATCGTTCTTCCATTGTCCTTATATCCTGGTGAAATCGCTCACCTTGCTCTTTACTCAAGTCTCCCAAGTTTTCAGGAAACCGATCCAAACGGTTTTGCAAGTAGTGCACCTTGATGCTCATGTTGCATCCAAGCTCACGAAAAGCCGTCAGCATGTTATGAACCAAATCCTTATAATTTGAAGCCTTCTTGTTGCCTAGAAAGTTTTCGACAACTGACACAAAAGATTTTCACGCTTTTCGCTCTTTTTCATTCATAGATTCAACAAAATTTGTGTCTTTTATTAACCGTCTGATTTATTTTTTCATCGCTTAATCCTTTCATCTTTGTAGATATGAATTAAAAACATGATGAATCCTTATCTAGAGCCTTCATTAAGCCAAGTTTTATATGAAGTGGAGGCAGTATTATTTTATCTCGATCAACCAAAGGCTCATTAATAACAGTTTTTCCTCCAACAACCATGTTCTCTCTTTCAGGCCAGTCTGTTTTTACCCAGTGATCTTGTTTAGCTCTGCTATCCCAAAGGCACAAGAAGCAGGGATATCGACCTTGCTGTCCAAGGAGGAAGTTAACCATTTTTAAATCAACACAAATAACCCATCCATGTTCGTGATACTTAATTTTTTCCAAGACTATAGCTATATTCTTGTACTCTTCTTTCATTTGGGTAGAGTGAGCAATAGGTATTGATCCCAGTTCGTTACCATTGTGTAAAAGCACACATTTCAAACTTCGCTTGGAACTGTCAATAAACAGACGCCATCGATCTGGTTCATACTCGGGAAGGCCCATTTTTGTTAAGAGACCTTTAACATCGTGACAGAAAACGAGATTTTCTTCCTGAAAAAAGAATGTAAGCAACTCTGCTTCCCTTTTACGATAGAAAGTTATTGTTGTTCCTTCATCAAGTAGATTTTTTTCTTTTATCCGCGATGCAAGTAACTCAGAACATTGTTTTGAGAGGTTAGGATCCCTGATTCATTAATTCACTTTGGTTAAATGGTTGGGGACTTGATGCATTTTCCTCATATTCACTGTCTTCATCTGTGTCGCAATGAGGTATTTCATCCTCCGAAAGACCTGGTAGCTGATGAAATGTTGGTATAGGAACTTCATTGGAATGAGGGACGGGCCTTCGAGCAGAGTCTAAATCAGGACATTTCCACTTGTTTTCGGTTCTTACTATTGATGCCTCTGATATTCACTAGACAGAAATAACAGTCATCATAGTGATTTTTTGGTTCTCTCCAAACCATAGGCACACCAAATTTAAGACTCCGCCTTTTCCCATTTGTCCACTGACGTCGATGTTCAATACACGTTTTGCAAACTACATGTGGTTCCCAAGATTTATCTTGGTCACCAAGTTTGATACCAAAATAAGCATTATGTGCTTTCTTCAGAAATTCAGTAATGGATTTTCTGTTCTGATTTGTCGTGTATTCACCACATACATAACAAAATTGCTCGGGATGAATAACAAGATTCTGCGGCTAGATGACATTTCTAAAAATTAGCTCGTAATGACTTACAGTATTAATTAAGAAGATGAGATTTTCTGATGTATATGCTCCTTGGGAGTACAAAAATTGACTAACTTAATTTCACACAATGGCATATGAATTTTTATTAAATTAGGCTAAATTTAATATTTCTGTAACTATAAAACTAGAGCTGCTAGGGAAAAATGGCAAAATTGTAGACCTGTGTAATTTATATTAAAAGACAAATTTAATAAACAAGAAACTTGGTTATTTAAATTAACTTATTTGAATATAATGAAAAAAAATCGAACATTTTAAGAAATTATAATATAAAAAAGGACTTCAAAAAGTATCAAAACCCCAAAACAAATCTTGAAAATCTACCGGTTTTCCTTGGCAGACAAAACCCTTTCCAAAAGTCTCGCAATTACTTGTTTGGTGTTTCACTTTACACCCATAAAAACAAGGCAAAAACCCTACCTACAAATAGAGCTCTATGTGTGGTTCGTTTATAGGAGCAAAATCTTGCTTCCCACGAGCGAGATTAGAAAGAATTCCTCCACGGAATCTAATCAAATTGCCGGTAACATAATTATCCACACTATTTTCTGACAATCACTTTTAATATAATACGAGGAATAATTACAATATGGACGTTAATATTTCACTTGACGTTTAAAATTTTAAGACAAAAAAAAAATATAAATGCTTCGGACGCTTTTGCGCGTCGCTTCGCTCGGCCCTGCACTCTTAACTGAGGTTTGTGTGCGCTTTTGAAGGGGATTTTGAGCTTCTTCTTGAGTTCAGGAATTTTTTGCTGGAAGATCTTAGCTTGAAGGACCTTTATCTTGAGCGGTTTCGGTTTTCGTGCGTAGCAAAACACTGTACGACACGTCGTGCGAATTAGTAAATCTTCGGCCAAAATCAGCTCGGACTTCGTTTGGACCACAAAAAAACTATATGTGTAAATAAAAAAACGAAGGGATGGCGTACTGCGGCTACCGCCGCGCACCTAATTAAACATTTACGTTAGAATCTAAGCCACCAATATAGTTTTCTTCAAACGACAGATGAAGACACCAAATACATATTCTTTGAGCTCTTGGACAAGACTTATGATCAGTGCCATTAAAATTGTCTTAGGAGTTTTTAATGCCAAGCTAGGAAGAGAAGACATCTTTGGTGGCACAATCGGGAGATACAGCCTGCACGACACCCCCTCCGACAACGAATTCAGGCTAATCGATTTCGCTGCGGACGTTCTGGTACGTCTCGCAGTACGCAGTTCACACATCTCAATATCCACAAGAGAACATGGAAATCTCCTGATCAATCAACTTGCAACCAGATTGACCACATTGCGATCGAAGCACGACACGTATACAGGATATCCGAACATTCCGAGAGGCCAACATTGACTCGGACCAATACCTCGTTGTAGCCAAGGTACGGCTACGGATATCCCGATCCAAGCCAAAACAAGGAAGTAATGTGAGAAGATTCGACGTTAGACGGCTACAATCGCAAGAGACTACCATGTCCTTTTCCGATCGAGTCTCTATAATAACCTCTTAAGGAGTCCTATGCTGCCTGCATTAAGCATTGAAACCAGTGGCATCATTGCCTTGCAGCCATCAGAGATGCCGCCTCTAAGTGCTAGGTTTCACAAACCCCTTGTTTGATGACGAATGCTGGCAAGCGCAGGGAGCGAAACAGCAGGCATACAAATAGCGCTGAACAGAAAGACCATAGGTGTTCGCGAGCTCTACGAGTAGAAGAGCTGAAAAGACCACCGGCTTCTCAGATGGAAAAGAAGGAGCAAGAATAGTACGTCAAAAGATAGAGGCAATGAGGTTCGTTAATTTTACCAAAGGGTAAAAAAAACCTCCCAAGGGTACAGCTACGAACCGAAGCCTGTAAAGACGATCAGAGGAACATCGTAGTAGAATCGCATTCGATGTTGAGAATATGGAAAGACCACTTCTCTAGATTATACAACGGCGATGACGATCCGAATTCCGCTGCTGTAAGGGAGATAGAACCACTTAACCTAGGCGACGCAGATCAACAATTCCGCGTACCCGAATTCAACGAAGTGAAGATAGCTATATCTAAACTTAAGTCTGAACTATTAAAAGCAGCAGGCGATGATTTGGTAGGGAGCATGCACCAACTCATCAGATCCTCAACAACCTGATTGGTTCTTATCAGTGTGGCTTCAGACCAGGAAAGTCCACTATCAACTAAATATTCACACTACGGCAGATCTTAGTAAAAACCCAGGAGCTTCAAATCGATACCCACCATCTCTTTATCGATTTTAAAGCCGCGTATGACAGCATCTATAGGGAAGAGCTCTACAGAGCAATTTCTAGTTTTGGCATCCATGTCAAACTTATCCGTTTGTGCAGAATGACGATGGAGAATTCACGCATCAAGGTCGGAAGAGATATCACCGATACATTTGATGTCAAAAAAGGCTTTAGACAAGGCGTACACTGTCATGCGACTTCTTCAACATCGTTCTGGAAAGAATTGTGCAAAACTCAACTGTCAACACTAGAAGCACAATCTACCAAAGGTCCGTCCAATAACTCGGATACGAAGATGATATTGATCGCGACTCAGGTGGCGCACCCATGGAGAGGACCTCAACCAGCTTTTCGTGCGAAACTGGAGACAGCTAGCTAGGGACAGATCTGGCTGGAGACGCATGTTGGTTGAGGCCCAAGTCCGCCTCGGACTCTAGCGCCACCTTAAGTAAGTAAGTAAGTAAAACGACCTTACTTGACACACGGATACTTACGGGCTAAATGCTCGTTCTTCTTCTGCCTCAGTCCTTGGATGGACGTTCGTCGTCGTTGGCAGAATTTTTACCTGCGTTGCCAAAACCACTCGCAAAACATATAAATTACATAAGGTTTCCCAAAAACTATCAAAACTTTGATAAAATCAGATTGCATTCACCCTTTCTATTTGCTAAATAGCGTTTAAAGATATAAACCTTTCAACAACTTCTTTATCGCACGACTAAGGAACTTCAAATGACCTCTAAGCTGAAATAAAGCCTCCATAGGCCTTATTTCGTAATCGCCGATTTTTTATTTCGACCACAGAAAAGTACTTTGTCATGTCCGCGATAATTCTTAAGCCGCCGACAGTTGTTCTAGCCGGTTCGCTGGCCGTTAAAACTGTTAGTACATTGTATTTGTTCAAAAATCCTTAACGGACATGATTATTTCGCACCTTAAACATTTAAAAATGGAAACACCCTTTTCTGTATACGTTGTCTTCTTATATATGTATGAAGAAGAATTATTAAAAAGTCCTTAGAGAGGCCTTAGTTTTGAATTAATTCCAAATCACGAACGTATAAGTTGGATGAATAAACAAAGCCATTGCACTTTTTGTCTTTATTCTTCAATTATTCCTTTGACTCTTGAGCTCTTGAAGGCAGGTTGTGTGCTGTGTCCTTTTGTCAAGTAATTTCTAATATAAACTTATTTATATGAAATACAATGGCAAATAGACTGATGTTATTTCAAAGAGTAGTCCTTTGGTATGGTAGTGTGTAAGTTTGTTGCTTCATGTTAGAATTTTGATAGATGGATTTGTAAATAAAACAAGTTAGGAATTGCAATTTTCAATAGAATTTCTACCTCTGGCCTGGCTCGGCTTCCTTATCTATTAATTGCATGGTAAGCATAGATGACGGAAAGCTTGATATAAACGTTTTAATTTTAATAATGTCATTGTCAGAAGAGAATTAAAACCAGGTGTAGAATTTAGTAACACATTGATATGGGAAGATCTTCTCTGAGGGACTGACTTCATGTAAAGAGAGATTATTTCATCTGAGATTGGACATTTAATTTGATATACCTATTTGTGGGGATATATGGCCGAACGAGGTCTGTACAATTTTGATTTTAAGGAGTTAAATTGGGGTTTCATATATATTTATTCGTTTTTTAAAAGTGATGTTTTAGCAGTTAAAATAAAAAATTTGGTCTAAAATTTGCATTAGTAACAAATACTGTTCAACAAGGCAATCAAATTGGAACATTTCATCTTTTTTGAAGGCCTTATTCTATCACGTACAGTTTTTAAAACATTTCTTTTTAAAATTAAAACAAAAAAGAGGCTGGGATGCGACGAACACTGATAACTAGCCATCCCGTCTGTCAATTTGTCTTGCTTAAAAGTTTATAGGTTTTCGTGTTTTGTTAAAAAAGTTGTCAGTTGAATTATCTTAAAAAATTAAAAATTACCAAAAATATTTTGCATATCGTCGGCTAAAGACGCAAACCTCGTGAATCCACTTTCTTTTAAAAAAAATGAGATTTTTGAAAATATATGAAGTAGGATTAAAAAAGTTGAATAACGTATGTAAATCCACAGTTTAAGCAGAACAAGTGTCGTGAGTAAGAAGTGTGTTAATGATATTGTATTTTATTTGTGAAAAAATAGTTTTTATTTCAATTTCGATGTTTTAATTGAGTAAGTGGATAGGATATACAAGGTTTTATTTCTTATGCAATTCATATCCAACAAGGATTTACAAGTTTTTTTTATTTTCTTTAACGAACAATATTTTAACAGTTAAAATGTTCTTACACTTCAACTACCACGTTGAAGATTGAATCGACGTTAAACTATGGGATATGAAAACAAACAGAATAATCTTTGCTATCAGGATATCTGATGTTGGCTAGGCTAGAGTATGAGAACTGAAGAAAAATTTTTCTCTAAAACTTAGACATTTCTAATTTGACCGGACTATTAAGTATTATGTTTTTTTTTATTATTTTTTAACTCCTACTTTTTACATTTTTTAAGTCAGGAATGTCCCGTGGATTAAAAATGCTAAAGTTTGCCTTAAAAAATGACATTATCCGAAGAACTTCCAAATGATGTCATGAGTTTCAAAACAGAATTTTCGAAGCAGAGAATAATGTAATCGATATGCCAGAAGACTCGCACGAATTAATATTAACCGATTTTTTTGAAAATATTGAGAGCAATTTAATCTTGAGCAATCAGGTTGAACTTGAAAGTTTTGTTAAAGTTTAACCTATTCCAACTGATGACACAACAGTAGTTTTGTAGTGTCTATCATTGACACCAACTAAACAAATGCGAAATTCCCTACAAAAACAATTGAAGTGAAGAAATGAAACACTGATGTTTAGTTTAGCAATTTTAATAAATAGAATAAGAATAGTAATTAAATGAACAAGTTAAAACTATAATAATTTTAAATTTAAGAAACTGTGCGGTGGGACATAAGAAAAAACCAGACCGAACTCAAAAGGAATGAAAGGAAGAATGTTAAAAAGAATTCAAATTGTATCTGCTCACTTTTGGCAGTTTGTTTTTTGTACACTTAAATCAAAAATTGTTCGGTTCTGGAATTTTCTATTTTAACTTCTTTATTAACAGGTAGAGGTGAAACAATCGCTACAGAGTCGCCACAGTTTTTCATAATTCGGAAACCCTAATTCAAAGTGATCTTAAGACTCAAGAATACTGAAAGTTCTGATACAAATTTCCCACGAAAAGGAAGTCATAAAAATAAAGTAGACAAAAAAATAAGGTTAATAAACAAAAATTTGCAAGGGAAAAAGGGCAGTCATATTTTGGAAAAAATCAGTTTTGGAATGGGAATACAACGTTAAAAAAAAGCCCAAAAGTACTAAAAAAGATGCAACTGCAAAGAAAAAACCACATCATTGATATAATGCCACGAGTTTAATAATGAGGGAAGAAATTTTGGAATAAAAAAAAGGTTTACGTTGAATGCAGGTTTACGTCGAATAGGGCCGGAGACAAAACGGAGCCCTGGGGCACACCAGCATTTATTTTATGAGTTTCAGACTCGAATCCGTCCAAAACAACTTGAATTGAGCGGTTTAAAAGGAAATTTCTAATCCAACTAAGAAGAGATTCGTCAATACCAAAAGCACGCACAAAAGAGCTAGATGCCAGACTTTATCAAATGCCTTTGAAATATCAAGTGAAATAATCTTACTCTCACTGTTCGGTGAGATGAACCAGTAAAGCTATTGCTCCGAAAGCTATATATAAGAACCTCCCATTCCTCAAGATATTTCTTAAGCTGGTAATTAATCAGCGTTTCCATGAACTTAGAAAGAAGGGACGTTTAGTGATATCGCTCGATAATTTGCGGGGAAGAAGATTTGCATTTTTTTGGGATTGGCTGAACAAATGGAGTTTTCCAACTTTTCGGAATGAGCTCAGAAGAATATGATAGATGGGAATGCTTACGCAGTGGTTTTGCTAGCGTAGAAGAACACCTCTTCAGAATAATAGCGGTGATACCATCCGGAATTAATGAAACGAACTCTACAAGGTTTGTGTTTTTTAAGAAGCCGTGTTGTAGAGTTTATATTAAATGCTTTCAAACCTTTCGGTGCCTTTTTGTAAATTGGAGCTAGAAAAGATGTTTTTTATGTTTTAGAAAATGTTCCTTGAAGTTGAAATAAAAACTTTAGATAGAGGAGTTGAAAGAAAAGAGGAATATTTTTTGTATGAAAAAAAGTTGAGAAAATTTGTTTCCAATGGCTAATGGAGAGACATAATTTGCTAGGAAAAGACACAATGAAAAATTAGGTAAACAATCAAAATAGGCACGATCTGGTGTAAAAGAACCTTGTGAAAATGAATGTTTAAAATATAATGCAAAGTAATTAGCCGCTGTTATATTATTAATTATTGAAGAACAAGGAGTAGATATCCATCTAACTTTCTTTTGTGATTAACGAACTGAAAGAAGGAGTAAGTATAAAGTAAGCTTGGATTTTTTGTAAATATTCTTGTAAGAGATAATTGTAAAGGTAGTGAAGATAAGCACGAAGGTACTTAGAGTATTCAGTTCAGCATTAAGGGCGTAGAAATATTTCGCACGGGATCTGATAGCAAGTCTGACTCAGACAATAGCGTCCGCCGATAACCTAATTGCGTACAGAACGGCCCTAAAAGTTGAGGTTATCAAGACATTTTTGCAGGGTGACTTCGAGAAGATTCAGCAATATTGCGATGACTGGAAGTTGAAAATCAGCATTCATAAATGCGAAACTATTCTGTTCAGGACTCCGATGTATGGAGCCTCAAGGGATACGAGGAAGAACTGGAAAAATCTAGTGATCGTTGAACGAAATCGACAGCCACTGGCGAATAAAAGTGTAGTAAGTTACCTTGGCATTTGGTTGGATCAGTAATTGTATTTCGACTGACATATGAGTGCTGCTCTGGCCAGCGATAGGCGAGCCTTTTTCGCTGACAAAACGGTTGTTTTTTAGCAGCCGTTTTGACAGCAGGGTGGCTTGCTACATGGCCCTTATCCTGCCGATGATTGCCTATGGGTGCCGGGTATGGTTCCACGTTGCCCCATCTCAAATGAAAAAGATTCGGGTGTTTGGATTACGCAGAATACCAGATTCGGAGTATAAAAATTACTATTCCAACCAGGTTCTATACGCAGAGCCAAGATAAACAGAATAGATAATTTTTGGTTGAAGCTTGGTTGGGGTCACATTGCGAGAGCGATGTCGTCGGCTAACAGCTTAATTTTTGGGGCTTACTAAACCCACAATGAGTACTACGAAAGTGCACGTTTAAGTGGCAACATTCCGCCGGAAGCTTTACTCTATTAAGACAATCGAGGGCTGATATAGGATAGGGAGGCGGTTCCGCCAATCTACCACGTCAGCCGTAAAACTGTAGATAGGCAACTCCTAACAGTCGAGACGTCCTCGCACTGGACGGAGCCGAGCGCCTTCGGTTCAGTATCACTGAAAGATAAGGACCGAAGAGATAGGGTGGGCAGTAGCGTACGCAGGATTTTATTTGGGGGGGCTCAGTCTCAATTTTAATAGACATTTTTTTAAGGTATCACTGAAACTAGCACAAAAATGAAAGCCTTTCTTATAATTATTAACCGCCTTATATGAATAACAACTCAATTTTCAATAAGAAAACTACAAAACGAAAACAAAACTTTTTTTTGAAAATTTGTTTATAATTTTAGTTTTTTAGTTTATTTTTAGTTTTAATTAAATCCATTCTTCTTTTTTTTTTTATTTGCAAATTGATTGACCACATCTTCAGGTATTACATCGATTTCTTTGTGAATATTCAACAAAGCTAATCCGTTTAGCCTGGTATCCGTGGTTGTGGATCTCAGCCACGTTTTTAACCGTCTCAAAGTGGAAAACGAACGTTCTGGCTCTGCAGACGTCACTGGAAGCACACAAAGAACTTCTATTATCTTTCTTAAATTAGGATACAAATCAGGATTACAAAACGGAAGTGAAGCTAAAACAGTTTCTGGCATAGTTATTTCGGTTTCATCCTTCCACATTTGTTTCCATATCTAAATATTGAAATAAAACAACATTTTTAATACAATGCGTGTTAAATAACTCCTTTTACCGATGTTGTCTAAACGCATAACGCATTGATGAATAAAACTTCATTTTTCAAATAATCGTAAATGACAAAAATCGACTTTCATCGACTTTAAACTAAACGGTAGGAGTATGTTATTCATAATTAAACATATACATTGAATTTCCTTTTTCTTTAAGTGATCTTATAGTTATGTTATGTTTATTATAATTATATTATAAATTAAAGTAGCACAAGCAGTAGCTAATGATATAATGAAAAAAATAAAGTAAGATTTTTCAAAGGAAATTCTGTTAATACGAATTTTTTTGGGGCGTATTCATAGTGGTTTTTTCAGATGAAAAATTGAAATGTGTGAAATCGTTTTGCGACTTTTGACTAAATGGAATACTGAGATTGATTTGAAATGTTAAACAAAATCTAGATTAGATTACGTGTGATGTAAATTAGTGATTCCATACCTATGTACCTATATCTTTTCTTTTTTATTAAAAATTAAGGAATATTTTTGAAAGCTTAAATATAACAAAAAGTAAATTTGAAAAAAAAAAATTAAAACTATTCTTCGCTTGCTGAGCCCCCCCCCCTGGGTACGCCCACCCTGGGTGGGGCAGGAAGATCAGTTTTGGTGGTTTCAAATTGAGAATGTCATTTAAAGTTGTGTAGGGCGTTGAGTCTTGGCAGGCTTACATAGGTTTAAGGATTAGGTTAGGGGCAGTCAGGGTGACTGCAAAAAAAATGTAATGCTTAACGTCCTGGAATAAATACATTCCCCAGTTTTAAATTGTTCTTTGGTTTTTAAAGAGTAATTGGGAATATTTTAAACAATTTATTGAATACTGTTATAGCCGTTTCATAGATAAGCATATTTCTCGATCTCCCAACATTTTAATAAAGTTAGTTGCGCAAAATAGCTATTTCCACTGTAAGCAATTTGCTAAATTCATACTTCAAAGTCTTGCGTTCCTCAAATTTTATGAACACATGAGCCAAGTATGTCCTTGTGGTGTTATTTCATAACCACAGACAAATTGTATCTCATTCTCGAATAAATAGCACACTCTATAGAACACAAACCTTGCTTTGAAAAAAGTCCTTCATATTATGATGCAACAATATATGAACCAAAAAAAAAGGAAAAAAAGGACTTACGTTCATATACATACTCGTAGATATACACCGAACACCGTTATGTGTGCAATCCTTTCTCACACAAAACAAAAAAAGAATCTTTTATCTTCAAAACTATAGCATCTCTCTCTTCGTCGCCTCTAAAATAAAAAAAAACAGAAAAAAACAAAATAAAACTAAATTCTTTTATGCTTCGATTTTCTTTTTTTTTTCAAAACTCACATTTCTTCTGTGTTTTATTATTATTTTTTCTTTTTAATTTTCCGTGATGTGTTCCATGATGCAAAGAGGCTTTAAGGAAGTGCTTTGCCTTTCATCCGCATTCTCTTTCGGTTGTGTTTTAAACATTTTGCTTTTTTTGAATTGCTTGCATAATACTTTGTTGTTTTAAATTCCTTGCTCATAGAAATATGGAGTGAGTTGGAAAAAGGATACATTAAAACAAAACAAAAGAAGGTTACAATAGGGTGAACAGAAAAGGATAATAGAAGTTCTAACTTTGGGTGTATAGCGGGTGTATAAATGTGGTTGTGTATAATGGTTTTGAGTTTTGAATAAGAATTTTTGTATTCTTCCAATGTTTCAATGTTTCTACAGTGATAATAAAACAATAGTTAAATCTACTTATAATTTTAAAGGAGGCAACTCGAGGCCGTTGCATATTCCTTCATCAATAGAATTTGTATGAACGGTCGCGTGCGTCGCGTTGTTGTGATGGGAAAAGACTTTGATCTATTAATAAAGGGGTGTAAAGCAAAAGAATTGAAGATGAGGGTTTTGATCAAAAATACTCCATTTAGCAAGGTGGGAATCTTTCGTACGTTTCACTCTCCAAAACACGTTTGTTTACATTGTTGTATTTGTAATTTTGACAATTAATCCAGGAATAGCAATAAATGTGAAAACAAACAAAAAAACGATGCCGTGGGCTAGCGGCACTCTGCAAAGCAAAAAAATCTGGAGGTTAAGATTAGAGACCACAGGAACATTAATAAACCAAGCTGCACTCAAGCAACAGTAAAAAAAAGATCGGTCCTCGTACTTATTCTTGCATAGTTCCTCATAATAATAAGATTTATAAGCGGCACTTAGATCAAATTAGAAACCAAAATATCAATCAAAATAATGATCAAAATCAACAAACTGAAATCAATGTGCAAGCGAGTTTATCAGATATTAATATTGATAATAACGATCAATCAATTTTTGCGGAAGGTAGTTCCGATGATGTTATTTCCGGTGATGTTTCTGTTTTGTCCGATCAGGAACCTCAGAGTGGCACTGAGAGAGGATTGAGGCCACGACTTAACAAAGTAAATTATCGTGTGTAATTTTTGAGAAAGCCAATAATATTTAAGGTATGTGTTCATTAGAGAAATTTTCGCTTCATCTAACCTTTATCAACTTTTAAGAAAAAGAATAGCAATAATAGCAGCAAATTATATAGAATTAGAACCATTTTATTCATTCATTTTTTCATTTCCAACTTAAAACTAGTACAATAGCAAGTTTAAAAAAAAGGAATGAATAATAGCTATCATTCTTTAACTTGAAAGTTAGTATTGAATGATACATTGTGATTTAATTTTAATTTTACAATAATTAGAAACTGTTGTGGGGTGACAATCAGCAATACAAATAATAAAACAATGGTTCAATGAGTTAAGTAAATCAATAAATATTTTAAAGATAGTATAACTAAATATTAAAAGAGTAGGTATATACATACATTCATAGGTAATAAATAATTCATCATAAAATTCATTCAAAAATAACAACAAAATGGTACATTTTTTATGATTATAAAACTATGATACAAAATTTAATAATAGTTATCAATAGAATTTAAATCAATTGTAAAAAGCCAGTCTTTTACTTTTTTTAAGAAATAGTTTAAGTTTTGAATTGTTCTGATAGACAAAGGTAATTTATTAAATGACTTTGGTGTTGCGGCAGTATAAAAGTTAGAAAAATGGGTCTTATGGGCAGTGGGTTCATTGACAAGGTGCATGTTGTTTATTCTTAGATTATATAACTGCGAGTTTCTACTAGGAATTTTACCGCTTTGCTTGAAAAATTCTTTAAGTAATTTGAAAATATACAGATGTCTCAAAGAATCCGCAATTCCTTGTATAAAGGCCAACTTTCAGTATAACGACATTTGTTGCAAATAATTCTAATAAGATGTTTTTGGGCAATCAATAACGGCCTAAAAGTATTTGCATAGGAACCACCCCAGCTAGATAACCCATATTGTAATTTAGAGTGCGCAAGACCATAATATATTGAAGTTAGAACCTTTTTAGAGCAGAATGGTTTTAAAAGATACATTTTTCGCGTTATGAGCATCAAATGATTCTTGATGATGTAACTATGATCTTTCCAATTAAGGTTTGAATAAATTGTTACACCTAAATATTTAAAATTATTCACAGAATCAATTTTGAAACAAGAATTGGAACAGGAATATTTATGTTGGAAATTAGGATTACCACAATAGTGAATTGGAAAGCTAAATTGCCTACAACGCGAAGCATGAAAAAATATATTGTGATTACAGACTGGATGGCCAGATGTTTTAAAAGTCATGAATTTAGTTTTTTTCACTAATTATTAACTTATGCTTAGAAAACCAAGTTCTTAGAACGTCGAGATCTTCTTCAATTAGTAAAACACAATTAAAATCCGAATTAGACTGGTAGGTAAATGATATATCATCAGCAAATGCCGTCAAAAGGCTATTTAATCGAAGCTTTAAAATAGAGTTAATATATATTAGGAAGAATAAAGGGCCGAGTACAGATCCCTGTGGTACTCCATTTTTTAAAAAACGAGCTTCACTTTGTGTACCGTTGATAATAAATTTTATATTATTTCATAGTATATTTAATTGTTATCATTGTTAAATGTCTAGAAATATTCATATGCTAAAAAAATCGTAATTTTATGCGTAAGCATAGAAGATAACATTGTTTAGTCAAGAAGTATGCATTTTGGTGCGTTCACCGATTTTTTTGCTATTGGTGCTCCGATTTTCGCATACTGGAAAAAAAAAGTTACCTAAATCTATTTATTGCACTCATTTAGTTGGTATTGTGTGTTACCATATTGCATATTTCTATTCCTTAAAGATGCTTTACACAATGCAACTTATTTTTAAAACAGGGTTTCCTCAAATTTTTATTCGAAAATCTGAACTTCTAACATCACCAAAAAAATGCTCTTAGCAAACTACAGCTGAAAAGTTTGTCTGTTTTGTTGTTTTACTTTTTCAGCCATGGATTTCCAAAAACTACTTTATAAAAGTAATACACGTATTTTTTACTTAATAATAGTTTTATTATTTAAAAAAAATAAAAATTTGGAAATTCAACAAATTGTTTTTGAGAAATTAGGTGGTTATTTTACTAACCACCGTGGCGCCCAACCTTGTACATAAATAAACATAAATAAGAATGAAAAACATAATTTCACTACATGAAACATAAATGGACTACATATTTTGTATGAAAATCCGAGAAACATTTTTGGTCTTTTGCTGATACAAAGTGGGACTTTACAATTGTAGCATTTCCATACGGTAGACTTAAGGATTTGTTGCTGCATTTCGCTCATCTTCTTAATTGAACCGTTGTAGTTGGTGCAAATTGCTTTCTGTCCGTAAATTGTTCGGAACTGATCGCTTGTTGCATTTTTTTAAAAGTGGAAAAATTTCGATGCCACCATTTGTGGGACTTCCTGTCGACGGCATATGTACTTCTTAGTTGGTCTTATTTATCCACAGCTTGTTATATTGCATCACGGAGGCAGGACATGACACTTTAGTCATGTCCCAAATGCATTCTCTACGACATACAACACTTGTTTTTGTCGAGTCTAAATAGTTGGATAGAACTGAAACGATCTTTTATCTTTCCATTTTATAGCTGCGATATTCGTATCGCTTACCCTATAATCAAATTGGTCTCGTGTCATTTTTTTTGTCTTCTTTAATTTTCAGCAGATATTTACGATTCGAATGCACAGTTCCATACGCTCATATATTGTCTTTCAGTAAGTCTACCTGTAGGGCGTAGCTTTTAAAATAATTATCAAATAATACTCTATTATTCTTCGATTCTAAATTTTCGCCAAATTTTCGAACCACCTTGCCGGCGAGATCGGACCATGTTTCCTATTTTTCCGGTGTATTTCAAAATCTAAACAATATCCAGTCTCCGCACACTTCATCCAAACCTTATATCCGCGCTTTATTACCTTTTTTGGCATATACTGCTTTAGAAAGTTGAACCTTTTGAATTTGATCATACTTTCATCAATAGCAATGTTTTTTGGGGAGTAAAAGTTTTGATCAAAAATTCGTTTTAGAATGTCTAAAATTGGCCTTACTTTATAGATTTTGCCAAAACTAGCATTAGTTCTATTAGGCAAACTCTCGTTGGGTTGATAGGTATATCACCAAGCACCATCATAGCTGGTGGCCCATCATTGCAACACGTGGCATTCTGCAAATGTAACATTCAATTCCGTTGAAGACATTATTGAAATAAAACATAAAGTCACAGTGGTCAGTTAACTAACCACCATAGTACTCTTGGTTTTAAAAAAAAAAATTGGGTGGCGCAACAGTCCATGAAGAACCAGGGCCTAGTGACTTACAACTCTCAACCATTCATGTGTGCCAGTTATGTTGTCAGGAATGGAGGGGACCTACAGTTTATATGCCGATTCCGAACGGCTAATTTGAGAAAGCACTTTTTCATGACAAGAGTTACTCTTGGAGAATTTGTCAATTCCTCGCAAGAGGCAGTACCCGTGAAAAGACTTTAGATGGCATAGGCAGGGATCGAACCCAAGACCTCTGGCATGACAGTCCAACGCACTAACTATCATGCCACGGGTACTACACTCTTGGTTTTATTTTTATAAAAAACGAATAATTTCAAATTTAGTGTTATTATAAATCAATCAAATAAACCATAATTTACAAAAAAAAAACACTAAAATCATAAAACCAGAAGCACTCTTCCCTTTTTTACAGATTTTCAAAACTTAACATTGACAAAAATGACACTGAACGTGTTTTGTAAAAAGTCTTATAGCTCATATGCTGCGTTTCATTTGTAGAGATTTCGCAATGTACATAGAAATCATACCAAAGTACACAAGTACAGTGGGGAGCATAAATGAGTACATGTTTAACTTCGTGCCCTTATTGCTGCATAAGAATAGAAATAACAAAACAAAAGAAATTCAAAATGTTTGTATGTCCTTTATTTCATGTTCAATACTTAAACAACTGGTTTGTAATGAAAAACGGATAACAATTAGTTCTAAAAAAAAACAAAACGACACAAAAACAACTCGCATGTACTCAATTTTGCACTTTAAAGGAAAGAAGAATAAAGGTTCTTCTTAGTACTTCGTCCATAGGCCTTTATTACGTAGAACACTTCTAACACGTTTTGGCATACTTTCCACTAGATTCTCTATACATAATTTCTTTTGGAATACTCTGCCATTCTTGATGTACTCTCTGCCAAAGCTCGTGCAGGTTCGTTGGAGTCGATCTGTATTGTCCTAACCGTCGTTTCACTATTGACCACATATTTTCAATGGGTGAGGTCCGGACACTGTGCTGGCCACTGCATTAGTTGAAAATTTTGTTGGGTGAGATATTCCTTCACGATTTTGGACGTATGCTTAGGGTCTCCGTCCTGTTGAAATATTACTTCCCCCTCAGTATAAGGACAGATATGAACAAAATCGGGAAGATGTGTCTGCAGAATGTTTAAATAATCTACCTTTTTCATAATTCCATCTATTTTTTGTAGTGGTCCCATGTGGGACCATGTGAAGCAACCCCATGCCATGACGCTCCCCCCACCGTGCTTTACTGATTCTTTTACATGATGCTTTTGGATGGTCTCCTTAGGACGTCGCCAGCAATATTGTTTGCCGTCGGACTGATACCGGTTGAATTTGGACTCGTCTGACCACACCACACGCTTCCAGTCATCTGTTGTCCAATGTTGATGTTGTGTGGCAAATTTTAACCGTGCCTTTACATTTTTTACAGACAATTCAGGTTTTTGTTTTTTTACCGCTGAGATGTAGCCAATGTCATTGAGAGCTCTTCTTGCAGTCCATCGGCTAACGGGTTTATTAATTGCTATAGAAGCATCTTTGGGTGTTAAAAACTTGTCTCTTTTCATCTGTGTAATCATGAGACGTTTTGGAACAATAGATCGCCTTTTCTGAACTCTAACGACTACTGATTGGCTTACATTAAGCTGCTTAGCTATCATTCTCGTTGAAGAGCCATTCTCCGTCATGACGAGAATACTATTCTCAGTTTGCCGTGATAGTTTTCTCATTATTTTAAATAGTTTTAAAATTATTGTGTTCATTTATTTTTTAATTTTTAATATTTTGTAAAGAGTTCTTACCTCACGCAATTAAACATATCAAAAACTTTTAAGTCACAAACAAACCAAATCTAACTGTAAATTTTAATGTTTTTGCTGCAAATTACCGAAAAGCTAACAGGTGCAAAGTTGAGTACATTGGAGTTATTTTTGTTTTATTTTTTCCATTTGCTTTGTTTTCTCTATTCTTATAAAGTAGTAACTACAAAAAGCACAAACATGTACTCATTTCTGCTCCCCACTGTAAATTAGAATTTTACCGTTAGGTGAGATTGAAATATATTTTAAATGCCTGCAAATAGGTGGTTAGTAAATTAACACCCAGACCTGAAAGATTCTAAAAGATTTTAAAATTACCAATAATATTTTGCATTTGATAAAGTAGTTTGATTTCAAAATCTATTTTTGTAAACGAGATTTTTAGTCGAAAAACAACTTTTAACAATTCGATTTTATTTCTTAAATAAATAAATACAAATTGTTTGCATGAATCTTATTTAAATTCAATATCTTCTATTGTTCACGAGATATCGAGAACCGAACATCAATTTTTACCAAATTTGGGTGCTATTTTTTGTAGATTTTATTTTTTATGAAAACATGGATTAAAAAAAAATAAAGAATATCGAAAACAATGTTTTCTGTGAAATAAAAAAAGGTTTGAAGACAATATTTTTAATTTTTGAAAAGCTATTTGAGTCGAAAGTAAATTTGTACCAAGTTTTAGTATTGGTGTTTTTAGGTTTTTATTTATTGTAAGAAAACTGTCAATTCGATTTTTCTCAAAATTTATTAAAAATTATGTTAAAAATTTTATTAAGACGAAAAACACGTCGGACGTACGAACGTACGTACACACGAATGCACAGGCATCGTTCTCAAAATCTTTTATTTCGACTCTAGGGATCTTGAAACGTCGAGAAATGTCAAAATTTTCAATTTGACAACTCACTCGCTACTCGCAAAATACGAACTGTGTTGGTATTCCGCGAGCTAATCTCAGATAGTGATAAACACATGCGAGTGTCTTCCAAAAATATCGAATGTCGAGAGTAATTAGTCACCTCTCCGCGAGCTACTCTACAGACTATGTCCACTTACGAGCAGCACGTTTACTCTCAAATGGACAAAGTATTGAGTTACACTTTTGTCCAGCGCATATTGCGTTCGCAAATAATTTAAATAAACAAAATACATCACTAATAAATCATTAAATATTTCGTCAATCTTATTTTATTGAATATACATTTACAACATTTATTTGGATTGAAATTAAAAAGCTATACAAATCTTCCAATTTAAGATTGTTTCGTTTTTGATATAAGGCCATGAAACATTCAAAATGAAGCATTAGATGGGCCTGAAGACTAAATGTGAGAATGTGTTTGGTTTTTCACGCACACTTTCTCATATTTAGTCCTCAGAAGCTTGGAGGCAAACGGAAATGTCAGTCTGAGATTCCCATCTTGTTAAATGGAGTATTTTTGAAACGGTTCCAAGAACCATAGTACAGGATTTAAGTCGTCACATCCAAAAAAAAAAAAACAAAAGACTGAAGCGATTTGCGTTTTTTAGACAGTACATTAACAAGAATTTTGGCTAAAGGTAATTTCGCGGACCAAGTATAACATTTTTGAGTCTGATGGCCGCTTTAGGTTGTGGAAAAGACCAAATGATTCCCATGATACAAAATTTAATCTAAAGACTGTGAAGCATGGTGGTGGATGTCTTATGACTAAAACACCAACACGCTTCAGCTTCGGCTTCGCCTGACGTTTACTAGTTCAGCCATAGGAATTCATTGCATGCTATCACAATAAATCTTTGACCTCACGTTTCATTTGACAATCGTAAGGAAAAAACGTTATGTGACTCCGATCGGAACCTCTAGTTCAAATTTGCTGAGCATTTGCTTTGTCTGTTAGCTCAACAGCTGCAAAAGTCAGCAAACAAAATACATTTGCTTTTAGGGGGATTCCTAAAGTGGCTATGTAAGCTTTATCCGCAATAAATTTAATTTTTTCGATTTCAAAACTATTTTTTTTTATTTTGAGAAAAAATAACAGCTGCTAATGACAGAAGAGCCATTTTAGAAATGTCATATTGGACTTGTCATTCAAAGCAACCTCGAAGCAGGCCCAACGCAACGCAGAAAAAGCCGAAGCTGAAGCGTGTTTGTGTTTCAGCCATTATGGTCTGGGGCTGTATTTCGTCTTCAGGGGTATGGAAGTTGGCCACACCGCACATAATGAGCGTTTGTGGCTAAAAAATCCATCACTTACCGTTCACGAGCTATTGTTCTGTTCTTCCTTAATTTATCGTTGTACGCAAAACTTATGTGTAGCACTGTAAATAAAGCGTGGTTTCACTACATGTTTATATCTTTTTTAAACCTGTCTCAAGTCTGTTTATTTATAGGAAATATTGAAGTAGAGTTGACATTGGCAGCCATTTGCAAAAATTATAGAATTTTCTAAAGGGATAACCTTATTCTAAATTTTTTTCAACTGTGTTCAAAAATTAATTTTCTTTAATACATTAAACTTAAAAATATAGTAATTAAACTTGTCTGGCATACTCTACGTACACTTAAGCTCTAATTTAAAGAACTACACAAACTCACAAAATCCAAGAGTAGAATAACATACAAAGTTTCATATTTAAGTTTCACAAAAATATACTTTCTGATCAGGGAAAACTCAAAACCAAACTAAACTACACATAAACTTTACTTCATAAAGTGATATGACGTGACTTTTATGAGACGAGAAAATGATATGAAAAGAAAAAAATACATATGTATAAATATTAAAAAGTCCTCTCGACAAACCTGCACACATTCCAGCTTAATTAAATGTATCAAGACATTCCGTAATGTGTGTGCCCCGACTTCCAGTGAGACCTGCCATGCCTTATGTACTGTGCTAAGTCAATTGCTGGAAAATTTATTTTCGTGCAGCAAAGAATGAAAAATGCTCCTCAACCCAACCGAACCGACCCGCCCATTCCCGTCAGTAAATAAAATAACAAAAATTGTGATAAATGTTCGGCACAGATGGAGTCACCTCACAAAGTTACAATTCAAGACATCACAAGGTTATACTTTAAATTTGCACAAAAAAGGCAAAAGCCCTGAGAGCACAAAATTCATCATACAATAAAGCTTAAGTCAAACGACCCATAGGAGCAACATTTCCTTCATCTTTTCCTCCCCATCATAATCAGTGTCTAAAATGCCCTTGACAAATGAACGAAAAAGATTTCTATTCTTGTGTGCGTGTGGGTGGATAAACTCAAAACTCAAGCGGATGTGTAGGTATGTACAGTACATACATATATAAGGACACTGCAATATTCATTTTTAAAAAAGAAACATAAATAAGTAGATCCAAAGAACTAACAAAATTAGGTAACTACTATTACACACAATACACTTTATGCTCTCGTAGCTCTGTGACTGTGAAGGAGCTTCGCAAGTTGCAAGAAAGGACGAAAAACACAGGAAGTGTATCTAACTGATCACTGCCTTGGTTGCATTTGCTCAGCTTAATTTGAAAATAAGAGGAAATAAAAGTTATGTCCAAAGTCTTAAATTTATGTTAAGAAACTACTCGTATATTTTTCAGGCGAGTGATGATGACGCATATCAAATAAAATCAGTGTCCATAAAAGTGACGAAGCATTAAATAAATATTTTAAACAATTGTTTGAATTCCTTATAAAACAGGGGCAGCTTCCAAATTCCAGAGTTGTAAAAACTAAAGTTTTTTTTAGTGACTGCAATTAATTCATAACCATAACTTTGACTGATTTTTTAAAGTCTTTTACATCCAAAATAACTTCGACTTTTAACATAAAATTTAAGTTATTTTAAAGTGATGACTTGAATTTAAAAAGTTTTCTCTCCTTGACTTTCATAAAAATCATTTTAGAGTCAATTTTAATTGCAAGCCAATTCCGAAAGTCAGTAATTCATTTAAATGCAGTCTTTCAAATTTTGTTTAGTCAGTTAGTCATTTGAAAGCGGTTAAAAGGGTGAAGTTTATTGACTTTGACCTTACGTAGTCTGAAAAAAGTCTTAAGTCCTTACAACTCTGTTATCTACGAATATGAAGAATATAATGGAGATAATGGAAGTTACCTCTCTCGAAGTTCTCTGCCGCCAACACAATGTATCGAAATAGAGTGGCAACATTGCCAAAAAGATATCAGAAAAGCTTCCTTTGATGTGCTGGGTTTCAAAATACCACCAACACGGAACACCTGGTTTGATGAGGAATGTCGGCAGGCAAATGCAGCCAAACATCAGGCACGCAAAGCGGCCGGCGTTGCATAAAAGTACGAGAGGTGCTCATGAGCTCTATGAGGAGAAGAGGCGAGAGGAACACCGACTTCTTAGAAGAAAAAAGAGAGGGCATGAGAAGCTTGCGGTGGAAGAAGTTCGAAAGTTTTATTAACAGGTGTAACCAAATTCACAAGTACAAAACCTAGAACCGAAGGCTGCAAAGATGAAAGTTTAAACACCATAGTTAAACCGCAGTCAATGCTGATAATATAGAAGGACCACTTCTGCAGACTGTATAACGGCGACGACGAACTAAATTCTGATGTCAGACAGGATGATCCATTCAATATAGACGACGAAAGCCAACGATAACGTCCTCCTTACATAGACGAAGTAAAGATTGCCATTTCTTAGCTGAAGTCTAACAAAGCCATTGGAGCGGATGGCTTGAATGCCAAGCTCCTTAAAACAGCTGGAAATTTATTTGGTTAGGAGCATGATCCAACATATCTGCAAGATATGATCGGAAGAAAGCATGCCCGGTGAATTGAACCTTAGTATTGTTTGCCCGATTCGAAAAAAGGAGACCCTCTAAACTGCACCGTCTATAGAGGAATCAGTCTACTCAACATCGCCTACAAAATCTTCTCTGGTGTAATATTTAAACGCCTAAGGCCCATCGTCAACAACCTGATAGGTCCTTATCAGTGTGGTTTTAGACCGAAAAGTCCACAGTCGATCAAATATTCACACTGCGGCAGATCCTGGGAAACACCCAAAAGCACCAATTCGACTCCACCATGACAGCATCTACAGGAAGGAGCTGTATAGAGCCATGTCTAGTTTTGGCATCCCTGCCAAACTCCTCCGTTTGTTCAGGATGACCAGGTAGAATTCACGCTGCTTAATAAATGTTGGAAACAACTTAACAGAAAATTTCGAAGTCAAAAAGGATTTCGACAAGGTGATGCGCTGTCATGCGATTATTTTAACATCGTCATTGAAAGAATAGTTCGGAGCTCACACGACAACACTAGAGGCACTATCTTTCAAAAGTCTGTCCAATAACTAGAACTCATCATAATATCAATATGGCTTTTGTGAGTATTAAGGCAGAGGCGGCAAAAATGGGTCTAACGGTTAATGAGGGCAAAGCAAAGTACACGCTGTCGTCAAGAAAGGACCTACAATACCGACGACGTCTTGGTCAAAACGTCAGCATCGACAGACGTAACTTTGAGTTAGTCAAGGACTTCGTCTACCTTTGCCTCGCTATGAACCCAGAAAACAACAACAGTGCTGAGATCAAACGAAAAATTACACTTGCTAACCGCTGTTTCCTTGGGATAAGAAAGCAATTGAAATGTAAAGTCCTCTCTTTAGGGACTTAAGTGTAGCTATTTAAGACCCTTATCATCCCCGCACTGCTATACGGTGCAGAAGCATGGACTATGACAAAAGCAGATGAAAGCACTTTGGGTCGTTTCAAGAGAAAAGTTCTTCGTGAGATCTACGGTCCCGTATGCATCGAAGGTGAGTGGAGGAGAAGAGGCTGTACAGCGACGTAGACTTAGGGCGTTTTTCTTTTTTAGTTCAGAGCAGAGCTCGAACTGTCAAAAAAATAATTGTGTTTCTTTTTGAGCTCTGAGCGTTCAGAGCTTCAAATTCGTGTTTCTTTTTTAATTCTGAACATGTTCAGAGCGCGCTCTGTGAGCTCAGAATAAAATAACAGAGTAAACGGAGTAAAATGCTGAGCACAAACAATTTGATATCTGAAAGCCGGGAAATAAAAAAAAAATGATCATCAAAACAATAAAAATGGCGGAAGAGGCTGGTTGCTCTGGTGTAGAAGGTAAGATAATTTTGGAAAAACTAATTGCATATAGCATTTTTATGAATCAAATATATTTTGAGGCGTCAAATGGACCAACGCTATGACTGTCTTTTTAAATAATTTGATTAAAGAAAATTTTGAACGCCTTCAAACAGACGACATTTGAAATTATGACAGTTTAGTGCTCAAGTTGTTTCATAATTAAATCAGAGAGCTCTGAACATACTCTGCTCAGAACTCTACTCTACTCTGTTCGCTCAGAGTATGCTCAGAGCTCAGCTCTGAACTAAAAAAGAAAAACGCCCTTAGCTAGCAGGGTAAAAGTCCAGCGACTAAGATAGCTGGGTCACGTAGAACGCATGGAAACCAGTGCTAAGGCCCGGAAAGTCTTCGAATCCACACTCACAGGACAGTGCAGTAGAGAAAGACCGCGGATCAGGTGGCGCACACAAGTGGAAAGTTGCCTCACCCAACTTGGAGCGTGAAACTGGAGACATGTAGCTAGGGACCGAGCTAGATGGAAAAGTTTGTTGGTTGAGGCCCTAGTTCACAAAGGCCCGTAGCGCCACCTTAAGTAAGTAAGTAAGAATGGAGATATTTTTCAATCAGTTTTTCGCACATAAAGTTTATTTCACTCCGACTGTCTTTTCGGGAGGAAATGGCAAATCCCCCAAGAGTAATTATTACTGTCTTGAAAATTGCTTTCTCAAATTAGCAGTTCGGGGATTTGGCATACAAGCTATAGGTCTCGGTTTTATGTTTACTGGTGATTTTAACCACGAAAAACATTTGTTAAAACACAATTACATTCCACGATCTTCCAGGTTAGAGCTTGTCCAAAATCCTTCTTGAGAATATACTTATACCAAATTTTTTACAAAATAATAATAACAACATATTGTGTCTTTTTTTAGCTGGAATTTAAAACCATTTTGTATCAGTTTTTAGTAGTTTTTAAAGGTTTCCTTCCTGACCACGTAGAAATATCATAGTTGCGAAGCACCAACAAGCGTCGGATTCTGACGGATTAACTGATGGAAAATCAAGAAAACGTCCCTTAATGGATCACTTGCAGACGAACAGTTAGCGAAACTGCTTAAAGGAAAATATTACCCATCCAAGAAGCGTAATCTGATGGATCGGGTAGAGGCAAATTAAAAGATTGTGATGGATACTGCGGCGACTGCTACGGATATCCCAATCCAAGCCAAAACAAGGAAGTATTGTGAGAAGATTCGACGTCAGGCGGCTACAATCGCAAGACACTGTTGTGTTCTTTTCCGATCGAGTATATAACAACCTCTTAAAAAGTCTTATTCTGAATGGCAACATTGTCTTGCAGCCATCAGAGATGCCACCTCTGAAGTGCTAAATTTCACGCGGCCACTTCAACGAAACCCCTGGTTTGTCGACGAGTGCCGGTAAGAGCTCGCAACTAAGCAGCAGGCATAGAAAACGGTGCTGTACGGAAAGACCAGAGTTGTTCGCGAGCTCTACGAGTAGAAGAGCTGATAAGATGGCTTCTTAGATGGAAAAGAAGGGAGCAAGAAAAGTACGCTAGGAGATAAAGGAATGAGGTTCGTGCATTTTTCCAAAAACGTAAGAAACCTCCCATGTGTACCAGCCACTATCCGAAGCCTGTAAAGACGATCAGAGTAACATCGTAGTAAAACTGCAGTCTATGCTGAGAATATGGAAAGACCACTTCTCCAAATTATATAACTTAGATGAAGAATCGAATTCCTGTAAGAACCACTTAGCCTAGGCTAGGCGACGCAGAACAACAGCTGAAGGCCTCAATGCTGAATTATTAAAAGCAGTAGGCAATGGCTTCATAAGAAGTATGCACCATCTCATCTGCAAAATATGGGATCTCAGCATGCCCAGTTTGCCCAATATAGAAGAAAGGAGACCCTCTGAAATGTGCCCACTATTTAGTCTACTTAACATCGCTTATAAAATCGCTTCTGTCTGAAGCCGTTCAACAACGTGATAGATTCCACCTAAAACCAAATATTCACATTACGGCACATCTGGAAATCTCTTTATCGATTTTAATGCCGCGTATGACAGCATCTATAGGGAAGAGCTTTACAAATCCATGTGTGGTTTTGGCATCCCTGTAAAACTTGTCCGTTTGTGCAGAATGACGATGGAGTATGTTTGCTGCTCTATCAAGATCGGGAAAGATATCACCGACGCATTTGATGTGAAGAAAGGTTTCAAACAAGGCGATGCAATGTCATGCGACTTCTTCATCTTCGTTCTTTAAAGAATTGTTCAAAACTCAACCGGCAGCATTAGAAGTACAATCTTAAAAAGGTCTATCTAATTATTCGGATACCCCTATGATATTGACATAATTGGTGGTCAATGAAGGCAAGACCAAGTACATGCTGTCTTCAAAAAGGACATTAAACGATGGCGTCTTCGACAAAACTTTGAGGTAGTTCAGGACTTTGGCTAGCCTGAGCACCGCTTTAAATTTAGACAACGACTTACTTAAGGTGATAGACAACGACACCGGCACTAAAATCAAACGAAGAATAATTCTAGCAAATCGCTGCGTTTTCGGCTTAAATAGAAATTGAGTAATAAAGTCCTATTTCAAGAATTTAAAGTCTCAGTCTGTAAGACACTCATCCCAGTTCTCATTTATGCTGCTGAGGCCTGGAGAGATGAGAGCGTCTTAGGATGCTGCGAGAGAAATATTCTTCGGGTGATTTTTTGTCTCGTCTTCATAGATCGAGAGTGGGGAAGAAGATACAACGACGTGTTCGTGCAACACAGCGACACTGACCTGATTAAAAGAATCAAAGTCCAACGACTTAGATGGCTGGGTCATGCAAAGGGAATTGACATCAACGCTCCAGCTTTGAAGGTCTTCGAATACAATCCCGTGGGACGGTGCTATAGAGGAAAATCACTACTCAGGTGTGGAAAGCAGGTCGTAATTAAGTAGCTTCATGGAAACCTGTGACACAATGTTTTATTTCCCATATTTAAAACAACGTCAACTAAGCGCACAATATAACATTTAATCTGTCACGGAGTACACACGCCGTCTTTTTACGGAATTTTTTAAAGAAACGATACTGAGAAGGAGATGTTCTGTCAAAAATGCGACAACCTACTGCCAGGTGTTCTTACAAGAATAGTCCTAATGCAAATAAAAAGTTTTTAGTGTTCACAAACGAAATTATCAGCTGAACAACTGATAATCACCCGTATTTTCCCATTGTCAGTTTATTACAATTCTTGTGATCAACAAAACAAACAAAATTTCCCTTAAATACGAAAATCTAATTCATCATTTAATTTATTTACATTATTAAACTTTCATATACTCGTACATAATGGGCTTTTAATTAAATTTCTATTATTCTTTCTTTTTCAGTCAATTGAGTTTCCTCTGCATAAAGAGTTCCAAAAATATTTCAATTACAGAACCACATTGATGCTATAACGTTTACGAGTATATCTACACAATATCTCTAAACCAACTTTTCAATTTAACTCTTAAACACCCTCCTTCTCAAAACCCTATTCCATGCGGCAGAAGGCAGATTAAGGTACCTGCTATACGAAACGTACCTACTTTCATACCGAACTCCTTTCAGGCTGACCATACTTACTTCCTTTAAA
The DNA here is from genome assembly GCF_945859685.1 of Eupeodes corollae. NCBI lineage: Eukaryota > Metazoa > Arthropoda > Insecta > Diptera > Syrphidae > Eupeodes > Eupeodes corollae. The sequence continues at coordinate 161,562,798 of NC_079147.1, forward strand.
AATTCAAAACAGGTTATGCACTCACGTTTAAAGGAAGCTCCATGGTATATTCATTTACCACGGGAAATAGCAATCGATGGTTCCTTTCTCTGCATCCGCAGCGCACAGTATATACAAATGTATATGCACTCAGAGGCGTATTTAACGATTTGGAATCCTGGGCTTCATTCAAATTTGTTTCCATTATATGAAGGCTAAGCCGCCTTTTGTTTTGGCTTGCTGCAGAAAATGTTTAAGTAAGACACAATTGAGTTGATAAACCTTTAGCTTCAGTTCTCACTAAAGCTTACTGAATGGTCCCTACCTTTGCTCGTAGAGAAAGCAAATAAATCGTTGATCTGGTTCTGCGATTTCTTGAACATACGATTACTTTAAAGTTTAGAAAGGTTGGTCTACATAACTTATGTCGGAAGTAGAATCAACACTCAACGAGGAGTATTTAGACCTTTGAAGCTGTTCGCCATAATCGTGCTTGTGACTCTAGCTGTAAACATTTTAATAATGATATTTCCATATGTGGAAAAAAGAAATATGATGTGTTTCCTATTTCTGGATGAATGGAAAGTTCCATTCTAAATTCTATTAATTCTAAATTCATCTAGAATAATGGAAAGACCATGTTTTGTAAAGGGTTTGAAAGCTACGACAACTCCGACCATCAAATTACGACGGTATTTTTTTTCATATTCTAACTGCTCAAATAACTTGAAATTAATTCTGTTTTTAGTTTTCAAAAGAGTTTTCATTTAGAAAACACAACTTTCGTGTCTAAAAACATAACCATTGACTCGGAGCAAGCTGAACTTTTTCGCTATCAAAAGGCGAAATGGTCCACAAAAAAAGGACCAAGATGACTTTGAATAAATATAGCATCAGAAATATGTTCAGTATTTATTAGAAGGGTTTCGAATAAGCTTTGATTACGAAAAATCTTCGTCTTCAACATTAAGCTTAAGACTATTTCTAGAAAAATAATCGATTTATTTCTTGAGAAATAATCGATCAAATGGTCGTTTTTAACCACAGTGCTAAATCGTTTTTCTAGGGGTGGCTTACGCACTATTGATTGTATGTTTTGTAAGTTCAATTTTTTATCGAAACTTATCCTCGGAACTAGCTCAGGTGCATTGTAATCTTGAAGAAGCTATGAAACTAGATTTCCTTGATGAAGCGTTAGTTTACATCCAAATATCCTGAAAGACCACTTCTGCAAACTTCTCAACCCTATAAACAATAGTTCAATAATCCAATATGCCAATCCTTTAGTTGTAAATGATTACCTAGAAGATTTGGAGGAAATCAAAGAGGCTATTGCTAAAACTTAACATAACAAAGCTCCAGGAGAAATCAGAATACATTTTGAGTTCTACAAAAATTTAACAGAAGGAGCTTTAATAGAGGTGGTGGATTCGTTCTATTAAATATTTAGTGAAAAAATTTTACCACAAGGTTTCCGAAAGGCGATTTTATTTCCACTACAAAAAAAAGCAAGACTCACAGCATGGGTCGACAATGAGAACCTTCTAAGTGATTTTAAGGCTGGTTTTAGATAAAATCATTTTACAACATTTTCATCCTTATGAATATTGCGCAGTGGTTTCAGGATCAACATCTAGGAAACTATATACTTTTTATGTAAACTTCAAAGCTGCTTGTTATTCCATCGATTGAAGGTCTACAAGCTTTCATTGATGGGAATGTCAATGCAAATGCTTAATGGCTGAAACACAAACACGCTTCAGCTTCTGTTATTAGCAGCTGTTATTTTTTCTCAAAATAAATATAAATATGAGTTTTGAGATTGAAACAATTTAATTTATAGCGGAAGTAGCTTACACAGCCTATAACAACCAATGGGAATCCCTCCAAAAGCAAATGTATTTTGTTTGTTGATTTTTTACAGCTGTTGAGCTGTCAGACAAAGCAAATGTTCAGCAAATTTGAACTAGAGCTTCCGTTTGTGTCACATCACGCAACATTACGTTATTTCCTTACGATTTATAAATGAAACGTGAGGTCTAAGCTAATGCATTGAATTCCCATGGCTGAACCCGTTAACGTCAGGCGAAGCTGAAGCGTGTTTGTGTTTCAGCCATAACGTTCTTAAGCTTATTTGGACACAAAATTAGGAAATCAGCGTTATGGAATGGCAAGCATCTGTCAGAATGGTTTGCAACAACAATGGGAGTAAACCAGGGGTGTGTGCTAAGTACCCTCTTGTTTATCCTGTTTCTTGATGACCTTAAATCCTATGTGGTTTAATTTTGTGGACCGGAAGGAGGATTCAAGTGTTAATGTATGCTGATGATATAGTCTTGTTATTGGACAGACCCCATGGACTAAGTCGCATGATTTTGGACCTTGAAGAATATTGTGATATTTTAAATCTCGCAATGAATTTGAGTAAGTCCAAAATAATCATAAGCCGAAAGGCTGGTGGAAGTTATGCTGGAAACGAAAAGTGGAAATTTGCTGGAAAAGATATTGGAATCGTTACAAATAACTATCTTTCCAACTAGCTTCAATTATAGCAAAAACACCATAATTATATTTATACGTTTCTTTTTTCTTTAAAATTTGTATTGAGGTGACAGCCTAGGCCATGCCTTATTAAGATTAAGTTGAGCAATATTGTAAACCGAAATTATGCCTCGGATAATTAATGATAACTCGTTGAAGACTTTTGGCTGTTGTACCCAGACAAAGATTGGTTTCTGGAATGTGAGGACGCTTCTGGCAGCAGGAAGTGGGGGTCCGCAAAATGCCAGATTCTTCCAATTAGAGACAGAATTTATGCGGTACAGGATAGATATCTTAGGGTGAGGCAAAGCGCGATGGTTGGGATCGGACAAATACCAGTCACCGACATGTAACACTGCACTGCTCTATTCTGGTCACGATCCAGTAAACTCTCGAGAAACTATAGTTGGGTGGCTCCCGTCACCATTAGGATCCGCCTTCAACAACACTCCCCGCGAAGATATTATTTTATTTATGGGAGACCTCAATGCTGAGGTTTGCAGTTACAACAACGGGCTAAGGCATGTGATGCGTGTTTACGGAGTCGGCAATTGCAATGACAATGGTGAGAGGTTCATTGTGATTTGTGGCACTATTCTTGAACACAAATTCTGTCATAAAATTAGCTGGGTGTCGACGGGCATGCAAGCGTCTTCCAAACTAATTGACCAATTCACGATTATTCGACGCTTTAGGAGCAGTCTCTTGGATGTACGAAACAGAAGAGGCGACGATATGGGACTTGACCGCGACCACAACTTAAAAGCTACGCTAAGATTGCGTACAGTTCGGAGATCCAAAGGAACTCGAATTAGCTTAGCCCTCGAATTCAACATCGCCAGACTGAAGGATCCCACAACCCGTCAAAATTTCAGGGACCACGAAACGAAAACAATCAGCTTCAACAACCAAATGTTTTCATTTCAGATGCTGACAGAATAGTCGTTCGGAAAAAAGGAAGCAACCACTTTCAGTAGAATCTTGGGCAAGATTCAACGAACGCAAACAGTGAACGGCTCGAATAACTGCTGCACAAGGGGAAGAAAGAAACGAGCTGGAGTCCTCGTATCGCATGAAAAAGAGAGAGGTGCACCGAAGTGTGCGCCGCGACAAGCGTAACTACATCAACGCATTGGTGCAAGAAGCAGAAGATGCTGTAAACATGTGTGACAGCAGGGCCGTTTACAGAATAACCAAAGAGCTGACAGGTGCACGCACCTCAAAGCAACACCTGGTGAAAGAAGTAGACTGTACTGTGATAAGTTCAGTGGATGAAAAAGTCAGAAGGTGGAAAGAACACTTTTCCTCGGTTTTAAACCGAGCGTTTGCAAACAATGTGCAGCCAATACCTTCTGAAGCGCCTGAAGAAACTAATCCCCGAATCCACACCACACCTCCCAGTAAAGATGAGATCGTTGCCTCAATTAAAGCACTTAACAACAACAAAGCGGTAGGACTTGATGGAATTCCCGCAGAGTTTTTACAAGCAGCGCCAACATCAATTAATCGAGCCGCTCATAAAAGAAGCCTGGACTACCTCTTCCCCCATGAGTGGAAGAAGGGAATCATCGTCAAGTTCCCAAAAAAAGCGATCTCGCAAACTGCGCAAAATGGAGAGGAATTTAAATTCTACCTGACGTTGCCAAAATAGTAGCAAAAGTCATACTGGAACGCATCAGAGAACACCTTGAGGCCACGCTCGATGCCAAACAAGCAAGATTCCGCGCTGGATCCTCCTGTATTAATCATATCAATACACTGCGGATCGTTATTGAAAAGTGCGTTGAATATCGATCACCACTACACCTGCTGTTCATTGACTTCGAGAAGGCCTTTGATAGCGTTAACAGGGAGTATATCTGGTTAGCTTTGTGGAGGAGAAGCATCCCAGAAAAACTAATTGCTATTATTAAAGCAGCATATGATGGATCCAAGTGTCACGTTCTGCACGATGGTAGGTTGTAAGATGATTTTTCAATCCGAAGCGAAGTCAGACGGGGCTGTATTCTGTCTCAATATTGTGTTTAATGGTGATAAGCGTTGTACTGCGCTCAGCTCTGTTAGGTAGCTGAGGGATCCAATGGACTTTGACATCCTATTTTAAGCGCTTGGATTACGCGGACGATGTTTGCTCATAGGATCATAGATCTCCATCAAATTACAACAAGTGTGGAGGGAGAAACAGAAGTTGTGGGGCTGAAAATTAATTCCGGCAAAACAAGAATGATCAGCCTCTGAACCCGATCATCCTCTCAAATGAATATTTTTTCGCAACCAGTGGAAAAAGTGGAAAGCTTTTAATACCTTGGAAGTAGTGTTCTATCGAAGGTGGAACCGAACAAGACGTCATCTGTCATTGGCAAAGCAAGCGCGGCGTTCGGTATGCTGTCAAAAATTTGGAGTAATAATTCTATCAGCTTAAGAACAAAGCTACGACTGTTTCGCAAGAAATGTCGAATCTGTGCTTCTTTATGGTTGCAGCACTTGGAAGATAACTTCAGCCATAACAAGAAAGCTGCGAACCTGCGTGAATAGATGTCTTCGTAACATCCTTAGGATTTTCTGGCCAAACCGTATATCAAATGAGGTCCTTCATAGAAGTACTGGTCAGAAACCTATAAAATCTATAATACGAAGACGTAAGTGGCAATGGATTGGACATACGGTTCGAAAAATTAACGACTGCATTGCAGGGCAAGCAATATAGTGGAATCCGCTCACACAAGAAGGAAGAAGAGCTGACCAACCGAGAAGCACATGACCCAGGACGTAGGCGTAGTAGAGGCCCTATGCCTCTTAAGGGGTTCCCAACGGACTTAACAGGTCTAAGGACCTTAGTAAGTAAGTAATATTGTGAACTTCGTACTTAATATTTATTACTTTAAAATTGAATTGATCTTATCTCTAAAAACAAAAAAGTTCAATCTTGATCTGCTCCTATCAGCCTTGCCGCCCAAGGCTCTAGCCCTCTTAGTATTTTGGGTAAATACGCTCCTGGATAAAATGTTTTATGTAGACTGTTGCCGCATCAATTCTCGAATATCCTCTCCCTATGCCAAAGCATATCCCTGAAAGAAAGCTCTTTACTGCATAGTTGCATTGAAACAGTAGTTATGCAAATCGAATCTAAGCGACTTTCTGCCTCTTTGAACATTTTATTTGCACACTCGCAAAAAGGTGATAACTTCCCGAATTATTACAGCAATTCTCATTCCCTATTCTGTTTTCGAGGTTTCACCACCAAAACGGATGTTATCGAAAATCGAAAATATAGCGTACGGAACGGATACGGAAGGAAGAGCGAGTACTTAGTTAACTTTACTGTGGTTGAAAAACTATTCCTGAATCCTGACAGAGCGGAACAGGAGCAGAAGTTCTGTGAAGACAGACAGTTTCTTTTCGACCTGGTTAGTTTGTTCAAAGGCAAACCAAAAAGAAAAAGATGTTCTGAAATAGATTGTTAGACTCTCAAGAAGGTAATTTATCGGAAAATTTAAATTATGGGATCACGCACTTTTCTCCAATAAAATTGTACAATGACACTATATACCGTTGTCTATAAAGAGAAGGGTAAGACTTGGGTAGGTTATATATACTTGATGATGATTATGGTGACGATAATGGTACAATCTTCAATGCAAAAGGTTCCTTCTTTTGACATACCGGTCCAACAAAACGTCCAAGGGTATTTTGTCCATTTTTAGAAAGAAAGAGAGTCGGGCGCTGTCCTGGCTGGAAGGCTGGATGGCTGGATGGGTATTATGTAGAACTGATGATACTAGGGATTTATCCATATTGTTTGCACATCATATTCATCGATTTAACCGATGGACGTCGTTTGAATATAGATTGAAAATTATTATTCAAGGATGCTAATGGCTGATGTGTATCCGTATCTTTCTATCGTTTAAAATAAACGAATGATGCCTAGATACATATTTGTATTATTTTCCGCGTTGTTTAAGGTTTGATATTTTTTGTTTTGTTTGTTCTTTTATTTATTATTTTGTTCAATTTGAATCAGCATAATTGAAGGATGGAAGAACATGTATCGGGAGTTTAGGTATAGGTCGCATGCAAGCGAAAAGGGGAAATAAATTGGGGATAATATCATTTATAGAAAAGAAAAAAAAAGTTTTCTTAGTTCAAGCCAGGCAAAAACAATCAAAGTTAATGAAGGTTGCAAACATAGCATTGATAATGATAAGAGCGGATCCAAATTGGTTTGGGTTAAGTTTATGAATGAAAATTTAAATTAATAATACAAAATTGGGAAAGTAAATTTAATGTTTGTTTGGAAGGAAGGAAGTCGCATGTCTATAAGATGCGATATTCATATTGGCAACGAAGGGAATTTTGTGTGTTGGGCTTTTGGGAGGGTATTAAATTAAATAATGAAAGGTTACTTACATACTTCTTTGAAAGTTTACGGAGGATTATTTGTTTAAATATAATTATCGAAAAATAAACAAAGTACGAAATATTTAAGCTGATATGCTTTGTAGACACCTAACAACAACGCGCGTGGACAGTTGGGACAAATGCTTTGAAAAATGAGAACAATATTTTTAAATTAATATGGTTGCGTGTATACGCTTGAACAACGTGGCGACATCATTTTGAAAATCATGGTAACGTTGCGTAATGTTGCAAAATGTGTGCGAAAATTGCGTACGGATTTTGGAGGAAGAGAAGGACCGTAAGCTCGGTATGTTGATTGTCTTGTGAAAAAAGTGAAAGAAACTAGCATCCTCATCGATAAACCAAGAGGTGAAAACCAAAAACAGTGAGTACGCCTGAGAATATTACTGCTGTCGCAGAAAGTACGCGTGGAGCGGCATCAACATCAATTCTCAACAGTTTGAAATTTCGGAGACATCGTTGAGACGAACTTTGCAGACCTTGGTATGACGACATACAAACTTTTTAACTTCCCATAAGAAGTGATTGTAATGGGTCCGATTTGTCAAATTGAAAATTTTGACATTTTTTAACGTTTCAAGGTCCCTAAAGTCGAAATAAAAGATTTTTAGACAGATGTCTGTGCGCGCGTGTGTATGTACGTTCGGTCGTCCGTACGTCCGTACGTTCGCGACGTTTTTTTTCGTCCACCATAGCTCAAGAACCAGAAGAGATATCGATTTCAAATAAATTTTGTTATACAAATAATAAGGCAGAAAGATGCAGAAAGGGCTCTTAAGACAATTGCGTGGGTGGTTTTTTTACCATAGCAGTTTAAAAAAAAGGTGAAAATTTTGGTTAACCCTAAATACCTTACGAACCAAAAACGCTAGAGACTTGAATTAAATTGTATATAATAAACTGTAATGTGATACCAAACAAGTATGTATATTTTTTTGTAAAAATTCCATTTAACGGTTTTTTTGGGATCGGGTCAAAATTCTGGCTTCAAAATTCTGCTTTTCAGAATTCTGCTTTTTTAACGAAAATTCTGCTTTTCAAAATTCTGCTTTTTTTTTTGTCTGGTTTATAAAATTCTGCTTTTCAAAATTCTGGAAATTTATATTAAAAAAACATCTGCTAATTCTGCTTTTTTTTTAATAGTATATTTATTAACGGAAAAGTCAATTTAACATGGTTTTTGTTACAATTTTAACAACAAAAATCAAAATTTCGTCTTTTAATAATTATAAACAATAACTGAAAATAGAGCAAAAATAACAACAACAAAAACAAAATGTAAAAATAATAACAACAATTAAAAAACGAAAATCAAATTACGTTAAAGTGGAGAGATTAATATTTTTAGCAATACGCTCTAGATAACCTACATGGCTGAGATCTGTTCTCTTTTAATTATTCTGTTTATTTGTTTGTTTTTCAAGGAGAGGATAATTTTACAAAATTCTGGAAATAATAAGTATAAGATTTTTTTATTATTTCCAGAATTTTGTAAAACAGAATTTTGAAAAACAGAATTTTGAAAAGCAGAATTTTGAAAAACAGAATTCTGAAAAGCAGAAGTTTGAAAAGCAGAATTTTGAAAGCAGAATTTTGACCCCAACCCGGTTTTTTTTATAAATCGAAAAAACTGAAAAAAAAAATTTGTCACCTCCAAAATTTTAAGACTAAAATATGATTTCATCTCCAAAACAATTTTGTACAGCGAAGAATAATGTTTTAGAAATTTATTTAAATTTTGAGAAAAATCAAATTGACAGCTTTTTACAAAAAATTAAAACCTAAAAAAAATTAATAAAAGTTGGTACAAATTGATTTTCGACTCAAATATCTTTTCAAGTCTTTGAGATATTAGCTATAATTTACTTTTGTCTTTCAAAATATATTGTTGTCAAAATTCAGTAACATTTTGAAAAAAATAGAATTTATAGTTTTTTTTTACAAAAAATTAAAAACCAAAAAAAATTAACAAAAGTTGGTAAAAAATGATTTTCGACTCAAATATCTTTTCAAAAATTTGAGATAATAGCTTCTTATTAATTTTTACTTTTAAGAAAAATTGTTTTCAACATTAGAACAAAGTTTGAGAAAAATCGAATTGACAGTTTTCTTACAAAAAATAAAAACCTAAAAAAAAATGTATAAAAGTTGGTAAAAATTGATTTTCGACTCAAATATCTTTTCAAAAATTGTAGCTTTTGGCTTCAAACTAATTTTGTCTTATAAGAAATATTGTTTTCAACATTCGGTAAAATTTTGAAAAAAATAGAATTGACAGTTTTTCTTACAAAAAATAAAACTCTAAAAAAAAAAACAATACTAAATCTTGGTAAAAATTTACTTTCGACTCAAATACGAGTAGCTTTTCAAAAATTAAAAATATTGGCTTCAAACTTATTTTATTTCACAAAAAATATTGTTTTCGATATTCAGTATTTTTTATATAAAAATCCAACAGCCAGTTTTTTCAAAAAAATAAAATCTACAAAAAATAGTACGCAAATTTGGTAAAAATTGATACGAGTACATATAGACAAACTTTTAAGCAAGACAAATCGACAGACGGGATGGGAAGTTATCAGTGTGGGTAGCATCTCACCCTCTTTTTGGGCCTGGGATCGACTTAGAGTGGATGCCGATTTTGCCAAAAATATCATTTTCATATTGGCGGGCATTTAAACAAGAAAAATTGTCGCATTTGAGGCACAGAAAACCCGCAAGCAAGCATTGAAAAGCCGATACACCCAAAACGATTCACTGTTCGGTAAGGATTTTGGTTCTGAGGCAATTTTTCTTCGAAAATGAGAAAGCAGTGGCCGTTAGTCGGCAAATCAGACATAAGCTAAGTGTAACCATTCAGGAAATAGGCACAAGTTGCAAAAAAAACGTTAGATGGCGGACCCTTTATTAGTACTAAGTTTTTAAATTTAATCGAAATTTTCCAAAAAATAGGTTGGGATGCGACCCACACTTATAACTTCCCATCCTCTCTATCCATTTCTCTTGCTTAAAAAGGTTTGTAGGTTTTTAGGTTTTGTTAAAAAATTTGTCAGTTGAATTTTTCTTAAAAAATTTATTTAAGAAATATTGAGAACTGAACATCAATTTTTACCAAATGTTCGTACTGTTTTTGTAGATTTTAATATGTTGGATTTTTATTAAAAAAAAACTACTGAGTATTGAAAACAATATTTTCTGTGAAATAAAAAAGTGTGAAGACAACATTTTTTATTTTTTGAAAAGCTATTTGAGTCGAAAGTAAATTTTTACCAAGTTTAAGTATTGTTTTTTTTTTTAGGTTTTTATTTTTTGTTAAAAAACTGTTTATTAGGTTGTTCTCACATTTTTTTAATAATAAACGGGCACTCAAGCGGTTATTAATACCCTAAATATGTTAAAAGTGTGAGCTCTAGGAAAATAGGAAAGGATTAAAGAGGAAATTTTGATACACATTGGTCTTAAAGTTTTGAATATCAAAATGATAAGGAAAAACAGAGCTGTGTAAAGCATTCCACATTCTCGATGTGCGGTTAATAGAAGAATCTCTATGCTTGACAGTACGTCCGAAATTGAGCTCAAGGTTAAACTGATGTGCATTCCTCGAAGTACGAGTATTACGGCTGAATTGTGTTAGGGGGGGAATGCAACAAAAATAACGGTAGAATGGATCCTGTCCAAAATACTTATGCGAGTTATATTCAAGTTTTGGACGAATGAAGGCTTTTTAAATTACAGCCAGATCAGAAGGGGTTTTTTATGTCTTGCACCGTCGGAGAAATCCTAAGCACCTAGCAGCATTTTTTGCAATATCGAATATGTGATCATTCCATTAGAGGTGATCTGTGATATTTATACCGAGTACTGAAAGTTGATCAGTTTCCTGGATGCAAGTGCCGCTCATGGATAGCGGCATCGGGGGTGGGTTACGCTTTAACGACAGGAGTTTTCGAAGCATTAAATTCTACACGGTTTTTGATTCCCCATTGTAAAATGCTGTCAAGATCAGAATTTGATGAGCTGCCGTTGAAGTTCCACATCCGAAGGACAAGGATGAGAATTTAAAAACGAATATGAAAAGCTGAGGGTATTGTCATCAGCGAAACAATTTAGTGGGTTAGAAGTTTCAGACAAAAGATCATTTATAAAAATAAGGAAGAGCGTCGGAGACAAAACGGAGCCCTGGGGCACACCAACATTTATTTTCTGAATATCAGATTTGAACCCGTCCAATACTACTTAAATTGAACTGTCCAAAAGGTAATTTATAACCCAACGAAGAAGGAATTCATCTAAACCAAAAGCACGCATTTTCGATAAGAGAGCTTGGTGCCAAACTCTATTAAATTGAAATATCAAGTGCAATAATCTTACTTTCTCTGAAACGATGTAAAGATTTGTTCCACTGTTTCGGTGAGATAAACCATGAGATCACCAGTGGACCTATTGCTACGAAAGCCATACTGCCGGTCATTAAGAAGCTTCCGTTCTTCAAGATATTTCTTAAGCTGATAATTAATCAGCGTTTCCATGACCTTGGAAAGAAGGGTGCTATTGGATAGGATGATTCGCCTTTTTTATTGACAGGCTGTACAATTGCTGTTTTCCATCCGCTCAGAAAGAGACCTGTAGAGTAGAAAAGATGGAAAAGCTTACGCAATGGGTTTGCCAGTGTTGAAGAACACCTTTTCAGAACAATAGGGGGAATACTATCCGAGCCAGCGGATTTGTGTATGTCAAGGTCTCTCAGTACTCTTGGAACTGAACGAGTGCGAAAGAAGATTCGTCCCATAGAATCGTTTACGCTCTCAAGAACAGGAGGACTCATGACACTCTCCGGTAGCGTCATCGATCGAGTTTAAAACCAATATCTCTGAGTTTTGATAAGATATTTAAGTCGAAAATCATTGTTTACCAACTATTATTAATTTTTGTAAAGGTTTTAATGTTTTGTAAAAAAACTGTCAATTCGATTTTTCTCAAAATGTTTCCAAATATTGAAAACATTTTTTTTTTTAAAGATGAAAGTAGTTTGAAGACAATGTCTCAAAGTTTTGAAAAGAAATTCGAGTCGAAAATCAACTTTTAATAACTTTTATTAAATTTTTTGTTTACGTTTTTATTTTTTGTAAAAAAAACTGTCAGTTTGATTTTTCTCAAAATTTTACCAGATTTTAAAAAAGTTATTTTTCGTTGCACAAAATAGTTTTGGAGATGAAATCGTTTTTATTCGTAAGATTTTCGAGATGAAACATTTTTTTTTCAGTTTTTTTGATTTATAAGAAACTTGTAATTGGATTTTTTTTCAAAATAATACTGGTTCGGTATCACGTTACAATTTATAACATAAAATTTAGTTTAAGTCTCTAGCGTCATTGAAAGCCCTTTTTGCATCTTTCTGCCTTATTATCTCTACTGGTTCTTGAGCTATGGACGACCAAAAAAGGTCCAGAACGTACGGACGTACACACACGCACAGACATCTTTCTAAAAATCTTTTATTTCGACTCTAGGGACCTTGAAACGTCGAGAAATTTTAAAATTTTCACTTCGACAATAACTTCCTATGGGAAGTTAAAAAAGTTCCAATGTCCTTTCATTGCAATTGCCAGGCTTAAAATATTGTTAATTTTTCAACCCATTTTCTTTTTTTTAATAACGCTTATAAAGAAAGGTATGCCACTTTCAAAACGAATATTTTGGTGTTAACTCTGTATAACGATATTGCTTGAAAACAAACCTAACCTAAGCGGAATACCTTTGTTTTTTGACCATACTTCAAGAACGATGTACCAACTTCAAAACAAATGTTGTTTTTTTGGAGACAAAAAACATACATCGTAATCACAATCCATGTCCTTGATTTGATTTGTGTTATTAATATATTTACATTCATTTTAAGATTAGACGTCAATAAACACTAGAACTTTGAACATTTAATCAAAATGATAACACAGCGAGCTCTTCAAACTCCTCTTTCACTTTCAATTCGCTTGATAACAAAATATCTATCCCACTCCTCGTATCTTGTGTTTTTGAGTTTTGTGTACCTACCTCTCTGCTCTATTCGTTGATCAAAGGTCTAAAACGCAAATATAACTTAAGGAAAAATATATGCAATGCATATTAAAATTGACATGTGTTGCCGCTAGTCTTCCAAAAAGTCCAACAAAATAAATACTGCTAACAAATATAGAAACAAATTTAAAAAGATTTTGAGACAAGCATAAAATACTTCCTTTACAAAACAGAATTACAATTTATAAGAAAGTGTTTCTTCGTAGCATATTTTAATAGTTAATACTTACAATTCGTGTATTTAGTAAAAATGTCGAAGAGGCAGCTCATTGATGTAAGAAAAATATTACAATTAGTTTCCTAAATTGTATTACATTATGGTCGACAAGGGTTTGTTCCTGGCAATAAAAATGCACATTTTCAATTGGCTTTGATAGCCTTAATTCAAATCCGACTTCAAAATTACTCTATCTTTTAAAGTTTTTTGAGATATTCCTTTCACATTTATAAGGCCTTATGAGGCTTTAACATTAATGAAGCAGTTTTCTTTGGCGATTGAATTCGTGACGGTTATCGAATTCCATGATCCGTTTCTTCAAAATTCAGTTAAAATATTTGTAGTACTTTATAAAGTTCTTTAAGAAGTTCTATGATTTCACGTTCTTCAAATTAATCATAAAGAAATGCTGAACTATTCATGGAAAACAGTTTTCAACAGAAAAAGACAAAACGGATTGAAAGTAATTTTTGTTTTCATAACCAATCCGTCATCTAAAAAATTTCATTGCATATCAAGTTTTTGGAATATATTAACAATACTTTACATTACGGCAAAAATTAAAAAATATACAGTTTTAATTTTATAATTTATTTATGAATGATTTTCGAACATTTATCAGATAAGTAAAGTTGAAATTTCAATAGAAAAGTGATTCTTTCAGGTCATTCGAAAATATATTCCTAAATTTGTTTGACTTGGAACCTAGCCAGACATTTCTCACAGATCTACCTTTGATGGGGATTTCCGGTTTGCCATAATTAGTAACCTATGAACAAAGTTCAACACTTCCACAGGGTTCTCAAGTTCTTGAGTAAGTACATTTATGCTTAAACAAAGGTCCATTAATTCTTATTTGTTATTCAATTACAATTGACAGTTTAAGCTTTAAATGTAAAATCGTGTTTTGAACAAAATTTCATTGGAAATACTAAAATAAAGAAAAAGTGAGTTATAACTCGAGTGCTAAGATCCTATTCCTTTTTTATATTTGGTAAAACTAGTGGTTAGTAAAAGTTAAGCTCTCATCAAAGTACAGGATTTGGTTGCGCATAGGATGTGTTGATGTCGTTGATCCCATCATATTTCAACTACCGGCGCAACGTTTCAATCTATATGTTGGGAACAATCTGCGAAAAGTAAAGATACATGCTGAGACCCTCTGTAACAAAGGAATTTCTAGATGACAGGAAACAGTATTGGCCCGTCCACTCATCTATCTTTGAATTTTTTGAAAGAATGGCGTTGGTGATAGAACATAAGTCACATAAGAAAGCTACTTTTAGTTCTCAAAATATGCCTGTTATGATACTTGATATAATGGAGTCGGTGTGTTCGGTTTTTATTTAGGCCTACATACGTCAAACACTTAGCTTACCGAATGGTTGTATTTAAGAACTATAATATTTCAAGAATTCAACCCACAAAATAAAAACAGCAATTTATTCAGAAACTAAAAGTTCATCGTTCAGGCGGAGTTTGACGGAGTTTAAAAGTGAATGGCCGTCCACAGCCTGCACACAAACCAAAACAGAGAAATCTACTTTGGGTGCCTTGCACCTTATGGGAGAAGTCCGAGAGACTTCCTCGCAAAAGGTTAAATGTCACCTCTGTTCAAGAGCAAAAGACATATAAACCAGATCCGACAGTGATAAAACAAAAAAAGTTTTCTTGGTGGACCCCAGGTCTATGAATTATTTCCAAACAAAATTCTGTTAAAAGTCAATGGTCATAAAAACACATACAATTATTAGAAAATTGAATTTCCTTAACTAATTATTATTAATCCCATAAAAATTAAATTAAAAATAAAAAAGTTAAAAGTATTCAAATATGATCTGGGGTAATTTTGAACCCCATTACGTAAAGAAGGTTTAAAAATATATGAATAATGAAGAAAAAATATTTGAGTGTTAACAGTAGGATTGTTTTTTCCATGAACACTGTTTATTTTAATAAATATTATTTAACGAAACGCATATATGAACACTAATGATGGTTTTTATTTATTTTCATTTTGATGATTTTAAATCATATTTATTAAAAGAAGAATAATGTTGAAAACGGGTATTTTTAAAATCTTAGCAGATACTTTAAAGCAAAGTTCGGATTTGAAGGATTTGAAGTAAGTAGTTGGTAGAGGAGCTTAATACAAACATTTTAACTATATTGAGGGGATTGGTCTATCTCGACTATAGTTTAGGCGAGAGGGACAATTTTGTAAAAATTTACTTAAGATCTAAAAAAAAATAATTTACAAAACAAAAGACAACAGTTGTTATAAATTTGTTTAAATTAAGTTGTTTCAAAAAACTGTTTTTGAAATAATTGACTTTGAAGGCAAAATTAATGAAAAAAATAAAAAAAAAATATCACATGATTATAAACACCAATGAAGAAGTGCATATTGGCTACAGAAATGACCTTGAAGAGTTATTTGCAAAACTATGAAAGTATTGAATTCAAGGTTTGTTGAAAACGAGGCTGGGATGCGACCCACACTGATAACTTTTCATTCCGTCTGTCGATTTGCCTAGCTTAAAAGTTTGCAGGTTTTCATTTTGGGTTAAAAAAGTTATCAGTTAAATTATTCTTAAACATTTTAAAATTACCAACAATATTTTTTATATAAAAAAAAGTTAGGTTAAAAATCTAGTTTTGTTAAATAGATTTTTAGTCGAAAAAAAAATGTTTACCAATTTAAGTAGCATTTCTTAAATTTTTACAAATTGGACAAATGAAATTAATTTGAGAGATATCAAGAACCGAACATCAATTTTTACCCAATTTGCGTACTATTTCTTGTAGATTGTATTTTTTTATGGAAAAAACGGACTGTTGGATTAAAAAAAAACTACTGAATATCGCATTTATTTGCTGTGAAATAAAAAAAGTTCGAAGACCACATTTTTAATTTTTGAAAATCTATTTGAGTCGAAAATAAATGTTTGCCAAGTTTTAGTATTGTCTTTTTGTTGAGTTTTTATTTTTTGCAAGAAAACTGTAATTTCAATTTTTCTCAAAATTTCACTGAATGTTTAGAACAATATTTTTTAAAAGATAAAAGTCGCATTAAACCAATATACCAAAGTTTTGAAAAGATATTTGAGTGGAAAATCAATTTTTAAAAACTTGTATTAATTTTTTTTAGGTTTTTATTTTTTGGGAAAAAAAACTTTCAATTCAATTTTCCTCAAATTTTGTACGTATGTTATTAACAATATTCGCTATAAGGTAAAATGAGTTCGAAGCCATACTTTTAAATTTTTTAAAAGATATTTGTGTCGAAAATCAATTTTTACGAACTTTTGTTAAATTTTCTTTTAAGTTTTTATTTTTTGTAAAAAAAACTGCCAATTCGATGTTTATCAAAATTTTATTGAATGTTGAAAACACTATTTGTTATGTGTTTAAATTAGTTGCAAGCCATTATCTCAAATTTTTGAAAAGATATTTGTGTCGAAAATCAATTTTTACCAACTTTTGGCAAAATTTCTTTTAAGTTTTTTATTTTTTGTAAAAAAGGTCCATTTAATATTTCTCAAAATTGTACCAAATGTTGAAAACAATATTTTTTATAAGATAAAATAAGCTTGAGGTCATAATCTCAAGGTTTTAAATAGATTTTGAGTCGAAATTCAATTTTTACCATCTTTGAGTATTGTTTTTTTTTAGGTTTTTATTTTTTATACAAAAAACTGTCAATTTGATTTTTCTCAAAATTTTACCAGATCTTGAAAACGTTTTTTTTTTTTCGTTGCATAAATTTGTTTTGGAGACATAATCATTTTTTATTCGTAGAATTTTCAAGGTGAACATTTTTTCGATTTATAAAAAACCGTTCATTGGATTTTTTTTCCAAAAATAAACTGGGTTGGTATGTTACAATCATTGGTTCGTAAGATATTTAAGGTTAAGCAAAATGTTCACCTTTTTTTAAACTGCTATTGTAAAAAACGGCACGAATACGATAACTTTGGCGACAAGATATAGTAACGGTTTTTGGTAGAGGGGCTTAATACAAACATTTTTAACTATGGAAGGGGGGGGGTCTATCTCCCGCCGTTTAGGCGTTAGTGGCAATTAAAAAAAATATATACATTAAATTGAAAAAAAAATAATTAAAAAATAACGGTAATACTAACAATTAAGTTTTATACCTTTCTTTAAAGCCAACATTTTTGTCTATGAGCTTGTTTTTAAATCATGTCAAAACTATGCATAGTTTTTGAAAAAAATAGTTTTAAAGTCAAAATTTGTGCAAATTTTAAAAACAAGCTCATAGACAAAAATGTTGGCTTTAAAAAAGGGTATAATGCTTGATTGTAAGTATTACCGTTATTTTTAAATTATTTTTTTCCATTTAATGTATATATTTTTTTTTAATTGCCACTACCACTTAAACGGCGGGAGATAGACCCCCCCTCCCATAGTAAAAAATGCTTGTTTTTAACTGTTCTATACAAATCCGTCATCAAACTTTGTCGCCAAAGTTGTCGTACTCTCCCCTAAAAAACCACCTAAGCAATTTTCTTGAGAGCCCTTTCTGCATCTTTCTGCAGACGGCGAAAAGAACGTCGCGAACGTACGTACACATGCATGCACAGACATCTTTCTAAAAATCTTTTTTTCGAGTCTAGGGACTTTGAAACGCCGATAAATGTCAAAATTTTCAATTTGACGAATCGGATCCATTACAATAACTTTCTCTGGAAAGTTAATAAAGACTAATCACTGACAATTTTCAAAAATTAAGCTATATGCTAAAATTATTCATTGTACTTCGCAAAATCATCGTACAATTTATTTTTAGTGGATATTTTGAGTCTTAACGTAGCCTTAAAAACCCTTATTTTTGGTTGTTCTTAGCATTTTTCACAGTCACATATTTTAAAAACCTGAAATGATAGAACAATTTTAAAACAATGTTGGAAATAAAGACATCTTAATCCTTTTAAAAAAGTATTATTCTATTTCCGCAACAGAGAAACAGCTTATTTTCTCGATAGAATATTTAAATAATATTCCTGATAAAAAAGTGTAACAAAACGTAAACAAAGTAAAATAGTAAACAAACTTCTTAAAAATTAAGAAGAAGTAACATTTCGTTTAACAATGTTAACAAAAAAAAACACTGTGGCAACGCTGAATAAAAAGAATGAAACTATGAAAACAAAAACAAGTTTACTTAACGCTCCACTGATTGTATATCAAATAAGCTTTTATTAATCAATTTACCCCCGATATACCTACAACAAGAAAAAGCTCAAAAAAGCACATCGCTTCATCTTATCAATAAAAACAAAAACCACATAAAAACATTCTGTCGCAAGGTCAAAGTCGAATAATTTTAGTTGGCACGACGATAAACATGACTAAGGGCGGAAGGGGGAATCGAAAGGGAATGAGGGAATAAAACAAAATACGCACATATCGCATCGCTTCCTCAAAAGATACAAAAACCGTCATCTCAATCTCATCAATTGACAGCGAAATGGCAAGCGTTTCGTTTCGTTTCGCTCCCTACACTCATATCCATATGTTTGTTCGTAAACAACTTAGCAAGATTCAGTCGATCGGGCCGCCAGCGGGCGATTTGGAATAGGAAGCCATTAAAGGGCCAAACGCAAACGTGTACTCGATTAATTTGGTTTCCAATATTTAAATTAATCATTCAGAATAAAATCAATTAACAGAAAAATATAAACATTTATTTTCATTATGAACTATGGATGAGGTTACAACGTTTGCACTTGTAAGAGTATGATTATGAATTTATTTGTCTTTGTGTTTCACGACATTATAGTTGCAGGTTTTTAAACTTTTGAGGCATTTTTCGTTCGTTGTTGTTTTGCGACGCTGCTGACGCGCCGCATCGTTATTGCCTTTTAGCTACGACCGCTTCGGTCTTCTTGAGCAAATACTTTTCAATTCCTGGCCAAATTTCTGCCGTTGTTCGACCAGCAAACTTCGTCACCAAATTGTACTTCTCATAGAACTCCAGAACCGGCTTCATGGCCTCGTGATAGACCTCCAATCGCTTGCGCACTATTTCTGGTTTATCATCATCACGTTGCACCAAATCCTCTCCAGTCTCGTCATCCTTAAATGGTACTTTAGGACTGTTGAAACCCTCATTATAAACTCTACCAGACGGAAGATGTATCCAACGACCCTTGACCCGTTCGATTATCACATCTGTTGGTACATCTAAGTTAAGGACGGCATCAACAGGGTCCGTAGCTTGAAGACGTTCTGCCTGAGAAACTGTGCGTGGAAACCCATCCAACATCCATGACCTGTTGCCAGCTTCGATTATTCGCCCAGACACACACTTGATAATGAGTTCATCGGGAACCAGCTTGCCTTCATCCATGTACACCTTGGCCTTCTTGCCCAGCGCCGTTCCATTCGAAATATTCAACCGAAGGATGTCCCCCGGTGAGATATGCACGAAGCCAAACTTCTCAACAATACGCTTTGAAATTGTGCCCTTCCCCGAAGCGGGGGCTCCAAGAATAACCGCTCGGAAGATTTTCGATGACATATTTCCTCGTTGAAATAATAAATGAGTTTTGTTTATGTTTTGTTCTCAACTTGACGATAAAACGAACCACGAAACGTACACAAAACCGTCCCACCTGGCTTGAGGTGGTTACACAACTTTTATAGCAGCTGATGTAGTTTGCTATATCGAGCGAGATAGCTGGGAAATGTGTGGGAAGTGAGATGGATGAAGAAGAATCGCGATATGGGGTAAGAGATATTCGCACTCGCGACCGAGCACTTTCGTTCCCAAAGTTTGTATTCAAACTAAAAGCTGAAGTGCTGATACTGAACTTGGAACTTGGAGAGCAACAATGAGTCGAATGTATATGAAAAGCAGCGCAAATTCTGGTTTCTTTCCATTTCCAGGGCTGTATTTGTGAGATACAAAAAAATAATGGTTTACTTTTTTTAACATACAATTGTTCATATTGGAGGATGGTCAGTGAAGATAAGTGTGAATAGTGTAGATAGAAATCCGGTGATTGATTAGATTATATATCGAGCGACTTTTGATTACAAATGCGTGAGAAATGTGGAAGATAAGGCAGGAATCTCAGTGAATTTTAAACTCGATCTCCAGAGAATATTGGTAGTCCAGTTAATGAACGAAAAAAATTGCGTTCACCTAAAAAAACAGCACGTAATTTCCTTAAATGTCTAAAGAGTTATTTAACAAACTAAAACAAGTACAAACAAATAGTTTTCAAGATATACCCGAAAAACCGAAAAAACCGTGTGTTTCTCTTTACTGCCGCTAGAATTATTTTAAAAACTCTAACAGATACTAAAAAAAATCATGGAAGCTTTTTTAATAAAATTAAATGAGTTTTAATTTTGTGGAGTACAATTTTTTTGATACGACAAATAGTTTTTGAGATAAACGTGAAAAACTGAAACAATCTCCATGCTTCTCTTAACTGCCGCTAGAGCTCACGTTGGATTCCTCGGAATTTTTTTTTAAGGTCACCAGACATCCCTTAGTAAGTGTGCCAATTTTCAAAACTGTTAGATTTTTTTTTAGGTGAAAGCCTTTATTAACCAGACCAGTGATATAAGTCGATTTTGAAGTCTTACCTATGTAATACAGATTTAATACTCTGAATATAAATTTTAAATCTATCGAAGCAGCGACGTTCTTATTGTTGAATTTATTTCGAAATCTATACATTTTTGAACAAGAACATTACTTACTTTCGGAAATTTGTTTACAAAAAATAAAAACCTAAAAAAAAACATTACAAAAAGTTAATAAAAATTGATATTCACCTTAACTATCTTTTTAAAAAATAAATATATAGGCTTAAAGAAATTTCATTTTATAAAAAATATAGTTTTTGATATTCAGTTAAATTTTAATAAAAATACAGTAAGTTTTTTTCATAAATATTCAAATCTACAAAAAATAGTACGCGAAATTGGTAAATGGATTTATTAACTTCCTATATTAAGTTATTGTAATGGGTCCGATTTGTCAAATTGAAAATTTTGCCATTTCTCGACGTTTCAAGGTCCCTAGAGTCGATATAAAAGATGTTTAGAAATATGTGCGTGTGTACGTACGTTCGTACGTCAGTACGTCCGTACGTCCGTACGTTCGCGACGTTTTTTTCGTCGTCCATAGCTCAAGAACCAGAAGAGATAGCAACTTGGAATAAATTTTGTTATGCAGATAATAATGCAGAACTATGCAGAAAGGGGTTTTCAAGAAAATTGCGTGGGTGGTTTTTGTAAAATAGCAGTTTAAAAAAAGGTGACAGTTTTTGATAACACTTAATATCTTACGAATGAAAAACGCTACAGACTTGAATTAAATTGTATATTATATATTGTAACGTGATACCAAATCAGTATATTTTTGAAAAAAAATTTACGAATACAAAATGAGTTTATCTTCAAAACAGTTTTGTGCATCGAAAACAAAATATGTAGTAAAATTTTGAGAAAATCGAATTGACAGTATTTTTTATAAAAAATAAAAACCAAAAATAAACATTACTCAAAGTTGGTACAAATTGAATTTCGACGCAAATATCTTTTAAAAAAATTGAGATATTGGCTTTAAGTTAATTTTATCTTAAAAAAATATTGTTTACAACATTCAGTAAAACTTTGCAAAAAATCAAATTGACAGTTTTTTTACAAAAACCAAAAACTTAAAAGAAATTTTAACAAATGTTAGTAAAAATTGATTTTCGCTTCAAATATCTTTCAAAAATTTGAGAATATGGCATCGAACTAATTTTAAATTATAAGAAATGTTCTTTTTAACATCCAGAACAATTTTGAGAAAAATCGAACTGACATTTAAAAAAAAAAAAACCTAAAAAACACATTTCTCAAAGTTCTTAAAAATTGAATTTCGACTCAAATATCTTTTCAAAAATTTGAGATATTGGCGTTCGTCTAATTTTATCGTTTAAAAAAATTTTTTTTTCAACATTCAGTAAAATTTTGAGAAAAATCGAATTGACAGTTTTTTTTTTTACAAAAAAAAGGAACAAAAAACAATACTAAAACTTGATAAAATTTTACTTCTGACTAAAATAGCTTTTCAAAAATAAAAATATTGTTTTCAATTTTTGTTCTTACTTCACAGAAAATATTGTTTTCGATATTCAGTAGTTTTTTTCTATTTAAATCCAACAGTCCGTTAAAATCTACAAAAAAAGTACGCAAATTTCGTAAAAATTGATGTTCGGTTTTTGACAACTCTCAAATTAATTTCATTCATCTTTTCATTGGTAAAAATTTGTTTTCGAATAAAAATCTATTTAACAAAAATTTATTCAACCTAAAGTATTTCTTTATACGAAAAATATTGTTGATAATTTAAAAAAAAATTAAGAATAATTCAACTGACAACGTTTCTAACATAACACGAAAACCTATAAACTTTTAATCAAGACAAATCGACAGACGGGATGGGAAGTTGTCAGTGTGGGTCGCATCCCAGCCTCTTTTTTTTATTTGAAATGATTGCATTCTGTGCTTAATTTTGTTGTTAACGTAGGATATTGTTCTTAGAAAAATCTGATTTGTATTTGTGTCTATAAAATACAAATTTTCAAGAAATGCTACATCAATTGGTAGAATTTGGTTTTCGACTAAAAATCTCGGTAGCAAAAATTTAATTTTGAAATCATACTTTTTTATCATATGCAACATATGTTGGTATTTTTTACTTAATCCTTTAGAAAAATTTAAATTATAACTTATTTTAAAAAAACACGAAAACCTTCAAAAACAAAAAAAACTTATATGTAATGGTTTTCGACTCATACAAGGAAAACAAAGAAAGATGCCTTTTTTATCTCGCACAAAATATTGTTATGAATATTTTGTTAAGCCAAACAAATCGACAAAACGGAATGGAAAGTTATCAGCCTCTTTTACTTTTAAGTACTGGGGACCTACTATGTAACTCGAATCTACATCGAAAATTGTAATAGGTACTATGTATCTATTTGACTACTTTCTTTACAACGAGAATCGAATAGTTCTAGAAGTTCATCGGGAACTTATGAACTTTCGAATTAACGAGGAACTACGTAACTCGAAAGTAGAATTCAAAACAGGGCAAAATCGAAAATAATCACTCTACATCAAATGTGTTTGCGAGCGAAGTTTTTTTTGGCAAATTGTAAGTAAATGGTTAAATATGAGTTCCATCTACCACCGAATTACACCGGGGATTTGTAATTTTTTCAAAAATAGCGTTTGGACTTTCGTTTCTCTTCCTCATTCATTTCAAAATTCATTATCAGCGAGCACAGGACTCTTTCGATTAAAGTCAAATCCTTGGCAAGTATTTTTGACATGGTTTGCTGTGCAATTCTAGCGTTCTTGTAACCACTGATTTAGTTTTGGTAACCTTCTTCCAACATATTCAATGCTGCTGATAACTTAATGATAATCGGAACAGCATTTTGTCTTCTGCGAGTAGTCATGTAGGATGATATGGTGTTAAGTAAGAACATAAATCTGTATTTAGAAAGACTATAGCTCTTAACAAAACTAAAACAAAAGTATACATTTTTCATAAAGAATACGTTCAAATTATGTACAAACCTTTTCTTACTTTTGGAATTATCTCTTATTCTTCTGGGTTTAATTTGCTCGTACTGTTCCTAATTTCCCTGCAAATTGAACCAAATGCCAACGGTGTCCATTTGTAACAATTATTCGTGTTCAAAAATGTGATGTTTTTTTTTATTTTTTTTTTAAACTGTCTACTCAATACTCCTTCGAAAGTACAAATTTTTTTTGAAAAAAAGTTTTTTTTTAACCGGCATCCGATACTGCTTTCATAGGTAGTACGATTTGAAAGTAGAATCGGAAATGAGTTTCGAATAGAATCAAAAGTAGAATCGAGCTACATAGTAGTGCCCCTGTACTTATCTTGTCTCGTTTTTGAATAGAAAAATATCAATTTAAAATAATACCGTAGGATGGGGTGCTTATAATAGACTTTGTACGGGATTGGTCTAGTGTTGTACATATCCACGTCAGTTTAACAGCCTTTTCGTTTTCAGGCACATTAGTATTAGTATTTTTTTGGTAGTTTATTAATCATGATTAGCAAATATTGTAAGAACATAAATTCTTATTTATAATATAGCTTTAAAGTGTACATATAGTTACCAGCAGAATCTAATGTAAGCTAAGAACCGTTAGATTTTTGCAACAGTTTCTTACAGCCTGCGATTTGATTTCTGGGCCAAAAATACGATTTTATTACTTCCTGGCTGTCAATCAAAATGGTGATATCGACTTATTATAGCGCCATCATGTTTACCAAAAATGAAGAACTTGACCAATGATTGCAGATTTGGATTTGGTCCCGTTTTTTGGTAAGGATTTCGTTCATGACAAGAATCTATAGAAGTGGTGAGAGTACACCGCTTTAAGGCGTTTTTCTCTATACCACCTAGTTCAGTCTTGATAGAAACACATCTATCTGCACTGACAGTTAGGGGTCTGTTATGGCTTTCAATTCAGCCATAACATCCTATATGCTGGTCCAACAATGTCGGGATGGACTACCAAGTGTCAACATCAACCTCCGTGACACTCTTCTTTTGGGTTCCAGGTCATAGTGGCATTGATGGAAATGAACGGGCTGATGAGTTGGCTCGGCAAACATTGGCCCTTCATACCTCAACTGCGTGAAGGGTAAATATTTCTCAATTTTTCTGACAGAATCCAACCGCAGGTGTAACAGTCTAGCGGGCTGTACCATACCCAAAAATATATGGCCTAGTTCCCAATACTCACTTTCATAGCTGCCGAAACCAACATAAAATGGAAACTGTGATTCACTTTCTTTGCAAATGTCCTGCCCTGACTATTTCTAGAATGTAAAGCTTCTGAAAGGCAATCCTTAAAGATCTTGATGAATTGTCCAAAATGAAAATCAATTACCTGATTTCTTTTCTGAATGCGACGGAAAGCCTCTAGAGTCGTTAATTTTGTCAATATAATTCCTCATAAGTCATAATACTATATTTCTATCTTTTAATTTTTCAAAAAATAGGTCCAACATGTTTATGATACCAAATCGGCCGCATCAAGGGCTGCTTGTGACTGTCATAACTACCTAGTACCTACCTACAAACCTCAATCTTGATCGGTCTTTATTTTGTCATTCACAATGCACATGATATAGTTAGTAAAAGAATGTTCTACTTCGAGAGCCGTTAAGTCTTTTTTGACTGCATCGCTTTGTATATTGTTAAAAGTCCCTTTAGTTTCCAAAAACACATCCATTGTTTATTCATTATAACGAAGCAGTTTGATTTTAATGCTTTCGCCATTGTACACAACTTAAGGCGGTTCTTACACTTTTTCCTATAAAATAGACATGTTGTGTGGAATTTACAACTTCAGGCATATAATTGCATCTGATATGAAAGTCTTAAAGCCATTTGCAGTTCGACTTCATACTTTTGATTTAAATTTCAGCATAATTCCTTGTTAAACTTGCTATGGGCTATACATTAAATTACAGGAAGTGTTCCATTTTGCTTTCGGACATCGTCTATCGAGATGAGAGTCAGTTTATTGGAGTTTTTTTTACATATTTGGCAAATTACCAAAAAGCGTCAAGTATTCATTCATTGCCTACAATGGTCATTGCATACAGCTGTGGCTACACTAAATGCTACATGTATTATGATGTATTTTCAGGACACCAGGTTCCTCGATGGAATCGCTTTTACAAAACAGATGAAAGTTCGTTGGTGGTTTATTTTATTAAATTTGTATAAAAGGTATACAACAGAATAATCCTCAAAATTATAAATAATAGTTAAATTTGTTGTCAAGGATATTCAAACCATTGGAAAGTTTACTTAACTTACTTACTTACTTAAGGGTCATTAATAATTTTTTCTTTTCTTAACTCTCAAATAAAATAACTGAAAGAAATTGGCCTTTAATTTGTGTCATAATTTTTGGAAAAAAAAACTCCGTATCCCAATTAATAGATGGTATTATATACACAATTTTAATGACAATTTTATTACACAAATCGTAGTACCCTTGACGTGCGTAGGACTGTTATGCCAGAGGTTTCAATACTAAAATCAAAAACTATTACAAGTTTTTCTGTCTCATTCTTCAGCCAATCGTACAGTCATCACCTTGAAGAACCTTATTATATTTTTTTATTTGATCCTTTACATAAATCGAAATAAGCGATGATATTGTTGACAAAAACTTAAGTCTACTTTAAGATTTCTCTTCTGGTGCGGATGGTCTGCCTACAGTATTAATAAAAAGTGAGCGCTTGTTTCGTCTTTGCATTTCTCTCCCTATCTGCACAAGGCTTTGGAAAGAGTCCTTTATTTTTTCTGTTTATAAAAGAGGATCCAACAATAATGTTATGAATTAGGCATATAGCCAAACTGTCTCCAATTGCTTTTCAAAAGTATTATCTAGGACTCTCTCTATTTTCATTGTATACCTATTTTTTCATCCCAACAACAGGTGCCCAAAAACTTAACGAATTAGAGAAACGGAATGAAGTGGATGTAATCACTACAGACTTTAGTTCATAAAATCAGTCAACAAATTATTTATCTTAAACCTTAAGCCCTTGATTTCACACCCTTTTTTATTTTATTTTCAGATTGTATCTTGAGAACCACCGATAAAGAGTTGTTTTCAGGTTCTTTATCTCCGATCTTATTTATGGAAATTCAAAAGTCCCTCAAGGGAACCACTTTGGTCTTTTGTTATTTGTCTAAACTATCAACGACGTTATTAATATCATTGATATTTTAATAACCTTTATTAACACTAATGACATGAAAACAACAAAGGTTATTTCTACTTCACCTTTTAGACTTGGTGTGATACAAGTTTCTTACAATTCAATGCAGCTACGGACTGTCAGTTCCCTACTGAACTGACATTATGCACATTGTTATCATTCCTTCTGTCTGTTCTTTTCGCAAAAACAGGAGTTATTTGCAACAATTTGCCCATTTTGATTATATTATTAACGAGGCCAAGTCATCCCTTGGCTTCATAAAACGTTGGTCTAAAGAGTTCTCGAACCATTATGTCACTAAATCCTTACATACTACCTCTGTTAGACTTCTACTTCAACTTTCACTCTCAAAGAATTGAATCTTTACAACGCAGATTTCTTCGATTTGCACTCCGCGGTCTTCCTTAGAATGATAATCTATTCTTGTCACTTTATGAAGATCGTTAAAAACTTATTAATCTGCAAACCCTCCAAAAATACGTCAAAATTGCTGATATTCTCTTTCTTCACCAAATTATAGTGTTACCTGATTATCGGACTCACCATTTCCTCTAGAAAAGATTAATATTTAAACTAATCCGAGAAAAGTCAGACATGTCTTCTCTTTCACGTTCCCCATCAGCATACAAACTATTGCCTTTTTAAACCTATTACAAAAATGCTGCTCTTAACGCTAACAACCTGCATACTTCTTTTGACTTCCATATTGATGTTTTTTCCCTTAGAAACAATTTCTAAGACTGGTTTTAAGTTTATGCTCTAAAGTTTTTGATCATTAAAAACGAATGGGTGGCTTTCGAGATAAAGCCTAAGAATAACATAAAACTAAAAACAAAAGACTTAAGTTATTTTTTGTGTCTGTGCCATCTAAAGTATTTTTAACCCGTACTGCACCTTGTGTTGATTTCACGACTTCCCTAAGAGTAATTCTTGTCACGAAAAGTGCTTTCTCGAATTAGCCGTTCAGATTTGGCTTAAAACTGCAGGTCCCCTCCATCCCTCAAAAACATTACTCCCAAACCGGAATTGTTTCGAGTTGTAGGTCACTAGGGCCTATTTACATGACACAAATCAGATGCGGCCCTGTTTATAAGTATCTTTGCTTTGTGTACGTCAGAACAACAACGGACTCTCGTACTATGACGTCTGCAAGTAACACAATGGGATTCGTTTATAATTGAAAAGCATATGACGAGTGGTGCCACTGCAGTTGCATATCTGCTAGATAGACGGCTTGTGATGCATAGATACGCGCATTCGTATATGCTTTGCATTCTTGCTGTTGGTCGGGTAAAAATGTGGTTCTTTGGTGGTTTTGAAATAAAACAAAAATACATATTCAGGTATACAAATACATAGATACATATGCACACATTTACAAAAACATATGGTAAGTTTGGGTGAAGTTAAAGTCTTAGCATATATTTTGTTTGAAAAAAGCTTTTCTCGGAGCAAGTGGTGTGGAAATTGGGGAGTAAAGATACATGTATTCCTTTTTGGTGTTGCTTTGGTTTTTCTTTTAAGTGATGCAACCCCCGCAAAAAGAACTTTTTTAATTCAAATTGTGAATGTGCATAATCTGTATGAATTCTTGTAACATATCTATACCAACTGCAAACAGAAGATTGTGCATATACAGCGCGGTTCGTTTGAATAGATACATTAAGTTTTGTTGAAATAATATTTTATTTACTTGTTTTGTTTTGTATATTTTTAAAGTAATATTTTATTTTCATGTTGTAGGAGTATACTTGTAATCAATCTAGGCTCAACTTTCCATTACCGCAGCACGAATTTCGACTCGCGGTTTTTTTTATTCGATAGATATGTGCAAATAAATAATAACTAAGTTATCTATTTTGCGTTTTCAAAAGCATAGAACTGGAATTTTACATTGTTATATAGTTATATAATTGATTTATAAATATTGTTATACTTAAAATAGAGTACTAGAGTGTGGAGTCATACACATCTGTTCTACACTATAATAATTTTTCATTTTACTTAAGTTAGCTCTCTTCTACTTCTGATAACCAGCCAACTAAAAAAATGAGTCAACTGCTTGGATCTATGGAAACGTTTGCTCCTGGAGACGACTTCGAGGAATACATAGACAGGTTAGGAGAGTACTCGAATCGCAATGAAGTCCCCGAAGCAAAAATGACGTCCGTTTTCATAACCCTAATTGGTTCTGAAGCCTACATCTAAATACGAAGTCCTACGACGAGCTTGTGTCGTTGCTCCGTAAATTGTATGCACCAAAGAAATTTGCAATCGCAAAAAGATTTAAGTTTTATCAGATCAGTCAAAACGCAGGTGAGCCTTTAAAAGACTTTATAGTTGCGCTTAACCGTTTGTCACGTGACTGTAAATTTGTAGAGTTCCTAGATCAAATAATGAGAGACAAATTTATATTTGTGTAACAAGAAAATACACGAAAAATTTCTTTGATGACGCAAAGTTCGAATGTGTCTCAGACAAAGCTATACAATTGTTACTTATCGCAGAGGATCAACAAATTATAAAGCCTAACCACGTCAAAAGCAGAATAAATCAACATCAGTACAATTCTTGTCACAGTCAAAAGTCGAAGTCCCCGCATGGTACACAAAACTCAAATCGTAATAGTGATATGTCAAACCGCAAGTGCAAGCAATGTGGGAATCACCATAAGTACAAGTGTCCAACTAAAAAATAACATGCTACATGCTCAAGTCTCCAGGGTATATTGCAAAATTCTGCAATAGTTCACGTGGACGAAGACAAATAAGACGTATAAATGACGAAACCGATGATCAGAAGTCAACAATATTTTCAATTTGTCTGTCATAATTGAAGGCAGTAAGGTGCAGATGGAAGTGGACACTGGAGCATGTCAAGTTATTTAGTCATTTACTTCTTAAAAAATATTTATTTAATTTACAGGCAGTTGTTGGACTGTTTAGGTGTTTGCAAAGTCATACCCATATTGGGACATCCTTGGTTGAATAAACTTAGGTATACCAAATTAGAGAAGCAATTTTATATGTGGTAAATTGTCGGTTCCAAAGAGTTGTCAAGTAAGTCATATAAAGTCAAATTTAGAATCAACTAAATTTTTGAAAGGTAATGGTTGTCGGGTGTTTGAAAAAATTTAACGAATGATATCGAAGGTTACACTGCCGATTTATGAAAGTGTTAATTCGCATTATATGCCGCTTTTTCGCAGAGCATACACGGTTCCTTTCTAGTTAAGGTTGAAGTAGAATTAGACAGGTTATGTCAGCTAGGATTATTTGGTCTTGGTACAAAACCAGGTGGATCAATAAGAATTTGTGTGGATTTCAAGAAAACCATAAATATTTTGTGTCATAGAACTAACAGGTGCATTCCAACAGTTTGAGGTTACAACAGTTTCAAAAAAATATTTAGTAATAAATACGATAAAAGGTCCTTATGTATGTAAAAGGTTACCATCAGGTGTGTCTGCTGCACTAGCTACTTTCCAGAGCGTCATTGATCGTGTCATAAAAAATATAAAGAATGCTTTCGGGTACATTGACAATATAATCGTCATTGGTACCTCAAAAAAAGACTGTAAGAATCCATTTTACTGTTAAGTTATTTGAATTACAATACATAGTAAAACTAAGTTGTTAAACCATTTTTTTTCAGTTGAAAGTCTGACATTTACGAAAATGGATCGCTTAAGTATTTCACAACCCAACTATAAAAATTATGATTCTTCCACAGCCACATATCGTGCTTTAAGAGGACATTATGGCTTACATAATCGTCCAACTACGCAAGCGATTGGAAAAATTGTGAACAAATTTGAAAAGACTGGATTAGTTACAGTTTTTGTAAGACCTGTGCATCATAGTCTAGCTTGCACAACAACTGAAATCAGCTGACCATTCACAAAATCGGTGGTGGCCGACGATTTTTGATTTTTAATAAAAAAGAAATATCACGTTTACTATTGGAACTCCAAAAAGGATAACCTTGTATTTAATAGATGTAAACGATTTTAAACGATATATTAAAATATTAGTCATTTTTAGCAACTTACTAAGCTAAACAAATTATTTAGCTAATTTAAAACTATCTCTTAAAATGTTGCTAAAGTTAATACTTTAACTATAGCAATTTGTTAAACCCGTATTGCATATCTCATTATCCTAAACAAAATTTCTTGACAATTTTACTTGAAAGTGTTGATTTGGATGTTTTTTTTATCAGCTACAAATGTTTTCTTTTAAATTAAGAAATATTTTCGGAAAGACTAATATTTCGAAATATTTGAAGATGATAGACAACTTTACGCATTACAAAAATGTGTGTAAAAGACTGTTTGGTTGCAGCCTTCTGCTGTGTAGACGCATTTTAAGCTGTATTAAATGTATTTTTCAACTTAAGGCCCTGAAAACTTTTTCCCTTCAATAAACAAACCACAAGATTGATACAAAAATATAAGTAAGCTTCCTTTGATAACAAAAACGTGTTTCAAAATTTGTAAAACAACTCGTATCGTGCTTCATTTACTTAAAAAGTTTTATATCTTTTGGCTATACCTTATAGGAAAAAAGTTATGACCGACTGGCAAGCAGAAGGCTGAAAGTAAAACGTCTTGGACACATATTTTTAAAATCAGGGTATTTTTTCTGACTTTACTATGTATCACTCATGTGGTTATCATTTCCACCTCAAACATTTTCGTGTAGGTGACATCAACATAAAATTGGCAACTACCAGTTCATATCCTGTATGTTAATGACTAAAGCCTAGTACATACTTCCTCGTGAAGTGAACGTTCGCCAGTGGAGAAAGTGAACTTTTGACATTGCTCACTGGTACACACTTGTGAGTACACGTTGTGAACATGAACAAACCAAATGTCAAAGCTTCACCAACAGTTCCCGTACATTTTGCACGTGAATTGCCCGTGAACGAAAACTCTCAACTTTGTTCTCCAATCAGCTTCACGAGCAAGTTCACGGGTGAACCAAAAACTGAAATTTGTATGGGTTCACGAGATGGTTCACAAGTATGTACTAGGCTTAAGACGTTAAACGTGGGTTCAAATCGTATTACGATTATTTAAAATGTAATTTTTAGTTTTGTATTGTTTCGCATTTTAGTTAGAACTATTACATTTAAGTCTGGCTTAGGGCCAGTTATAGCTATCATTTGTTTTCATCATTGAACATTTTGTTCTGAAATTTAGAAGAAAATTGTTTTGTATTAAAATGAAGCTAATGAGCTGTAGATGTTTTCTAAAAAAGAAGGATAATTTTTAATTTTTAAATGATGAAATCTTTTTCAATGAACAGATGATGAATTGTTCCATTTTCTTTGTATTATCACCTGTCAGTTTTACTTACAATTGACAAGTCTAACCTCAAATGCTTGGTTGCAATCGGGAAATGTTTAATTACAATTGGTTAATTTATTCCCAATGACAGAAATGTTCAATCATAGCCAAAAAATAAATAAATAAATTGGGTGGCGCAACAGTCCGTTGGGAACCAGGGCCTATTGACTTACAACTCTCAACCATTCCTGTGTGCGAGTAATGTTGTCAGGAATGGAAGGGACCTACAATTTTAGGCCGAATCCGAACGGCTAATTTGAGAAAGCACTTTTTCATGACAAGAATTACTTTTGAAGGATTTGTTAATTCCTTGCATGACAGTCCAACGCACTAAACATCATGCCACAGGTACTACATAGCCAAAAAAAACTGCCAAAAAAATTATAATGATTGGTTTCAATGATAAAAACCAATCAAAGCTAATAACTGGGTCATTAGTTAGTGAATAGTTGTTTGCCATTTTATCACTATTTTGCTTTGAGTTAGCTTTAATAAGTTTATGCAATCAGAAAGTTGATTAGCAGCTGTCTTTTGTGTGTTTGAATGGGTTGTCAACGGCTTTAGATCTGTTAACACTTTTCTTAAGGTTAATAATAAAACAATTCCCAAATTGAACAAGAAAAAAATGGTTAAATTTTGAAACATCTAATTCTAAAAATACGGAAGTTTTCCATTTTAATTATATCATTAAAACTATCTCACTTCAGAGCAGGTTCGTAAGACCTTACTGTCTTTTAATTTGTGTTAGTAAAATGAAAGCTTCAGAGCTATGATTTAAGTACACAAAAATGAAATGCCTTTTCAAATGACCCGGACTGTTTGTTTTTTTGTGATATACAAGAATGTATGTACACATGTATCAAGAAATAAAGAAAGGGAATACACAAAAAAATATTATGAACAACTTTTAATATATTTTCTTGTATTCAAGAAGTTGTTGTTTAAAAAAAAAAATGTATATTGAGGTATGATATTATTGCTATTGTTACAAATAACATACAACGTACTTTTAAATTCATACATAGGTAACATTTCAATTAAGAACAATGTTTTAATTTATAGTTCACCTAAATGTTTATAAAAGACGATAACAAATACAATTGATTTCAATTAAAAACCAATTGTAATGCAATGATTAAGTTCAGGAAACGAACTTAACAAAACTTGTAGTGTGAAATATTTACTTAGCCGGTGCAGTTCTGTCACAAAAGGACCTAACTGAATTAATTAATTTGTCGACTAATTGACAGTACAATGTCAACTTATCTGTAAGATATGGTCCGAAGAGAGCATGCTCGACGAATGGAACCTAAGTAATGTTTGCCCGAAACTGGAAAAAGGAGATCCTCTAAACTGCACTAACTATAGAGGCTACTTAACATCGCTTGTAAAAATCTTCTCTGCCGTAATATGCGAACGTATAAAGCCCATCGACAATAACCTGATAGGTCCTTATCAGTGCGGTTAGACCATAAAGCATGGAAATAACTTTACAGAGCTTCGCGATGTCAAAAAGGGCTTTAGACAAGGTGGATCACTGCCATATGATTTCTTTAACATCATTGAAATAAATGCAGCAAAAATGGGTTTAATAGTTAATAAGGGCAAAGCAAAGTCCGTCATCAAGAAAGGAGCTACAACACCGTCGTCGTCTCGGTAAAAACGTCATAATTGACAAACGTAACTTTGAGG
This sequence comes from Eupeodes corollae, assembly GCF_945859685.1. NCBI lineage: Eukaryota > Metazoa > Arthropoda > Insecta > Diptera > Syrphidae > Eupeodes > Eupeodes corollae. Next base: position 161,596,899 of record NC_079147.1, read on the forward strand.
TAGTTAGGGACTTTGTCTACCTGGGCTCCACTGTGGACACAGAAAACAACATCAGCGCTGAGATCAAAGAAAGAAATACTCTTGCTAACCACTTTTTCTTTGGGCTAAGAAGTACGGCAATTTTGAACGACGAGCTGTATGGGTATCCGAACTCCTTCATTTAAAGTACAAAGCAAAAAAGGATTTAAGAGGCCTTGTAACAAAAAACGCATTTTTCAAATTGAGGAAATTCTGAAAAACACTATTTTGCAAAATAGAATATCGCAATGTTGAACTTTAAAATAAGAATTTATATCAGCTCTCTTAGTAGGAAAATAATTGTGTTTTGAAGTTTCCGTTAAAGATTTAAACTAAGTCGGATATTTTCATCACTTAAGTGGTATCAAACAATGAACAAAAAGTTAGTATACTTTTGATTTCCTCAAAAAAGGCTAAATAAAATAAATAAATTAGGTGTCGCAACAATCCTTTGAGCACTAGGGCTTAGTGACTTATAACACTCAACTATTCCTGTGTGCGAGTACCTACTGTTGTCAGGGATGGAGGGGACCTACAGTTTTAATCCAAATCCAAACAGCTCATTTGAGAAAGCATACCAAGAATTACTCTTGGAGAATTTTTACAAAAAGCTTTAAACTATCGCCACGGTTACGTTCTAAACGGCTAAAAGTCTTTTGAATTAGTTAAAACTGAAATTGAAAAAAAAAAAACATTTTAAAACATTATATGCCTTTGTGCCACCTTCAAAAATTGAAATTCATCGAATTTATTATCATTCAAATTTGCATTGCCTCTGTAGGTATTTATGTTCATGTGCAAGGCCATTTATTTCAATATCCAATACGCAGACTTTTTGCCTCTAAAGAAACCAACATTTTAAAATACCTAAACTGGTTTCCGTCCAGTGATAATGTTAAACAAAATCATTATGATCTTATATATCCGCTATATTTTTATCATTTCAACGATTTTCATAAATTGTTTAGTTTAATGAACCTAAAGTATAAAAACATAAAAATGTGATGTTCTTAAATTTTTATATAAGAAGAATCTATTACACTGAATTGTTTCCTATATCTAGATGTAACTGTATTTACATTTCTTAATTAAAAAAGAATACACGACTGGACCGCACAAACTTGCTCCTCTATGCAAAGAGTCTGTTTAAAAAAGTACCTAATTAAGATTCAAAAATATACCTGTGAAATAAGTTTGTCTTCAAAAATATAAATGCCATTTGATTGGTCAAAAAAAACCGCTCGATTTATCCCAAGACACAGCTTATCCTAGGACATTTCATCCCGGAATTGAAAAATACTTGTAAGCATACTTAACGAAAACAATTGTTTTGTGTATTCATCTAGTTCGTTCAAAGCTTTTTCCTTTGGATAGCTTTATTTTAATCTCATATTAGAAGAACCAGGATGGAAAACAAATAATCTGAAGATAAGAAAGAGGCAGAAGATGTGTGTTTAAATTGTAAAGCGATCGCCTATTGGTTGTGTAGTTCTTTAGGTGTCTAAAACGGATAAAGAATAGTTTTCGTGTGCAGCTTTATGCAGATAGATAGATAGACATGTTTATGATGATAATGAAGAATTGTTATTGAAAGGTAGAAAGTACTGTTTTCGGGCCAAAAATGGAATTATTACGTTCAGCTTACTTTTTTGTTAATGTTGTTATGAACAGGTTCAAGAAATTGCTATTCATGTGTTGTTTACAGTCAGGCTCTTGGGCGTTTTGGATTTTAGCTATGAAGTGACACGTAAGCAGTAGTCGTAGAGGTTGTACGTAATACCTTTAAAGGTATATTGGGTATACGTTGCACGTTTTACTAGTTATATAAATACATAAGTGCGCTCTTTTGGGCTCATGTACATTGTACATTGATATTGGAGGTTACATTTAATACAAGTAAAATAATTTAAAAAAAAAAACTAATTTAAGATTCAAAATTTTACCTACAAAATAAGTTTTTCTTCAAAAATTTAAATGCCATTTTATAAATCAAAATTTTTTTTCGAAAATCATAAGAGCGTTTTTTTAAATTAATCTAATATATACAATTCAAATATATACAAATCTGTCACAGTGTTAGTTGCCATACTTCTCCGAAATGGCATATACATTTGGTGGGCCTGAGAATAGGTTTTTATCTATTTTTTATATTTCTTTTTTACGTTCTATGGTTTGATTGTATCAACATCGCATACGGTGCAACGATCTTACGATAGTATTCATTGACTCTATGCACAATGAAGCATTGATTGCTATCAAGGATATTTGCGTTATCATTGCTAACTTACCTCTCAGTCATTTCGGTTTACATTCATCAAATCGAAACGCATCTGATTTAAAAGACTCTGAATTGAATCGTAAGCTACAATACATACTGTAGAAATGACAGCGATTGTTTCTCGCAATGTCCCCCTAATGAATCAAGAACAAAGAACCATTTATGATCACATCATACTCGCCGTTTCGGCTGGACAAGGTGGATTATTTTTTTTTTAATGCACCAGGTGGAACTGGCAAGACACTGCCACTAAATATTCAAAATAACCTTTGGCCACAGTGCTGAAACAGTGTATAATTATCATCTGGGATGAATGCACTATGGCACACAATCACAAACATTGGCTTGAGGAGTTGGGCAGGACATTGAAAGATATAAAAGACAACGACAGACTATTTGGCAGCACCCTTTTTTCAGTTGATTTCCGCGTTCAACATACGCTGATGAGATCAAGGCGTGTGTGAAAATCATCGCCACTGTAGCGTAATATTGAAACAGTACAACTAAAAGTAAGTATAAGTGTTCAAATTCTTCAAGATCCATCCACTGAAACATTCTCAAAACAACTATACGATATAGGCGAAGCACGGAAAGTTACTATAGATGAAACTGGATGCATAAAATTACCGGTCGATTTCTGCAGGATTATTGATGCACAAGATGCTCTCATTGACCAGATATTTTCCGATGTGCACAGACAATATACAAATCATGAGTGGCTGACAGAAAGAACAATTTTAGCAACAAAAATTGTGGATTTCAACGAATAAAATCTCAAGATAGAACATTTGTTTCCAGGAGCCTTGGTGTCATACAAATATCGATTTAGTTTGTGATGCTACCGAAGCTGTAAATTATCCAACTAAGTTTTTGACATCATTGGATTTACCAGGCATGCCATGGCATAATTTACAACTGAAGGTTGGATCTCTCGTAATTTGAACCCGCCACGATTGTGCAACGAGAAGCGATTATTAATTAGATAGCTAGTTTTTCATATATAAAATTTTTCAATTTCGTTCTAAAAATATTTTTGGTATGTAGTGGCTTAGTGATTGTTAATATACGCTCTACATTTGAATTTCGTAAAAAAATGTTGAACCATTTTTGAGATATAAAATTTTGAAAACAAATTCAATGCTTTTTTTGATAATCAAATATTGTTAAGGCAATATAAGAACTTGTAAAAAAAATGATTGAAATCGGTTCATAAGTTGCTTAGAAAATTAAAAAAACAAAAAACGTTTCTCCGGAAAGGTACCCGGAGCAATACAATAATATTTTTTTCCTTCTAAAAGAAGCCAAGTTAAGAAAAGAAATTTTAGGGAAAATTCTAACTAACGCCTAACGCGAATCTGATCAAGACCTTAAATTCCAAGTTTTTAACTCAATCGACCCAATGGTTAAGGCTGTAGGAGCCTGGACAGACAGACAGGACAGACGGACGGAATCGCGGGACCCACTTTGTTCGACTTCTCTACAATCTTAATATCATGTTTGATTAAAATCTCGAGTTCGAAATTTTGCACGAATGCAAAAGTTGCCATATAGTTCCTATATGTCGCAAGTAAAATTGTATTTATAAATGATGAGGTATATACATTATACATATGTATATGCAATAGGTATGTTCTATGTAAACTGAATTAATTAGTGACTGACTGTGAGTACCTTTAAATAAAATATTTTTTATATCACATAACTTATTTATTTAAATCCCAAAGTATACTTTTGTGTATATTTTACCTATAAATATGTCTATGGTAATAATGCACAAGTTTGAATCTTCTTTTTTAAATTTATTTTTCACAACAGTTATAGAAAATTTGTATTCAATAAATAATTCAACTCACGTGTGTTATGTATTTTGTTAAAAAAGAACTATTTCTTTATGTCATTGATTTCGGTATCGAAATTTTTTACTCACCTGGAATTGAAAAAAAGAATTAAAGTTAAATAAGATTATTATTTTGTGGTTATGGTAACATAAGAATTTATTTATAATTAATTAAAAACGATATTCAATTGAACTTACACACATTTTGTATGAGAAGAAGCTTTGCAAATTGCGTGTAATAAATTTTTAATTTGATCAAAGTAAAGGGTGTTTTTAGAGACGTGTGTTGTACAAGAAGAAATAAAACGCATATAATTGTATGTTCTTGCCAAGAACATACTTACTTACTTACTCAAGGTGGTGCTATAGTCCTCTATGAACTAGGGCCTCACCTAACAAACTTCTCTACCTTTTTTTTGTTATAATAAGCGCACACTCAAGGAGATAATACTTCCCTTATTATGTAGACACAGTATGAGTACTAGGTTTTGAATTCCTTAATATTGGAATGGCTGGGAAAGACAGAGTGTGGTAAGTCATTCCACATTCGCGTAGTACGATGTTGATGAGTATTACTAGAAAAGCGAGTATTACGGTTGAACTGTTTAAAGGGAGGTATACAGCTGGCTATTTCTCTTGAGCATAAATCGTTAAAATAACTGTACAAAAGCGTTAGACAAGAAACATTTCGACGATGTCCAAGCGACGTAAATGATCTAATGATGGTAATATCACCAATCCATCCAAATGTTCTACGTTCAATACTGTCCAAGAGGCTTAAGTAAGTTGCAGGAGCAGCAGCCCAGATATGGCAGTTATACTCAAGCTTTGGACGTATATAAGTCTTGTAGATACCATCCAGATCAGAGAGGGAGAAAAACTTCTTACATCGCCTTAGAAAACCGAACCATCTTGCTCCATTTTTGGCGCTTTGGCGTATTTGAACGTTCCACAAAAGGTGGTTGGTGCTACACATACCGAGAATACCGAGATGTTCAGTCTCCTCGATGCAAGTGCCATTTATGGATAATGGCAAGGGGGTATATTTCGCTTTAAAGATACAAGACAGCATTGAATTTTCGAAGTATTAAGTTCCACGCGGTTTTTTTTCCCCATTGTACAATGCTGTTAAGGTCTGAATTTAATGAGCTTATCATATATTGTCGTTGCAGTTCCACATTCGAAGAAGAGGAATGTAAATCTGAAAACGGTTATGAAAAGCTTAGAGACTATCGTCAGCGAAACAATTTATTGGATTAGAAGTTGCAGAGTGTTGGAGATAGAACAGGGCCCTGGGGCACACCACCATTTATTTTGTTGTTTTCAGACTTGAATCTATTTAATACAACTTGTATTGAACGATTCGAAATGTAATTACTAATCCAATGAAGGTCGGATGCTTGAAAACCGTAAGCACACATTTTCGATAAGAGAGTTTGATGCCAAATGAATGCTTTTGAAATATCAAGTGCAATAATCTTACTTTCTCCAAAACGATGTAAAGATTTGTTCCAATGTTCGATGAGATGAACCTTAAGATCACCACTGGACCATTAAGGTCATTAAGAAGCTTTCGATTTTCGAGATATTTCTTGAGCTGATAACTAAATCAGCGTTTCCATGACCTTGGAAAGAAGGGACGTGCATAAGTGCAATCGGTCGGTATTTAGACGGAGGAAGATTCGCCTTTTTCGGGAATATGCTATGGAAAATGCACTCTTTGTGCAGCGTTGAGTGGGGCCGAACTGCCTTGCAAAGAGATTTGCTTTCTCTACAGAGCTAACAAATGGAGTGCCATTGACAACGGGCGAAGGAACCGAGGAAGAATTCCTTCCTCCATGCTTCTGTACCGTATAGCAGGACGGCAATGATGAGCAAAGCAACACTTTGGCCCCTAGAGAGAAAGCTTTACTACTCAATTTCTTTCTAAGCCTAAAGAAACCGCAGTTATGAAGAGTAAAAAATTGCCCATCGGTGTTTAATAACATAGTCTTGTAGGTCACACCACATGCCAATAAGACGCGAGATAATGCACTCACCAGTTTCATGCGTTGGCTGCATGACATTTGTTTCCCATTGACTTGAAATAGCGATTGGGCACATTTGTAAATTCTACACAAGTAAGATTTTGTGAGATCGCAAACCAAGATCCTTTCGAAAAATCTTCCAGCACAGCTCCGATTGGTGAACGCGGTGGCGAATGGGCTCATTTCAGTCTTCTTCGTAAATCAGGTACAAAAAGTTCGATTGAAAATTACAGACCAATTGCAAAACTGCAGTTAATTCCTAAGGTTTTCGAAGCTACTACAAATTTATCAATATTTTCAAGTTTGTATCTACCACCGATGGAAATGCGTTCTCAAGTCGACACTATTTACACTGATTTTTCAAAGGTTAGATTATATGATCCACAGAACCAATAGCGTGTTATATAGGTGTTGTAAGACGACGCTGAGTCTTTCAAAGGAAAAAGTATTGCCCCATTGAAAACAACACTATTAAATTTATTTTCTCAATCTTTAATAAAGGGTGTTTTTTTAAAGTTATAGGAAAGTTTAAAAAAAAACACATAAAATTCAGAAAAATTCATGAAATCTTTATTTGAATTGATAATACGGTCCATATAATTTAATGTTTGAAAATTATTTCATGCAAATGTTGACGTTGACTGTGTATCAAATGGTCCATCCGCTTATTCCAATTTTGACATACTCTTTCCAACATTTCGGCCGGCATCTCACGAATAAATGTTTCAATGTTGTCTTTCAATGCGTCAATTGAAAAGGGGTTGTCTGTATAGACATGAACTTTAACATAGCCCCACAAAATAGTCTAAAGGCGTTTAATCACACGATCTAGGCGGCCAATTGACCGGTCCCGAATCTGAAATAAAATGTTCACCGAACTCGCCTCTCAATAAGTCCATTGTCCTTGCAAGTCAAGCTCTTGCATTTTGGGCAAAAAAAAGTTGAATAAGTTCGTTCGCTTTCAGTTCTTGCACCACCTGTATTTTGAAGGCATCACACGTAAATTCATCCACAAAATTTTCCACGTTGTTGAGTAACAGAGGCCCAATCGCTGCGAACGGCGCCGAATCAATAATTGATAGTCACCATAAACACTGGCCAATAAAGCTGCGATATTTTCTTCACACTCTACGTAAACGTGTTGGTGGTTTAATTTCCAACAATGTAAATTTATTTATTTATTCAGCTTAATACAAGCTATCATAACTTAACTTAACTTAACACTAGCTTAACATTTTTTTTTTGCAGTTCTTGTTATCAGTTTTCAACATTAATTCATTCACACATAAAAGCTCTTTAATGTACAAGAACTAACAATTTTGATTTTATTTGACTTAAAATTACAAGGGACGGGGAATTCGGACTCAAAAAGGGAAAAAGTAAAGGGTATCTTTCAGATGGGATTTGGAAATGTTGAAATCGAAGACTACCATAGCAGCATTGCAGTGACGAAGAATTCTGGACATTGGTTCAAAGTGCCAGTGACAGATCGCAGATTTCGAGGGTTGGTGTTAAGATGAATATCACTCAGGAGTGCCGGGGAATCTATATTGCCCATTAACAATTGGTGAGCAAATAATATATCAGCGTTTTTGCGTCTAATATACAAGGGCTGCAAACCTATCAGTTTTAGTCGATCGGCAAAAGGAGGAAAGTCGGATGTATCATCCCAGGGGAGGATATCCGCAAATATTAGGATATCTGAGTTTTTAATTTAAGACAGACATCGTTAACAGATAAGACGAAGAGAAGGGGGCCAAGGTGACTACCTTGTGGGACTCCAGTAGTGGCATGTATAAGACTGGAGACTGAGTTACGGAAAAGGACTCTATAAGTTCGATTCGCAAGATAGGAGCTTATCCAGTTTATAAATATAGATGGACAGCCTAAAGCTCTTAGTTTGTGATAAATTATGTTATGGGATATTTTATCAAAGGCTTTGCTGTAATCAGTATATACAACATCAACTTCTTTGCCATTCTCAAGGGCTGACAAAATTTTGGATATAAATTCAATTAAGTTAGTCGTAGTGGATCTACCTTTAAGAAAACCATGTTGAGCGGGGGAGAATAGAGGCTTGCAATGGAAATAAACGGAATCATAAACTAAGCTTTCAAAAAGTTTTGGAATGCATGAAAGTTTAGCAATAGGTCTATAATTGTTAATTTCAGTTTTATTGCCTTGTTTATGAATGGGAAATATAAATGAATCTTTCCATATATGAGGAAACACACCTTGGGAAAGAGAGAGTTCAAAGAGTGCAGTTAGAGGCTTCGACAGAGAATGCATACATTTTTTAAGAACAACTGATGGGACGCCATCAGGACCAGGGCTAAAGTTTTCTTTGAGGCTTACGATTTTGGCAAGTTCCATTTCTTCAGTTATTGTAAATGATGAAAGGCAGGTTTGAGTGCAACCATCTAAATAACTAAAGTAGTGTGGATCAGGTTAAGTATACGATTTGCTAAAGTAATTAGCAAATAGATTTGATATGATTGTTGGATTAGAGGAGATTATGTTGAAGAAACTCATTGAAGGTGGAAACCCATCAGATTTTCGTTTGACATTCATAAACTTAAAAAATTTCCTTGCATCAGAAAGAAGGTTATTTTCCATTTCAGAGAAAGAATTATAGCTGAGAAGATAGTTATTGTGATCAGTATCAGATTTGGACTGTAAAAAGATCTTCCAAAGCTTGTTACGGTTATTTCTTAGGCTACGGAGCTCTCTGTTGTACCAAGGGGGAGCAGAGGTGAAATCTTTTCTACGAGAGAACGGTACTGATTGTTCAATACAGTACGAAAGAATCAAATAAAACCAATTTATAAGGGACTCAACTTGTAAGTGGAGGGATCTTAATTCAAAGTCGGCTGAGCTAAGAAGATTGTTAAATTTGGAGAAATCAGCCTTACGAAAATCATAACAGTAATTTTCCATTTCAAAAAAGTTGTTCTCAAATTCAATGGGGAAGGAGAGATTAAGGGGAGGATGATAGCGATCCAAGGTTGAGAGAAGGTAAGGGTTCGGGGAGACAATACAGTTTTCGCAATCAGATGAGAATATGAGATCGAGGTGTCTCCCCATAAAGTTTGCTACTCCATTTAGTTGAAAAAGACGACAATCATACAGACGATCAATGAACAGCGATTTAGATTTAGAAGAGATGTTAGTTGGAAAGAAGGATGTCTGATCATCTAAGGTGGACCAATTGAGATGGGGAAGATTAAAGATAAAGCCAAAACTTAGGGAGTGTAACCTTAGCTGATACACCTTCAAATTCGATTGAAGTGGGAATGCGGAGTAATGAACTTTCAAAATTACTAGTGATAGCTAAAAGCTCACCGCGGCCGTGTATATTACTCGCATATTCCACGACATCTATTCGATAGATGGAATAGTCGTTAGTGAAGAGTTCAGTACTAAGGATATCAGGTGTGAGGTTGGTTTCGGTAAGGGCAAAGATGTCATAAGGAAGGTTTTGGGAGTTATTAAAGACGGCAGAAGTTTTAGACCTTAACCCTCTTACATTTTGATAGTAAAGGCTAAGACATTTAGGTTTAGTGGTCTTTAGGTTAGGAGCGATAGTATTTCTTCATATCTGCACGGGATTTTTGGATATGAGATAGTCGTTTTGAAGAGATAAACGATGCAAAAGAGGTTAGGTATTCTCTCACTTTTTGAGGAGAAATCTCAAGGCCATCATGAAATTTCAAGAATATTTCCATAAGTGAATCACGTTTGGTAGAGAGGCCTTCTTGGGAGATTAAAACCTTAATGTTTGTATTTGCTTTACCTTCAAAGCAAACAGAATCTGGTTTGCAGAAAGCTAGGTTGAAGACGAACATTATTGTAGATTTTGTGGTCTCTAAGACGGGACCGATCATTAGTATTGGCCTCAGATAAATGTTTAGTTAAGTTAACATTTGGAGGGATCATTTTGTTAAGGAACCCTTGTGTTTCTTGGGAAACTGAAATGAAGAAAAAGTAGGGTTAATGGTGTGAGAATAGATGAAATTTGTATAAGCGGGTGTTTTAGCAGGAGCATCAACCATCGGAGAGCAAAAACCCAAGACCCGGATGGGAAGTTTTAAGAGAATGGATGGAGGCTTTACAGATGTATAAGGTTAGATAGCCCGAATAGCAGATTCAGTCGATCCACTAAACAGCCCATAAAGTGGAAGAAGCGCGCGATGAACTTTCTTAACAGATCACGCATTTTGATAATAAAATTCAATAATTTTCAAGTGTTGTTCGTTTGTAAGACAATTCATGGTTAAATTATAAACCAAACTGAAGATGTTTGAGAGTGAAACAAAACACGAAACGGTCGTCAGCTGTTCAAACCAGTGTTGTCAAAAAGATAATAGCTAAGAAATCACCCTTTATAAAATTATTTCTGATATAATGATTCTCAATAAATAATAATGTGTGGAACAAATCCTTACATCGTTTTGTAGAAAATTACATTCGTAAACTTGATATTTCAAAGGCATTTGATGGACTTTGGCATCAACCTCTCTTGTCAAAAATACTAGCTTTTGATATTGATGTTTTGTTGGGTTAGAAATTAGCCTTCGGAACGCTCAATTCAAGTAGTATTGCACGGGTTCAAATATGATATCCGTTTTCCGTTTTGTTTTCGACACTCTTCCTTATTTTTATGAATAATCTTTTGTCTGAATCTTTTGTCGCTGATGACAGTAACCTCAACTTTTCATATTAGTATTTAGATACTGATCCTTGCCCTTCGGATCTAGATTACCAACGCAGCGTATGATAAGTTTATTTAATTCTGATCGTGGCAGCTCGGTCAAATGGGGAATCAAAAAGAGTGTAGAATCTAATGCTTCGAAAATGAGTTTATTAATATGAACTTCTTAATGGTGTTTTTTTCAAAAACCTAATTATTATTAATGCACTTTAATTAAATGGATAAACAAATCATGCCTTAATACATTTACCAACCAAACAATGTAATTTTATGAAACTTTAAAAACTTTAAAAAGGTTAAAAGTCTTATAGTTTATTATTTTAACACGTGTCAAGCCATATGACCAAACACAAACATTAAAGGTCATTCTAAAATGCCTCCCAATTTTATTATATCATTAAAGTTGTGTTAATAACTGTCTTAAATTGCTTTGCCATTGGTTAACAACCTTCCGCAACAAAATTTCTAAATAATTAAGTCCGAACTAATTGATGTCATTGAGAAGTGCCTCTATACGATTGTTTCAAAAAAATATAAAAATATAAACTCAACTCAACTCAACTTAACAAAACTCAATCTGCATTTTGCTCTAAAAACAAAACAAAGTCCGTCCAAAACACTTAAATAACTTTTGCCATTGTTTAAAATAAACGAAGGAATGGCTAAGCTGCCTTGTTTTTTGTCCTTCGTCTATATACCGCACCCCTCCTACCAATTTCAACATTCATCACAGCCTGCTGGTTTATTTCTATTCAAGCCGAGTCAACCACCTTGTACTAAAACCACTCCCTGGTTCGTTTAAAAACTCATCGACAATCCAGTACCTATGTATACCTACTCTAGGTCCTCTCCGTCATTGTTGGTCCTTTGCCGTGCTCCACCTTTAACACTCATTTCATGTGTGGGTCTAAGGGCTGGTTTGGTTTGGCTTGGCCTGGCTATAACTATGGCTATGTGAATATGGAATGTGTGGGATACCTACCACCCCCTTGTTGTAGTGTTCGGCTTGATGAGGATGACAACAACGAACTAATTCGTTCGTCGTGTCCTTGCTTATATAGGGGTGGGAAAATCAATTTCTAACACACAAATAGAGCAAACGAAACTAACGGACGCGAAGGCGAAGTCGAAGGCGAAAGCGAACGCGGACTGGAACTGAAACTAGATGGAAATAATAATAAAAGTACAGAACTACAAACAAAAGGCAAAAGCCAAATATGCTGACTCTGACTTAGTCCACATTTTATTTTTGGTAAATACGAACGAATACCTATCTATCTACAAAACGGACAAACGGTCGGTCGGCCTATATTGATTTTTCTTGTACCTAGTGGGAGTAGGGTTGGAGAACGAACGGTATTTTAACGATACCAACTAGAACTAAACATCAGGACAAAAATGAGGCTAAAGAGGAGAATGGAAGTATAAAAATAGGAGAGCCCGCTAACAAACAAAAACAAATCTTGTTAAAGAAAAAAGTGAATTTACTATACCTCAAATAGGAAATTTTACTTTACGCGTTTTAATATGGTTGCCAATATAGTCGTCCTTATTTCTAATTTTTTTTTTATTTTGGAAAATCAGTAATTTTGAATTTTTTGTATTTTCAGATGCATTGGAAAAATTTTACTTGAAGTTCGAAATTTGGAAAAACCAAGAGTTTCCTGCTTTTTCTTTTCGAAGCTAGCTAACATAATGACGGAAACACCCAGAAGTCGGACACCTATTCTTATGTTTGAGGGTAATAAGGGACATACAGTATTGGCCCAAACAAAAGCAACTTTAATTGCTTCGATTATTCAAGTAATGGTGAGTTCTTAGATGAATGGAAATACTCTGTAATAACTCCACTTTATAATTCAGGTACAAAAAGTTCGATTAAAAATTACAGACCAATTACAAAACTGCAGTTAATTCCTAAGGTTTTTGAAGCTGTAGTAAAAAAACAAATTGAATAATCTTCAGTTTAAAAACAAGTTTTTTTAAAAGGTAGATCCACTACTGCAAATGTATCAATATTTTCAAATTTGTGTCTATCACAGATGGAAATGCGTTCTCAAGTCGACACTATTTACAATGGTTTTTCAAAGGCTTTCGACCGCGTTCAACATAGTGTTCTCTTAAAAACTAGAGATATATGGATTTTACTATCAGCTCCTAATGTGGATAAAGAGCTATTTAGTAGGTAGAAAAAAGGTATACAAAATTGATAATGCCTTGTCTAAGGAAATTATAAATTTTTCGGGTGTTCCTCAAGGTAGTCACCTTGGACCAATTCTTTTTATCATTTTTATTAACGACTTACCATTACATCTTACTTTTTTAAACGTCTTCTAATTAGTGGCGATTTGAAAATATATTTGATATTTAATGATTAAAAACACAGCTGTACATCAAGATTGACTTATAAATAATACCTACAGGATATAATACAATATTTTTTAAGGATAATGGAAGTACAATTGTAGCAAACTATTAATAATTTATTCAATAACAATCAATTACAAATAAAATTACAAACTAAAGTCGCAAGAAGAAGAAATTACAATAATTACAAAAAAGTTACCTATAATTACAAAAAAGTTACCTCGGTTCAAATTCGAGAAATATTCAAAACAATGTTGATGAAACCTTCTATGTTCGATTCCAGAACTCATGTGACTGGGAAGATTATTCCACAGTCTGACAGTATAAACAAAAATTGCCTCCTAGATGTCAAATAGGTAAACCTGGGGGAGCGCAATAAGGTAAAACGATTTGAAGAGCAAAAATCAAGCTTATTAAACAACTAATTTGGACTTTTTTTTTAACCGATTAGTTTAAAGAGAGGCAAACAAAACCGATATTTAAAAAAGCTTCCAAGTTGCAGTTTAAAAGTTGACGAGTTTGAGACGAAACGTGATCGTATCTTTGGAGGTTGAAAACAAACCGAGCAATGGCATTGAATGCTACCTTTAGCTTACGAAGCGAGTTGGAGTCAGGATCTGCAAATACCTCACACCCATAAGTGATTTAACCAGCTTTAATTTAACTTAAATACGCAGCATTGATCAAGTAACGGATAGTGAAGCATACATTTTGGAGATAACAGTATCGATATTGGTGTCCAACGTTAGCCTACTGTTAAAAGTTATACCTATGTAGGTTTTTTGCATTTGTGACCTATTCGATTTGGCGTATTGGAATAGCTTTTGCTTTTTCTGGATTAAGTACAAGTTCATTCCTAGTTGACCAATCGAATATTGAGCATAAATCAATGTTCATGTTATCCACAGCATCTTCAATAGCGATAGGAAAGCTTATATATAATTTTACATCATCAGCGTAGGTGTGAAACTGGCAGTAAGATAAAACAGATGGCAAATCATTAACAAACATAGAGAACAGTAAAGGACCAAGGATAGATCCTTTAGGAACACTTATATTGACAGGAAGAAACGAAGACACTTTACCGTTACACGATACGGCTTAAGTCGTAAGTTTATCATAGAGAAAGCTATAGTTAACGCAATCAAATGCTTTGGAAAAGTCAAGTAGTAAATCTTGTCTTATACTCGTATCCTCAGAAACTTTTAAAAGGGCTGCGATGCAGATCTAAATCCCGATTGGAGAGGCTTAAGAAGACTTGTATCTTCAATATAATTTTTGATCTGGTTACTTAAAATAGTTTCAAAAGAAAGATAAAAAGGAAGGATAGCTATTGGTCTGTATTTCATTTTTTTTCCTCGTTTAGGGATGAGTATAACTTTAGATTTTTTTCCAGGAGGTGGTATAGATGGAGGTCATTATGATGGTGTTGAAAATGTGGGTTATGTGAGGAAGTATGAAAGGAAGAAGGATTTTTAAAAAGACTGGGTGTATGTTGTCAAGTCCAGTCGATTTGGATTTAATAGAAAATATTGCTTTACCTACTTGATATTCATTTACTGAACAAACAGGAAAAGCATCGACTCTATCGTTTTCCGAAACACCAGATTGCCCAGTTGGGAATTGGGTTGGGGGAGTAGAGAACTTTCGATTCAACTCCAGGGACAACTATGCGATCTAATTTGACGAGTTTTAATGGGAACGTGTTTATTAAAAAGATAAGTAATTGCAGCAGTAAGACATTCAAAAATTGAGTACAAGTCAATAGATGAGCAATCACTAAATAAAGATTCGACATTTATGTTACGAAAATCACGATACTCGAATTATTGCGGAGATTCGATTTCAGGATACAAATCAAAAGTTGCAAAGACCAGATCATGATATGAAAACACTGGGACGGTTAACTGACTAGAACTCTTAACAAAACTAACACCGCTTACCAGAAAAACATCAAGAAATAAATGGACAAAGTCAGGCTCCAGAGAATTCATTGAAGTCTTAAAACAATTAGAGGAGGGTTGAAAGAGGTTAATATTTAAATATCCGCAAATGATTAATTTTGATACTCGATAACACATTTCTTCTTTTATCGGTGTTATTAGACCAGAACCTGCAACTCTAGGTGGCATATATATTTATTCAGTTCCATAAATTCACTTAACGATGCAAAAGAATTTTAAATTGATTTAAATAATTAAATAAAATGGTGTAATATCAATAGCCTATATTTTAACAATAAGAAATGTAGAGTTGTTAAATTTTCTGGAAATCACAGTCCATTGTATTATAATTTAAACTTGAAAACGACGTTTTACAAAGACTTGATAGCCATAATGATCTATAGGAGTAATCTTCGATTCTAAAATTAATTTCTCAGATCACATAGACCATGCGATCGCAAAATCAAACTTTATGCTAGGATTTGTTTTTCGAAATTCAAAAGATTTCGAAGAGTGTCTTTACATTAAAAGCTCTTTATTATAGTCTCGTCTGACCACAGTTAGAATATTGTACTGTAATATGGATCCCCTTTACCATTTGTGGTATAGAAAAAGGTTCACAAAGTTTGCCTTACGAAAAATATTTGGCTATTAAAATGTACCATCTTATGAGACGAGGTGTATTTTAATTTGAATTGATCTAAAACGTTGTTTTGCTGTTGACACATCTGCCCTAAATATCCAGGAAGGCCACCATAGCAAATTCCTTTTTCTCTAGGGAGTATTCCATTGTTCTTACCAGATTGTGCAAGGCTGTTTCTACCGATTTTCCTTTGCAGTAAGCATGCTTAAACATCGATAGTCTCTTATCAATGCTATTACGTTCATGGATATCAATCAATCGTTCCAGAGTTTTGAGAATGAATGATGATAGGCTAATAGGTTTTAGGTCTTTAGGTTTGAAATTCGAGCATTTTCCCGCCTCTTGCTCAGAGAAGAAAATTAAAGTCAATACTATTTGGTTTTATGTATTGACTTTTAAGTTAGGTTTGTTATCTATGTTTTTTATTTATGCGCCTTCTAGAAACTTGCGCCCTCGTGTCTGTGATTTTATAAATATTCCTTACCACAGTACTAGCTGTGCTAAGACCTATGAATAGTCCTATCACAGGAGGTTGTATAATAATTATTAGTCTAAATAGAGTTTGTAACTTTTAAGACGAATAAATAAATAAATAATTAAAAAACAAAGTTATGATTCAATTATTGTATATTTTTTTATTTAAATAAATATTTACAGTTTCTAATGGAAAATAAAACATAATTATCGATTTCGGCGTCCCCCAAAGCTCAGTACTTGGTCCGGCCTTGTACAATATTTACACTTCGGATTTTCCAAGTCTACAACAATACCCGTGTTTTGTTGGTAAATCTATCCATAGTAAAGTAGTGAGAATAACACCGATAAAAGTTAGAGTAGAATCTCACTATGGATAAGTTTTTGACATTTATACGAGCCTCAATTGATCTTATGTGATTTCGTTCCCAAATGTTAGTACGATTGATGTTGCATTTGTATCTCGATGGCTGTGTTTGTTGAGTAGCTCTGCATTTGGAATCATGTGTGGTATCCATTGCGGAAAAAACGAATCTATTAGTGTTGATATTATTTAGTTTTGTTAGTGAAAATGGACTAACTGGGCTTATTTTGCAAGAAAAAACAATAGAAAAGATATTTATGTGTTGCTATGTTTCCAAAAAAGGTTTATCTCAGTTTAGAATATATAAATCTCAACTCGATTCAGGTATATAAAGAATTGAGGCGAGCTTCAAGCTCGCTTCAACACCACATGTTAATGTAGTCGTCTACGAACAAACCCCCTTTTTGAAGTTTTTTATTATTATTTTGACAGATCTTCTTTCAGTTGTACCAATTTTTAAATACAAAAATCTGGCCACTGCGGATCGTTTTGTTGGGAATTTCTCACTTTACTATATTATATGAAATGCGAACAAAACGCACGTGATGTGAATCAGCTTTTTAAGCTGATGACACTTCAGTATTTTCATTACATGAATTTTCTCTCAACATTGAGACAAATCTTAAACAAGCTATCATTGAAACCGACCTGGAAAAATGTTTAAATCGATATTTGAATCGGTGTTTTCCTTTGATTAGAAATGATAATTATATACTGATCGATCGGAAATTGCAGAAAGAATTTTTGTTGAGAAAAAAAGTGTAATTGCGTATTTATTTTTCGCTAAAAATGAATTTTTCTATTTTCCGGACAGACATTCATTTTCCTGAACAGCTGATACTTTTATGTTCAAAAGTGAAACGAATCGTTCCACTGATTTGTGTTCCAATTTCACACAATTCCAATGACACATTTCTATAAGTAAAAATGTTGCGGTGGATTTCAATCAGGAAAATCGCAAGCCATCTTTTTACATGAAAAAGAAAACCTTGCTCGTATCTTCCCAGCAATCAGCTACATTTAAGTGGTGCTAGAATTGAATGGGATCAGTCTGTTAAGTACCTTTAGGTGTTCATCTCGATTCAAAACTAACTTTTAACCAACTTATTCAAAATACTCTTAAAAAAATGAGTATTGCTATCAAGATGCTTTACCCTTTTATTAACCGACAATCTCCACTCACAAATAAGCTTATAAACAATTTCAATATCAGCTGTCAAAATTCTGAGAATTTTTTCACAACCCAAATTTTTGCATTACAACAACAACATCTGGTAAAATTTTGAAAAAAATCAAATTAACAGTTTTTTTTATAAAAAATAAAAACCTAAAAACACATTACTCAAAGTTGGTAAAAATTCAATTTCAACTCAAATATCTTTTCAAAAATTTGAGATTACGGCTTCCAACTAATATATAACTTATAAGAAATTTTGTTTTGAACCTTTCGAACAATTTTGAGAAAAATAGAATTAACAATTTTTTTAACAAAAAATAAAAACCTAACAAAAAAAACAATACTTAAACTTAGAAAGAATTTACTTTCGACTCAATAGCTTTTCAAAAAATAAAAATATTGTCTTCAAACTATTTGTATTTCACACAAAATATTGTTTTCGATATTCAGTATTATTTATTTATTTATTTATTTCCCATACGAGTAACAAGCTCCACAGATTACTTTAGAATTATTTAGGTAAATAAAGTTAACATTTAGCAATAATGAAATTATATTCTTATAAATTGCACAATAAATCATTTTTGAATTGTAATCTGGAAATGAAAGATCAAGATGTCCAATTATTTCATTGAACTTTTAACATTTAGCGTTGGGTTTGACACTTTGTAATCCTTCTAAAATATCAGCAGAATTAGCTGTATGGACACAATATCTACTTTGGGCTGATCATTAGAAGGAATGAAAGCATATCCCTGAGCGTTAGAGTATACTTAGTATTTTTAACGAAATAAAGGAACTATTAAAATATAATTGCTTCTATATAAGTTCGTTAAATATAGCAATATTAGTTCATTATGTACCCCATAATGCAAAAGCAACTTTTAAAAAATACATTTAAATTCTTAAACTTATTAAAATATTGCTAACAAACCCCTTGTATACATCTTCGAGGTATTCAATTGACATATTTTCGCAAACCAATTTAATTTGATCAAACAGATCATTTTTATTTTTGTAATTAGTACTTACAATTATCAATCTACAATTTCCCAGAGATTTTCTATTGGGTTGAGACCTAGGGATGGTTTCCTTAAAACCGCATGTCTTAACCATATTAGACGTGTGCTTTGGGTCGTTGTCCTGCCGATCCTCAGCGTGTGGCAGCATTACATTTCGCAAAGTGTCACGGTACATAATACGATCCATTGTACCATCTATTTGGTGAATCGGTTTCAGTACATGCCCTGAAAAACATCCCTACACAGTAGCTTCGGTGTAACGTAGATTTAGTGCCTTTTTCGTTGGTCTGCGAAGAAAAGAGTACCTACCTTTCTTCAATTTCTAACGGCCCAGTTGATGTAGCCATGAGCAAATATTATTCTCGCTAGCTTGTTTTTCCAGTTTCTAAAGATTTTAGTCCACCATCAATAGCTCGTCTCTGAATTGTTTTCGAGCTTACGTTCACGTCAAGTTGAGTTTTTAATTCCCTCGATGATATAAAATGATCTTTTGAAATTGATTTTGTTATTGCAGAATCTTCTGGTTTTGTTGCTTTACTTGGTGTGCTACTTCGGTGAACCGTTTGTAATGGTTTTTTGGATTTGTGAAATCACTGATTTTGGTTTGTTTCTACGCCGCCGTTTATTAAGGGGGAATTTGTTTTGCATAGCCTGGGTTTTTAGAGCATTTATCTTAATATTTGAAATCTTTAAAAAAATAGTTTTATAGCTGTTTTGCAAAACATATAAATCAGCAGTAAAAACTTTATACAGTATTGGTGCCAAGAACAGATCCTTGAGGAACGCCTGCAGTACACAAAAATATTTCCGAAAGATGTTTGTTAACCGAGGCAACAAAAGCTCTAGATGCAGAAAGGACTTCACAATTTTTATATAATACATAGGAAAGTTTAAGAGCCCGTCATGACAGACAGAACCATCATCAACTTAAACCATAACGGTACTTTTATACCATTGGTAAAATTTCCGATACAATTTTAATGATTTTCGTTTTTTGATCGATTTGTTGGACTGAACTATGGTACGCTCTTAATTTCACATTCACGTTCATGTTGCAGAACTTTATTAATAAGTGTTTGTTTTTGATTATTTATTTTTTCAAATATTTACTTACTTACAGAATTTAAAAAACAAGGACAGGGTAGCTACAGTTTTTTCCAGGTTTCAAAATTGGAAACATTTTATCCTTTTCCAATCTGTTGGAAAATAACTCGACTTGATACAAGCCTTAAAAAATTTTTATCACTGAAATGGGAAGGTTAAAAAAGAAAAGAGTTTGTATATATATTAAAGCCAGCTGACTTTTGTGTTTTCAATACAGGGAGAGCTTCAACAACTTCGTCAATTTTAGCATATGAGATGCTTGAGTTGATCAAATGCAATGATTGCAGAACTAAAGATTAAACATTGCTATTTGTTGTAAAGTTTTTGGTTACTATATGGATATTGGTAAATATTTTGAACAAAGCGTTTGCCTTTTCAAAACTAAACAAAGCTACTAGTCTATTATCTAGTTTTAATGCATCGTGTTGATAACTTTAATAACATTCCAGATAGGTGTTCCAACTTTCTATATCCCTCTTAATTTTTGGTTCCATTCCTTGTTTTTAAGGCTTGCAATGCCTTCTTCAATCAAAATCAAGCACTTCAAGGAATCGATCCTCTACCTATTGTTTATTACAAGGCGGTCTACAGGCACTACCGATTTAATTAGTATTTAAGTTCTGTGGACTCAACATATTAACCGGCTACTATGAAGACTCAATTAGCCGACTACTAGATTACAAGATTCATACTTTACTTTTTAATTTTTGCAAATATTTTTTTTTTCATGGCAAATTAACTTTAAGGAGAAACAGTTTTAAAGAACGGAATTTTGAGGAAGATTCAAACTTGAAAAAAATTAAGGTTTAAAATTAAATTGCAATCTTTCCATATTTTTGTACATAAATGTGTTTTTATGACTTAACGTAGTCAGTTAATTTTTAAATATTTTATTTAAAAACCTTATAGACCGAGAACTGAGAGCTAATTTTTGGCGTGAAAGGAAACCAGCTGATATTAAATTTAACGTACCATTAAGTCTTAGAATTGGTGGTAGCAAAAAGTGTGTCTGCCAGCACGTAGTGGCATTGTTTCCAAGAAAAACTGCATCAAAAGTACAACTTTACCGAGAGTTACATCTTGACGCCTACGACTTGCTGTTTACTTGGATCTTCAAGTTAAAGCTAGTATTTGTGTAAGATATATTTTATTTTCAACCTGAAGCTCCAAACTGGATACACGTTTCACTGAGATTTTGGAGCTAATGCCTTAATGCTTTCTCCAAACTTTCAAGATTTTTTGAATACAATACAATGAAGCTGAAGAATTCATAAGTATTGATACAATCATTTGTAGATACAGAAATGAATAAGCAAACAATTAACCAATTTTCTTATCAATAAATATATAAAGCCCCATTTCCATTTTGAAATTTTTTCCCAAAACCTCAGAAGTAGCAGTTTTAGAAATGTTCCATAGATACAGAGTTAAACAAAAATAAACATATGTAGCCACATGAAGAAAAATTTAAATAATCAAAACCGTAGCATTGCAGCTACACGCCCTAGACAAGAAACTACAAGTTCCTCTATATCCGTACCAAATTTGAAGCTTAACAATTAACACGTTAGACTCTAGCTCGATTAACAGTGGACATAGTTAAAGGACTGTATAACAAGAACTTTCTGGGACTTATCCATCAATCATCGGTAAAGGTAGATTCAAAACTTTTAACGTGAAAGCCAGTATTGACTTCCGATTTTGATTGATTGGCGGCATAGAGCGTGCTACGCCAAAAATGATTTGATTGAATAAACCAAAATTCGCTTGCTTTTGCTTTTCGGTAACGAAATTGACAGTTTTAGCTAAGGTTCCTGCCCAAAATATATGAATAAACAAACGAGAATTAAAAATATTAAACTTTAACTAGAATATTCTAACTAAAGCTATTTAACGTAATCTTTAAATTCAAATGGAACAAAGCTTATGCTAGAACTGTCTAACTTTATATACTAGTGATAGACATAGCTATTATTTAAGATCAAAATTAAGAAGACAGAATAAGTTCACATCTAAACGGTTCACTGTAATATATTTACAATATTTATATCTACTCAAATATATCAGTGGTTTTTGTCCAAGAAGTTAGATCATTATGGGATTGCTCAAATAAAATTTTAAACTTTCGGGAATGAAGCTAGAAAAACTCTTCGATACTTTTAAGAAAGTGTTCAGGAGTTTTTCTCAGTGCCCATGGCATGGTGCTTAGAGAGTACGACTTATCTGTTAACCGCGGTTTCATGCGGTTCAATGACAATTCCTTGGCAAATGCTATAATCCCCGAGCAAACGGGACCAAGTCCCTTATTAATGACGAAGGTTGAGCTTCAGCTCATCTTCAATTTTATAAAAAAAAAAACAAAAAGTCAGCAGGTGTCGATGGTATATCAATCGTTGTACTGAAACATTTAGCAATGGAGGTAATTGACATACACCACATTCTCCTTAATAATGCACATTATAAAGTGAATTGAAAGACCGCTGCGGTTCATCCTCTCCCGAAAAAGGGAAAGGAAAACTCCAACCCGTCAAATCTTCGGTCGATAAGTCTTCTTCCGAGCATCAGCAAAGTTTTCGAAGAGATCATCAATAGGGCTCTGACTAAGTGGGCTGCGGACAGCAAAATAATTCCGGATAAACAGTTCGGGTTCAAGACGGGTCATGACTCAATTTATGCTGCGTCTAAAATCGTTTCTGATATTCAATGGAATAAATCAAAACAACAATGCACAGGTGCTGTTTTGGTTGATTTGGAAAAGGCATTTGACACCGTATGGTTAGAGGGTCTCTACCTAAAACTGAGCAGGCTTGGCATAAGCAAGCCATTGTTGTATATACTTTATGATATGCTTAAGGGTAGAAAGTTTGTTATCAAAAGTGGCAATGTAACTTCTACCACAACATTTTCAATTAAAAATGGTCTTCAACAGGAAGGGGTGAATTCGCCGATTCTCTTCAACCTTTACACCAGCGATCTGATAGGTAGTCTTACAAAAGCAATTGCGTACGCCGACGATCTTATTGCATACAGAACGAAAAGTTAAGGCTATTAGAATTCTCTTGCATCGTGATTTCGACAAGATTCAGCGATATTGCGACAACTGGAAACTGAAATTAAATTTCCAGAAGTCGGAGACAATTCTGTTCCGGACTCCGTTTGCTTGGGCCACGAAGGATACGTGCAAGAATTGGCGCAAGATGGTCATCGATGGTCACGGGCAGCCATTAGGGAGGGAAAGTGTAGTGAAGTACCACGGTATCTGGTTAGATCAGTATTTATATTTCTACAGACACATAAATGCTGCTCTGACCAGGGCCAGAGGATCCTTCGCTTTGACGAAACGGCTGTTTTAAAGTAGTCGGCTTGACCCCAGAGTAAAGGTAATTTGCTACATGGCCCTCATACGGCCGATGATACGAGTACTTAATGGTGTCCTGTTTGGTTCTACGTTGCCCCTTCCCAGATGGAAAAATTTCGGGTGTTCGAGCGGAAGTGTTTACGACGCTGTACCGGCTTATATCGAACACCCAAATCTTCTTACTTGCATTACTATTCCAACGAGGTCCTAAACAACGGGGCTCGAATCAACAGAATTGACAATTTCGTGATAAAACTCGTTCGAGGTCACATTGCAAGAGCTATGTCGAGTATTTTGAGAGTGCACGCTTGAGCGGCTTCATTTACCCAGAGGCATTCCTCGTTTAAGATAGATGCGGTCTGATACAGGATAGATTGGCAGTCCGCTTACCTACTAATAAAAATGAATAAAACAACAAGAAAGTGCGACTTAGATACTGAAGGTCTGAATTTCAATCTATTGGTTCCCTGCCACTGAAATAAAATTCACGTCACCTGGCAACAATGTATAAATTACAGGCTATGCGAGTGTTTCCTTTAACATAAAATGGAAGTGCGAGAAGGCGTGTAACGTGTATACACCAAAAGATATAGTGCGAGCTTGTTTGCTAACATATTTAATGGATTTTACATGAATGAACTAAATGTGAGTTCACCTGCCTATTCGCATCACGAGCTCCTGTTGTTTTCTGTTTTCAGTTTTCTGTATTTTGTTTTACGAGTATATGATTTTGGTGACGCTTCAAAAGGGGGTGTAAGGGGGGTTGGGGACTTTCGTAAATTACATTTGTTAAGTCTTTAGCTCAGCTATGTAGGTATAATTCGTTCTTACCGCACGTAAATCTTTATAGCTGCTACAAATTACGCACGAAATTTAATATTGATTTGAATTTTTGTTTAAGTTAGATAGAGTTATAGATATTTATGAAGGTATACTTACAATTTTATTCTGTCTGTCCTTAATGTACATAAAGAATAAACCCCTTCCTTAAAACTATATATCATTGTTTAGCACGCACAAATCGTTATCAATTAGAAATGTCAAACACCATTCTAATACTGCTTGTTTTTAGAAGGCAGATATAGTATAGAAGTGTTTAGATATTTTTGTATTTATATATGTATTTGGAAGAGAAAAAGGAAATAACCTCATATCAATTTACATATCTACGCATATTGTGGGTGCGTATGTTTTCTTGTTTTTTCTGAAATCTTAAGTGCAAATTGTGGTTACAGCAATTAAACATAATATAGACATTTTCATGTCACTTTAAAATATCCTGGATTTATGCAAGGATATTCCAGATTATATATAAAATTGAAAATTAGAACCATGTTCTGTTAAGTTAATTTTAGGGAGGGGGAATTAAATAGATGTATGTGATATAAAATGTACATAATATGTGATTTAAAAATGTAATCTTTTATTATAAATACGAATGAGTCTTGAGATAAAAAAAAAGTATAAGGTGCCATTGATTTCACCTAAAGATTGGGACTTAAAATTTTGCAGTCACCAATCATTTGACATTAATAAGGTTCCATTCATTACCCGCGTTTTGTTGGAAAATCTATCCATAGTATAGTAGGATTTTACAGGAATAACAAAAACAATATCCATTGTATGAATACTAGCGATAAAACTTAGAGTAGAATCTTTTTAGGGATGGGTTTTTGACATTTATACGAGTCTCGAATGGATCTTATGTGATTTGGTTTTCAAATGTTTGTACGATTGATATTGCATTTATATCCTGATGGCTGTGTTCGTTGAGTAGTTGTGCATTTAGAATCATGTGTGTTTCCATTCAGGAAAAAAATCAATCTATTACTGTTGATATTATTTAGTTAGCCATGCTTATCGATTTTTGTAAATATTATTTATGTACATAAACAAAAATAAACAACAAATATAATCTATCTATCTATCTATTATTTAGTTTTATTAGTGAAAATAAAGAAACTGCGCTTATTTTGCAATGATAGAAAATATAATTAAGTTTTGCTATGTTTAAACCAAAGGTTTATCTCAGTTTAGATTAAATAAATCTTTTTGGTGTTTCCACCGCACAAGAAGATTTTTAAAAACGTTGGCAAATGATGTTTCGATGTTTCTTATGAAGTGCAAGTGAGATTGTTTGGTTCGTGTTAAACAATGAAGAATTGAATAGTTCAGCATATAAAGAAAGTTCGATTATATAAAGAATTGAGACGAGCTTCAAGCTCGCTTCAACACCACATGTTCATGTAGTAGTCTACGAACAAACCCCCTTCTTGAAGTTTTTATTTTATGTCAAAGCTGCAATTTCCAGATGTTTTCTTGCCATTTCTTCTTGAAAATTGTCCATTTTATTAGTTTTAGTTAGTTTTTTTTTGCTAAGTTAATTTAAACATTTAATTTTCACAAAACTTTCTTCTATGTGTGTGATTTATTATTCTGAGAGATCTTCTTTTAGTTGTACCAATTTTTAAATACAAAAATTTGGCAAGTGTAGATCATTTTGTTGGCAAGTTCTCACTGTACTATTCATATATGGAATACCAAAAAAACGCACTTATTTATCAATCGGTTTCAATCATTTGAGACTTCTACATTCTTTGCATTCTTCGCATTCTTTACATTCTTAAGTAAAATGTCACTACACAAAATAATCTAAAGTGGCCCATACACCTAGGACACCAATTTTTGGTGTCAGACATCAAAAGATTAAAATCAAAATTTCACATATGTAGTGATATTTGACTTTGGGATGCAAAGGCTTTGAAAGATGAATGCATTCTTTATATTGACGTCATGAAAGTTTCCATTCCCAAAAGATTGCATTTTGCAACAAGGCTGATCTATACCTCAGTAGTGAAGTGTGATTTTGCGTGTATTATAAATTCAAGCTCTTCACTACAGGTAAAGTAGAAGTAGGATCCAACGTTTGGATAGAATGTTGACGTTTTCTTATATCTCGAAAATATTGGTACAATTGATAACTCTTGCCGCTTCAGAAGTATAGGGCTGGAATTCGACATCTGTCAAACTAATTTGTTAAACCAATTCTCCTTTTACAGTTGAAAGTCTGACATTTACAAAAATGGATTGATTAACTATCTCAAAACGCATACAAATTGTTAAATTAAAATTAAATTGGGTGGCGCAACAGTCCGTTGTGAACCAGGGCCTAGTGACTTACAACTCTCAACCATTCCTGTGTGCGAGTACTGTTGTCAGGAATGGAAGGGACCTACAATTTTAGGCCGAATCCGAATGGCTAGTTTTTGAGAAAGCACTTTTTCATGACAAGAATTACTCTTCAAGGATTTGTCAATTCCACGCAAGAGGAAATACCCGCAAAATTTATTTTTTTAAATTAAGGTGACACAGGCAGGGATTGAACCCAAGACCCCTTGCATGACAGTCCAACGCACTAACCATCATGCCACGGGTACGTGCTTATAGAGGAGATTATGGGTTTGCAGAATCGTTCAATTGAGCAAGCAATTGGCAAAACTGTGAGGAATTTGTGGAGACTGGATTGGATAAAGATATTGTAAGGCCTGTGCATCATCGTTTCGCTCGTACTACAAGGGGGCCTGTTATAGCTTTCATTAAAATCGACCCGGAAACATTTTTGAATCGATGTTTGACGGTTTTTGCCTTTGATTAGAAATGAAAACTATACACTGATCGATCGGAAATCTCACTAAGATTATTTGTTGAGAAAAAAAGTGTAATTGCGCATTTATTTTTCTCTAAAAATTAATTTTTCTATTTTCCGGACGGAAATTCATTTTCCTGAACAGCTGACGCTTTAATGTTCAAAAGTGAAACGATTTGTTCCACTGATTTCATTTCCAATTTCACATAATCCTAATGGCGGATTTCTGTCAGTAAACAATTTTCGATGGATTTTAATCAGGAAATTATTTTCAATGACAGAAATGTTTAATGATAGCTATAAACGACCTGCCAAACAAATTCCAATGTTTGTTTTCAATGATGAAAACCACCAATGATAGCTATAACTGGCGCCCAAAAATATTACGAATGTGTCGATTCCTCGTCGTTCTCAGAAAGTAGGATTTTTTTTCGAATTAAATTTTCTTTAGCAACGGAGCACATTTCTCACTCGTTGGGTATGTTAATAAACAAAATTGTCGTATTAGGGTTCTGAGAACCCTCAAGTTATTGAAAAGAGGTCATTACATCCACAAAAAGTCACTGTTTGGTACGTTCTTTAGTCCAACATTCGTCAAGTTATGGCTGAAATACCGCCCAATATATTTCAAAGAGCGGCCAAAATATATCTCAAAACCATCAATGCTTGTAACAATTCGCGTGGTGGTCATTTAAATGATATCAATGTTTAACATTTATAAAACAGAAAACAAATACTGGAAACCTCAAAATGGATAACCCTGATGTGTATGATAACGCGATAGAATTAAAACTATATCGACAGCATTTTTATAAGAAAAAAGCTGCATTTCGTATCATGTTGGTTTCAAAGAAAGCTGTGTACTCTCTACTAAAGACGCTCATTTTCTAAAAAATAGTAATTCGAATTATGACTGTTCATATTCTATTGACTTTTGGAAAGCAAGTTTTCAACAACTTTCTGCGTATCTATCTACTTGTGGTATTAAGAATATACCAATTTAAAATGAAGTTGACGTTGTAGTTCATACTTTTACAATGTATTGGAATCCTGCATAAGGGTATTAAGTCTGACACTAGTTATTATATAATTTTTAAACTGTCCTGTATTGCCAAACTGCAAGAATATTATATTCAAAGAACAACATGGTTTTATGCAAAATTGTTCTACAATTACTAATTGCATTTTTTGCATAATTGCTTAGATACCATAGAACTCGGTGATGAGCTCAACTGTATTTACACTGATTATTCCAAAGCTTCTCAGCAAGTTTCTTATGATATCATCACATTTAAGCTTAAGGCAATGGGGATTTCTCCTTAGTTAATCACATGAATATATATTTTTTTCTCTTCAAAATAAGCACAATAAAAGTTAAATTAAGAAGTTATTTCTCTAACCCTTTCATTGCTAAATTAGGATTTTCGCAGGGTAGTCATTTGGGACCTTTACTCTTTATTTTACAATTCTATCCAGAAGACTAAAGTACGTTATTAGAGCACCAGCCCAAGTATCAGAATTGTACTCGAGGTTTTGACAATTAAAAGCTTCGTAAATAATAGCCAAATCAGAAGGGAAAACAAATTGTTGCACATCGTCGGAGAAAACCTTAACACTTAGCAGCATTTTTGGCGATATCGAATACTTGATCACTCCACAGCAAATGGCTTGTGAGGCAAATACCTAGAACTGAAAGCTGTTTAGTCCCCTCGAGGCAAGTACCACTCATTAATAGTGTTATTGGAAGAGGATTACGCTTTTGTGATAGAAGACATCATTGAGTTTTTAAAGCATCAAATTCTACACAATTTCCACCATTGGACAATGCTCTCAATATCAGATTTTATTGAGCTCATCATACGCTTCCGTCCGAAGAACAAGTGAGTGAAAATCTTAAATCGAATATGAAAAGCTGTTGGTACTGTCATCTGCGAAACAAAAGTTCATTTATAAAAATAAGGACTAGTGTTGGAGACAAAACGGAGCCCTCGGGCACTCCAACGTATATTTTTTGGATATCGTATTTGAACCCATTCAATACTACTTGAATTGAGCGGTCCGAAAGTTAATTTCTAACCCAACAAAGAAAAGATTCATCAATACCAAAAGAGTGCTTTCGATAAGAGAACTTGATGCTGAAATAGCTTGATGATTTGAAATATCAAGTTCAATAATTTTACTTTCTCCAAGGCGATGTAAAGATTCGTTCTGTTCGGCGCTATAGACCAGGATATCACCAGTGGATGAATTTCTTCGAAAGCCATACTGCCGGTCACTAAAAAGCTTTTGTTCTTCAAAAAGAAGCAGAGAAATGATCAGTGTTTCCATGACCTTAAAAATAAGAAACGCGAGTGGAATTGGACTATTGTTAGAGTGTGAGAAGGATTCGTCTTTTGTAGGGTCAGTCTTTTTCTACTCGGAAAAAGACCAATAGAATAGGAAAGATGTAAAAGCTTACCCAGTGGTTTTGAAAGAATTAAGGAACACCTCTTCAGAACAATAGCGAGGATACTATTTTGGCAAGCACATTTGTGTATGTTAAGATCTTAAAGACTCTTGCAACTGTACGGCTGCTAAAGATTTGATGCTAATAACCACTTTGCAGCTCAAATCGAAACATGAGTTTTCTATGGGTTTGATAGATTTTATCCTATTCGAGATAAAATTTCTAATTCCACAAAGAATTAAGTTTGTAATCATACCTGCGCTGGAATCCACGTCACTATTGAGGAAGCATAGAAACCAGTTAAAGTTCCTGAAAAAGACGTCTGGACAATCCCAATTGGGTTTCTCGTATTTGCCAAACGTTTCTCGTTTTACCATAATGTTGACTGAATCAAATTAAGTTTTTGAAAAAATACGCATTGATAAATAATGAAGATAACTGAACAATTGATGTCTCATTCAGCTGCCTTCATATTATGTAACACCTTGAAAATCTTTAGATCTGATCAACAAATCTTTAACAAAAAAGAACTATCCAAAATTATGAGCAACTCCAAATCCCGATGAACTATGGTTTATGATGAATTATGTGAATCAAGAGAGTTTATAATGGACTGGAGTGAACTTAAAAGATTTATGTATCATATATGGTTAAGTTTAAGTTATCTACATCAAAAAACAATCAATTCGAGCTTTAAAAAGTATGCCTGAAGTTGTTTCAATGATTTTAATCTTGAATTGAGTATAATATGAAAATGATTTAAGTTACAAAAATATTCAACATTAAATTCTTAAATCACAGAAACGAATTCCGTAACATTTGCAATATACTCGTGTGTTCACATTTCATTCTTTTTCAGACAAATCACATCATATCCCTGATTTATATATAACAAAAATTGCGTGCAGAACCCATTCATCATCACATCCGCAGCAGCATCATTTTAGTATGTTATGCCTCGAAGCACATTCGCCACGAATAGCAGGATATAACTTCGTTTTTCAAGATACATTCGTTCAAAACCAAGCACCTGATATCCAATTATGTCCACCACAACCACCACAGCCACCACACAGAGCTTTAGAACTCCAAAAGGAATCTCAGTTATATTCATCATGCCATACTTCCAGGCACTACTACATTCCTGATAAAATAAAAGTGATTTTAAAACACTCTTTGAAACACTATGCTCGCATGTCTAAAATTTAATAAATCAACGGTATTCCATTAAAACATCAGTCGTTCTAATAAAATTGTATCTTTTTCCAAACATTGTTCTGGAATGCAAATCGCAGCGAAGTGTGTTAAAATTGCCCGCAGCTGAAGAAATGGGGTACGTAACGAACGCACTGCATATGGCATACCAGCATTTTCGTGATGGCAGAAAAAATACTGCATTCGACGAATATTAATGCCAAAATAACAGATGTGCAAGTGGTGCTCTGGAAAATATTATAATGCCTGTCGCACACTTTCATACACGTTAAACGCTTCGTCAGCACAGATATGCAGACACATTTTGCGTTCCACTTGTCACCTCGACACAAAACTTTGAGTTCCCGCATTATCTCTAGAATTCCTCTTTGATGGTTGATTTAAGACTTCAAAAATATTATTTACAGGACTTAAATGCCATATTTTTAGACAGATGCAACTAAAGTGTCCCAGAAACAAAACAATACTTTGTCAAAGGATTAAGATGTCCGGAATTCGAATATCGCCTTTGAATTTGTCTGTAACATCAGTTTTTTAAATATGCCTTGAAATTAAAAAGGATAACCAAAAACGGTTTATTGACTCCAAGTGATAACTTAACGCAAAACCCAAATCTTTATTATTTTAGTATCTTACGTAGTGTCTCCGAATTCTCCTTTGTTTTCAGTCTTTTTTGACTCTTATATCTATGTGAAGTTTTGAGCAAACGTTGACATTAATATTTAAATAACTTTCAAAATACCTTTTGGAGTTAATTTTAGTGCTGATTTCGAAACAGAACTTACTTTGATTTTAATTGTCTGCTCGTGTATCATAAATATCAGATTTCAACATTAAGTTTATATTTTTTAATATATTCAAATTCTTGATTTAATAGAATTGTTACAAGAACAAACATTTGTTTTGATAGGTTTTGGCCCTTTTTCTGCTGTAAACCGTTTTAGCAGAAATGGTTTAGTGTTTCCTTAAAATTGATGTGAGACTGGTGAAATCTAAGAACTAATAAAAATTGTCGAACATTTTATCAAATACTATAAATATTTTATCAAATACTATAAATATTTGCCCCATGGTAGCCAGTACGCGTTTTCCACACCTCAACATCCACAAAGGAACTTGGACTTCTCCAGATCAATCTACCGTCAACCAGATTGACCATATTGCGATCGACGCCAGACACGCTTCCAGCATTTTGGATGTACGAACTTTCCGAGGAGCTAATATCGACTCGGACCACTACCACGTTGTAGCCAAGGTAGCACTTCGGATTTCCAGACCCAAGGCAAAACAGGGAGGTGCTGGGAGAAGATACAACGTCGAACGGCTACAATCGCCAGAGATCGCCAAATCCTTTTCCGACCGAGTTACAAGTAACCTCTCTCGAAGTTCTCTGCCGCCAACAGAATGTATCGAAAACCAGTGGCAACATTGCCAAGATGCAATCAGAGAAGCCACCTCTGATGTGCTGAGTTTCAAATAGCCTTGAACCCCTTGTTTGATGAGGAATGTCGGCAGGCAAATGCAGCCAAACAACAAGCACGCAAAGCGGCGCTGCATAAAAGGACGAGAGCTGCTCGTGAGCTCTATGAGCAGAAGAGGCGAGAGGAACGGCGACTTCTCAGAAGGAAAAAGAGAGGGCATGAGAAGCGTGCGGTCGAAGATGTTGAGAGGTATAAAAGCAGGAATGAGGTTCGAAAGTTTTATGAACAGGTGAAACGAAATTCACATGTACATAAACCTAGAACCGAAAGCTGCAAAGACGAAAGTGGAAACATCATAGTGGATGTCAGTCCAGCAGTCAATGCTGAGGATATGGAAGACTGTATAACGGCGACGAAGAACTGAATTCCGCTGTCAGGCAGGATGATCCATTCAATATAGACGACGAAAGCCAACAATACCGTCCTCCCGACTTAGACGAAGTAAAGATTGCCATATCTAAATTTAAGTCTAATAAAGCCGCTGGGGCAGATGGCTTGAATGCCGAGCTCTTTAAAGCAGCTGGAGATAAGTTGGTTAGGAGCATGCACCAACTTATCTGTAAGATATGGTCGGAAGAAAGCATGCCCGATGAATGGAACCTCAGTATTGTTTGCCCGATCCTGAAAAAAGGAGACCCTCTAAACTGCACAAACTACAAGGGAATCTTCTTAACATCGCCTATAAAATCTTCTATGCCGTAATATGTGAACGTCTAAAGCCCATTGTCAACAACCTGATAGGTCCTTATCAGTGTGGTTTAAGACCAGTGAAGTCCACAGCCACGCAAATATTCACATTACAGCAGATTTTGGAAAATAACCAAGAACACCAAATCGACACCCTCCATCTTTTCATCGATTTCAAGGCCGCATATGACAGCATCTACAGGGACGAGCTGTATAGAGCCATGTCTAGTTTTGGCATCCCTGCCAAACTCGTCCGTTTGTGCAGGATGACCATGGAGAATTCACGCTGCTCCATAAAGATTTGGAAACAACTTAACAAAACCTTTTGATGTCAAAAAAGGTTTTAGACAAGGTGATGCGCTGTCATGCGATTTTTTTAACATCGTGCTTGAAAGAATAGCGCAGAGCTCACACGTCAACACTAGAGGCACTATCTTTCAAAAGTCTGTCCAATTACTGGCATATGCTGATGACATTGACATAATCGGAAGAACTCAGCGTGATGTCAATGGGGCTTTTGTGAGTATTGAGGCAGAGGCGGCAAAAATGGGTTTAACGGTTAATGAGGGCAAAACAAAGTACATGCTGTCGTCTAGAAAGGACATACAACACCGACGTTTTGGTCAAAACGTCACAATCGACAGACGTAACTTTGAGGTAGTCAAGGACTTCGTCTACCTAGGCTCCGCTGTAAACGCAGAAAACAACACCAGCGCTGAGATCAAACGCAGAATAACTCTTGCTAACTGCTGTTTCTTTGGACTAAGAAAGCAATTGAGTGGTAATGTCCTCTCTCGAGGGACCAAAGTGTTGCTATATAAGACCCTTATCATCCCCGTCCTGCTATACGGTACAGAAGCATGGAACATGACAAAAGCGGATGAAAGCACCTTGGGTCGCTTCGAGAGAAAAGTTCTTCGTGTGATCTACGGTCCCGTATGCATCGATGGAACGATGAACTGTACGGGCTCTACAGTGACGTAGACTTAGCAAGAAGAGTAAAAGTCCATCGACTAAGATGGCTGTGTCACGTAGAGCGCATGGAAACCAACGCTCCGGCCCGAAAGTCTTCGAATCCGTACCCACAGGACAGCGCAGTAGAGGAAGACCGCGGATCAGGTGGCGCGCACAAGTTGAAGGTGACC
This sequence comes from Eupeodes corollae, assembly GCF_945859685.1. Lineage (NCBI taxonomy): Eukaryota > Metazoa > Arthropoda > Insecta > Diptera > Syrphidae > Eupeodes > Eupeodes corollae. The sequence continues at coordinate 161,630,842 of NC_079147.1, forward strand.
TCACCCAACTTGGAGCGCGAAACTGGAGACATCTAGCTAGGGACCGAGCTAGATGGAGAAGTTTGTTGGTTGAGGCCCTAGTTCACACAGGACTGTAGCGCCACCTTAAGTAAGTAAGTAAGTATAAATATTTGCCCGTACTTGTGGAGTGATGGTCAGGGCATGTTGACATGAATCTCATGCTAATAGTCTTGGATTTGTCAATTCCTCCAAGAGATTGTCATTAAGGTGGTTTTTCAAAATTAACCGTTCGGATTCGACATAAAAACTGTGTTATAAATATTTTAACTGAATATCAAAAAAAGGGATTAAAGATTTTGAAAACCATCACGAATTTAATGGAAAAAAATTTGAAAATAATTTATTTGAAAGTGACTAATATTGACAGCAGGAATATAAATTAAATTTTAATTAAGCAGTAGAGAAACTCCGTTTTTAAAGCGTACATAGGAAAACTTGATCACCATCTAAGTATTTACACGTACACAATCGACTCAATGCTTTGGGCTGAAGGGTCCAGGACACACGAATACCATATTGTAATGTCATGTTTGATTAAAATTTCGAGCCTGTAATTTGTTCCCAATGCAAAACTTGCCATATATGTCGCAAGTAAAATGTATGTTACTAAAGCTAAGCTTTCCAACGAAAGTCTGGCAAAATAACCCCCTAATATCTTGCCCTAACACCAACATCGCACAGTGCGTTGACTAGTAGACAAAAATAAAAAAATGCTATTAATATTAAAAATCAACAAATGTATGAAAATGGATTTCTTTTGATTTCGCCAAAAAATCAAGAATTGAAAATATTTTAACTTCAATTTTGACTGACTTAAGGGTAAGTAACATAACGTTACAATAAAAAATAATTTAAGGTCCAGAATTAAAAACTTTAATGGAAACTTGGAACGGAAATGGAAGCTATTTTCAAGGAATCATACTCTCTTCAAGAAGCGTCACGAGGCTTGGCTTAATAATAATTCTACACTTCCTGTCAGCATTTTAAACCACCTACAGAGTACATAGTCTAATGTTGGACGACTAACTAGTCGGGCAGACCCCAAACTCCATTTTTAGATGTGTCAGTAAAGACGAAAAAAAGAATAGTTGCGAATCTTTTATTCTCAAATTCATGTGAAGGGCTGAGATTCGATGCGGAATTTCTGAACGTTCCTCTGGTATTGAAGTTGATTGTTGTAAGACGGAAAAAACATTACCACTTTAAGATACATTAGAACTAGAATATAATATATTGAGATCTGTAGTTAATGATTTTTATAAGGCTTAATTACCTAGTTTACATAAGTTGAGACATTTTAAAAAGCAAATGCTTCCCAAAAACAAGAGAAGTTTCGGAAACCACTGCCTCTGTTGACCTTCAGGAACTTCTCGAAGAAAGTGTTAAAAGTATTTCCGATATTTTTGAAGTAAAGGGTGACACACATGCCAAAGGGGCTTTGACGGAAGTTCCGGCCATAGCCAATATAAACAAGTTTTTTTTTCAATTCGAATAACACAAATGAGTATCTTTTTTGATAGCATTATCACCTTTAAAATTGGTTGAAGAAACTACCGGAGTTAAATTATGTTAAAATCTTCGATGTTCTTCTACTATGTTTTACCGTCCGATTAAGTTCATGTTCATTAAGTAATGCCCAGAACTTTTAAGAAATGGGGGAACCAAAATGAAATCTCAGATCGGTAAATTTGTTTATGATCAGTTGCAAAAATTTTGTATTTTTTTTCCTTGTTATAGAACAACTCACTCCCAAGACCATAACCAAAAACGGCTTTAGTTTAAACATTTCATTGAAGTTGATATTACCAATGGTTGATGAAAGTATATGTCACATTTGATCAAACACCAATTGTGCATCAAAATGTTTTCTTTGTGGAGCAACTCCCAAGGAAATGAATTTGGTGCAAGTGCATGAAAACCCAATAATTGACGAAAACATCTGATTTGGTTTATCCACTCTTCATTAATGGATAAAATGTTTCTAATGCTTTTTGCATATAGCTTACAGACTTCCATTTAAATCATGGCGGGTTGGAAAAAACTCTTAAAACAATAAAGTGTTTGATGAAAGAAAAAAGCAAATTTAAACCATGTTTAAAACACAATTGGGTCTTAATATCGACAAGCCAAAGCCTGGTTTAGGTTCGACATATGATAGCAATACAGCAAGGAGATTTTTCAAGAACTCATAGTTAACGGCAGACAATACAATAATTGATGAACAACTTATATACAAATTTTCAATAGTCTTTAGAGTCGTGGCTTCAGGACTAACTATTGATATAAGTCAATTCTCTGTATTACTCGCTGAAGTAAGGGAATTATATTTAGAGCTTTACAGTTGGTATTACATGCCAATAAGTGTGCAATTTTTAATTCAAGGGCCAGACATTATATCGTCATTCGAAATCCCAATTGGTATACTGTCGGAAGAAGGGGTTGAAGCAACACATAAGGAATTCCGAAAAAATCGGCTTGGTCACGCTAGAAAGTCATCCCGTGTTAACACTAACCAAAACATTTTAACGATCTTGCTTCTCAGGTCCGATTCTTTAATTTCTAATCTAAGAAGAAAAGAGCTGAGATTACGTAAGGAAGATCAAGATCAAGATCCAAAAAAGCAAATGCATTGATACCTCTTCGCCTTCTTTTACTTCTAGTTTTAAAGATATTGAACCATTTGACGCAGATACTTGTGTATTCTCGGGGTGTAACAGCTGTCTTGAGATATTAATATCTCGGTTCAGGGCGGTTGGAATTCATCCAATCCATAGACAACAACTTTTAACTAAACTCGAAAAAAAGGACTGGACACCTGAAGATAATACTACCAGCAGCACTATGACATTTAGCAGTTCGGTATTGGATTGTATCCGGACGGCAGATACCTCGAGCAGAAAGCCAAGAAAGCACTAAATCTGGTGCTAGTGTCACTATAGTAGACTTCACTTATTCTTCAACCAACGTGGCGTGTTACTACAATCTCCCAATGTAGAAGCAACTCAGAATGCTACTGAAGACTTGTCCACTGATGATAAACCTGGTCCATCAAAAATAAATAAATAAATTAAATTAGGTCATCGTTTCATTGGACTCTTCAACTAATAATAATACCTTAAACTAACTCCAGTCCTTATCTTCGGATGGCTTGGGAAAATTGCTTGGGAAGAACAAGAGTGTTGAATTTAAGTCCAGCGAAAATTTTTATTTCACGCGTGGTGATTATTTTTTGGTCAGGTTTTAGTAAAGAAAGGAATAACAATTTACTCAGACTACATCTTAAAAGTAGAAAACGATGAGAAGCTCGATACGGCTTTAAATACCCAGGAAAAAAGACTTTGCATATTTGATAAAGAGTGATGTGGAGAAAAAACCTTCCTGTTCCAACAGTTGGTCGCCGAGAGAGAAACTGCATTTTCCAATTCCCGCATATGTGAACCTCTGAAGATGTTCGTCAACTATCTAATAGGTCCCAATCAATACAGCTTCAGACCAGGAAAGTCCAAAATTGACCAAATATTCACATTACGGTAAATCTTGGAAAAAAACCAGGAACTTCAAAACGATACCTTCCACCGATTTCAAAGCCGCGTGTGACAGCATCTATAAGGAAGAGCATCTCTATTAAACTTATCCGTCTGCTCTATCAAGGGCGAAAAAGATCCCACCGATGCATTTGATTTCATAATAGGTTTTATACAAGGCGATGCACCGTCATGCGAGTTCTTCAATTACGTTCTGGAAAGAATTGTGCAAAACAAACTCAACCGTCAACACTAGAGGCACAAACTTCCAAAAGTCCATCCAGTTAACTCAGATACGCCAATGATATTGACATAAATGGAAGATCAAAAAATGATGTCATTAAAGCCTTTTTGAGCATTGCGACAGAAGCGGAGAAGATGGGTTTAGTGGTCAAAAAGGACAAGACAAGTACAGCTGTCATCAAAAAAGGACATTTAACGACGACGACGTTTTGAACAAAACGTCACAATGGACAACTATAACTCCCGTGATGAATTCAGACAATGACAACAGCGCTAATATCAAACGAAGAATAACTCTTGCAAATCACTGCTTCCTCGGACTTAGAACGCAATTTAGTAGTAAGGTCTTCTTCATCTAAAGTCATTTTAAGAGGCTTATCATCCCGGTTCTCACTTATGGCTCTGGGGCTTTGACATTGACACTGTTAAAGAAATATGGAATGGTCTTAGGATGCTTTGAGAGAAACATTTTTCGGATGACTGTTGGTCCCGTCTGCAGAGATGGAGAGTGGAGAAGAAAATACAACGACGAACTGCGCAGGCTGTACAACGACACTGATCTCATTAAAAGAATAAAAGTCCAAAGACTTGGATAGCTGGGTCATGTACAGCGAATGGACATCAATGTTCCAGCGAAAGTCTTCGAATCCAATATTGACGAATGGCCGGCGCAGTAGAGGAAGACCACGACTCAGGTGACACACGCAGGTGGGAAAGAACCTCAACCAACTTGGCGCACGAAACAGGTGACAGTCCTCTCGGACTTGGAGCTCCTTAAGTAAGTAAGCAAGCTAAAACTGCTCACACCTAAAGAGTGAGTATAATCTGTATAATCTCAAAACTCCTGACCCAAAAAGTCCAAATAAAATATATTGTCTAAGAAGGCTTCCCGACTTACTTCACAATATTTTGATGGTATAAGTTCTCACAGTTCAGTAAGTACATTTATCAGAAACACTTATGTATAGAAAAACATAGTTAGGAGTATTTTTATGTATTTGACTTTGTAGCATATTTTTAGTCAATTTTTCCAAGGATACCAAATATTTGCCTGCGGTTTATTCTGTTTGTATGAACATAATGAACATATTTATGTATTTGTATAACTGTATGTATGTCTATTGTTAAATGTGTTTTGGTAGGTGGTATATATTATTTAGTATAACTACTCTTGTTGTACATTCAGCCTTTAATTGAACATTTGGCTCATTAGGTGTTATTACCAACTTCGTTATTATTTTATACCATCAAAAACAAGCAAACAAAAAATTAGGAGACTTTCGTTGTACTCACCATCCCCAACCCCATTCCTATTCCTATTCCTCCCCTAAGTGCGTATACTACTACAATTTTATAGAAGGACATCAATTTGTATGCATCGTGTGTAGTGGCTATTTCAAATAAAGCCCCCAATTTCTGGTTAATGTTTCCTAAATTGTAACGGCAGTGTGTTTATGGGTGTCCTGCCACTGCCACTGCCACTGCCACAGCTACTACCACTACCGCTGTAAGTCTTTTCCTGCTGCTATTAGAACATCCCAAGGCTCTATCTTAGGATATGTACATATATAGGTGTTTGTATATATATATTTTTGTTTTGTTGTATTTGCTTATATTTTTCGTTTTGAAAATGATGAAGGGCAAACGGTTTTTGCCTTCATTACTTTATTTTTGTCTATGAATTTGTGTATGTATCTTTTTGGAGGACTTTCTGGCCCGATAGCATATGGACGATGGTCCTAATCGGGAATTAGTAATTTATTAAAACGATTCCAGGGTCATGAAGTTTTTTTTTTGTTTTTGTTTTTATTTGGTTAATAAACGTGTTAACGTTGATGAATAAAATATTTACGAATATGAGATGAAATTGATTTTGCCTCGTAGTGTAGGGGAAAGAAGGGAATTAGGGTGGAGTAACATAAACAAAAGTAACGTAAAAAGAAAACACAAATTGAGTCCTTGACGATACCAATTGAAAATTGTTAACGATTGGCCAAAAGCATAATATTATGATGAGACTTTAAGAGCAATCAAGAAGGCATGGTTTTTGGGTGATTAGGTATATGCATGTTTTTATGATTATAAATTATATATAAGTTCTATTGTGCTATACAAATTTTTATATAAAAGATTAAAAAGAAATGTTTTTTTCTATGCATTTTGGATAAATATTGAGATTAACCACGGTTAAAGCGTAAATATGGAAAATTTTGCAATTGTTAACAATTTCGAACTCGAAATTTTAATCAAACATGACATCAAGATGGCAGAGAAGTCGATAAAAGTGGGTCCCCCGATTTCTACAGCCCAAAGCTTTGCATCGATTGACTTTTTGGAGATTAAGATTTTCAGCCGATTGATAAGGCGTTACACCCATACAAATTTTGTTGGTCAAAAATTTTAATTTTCTCAAAAATAAAGCTGTAGATTTTTTTGTAGACCGACGACGGTACTTGTAAGTACCAGAATGTTAAACATCAAATAAAATCTCTATTTGAGTAATATTATGATACTGACGCCCAACGAGACTTTTAAGCACCATTTATTATCCATGTGTTTTTTTTTTTTTTTACATAGTTTTATCCATGGTTATAACGGTTTTTTAAGACCGGGATGCAGTAGTTCCAAGAAAAAAATACCTGAAGAGGAACCAAATCGTCTAACGGTCTTGCAACAGAAATTCCCGAGTTTTTATTGCAAGAAGGTCCAGTGGAAGGTTTTTTTTTAAACGGCGAAAAGATTGTGTACCAATCCAATCTCTACGCCGCCGTTCAGAAAGGTGCTAGATTTAAAGAAGGGTAAGCTACTAGCTTTTGTAGGGATAAACTTCCTTATGGGATAACATAAACTAACCAGCTGGAGACATTTTTGGAGTGAAAGTGAGGATTTGGGAGTATCCTTAGTGAGTAAAACGATGAGTCCAATCAGATTCGATACGATTCTGAGTAGCTTGCACATAAACGACAACAGCCTCACTCCAAGAAATAACAAAGATCGACTTTTCAAGCTTCTTCCAATGATAGATTCGTGAAATACAAAATTCAGCACTTCCTACCATGGGATAAGACAGCTTTTTGATGACAAGTTGATGATTCTTTTCAAGGGTAGGAACTTAATGAAGCAGTACAATCCCATGAAGCCAATAAAGGAAGGTTACAAATTAAGGTGATTAGTTGACCAACATGGCTACATACAAAATTTTCAATTTACCAAGGAAAGGACGAGCAGCTAGAAACAAAATATGAAAATTGCGGTCTCGGCGAAAGAGTAGTCTTGGCAACGACTGAAAAGAAGTAGGGCAAGCAAAAAATATTTTTTTTTACAATTATTTTTCGTCAGTGAAATTAAAAAAAAAACTCAAGCTTGTGGAACGATTCGGTCCAATAGGAAAGGCAACCCGAAAAATTCAAAAGAAGATAAAAAATGAAAAGATGAGACTTCGATTATCGATCTTCGAAAGATGGGATCAGTTTTTATAAATGGAAAGATATCGGAACGGTACTGTTGGCTTTAAACTACCATGGCAACCACGTTTCAACTATTGCCAGAAGGGATAAATCGGGAGTGCAACACGAAGTTTGCTGCCCTAAAATCGTGAAAGAATACAACACATTCATGGGAGAAGTGGAGCATGCTGATCAACTTCGGGCTGCTTATGGGCTGGGCCGAAGTTCAAAGAAGTGGTGGCATCGTCTTTTTTGGAGAATGCTCGAAATTTGTTTCGTAAATTCATTTATCATTTACTGCCAAATGAATGAAAAAGTTCTTCTTCTGGAATATAAAAGATGTGTTCCGCTGGGATTTTTACCACATAAGGATTTGCATGTTGACAGACGTGGTCTGAAAAAAACATCACAGAGTGACGAATCTCCACAATGTAGCAAAAAACGAAGGGGCAAAGGAGAATCTGTTTCCAAGGATGAGTAATTTGGGTGTCCACTGGCCAAAGTTCGTGGAATCTCGTGAAAGGTGTGAGGTTTGCATGTATGAACAAAATACAGTCAAAGCCCTTTTCTAAATGCAGTCATTGTAATGTATATCTTTGCTGCAATGACAAAAAAACTGCTTTTCTCTCTACAATGAAATACATTTTTAATAAATAAAAATTAATGTACATATTCATTTTTTGTACAGTCCATAGCTCGACTATACTTTGGAGTACCACCAATACGTTTAGTCCTTGGAAGTCCTTAAAAAATTCAAAAGTGAGTAATCCTTCTTAAAACACCCGTAAAATAGATATAATAAAAAAACACTTTTTTACCATTTTTTTTTTAGTTTGGTCAACAAAGGGTTAAATTTTCGCTAAAAAATGTTTTCTTAATTTGTCTTCTTTCAATATAAAAAAAATATGTTTGTATTGCTTCAGATGGGTACCCCCCATAGAACCGTTATTTTGTTTTTAAGTTTTCTCAAGAACTTATCAACCGATTTCACAAGCTGAGTATACTGAAAAAGTATACCTACTCAATAATATTATATAACCAAAAATGTCATTGTTTCCATTTTTTTAAATTCGATATATTGAAAATGAGTCATTACATTTTTACAAAAATGTAAGTGTAAAACGTATATTAATCAGATCTAAATCTGAAAAGTTTTATAGATACAAAATAATTTTAAAAAAAGAGGCTGGGATGCGACCCACACTGATAACTTCCCATCCCGTCTGTCGATTTGTCTTGCTTAAAAGTTTGTCTATATGTACTCGTATCAATTTTTACCAAATTTGCGTACTATTTTTTGTAGATTTTATTTTTTATGAAAAAAACGGACTCTTGGATTTTTATATGAAAATTACTGAATATTGAAAACAATATTTTCTGTGAAATGAAATAAGTTTGAAGCCAATATTTGTAATTTTTGAAAAGCTATTTGAGTCAAAAGTAAATTTTTACCAAGTTTTAGTATTGTTTTTTTTAGAGTTTTATTTTTTGTAAAAAACCGTCAATTCGATTTTCTTCAAAATTCTATCGAATGTTGAAAACAATATTTTCTAAAAGATAAAATTAGTTTGAAGCTAATATATTATAGTTTTGAAAAGATATTGGAGTCGAAAATCAATTTTTACCACCTTTTGTTAAATTTTTTTTAGGTAATTAATTTTTTGTACAAAAACTATCGATTCGATTTTTTTCAAAATTTTACTCAATGTTAACAACAATATTTTTTGACAGATAAAAGTAGTTAAAAGCCAATATCTACAATTTTTGAAAAGATATTTGATTCGAAAATCAATTTTTACCAACTTTTATAAATTTTTTTAAGGTTTTTATTTTTTGTAAAAAAACTGTCAATTCGATTTTTCTCAACATCTTTCAGAATGCTTAAAACAACATTTCTTATAAGATAAAATAAGTTTGAAGTCTAACTTTCAAGTTTTTGAAAAGATATTTGAATCCATATTCAATTTTTACCAACTTTTGTTAATTTTTGTTCGGTTTTTAATTTTTTATAAAAAAAACTGTCAATTCGATTTTGTTCAAAGTTTTACTGAATGTTGACAACAATATTTTTTGAAAGATGAAAGTAAATTAAAGCCAATATCTCAAAGTTTTGAAAAGATATTTGAGTCGAAAATCATTTTTACCAACTTTTATACATTTTTTTTAAATTTTTACTTTTTGTAAAAAAACTGTCAATTCGATTTTTCTCAAAATTTTACTGAATGTTGAAAACAATATTTCTTATAAGATAAAATAAGCTTGAAGTCTAAATTTCAAGTTTTTGAAAAGATATTTGAATCGATATTTAATTTTTACGAATTTTTAGTAATGTTTTTTTAGATTTTTATTTTTTATAAAAAAAACTGCCAATTCGATTTTTCTCAAAATTTTATCAGATTTCAAAAACATTATTCTCCGTTGCTCAAAATTGTTTTGGAGATGAAATCATATGTTAGTCGTTAAATTTAGGAGGTTACAAATTTTTTTTCCCAGTTTTTTTGATTTAGAAAAAAAACCGTTAGATAGATTTTTTTCAAAAAATATACTTCTTTGAGATCACGTTACAGTTTATTATATAAAATTTAATTCAAGTCTCTAGCGTTTTTGGTTCGTAAGATATTTAGGGTTAACCAAAATTTTCACCTTTTTTTTAAACTGCTATGGTAAAAAAAACCACCCACGCAATTTTCTTGAGAGCCCTTTCTGCATCTTTCTGCCTTATTACCTGTATAACAAAATTTATTTGAAGTCGATATCTCTTCTGGTTCTTGAGCTATGGACGACGAAAAAAACGTCGCGAACGTACGGACGTACGGACGTACGAACGTACGTACACACGCACGCACATACATCTTTCTAAAAATCTTTTATTTCGACTCTAGGGACCTTGAAACGTCGAGAAATTTCAAAATTTTCAATTTGACAAATCGGACCCATTACAATAACTTCCTATGTTAAGTTAAAAAACGCTGAAACGATTTTTAAATACAAATTTTAAATTAAGTTTTTTCAGTAATCAAATGGAATTTAAATTTTTAAAAACAAATTTTCAGGTACATTTTCAAATCTTAAAATACAGGAAATATTTTTAAACAGACTATTTGGATACATGAACAAGTTCGTACGACTCATATCGTACATTTAATTTTTTCTTGAAAAAACTTAAATGTAGCTAAAATGTAGTTCCTTTTAATGTGCAAACAAATTAGTCAAGAATAATTTTGGTACTCACAATTACTTATTAACTTTCCATACGAAGTTATTGTAATCAGTCATTTGTTGAATTGAAAATTTTGACATTTCTCGACTTTTCTGGGTCCTAGAGTCGAAATAAAAGATTGTTAGACAGATGTCTGTGCGTGCGATTGTACGCACGTTCTGGAGCTTTCTTCAGCGTCTCTATCTCAAGAACCAGTTGAGACATGGACTTGAAATAAATATTGTTATACAGATAATAATGCAGAAAGATGTAGGAAGAACTCAAAAAAAAATTGAGTGGGTGGCTTTTTTAGCATAGCAATTTTAAAAAAATTTGAATTTTGGTTAACCCTAAATTTCTCACGAACTTTTATTTTAATTTTATTTTATATACTGTAACGCTATACCAAACAAATATATTCTTGGAAAAAATTCCAATCAACGGTTTTTTTATAAATCAAAAAACTGAAGCAAAAATATTTGTCACCTCGAAAATTGTATGAAAAAAAAAAATGTAATCCCCAAAACAATTTAGTGCAACGAAAAATAACGTTCTTAACATCTGGTAAAATTTAAAGAAAAATCGAACTGGCAGTTTTTTAACAAAGAAGATTATCAAATATCTTTACAAACATTTTAGATTATGGCTTCAAATTAATATAATTTCATTAAAAATATTGTTTTCAACATTCGATACAATTTTCAGAAAAATCAAATTGACAGTTTTTTTACAAAACATAAGAACCGAAATAAAAACAGTACTAAAAAACTCGGTACAAATTTAGTTTCGACTCAAATATCTTTTCAAAAATTGAAGATATGGGCTTCAAACTAATTTTTTCATGCAGAAAATATTGTTTTCAACACTCAGAAATTGTTTATTAAAATTTAACAGTTCGTTTTTTCAAAAAAAAAAAAATTTACAAAATATTACGTATATTTGGTAAAAATTGATGTTCGCTTATATCTCGTGGATAATAAAAACATTGACTTCAAAAAAAACTGTCAATATGTATTTGTTTTGGTATTCAATGTATAGTAGGGGAGAGGGGGGTAAGACGGTACCCATCTTATATCGGGAACCACTTGAAAAATCAGGATCATTACTGTGCGTGACGCAGTGCCACCATAATAGCTTAAGTCGACGCAGTGACAGATCGAAGACGCCATTTTTTTTTCTCTTTGGTTGCACCGTGATTGTTCTATAAAGAACAACATTTCGAAGTACAAATAAATTTATTCACATGTGTTAAAGATTACTCATGCAGGTAAGCACTTGTTTATTTGTGTGTGAGAGCATTGTTTTTAGAGGTTAATTTGTTTATTTATTTGGACGGCAAGATGGGGTAGCCTAAAACTTAGTAACTAACTAAAATAGTTGCTATATCAGTAAAAGACTAATCGCAACTACGAAGACTGCAACTTCAACATCTAATATCGGATTTGTAGCTGCAGCAGCACCGTTGTTCAGTTCCCAGATTTTAGCTAAAACTTTCACAGATCACAGCCAAATATTGAAATAGAACCAAACTGTCATGAAGTCATTCCTTTTGCAACCTCCACTATACTTCATCCCCTAGTTGTTCTTGTTGGTTTGATGAAACTGAAATGAACAAGACACCAAGTACTCCACAAAAATCAACATTTACCGTAACCACTCCTCAGCAAATAACGCTCTTTCTAGCAACACGCAAAACTTCTCGCGTGCTTAAAAAAAGAGGAAAAATCGCAATTATAACTTCATCGCCATATAAAAATGAAATAGAAAAGACTATTAAAAAAACAAGTTGGCAGAAAAGGAAAAGCAATAAGAGATCTAATGAACTGCGGCTAATAAAAAAGTGGCCAAAAAGAAACTAATAAATAAATTACAACTCTCAAATCTTCCTGAGCGCGAGTACTGTTGTCAGGGATGGAGGGGACCTACAGTTTTACGCCGGATCCGAACGGCTAATTTGAGAAAGCACTTTTCATGACAAGAATTACTCTTGAAGAATTTGTCAATTCCTCGCAAGAGGCAGTACCCGTGAAAAAAACTTTATATGCCATAGGCAGGGATCGAAACCAAGACCTCCAACAAGAAACAGTCTAAAAAAAGAAAACATAATCTAAATATGTCCCATCAATAGAGAGCAGAGATAGTGAAAATTTGACATTTCTCGATGTTTCAAGGCCCCTAGAGTCAAAATAAAAGGTTTTTAAATAGATGTCTGTGCGTGCGTGTGTACTTACGTTCGTACGTAGGGAAGTTAAAAACAAGACGGCAACTTCCGATTGTTCCTTGAGATAAAGGCCCTGTGCCCGTTTTTAAAACATTTAATCAATCTTCGAAGGATGCTAACTAAACAATTTAATATTAAAAAAACATCTAAAAAATAATTAGTTTCAAAATAATAAAAAAACTCCTTTTAGTGTACATATTTTTAACTCATCCTGATTCCTTTTGTTGATAACGAGTTCAAACTAATAGATTGGATTTACATAAATCCGAAGTACATATGCATATTATGTATCAAGGTCTTATCGACTTCTCCAGTTTAACAACTACGGAAATAAGCTTCCTTTCCCTAACGAAATTCACTAACCTCCTCTTTTGTTATAGTCTTTGCGGAACAAAGGCTAATTGGAATTTATTTTTAAATAGCCCTTAAATACGAGTAGCATGCAAAAATAAGTTCTCCTTCAAATAATGATCTTTTAGCCCGAGCTTATTATTTAGAAAAATAGATATTTTTTTTAATCAAAAGAAAATATAAATTGGAAAAATAAATCATGGTCACTTTCTATAATAATACATACATACATTCATAAAATAGAATACATACATGTGTGTTGTATAATATGCCCTTAGAAGCATGTTCAGATATAAATCATTATTGTTAACAATTTATCATTATCGGAAGCTTAAGGCAAACAAAGGTCACTTTTCCACACAGATGTCAAATACATACGCATATGTAACACACATACACACAACACTATGAAAGAAGCATAATCATAAAAGATGCACTCAATTGTTTTTGTTTTCTTTTGTTACTCTCTTAAGATAATGAAAAAGATGTCCTTACACCAATTATAAAATACCTAAACAAACAACATTTTGTCCGAGAAACATCAAAGACGAAGGAAACAACTATAAAAGCTTTAAACAAAACCCACACACACACACAAACTGGACAAGGAAAATCAAGAGCATAGCATCCCCTTCCCCTCTTTTTTGCCAGAAAACGACCGACAACCGACAACTGACAACCGACACGACGACAATGACGACGACTACGATACTTGTTATCCTTCGAAATTTTGTGAGCCTTAATTTAATATATAATTTTTATCCCCCGCATTTTCTAAACGTCCACAATTTTCTTTATTCTGAAACAATAACAACGAAGAAGAATAAGAAAAGGAAAAAGGAAATGAAGAAAAAAATAATCACGTTCTTAGATCCTTCGCTTTCAAATACAAACACACATACGTCAAGCATACCACACACATACAAACACACACATAGATACAATTCGAGTCCTTTTCAATGACGATGGGAAAAAATATCTCTTCACGTCACACCTCACTGCAAGAAAAAAAGTTTGCCACAGAATACAGCCACATCGTTGCCCTCCTGCCTCTTTATCCTTTCTCAGCAAATCTGACCCATTCACCCATTTTTTTCAGCCACCCACAAGGATAAAGATGACGAAAAGCAAACAAGGGTAGGGAGGGAAGCAAATAATAAACTATCCTACTAAGTTTGTCGACTCTCGCTGCTGGAAGAAGCAAGCTATAAAACTAAACACTCTGCATAGTCCAAAGTCTAACGTCCACTATCCAACCCTTATAAGACCCCATCCTCCATCCTATATCCTTTAACCGTTCGTCGTTGTTCGTCTTTGGTTGCATTGATATTGCTACCACTATTTCCATTTCCACATCCCCATTCCAAACTGATGTTGCATTGTTGTAAACTACTGCCACTGCTGGTCCATGTCCTGCTGATGCTGATGCTCGTGACGATGACTATGACGATGACGATGAAGACCGCCCCCTTATGTTGCCTCTTCGTCTATATATTCACCAGATCCACACACAAATACATACAACAAATAATTCTTGTTTATTTTCTTTGGTTGGTTGGTTAGGTTGACTTGGACTCTTGTTAGACGGCCGACTCGGAAACGGAGTCAGTTTGGTCGGAGCTCGTTGATGCCGCCAGTGCTAGAGCCAGTTCCATCAGCTTACAGTCATTCAGGCAATAGAAAGAAAAGCATACAAAAAGAAGAAAGAATGAAGGAAAAAAAATGAAATGAAATATGCAGTAAAATATAGGAATAAATACGGGAGACAGTGTAATCCTTGGCTGTCAGCACAAGGAAGCAGCACAAGCCTAATATATTCAAAGCACCAGCACTGAGCTGTTGTTGTTGGTGTTTTTGTATATTTGTTGGTTGTTTGTTATATGAACACCACCACAGCATTGAGTGTTGTGCTCTGTCTGTATACAGCTTCCAGCCCATCCACAGCACCTATCGACCCCATGCGCCCCATGTGCCCCGGTGCAAAAGCAAATGTATAAACCCTCGTAGACATCCGACTTTAGTTCCTATTTGTCAAACACAGTTATCGCCCCTAGCAGGATAAAAATGTAAACAAAAGAAGGAAGCTGACAAAATTAGAAGAAAATAAAATGAAAACAAACAAAAATCCAATCATCCCCCATGTGACACAAATTTATTCGCTATATGGAATTATGAGCAAACAAACGAAACTTTTATAGACTACCACTATATAAACCATATATGGGTGTATTGTAGTAGTAAAGTAGTATATGTGTAATTGGTGTATTGTGTGCTGTTGAAAGATTAAGCCTAAAAGCAAATAGAATTGATGAAACTTTCCAATAAAAGAAGTTCGTACAAAACTAAGGATGGTATATAACATTGGAAAGGTCAACAATTTGTAGTTACATAGGTCAAATAGTTGCATTAATTGGTTTACCGATAGGAAATTGTAATTTTAGTAATTTACAAAGTTGAAAGCGAAATTTCGACAATGAGATGATAATTTTTATATTTTCATTGAAATTAAAAGCTTCTGTCACTAAAGCAATTTATTGATATTTTAAGTATCTATCTGCAAAGGTAGCACTTCGTGTTTCCAGACCCAAGGCAAAACAGGGAGATCCTGCGAGAAGGTCGAACGGCTACAATCGCAAGAGATCGCAAATTCCTTCTCCGATCGAGTTACAAGTAACCTATCTCGAGTTCTGTGCCGGTAACACAATGTATCGAACACCAGTGGCATCATTGCCAAGATGCAATCAGAGAAGCCGCCTCTGACGTGCTGAGTTTCAAGCAACCACCAACAAGGAACCCCTGGTTTGATGAGGAATGTCGGCGGGAAAATGAGCCAAACAACAGGCACGCAAAGAGACGCTGCTCATGAGCTCTATGAACAAAAAAGGCGAGAGGAACACCGACTTCTCAGAAGGCAAAACAGAGAGCATGAATAGCGTGCCGTCGAAGATGTTGAGACGTTTAAAAGCAGGAATGAAGTTCGAAAGTTTTATGAACAGTTGAAACAAAATTCACAGGTACATAAACCTAGAAGCGAACGCTGCAAGTACGAAAGTGTAAACATCATAGTGGAACCGAAGTCAATGCTGAGGATATGACAGGACCACTTCTGCAGACTGTATAACGGCGACGACGAACCGAATTCCGCTGTAAGGCTGGATGATCCATTCAACATAGACGACGAAAGCCAACAATACCGCCCTCCCGACTTAGACGAAGTAAAGATTGATATATCTAAGCTGAAGTCTAATAACCGCTGGAGCAAATGGCTTTAATGCCGACCTCAGCAGCTGGAGATATGTTGGTTATTAGGATGCACCAACTTATCTGTAAGTTATGGTCGGAAGAAAGCATGGTCGATGAATGGAAACTCGGTATTTTTTGGCCGATCCTACAAAAAGGAGACCTTTTAAACTGCACCAACTATAGAGGAATCAGTCTACTTAACATCGCTTACAAAATTTTCTCTGCCGTAATATGTGAACGTCTAAAGCCCATCGTGAACAACCTGGTAGGTTTTTATCAGTGTGGTTTTAGAACAGGAAAGTCCACAGTCGATCAAATATTCATCGATTTCAAGGCCGCTTATGACAGCATCTACAGGGACGAGCTGTATAGAGCCATGTCAAGTTTTGGCATCCCTTCCGAACTCGTCCGTTTGTGCAGGATGACCATGGAGAATTCACGCTGCTCCATAAAGGTTGGAAACAACTTTAGAGACCCTTTCGATGTCAAAAAAGGTTTTAGACAAGGTGATGCGATCGTACTTGAAATAATAGTGCAGAGCTCACACGTGAACACTAGAGGCACTATCTTTCAAAAGTCTGTCCAATTACTAGCATAAGCTGATGACATTGACATAATCGGAAGAACTCAGCGTGATGTCAATGGGGCTTTTGTGAGTATTGACGCAGAGGTGGCAAGAATGAGTTGAACGGTTAATGAGGGCAAAACAATGTACATGCTGTCGTCAAGAAAGGACGTCTTGGTCAAAACGTCACCATCGACATAAACGAACAAAACAACACAAGTACTGAGATCAAACGAAGAATAGCTCTTGCTAACCGTTGTTTCGTTGGACTAAGAAAGCAATTGAATGGAGAAGTCCTGTCTTAAAGGACCAAAGTGTCGCTATATAAGACCCTTATCATCCATGTCCTGCTATACGGTGAAGAAGTATGGACTATGACAAAAGCGGAAGAAAGCACCTTGGGTCGGTTCGAGAGAAAAGTTCTTCGTGTGATCTACTGTCCCGTATGCATCGAAGGGGAGTGGGGGAGAAGGTAAAAGTCCAACGATAAAGATGGATGGGTCACGTAGAGCGCATGGAAACCAATGCTCCATGCAGGGTTTTTCAACAGGCACGCTACAAAAGAAGAGTAACAGGGGCAGCAAACGACCGACGCCTTTTGACATTTCGCTTCAGTAGGGTTTGACATTCATGATGGAAAGATATACGAGCCAACAACGAGTTTATATTATTAAAATTAACGTCCAAATGTATGGTCGTCATAATTGTCTTAATAGCAGAACAACAATTGATCGTCTAGTGGAAAAATATTGCTGCCGCTGAGACTTCAGTTGAAAAAAGCCCAAAAGTGTCTCTCATAACTCGCTCTGAAGTGTGAATCTGTGACGTTGTTGTGGCGAAAAAAAAAAAGATTAATTTGACGTAAGAACTGACCACCAGAAGCATCGTATGTTCGTGAACTGGGCTGAGAAACAACTTGTGTGGTTTATGGGCTGGCGGGACGACGGCGGCGTCGTTGGGCCGTACTTCTTCCGTGATAATCAAGACCGGCACGTTATTGTGAATGGGATCAATACCATTCCATGATTACCGAATATTTTTGGCCCCAATTGGATGATATGGAGTTGTGGTTCCAACAGGAAGGCACCACAAGCCACACAGCGAATGTCACAATCAATTTATTGGAAATCAAGTTTCGAGAACATGTTATTTTACGGAATGGTCCAGTCGCTTGGCCGCCTCGGTCGTGCGATTTGACGCCACCGTTAGACTATTTCCTATGGGTCTATGGAAACAAGCCAGCGACCATTGATGAACTTCGTACGATAACCGAAGGTGAAATAGCAGAAATATCGGCCGATTTATGCTGGAAAACTTTTGAAAATTGGGTTCAGAGTCTGGTCTTCTACAGCGTGTCCGTTATTCCATACATAATGGCATCAAACGTACTTTCACAGGAATTAAGAATTTCGTTGTTATCCAAAACCTTATTGAAAAATCCGATATTTAATGTAAACACTGAAAACAAAATACGCGTCGAAATTTTGTATAAGTCAAAATTGTTACACCTAGATTTTGTTTCAGATCAAGCACATCAAATATATTATTAAGCTTTATTGTAAAAAAAGGATAGCTGACAAATTATTTCAATAAAAGTGTCAGTTTTAATGTTGTTACAATTTATTTGAGACCCAAAGAAAAAGCAGAAGGCATCTATCAAGAGTTTTATTTAGAGACCTAACTACGGGGTAAAAGTAACTGATTCTCGCTCCTACCTTCTTTTTAAGCTGGTGAAAGTGCTTTTCCGAATCCCTCTACGAAAACTGATGATAACATTTCTTTCTCCCGTAAAAGTTCACCTTCAATTTTCTCAAACTTATCATGTATCATGTATCATTTTAAAAACATCCTTGATTTGGTCACCTTTCAAAAAGAACTAAAGCAGTACAAAGGAGATTTCTTCTTTTTGCCTTGCGCAATCTGCCATTTTCTAATCTTTTAGTACTACCTTCTTATTAAGAACGCTTAAAACTGTTAATCCTGCAAATGCTTTCTCAGCATCGTCATATCGACATTACTTATCATTGGTGTCTTAGACTCTTCTGGTTTATTCGAATTAATACATACAAATACCATCGATACGTTCCCTTTTTTAACGTAGTTGGTGCGGTGACCAGCTACGGACACTTCAATTCGATCATTAAAATGTTAGAACGTAGCCAATTCTATTCAAAAAATCTTTGAAAGAGTTTTGTCCCTGACCCCTCTCTTAATCTTCTTTTTATTTAAATTTCACATAAGTTCTACCCGCTAAGACTCTACTTCAATAACAGTTGGAGCACTTATACACAGACATTTTATACAGTTTTAAAATTTGTTCACCATTATAATATTGTTCAAGATGATATAAAACTTGATTGTAAAAATTGCGTATACGCCATAGTGTACATCAAAAAATAAATTGTGTTGATTATGTAAATGTTTGATATTTTTATGATTGATATATTTATTTAATTCTAACTCATTATTTTATAATTTGATAAAAATGTTTCTAGATTCTTTAATTGATTATTAAAGAACATGAATTAGCAAAAATTTATAATTGCTTGCCAGTAAATTCTATTAAATTATTACTATTTTAATCGAGCAATGCTTTAATACATCATTAATCTAGCTCCATAACGTTCCCCATTGACTGTTATAGTCCCCATTCAATCAAAAACCAGCTTCTTCGCTAAACAAAATTTGGACCTGGTGCAAAGTTGATCCATGGTTTGGTTGCTCGAATTATTAACTCTGCTGAGGATTTATGTCGACCAAATAAAAGGCTCAGTGTGGTTTTATTCTCACGAACAAAACTATTTCGATTCATTTAAAGTAAATTTGTCTTTACGTTCCAAGAAAAATAATTTTTATAGTTTCTTGAAACACGAAAAGTTACTTGATATTTCGTTTCCACAAAAATCTACTGATCTTAAAGCAATACTTTTAAATTATCATTGATAGTTAGAAACAACAAATTGCTGTTAAATTAGTATTATTTCTCCGAGCAAAGACACATTTTAAAAAATAGCAACTATTGATAATTACAAAAAGGACGCTGAGATTCGGATAGCCTATGTGACACGTTTAGAAATTAGGCCTAGCACTATCTATTGATTACTTACTCAATCCAGTACAGTTGTCGCTATCTTTTACAATCGTTTGAAGCTAACTGCTAAGTGTGACCGTCTAATAATATACAAATAATGTGCCATAAAATGATATTGCGATCATCGCAGTTGGTGTACAAATTTAATTAAAATTGGTTAAGTAATTTACAAGTCCATCGCGGACAAACATTGTGACACGTAATTTATTTATATTGAGAAGATGTATATTTTTTGTTGTGTGTGTTGTGTGTTTTAGACCAGGAAAGTCCATAGTTGATCCAATATTCACATTACGGCAGATGATTGGGTCACGTAGAGCGTATGGAAACCAATGCTTCAGCAAGGAAAGTCCTCGAATCCACACCCACAGGACAGCAGGCTAGGGGAAAACCGCGGAACAGGTGGCGGGCACAAGTGAAAAGTGCTCTTACACAATTTGAAGCGCGAAAGTGGAGACATCTAGCTGGGGACCGAGCTATATGGAGAAGTTTGTTCGATGAGGCCCTAGTTCACACAGGACTGTAGCGCCGCCTTAAGTAAGTAAGTCAACATATGTAATGACGAATAAAAACAAGTCATGTGAAAGAAATATCACAAAGGACTAATATTCGTTCATTCGTTAATAGTCGCTCTCATCGGAATAGTCCTTTAATGCTTTTATCTGTAAGAAAACACGTATTTAAAGCAAACGGTAAGGTTCAGACGTCATAAGGAATGTGAAAGTAAAACAAGTTTTAATGGAAAGTTAGTCGAGAAAAATCTCCCCAACAATCAAGTCAAGTCTACTCCTCTCAAAATGACATTTGATCATGTTTTTTTTTCATTCAACTGAAAGATAAACTTTATTACTCTGTGATATACATACATATTTGTTTTCTGCACAATTCCATTTAATATTTTTTATAAAGGGTTTCTTGACAATTTTAAAAAGAAAAAAGAGGCTGGGATGCGACCCACACTGATAACTTCCCATCCCGTCTGTCGATTTGTCTTGCTTCAAAGTTTGTCTATATGTACTCATACCAAGTTTTACCAAATTATGCATACTATTTTTTGTAGATTTTTTTTAACGTTGGATTTTTATATACAAAAGTAGTACCCGTGGCATGATGGTTAGTGCGTTGGACTGTCATGCAAGGGGTCTTGGGTTCAATCCCTGCCTGTGCCAGCTTAATTTAAAAAAATAATTTTCGCGGGTACTGCCTCTTGCGAGGAATTGACAAATCCTTCAAGAGTAATTCTTGTCATGAAAAAGTGCTTTCTCAAATTAGCCGTTCGGATTCGGCCTTAAATTGTAGGTCCCTTCCATTCCTGACAACAGTACTCGCACACAGGAATGGTTGAGAGTTGTAAGTCACTAGGCCCTGGTTCACAACGGACTGTTGCGCCACCCCATTTGATTTTATATACAAATTATTGAATATCGAAAACAATATTTTCTGTGAAATAAAATAAGTTTGAAGCCAATATTTTTAACTTTTGAAAAGCTATTTAAATTGAAAGTAAATTTTTACCAAGTAATTTATTTTTTTTAGAGTTTTATTTTTTATAAAAAAACTGTTAATTCGACTTTTTTCAAAATTTTATCGAATATTGAAAACAATATTTCTTATAAGATTAAATTAGTTTGAAGAAAAAATTTCAAATTTTTGTAAAGATATTTGAGTCAAAAATCAATTTTCACCAACTTTTAGTAAATTTTGTTTAGGTTTTTAATTTTTTGCACAAAAACTGTCAATTCGATTTTTTTCAAAATTTTATTGAATATTGACAACAATATTTGTTGAAAGATAAAAGTTGTTAAAAGACAATATATACAATTTTTGAAAAGATATTTGAGTCGAAAATCAATTTTTACCAACTTTTATAAATTTTTTCTTAGGTTTTTATTTTTTGTAAAAAAACTGTCAATTCGATTTTTTTCAAACTTTAACTGAATGTTGAAAACAATATTTTTTGAAAGATTAAAGTAAATCAAAGCCAATATCTCAAAGTTTTGAAAAGATATTTGAGTCGAAAATCAATTTTTACCAACTTTTACAATTTTTTTTAGGTTTTTATTTTTTGTAAAAAAAACTGTCAATTTGATTTTTTTTAAACTTTAACTGAATGTTGACAACAAGATGTTTTGAAAGATAAAAGTAAATTAAAGCCAATATTTCAAAGTTTTGAAAAGATATTTGAGTCGAAAATCAATTTTTACCAACTTTTATTAATTTTTTTTTTAGGTTTTTATTTTTTGTAAAAAAACTGTCAATTGCATTTTTCTCAAAATTTTTCAAAATGTTGGAAACAATATTCCTTATAAGAAAAAATAAGTTTGAATCCTAAATTTTAAGTTTTTGAAAAGATATTTGAATCGAAAATCAATTTTTACCAACTTTGAGTAATGTTTTTTTTAGATTTTTATTTTTTATAAAAAAACTGTCAATTAGATTTTTCTCAAAATTTTATCAGATATCAAAAACATTATTATTCGTTGCACAAAATTGTTTTGGAGATGAAATCATATTTCAGTCGTAAAATTTTGGAGCTGACAAATTTTTTTTTTCAGTTTTATTGATTTAAAAAAAAAAACCGTTATATTGATTTTTTCAAAAAATATACCTGTTTGGTATCACGTTACAATATATTATATAAAATTTAATTCAAGTCTCTAGCGTTTTTGGTTCGTAAGATATTTAGGGTTAACCAAAATTTTCACCTTTTTTTCAAACTCCTATGGTAAAAAAACCACCCACGCAATTTTGTTGAGAGCCCTTTCTGCATCTTTCTGCCTTATTATCTGTATAACAAAATTTATTTGAAGTTGATATCTCTTCTGGTTCTTGAGCTATGGACGACGAAAAAATTGTCGCGAACGTACGAACGTACGTACACACGCACGCACAGACATCTTTCTAAAAATCTTTTATTTCGACTCTAGGGACCTTGAAACGTCGAGAAATATCAAAATTTTCAATTTGACAAATCGGACCCATTACAATAACTTCCTATGGGAAGTTAATAACAAATATTTATGATGTAGCTTGTAGAGTGTTTTGTAGACAACAATGTGTTTTGTTAGTTTTTGTACTATGAACTTAAGTTAGAGGTTTTTGAAGTAAAACTCTGAATTTTAAATTAATGACACTTAAAAAACTTAATAGTTGCCTTGGTCAAAATTTACGTTCAAATAATGAAGTTTAAGTCCCTTATGTTGTCTTATAATCTTTTACAATTCTTGATATAACCTGACGAAAAAAGGAAATCCGAAAGTACGAACGCACGTACACACAGAAATCTGTCTAAAAACTTTTAATGTAGATTCTAGGAATGTCAAAATTTTCAATTTGACAAATCAGACCTATTACAAAGACTTCTTACTAAGTACTGGAGAGCTCTACGAAACGCCTACAGCGCGCGGTGGTCCTAGGTTAAGAAAAGGGAAAATCTCTAGAGAAATGTGCACCTCCACGTGGTAGAGACGAAGGTCGCGCTAACACACATAAATCGGACCGAATGGTTGCCGGTATCACCAAACAACCCAGCATTGCTGGCATGGGCACAGACTTGTCCTTGGGTTGATGAAAATCTCCCTAAAGGTGAAAGAACTGCGAGTAGTAGTCAACGGCATGGTAGACTGGTGGCGGATGAGCATATTTGTAGAAGGCCAACGGCAGCAGCACGTAGCGTCTGTATCCATATGGGGCGGCTACAAAAAGCGTCAGTTTTTCCACATTGGACGGCCTTGTTTTATTGTATGTGTTCGAATATCAAAAAGGCGGGTGTGCCTGTCGAATCGAAGGCTTGTGTGTATAATGTAGTTAACACATTATGCAGATAGTATTATTAATTACATCCGGGTAAACACCTAGTGGACTGAAAAGTTTATTCTTTTATAAAACATGAGAACGAATGGTAATAATTCCCCAATAGGTAAATCCTTCTACAGTCCCTTCGGTTGTAGTAAACCTCACATCGGATTTGGGGCTGCAAATAGAACTAGGGACAATACTTTCGACTATCAAAAAACACAAGAGTCGGAGCATGGAACGTTCGGTCTCTGTATGGACAGGGCTTTTATGAACAGGTGGAACGTGAAATGAAAATACAGAACTTGAGTATTCTTGGGCTGAGTGAAACGAAGTGGAGGTAAAAGAAAAGCACAGATCATCAACAAAGCGGACGTGGATTCTGTATTCTGGAGAGGATCAGACAGGTAGCGGTCAAAGACTGAATGGTGTCCAGAATTGGCAAACTCACCATCATCCAGTGTTACGCTCCGACGAATGATGCAGCAGAAGAAAACAAAAGCTTAACTGAACTCGGTCTACAGCAGAGTTCCATAGTGTGACATAACTATCATCATGCGGGACCTCAATGCCAAAGTTGGCTCGGATAACACAGGCCTTGAGCGAGTTATGGGTAGACACGGCATATGTCAACGAAATGACTATCTTGATATTTTTCGACTTTTGTAATGCCCGTCAGCTAGTGGTAGGTGGAACCCTTTTCCCACATAAAACCTGCAACTAAAGTTATCGGGTATCCCCTGATGGTCGAACAGAAAACCAAATCGACCATTTTATAATACAACACCGATGGAGGAAATCTCTTTGCGATGTGAGGAACCAGAGACGTGCAGATGCAGGAAGCAGCCATGATCGGCTATTAGCGACAATTTGACTGCGAACAGCTGCTATCCATAGACATGCAGACATAACAACCAGACAAAAATTTAATACAATCGCTTTTAGTGACCCAAATACTTGTCGTGGTTTTGCAAGATCTGGTAGGTCAACAAAATATCGTCAACCATCCTGTTCGTGACACGAACGGTAGTCTTTTAGTGTCAATGGAAGATCAATTGCGGAGATGGAAGGAGCACTTCTCTACATTGCTGAACGATGACCAGAATGCAAATGCAATCGCTAATGCAAATCATCAACTCACGGACATAAGTAGATCTATCAGAATTATTAATATTGACCACCCGGCATGCACGGAAATAAGAACCGCGATACATCTTTTAAAGAAAACAAAGCAATTGGGCTGAATGGCATACCTGACGAATTCCTCAAAGCAGACCCCGACTTCACTACCGGTATTTTGTTGCCACTTGTTTAGTCTGTTTGGGAAAATGAAACCTTTTCCAGGGAATGGGGTAATCGTCCAGCTACCAAAAAAGGTTATCTGAAAAACTGCAATAACCGGCGTGGATTCACCATTCTGTACATATTTCCAACGTTAATGGCAACCATCAATCTCGAGAGGATAAAATCCAAGATCGAGTCTACGCGCAAGAGGCATCAAACGTGATTTCGCAGTGCTCGATAATGTGTCGACCACATTAACACCTTGCGAATTATTCTTGAACAATCGTCGGAGTACCAATCGCCGCTTTACCTCATGCTTGTCGATTTTAAAAAGGCCTTCGATCGCGTTAGCCGTGATGTTATCTGGAGATCGCTTGTTGCTAGAGGCATTCCTGATAAAATTGTTGCTATAATAAAAAAGTCTTACAACAACGCAAATCGTTTTGCACAATAGACAGCTTGCCCACGCATTTAAAGAGCAAACAGGGAGTGAGATAAGAAAATGTATTGTCACTGATTCTGTTCTTGCTTGCTATTGATGATGCTATGACTGCTACCGTGGGTGAACACGAGAGACTGGGTCTTCCATGTCGCCTGAAGGAAACATTAAGCCATTTGGACTATGCTGACGACAAATGCTTTATTGCAAGCAGAAATAAAGACCTCAGCCAAATGTGCCACTCTCTTCAACTAAATGGGGAGGTGGCTGGCTTAAGGATTAATGCCAGTAAGACTATGTTAATTCACATCTGCCGAAAACTACAATAGCAGGTTATTGTAAGACAAGTGGCAGTAGAAGAGGTCACCCAGTTTAACTATTTGGAAAGCTATTTAGCACTCGAATATGGAACGGACCTGGATGTCACCAATAGAATAAAAAAAATCCATAATGTATTCGGAATGCTTTGGAACTCTAGGAAAATAACGCTGCGTACCAAGTTAAAGTTGTTTGAGTACAACGTAAAATCCATGCTGCTATATGCCTGCGAAACGTGGAAGTGCTCGAGAAGGTTGCAAACTTCTGTCAACTGCTGTCTACGTTACATCCTGAACATCCGGTGGCCACAAACCATATCTAACGATGAACTGTGGCTCAGGACTGGACAATCAAAAGTGGATGTTGACATCGCGCAGAGAAAGTGGCGCTGGATTGGCCATATATTGAGGAAGCTGGACGAACACATAGCAAAGCAGAATCATCAAGTTAGAAGGCAGCCTGGAAGGCCAAGAAAAATTTAGAGATCATCTGTCATGAAGGAAGTTCGGTCCCAAAACTTTGGAGACGTGGTCCCAGCTGAGGTATCGTGCTAAGAATAGAGAGAGATGTGAAGGAACTGGTTGCTGCCCTATGCTCCAGGAGGACTTAAAGTGCTGCTAATAGCAGCCGGAAAAGAAGAAGGAGAAGAATATTATTTCTAAGCAACCACTCAATGTTGATTTAAGTAAAATTAAAATTTAACGATAACAAAAATATTACAAAGTTATGAATAATAATTATGCACACAATCAACATGTCTATTATCAGAAAAGCCTCATTCGTCATTCCTATAAAAGAATCTCCTCTTGTCAGCTTCAATATTTCTTTCATTTAAAAACTTATATTTATGAGAAAATTAAGAAATTCCAATACCGCCCGCCATACAACTCCCTTCTTAACACTTCAAAATTATTATTTTTACTAAAATCAAAAAAGAAAACCAAGTATAAAATATTAAAT
The DNA here is from genome assembly GCF_945859685.1 of Eupeodes corollae. Classification (NCBI taxonomy): domain Eukaryota; kingdom Metazoa; phylum Arthropoda; class Insecta; order Diptera; family Syrphidae; genus Eupeodes; species Eupeodes corollae. The sequence goes on from NC_079147.1 coordinate 161,657,542, forward strand.
AAATGTTCCAGCTTCTCACAACCATTCAGTTTACTTTAAAAGGACCAAAGTGACGCGTCATTGCTCGAGGAGTATAGCAACACAACATTCAAGGCAAAAGCAAAAGCAATATAAAAAAATACTAAGTTTTCATTTCTATATTGAAGATTATTTTACGTTAAAGATGAACGCCTGAGGTATCAGGAAATCTGAAATCTCGATGAGAAGACAAAATTACAAAAATATTAAAAGAAAAAACACAGTGGTGTCTATCTACTAGTGCATCCTGCCCGAAGGACCTCGCCTCTTGACATAAACAATATTCCAGCCAACAGTCAGCTGAGAGCAGCAAGTGTGCTACTGCTGTACACGAAGTGTATTAAGAATCGATTTTGTGTCACCTTCAAGACGACACGACGAAGACGATAAAGGACAAAAAAGAGAGACAGCAAAGTTGGTGGCTGTCCTCCTCCTTTTTTTTAAAGGACGGGTTTACTGATGTACCATAGTGATATAGTTCACCGAAGAAACACCAGCAGCACCACAAGCTGAATCAGAAGCTGTAGCAGAAGGCAGCAGCGGCAAGTAAATCAAGGATACAATTTACTATAGTTGAGTTTACTTCGGTCGGATGAACGTATGTGTCCTTTTGTTTCCGACCTCCTTCCAAGACTCTCCAAGGATCACAAGCTGAATGTATAATGAAGTGCAGAGGGCACACACAAACTCGCACAAATATCACACTCTCCTCGTGTCACAGCAGCCTCAGCAGCAGTTTCGTACAACATGCAATATGAAGCATATTAAAGACACTTTTTGACAGCGCCTCATGTGGCTCTGGGGATGGATGATGAATTGAAATTATTCGAATGTCGGTTTTGGCTCAATTCATCGACTTCGACTACGGCTATAACTTCGACAACAATGGTGACGACTGGCGACGAGAAGAGAAGTTATCTAGAAAAGGATATTTCTAGTTCTCGTTCTCGTCCTTGTTCTCGTATACGCACATCTGGTGCTCCTCATCATTTGAACTAGTCGTTTGTCGTTCTCTCTGCCTGTCCCTCACCTCTGCTTCATGATGATAAGGGGCAAGGACACTATCAGAAGATTACTCTCACAGCAAGACGAATGGGTGGGATGGGATGTTTTTATGTAATTGGAAAATCAGTCCCCGCATGCAAATCTATTTAGGACAAGGATACGAATTTTAGTATTTATGTAAACGTACCTTTATTGTGTAGGTATATAGTAAATTGTAAACACCATGGAAGGGCAAGAGGTAGACGTAGAGAACTCCTTCGGAACAACTTTTCTGACCGGAAATGACTTGGACTTGGAGAGATAGTGAATATATACTCGTAGTCTCCTCATACATCAACATCTTCATCTTTCTCAGTACAATTTTGGTATTTACAACTTTCATGACAAGAAAACTGAATATATTTTCGTTTAGCTCCTTCTTGTTGAAAGGATTAAAATACAAAAACAGGCTTCTGGCAATCGGACCATGATGTTGATGTGTATCGAGTTTTGGGGGTAAGCATTTTGGCGCGTGCTCCATATCGGAGAGAAGTACAAAACGATAAGAAGGATTAATTCCTGAAGTATTTAAGGATTTTCTTGAGGAATATTAAGTTTGAGATACATTTCTATGCAAAGTGCTTTTAAAAGAGGAGAATTTTACATTAAAAGGAGAAAGAGAGAGATAGAGAGAGAGAAAGACAGTGAAAGAGAAAGAGACAAAGAAAAAAAGGAATTATTTAAATAAGACACATCTGCGAAGATGTTTAATGTAGTGTTATTTCTGGAAAGCTAGGTGTAGTACGAGATCTTAAAGTTTATGTGTATGTATAGTATACGCAACACTGACGAAGATAAAGTTATACTCGTACTCTAATGTCAATTTGACAGATGGACAAATAGATATGAATAATGAAAAAATGAAAAAAGTGAGCAATATGGAAAAGTGTGTAATTTAATATTTATAATCTAAGGGTTTAGTTAAAAATCCCTTTGTAAAATCAAATTTAGATTTGTGAAAATGAATTGGTCTAGAAAAGAATACATTTGTAAAGTGGACTGGATTTTATTTTTGGACTGGATATAATGAATTAAAACATCTTTAAATTCTAGTTTGATACAAGTAAAACGATGACGATAATATTTGACTTTGCTTTTGAGCAAAATCTTCAAAAATTCTTGATTATTTAGCTTTATGTTTTAATAACAATAACATATTTTTAACTTCCCATAGGAAGTTATTGTAATTGGTCCAATTTCTCGACTTTTCAAGGTCCCTACAGTCGAAATAAAAGATTTTTAGAGAGATGTCTGTGCGAACGTTCGTATGTCCATACGTTCGCGAAGTTTTTTTCGTCGTCTATAGCTGAAGAACCAGTAGAGATATTGACTTTAAATAAATTGTATTATACAGATAATAAGTCAGAAAGATGCAGAAAGGATTCTCGAAAAAGCTACCATGTTTTTGAAAAAAAAAATTCCAACTAGCGGTTTTTTGTATAAATCAAAAAATTTGAAAAAAAAATATTTATCACCTTAAAAAAAAGATTTTATCTCCAATTGTAGGCAACGAAAAATAACGTTTTGGACATCTGGTAAAATTTTGAGAAAAATCGAATTGTTAGTTTTTTACAAAAATAAAAAAATCCAGATAATCCAGATAAACTGGTAAATCCACTCTCTTCGGAGATCGGTCCTATGGATTCTGGGGAGGACCAATTATTGCTTCTAGGAAATAGACGGAGTTCAAAAACACTAAGAACTCCACCAAAAATATCACCAAGGGTTACTCCATCGAAACCCCCAACGCAAAAATCAAATGACATAGAAGTCATTAACGAAAAAGGAACCATCCATGAAAAGATCGAAACAAAAGATCAGCAGTGTTTCACAAAAAACAACGAGATCCACCAAGTTGAATCCGAAAATTATTTCGATAAATGGCAAATAGAAATCTTAGCCAGAAAACAACTTGAAGCCCTTGTTGAAAGTCTTCAGCAACAAGTGAAGAGACTCGAAGAAAAAGTCAGCTTGCTCGATAAAAAGTCCGTGAAAGACAATATATCAAGTCAAAAGTCACCAGTAGTGAAAAGCCCACAAAAAACTGCTAATGAGTTTCATACTGATGAGGAAGAGCTCCTCCTTGAAACTGAAGGAAACCGAAATAAACGTAAGTCAAAGAAACGAAAAGCAGAGAGTAGCCCAGAGGCTGTTATAAAATGTCAGCAAACAGGTTCAAAATCAGATACTGCTACAAAAATGAGAGCATCCAATAAAGAAATAAGAGATTTACCCCAAAATAAGTCTCACGTTAAAGGTACCAGGCAAACTGCCCCACCCCCAATTATGATCTCCGGATTGGCAATGTTTGGCGAGCTAAAGAGCATAGTAGAAAAATGCACGAATAAGGCATGTAAATATACATCATACAATAAAGACAATTGGAAAGTCGTTGTTGAAGACGCCGATGCGTATAGATCTGTCACTGAAGAATTGAACAAAAAGAAGTGGCACTCGTACGAAAATAAAGCTACAAGATCGATAAAAGTAGTAGCAAGAGGCCTTCACTCTTCATGTGTTGCCAAAGAAATTGTCGAAGACCTTATACAAAAAGGCTTTCAAGCTCTCGATGCCAATAACCTTATTAAAAATGAGATAGTAAAAGACTCCACTGGGGTATCAACGACAAAAAAGAGATCTCTACCTTTATTTATGCTCACGTTTGAAAATAAAGAAAGTCTCGATAAGATTTATAGTATTAAATCAATTATGGGCATAGTTGTCAAAATTGAACCACTGCGAAAGTCGAAAAGTGTTCCACAATGTAAGCGCTGTCAAGCCTTTGGGCATACACAAAAATACTGCAATCGCGAGTTCGCTTGTGTTAAATGTGAAGGCAGACATGCAACCAAAAACTGTCCCATGGGCAGAGAACAGAAAGCGAAATGTGTTAATTGTCAAGGCAATCATCCTGCAAGTTACAGAGGATGTCCAGTAGCAAAAAAGTTCCAAGACACAAAAAGAAAAAACAAAACTGGGAACAAGTTTAGAAACTCAACCAACACAAAACCAGTAGTTGAAAGCAAAAAAGTAACGGTCGATAACATTACTAAAAATCAACCGGGAAAAGCAATTGCACTAAGCAAAAGTGATGAAAATAAATCCTATTCCCAGATTGTAAAAAATGTGCGGAAGAATGAGGAAACTTCTATAAAAGAAATGCTGGAACTCATCCTGAAAAGGATTGACCAACAAGATTTAAACATAAAACAGCTAAGCGAAGAAGTCGCTCTTAAAAAACAATGATGGACAGAACACTCAAAATCGCAACATGGAATGCAAACGGTCTCTTACAGCATGTATCAGAACTAAACATCTTTTTAGACATAGAGCATATAGACATTTGTTTGGTGTCCGAAACCCACCTCGCTATTGAACAAAATCTTGATAATAAATTACCAAACTATACATGTTATCACGCTCCGCACCCAGCTGACAAAGCTAGGGGAGGATCAGCAATACTTATAAAAAAGTGCTTAACACACTTTGAAGAACCAAAGTTTACTAAAGAAAACATGCAAGTAACAACAATTAGTATTGGTATAAAAAAGAAAGAATTCAAAATAGCAGCTATATACTGCCCTCCGAGGCGCTCTCCAACTGAAGAAGACTATGCAGAACTCCTACATTTGTTAGGACATAACTTCCTTGTTGGTGGCGACTTCAATGCTAAACACACCCAATGGGGATCTAGGCTCATAACAACAAAAGGTAAACGGCTATACCAAGCAGGCCGAAAATACAACTGCGAATTTTATTCTTCTGGTTCGCCAACATATTGGCCATCTGATACTAACAAAATACCAGACCTTATAGACTTTTTCGTAGTTAAAGGTATTAAACGAAATCATATAAGTGTCGAAGGTAATTATGATTTATCATCAGATCATACTCCAGTAATTTTATCACTGAGCGAAACAGAAATAATAGAAAAAAGTAATCCCAAGCTCGTGAATAACAGAACAAACTGGAACGAATTCAGAGACAAACTTGAAAATTTTATAAACCTAAGATCCCCTATGCAAACAATTGAACAAATTGATCATGAAGTAGAACAATTTATTGCTGATGTGCAGCAGGCTGCAGAAGAAAGTACTCCAACTATTTCGAATGCGAGAGAAAAAGAAATAAAATATCCTATCGAAATAAAGGAGTTGATATTGGAAAAAAGAAGAGCTAGAAGAAAATGGCAATCCACGAGATTCCCAGATGATAAGGTAGTTTTTAACCGTCTTAACAACGAATTAAAAAAAAGAATCTGTGAGTTTAAAAATGATTCACTAAGTAGATTCCTGAAAAGTCTGACGACGGATGCTTCTACAGAATACTCCTTATGGAAAGCAACTAAGCGTCTAAAAAGACCTCAGACACAAAACCCGCCGATAAAATCTCAAGATGGTAAATGGATCGGAAACCCAAAACAAAAGGCTGATCTCTTTGCTGAACATCTCGCGAATGTTTTCAAGCCATTCCCAGCAAGCACAGCTACAGATCCCTTACAGTTTGTTGACAGAAACGACGAATGTGAAATACCTTTTGTCACGCTCAAAGAAGTAAGAAGCATGTGTCAACATAAGCTGTCAAACAAAAAATCACCAGGGTACGATCTTATAACTGCTCAGGTTCTGAAAGAAATGCCTCTTATAGCCTTCAAGAAACTCCAATTTATAATAAACGCATGCCTTAAACTAAGATATGTGCCACATCATTGGAAAATTGCGGAAGTCATTGTTATACCTAAACAAGGTAAGCCACCAACAGAAGTTACATCTTACAGACCAATATCGCTTATACCAATCATGGCAAAAGTTTTTGAAAAACTGCTACTTAAAAGGCTTAACAAAATAATTGAAGAAAGAAGACTAATTCCGAGCCATCAGTTTGGATTTAGAAATAAACATTCCACGATAGACAAAGTGCATCGAATTACGGATGTTGTGGAAAAGGCACTTGAAGAAAAACAAGTATGCTCGTCTGTATTCTTAGATGTTGCTCAAGCTTTTGACAAGGTTTGGCACTTGGGACTTGAGTACAAACTGCATAGGGACTTCCCCAGGCAGTACTACGAAATACTGAAATCCTATATTACGAACCGACTCTTTAGAGTACGGTACGACCAAAATTACTCGGAACTTAAGAAAATTGAAGCCGGTGTACCACAAGGAAGTGTCCTAGGACCAACCCTGTATCTGTTATATACAAGGGATATTCCAGTGGACATCAACGCTATCATGGCCACCTTTGCTGATGATACTGCAATATTGGTGCCAGATAAATCCGTTACGAAGGCTACACAAAAATTGCAAAATGCAGTCGATAAAGTTAGTGATTGGACGCACAAATGGCGTATCAAATTAAACGAAACAAAATCGACGCATATAAACTTTACAAACAAAAACATAAACAATGTTCCAATTTTTATAAACAGTACAGAAGTACCTTACTCCAATACCGCCAAATACCTTGGAATGAATTTGGATGCAAAGCTTAAATGGAAAGAACACATCAAAAAGAAAAGAGAAGAACTAAACTTGAAGTACAGAAAAATGTACTGGTTAATAGGAAAGAACTCTGACCTTTCTATCCAGAACAAACTAATGTTATATAAGCAAGTATTGAAACCCGTTTGGACATATGGCATCCAACTATGGGGCTGTACAAAGAAAACAAATGCTGAACCCATCCAAAAATTCCAAAGCAAGGTCCTTCGTGGAATAATAAATGCCCCTTGGTATATAAGAAATAGCGATCTACATCGTGACCTTCAAATTGAAATGGTTACAGAAGTGGTTAAGAAACACGCTGTATCACACAATAAGCGACTGCAAAGTCATACTAACTCTGAAATGGAGACCGTATTAAATGTACGAGACAATGTTCGGAGATTAAGAAGAACCAAGCCTCATGAGCTGATGGGCTAAAAGCTACGGGAAAGTGTTATAACCTTAAACTTCCCCCAATGCGATTTTAAAAATTAAGAAATAAAAATCATTTGTCGATCTTTCATAGATTGGTCCTGATTCACCGGTGGTTTTAGTGCGGTAAGAGTCCCACACTACTCGGTACCGATTCTTACCGAGTGTCTTTTGAAGATTTCCATCGGATATAAAAAAAAAAAAAAAAAAAAAAAAAAAAAAAAATAAAACTATTTCGTCATATCCAAAATATTGTTGGTAATATTAAATTTTGTTACAATAATTCAACTGACACCTTTAAAAAAAAACACGAAAACCTTTCAAGCAAGACAAATCGACAGACGGGGTGGAAAATTATCAGTGTGGCTCGCATCCCAGCCTCCTTTTTTAATAACAAGCGAGACATGGAATGCGATATTATCACTTTTATTATGCAGAGGCAGAGTGTTAGTACAAGGAAACGGAGAGAGATTTTAGAGGAAGTGTCGGTGCACATTGGTTTTGAATTCCTAAATATTGTAATAACTCTGAAAGACATAGTGTTGTAAGGCATTCGATATTCACAAAGTTCGGCTTAAAAACGAATCTCTGTATTTGAAACTACAATTTAAGGAAATACTGATGGATGAGCATTGGTGACAAATTTCTTGCATCGTCTTAGGAAACCCAAATACCTTGCGAAATTTTTTACGAAATTGCGTATGTATGTATGGTCGTTCCACAAGAGGTGCTTGGTGGCACACATACACAGAATATAAAGATGTTCGGTCTCATCGATGAAAGTGCCATCCATGGATAATGGAAAGAGTCTATAACTCGCTTTAGTATCGTCATCGAAATCATGTGTTGGATTAGCAATTGCAGACAGGAGGTCATTAATAAAAACTAGAAAAAGTTTCGGAGAAAGGACAGATATCTAGGGCACACCAGCATTTAATTTTTTTCAGGAACATTCAATACTGCTTGTATTGAACGATCCGAAAGGTAATTACTTATCTAATAAAGGAGCGATTCGTGAAAACCGAAATCATGCATTTTCGATAAGAGGGCCTTTTGCCAAAATGCTTTTGAAATATCAAGGGCAATAATCTTATTTTCTCTAAAAATATTTCAAGATTTGTTCCACTGTTTGGTGAGATGAACGACAGCGAAAGACGTACTGTCGGTCATTAAGAAGCTTTTGGTTTTAGAGACACTTCTTGAGCTGATAAATAATCAGCGTTTCCATGACCTTGGAAAGAAGAGACACAAGTGCAACCGGTCGGTAATTGTAGGTATTTGGAGATGGGCTGGACAAATGCTGTCTTTCATCCACTTGGAACGAGACTTAAGGAGAAGGGCTGATGAAAGAGCTTACGCATTAGCTTTGCCAGCGTTGAAAAACACCTCTTCAGAACAATAGCGGGGATACCATCCGGACCAGCGGATTTATGTGTCTTAAGATATCTAAGGACTCTTGGCACAGCACAGTACGAGTGCAAACAAATATTGGTCCTATAGAATCACTACCTCGGTAAAGTACAGGCGGAGTCATTATACTCACTGGCAGCGTTGAATCGGTGGTGTACTGCCTAGCAAATAGATTAGCTTTTTCTAAATCCCTAATAAATGGAGTGTTATTTTCAACGAGCATAGAAACCGAGAAAGAGCAAGAATACCTCGATATGTTTTACGAATGGCCAAAAATGTTTACTGTTTTTGGGACATTGCATTTTTGTTTGTCGTGATTTTTGGTCATGTATAAATTTGGTCCGTCATCGCCTTCCTGGACTGCTTGCACTTTTTCCAGCTGTCCTCAGTAAGGTTGGATTTATATCAACGGAAACTTATTTCTTTGTCCCTAATAATTGTTTACAGCTTGTATAGAACCACGCGTTTTCCTTAGGTCTAATGCTTTTAACCTTGTTATTGATAAAAGTATGTACAAATATTTTACATCTGATTTTAATGTTTATCGACAGGAACGCTGCTCGTGTACATTCTTAAAAAGAGACGACAGTGTTTTATTTGCCATCAGATCCGGATATATTTGGAGAGAAATTTTGTTATACGACAAAGATATTGAGCAAATGTGTATTTGTGTAGATTTATGTATTTTAACTGGAAACTTCCCTTTAACTTCCTCTTTTATCTCAAATATTCTGCTTATGAAGCTCATATAAATTATGTTAAAGACATTGCGAAAACCTTAGATGAGAATTGTTATATTTTAATCCTTGGAGATTTTAATTTACCAAATGTAAAATTGCTATTTTCAAATGATGAACAATATTTTCCTTATAACGGAACTTAAGATTTTCAATACAATGTAATTGATAGCTTATTGGCTTTAAATCCGCATCAAATTAATGATGTTCAAAATTCTATTGGTCGAATTTTGAATCGAATTTTTATTGATGAGAATCCAGAAGCTCAATTAGATGAGGCTAGTTTACTTTTGGGTGCAAAATAGTGGTCATCATATATCACTTGAATTTAAGTTTAATTTTTCTCTTTTAATTGAATCACAGTGTTGTTCCAATGTTATAGCTCATGAATATGATTTTAAAAATACTGATTTTGTTTCTATGAACCGATATTTTGAAAGCGTAAAAAGGCAAATTATTAATAATTGCACTAATTTAAAGAAGGTTTTTGCTATGTTTCGGAACATTTTAGATGATGCTATTGCATTTTGTTCCTTTTAAAAAATTCAAACAAACCAATTTGGTTTAATAAAAGTTTGTCTGGTTTAAAATATTTCGTAGCTAAACTTTATAAAAAGATTAAGATTTCGGATTCTTTTCGTGATCAAATTATTAGATCTTGGAAAGAGTTCAAATTCTTAAGAAGATTTACATAAAAACTATATATTTGGTCCCTTGAGTCGAAAATAAAAACTAGTAGGAAGTGTTTTTGGTCATTTCTAAATACTAAAGAAAATCCATTGGAATTCCTTCTAGCATTTGTTTCAATGGAATTCTCTCTGAAAATTTAGAAGATATTTATAATAACTTTGCTTTATTTTGCCAATCGAACGTTTCTGATTTGGGATTAGATTATAATGAAACACTTTGTCTCAATTCTAACATTAATGTTGGTGACCTTTGTTGGCCTAATCGTCGCTTGATAAGAGTTTCTCTCCCGCACCGGACAATATTCCACCTTCTAAACCCCACTTTGCTATATTTTTAATTTGTCCTTGAAACAAGGAGTATTTTATATAACTCCTTTGCATAAATCTGGACCTAAAGGATCTGTGGAAAATTATAGACCTATTGCTAAGCTTCAGCTTATACCCAAATTATTTGAAGCAATTCAAACCCATATTTTTCTGCACCAAATTTAGTAATTTGTACAAATTACTGTCTTAGTTGTTAAGAAAATCATACTAAAGAGGAAGTAATCTACACCGATTTTTCGAAACCGTTTGTTTGGGTACAACACAATGTACGAATATTCTAAAATGGATCAGAAGCTATTTGGTTGGATGAAGACAATATGTTAAAATTGTTGATGTTCTTTCCAATGAAATACAAATTTTTTCCGGTGTACCACAGGGTAGCCATCTTGGACCACTCCTTTTCATTTTTTTATAAACGATTTACCGAATTGTATTAAAAGTTCTAGATGTCTTTTATATGCTGATGATCTCAAGATTTTTAGTTGTGTAAGTTCTTAATCAGATGCCAAATCAAATGGGGTGGCGCAACAGTCCCTTGTGAACCAGGGCCTAGTGACTTACAACTCTCAACCATTCCTGTGTGGAGTACTGTTGTCCGGAATAGAAGGGACCTACCTAGGCCGAATCCGAACGGCTAGTTTGAGAACGCACTTTTTCATGACGAGAATAACTCTTGAAGGATTTGTCAATTCCTCGCAAGAGGCAGTACCCACGAAAATGATTTTTTTTAATAATATTCAATTGGATATTGATAATATTACCAAATGGTGTTTCATAAAGGGTTTAAATTTTAATGTAAAACAGTGTAGTATTGTTACGTTTTCTAAAATAAAGGATCCGATATGTTTTGATTACAACATTGAGAATCAGTTCTTAATGAGGTTAACAAATCAAAAGGATCATGGTGTGATTTTTGACTAGAATATGAAATTGATAATTTTACTTTAAAAAGTAAGGCGATGTTGGGATTTATTTCAAGAACTTCTAAGTCATTCGAAGATCCTTATACTTTAAAACCTCTTGCTTTGCGAAAGCTTTATAGTTATTTATATACGCCACCTTTAGTATCTAGAAGAAAATTGTATTCAGTACTCTTTGCTTACGATGTGCTCAACTCTAACATTATTTGTTCATTTTTAATATGTATGTTTCAGTTTGGAATTTGCGTCCTAGAAATGGTAACTTTCTACATGTTCCTTTTCATAGCACAAATTTTGCGAAACACTATCCAATAACTGGTTCTAGTAGTTCTTTAAAGAATTTAAGTTTGTAATTGATTTTAATAAAAATAGATTAGATATTAGGAAAGATGTATTAGATGTTTAAACACTATGTTTTTCCCACTGTTAATTTGTAAATATAATTTTTGATTTTAATGTAGTCTCCATAAAGTATTGTAACTTGAAAGACGAATAAATAAATTAAATTGAAAAAGTTACCAACGTTTCTATCTATTAAGCATAGTGATCAGTTAAAGATCCTGAATTAAATAGTTTGGTTTGGTTCTCCTAGGAACTCTTTCATTAATTTGAGAGTTCTGACACGAGAAATTTGCAGATATAACACAATGGTCAGATGTGCCTAGAGGAAATGAACACTAATAGTGTACTTATCAGGACCAGAGGTAAGAAATAAGTCAAAAGTGTTTTCTGCTCAACCTTAAACGTCCAGCCAAATGTTGAAGCCATGAAGAGTTGTATACATTGAAGTCGCCAATAACAATGGTTTCAGAGCGAGGATAAGACGAAACAATTCTTTTAACTCATAGTACCACCACCCAGCCACCGAAAAGGACGAAATTAGGAACGCTTGAGTTCGACAATACCAATACACTATTTTGAAACTTATAAAACCTTTTTGAAGTTGCTATAATTAAAAAAAAATATTATATTATTTTATGTCTTTCGTGGAAGATAAACAAAACACCACATTTTAAAATTAACAAAATAAATAAAACCCTTTTTTTATATTTAAAAAAAATATTTAATTCAATTGTTTAATTTATATTGCTTTCTCTCTTACACATTTAAATAAATCTCAAATATCTATCCCTTAATTAACATTGTAATTTCAGTAAACAAAAAAAAAACCTTTTACATCTTTTAATTTCTATTTCCACAGGGAAAATGAGTGAGGTTTTCATACAAAACAAAAAAAAAAAGATGAATTATTTAACTTCCGCCCCAAAATATTTTAAGGCTTGGTGAAAATTGGAGAAAACAATTAAGGTTTTGTAAGTATTTAGTATTATTTTTGTCAAAATTCATGTCCAACCGAAAAACTAAAACTCAAAATTAAATCCAAAGGTTGAAAATATGATTTATTCATGTCAAGAAAAAAAAAGAAAATAAACTTTCAAAGCTTAACGTGAAAAACGACTTGGGTTTTATGGGACTTTGACTTTTTGTTATTTTGCGCTATTATTTCTATGTCTTTTATGAATGGAACACGTTATTTTACTTTGCCAATATTCAAAGTAAAAAGGTACACAAATCATAATAATAATTCTTATGATTGTTCGCCAATAAATTTGTAGTTGATTTTTTTATATTTTGCTGTTAGCACGGCGTTATACCTCGTTAAAGTGAAACAAACATAAATTAATGGATGTCTTTTATCGAAATCTTTTATTTTTGGAAATAAATAACATGAACTTATTTTAAAAGGCTTGTAAACACATACCTTCAATTTGTTTGTTTATATTATTTCATGTCTTTTCTTAGTTTTTCTTTCATTTTTCCTTAATTTTAGTTATATTTCAGAAATTTCGTTTTTAAATTAAAAATATTATCTAATTTTTTTTTTCTTCAAAAACCCAACTTTTACTTACTTAGGTCCTCAGACCTGTTAAGTCCGTTGCGACCGCTTAAGGGGCATAGGGCTTCTGCTTCGCCTACGCGCCATCGTGTACGGTTTCCGCAGATGTGTTTCAGCTACCTCCCACTCATGCCTAGTGACGTTGATTCCGCCTCGACTGTCCTGAGTCATATGATTCTCGGTCGTCCCGCTCTTCTTCCTTCTTGTGTGAGCGGATTCCACTGCATTGCTTGGCCTGCAATGTAGTCGTTACCTTTTCGAAGCGTATGTTCAATCCATTGCCACCTACGTCTTCGTATTATAGATCCTATAGGTTTCTGACCTGTCCTTCTATGAAGGATCTCATTTGATATGCGGTTTGGCCAGAAAATACTTAGGATGTTAGGAAGACATCTATTCACGAAGGTTTGGAGCTTTCTTGTTATGGCTGAAGTAACCTTCCAAGTGCTCCACCCATAAAGAAGCACAGATCCATCATTTGTGCGAAACAGTCGTATCTTTGTTCTTAAGCTGATACGAGTTATTGCTCCTTATTTGACAGCATAACGAATGCCGCTTTTGCTTTGCCGATGTGGCAGATGACGTCTTCTTCGGTCCCGCCTTCGATGGAAACGATACTTCCAAGGTATTGAAAGCTCTCCACTTTTTTTACTTTTGATGGGATTGATTGAGAGAATGATCGGGTTCAGAAGCTGATCATTTTTGTTTTGTAATTTTCAGCCCCACAACTTCTGCTTCTCTCTCCACACTTAATGTCATTTGATGAAGATCCATGATCCTATGAGAGAGTAAGCAATCGTCGTCCGCGTAATCCAAGTGCTTAAAATATGATGTCAAAATCAATTGGATCCCTCCGCTACCTGACAGAGTTGAGCGGAGCACTTATAAACAACAAAAACAAAATTGGCGACAGAATACAACCCTGTCTGACTCCGATTCAGATTTCAAAATCATCTGACAACCTACCGTCGCGTCGTGCAGAACGTAACACTTAGATCCATCATATGCTGCTTGATTAAAACCACTTAGTTGTTTTGGGATGCCTCTCTTCCGCAAAGCTAACCAGATATACTCCCTGTTTACGCCATCAAAGGCCTTCTCGAAGTCGATGAACAGCAGGCGTAGTGGTGTTCAATATTCAACGCACAGTTCAAAAATGATCCGTAGGGTTTTAATATGATTAATACAGGAGGATCCAGAGCGGATGTTCTCTGATGTGTTCCATTATGACTACTATGCTACTATTTTGGCAACGGCATGGCAGGTAGAACGCAAATTCCTCTCCAATTTTTGCACTTTGTAATATCTCCTTTTTTTGGCTTCTTTTATGAGCGGATGAAGCAGTTCGCTAGATGACGGTGGCGCTGCTTGTAAAAACTCTGCGGGAATTCCATCAAGTCCTACCGCTTTGTTGTTCTTAAGTGCTTTAATTGTGGCAACGATCTCATCTTTACAAGGAGGTCGGATTCGAGGATTAGTTTCTTCAGGCGCTTCAGAAGGTATCGGCTGCACGTTGTTTGCAAACACTCGGTTTAAAACGGAGGAAAAGTATTTTTTCCACCTTCTGACTTGCTCATCCACCGAACTTGTCGCAATACCGTCTACTTCTTTCATCAGGTGTTGCCTTAAGCTGTGTGCACCGGTCAGCTCTTTGGTTATTCTATAAACATTCTATAAACGGTCCTACTGTCGCACCTGTTTTCAGCATCTTCTGCTTCTTCCGCCAATGAGTTGATTTAGTTACGCTTATCGCGGCGTACACTGTGGTGAACCTCTCTCTTTTTCATGCAATACGAGGACTCCAGCTGGTTTCTTTCTTCCCCTTGTGCAATTCGAGCGTTTGCGTTTGTTGATCCTTGCCCAAGATTCATCGAAAGCCAAGTTTTGTTGCTTCCTTCTTTCCGACCGACTATTCTGTCAGCACCTGAAATAAAAACATTTTTCACGGCATTCTAATGGTGTTCGATGTCGTCATGTACTGTACTGCTTATTGTTCTCATTTCGTGTGACAGGTGGTCCCTAAATTGTTGATTGACGGGTCGTGGGGTCCTTTAGTCTAGCGATGTTAAATTTGGGGGCTCGTGTTATTCCGTTGGATTTTCGAACTGTAGCTGTACGCAATCTTAGGGTAGCTATCATTAAGTGGTGGTTAAGGGCAAGTCCCATATCGGGGCCTCTTCTGTTTCGTACATCCAAGAGACTGCTCCTAAAGCGTCGACTAATTGCGAATTGGTCAATTTGTTGCCTGTCCGTCGACACCCAGCTTATTTTATAACAGAGTTTGTGTTCAAACATAGTGCCACCAACTACAAGGCTATTGGCGTTGCAGAAGTCAATGAGCCTCGCACCATTACCATATTCAAAAACTCAAAAACTTACTCATTTACTTAAGGAGAGGAACTGGGCCTAAACCCACATACGTCTTCAGCCAGCTCGGTCCCTAGCTGTCTCCATTTCCCTACGCGATGCTGATTGAGGTCCTCTCACACCTGCATGCGCCACCTCAATCGCGATAATTCCTCTACCACGTCATCCCTCGGGATTGGATGCTAAGATCTTCCGGGTTGGAGTGACCCAGCCATCTAAGTCGTTGGAATTTTACTCTTTTGACCAGGTAGAGGGTAGAAGTGGAGTGAACCTAGAATCGCCCGAAGAATTTTTCTTTTGTAGCTACCTAACACGTTCCAATCTTTCTTTGACAGGGTTCAAGCCTCAGTGCCATATGAATAAGAACCGGGATGATGAGCGTCCAATAGGAAGATGGTGACTTTCGATGCTCGAGAGAGGACTTAACTACTCAATTGACTTCTAATTCTAAAGAAGCAGCAATTTTCAAGTGTTATTCTTCACCTAAATTTATCGCGGTGCCTTGGTAGACAAAATCATAACCTACCTCAACGTTATACTTGTCCATGGTCATGTTTTGTCCAAGGCTTCGCAGTTCAATGTTTTTTTTTTTTAATGACAGCATATACTTGGACTTGCTTTGATTGGCCACTTAACCCATATTCCCTGCTTTTATCGCAATGCTTAAAAACGCTCCACTGACATCCCACTTTGATCTACCAGTTATGTCAACATAATCCGTTTTTTCAAGAATTTAGTTGGACCTTTGGAAGGCTGTGAATCTAGTGTTGATGGTTGAGTTTTGCACAATTCTTTCTAGACCAATGTTGTAGAAGTCGCATAACAGTGCATCGCCTTGCCTAACACGATTTTTGACATCCAATGCATCGATGAGATCTTTTCCGAACTTGATGGAGCAACGAGCATTCTAAATCGTTATTCTGCCCAAACGGATAAGTTTGATAGGAATGCCAATACAGAAAAACCCAATAAAGTAAGTTTTAATTCTGAGAACTCGCGATGAACCTTACAAACACAGGACCTCCATTTTAGTGCCGTGCTTAGTGTTATAAGGCCAGTATTTAATTTATAATTGTCAGTATTTGGTCTTATAATACTCAAACAAGGTTAAATAAAGACAAATTCCGAAACTTAAAGTGTGCCCAAGCAGAACGAACTGCCTATCATTATGACCATTGGTTGGACAACCAGTCCAGTCCACCAGAGTATACCGACATAATTTTTATCTGCAAACAGTTCATGATTGTAGCGTCTCCGGAATCATCCTTCCTCACATTAGGGACCGTAAGAACAATCCCCTAACGTGATAGAAAACAAACGTTGGAAATGGACAGATTATACTACGACAACCATTGCATCGAATTAGGAACAACGATTCTTAGCATTTTTTCATGGAACGTAAGAACGCTCTAAAAAGCTCGAGCTAGCTGACACCCTAGCAAGATACAATAACGAGATAACAGCTCTAAAAGAATTAAGATGGACATTGAGTCGTATTTTACAGAAAAAAAGAATGTGACGTTTATTACAGCTGTTACAAAAAACATCATGTGCAAAGAGTAGGCTTCTTAGTAAGCGAAAAAGTGAAGGCAACTATCATCAGCATTAACTTTATAACCAAAATGATAAGCTTGTTAGGAATATTACATAACACCAGAAGAAGAGAGAAAGAGACATCACTACTTACAAAAATAAATTGGGTGGCGCAACAGTCCGTTCATAATTAGGGCCTAGAGAGTTGCAACTCTCAACCATTCCTGCTTGCGAGTACTGTTGTCAATGATGGAGGGTACCTACATTTTTAAGTCGAATCCGAACGGCCAGTTTGAGAAAGCACTTTTCATGACAAGAATTACTCTTGGAGAATTTGTCAGCTTCTCGCAAGAGGCAGTATCCGTGAAATAAAACTCTAGATGGCATAGGCAGGGGTCCAACCCAACACCTCTGGCATGGCAGTCCAACACACTAACCATCATGCCACTGGTACTACCACCATAAATTCATTTTGAAATATTTAAACTATAACAAATTGGTTTAATTAATTTATTTCTTGTTTACTTTTTCATTATACATTAAACTTGGACATATATACATACATATTGTATACAAATATAATATATAACATTCATATGCAAAGTAGTGACATGAAAATATTTATTTCCTTTCTAAAACACAGAATTTTGAAACTGTTCAAACATGCTTTCTGAAACCATTTTGAAAATGATTCCATTAATCATGTAAAACTATGTTATGTATTTTAAATATTCAAAGAGTATACAATGAAAGGATGTGGATATAAGAAATCTTTTTGATATAGGGAAAAATGTGAGTAAATGTAAACAGACCTAAAATTTCTTACAAATGATGCATTTTGAACACATACACTTAAAAAACCTTTGGCCGCGTTCATTATCTGTCACATACTTTTCACTCATTCGGATACGTTCGGGAAGCTTTTTTTGTCGTCTATATCTCAAGAACCAGTGGAAATATCAGAGAGATGCAGAAAGGACTTTTAAAAAATTGAGAGCTTGGTTTGATTAAAAAATTAATTTAAAGAAAAGCGAACATTTTAGTTAACCCAAAATATCACGGATAACGCTAGCGACTTGAATTTAATTTTATATTATACATATATTGTATCGTGATACAAAACAAGTGTAATTTTGAAAAACATTCAATAAACCGTTTCTTATATATGTATCTAAAATCCAACAGTTAGTTTTTTCATATAAATTTAAATCTACAAAAAATAGTATGCAAAATTGGTACAAATTTGTATTCGTTTCTCGATATCTCGTGAATAAATGAATATATTGACATCAAAATTATTTTTTTCAGTTCAAAATTTCCTGAAAAAAAAAAATATTTATTTATTTCTATCAGAAATAAAAACTTTCAAGAAATGCTACTAAAATGTTTAAACATTGATTTTGATATTGATATACATACATATGCTTAACACGCCAATGGTGACCTATTGCGAAAAAAATTTCTGTTCCGTCATTGTTTTTTGTTGAATTTGAATTTGTGTATTGTAATAAAAGAGCGAAACGCGAAATATTAGTACCTACCACATTTCGAAAAATCTTCAGACCGGCCGGCCGGTGCGGCCTCACCATTGATCAAAGTCAAATTTGAGTCACCAATTTCGGGTTAAGTCTTTTAAAATAAAATGTCTTGTAACTTAATTTACTCAATCAGTTTTTTATTTTTGACGTTTTATAGATTTAAAAACAGCTGAAGCATACGTTCCGCCGCCGTGTTTATTTTTAGACTCCAGATTATCGTTTTAAAATGGGTTTAAATTGTCTATGACTAACATTAACTGAAGTTTAATTTAGCAAAGACAAAGTCAGAACTTATCAAGGAACCATGAATATGACCCTATAGCTCGTTTCACACGTTTGACCGTACTTTAAAAAACCGGACGGAGACATATTGTTAGAGGCACAAAAAAAAACATATACGCTTTCATATTATACGGTCACGCAAAATGCAGCGGAGGCGCTGGCCACCGGGCCGTGTAGCTACTGTTTACTGCCATTACAGTATACGGCAGCCGGACGGCGCGATAACCTTAGTGGCGTACGTGATGAAATGCATGTTTTCACATCATACTATTTTGTTCGTGCGGCAGAGTTCGATCAGCTCTTTTAGGCACGATTACGACGATTGTATAACCATAGTGCAATAATTTGTAAGCGTTCAATATAACAACGCGCGAGTTGAGTGTGTTCTTATATAAAACTAAATCTGTAAACAAATATATGTACTTAGCACAGAAACCCTGCGCCGTGTTTTAATACGGTTTAAACCGTATAATGTGTAATTAGCCATTGATCCGGTTTTTGCCGTACGGTCACAGATTCACCGTATGCGGAGGTAAGACCTGATGTCTGTATGGGAATTATTAATTACTTTTAAATAAATTTGAAACATTGGGCTATTGAACCATTTATAAAAAAAAAATTGTGTAGTTTTCAAACTTGGGTACAATGGAAGACCAAGATCAGTTGCATCTAAAGGAAATCAATTACTTTTATCTCTCTCAAAAATGTCAAAATCATATCTTTTCAATCGTAAGACTTAAAGAAATAAAAAGTATGTGTTTACATCAACTACCCAATAAAAAATCACCAGGTTACGATCTAATTATTGCTCAGGTTATGAAAGAAATGCCATTGAAAGCCTTCATAAAACTCCAATATATAATAAATGCATGCCTTAAGCACCATTGGAAAATTGCTGAAGTAATTGTCATACGGCTTACAGACCAATATCGCTTATACCAATTATGGCAAAAGTTTTTGAAAAACTGCTTCTGAAGAGACTTAGCAAAATCATAGAAGAAAGAAGGTTAATCGCAAACCATCAGTTTGGCTTAAGACATAAACATTCCACGATAGACCAAGTTCATAGAATATCGGATGGAATAGAAAAAACATTAGAAGAAAAACAAGTATGTTCAGCTATTTTCTTAGATGTTGCACAAGCTTTTGACAAGGTTTGGCATGAGGGACTTGAGTACAAACTGCAAAGGGATCTTCCCAGGCAGTACTTTGAAATATTAAAATCGTACATCTCAGACCGATTGTTTAGAGTAAGGTACGATCAAGAATACTCGGAATTGAAGAAAATAGAAGCCGGTGTACCACAAGGAAGTGTCCTAGGTCCTACCCTGTATTTACTATACACAAGGGATATTCCAGTTGGTAATCACACCATAATGGCTACTTTTGCAGATGATACCGCAATTTTGGTACTCGACAAATGAGTCTCTAAGGCAGCAGTAAAACTACAAAATGCCGTCGACACAGTGAGAGCTTGGACCGAAAAATTGCGTATCAAACTCAATGAAACAAATCTTCACATATAAACTTTACAAATAAAAAGATAAACAATACTCCAATAATCATTTATAATCAAGCTGTACCTTACGCCAATACGGCCAAATACCTTGGAATGACTTTGTATGCAAAGCTTAAGTGGAAAGAGCACATCAAAAAGAAAAGAGAAGAACTAAACTTGAAATATAGGAAAATGTACAGGTTGCTTGGTAACAACTCTGATTTATCAATCTAAAACAAAATAATGCTTTATAATCAAGTACTAAAGCCTGTTTGGATCTATGGAAGCCAATTATGGGGCTGTACAAAGTAAACAAATCATCCAAAAATTCCAAAACAAAGTTCTTCGTGGAATAGTTGATGCGCCTTGGTACATAAGAAATACCGATCTACATCGTGACTTACAAATATAAATGGTTACAGAAGTTGTTAAAAAATACGCTGTATCTCACAACCAGAGACTGCAAAGTCATACTAATTCTGGAATGGAGTCCGTCTTGAATATATGAAACCATGTTCGGAGATTAAGAAGAACCAAGCCTCATGAGCTAATGGTCTAAAAAAAACATGGGAAAGTATTAAAAGTTTAAACTTCCCCCAAAGAGATTGTACAAAATTATGAAAGAAAAATCGAAAGTCGATCCTTCAAGATTGGTCCTGATAAAGAGGTGGTTTTAGTGGTTAAGAGACCCACACTACTTGGTGTCGAATACTGCCAAGTGTGTTTTGAAGATTTCCCCCTGTCAAAAAAAAATCATAGCTGAACCCTGAAATGCCACTTAATACTTTATTTTTGTAGCCGCATTTATGAGGTTCTTTAGGGTTGTATTGCATTGGTTTTATTAGCTCATTCACTGATAAATATTTTTCTTTAGTCACCAACAGCAAACGTTTTAAAAAACATATCATGTCCATCTGTTTCACGAGGCTTGAAGTGTTCATTGTTATTGAATTGTACGTTTTACTTTACGAGCTCAACTCGTTGCATGTACCATGGTTTCATAGACTTCAGATTGATCAACATCCTTCGCCCAATACATTCTTGTTAATGGTAATTTCACAAAAGACATAAAAGTAGTTATTCCTATGAAATGTTCGTTTTTTTTTTGTGATACTAACAGGCTTATTGATATTATCTTGAAGAGACCTCAGTGAAAATGAATATTTAAAAGCTTTCTGTGGCACATCTTAAAGTTGTATGTCATCGGAAAGGTTAGTATTCCCCTTAAATTCAAAATTTTGGGCCTCAAATGCTGACATTTTGGTATTTTTAAAACTAGGTATTTTTTTCTTTAATTCTACCTTTCTACCTTATTTTCATTGTCATAGGAACTTTGAGAATCAGTTTTTGGAATGGTATCATCTTGTTGAGACAATGGGGGCCGCATTCCTTATCGTAGTCTGAAACCACACTAACCGATTAACCGGAAAAGGCTTACAATTTTAAAAATCCATACATGGCCTCGAATACGATATGGGGTTAATTATTAGCATTTGCGTTGATTATTACTTCCAAAAATATTTAAAAACATTGGTTCCAAACTGAAATCATTGTTTACTTTTACACCAAGATTTAAGTAACTGCAACATTAAGTAATATGGCTTTTTAAACCACAAAAGGTCTAAAATTTGATTTTTTTTACCTATAGAGTTGACAGGTAAGACAGTTTAACTAATTTCCGCTTCAGATTTTTATCAGATTTCCTGTAACTGATTTTCTTCGCAAACATTTCACGCATTTACACAAATCCTAAAAATAAATTGTTGAAGAAGCAAAAGCTTAAGTGTCTCTATAAGAAATCACCTTGGCTCTGCTCCACTGCCCAGGCTATAGCCTATAGCCTACCCACCGCGGCCTCTTCAAAGTGTGCATTTTTGTACCAGTATCAATGCAATGTTACTAAAACCGAATAACTGAATTACACTAAGAAAATTTGTTGTTTCTAATCGACTTAGCAAATAAACCGCACTATAAAAGTCGATTCGATTTGGAAAATCCGGCTGAAAGGTTTGCTAGCTGCTGGGCCTTTTTAAAACACACTTTTAAGCTATATACACACCCCCATTCTTGTTATGTGCCTTGATAAGCACGACTGCTTCTCTTTATAGCTTGTTCAGTTTTGTCAGCTGCTATAGGGGGCTATTTCGCAGGAACCTATAAATACACACATGTATGAATGCTCGTAGTTGGTAGTTCGTATATGTCTATGATGAAGCACTAAAAATGAACACCAGCCTTTTACTCGACTCGAATGTGAAGAAAAATATTGGATTGGATTCCATTGTGTTTCAGGCGGGAGAACGTTTTGCAGGAGCAGCTAATTGCACTTAATTCGTATTCAAGTGCCAGCTCCATATGTGCACTTTCTATTTCTAAAATCGGGCTTCACATATCTACTACTACTAACATTCCTGCAAATACACCTACAACAACACAACAGCTATTGGATTTTCAGCTCTTAGTTGTTGTTAAACGATGCCCTTAAGTGATATGCCAGCACCCCCATTATCGTTAAGCGTTCCTTGCTTATTCCGTTATATGGGTTATTGTTGGGGTTGGTCTTGGTCTTGGTCGTGCAGTTATTTGCATATGCAACCGCACTCGCACTTTTAAATGGTTTAGTGACTAATTATTTGTTATGTGGGTCTTTGTTTTCCTTTTCCTATAGTCCTTTTTTTTAGTTTACTCTTTTCTGATGCGACACAGTTATAAGTTGAGAAAATTCATTATTCAAAGGACAAACATAAAGATACGCCAGGCACAAATTTTAACTCCCTTAAATGTATGGCATACCAACTTAGGTGCATGCATAGGTATATTAAGGAGTTAATTGAGGTAAAGATTTCAGTTGAGGCATGGGAGAGCCTTTGTGTCCTTTCATTTGGGAAGTCAAAGGTCAAATACTCGACAGAAAACATTTGCATTTGGTAGGCTGTGGAGTGTTTATGTAAGGACGTGGTTATGGAAGAGGTTTTTGTTTAATCCTTAACTTTCTTCGTCGTAGAGTTTTGATGTACATACACTAACTCTTACGAGGAAGGTTGTTATGAAAAGCTGCATCTGACCATCTGCATGAGGACTTTCAGGCTTGTCATCAATTTCTAGGTCCTCACAATTCTCAGCAGAAGAACGATAATCCTTGGTACTTAAATATTTTTAGATGTGCTTTGTTCAAGAAGTGAGTGCATGCTAAGTGATAGAAGGATTCAAGCTTCGTTAGGTAACACAATTTCTTCCAAAAATGTTTGTGAGGGTTTTAGTTAAAAAGTTGTGGGCGATGGCGGAAGCTTTTGCTGGTGATATGGTTTTACTGGTGTCGGGAAGGTTCGTCACGTGAAGAAAGTTAGCAGCTAAAAACTAAAATACCTGCTTTCACCCTACCCTGACTGAACGATCAAATCTTGCCCGAAATATCTAGAAGTCATTCTAGATCCCTAAGTAAACTGAAGAGTACAAAAACTTTTAGTAAAAAGTGGGACCTTTACCCGAACATGATTTTGTGGACGTATACCAGTCTTTATTTTTTAATGGATCGATTGTGTGGTGGCCTGTGCTTAACAAGAAATACAATTTCGAGAAACTAAAGAATGTTTAAAGAGTAGCTAGAGTCGACAAGATTAAAGTTAATCTGCACCACATACCTGTAGACATACACATTAAGTGTTTAGTATCGTGCAGCACGCTAAGGTTTAAAGAATCAAACTTTTGCTTTTCCATACACTTGAAACACTAACGAAGTGATTCCAGTGGATATTTTTTTACGACTGACACAGATTTCTACAGCTCTGCCTCGAACCTCAGTAAAGATTTTAAAGACATCTTTCTTGCCAAAAAGGATTGGGAGGATGGCATGTTTACGGAAGACTTCGATACCACTATCTTTACTGACGGTTCAAAGATGGAGTGTGAATTTGGGTCGGGAATCTTCTCTGAACCCTTAAATACCTCTAAGTCTTTTCGGCTACGTAACTGTGCCAGTGTAGACGAACAGGGGAACATCATAGTACAACCGCAGTTGTTGCTGACAATAGGGAAAGATCACTTCTCTAAATTATATAACGGCGATGACGAACTGAATTCCGCTGTAAGGGAGATAGAACCACTCAACCTCGGCGACGCAGATCAACAATTCCGCCTACCCGACCTTGACGAAGTGAAGATAGCTATATCTAAACTTAAGTCAAACAAAGCTGCTGGAGCTGACGGCATCGCTGCTGAACTATTCAAAGCAGCAGGCGATGACTTGGTACGGAGCATGCACCAACTCATCTGCAAAATATGGTCGGAAGAAACCATGCCCGATGAGTGGAATCTCAGCATAGTGTGGCCGATACATAAGAAAGGGGACCCTCTAAACTGCGCCAACTACAGTCTCCTTAACATTGCGTATAAGATCCTCTCTGCCGTATTATGTGAACGTTTGAAGCCATCCGTCAACAACCTGATTGGTCCTCATCAGTGTGGCTTCAGACCAGGAAAGTCCACTATAGACAATATTCACACTACGGCAAATCTTGGAAAAAACCCAGGAGCTTCAAATCGATACCCACCATCTCTTTATCGATTTTAAAGCCGCGTATGACAGCATCTATAGGGAAGAGCTCTACCGAGCAATGTCTAGTTTTGGCATCCCAGTCAAACTTATCCGTTTGTACAGAATGACGATGGAGGATGCACGCTGCTCTATCAAGGTCGGAAAAGATCTTACCGATGCATTTGATGTCAATAAAGGTTTTAGACAAGGCGATGCACTGTCATGCGACTTCTTCAACATCGTTCTGGAAAGAATTGTGTAAAACTCAACCGTCAACACTAGAGGCACAATCTTCTAAAGGTCCATCCAATTACTCGGATAAGCAGATGATATTGACATAATTGGAAGATCAAAGCGTGATGTCAGTGGAGCGTTTTTGAGCATTGCGACGGAAGCGAAGAAGATGGGTTTAGTGGTCAATGAGGGCAAGACCACGTATATGCTGTCATCAAAAAAGGACACTGAACGACGACGTCTTGAACAAAACGTCACCATGGACAGCTATAACTTTGAGGTAGTTAAGGACTTTGTATACCTAGGCACCGCTATTAATGCAGACAACGACACCAGCGCTGAAATCAAACGAAGAATAACTCTTGCAAATCGTTGCTTCTTTGGACTTATAAGGCAATTGAGAAGTAAAGTCCTCTCTCGAGCATGTAAAATCACCGTCTATAAGACACTCATTATCCCGCTTCTCATCTATGGCGCTAAGGCCTGGATCCTGTCAAAGAAAGATGAGAGCGTC
This sequence comes from Eupeodes corollae, assembly GCF_945859685.1. Taxonomy (NCBI): domain Eukaryota; kingdom Metazoa; phylum Arthropoda; class Insecta; order Diptera; family Syrphidae; genus Eupeodes; species Eupeodes corollae. The sequence goes on from NC_079147.1 coordinate 161,682,999, forward strand.
TTAGGATGCTTCGAGAGAAAAATTCTTCGGGTGATTTTTGGTCCTGTACGCATAGATGGAGAATGCTGGAGAAGATATAACGACGAACAGTACGGGCTGTACGGCAACACTGACCTAGTTAGCATAATTAAAGTCCAACGGCTTAGATGGCTAGGTCATGTAGAGCGGATGGACATCAACGCTCCAGCCCGGAAGGTCTTTGAATCCAATCCCGAGGGACGGCGCGGCGCAGTAGAAGAAGACCGCGACTCAGGTGGCGCACCCAGGTGGAAGAGGACCTCAACCAACTTGGCAAGCGAAACTGGAGACAGCTAGCTAGGGACCGAGCTGGCTGGAGACGCTTATTGGTTGAGGCCCAGGTCCACCCCGGACTGTAGCGTCACCTTAAGTAAGTAAGTAACTGTGCCAGTGTATTTCAACCGGAATCATTAGCAATCAAAATACTGAAATCTAACGTAAACAAATCTAACTTAAACAAAAATAGAAACACGGCTATCTGCACTGACAGCCAGGCGGCTGTAATGGCTATCAATTCGGCCACAACATCTTCTATACTGGTCCAACAATATGGGGATGAACTACTCAACATCAAAATCCGTGTCACTTTTATTTAGGTTCCAGGTCATAATGCAATTGAGTCTGGTGAGTTGGCCTGGAAATGGTCGGCCCTTCATAGTTCAAGAAAAGTAAATATTTCTCTTGCACTTATGAAGGGTTAAATGTTCTACATTTTTCTGATAGAATACAACCCCAGCTGGAACAGTCTAACAAACTATACAATATCAAGGAAGATAAGGCCTATAGCTACCGTTCTATCGAACTTTTATGCAGATCCAGGCATGATAGTCCAAATGTGTCTACAATCCAAAAAAAATAGTCCAAATTTAAGCAAACCGGGTATGTAGGAGATGTGAAAACACCACTGTATGCTCGTACTGCCCGTACTGCAGGAAAGAAACTCATCTTCAGTGATGAGGGAAATTTTCACCACAGTGGATTCGTCAATAAGCAGAATTGCCACATTTGGGTAAATAATAATCCAAGACTGATTGTCGACCAACCTACAAATGCAACCACAAAGAGTAACTCTGTGGTACAGTTCATGTGCTGGGGGCATCATCTGGCCGTATTTTTTGTATAATGTGGTGATCAGTAAACGATGTTTTTTAGTCTAGTGCCACCAGTCACCAAGGTCAGAAAAACTATATTCTCTATTCAAACGTGACGAATTCAACATATTAGTAAAAATGTATTATATAACGTTTGCAATCATTAATAAATAAAATAAACAGCAATGGACCAAGGTGACTCCCTTGAGGTACACCATAATTGAGTTTAAATTGACATGAAGGGTTACTCCCGAACATGACGCTTTAATATTTATCTTTAAAATGTGACGAAATCCACATAACAAAACTATCGTTAAGTCCACTTCTTTAGTTAGGTACATAACTTTTTAAGAAGAGTTTCAAGACTTTGTTTTTCAAACGCCTTTCTAAACTTTGTAAAGATGCAATTGACTTGAGAGTGTTTTTAAAATGCATCCAAAGAAAGAGTATAGAAGTGTAATAAATTAGTTTTTGCAATTTTGTCTCAAAATCATGTTGATAACAAAAAACAAGGGATTCAAACTGACAATTTTGTAAAAAAAAAATTAAACAATTATTGTTGATAAATCATTTTTAAATTAAATTCATCCATACATTAAGCACTTTTATTTAATTGCCCTCTTAAGTAAAAGATTTCTCTTCTTAAGCCGATGACACTATCCGAATTCCGAAAAGCGGAAAATGAAAATAGCAAGATTTGATTGGGAGCACAAATCACACTTGGTTTATATTAGCACAGTTTTCATGGAATAATCGTCCCCAAAAAGAACCGCAGACTACACTATCATTTAAATCTGCGCGCTTTATTTTTTGATTTCATTTAGCACAAATATTCGACATTTTGAAAGAGCAAACTAGAGAGAAGTTACTTTTTTTTAGAAAAATTCAAGCAACAGCTTCTTTTTAGAATATACGAAAACCTACAAAGACAACAAAAAACTGCAAAAAACTGCAAAAAAATGGTTTTCGATGGTTTTTAAAAATATTTTGTTGAATTTTAGACAAATCGACAGACGGGCGCCGAAGTTAAGTTATCAAAGATTTGTCAAATTGAAAATTTTGACATTTCTCGACGTTTCAAGGTCCCTAGAGTCGAAATAAAAGATTTTTAGAAAGATGTCTGTGTGTGTGTACGCACGTTCGTACGTCCGTATGTCCGTAAGTCCGTGCATTTGCGACGTTTTTTCGTCGTCAATAGCTCAAGAACAAGAAGAGATATCGACTTCAAATTAACTTTGTAATCTGGTAAAATTTTTAGAAAAATCAAATTGACAGTTTTTTTACAGAAAATAAAAACCTAACAAAAAAACAATACTAAAATTTGCTTAAAATTTACTTTCAGTTCAAATATCTTTATCAATTTGTACAAATTTAAGAGATTCTACTAAAATTGGCAAACATTTGTTTTCGACTAAAAATCTATTTAACAAAACTAGATTTTCAAACTAAACTATTTCTTTATATGAAAAATATTGCTGGTAATTTTAAAATTTTTAAGAATAATTCAACTGACAACTTTTTTAACCCAACCCAACAAACTTTTAAGCAAGACAAATCGACTTACGGGACGGAAGTTATCAGTGTGGGTCGCCTCTTTTTTAATTTCTGACCAATAAAGCCTTTCAACAACTGAAACAATCTTTTGAAAGTTCTGCTTTTTGAATACCAAAGATTTTTCAGACAATAATATAAAACTTTAAAAATAGATTTAATAAAAAAAATTGACCAAAACCTTCACGAACCAACAACGCCAGCGATTTCAATTAAATATAGTGACGTGATACCAAATAAGTCTAATTTAAAAAAAATATTTTTAATGGTTCTTAATAAATCATAAAACTGAAAAAAATATTTTTCACATTGAACATCTTACTAACCATAAATCATATTAAAAAAGAGGCTGGGATGCGACCCACACTGATAACTTCCCCTCCCGTCAGTCGATTTGTCTTGCTTAAAAGTTTGTCTATATGTACTCGTATCAATTTTTACCAAATTTGCGTACTATTTTTTATAGATTTTATTTTTTATGAAAAAAAGGACTGTTGGATTTTTATATAAAAATTACTGAATATCCAAATATTTCTGTGAAATAAAATAAGTTTGAAGCCAATATTTCTAATTTTTGAAAAGCTATTTGAGTCGAAAGTAAATTTTTACAAAATTTTAGTATTGTTTTTTTAAGAGTTTTTTTTTTTAAAACTGTCAATTTAATTTTTTTAAAAGATAAAATTAAATTGAAGCCAATATTTCAAATTTTTAAAAAGATATTGGAGTCGAAAATCAATTTTTACCAACTTTTATACATTTTTTTTTGTTTTTATTTTTTTGTAAAAAAACTGTCAATTCCATTTTTCTAAAAATTTGTCCTAATGTTAAAAACAATATTTCCTACAAGCAATAATTAGTTAAAAGCTATTATCTTAAATTTTTGAAAAGATATTTGAGTCGAAAACCAATTTTTGCAACTTTTATTAATTTTTTTTAGAGTTTTATTTTTTGTAAGAAAAAAAATTTCGAATTTTTTGAAACTTTTACCAAATGTTGAAAACAATATTTTTTATAAGATAAAATTAGTTTGAAGCTAATATTTAAAAATTTTGAAGAGATATTTGAGTCGAAAATCATTTTTTACCAACTTTTGTTAATTTGTTTTTCGGTTTTTAATTTTTTGTAAGAAAAACTGTCAATTCGATTTTTTTTCAAATTTTAATCGAATGTTGACAACAAGATTTTTTGAACGATAAAAGTAAATTAAAGCCAATATCTCAAAGTTTTGAAAAGATATTTGAGTCGAAAATCACTTTTTACCAACTTTTATACATTTTTTTTAGGTTTTTATTTTTTTTTTAAACTGTCAATTCGTTTTTTCTCAAAATTTTATCAGATATCAAAAACATTATTCTTCTTTGCACTAAATTGTTTAAGACATGAAATCATGTTTCAGTCGTAAAATTTTGGAGGTGACAAATTTTTTTTTTCAGTTTTATTGATTTATAAAAAAAAACGTTGTATTGATTTTTTTCAAAAAATATACCTGTTTGGTATGACGTTACAATATATTATATAAAATTTAATTCAAGTCTCTAGCGTTTTTGGTTCGTACGATATTTAGGGTTAACCTTTTTTTCAAACTGCTATGGTAAAAAAACCACCCACGCAATTTTCTTGAGAGCCCTTTCTGCATCTTTCTGCTTTATTATCTGTATAACAAAACTTATTTGAAGTCGATATCTCTTCTGGTTCTTGAGCTATGGACGACGAAAAAAACGTAGCGAACGTACGGACGCACAGACATCTTTCTAAAAATCTTTTATTACGACTCTGGGGACCTTGAAACGTCGAGAGATGTCAAATATTTCAATTTGACAAATCGGACCCATTACAATAACTTCCAATGGGAAGTTAATAAATTAGGTGGCGCACCACTCCTTTGAGAACTAAATCCTAGTGATTTACAACTCTTAACAATTCCTGTGTTCGAGTAATGTTCTCAGGGATGGAAGGGACCTACAGTTTTCAGCCGGCTCCAAACGGCTTATTCGAAAAACCACATTTCATGACAAGAATTAATCTTGGAGAATTTTCCAATTCCTTGGAAAAGTAGTACCCGTTAAAAAAAACTTTAGATGGCAAACTCAGGGCTTAAACTCAAGACCTTTGGCATGACAATTCAACGAAGCTATGGCCACGAAATGATATTACTTTCGGAATAATTGTATGCGACGAAAAATAACGTTTTTGACATCTTGTTAAATTTTGACATAGAAAATCTAAGCAACAGTTTTTCTTACAAATAATAAAAATCTAAAAAAAACAGTACTAAAATTTAGTAAAAACAGAAGAAATCCTATCTTTTTTTTTAAGATATGAAATCTTTTAAAAATGTGTCTACAATTGTTAAAAATCGTTTTTCGACCTGGAATGCGACTCACACTGATAACTTTCCATCCCGTCTGTCGGTTTGTCTTGTTTAAAAGTTTGTTGGGTTGGGTTCTTAGTTGAATTATTCTTAAAAAGTTTAAAATTACCAGCAATATTTTTCATATAAAGAAATAGTTTAGTTTGAAAATGTAGTTCTGTTAAATTTATTTTTAGTCGAAATCAAATGTTTAACAATTTAATTAGCATTTCTTAAATTTTTACAAATGGGATGAATGAAATTAATTTGAGAGATATCAAGAACCGAACATGAGTTTTTACCAAATTTGCGTAATATTTTTTGTTGTTTGAAGAAAATTTTTTTAATTTTTGAAAAGCTATTTGAGTCGAAAGTAAATTTTGTCCAAGTTTTAATATTGTTTTTTTTTAGGTTTTTATTTTTTGTAAGAAAACTGTCAGTCATATTGTTCTCAAAATTATACTGAATATTGGCAGCAATGTTTTTTTAAAAGAAAGATAAATCCAATATCTTAAAGTTTTGAAAAGATATTTGAGTCGAAAATCAATTTTTACTAAGTTTTATTAATTTTTTTTAGATTTTTATTTTTCGTAAAAAAGCTGTCAATTCGATTTTTCTCAGAATTGTTCCAAATTTTGAAAACAACATTTCTTGTAAGTTAAAATTAGCTGCAAGCCATAATCTTAAAGTTTTGAAAAAATATTTGAGTCAATATTCAATGTTTACCAACTTTTATTAATTATTTTGTCTATGTTTTTATTTTTTGTAAAAAAAACTGTCACTTTGATTTTTCTCAAAATCTTATTAAATGTTAAAAACGTTATTTTTCGTTGCACAAAATTGTTTTGGAGATGAAATCATTTTTTTTTTCGTAAAATTTTCGAGGTGACAAATTTTTTTTTCCAGATTTTTTAATTTAAAAAAAAAACGTTTATTGGATTTTTTTTTCAAAAAAATATACTTGTTTAGTATCACGTTACAATGTATTATATAAAATTGGATCCAAGTCTCTAGCGTTTTTGGTTCATGGGACATTTAGAGTTAAGCAAAATGTTCACCTTTTTTTTATATACTATGGTAAAAAAAACACCCATTTTCTTGAGAGCCCTTTCTGCATGTTTCTGCATTATTATCAAAAATACTCCATTTATAATTTTGACATATATCACAAAATGAAAACGTGAAAAAATCGTTCTAAATTCATGTACAACTCATTTAATTGATCAAATAATCGACATTAATTTTTATTGTTGACGTAAAACAGTTTTTTTAGTAAATTCTCACAACTTAACGCAAAATATAATTTTCATTCATTCCGTACATATGTTTAGTTACCAAAGTTCAAGTTAACTTATTATTGTTTAAAGGGTATGTTTAATAAAAGTGCTGCTATATAATAAAAATGCTTTACACAAAGCAACTTATTTTTAAAACATGGTTACCTCAAATTTGTATTTCAAAATCTAACTACAAACGAAATTCTAACTCTAACATAGTCCCTCAAAAAGAAATTTTCAGGAATATTCCTGCAACAAACAAAACTAAAATTTGGTTTTGCAATTATCGAACTGCTTAAATGATGAAAATACTAATTTAATTGAGGAATCTAAACTAGCTAAAGTTGGCAATGGAACTTCACATGTATGCTAGCATATTCTGTACAAAGAAATACGGAGGCATCCGCCTATTGTTTCCACCTGAACTTCTAACTTCGCCAAAAAATGCTCTAAGCCAACTACACCTGAAAAAATTGTCGGTTTTGTCGTTTTACAAAGTATTGTGTTACACTTTTGTCAATTTCCAAATATACTTAACCAGTTGCAGCTCATATTGCGTTCGCAAATTATTTAAGTAAATAAAAACCAGCACTAATAAATCATTAAATACGTATTTGGTAATTAACAACATTTATTTAGATTGAAATTAAAAAGCTATACAAATCTTCCAATTTAAGACCATGTCAGCACTTCAGATTCTGTTGGTTACGATTGTTTAGCTTTTGAACAAGGCCATAAAACATTCAAAATAAAGCATTTAGATGGTGCTTGCAGACTATAATGAAGCATTTTGATGGGCCGGAACACTAAATGTGAGAATGTGTTTTGTTTTTGCATCATTTCACGCACACTTTCTCACATTTAATGTGTCCTTAGCTTGTAGGCAAACCGAAATGTCAGTCTGAGATTCCGATCTTGGTAATGGAGTATTTCTGATTATCATCTGTATAACAAAATTTATTTATGGATGACGAACAAAATGTCGCCAACCTACGGACGTACGAACGTACGTACACATGCACGCACCTACATCTTTCTAAAAATCTTTTATTTCGACTCTAGGAAACTTAAAACGTCGAGAAATGTCAAAATTTTCAATTTGACAAATCGGACCTTAACTTCCTATGGGAAGTTAAAAATATGAAAACTGTAAAAAAATCGGTTTTCGAAAGATCTACACTACATCAAAAAATTGCACGTACAGCAATTGAAAATAAATGGGTGTCCCTTACACTATGAACTTCCTACCACAAATGTGAGCTTATTGACTTCATTTGATAAAATTATAATGTATAATATTAAATGCAACAAAATGTTCGAGCTTTGCCTCTTGGTTTTTTTTACCGTTTGTGGAATTTTGCCAGGAATGTCAAAAAATTGCTCGTAAATCAAACAAATGTTCGTACACTGCTCTCTTCTCTAACAAAATGGAAATACCGGTTCTTTTTGAAATGTAAATTGTGTACTGTAATGATATTGAGAGATCAAGACTCAGTATGCCATGCCGTGGTGTATTGATCTTTTCAATTGTGTTTTTTTTAAGTTTGCGAAGTTTATTTTGAAAATGGAGGCTTCTCATAAAAAAGTACCTCTTAAAGTAAGAAAACTGATTTTTAAAATAAGAAACGACGGAAAAAGTTATGCTGAGATATCGCCAATTATTGGTAGACCACGGTCTATAGTTCAAAATGCATTAAAAAATTATTTGAAAAATAAAAGCTTTGAAGTGGCGCCAGGAAGAGGTAAACAAAAAATACTAGACGCTCACATATAACGAAAAATTGAAAGACTGGTAAAGACTGATCCCATGTTAAGTGCTCCTTAAATAGCTGCTGACATTCAAGCAAATGATGGAATATCGTTTAACCCTCAAACTGTTCGAAACTTTCTGCATTCGAAGGGGTATAATGATCACACGGTCCAAAAAAACTCTATTTTTCAATAGGAAACTTTTCAAAACGCTTGAACTATCCGAATGCAAACGTTTCGAAACCAGATGATTTTTGGAAGAATGTGTAACACCTTGACGAGAGCAAGTTTAATGTCTTTGGGTCGGACGGTTGCAGATTTGTGTGGAGGAAACCAAACACAGTATTAGATGTGAAGAATTTGCAATCAACAATGAAACATGGAGGCGGAAATGTTATGGTCTGGGGAGCTATGGGGTCCAATGGTGTGGGAAATTTAGTTTTTATAGAAACAACAATGGAAAGCCAGCGCCTTAGTTGTTGCATTGTTGCTTCATAAAGTTTGTACTAATTTATTAACTTCCCATAGAAAGTTATTGTAATGGGTCGGATTTGTCAAATTGAAAATTTTGGCATTTCTCGACGTTTCAAGGTCCCTAGAGTCGAAATAAGAGATTTTTAGAAAGATGTCGGTGCGTGCATGTGTACGTACGTTCGTACGTCCGTATGTTCGCGACGTTTTTTTTCGTCGTCCATAGCTCAAGAACCAGAAGAGATATCGACTTCAAATAAATTTTGTTATACAGATAATAAAGCAGAAAGATGCAGAAAGGGCTCTCAAGAAAATTGCGTGGGTGGTTTTTTTACCATAGCAGTTTGAAAAAAAGGTGAAAATTTTAGTTAACCCAAAAATCTTACGAACAAAAAACGCTAGAGACTTGAATTAAATTTTATATAATAAAATGTAACGTGTATATTTTTTTGAAAAAAATCCATTTAACGGTTTTTTCTATAAATAAAAAAAAACTGAAAAAAAAAATTGTCACCTCCAAAATTTTACGACTAAAATATGATTTCATCTCCAAAACAATTTTGTGCAACGAAGAATAATGTTTTTGACATCTGATAAAATTTTGAAAAAAATCGAATTGACAGTTTTTTTTATAAAAAATAAAAATCTAAAAAAAACATTACTTAAAGTTGGTAAAAATTGAATATCAATTCAAATATCTTTTCAAAAACTTGAAATTTAGGTTGCAAACTTATTTTTTCTTATAAGAAATATTATTTTCAACATTTTGAAAAATGTTGAGAAAAATCGAATTGACAATTTTTTCACAAAATATAAAAACCTAAAAAAAATTAATAAAAGTTGGTAAAAATTTATTTTCCACTCAAATATCTTTTCAAAACTTTGAGATATTGGCTTTTATTTACTTTTATCTTTCAAAAAATATTTTTGTCAACATTCAGTGAAATTTTTAAAAAAAATCAACTCGACAGTTTTCTTGCAAAGGATTAAAAACCGAACAAAAATTAACAAAAGTTGGTAAAAAATGATTTTCGACTCAAATATCTTTTCAAAAATTTGATATAAAAGCTTCTTACTAATTTTTACTTATAAAAAACATTGTTTTCAACATTAGGAAAAATTTTGAGAAAAATCGAATTGACAGCTTTTTTTAACAACAAATAAAAACCTAAAAAAATGTACAATAGTTGGTAAAAATTGATTTTCGACTCAAATATCTTTTCAAAAATTGTAGATATTGGCTTTAAACTACTTTTATCTTTTAAAAAATATTGTTGTTAACATTCAGTAAAATTTGGAAAAAAATCGAATTGACAGTTTTTATACAAAAAATTAAAAACCTAAAAAAATTTAACAAAAGTTGGTAAAAATTGATTTTCGACACAAATAGCTTTTCAAAAATTAAAAATATTGGCTTCAAACTTATTTTATTTCACAGAAAATATTGTTTTCGATATTCCGTAATTTTTATATAATATCCAACAGTCCGTTTATTCATTCAAAAAAAATCTACAAAAAATAGTACGCAAATTTGGTAAAAATTGATACGAGTACATATAGACAAACTTTTAAGCAAGACAAATCGACAGACGGGATGGGAAGTGATCAGTGTGGGTCGCATCCCAGCCTCTTTTTTTTATAATAAACACACACTCAAGGGGATATTATTACCCTTATTATGCAGACAGAGTGTGAGCACTAGGAAGAGGAGAGAGGGTTTAAAAGGAGATGTCGGTGCACATTGGTTTTGAATTCCTGAATTTGTGCAATGACTAGGAAAGACAGAGTATGGTAAGGCATTTCACATTCGCGTAGTGCGGCTAAAGAACGAATCTCTGTATTTGACAGTACGAACGAAGTTGGGCTCGAGGGTATACTGATTAGCATTTCTAGAAGCGGGAGTACGAACTGTATTGTACGAACAATTTTTTGATATAGTGTAATTTAAAACAACTGATAAGAAATTGTTTTTGGCTCAAGTATTATGAGAACAAAGGAAGATATTTACTTTAAATTTTTGTATCATACACAAAAAATTGTTGTTAATAATTTTGTAGTTTTGAAAAAATCGACAGACAGGCACGGATGGAGAGTCATCAATGTAAGTCGCACTCAGCCTCTGTTTTATAATTTTCTCGAAAACGGTTCAATTTCGACTGATTTTATTGCTTGAAATTATTGTTCACATGCATCGCTTGTTAAAATATTTAATTTGTTTATGTATATTCTTTTTTTTTCAAACTAGTAACAATTCAAAAATAACAAATTTGAGTTTTGAATCGAATTTCTGTTAATAAAATTAATAAATTACATTTTCCACCACTCACTAAACAAAATATATTAATTTTTCTTTTCCCATTTAAAGCTTCAATTCACTTGACAAATAAATGCAACACTGATGCCAAAATCGAAGTAGTATGACGATGCATGTAAGAAATGTAGGGAAAAGTCTTTTCCTTAAGAAAATCACAAAGAAAATTACCTTGAGCAGAATAAAATATAAAAAGATTTGTGTAGAGCAATTATACTTAATCAAAGCGGCTGGAAAACTTGTAGACTGATACAATGTACCGATTTTGGGAGGTCGCAGCAAGCTATCGTCTTTGAGTATTAGTGTTGACGACCTGGCCACATACTCGTACTTTGAAGGTTTACTACTGCCAGATCCTGACCAGAATATCATCAATTTTTCCCTGCAAAATGTTTCAATCGATGAGCTAGACTCTCCTTTTATTATAGTTGAGATGTTGGCATCTCTAAGCAGAATGAAAAATAACAAAGCAGCGGGTTTGGATGGCATTCCCATCGAATTCTATAAGAATTTAACTCCTGAATTTCTCGAGCGTGTGCTGTTTAAATGTTTACAGAAGAAAAATTTTCGAGCTACTTTCGTTTGGATACAATATTTTCTCAATAAGAAAACTGTTTGCACAAATGTTGTACGTTAGGCTTGTGAATTGGATTGAAATAAATAATTTGATAAGTCAATTTCAGTCTGGTTGATACCATCACCAGAAGATCACTTTTATATAAACTAGCAGTAATGGTCTATCAACCAAATTAATTCGGATTTATGAACCACTTTTATTAAACACGTCTGCAATGGTTTGTAATGGTATATCTATGTCAAAATCCTTTAATAGCGAAGCAGGTGTTCCCAAAGGTTGTATAATGAGTTGAAATAAATTACAGGGAGGTGTCAACTATGGCGATTTATCTTTGAAGATTTTGCTTTATGCTGATAACCTGGTGGTGTTCTCTGATAACCCAGTGACATTGCAGCTTCAGATAAATAAACTTAGACAATATTGCGATTCGTGGGATCTCAAAATCAACATTTCTAAATCTAAAATTATGATTTTTAAACCTCAAAACCGTTTAGATAATAATGTACGAAATTGGACATTAGATGGTATCACTATTGAAGTTGTCAGCGAGTAGGTATAAATATCAGTCATAATTTGAACATCAAAAATCATATTAAATAGAAACTGGTGCTAGCCAAATCAGCTATAAATTCGATATGGTCACATTTTTTTACAAGTAGCTTCGTGGACCATGCATCGAAATTTAAGGTTTTTGAGGCTACCGTGAACAGTTGCTTTTGTTATTGGAAGCAAGTGTATGGATACCAATTTTCAAAGATACTTTTTATTAATCTCGAAAGGGCTAGGGAATCACTTTCGAGAGCAACATATAGCCGTCTTAATTTGACTTTGGGTGATTTTAACAATTTTAGGCAGGACCTTTCTGCTTCTGATACAAGTTTTATATTCAAAATACGGACTGAAACTCTTGAGCTCAACTACAGGCCACATAGAACTGATATAGATGCAATTTGTTCACTCTGACAATCAAACAAAAACGAAGATGTTTACAATTTTTTAGAAACTTGTCCTATTTTACAAGAAATCCGTAGACTTCATTTTGATAAAAGCTTCTTTTCGTAGGAAGAATATTTACTTGTGTTGAACGAAAAGTATTGTTGCAAATTACTGGTACGCTATGTCTCCCATGCAGATATATACAGAAATTCTTATTTCACTCTGTTTTGAAATATCAACTTAAATAAAAAAAGAAAAAAGTTTTGTTTTAGCTAAAATAAAAACCCCAACATTCAATAACTTAAACCTCTTAGAGTTCGCCTTTCTCAGTTTTAACTAAACTAAAACTGAAAACTTTCCACTTATATATATTGATCAATAAGTGCGGATTTTTGTATTTAAAAATTGGTACAACTGAAAGAAGATCTGTCAGAATAATGATAAAAAAACACACAAATTGAAGAAAGTTTTGTATTTGTGAAGAAAAACCTGTGTGGATTGGTTGGTTTTACGGATAATGCATTATAGTAGGGGAGCCCAGGATGCTAAATCGGGATTTACTCGAGCGTCAAAGAGACCTATTGGATTGCGAAGCTTAAATGATAAGAACAAAAAAATGTTAAATCATATATACACTTTCATCGGTGGGGGGAGCGGCTATAAGTTTTCAAAAATGTAAAAAAAAACAGTTGCATGGACATACTCGAGCGCGTCAGATATTAATAGCATCCATGTTCTAGGTATTTTTGAAAATATACGTATGTTAATCTGACCGTTTCCATGATGGGGGTGGTCGTACGTAAGGCTTGAAAACGGTAAACAAAAAATGTTGCCGAGCGCGTCAGATTTTCTAAAGGGATGTTAAGTGAACCTAAAAGTAGGCTCATATGTAATAATCTGACGATTTGGATGTGACCCTAACTCGCGGGATTCGCCTAATCTGACAATGGAAAGATTTTTTTAACTTCCCATAGGAAGTTATTGTAATGGGTCCGATTTGTCAAATTGAAAATTTTGACATTTCTCGACGTTTCAAGGTCCCTAGAGTCGAAATAAAAGATTTTAAGAAAGATGTCTGTGCGTGCGTGTGTACGTACGTTTGTACGTCCGTACGTCCGTACGTTCGCGACGTTTTTTTCGTCGTCCATAGCTCAAGAACCAGAAGAGATATCGACTTCAAATAAATTTTGTTATACAGATAATAAGGCAGAAAGATGCAGAAAGGGCTCTCAAGAAAATTGCGTGGGTGGTTTTTTTACCATAGCAGTTTGAAAAAAAGGTGAAAATTGTGGTTAACCCTAAATATCTTACGAACCAAAAACGCTAGAGACTTGAATTAAATTTTATATAATATATTGTAACGTGATACAAAACAGGTATATTTTTTGAAAAAAATCAATATAACGGTTTTTTTATAAATCAAAAAAAGTAAAAAAAAAAAATGTGTAACATCCAAAATTTTACGACTGAAATATGATTTCATCTCTAAAACAGTTTTGTGCAACGACGAATAATGTTTTTGACATCTGATAAAATTTTGAGAAAAATCTAATCAAAAGTTTTTTTTACAAAAAATAAAAACCTAAAAAAAAATGTATAAAAGTTGGTAAAAATTAATTTTCGACTCAAATATCTTTTCAAAACTTTGAGATATTGGCTTTAATTTACTTTTATCTCTCAAAACATCTTGTTGTCAACATTCAGTTAAAGTTTGAAAAAAATCGATTTGACAGTTTTTGTACAAAAAATTAAAAACCGAAAAAAAAATTAACGAAAGTTCGTAAAAATTGATTTTCGACTCAAATATCTCTTCAAAAATTTTAAATATTGGCTTCAAACTAATTTTATCTTATAAGAAATATTGTTTTCAACATTTGGTAAAATTTTTAAAAAATTCGAATAGACAGTTTTTTTACAAAAAATAAAACTCTAAAAAATAACAATACCTACTAAAACTTGGTAAAAATTTACTTTCGGCGCAAATAGCTTTTCAAAAATTAAAAAAATTGGCTTCAAACTTATTTTATTTCACGGAAAATATTGTTTTCAATATTCAGTAATTTGTATATAAAAATCAACAGTCCGTTTTTTCATTAAAAAAATCTACAAAAAATAGCACGCAAATTTGGTAAAAATTGGTACGAGTACATATAGACAAACTTTGAAGCAAGACAAATCGACAGACGGGATGGGAAGTTATCAGTGTGGGTCGCATCCCAGCCTCTTTTTTTTTAATTATTATTATTATTTTTTCCTAGCTTAAGTATTTGAGATAAATTAATTTTTCTTAAATCCAGCTTATTTAAATGCAAAAGAAACTTTGCATGCACCCCATCCTGCATCCATCCCGCCTTTCACCCTCCCCACCTTGCACATATTGCACCTTGGAGTTTAAAATTAAATTTTTGAAAAACTACGCATAGTTCTGACTTAAATTAAAAACTGGCTAATAAAACAGATTATTGGCTCTAAAAAAATGTATGAATCTTAATTGTAAGTATCACCGTTATTTTTTAATTATTTTTTTTCATTTTAAATACAAATTTTTTTTAATTGCCCCTCCCCTCACTTCGGCTAACAGAAATCGTCAGATTATATATTATTTGTGAACGTTGAATTATTACCTTCAAAATAAAAAAAATTCAGCCATACTCGAGAAAGTCAAGATGACGTTTTTTTTACAAGTTTGTAACCCGCTTAATTCTTATCGTCAATCGAAAATTGTCAGATTAGTGGAATATACACTTTTTAGCATATAACTAACTTACCCTACCTTAATCTTACGCGCTCGAAAATTTCAGATGATCATTTTTTTTACTAATCTGATCCTTTATCCTTGACGCGCGGCCACATATTCTTATATGTTTCTGAACTATTCAGTTCTTGAATGTTTAACACGAATCAAACTATCTCACTTGCAACATCATTACAAACATCAAAATACCATTTGCATTTTAGAAAGTGCTATTATACTTAATCATTTTTAAATCTTCTTGTGCGGTCGAATACAACCATCTAATCTAAACTGAGATAAACCTTTGCTGGAACCATAGCAAAGCTTAATTATCTTTTCTACTGTTTTCTCTTGCAAAATAAGCCCAGTTAGTCCATTTTCGTTAACGAAACTAAATAATATCAACAGTAACTGATTGATTTGTTCCCCAATGGAAAACACATGATTCCAAATGCACAACAACTTAACGAACACAGCCATCGAGATACAAATGCAATATCAATCGTACCAACGTTTGAGAACGAAATCACATAAGATCCATTCAAGACTCGTATAAATGTCAAAAAACCATCCGTAGTAAAAATCTACTCTAATTTGTATCGCTAGTATTTATA
The DNA here is from genome assembly GCF_945859685.1 of Eupeodes corollae. Classification (NCBI taxonomy): domain Eukaryota; kingdom Metazoa; phylum Arthropoda; class Insecta; order Diptera; family Syrphidae; genus Eupeodes; species Eupeodes corollae. Next base: position 161,698,678 of record NC_079147.1, read on the forward strand.
CCATAGATATTGTTTTTGTTATTCTTACAATTATGTTGATAGATTTTCCAACAAAACACGGGTAATAATTTAAAGTACCTAATTGTTAATTGTTTTTTTTTTTTTTTCATTGTAACACATATTTATTGTTAACTATTCTTTTTCTTCTTTAAATTGCTTTGCCACTTAAACAAAACAACATTTAAAAAGTTGATCACATTTTTGAAATATTATTTATTTAATGTTATTTATGTTATATTCCATAATTGTACACTTTTTTCTCAATATAAATGTCTTGATAATATTCGGCAGACGGCTCTAGTGCCATGCTTGTAAGTTTTTTTTTCTATTTTAAATTATTATTTATGGTTTTTAATGAATTAAAATTATCTATCTTTCATTAAAATGTCTTATTTTGTTTTTGTATATTCTTTTTTTTTCAAAGTAGTAGCAATTAAAAAAATACAAACTTCAGTTTTGAATCGAATTTCTTTTAATTAATAAATTATTAATTATATTAATTTTTCTTATCCCATTTCAAGCTTCAATTCACTTGACAAATATAAGAATAAAGTTTGGATAAATAAGTAAACAAAATAAAAGTGTATTGCATTAAACTTGACACACAAATGTACAAAGCGTAGAAAAGTCAAATAATCACCTTGTGAAACATTTGTATATGCTTCGCATAAGATATGAACAAAAACAAATTACACTAATGGAATCCACTCACTTATGAACAAAACAAAAGTTTATTATTTCTTTCCACTGCGACATTCACAAAAATATATAAAGGCCATTATGATGGCTACCCTCAGAGCCTCAGAGACATTTATCTTTATCAAGTGACTAAACAAACATTCGCGTGTTTCAAAAATTTCAACATTTCAAAATTTCAACAAAAACAATTAAACCGCACAAACAAAATATATGCATGTAGGACGTAGGTGGAACTAGAATAGTAGTAGGTACATACCTTAAGTTTTCAATTCTTGGTCTCCTACATTGCGGTTGACGATTCCGCCGATGGCTGCGGTCCTTTTTACACGTACAATCACAATGCATTATGCAGAGGGCTATTGACGACACAACAGTAACAATAAATGGCACGAAAAAAAAATTCACTATCACCTGGACCTGATCCTCGTGATTATAGGACGTCAATACAACTGTTTTATTCTTTCGCGAATAATAACATGGATAAATGGCCCCTTCGAGACCATAAAATCCATTGAAGTCCTTGCACGTCACTGTGGGCGGATAACCGCAGCCCTTGATATTCACAAGGAGTGTCGCTTCGGCCGATTGCTCCATTTCGGCGGTAAAATTACTAAAATCGGTCATATTTTCCGGTATGGTGATGTTTTGCTCGATAAACGTCACATATATATGAACACACTTATACAAATCCGAAGTGCAACCTTCGCGGCATGAGCTCCATGAGCAATTGAAGATGCCGATTAGATCTTCGCGACGCACAGTCGTACAGAGAGTTGGTGAATCGATGAAGTCGTGGCTTATTGTCGATATCGCTGGATCAACATAAAGTGGCACCAAGAACAGCAGCGACGCACCAGCTGTTACCGAAAAGAAGGCCAATGTCGATGTCCCGTAAAATTTAACACGTTCACGCCACGACCGAAAACGACGATTACCATTTTTCTTTTTCGGAGCCAGTTCTCGTTTTTTACGTAACCGTAGCTCTTGTTGTTGCTGTTCGAGTAATAATTCCGAACTGCCACTCCTCATTATTGTCAAAATCTAGCAGACCGGACGACCCACACCACCCCACACAAGACTACAACACCGACAACGAAAACGAAAACAACAACGACAACGACAACGACACCGACGAAGAAGACCAAGAACAAGAGCAAGATGTTGATAAGGATGAGGATGAGGATGCTCCTTCGTCGTTGTTTTTTGCTCCCCTGATGGTGGTAGTGCTCTGTTGTCGATGGTGCTGCTTCTGCTCCTCCTGCTACTGCTACTGCTTCTGAGGTGGTGGTAAAGGTTCCTCTTTTGATGAGGCAGTGGCAGCAATAACTGCTGGTTGTATTGGGTTTGTTGCTGTTTCTTTTTCTGTTCGTAGCTGTTGCGGTGGTGGTCGTACTGTTGTTGTTGCAAAGGTAAACTGCTAGAACTACTAGAATAATGACATACAAGGATGATGCTGCTGATGAACAAGAAGAAAATAGACTCCAATAAAGATTTGAAAAAGATGAAATTGTTGATATTGTTGTTGCCAGTTCTGCTGCTGGTTGCTTCAGGTGAAAATTCGTCCTCCAAATGATATCGATGATAATAATAACAGTAATAATAATGACAGATGTTAACGATGACACTAGTTTTTGTAATAGATGATAGAAATTTTGACAGCAGACCTGATAGCAATTTTGACAGCAGTAACTGTTTTTTACAAAAGTTTGATCTGTCAATGGAACAACGTTTTCCGTTGTTATTTTTGTTGTAGTTGTTGTTGTTATTTTGATATTTCCTGTTACTACTGCTTGAATATTTGTTGCGAATGATTGCGTCCAGTTCGTGATTGCATGTATCCGCAGCATCCCCATCTAAATTGGAAAAGCACTGTGTGTAGGACAACTCTTGCAACATTCGTATGTCCCGATATGTTCCACTGGCTCTGGATGAAGATTATGATGACAAGAAAAGAGAGAGAGAGAGAGAGAGAATTGAGCGTTTTGACAGATACACACAGTACACTATGTATGTATATGAAGAAAGAGAGTGAGAGAGTTGCAAGCAACGTGAGTGGGTGGTTTTGTTGATTGAATTGAGTGTGTTATGATTGCGATTGCGAATGAACAAAAGTGAAAATTTTTGAATAGTTCTTTGTCATAAGGTATTATTCGTTTGGTTGGTTGTTTGGATTTTGGTTTTTGTATTTGGACAACACACGATACCACGTTCGCTCTCAACTTGAATGGTATTGGTATAGGTGGTTAGTTGGTGGTTGATTCGTTTATTTGCTTTGGTGTAGGTTTATTTTTTCGAAAGAGGTTGGACACAAAAATTAACTTAACTTTTCTTTTTCTTTTTAATCAATTTTCACTTTAAATTTTGGATGAAAAGTTTCGGTCACTGTTGATATTTATATCCGAACACTGTAGCCGTGGTGATTTGTGGTGAGTCGACATTATTCACTTGATTCGCAGAACATACAAAAATATTGGTGCAACACTCTGCTTGCATGCCTCAAGCGATTGATAGATATTTTATCTTTATCCAAATCCAATCTTCAATTGGAATGTATCGATAAAATGTTTTTGCCAAATAGACATTTCATTCCAGCTAAATCCATTTTTCTAGTTAGTTTTTGATGGTGAAAGAGAGTAAATAGATCAAAGACGACGCGACGCACGACAACGACAACAGCAATCAAACGTAAAAATTAACACATTCGAGAAAAAATGATGAAAAACGAATAACGGCAATAAATGTAGCATGGATTCGAAAAACTTTTAGTGGGTCACAGGACTATGAATACCTGTAAATATGCAGAAATATGCATAATTCATTTATACCCACGGGCACACATATGTACTGTACCTACATATATTGTATGTACGAGTATGTTTACACGTATAGAACGAGAGAGATCCAACAACAAACAAAAAAAGGATATCTACATTGTCGTTGATGCATGTGATAGAGCTTTGATGACGGTAGGCGGGGCGCGGAACGGCGCGGCGCGGAGTGGCGGCGGCGACAAAGGTTAGGGCGACAACAACAAGGATAATATGGTAGTGGTATGTTGTGGGTGATGGATCTGTGTTTCTTTTTTCAATATCGCATCCTTGCTAAAGGACTATTCCGATTTAAACACACACAAAAATCATATAGAAAAATATAAACAAACAATAAAAAGGAAAAGGATCTTTCCTCTATAATATATTCAATTCACTATCACTTTGATGTATTTAAATGATTAAATCGCGAACAGGAAAATGGAATACCATTGGAATGACACATTTTCCTTTCAAGGACTTTTACTTTGTACTTTTTTTTCTGTCCTCCTTGTTTTTTTTTTCTTTTTCTTTATTTTCTTGGTTTTAAAAATCGAAGTTAATTCGCTGTTGTAAGTATACTTTGTGCAGGTACACTATAAGGACCTAGTGTACATAGGCAAATAAACACATTTTTTGAGTTTTCAACCTCTCCTCCTTAAAAAAAAAGGTTTATTTTTCGTCTTTAAATTATATGATTATTATAAATTTTGTATCTATTCGAATATAGAATTTTCAAATAGTTTTTGAATGTGACGCGGATAGAAAAAAATATAAATAGAAAAACATTAATCACGCGTCCGACTGTTATCCTTGATGCAGCCGTGTGCCGAACAATCGATTGTTCTATACTGAATCCAAAAAACTTAACCAAGGATCTAAAAGTGAGTTGTTGAAAGTTTTCGAAATGAAACCCCAAAAAGAAAAAAAAACAATATGTAGGGAAAACTCTCTCACGTTTGCTGATTTTCTCTAGGACTCTCTATAATGGGGAGAGTTTTTCAAAGATATTCCAACTGAAAGTTGTGTTTTGGTCTTTTGACTTTTAAACCATATCACCCTTACACACAACACTGATGGTCGAAATAGGGAATGTATATTTCACCACCAACACATTTTATGGATTGTATGGGAATATTCCTTCGACCGCTCCCAGTTAATGGAATTGAAACAGTTTAAGTTTGGGGGTTTTTGTATACAAAAATTTAATAGAAATCAAATTAAGTAATATAATAGATTTTGAGTATCAGAAAATTTAGTCAGTATTGTGGGTGATAGCGCATGTCAGGAAATTCGGTTCGGTTCGCATCGTTTCCATGTTGTTTTCTGTGTCATTTGAATAATTTTTAAAGGTGTACTCGCTATGCTCTCCATTTCACCAGCTGGAAAACAATGAAAGTTGGGGTGAAATGGGCCAAGAATACAACGAAAGAAGAACGATAATTTGGTTTTGAGAAAAACGAAAACGAAACAAAAATGATTTCATTCATGGAATTCACTTGTTACAGCTCGCATGCGCTTTTAAAAACGAGCATTTGCTCTAATATTCTAATTCAGCGAAAAATCAATCTTTTTTTAGTGTGTCAATTTGTAAGAAGTAGGATATCAAAACAAAAAACAGAGATGTTAAATTCAGTATTCAGAGTTACCGAAGGTTCGAAGGACGGACATTTCTGGACTCTAGAATGTAGTATATTCCATTTCGTAGGTTGCTGATAATTAACTGAAGACTTTGTTACCCTTATCACATTTGTAATGTTTTCTTACCTTATAATAAAGTGCTAAAGTTAGAATAGTCAAACACGAATACTAACCTTCAAAATAAATTCGAAAACCTAAAAATATTATAAAAACTATACAGCAAAAATTTTAATAATTAAGACAAAGACTTCCAAAGAAATCATATCAGCATTAAACAAAGTACTTATTTTTTAAAAAGAGAAACCTTAAGAACAGAACCTCAACTATTTGAAACTATTTGCAGTTGATATTTCAAAAGCATCTGATATGGTTTGGCATCAGGCTCTCTCTAATCGAAAATGCATGATTTCAATTTTCATGAATCGCTCCTTAATTGGGTAAGTAATTACGTTTCGAACCTTTCAATACAAGTAGTATTGAATGGGTCCAAGTCTGGAAACCATAAAATAAATGCTGGTGTGCCCCAGGGCTCTGTTCTATCTCCAATATTCTTTCTCATTTTTATTAATGATGTACTCCATTATTTCTAATCCAATGCATTGTTTCACTGATAATAGTACTCTTAGCTTTTCATATTCGTTTTCAGATTCACATCCCTCTTCTTCGGATGTGGAACTACAATGGGGAATAAGAAACCGCATGGAATTTAATGATTCGAAAACCCAATGCTGTCTTGTACCGTTAAAGCAGCTATCATTGAGATGATCTTTAAAAGTTGTATAAATCTGGTCTATATACCTCAGCGATGGAGAGATGTAACGGTGGTTTTTATTCCCAAGGCAGGCAAATGCTTGCATGCCAACCCTAAAGCTCTAAGACCTATTACCTTATTATCATTCGTTCTCAAAACTCTTGAACGATTGATTGATATCCATATATAAAGTAGCATTGATAAGAGACTATCAATGTCTCAGCATGCTTACTGCAAAGGGAAATCCGTAGAAACAGCCTTGCACACTCTGGTAAGAACTATCGAATACTCCCTAGAGCAAATGGAATATACTATGGGGGCCTTCCTGGATATTGAGGGCTCTTTCAACAACGTTGACACATCCGCTATCCCTTCTGCTATGACGACCCTTAACGTCGAATACTCAATCTGTGAGTTGATTAATCTAATGCTAAAAAGCAGGATCATCAACTCTAAGATGGGGGATTTTTGTACGAAAAGGTCTGTCGGTAGAGGCACTACGTAAGGTGCTCTTCTGTCCCCTGTCCTGTGGAATATAGTGGTTAACGAACTACTAATATCCCTTGAGAAGGAAGGCTACAGAGTGGTCACAGGAAAACATCCTAATACACTGAGAGACCTACTCTAAAACGCACACAATATGCTCACTAGTTGGGCTGATCACTGCGGACTTAGTGTTAATCATCAAAAAACAGACCTCTTCATTTTTACACGGAAATACAAGATCCCAGTAATTGTACCTCCTTTAATAAAAGGCGTACCACTAATTTTTACCGATGAAGCCTTCGTCTGATTTTGGACAAAAACTTAAGTTGGTAATCTAATATTCAGGAAAGAGTTAAAAAAGCTACAGCAGCTCTTTTCCTTTGGAAGAAAGCCATAGAAAGCAAATGGGGTTTTCAACCTCGCTTTACACATCGGTCATCCAACCAATACTTATGTACGGGGTTGCAGTATAGTGGACTGCACTGGAGAAAGTCACATACTACGACAAACTCAGCAGAGTCTAATGCACTGCATGTCTCTGCATAAGCGGGGCATTGAGAACCACACCCTCAGCAGCGTTAGACACTCTCCTCCATCTGATACCCCTCGACATCTTCAGTAAACAAGTGGCAGCGAGTACAGCTATAAGACTCAACGCCTCATCTCAATGGACCAACAACAATGTGGGGCGCTCCATCATTTTGAACCTCTTCGGGTCTATACCAAAAAAAACTTCCAGGTATGCATTCCATCCAAAGATGAATGGAAAGACAAAAAACTCTTGGATAACAAAAGTATTCATTTCTATACAGATGGTTGGTTTGACTAGTAAGAAGTAATTCTCTAAATTCATGTGGTATCACTATGGGCCTTTTCTTTCGGCCTAAGTGTGCGAATTCTAAATCCGCAGCCACGTTAACCTAACCTAACCGTTAAAGCGAAATATACCTCCCTTGCCATTATCCATAAACGGCACTTGCATCGAGAGACTGAACATCTCGATAACCTCGGTATGCGTGTCACCAACCACCTTTTGTGGAACGATTACATACAGGATGTCGCTAACAACTCCGCAAAGTGTTTGGGTTTCCTAGAGCCATACAAAAAATGTGTCTCCCCTTTTGATCTGGCTGTCATCTACAAGGCTTATACACATACGTCCATAGCTTGGGTATAGCTCCTACCTCTAGGCTGGTGGTCCTGCAACTTACTTATGCCTCTTGGACAGTATTAAACGTAAAGCATTTAAATTTATTGGTGATAATATCATCATAAGTTCAAATACTTCGCTTAAACACTGTGATTAAACCGTTATTTAAACTAATGGTAGTAATATCCCTTTGAGTGTGGGCTTATTATAAAAAAAAGCTAAGCGAACTGAAACAAAATAAAAGATTTAAAATAACAAAAAATGTTCACGAATTTAATTGAAACTTTATAAATAATACAATTGGACAAACAAAATCAAATCAACGGTTATAACAAACTTAAAAGACTTAAATGAAAACAAAAAAATGTTTCACCTCGACCAAAATTATCACAGAATTTTATTCTATTTATTGACTTTAATAAAGCTTTTGACTCCATTAAACACGAATATGGTACCCCTTTAAAAATCCAAATATTGTACAAACGTGGAAAACATAATTCTGGAGCCTTTAACATATTTTAGAATTAGACCAAAGTGCAGACACAATGGCTGCGTTCAATCTGGTGTTGGATAGGTGGATTTTCAGATAACTTGTTGAACGAGTTGGATAGCTGTATTGCGTTAGCTGTCAAAAAATAAAAACAACTTTCAGCTGTTCACAAAAAGCAGAAAAACATTTAAGCTTCGAAGTCAAAATTGTTGTAAGATAAACCATTTATTGGATAATTTAACTGATTCGTTGGACGATGATGAATTGATAGGTGCGTAACAATTTAATAAACAAGAGGTAACTTTAATCTGTAATCTGTGTTAAATTTCCTCTTATGTAGCTCAATTGAAATTCTTTACGATTAATAATTTACTTGCGAAATCTCCGGTTTTAAACGATTTACATTTAACAGAAAACTATCCTAAAAGAAACGAGGACTATTATGAAGTGACAATACATAGATATAATTTGGATTTACTTTAACATCAATAATTAAAGAATTTCAAGCCAGAAACAAAAAAGTACAAAAAGACATTGTTTGCCGATTTTAGAGCTGCATTTGATTTGGTCGTTATGCGGCACAAATATGTGGTATGCAAGAATATGAAGAAATTGAAAAATTTCAAAGAAATGTCTTAAAGAAAATATTTAATATTCCCTTAACAGCATCAAAAATCAAATGGGCTGGTGCAACAGTCCGTTATGAACCAGGGCCTAGTGACTTACAACTCTCAACCATTCCTGTGTGCGAGTACTGTTGTCAGGAATGGAAGGGACATACAGTTTTAGGCCGAATCCGGACGGCTAGTTTTGAGAAAGCACTTTTTCATGACAAGAATTACTCTTGAAGGATTTGTCAATTCCTCGCAAGAGGCAGTACCCGCGAAAATTGATTTTTTTTTTAAATTAAGGTGACACAGGCAGGGATTGAACCCAAGACCCCTTGCATGACAGTCCAACGCACTAACCATCATGCTACGGGTACTGCACAGCATCAAACTATTCTATTTATTTGGAAACAGGCCTGCCAAAATTTTTTACTTTAAGTATAAAGTACAGGCTCATTATTTAATTAAAGTGCTTGGTCTACGGGAAACTCGGTTATGTAAGATAATGATGCTCTACGAAATTCAGAATAAGGACTGGTGGATGAAGACATGGGAAAACATTGCTACTTCCTGTGGAGAATTTGTGCAGATCGATTTCAACAATATTGTTCAGATGAAAACGAAGTTCTACGCAATAATCCAAAAACTTGGAGAATCTAACCGAAATCAGATGATTGAAAATGCCCGTCAATCGGAGAGCAGATTACTCTATATACAGCTTAATTATAACCAGTCGAGCTGACGGCTAAGCCAATGCTTAAAAAATTCTTAAAAGCTGTTGTAAAATTTATAATGATTACTTGCAATAAATGAATATTTGAATTTGAATTGAAAATTGAATAGTTTTAAATTGGTTTGTTTACAGTAGATAAAGTTTTAACTAATGGTGGGACCAAAGCAAAGAACTTTTGTTGAATGATATACCCGTTTGGTTATCCAACGCTTCTTTAAAAACCATTCAAGGGGCACCATCAACTGGAATAGCCAATAAAATTTAAACAAACTAGTCTTGATATCTTCATGAATTGCTTATTAACGATTTTAAACTATTAGGATCTCTTGCACAAAGTGAAGCAAAATAAAAGAACTATTAACTTGGAGAAAAAACTGTTGTTTTTTGTTTGGATTCCAGAAAGTATCTTATCATCTGGATACAGGTTCAATTTAGCTAAGAGTTCTGCTCATTTTGCATTCAGCGAAATTCTCCAAGTGGTATGTTTAATGTTCATTGCTCGGAGAGTATAATAAATGGCCAACTGTTCAACATTACAACAATATTTCTCAAGTAAAATGCTATCATCAATATCACTTAATCATAGGTTAAGGCGTGTTCTTCAAGAACTCTTCTCCGGGTTTTTAGGTCTCGGATCTGGTCCTTTCTCTTCCTGTACTCCTCCAAGAAGAGCATAACGGATGTATGTTCCCAACCTTAAAAAAAGGAAATAGAGTGGTTTTTCATTGGGGTTTTGAATCATCTGAAAGAATAACTTACCTTTCTTTTCAGCGACCTTACTTGCTTGTAGCTCCACAAGCTGTCCGCCTCTTTACTCAAGACTGGAGGTAAGACCTAGCAAATTGGTCATGTACAAATCGAGAAAAAAAATAAGTCAATTTTGAAGTTTAAAAAAATAGATCATAATTATCTTCTAAAATTCAGTTGGTCAATTTTGAGACAAAACCGCTTAGCAATCCGCTATAATAAAAAAAAGGAATTAGTAGCGCTTGTTCGAAACCCTTTGGAACGGAGAACTAGACAAGACGAAGAAACGTGCGAAGAGCAAAGCGAGGTGGAGTTTGAAGGCGAAACAAACTCAAGCTCAAGCAAAGGACAAGACGAAAGCGAAGATAGTGAAGTATTTTTTATTTATTTTTTCAAGAAAACGTCAACGAATTACCTTCTTAACACGAAAAGATGACTGAGCCAAAACCTGAAGTCCATAATTGCTTTCAATTTAAAGACGGTGAAGAGGCTCTAGAAAAATATAGTGGTGAAAATGGAAAAATGGAGAGTGTGTCTTTGTTTTGCGCATGGGGAGACGTCCAAAAATTCTTGTACTGCAGGCGATTGTTATTCGGTGTGGCCAAACTTGCTTTGGAGTCAGAGAAGATGATCAGCAGTTGGAATGCTCTAAAGGAATTTTTGGTAAAAGAATTCAGCAAACAGGAGCATGAAAATGTCCATAAATTACTCGAGAACACAACAAAATCCGACAGCGAATCATTTCTAGAATACTTTTATAGAATGAAAAATATGACTTCTAGAGGAACTATTGACGAAGCTCATCTATTAAAGTATATCATAGCTGGCTGTACGAGCGAATGGAATCTGATGAAATCCGATCCAAAAACGCAACGGCGAATAAATCTGTTTACAAGAGTATTATCACAAAAGAAGAAACAACTCAGCAGTCTCGATGTCATTATTGTGGGGCTCTTTCTCATAGTACTCAATCATGTCCTAACAAGGAGAAAGGCTGTCGTTGTTTCAAATGCAACAAGTTTGGGCACATTGTCAAAAATTGTTCAGAGAGTAACCCAACAACAAGTGCTAAAGTCAACAGGTTGTTAGTTACAGATATAACTACTCCGATCAAGGTCCAAGGACAGGAATTCCAGGCACTTATCGAAACAGGAAGCGATCTAACTCTTGCCAGAGAGAGTCTTAGACAAAAGTTGAGTTGCGATAACATGCAGTATCCAGGAGTTGGCACCATTGCATTTGAAAGCCAGCCAGCCGAATTAACCCTAATTTCCACTTGCGAATCACAGTTGTCAGACGCACTTCAAAACATCCCAGAGCCAGAACTCAGAAGGCAGGTCGAAAATACAATTGCAAAGTACTCTCCAAAGCGGCCCGAAAGAACAAGCGTGCAAATGAAAATAATCCTGGATGAGGAAAAGCCAATTTACCAGAGAGCACGGCGGCGGTTAGCTCCCCTTAAGAAAGAAGTCGTAAACAAGCAAATTTCCGAGTGGATAAAAGACGAGATCATTTGCAACAGTAACTCCGGTTTCGCTAGTCTCATTGTATTAGCACGCAAAAAAGATGGTTCGAGGCGACTTAGTGTTGATTTTCGACAACTTAATCGGCAAGTTTTGAAAGATCGTTACCCTTTACCAATAATAGAGCAATTATACAATGCGCAATTTTTTTCTATACTGGACTTGAAGAATGGGTTCTTGCACGTCGACATATTAGAAGGCAGCAAGAAATACACGGCCTTTGTGACACCTGACGGCCATTTTGAATTTTATAAGGTTCCTTTTGGTTTATGCAATTCTCCTGCTGTGTTCCAGAGGTATGTGAATGTCGTTCTTCAAGATCTGAAACGCTGAGGAGTAGTGTTGGCCCACATTGACGATTTGATTATCCCTGCCAGATCCAAAGAAGAAGGCATACAAAAATTAAAAGAAGTTTTGAATATATCTGAAGAAAATGGTCTTATAATTAACTGGGTTGAATGTGTCTTTCTCCATACGGAAGTAAAATTCCTTGGTCATATTATCAGAAACGGCAGCATAAGACCATCGGAAGAAAACATTTGCTGTTAAGCATTTTCCTGTGCTAAAAAACATCAAGTCACTCATGCTGTTTCTCGGGCTCACGGGATACTTCAGAAAATGTATAACTGACCTAACAGAACAAGATGCCACATTTATATGGGGACCCTCCGAAGAAAATGGCTACATAAAAATGAAGTTGTTACTTTTTCAAGAGCCGGTATTCAAATTTTTAATCCTGATTGACAAAGTCAGCTGCATACCGACGCATCTTAGGAAGGACTCGGGGCTGTACTGTAAGTCTTTTTTTTAAGCTTTAAAACAACTGACTCGAAGAAAAAATTTACAAGCTGTGACAAAGCTCTTAAACGATTGAAAATCTACTTGCCGGGTTTAAGATTTGATATTTTCAACGACTGCACAGCTTTTAAAACCACTATATCGAAAAGGAATCTAAATAGTCGCATTGCAAATTGGGCACTTCAGTTAGAGGAGTTTTATTGCCAAGATCATCACCGATCCGGGACAGCTACGCGTCACGTGTCGACGCCCTAAGCCGTCATCCATCAAGTATTTTTGCAATAGAAGACGGGTGTGTGAAAGCAGTCAAGAATGCTCAACTGAAGGATGAATTTTGCCGTGCTATTAAAGAAATTCTTGCCAAGTTTGGTACCTACGAAGACTATCCTCTTAGAAGTGATGTGCTGTATAAATTCGTGGATAGTGTTTACGTTTTGGTAGTTCCAAAGAGTCTGCAGAAGCAAATCATTCAAATTTTCCACGAAAGGGGATATTTTGGTCTCAGTAAAGTTTCTAAACCTATTAAAAATGATGTTTTCATTCCACAAGTGGACCCCAAGATTGCTGAAGTCATCAGTAATTGCATCTCCTGTATACTCGCTGCTAAAAAGAATGGTAAGAAGGAGTCGTTTCTTCATCCCATTGCCAAGATGGATCAGCCATCGAACACTTTCCATCTTGATCATCTCGAGCCCCTTCCATCCACAGCTAAAAATTATCGTAATCAACTGTTTGAACTTAGAAATGGCGACCTCAAGTCAACCTAGCCTGAGATCCAATTAGCGCTGTTGAGCGCCGTTTAAACTTACTCTCACAAGTGTTTTTGTACACCCTCGGCGAATTGTTTCTGACAAAGGAGCTGCATTCACGTCTAACGCCTTTGAAGCATATTAAATTAAATTAAATTGGGTGGCGCAACAGTCCGTTGTGAACCAGGGCCTAATGACTTACAACTCGCAACCATTCCTGTGTGCGAGTACTGCTGTCAGGAATGGAAAGGACCTACAATTTTAGGCCGAATCAGAACGGCTAATTTGAGAAAGCACTTTTTCATGACAAGAATTACTTTGAAGCATAATATTGCTTGGAGAAAAATATCGAGCATGATCTAATGACAACTGGTGTCCCGAGAGGTAATGGACAAGCAGAATGGATGAACAATACCATCATTCAAGCATTAACGCGGATTTCCGCGGTACCAATTGATTCCCAAAAAAAAAGTGCGTTATAAATTCAACCGTTTCACGAAGCACGGGTAGAACTCCTTTTGAGCTAATGTTTGGCGTAAACATGGCTTGGGATGACGACGTAAATTTAAGACAACTTCTTGAAGATGAGATCATGGTTACGTTCGAGGAGGACTGTCAGCAGTTAAGACCGGAAGCGAAAATACAAATACACAAAACACAAGAGGAAAACAGAAAAACATAAAATCAAAAAAGAACAACAGGACCTTCATATAATTTAGGCGAGCTAGTTGCAATTCAAAAGACGCAGTTTGCGACATGACAAAAGCTCTTTCCTAAGTATCTTGGGCCCTATAAAATAATTAAGGTCGGTCGTAACGATCGCTACGTGGTTAAAAAAGTCGGAAAACATGAGGGACCCAACCAATCTTTTATTAAATTTTCTGGGAATACTATTCTACATAAATACGACTTTTAAAGTGTAAAATGACTTGTAAGAAACAAATGACAGCACTTCCACTCTACTCATTAACATCTCTGATATTTCTTGAATAATGGCAACTCTCATGGTGAACTTGTGTGACTTTCAAAAAATAATATTCAGCCAAAATTTGGATCAACATGTTGCTTACGAGTTATGGAAAGGACTTTTCGAGAGCAGACAGCAAAATAGAGTAACTATGATACGAGGTACCTGGTCAGATATTCTTCCGACTCCTTACTCAACTTACAATGCAGGCAACAGTTGCATTATGGATATCAGCTGAAGGTTTCTCTGACACACAAAATATTTCAATTTCAGTTCAAACGGGGAATCTGGGTCTCTAAAGTAAGAAATTCCACTGTTCCTGCAGGCTGCTGCAGCATCATTCAGTCATTGGTTGGTTTGTCCTTAACCATAGACTTTTCACTCTTTGGGTGGGCTAGGGGCTAGCGCCATTTATGTCATGTGGATGTGTGTGTTGATGTTATGTTCTACTAGTATGACCCAATGACACAATTTAAACCAAAACAAAATCATTTTCTTCACTAATTTTCCCGTTTTTGTTGCTTGCAAGTTGCAAAAGAAAAAAGTCTTTTTATATACGATTATGTACATATTTTCATTTTATTTGGCTTTCTACTGTTCCTTCCTTTCTCTTTTGGTGTGTGGCTGACTTTTGTCCTTTTGTAAGGATAAAATTTTGGTGTTTTCATTGCGGAAGTTTCATTTTTTTGTAATTTCTTTCATATCCTTGCACGTTGAAAATGCAACGAGACGACCTATGGGAACTTCTTGGTGTGTTTTAGATCAGCATCAGGATTCAGGAGCAACATCAAAGCAGGATGCGATATGAATGTAAAAATCGTTTTCGAAGAGTTGTTGTTGTTGGTGCTATTGGTCTTGGAATTGTGGGTATTTTGGATTTTGCGGTATATTGGACGACAAACTCGTAAACGAATGCAATAAAAATGCCACATGGTTCTTGTATTGTTGGTGGCTGTTGCGGGTTTGTCCTGGTGATGGTGGCAATAGCTGCTTATACATAAGAAAGAAAGTTCTTCAGCCGTACCACCACCGCCGTCCGTCGGTGTTGCTGTATTTGAGAAGGTTTACAAGGGTGGTGCGGTGTGGTAGTCGTGGTCTTGGTCAGGAACATCGCTGCAGGATATTTTAATGGTTGCATGAAGTTATTAAAGTTCATTTTCTCCCTTTTTGGCTTTGGTTTGTGAATGCTTTTAAAAAACCAAGTATGGTTGCAGGAAGTTTATGTAGTTACATAGGAATGTGGGCAATTTTTTAAACGCCCTTTTATTCGCTTGTAAGAAGAAAAAAAAACTTGTTTTTGAATCAAATTTTTAAGGGTAAGGCTTAGAAGGATTTTATATTTTGTGTGTATTATGGCTACATTCACATCTACATCCATATAATACATAACTCTGGTTTTACAAGGATGTGAAAGTTTGAAAATGAAAAGAGTAGGTCATATGAAAAAGATTAAGTTAAATTAGTTGAGGAACTTTTTTTTTAAGTTCTCTGTGCAGAGTAAAGTGGCTAAGTAAATTTTTCTCTCTCCTTTTTTAATTGCCTTTTTAAAGAGCCCACTTGACCTCTCGAGAAGTGTTAATTTTCTAACAAAAACCCCTTATGGCTGAGGGTATTTTTGTGAGCTTTATACAAATATTTATATGCACACCTACATCAATTAGTGCGGCTAGTTATCATTTAAGATACATTCATTGGAATATCTATAAAAGCGATAAAGTCCTGGCCACTAAGAGTTAAGATAGAATAAAACAATTGTTATTAGGTACTTATCTCTTTTTGTAATGAATTTAAAAGGTAGTCTGGGATAAGTTGGAACCCTGTCTATCTGTGTTTGGGATCATTGAAATTGTGAACTTAAATGAAATATTCGCTAAGGTTGTAGTACCCGTGGTATATTATACTTAGGCTTGGCTCACAAAGAGTGGGGTCTGTCTGACGTTTCTTGGATTAGTATAAATAAGAACCTTTTTAGAAGAAATGATGAATCTCCTTAGACTCATCACTAAAAGCCAGTGTATAAAAAGAAAATATCAACGTCTTCGCGGTGTTTTTGGGTGATAATAAGTTTTAAATGATCTTTATAAGGTCATAAGAATGAATTATCACCCAAAGAAGATTGCGTTGTACAGATTCAATTCTTCGAAAGTGAGAGTTCTGAAGGGGAAGCCAGACTTGACTAGCGTAACCAAGAATATAGTGATTTAGTGACTTAGGGGTTCGATAATTGTTAAGACCAACGTTTTATGAACCCAAAGGATGAGTTGGCATTTTTAATAAATAAATAAATAAGTTTTCACAACACCCCGTTCAGAAATAGGGTCTAGTGACTTACAACTCTCAACCATACCTGTGTGTGAGGACTTCCGTCATGGATGGAAAGGACCTATAGTTTTTTTTAAAGCCAAAAGAGAAAGTACTTTTCAAGACAAAAATTACTCTTAGATGATTTGTCAATTCCTCGCGTGGAATTTCAGATGCAGGGATTGTACCCAAGACCTCTAGTATGACAGTCTATTCAACCACTTCTCTGAAGCTCGAGTAGATCCGATTACTTTTTAGAATTACAGATTCAAGATTGTCCTTTGTAGAGTCAATGAGTTTAAGGAAGTTTTTAATTGATTAAGAGAACTGTTAGCGCCAGAGTTCGGTCTGCTTAAAATGGTTCTAAGGGGTAAATTTCTTCTTAAATTCTAAATTATGTCACCGATAAGGGACTCAAAAAAGAAGAACCTTTTTAGTCTTAAAATGCATATGGACCAATTACTTGTTTACCGCAAAATTTATTTATCATTAGGTGAGGGCAAAAATAACCCATTAATGAATAGGAAATAAAAAGAAGCTGACAAACCCTGAGGATGGACAGGACATACAAACAAATCCGAGCCCAACCCTTTGTCCTCCCACCTTCCAAAACATTGTTTTTGTGCACCAACAATCAACATCTCTTATCCGATGAGTCGACAAATGACGTATTAAATGTATACACTAAGAATTCATTGGACCGCCAATCTTTAGGTTGGATTTTTGGAGAATGCTAGACTTAATTCGTCCTTACATCATAATACTGCTAAATAAAGGATTAAAGAAAAACTAGTTTGCTTTTTGTTCTTCATTGAAGAAAGTACATTAATATGGCTTATTTTTCAACGCAGCTAATGACTGCGTTCCTGGATAGGTAGATTTTAAGATACCTTCTTGAACGAGTTGGGTAGTTGTATTGAGATAGCTGTCAAAAAATAAAAACAACTTTCAGCTGTTCACAAAAAGCAGAAAAAAAAAAATAAGCTTCAAAGTCAAAATTGTTATAAGATAAAACAACTTTCAGCTGTTCACAAAAACCAGAGAAACATTAAAGCTTCGCAGTTTATGTAAGATAAAACATTTAATGGATACTTCAATTGATTCGTCAGACGATGATGAAATGATTGATTGATTGCAAATTGGTCATCTAAAAAACGAGAACAAAATAAGTCAATTTTGAGGTCCATTATTACCTTCAAAAATTCGGAGGTAAAAAGCTTCTTCATCGTCTATTATGTACAGAACATCCTCAAATACAACTTCAACTGACATTTTGTATCTTTTTGTTTACCAACAATTACAAAAGGCTGAAATCAATTTTGAAGTTTCTTGAAATTCAACCATGTGTTGAATCAGCTTTCTTGGATATCCCAGCTGTTTTTGATCAGCTTTTATTTTACACGTAAAACACTTAAAAAAAGGTATCCGGATACCCTATCTGTCTGAAATTGAACGCAGCCAATGAGATATGAAACCTTACGTTCAGCTTCCATACTTAAAAATCAGTCAACTGCATTCTTTGAACGCAAAATAACACCAAGGCATCTAGTTAATGTTTTAAGATGTCATCAACTTCAAACTTGAAACTTTGCTTGACTAACTTTTATTTACATATAGTAGCAACAGCATTATTATCTTCTAAAAAAAACTCCCCATACTGGTTATACATAAGTCTATCGTAAGTTGCATTTTGTATTGCAAAGAAAAAGTACTGATTAACTTCACATAGAAAGTAATTGTAATCGTTTCGATTTATCGAATTGAACAATTCTTGCCATTTCAAGGTCCCTAAAGATTTTTAGAGAGATGTCTATGTGTGCGCGTGTTTGCAAGTTCATACGTCCGTATGGCCGTACGTCCGCACCTTTTCACGACACCATTTTTCGTCGTACATATCTCAAGGACCAGAAGAGATAATAACATCGAAGGATACAGAAAGGACTTTTAAAAATATTACTACTCAATTGCCTTTTAAGCTCACAGAAACAGTGGTTAGCAAGAGTAATTCTTCGTTTGATTTCAGCGCTGGTGTCGTTGACAGTGCTTATAATGGTGCCTAGGTAGACAAAGTGCTTAACTACCTCGAAGTTATAGTTGCCCATGGTGACGTTTTGCGCAAGACGTCGTCGTTCAATATGATTACAACATATAATTGACCTTGCCCTCATTGAGCTCTAAACCCATCTTCTCCGCTTTTGTCGCAATTCTCAAAAACGCTCCAATGACATCAAGCTTTGATCTTCCAATTATGTCTATTGGATGAACCTTTGGAAGATAGTGCCCCTAGTGTGTACGGTTCAGTTTTGCACAGTTCTTTCCATGACGATGTTGAAGAAGTCGCATGACATCCTGTTTTTTTTTTCCAAGATGTGCCGTAATGTGAATACTTACTTACTTACTTACTTACTTACTTACTTACTTACTTACTTACTTAAGGTGGCACTAGAGTCCGGGGCGGACCTGGGCCTCAACCAACAAGCGTCTCCAGCCAGCTCGGTCCCTAGCTAGCTGTCTCCAGTTTCGTACGCCAAGTTGGTTGAGGTCCTCTCCCACCTGCGTGCGCCACCTGAGTTGCGGTCTTCCTCTACTGCGCCGTCCCTCGGGATTGGATTCGAAGACCTTCCGGGCTGGAGCGTTGATGTCCATCCGCTCTACATGACCTAGCCATCTAAGCCGTTGGAGTTTAATTCTGCTAACTAGGTCAGTGTCGCTGTACAGCCCGTACAGTTCGTCGTTATATCTTCTCCTCCATTCTCCATCTATGCGTACGGAACCAAAAATCACCCGAAGAATTTTTCTCTCGAAGCATCCTAAGACGCTCTCATCTTTCTTTGACAGGGTCCAGGCCTCAGCGCCTGAGTGTCTTATAGATGGTGATTTAAGATGCTCGAGAGAGGACTTTACTTCTCAATTGCCTTCTAAGTCCAAAGAAGCAGCGAATTGCAAGAGGTTTTCTTCGTTTGATTTCAGCGCTGGTGTCGTTGTCTGCATTAATAGCGGTGCCTAGGTAGACAAAGTCCTTAACTACCTCAAAGTTATAGCTGTCCATGGTGACGTTTTGTCCAAGACGTCGTCGTTCAGTGTCCTTTTTTGATGACAGCATATACTTGGTCTTGCCCTCATTGACCACTAAACCCATCTTCTTCGCTTCCGTCGCAATGCTCAAAAACGCTCCACTGACATCACGATTTGATCTTCCAATTATGTCAATATCATCTGCGTATCCGAGTAATTGGATGGACCTTTGGAAGATTGTGCCTCTAGTGTTGACGGTTGAGTTTTGCACAATTCTTTCCAGAATGATGTTGAAGAAGTCGCATGACAGTGCATCGCCTTGTCTAAAACCATTTTTGACATCAAATGCATCGGTAAGATCTTTTCCAACCTTGATAGAGCAGCGTGCATTCTCCATCGTCATTCTGCAAAAACGGATAAGTTTGACAGGGATGCCAAAACTAGACATTGCTCGGTAGAGCTCTTCCCTATAGATGCTGTCATACGCGGCTTGAAAATCGATAAAGAGATGGTGGGTATCGATTTGAAGCTCCTGGGTTTTTTCCAAGATCTGCCGTAGTGTGAATATTTGGTCGATAGTGGACTTTCCTGGTCTGAAGCCACACTGATAAGGACCAATCAGGTTGTTGACGAATGGCTTCAGACGTTCACATAATACGACAGAGAGGATCTTATACGCAATGTTAAGGAGACTGATGCCTATGTAGTTGGCGCAGTTTAGAGGGTCTCCTTTCTTATGTATCGGGCACACTATGCTGAGATTCCACTCATCGGGCATGCTTTCTTCCGACCATATTTTGCAGATGAGTTGGTGCATGCTCCGTACCAAGTCATCGCCTGCTGCTTTGAATAGTTCGGCAGCGATGCCGTCAGCTCCAGCAGCTTTGTTTGACTTAAGTTTAGATATAGCTATCTTCACTTCGTCAAGGTCGGGTAGGCGGAATTGTTGATCTGTGTCGCTGAGGTTGAGTGGTTCTATCTCCCTTACAGCGGAATTCGGTTCGTCATCGCCGTTATATAATTTGGAGAAGTGATCTTTCCATATTCTCAGCATGGACTGCGGTTCTACTACGATGTTCCCCTGATCGTCTTTACAGGCTTCGGTTCGTGGCTGGTACCCTTGGGAGGTTTTTTCTACCTTTTGGTAAAATTTACGAACCTCATTTCTGTTGTGACAACCCTCTATCTCCTCGATCGCGCGCTTCTCATGCTCTCTTTTTTTCCATCTATGAAGCCGGTGTTCCTCTCTCCTCTTTTGCTCGTAGAGCTCGCGAGCAGCTCTAGTCCTTTAGTACAGCGCCGTTTTGTATGCCTCTTGTTTCACTGCGTGCGCTGTGGTGGCCGTGTGAAACCTAGCACTGCAGAGGCGGCATCTCTGATGGCTGCAAGGCAATGTTGACACTGGTTTTCAATGCTTAACGCAGGAGGCATAGGACTCCTTAAGAGGTTATTAGAGACTCGATCGGAAAAGGACATGGCAGTCTCTTGCGATTGTAGCCGTCTAACGTCAAATCTTCTCAAAGTAATTCCTTGTTTTGGCTTGGATCTGGATATCCGTAGCCGTACCTTGGCTACAACGAGGTAGTGGTCCGAGTCAATGTTGGCCTCTCGGAATGTTCGGATATCCTGGATACTGGAGAAGTGTCGTGCGTCGATCGCAATGTGGTCAATCTGGTTGACGGTTGATTGATCAGGAGATTTCCATGTCCCCTTGTGGATATTGAGATGCGTGAACTGCGTATTAGCTACCAGAATGTCTGGCCTCGCAGCGAAATCGACCAGCCTGAATCCGTTGTCGGAGGTAGTGTCGTGCAGGCTGTATCTCCCGATTATCCCACCAAAGATGTCTTCTCTTCCTAGCTTTTCATTAAAATCTCCTAAGACAATTTTAATGTCATAGCCAGGGCACTGCTCATATGTCTTGTCCAAGAGCTCGAAGAATATGTCTCTGGTGTCTTCATCTTTCTCCTCTGTTGGGGCATACGCGCATATTAGGCTTATGTTGGCGAATTTAGCCTTGATGCGGATTGTCGTGATGCGCTCGCTCACACTGTTGAAACTCAACACTTTTTTCCTGAGCCTAGTTCCAACAACAAATCCACACCCAAATAGACACTGTCTTTGTTCACGGTAGCAGTCGTCGTAGTAGATATCGCAGTCTTTTAGTTTGCGTTTGCCCGGTCCTTTCCATCGTAATGTGAATATTTGGTAAATTTTGGACTTTCTTATTCTGAAGCCAGACTGATAAGAATAAGGTTGTTGTATTAGGTTGCAGATGAGTTGATGAATACTATTTACCAAGTTAGTGCCTGCTGCTTTTAATACTTCGATAGCGATACCCTCAGCTCCAGCAGCTTTGTTTCAGTTCAAGTATATGTAGCTATTTTCACTTCCTCGAGGTCGGGTAGGTGGAATTGTTGGTCTACGTCAACAGGGGCGATTCCTCATAGTCAGCAGGTTTAGTGCCGTTAAACCAAGAATTTTAGAATAAATCTTATTTTGTATTAGAAATATTATTTGGTAATTACTAACCAACTCAACAGTCGACCATTATGTTAAACAATTGTATTGCAGTTGTACATTGTAGGTACATAACTTACAATCAAAGAGACATTTCTTTAAATAATTTTCATATCATGCATCATTTTTTCCTTTTTGAAAGCAGAACATTGTGCGAGGTTATTTGTTTATGGAAAATGAGATTTGCTAGCGGATTTGCTTGACACTGCTCTACAAGAATATAGTGAGCACTGCATGTTCTTTGGTTAGCGCGGCTTTTAGGGATTATACTGATTTCGGGCGCCGATGTGTCAAGAAAAGAAAATGGCAAAGGCGTTGGAGTTTAGGCAGATTATTCAAATGCTTAATAGGAATAGTAGTTTTTGTTTGGAACCTTCTTTTAACCCTTCGTTGCACTGAGTTGCAGATCTGCAACATTCCCCATTTCACTGTATAAAAAATTTAGGAATAGTTTTTTTCTAAATCCGAGCAATGTTGCTGATCTGAAACATTCCTCTTCCAAGCACGATCTTTATTCGAGCCCTCTACATAACATGTGCTCTTTACTCTCATCTGTCAAAGTTTATTTTTTGTCTAAAGTCGAAGTTTGTGTTTGATCTGATTTCATTTATTGTAAAAAATTATCAAAAAAATAGTTTTTTGCTAAAAAAGTTATTTTGTTTTCAAGGTGAGTTTACATTCTTCTGAATTTTTGTGATTTTAGTTTGTTTTACAACATAAATAGATTGTAGTGAGTAAAAGCCGTGTTGTTGCATATCTGCAACATTGCTCGTCCAGTTACCCAAAATCCATATATGTGTAATACAATGTAAAAGACATAACCTCAAATTGTTTACGACTTGTAGAATGCGTCCACGGCGAAATAACCATCTAAATGACCAACAGCTTGAGCGGTTAGCCAGTTCATGGTATGAAAGTGAAGATGAACTTGATTTTTCTGCCGATGAATGTGAGCAGGATCCAACATTTGCCCCTCCGGTGGACAGCTCATCAGAAAACGATTCTGACAATCTACCGCCAGAGCATTTGATACAGCCAAAACATACTGTCCATCATTCTCCTCCACCGCCACCTCAACCATCAACTTCTCGTGGAATAACAAATAGTTCGGAAGCCAAGCCAGCAAAAGTAAATGTCATATGGAAAAAAAAACACCTTGAGCTCATTCAAGAGCAGCTTAGTTTTCTTGGGAACGATGATCTTCCAAATGACTTTCTACAATTAGAAACGCCATATCAGTTTTTTTCGTATTTCTTTACTGATGAAATTGTAGATCATATTCGCGATCAAACAAATATTTATAGCGTGCAAAAAGATCCAAATAAGCCCATAAACATCGAAGCCATAGACGTTCGGCAATTTGTTGGCGTTGTTTTGTACACGTCAGTTGTACGTATATTGAACGTAAGAAATTACTGGTCCGATAAAATGGGCATAACTATAATAAAAGAAACTATGCCATTGAAAAAATTTGAACGTTTGCGGCAAACTTTCCATTTCAATGACAACTCTAAGATGTTGCCTTATACCCAGCCAGGAAGTGATAGGCTTTATAAAGTTAGACCGCTTATTGAAAAGCTCAATAAGCGCTTTTCGACGGTGGTACTAGAGAGGTACTTGGCTGTTGATGAGCAGATGTGCTCAACTAAGGCCAGGAGCATTTTGAAGCAATATATGCCAGCCAAGCCTCATAAATGGGGCTTCAAGTTGTTTATTTTGTGTGGCGTTAGTGGTTTTGGCTACAACTTTGAAATTTACAGTGGCCAAGAAAATATTTTAGAAGAAGGCGAGCTGCAATTGGGTGCTTCCTCAAATATAGTAATGCGTTTAGCGAGGAAAATACCAAATAATAGCAATTACAGGCTGTATTTCGACAACTATTATACCTCCTTACCTCTTATCGAACATTTGGCGAGAAGAGGTATTCACAGTCTTGGTACAGTGAGAAAAAATAGAATCCCCAATTGTAAGCTACCGGATGAGTCTTTTTTTAGAAAACAACCAAGGGGTACTTCAGTGGAGTTTGTTGGCGACCACAATGGGATTCAGATTTCAACAACCGCTTGGAAAGACAATAAAATCGTTTCCCTTGCGTCAAATTTCGCAGGTAAGAACCCTACATCTAATGTCCAGCGATATGACAGAGTGAATAAAGTCCATATATCAGTTGAACGACCATTTGTTGTAGCCGAGTACAACCGCCACATGGGCGGGGTGGATCTGATGGACAGTATTATTGCAAGGCACAAGATATTACTAAGAAGTAAATTTTGGTATATGCGTCTGTTTTACCACCTTCTGGACATGGTTATGGCAAATGCTTGGCTACTTTATCGCCGTGTCAACAAACAAGCTGGCCGGTCTGAAAATTTGAGCGCCGCCGACTTTCGAATGGAAGTAGCTGAAACACTGTGTAAGGTGGGCATGAAACAAAGGGCGAGTAAAAGGACATCTGATGTTGAACAAGGTCTTCAAGCTAAAAAAAAGAAAGGCCCTGCTCAACACGCACCGCCGAAAGAGGTTCGACTTGATCAAACAAGTCATTGGCCAATATGGGGAGAAAAAAGAATACGCTGTAAAATGCCAAATTGTACTGGATTTACACAAACATTATGCGAAAAATGTGGAGTAGGCTTATGCAACAATAAAACGAATAATTGTTTCAAAGATTTCCATTGCAAGTAATTTGTTAAAAAGGGGAATTGAAAGTGCAATGTTGCATACCTGCAACATTTGAATTTTGTTAATAAACATAAAAAAATTAAAGTTTTTTTTTTTTTAATTATTTTTCCTCGTATTATAACTATTTTGACCGTCTTTTGTGAAAATTTTAACAAAAACTGAGTCATTGCGCTACGAAGGGTTAAGGAAAGTGACTTAGGAAAGTGCATTTTAATGTCTATTGTTTTGCTAGTTAAATATTAAATGTGTTATTATTATTTCTAAAAAAACGAAAACTATAAGACTTTAAATTGAAAAGTACGAGCGCAACAAAACTTAATAAGAGAACATTACGACTTATGCAGCTGCATTGGATCAAATTCAATTCTTTTGCAAATGAAAAAAAAATAATAAAAATTGCCGAGTTTATAGCTGTGTCTGACGTTCAATCAAAACCCCAATTATCTATTGTTACTACTTTAATTTAAAAAAAATCATGAAACATTTGATGCATTTATCGATGTAAGCTCAGGGTAGACTGCAGAAAATTTGAAAAAAATGAATTATTATTCTTAAAAACTTATCTTCAATTTCTGGAAGAAAGTAGCTAACCCTGAGATCATAACCAGGAATCGCCACTGTGCGTCAACTAGGTTGAGTGATTATATCTTCCTTACAGCGAAATTCGATTCGTCATCGCCGTTATACAATTTGGAGAAGTGATCTTTCCATATTCTCAACAAAGACTACGATGTACCCTCTGATCGTCCCTACAGGCTTCGGTTCGTGTCTGGCAGCCTTGAGAGGTTTTTTTTACCTTTTGGTAAAATTAAATAACCTCATTCCTGTTGTGACAGCCATCTAATTCCTCGATTGGCTGCTTCTCATGCTCCCTTTTTCTTCGTTTAGACGTTTTAGACGTTTATATTTAAAGTTATTTATAGATAAAATGGTATTCCGGGTATAGATAGATAGAGGTCTACGTGCCGTTTTTAGTAATCATAATGGCGTGGCCCTTATGTGACAGTTTGATGTGCTGTTGCTGAATTTGGTGTGTTAGGTGCGTATTTTTTCGAACCAGATGGGCAACAAGTTACAGTTAATGGATCGCTACTGTCATATGATTGAGACCTTCCTCCAACCAAACTTAAATCAGTTTACTAGGAACCACAAATAAGTCTGGTTCAAACAAGATGGGCCCTGTAGCTTGGCGTAAAAATCTTCTAACATAATTTTAATGTCATAACCAGGGCACTGCTGGTATGTCTTATCTAAGAGAACGAAAATATGTCTTTGGTGTTCATGCGGATTGTCATGATGCGCTCACTCACACTGTTGAAACTCAAGGCTTTTTGCCTGAATCTGGTTCCAACAACAAATCCACAAATCTTTGTTCTCGGTAGCAGTCGCCGTATAGTATACATACCAGTCTATAAGTTTGCTTCTGCCCGATCCATCCCTTCACACTTCATGGATGGTGGTAATATCTGCCTTGTAGCAGTTTAGGGCTTCCGCTAATTGTTAGGCTGCACGTGATCCTAAGGGACCTAAAATTCTACGCACCTGATGTTCACCGCGGGGATGTGAGATTAAAAGTTAATAGACAGAGGTGGACACTTGTGTCCTCTTGAATGCCCATGTCTACCATTTAAGCATCACTTTTTTGCAAGTTGAGTTTTTAAAATTTTTCAGACGTTTTATTTAGTGTTGGGTAAAGTTTTAAATTCGGAGTTGCTTTTTGGAACGACTTTTTTAATTGACAAGTTTTTCGTCTGTGGTATTGAAATGTTAACTGCGGAAGTAATAAATTTTTTAAGAATCGCAGCTTCTCGGTTCGGGTATAGTCCTATTCGGATGATTTCGATTTAAATAAACACCAGTTAGCTTTGACGGTGTTGAATTTTGATTTTGGCTTAACGTATGTTTTTTCGAGTCCAAGCTTAATTGAAGTAAGAAATGGGAAGTGGTCACTTCCATGCAGAAAATTGGTTCTTTCTCATTTTGTATTAGGGGGCAAATGGAGATAAGTGTTAAATCGACATGGATTATTGATGCAACTCATTCGTCTGTCTTTATTATAACTATGTTATTCCCCTTAGACTTTTATCCTGTTTCAAAATTGTATTACAAAATCCACGCCCAGGTTCTACAAGATTTCTACTGCCGGTCATTGAAAAAAGAGTTTTCAACGGAACCTACAGAAATGTCTGATGCAGATAAAAAAGAGTTGAAAATAGGGTGAAGAATGCACAAAAGACAATAACTATAATTGAAAAAAGACAATTAAAAGTGTTTTTTCAATTAAAAGTGTTATCTTTTTCAAATTCTTTAAAAGTTATCTGAATCGAGATGTAATTAAAATAAAATTGAAAATGATTAATTTAAACGTATGTTCAGTTCAAGTTCGAGAAATATTCAAAAGAAATTGCTTGAAACTTTCTGTTTTCGATTCTAGACCTCATGTGACTGGGAAGGTTATTCCACAGTCTAACAGCATGTACGAAAAATTGCCTGCGCGATGTGAAACACGTAAAGGTGGACGAGTGCAATAAAATGGAACGGCTAGAAACACAAAAATTAAGTCTGTTACATAGATAACTTGGAGTCTTTTAAACATTCAATTTGAAGAAAGCTACCAGATCGCAATTGAAAAGCTGACGAGCTTGAAAATTGACGTGATCGAACCTACGTAGGTTAAAAACAAACCGAGCTATTGCATCAAATGCCACCTTTAGTTTATGATCTGATTGAGAATCAAGACCAGCAAACAGCTCACACCCGTATGTTATTATAGGTAGGACAAGTGCTTTTACAAGCTTTAATTTAATATGGGTATGTAGTACGGATCCAGGAACAGATAGTCCTCTAAGTGAAGCATAAATCTTTGACACAACTGTATCGACATGGTTATTTCAAGTTAACCTGTTGTTTAAGACCAAACCTAAATTTCTAACTTGGGCAACATATTCAATAATACAATTATTCAACATAACGGAAGGGAAATTATCTAAGTTTGGTTTGTTTATTGAAATTGAAAGAGCTTTCGTTTTTATCAGGATTGAGTTTAAGTCCGTTCCGTGTCTACCAATCGTATATAGACTGTAAATCAATGTTCGCTTTAGATATTGCATCCTTAAGTATCACCATTATCTCAGAAAAACTAAAACATAATTTGCCATCATCTGCATAGATATAGAATTGACATTAAGACAAAACAGAGGGCAGATCATTAATGAACAATGAAAACAGTAAAGGTCCAAGGATTGGTCCTTGAGGAACACCATTATTAACTGGGAGGAACGAGGACGTTCTACCATTACGAGACACGGCTTGCATACGATTGGACAAATATAAGTAAATAAGTTTTTAGTTGGGTCAGAGAATTTAAATAGGGTCGTCAATTTATCACAAAGAAGATTATGGTTTACAAATTCAAATGCGTTTAAAAAGTCCAGTTAGGTTATCACAGTTGTAAATTTATTGTCTAACGCATGTGTTACGAGTATGTCATCAGAAACGTTGAGTAAAGCTGAAACACACCGAAATCCAGATTGCAAAGGCTTCAATAATTGCTTGTCTTAAATATAATATTTTATCTGGATACTTATCAGACTTTCAAAAAATTTAGATGGAAAAGATAGGATAGCTATCGGTATATATTCCTTCTTCTTTCCTTGTTTAGGATGGAAATAATTTTCGATGTCTTCCATAGGATGGGATATGTAGATGTCATTATAATGGTGTTGAATACGTGCGTTATGTGGGAAAGTAGGAAGGATTGAATATTGTCAAGTCCGGTGCGTTAAGATTTTATGGAGAAAATTGCTATACCTGATAATCATTTACGGCACTTACTGAAATTAGAATTAGAAAATCAGTAAGTTTGCGTTTTTTTTTTCATTGCATTTTAATTTATAAAAAATTTCAATCTCGTCAATTACGTTTAAACAACAATCTGGCGTTTTGTTTTCAGTAAGAAGAGCATCACATATTGTTTCCAAGGCTTCATGGACCTTAGCTTGTTTCGGCTACACAGTTAAACCTTTACCTGGATCTAAATCAGCATCAACTTCATCCTCACTGATGGCTTCCACTTCACCAGATGCAACCGAAAGTAAAATTTCTTCATCAAACTGCCTATGACAAACAAGAATTTCACTATCCAAGTTAACTCAGGAAGGCTGCATATTATGTCTTGTGTATTTTGTATACGCAAAAAATCCTCTTGCATTCTCTGAACTCATTTATAGGTACACCAAAGTCTGCGTGAATTTATCTTAGCTCTGCCAAACTTAAATCATCTTCTTCATCCCAATGAGAAAGGTTGTCAAATCCCGCATTTATAAATGCATTTCGTATTGTAGAGCTCTTTACATCACAGTTCCATGAAATTGAAACATTTTGTATGAAGTCCAGTAAGGTAATTTTTGGACTGACATTCCCCTTTACATTTGTTTCAAACATAAAAGTAAAGATGTCTTTGAAGAAGAATTTTAAAAGCATATCAAAGAAAAAGGATCATTCCAGAGCACAAAAAAACCGATGCACAAAATAATTTGTACCATGTTCTTAGCAATAGATGTATAGGCTGTTAAAGTATGTCCGTTCATAAATGCGAGTGCATTATATTACCGAACGAAGTTGTGCTGTCATAACTTTAGTCTATAATTTAGCAGAACAAAATGATAACTGTTACTGGTTTGAT
This sequence comes from Eupeodes corollae, assembly GCF_945859685.1. Lineage (NCBI taxonomy): Eukaryota > Metazoa > Arthropoda > Insecta > Diptera > Syrphidae > Eupeodes > Eupeodes corollae. The sequence continues at coordinate 161,728,029 of NC_079147.1, forward strand.
GAAACCGTTTCAGATGGCCAGGCATCAACATTTGCATCTTTTCTTTTGCATTATTTAAAAAAAATGAAAAATAACAAAGCATCTGGATCTGATAAGATCCCAGTAGAGTTTTATAAACATGCTACTCCTGAGTTTTTGGAATATCTGTTAGAAATTTTAAATAGAATATTCATTGAAGAGATATTGCCTGAACATTTTCATCTGTCTCGAATTACAGCCATTTTTAAAAAAGGTAACCGTGATTTGCTAGAGAACTATAGAGGAGTTGCTGTGCTTAACTCATTAAGAAATGTGTTTACACAAAAACTCTATACTAGACTTACGACGTTACGAAGATAATAATATGATTAGTTGCTTTCAAGCTGGTTTTTGAGCCATCCTTTCAGCTATTGATCAAATTTTTGTACTCAGCACCACTGCTAGGCGTTTTATTGATAACAAAAAAAGAACTTGTATGTCTCTTTCTTTGATTTGAAAGCGGCTTTTGACACTATTGATAGGAGGTCTAGAGTATCTAGAGAATTTAGTTGTGAAGCAGGTGTCCCTCAAGGATGTGTTCTAAGCCCTATCATGTTTGCACTGTATATGAACGATGTCGAAAACAGTATACCTGGAGGAATTCAGTTCGAGGATATAACTCTTAAAATCTTGTTTTATGCTGACTATCTAGTGATTTTATCAGTCAGTCCGCTTACTCTACAGCTCCAGATTAACAAGCTAAAACAGTTTTGTGATCTATGGGATCTTAGAATAAATACCACCAAATCCAAAATAAAGGTTTTCAGATCTCGAAATAAATCAATTGGCTATGAGCGGAATTTGACTTTAGATGGTGAGATAATTGAGGTCGTAAATGAATTTAAGTATCTTGGATATACAATGACATATAATCTTAACGTTCAAACCTTTATAAAAGAAAAAACAACCGCTGCAAAAATTGCTACAAATACAATATGGTCCCAGTTCTTCGCAAATAAACTCGTAGATCCAATTTCAAAATTCAAAGTTTTCAATGCCACCGTGAATACTTGTTCTTGCTATGGTAATGAAGTATGTATATGGTTTCGAACAGTTGGATAAAATGGAAAATATACAGAGGTATTTTTTCAAGCGAATTTTTAGGTTATCTATGCACACTTCTAATTATGCTATCCACCTAGAGTCAGGCTCACCTCAAATTTTCTTGAAAAACTTAAAGGCTAACGCCGATTTTATGATCAAAGTTATGAAGCGGTGCGACCAAAACTTGCAAAAACGACTCCTTAAAATTTGTTTTTTTTTTAGTTGTGGATATAGTCCGTCAAAAACTGGTATGATCTTGCTGTAGCACATAACCTTTCAATATCATTGCCAGTGGACAATGTGGAATCATTAAAAAATTCACTATATGAATGTATCTCTGTTATTGATGACTCGATGTATAGGTTTTGTGTTGCGCGAGGGATTGCATCAACATTCAGGAATATATACAGACAACTTAATCTGAAACTTGGTGAAGGAAACTATTTTAGAGAAGAGTTTACAGTTTCTGAAATGAGCTTGATCTTCAAGATAAGAACGGAAATGCTCGATTTGAATTATAGACCACATAGAACAGACTTAAACCCTGTGTGTTCCCTTTACAACCTTCGTCAAAAAGAAGATGTTTTGCATTTTTTAGCACTTTGTCCAATACTACAGGAAATCCAAAGGCTTTACTTTTATTCTAGTTTTCTTTCCCAAGAGGAATGTTTCGGTGTACTAAACGGAGATCGTGGCTGGAGGCCTCTTATACGCTATGTCTCATATGCAAGAAAATATCGAAACGAGTGTTTAAATTTGTTTGGGGTTGTAACAAGATGTTATAGTGATTGTATCTTCTCCTTTTTTTCGTTATAACCAAACTAAAAGCTCTTAAAATTAAAAAAAAAAAAAATTGAGAAATATGCGGTTCTTCTTCCTTTTTTTTACTTTTTTTTCTCACTTACAAACCATTATCTGTTTTAGCTAAACTAAAAGCCCATCACTAAGATTTTTCTTTTCTCCTTAATTTTTTTGTTTTGACTAAACTAAAAGTCACACTTTTTGTCCGTACGTTCGCGACGTTTTTTTCGTTGTCCATAGCTCAAGAACCAGAAGAAATATCGATTTCAAATAAATTTTGTTGTACAGATAATAAGGAAAAAAGATTCAGAAAGGGCTCTCAAGAAAATTGCGTGGGTGGTTTTTTTTTTACCATAGCAGTTTGAAAAAAAGGTGAACATTTTTTTCACAAAAAATAGAACTCTAAAAAAAAACAATACTAAAACTTGGTAAAAATTTACTTTCGACTCAAATAACTTTTCAAAAATTAAAAATATTGGCTCCAAACTTATTTTATTTCACAGAAAATATTGTTTTCGAAATTCAGTAATTTTTATATAAAAATCCAACAGTCCGTTTTTCCATAAAAATAAATTCTACAACAAATTGTACGCGATTTTGGTAAAAATTGATACGAGACAAACTTTTAGGCAAGAAAAATCGACCGACGTGATGGGAAGTTATCGCATTCCAGCCTCTTTTTTGTTTTTATTTAATTAGTGTTTTTTTCGGCAGACGGCTTATAAAGCCATGCTTTGTATATCTTTTATTATGAAATATTTTACTTATAAGAAAATTGAAAAAATAAAGAACTTATCTACCTATATTTTTTGAAGTTGGGAGCAAGATTCCTATTATCATTTAGTCTGATGGTTGCACAAACGGCACAGAACCGTAACAGCATTATGAGCAATGCACTTTTGTTCATATCTCAAAAATATGACGTTGAGATTATTCAGAAGCACCTAAAGAATTAATGAAATATAGTTAAAATAGACCAGAGACAAATGATCCCATGTAACAAATGTTAAAAGTTATCGATAGCATTTACGATTTCGTACAAATTGGATTTCGATGATGAGTACAAAATTTACCAGCAAGGCCCAAAAATGTTAATTTTTTAGAAACAAGCTTCGAACAACTGCACTCATCACCTTTGAAAATTAAAAAAAAAAATTGACCATCTGCAGGAAATTAAAGCTATAATACCGAGAGACTATTGGCCTTTTTATGACTCATTAAAATACCAAGACAATTAAAGTATTTAAAATTGCTATTTCTTTAATTTGTTTTAAATTATCATTCGAGAAATGTGTGCAATTTGAATTTATATGATATTTCCTTATTTTTTTTATTTTTTTGTTTGTGTTATTATTGAAATAATTTTACTTAAACTTATATAAAATTACTTAAACTTATATAAAATTAACATTGTCAGTTCGGTTTTATCTGTTATAACATTCTGAAATATATGCGTTTTGATTACCTTTGTAGTGCATTTTAAATTAATTAGTTCTTTTTACTCAAGTACCTTTTTATTTTTTGTTTATTACCTAACTTTAATTAAATGTTTCTTACTAACTGTGCTTTAACTTATTATTAAATGGATTCTTCTCTTTAACTTTTTATTTGTTGCTTAATACCTGTTTTAAATTAATAATGTTCCATACTAACTGTATTTATTATTTAATGGTTCGTTTATTTGACTTTTTTGTATTTCAGTATTTATCACTTTGAAATAAAATAAAATATTCGAAGGAGTTTAAACTAGTCGTGTTACATTTTTAAAATAAAAAAATGATGATTTAGTAAACAAAGGAATTGGTAGCAATAACGTAAGTATTGAAAATTTGAATGCAGTACCTCATAAGTGTCCATAAATTAAAAACGACAAATTATTTTGTCAAAAATGTTATTAAATACAATGAATTGCTTATTGAATAACTCAAATCAAAAATTTTTTGTATTTCTTTAATTTTGTATAGTGGTTTTAAAAGGTTTTTTTTTATTTCTAAAAAACTTGCAAAAACGACTTACGAGGTTATGAAGTTTAACCGTCGATGAATCGGTACCATTTAAACATTTAACATGACAAGATCGAATATAGCTTTGAACAAAGACACCTCCTCCCGTTCTGCGAGTTCGTTCAGCTCGATATGGTTTTTCAAAACCTTTCAGAGAAAACAGATTACTATTTAAGTGTGGGTTAAACCAAGTCTCAGACACGTAAACTACATCAATTAAGCTATCCCTAAAAATCATTTTTAACTCATCAAAGTTCTTAACAAGACTCTGCGCATTAATGTGACAAATATGTAATCCATTTGCGCTTTAACAAAGAGTGTTAGCAAACATTTATTTTTTTCAATCATGCTGTAAAACCCTATTCTATTGTTTCTGCCCATTATGGCAAAAAGAATCTACAGAGAGACTTGTTGTGGCCACCGATAGGCCAGAGTTGTCCGAGGTGGAGTCACCATTCCTGCAAGGAAAATACAAAAATATTAGAAAAAATTATAGAGAATACCTACAATGCTGACCAGGAACATACATAATTTTTTTTAAAAGGTTTTTTAATAAGTTCTTTTTTTTTAAAAGACTAGGACATAAGTGGACAAAGAAAGCAGATAATACCAAAAAAAGAAAAGAGGCTGGGATGCGACCCACACTGATAACTTCCCATCCCGTCTGTCGATTTGTCTTGCTTAAAAGTTTGTCTATATGTACTCGTATCAATTTTTACTAAATTTGCGTACTATTTTTTTGAAAAAACGGACAGTTGGATTTTTATATAAAAATTACTGAATATCGAAAACAATATTTTCTGTGAAATAAAATAAGTTTGAAGCCAATATTTTGAATTTTTGAAAAGCTATTTCAGTCGAAAGTAAATTTTTACCAAGTTTTAACATTGTTGTATTAAAAAACTGTCAATTCAATTTTTTTCAAAATTGTATCGAATGTTGAAAACAGTATTTCTCATAAGATAAAATTAGCTTGAAGCCAATATTTCAAATTTTTGAAAATTTTTGAAAAGATATTCGAGTCGAAAATTAATTTTTACCAACCATTTTTTTATAATTTGTACAAAAACTGTCAATTCGATTTTTTTTATTTTACTGAATGTTGACAACAATATTTTTTGAGAGATTAAAGTAAATTAAAGCCAATATCTCAAAGTTTTTAAAAGATATTTGAGTCGAAAATCAATTTTTACCAACTTTTATTATTTTTTTTTTATTTTTTACTATTTGTAAAAAAACTGTCGATTCGATTTTGCTCAAAATTTGTTCTAATGTTGAAAACAATATTTCTTATAAGGCAAAATAAGTTTTAAGCCTAAATTTTTACTTTTTGAAAAGATATTTGAATCGATATTCAATTTTTAAAAAAAAACTTTCAATTCGATTTTTCTCAAAATTTTATTAGATTTCAAAAACATTATTCTTCGTTGCTCAAAATTGTTTTGGAGATGAAATCATATTTTAGTCATAAAATTTTGGAGGTGACAAATTTTTTAGATGGATTTTTTTTCAAAAAATATATTTCTTTGATATCACGTTACAATATATTATATAAAATTTAATTCAAATTACGAACCTCTAGCGTTTTTGGTTCGTAAGATATTTAGGGTTAACCAAAATTTTCACCTTCTTTTTAAACTGCTATGGTAAAAAAAAAACCACCCACACAATTTTCTTGAGAGCCCTTTCTGAATCTTTCTGCCTTATTATCTGTATAACAAAATTTATTTGAAATCGATAAATCTTCTGGTCCTTGAGCTATGGACGACGAAAAAACGTCACGAACGTACGGACGTGCGAACATCTTTCTAAAAATCTTTTATTTCGACTCTAAGGACCTTGAAACGTCGAGAAATGTCAAAATTTTCAATTTGACAAATCGGACCCATTACAATAACTTCCTATGGGAAGTTAAAAAACAAAAAAATATGAGAAGAATTTCATATCATTATTACAAAAAATAAGATCTAATGTTCTCTTAATTAAATTTCTAGAATGGTTTATTTGAAATAAACCCAATGGGACTAGAGATTGTTCTGCAACCATAAAACGCCAATTTACATTACCGATATTGAAGTCACATCTTTCACACAAGGAATATGATTAATTGCCAACCCTTTCACCATTAAGTTAATGTTTGAAATAAGTTAAGCACATAATTCAAAACTACTATTAGGTCTAATAAAACTTACAATAAAACAAATTGCATTACTATTAGTTGTAACGAACACATAAAGGTGTTCAAAAAATAACGATTTTGAAGGTAAACCGCACTGCCGGCTAACTAATGTAGAACGTTTAGCGATCAAAACTCCACCTCTTCGTTCCATTCCAGATTCAGTTGAACGATCCACACAATAGATGACATAATATGAATCAAAAAATTCAGACGATAGAAAGCTTGGATTTAACCAGGTCTCAGTTGAGATTATCACATCATATTCATGCAATTTATGTTTTTAATACCTCCTGCTAAACAGGAGAAACCTTGTTTTTTGGGTAATTGAAGAATTTTTTAATTAGAACACCTGGGTGTGCATAGCGGCTGCGACTGTGCGCGAACTATCCAGTCGCAACTGGTAGTAGTTGTTATTGTGTTCTGTAGTAGTGTTGGCCACGCGTCGTCGTTTTTGAGAACTCGCAGCATGGATGAGTGCATGCGATGTATGTTCGTACTCCCCATCAGGGAGTATCTGTTGCTGGTTTGAACGGCTTGGCTCGCGCTTGCTTCGAGCCTATCCGTTGAGTGTCTGGGTGAAAATAGGGTGGTACAATTGCGGGAGGTGTGCACACGCGTTTGTGTTTTCCTCCTCGACTTTAAGACGGAGTGTGCATGCCTGAGTCTTAAGGGACGCATCTAGAAATGACCTTAAGGGTTGCGTAAGCTCCACCGGAAGCTATATTCTGGTACCACGGGAGACAGGAGCCCCTGGGCCTGGTCGTTTCTAGTGTCTCATTGTCACTGGTCCACCGGGTACAGCCTCTCTGAGAGGTAGGCCCCCTTGTGGGAGTATCGTGGTGGCTGTGGTTACCCAAAATCACGGGAACGAATGGTATCCAGGGTTTCTGCCAACATCTAGAAATCCTGGGTACAAGAGGCGTTAGATAGGTCTCACTCCTCAGCAAGGGGTCTGAACATGCCTTAACATGTTCACAGAATTATACTGGGGAGGCGCAACCCTTAACTGGGGCGCTGGTCGACGCTTTCCTTGGACCCCGTCATTGTGGGTAGGCCCATTGTGGAATTAAGCCGTAACAGGCAGACGTCCACGTTAAGCCCATTCATCACTGTGACGGTAAAGACATCAACTGTCAGCCCCTCAACCTAACCTAACCGCACCGACCCACATCAGTTTAAGTCCTTTCTTCTTTACAATTTTAATTTAGTCAAATTTTTTTAAAATAAGACATTTAAATATTTCATGATTTTTTATTCACTTTAATTAATAAAATCTAGCTACAATAATAATATTTTTTCATCAAATAATAATGGTTCAATTATTATGCGTTCCTTTTTCTACATCTAATCATTTTGTATGTACATTCTACTAAGACGAGGAGCTCGTCAAACTTGCCATAAGAAACTCCATTTTATTTAGAAAGCTTTTTCCTTCGATCTTATCGAACCTCACCTGCAAGACCCCAAATTAGTTAATTTCAGTTTTGCCAAAATATATGTAAAACATTAAATCTCACCTCTTTGAAATGTCCTCCCAAATTCTCCCAGAACTTTTCCGGCACCAAGGGACTAGGGAAAAAATCTTGTCTAGGACTGCGGGCGATGAAAACTTTAACGTCTATTTGTGGATCGCATCGAATTTGCACTGCAATCATGCGATCACTGTTTGGTGACGCCAAAAGACAAGAACTAGCATTTCCAAGTGGTTCGACCTCGCCTATTCCCAAATGATTGCTATTCGAGAGCACTTGCCATGCCATGCACCGAGCTAGATTCAGGAGACAAGAAATCTGATGCTGGTTAATTTGGCAGAGAATCAGGTCACGAAGTTCTTGAGGTTCATAAGACAAGTGCATGACACGTCCGTCACGACAGATGCACTTGAGTGAACGTTCTTTCACATGGATCACTAGTGAAGTGCGATTAATTGTGTCGTAACTGAAACAATTTCAAAACAAATTCAATCAGAAACGTTACTTATTTCAATTTAAAACTACTCACCCATGAGTAACTATGTTTATTTTAACACACGCCATCGTGGGACTATTCATTGCATTCCAATGCGATACGATCTGGGGATCTTTGACGTCCCGAGCTAATGTGTCCAGCACGTACTGCGTGCGTTTACGCATAAAAATGTGCTGTGCCTGAGCAATGATTTGCTCGAGAATGGTCTGTGACTTTGTCATCTCGAGGAGTTCATGTCGATCGGCTGCAATGGGCCCGGCCAACATGCGTTTCTTGCTTGGTCCCATTGGTCCACTAGCCGGATGAGGAAACGGGTGATGACTATTTTTGTGGTGAACTTCTCGCAACAATTGATGCAAAGAATGCTCTAGGACGTGATCATGATCGTTAATGGGTCCAGGTTGGCTTGAATCGAACGTTGTAGAGTGACACAGTGAGATTATCAGTTGAATACCTGGCAGAAGTGTAGCTCGGATTTGATTGCCAACGACGACATGCGGAATGGGAGCTTGCATATGAATTGCTTCTCGGGCCAGTTGACTAAATAGTTCTTTGCAAAAAAGGACATTTTGGGCGAATTCTAGTGTTTTCTGCCACACTCCGACTTGCTGGGTTATATTTTGCCCGGTCCCCATTAAGTTAACATTCGCAGTGCAAAGATCTTCTTGGTCTTTTTGGGTGATAACTTTTATATAAGCCACACCTTGCAATTCAGGTGGAACATTGACTCTCAATGCCGATGTAGGCTTCGCCACTGGCGTCACCACTCCATTTCCGGGTCCAGCAGGCGTTGTTTCATCCTCAACTACATCTTCGGCTTTTGTCACTTCAAATGTCCCACTCATTCCGAACTTAGAACCAGCGGTTCGATAGCTTAGATCGCCTATGATGGCATTGGATACTTTCTTGAGACGCCAATTTTGCCTAAGACGCAACAGCTCAATGTGGAAATCGGCAACATTTCGATTTCTTTGCTCACTTTGACAGCTACGGAGTCTTTCGGCTCCATTGAGTAGTACATTCGCCGCTTGACTAAGTGCTTTTTTACGAGCGTAAACCTGAATTATAGGTTTGGTTTCTTCGGGTTCTTCCGGAACTGGATCTAAAACTAGGTAACGTTTGTCTTTAGCAATTGAAATAACATCAGAGAGCACGCAAATCTCGGTTAGGGCGTCTTTGAGTTTGTTTCGCACGGAGTCCCATGGCCAGAGGCTTGGTTGGAATTGTGATGGATCTTTCGAGTCTTCGTCGGAAGATTTCTCCTCTTTTTTCAGATCGTCTAGGGAAGTCTTGCTGAAATCTATACGAGCTGCACATTTTGTTAGAGTCTCCGATAGAGTTGGCGGTCTGGAAGTGTTGATAATTTATTTTAAGATGATGTGTTTATTTCTAAAGCGCCGCCGGCTGAAGCCAATTACTTACGGCTGGTAAATTTCTGTTCCATCGTAGGTGATTTCTTGAATTTGGTTTTCACAAGGTGCTTCAACTGAAACACTTACAGAATTTGTCATATTCATAGTGTAACTCATTTAAAATTCTATTCTAAATAAATATTATTTTGTTTTATGAAACTATTTTAATTTCCCAAAAACGCGCAGTAAACAATTTTCCAGCTTCTGTCATGGAGAATGACAGATGCTAACTATGACATTTGTGCGGTATGACATTTGTCCAAAAGCTCTCTTTTTTTTCAAGTTAGGTCCGTTTGCATTTTGTTAAGAACTTAAGCAGTATTCACATGAGAGCGAATAACGAACGACGAATGAATTACAAAATGTGAGTTTATATAAGTTTGAAGACATATTTCCACACGAATTCTTAACAAAACCTTGAAACTGGATGAAATTCAAAAACATGAGATGAAAAAAATAGTCCAGTGCCGCATATGTGAAATTTTTAGATCATCTATTTGAAGTTTATCTCTGTTCTTCTCCTTTACAATATTCTATGAAGAGTTATCCTTAAGCTAGGTACGCATGAAATCAATTTAGAAAGAAAAATTGGAGATATGCGGAACAAAGATTCATGAATCTGATTTCAACGTTTAAAATATCTTGAGATATACATAGGAGAAAGTAATGAAGCGTTGGTTAACAGACAAACTACTGAAAGGTGGAGTCTTTTTAACTCACGAAATTGCGTTTAATTTCTGCAATCCTTCTCATTCGATGTGTTTCTAATTAACACTCGGGCAAACTGAAGCCCGAAGAAGAATATGTCTGCATTTAATCCGACATTAATAAATTTTAGACTATCTCAGTTTTAATAAAGGAAAGATTGGCAATCGAGTAATGCGTTGAAAATGGTAATTCAAATCAAAATGCATATATCGTGATTTTTCGGCCAATTTAATCGTCCAAATGTGCGTACAATCGGTAAAATCGTACAAAAATTTGAGCAAACCGGGTCAGTAGGAGTTGTGAAAACACCAGAACATGCTCTTACAAATCGTATTGCTGCTGTTCGCGATAGTGTGGTTGAAGTGCTGTTTATCGCAACTCGTAGTCGTGTCCAAATATTGCACCTCTGACGCTCTTCGTTTATCAACAAAATGCATAAATACGTGCATTAACAAGTATAAAAGGTGCAATTAACTCAAGAACTAAACATTTCAAGAAGGTGGAAAGAAAATCATCTTCAGTAATGAGGCACAAAGCACCCACAATTAGTGACTCTTTGGTGCGGTTTATGAGCTGATGGTATTATTGGGCCGAATGTTTTTAAAAATAAATGATGTTTACTATCGTGGATGATAACAAACTTTGTATAACCTTAATTTAAAGATATGGATGTGGAAGATATGGTGGTTTGAACGGGATGGTGCCACTGGCCACACAGGTAACGAAACAAAGCGAAAAATGCAATGGCTGTGTTATTGCACGAGGTGGCGATGTGGCCGTCAATATCATGTGCTATGACACTGTTTTACTTCTTTCTTCAGGGATATAATTCAAGAGCTAAAGATTGAGATAATTCAGCACAATAATGGCATAGAATCTCAATTATGTGTCAAAATCATCGAAAATTTGGACCTTCGCATATTAGTCGTGCTGCCGCTTTAGCTGTTTAATTCTGCCATTCAAAATCAACATCGGCCTTTAAAATGTAACCACCCTTCATTCATCTTAATAATAATCAACATTAAAAGGTCTTTTCTAAAATAAATTCAACATTTCTGGTTATTTGTTGAGACAAATATCGTAAAGTTACGAAAATTATAAGCAGCGAAACTTGTCCGAAAATATTAACCCCATAAAATAGAAGTTGGCAAAATGTCTCCATATTTATTTCCGTAAAACAGAGTCCGGCAAAAAACCTCCCATATTTTTAGATAAAATGGTATTCCGGGTAAAGATAGATAGTTTTTAGTAATCATAATGGCGTGGCCCTTTAGGCTAGGCGCGCACATTCAACTTTTTCGAAACCAAATAGTTTGATCGTTAGTTGCCCAAACATCGCGCACATAAGCAACTCCAAAAGCAATCAACGAAATAAACCAATACACAGGAAACATTTATTCACTTTTTCTATCTCATATACACGAAACGAAATTGTTTCAGATCTGTCCTATTCTTTTGCGTATGAAAGAAAAGAGTAGATATATTATTGGAATTCAAAATTATATATTTTTTTTAATATCATAAGTCAATACAAATTTCTGGAAATGGATTTTTACAAATTGGAACAAAACAAAATACCCCCAACAAAATTGTTTTTTATTTATATATATATTTTATGCTTATACCTTCTCATACCTCAAATAAATGACATTCTTATTTAATGAATTATTAAATGAACTTATTCCTTTATTTATTTATTCCTTTTAACTTAATAAGTAATCAGATTAAGATCTCGTGGTTAACTTAAATAATTTAGGACTATTGAATCACTTCATCAATTTAACCGTCAGCGCTGCCAAAGCCCATTAGAATGGTCGATAATACCGCGACCATTTGGTCCCATCGCTCCCACACTATGCGCTGCATCCAAATACAAATAAGCTTTGTATTTCTTCTTTAATGCAATAACCTCAGGCAATCGGACAATTGAACCCTCCATACTGAAAACACCGACAATAATCAACATTTTTTTCCATGGTATGCCTATTTTTGGCTCACCATTTATTGTACATTGTCGCAGAACACTGTCCACATCTTTCATGTTATTGTGTCTTTTGTTGTAACTCCTGACAATTCTTTTCCCAAGTAGTTGTAATTCAGGTTCAGACATCGTGTTTCTGTTCTATTGAACTCGAATGTCCAACCGTAGTCCTTGATTATGAGATCGTTGAGGGTTACCTCCGCCAGGACACTGCAAATCGGTGGATTCCAGCAATCTCGAGCTTTCCGATAGATATAGCGTGATAAGAAGCTCTCGAAGGCATCGTAAAGCGTAACATAACCCTGAAAAAAAATCTAATTTTAGACTCAGTCAGTTCGTTGATTTCAAATCGATTCAAATCGTCATCTTACCTCTCGATTAATTTCTTTAGCTACTTTTGGGGCACACATCAATTGATTGATGTAGCCCAATATTATGAGCAGGTAAAAGCCAAGATATACTAGGAAGGCTGTGTGTAGAGGAACCTTTTCGAATGAAGATTTGCTCCGATTAGGATCATCATAGAATTCTCCTCTTCCTGATACTGCTGCTCCCGTGGGTGCTTTTCCGTTTCAGTGTTGTTTATGTTATTCTTTATTGTATACAATTCCATTTGCAGTCTGGTTGATAGCATTCGACGGCGACAGCGTTGTTTTACTCTTGCCATTCCCATTTGTGAGAGGCGAAACATCATTTGAAATAATTGTGCTTTATTCCATTTTTTAAACGATGACGCACTTTGATACGATTGAAGTACATAATAATCTGAAAATAAAATAAAAATTAAAAAATATGTTTTGTTTTGAGTTACAAATAATAATAACCACCTCCTTTCAGTACATAAATACATTTGACGTTTAAAAAGTAGCAAATTGAATTATGAAAACAAACATACGAGAAGGTTATATTATTCTGCGAGTCTGGAAGTATCCTACTAACCTCGTCACTCTTTAAAGAATCATTCCACTGAAATGCACTAATACAAACATACGAAAGAAACTATTTAGTTGCATGTGCGCGCAGTTACGTGTATTATAGTAGGATACAGACATTTTTTATGGGTTTAAGTAACTAATAAATTTTCGCAATCAATGTATGAAAGGGAAAACTAGTGAAATTGAGATGTAAGGTGGTACTCTTCCCTCAGAATTTTTTGTGAAAGGAAAACATTGACTAATTTTTTTTCTCTCTTGCACTTAAAGAAAATTGTTCAACGATTTAGTTGAAAGTGCGCGCAGTTACCTAAAATTCCTTGAGACACAAACTAAGGAATTGGTTTGGGGTGATCGTTTAGTTTGTGTCAAAACACAAACTAAAAAGTTGCTCGAATGGGCGACCGAATGGTTTCTGCATGTGCGCGGACTCTCGTATAAGTCTATAGTGCTCAGATTAGAAACCAAACAGTTTCGAAACTAAAAGTTGCATGTGCGCGCCTAGCCTTAGTGTGCTGTTGCTGAATTTGGTGTGTTAGGTCCGTACTTTTTCGAAGAAAATGGCCAAAAAGAGTTACAATTGATGCGGATCGCTACTATCACATGATTGAGACCTTCCAGCAACCAAACTTAAATCAATTTACTAAGAACCACAAATAAGTCTGGATCCAATTTAAAAAATTCGATAAAATTTGTCTGTTAAATTGATTATTTATTTGTCATTGTCTCTTAAAATATGGGAGATCTTTTTGCCGGACCATGTACATTGTAAATTATGTCAATGATGTCAAAAAAATTCCAATGATCAAAACCAATGATAGCTATAATTCTTCGAAGAAAACCGGTGACCCAAGTTTCAAAAAGACACTTGCTCTTTGTAAACGTGTACTTTGAATTTCTATAGCTTTTTTCTAGTGAATGTCTTCACCTTCCTTTAACTTTCGAAGCTCTTGCATTGGCAGTCATCCATGTTAGTTTGGAATTTGACTATGAATTCGAGATGAATGCTGATGAATTTATTTCTAAAGACAAGGATGCAAATGCATCATCAAATTTCGTAGCTAAATTGTTAGTTTGTTCCTAAATTGTGTCCTTTCAAGATTTCTCCAGAGCCAGACATTTTTCCCACTTCTATTAACACCGAAAAAATTTGTGAGTAAAAAGTTATGACTATTTTTTCTTCTCAAATTATTTGTGAAAATAAAATGAATTATAACAACATTCTCCTAAAGATTTGTCTTTGCCGTCGACACCCTTAAGTCAATAATCCTTTTCTGTGCTGTGATAGAGCGGCATATCAGCGCAGACAAGGCCGTAATACTAAGAAGAAGAGTTTCAACTGAAGTTCTGGGGTCTGGTGGAACGGGCTCACAACATGAACCAACAAGAACTACAAGTTTGCTTGGATGCAGCTTCTTCTGTGTTCACTTCAACCGGTCCGAAAAGTTCACTTAGGAGAAGCTAATTGTCTAGAAAATATATCATAGATTCCACAACAAACATTTTCACAATAAATTCAATTCAAAATACTGAGCTTCTGCCATATATTGTGGTCGTCCGAGCAACTTATAGGCGGAGTTGAGAAGATTCTGAACGATTTCGAGTAGGTCCTTATGGCCGGAACAGAAAAGGTAAGTTCTAGTTCCAGATTAATACCAAAATCTCACTCATCCATAGCAATCACTGAAGCTGTTATGATGGGCTGCAATTTCTCTAGAACTATCTCTTTCGTTTCTTCCTTTGAGGGCTCGGCACTGAGGATCTTCTTGATGTTATCATCATCCTCAACAACGGCGAACAACGATTTCCACATAGAGAGAGAGATTTTCTTTCATACTTATTCTCCTCCACAAATGAACTTATCGCCTTTTATCACATCTCCCAAACCCTTGTGATTGAACGGAGTGACTGCAAAGTCTTTTTCCAGGTAGTAAGGGAAAGCATCGTTTGGCGATGAGTTCGAAGACGCGTCCCTTGAAAACGTCATTACGAACTATTAGCAAGTCTTCCTCGTCCTTGGGGTCTTCACGCCAGTAGCCATAGTGAATCCCGGTTCCTCGCTTAACAAAGAGCGTTTGAAACTCTGGAGGGTCAAACAAAAATCCGCCAGTGCCGCAAATAGTCATCGGAGCTTTTATTCTCGACTTTTTTTTATTGCCAAGCAGGTCCCTAAAAGTTCCCTTTTTTTGTTTTTTTTTTGAAATTGTATAAATACTATTACATACCACTACCAAATTTATTTCAAAATGAAATATTTGTTTTGACAGCAACCATCAGTTGTTTTGATTACGTTAATTTAAGCGCTGAATGTTTCGAAAGGTTTGTTTGTTTAGTTTGAATTGCTACTAGTTTTTGAGACGTTTTATATAAAACTTGTGGTTTACGAAAACTTGTGGCTTACGAAAACTTGTGGTTTACCAAAAATGTATGGGAAAACTTGTTTTTGATGTAGATTTTCAGCCAAAACCAATAATTTCGTGAAAACCGGGTTTTGGACTTGGTGTGAAAAGCCCATAAATGAATACAAATTTTAGCAGCTGCTATAGACTCAAGTTTTTACTACTAAGCAGGTATACAAGCAAAAATAAGAAAGAAAACAACATATAAAACTGTAGAAATACTTAAAACAACAAACATACTTACATTATATCTATGTTCACTTTGTATAGCCTGTACTGTTAAACTTTACGAAGTGCACCATAAGCTTTTGTGCAGTTCTGTTTTGGATAAACAAACCATATGTCATAAAAATTGACAGATAAAACTAGCTTTGTGATATTTAATGAGCTTTCTGTTCCGGGCCAATATTTTTGCTATTTCATGTTCATCATCTTTCATCATTGTACGTACATAAAAAGTGTTTAAAAATAATTGTTTTGTGTTATTTTCATTTAAATAAAGTTCTCTAAACTTGCATCCATTGGTAAACAACAATAAATAGACTATCAACTCAAAACATTCCAACATCCAACATTCCATTCCGGCAAAGGATAACATCTGAATAATCGGTAAGAAAAACAAATTTAGTCTGCTACTATTTTCCGAAAACCTTGGGTTTCATCTGATTTTTGCTCTAATTAGAGTTCATCAACACACCTTAAAATGTCCGAAAAGAAAAACAAAATTTTGTAAATTAGCACATGGCCTTTAAACAAGGCAGTGACGTCGATGAAAACCCAAACAAATTAACTTTCAGGAAATAAATTGGACAAATTTCAATTCACCATCACGAACTCAAAACAAGAAGAGATGAGTTCATGAAAAGCAAGAGTCATCTGAAAATGCATAGGCTAATCTATTAGCTTTGGGGCAGGCGGCAGGTTGAGTCAGGATGTTGGACAAAATCCAATTTTAGAAAAGCTATTTCATGACAGTCTAGAAAGAAAAACAAATTTAGTTTTCAATTTAAATTAGATGAATCAGTGCACTGCGTGTTTTGATAGTTTATAGGTACTGTAAAAGTTATTGCAAGAAGTTCCGGTCATTAATTTTTATAAATTTTCTGCTATAAGATGAATACTTTAGTAAATAAAGTAAGTGAAAGTGAATTATGTTGATTAGTTTTCATTTTATTTTATTAACAATATTGTGTAGGTATTTTACCTAAATCATCAAAATTATATTAAGTCGCAACTAAACGTAACATTGATACTTGAACTCGCGAGCTTCAGTGGTGTAGGTACAATTTATCCGACTTTTGAACACAACTCTAATTGGTAAAATTTTAATTTTTGATTACCTCCAAGGGATATCTGAAATTCAATTAATATAATATGTGTGTGGATATTATGGAAACAAAAAACCTACAAACAAGAAAAGTTGAAAAACAAACAATATTCCATGAACTGTACGAAAATTGGTTCGTTAGATTCAAATATAACGGTTTACTGTCATAGGGCTTGAATTTTTTTTTAGATTTTTATAGACGCGTTCTTTTCAAGAAGCAATTAAACGCATAAAATTACATGTTATGGTCAAGAGTTTAACATTATTATAAAAGTGAGTATTAGGTGGCTCCCATAAATTCCTACCGAAAGCAAACACTTTTTGTATGAGTAACGCACCGAATATTATCTGCGTAGACAAGTGAACAGCGGTGTTCAATTGCTCGATTTTGCAGACCATGCTACAGGGCCATGACGCGATATATGGCGCTCATCAAAAAGTGTTTTACTAAAATTATTAATTATTTTCATAATAAACTAGCGGCTCGGTACGTGCTTCGCTACGTATGTATAAAGTCTAAACAATATTTTTAGTTTTTCCATTTTGAGCATTGGCATTGATTTTTATATATATAGACTTGCACCATTTTCAAACCTTGTCCAGGAGTAAAGGCCCAACTATAATAGGCAAAAGCAAACATAAGCTTATGTCAAAAAACCAACGATAATTCACTTTGCGAAATTACTGCATAGCCATAATGCAATTTTGCTCACGTATATAAATGTCAGATTTTACTTATGCGGCGAGCGACTGGGATCGCTCTTGCTTAAGTGTGCTTAAGTTAACGAAACTGAGAAAAATTGAACGAAACGGAGCTAGACTCCATTATGTTCACTCGTATTGAGATTCTTTGTATTCGCACGTTTACTTATGCGCACATATGCTAGCTTATGCCTATTATAGTTGGGCCTTAAGTGTATTCATTTGGCGTTTTTCTTTTTAAGTTCAGAGCTGAGCACTGAGCCAGAGAGAAAAAAACTAAACGAGAGAACCAACTTCGACGATTGCTCTCTTTTTGCCTACAAGCTGCGATTTGCACATAAACTTGCATATGTATTAACTCCTATAAAAAAAAATGAATACTTATGCAAGAAGATGTGCATACTCCCCACATTGAAAAAAATGGCGTCCACCTTTGGAAAATGGCGTACGCAGTCAGCTGTTCAGAGGTGTTCAAAGAAAATTAAAAATTGGATGAACAATTTTTTGGTACTCTCATTGTGTTGTGTACATTGAACATTGAAATCTTTTTTACATTCCTTTTTTATTTGTGTGTACTCGTTGTTTATTTTCTTTACGTTACCGACATTTCCAAAATGCTGAAAAATAGTGATTTAAGTAGAGACTAAATAAAAAAACCGTCAACTTGTTACTTCTGTTGTCAATTTTCATCGCATAAGATTTGTGAATAGGTGATAAGCTATTCTTACTGCTTTCCACTAAGCTGGTATATTGCTTTTAAAGGCTTGACTACATAAACCGAAAAGTACTTTTGTACAAAAGTAAAAATATTTGTATTCTCACTAGGTCAGTGATTTGTGAAATGAATATACAAATTTGTTCTTCAACCAAAATTTAAGTCCTATGCAGCATTTTTATAATTTTTCCAGTACTAACTATTTATATCTTATCTTTGAGTTATATAGTTACGCTAACACTAAGTTCCATAAAATATCTATTGATACGACAATTGCAGAAGATATGATATTTTGTATAAATATTCCCGGTAAACTGTAGAACTTTATTATTTCCGCCATTTAGAATTCAATGTAAAATAATTCAATGCAGTATATTTTAGATAATAAAGTAGTTAAGTTATAAGTTAAGGTATTACTATTGAAATAAACATAACATACATTTTTATAAAAATCATGTATACTCGTTCATATATACAAATAAAGTCTAGTCTAAAAAACCTTAACCTTGTTACACTCTTTCTGAACACATATTTTCTTGTTTTGGTTGTTAATGCCATCTATCTGTAACTCGGAGAAAGAGAAGGGAAAAATAAATTCACCACGATCTACCGTTATAAGGTTTACCGTAATTTATTGACAAACGAACATTTGTTGCTAAAATTAATTTGTGAAAAACAGAGAGAGAAAGAAATATCAAATGTCTCATTCTCTTTCTGCTCTCCGAGGTGAAAAAATGTATACACCCATACGAATTCAACACGCTATAAAAAATGAGAGTAAGTGGTTTCGAAGGGACGGAAACGAGGAAATTTGGCTATCTCGATTAGTTTTTTCTCTCTGACTGAGCATAGTCTGAGCGAACAGAGTAGAGTTCTGAGCAGAGTATGTTCAGAGCACTCTGATTTAATTATAAAACAACTTGAGCACAAAACTGTCCTGATTCATAAAAATGCTATATGCGATTAGGTTTTTCTAAATTAGCTCAAAAAGTTCAAGCTCTGCTCTAAATTAAAAAAGAAAAAGCCAATTATGAAATGGCAAGCCAAACTGAACATATATCAAGTGACGGCTGTCAAAAGACCAGCTCTGAAAAAAAGTAATTCCAGATTACAAACCACACGTTTAAAAAAAATACCCGTTAGCATCAAAAGAATGGCTAAGTTCAATCTCGTGTTGGATAGGGTATACCAAATAAGTGAATTTTTGGATATCCTATTTAACGAGTTAGATAAATAATTTGAGATAGCTGGGGTGTTCTATAAGATACCCACATTGACCAGAAGTTTCTAGCTACCTTTAAATAATTTTTTTGACATCGCATCGTTGACATCGTTTTGAAGCAGCTGTTCCTTTACACGTAAAACACTAATAAAAAGGTAACGCAGAGGGTTCAGAGGGTTTTGGCCAGCTGCCAAAAAACGACATAAGGAACTTAAAAGTAAGGCAAGTTTCTTGTATCAGATTGGCCAGCTCCCATCCACCATCCAATTAAGGCAACTTTAATGGAAAGTTGACTGAAAAGTTCGTAAAGAAAAATCTCCCTTACTATCAAGTCAAGTCTAATTCTATCAAAATGATAGTTGATAAGGTTTTTTCATTTAACTGAAAGCTGAACTTTATTACTCTATGAATTGTTTATTTTCTGCACAACTTCAATTAATGCTTTTTGTAAAAAGGTTCCTTGTCAAATTGGAAAAGGAATAAGTAATATTTCTTTACAATAGAAAATACAAATCGTGTTGGGCTAGTAGCTGGCCTGAGGAGTGTTTTGTAGACATTAATTTTGTTGGTACTTTTTGTACCATGAACTTAAAGTAGAGGTTTGCGAAGTGAAGTTCTGAATTAGAAATTCATGACACTTGAAAAATTAACTAGTTGCCTTGGTCAAAAA
Organism: Eupeodes corollae; assembly: GCF_945859685.1. NCBI lineage: Eukaryota > Metazoa > Arthropoda > Insecta > Diptera > Syrphidae > Eupeodes > Eupeodes corollae. The sequence continues at coordinate 161,748,110 of NC_079147.1, forward strand.
GTACGTTCAAAGAATGAATTTGACTGCAAATAAAGTCCCTTATGTTGCCTGAACCTGCCCAAAGCAACTTTATTGGAAAGTTAGTCAACAAAAATCTCTCTAACTATCAAGTGAAGTCTTTTTTTTTTAATTTAAGGTGGCGCTACAGTCCAATGGTTTCCATGCGCTCTACGTGACCCAGCCATCTAAGTCGTTGGACTTTTACCCTTCTGGCTAAGTCTACGTGGCTGTACAGCTGCCCGTACAGCTCGTCGTTCCATCTCCCCCTCCACTCCCTTTCGATGCATACGGGACCTTAGATCACACGAAGAACTTTTCTCTCGAACCGGCCCTCTCTCATCTTTTTTTTTCATAGTCCATGCTTCTGCACCGTATAGCAGGACGGGGATGATAAGGGTCTTATATAGCAGCACTTTGGTCCCTCGAGAGAAGACTTTACCACTCAATTGCTTTCTTAGTCCAAAGAAACAGTTGTTAGCAAGAGTTATTCTGCGTTTGATCTCAGCGCTGGTGTTGTTTTTTAAAGCGGAGCCTAGGTAGACGAAGTCCTTGACTACCTCAAAGTTACGTCTGTCAATGGTGACGTTTACACCGAGACGTCGGTGTTGTAAGTAATTTCTTGACGACAGCATGTACTTTGTTTTGCAATCGTTAACCGTTAAACCCATTCTTGCCGCCTCTGCTTCAATACTCACAAAAGCCCCATTGACATCACGCCGAGTTCTTCCGATTATGTCAATGTCATCAGCATATGCTAGTAATTGGACAGACTTTTGAAAGATAGTGCCTCTAGTTTTGACTTGTGAGCTCTGCACTATTCTTTCAAGCACGATGTTAAAAAAATCACATGAAAGCGCATCACCTTGTCTAAAGCCTTTTTTTACATCGAAAGGTTCTGTTAAGTTGTTTCCAACCTTTACGGAGCAGCGTGAATTCTCCATGGTCATCCTGCACAAACGGACGAGTTTGGCAGGGATGCCAAAACCAGGCATGGCTCTATACAGCTCGTCCCTGTAGATGCCATCATATGCGACCCTGAAATCGATGAAAAGATGATGGGAATCGGTTTGGCGCTCTTAGTTTTTTTCCAGAATGTGCGTAATGTGAATATTTGATCGACTGTGGACTTTTCTGGTCTAAGACCACACTGATAAGGATCTGTCAGGTTTTTGACGATGGGCTTTAGACGTTCACATATTATGACAGAGAAGATTGTAGGCGGTGTTAAGTAGACTGATTACTCTATAGATGGGGTAGTTTAGAGGGTCTCCTTTTTTCAGGATCGGGCAAACAATACTGAGGTTCCATTCATCGGGCATGCTTTCTTCCAACCATGTCTTACAGATTAGTTCTTGCATGCTCCTAACCAACTTATCTCCAGCTGCTTTAAAGAGCTCGGCATTCAAGCCATCCGCTCCAGCGGCTTTATTAGACTTCAACTTAGATATGACAATCTTTAGTTCGTCTAAGTCGGGATGACGGGATTGTTAGCTTTCGTCGTCTATGTTGAATGGATCATCATGCCTGACAGCGGAATTCAGTTCGTCGTCGCCGTTATACAGTCTGTAGAAATGGTCCTCCATATCCTCAGTATTGACTGCGGTTCCACTATGATGTTTCCACTTTCGTCTGTGCACCCTTCGGTACCTGTGAATTTCGTTTCAGCTGTTCATAAAGCTTTCGAACTTTATTCCTGCTTATAAACCTCTCAACATCTTCGACCGCACGCTTCTCATGCTCTCTCTATTTCCTTCTGAGAAGTCAGTGTTCCTCTCGCCTCTTCTCCTCATAGAGCTCATGAGCAGCTCTCGTCCTTTTATGCAGTGCCGCCTTGCGTGCCTGTTGTTTTAATGCATTTGCCTGCCGACATTCCTCATCAAACTCGGGGTTCCTTGTTGGTGGCTGCTTAAAACCCAGCACATCAGAGGCGGCTTCCCTGATACATTGTTTTGTGCGGCAGTGAGCTTCCAGAGAGGTTACTTGTAACTCGGTCGGAAAAGGTTTTGGCGATTGTAGCTGTTCGACGTTTTACCTTCTCCAGCACCTCCCTGTTTTGCCTTGGGTCTGGAAACCCAAAGTGCTACCTTGGCTACAAGGAGGTAGTGGTCCGAGTCGATGTTAGCGCCTCGGAAAGTTCGGACATCCATGATGCTGGAAGCGTGTCTGGCGTTGATCTTAAGATGGTCAATCTGGTTGACGGTAGATTGATCTGTAGAACTGCAAGTTCCTTTGTGGAAGTTGAGGTGTGGAAAACGCATACTGGCTACCATGATGTTTCCTCCCGCAGCAAAATCTATGAGCCTAAATCCGTTGTCGGAAATGTCATCGTGCAGGCTATTTTTCCCGATTATTCCACCAAAGATGTTTTCCCTTCCAAGCTTGGCATTAAAATCGCCCAGGACAATTTTAATATCGTAGCTAGGGCACTGCTCATATGTTTTGTCTAAGAGCTCGAAGAAAATATCTTTGGTGTTGTCATCTTTCTCTTCTGTGGGGCGTGTGCGCATATCAGGCTAATGTTGCCCAATTTAGCCTTGATGCGCCTGGTCATGAGGCGCTCATTGATGCACCTATAGCTCAAGACTTCTTGCCTAAGGCTGGCTGCAATGACAAACCCGCATCCAAATAACCGCTTTGTCATCCTTTTTTTGACCGGCCCATCCCATCGTATTTCCTGGATGGCGGTGATGTCTGCTTTATAGCAGTCTAGAGCCTCCGCTAATTCTTCGGCCGCACGTGGTCTGGTTGAGGACCTAACACTCCACGTGCATATCCGAATTCGTTGTCCTTAATTCGTTTGCGTAGGTTGTCAACAGTAAACCCGTCCGTATCCGAGGCTTGTTGGTGCTTCGCAACTATGAAGTTTTTACGTGGCCAGGAAGTCACCCCGACGGCACAACCCCCAACCTGCAGGGCCAGATCCTAAGTATAACTCCAAGGATGGGGAGCCGAATAAAACCGCTCCTTATAGGCCTGGGCTCCGAATAAGTCGAAGAGGCCCTACAAGGTGTTCACTAAGTAGTTCAACATTACTGAAACTGTAGACGCCACCGTTGATTCCATCTCGGGAATTCCTCGGCTGCCGTCTGGATAAGGAGAGGTGCCTTAGTGGAAACACCTTTCCCCCCTCTCGTTTGCTGCCCCCAACAATTTTTCACTAGGGTTGGAACCCAATCTCCAGTTGAGTTGAGGTACTAGCCACCCGATGTTCACCACGGGGAGGTGAGTGTAGGAGTTGATAGACAGAGGTGGGTTTTGAGAAAAACCTGTGGACGGGTGTGTCCTCTTGAATGCACTTATCTACCATTTGAACATCAACTAAAAGAAGCAGATTTAATAAAATGTATTGCTTTAATTGAATTTTTCGACAATTAAGGACAAAAATATTAGTTGATATTTTCACTGTAATATTTGTTCTTCTGATTCAAAGAAATATTTATTGGAATAAACTTTTTAAAACTTTTCAAATGTCATACTTCATTGTTTTTGTATCTTAAATCTTGGAACCTGCCAAATTTGTTTGATAAACTTTCATACGAACCTTCAGTGATAGCAACCATTTATCTTCGTTCTACAAAATTACCAAATGCTTTAAAAGTACGTTTCGTAAATATGATAGCACGCCAATGCACAAAATCAACAAAAAATTGCTTCAGACATACCTACATATGTACGTACATAGTTTAGCCATAATTCAATTCGATGCTTGATAAATAATTTAAATTTGAACATTGTACAAGTAAGAATGCCTATAGCTTTGATAAAGTTACTATCGTAATCTTAACGTTAATATGTGTATGTAAGTTTGATACGACGACGACGTTCATCTTTTTATTTTATTGTTTTTCTGCAAGTAATCTTCTTTCTCTCTGTGAAATTTAATTCCTCAATTATTAAGTATTCGTATTTTTTTTTGCAGTTTTTCATAATGACTTCCGAGGCTGAGTTCTTAAAGTGTTATAGCAAAATTAAATTAGGATATTCTGAAGTCATAAAACACATTGACGCTTCGGTTACCCTAGAAGAAGAAGAGAACGTTGATGAAGCTTTGCGCAGCTACAATAAATGTATTGAAGCTATAGATGCAATTTTTGCGATTCCAGTTGGATTACCTGATAATGTTGAAGCTGTACAAAGTCAATGGAACGATGCATGCAATATTATTCAAAAATTGAAAACATTTCGTTCCGAAGTAATTTACAGACGTTCATGTATCGAATCCAAGGTGACAAAAGTTGATGGAATTTCATCCGAAGATGATTCAACCCAACCCATTCCAAAGAAAAAGTCTACTGAAACATGTGCAGACGGGGCCATAACCGACGCCAATACTACGAAAATGTCGCCAAGTTGTTTATCTAAGAATTCAACTCCGTTTGCGATAGCGAATGAATCAGGCATTCCAATGACATACAGACAAATCATAAAAGGACTTCGTGTTGCCATCGGCACTGCGGAAACTCCACTAACCTTTGACACAATATTTGAATCTAATGCAAAGTTATATAAAATTCAACCAAACGGAGCAGTGACCAGCGCAGAGGTGAATTTTAAAAGTTCAAAATATGTTTTATTTTATTTAGTACTTATTTATTTTTAGAATGGAACTCAACTCCAATTAGCGATCATTGGCACAGAATCGCCTGAATGGAAATACCTCAATAACATGTACTTCATTCACTGCCAAATGAATGTGAACAGTTGTGCGGAACCATCGAACCAAGAGATGTCCTGGGTATATCCACTCGTTCCTGGGATAACAACATGTTTTCGCACAGAGTATGGGGCTTTTATTTTCCCTGATATGGAAGCCGATGAGCCGGGCACAGCATTTGGAATTATTCTCGAAGGCCAAGAGCCAGAGTACAATCAATTTTGGTTAGATTTAATCGAAGCTATTATAACTGGAGAAGTTATGGAACTTAAAGAAGGTCCGTCTCGTCGTGCACCAAGAGATGTTAGCACAACAGTTTCAAAGACCATTGTTGGGACAGCTGATTTCATAGCCAAGAACCTTGTGAAAGGAGCTGAAAAAACTGGAGAACTTATGGTCAAGTCAACTCCATATTTAATATCAAAGATGTCTCAGGCTCCTCCCGATACACCTCCAGTTTCTTCTAAGGTTCAAACTTCAGTTGAAGTTGCAAAAAATGTGTCCGGTGCAGCTGTAGGAGTCACGGGTTATATTGCCGGCAAGGTCGGGTGTGCCACAATGGCGATAGGACGTTTTTTAGCACCTCATATTAAAAATCAAGGAGCAAACATACTCTCAGTCGGTTTTGGTTTGAGTGAGGAAGACGCACAAGATAAAGTAAGACAAATTAATTTAAACTTGAATTGGAAAACTATAATTTCTTTTTTTTTTGTTTTTTTTTTTAGATGCAAGGAGCATTTACTATTGCTGCCGGTGCAGTGGAAGGCTTCAGCACAGTTTTCAATGGACTTGAAGAATCTGCAAAAATTCTAGGCACAAATTTAAGCAACAATTCTGTTAAAATTATTGAGCACAAGTAACCGCAAAACACAATGCATTTAAAAAAATTATATTTGAAATATTTTGTTTTTGCGTTATTATTCAGATATGGACCATCTGCAGGCCAAGTGGCTTCTGGAACTTTTGATACGCTTGGAAATGCTTTCACTGTAAGTCAGAATGTAAAATATATCACTCCCAAAGGAATTGCAAGGCGAGTTGCTAAAAGCACTGGTAAGGGTGTTTTTGAGATTTACAAAAATGGACAGCGTCCAGAATCGCATTATGTGCCAGCTGGCGTTTTGTATCCTGATTTGAGTGAATTGAAAGAGCAATATTCGAAAAAGTAAATTCTCATAATAGGTATAGTCTATAAATATAAATTGTAACTTATGTCAGCCCTAAATTGTGGTATCTGTTCAAAAACTAACGAACATCAAAAGTATTCTTTGTCGAAAATAAATTTTAAATATCGATGCAGAACTCAAGTAGTAAATATTGTAGATGGTATTCAATAAGATATTAAATGGGACCTGTGATTGATTAGCTACCAACATTAAGTCAAGTTTTATTTGACAATCAAAGCTATCCAATCAGACTCCATTGAAAAAGTGACTTGCCTAAACAATTTTTATTAAAATGTAAAAGAAAAAATAGAACTCAAAAAATCCGACATATCCAATTTTGCGTAACCTAAACTCTCAAACCAAAGAGCGATCTGTTCAAACTAATAAACAATTCGTCGATCTTATTTGTCCGATATGTCGTAGTACATGAGTTTTTCTCTTTTCTTTAAATACTTTAATAAAATAATAAAAACAAAACATATCGTACAAATTTTTATTTCTTCCCGAAGAGATACTCACTATAGGGTTGGTAATATTAAAATCTTTCGAATCTCGTGTTGTTTTGTCTTCTCATTATTTATTAATTAATTTTTACACCTAAAATAATAATAATAATAATGTATGTATACCTAATACTAATTTTGTAATTTGTGCTAAATAGGGAAAGAAGTATTGTTAAATATATTCTAATAATTGTTAATGTATTGTGCGTTATTGTTTGTTGAAAAGTGAAATAAAAGTAAACTTGTATAAGATAAAATGGAAAATAGTTTTCTTTTAATTATTATTATGTGTAACAAAAGTTGTTAGGTTGATATTTCCAGACCTCCCTTGAAATATCCAGACCTCCCTTGGTTTCTCTAGACCTCCCTTGATATTTCCAGACCTCCCTTGAAATCTCCAGATCTCCCTTGAAATCTCCAGACCGCCCTTGAAATTTCCAGACCTCCCTTGATTCTTCTAGACCTTCCTTAATAATTCCATACCTCCCTTGAAATCTCCAGACCTCCCTTGATATTTCCAGACCTTCTTTAATTTTTCTAGACCTCCCTAGAAATCTCCAGGCCTCCCTTGATATTTCAAGACCTCCCTTGATATTTCAAGACCTCCCTTGGTTTTTCTAGACCTCCCTTTGAAATCTGCAGACCTTCCTTGATTCTTCTAGACCTTCCTTAATAATTCCAGACCTCCCTTGAAATCTCCAGACCTCCCTTGATATTTCAAGACCTCCCTTGGTTTTTCCAGACCTCTTTTGAAATCTCCAGACCTCCCTTGATTCTTCTAGACCTCCCTTGATATTTCCAGACCTCCCTTGAAATCTCCAGACCTCCCTTGATATTTCCAGACCCCCTTTAATTTTTCTAGACCTCCCTAGAAATCTCCAGACCTCCCTTGATATTTCAAGACCTCCCTTGGTTTTTCTAGACCTCCCTTTGAAATCTCCAGACCTCCCTTGATATTTCAAGACCTCCCTTGATATTTCCAGACCTCCCTTTAAATCTCCAGACCTCCCTTGAAATCTCCAGACCTCCCTTTGTAATATTCAGACCTGCCTTGATTTTTCTAGACCTCCCTTGATATTTCCAGACCTCCCTTGAAATATCCAGACCTCCCTTGGTTTTTCTAGACCTCCCTTTGAAATCTCCAGACCTCCTTTGATTCTTCTAGACCTCCCTTAATATTTCCAGACCTCCCTTGAAATCTCCAGACCTCCCTTGATTCTTCTAGACCTTCCTTGATATTTCAAGACCTCCCTAGGTTTTTCTAGACCTCCCTTTGAAATCTCCAGACCTCCCTTGAAATCTCCAGACCTCCCTTGAAATTCCCAGACCTCCCTTGATATTTCCAGACCTCCCTTAATGTTTCTAGACCTCCCTTGAAATCTCCAAATCTCCCTTAATATTTCCAGACCTCCCTTGAAATCTGCAGACCTCCCTTGAAATCTCCAGACCTCTCTTGATATTCAGACCTCCCTTAATACTTCAAGACCTCCCTTGGTTTTTCTAGACCTCAATTTGAAATCTCCAGACCTCCCTTGAAATCTCCAGACCTCCCTAGAAATCTCCAGTCCTCCCTTGATATTTCCAGACCTCCCTAAATTTTTTTAGATCTCCCTTGAAATCTCCAGACCTCTCTTGATATTCAGACCTCCCTTGATATTTCCAGACCTCCCTTGATTTTTCTGGACCTCGCTTGAAATCTCCAGACCTCCCTCTATATTTCTAGACCTCCCTTTGAAATCTCCAGACCTCTCTTGGTTTTGGAAGGCCTCACTTTATATTTAAAATCTGTTTTTCAAATAACAAACCCTCTCTAGAAATTTCTAGACCTCCCTTGATATTTCCAGACCTCCCTTGATTCTTCTAGACCTCCCTTGATATTTCAAGACCTCCCTAGGTTTTTCTAGACCTCCCTTGAAATCTCCAGACCTCCCTTGAAATTCCCAGACCTCCCTTGATATTTCCAGACCTCCCTTAATGTTTCTAGACCTCCCTTGAAATCTCCAAACCTCCCTTGATATTTCCAGACATCCCTTGATTTTTCTGGACCTCGCTTGAAATCTCCATACCTCCCTCTAAATTTCTAGACCTCCCTTTGAAATCTCCAGACCTCTCTTGGTTTTGGAAGGACTCACTTTATATCTAAAATCTTTTTTTCAAATAACAAACCCTGATTTGTAACTGCATATGCATATAGGCTCAGAACAGTTGAAACTAAAATTTGTGTCAGACGTAAGCTCGGTCACTTTATTCAGAAGAAACAACCTGAGTTTGTATATATATTTGAATAGTGCTATCATGGAACACAAAATTATGTTACAAAGGCGAGCAATGGGGGCGCTGCCTGCACGAAAATTCAGTGTAAAATCCATAGAGGAAATATATTTAATATTTTGGCATTTATGGTGGACACTGATTTTGAAGTTTCACAATCAGCTGATCGCTACAGAAATACAAATTCAAAATTAAATTAATCGTTCAGTATTTAAATATAAATATAAATCACTCAAATCATGTCATATATTTGATTTTATTGAATTTAAACAAAAAAAAGTTTATTTAAAGTTATCAAATCAAAAATATTTCTTATTTTATATATTTGCTTTTGTCAGTAATATAAAAGTTGTACAGTTTTGCATTCACAAAGCTAAGTTGAATTTTGAACACGTAGCCACTAGCTTTAAGAATGCAATCAAAAGTAGTTGTAATTTCCAACGTAGTTTAAAATTAAGGCTACAAACTTAGTGAATATTGATTTTGACGTTTCACAATCAGAAATTAATCTTAAATTAATCTTAAATATGAATATTAAATCTTTCATATAATTATTTTAAATTTGATTTAATTGAATACAAAAAAAAAATAGATTATTTAAAGCTCTTAAAATACAAATATTTATTATTTTGTATATTTGCATTTGTCATCAATATGACAGTTCCTGACTGACTATCCTTATAGTGTTATTTTGCATTTACAATCTTGATTACGTAGTCAATAGCCTTATGAATGCGGCCCTTGAACTCTTGTCAGTCTTAAAATGTTCGTGCTCTTGTCGCGTTGAAGGAAAACAAAATTTAAAAGTTCTTTTATGATGTTCTGTATGTTGTATATTATCTTATAAACAAACACACCTTTTGCTAGCTGTCAAAAAATTACGGAATGACATTCCTAATTTTTCGTTGCGAAAAGAAATCATATCAGTGCGGGCCAGAGAGAAAAAACTAAATGAGAGAGCCAAATTTCCTCGTCTCCGTCCCTTTGGAACCTCTTACTCTCATTTTTTATAGTGTGTTGAATTCGTATCGGTGTATACATGTTTTCACCTCAAAGAGCAGAGAGAATCGAGGTATTTGATATTTCTTTCTCTCTCTGGTTTTCACAAATTAATTATAGCAAACAATTTTCGTTTGTCAATGAATTACGGTAAACGTTAAAACGGAAGATTGTGGTGAATTTGTTTTTCTTTTCTCTTTCTTTGAGTTACAGATAGATGGCATTAACAACCAAAACCAGAAAAGATGTGTTCAGATAGTGTGTATAACAAGGTTAAGGTTTTTTAGACTAGACTTTATTTGTTATGAACAAGTACATGTTTTTTATAAATGTATGTTATGTTTATTTCAATGGTAATACCTTAACTAATAACTTAACTGCTGTTTTAAATACAATATACTGCATTGAATTATTTAACATCGAATTAATTATAATAGGTGGGAATAATAAAGGTCTACAGTTTACCGGGAATATTAATATAAAATATCCATATCTTCTGTAATTGCGGTATCAATCGATATTTTCTGGAACTTAGTGTTAACGTAACATTTATTTGTCATGAATTATTCTTTCAGCTGTTTTATACACCAACAAAATAATTATGAAATTTGGCTGCGATAAAAATTACTTGAACACAGCATTTTCTATGTTTATAGTTATTCAGGTTTAGCCCTTAACTTAGATTTGCATTTATTTATGAATAGCCTAAAAAGTTTAGAAAACATCTATGAATAACCCACAATGCACTTTCAGAAAAACTGTTGTTAGAACTTTCCCTCACAGATTTTTCCTTGTCGCTTTATAACTGAAAGATAAGATATAAATAAATAGTTGAACTGGAAAACTTATAAAAATGATGCATAAGACTTAAATTTTGGTTGAAGAACAAATTTGTATATTCTCTTTACAAAACCACTGACCTAGCGAGAATACAAATACTTTTACTTTTGTACAAAAGTACTTTTCGGCTTACATATTTAGTTAAGCCTTTAAAAACAGCACACTAGCTTAGTGGAAAGCATAGCTTATCGCCAATTCACAAATCTTATGCGATAAAAATTGGCAACAGAAGTTTACGGTTTTTATTTAGTCTCTACTTAAATCACTTATTTTCAGCATTTCGGAAATGTCGGTAACATAAAGAAAATAAACAACGAGTACACACAAATACAATAGGAATGTAAAAAAGGAGATGAGTATATAAAAATGTTTTCAATGTTTCTGCGTTGTTTTATTTTAATGATCCATGTTTACATTCTTTAACTCTCGTTGTCAATGTTCCAGCAAGTCTCGCAGCCAAAATTAAGTCGATGAACTATGAAAATTGAACTAAATCTGAGTTTTTTTTTTGCATTTTTCAACGGTCTGAGTAAAAATTAAACGCATAAAAGCAGCTAATAATAAAGCAAATAATAGTTGTAGTGCTTTCAGAGTTTTATGTTTCTAGGTCCTAATTCTCATTGCACCACCTAATTTATTTTACTTACTTAATAATTAAAACTGGCTTCAAATAACTAACTAATATATCTCTAAATGCGTAATTTACAATTGTTGCTAAGACTTCATTGTTCTGGCACCTAACAAGAGTAATTAATTTCACTTCATATTCGAATGATATTACTCCCAATGTAACACAATGATAATACCAAAAAATTGTTCATCCACAATTTTGAATTTTCTTTGAACACCTCTAAACAGCATGGCATCCGCCATTTTTCGAAGGTGGACGCCATTTTTTTTTAATGTGGGGAGTATGCACATCTTCTTGCATAAGTATTCGTTCCCCACATTTTTTTTATATGGAGTTAATACATATGCAAGTTTATGTGCAAATCGCAGCTTGTAGGCAAAAAGAGAGCAACCGTCGAAGTTGGTTCTCTCGTTTAGTTTTTTTCTCTCTGGTGCGGGCTGAGAATAGCCGTTGGCATTTATAAAACACTTATTTTTTAATAACAAATGATCTAATTCTACAAATAAATAACCAGACTTGTTCTGGTGGTTCAAAAAGAGTAGCCTAACAAATTGTTGTCATATTATAAACAAAAATGTAAGCTACAAAAATGTTTCCTCGATCTAATTTATATTCTAAGTTAAAATTTGTTGCCATCGTGCTACTTATCATCTTTTTCATCGATTACTTTGGCATCCTGACTCACATGTTTGAATTGGATTATTATCGCCTGTTTAATTATCCACTTCAAGGAGATATATTGCAATACTCACATCGCGTTAGATTCCACCAGGAGGTCGATGTAAAGCCAATAAATCTTTACAACTACACATTCCTCGAGAAGTGTCATCAGAAATGCGTCGAGGATGGGGGATCACCAATATCGCCAAAAATCACACTTATAGTTAAATCAGCGATGGCAAATTTCGAACGTCGGCACGCGATACGTCAATCATGGGGCTACGAACAACGCTTTTCCGATGTCATAATCAGGACCGTTTTTATGTTGGGTATTTCCAACAATCAGGAGCTTCAGAAACATATCAAAATCGAATCGAGGCAATACAATGATATAGTACAATCAAACTTTGAGGATACCTACTTTAATAATACAATAAAGACTATGATGGGTTTTAGGTGGGCAGTTGAAGTTTGTCCCACCAGCAAATTCTATATGTTCGTAGACGACGACTATTATGTCTCTCCTAAGAATGCTCTTCGATTCATAGAAAACCCAGAAAGTTACCCGAGAAATTTAGACGAAGCCGATGAAACTCTGCGAAAGCTGGGTGGACGGTTTAAAAATAGACTTTATTTTAATAAATTCCCCGAAGCATTGGCTCAACTTGATGCTGCAGATCGGAGAATACTTTCACAAGGTCATAGCAATTTCTATGAAGACTCTGAGATTCCTGCAGCAGCAAATATCATCCCTGAGGATGATTATAAAAAGCAAAGTCCTTTGCTCGTAGATAGTTATAATGATAAACTTTTCGCTGGATTTGTCTTCCATTCGTCGCCTCATAGACACAAACCAAGCAAGTGGTATGTGAGTTTAGCCGAATATCCATTCCATATGTGGCCACCGTATGTTACGGCTGGAGCTTTTATACTTTCAAGGGAGGCACTCTTTGAAATGTATTTCGCAAGTATGTATGTGAAGCATTTTCGATTCGACGATGTCTATTTGGGTTTGGTTGCTTTGAAGGCAAAAATCGAATTGCATCATTGTGAGGAGTTCTATTTCCATAGGCCAACTTATTCCGGTCCCTACAGCTATCGGTATGTTGTAGCATCACATGGATTTGAAGATCCAAAAGAACTGATAAAAACGTGGAATGAATGTCGATCGGCTGGTCATGCTTGAAGCGTCTCTGATAAATTATTATTTATTATTAGAAAATATACCAAATTTTATTTATAACGCAGGTAAACCAAATTGTTAATAAAACGTCCTTTTAAGAATGAAACATTTTTTTATTTAGTTTTTTACTTAAAGTAGTGGTGGTCTCAGAAATAAACTGAGATAATCTTAATTAAAAGATAGGATAGTGTAAAATAAAAAAGAAAATTATGTTATACTCGGGCGTATACTCACTTTTCTTTCTCACAGTATTTATTGTGGCTCCCACGGCTAATCGGACAAAAAGACCGAACATTTTGGCAGTGCAATTTCTCCAAGAAAATGTATGGAAGTAGTTAAAGTTAAGCATCATTTTATAACATATTTAAGTTTAAATAAAAAAAATGCATTTCAAATTATTAATTAGCAAATAAATTAAAAAAAAAAACAAAAACAAAACCAACTCCTTACTTAGATCTCTCTCTTATCGGACACTAGCTGTTTTTGCACTGTAGTAGCCCTGCAACGGTATTTTTAAAGTAAAACGGTAATGTTATTATTAATCTTGTATCACGGAAGACTTTTACTTACATTTAAAGTATTTTCTTGCTCTGCGTCTTAAAGACACCAAAAGGAATATAAACGTCTTTGGAAATTGGAAAAATGGGTTTGTTGCATAGCCAGGACGGTAAATCAGAGAGAGAAATAGCAGAAATTATGCATCGAAACTTTTACATAGTTTTTTACATAATTTCACAAATTTAAAAACGAAAATAGGATTCGAAAATGGAGTCGTACCATGAGAAGCTTCTTACTTACTTAGTAGGCTTACCAACTAACTTAAACTTCTTATCTCCGAAATCTCTAAAGATGTTTTTGAAGGAGACTACGAGTAAAGAAGTCAGGAACGAAACAAAGAAAAACTATCGCCATCGACGAAATAACCGAAATGGCCGTGCAACAGTGTTTAATAAGTTTTGTATTAGGGAAAAAATAGTAATCAAAGACTTAAGACATATAACACAGGATACGTCTTCTTGGAATAGGGTGGAACTACATATTGTATTGTTAGTTAACCGTTAGACATAAGACAATATTATAAATAAGGTTTTGTTCACGGACGGAAGAAAATTTAACTTTAAAGGTTCAGATGGAAGAATGTATGAATGGCCAAAAGCAAATGAAGAATTTCCTCATAAGCTCACTAGGGCTACTGTAAATCATGGCGGTTGCTTGGTCAAGGTATGAAGCAACACGGCTTTGCAAGTTCTGGAGATCGGAACTAACATTTTGTGGAGGGTAAAATGTATCAATTAACATTAACATTTTGAAACAACATTTGTGGTTCAGTTTTGGTAAGCTCGGAATACAAGGCAATTTTATCTTCTAGCAGGACAACTAGCCAGAGCCAGATTTTGTACCGCAAGGTCGTAGTTATTTAACCTTTCCGGGAGATCCTTGGGAAATATTTTTCCCCTTCCATGGAGCAAGTTCCTACTCTCAAGAATTCCCCACGGAATTCTTTTTCCTTGGAAACAAAGTTATTTATTTATTGAATTCGTAAAACAAACTAACGTTAGAACTTTAAGACTAAAGAAGGTAAACTGAAGTATTGAAAAAATTTACTTTAAATGTTTTACTTTTAAAATCATCGCTTACGGAATATTCCAAAAAGTAATACTTGTTGTAAACTGAAATCAATTGGTAGAGGGGACTGTTTTTACCATAGTTCGATCTGCTTGATGTAGAACGTAAGAACTTGTCTTCTAATACTTGAACGGCTAAAGTTTAATTGTTCCAAAATTGATGGTGATATGACTGACCCATTGATTCATTTTATAATAAAGCACAGCTGAATGTACTCTCTGTGTTTACAAAGCGATGGAAGATTTATAAGCTTGAGAAAATGATTGTTGGGTGGAAATTCGAGCCTATTGGACCATTGGAAGAAACGGAGGCAGAAGCGCATGAATCTTCTTTGTACTCCTTCTATTCTGTTTAAAGAGGAGCCCAAATTATGCAGTCATATTCTAATATTGGTCTTACAAATAATATACAAAGAAGTTTAAGAATATAAGGGTCGCGAAAATCGTGTAAAAACCGTTTTATAAATCCGAGTGTCTTATTTGCTTTTTTAATAACAAAGTCATAATGATTTGTAAAAGTTAATTTTGAGTCAAAAATAATACCAAGGCTAGAGAAAGTAGAGAGTTTAGTCTAATAAGAAGAGTCTAAATGACAATAGAAAGTCAAAACATTTTGTTTGAGTGTAAAACACATTGATTTACTTTTGTCAATGTTTAGTAAAAGCTTTTTATAAAACACCATTCGCGTAAACAGTCGTCAAGTGAGTCGATACGTTTGAAAATTTTAATGTTATCAGCGTAAATTAAAACAGATGAGTGTTTTATAATAGAAGGTAAGTCGTTTACGTATAAAATAAACATTTAAGGTCCTAAGTGGCTACCTTGTGGTACGTCAGAATTTGTATAAAATATGAAGACCACTCATTCCTAAAAACTACGCTGCATTATATATTATATAAGTACAACGAAACCCAACTAACAAATTTATCGTTAAAGCCTTGGGATTTAAGTTTGGAAGTTAACATTTTATGGCACAATTTATCAAAGGCCTTACTGAAGTCTTTGAAGACACAGTCAACTTATTTCCGTTTTTCAAACGAATCTAAACAAAATGAACTGAAATGAAAATGGATAGTAACTGTTGACTTATTTTGAACAAAACCATGTTGACTGCCACAAATTAAAGACTTACAATTAAACGATATGACCTTACAAATAATGGTTTCAAATAACTTAGGGATGACCAACAGTTTTGCAATCTGACGATAATTTTGTATTTCATTTGTACTACTCTCTTTATATATCGGTGTTATGTACGAAATTTCAGGAAAAAATTGAAGATTTGAGCGATTCATTGAAAAAATTGTTTATTTATTTAATCCGTTAATTATCTAACGTTAATATAAACTTATAGCTATTTACATAATTTTTAATTTAAAATTTGATGAAATTAAATTATAAAATTTACTGGAGACTGAAATCAATTGATTTAAAGGGCTATTCATACCATAGTTAGTTCTGCTAAAGATCGGACATAAAGGTATCTGTCTTCTTATGCCGGTTTGACTATAGCTAAAATTTAGACGATTCAGAGCTGTTGCGTATATAATAGAACCATTAATTAATTTTAAAATAAAACAAAATTGGAGATACTGTCTATGTTGTGAGAGTGTAGGGAGGTTTATTAGCAAAAGTCTCTGGGAATAAGGAGGTGGTGTGAATATTTGGGAAAACGGAAGAAAACGAAGACAAAAACGGATAAATCTTTTTTTCGATACTTTCAAGTCTGTCAATATGGACTGAATAGTATGGTGCCCATATAGTATTGGCCTGACAAATGATACATAAAGAAGTTTTAAGACGTAGGGGTCACGAAAGTCACGAGAAAAACGTTTAATAAAACCTAGAATCTTGTTAGCTTTCTTAACTATATAGTTATAATGGTCACAGAACGTTAATTTACTGTCAAGAATAACACCTAAATCAGAGAAAACGGAAAGCTTACAAAGGGAGGAAGAATCTAATAAATAGTTATAATCTATAATTGTTTTTTGCGTGTAAAACACATAGTTTTAAATTTGTCAATATTCAATAAAAGTCGGTTTGTATTGCACCATTCCCTAAAACTATGAAGATCTTCTTGAAGCTGTGAGCAGTCATTGATTGAACTAATAGATTTAAAAATTTTAATGTCATCAGCGTATATTAAAACGGAGGAGTTTTTTTTATAACGGATGTTATGTCATTTATATATAAGATAAATAATAAAGGACCTAAATGGCTACCCTGTGGAACACCAGAGTTGACGTAAAATTGGTCGGAGAATTCCTTTCTGAATATAACGCTATAAATTCTGTTCTTGAGACAAGACGAGATCCACGTCAAGAAATTATCGTTAAACCCTAAGGCCTTAAGTTTATGAACTAAAGTCTTGTGACACAATTTATCAAAGGCTTTGCTGAAATCTGTGAATACGCAATCTACTTGCTTACGATCTTCGAAGGAGTCAAGGCAGAAAGAAGTGAAGTGAAGTAGGTTTGTAATTGTTGATTTATTCTGGACGAGACCATGTTGATTTTCATATACAATTGAATTACAATTAAAGGATAACATCTTACAGATAATGGACTCAAATAGTTTGGCAATCGGGCGGTAATTCGTTATTTCATTCTTAGACCCTTTTTTATGAATCGGAGTTATAAATGCACTTTTCCATAATAGTGGGAAAACTGAGCTTCTAAGAGATTCATTAAACAAAACAAACAGAGGGTACGATAAATGAGACACACATGATGGTACTCCATCAGGGCCAGGGTGAAAACAGTCATCAAGTTCTGAGACACAACGAACAATTGAATCCTCACATATTGTCAAGTCAATTGAGTTAAGGTGTAAGGAATATGAAGAGGATAGGATAAATAGGATGCGTATTTTTTTCAAAATATAAGAAGGTACATCATGTTGACCATAGCTATAACAAACGTCAAGTTCTGAAGCTTTGCGAACGATTTCATCTACAGAGATCCAAAGACTAATTGAGTTTAAATAAGGGAAATTTTGTGAGAGGGCCAATGACTCAGGCGTTCGCTACTTCGAAAGCATCTTTGGAGATATTTGCAAACATATTTGAAATTTTTTCAGAGTCATGGCTAAGTTCGTTGTTGAAAGACATGCAGTTTGGATACCCGTCAGTATTTCTCTTACTATTAACACAGCTCCAAAATGTTGTTGGTTGTTTTTTATGTCGGTTTAAGTATTTAAAATAAAGTCATTATAAAGAATATCTGAATAGTCAAAAAACATATTTCTTAGCTCATTGTATATTACCAAGTCATTATCAGCTTTTGTTTTATTATATTTAATCCAGGCCTTGTTTGCTTTTATTTTTTAAGTTTTTTAAGCAAGAGTCAAACCATGGAGGAGATTTAGAAATATTGCATGGTTTTCGCAATGGTGTGGTCTCATAAAAAAATTTAAAGACATTAATGTCACAGTTCTCAAACAAATGATTCCAGTTCACATTACATAACAGGTTGAAAAGTTCATTAAGCCTGCATTGGCTGAATTTACAGCAGTATCGGAATTAAGTGTTAGGAGATCTTGGAGGTATAAATGTGGCGATAATGTATATAAGTCCTGTGATAGTTTTAACTTGTATGCAAATAATTTCTACATCAGATTGACGAAAGTCGTCAACCAAAAGCCATATCAAGCAATTTTTTACGGCAAGCAAAAGTCCACCTCCTACAGTGCTGATGTCATTTAAGCAGTGTCTATCACGTCTATACACTTGATAATTCTAATCGAAGAGTTCCGTGTCCAAGAATGTATTGTAACGAGCCGCTTTGCCTGTTTGGGGTCGTGACTGGCTTAATTGAACCCGTAGCTCAGCGGTTTTGAAGGTTCTTCGACCCAGGACTCATCACAAAAATAATGCCAGTCTAGCATCCCGGTGGTAGTGATGCGCGAGATATTTATCATAACCCTCCCTACCTGGTTGTCTTCCTCGCTAAGAACAACCCCATTCCTCGGCTTCTTTTCCTTATCACTTCTTCCCCATTTTCCCCTTACTCTCTCATCCCTTTAGAAAAAATTTAAGCCATCATCTTCATGATTTAAGGCTTCATAAAAATTCCATCGCTTTTCTTTTTAAATAACAAATTATTTTATTTAGATAATTAAATTTTAAAAGGCTATAAACTGTATATATATATGTTTATATGCATGTAGCAAAATTTAAATTTTTAATTTACACAAAAATTAATTTAATACTTTAAATCTTGTATTTAATTTTACATAACAAAATAAAGTGGCAATCATACGCAAATCAACCAAAATCTATCATTGATTCGATAAGAATCGTCTTCGATTTTATTACCAAAAATTGGATCTTCAAGATCTCTTTTCTTCTTGTTCTTTTAAACTTTATTTCAACTCCCCTTTATGCGGAACCCCCCCTTTGTTTGAAGTTATATATATACGAACGTATATCTTCTTTTTTTTTTTTTTTTATTTTAATTCGTATATAGTATGTAAAAAAGGAAACATAATCGACTTACCCCGTTCTTCTGCTGTAGTGGCCACTGCTGCTGGGAGGCTGGGTCGACGAATTGTAATGATGGTAGATATATATGCGTATATAAATTGTTCACTTTAACTAACTTCAAACAAACTAAGTAAACTAATTTTATATTACGTTTCGCGGAACGTATCAAATCAAAAAAATTTCGTAATTGATTAATGATAATGATGTTACCACAAATTTAATTTACTAGTCAAGAAAATTTTTTAATTTTAAAACAAAAAAAAAATTAACTTTAAAAAAAAACACTATATGTATTATATTCATCGGCTTCGAACAGCGTTAAGTTTAATGGTGGGGTTTTGTGTCGGCGCCTAGACACTCTAGGCTACCGGGCTTCTATAGCTTGGGTGTGCTGAATGCTGAGTTTGAATCTGGCCACGCAATCCTGTTGATTTTTTTGTCATTGAACATTTATAGGTGTTTTATCCTTCAGGATACCTTTCGGGAGCTTGATAAAAAAAAGGATTTCTTTTAAATTTAAGCACAAAATGCAGATTCTTATATGCATGTAGATCTATGTACGCATCTACGTGCATACATATATTACATATATATATAAATTGCAAATAATGTCGCCATTTACCTTGATGGGTGGATAATTAATTCCTTTTCAATTTCTTGCACACCAAAGTAATTTTTTTTTTTAAATAAAGAAACCAAATTCACGTAAAAAAAAACTTTAACGTTTATTAGTTAAAATAATTAGAATATGACACTAATATTGGTAACAACTTTATTTTTTGTCATATAAGACTGCTCTTTATGTTTCTGATGTTTCTCTTCGGCTTTTAAAATTGAAAAAGGTCTAGGCTTCCTAGCCAACCTGCGGACTACCCGTTTTCATATAATAGAGAAAAGCTCCTATCCCGTTGATGGTTCTCCACTTCACCAACACACGAATCCCAGTTTTCATCTCACGCTTCTGAATCAGCGCGGATTGGTCTCTTTTTGTAAAGTGGAAATGTTGCTTCTTAGAAAATCTACTCAACCTAAGCTTCCTAACCAACATTTCCACTTTACCGCCTCCGTATCTGCAACGATTGCTACCAGCTATTAAATGTTGCCTTCTTTTTGTTGCATACTTTAGGGATACCCGGTTTCGGTTATTTTGAAAATGAGCTTGTAGGTAACAGGGCTTTGCATTTTGCAAGTGTATCGCCCACAAGGAACATGCAAAGGAACCCACGACCTATCGAATAAAAACAGAGATCGAAAAAAAATTTTCCAAAAAAAATCGTGACTTGAAACGAATTTACGTTACATACAAAAAAATAGGAAGTAAACATCAACGAAACTCAAGTATTGATTGGCAATAAAGCAATCGGATTAGGTCTTGTCAAATAAAATGTAAACAGAAAAATATACATACGCACATATACACATATCTCTGTATGAGAATTGGAGTTTGGTTATGCAATGACCATATGGTTACATTTTGTTAGTTTTGTTTTTGTTTTCTTTTTCTTTTTGTTTTGCCGTCGGGAAATGAAGTTTGAAAATGATGCTTTGCCGACGGGAAATAGAAGGTTAAAAAAAAATTGTTTTGCCGTCGGAAGAACGCATTTTAAATGATTTAAAAATGTTTCTTAGTGAAACGAATTATGAAAATGTTTTTTTTTTTTCCCACCAGGAATCATTTGATTCAAGGAAAACGTGGGACGCGAACCCACTTAACTTTTATCTAGTCGGGCAAAAATAAAAAAAATTAAGAAAATTATATTCATTGTCTCATATCCTTGGCATGGAATATACCTAAGGATTTGCCATTTAAATTCTCTAGTTCATACATGGCACTGCCTATAACTTTTTTAACGCGACATTTGACAAATTTAGGCAAAAGTTTGGCGCTAATGCCCTGAGTAAAGTTACTCTGCGCGAAGTTTCGATGAAAAACTTCTTGTCCTTCACGATAATTGACGGCTTTCGCACGAGTATTGTACGTGTTTTTTGACTTAACGTATGCCCTGAATATATTCTTCGATATATTTTGTCTCGCGAGGGCAGTTTTTACAGCATTTGGCAAGACTAACATTTCCGAGTCGTTCAAGGCATCCAGTTTTCGTAAAAGTCGGTATGAGGATCCGTGAGATATCATGTTTTGCCCAAATAGAGCAAAGTATGGTTGGCAATTCAACGATTCATGTACATCGGATCGTAGAGCGCAAGCTATGCTTGACAAATGATCGTCCCAATCATTTTGCTCCTTAGATATCATCACCCTTAACTTGCTTAAAACGCTCCTGTTAACGCGCTCGGCAATGTTAGCCTGCGGAGAATATAGTGCCGTGCGGATGTGCTGCACTCCATAATTAGACAAAAACCGTTTAAACTCGCTGGAGATGAATTGTCGCCCATTATCGGAATGAATATATTCAGGGGTCCCGAAAGTATGAAAAATATCGCTTTCGAGGAAAGCTATAACTTTCGACGAGGTAGCTTTCGTCATTGGTTTGAGGAATACGAATTTAGTGAAAGCGTCAACTACTACGAAAACATATACATTTCCTCGCTTCGTACGCGGATAAGGTCCCAAAAAATCTATGTACAACCTCTGAATTGGTCTTTCCGTCACGATCTGCTTGGTGATTGGTGGACGAAGAACCTTATTTGGGGCCTTTACCATTTTACAAGTATCGCAGTCACTCACGAACGCTTTTATGTCTTTAGCCATTTTTGGCCAGTAGTACTTATTTTTTAAATGACAATAAGTTTTCGTAAAACCACCATGACAACTGAGTTTAGATTCATGGACTGATTTAATACATTCGTAAGTGAGAGCATCTGGCAACCAAAGACGCCACAATGAATCCTCCTCCGCCACATCGCCAGTCCTGAACCTTACTCTTTTGTATATATATTTTCCCGATACAACAAGGTCAGGAAGAGCAGATTGATTGGAAAGGATGCTCTTTCTCAACTGAGAATATTGTTCCGAATCGAATTCAACAGAATCAAGGTCGATCTCTTTACCTATTGTTAAAGAATCTAGCTCTTCATAGTCAGCTTTTGAAACGGTTAACTCTGCAGAAACCTCTTCCATCTCCATTCGCGACAGGACATCCGGCACTACGTTGAGGGACCCCTTTCGATGTTCAATTTTAAAATCATAGCCTTGTAATTCCAGGCTCCATCTAGCCAGTCGTCCGGATAACTCCTTCATCGACATCAGCCATTTTAGGCTAGAATGGTCTGTTATTATTTTGAAAGGTAATCCATCAACATAGGGCCTAAACTTCCTGACGCTTAATACAGCTGCAAGACATTCCTGCTCAGTAACTGTGTAATTTTTTTGCGCTTTATTCAACTTTTTTGACATATAGGCAATAGGTGATTCGTTATCGTTCTCATCCAACTGGAAAAGAACACCACCCACTCCATCGGAAGACGCGTCGCACTGAATGACAAATTCTTTCGAAAAATCAGGTTGTTTTAACACTGGTGATGAGGAAAGTGCATCCTTAAGCTTGTTGAAAGCCAACACCGCTTCGGGCGTTAATTCAAATTTTGTCTTCTTCTTCAGACAATCCGTAAGTGGAGCGGTGACATCAGCGTAATTTCGAATGAATCGGCGATACCATCCGGTAAGACCGAGAAACCTTCGCACTTGTCGAATTGTTGTTGGAAGCGGAAAGTTGACCATTGCCTCCACCTTGTCAGGATTAGTCTTCAAAGTTCCTTGGCCGACAATATACCCAAGGAATTTTATCTCCCGCATGCAGAACTTGCTTTTGTCTAAGTTGATGGTAAGGTTCGCTCGACGGAGGCAAGCAGCCACTTCGGTAAGAATGCGCATATGAGACTTGAAGTCTGCAGTACAAATAAGCAAATCGTCTAAGTAAACAAACACATTATCACGGAGATGACTGGGTACCACTTGGTCGATAACTCGACACATTGTCTGACCCGCGTTACTAAGACCAAAAGGCATTACTCTGAACTGGTAGAGTGGCCTACCAGGCACTGCAAACGCGGTTTTCTCTCGAGACTTCTCGTCAAGGGGTATTTGCCAGTACGCGTCCTTTAAGTCGATCCCCGTGATAAAGTGAGTGTCTCTTATGCGACTCAATAAGCCTTCAACGTGAGGCAACGGATACGCATCCTTTACCGTGACTGCGTTAACTTTTCGAAAGTCGAGACATAACCGAACTTTACCAGGCTTTCGCACCAAAACGACCGGACAGCTCCATGGCGAATTACTGACTTCAATAACTCCAAGCTCTAACATGCGGTCCAATTCCTTGTACGCCTCTTCTTGACGAACCGGAGACAGTGGGTAATGTCGAGATTTAATTGGTACAGCGTTACCCGTATCGATTGTATGACATCCTAGACTCGTTTTCCCTAAGCCTAACACCATAAAGTTGGGAAACAGGTTTTTCACTTTATCTAACTGAAGTTTTTGTTCTGGAAGAAGATCTATCAGTTGGGCGTCATCTTTAAAATTTACCTCCTCGTCACCATTGTCAATATTTCCTTCAATTTCACTGATTTCAGGCATTAAATGAAAATTTCGCCAAAAGTTCATCCCAAGGTAAAGCTTTTGAGTGAGGTTGGGGATTAGATAATAAGTAATTGGTTTGGTAACTCCGTTGTACGTTGTTGGAACTTCGCAATATCCCACGATATCATGCGATTTCCCATCCGCAGTCCGCACTTCGTTTTTATATGGAGTTACTTTTGAACCAATTTTCTTTACTAATGCCCAACCATCTTTTCCAATAACGGAGATTGAAGCTCCGCTATCTAACAACCCGAAGATAGATTCATCGTAAAGCTTTACGTCGGCATACATCCGACCATCTGAATTAGATGAAATTATAGTTTCGACAATTTGCTTACGAAATTTTTTTCGTTGTCGAAACCTTCGACGACACTTTTGAATATGAAAGCTTGATACATTATAGCCATGCCCGAAAATTCGAGCACGAACTTTGGCATAATTCATCTTGCGATCATGTAATGCCTGAAGATTAAACGCTTTAATGGGATAGGATGCAACTTCAGAATCTTCGACGTGACTTCGTTCCAAGATCTTGATTGGAACGTCTTTATCAGGAGCTTTACTTAAATTGTTGTTGGATGGAAATGATTTTATTGTTGGGAGTGGTTCGGAGCATTCCTGGTGGAACGAAGATCCCCACTCCTCCTCTCGTTCCCGTACAGGTTTCCCGAGTGTTTACCGCATTCCACAGTACTCACATCTTTTGCTCCACAAAGAAAGCAAAACAAATTTCTGGTTCTCGAAGGACAGAAATGATACGCATGGCCTTTCTGGTCACAATTCCAGCAAACATAGTTTGCCGTTGAAGTTGCTTTTCTAGCACCTGAAAAAGCTGCAACTTCCTCAGCCTCGAAAGGTTCAACTTCTTGGTTTTCCGCAATGGCAACTTCATGTACTACTTTTGGTACTAAGGATCTTTTAGCTAAAAATCGCTCAGCCTCTCGCGCTTTATTTCTGAGCTCTTCAAGGCTCTTTACATTCGCAGCCAACAAGATTTCACCGAGTTTATCCTTAGTGTTGTTTCGAATAACGTTTATCATCTTCTTTTCGTCAAACGGTTCCATTAATCGGTCGTTGAGACCCGCTACAGCATGGTAAAAATCATCGAATGACTCCTTAGGACCTTGCCTTCGTGTAAGCAAACGCATATATATTTCGACATCACTTTCGAGTCTACCGAACTCCTTGTTCATTGCCGTTTTGACGTCACTAAATTTTGCATTAGGGTTTCTTTTAAGATATGCCCAAAACCATTTGTTTGGCCTACTTCCGGATGAGAGCAAAATTTGAAAATTTGCCATCATTTGTTCATCTGTATAACCAGAGGATTTTTGCATACGTTTGACTTTGAACAAAAATTCGGAAACATTTTCAGACCCATCATAGTTGATATTCCACCGATCAAGCCTACATCTATCTGGCGTGCTAAGCGAAGACGATGCTGCAATTGATTGCCTTGGCTCCGAGGTAAGAACTTCCGGCCCTCTATCAGCGTTTATCGAAAACGGATTAATATTCCTTGAATTATTTTTTTCTTGTTGATTGATACCAATCGACTCCAACTTTGCTATGACGTTATTCATAAAAACATTTAACGTCTGCATGAGCCTAACCTGATTACCAGTTATCGATGACTCTATGCGATCCAACAATTCATTTGTTTCATCTACTCTAATTGCATTATGGTTAGTGCCACCGCTTTCAGGGGCTTCACCTTCGGCTGTATTTTGTACCCTACCACCAATGTCAACATTTTCGTTTTCACTGTTCATGGTAGATGTTAAATCAGAAACAATTGAGTTAATATCTTCAGAAAAACTAAACGTATTATTAAGATCAAAACGATCGATCGTATTTCTAAATCTTTGATGGAACTCCTCAAATTTAGCTTCGGTATACAAACTGACTTCTTGAAGTTTCTCTTGGAAAGACTTTCTTCTCTGTTTGCTCATACCTCAACCAGAATCTACCGAGTATACCTCTTCAATACGAAAAAAAAGACTTCCGCTACTGACTCTTTGAATCCGAGAAAAAAAAACTCAAGATCAATGAATTAATCAATTCGAAAACCCTCACCAGAACAGGACACTCGAACTCTATTATGGTCCTAATGCAGGTTGAACTAGGAAAATTCAAAAAAAAATAAAAACTATCTATTTGAAAGTCTAAACCAAAGAAAATGCCATTTGCTTTGTGTGCTCAAAAATGTAAATAAAAAAATGTACCTAATAGTAAAAGTATTAAACTGAAAAAAATATAATTCAAAAACTTGAGTACCAAAAAAAAGTTCAAATTTCAAAATTATTTTCAAAGATAAAAAAAATGTATGTAATCTGTAATTCAATTCAAAGTAATTGTAATTCAATATTGTTTATGTTTATATTCGATTATATTTCACAAAATCAACCCTTTTTCCAACAGGATGTTTAATATTAAACTAAATTTTAAAAATGATATCTCAACAAAAAAAATCAAATTGAAAATCAACTATAAGTTTTTGAGACGATAAGGAAAATTTCATAAGGATACGTGACCAAATTCAACACGAACATCCAGCTCCAAACCTGAAATTCTTGTTCGAACTTACCATCAAATATAATATTTAAAAGAAAAATAATTCAAAAATGTTTTCAAAATATATAAAAAAAATGTATTATGTTATTATATTAAGAAAATTTAAAAACTTCAAAATGATTGATTATTATTAAATATTGTGTTTATTTTCAAAATGTATCTTCATAAAAAAAATAAAGGGATGAGAATCTTATAAAAGAAATACACAGGAAAAGAAATGATAAAAACGGAAAAGAAGCCGTGTTCTGCGAGCCAGATAATAAAACAAAATTAAAATAAACTACTTTAACTATTGTTAAAAAAAAGGACTTGAGAAAAAGAAAATGTAATCTTTGAGTTTCAGAACTCCAAGGACGAATCACTAACTTCATCCTTGAAGGACTCTAAAACTCTCCGAAAATAAATGACTTGCTGGAAGGACCTCCGAATACGCCTCTCCATAGACGGGTCTCTTCCGAGCATTAAGATTTGTTTAAAGTGTGTGCCACTTGTCTTGCTATTTGAGTTCCTTATCAAGAATACTCAAAGACTTAAACACTTGATTCACATCACTTTTTAATAAAAAGAAAATTTTGATTATGTCTCACTTATGGCAACGCGGAACCAAATACCTTATATCCAGTAACCGGGACTCACAAAATCAACATAATCAAATTCGAATTTAAATGAAAAAAAAATTAAAGAATGTTAATAAATTATTTTAAAATAATGAAAAAAAAACTAAATGAATTGGCTCAAAATAACTCTTTAGCCACTCTATCTTCAGAATTCAGATAGAGGGCTCCACGTTGCGGGCGCCATTTGTAACGAGCCGCTTTGCCTGTTTGGGGTCGTGACTGGCTTAATTGAACCCGTAGCTCAGCGGTTTTGAAGGTTCTTCGACCCAGGACTCATCACAAAAATAATGCCAGTCTAGCATCCCGGTGGTAGTGATGCGCGAGATATTTATCATAACCCTCCCTACCTGGTTGTCTTCCTCGCTAAGAACAACCCCATTCCTCGGCTTCTTTTCCTTATCACTTCTTCCCCATTTTCCCCTTACTCTCTCATCCCTTTAGAAAAAATTTAAGCCATCATCTTCATGATTTAAGGCTTCATAAAAATTCCATCGCTTTTCTTTTTAAATAACAAATTATTTTATTTAGATAATTAAATTTTAAAAGGCTATAAACTGTATATATATATGTTTATATGCATGTAGCAAAATTTAAATTTTTAATTTACACAAAAATTAATTTAATACTTTAAATCTTGTATTTAATTTTACATAACAAAATAAAGTGGCAATCATACGCAAATCAACCAAAATCTATCATTGATTCGATAAGAATCGTCTTCGATTTTATTACCAAAAATTGGATCTTCAAGATCTCTTTTCTTCTTGTTCTTTTAAACTTTATTTCAACTCCCCTTTATGCGGAACCCCCCCTTTGTTTGAAGTTATATATATACGAACGTATATCTTCTTTTTTTTTTTTTTTATTTTAATTCGTATATAGTATGTAAAAAAGGAAACATAATCGACTTACCCCGTTCTTCTGCTGTAGTGGCCACTGCTGCTGGGAGGCTGGGTCGACGAATTGTAATGATGGTAGATATATATGCGTATATAAATTGTTCACTTTAACTAACTTCAAACAAACTAAGTAAACTAATTTTATATTACGTTTCGCGGAACGTATCAAATCAAAAAAATTTCGTAATTGATTAATGATAATGATGTTACCACAAATTTAATTTACTAGTCAAGAAAATTTTTTAATTTTAAAACAAAAAAAAAATTAACTTTAAAAAAAAACACTATATGTATTATATTCATCGGCTTCGAACAGCGTTAAGTTTAATGGTGGGGTTTTGTGTCGGCGCCTAGACACTCTAGGCTACCGGGCTTCTATAGCTTGGGTGTGCTGAATGCTGAGTTTGAATCTGGCCACGCAATCCTGTTGATTTTTTTGTCATTGAACATTTATAGGTGTTTTATCCTTCAGGATACCTTTCGGGAGCTTGATAAAAAAAAGGATTTCTTTTAAATTTAAGCACAAAATGCAGATTCTTATATGCATGTAGATCTATGTACGCATCTACGTGCATACATATATTACATATATATATAAATTGCAAATAATGTCGCCATTTACCTTGATGGGTGGATAATTAATTCCTTTTCAATTTCTTGCACACCAAAGTAATTTTTTTTTTTAAATAAAGAAACCAAATTCACGTAAAAAAAAACTTTAACGTTTATTAGTTAAAATAATTAGAATATGACACTAATATTGGTAACAACTTTATTTTTTGTCATATAAGACTGCTCTTTATGTTTCTGATGTTTCTCTTCGGCTTTTAAAATTGAAAAAGGTCTAGGCTTCCTAGCCAACCTGCGGACTACCCGTTTTCATATAATAGAGAAAAGCTCCTATCCCGTTGATGGTTCTCCACTTCACCAACACACGAATCCCAGTTTTCATCTCACGCTTCTGAATCAGCGCGGATTGGTCTCTTTTTGTAAAGTGGAAATGTTGCTTCTTAGAAAATCTACTCAACCTAAGCTTCCTAACCAACATTTCCACTTTACCGCCTCCGTATCTGCAACGATTGCTACCAGCTATTAAATGTTGCCTTCTTTTTGTTGCATACTTTAGGGATACCCGGTTTCGGTTATTTTGAAAATGAGCTTGTAGGTAACAGTATTGTTAAGCCAAGTTTCAGTCAGAATGATTATATCGTGTGGTAAAATGGTTATGTTTTTGTAGACTTTATTGATCTTTATCCGTAGCCTGTTGACATTTTGAAAATTGATTAGAATTTTTTTAAACTCCTTTTTTGATAATGTGGCATTGTCTGGATATTGCGAAAATGGTTAGAAGATGATTGTCTTGTGCTGATTTGCTTATTTTCAAATTCGAGAACTATTCTACCACTAGGCCACATAGAAACGAAGTTGAGAAGTCCAAAGATAGAGTCGAGTCATGGTTGTCGAGAAACCAAACTTTTTTTTTTAATATACCTAATTCTTAATATCAAGACCATTAGTTGAAGGGTCGAATTTTTATATGAATAAAGTACGGTAACCTTCGACTACTTTACCACATAAGAGTTATATTTCGAACTCCCTGTCCTTTTGTATTAATGGTTGGAATTAATGGCGCTAGTAACGATAGCAGAGGTCGTATAGATGGCGTAGTGAAAGGAAGAGGGCATAATTATCGCGATGATGTAAGAGCGTCTGTTAAAGGATATTCAGTCGGTGTTGCCATAGGTTGTTGAGAGGTTGGTGAAGGGTGTATCAACACTCTTTCTTCGGATGTTGGATGCTATACGGATTCAGTTGGCTGAGTTGATAAAGATGAGGATTCTGGTTGAGTAGAGTTCTTAGTAAATTTTTTGTCAAGGGATTATCTTCGGAATCAACCCATGATTCCTTTATATGGAACTCCAGTAATCTTAAGTTAGTTCTTGAAACGTGGTACCAAAGAGGAGAACGTTCAATGTTCCTTGGTAGTATTTATATTTTTATTTCGTCGTTCAGTAATTTTTCTTTTCCATCGCGAATAGGTTGCCAAAGTGAGTTGAGGGTTGTAGCAAATTGGTCCCAACTCTCCAACACCCCTCAATGCATTCGGGTTCGACTCCATGTGTTCCGCTAACTTTTCATACTGATTTTTATTAGTTCTCTTGCAGCTGATTCATGTTATGTTTAAGAAAACTAGTTGAATTTTGACTACGTAGCCACTGGCTTTGTGAATGCGACCATTGTTTTATTTTCTGACATTTCTTTTACATAAGCTTCTACCTTTTCTCACACAATATAAACGTTCGACAAATAATAACACAAAAAACGTTCAAATCAACGAACATTCGGTAGCGAAAATAGAGTGAGATCAATCTTCGAAAAATGTGTGACATTTAAGTCGAATCAACAATTCTCAATTCGCCAACGGTAATACAAATTTCTCAGACTCACACGTTTATTCATTCGACTCGCCAATGGTAATAAGGGTATTGGTTTAACAAAATTGCACTAACAGTTGATTTTGGATTGTATTCAACTTATTGCAATAATAGAGTCTTGAGAGCATCACAAGTTTTCAACAGCCATCACCAAGGATTTATAATCTGCTGGCCAACATCAACTACGCCGACGCAACAACTTTGTCATCAATTTTAAAGCCAACCTTTTTAATCTATAACCCATTTGTTACCAAAGAATTAAAAACAGAAAAATTTTAACTTTTGTTGACATAACTTTATTAAATATGGTTAATACAAAAATATATTTTTTTTTTAAGTTTGAACAATGTTTTTAAGGCTGTACCCAAACAGGTACAATGGGAAGATATGGATTCAAATATTTAATTATCATGAAATTTTTTGAAACATTCTCTTTCGATGCACAGAGCTATGGCGCATAAATCACAGGTCCATCTGACTAGCATATGGCATACTCTGCACCTAAGAGGCTTTTCAATTTTTTTTTGGAAAATGGTGTTCTCCACTATAGGCCACGCTGGGGGCGATAGAGCGTTTTGATGTTGTCGGTTGGCGAATTGTATACCTTCAAAGGTAATGCCTAGCAATATTTCTTTTTAAAGAAAGCAAATCATCTTCGCAATTAACAGCGACTTTATACAGTTTTCAAGCATTCACCAAAGTAGAACTCAGCATTGAAGTAAGAGCGGCCACCACAATTTTTGCCTCTGATTTTTATTTTATATGCATTGACCGATTGGTCATGCAAGTCAACGCCACCCATTCCTTTAATGTAATTTGCAATAAGATTTGGTTGTTGAATATATCATATATCCTTTTTTTCTCAGCCGATGACCACCGTTTGACAAAATTCATTGGCTGAATTGTGTCAAAATTTGTACCCATGGTGACAACGCCAACGTTGTTATCATTCCACTTGACGAAAAGCACTTTATTATTGGCATCGTAAATATGTTCAAAGTGACCATGTTTCTCTTTTTTGAATTGTTTTTTTGGCTTCAATGGACATTTTTTTGTTCTGGTTTCCCTTGCTGTGCCAGTAGCTCTGAATCCCTTGGCTCTCAATAACCACAAAAGCTCTTGAGACGTAAAAAAGTTATCAAAATAAATAACATGATCAGTAAGGTATGGGATTGCTTCTAATAGCTCAAGTACAACTCTCGATCCCAATGGCATGTGACTTATTTCTGCTTTCACATTTTTTGCACCACAATACGTGTCAAAGCTATACAGGTAGCCACAACTACTTGTAAGCATCCAATTTTTGAATCCAAAACGACAAGGCTTACCTCTTATAAACTGCTTCGACGAGTGGTGACCAAAATACCTTATTATGGCTTCATCAATGGATAGCTTTTCGTGCATAAAACCCCACTACTGGTATTTTTTGCTCAAAAGTTTCATCAGCGGCCTAAGTTTTGCCATTTTATCTTGCGAATCTAAATGAGAGTTATCCGCAAAATGAATATATTTTTTTATTTCAAAAAAACGATTTCGCGACATGTTGTTGGCTACTAATGCCGTTCCCGTATCTTCATCCAATTTCCAATACATAGATTCTCTTGGCATTGAGTGATAACCACTGTAAAACAGAATACTAATAAAGATTTCGAGGTCTTCTTTGTTAAAATTGAAGTTGTGGTCATTATGTTGTGAAGCGTAAAGACGACTCTGATGCTAAATTAGTTCCATGACATCATTATCAAAAAGAGTTTCAAAAATTTCTACTGGAGATTTGTTTTCCAAAACAGATTTCATATTTTTCGTCTTTAGCTCAAAAAAGTTGGAATAGTACATTGTCATGTCGACACACCTTTCGGACCATAGTGGGTGAGTGGATTCCCTTCGTATGGAGGCCCTTATCCCAGACAATAAAACATCGTCCTCACTTTCAAAATCGTCATCTCTAATGAACACTTCAACATTACCTGGAACATCATTGGGAATATGATTATTGTCCAAACTTTCCGTGTCTATGTCTTCTTGGTCAGTGTTGAAATCTGCATCTGGGGGTATAATTGCAATGTCAAATACTGCATTGCGTCCATCTTCTTCGATTGCATTTAAGGCATTTGGAAGGTTTTCGAACCTTCTTCCATAAAATGCAAATCCACCTTCCTACTAAGACTAATATATCAAACGTATTTGTGAGGCTGTCCTATGCACTTTTAAGTGTTGAATATTGTTGTGTTTTAAGGAACAAAATAACTTTAGACTTCTCCTTCAGACCAGTTCATTCTCGAAGCAATCCCATAATCCTCAAAATCATCACAATTTTGTCTTCTCTTCAGCTTTTCTACGAACAAAGCATTTGAAGCTATGATCAGGTTTATTTGAAATTAAAATTTAATAACAAAACAAATATCTTGCGGGACAAATATTGTAGCTTCGTTTAATACATTAACGAACGACCATTTGAATGTTAGCTGACAGAGTATTGTTTTTGACTTGCTTTCTGGGGGAACTCCCTACACGTTGAAAATCTCAACATACCTGATAACCTCTTAATCCCCAGATATTTTATTTATTCAAACCAAAATCACCGGCATTTTTGTTACAAACCTAAAAGAAAAAAACTTTGTAAATAAAATTGTAACAAATTAAAAAAAAAAAAAAAAACAAAAATGAAAATAAAATAACAAGCATTTTATTTATTACTATTTCATAGCCTTGTTAGCGTTCACAACATTTAGAAGTTACATTAATAAGTCGGTTTAAAATTAACATACATATATATATATTTTTGTCACTAGTTTATAGGAGTTGATATTAATAATAATTAATACACCAATTCATTTCCCAAAGCATATTTAAACTTTCTTCGCCCATCGATGTACCATAGGGTTTCGTCGTAGGTTCGTGGCAGTACTTCTGGCACTTTAGAGGGTGCTGTATAGGTATAGTAGAAAATATTCGAAGTAACTAGATTGCCGGAACTTGGATCAATCGGATCGACCACTGTCATAATTTGTATGTAATTATCTTGAGTGTAAACAACATGAGTGTATATTTTTAAAAACGATGAAACATTTACTGGCTTCTGAAAACTAATGTCGCAAATTGTTTCGAGCTTTGGTCGTTCGCCACAATATAGCGAGGCACAAACCCAACTTATTTCCAATGCATTGCGCATCAGAAATCCACCGAACACTGTGTTGTGTGCATTTCGATTTTCAGGAAAAGAAGCCATCGTTGAAACAACCGAAGAGTCGCCCATCCAGCGGGCATTTTCTGGCAATATTCGAGAATTCAATTCCATCAAGTCGGTTCGTGTAGTCCTCAAGAACAATTCATGACTAATCTTTTGTTCTTCAGCTGTTGGTTCCAATTTTTGCAATGAATTTGCTTGCACTTGCCTTCTTCTTTCTTTGCGTAGTTCACCGCCAGCTAAGATCGTTTTTTCATGTTCATTTGCGGGCACGAGTGGATTTACTGGAGCAGCTTTAGTGTTGGTTGCGTTTCTGGCTGCCATCAGGAAAAGGGCTCGAGTAATTTTTTGATATTTGTCGCCTTGTAATTGCTCCAACCATACTACAATTTCCATGGAACTCCTACCAACCCAAGACACATGACCTGAGAGTTGAATATCCTGGTTTGCAACTGGCGTAAAGTCCGTAAACGAAATTTTATCGACAAGAATCGTTACAAAGGTATAGGGCAAAGACACAGATGGATCCAGTTTGGGGATTTTCAAATGCTGATGACACACCCAAACTGAGAGGTATTTTTATTAAAGGGCAACAAAGTAAAGAGACAATATTTTTTAACATACCTGCAAACAAATCCATATCTTCCATAAGCCTTCCAAGACGAACGTGTCCCAAGAGTGCTACATATCTGTCTTGCAGTGATTTACTGACACTCAAGGGAATAATTGCAGAAGAAAATGAGTCTTGCATCGATCTGGGAGGTAAATCTTCCAATTTCGGTTCGTATTGCAGCAAATGCTCTCTTGATTTAGGTTGGGGATTGTATCCGCAATCTAAACCCAGATTTTTCATCATTTTAAACTTGACTGCAAAAACAAATAGTTTTAGTGATAAGAAAGTATAAAATATGCATAATAAACAAAATATGTACATAGATATTATGCAAACAAATAATTTTTTTTTTTCAGAGATAAAAGAACTTACTTTCGCTCATGGTTTCACTCTTGCCAACAACTCGCTCAAAATTTGAAGAACATTTTCGAGGGCTGGAAATTATGAATTTTATTTGGCTTATTATCCATAATTTATTTAATTTGTGAAGATTTGTGGTTGTACATACAATTTTTGTAAAACACGTAATCCAGTAAGAAGTTGCTTACTTGACCTTAAAGAAGCTCTTAAGTAGTTTAATGACGCCATTTCTTAGGTACTATAAATGTATTCAATTTGGTTTTATCGTTAATTTTATGGGTCGTTTTTTGAATTGTTTTTAAAAATGAGTATTAATTACGAAAAAAGTTGTATTTTTGTTTGAGGAATTAGATTCTCTAAGGACATCACAATCGAGAGGTCCAGACTTCACACCACATAAAAACAACACACACAAAATTGTGAAGTGAAATCAAATGTCAAAATTGAATAAGAACAAAAAGTTGTGTTCAATGAGAATTCAATGGTTCAGATTTGTAGGTGGGTGAGGTGAAATATTCATTTGGTCAGTTTATATTTCAAACTGTTAAAACTAGCAAGAATGAGAAACGTAAGGTTTTTCCGTGAGGCTTATGTTCAGGCAAATAAAGAATATAAAAACTCTGCCAAATAAAGGGAAATGAATACTATTTAGGAATAGCGAATAATTTAAATAATGCCAAAGATTCTTCTGAATTTTGGAAAGTAGTGAAGGAACTGAATGGGAAAAAATTCAAAATTAGTAACAATTTGGATGCTCATATTTTAGCAAATCATTTTAAAAATCTACTTAATCCATTAGAGATTGAAGAACCAATACAATTCGCTGAAAATTTCATAATCGTTGACCCTTTAGATGGGGATATCACCTTAGAAGAAGTTCACAGTGTTTTACATAAAGCTAAGAATAGCACAGCCCCAGGGTATGATAGAGTTCCTTAAAAATTTTCTAAAACGCTCCAAACGATTTTTTGGAAAATTTAACAAGGACCTATTCAAATATATTGCACACGGCTGAAGTACCTGAAACTTTTAGAAAGTCAATTGTATTTCCAATACACAAAAAGGGCACATAAATAATGTGGAAAATTATAGGGGCATATCTTTCCTAAATGTGATTAATGAAAACAAATTGTTGAACGAATTTCAAGCAGGTTATTCAACAACGGATCACATTTTCTCCATCCAAAATATCGTATATCGCAGAAAATGGGAAAAATCTGTATTCAATATTTATTGATTTCAAAGCTGCTTTCGATAGCATTGATCGAGAAGCATTGTTTTATAAATTAAATCTACTGGGGTTATCCTCTAAGTTTTCTAAAGTACTAAGAAAACTTTTTTTTTGTTCCTACCCGAATCCTAATTTGAAATGGAGAGTTGGGGAGAAGGTACAACGACGAACATTACTGGCTCTACAATGACACTGATCTGGTTAAAAAGATAAAAGTCCAAAGACTCAGATGGCAGGGTCATAGATCGAATCGAATGGACACCAACGCTAAAGCTCGGAGGGTCTTCGAATCCAATCTCGAGGGACGGTGCAGTATCAGGTGCTGAAATCGGAGACAGCCAGCTAGGGACCGAGCTAGTTGGAGACACATGTTGGTGTAGACCTAGCCGAATCCTAATTTGAGAAAGCACTTTTCATGAGAAGAATTACTCTTGGAGGATTTGACAATTCCTCGAAAGAGAATGGCACAGGCAGGGTTTGAACCCAAGACCTCTGCCATCACGGTCCTATACACTAACCATCGCGCCACCACCAGTGGGAAAATACTTCTGTTAATATTTAATTGTGTTTTTGTTCTCATAAATGTCGATCATTTTAGAATTGGCTGACAAAAAAAAACAAAATTTAAAAAGGAGTACTTCGACAATGAAGGAGCTAAACCACTTGCAAATGTAATTGCTTCTAAGATGAATAACGGCAAGTCATTAAAATGTCAACAAAATTAAACCTTTATTTATTTTTAATGAAAATAAGATTATTTCCTAAATTATGAAACTTAAATGATTTTTTTCCTCAAAAAATCATTAGAATTATCGACAAATTGTAATACACATTTTTGTATTACAATTTTTTCTTCAGTAATAGTTTTATAAAAAAGATATAAATTTAAGAAAATTATTTGATTAATTAAAAGAAGTAGAAAACATGAACAATACTCACATTTACCAAAAATAAAAGAATTACTTGGGCAATTCTTTAGTGTTTAGGCTACACACGTTTTTTTCTTCTCTGTCATTACGTTAAACCGAATATCACAGCCAGACCAGAAATCACCAGAAAAAAATCCTCGGACTTAAACTGGCAAAAAGTGGAAATTTACTCTCTCGCGCACGTTCTTTTTTGTAAGAATTAGTACAACTTTTGAAGTGTGGAACGAATTCGGACTAAAACTTTCAGTCTGAAATTAGGCCTGGCACACAGATTTTGTTTATCTTACTCATGTCACTTTAGATCTATCAAAATAAGCGACTTCATTTGTAGTCAACTGAATTTCTTGAACGTAAATTATGACCAAGGCAACTAGTTACTTTTCCAGGTATCACTTCTTAATTTCGGCGGCGCTGCATAAAAGGACGAGAGCTGCTCAGGCAGGATGATCCATTCAACATAGACGACGAAAGCCAATAATCCCGTCCTCCCGAATTAGCCCAAGTAAAGATTGCCATATCTAAGCTGAAGTCTAATAAAGCTGCTGGAGTGGATGGCTTGAATGCCGAGCTCTTTAAAGCAGCTGGAGATAAGTTGGTTAGGAGCATGCACCAACTTATCTGTAAGATATGGTCGGAAGAAAGCATGCCCGGTGAATGGAACCTCAGTATTGTTTGCCCAATCCTGAAAAAGGGACACTCTAAACTGCACCAAATATAGAGGAATCAGTCTACTTAACATCGCCTATAAAATCTTCTCTGCCGTAATGTGTGAAGGTCTAAAGCCCATCGTCAACAACCTGATAGGTCCTTATCAGTGTGGTTTTAGACCAGAAAAGTCCACAGTCGATCAAATGTTCACATTACGCCAGATCCTGGAAAAAATCCAAGAACACCAAATCGACACCCACCATCTTTTCATCGTTTTCAAGGCCGCATATGACAGCATCTACAGGGACGAGCTGTATAGAGCCATGTCTGGTTTTGGCATCCCTGCCAAACTCGTCCGTTTGTGCAGGATGATCATGGAGAATGATGGAAACAACTTAACAGAAAAAAGGTTTTAGACAAGGTAATGCGCTGTATTGTGATTTTTTTAACATCGTACTTGAAAGAATAGTGAAGAGCTCAAACGTAAGCACTAGAGGCACTATCTTTCAAAAGTCTCTCCAATTACTAGCATATGCTGATGACATTGACATAATCGGAAGAACTCAGCGTGATGTCAATGTGGCTTTTGTGAGTATTGAGGCAGAGGCGGCAAAAATGAGTTTAACGGTTAATGACATACAACACCGACGTCTTGGTCAAAACGTCACCATCGACAAACGCAACTTTGAGGTAGTCAAGGAGTCCGTCTACCTAGGCTCCGCTATAAACGCAGAAAACAACACCAGCGCTGAGATCAAACGAACTCTTGCTAACCGCTGTTTGTTTTTGCTTAGAAAACAATTGAGTGGAAAAGTTCTGTCTCGAAGGGCCAAAGTGTCGCTATATAAGACCCTCATCATACCCGTCTTGCTATACGGTGCTGAAGCATGGACTATGACAAAAGCGGATGAAAGCACTTTGAGTCGTTTCGAGAGAAAAGTTCTTCGTTTAATCTACGGTGCCATATGCATCGAAGGGGAGTAGAGGAGAAGATAGAACGACGAGTTGTACAGCGACGTAGACTTAGCCAGAAGGGTAAAAGTCCAACGACTATGATGGCTGGGCTTACCTAGAACGCATGGAAATCAATGCTCCGGCCCGGAAAGTCTTCGAATCCACACCTATAGAACAGCGCAGTAAAGGAAGACCTCGGATCAGATGGCGCGCACAAATGGAAAGTGACCTCACCCAACTTGAAGCGCGAAACTTGAGACATCTAGCTAGGGAACGAGCTAGATGGAGAAGTTTGTTGGGTTAGGCCCTAGTTCACACAGGGCTGTAGCGTAAGTAAGTAAGAAATATTACTTATTTCTTTTCTAATTTTGACAAGAAACCCTTTAACACAAAAAATTTAATGGAATTGTACAGAAAATAAATAAATCATAAAGTTATAAAATTCAGCAATCAGTTAAATGAAAAAACATGATCAGCTGGCATTTTGACATAAATAGAAATAATCGTAGTACTGTGGGTGCTTTCATAAATGCATGGTTGCGAAAGTCTGACGAATGCATAGTTTTCATAAATGCAAATGATAAATGTCAGATGTTCATAAAAGCAAAAAGCAAATATTTGCAGCGCAAATGTGCAACTACAAAAACTCACATGCAATCCGAATTTCTTTCTCAATAAAAGAGACCGGTATATGGTAAACACGATTTTCTTTCCTTTATTATTGAAACTGTCAAATTCTTTTCCTTGAAAATTCAAATTTCAATTGAAAACAGTAAACGGCATCACAAACTTGTTTTGGCTCAATAAAGGTAAATGTTTGCTAAAAATTAAAAGATTGTTCTGAAAATTCAATTTTATTAAAGGATGGATGATAAAGTGCGGCAGCATAAATATATTCAACTTATGTTGGAAACGAGGCTACAAATGGAAAAGGAGTTTGCCGATGGGAAAAAAAGAAAAATGTGCTATGGAACACTGTCAACCGATGAAAGTTTTCCTTTAAGCCCGGAATCTTTCGTTTAAATTGTCCCTTTTTTCTTTTTGATAAAATAAAACTGATTAATTGATGTCTCTTAAGATTCCTTTTTCTGAGAAAATCAATGCCATGGTTTCGATTAATCCGATTTTAACAATATTCACTTATTATTATTGAAAAAACTTTGAAATGAGATGGTAATAGGTAGGTTTGATAAGGAAGGGATTTAGGATAGGATAGGAGCGCGGAGGATTCAATGACCAGCCCATAAGGGTAGGCCAGAACTAGGATGGGATAAGGGGTACGGGAGTTGGGATAGAATGTCCACTACGAAGGCGATGGCATGCTCGCGATGCTCGGCTAAGCTCGCCGGATGAGGGGGGGATCTTACCCTCGTAGATGGACCTCACCTCTTTCCAAAACTAAAATTTCATGCCATTACACAAAAACTTAAACGATCCCAAAACAAGAAGATTACAATACCACATAACTCTAAAGAACAAACAAATTTGTACAGACTTGCACACTACAACCAAAACATGACTTCCAAACTAGCACTACAAGTAAAGAACACCAAACACAGGACAACCTACACACCGCCACCAGACACAGAACTATCGACACACTACGACCGACACACCATCACCAGACACACCATCACCAAACTACACTACATTCACGCTCGATCTGACACACTATCACCGGATAACACGACATTCACGCCGGACCTGACACACCTCGGGAACGCTGCGGCTGTTGTTGCAGCATGGCCGTACCCACCCAACCTGGAGTTCGACTGGCCTTTACTTTCGAACTCCCCTTACTAGTCTTTGAAGCTGAAGTTTACGTTGTAGAACCCGGTTCACTGAAGAGCATTATCCAGCCCTACCACACCTCCTCTGAAAATTGTAATCAGCACTCCATAATATTTAAGTACTGAACACCAAAAGTTGATAAAATCAAAAAAATAACACGACAAATCGACTACACTGTAACGTGACTTACATTTTATTTAAATAGACTCGTAACTAACAAAAATGGAATATATACAAAAAAATATAAAGAATAATTTCGAAATTTGAAAATTAGAAAATTTGTAAATTTTTAAAAAATTGAAAATTTGAAATAACTTAAATAAAAAAAATCAAAGGAAAACACAAAATTTCTCCTCAGAAGTATATATGTACCTAGTGTACCTAATCCAAAAACAAACAAAAAAAAAAACAGGGACTTTCTCCGTATGGAGGAGACTTAAGTTCCCTTGTTCTCCCCGGAAATCTACGCCGTCTTCCTTTATTGAAGCGGCTGTACCAATTCCTCTTTTATCCTACCTACCAAGAGCTCTCTATAGGTAGCTAAAGGGATGCAAAATGTTGCCTCTACTTTGACAGGGTGGGGTATGGGGAACCTACGCCGCCCCGACGAACTTTACCCGTAATGCTTACTCGACACTAACAAAAAATAACGACGCACTCTAGACACATATACCGATACAAGGAGTTACAAAATCAAGTCGTTAAAAATTTGAATATTTGTTGTTTCAATGTCACGTTACTAATTTTTCCTTTGTTATTTGTTGGACAGCTAGGTATACGTATATATCTATATATATATATAAGTAAATCCTAGAATCGATTCGCCAGGAACCGAATCCTTTTCTCCTATCCCGCCGGATTGGCGTAAATATTAACGAGGATGCACAAAGAGATATATATATATATATGTATATGTAATAAACACTTATATAAATATAGGGTGAGATTGGTTTTGGCTAGTAAAGTTACTTGGTGATCCGGGTCTATCGACGGATCAATCTTATGTTCAGCACAACCTCCACATCACCTTGGGAATGAAATTTTCTTGCTCTAGGACCGTCTGTCACTCCGACGCCAACCACCGCGCCGGCCGCCAAAACTCAATCTCACTACAATACGTATTTATGATTTTTTTATTTGTTCCTATTATAATATAGAAGTATCACTCACCCTCAGCTATTATTTTAAATTTTTTGTTCTCTTTATGGATTTATCTGCTTTCTTTCTTCACTGAACATATATTAGTCGTTACAAAAAACTTATACAAAAAAACCTTTAAGAAAGATAAATTTAATTTAAATTCTTAACGCGTTAGACGGACAACGAACCTATTTCCTTTTTTTTCTTACGTTTTTTTTCACTTCTTTTGTTTTATGCCACTTTTAAATTTAAATACATAGATGCTTTCGTCACCCACTCTGAACTACAAATGACTTCTAGTCAAGTTCCTTTAGCGGTTACGATCTTCAATTACCGCATAGATTATTATTTCCCGCAATGTTCACAAAACTACTCTTTCAGCATCGTCTGGACCCTTGCTTTAAAGCTTAATTTCACTCCTATCTAATCCTTTCTTATTTTCCCCACCTTTCCCAATTCGCATACACTTTTCATTAAATATTTAATATTAAGGGTATTGTTGTTCCTTTCATACCTATAAACATATATCCGTCGCTTCTGCAATTTCTTCGTCCTCCTTTAATACCATCTTCTTAATCCCTATTCTTTACTTCTGTCTCTTTTTCATGACATATGTCTATTTCGTCCCTAATTGTCATGTCAGATTGTCAGTGATTCGAATTACGAAATAGAAGTTGCGTGCGCACTGCGCCGGTAAATAAATAAACATAAAAGAAAAAACAAGTCCTAGGAAAAACAAAAAAAATAAAATAACTAAATGGAATGGATGCAAACCAGAGTCACTAGGTAAGTAATTTCTCCTGCCTATTCTGACCAGAACTATCGATCTGGGTCTTACCCAGTCTATGTCCCTGGTCAGCATTGTAGGTATTCTCTATTATTTTTCCTAATATTTTTGAATTTTTCTTGCAGGAATAGTGACTAACCTAGGACAACTTTGCCCTATCGGTGGCCACAACAAAACTCCGGCATCAGAAGTGTCGATATTTTCACAAGGATGACGGTGAAGGCCGACGGCTGGTCGTATTGATTTATTTGTGAAGGACCTATGGCAATCTCTAATACGAGTGCCATTGCATGTGGTGAAGGGCCTACTCTGCTTAAGCCGGGTGGAGCAAATGCATTTCCTCCTTGTTGGTTTTAAGTGGGGAAGAACCCACACTGTTTAAGCCGGGCGGAAGAAATATGATTCTTTCAAGCTGGTATCAGGTGGGGAAGAACCCTCGACCATTCAGCCGGGCAAAACAAGGCTACAACTAAATTTTAGAAAAGATTCAAACATAAGTCAAAATTCTTGGTACCGAGTAAGTCCATCTTCATTTTGTTATTGATATATGCATGAATTTATAATTTACTCGTTAGTTTTTTTTTTGTTGGTGTATCTACCTACTATTCGGATACGGGATGTTTGATTTCTTTAAAAAGAAGTAGTAGGTATAATATGTACATCCTAAAATATCTATAAAATCAGTTGTTGTTTTATTGTAAGAGTAGATTTACTTGGGCACAATTTCAAAAAAAATGTATATACATATGTATATAGTTTCTGTGTTATTATAGGTAGTCATTTAGTCCACATTAAAGCGATTGTTTCTTGTCGATGTCCTGGTTGTATTTCCTACTAATTCAACAACATTCGTATTCTAGAATAAAGATTCCAATGACTTACGTCAATCTCTGGATTGTACAAGTTAATATTGCTAATTTTGGTTATTGCTTAAATTGTTTATGTACTAACTTAAGCTATAATTAAAATATCACAGATTGGAATTACTTATATCTAGGTTATCACAGTTGTTGAGTCAGTCGAGATGTTTTTTTTGTTTTCGTTTACTCGAAATGAAAAATATCACAGATGTTTGTCCAGGTTGTTAAGGAGCTTAACGAACTACGACGGCATTAAATACAATCTTTTTTTTTCAGTTTTCATGCTTTGTACCTACTTTCGATCACAGATGGTTTGTCATTTCTTGTCCACTACTCTATATCACAGTTGTTCGTTTCGTCTATCATATCACAGCTTTATAAATATTGGTCATGAGACTCAATTGATTGTTTCGTTTCAATTGTCTATAATTTGCCTTTTACATTCTATGTTTATGTGTCCTGCAAAAACAAACTCAACAGTTATCTATTGTTTGAGATCTTTCGCATGAAAGATTCCAATCTTTTTCCCAACTAGGTTCTCCAGCTCGTACATGCTTTTTCCTACTTGTTTGACAATTCGACATTTAACATATTTAGGACAAAGTTTAGACGATAAAAGTTTTGAGGAGTCACTTAGTATGAAGTTTCGTTTGTAAACCTCTTGACCAGGCAAGTATCGGACATTTCGAGACCTGGTGTTGTACGTTTTCCTCCCCTTCTCGTTAGCTATTGTTATATTTTCTTTCAGCTTAGCACGTATTAAGTGCAATCGCTCTTGCCGCGGTAAGGTCGTCAACTCGCCATCCTCAAGGACGTTTAACTTTTGTGCCAGTGCATATCCGCTCGCGTGTGTCATCATATTTGTTCCAAAAAGAGCAAAGTATGGTGAGACACCGATGGCTGAATGCACTGAACTCCTTAAGGCACATGCGATGTCGCTCAAGTGGCTATCCCAATCGCGCTGATCTTCTTTCAGATAGGAACGTATGGCGGCTAATAACGTACGGTTGACTCTCTCGGAAGCGTTAGATTGTGGCGAGTAGTTTGCTGTTTTGAAATGACGTATTCCATATTTTTCCAAAAAACTTTGAAATTCCTTTGACACAAACTGTTTTCCATTATCGGAATGTAAAATTTGTGGAACGCCATATGCATTAAATATGTCGTTTCGCAAGTAAGTTATTATGTTA
Source organism: Eupeodes corollae (assembly GCF_945859685.1). Lineage (NCBI taxonomy): Eukaryota > Metazoa > Arthropoda > Insecta > Diptera > Syrphidae > Eupeodes > Eupeodes corollae. Next base: position 161,791,883 of record NC_079147.1, read on the forward strand.
CTTGACGTTGCTGAACGAAGCGGCTTTAGGAATACAAATTTAGACATATGATCTAGTACAACAAAAACATACACATTTCCTGCTTTTGACCTAGGGTATGGACCAATAAAATCAACATATAACTTCTGAAACGGACGGTCGGTGACATAACCATTCTCAATAGGTGGACGTTGGACTTGACTTGAAGACTTAGACTTTTTACACGTTTCACAATTACTTACAAACTGTCGAATTTGTACTGTCATGTTAGGCCAGTAAAAATACTGTCGTACACGGTACAATGTTTTCGCCATTCCACCATGGGCATTAGCAATCAAATTTTCGGTTAAGGTTGACGGTACCCATAACCGCCAAGAGTTCTCTACTAATAGATTTTCGCTATTCATAGGGAAGGTTCGTTTGTATACAAATGAATCTACTATCTTAACGTCGGGTAATTCTTTTTCATGCTCTCGTACGGTATCTATGAGATTTTTGTACTCCTCTGATTTAAATTCGTCGGATTCTAAATCTATCCAGGGAATTATTTCGCCCATGTCCAAGCTATCCAAGTGTGCTCGAGAAAGAGTGTCTGGCACGACATTCAGCGATCCTTTTCGGTGCTCTATGTCGAAGGTATATGATTGCAACTCAAGAGACCATCTAGCCAATCTACCACTGAGATCTTTCATGGTCATTAACCATTTTAAGCTAGAGTGATCAGTTATGATGGTGAAATCTATACCTTCAACATAAGGTCTGAACTTTTTCACTGCCATCACCGCGGCCATACATTCCTTCTCGGTCACACTATAGTTTCGCTGGCATGAGTTAAGTTTTTGGGAAAAATAAGAAATAGGACTTTCTTCATCAGCCTCTCCCTTCTGAAAAAGAACGGCCCCGATTCCGGAATCGGAAGCATCACATTGAACATAAAATCGTTTCGAGAAATCTGGGTGTGTCAGCACCGGAGCTGTCGTAAGAGCTCTTTTCAAATTCTCGAACGCGACTTTAGCTTCATCTGTCATGACAAACTTCGCGTTCTTTTTCTTGAGAGTATCCGTCAAGGGAGCTGTTAAGTTTGAAAAGTCTCTTATAAAACGCCTATACCATCCGGCCAACCCAAGTAACCTTCTCACCTGCCTAGCATTTTTCGGTATAGGAAAGTCAACTACAGCCTCTATTTTTGCCGGATCTGTTTTTAATTTTCCACCACCAACAATGAAACCCAAGTACTTCAGTTCTTTAAAACAAAACTTGGACTTCTTGACATTGATAGTGAGATTAGCCTTTCTGAGACAATCGGCTACTTCTCCTAACAGTGCAACATGTGTTTCAAAGTCTGGCGCGATAATTAACAGATCATCTAAGTAAACAAATACGCGATCTCTAAGTCGGCTCGGGATGACTTTATCCATTAGTCTGCACAACCTTTGGGCAGCATTACACAACCCGAAAGGCATCACCGTAAACTGGTACAGGGGTCTCCCCGGTACCGCAAACGCTGTTTTCTCTCTGCTATCTTTCTCCAGTGGTATCTGCCAGAATGCTTCTTTCAGATCTACACTACTGATGTAGTAAGTATCTGGAAGACGACTGATCAGACCTTCGATACTGGGAAGAGGATTGGCGTCCTTTTTGCTCACCGAGTTGACCTTACGGGAATCCAGGCAAAAACGGTATTTTACGGTACCATTTGGACCTGGTTTCTTTATAAGAACAACTGGTGAACACCATGGACTCTCACTCTCCTCAATAACTCCAATCTTAAGCATCCTATCGATCTCCTGGTACAACACGGCTTGGACCACTGGAGAAACAGGATAGTGCCTCTGCTTAATCGGTACCGCATCCCCGGTATCAATAACGTGCTCCATGAGCGTCGTCTTCCCGAGACCGTGCCGATCGTAATCTAAAAATTTTTGCTTTACCGTTTCCAATACCGATCGCTGTTCCAATGAAAGTTCATGAGCATTCATCAAATCAGCTTCCTATTCTAGAACCGAAACAGAACTTAAAATGTTCGGAGCGATCTGGAACGCCTTCCAAAAGTCCACTCCTAAATACAATTCTTGGTCTAGATTGGGAACTAGGTATAAGGTGACATTATGTTCTACATTCCTATACTGGATTAACACATTTATTTTCCCTATTATTTTCTGACTTTGACCGTCAGCTGTTTTAACGCCCGAACTGTACGGTTGTTGTCGTATTTTTAAATCTTCTATAAACTTAAGACAATTTTTTCCTAAGATACTTATACTGGCCCCGCTGTCCAAGAGTCCGGTTATCTCTCGGTCACATATTTTTACCTTCGCGTAAGGCCTAGGGTCAGTTTGGGTATCAATGACAGTTGACGCGATTTTATGCCGAGTTTTTTTTCTTAATTCATATCTCGATCTCGCTTTCTTAATTCTGCTGGATATTTCGCTAACTCTTCCTTGAAAAATTTTATCTCTCGCCTCATAATATTCTTTTAACCTAACGTGTAATGGTTTTATTTCTCTTTCGTTTCCTGGTTTCTTCTCTAATTCAACATCTTTCTTTTTTTCTCTAGCTAAAATTGTAATTCTTGTCTCATCAATATTGGATTTTGAATAGTCATTCTCTAAAGGTTTGTCTGGGGTGTCTGAGTCGAACGCGACTCCCCCGGAGTTGTCGCGTTCCGATGGCGGTTTTCCGGATTACACCGAGGACATTTGGGAGTGATGACACCATCAAGCCCACACCTGTAACAAAATATGTTTCTTTTGTTGGAAGGACAGTCCACGAAAGAGTGACCTTGGATCCGACAGTTCCAACACTCTCCGGCCCTGCCTTCACCTTGGCCTACTGAAGTTTTCGGTCGAGCTCCCGAACGCTGAAAAGCATCTACGTGCTCACCTACTGATGAAACCACTTCTGGATCCGCAACAACATCTAACTCATTTGCTACGAACCGATGTGGAGCTCTATTCGGTTTTTGACCTTCTCGGTCCTTTTTCGGAAAAGCGTACTCCGCCTCCTTACAAGCCATCCTCAGTTGGTCCATTGAGAAAATGGTTTGAGGATATACTAACGGTTCCAATCGTTCGTTCAGGTTTCTCTTAATCATTCTTACCAGCTGATTCTCGGGGATCTGGACTTTTAATTGAGACCGTAAACGAGTTATCGCCGCAAAATAGTCGTCGCTTGACTCCCAGTTGCCTTGCTTACGATCCCTTATTTCACCAGTTATCTCGATATCCGATTTGGAACTCTCGAACTGACGTATTAAGGCATCACGTAGCATCGGCCAATCTGGCTGTCCATTTGAGCGAAGATACCACCAGTACCATTCACTCGCAGCCCCCGAGAGTAAGAGATGAAAGTCTCTTAGAATCTCAGCCCATGCACACCTATACTTATCTTGTAGCATCTCGACTCTCAATACAAACTCTTCTACTCTAGGGTCAGCAGACTTCCCGTCAAACTGTAGCTTCCACTTGTCCAACCGGATGGGCGTTTTCATCACCGGTGGTGGATATACCGGAGGAGGGTTGAAGTAGAGAGGCTGAGGGTATCTCGGAGTGAACCCATTTGGTTCCTGGTATGGGTTTGGATGGGACATGCCGTTTGCCTCAGACGCACTAACAGCACCTTGGTTCACACTCCGATCCCTTGTAGTATACGACGGCCTCGGATACTGATCGGCACTGAAATTATTAAGCTGATCGTTCGACTGACGCGTTTGCCCACCAGAATCCCCTATCAAATTCTGAACTCTTCCCCCCCCAGTTGGTGGACCAGGTTGAGTTGGGTTTGTTTCTTTCAAAAGATCTAAAAACTGTTTTCTTATTTCATTTCTTAGCGATTCGGTTAGTTGCCTACTAAGCGTATTGTTGTAAGACGCACACGCGTCACCTACGGCCTGATTAATCGCCGACCTAACTTCTTCAGTGATTCCAGAGTTAATGGCTACTTGAGCCCCCGCGGCATGATTGTTCGATTGACCCCCGCTATCGGATGACCTTGCCATACCGTTGACCCAATTTGACGGCTCCGGTGATAATCCTCCAGGTGGAGTCAAATTACTATACGAAGGTGCCGATAATGTATCGATCACACTTCTCCCATCCCCCGAATCTAAACCTACTAAACCTCCCTCAATTGGGTTTGCTCCTTCGGTTAGTAATAAACCCTTTGACCGACCTTGTATTTCCTGGGGATGATGGTCTTTATTTCTAGCGATATTGTCAATAGGTCCTACCCCAATAGGTTTAGCTGAAGGTACTTCTTCATTCGGAGAGTTTCCCATCCGTGGACCAGACTTGTCCTTCGGAGAGTGCTGAACTCGAGACATCTCGGACGGAACTTGTAAAATCTTTTCACGTAAGGAGCGGGTAAGTCTTTGATCTGGCAATAAGTTTTGTACTTTGATTATTTTCCTTTCTAATTCTTCTTCCTCTTGTCTTTTCATAGGTCTCGCACAACAAAAACAAAAACTATACAACTATACCCTAGACGCTATACAACAAAACCCTAACCTAAGATACAATTATTCCTATAATCTATAAACAAAAAAAAATAAAACCTAAAACTATAATTGTGTACAAAAAAAAAAAATGAATTTGCTATAACTATTCTATAAAATCTAATTCTAAGCTAAATTATTCAAAAAAAATGTAAAAAAAATATATTTATGTAAATCCTATAAAATCTACAACCTTATTCTAATACACTAAGCCTAACTAATCTAAGTAACACTACAAATATCTATCAACTAAATGTGGTACTTAACTTACTATTATTTATATTTATCTTTTTAAACTACCGATACCTATATCTAAGAAAAAAAAACTATACCTATGTCTTTTTTTTTTGTTTTGGATTTTTCTTTTAATTTGTTTTCTATATTTTTTTTGACTGTATTTTATTTTTTTTGTATGTATTTAACTATTCTACCTAAACCAAATCCTTAATTGCTAGTTAAAACGAAACTGATTAATTTAAAAAAACTTAATTTCTAAAAACCGAAATAAAAATTGAAATTAAAAAAAAACGAAAAAAAAAAACAAAAAAGATATAAGTTTATGCCGATACAGATTTTAAACTGATAGAAAAATTTGTAAACATTAATAACTTAAACCTATCGTAATTACTATATTACTATTACTATACACCTAAACTGATAAAAGAAAAAAAAACTTAATGTTAAAAACGTAAATAAAATTGAAATAAAAAAAAATATATGTATGTATGTATGTATCGATTATAAACTGAAGGAAAATTTGTAAAACATCAATACTTAAACCACTTGTAATAGCAAAGCTAAAAAAAAACATTTATCACTATCTGACACCGCGAACGTTAAACACTATTAAGACTGAACGAAAGACTTCGACAAATTGATAATACCAAAATTTTTCAAAAAAATTATTCATAAAACACTTCGGAGGTGTTTCAGGCGGATTCTTCAGTTACTTCTCTTTTTCTTCGTACATGGGACACTAACGAACTTCGCTTCACTTCCTAATCTCACTTTATGTTCCCGAGATATGTCCAACATACAACTTACACTCACTCACACCGCTCAATCACTACCATGAACACACACAACATTCTTTAATTATAAAAAGCCTGTTTTTATTTTTGCTTTTTGGGGTTCTTACCTCCTCGTCGCAATTGGGTGGGCATTCTATAAAGCTATCCCATCCAAGACTTACGATTCGACTAGAACCTTACCAAAATCACCGTCTTCAAATTGATTCTGGAACTCCAGTCGCGATTCATTCGGTACGTAAAAACCTTCCGAAAGAAGACATACTGGACTCCCTTAACCGTTTAGCAAAAATATTTATTCCTTACTCGTTCCGACTGTCCTCTCGAACCGATCTTCAACGCTTCGTCGCAAGTATGCAAGCATTCTTAAAGCTATCTTGCATACGACATACGCTGCAATTGAAAACGGCTTCGAAAACAGGTGAATACGGTTCACAGAATTTTGCATGATCTTTATTTATGGTTTCCGTTCACATCTCTTAGTCTTTGCATCGCAAATAAGCGAGTTTTCTTACGAGCTATCTCGTTTATGTCTTATGCTCCGACCAAGATCTGGGCCCCAAAACCACTGAAAAGATTAAAAAAAAACATACTATCAAATTCATACACACAAACACAACGTTGGAAACACGTTACAAACGTTGCAAATACGTTGGGCGCCATTTGAAATGAGATGGTAATAGGTAGGTTTGATAAGGAAGGGATTTAGGATAGGATAGGAGCGCGGAGGATTCAATGACCAGCCCATAAGGGTAGGCCAGAACTAGGATGGGATAAGGGGTACGGGAGTTGGGATAGAATGTCCACTACGAAGGCGATGGCATGCTCGCGATGCTCGGCTAAGCTCGCCGGATGAGGGGGGGATCTTACCCTCGTAGATGGACCTCACCTCTTTCCAAAACTAAAATTTCATGCCATTACACAAAAACTTAAACGATCCCAAAACAAGAAGATTACAATACCACATAACTCTAAAGAACAAACAAATTTGTACAGACTTGCACACTACAACCAAAACATGACTTCCAAACTAGCACTACAAGTAAAGAACACCAAACACAGGACAACCTACACACCGCCACCAGACACAGAACTATCGACACACTACGACCGACACACCATCACCAGACACACCATCACCAAACTACACTACATTCACGCTCGATCTGACACACTATCACCGGATAACACGACATTCACGCCGGACCTGACACACCTCGGGAACGCTGCGGCTGTTGTTGCAGCATGGCCGTACCCACCCAACCTGGAGTTCGACTGGCCTTTACTTTCGAACTCCCCTTACTAGTCTTTGAAGCTGAAGTTTACGTTGTAGAACCCGGTTCACTGAAGAGCATTATCCAGCCCTACCACACCTCCTCTGAAAATTGTAATCAGCACTCCATAATATTTAAGTACTGAACACCAAAAGTTGATAAAATCAAAAAAATAACACGACAAATCGACTACACTGTAACGTGACTTACATTTTATTTAAATAGACTCGTAACTAACAAAAATGGAATATATACAAAAAAATATAAAGAATAATTTCGAAATTTGAAAATTAGAAAATTTGTAAATTTTTAAAAAATTGAAAATTTGAAATAACTTAAATAAAAAAAATCAAAGGAAAACACAAAATTTCTCCTCAGAAGTATATATGTACCTAGTGTACCTAATCCAAAAACAAACAAAAAAAAAAACAGGGACTTTCTCCGTATGGAGGAGACTTAAGTTCCCTTGTTCTCCCCGGAAATCTACGCCGTCTTCCTTTATTGAAGCGGCTGTACCAATTCCTCTTTTATCCTACCTACCAAGAGCTCTCTATAGGTAGCTAAAGGGATGCAAAATGTTGCCTCTACTTTGACAGGGAGGGGTATGGGGAACCTACGCCGCCCCGACGAACTTTACCCGTAATGCTTACTCGACACTAACAAAAAATAACGACGCACTCTAGACACATATACCGATACAAGGAGTTACAAAATCAAGTCGTTAAAAATTTGAATATTTGTTGTTTCAATGTCACGTTACTAATTTTTCCTTTGTTATTTGTTGGACAGCTAGGTATACGTATATATCTATATATATATATAAGTAAATCCTAGAATCGATTCGCCAGGAACCGAATCCTTTTCTCCTATCCCGCCGGATTGGCGTAAATATTAACGAGGATGCACAAAGAGATATATATATATATATGTATATGTAATAAACACTTATATAAATATAGGGTGAGATTGGTTTTGGCTAGTAAAGTTACTTGGTGATCCGGGTCTATCGACGGATCAATCTTATGTTCAGCACAACCTCCACATCACCTTGGGAATGAAATTTTCTTGCTCTAGGACCGTCTGTCACTCCGACGCCAACCACCGCGCCGGCCGCCAAAACTCAATCTCACTACAATACGTATTTATGATTTTTTTATTTGTTCCTATTATAATATAGAAGTATCACTTACCCTCAGCTATTATTTTAAATTTTTTGTTCTCTTTATGGATTTATCTGCTTTCTTTCTTCACTGAACATATATTAGTCGTTACAAAAAACTTATACAAAAAAACCTTTAAGAAAGATAAATTTAATTTAAATTCTTAACGCGTTAGACGGACAACGAACCTATTTCCTTTTTTTTCTTACGTTTTTTTTCACTTCTTTTGTTTTATGCCACTTTTAAACTTAAATACATAGATGCTTTCGTCACCCACTCTGAACTACAAATGACTTCTAGTCAAGTTCCTTTAGCGGTTACGATCTTCAATTACCGCATAGATTATTATTTCCCGCAATGTTCACAAAACTACTCTTTCAGCATCGTCTGGACCCTTGCTTTAAAGCTTAATTTCACTCCTATCTAATCCTTTCTTATTTTCCCCACCTTTCCCAATTCGCATAAACTTTTCATTAAATATTTAATATTAAGGGTATTGTTGTTCCTTTCATACCTATAAACATATATCCGTCGCTTCTGCAATTTCTTCGTCCTCCTTTTATACCATCTTCTTAATCCCAATTCGCATAAACTTTTCATTAAATATTTAATATTGTGGGTATTGTTGTTCGTTTCATACCTATAAACATATATCCGTCGCTTCTGCAATTTCTTCGTCCTCCTTTAATACCATCTTCTTAATCCCTATTCTTTACTTCTGTCTCTTTTTCATGACATATGTCTATTTCGTCCCTAATTGTCATGTCAGATTGTCAGTGATTCGAATTACGAAATAGAAGTTGCGTGCGCACTGCGCCGGTAAATAAATAAACATAAAAGAAAAAACAAGTCCTAGGAAAAATAAAATAACTAAATGGAATGGATGCAAACCAGAGTCACTAGGTAAGTAATTTCTCCTGCCTATTCTGACCAGAACTATCGATCTGGGTCTTACCCAGTCTATGTCCCTGGTCAGCATTGTAGGTATTCTCTATTATTTTTCCTAATATTTTTGAATTTTTCTTGCAGGAATAGTGACTAACCTAGGACAACTTTGCCCTATCGGTGGCCACAACAACTTTTTGTTGTCCATTATTTATCAAATTTCAAAACTTGAAGTAAGTAAAACTTCAAATTCTGACAGTCTTTTGACATATGACGCAAATCATAAGAAATTGTTCATAAATGCAGCTTAAAACACATGCGCAAGTATTTTGTGTGACGTTAGTCTGATTGGCAATTGATCGCATGTAAACAAAGCAACCATGCATTTATGAAAGCACCCTGTATTGACACCTGATTTGCAAATTGGGTAACATGTATTTATATGATGCAAGTTTCTATAAAACAAAACATGTATAGGTACACAGCATGCTTAACCATAATCTGGAGGATAGAAACTATTTCCTTGATGAGAACAATATAAACGTTATCACGACAATGGTCAGACTTCACAGCGAATTACTCACCCTAAACTTCATAGCACCCAGACCAAACTTATCGTTGGAGTGCAGTATCTGCAACTTAAGGGACAGGGAAGACATTTTTCATTTCGTAGCGAAGTGTCCAACTCTAAGAGAATCCAGAAAAAGCATCGTTGGGAGTGATTTTTTGTCAGAAGATAAAGCTCTTACCGAATTAAATAAGATAAACGTAGCCAAATTGTATAAATATTGCAGAATTGCGTAAAGTTACAGTGAAAATAATTAATAAAGATTTCTGAATATTTAAAAACAGCTAATTAATGTACATATACATATTTCTTTTTAATTAAATCAAATTGTAATAACCTAGATTGATAAACCAAGATTTGTCAATCTGTCAGACGGAAAATGCCATTTCATAAAAATTTTGCATAAAAACATTTATTGTAAGAAAATGTAATTAGTAATTTAATAAAATTGTATCTATCTTCTATCTAAAATAAAATGACACTGACCGAAGTTAATATCACTATTTTTACTTGTGGCATATAGGGCTTTTCTAATATTTACTAATAATCAAATATAATGTTGAGCTCAAAATTTGACACTATGCCCTAAATATTTAAGTAGGTAGGTCTCGACTTTTAGAGTCCACTCTAAATTTGATTATTGGTAGGGTTCTTTGGACGCTAGTCATACTAACACTCTTCTACTCTGAACGTCGAACTTGTCGAGTTGTAGAAGCTGAGTAAGATCAATAATTCTCGAGAATTTTCTCCAGATGAGTCCTGAAACTAAAGGACGTTCTTATCCCTCTACCTTCCCAGAATCATCATCCATTGCCACATAAACAAGGCATACCAGCCTACGTTTATGTCACCAACTCCCATCCCACCTCCCACTTTGTAATGGCGAAAAAGCTAGCAGCGCTCCTATCTCCAATGCTCCTTCTCACTCTAGGTAACCTAGCTGAATTGCTGTTACCGAATCCCAATCTTTTCCTTACATATCAGAATGATGATTTAACATCAACTGACTCCTCACCGTTTCTCTTCCTCCCCATCCACCTCTCATCTTTATGGATTAACTAGCCTTATCTGTACATGCAAATCTCTGTGCAGATGGAGCTCTTTTCTTCGCATCTCGTGGGACCAAGATGAACAAAAACAAAACTGAAAACAAAAATGAAAAAAACAATGAGACCAGTATCTCTTCAGGACCGGGCGGCAGCTTGGCGTCAAAGCCTGCTGCCGTATCTCCTGCGGCCAACACAGAGAAGGAAGTAGTCACTAACCATGGATCTTCCTCTGCTGTTGGTAGCAACGAGAATATGAAGGTAGCCATACCTAATTTCAGTAGTGGCAGGGTTGTGAAAAATGGCCCTACCACTACTAATGAGAGTACATCCAGAAATGAAAAACTCTCAAAAAGCCTTTATAAACAAAGGTGGCAAGCGGTGAAAATCTTAAAGGCCTCTGGTGCATCATCGGGTGCTGAAAGGACACCGTAGCAAACCGCGCCGAATGGGCTAAAAGCATACTTGCTACAACAAGGACCAGTAAAGACTCTCCGTCTAAAAGAGAAAGGTCTCTTGAGGGGCCGTACCGACACCAAAACGGCCTCGGGTGAACAACACCAGCACTCCCCTCAATCCCATCAAGAAACAATACAGTATCAAGAACGTCGCGAAGGTCAAAGTCGTGGTTGCGGTCATTAACAGGAGCGATGATGATGGCACAATATCGGCAGTTGGTCAAGGTTAAGCCCTCGGGTGCCTTTTTGAGCATAAGCGTTGGGGGTTGGCATCAAGGCCATGTCAAACTCACGGTTTGTGGGGACCAGAGGTCTTGTGACCCATACAAGCTCGCTGTCAGCCGGTTAGGTGAAGTTTGGCCAGGTGCGAAGCTCGAGGTTGCCGCTATGGAAGAAATACCTAGCAGACCTAGAGCCCACATTTGGGTACCAATCGAACCTGCTGGTATCGAGGACATTCTCGAGATGATCAGAGTTTGTAACCCGTCCCTTCCGACGCATAACTGGAAAATAGTCAAGCTAGAGGAAGTGAAGGGTCTTTATAGGAGCGCCATTGTATGGTACTCAATAAAGAATCCTTGGCTCCTCTAGCCCTAAACGAGGGCTCCATAAACTATGCCTTGGAATCCATTAAAATTCGAATATATTCAATGAGTTTAACGCAGAAAGCGGGTCTCCAAAAACTACCGAAGGTGAACTAGCGGCCTGGGACGTCGTCTTCTCTCCTTACAGAGGGTGACGATGCACCTATGCATTCTCCAATCGCGACTCCACCCTCTACAAAAGTCGTAGACAGTCCATCCTTAATGCAGATCGCATATAAGCTCGATTATAGCTGTCATAACTGGACACTGTCTAATAGGAGACTAGACGTATTCTCAAATGACTTTTGCAGAAGTTGTATGGACGAGGAAGAAACGGTTCTTCATCTTCTCTGCACATGTCCTGCTCTGGCTCGAAAACGCAAGAATTACCTAGGAGAATTCTTCCTTAACGATCTAAACGATCTTAATCATATCGGTATAATCAGCCTCTCACGTTTCGTAAGATAGTCAAGCTGGTTCCATTGAGCTTAGGAGGAAGCCTCAAGATTCATCTGGTATCACAATGGGCCATTAAACTGGCCTAAGTGTGTCCGTTTCCATCTTAAAAAACCTAACCTAACCTAGTCATACTAAAGCCCAAAGATGACTCTATCTCACGATATGTAACATGTCGATCTTGCTTTATCAGTTCATGCACAGCATCGATATTTTGTGGCACAACAACCGATTTTGGATGCCCTTCACGGAATTCATCCTGGAGCCAACACCGACCATGATTGAATTCGTTATACCAGCTTGTTGTAGAAAGAATCAAGTTCATCGCTGCACTCTTGTCTTGATAATCCACTTCGAAAGTTATGAGAAATAATCGCACGAAAATGTTCACGAGTTAATTCCATTTTTGCCCGATATGCATTTTTCAAGTACCTGAAAAGAACACAAATCGCACTTAAATGAAACATGTTCTGTGGAAGGTTATGGTTAAAAATATCAAACTTTCCTTTGAAAATGTCAGATGGCGCCTGTGCAACACTTACTGTTACCTAGGCTAGAAATATAAGTAGCAACCCTCGTAATGAGTCATAAATGAAAATTCTGCGTTTCCGGCTAGTTGTTGGGTACTGATGATATTTCGGGTTACCCAAAATACGAGTACCCGTTCAAGAGCTCTAATAAATACGACCAGTTGTATGTTTTGCATAGTTTTCAACCAGAGTCCTACTAAGTTTTTAAATAAAGAAAAAAATACAAAATAAAATATTTTATTCTTCTCACCATTTCTTTAATAGTTCATTCATATTTCCAATTTTGTCTTCATTTGTCCATTTTTCCCCACCTTATAAGGCATGGGGATAATTTTATTAAATTTAACAGAATTTGTAATTCACATTGAGATAAATATTTATTTTCGATTTTTATTTTTAAAAAAGTGACAATATATAACTAAATACTTTAATTTACACATCACTTACATTTATATACTTTACATGAGTAATAACATTTCAAAATAATAATATTATTTTGTTTATTTCATTTTTTTTTTAAATTAAACATTTTCGTCGATCGTATTGTAAAGCACTTTAATTTGAATACATTTTACATTGAAAGGTGATTTATTTCCAAGGAACTGTGTGTTGTACAATTATTAATTTATAAATGTAGATATAAAAAGTTGGCACAGGGAAATCGATAGTGTCTTTTTTAAGTTTAATGTACAATTAACCAGCAATATTAATGATAATTTAAATAGTGGACATCACAAACAGATAAAACGTAAATTAATTGAACATAGTTTATGCTTATTCTTATTGAATAAGTTCTTTTTTTTATTTTTTGAAAACTTATAGATTTATTACATGTTAAGTTGTTCCAGATCAGCAAATAAGTATTTAAAAAATACCCTTTTAATCTGAAATAAATAAAGAAATAAACAAATATAAAATATTAAGTATTGAAATTGTTTTAATGATTTAAACAAAAAATTAAGGCAAGATTGTGCAAGTATTTTACGTAAATTTCTTTATCACTAGTGATTTAATTATATTTTTGAAAAAAAGTCATCATAGTTAAAATTAAATAAGTTTTGTACACTAAAGTACTATTTATTAGTGCCCCGATTTTTAAAAAGTTTGTTTTTGGTTTGAAATAAAGTAAATCTGGAGTGGAATCGGCTGAGGTGAGAAGTGACAATCACATTTTTAATAGTCAAATTGACTATCACCGACTCTTCTGTATGTGTAAGATAATTCAACTTAATTCAATTCGATTGAACAATTTTAGATACAAATTATCCAAATTCATTGTTGCCATGGTTAAATTATAAAGTGGTTTTTATAACATATCTAAATAAAAGCATCAAATTGGCTCTGTTATGTTATTAAACATTCTTACTTTTTGTTTTTTAACTTCCTATAGGAAGTTATTGTAATGGGTTCGATTTGTCGAATTGAAAATGTTGACATTTCATGACGTTTCATGGTCCCTAGAGTCGAAATAAAAGATACGTTCGTACGTCCGTACGTTCGCGACGTTCTTTTCGTTGCCCAAAGCTCCAAATATCAAGAAAAATTTTGTTAAAACTAAATATCTTACGAACCAATAGAGCTAGAAACTTGAATTAAATTTTATATTATATATTGTAACGTGATACCAAATATTTTTGGAAAAAATCCATCTAAAGGTTTTTTTTTATAAATTAAAAAAAAAAAACTGAAAAAAAAAATGTTGTCACCTCGAAAATTTTACGTTTTTAATATTAGGTAAAATGTTGAGAAAAATCGAATTGATTGAAAGTTTTTTTTATATACAATAAAAACCTAAAAAAAACCATACTCAAAAATACAAAAACGAAAATGAAATCGACAGAGGAGATGGGTCGCATCCCAGCTTCTTTTTTTTTATTTTCAAATGTCAAAGATTTGTCAGTCACATGTTTTTTTTTAACGAAAAAGTTAAGTGAAAAAATGTTCCAGTCCTTTATGTTAACGTCTAGTAGCTCTGTTCAGAAACAATATATTTGTTGGAAATGATATCTCGTCTCTGTTATGACAGCTTTTTAGCTATCAATTTAACTATTACCAGACATACATAAAATTCGTTAATTTTGATTGTTTTTATCAAAAATCGGTTAGCCCATTCCACCCATGGTTTTTTAGTTGTTGAATAAAATTTATAATAAAAATATTTTCGGCTGAACAAGTGGTATTGGAAAGAATTCCAGAATAGTTATGACTTTAATTTTATTTTCAGTCAAAATTTTTGAAAACAGAAAGTTAAATTTAATATTTATGTATAAATCTTAAAGATTTATAATATAAAAATAATGCTTCAAAAATATTTGTCTTTTAATACAAATTAGTTTTGTTTTCTTATTCTTATTTCCGAAAAGTGAACTGATAAAAACCGTTCTATAATTTTTTGATCACAACAAAAAATTTGTTATTGGATAATAAAGACACGGAACGAATCGTCTTGCGCACTTGTTTTTAAGATTACATACTTATACACTGCATCAAAAAATTGCACGTACATCTGACTGTTAAGTGAAAAAATGCACATACTTTATCAAAAATTCTTATTATATATTTATTTTTTCATTAATTATTTTCTTTATTATGATAGAAGTAAAAACAAAATAAAATTCAGTTACATAGACTTCATAGGAATAAAAAAACAATAACAAAAAGGGAAGAAACTAAAATTAATATCAAAAAATTGCACATACACTTTAAAGTTTATTAGTTAATTGCTTCGTTTAGTACCTAGCATGGTAACCTTTTGCCTTAATAACATTCTTTAAACGGTTTTGCATGGACAGGACTAGTTTTGAAGTCACTTCCGGTGGAATTGTGTTCCATTCTTCAATTAAAACGGCTTTCAGTTGATTTTTGTTTCTTATTTCCGATTCTCGGATTTTCTTTTCCAAATAATCCCAAAGATGTTTGATGGGATTTAGATCTGGGGATTGAGGAGGATGAGGCAACTGTGATTTCACATTATACAACAGCCATTCTTTCACAAGCCTTGAGGAATGCTTAGGGTCGTTGTCTTGTACTAATGCAAATTCCTCGCTTAAGCCCATTTTATTAGCGCTGGCTTTTAAGTTGTCTTTTAGTATTTGCAGATAAACCATTTTATCCATCGTTGACTCAACAAATACTAAATTTCCCACCCCGCTAGCTCCCATCGCTCCACAGACCATGACATTTCCGCCTCCATGCTTCACTGTTGGCTGCATATTTTTTGTCTCCAAGGACGTGTTTGGTTGCCGCCACACAAACCTTCTTCCATCCGACCCAAAAATGTTGAACTTACTCTCGGCAAGGAATATCACGTTTTTCCAGAAATCATCCGGCTTCGAAACATACGCATTTGCATAGTCCAAACGCTTTTGCACGTTTGTCTTCGAAATATAAGGCTTTTTTTCTTATTGCACGTCCTTGATAACCCTTTGAATGCAATACGTTCCGGACTGTTTGTGGGTTTAGTGATATTCCATGACTTACTGTGATTTCTGCAGCTATCTTAGGAGCACTTATTTTTGGGTCAACCTTCACCATTCTTACGATTTTGCGTTCCATTTTGTCATTTAAAATTTTTTTTCGAGCTCTTCCTGGGGCCATTTCGAAGCTTTTGTTTTTTTTTCATAATTTTTTATCACGCAGTGAATAGTTGATTTTGATCTCTTAACAATGGATGATATTTCAGAATAACTTTTTCCATCCTTTTTGAGATCCACAATTTGTTTTTTTATTTCAATAGGAACTTTTTTATGTGATGATAATAACTAAAAAAAAATTTTAAAACGCAAAAAAAAAACACTTTTAGCCAGATCAATTAAACATAACAGACTGAGTAGGAGATTCAATCTCATGATCGTACGAGTTTTTGGCTTGGAAAAGAACCGTTATTTAATTTTTGTAGAAAAAAACAACAGTGTACGTACATTTGTTTGGTGTAAGTGCAATTTTTTTATACTTATAGAAAAATATGTTTATAAAAAAAAAGTTATAAGAAGAAAGGTCGAAATTTGTGTTACCTATTAATACTGTACTTACATCTATGTATCATTTTTTGTTCAAAATAAAGTCAATCGGTACGTGGACTAGGTTATAAGTACATTAAATGTAATAATTTTATTAGAATTTGATTGATGTACGTGCAATTTTTTGATGCAGTGTATCTTACTGAAAGTATAAGTAAGTGAAGGTTAATAGAATACAATAAAATATAATTTTGTTTAAGATGCGAGTGTATTTAATTACCAATTGTTTATTACAAAATGAATTACTAACTGAGTAAATTTTGACATCGTCGTCGCAACGCTGCAATGTTTTAACATGATTCTTTGTGTTATAGCAAAAATATGTTGTCTTCCAAAGCTGAAATAGTTGCTGGCTTATTTGCGTAGACTTTAGACTTGACGTAGCCCCACAAAAAATAGTGTAAAGGTGTCAAATCGCATGATCTTGGTGGCCAACTTACCGGTCCATTCCTTGAGATGAATTGTTCTCCGAAGTTTTCCCTCAAAATGGCCATAGAATCACGAGCTGTGTGGCATGTAGCGCCATCTTGTTGAAACCACATGTCAACCAAGTTCAGTTCTTCCATTTTTGGCAACAAAAAGTTTGTTAGCATTGAACGATAGCGATCGCCATTCACCGTAACGTTGCGTCCAACAGCATCTTTGAAAAAATACGGTCCAATGATTCCAACAGCGTACAAACCACACCAAACAGTGCATTTTTCGGGATGCATGGGCAGTTCTTGAACGGCTTCTGGTTGCTTTTCACTCCAAATGCGGCAATTTTGCTTATTTACGTAGCCATTCAACCAGAAATGAGCCTCATCGCTGAACAAAATTTGTCGATAAAAAAGCGGTTTTTCAGCCAACTTTTCTAGGGCCCATTCACTGAAAATTCGACGTTGTGGCAGATCGTTCGGCTTCAGTTCTTGCACGAGCTGTATTTTATACGGTTTTACACCAAGATCTTTGCGTAAAATCTTCCATGTGGTCGAATAACACAAACCCAATTGCTACGAACGGCGACGAATCGACATTTCACGGTCTTCAGCAACACTCTCAGAAACAGACGCAAAATTCTCTTCTGTACGCACTGTACGCATTCGTGTGGTTGGTTTAATATCCAATAAAGTAAAATTCAATGATTTGCAAGCGTTGCTCGTTATTAAGTCTATTCATGATGAAATGTCAAAGCATACTGAGCATCTTTCTCTTTGACACCATGTCTGAAATCCCGCGTGATCTGTCAAATACTAATGCATGAAAATCCTAACCTCAAAAAAATCACCCTTTACAAATAGGTTCGACGGTTTTCCTACACGTGAACATGCAACATATAGCTGTCCATGAGAAAAACATGGATTTTCCAAATCCATACCACAAATGGATATTATTTGGCATTAAGACTTATTTATAAACATAGCAAAAATTAGAAGAATTGGAAACTGTTACCTCCTGAAGGGTATTGTAGAATATGACGGTATCATTAGAATACGTGGCAATTAACCACATTTTGATGACCAGATGTGTACCGTTGCATAATTGAAGGGAATTCAAAATACGACGGAACCAATAATGAACTTAAGTGATTAAGATTAAGTGATGGCATTCCAGGTATATCTAATAAATTTGAAAATTCAATTGGAAAAGTTACACTATCATTTTCATTAACAACAGAATCGATTGACTTAAAAAATCACATCGCCTGGCAACAACTGTTGTTTGTGGAAGTTAATTTCGCCAACATCAACATTTTTCTCTGCCAAAATAGCCCGATGACTGGCCCAGTTATGATTCAAGTAATTGCTATGTATTTTTTTCCTAAAGAACAGTGCAGTAATATGCATTGTATATTTGGTGGCAGTTCAAGGACACGCTGATCTCTTGCTTTAACTCAGCGAACAGTGGAACAAATCTTTACATCGTTTAATGGACGAGATTAAATCTGATATCCACGCTGGTTTTTTCCGTTCTGTCTCCAACATTCCTCCTTATTTTTACAAATGATCATTTGTTTAAAACCCTTACCCAATAACCCTTACAGTGCCCTTTGCTTTTCGTATTCGGTTTTTAAATTCTCATCCTTGTTTTAAGGATGTGGACTACCAACTTCAGGATATGATAAGCTAATTAAAATCTGATTGTGACAACATTGTTCAATGGGGAATCTAAAACCGTTTAGAATGTTATGTTTCGAAAAAACTCAATGCTGTCTACTGTCGCCAAAGCAGAACCCTCAACCAATGCCACCATCCATGGGTGGTACTTGCATCGAGGAGACAGAACAGATTTCAATTCTAGGTATGTGCATAACAAACCATTTGCCCATATGATGCTAAGTCTTTAGACGCCTTCTGATCTGGCTATAATTTACAAAGCTTTTATTCGTCCAAAACTCGAGTATAAGGCCGGTATAACGAGAAGCGAATCGAAAGTTCGACTGAAAGCGAACGTTTTTGAACGCTTTCGTCGCTTTAAGTCGAACGTTCGATTCGCTTCTCGTAATAAGGGTATAATTCTCATATTTGGGCTGGTGTCCCAATAAAGTAAAAATAAATAAATTGGGTGGCGCGACAGTCCGTTGAGAACCAAGGCCTAGTGACTTACAACTCTCAACCATTCCTGTGTGCGAGTAATGTTGTCAGGAATGGAGGGGACCTACAGTTTATATGCCGACTCCGAACGGCTAATTTTTGAGAAAGCACTTTTTCATGACAATAGTTACTCTTGGAGAATTTGTCAATTCCTCGCAAGAGGCAGTACCCGTGAAAAGACTTTAGATGGCATAGGCAGGGATCGAACCCAAGACCTCTAGCATGACAGTCCAACGCACTAACCATCATGCCACGGGTACCACTAAAGTACTTAATTATTTTGGATTGAATTGAAAAGAGAGGTCTTAAAATGATAGATTGTTCTCTTACCGATAAATTTTCTTCTCTTGGACACCGGTTTAAGGTATCATGCCTATCATGATATTTCTACTTGCTCAAACAATTAAACCGTTATAGACGTATTTTTAGGAATGCTCACCAGCTTAAGCTTGAGCCCAATTTCGGACGTGCTGTTAAGTTAAGGGATTTTTTCTTTAGCCGCACTTAACAAATTGGGATTGCTTTACCGGGGTCAATATTTCCTACTAATTACAGTTAATTCTTATGTGATGGATGTTAAACTTTGGAGTTATACAGTGTGCATAGTCCAAGATAATGATATTTAGAGCGGATGGCAGCAGGACTGCAAGAAACGAAAAGTTGACATTTAATAACGAGGCAGTCGAAATTGTTCGAGAGTATAAATATCTGTGACTTTTATTTACTTCGAATCATAATATGAAAAAACATCTAGAACTGAAACTAACGGAGGAAAACGTGCAATTTCAACTGTGTGGCAACGCTGCATCAAAAGTGACTGCATTCAACATAGTACAAAACACAAACTTTTCCGCTCCACAGCTGCATCGATTTTATTGTATGGAGCTCAGGTTTGGGCATACTGTTCTTTTGAAGCAATCGAAAAGTTTCTCCGATACTTTATTAAAAGAATCTTTCGGCTTCCGAGAAATACCCCAAATGCTGTATCTGGAAACAGGGCTGCCTCACATGATATTAGAAACTCTTAGCATGCATTTCAACTATATTGTCAAAGTCCTTCAAATGAATGATGCAAGAATACCAAAAATCATACTGAAGTGTTCAATTATGGCGGCAGGACATATGGCGACGGAATGGGAAAGTTTGGCGGATACCTGCAGTATGAATCTGATGGTAACTCAAAATGAACAACCTTTCCTGCTGAGGAAAAAGTTTGATATACTTTTAGAAAAATATGGTCACATCTTGTACGACAGAAACGTATCTGAGGCCTATTCGTCGCTTTATAGATGTTATTATAACCGTTTAAACTTCTGCCTTGGTAATAATACATACATTCTTAACACCATGCCATTAAATAATATTAGCACTATTTTTAAATACCGATATAAATAACAGAGGTGAGTCTCTTTTTGATTATATTCTAATAAGTAATCTGGTAGTAAGTAATGTAGGTAGTGAACCAACCTTCGTCACAAAAAATCGACAAGAAGTTTTAGATCTGACTCTTGTCTCGTTAAATCTCTCAAATAAAATATTGAATTGGAGAGTATCAAAGGAGAACTCGTTCTCTGACCATAGATACATCCAATTCTCACTTATTGAAGAGACCCCAAAACCGATCCAATTCCGGAACTATAGGAAAACAGATTGGCCAAAATATAGGGCGACTCTGAAAAATCTGATTAAACCAGAACTTTCGGATCCGCCCTTGTGCGCTCTTGAACTCGATCAAAAGGTCGATGAACTTACAGCAGCCCTCAATAAAGCCATGGAAACTGCCTGCCCCCTCACAGCAGTGCGAGGAAAGAAGAAACCATATTGGTGGGCTGCTGAACTAGATATACTCAGGAGAGGTTGTAGAAGGTTTTTCAATCAAGCGAAAAAGACTAGACATCCCCAAGATTGGCATTCCTATAAAGAATCTCTCAAAAAGTATAAACTAGAATTGAGAATAGCCAAAAGATCCTCATGGAGATCCTTCTGTAACTCAATAGAAGAATCCGCGGAGGCATCAAGGGTAAGGAAGATTCTCTCCACAAGTCCAACCATGCCTAGTTGTCTTAAAAAATCAGATGGTACATGGACTAACTCTTGCGAAGAAACGCTAAACCTGCTACTAGACACCCACTTCCCAGATAGCTCCCAATCCGTTAATACAACATACAGTCCTGGGTCGGGTATTAACTTAATTTTTCCTCAAGGTCTGGTTACAAAAGAAAAATTGACATGGGCTCTGAATAGTTTCAAACCTTACAAATCTCCAGGTCCAGATCAAATCATACCAGCTGAGCTACAATATACCATTGATATAACTTCGCCCATCATTGAGATGATCTTTAAAAGTTGTATAAATCTGGTCTATATATCTCGGCGCTGGAGAGATGTAAAGGTAGTTTTCATTCCCAAGGCGGGAAAATGCTCGCATGTCAACCCTAAGGACCTAAGACCTATTAGCCTATCATCTTTCATTCTCAAAACTCTGGAACGATTGATCGATATCCATATACGTAACAACATTGGGAAAAGACTATCAATGTCTCAGCATGCTTACTGCAAAGGGAAATCGGTAGAAACAGCCTTGCACACTCTGGTAAGAACTATCGAATACTCCCTAGATAAAAAGGAATACACTATGGTGGCCTTCTTGGATATTGAGGGCGCTTTCAACAACGTTGACACATCTGCTATCACTTCTGCTATGACGACCTTAAACGTCGAATACTCAATCTGTGAGTTGATTAATCTAATGCTAAAAAGCAGGATCATCAACTCCAGTTTGGGAGATTTTTGCACAAAAAGGTCTGTCAGTAGAGGCACTCCGCAAGGTGGTGTTCTGTCCCCTCTCCTGTGGAACATAGTGGTTAACCAACTACTAATATCCCTTGAGAGGGATGGCTACAGAGTGGTAGCGTATGCCGATGATGTTGCTATCGCTGTCACAGGGGAACATCCTAATACACTGAGAGACCTCCTCCAAAATGCACTCAATATGCTCACTAGATGGGCTGATAACTGCGGACTTAGTATTAATCCTCAAAAAACAGACCTCGTCCTTTTCACACGGAAATACAAGATCCCAGTAATTGTACCTCCTTCGATAAAAGGTATACCACTAATTTTTACCAATGAAGCCAAATACCTTGGTCTGATATTGGACAAAAAATTAAGTTGGAAATCCAATATACAGGAAAGAGTTAAAAAAGCTACAGTAGCTCTTTTCCTTTGCAAGAAAGCTATAGGAAGCAAATGGGGTTTTCAACCTCGCATAACCTACTGGCTATACACATCGGTCATCCGACCAATACTTATGTACGGGGTTGCAGTATGGTGGACTGCACTGGAGAAAGTCACATACTGCGACATACTCAGCAGAGTTCAGCGCACTGCATGTCTCTGCATAAGCGGGGCATTGAGAACCACACCCTCAGCAGCGTTAGACACTCTCCTCTATCTGACACCCCTCGACATCTTCAGTAAACAAATGGCAGCGAGTACAGCGATAAGACTCGACGCCTCATCTCAATGGACCAACAACAATGTGGGACACTCCATCATTTTGAACCTCTTTGGTTCTATACCAAAGTACATAGACTACACTATACCTAAACCCCTATTTGGAAAAAACTTCCAGGTATCCATTCCATCCAGAGATGAATGGGAGGACAAAAAACTCCTGGATAACAAAAGTATTCATTTTTATACAGATGGATCTAAGACAAATGAGGGAGTTGGTGGTGGTGTGTACTCAGAAAAGCTTAATCTAAGCATCTCATTCCGCCTCCCTAATCATTGTAGCGTTTTTCAAGCGGAAATTTTGGCGATCAAAGAGGTTCTCTCCTGGCTAAGAGAAAACGTGATATCAACTTCTGATATCCGCATCTTCTCTGACAGTCAAGCTGCTATCAAATCCCTTGACGGTGTCTCGACCAAATCTTTGACGGCCCTCGATTGTCGATCGTCTCTTATGGAGATGGCGCAGCAATTTAACATTCACCTCTGTTGGGTGCCGGGCCACAGAGACATCACAGGTAATTGTAGAGCCGATGAACTCGCTAAAAATGGAACCGTCAAACCTATTTCACCTGAAAGGGAGAAGATAGGTATACCGATAGCTACATGTAAACTCATGCTAAAAGAAACAGCTTTTGCGATAGCAAATTCTAGGTGGCACAACTTACCAACATGCGCAGCCAGAAAACTCATATGGCCTTCACTGGACCTAAAGCGCTCTAAAGACTTGTTATCTCAAAGCAGACTTCATATTAGCTCCCTAATAGGTGTCCTTACAGGACACTGTCTTATAGGCAGACACGCAATACGACTTGGCGTAGCCTCAAATGACTTCTGTAGGAGCTGCATGGACGAAGAAGAAGAGGAAACAATCTCTCATCTCTTATGCACCTGCCCTGCTCTTTCACTTAAACGCAAACTTCATCTGGGGGACTACTCTTTTGATAATCCCAGCGAGCTAGCTAAAAAGGATATTAAATATCTTCTTCGCTTTATAAAAAGCTCAAAATGGTTCTACTAGTTAGAAATAATTCTCTAGATTCATGTGGTATCACAATGGGCCTTTCTCTTGGCCTAAGTGTGTGGATTATAAATCCGCAGCCACGTTAACCGAAACCTAAACCTAACTATTTTTAAAACGAGAGGCGAATTACTTAAACTTTACTTCATGCCTTATCGCCCAGATTTACCTTTACTTTGCAATCTGAACATACGAGAAGACATTCATCATTTTATTGCGATCTGTCCAATCATGAACGAGATATTTTGGAAAAAAAAAGCCGAGCTTATTGCCATACTAAACGGAAATGTCGGATGGAATGCCCTATACAATTATACTGTCGCTGCTCTTCGTTGTAGGAATTGTATATTAAATGAAGATTTTTAAGATCCAAATCTAGATATTTAGGTATTTTTTTTTGCTATTATATTGTATTTAAACTTAAAAATGTCAGTCTGGTAGACTGCCATAAGCCAAACCATATGCAGTCCCTGGCCATATTATTAGACGCACTGCAGAATTTTTATAATTATTAGATTATACGCAATATTTTTAGCGTTCAAGAATGGATGTATGGTTGAATTTGTATGCAAGATGGAGCTACATGACACACAGTCCGGTCCATTAAAACTTATTTGAAGGAAGGAAACATCCCTCTGTTGGACTGGCCGGGAAAAAGCTCTGATTTGAACCCAATTAAAAATGTGTGTAAGCTGATGAAGAGGGAAGTAGATAAAGATAAAATCTAAAGTGCGTCTAATAATTTGCCCGGGTATGTAGACTCGAGTAAGTTTTGTATTATATATCTAAATTGAATATGTTAAAATGTGTTATTAATATTCTAATGAATAAAGAGTCAACTAAAACTAACGTTCAATTTAAACTGTGATAACCTAATTGTAAATTCAATCTGTCAGATGGTTAATATAGGTTTTTACAATGGTACCTTATTTTCACTAGGTTTCCTGCTGTGTGAATTTAATTATATTACGTTAATTATTTTTGGAATTCCCGATTACGATTGTTTGCTAAAACTTAATTTTAATTACGATATTAAAAGTCAAACGTAAGGAAGCAGATAAATAAATAAAAATATAACATTTATTCATTAAAAAACCACAAGTTGAGTCATCATATAATGTTGCATAAAATGATTAATATTATTGTTGTTTAGCATTCCAACGATAAAGCTGAAGCAATTTTCGTCAGAAATATTTCAATGTCTTCCTGATAAGCCAATAGAATAAGACAATAAGCAGCTGATTAAGGTTCACAATCCCACATGAATTAATTATGAATGACGTGGAAAAGTGTGTTGATTTTTTTGTTTGTTTTTGAAACCTTAAGCCAATAAAACCAAATGTTTTTATGTTTATGATTTATCTTAACTTGGACTGCATGTAGGTACTTAGATGTGAATATAATTTCAAGCCTTTTTACTATAATCGTTGATTGTCATTTATAACATTTCTAAAATGTAAATAGGTATTAAATAAGGTTGGAAAAGGAAAAAACGTATGCTAGTCGCAGATGGCAATAGCCTGGAAGTTTGCCAAAATATGATTGTTTACATTTTCTGATGACACTTTGTTTGTTTTCAAGAGCTAGGCACTTACCTTTATTGAGGTTAGATCTTTAGAGAAAACACCATACTCAGGAATTGTTCATAGTGAATTGTTATTACTCCATCCATGTCTGTGTCATGCTGTCTAAATGCCGTAGTGAGGGTCTAATAAGGAAAAATAATATAAAAAAACTCCTAAATGTAATAACAATTATAAAAATGATGACGCATACGCATAATTGATTTAAGAGCAACAATTACACAAATCTATGAAGTTGAAGGTACATAGGAACTCACATATAAAACAATACAGCATTGAATAAAATCATCGAATAATATCGTTCCTCTACCAAATCGATCAAACTTTCTAATGAGCATATCAATTAATCCGTCCGATAGACGATATCCAAATGTGGTAAGGGCTGTCTTGAGTTCAGTTCTATCGATATTTCCTGAATTATCGCGGTCGAAAGAACGAAAACAGTTTTGCCAATCTGTTACGTACTTCCAGAGTGCACCAAAATCTTGGAATGATACTGTACCACGGTTTTCTCGATCGAACATACCAATCATTAGACGGACGGTTTCTGGATTAAATGGACTCCAGGTCCCATTAGAGAGTGCAACTTGAAGTTCATCAGCTGATATATGTCCACTACGGTCTTTGTCTACTCTGAATTTTTTAATTCGATTTTATAGATATATTGTTTAAATACAATTTAGATGTTTTATTTACCTTTGGAAAACATCCCAGAGAAATTGTTGATCAGGCATAGACGATTGTTGCGCCATTTTGCTTCAAATTACAGAAGAAAATAAATAAACCTTCCCTTTTTTTCTAGCTTCTCTAATAAACGCTTTGCTTTTGTAACGAAAAAGAAAATCATAGATGGATGAGTCTGGTGAGTGAAACCAAACTATATCAACTCAGACTCAGATGCCATTTGTGCAGCACTGCCATCATGTCAAGAAATGGTTTCAAATTTAATGGATAGATTCAGAGCTGGTATGTGCACAGTGGACCATTTATAGTCCATTATTGTATTTTAATTGGAATAGTACTATCATGAAGAGCAACGACCGACAATTGAAGTATGCTTGACATTTCCCTTCAAAACTCATTATGCGTGAAAACAAGCTATTGACTCAGTAGTTAAAATTTAATTAGCTTTGTGAATACAAAATTGACATCTCCAAAGCTAGTCAATGCCAAACTGTCATATAAATGACAAATGAAAATATATAAAATAATAAACGTTTGTGTTCTGAGAATTTTAAATAATGTTTTTGTTTTCAAATTCAGTAGAATCAAACATAAGATATGTTATGAGTGATTTATATTTATATTTAAATACTGAACTGTTAATTTCATTTTGAATGCTTGTGTCCTACCGATCAGCTGATTGTGTCAAAATCAGTATCCATTGTGCCTTACCAATAATCAAATTTAGTGACGACTTAAATATTTAAGTGGACTCTAAATAATGAACCATACCAATAATCAATTTAATAGTCAGCTTAACGCTAAACGTCACTCTAAATTTTAGAGTAGAGAAACGCGTGTTTAACTTCATGATTAAGGTTTAACGTCATGTTTGTGCTGTCATTCTGGCAGTTGGCAGGAAAAGAAATTTTTCGTATGTTTCTTTAATCTGCTGCAAATTTATTTTTGGCTGTGACCGTGAGCTCATAAAAATTAGCAATCAAAATAAACAAATAGATTAATTTCTTTTTATTTAAATATATAAGTAACATTTCAATTTATTTCAGAGTAAATTGTTATTCCAATGGCAATAAAGCGAAGTCGGGTCAGTTAACTGGACACCAGCAATGAAGGAGTTGCTGGTTGAAGCAGTAAAGCCGTTTTCTATGACAGTGGAGAGTAAACTCAAGGATGGAAAAACACTCAAAGCTAAATTTGAAGCTTGACAGAGCATTCAGGAAATGTTAAATGCCACTGGCTATTGCCTTAAAAACGCAAGCCAGGAGCAAAATAAGTTTAGTCGGTTTCAGAAGGAAACTGGTGAACACCCCCCAAAGAACATTGAAATATCTGCAATGTTGTCAGTGGACTTCCAATTAGATAATGCGAGATTTGATACCGATGCAATTAACTCATATGTCTGTTTGGCAACAAATGTAGTAGATAATGTAATAGAGCAGAGTTTAGTTAAAGACGTGTTTAATTTGGTTATTGGTTAACACACAAATAAACTCGTCTCTAAAGTTTAACGTGGCGTTTATCTAAACGCTTGTTTAGGCAATAATTATTGGTAAGGCCCATTATCTTTGTAGCCGACATTTGCACACTACGTCAATGGGGGAAATTACAACATTTTTGTTATATTTAGCCAATCCGAATAACTTGATTGCCTAGTAACTAGCTTAAATAATGAGCCTTACCAATAATAAATCGCTAAACACACGTTTAGTTATCGTTGAGTAAAATTTTAACAGCGAGTAAATTTGAGTGTATACTAATAACCAAAATAAACACGTCTTTAACTAACCTCTATTACAATATCTACTACATTCTCTGTCAAAACGAAAGCATTGAATTGACATTAGTAAAATTGCAAACATAAAAAAAAAAACAAAAATATTTGATTAAAATTCAATTTTGAAATGGATTCGGACGTTTCAGTAATAGAAGATATAAATATCTTGGAAGATGCGAATCAAGAAGGCAAAAAGCATATAAAGACAAAATTGAACCATTTTCAAAATATGAAGATACAGAGTTTTATTGGCTCTACAGGTAAATATGTTTCTTTTCCGGCATAAACTTGAAAAAATAAAACAAATAAATTCAAGATTTGATAAAAACAACTGCCGGATTCATAATTGATCTTTTGCGGGAAGACATCGCCTCGGCTACCAACAGAGGTGGTGCAATTTCAAGTGAGCTAATTGTATTGACGGGGTTGATATATTGTTGCGTTTTGTTTTTTTTTTTTCTTAGCTTTGTTCATTTCATTTTTTTTGTTAACGCACTTTGTTAATTTCATTTTGTTTTTCTTGTTCATTAAAAAATGTTTAAATGTAATAATAAAACTTGATGCCTATGATGAGAAAAGAAGAAAGCGTTAGTTTTTTTTTTGTTTGGTTTCGGTTTCGATTGAGTGAAACGATGATTTGTTGAAGCTGTTTACAGGGGTGCCGATGGTAGCAGCATTTCAACGATGGTAAGGACCTGATTTCCACTGGAACGATAACGTTTGGGAAAATCCAAAAATGGCCTAATGATTTTCATGGTTGGGTGGGTATAGGCCACGCTACAATAACACCGGCATCGCCTTGAGGTGGTGAAAGTCCGTCCGTGTCCAGTTTCTAGTAAACCGGCCTGATACATGTTTTTGGCTGCTGGTGACGTTTACTTCCGGGAACAATATCCCCCCCACATCCGACGAGCTAACACTGCGCACAGCAAGCAGGCCACGTTCTCGGGAGTAGATACTCGGTCCCTTTTTCCTGGTGTTCCACTTTCCTCTTCCAGATGTTCCTGCCCCGGTATGGTAGCTTCCCCGCCTTATCGACTTATCCGCGCTCCTCTCCCATCCACTAACCAGCAACAATATCTTGCCACAGGATCCTACCAGAAGAAGTTGGTAAGTTAAAATTATGAAATACGTATTCAATATTTCAAAAATTTGTTCTTCTTCAGGTGATTGCCACAGTGTTTCTCAACAAGCTGTTAGTAATTTTGTTAAGAAATTTGTTAGAGCCTTGGCCTCATAAGCAAGGGACATAATCAGCAAGGACGAAGACTGACTGGGCGTTATTATAGAAACATATTTATTCGAAAATATTTTAATAGATAATAAACTAAAACTAAGACCCTTTTTTATTTGAAATTTGCTTTTTATATATTTTATTTCAAATTTGCTTTTTAATTCAAACTGTCTTTTTACAGTCGACTCTCATTAATTTGAAACTCCGTTGTTTTTGAAAAAACCTCGAATTATTGAGAGTTTGAAATAATAAGTGGTTCGAAATTTTTGAGAGAAAAAAATGAGAACAGAACAAATTTTTGAGTAACTAATATTTATTAATGAGTTTTGCAAAAAAAGGTACTCGTACATACGTTGGTTCATGTTTTAAAACTAAATTAAATACTTATATTTTACAAAATGCTACAAAGAACATCCCAACAAAAAATAAAGTTTAGTCCGTGCTCGAAACAAAAAAAAACATAACGCTTATAAACTACTTTCAAAATAGAACTTGTACTTATCACAAAATAAAAAAAATAATTCTAACTATTGGTATGATTCAGTTAGATTTTACGGACAATCTATGTCCCAAACAACTTCCAGTGAAGGAAATTAGTGAGGTTTCCGTTCTTGAACTTCTAGCTTCTGTAGTACCTTCAACAAAATCCAGAGTAGAAATTTCAGCAATTTCATAATCGATCTCAGAAAGTTCCTCACGAGATTTTCCACCAACTGTCTCTCTCTGAGATCGATTAAATTAACTTAAATTGGTCCGCGCTTCCTGCTATTAGCAGCTCCATTGGTCCCTTACTTGTTTTGACTTCAATTCAAAGCCACTTGCCTGAAATGTAGCAACAATATTTTGCCAGGCTATAGCTTTGGCTTTTAATAACTTGCCATCATTTAGCTTAGAATCTAAAACAAGCGCAAGTGTTCTAGCTGCTTCGACCAGTAGTTAATTCATTGCCATCGTACAATTTGACGATCTGCTCCGTTTTAAATTTTATTTTTCATCCATTTCTAAACTAATAGATATTTATTAGAACATAATCACAATTTTGTGTTAAAACCACTATTGTTCGCCTTCCTTTTTTATAAAATATTTACTCGAACAATCAGCAGACAACAATCACTACAAATCCCAACTCTTGTGACCTAAAAAGTATTTGGTGAGTGTGCTTTCAAAATGACAGTTTAATTTAATTGTCCGTTTATAGTTGAGTTTCCCAACAATTGATGTTTACTAGGAGTTAGCACTTAACCTTACTATTAAAATGTTTATTGGTATGGAAAAAAAAATTAAGTGAGTGTTAATTTTGATTATTGGTAAGGCCCAATGTCTCATATTTAAACGAAGAGGTTTTGGAATGTGATTCGTACAAAGGATTTATATCTTCACAAAGGCGCAAAATTTTTTTTTTTTTTTTTAAAGTCATTTTTATCACTTTTTTATACAATTTACAGACAATCAAGGGGTTATAAGTACCCTTTATATGTTTATATTTAAACACAATGGGGCATGTTCATAGATGTTTGCTAAACTCTTGCTAAGTTGTTACTAAGCAAGCCCATAGTTTAGGCTATTCATGAATAAATTTAATCCTAAGTTTAGGGGGTTCAACTATAAACCTAGCAATTGCTCTGTTTAAGTTGGTATTATCACATCCAAATGTCGTATTTGATTTTTGTTTGTGAATTGAAAAGCTGAAATTATATCAAATATCAAATAAAAATGTCGATTGATACCGCAATTGAAGAAAATATTGATTTCTTAGAGGAGTTTTAGTTATTTGGTGTTCAATTCATTTGAATTTATCGACAAGAGTTTTTAGGAATGATATCGTTTGGATAAAGAAACTGTCACATTTTTTTAACATTATTATTATATTATTCATCGAATAACAGCACAAAACAAGTTGGAAAATATCAATGTATTTTTTTGCTTTGACCTGTCATTGGAAGTAAAATTGTAGTAGAGTACAACCTTAACCTGGGGTTTTACTTAACACATCAGAAAATGGATTATGAAGCTGTGTTTAATTAATCAACAAACCTTAAACTATATATCAAGAAATCACGACTTTAGTAATTCTCTATGAATACGCCCAAATGTTAGCGTTAGGAAAATGGGAAAGGATTTAAAAAGAGATACCAGAGCAAATTGGTTTCAAGGTTCTGAACATCAAAATAGGAGGCAAAAACAGAGTTGACATTCCACATTCTCGATATGAAAAAAGAATCTCTATACTTGACAGTACGTCAAAAATTGAGCTGAAACTGATGACCATTTCTGGAAGAAGTGCAAGCATAAGGGCTAAATCGCTAAAGGGGTGAAATGCAATAGGCTAATTCGACAGAAAATTGTTTGCCAAAATATCGATAAAACAACGAAAAGCATGAAACATTTTGGTATTGTTCTAGAGATGTAAATGTTTCGGTTATAGTTCTATGGCCTATCAATTTTAAAGGTCTTTTTGAATGCTATCCAATAGATTTAAAACTGTGTAAGAGGCCCAGATATGCGAATTATATTCAATCTTCAGACCGATGAAAGCTTTTCTAATTAAAGACAGATCAGAAGGGATTAAACATTTCTTCTTAAAATTCTACATGGTTTTAACTAAGTTTAAAAGATGATTGACCTAATTTTAAACTACGTATTTTAACATCTTACTATCTCTTAAAAATTTGTTAAAGTTAAAATCACGGAATGGCATCTATATGACAGTTATTCTTATAAGAAAAGTGCTGGGATGGCTCAGTCAACAGTTGGGAATTCCAATTGATAGGCCTGTTTACGCGTCTTAGATTGTTTAATTTCACAAAATGTCACTTTTAAGATATGTTTGGATGCTGGTTTTTAAATAAAAGCCAATTAGAAATTTTCTAGTTAGCAAAACGAAAAGAAATTTTTGAATTCCCTTAGTAAATTGCTAAATATTTAGAAAATTACTTACTTATAAATTGTTAAACCCTTAACAATAAGTTATTTAAAATTTTGCACTATAGAATTTTTGGAATATACAAGGATATTTTTGTTATTATTTATGTAAGTATATTTTATACCATAGAAGAACTATGAAAAAAATTACAAAAGCAAACAGCGTAAATTATTTGCATTTTGGATACGTATAAGAGCATCATAAGACATATTCACAAACTGCTGTTCCAATTTGCAATTACAACAAATATTTTTTGCGTAAATTGTTCATTGTTAATAGAATTTTCAATTCTTTTAGATTTTGTTAATTATTTAATAAACTATGCTTAAAATTCTAAAAATATTTATCCAAATTTTAGGAAAGCATTTCGATTCGATTAGATCAAAAACGCTCATTTTTGTTTCTATGTGCTACAAAGTATACGCCAAACCCTTGGATAATAATGACGCGTACACTAGGCTACTCCAAATTTTGAAAATGGCGCTCCAAATTTCTTCAAATGTTTGACGAATTATGTACTCAAAAAATACATTGAAATTCCCAACTTTGTTCTTTTAACTATCTGGTGGTGAAGAAATATCAAAATAAATCATTTTTGCGTGTGATTTATGTAAAAAAATGATCTTTGAAAAATTAATTAATTAATTTTCTAAATATGTTTATTAAAACCCCAGTTTAAGGTTGTATTCTACTACAATTATACTTCAAATGACAGGTTAAAGAGAACAAAATACTGTTATATTTTTAATCTTGTTATTCTGTGCTATCATTCCTCAAATTGGATATATAATTTAATAATAACATTAAAAATGTGTTTCTTTATTCAAACGATATCATTCCTAAAAATTGTATATTTTTCTTTTTCTAGGTGGCATATTTTGCAGGTCACCAAATAACTCAAACTTTTCTAAGAAATCCATATCTTCTTCAATTGCTGTATCAATCAACATTTTTATTTGATATGTAATTTACTTTTTGAGCTTTTCAATTCACAAACAAAAATCAAATATGACATTTGGCTGTGATAATAACAACTCAAACAAACAGATTAAGCCCTAAACTTAGGTTTAAATTTGTTTATAAATAACTCTGGACTTGATAAATAACAACTTTGCAAGAGTTTAGCAGACATCTATGAATATGTCCCATTCCGTTTAAATATCTTAAATAAGTTTTTAATGTAGTTATGCCCTTAAATATATTTGTACTAAAAAGTGTAGTCGTGGTCTCAATAACTTCAGATGCTCTTTTTTTAGTGTTATATAGGTACACAAAAATTGATAGACAACTGTCAAAAAATCTAAAAATCGGTCCAACACCATCTTACACCCCTTTTGACCGGCTTTGCTAAAAGGGATACAATTTTTCTTCTTAAAACTTATAAATCAAGAAAAAAAATACATAAAAATAGTAACTTAATCAGCTCTGCAATATGGAAAACGAACAAGACATTATAGAATCCTTGCAAGCTGTTGGATACAAAGGTAAATGCTTGCAAGTCGATGTTATAACCGAGGCCATTAAAATTGGAACGAAATCAGAAGCATTTCGCGAAGTGGTTGGTTGGATTGCATTTGAATTGCATATTTTGCGAAAAACCGATGAAAAAGTGGATAAAGATACTAAGGATTTCAACGAATTTTGCATGGAATTATCGGCGATGTTGAAAGAGTTGGGTTGTCCTTTTAAGAAATTTGTAACTGGACCATTATCGAGTCGATTCCAGAATACGAACGATAGAATACAGCTGCTGGAGTACCTTATTACTGAACTAATGACTTCTAAAATGTGTCTAAAACAAAGACCTCAAGAAGATAAATCGTTTATTATTCCCAAATTTGAAACTAACACTGCTCGGGCTTTGGAAATTATAACAAAAGATCTCGGATTGGAGAAACCTCCAGATAACATTGCACCTCGGGCTCTTATGGATAAACTTAACTTCAAGCTTGAAGAAGCTAAACGAAATACAAATAAATTGCTTTTAAATGATTCATTGCTTAAATCGGACAAGCAACTGAACGCAGCACAATGGAAGAAGTTGGAGGACTTACAAAAAAGTCTCGACGAAGAGTATAATCTGCGTAGGCAAGTTCTATTGACTCGTTTAGAAGTGACGGTGCAATCGTTCCAGTGGTCAGACCGTATGCGTGGAAAGGAGACCATAATTGCCAAAAATTATCAAAACAAAATGAAGGAACTAGACAATTATCGAGTTGGTGGAACAGACACGGATATCGTCGCCTTACTGGCAGCCCGAGCTGACTTAGCCATAATTGAAAAGACCAGCAGTGCAAACGTAAGAAAAAATACAGGTTCCAAGATACAGAAACATGTTATCGGTAACGTACCCGACCGAGGAGGTAGAGCTAACGAGCATGCTCCTCCGCCTCCAGAAATGCCGTCATGGCAAACGCAACGCTCGGCTGGCCCAGCTGGCGGTGGCCGCGGGGGACGCGGTGGTGGCTTCAGCGGTGGTCGAGGTGGTGGTGGAGGTGGAGGAGGTCGTGGTGGCGGTGGTAGTGGTGGAAGTAGTAATTGGACGCCGTATAACAACAATAGCGGTGGCGGTAATTTCAACCAAGGTGGTGGCAATAACTTCCAATCAAATTCCAGCGGAGGAGGAAACTTTGGGCAATCTAATTCTGGAAACAACTGGATGACTGGGACAGGCCGTGTACAAGGAACTGGCTGGCAACCGAGAGATCAATCCAACAACAATTACAATAATTCTGGACGAAGTAGCTTCTCTAATAATTCTGGATTCTCGAACGACTTTAATAATTCGTTTGGCAATCAGAATCAAAATAATCAATACGGCGGAGGTGGTGGCGGCGGTGGTTCCAACTTTAATAGAGGCAGGTCCAACTATAATAGAGGTGGTGGCGGCGGAGGATACAGAAATAACTAGACTGATACATTAAAGAAACGCTGTTATTTTCTTGAGATTACACAAAGTCAAATAATTATACAGTTGTAATTATTTCTTCTCATTTTAATATTTTCAAATAATGTACTCCTAATCAATTTTGAGTAACGAATAAAATAAATTAAAACGAGTTGTTTTTGAATATTTTCTTTAAGAAACTTGGGCCATTATATTCAGAAGACATCCCCTTGAATTTTATTAAAAAAGATTGTTAAGCAAAATTTTAATAAGCCTTACAATAGTTTTTTGTTATGGTTAACATGTACTTTAGGGAGGGGTGGTGAACCGCGTTTTATCATTTATTTATATTAATTATGTTTTGTATTATGTGCGTGTGTTAAAATTGCTATATTTTTCTTATTCTTAACTAACACCTTAAGATGACATTCGCTATAAGCTTACTACTTTCTACGGTTCTGAAGTTTAGAATGATTCTAGGCATTATCGCAGGTCCCGTTGGAGAAAATTCGTAAGTATTATAGGTCCAGTTGCAATTTGAATATTGACACAGGATTTGAAATTTGCTGGACAACTTTTCACGAACTTCAAATTTTAGGACAAATAGTTTAATTAAATGAAGTGAAAAAAAAATTCTTCATTAGAAAAGATTTTGCTATCGGGTAAACGTTTGCATAGAAAAATAGATTGTATACAGTCCCTGGCCATATTATTAGACGCACTGCAGATTTTTATTTTATAATTATTAGATTATACGCAATATTTTTAACGTTCAAGAATGGATGTATGGTTACAATTGTATGCAAGCCAAAGAACAGGCACGCAAAGCAGCGCTGCATAAAAGGACGAGAGCTGCTCATGAGCTCTATGAGCAGAAGAGGCGAAAGGAACGCCGACTTTTTAGAAGGAAAAAGAGAGCGCATGAGAAGCGTGCGGTCTAAGATGTTGAGAGGTTTAAAAACAGGAATGAAGTTCGAAAGTCTTATGAACAGGTGAAACGAAATTCAGAACCGAAAGTGGAAACATCATAGTGGAACCGCAGTCAATGCTGAGGATATGGAAGGACCACTTCTGCAGACTGTATAACGGCGACGACGAACTGAATTCCGCTGTCAGGCAGGATGATCCATTCAACATAGACGACGAAAGCCAACAATCCCGTCCTCCTGACTTAGACGAAGTAAAGACTGCCATATCTAAGCTGAATTCTAATAAAGCCGCTGAAGCGGATGGCTTGAATGCCGAGCTCTTTAAAGCAGCTGGAGATAAGTTGGTTTGGAGCATGCACCAACTTATCTGTAAGATTTGGTCGGAAGAAAGCATGAATGAAACCTCAGTATTGTTTGCCCGATCCTGAAAAAAGAAGACCCTCTTAAATGCACCAACTTTAGAGGAAAAAGTCTACTTAACATCGCCTATAAAATCTTCTCTGCTGTAATATGTGAACGTCTTAAGCCCATCGTCAACAACCTGATAGGTCCTTATCAGTGTGCTTTTAGACCAGGAATGTCCACAGTTGATCAAATATTCAAATATTCGACGGCCACCATTTCATCGATTTCAAGGCCGCATATGACAGCATCTCCAGGGACGAGCTGTATAGAGCAATGTCAGTTTTGGCATCCCTGCCAAACTCGTCAGTTTGTGCAGGATGACCATGGAGAATTCACAGAACCTTTCGATGTCAAAAAAGTTTTAGACAAGGTTATGCGCTGTCATGTGATTTTTTTAACTTCATGCTTGAAAGAATAGTGCAGAGCTCACACGTCAACACTAGAGGCACTATCTTTCAAAAGTCTGTACAATTACTGGCATATGCTGATGACATTGACATAATCGGAAGAACTCAGCGCGGTGTCAATGGAACTGTTGTGGGTATTGAGCAGAGGTGGCAAAAATGAGTTTAACGGTTAATGAGGGCAAAACAAAGTACATGCTGTCGTCAAGAAAGGACATACAACACCGACGTCTTGGTCAAAACTTCACAATCGACAGATGTAACTTTGAGGTAGTCAAGGACTTCGTCTACCTAGGCTCCGCTGTAAACGCAGAAAACAACACCAGCGCAGAGATTAAACGAAGAATAACTCTTGCTAACCGCTGTTTCTTTGCACTAAGAAAGCAATTGAGTGGTTAAGTCCTCTCTCGAGGGACCAAAGTGTTGCTATATAAGAACCTTATCATCCCTGTCCTGCTATACGGTGCAGGAGCATAGACAATGACAAAAGCGGATGAAAGCACCTTGGGTCGCTTCGAGAGAAAAGTTCTTCGTGTGATCTACGGTCCCGTATGCATCGAAGGGAAGTGGAGGAGAAGATGGAACGACGGGCTGTACGGACTGTGCAGTGACGTAGACTTTGCTAGAAGGGTAAAAGTCCAACGACTAAGATGGCTGGGTCACGTAGAGCGCATGGAATCCAATGCTCCGGGACGGAAAGACTTCGAATCCACACACAGGGCAGCGCAGTAGAGGAAGGCTGCGGATCAGGTGGCGCGCAAAAGTGGAAAGTGACCTCACCCAACCTGGAGCGCGAAACTGGAAACATCTAGCTAGGGACCGAGCTAGATCGAGGTGAGGTAAGAAATGTTCTGTGTCACTTCTTTTTTTATGTATTTTCTTTAATGTGCCCGTTTACTTACTTAAGGTGGCGTTACAATCTGAAACGGACCTTGACCTCAAACAACATGCAATTTACCTAGATAGCTCCTAGTCCAGTTAATAAAGGTTTTCACCTAAAAAAAAAATAAATCCAACAGTTTTGAAATTTTGCACACTTACTAAGGTATATCTGGTGATGTCCCAAAACAAAAATCCCCAAAAATCTTACGTGAGCTCTAGCGGCACTTAAGAGAAACATGGAGATTGTTTCATTATTTCACGTTTATCTCGAAAACTATTTGTCGTATCAAAAAATTTTATTCCACAAAATTAAAGCTCATTAAATTTTATAAAAAAAGCTTTAATGATTTTTTCCCTATCTTTTATAGTTTATAAAATAACTCTAGCGGTAGTGAAGAGAAACATACTTTTTTTTCGGGTTTATCTTGAAAACTATTTGTCGTATCAAAAAATGATCTTCTACAAAATTAAAGCTTAATACATTTCCTAAAGAAATATGATATTAATTTGTTTGTACTTGTTTTAGCTTGTAAAATAACTCTATCGGTATTTAAGGAAAACATGTGATGACTTTTTCAAACACGTTGATGACGATTGTGTACCTAAAACACTAAAAACATTTCTGAAAAAAAAATCGTATACTAAAGAAAACGAACATTGAAAATAGAAAAAGGAAGTGCATCGCAATAGGACATAGCATTATATCAGTTGTGCGTCCCAGATCATTCATGTCTCCAATACTAAGCAGAAGTTGGTAACCTTATATCAAGCTTAGGGTTTAGTTCTTTATACTATGAAGCTCAATTGTTTGAGTTATCAGCTAATTGCTACATGCGACCAGGTTCCAGTGCCAGCGGTTCATTTAGCCAATTTGTGTTTGATAATGCGGACTTTAATGTCTGAACGTTAGATAAAATAAATACATTACAAGCTGACAAAAATATTTTTAAAAGATTAAAGTAGTTTAAAGCCAATATCTCAAAGTTTTGAAGAGATACTTGAGTCGAAAATAAACTTTTTACCAATTTTTATTAATTTTCTTGTTTCGGTATTTTTTTTTTTGTAAAAAAACTGTCAATTTGATTTTTCTCAAAATTTTATCGTTTGTTGAAAACAATATTTTTTTATAAGTTAAAATTAGTTGAAAGCCATAATCTCAAATTTTGGAAAAGATATTTGAGTCAAAATTCAATTTTTTACCATCTTTGAGTGATGTTTTTTTAGGTTTTTATTTTTTATAAAAAAAACTATCAATTCGATTTTTCTCAAAATATTAAAAGATGATAGAAACTTTATTTTTCGTTGTACAGAATTGTTTTGGAGATAAAATCATTTTGTATTCGTAA
Source organism: Eupeodes corollae (assembly GCF_945859685.1). Taxonomy (NCBI): domain Eukaryota; kingdom Metazoa; phylum Arthropoda; class Insecta; order Diptera; family Syrphidae; genus Eupeodes; species Eupeodes corollae. The sequence goes on from NC_079147.1 coordinate 161,830,520, forward strand.
AATTTTCGAGGTGACAAATTTTTTTCAGTTTTTTTGGTTTATAAAAAAATCGTTAATTGGTTTTTTTGTTTTAAAAAAATATACTTGATTGGTATCACGTTACAATATATTATATAAAATTTAAATCAAGTCTCTAGTGTTTTTGGTTCATGAGATATTTAGGATTAACCAAAATGTTCACCTTTTTTTTTAAACTGCCATGGTAAAAAACCCACCCACGCAATTTTTTTGAGAGCCCTTTCTGCATCTTTCTGCCTTATTATCTGTATAACAAAATTTATTTGAAGCCGATATCTGTTTTGGTTTTTCAGCTATGGACGACGAAAAAAACGTCGCGAACGTACGGACATACAGACGTACGAACCTACGTACACACGCACGCACCGACATCTTTCTAAAAATCTTTTATTTCGACTCTAGGGACCTTGAAACGTCTAGAAATATCAAAATTTTCAATTTCACAATAACTTCCTATGGGAAGTTAAAAATCATCAAACCTTTTTTTTTATAAAATTTAATGAGCTTTAATTTTCTGGAAACAGATTTTTTGATACGACAAACAGTTTTCGAGATAAACGTGAAAAAATGAAACAATCTCCATGTTTCTATTAACTGCAGCTAAAGCTCACGTCGGATTCTTTTGGACATTTTTTGGTCATCACCAGACATTCCTTAGTAAGTGTGCCAAGTTTGAAAACTGTTGGATTTTTTTTGAGGTGAAGACAATTTGTTTCTTTCATTGACTGCAACCCCAGTTAGTTGAGATCCTCTCCTTCCAGTCTTCCTCTGCTGCGCCGTCATTTGGAATTGGATTCGAACACCTTCCAGGTTGAAGTGTTGATATTCATTCTCTCTACATGACCCAGCCATCTAAGTCGTTGGTTTTTTTTTAACCATGTCATTGTCTTTGTTTTTTCCTCGTTGTATCTTCTGCTTTACTCTCCATCTATGCAGACGGAACCAAAAATCAACATGGTTTGACTTCAGCGCCATAAATGAGAACCGGGATGGTTACTTTATATGCTCCGAGAGAGGACTTTACTACTCAATTGCCTTCCAATTTCCAAGTCTAAAAAATTAGCTATTTGCAAAAGTTATTCTCCGTTTGATTTTAGTGCTGGTTTCGCTGACTGAATTTATAGTGGTTCCCAGGTTGACAAAGTCCTTAACTACCACTATGGTGACGTTTTGTTCAAAACATTATTGCTCTTGCTTTCATTGACCACTAAACCCATCTTAGCAATACTCAAAAACGTCCTTCTGACATCATTCTTTCATCTTCCAGTAATATCAATATCATCGGCGGCATATCCGAGTAATTGACGTTTAAATAATATGGCATAAGGGATTTGATTATCCCTATTCATGTGACACCAAGTGTACTTCAATTATCATTTCAAATCGACAGACGTAATGAGAAGTTATTAGTGTGGGTCGCATCCCAAGCTCTTTGTTATTAGTTTCACTTCTAAAATACAATTCACATTCTCTGTCATCTTTGGAGAAAATTGTATTAAAATGAGTCAAAAAATTTTTCCATTTTCCAAAGTTCTACAACAGTGTAAACAGACAATTATTAACACCTTTTCAAACTTTGACTTGAAATTATATTTTAAGTTGAATAATTTTTTCAATTTTTTTTTTTTGACAATTCATATAATAGTCGTTAAAATAATTTTGTGGCATCACTATACTCGTACTCATCCTGAAACTCAAGATACATACATGGTATACCTATTCCGACCATGGGGTGTCTTTTGACACCTTAAAGATTTTACTACACTTTTCAACCATGAACTCTTTTTTCATAACCATTTGAATTCTTATGAACGTTATGGCATTCCAAAATTTATATTAAATCTACCGTTATTTCTTGGAATTTGTTATTGCATTGTTTATTTTTAGAACAAAGCTTTATGTTCAGGCAATTTGTTTTCAATTTACCGCTATTTTCTTAGAAAAAGTGATCTTCGATATTATTGTTTGTGTGTTTGTTGTTTGCAGACAGCATTCTACTATTGCACATTGTAGTGATTGGTCATAAGAATAATTGATTATGAAAGTTCTGGAGTAATTACTTCGACTAAATTTTGTTATTTGGTATGGAAATTCAAAACGTGCTTGCAATTTTCCTTCAATTTTTTTACATTTTTTATTAACTTCCCATAGGAAGTTATTGTAATGGGTCCGATTTGTCAAATTGAAAATTTTGACATTTCTCGACGTTTCAAGGTCCCTAGAGTCAAAATAAAAGATTTTTAGAAAGATGTCTGTGCGTGCGTGTGTACGTACGTTCGTACGTCCGTACGTCCGTACGTCTGTACGTCTGTACGTCCGTACGTTCGCAACGTTTTTTCGTTGTCCATAGCTCAAGAACCAGAAGAGAAATTGATTTCAAATAAATTTTGTTATACAGATAATAAGGCAGAAAGATGCAGAAAGGGCTCTCAAGAAAATTGCGTGGGTGGTTTTTTTACCATAGCAGTTTGAAAAAAAGGTGAACATTTTGGTTAACCCTAAATATCTTACGAACCAAAAACGCTAGAGACTTGAATTAAATTTTATATAATATATTGTAACGTGATACCAAACAAGTTTATTTTTTGAAAAAATTCAATATAACGGTTTTTTTTATAAATCAATAAAACTGAAAAAAAAAACTTGTCACCTCCAAAATTTTACGACTGAAATATGATTTCATCTCCAAAACGATTTTGTGCAACGAATAATAATGTTTTTGATATCTGATAAAATTGTGAGAAAAATCTAATTGACAGTTTTTTTTATAAAAAATAAAAATCTAAAAAAAACATTACTCAAAGTTGGTAAAAATTAAATATCGATTCAAATATCTTTCAAAAACTTAAAACTTAGGATTCAAACTTCTTTTATCTTATAAGGAATATTGTTTTCAACATTCTGAAAAATTTTGAGAAAAATCGAATTGACAGTTTTTTTACAAAAAATAAAAACCTAAAAAAAAATTAATAAAAGTTGGTAAAAATTGATTTTCGACTCAAATATCTTTTCAAAAATTTGAGATATTGGCTTTGATTTACTTTAATCTTTCAAAAAATATTGTTGTCAGCATTCAGTTAAAGTTTTAAAAAATTCGAATTCACAGTTTTTTTTACAAAAAATAAAAACCTAAGAAAAAATTTATAAAAATTGGTAAAAATTGATTTTCGATTTAAATATCTTTTCAAAGCTTTGAGATAATAGCTTCTAATTAATTTTTACTTATAAGAAATATTGTTTTCAACATTAGGACAAATTTTGAGAAATATCGAATTTACAATTTTTTTACAAAAAATAAAAACATAAAAAAAATGTATAAAAGTTGGTAAAAATTGATTTTCGACTCAAATATTTTTCCAAAAATTATAGATATTGGCTTTTAACAACTTTTATCTTCCAACAAATATTATTGTCAACATTCAGTAAAATTTTGAAAAAAAAATCGAATTGACAGTTTTTGTGCAAAAAATTAAAAACCTAAAAAATATTTACCAAAAGTTGGTGAAAATTGATTTTTGACTCAAATATCTTTTCAAAAATTTGAAATATTTTCTTCAAACTAATTTTATCTTATAAGAAATATTGTTTTCAGTATTCGATAAAATTTTGAAAAAAATCGAATTGCCAGTTTTTTTTACAAAAAATAAAACTCTAAAAAAAACAATTCTAATACTTGGTAAAAATTTACTTTCAATTTAAATAGCTTTTCAAAAATTAAAAATATTGGCTTCAAACTTATTTTATTTCACAGAAAATATTGTGTTCTATATTCAGTAATTTGTATATAAAAATCCAACAGTCCGGTTTTTCATTAAAAAAAATCTACAAAAAATAGTACGCAAATTTGGTAAAAATTGGTACGAGTACATATAGATAAACTTTGAAGCAAGACAAATCGACAGACAGGATGGGAAGTTATCAGTGTGGGTCGCATCCCAGCCTCTTTTTTTATTTTCTAACCTAAAGGATGTCCAAAACAAGAACAATAAATGAGATATTAGAAGAATTGAAAAGTATAGATGAAGAATGCTCTGAAATAGATGAAGACTCGCAATCTGAAGGAGAAGATGAAGATGTTGAATTTTCCAACATTTTCATTCATGAAATTGGTGGAGAATATGAAAATGAATCTTCAAATACCGAAGAAGAGGAAATTTTGATTGCAAATAGAGGGCGAAAGAGAATGAGGTTGATATCAGATTCTGAAGACGAAGGAGAAGAAATCGCTATGGATGGGACAGTATGGAAAAAGATTGACACATGTTCTACTCCTGGCAGACGACCCCTTCATACTATTTTCAAAGGTCTATCAGGTCCAACTGGGCACGCCAAAAGAAATATTATGAAAGGAAGTGTCAGCTCAGCATTTTATTTGCTATTCGACAATCATATGATGGAACACATTATAAAAAGTACGGAAGCGGAAGCAAGAAGAGTTTTGGGAAAAGAATGGAGCTTATCTCGAAATAAATTAGAGGCATTTATAGCCATTTTATATATTCGTAGTGCCAATGAGCAAAAAAATGTTGACGCAACGTTTTTATGAAATAAAAAATGGGGTCATCCATGTTATTCCAATATCATGAGTCGTAATTGCTTCAAGGAAATTCTAAGATTTATGTGCTTTGATAATAAAAATGAGCGAAGCCAACGGTTAGGAGTGGATAAATTTAATTTGGCATCTAAAATATGGTATGCATTTATCGAAAACAGTCAAAACTGTTATAATCCGGACAATCCGTTTTGGCTGGCATGTGATATGAAGTTAATATGTTATAAATGGATTTCCTTACTTGGGGAAAGACGAAAATAGACAGACATCTCTTCCATTGGGTGAGTACGTGGTTTTGAAGCTTATTGAACCATTTACTCGCAGGGGTAGAAGTGTTACTACCGACAATTACTTCACAAGCAGTACTCTGGCAACAAAGCTTTTACAGAAAAATACTTCTTTAGTTGGAACAATACGTCAAAATAGGAGAGAGTTGCCAAGATCTGTAAAAATAAAAAAGGACAAAATGGAACGCTTTTCAGTGCAAATTTACGCAACAAATAACTTGACTCTAACCGTTTATAAAAGTAAACCGAACAAAAAAGTACTTTTATTAAGTTCATTCCATAAATCTGTACAAGTCGGAAAGAACGAAAAGCGTCTTCCCGAAACAATTAAATTTTACAACAGCACAAAATTTGGGGTCGATATGGCTGACCAAATGGCAAGAAAATATAGCGTGAAATGTAAGTGCCGTAGATGGCCTATGCACGTGTTTTTCAATGTCCTTGATTTCATCGGTATAAATGCATGGATTCTTTATAAAGAAACGACAAGTGAAAACATTTCACTGAGAGATTTCTTATTCCAGTTGGGAGAGGAACTATCAACTGCATATAAAGAATGCAATGAGAGAACAACAAATACGGCAATATCATCAGCTGTTTCATGCCATATCCATTCCATTCCAAAAAGGGTGAAAAAGTGCCAAGTAATGTATTGTTCCGGTAATAGAGCCACTACAATTTGTTGTCAGTGTAAAAAATACTCGTGTGGCAAATGCTTAAAAGACCAACCATTCACCTGTAAAAAGTGTTGTATTGAATAAGAAAAACAATAGTTCATTTAATAATAAATATATATAGGTCATAAATAATAATATATATTATTTTCGATTAAAAAAATAAACAAAATGTAAAAAAGAGTAATTTTTAAAGTTTTTTCATTGGTAATATGGTAAGGTGTCAAAAGACACCGTTTGGTCGGAATAGGTATACACAACATCTTGGTCTGAATAGTGTTAATTGGAAAATACAAAATTGTCCTATATTTCGATAAAATCAACCAAAAGTGTAAACGGACAATTTCCACTTGATAAAAAATTGACAACTGGCACCTAATTCGACTTATGGACTTTTGACAGTTCGGCCACTATTGGAAGATCTTTCAATCGAATATACTTAGCTTTAGGCTTCTCTCTTGACTCCAAATCTTAAAATAGACGAGGTAAACATTAGACTCAATTTAATAGGCACCTTGTGTTCTTGCCTTCGCTTTGCAAACAGCTAATTGTATTAATGTACTATATGACCCCAGATGTCTTGATTCATCTAATTCCATTTAATAAAAAAAGTTTTATTACGTTTGTCCTACGAACTAAAAAAAATGTTGTTATTGAGTTTCTGGCAAAACATTTTAAAGTCACGGTCAATTTTGGACAGAGTCCAAGTATAAGTCACTATTACGTTGAGCTAATGCACATCTACTTACCTCTCATGGCATTGAACTTGGTCACCAATATTTTGCCAAGTAGGTAGTGCATCTTTTTCTTTCTTCCAGATACTGGTGGCAGATTAGGTTAAATAATTTGTTCGTTAAAGATTTAAAGATATCAAATCATAATTCCAACGCATTCTAACTAAATTGTTGTCTGACATAGATACATTTCTGAAATGTACATTAATAAAACAATTGACGTTGATATTGCGAGAAGGTTTTTTCTAGTTCAAATACATTAATATATGTACATATCTACCGTGCTAAAACCTATTGACTAAGTGCCTAGAGATATGCGGGTAGAATGTGTAATTCTTTGTTTGCTAGTCATAAGACTTTTGTTATTCTGGTGAATGACTGCTAAAAGTGAAATCGTGCCAGCATTAGCGAAGGTGAGAATAATTGACTATAAGGGAAGCTATATATCGAATTAGTTTGCTTTCAGTTTCTGATGGTGGGATATAGTATCTGTTCATATCCAGTGGTCATCTGTTTTGTATGAATACGAATATACATATACACATATGTTTATATATAATTTCATTATTTGAAAAGATATTGAAAATAAATTAAAAAAGAGGCTTCCCATCCCGTCTGTCGATTTGTCATGCTTAAAAGTTTGAAGGTTTTTCGTGTTGGGTTAAAAAAGTTGTTAGTTGGATTATTCTTAAAATTTCCAACAATATTTTTCATATAAAGAAATAGTTTGTTTTGGAAATCTGGTTTTGTTAAATAGATTTTTAGTCGAAAACAAATATTTACCAGTTTCTTAAATTTTTACGAATTGGATGAATGAAAGTAATTTGAGAGAGACTAAGAACCGAACATCAATTTGTACCAAATTTGCGTACTATTTTAGTTGCTATAGCAGTTTCAGGGAAGCATCTTAACATCCTAAAAGAACTCTTACAAAATGCCTTGGACAGACTAATACTTTGGGCTGATCGGTGTGGACCCACACAAAACCGATGTGGTCTTATTTTCGAGGACATACAAAATTCCATTTGTCAACCCTCCCTATATTAAAGGAATCCAATTAAAATTCTCAGACGAGTCTTGTCTGAGATAAAAACTAAATTGAAAACGCAACGTACAGGAAAGAGTCAAAAAAGCTACTTTAGCTCTCTTTTCTTGCAAAAAAGCTATTGGTAATAAATGGGGTTTACAACCCAGAATCACGCATTGGCTATACACATCGGTAATCAGACCGATTTTAACGTAAGGTGTGGCAGTATGGTGGACTGCTTTAGAGAAAGGTATAAACAGTGATAAGTTAAATAAAATCCAACGTTCAGCTTGTATAAGCGGATCGCTTCGCACGACCCCGTCTGCGACACTGGACACCTTGCTCTACCTTACACCTCTTGACATGTTTAGCAAACAAATACCTGCAAGCTCTGCTATTCGCCTCAATGCTTCGTCGCAGTGGACTAACAACAACATTGGCCACTCCGTAATTCTAAGGTACTTAGAATCAATTCTAAAGCATACAGACTACACCATCCCCCAACTACAATTCGACAGGAATTTCCAGATTTCTATACCTACCAGATCTTTTTAGGATGATAGGACATTCTTGGAGGATGAGTCAATCCATTTTTACACAGATGGGTCAAAAACAAAAGAAGGGGTTGGTGGAGGTGTGTACTCTGAACGACTGAAATTAAGTCTATCATTCCGCCTTCCCAATCATTGCAGCGTGTTCCAGGCGGAACTTTTGGCGATAAAAGAAGTCTTGTCTTGGCTCAAAGAAAACGTGATATCAACATCTGATATCCGTATTTTCTCTGATAGCCAGGCCGCTATCAAATCTCTGGTCTCTACAAACTCTATAACAGTCCATAACTGTCAATCAATGTCTAATGAAGATGGCGCAACAGTTTAATATTCACCTTTGGTGGGTTCCGGACCATAGAGACATTCCAGGTAATTGTAAGGCAGATGAACTCGCCATAAACGGTACAGTACAGCCCATGCTACTACGTTTGGCAAGTACTGGCATACCAATCGCTACTTGTAAACTGCTGCTAATGCAAGACGCTGTTAGGAGAGCAGGCACCAGGTGCAACAACATCAACACGTGTCAAGTCACAAAAAACATCTGGCCAACACTGGATTTAAAACGCTCAAGGTGCTTGCTCTCTCTAAGCAGATCAAATATAAGCTCGATAATAGCTGTTATAATCGGACTCTGTCTAATAGGAAAGCACGCCACGAGACTAGGCGTATTCTCAAATGACTTTTGCAGAAGCTGTATGGACGAGGAAGATACGGTTCTTCATTTTCTCTGCACATGCCCTGCTCTAACTCGAAAACGCAAGAATTACCTAGGAGAATTCTTCTTTAATGATCTAAATCATATCGGTATAATCAGCCTCTCACGTTTCGTAAGGAACTCAAGCTGGTTCCATTGAGCTCAGGAGGAAGCCTCAAGATTCATGTGGTATCACAATGGGCCATTAAATTGGCCTAGTCCATCTTGGACAGATACTATAACCTAACCTAACCTAACCTAGTATTGTTTTTTGTTAGGTTTTTATTTTTTGTAAAAAAAACAGTCAATTGGATTTTTCTTAAAATTTTACTGAATAATGAGAACAATACATTATAAAAAGATAAAAGTAGTTTAAAGTTCAAATTTTTACCAACTTTTATCACAGTTTTTGTAAGAAAACTGTCAATTTGATTTTTCGCAAAGTTTTTTCGAACATTGAAAACAATATTTCTTATATGTAAGTAAAAATTAGTTGGAAGTCATAATAATACATTTTTGAAAAGATATTTGTGTCGAAAATCAATTTTTACCAACTTTTGTTAAATTTTCTTTTAAGTTTTTATTTTTTGTAAAAAAAAAACTGTCTATTCGATTTTTCTCAAAATGTTATTGAATAATGAAAACAATATGCAGTTCAAGTAGCTATTCGACTTATCTACTACGTTGTGAATGGTTTTACCAATTGATAATGTAAACCATAATCTCCTCTTAAAATACGATATGTGGCTGTAGCTACTAAGATTTTTGTAAAGGGTTTTAACAATTTGTGTGTGACTTTAACCTGAAAAAAAAAACAAAAACTGGTTTAACAAATTAGTTTGACAGATGTCGAAATCCAGCCCCTTATTTTTGAAACCGCAAAATGGATAACCCGTTATTATATAAACTTTGGTAATTTTTACTTCATCTTATCAAGTATTGGCGCCCAAGTTATCGTATAGGCACTCTTATCACCTATTGTTTGACGAGTGAAAATGGAATTGAAAAAAAAAATTAATTTAACAATTCGATTCTAATTTAATTGGAAAGGTGTATGTATAGTAATGATGTTAACAAGGGAATAGCATAGGTAAATGTAAGCAAAAAACCTTTTTTTCAAAGAGTTTATTTGAAACTAGTTTTACGGCCAAACTATATTTAAAGAGGTGTTGATTTTTAATTTATTTAAAAGTTTGATTTAGATGTCAATCAGCTCATATGAAGATGTTATATATAATAATTGGACAAGTTCAGACAACATAAGGGACTTAATTTGAAGTCAACTGCATTCTTTGAAGGCACATTTTAAACAAGGCAGCTAGTTACTTTTTCAAGTGAAATAAATTTCAAACACAGAACCTTACTTCACTAACTTCTACCTTCAGTTCATCGTACAAAAACTACCAAAAAACAATATTGTCTAAATGTCAAAAAACATTTGTGTTTTGTATTGTACGAATATATTACACAAAACATTAAATAAAATTGGTCAGAAAATAAAATTTTTTTAGAAAAATAAAGTTCAACTTTCAGTTGAATGAAAAAACATGGTTTACTGTCATTTTGACATAAGCTGACTTGACTTGATAGTAAGGGAGATTTTTCTTGACTAACATTCCAGTCAACTTTCCATTAAAGTTGCCTTAATTGGAAGGTAATTTTTTGGCAGCTAGCCAATCAGACACCAGAAACTTGCCTTACTTTCAAGACCCTTATGTCGCCAGAAGCTGCCCATTATTTCATTGACATTTATTTCTGAAATTTCTAAAAAATTAAAAACTCAGTTAAGTCCAACACCAAACCTAGTATTTAGCGAATTCAAGAAACTCGAAAATAAGAGAGCAGAAAAATAATTTTTCAAAAAAAAAATGATTAAAGAAGAATAGTGACTTAAAAAAAGAGTTGTTCTGTGAACTATTTTAAGATTAACTCGAACCTATACTCCCTGTTTGACGGTAGGGTATTAAAACTTCGGCATAATATCTTCCGTTTAGTAATTCACCAAATGAAAATTTTGACATTTCTAGACGTTTCAAGGATCCTAGAATCGAAATAAAAGATTTTTAGAAAGATGTCTGTGCGTCCGTACGTTCGCGACGTTTTTTCGTCGTCTATAGCTCAAGAACCAGAAGAGATATCGGCTTCAAATAAATGTTTTCATACAGATAATTATGCAGAAACATGCAAAAAAGGCTCTGAAGAAAATATCTGGCAAAATTTTGAGAAAAATGAAATTGACAGTTTTTTTTATAAAAAATAAAACATTACTCAAAGTTGGTAAAAATTGAATTTCAACTCAAATGTCTTTTCAAAAACTTGAGATTATTGATTTCCGACTAAAATGTCATTTAAAAAATTAAAAATATTGGTTTCAAACTTATTTTATCTCACATTAAATAATGTTTTCGAAATGGACTCAATATTCTGGTTATAAAGTATTGGGAAATTTAAAATTATGTACTTTTGGAAAAAATCAAATTAAAATATTATTTCGCAAGTTAACTAACTTAATTAATATCTCTGTTGTTCCTGATTCAGTTATTCTATATCCACTTTTGTTGCTTCGGGACTTTTTAAATATTTTTAATATAAAATTTATGATAGTTGATTTAACTTTTAATAAAATTCCCAAGACAAATGTGGAAACTTTGGTGATTCGAATAAAAATAAAATTAAATTAAAATGAGAATTCAAATCTTTTAACTACTTGTGATCTATGTCAACCTTTGAACATGAATGATAAAAAAAATCATGTTGCATCGACCAATACTTCGTTCGATATCGATCATTTTGTTCCGGACATTTTTGCAATTGAATTAAATATAATATTTCTGATATAAATTTTAATTTGAATCAATTCTATCGGAAAGAGATTCGGACAAATATTGAAACTTATTACCTTGACCTTTCAAATATTATAACCTCTAATGAAGACAAATATGAAATGAAAATTCATTTGACTTCCAATATTCTAATAAGTTTAGCACCTAGAAGACTTTCTTATGAAGATCTGTGTATTGTCAGGAATATGATTAGCGATCTTTTGAAAAATAAACAAATAAGACCTAGTAATTCATCCTATGCATTTCAATTATTCTGGTTTCAAAAAAATGTGGCGAAAAACGAATGTGTGTTGACTATCGACTTCTGAATAAAATCATGGTAAGGGATAGTTATCCATTACCTCTTATTTATGACTGTCTAGAGAGATTGGAAAGCAAGGCATATTTTACAACTTTCGATCTAAAAAATGGGTTTCACCAAGTAAAATTCTTAGAAAGTTCAATTAAATATACAGCATCTGTAACCCCAGATGGACAATTTGAATATTTGCAAATCCTTTTTGGTTTAAAAAATGCACCGGCAGGTGTTTCAACGATTCATTAATAATATTTTACCTCCATTTATTGATGACTGTTGTTGTGTATATGGATGATATAACAATAGCTACCCAAAACATTTCGGAATATTTAGATGTACTTCAAAGATTATAACGACGACTTGCTGAATTTTGACTTGAACTTAAATTCAAAAAGTGCCAATTCGGCTATAATGATTTTTTGGGATTCTCCATCAATGAAAAGGATGTTCGTCCCAATAATAGACATATTGAAAATATAAAGCATCTTCCCATTCCCATACTTGAGATCAAGTCCAAAAATGTTTAGGTTTATTTTCATACATATCGCTATGCCATTACGGAATCTTTTAAAACCATGGGTGTTAAATTTGTTTTCGATGATTTATGCCTTTCAGCATTTTATAATTTAAGGGATAAGTTTTGGCATTGTATATCCCAAAACGCGATACAGAATTGCATTGTTATGCAAGTGATGATGGTTTTGGGGGAATACTTATGCAAAAACCAGATGATAACACATTTCATCCATTTGCATATTTTTCACAACGTACAACTGCTTCTGAATCTTGATTTCATAGTTTTGAATTGGAAACCCTAGCAAAAATATATTCGTTACGAAAGTTTCGTGTGTATTTAGAGGGTATTCCATTTAGGATTATAACGGACTGTAACTCTCTTACGATGACATTGAACCGAAAAAGTGATGATGCTCGAAAAGCTCGTTGGGAATTTGAACCTGAGAACTATGATTACAGTTTTCAACACAGAAGTGCCCTTTTAATGGGTCATGTTGATGCTTTGAGTCGCTAACTTTCAGCTCGTGTTCAAACTTCCAAAAAACTTAAACAAGTTATTTCAGTAATTAATCCGGATGATATAGACATGCAATTGCAAATAACTCAAAACGCGATCGGTTAGAAAAAGAAGAAGTTCCAAAATTTGTTCTTGATGATGGCTTATAGTTTACCAAAAGTTGGATAATGGAAGTTTATTGTTATATATCCCGAAAGAAATGGAATCACAAATTATAACGTTGTCTCATGAAAAACTTTGTCATATGGGTTTTTCGAAATGTCTAGACCAAATTAAATTCTAGTATTGGTTTCCAAAAGGAAAAAAAATTGAAAAGTATGTAAAAAATTTTGTTCAGTGTATAACGTTTTCTGTGCCAACACATTCTTCCAATCGCACTTTTCACCAAATTTCAAAAAAGCCTATAACATTCGATACCATTCATGTTGATCATTTTGGACCTCTCTCGTCAGTTATTTCTAAAAGAAAACACATTTTTGTCATTGTAGATGCTTTTACAAAATATGTACATGCAGAAAATTCAACAAGTATTAAAGAAGTATGTGCTTGCCTAGATAAGTATTTCGAATATTATAGTCGACCTCGTCGAGTTATTAGTGATCGTGGTTCATGTTTTTCGTCAATTCAATTTGGTTCATATTTACTTCAAAATAATATTGAACATGTTAAAATAGCCACAGCCTCACATCAAGCTAATGGTCAGGTTGAGCGTGTCAACCGCACTCTTAAGTCTATGTTAGCTAAAATTACTGAACCAATTCAACATTCCGATTGGTCAAAACTTTTAATAAGAGTTGAATACGCTCTTAATAACTCTATTCATTCTACTACTAGTGTTTCCCCTTGTCAATTATTATATGGGGTAAACCAACGTGGACGTGATGTTGACACACTTTCTGAATATTTAAACGAACTATTTTTTCCTTCTGAACATGACTTAGCTGCATTGCGAAAAAAAGCTTGCGATAGTATAGAGTTGCATCAACAAAAAATGCAAATGTGCATAAACCACAAGTAACATTTTCAGAAGGAGATTTTGTAATGATTCGAAACATTGATACATAGCGTAGGTCGCATCCCAGCCTCTTTTTTTAAAAACAATTTGGAGTGAGGGGCCTCTGCTCCTTTATTGGCCCGAGGCCTCTCGACATCTAAATCGGGCCCTGGATAGATAAGTAAAATTGACCGATGGGCAGTCATTATTAGTGTGGGCCACATTCCATCTTCTTTTACAGATTAAAATTAAAAAGAAAATTTGAATGGATCACTTATTTATGTAGGTACATTTTTCAAAACTACATGTACGTTTCCATTTTTTTAAAACACAGTTCTATTTTACCTTTTGCAAAATATTGATTGCGTAAGAGTGTCATGATCTTGAATTTTACATAACTATCTAAGTTTGCAATTCAAGTACATATCGCATATTTTAACGATTTATTTAAATGTCGGAATAATAAATAAACGAAACATGACATAATTCTCAAAATCATGGTTAGATGAATATTTACAGAAACTCATAATGTATACTCAAAAAAATCTTTTTCAATTTCTCATTTTTATTGTAAATATTAATACTACTACAGCAAAATACAAAAAAAAATATTTAAATACAATTTTTATTTTCTCGAGTTGTGATGCTGAAAATTTCTCCCCGGTAATTCTCACAAAATGGGTTTGGCCATATTAGCCATCAGGTGGTCTAAAGATCGCATGCAAACATGAGAGTAAACAAAATATTTTGCTTTGTAAATGAAAAGTAAATGAATGAAGAATTGATTATCTTTTTCTTCAATTATGCACCTGACACCAAAAACAGACGAAATCTCGCACGTGATACAGATTTTGTCTTCTTTTTTCTTAACATAAAGCACGGAAAGATCATTTCCTCCAACAACACAAGATGATACATTTATAATCTTAAGCCCTTCAGATAAGGAGAAATTATGTGATTTCCAAGTCTTAAATAACGTCTTTATTTATGAACATACATATACGTATATGGGTATTGGGTGGAAGAGTCCGCAAAAGGCATGTGCGAGCAGTCTGTATCTCGATCTTGAAAATGTAGCGGTTGGCAGATGGCTTACATAATAACAAGTGTATCGCAACTCGCTATAGTTCATTTTCATATTCAGATCCAAAACAGGCTCCTATGGGTGTAGCTCTCAGAAGCCTATATGGAATAACCAGACCATTATATAACAACACAATCCTTGTCCAGCAAGTACTGCACGCGTAATAAGACATTACTCGTACTTTATTTTTGACTGATTTATCGAAAATAAACACGCATTTCATCTTTTCAACTGCTATTTCATTTTTGTATCTTTTTTGATTGAGCGCAAATATCAAGAAGTCTCAAATTGACGCACATTTAAAATGTGCGAAACTTTCTCCATTATTTGCTAGATATTTTCATAATTATTGTTTCTTATTGTCAACTGATTTCTTTTGTTAAGGCCAGTTACTCCACCTGTTTTAATAATCTTAAATCTCCTTTTGATCACCTACGCAAATAGTGAATATTAAACTATAGTTTTGTACATAACTACAACTAACAACATAAGATTTAAATTCGATAATATTTCAATAAATTATGTTTCGATTTCAAACAAAAGAGCTGATAGACAAACTTTTTTTTTTGTTTATTGTGTAAACTGTCTTTTAATGGTTTATAATTTTCTTCGTTTTTCCAAAATTCATTTAAAAATTAATGATCATAAAATGATTAGATAACGACTTTGGTCAGTTCATTAATGAAGATGCAAATGGTTATGTTTACGTTTTCATATTGTCAAAAATGAATATAGCAGATAAAATTAAATGGCATTCAAATAAATATTGTGTAAATATTTTTATTCGCACGGATATTAATTTTGTTATGTTGATTTTTTTGTTTCTCGTGGTGATGTCGCTTCATTATTAAATAGCCTCAAATGGAAAATAAAACTGTATACAAAATAGTTAAATAATTTTTGACAATATGTTACTTATGAAAGTGTTGTAGGGTTCGTTTTCTTATATAATTTAAATTAATCGAGAGGTTGTATTTTTTAGTAAAAATAAATTTTAAATTTTGTTGATACATTCTCATCTTATAGTAAGATGATATTTGACTCAACTCGATTTAATATATTTAGTAATAATTAAATGATATATTAAATTAAAATAAAATTGACATAAATTTCTTGATGAGAGGAAATAATATGGAAGCGCTAAGGTGTGTAAGACTTTAAATTAATCTAAAAAAGAGGCTGGGATGCGACCCACACTGATAACTTCCCATCCCGTCTGTCGATTTGTCTTGCTTAAAAGTTTGTCTTTATGTACTCGTATCAATTTTTAAAAAATTTGGGTACTCTTTTTGTAGATTTTATTTTTTATATGAAAAAACGGACTGTTGGATTTTTATATAAAAATTACTGAATATTGAAAACAATATTTTCTGTGAAATAAAATAAATTTCAAGCCAATATTTTTAAGTTTTGAAAAGCTATTTGAGTCGAAAGTAAAGTAAAAGTTTTAGTATTGTTTTTTTTTTTTAGTTTTATTTTTTGTAAAAAAAACTGTCAATTCGATTTTTTAAATTTTACCAACAATATTTCTTATGAGATAAAATTACTTTAAAGCCAATACTTAAAATTTTTAAAGAGATATTTGAGTCAAAAATCTACTTTTACCAACTTTTATACATTTTTTTTAGGTTTTTATTTTTTGTAAAAAAAATGTCAATTCGATTTTTTTCAAACTTTAATTGAATGTTGACAGCAAGATTTTTTGAAAGATTAAAGTAAATTAAAGCCAATATCCCAAAGTTTTGAAAAGATATTTGAGTCGAAAATCAGTTTTTACCAACTTTTATACATTTTTTTTTTAGGTTTTTATTTTTTGTAAAAAAACTGTCAATTTGATTTTTTTCAAACTTTAATTGTATGTTGACAACAATATTCTTTGAAAGATAAAAGTCAATTAAAGCCAATATCTCAAAGTTTTGAAAAGATATTTGAGTCGAAAATCAATTTTTACCAACTTTTATAATTTTTTTTTTAGGTTTTTATTTTTTGTAAAAAAACTGTCAATTTGATTTTTTTCAAACTTTGATTGTATGTTGACAACAATATTTTTTGAAAGATAAAAGTCAATTAAAGCCAATATCTCAAAGTTTTGAAAAGATATTCGAGTCGAAAATCAATTTTTACCAACTTTTATACATTTTTTTTTAGGTTTTTATTTTTTGTAAAAAAAACTGTCAATTCTATTTTTCTCAAAATTTTTCAGAATGTTGAAAACAATATTTCTTATAAGATAAAATAAGTTTGAAGCCTAAATTTAATGTTTTTGAAAAGATATTTGAATCGATATTCAATTTTTACGAACTTTGAGTAATGTTTTTTTTTAGATTTTTATTTTTTATAAAAAAAACTGTCAATTAGATTTTTCTCAAAATTTTATCAGATGTCAAAAACATTATTCTTAGTTGCACAAAATTGTTTTAGAGATAAAATCATATTTCAGTCGTAAAATTTTGGAGGTGACAAATTTTTTTTTCAGTTTTATTGATTTAAAAAAAAAACGGTTATATTGACTTTTTTCAAAAAATATACCTGTTTGGTATCACGTTACAATCTATTATATAAAATTTAATTCAAGTCTCTAGCGTTTTTGGTTCGTAAGATATTTAGGGTTAACCAAAATGTTCACCTTTTTTTCAAACTGCTATGGTAAAAAAACCACCCACGCAATTTTCTTGAGAGCCCTTTCTGCATTTTTCTGCATATAAATAACAAAATTTATTTCGATATCTCTTCTGGTTTTTGAGCTATGGACGACGAAAAAAACGTCGCGAACGTATGGACGTACAGACGTACGGACGTACGGACGTACGGACGTACAGACGTACGGACGTACAAACGTACGTACACACGCACGAACAGACATCTTTCTAAAAATCTTTTATTTCGACTCTAGGGACCTTGAAACGTCGAGAAATGTCAAAATTTTCAATTTGACAAATCAGACCCATTACAATAACTTCCTATGGGAAGTTAACAAAGGTGAGTACTATTGGCTATTGCCATAGACACTATGTGTGCTTGAACAAGGTAAAATTGGATTTTTTTTTTCATAATAAGCGCATACTTAAGGGGATATTACTACCCTTATTATGTAAAAACACATTATAAGCACTACACAGAAATTCCACATTCGCGTAGTACGAATAAAGAACGATTCTCTGTATTTGACAGTACGGCCGAAATTGGGCTCGAGGGTATACTGATGAGCATTCCTAGATGCGCGAGTACTACGGTTAAACCGTTTAAGAGTATAAATGCAGCTGGCTATTTCAGGGTAAAAGAGAGTGAGACAGGAAACTTTACAGCTATGTTCGAGCGTCGTAAATGATCCTATGATGGTCTTATCACCAATCAATCTAAATGCTCTACGTTAAATACTGTTAAATACTTCATGCACCTCTTAGAAAACCCAAACATCTTGTGGCATTTTTGGCGACATTGCGTATGTCATCGTTCCACAAAAGGTGGTTGGTGATAACCGTCAACAGCGAGTGTTACATTACGATTAAAACTAATTTCTTATGGCCTAAATTGAACCATATGGACTTAGACAGCATGTGGTTCCAGCAGAGCGGCGCTGCGTACAACGCAGCAAACGGGTAAGGTTATCTCTCGCTGGGGTGATGTGAATTGGCCACCAAGTTAATGCGATTTGACCCCGATAGACTTTTTCCTGTGAGGTTTCTTGAAGTCGCAGGTCTATTCAAATAAACCACAATCTACCGATGACCTATAAAGGTGAACATAATACAGGCCATCGCTCAAATTCAGCCGGATCTATGTGGAAGAGTCATTTAAAATTTTACCACTCGGATCCGTGCCGCACCGTAAGAAGCCGAGCCGTCTTTGTATACGGGACCATAAATCACCCGAAGAATTTTTCTCTCGAAGCATCCTAAGACGCTCTCTTCTTTCTTTGACAGGTTCCAGGCCTCAGCGCCACAAATAAGAACCGGGATGAGAGTTATTCATCGTTTGATTTTAGCGCTGGTGTCGTTGTCTGTGTTAATAGCAGTGCCTAGGCAGACAAAGTCCTTAACTACCTCAAAGTTATAGCTGTCCATGGTGACGTTTTGTCCAGGACGTCGTCGTTCAATGTCCTTTTGATGACAGCATGTACTAGGTCTTGTCTTCGTTGACCACTAAACCCATCTTCTTCGCTTCCTTCGCAAAGCTCAAAAATTCCAATTTGTCAATATCATGTGCATAGCCGAATAATTGGATGGATCTTTGGAAGATAGTACCTCTAGTGTTGACGGTAGAGTTTTGCATAATTCTTTCCAGAAAGATATTGAAGAAGTCGCATGACAGTGCACCGCCTTGTCTAAAACCTTTTTTGACATCAAATGCATCGGTGAAATATTTTCTGACCTTGATAGAGCAGCGTGCATTCCCCATCGTCATTCTGCAAAAACTGATAAGTTTGACAGGGATGCAAAAACTAGACATTGCTCTGTAGAGCTCTTCCATATTTATGCTGTCATACGTGGCTTTAAAATCGATAAAGAGATGGTGGGTATCGATTTGAAGCTCCAGGGTTTTTTCCTAGAATATGTGGTCGATAGTGGACTTTATTGGTCTGAAACCACGCTGATAAGGACCTATCAGGTTGTTGACGAACGGCTTCAGACGTTCAAATAAAACGGCAGAGAGGATCTTATTAGCAATGTGAAGGAGGCTGATGCCTCTGTAGTTGGCGCAATTAAGAGGGTCACCTTTTTTATGTATCGGGAAAACTATAAGATTCCACTCATCGGGCATGCTTTCTTCCGACCATATTTTGCAGATGAGTTGGTACATGCTCCCTACCAAGTCATCGCCTGCTGCTTTGAATAGTTCGGCAGCGGTGCCGTCAGCTACAAGAGCTTTGTTTGACTTCAGTTTAGATATAGCTATCTTCACTTCGTCGAGGTCGGGTAGGCGGAATTGTTGATCTGCGTCGTCTAGGTTGAGTGGTTTGGTTCATCATCGCCGTTATATAATTTGGAGAAATTGTCTCAACGTAGACTGCGATTCTACTACGATGTTCCCCTGATCGTCTTTACAGTTTTTCGGTTCATTCCTGTTGTGACATCCCTCTATCTCCTCGATCGTGCGCTTCTCATGCTCTCTTTTTTTCCATCTAAGGAGCCGGTGTTCCTCTCTCCTCTTCTGCTCGTAGAGCTCGCGAGCAGCTCTGGTCCTTCTGTGCAGCGTTAAGTTGTATGCCTCTTGTTTCGCTGCGTGCGCTTGCCGGTATTCGTCGTCAAACCAGGGGTTTCGCTGTTGTAGCCGTGTGAAACCTAGCATGGCATGGACATGGCAGTCTCTTGCGATTGCAGCCGTCTAACGTCGAAACTTCTCACAGTACTTCCATCTTTTGGCTTGGACCGGGATATCCGTAGCCGTACCTTGGCTAAAAGGAGGTAGTGGTCGGAGTCAATGTTGGCTCCTCGGAAAATTCGAAATAACGTATACTGGAGAAGTTTCGTGCGTCGATCGCAATTTGTTCAGTCTAGTTGACAGTTTTATCAGGAGATTACCATGTCCCCTAGTGGATGTTAAGATGCGTGAGCAGCGTAAGGAGGTGGTGTGGTGCAGGCTATATCTCCCAATGGTGCCACCAAAGATAATTTTAATGTCATGGGGCACTGCTCATAAGTCTTGTCCAAGAGCTCAAAGAAAATGTCTACGGTGTCTTCATCTTTCTCCTCTGGTGGGGCATGCACGCATATTGGGCTTATGTTTGCAGAATTTAGCCTCGATGTGGATTGTCGTGATGCGCTCGCTTACACTGTTGAAACTCAAGGCTTTTTGTCTGAGTCTAGTTCCAACAACAAATCCACACCCAACTCAGTCGCTGTAGTATACATCGCGGTCTTTTAGTTTGCGTTTGCCCGGTCCATCCTAACGCACTTCCTGGATGGCGGTAATATCTGTCTTGCATCAGTTTAGGGCTTCCGCCAATTGTTCAGCTGCAAGTGGTCTATTAAGGGACGTACCATTCCACGTACATATCCGAAGTTCGTTGTCCTTATGTCGTTGGCTTGGGTTGTATCAGTAAATCCGTCCATATCCGAGGCTTGTTGGTGCTTCGCATCTAATGATTTTTTTTCGTGGCTGGGAAGTCACCCCGACGGGTGAGGAGGGCCAGGTCCTTAGTATAACTTCAAGGACGGGGAGTCGGAAAAAAACCGCTTCTTATAGACCTGGGCTCCAAATAAGTCTTAGTTCAATAAGTAGTTCAACCTTACTGGAACTGTAGACGCCAGCGTTGATTCCATCTCGAGAATTTGTCCGCTGCCGTCTGGATAAGGAGAGGTGTTTAGTGGAAACACCTCTCACCCTCTCTCGTTTGATGCCCCCCACAACTTTCAACTGGTGTTAGAACCCAATCTCCAGTTGAGGTACTAGGCACCCGATGTTCACCGCGGGGAGGTGAGAGTAGGAGTTGATAGACAGAGGTGGGTTTTGAGAAAAACCAGTAAACGCTTGTGTTCTCTTGAATGCACATGTCTACCATTTGAATTCCAAACCTAATGCCCCATGTTAATACCTCACACAGTTGTTGTTTTATTCCATTTTAAAATCTACCCGCCCTTATTGTAAAACCCTTTATTTTATATTTCACATAAACAATATACAAAATACCTCAATATAAAAAATATTTTTATAATAATCAAGTAAAATTTCACTTGAACGGTCATTTGTTTCTTAGTCATTCTTCATTAATCAAAAGGGTATTTCTTGTTTGTGTGAAACACCATTCTGTCAATCGAATTACCTTGGCCTTTAAACAACTTGAGTACACTTGTGTATTTATGAGGAATTTCACAAAACCATAGGTGAAAGTAATTTCGGAGACCTAAAATATACATTGCAAATTTTTGATGGCCCAGTCATATTTAATTAGCAAACAAATTGAACTGAAAGTGTTTGTATAGAATTCACAATCCGCCAAATAAAATGTTTGCTCTTATATTTAATTTTATTATTTGTTGAAATATTTGTCACGACCACAATTCAATTGATGGAAGGTCTGAAATGCTCACCATCATCCGTAACCTCAACTGAAATTGTTGGTAGACTGTTAATGTATTTATTTTACAATTATTATACAATTATTAAAAGGGGTCATAGTACCTTTTATGATCACTTATGTTACTTCTTACTGTCTCAACAAGCAGTCCATATGTAATTAGCTGTGTTGTCTTGAGACATTGAACGGTTTGTATTTTTCTATATTATTCGCAGTATACCCTTAAAGGTGTGCTTTAACATTTATGGAACGTGTTATTTTGTATACATATGTATGTCAATGATTATGCAATTTAATTGCTTTTCTGAACAATAATAGAATTAATATAATAAGTACCTATCTAGTGTCAAGAAATTGCTAGCCAAGTACGAAATTCCACTTGACAAATTCTCTGCGATGGCGGGTGCTTGCAGACTGGTGGTGTCGTCATTTAAGTGGTTCTTGATTGTTTTTTGACGAGTATTAGGCTCAGCATGATAGATATTTTTGGTGATTAGGTTTTGACTGCAATGACAATTGAAGTAGGTTTGTGGAAATATTTGCAAAGTGGTTTCAAATTATCTAAAACAAAGGGAAATGATGTATTTTTGAAATTCTATCTTCTTATAAATTATTTTTGAATGTTAAAATTCAGTTTTCTCTTTTTATTGCCTGTGATTCACTTATTATTTGAATTATGATAATGGAAAGTTAAATGATCGTTTTATCAACAAAACTTTTAGTAGTTAAGAGTTAAAAAGTTAGAAACCTTATGTTTTTTTTAAAGAACTATCCCAAGTTAGTACCCGTGGCATGATGGTTAGTGCGTTGAATTATCATCCCAGAGGTCTTGGGTTCGATCCCTGCCTATGCCATCTAAAGTTTTTTCACGGGTACTGCCTCTTGCGAGGAATTGACAAATTCTCCAAGAGTAACAGTGCTCGCAAACAGGAATGGTTGAGAGGTTGGTCTCAACGCCACCCAATTTATTTTATTTTTATCCCAACTTAAGGGAGACTTAAACAAATTTCAAACAATAATTAAAACGAAATTGAAGAAAGGATTTATTTTGTGAAACCACTCTAACATATGATATTAAATTCGTTAAGTGACAACACTTTTTTAGTATCACTTTATATTAAATATTTAATTATAATCACTTAAGTAAACAGTTTATTGAAAATCAGAAAATTTTCTTTTAAGTTGTTCTGTCTGAGTAAAATATCGTTACTCTAACTTATCCAACAACATGTACTCTAAATCCCTGCGGAAGTCATTGTTATACCTAAACAAGGTAAGCCACCAACAGAAGTTACATCTTACAGACCAATATCGCTTATACCAATCATGGCAAAAGTTTTTAAAAAACTGCTACTGAAAGGGCTTAGCAAAATAATTGAAGAAAGAAGACTAATTCCGAGCCATCAGTTTGGATTTAGAAATAAACATTCCACGATAGACCAATTGCATCGAATTACGGATGTTGTGGAAAAGGCACTTGAAGAAAAACAAGTATGCTCGTCTGTATTCTTAGATGTTGCTCAAGCTTTTGACAAGGTTTGGCACTTGGGACTTGAGTACAAACTGCATAGGGACTTCCCCAGGCAGTACTACGAAATACTGAAATCCTACGTTACGAACCGACTCTTTAGAGTACGGTACGACCAAAATTACTCGGAACTTAAGAAAATTGATGCCGGTGTACCACAAGGAAGTGTCCTAGGACCAACCCTGTATCTGTTATATACAAGGGATATTCCAGTGGACATCAACGCTATCATGGCCACCTTTGCTGATGATACTGCAATATTGGTGCCAGATAAATCCGTTACGAAGGCTACACACAAATTTCAAAATGCAGTCGATAAAGTTAGTGATACGCACAAATGGCGTATCAAATTAAACGAAACAAAATCGACGCATATAAACTTTACAAACAAAAACATAAACAATGTTCCAATTTTTATAAACAGTACAGAAGTACCTTACTCCAATACCGCCAAATACCTTGGAATAAATTTGGATGCAAAGCTTAAATGGAAAGAACACATCAAAAAGAAAAGAGAAGAACTAAACTTGAAGTACAGAAAAATGTACTGGTTAATATGAAAGAACTCTGACCTATCTATCCAGAACAAACTAATGTTATATAAGCAAGTATTGAAACCCGTTTGGACATATGGCATCCAACTATGGGGCTGTACAAAGAAAACAAATGCTGAACCCATCCAAAAATTCCAAAGCAAGGTCCTTCGTGGAATAATAAATGCCCCTTGGTATATAAGAAATAGCGATCTACATCGTGACCTTCAAATTGAAATGGTTACAGAAGTGGTTAAGAAACACGCTGTATTACACAATCAGCTACTGCAAAGTCATACTAACTCTGAAATGGAGACCGTATTAAATGTACGAGACAATGTTCGGAGATTAAGAAGAACCAAGCCTCATGAGCTGATCTAAAAGCTACGGGAAAGTGTTATAACCTTAAACTTCCCCCAATGCGATTTAAAAATTAAGAAATAAAAATCATTTGTCGATCTTTCATAGATTGGTCCTGATTCACCGGTGGTTTTAGTGCGGTAAGAGTCCCACACTACTCGGTACCGATTCTTACCGAGTGTCTTTGGAAGATTTCCATCGGATAAAAAAAAAAAAAAAAAAAAGCTAGACAAAATTTCTTAAAAAAACTAGCGTACATTACAAAAACTTAAACAAATATTTTACTAGCCCTATGCGGGTGCTCTAAGCTAATCCATTACCTAATAACTACTGCCTTTCGGCCTAAGATCAATTGTAATACTAAATTACAAGAACTTAATCTATTTTTTTAAATTATATTATATTTTATTTTATATAAAACTAAATAAAAAAAAACCGAAACCATTATTATACTTAAGCTACTTAAAACTAACCCTAGAATCGAAATATAAAAGATTTTTAAAAGAATGTGTGTGCGTGCGAGTGTACGATGTTCGTACCTACGTACGTCAGTACGTTCGCGGCGTTTTTTTCGTCATCCATAGCTCAAGAACCAGAAGAGATATAGACTTCAAATACATTTTGTTATACAGATAATAAGGCAGAACAATGCAGAAAGGGCTCTCAAAATAATTGCTGGGGTTGCTAGAGACCTGAATTAAATTTTGTATAATATAATGTAACGTGATACCAAACAAACACATATACTTTTTTAAAAGAATCCATCTAACGTTTTTTTTATAAATCAAAAAAACTGAGAAAAAATTTGTCACCTCGAAAATATTACGAATACAAAACGATTTTATCTCAAAATAATTTTGTACGAAGAAAAAAAAACGTTTTAAACATCTGGTAAAATTTTGAGAAAAATCGAATTGACAGTTTTTTTTACAAAAAATAAAAACCTTAACAAAAAAAATTAATTAAAGTTGGTAAAAATTGATTTTTGGCTCAAATATCTTTTTAAAAATTTGAGATTATGGTTTGCACCTTATTTTAACTTATAAGAAATATTGTTTTCAACATTCTTAAAATTTTTGAGAAAAATCGAATTGACAGTTTTCTTCCAAAAAATAAAAACCTAAACAAAAACATTAATAAAAGTTGGTAAAAATTGATTTGCGACTCAAATACCTTTTACAAAAATTAGAGATTATGGCATCCAAATAATTTTTACTTAAAAGAAATGTTGGTTTCGACATTCGGAAAATTTTTGATAAAAATCGAATTGACAGTTTTCTTCCAAAAAATAAAAACCTAAACAAAAACATTAATAAAAGTTGTTAAAAATTGATTTGCGACTCAAATACCTTTTTCAAAAATTAGAGATTATGGCAACCAAATAATTTTTACTTAAAAGAAATGTTGGTTTCGACATTCGGAAATTTTTTGATAAAAATCGAATTAACAGATTTTTTACAAAAAAAAAATAATAAAATTGATTTTCGGCTCAAATATCTTTATTAAACTTTGAGATATTGGCTTTAAACTACTTTTATCTTTTTAAATATATTGTTGTCATCATTCAGTAAAATTTTGAGATAACTCGAATCGACAGTTTTTTTTTACAAAAAATAAAAACCTAACAAAAAAACAATAGTAAACTTGGTAAAAATTTACTTACGACTCAAATAGCTTTTCAAACATTAAAAATATTGTCTTTAAACTTTTTTATATTACAAAAGATATTGTTTTCGATATTAAGTAGTTTTTTTTTATAAAAATTCAACCGTTTTTTCATACAAAAGTAAAATCTACAAGAAATAGTACGTAAATTTGGTAAAGATTGATTTTCGGTTCTTGATATCTCTCAAATTAATTTCTTTCATGCAATTTTTAAAAATTTAAGAAATGCTAATAAAATTGGTAAGAAATTGTTTTCGAAAAAAAATCTATTTAACAAAACTAGATTTTCATACAAAACTATTTCTAACTGAAAAAAATATTGTTGGTAATTTTAAAATTTTTAAGAATAATTCAACTAATAACTTTTTTAACCCAACACGAAAAGCTGCAAACTTTTAAACAAGACAAATCGACAGACGGGATGGGAAGTTATTAGTGTGGCTCGCATTCCAACCTCTTTTTTTTAATGGTTTTTTGGTGCCACCCTGACTGTCCCTAACCTAATCCTAAAACCTACGTAAGCCGGCCAATACCAAATGCCCTAGACAACTTTAAATGACATTCTCAATTTGAAGCCACCAAAACTGGTTCTCCTGCCTAACCCTTTCTCTTCGGTCCCTATCGTAAACAATCCTCATGAACCGAAGGCACTCGATCCTGTTCAGTGCGAGCAGGTCTCGACTGTAAAGGAGTCGCCTATCTACAGTTTTAGGGCTGACGTGGTAGATTAGCAGAACCGCCTCCCTATTTTGTATTAGCCCTCGATTGTCTAAATAGAGAAAAGCTTCGGGCGGAATGTTGCCACTTAAACGTGCACTTTCGTAGTTCTCATTGTTGGGGTAGTAAGCCCCAAAATTTAAGCTGTGACCCCTCGCAATGTGACCCCTACCAAGCTACAGCAAGAAATTATCTATTCTGTTTATGTTGGCTCTGTTGCATAGAACCGGGTTGGAATAGTAATGTTTGTACTCAGACTCTCTTGTTCTGTGTAGCTCAAGGCAACGTCGCAGACATTGTCTCTCAAACACCCGAATCTTTTTCATTTGAGATGGGGCAACGTTGAACCATACCGGGCACCCATATGCAATCATCGGCCGGATAAGGGCCATGTAACAAATAACCTTCACCCTGCTATCAAGACGGCTCCTAAAAAACAACAGTTTTATCAGCAGCACTTATATGTCTGTCGAAATACAAGTACTGATCCAACCAGATGCCAAGGTACTTTACCACACTTTTATTCGCCAGTGGTTGTCGATTTGGTCCAACGATCACTAGATTTTTCCAGTTCTTTCTCGTATCCCTTGAGGCTCCGTACAGTGGAGTCCTGAACAGAATAGTTTCGCATTTCTGAATATTGATTTCAGCTGTCATCGCAATATTGCTGAATCTTGTCGAAGTCACCCTGCAAAAGTGTCTTGATAACCTCAATTACATAGGTCGTCGGTGTACGCTTTTGCCTGAGTCAGACTTGCTATCGCTCACTGGTGTAAATGCTGAATAAGATCGGCGAGTTAACCGCTCCCTGTGGAAGACCATTTTTAGTATCAAAGATTTTGGTAGATGTGCCATTAAGCATGTCATAAAGTTTATACAACAGTTGTTTACTACTGCCAATTCTGTTTAACAGACCCTCTTACCATACAGTGTCGAAGGCCTTCTCCAAGTCAACTAGACAAACGCCAATACATTGTCTTATAGACTTGTTCTACTGGATATCAGAAAAAGCTTAGACGCAGCATGAATAGTGTCATGTCCCGCCTTAAAGCAGAACTGATTATCGGGAATTGTTTTGATAATCCCTGCCATTGTCTTATGTCTATGAAAATTGTATTTCCCATAGATTATAAGTGGCCTACAACCAATCCAATTATTGCATAATGATCGCATTATTACAACTATGGTCCCGGCCATACCCAAAAGACTTGTTTCACCAGAAAAATTTCCCAAAATCAATCGTCTATGGGCGTTGGGCGAGCAGCAGTGCAGCAGCGGTCTAAAGTTCATGCAGCAGAAGCAGCTCTATAAAAGAAAACATGTCTTAAACAATATGACGATCGATGACGGTTGGAAATTACAAGTGGCATTGCAGACAGTTTTACCATGAGTACTTCCAATAAAGGCAAGCCCAATTGTCCGTTGTTGTTATGGTCCTCTGACGCCACCACCGCCGCCGCCGCTTCTATCCGGATGTACATGATTACATGACATGCACCAAAGAAGCAAGTTAAAAAAAACAAAAGAAAAACAAAACGAACTTTGAAAATCAAGGTAGCATCAAACATAACAGCACAAAATAATAATAATAATATTATAAAAAAAAACACTTAACGTGCCAAAGAGAAGCCTACCATCAAAGCTAACTAAATACATACCAATACCAGACCAGCCATCGACACCATGCCATGCATCGCGTCGATCGCCAGATACAAAACCCGCAGGTAGGTAAGGTAAAGTAGTTTTGTCAGTTGGAGATGGGAAAACGTTTTCGTCCATATATAAAGCAGGGAGGCACAAAAATTGTTGTGTCATTTAATATATTTCGGTCGAGTCGTCCGGATAACAATTTCGTTTGGTGCTCTCTTAAGTGCTGATATCGTTTTAGTGTTGGAAATAGTGTGCCTTTGTATCTTATTGTTAGAATAAATAACTTCACTCTGGTGTTTATTTTAATTTAAAATATATATTCAAACAACAAAATGAGAGCTTTCGTTATTGCTAGTGTATGTTTATTCAGTGTGTTGAGTGTTGGTACGGCACAGTTCTCAAACGGACGTGTTCTGGATCCACCAAACCCACAACTATGCGCACAGAGGATAATCCACGAAAAGACACCCGATGGCAAAGGGTGAGTTAAAGATCATTGTTAACAGCCCAAATGCCTCAAGTTCTTGTGATTTTGTTTAAAACATTATTACACAAAATAAACTTTACTTTGTTACTGATTTCAAGATGTTATACCATCAAAGTTTAAAAAAATCTATCTATGAAGAAATAATTGAAAAAAATCATACAGTATGGAAACTGCAAGCTTTATGGAGTGTGGAAACTCTATAATTTATTTTTAAATAGTTCAATTAACTTAAAGTTATTAGATTTTAGAACGTTTAATAATGCAGAAAGAAAAAAAACATTATTTATTGAAATTAATTTCTCTCTATTTGCATAAATATAGATACTTTTTCTCGTGGAGAGATCCTAGCCTAAAGGGTGTCGAAGAAGATTGGTTGACTGCCAGAAACTACTGCCGCAGAAGATGCATGGACTCAGTTTCCTTAGAAACTAGTTTGGAAAACGAATGGATCAAAGCCCGTGTGGTTAACGAAAATGTAAGTTAAATAAGACTTGTGATTTTCTCCCTTATTCATTCAAATAACTAAATGTTCATTCATCTATAATTTAAACTCTCGTATATGTAAAACGATCATGTAATTCAGCTCAATTGGTAATTAACCAGAAATATTTTCAATCAATTCGAGTTCAAAATTTAAAGTTGTTTATAATTTAAATAAAATCACAATAAATTTCAGGATAGTTTATTTTAGATGATCTTACATAATTATTTCATCAACGAGTTATAATTTCTCACCTTTAAACTAATTTGACACAGAATATCAAAACGATTTATTCAAAATTCAAAATCAACCCATAAATAAAACTAAGATTGTATATCATTAAATTCAAAAACTCTCAATTTCATTCAACTTTTATTCATTCATTCATAATAAATTTAAGACATAATCAGAAATAAAACACACCTACTCATATTTAAGCAATAAAAAAGAAAGCGAACTATATTTTCGGTTACATGTTATTTTGTGGAAGGCAATGAAATTATCGGAAATGAATATGAAAATTTTAAACATAACATAACGAATATCAAGTGGAATGCTTTTTGTCTAAACTTACAGCTCAGTTTATCGACAAATAAATTACGTTTGAAGATCAATTGATTCAAATAAATTATTATTAAATCTCACCAAATAATAGTAATAATCTTGAGTATCTTCTTAAACTCTTAACATTAAAGCAGTATTCACATGAGCACGACCAACGAACGACAAATGAATTACAAAATGTGAGTTCATATACGTTTGAAGACATATTTCCACACAAATTCTTAACAAAACTTGATTTATGATGCATACTTTTACTTTTCAATATTATATATTAATAAATTTAAGAAAACAAATTTATTGGTCGCGAAAAAATTGTAGTTGATACGAACTGTCAAACTTTATTCGCGTTCCACATTATCCACACTCGCAACGAATAAAATAATCGTGCGTACTCAACCTAAAATACCATTTCTCTTCTCCTTCAACTTTTGATTTGCATTAAATGGATGCACATGAAATCTTTTTCTTGTTTTGTTTATTAACAAGGACACCAATAACTTTTTTTTGAAACAAATATGACTTCGACTGCATTTTCTCAATCGCTTGTTTTCAAAACAAAACACAATAATGATAAAAAAAAACAACTGTCAAATGCAAACTTCATTCGCGACGAATTAAAAACTCTCATGTGAAACAAATGTCAAAATCGACGAATATTCTTTCATATGGTCGTTGTACGTGCTCATGTGAATAGTGCTTTAAAAGATGCGGGAACAGTTCTTGAAGCATATTATAAAGTGTTATTTAAGCATCTTGTACATGAGCTACGAACTGCGAACTGTGGATGTTCGCATATTTTGACTTTTCTTTCACATGAGCTTTATTTCTATTCGCAGATAGCGGCGAATGAATTACCCTTTTCTTTAAACTTTTCTCACCCTTCATCTTTCACACAAAAACAAAACAAGAGAAGTTAAGTTGCCCGCGAACAATTTATTCCTTGCAGTGAGGATGGTATGTGGAACGCGAATAGAGTTTGACAGTTCGTAGCAACCACACTGAAATTCTTTACCACCAAACCGTTTTTACAAAATTTTCCTGTTTTAGAGAACAAAATGCAAATTTTATTATGCTAACATTAGTGTCAAATGGTTTCGTATAATTTAAGTGCGTTTTTGTTTGAAATTGAACTTTTGAAATATGTAAAATCACGTTTGTTCGACCATTCGTTGTTCGCTCTCATGTGCAAGGCCTTTAAGACTTTACTTACTTGGCGATGTTAAAAAACAACTCTCCAAGCATTTAAATTTTTAATTTACATTTATAATTATTCTGCACATTTTCAGTTTCAGTTTAAGTTGAAAAATCACGATGCATTAATACTTAAAATTTACGAAACATAGCCTAAAGTACCTTGACCTATCACTGTTTAACTCCCATGCCTCATCTTGAATTAAAAACCTAAGTAATTAAATTTGTTTAGCGAAATTCGTGATAATATTCAATATTCATCAATCCATATATGTTTTTGAATACACGCAAATTAAATTGCCCCCATTCGCACGCAAGTCTTATAATTCATATAACTCATATAAATTGTGCAGCAGCAACTAATAAAGTGTTGAAATTCCAATTAATAAATTGCTTACTTACATATTTCGTACTGTTAATCTCTTAAAATTTGAATATCATCTTAATTAAAATTTAGCAACCCAAAATCACTAAATGTGTCATAATTATTTGCATAAAGTGTTATGTCTTGACGTTTTTGCATAATTTTTATTTGTTTTAACTTTTGACATCAAATTATGCAAATTAGGTTTACTAACGGTGGGCATTGCATGATTTATAGTCTTATTTTGAAATATATTGCAAATTATTGAAAAGAGGTGCCTCAGGCCAATAAAAATGTCAAAAAATATGTATTTGTTATCATTTATTTAGTTTAATATTCATTTTTTGACAGTAATATCTTTACTAATACATGTCTTGAGTCGGTTACTATTGATCTTCTTATGTTACTAATACAAACCTTTAAACAAAACAAAAAAATTAAAAATCATAAGTTCTTGCACTCACGGAACGATAGATGTACATTAATGGTCGCATTCACAAAGCCAGTCAAGAGATTCTGATTGGCTAAATCTAAGTACAAAAGTAGTTGAAATTTCGCCTCTGACGTAGTGTACAAATTTCGGCTACAAAGTCAGTGCACACTGGTTTTGACGTTTCACAATCAGCTGCTCTTGAAGTACACAAGAATTCAAAATGAAATCAATATTTTGGTATTTAAATACAAATATAAATCAATCTTATATTTGGTTTTATTGAATTAAAAAAAAAAAAACTATTTAAAGTTCTGAAAACACAAATGTTTCTTATTTTTTAGACATATTTGTATTTGTCATTAATATGACAGTTCTGGATTGACTAGCTCTATAGCGCAATTTTTCATTCACAAAGCTAGTTGAATTTTGACAACGTAGTCACTAGCTTTGTAAATGCGCCCAATATTAATTTGTGTCTATCTTGCAACGTCTAAACACAATGAAATATAATTAAACGCTCACACAAAAGAATTGTGAAAGCCATTTAAATCTTCTCCTTTTTGGCGGAAGTTGGTTTGTATTTTTGACTGCAATAACAGAGATGAGTTGATCATCCATAAAAGATCAGGAAGCAAACTCGTGCACGACATTGGCCAGGGCCACTTCAGGTCTCACATCCGTTGCTTTTGTTCGCTAATTGAATGCGAATAAAAAGATCTATGTGTCTTCTTAGTACAAACTATGCGAGTTAACCATCTTCAACAAAAGTATCGATTTCCAGATCCAACGAGGAAGATGTGCATAGTCAAAGTAGGTATGGCAAAACACCATCCATCTCAGACAGAAATTACATTAAAACGAAATAGAAAGTGCTTTACGTGGAACAAAGAGCAGAGGCTTTGCATTCAATCGTATACCACGACGCGACGCGACGAACGCGACCACGACGTGAGCGCCAAAATCCTCAGTTACGGACTAACTTAAAAGTAAAATAGACAAACGATCGTCGCGCCGTGTTTGTATTCGTTTGGAAAATGCGCATGCACATTATTTTGAATTGTTCCTGAACAAAATAACAATTTGTATTATAGTACATCCATAATAAAGGGTTTTGTTTTATAATTGCCCAGAAAGACTGTATGATTTCAGAAGTCGTGCGCCTCTGCGAAACCCGCTCCGGGCCTCACAGGTTGATAACTCATTGAATGTAGAAGTCAAAAGAGCCCGATGTGTGGCTCATTGCTATGCCACTAAGGTTTGACACCTTAGCTGATTGTTTATTTGGTTATACAAATATGTAAGGCCTAAATAATGTTCAGAGAGAAAGTGGGAATACATTAGTATTTTTGTTTTGCTTCTGTTAAATTGTTTTAGCTTTATAAGCAGGCATTTATATTTTCGTCTGCAATAAAATTCGGCGACAAGTTTAATAATGATTAGGCTGTTTTGTTTGTTTCCCCCGTTGAGCGTTTTTGATTGCAAAACTTGGAAATTATAACTGCACGATCAAATCCAAATTTAATTTTGTGCGTGAATGATTTTAAAATTAAAAAACATGTAAATGTATTGTGAAATGTGAGTCATTACAACAACGAACATAGATAATAGACCAGATGGGCTTACGTCAAAATCTCAAAAGCATTATCTAGAAAGCAACAATTTGGAATGAACATACATACATATCTCGCAAACAAAAATCGAGAATGGGAAAATCTCGTAATATCTCGAAAACGATGTCTCATACGAAAATCTGGATTAAATTAAATTTTGAAATTATGGTTACATACGCGCCCGCTAATGTAACGATTATTTCAAAATTTAATAATGTTCGTGACTATCAATTGTTACTCTCATTACTAAAACGTTGTCTCAAAAATGAACAATGAATGAATGAAAAGGGCTCTCAAGAAAATTTCGTGGGTGGTTCTTTTTACCATAGCAGTTTAAAAATAGGTGAACATTGTGGTTAACCCTAAATATCTCATGAACCAATGACACTAGAGACTTGAAATAATTCTTACATTGTAAAGGGTGTCCCAAAAATAACGCAAGATTTGAATTAAATAGAAAACGCCGTTTTTGGTCTTTTGATAGTTATATTTTTATTGACTCGTAAAGTACATAAGATAGGATTATGTATGGAATAACACATCGGACAAATGGCCTCCATGGCTTTGCATGCACATGCGCACTCTTTTGTTGAAATTTTCCATGACCATACTGCATAAATGTGGCTGAATTTCGTTGATTCAGCGTTGAATCTCCTCCTTTAATGCACGGGTGGTTGTGGGCTTGTTGACATAGACTTGAGATTTCAAATAACCCCATAAAAAGAAGTCTAATGGTGTTAAATCACACGATCTAGGAGGCCAATTTTGATCACCCAAACGAGAGAGTACACGACCTGGAAATGTCTCATGCAGTAATTCAATTGTTTCACGGGCTGTATGACATGTGGCACCGTCTTGTTGAAACCACATATTGGACACATCAATATCATCCAATTTTGTCAGAAAGAACTGTGTAATCATGTCGCGATATCGAGCACCAGTAACAGTCACTGCTTGGCCAGCATCATTTTAAAAAAAATATGGCCCAATTATGCCTCCAGCCCAAAATCCACACCATACAGTCACGCGTTGTGGATGCATTTGTTTTTCGACAATCACATGTGGGTTCTCCGAACCCCAAATGCGGCAATTTTGGCGATTGACAAAGCCATCAAGATGAAAATGTGCTTCATCGCTTAGGATGATTTTGCTCGAAAAATCGGGGTCCATTTGTTGATGTTCAATAATCCATTCAACGAACTCTCTTCTCTGTCCATGGTCATTAGGCTTCAATTGTTGTGTTAGTTGAATTTCGTAAGCATGAAGACACAGATCTTTGGTGAGTATTCGCTGTAGAGAGGTTCTTGAAATTTGCAATTCTTGTCCACGACGCACGTCGAATTGAGGTTCCTCTCACGCACTGCTTCGACATTCACATTTGAACGGCTTGTTTTTGGACGACCAGTGTCTTTGGCGTCTCCAACGGATCCAGTCTCCATGAATTTTTCAATTAATCTCTTCACAGTTGACGAAGTTAAAACACTATTCCGACCATATTTTGTATGAAATTTTTGAACTGCAGCCGCCAAGCTTTCACTATTTTTGAAATATTCTTTAATAATGAAGAAACGTTGTCCTATCGTGTAAGGCTCCATTTTTAATAACCCTATACTGTTAGCTGTCAAATTTTGTTCAGGATTGCTAACACTTCACTGCACAAATGGCGGCAAATTCAAATCTTGCGTTAATTTTGGGACACTCTTTATATTGTAACGTGATACAAAACAAATACATTTTTATAAAAAATTCCAAACAACGGTTTTTTAAAAATCAAAAAAACTGAACAAAAGAATTTGTCACCTCGAAAATTTTACGACAAAAATATGATTTCATCTCCAAAACAATTTTGTGCAACGAAGAAAGATGTTTTTGTCATCTGATAAAATTTTGAGAAAAATCTAATAGACAGTATTTTCTATAAAAAATAAAAACCTTAAAAAACAATACTCATAGTTGATAAAAATTGAATTTGGACTCAAATATGTTTTGAAAAACTTGAGATTATGGAATCAAACTTATTTTATCCTATAAGAAATATTGTTTTCAACATTCTGAACAGTTTTGAGAAAAATCGGATTACAGTTTTTTTACAAAAAATAAAAACCTAAAAAATATTTAACACAAGTTGGTAAAAATTGTTTTTCAAATTAAAATATCTTTTTTTAATTTCTGATTATGGCTTCCAACTAATTTTAATTTATAAGAAATATTGTTTTCAACATTAGGACAAATTTTCAGAAAAATCGAATTGACAGTTTTTTTTTACAAACAAATAAAAACCCAAACAAAATTTATAAAAGTTAGTAACAATTGATTTCGACTCAAATATCTTTTCAAAACGTGAGATATTGGCTTTAAACAACTTGTATCTGTCAAAATATAATGTTTTCAATATTCAGTAAAATTTTAAAAATATGGAATTGACATTTTTTTTACAAAAAATTAAAAACCTAAACAAAATTTAACAAAAATTTGGTAAAATTGTTTTTCGACATATATATTTTTTCAAAACTTTGAGGCATTGGCATTAAACTGATTTTATCTTATAAAAATATTGTTGTCAACATTCGGTAAAATTTTGAGAAAAATCGAATTGACAGTTTTTTTATAAAAAATAAAAACCTAAACTAACAAAATTTATAAAAGTTAGTAACAATTGATTTTCGACTCAAATATTTTTTCAAAACTGTGAGATATTGGCTTTAAACTACTTTTATCTTTTAAAAATACTTTTGTTAACATTAAAAGCATTTTTGAAAAACATGAAATTTAAATTTTTTACAAAAAAATAAAAACCTAAAAAAAATGTGTACAAATTGTTTTTCGACGTTAATATCTTGTCAAAACTTTGAGACATTGGATTCAAACTACTTTTATCTATTGAAAAATATTGTTTTCAATATTCAGGAAAATTTTGAGAAAAATCGAATTTGACAGTTTTTTTTTTTTAAATAAAAACTTTAAAAAAAATCTATAAAAGTTGGTAACAATTAATTTTTGGCTCAAATATCTTTTTAGCACTTTGAGATTATGGCTTCCAACTAATTTTAACTTATAAGAAATATTGTTTTCAACATTTGGAAAAATTTTGAGAAAAATGGTATTGACAGTTTTTTTTTACAAAAAAATAATAACCAAAACAAAATTTATAAAACTTGGTAACAATTGATTTTCGACTCAAATATCTTGTCCAAACTTTGAGATATTGGCTTTAACACCTTTTATCTTTCAAAATATTCTGTTTTCAACATTCAGTAAAATTTTGAAAAAAAAATCAAACTAAAAGTTTTTTTTACAAATAATTAAAACCTCAAAAAAATTTAACAACAATCTGTAAAAATAGCTTTTCAAACATTAAAAATACTGGCTTCAAACTTATTTTATTTCACAGAAAATATTATTTTCCATATTCAATTAAATTAAATCTTCAAAAAATATTACGCAAATTTGGTAAAAATTAATACATATAGACAAACTTTTAAGCAAGACAAATCGACAGGCGGGATGAGAAGTTATCAGTGTGGGTCGCATCCCAGCATCTTTTTATTTTGCCTTGGTCTCGATGTGCTGCTAAACAAATGACATTAAATTTAACTAGGAGTAGAGGTCTTAGGTATAATCTCTGCCTGTGCCACCTATGGTTTTTTTTACGGGTATTGACAAATCTTTTAAGAATAATTCTTCTTATGAAAAGAGCTTCCCAAATCATCCATTCGGTTTCTTCATTTTGGAGATGTTGTTAAAGCCCTTTATTAGAGTCCTTATTGCCATTTGCAAGTATGAAAACCTGTGCTAAATCAAGATCTGCATGTTTTAAGGATATTCAGCCCTATCACGAATTTCATCGTAATCGGAAAATTTTACGGATCCCG
Organism: Eupeodes corollae; assembly: GCF_945859685.1. Taxonomy (NCBI): domain Eukaryota; kingdom Metazoa; phylum Arthropoda; class Insecta; order Diptera; family Syrphidae; genus Eupeodes; species Eupeodes corollae. Next base: position 161,867,785 of record NC_079147.1, read on the forward strand.
AAAAACTGTATCATGAAATCCGTTCGTAATGCAAAATTGTATGAGATTTTCCACTACGAACGGATTTCATGATACAGTTTTTCGGGATTCGTAAAAATTTCCGATTACGATGGAATTCATGATAGGGCTAATTAACAATTGGGTACTTAGGGTGAGATGAAACTGAAACTATTAAAACTAAGAGTTGTTCTTTTTGAAAAATAGGAACGCTGGTCTTTATTCTGATTTCTTGTTGCTTTTATTATATCATTCATAAATATCTGTCATACCTCATTATTTATGGAACCCATTCCTTAAGACCTTTCAATAATAATTGTTTTTTTTTACAGGTTAAATACATCTGGACAAGTGGTCGAATTTGCGATTTTAAGGGCTGTGAACGCCCAGATCTTCAACCAACTTCAGTCAACGGTTGGTTCTGGACAGCTACTCTACAAAAACTCGCTCCAACTACCGAACGCCAACAGGGTGATTGGTCACCAACTGGTGGAATTGGCTTGCCGCAGCCAGACAACCGTGAATTGAAGCAAGGCGGTGCACCCGAAAACTGCTTAGGTCTATTGAATCAATTTTACAATGACGGAGTTAACTGGCACGATGTTGCATGCCATCACAAGAAGCCATTTGTGTGTGAAGAGAACGATGCTCTTTTGAAATATGTTCGTTACACAAATCCAAATCTTCGAGTTTAAGAACCAAACGCATTTTTGCGAACGAAGTTGTACAACTATAAATATTTAACAATATGTATAATATTCAAAACATTTCTGTAGTTGAAAAAGAGAAACAAATGTTTAGAGCATACCAAAAATGATGTTAATCTTCTAATGTTTTTAAGTTATTTTGTAATTGATTTCTTTCTTATTGTGCTAACTTGAGTTATTCTTCGAAATTAGTTATAAGATTTAATATGCTCGCATAAGAACTAACGAATACATTTTTAAAATTCGTATATTAATTTTTGAAGAAGAAATGTAATTTAAGTACATAGAATTTTCGTTTTTAATTTTCATTTTATTAATTTTATTTATAATATTGTTTTAAAAAAAAATAATTTATGTTTTTAAAATAAAAAAAACAATCAAATCGAAATTCTGTGTTTAATATTTTAAAAAATGTACTCGAGCGGAAGGTCGAATTCAAAATTAATTATAAGTCTCAGTTTTTCTTGCCTTTCATAAAGTTAGCAGAACCGATTTTAATCTTTGATAATGCAACTACATGCCGTTTCTTTCATTTTTACATTTAGGTGAGATCCAAGAAAATGGCATTTGTTGTTGACAGCAAGCGTTTTGAAAAACCTTTTAAAAATAATTTTCATCAACACTGAATAAATAATAAAGTGGCAGAACAATCCGATGAGAACACCTAGTGACTTACAACTCTCATCCATTCCTGTGTGCGAGTAATGTTGTCAGGAATGGAGGGACTCACAGTTTGAAGCCGAATCCGAACAGCTACGAGTAATTTGAGAAAACACTTTTCGTGACAAGTATTACTCTTGGAGGACTTGTCAATTCCTCGCCAGAGGCAGTACCTGTGAAACTAACTTTAGATGGCACATGCAGGGATTGAACCCAAGAACTCTGGCATGAAAGTACAACGCAATAGCCATCATGCCACGGGTACTATAAAGGAATAGTAAAGATACAAACAATTAATATTGATTACCAGTATTACACTTTTTTAGGATTGAGTTGTCTCTTTGTACATGAAAATTATAGTACTTTTATGAGCAGAATCTTTTTGGGCGACCACATTCCGCATTGTTGGCTTTAGTGTCGCCAAGTGGAGAGATTCAAAGGAGCGAGAGGAAAATATTGTTTGTATACCCATAAGCAGCCAGCAGAGTAAGGTTAGGTTAGATAAGGTTAGGTTGAAGTGGCTGTCCAAGATGGAAACGGACACACTTAGGCTAGTTTAATGGCTTTGTGATAAAACATGAATCTTGAGGCTACCTCCTAAACTCAATGAAACCAGTTTGAGTCCCTTACGAAACGTGAGAGGCTGATTATACCGATATGATTTAGATCGTTAAAAAAAGAATTCTCCTAGAAAATTCTTGCGTTTTCGAGCCAGAGCAGGGCATGTACAGAGAAGATGAAGAACCGTTTCTTCCTCTTTCTCGTCCATACAACTTCTGCAAAAGTCATTTGAGAATACACCTAGTCTCGTGGGGTGCTTTCCTATTAGACAGTGTCCGGTTATGACACCTATTATCGAGCTTATATGTGATCTGCTTAGAGATAGCAAGCACTTTAAAAGTTTTAAATCCAGTGTTGGCCAGATGTTTTTTGTGACTTGACAAGTGGTGATGTTGTTCCATCTGGTGCCTGCCCTTCTCACAGCGTCTTGCATTAGCAACAGTTTACAAGTAGCGATTGGTTTGCGAGTACGTGGAAAACGTGGTAGGATGGGCTGTACTGTACCAGAATAGCAGATCTTGCAGCTATTTGTTTGTTTAAAATGTCAAGAGGTGATAGGTAAAGTAAGGTGTCCAGGAGAGGGGATGAAGCACCACCTTGCGGTGTCCCTCTACTAACAAATCGTCTGCCAGAAAAGTTGCCCAGTTTTGATTTGGTCTTCCGCTAGTCAGTATTAGATGAATCAACTCCCGAAGCGAACTCTCTACGTTATGAGATGTTAGTGCAGATGTGATTGCAGATGTGTCCACGTTGTTAAAGACACCTTCGATGTCAAGGAAAGCAACCATAGTGAACTCTTTATGATGGAGAGAATATTCGACGTTGCGTACTAAAGTGTGTAACGCTGTTTCCACCGATTTACCTTTACAGTAGGCATGTTAAGACGAAGACAGAAGTCTTGTATCGATACTTGCCTTAAATGAATATCAATCAATCATTCCAAGGTCTTAAGAAGGAATGATGATAGACCTATAGGTTTTAGATCTTTAGGATTGACTTGCGAGCATTTACTTACTTTAGGTATAAAAACAACTTTAATTTCTCTCCATGCCGAGGGAACATGACCAGGTAAAGACAGCTGGTAAAAATTGCCTCAAGGATTGGTGCAATTATGTCAGAAGTCTTTTGTAACTCAGCTGGTATTATTCCATCTGGTCCTGCAGCTTTAAATGGTTTAAAGCTGTTGAGAGCCCATTGTAGCTTGTCACTTGTGATCAGACCTTGTGGATATGTTGTATTGGGACTTAAACGTATATAACCGTTGCAAGTTTCGGTAAGAGAACTACCAGTAGTAAGTTCAGCGATTCATTACTTGAATTTATCGAGGAGCCTTTTTTCAAGCAGTTTGGCATCGCTGTATTCGTTGATAGAATTTTCCGTAACCAAGAGGCTTCAGAAGTTTCTTCTATCGTGTCACAGAAGGATTCCCAAGAAGATCGTTTAGATTTCCTTAGTGCCTTCTTGTAAATTCTTAGGAATTCTTTGTAAGAGTTCCAATGAGAGGCAAGTCTTGCGGCTTTGGCTCGGTTGAAAAGTTTCCTGCATTCTTCTCTGAGCGAGTCAAGCTCTGAGGCCCACCATTGTGGTATCATCTTTACTCTTATGTGTTTAAGTAGGCAAGCAATTTCTAGCGATGTGTTCATAGCTGAGGTGAGGTCATTGACTTTGTTGTCAAGTTCATTAGCATTAGAGGAAGGACTAGGTTTTAGTAAACTTTGTAATGACTTCTTGTATGAAGCCCATATTTTTCCGATAATTTCGAAAAGTCAATGGACTCGGGTTTTCATCCACATTGATATTGAACTGGATATATCTATGGTCAGAGAACGAGTGTTCTTGGGATACTTTCCAATCCAAGATCATATGGTTTTTAATATCTGAGACAAGAGTTATGTCTAGGACTTCTTGTCGAGTTTTAGTGATGAAGGTTGGTTCGTTTCCAACATTACTAAGAATATAATCAAAAAGAGACTCACATCTGTCGTTGATATTCGTACTTCCCCATACCGTGTGATGAGCGTTAACATCGCTCCCAGTAATTAGGCGGATCCTTTGTCTTTCCGCTTCAGCGACGATTCTCTCAAGGGGTTTTCCATGAGAGAGGGCCAAGATACGCCGACATTATCCAGAAACTTCCTTTGGTTGTTTCCAGCCTAGCTACGGTGGTATCTTTGTCACTGAATTGATGAAGTAAAAATACATTAATGTTACGTTTTACTAGTATGCAAGATCTAATTTCATGAAATTCCTACTAATACCCGGACACGTAGGTATATTATTTATAAATAAGTAAGTTCAAGTAACTACAAAAATTGAGTTGGGCCAGTTCTAATTAATATGAAATCTTTACGTACATATGTAGCACTTTACATAATGGTGGCATTGTAATTTATGTAAATAAGCTTACATTAATACTCAACAATTAAAAAATGCATAGAAAAGTAGTTTTAGTAATTTGAAACAAGACAACATAAAACTATCTAGTTCTGTGTTTTCGATTACAAATTTAAAGGGACATCAAAAAATTAAAGCTGTTTTAAAGCTTAATTTAAAAATTTAAATTAAAATTTGCATTGTGTTTTCTAAAACAAGACCATTTTGTAAAAACAAATTTGGTAGTAACGAATTGCAGTGTGGTGGCTACGAACTGTCAAACTTTATTCGCATTCCACATACCATCCACAATGCAACGAATAAATTGTTCGCGCTCAATTTAACATCAAAATTATACCACTCTTGTTTTGTTTGTTCAAGAGGGTAATTAAAAATAGATAATTCGTCGTTGTTTGCGAATAGAAATAAAGCTCATGTGAAAGAAAAGTCAAAATATGCGAACATCCACAGTTCGCAGTGCGTAGAACCGAATGACACTTCAAAACGAAACAGCTTTTTAATACGCATTAAATACATTCGCTGTGTAATACCGGACTAAGTTTGAAACTGTTGGAAACTAGGTCTGTAACACAGCTAATGATATTTGAAGAGAACCTCTCTCTTTTTTGTACAAAATACATTTTAAATTTGGTAGTTGCGAGGTGACAGATGCAGTAAAGTATACCTAAACATTTACAGGGTAGGTAATTATTCATTGTAGCTTGTATAATGGATGATAGAGATGGGATGTGGATTCAAAAGAAGTTAATCCAGTTATTTTGAAATCGTACAGTATCCCTATTATGAAGAAGCTAGCCATTCATAGTTAAACTCATAGAGAAATATATTTATATATGATTTTTTAGGTTAAGTACACGCGGTTATTTTATTCGTTGGGAGTGTGGGTAATGTGGAACGCGAATAAAGTTTGACAGTTCGCATGAACTACTATTTTTTCACGACGCATAAATTTATTAATATATGATATTGAAAAGTAAAAGTAAAAGTATGCATCATAAATCAAATTAAAAGTATATTGCTATCGTTTTGTTAAGAATTTGTGTTGAAATATGTCTTCAAACGTCATTCATTGCTCACGCTTATGTGAATACTGCTTAATACCAAAGGTCATAAGCACCTAGAAAAAAATTGAAAAAGACTGAAAATAGTATAGTATGAGTAATTGTTTCCAATTTTCTCAGAAACTAAAATATATTTTTGGATTTGTATTTTTGGCGTTTACTCAATAACTGAAGAAGGACATTGATTATTGAAAAAAAACATCAAAAAACATTCACAAAAAAGATAAACACAAGTTTGATATCCTTAAAGTTTTGAATAAAATTTCAATCTTTTATCGGAAGTCATTTTACTGCGGATGTTGTATTTATTTTTCACTTTTTTCCAAAAAAAAATAACAACGTTTTAAGCTTCATTTTAGTTTAGTCTCCATTAAGTATTATTCACATGAGCACGACCAACGAATGAACGAATATTCGTCGATTTTGGCGTTTCTTTCACATGAGTTTTTAATTCGTCGCGAATGAAGCCACAGCCGAACATCATTCACCATACCGAAACCAAAACAAGAATGATTTTGTAGGTTAAGTACGCGCGATTATTTTATTCGTTGAGAGTGTGGATAATGTGGAACGCGAATAAAGTTTGACAGTTCGTATCAACTTTAATTTTTTTCGCGACGAATACATTTTTTTCTTAAATTTATTAATATATTATAATGAAAAGTAAAAGTATGTATCATAAATCAAATGGAAACTATATTGCTATCGTTTTGTTAAGAATTTCTGTGGAAATATGTCTTCAAACGTATATAAACTTACATTTTGTAATTCATTCGTCGTTCGTTGGTGGCGCTCATGTGAATACTACTTTATATCTAAACCCGTCAAATAACAAGTGCATACTGCACATCATAGAGGAAATATATTATCTAGAGTCCCGACTTAATGGGTTTGCTCTCTTTCGGCCTACAAGCTAAATTGCGAGGATTTTGTCCATAAGGATAAGCATTTTGAATGTAGTTGTTATGGAATTTGTGCCCACATTGCTTAACCGCGGGGGAAAAAACTATGTGGTGAACTCAGCCGTTTAAAAAAGAGATCCGTTGAATTCAAAAATTGAAAAATTAATGCAATATTTTAAGAAAAATTAATTTTGCAACTTCTTTTTAGTGAAAACAGTGCTAAAAATAATATTTAACTGCTTTTGGCAAACAAATTCTATGATTTTTATGAAAAGTTTAGCTAAAAACAGAATAAATCATGCCGAAAGTATAGGCACACCCCAGAACTGCAATGCGAACGTGGCCCAATTTGAGTTGTACACAGTTTTGACAGGTCAACAGCGAGGTAAGTATTTTGACAACGAAAATTAAAAAGAAAACAAAATACAATTTCTGCGATTTAAATTTTAAATAAATCAAAACAAAAGTGAAAATTAATAAAAACAAAGTTGTTAATAGTACTCCTAATTAACTGTTTTATCTATATTATATAAATAATTTCATACAAAATGATCCAGAGTCAACTATTTCATCGATCTAAAAAGTGCCTTCATCATATCCGAAGATGTATTTCCCAACGTAACTTGGCTCTAGCTGATAGAGGATTCTTTCAGGATCTCTTTCCAGACACCGCTGGGTAAGTTGTATATTGTTTTGTATGTTTATTAAAACTATAAGAAATCGATAATATATTTCCTCTATGCTGCACATCCTGCACATATTCTTTTTCAATTCTTACTTAAACCTATGTGACTACTTTAATTTAAAAAAAAAAATTAAAAAACTAGCAAATACTATATTTAATTTCTTCCAAACTTTCTTTTTTCACCACAACATTTTCTTCTATCATCTCTTAGAAGTCAATTGTAAGACACTTATTTACCGACAGTGCTTTGACATATCCCACGCCACTTTGCCAATCAGTCGGTAATGCAACGTTCGTGTGTTTGGAGTGATGGCTGCCTTAGTACTTTTGCTCTGTGTTGCAATCGTTATTTGTATTTTGTTATCAAATAAATAAATTTTCCGCGCAAAACAATTTATACAAATTAGATTTGTTGCTAATAAATAACGCATTAACCAAAACCGAAACAATAAAGAATAAAGTGAAGTAAAAACCTAATTAAAAGAAAGCTATTTATTGTTGTGAATTTAAACAGTAAATGCATTTCACAATATCGGCTTGAGTTGGAAAATAAACGCGATTTATTTTAACTATGGTTCGTCGCTGTGTTATTGAAGGTTGCGAGTCAAAATCTTCAGTGCCAGAACATAAGGGTGTTACTTTTCATTCATTCCCCTTTGATTCAAAAACAAGAGAAATCTGGATTGAAAACTGCCACATTCCCGGGGATAAAAATATTACAAAGAATATTCTGGTATGCTCTCGCCATTTCAGACGCGCAGACTTTCAGCCTATCAAGAATGGAAAGTTTCTACTCAAAGCTGGCTCCATACCTACTGTGTTTACTTGGAAGAAGAATGATTCTAGTTCTAGTAGTGTAGGCTCTGCGCCTGTGAGTCGAGTGAATAGTGAAGTGACCGATGAAGCCGCAACTACTTCTAGTGTCGAAGCCACCATCGCATCGATCATGGCTGAGACAGACAAACTGAATCGAGCGGCTGGTATCACTCCAAAAGAATCTAAACGAAAATCGTCACGTTCGGACGAATCCTCGATAGCAAGTCCCCCACCGGCGCCCTTGAAGATAGACGCACCGCTTGTCTTCACTCCTGGAGTGCGTTTAGAAGTTCAAGAGATAAATGGGCAATGGCATTCCGGAAAGGTAGTCGAGGTAGACAATGACGATCGGGAGGTTTTGATAAAGTTCGAAAAATCTGGTAAATCGAAGCGCGCCGAATCCGAGGAGTGGATTCCTATGAATAGCCCCCGATTGCGACAAAAAGCCTCTGCTAAGCCGCCACCGTTGTTTTTAATTGACGAAAAATGCTTTGCTCGCTGGACTGGCTCGCGTAAATTTCCAGCAACTGTGCAAAAGATTCTTGGCGATGATCTTTATGAAGTTCTTTTCGAGGATGGGTTTGTTAAGACTGTTCGGGGTAGTCATATGGGTAAAATCAAAACGGTCCCTACTAAAGTGAGTCCATCAGTTCCATCAGTTGTGGATAAAGTAGCTAAACCTTCAAAGTCAGTTGTTAAGCATGAAAAAACGATGGTTGCAGAATCACCTGTTGGTGCTGCCGAAAGTACACCAAAGTCAACAAAGTCGAAGAAGTCACCACGAAAGGATTGGCCACTCATTTCAATGGACACCTTAGATCTCCGTAAGTAGTACCTACCTTCAAAGCTCATTTCTGATACGATTCGATATCATTCTAAAATCTTCTTACAGCTTCGCTGAATCTACCAGAAGTACCACAAGATGGTGAATGGACGTGTCACTGGGTTAACGATCAACCAATCGGTAGGGAAGGTTTCCTTCTTATTGGGGAACATAAGAAACCTACAGTAATAGTCGATGATTGGCGGCTTCCGCCAAATTGGGTCAAACATATGTACCAGCGATCAAATGTACTCGGCAAATGGGATGTTATTCTGGTCAATCCAGCTGGAAAAAGATTCCGATCTAAAGCAGACTTAAAACAAGCACTGGAAGATGCTGGCCAAGTATACAATCCGGATGTGTATGATTTTAGTATTCATAGACGACGTGCTAAGGACATAAATGCCTACGTCTATACTCCGGATTATAAACCGCCACCAAAACCGACAGCTGCTCCATTGGCAAGTCCAACACCAAGCAGCACAATGGACATTTCAACAACTTCCTTGATTGAGACCCCAGTTGCTACGCTCGTTCCTCCAATAGAATTGATGACACCACCTCCAGCACCCAAGGCAACTGAGACTGTTATGAATGAAGCAGAAATTAAACAAGAATGTATGACACCCGAAAAGGTTGCTCCACCAGTATTGGAGCCTTTGGAGGATGGCTTCGGTAAGAATTTAAACACTTTTAGATCAATGTAAACATGTGGTTTCATGTCAAAAATTTACGATTACATTCGATTATAGAAACAAAACCTACACATACATATTCTTTTACAGCTTATATTGGTGGCCTAAAGGTTGAGATTATCGATAATCTATTCCGGTGTCCACAAACCGGTTGCTTCAAGAACTTCCGAAAAGAAAATCATTTACAAATTCATGTCAAACACTATCATCAAGACCTAATCAAGTAAACGACGATTTATTATAATAAAATTTAATTCTATTTAACTTCAAAATATTTTCTTTCAAGGCTTCTTGGTGAGTGTCCAAATATGCAAGATCTAGCTCTCAAAAGAACCATTGGGCTACCTGAAACAGAACCTCAACCAAAGAATCAAATTCCCAATCAGCAATTCTTTGCTAAAATGCATCAAATCGATCTTCAATCGCGTTCTCATCGTAAATCAAGTGCCAGCACTGCAACTGTGCCCGCTATGGCATCACCAATTCATCAAATAGTTCCAGACGACACGTCCTCAGTGGTGACACCAGCAGAAGAATCTGAAAACTTAAATTCTACTATCCAAGCAAATTCAACATTAGATTCATCAGTCTTAGAATCAGACGTCTCCTTAGTCACAGGTGATACCATTGTTAAAATGGAAGGGAGTGATTCTGATGTGTTACCAGCAGCGGTGACGGCAACAGAGGCTATTGCTGAAGCTGCAATCCTCCCACCAGCACCGAAAAAGTCAAAATTATCAGTTACTAAAAAAGTATCTAATCCCGGGGCAAGAAAAAGCAATCGACAGAGAACTACAAAGAAGTATCTCACTTCAACACCTTCTGCAATTGTGCCCCCACCTCCACCCCCAGCCTTGGCATCTTCTTTTGATACAAGTTTTGGAACAACTGACTTTGAAGATAGCCGTAACTCTTTGACTGGTACTCCGGATAAGACAAGTAATGCAAGTGCTCCAACAACAGCAACTCCAGCAGCAGCAGTAGTAAAGAAAGCGAAACCCGTTCCAGTTGCAGCTGCGAATGAGCCAATAACTACCACGGATGGTAGTTTGAGTAGCTTCGTAGATCCCACAGAGACTCCTCAATATATCAAAGAAAATGGGGAGCTTATTAAAATTGTTCGAATGAGACAGGAGGAAATCATAAACTGTTTGTGTAATTATGGGGAAGAAGACGGACTAATGATTCAGTGTGAGCTCTGTTTATGTTGGCAGCATGGAACGTGCAATGGAATTGAAAAGGAAAGCGATGTCCCTGATAAGTACATTTGCGTAATTTGTAGTAATCCGCAATGTGGTCGAGAAAGTCGCAAGTATGTTCATGATCAGGATTGGATGTATGAAGGAAAACTGCCAGCGGCTAACTACCACGAAGCAAATCCCATGCATCCAGAGCGCTTTGAAATTCTGAAGAAGAGTCACACCCTCGCTGGAAATCTATCAGAGCTCAAAAGATTCCTACACAGTCTTCAGGTTAAGATCAATATTGCAGGGAATAAGGATCATCCAAAGATGTATCTCTGGGAGAAACGATGGGATCCTGTGACGAAGGAGGTTGTAAAGATGGAGAATGAAAGTATCAAATTGGAAGATGATGATGTGGAGATGAAAGACGTCAATAAAATTCCAACAACTCCAACAGAAGCACAAAAAATAAAAATTGAACCGAACATACCACAGCCAGAGGCGCCTATTGACCCCGTCGAATGCCAGCATCGATTATTGGAACATATTAAAGTTCAACAGAACTTAGTCTTGACTAGACTAGATGACATCGAAGCGCAAGTTAATGGTTCGTACGAATAAAGAAACTTTTATTTAGAATAACAAACTATTTAGGTTCTTTTTCTGTTTTTTTTTGTTTTGCAGAGCTGGAAGCAGCAGACAACCTTCCCGATATGAAATCGGCCGACATAGAAGAAACAAAGGATGTTTTGGCAAGCTTTATAAAAGAATTGGAGACAATGAAGTCAATTGCAAAGATAAATGCAATGATGCACAAAAAGAAACAACAAATATTGTTGTCTTAAAATTTTAAACATTTGGTCGAATGAACTTGTAGCAAAGCTATGGATCATGTTATTTTGTATTTGAATGAATATAAATATTTAGTTATACGGTTAAATTATTTGTTTTATTTTATAATTTTCTCAAAAATTCCGCATTGAAATATCTAAACCAATTTTGAACTAATCTTAGTATCTTAGGCGTACTAATTCTTTGGTGGTCACTGAGAAAATGCTTGCACTCACCTAACAAACTTTCAATCTAGCTCGGTCCCTAGCTAGATGTCTCCAGTTTCACGCTCTAAGTTGGGTGAGGTCAGTTTCCACTTCTGCACGCCACTTGAGTCGCTTTCTTCCTCTACTGCGCTGTCCTGTGGCTGTGGATTTAAAGACATTTTGGGCCGGAACATTGGTTTCCATCCATCCGCTTTTATCGTAGTCCATGCTTCTGCACCGTATAGCAGGACGGGAATGATAAGGGTCTTATATAGCAACACTTTGGTCTCTCGAGAAAGGACTTTACTACTCAATTGCTTTCTTAGCCCGAACAAACAGCGGTTAGCAAGAGTTGTTCTGAGTTTTATCTCAGCGCTGGTGTTGTTTTCTGCGTTTACAGCGGAGCCTATGTAGACGAATTCCTTGACTACCTCAAAGTTACGTCCGTCGATGGTGACGTTTTGACCAAGACGTCGGTGTTGTAGGTCCTTTCTTGACGACAGCATGACTTTGTTTTGCCCTCATTAACCGTTAAACCCATTTTTGACGCCTCTTCCTCAATACTCACAAAAGCCACATTTACATCACGCTGAGTTCTTCTAAATATGTCAAATGTCAATGTCTTCAGCATATGCTAGTAATTGGAGAGACTTTTGAAAGGATAGTGCCTCTAGTGTTGACGTGTGAGCTCTGCACTATTCTTTCAAGCACGATGTTAAAAAAATCACATAACAGCGCATTACCTTGTCTTAAACCTTTTTTACATCGAAAGGTTCTGTTAAGTTGTTTTCAACCTTTAAGGAGCAGTGTGAATTCTTCGTGGTCATCCTGCACAAACGGATGAGTTTGGCAGGGATGCCAAAACTAGACATGGCTCTATACAGCTTGTCCCTGTAGATGCTGTCATATGCGGCCTTGACATCGATGAAGAGATGGTGGGTTTCGATTTGTTTCTGTTCTTGGGTTTTTGACAGGATCTGCCATAATGTGAATATTTGATCGACTGTCTAAAACCACATTGATAATGACCTATCAGGTTATTGACAATAAGCTTTACACTTTCACATATTACAGCAGAAAAGCATTTGTAGGCGATGTTAAGCAGACTGATGCCTCTATAGTTGCTGAGGTTCCGTTCATCGGACATGCTTCTTCCGAACAGATAGGTTTGTGCTCGTTCTGAACCAAATTATCTCCAGCTGCTTTCAAGAGCTCGACATTTGAATTACCTGTTCCGGTGGCTTTGTTAGACTTCAACTTAGATATAGCAATCTTTATTTCGTCAAAGTCGGGAGGACGGGATTGTTGGCTTTCGTCGTCTATGTTGAATGGATCATCATCCTGCCTGAGGGCGGTATTCGGTTCGTCGTCGCCGTTATACATTGTGCAGAAGTGGTCCTTCCACATCCTCAGCATTGACTGCGGTTTCACTATAATGTTTCCACTTTCGTCTTTGCAGCCTTCGGTTCTAGGTTTATGTACCTGTGAATTTCGTTTCACCTGTTCATAAAACTTTCGAACCTCATTCTTGCTTTTATACCTCTCAACAACTTCGACCGCACGCTTCTCATGCCCTCTCTTTTTCCTTCTGAAAAGTCGGCGTTCCTCTCGCCTCTTCTGCTCATAGAGCTCATGAGCAGCTCTCGTCCTTTTATGCAGCGCCGCTTTGCGTGCCTGTTGTTTGGCTGCATTTGCCTGCCGACATTCCTCATCAAACCAGGGTTTCCTTGTTGGTGGCTGCTTGAAACCCAGCACCTCAGAGGCGGCTTCTCTGATTGCATCTTGGCAATGTTGCCACTGGTTTTCGATACATTGTGTTGGCGGCAGAGAACTTCGAGAGAGGTTACTTGTCACTCGGTCGGAAAAGGATTTGGCGATCTCTGGCGATTGTAGCCGTTCGACGTTGTATCTTCTCCCAGCACCTCCCTGTTTTGCCTTGGGTCTGGAAATCCGAAGTGCTACCCTGGCTACAACGAGGTAGTGGTCCGAGTCGATGTTAGCTCCTCGGAAAGTTCGTACATCCATAATGCTGGAAGCGTGTCTGGCGTCGATCGCAATATGGTCAATATGGTTGACGGTAGATTGATCTGGAGAAGTCCAAGTTCCTTTGTGGATGTTGAGGTGTGGAAAACGCGTACTGGCTACCATGACGTTTCGCCCGCAGCAAAATCTATGAGCCTGAATCCATTGTCGGAAGTGTTGTCGTGCAGGCTGTTTTTCCCGATTATTCCACCAAAGATGTCTTCCCTTCCTAGCTTGGCATTAAAATCGCCCAGGACTATTTTAATATCGTAGCTAGGGCACTGCTCATATGTTTTGTCTAAGAGCTCGAAGAACATATCTTTGGTGTTGTCGTCTTTCTCTTCTGTGGGGGCGTGCGCGCATATCAGGCTAATGTTGCCGAATTTAGCCTTGATGCGTATGGTCATGAGGCGCTCATTGATGCACCTATAGCTCAAGACTTCTTGCCTAAGTCTGGCGCCGATGACGAATCCGCATCCAAATAAGCGCTGTTGGTTTTCGTAGTAGCAGTCACCATAGTAGATATCGCAGTTTTTTATCCTCTTTTTGCCCGGCCCATCCCATCGTATTTCCTGGATGGCGGTGATATCTGCTTTATATCGTTCTAGGGCCTCCGCTAATTCTTCGGCCGCACGTGGTCTGTTAAGGGACCTAACATTCCACGTGCATATCCGAAGTTCGTTGTCCTTTATTCGTTTGCGTTGGTTGTCAACAGTAAATCCGTCCGTATCCGAGGCTTGTTGGTGCTTCGCAACTTTGAAAGCTTTTACGTGGCCAGGAAGTCACCCCGACGCACAACCCCCAACCTGGAGTGCCAGATCCTAAGTATAACTCCAAGGATGGGGAGCCGGATAAAACCGCTCCTTACAGGCCTGGGCTCCGAATAAGTCGAAGAAGCCCTATAAGGTGTTCACTAAGTAGTTCAACCTTACTGGAACTGTAGACGCCACCGTTGATTCCATCTCGGGAATTCCTCCGCTGCCGTCTGGATAAGGAGAGGTGCCTTAGTGGAAACACCTCTCCCCACCTCTCTCGTTTGCTGCCCCCAACAACTTTCCACTGGGGTTGGAACCCAATCTCCAGTTGAGGTACTAGGCACCCGATGTTCACCACGTGGAGGTGAGAGTAGGAGTTGATAGACAGAGGTTGGTTTTAAGAAAAAACCTGTGGACGCTTGTGTCCTCTTGAATGCACATATCTACCATTTGAACATCTTAATTTAATTTACTTTTATCTTTCAAAAATTTTGTTGTCAACATTCAGTTAAAGTTTGAAAAAAATCGAATTTACAGTTTTTTTTTCAAAAAATTAAAAACCGAAAAAAAATTAACAAAAGTTGATAAAAAATGATTTTCGACTCAAATATCTTTTAAACAATTTGAGATAATAGCTTCTAACTAATTTTTTCTAATAAGAAATATTGTTTTCAACATTAGGACAAATTTTGAGAAAAATCGAATTGACAGTTTTTTTTTTTACAAAAAATAAAAACCTAAAAAAATGTGTAAAAATTGATTTTCGACTCAAATATCTCTTTTATTTTAAATATAAAACTGATTTTATCTTATACGAAATATTGTTTTCAACATGTGGTAAATTTTTTAAAAAAATCGAATTGACAGTTTTTTTACAAAAAATAAAACTCAAAAAAAAAAACATTACTAAAACTTGGTAAAAATTTACTTTTGGCTTAAATAGCTTTTCAAAAATTAAATATATTGGCTTCAAACTTATTTTACTTCACAGAAAATATTGTTTTCAATATTCAGTAATTTTTATATAAAAAGTAATTTTTTCATAAAAAATAAAATCTACAAAAAATAGTACGCAAATTTGGTAAAAATTGATACGAGTACATATAGACAAACTTTTAAGCAAGACAAATCAACAGACGGGATGGGAAGTTAACAATGTGGGTCGGATTCCAGCCTCTTTTTCCTTAAGGCTTTGAACCGTAGCTGTGCGCATAAACTCTTCCGCTCGTAACACTGTCATTTTTTTATCAAAAAGTCTCGAAAATTCCAAAAAATTTTACTAACTTGCAATTTTAAAAAGAATAAAAAAACTTATCACGAAATAAAATGCTAACAACTTCGTGCTTTGACTTGTTTTATTGAAATGCTCTCTTATAAAAGTTTAACATAAGAGCTTAAGCAAAGAATAACTGAATTCTTAAATATATGAATACTGTTTTAAATTATTCGATCTTTCTTTTTAAACTAGGAAAGCATTTATTTATGTATACATTACATATATATATTTTTTTAGAGAACATAATATCGCGTTACCATTTATAATGAAAAGAATTATTTTAAAAATGTAAGAGAAACCCCCTAAAATAGTTAGAATCAAATCGTCAATACGCATCTTTTGATTGCCATTTCGATGAAAAATTGATATATGGAAAGCTGGGATCAATTTATCCTACAAAACACGCAAAAATTGAAGGCAAGGTTCAATTTCAATAAATTTGGCGGCGCTTTAGCTCGAGTAAAACCAGTGTAACCACACAACTTTCAACAATTCCTTTGTGCGCGTTATGTTAGGAATAAAGGTGACCTACATCAAACGTGGAGTCAGAAACTGAAAGCACACCTCTGGTACGACAGCTTTACGGACTAAAAATCATGCAACGGATACTACAAACGCTATAACCTTAGCCGTTGCCACATTCTATTGCTAATAGCAAACCCTTCCTCTTTATAATGAAATAAACATCCATTGACTGAAACCTCTTATTGGAAAATCCCATATATTACATTAAATACATGTCATGTTTATATTTTGTTTCATTGGTTATGTTCTATCATCAAAACACAAATATCTTTTACTATCAAAATAATGCATGATAGGTATTTTAATGGTCAATTTATATCAATCAGTGTCATACAATCAAATAATGGATTTGATATCGTGACTTCTTAAACGATTTTCTGTGTTCATTATCTTAACTTTAACATAAAAGCATTACTTACACGCTCACACCACACTCTCATAAAGTCCCATAAACCTTTTTCGTAAAAGGATGTAAGGAAATTTGAGATTCGTAGTATTAAAACTGGGTGGCAAAATGATATGTCACGCACAAACAACTCTCAGATTCAGTATCCAAATAAAGTTTAATAATTCAGTATATATCCTAAATATCTTCCATTTCAGTGGTTATAACTTTGATGTAGTCCTTTCTATAGAGCGAGTAGCCTAATTAATAAATATTGAAGATAAATTCTTAAAAATTGTGGCGGAAATGAGTACTTTATGTACTTGAAGTATGAATGTTGACCATCCTTGTATGGATTTTTCTTGTTTTCATATTTGATTATGGTTTTAGGAATAGTTAAATAACCACTAAGATTATCGTCATCTCAAGCAACCAACGACAATGATCTCGAGTGGGACATTAGATAGAAATTGAATTTAGTGGAATCCGAGCCCAAAAAATATGCGGGGTTATGTCCCTCTAAAAACGATTTTTTTAAATAATAAGTATACTCAGCTATCACTGGCGGTGTCGTGGGAGTCATGATACCCCGTGATCCAAACAGTTCATAGTGTCTAGTTTTAAAGGGTTATTGCCAAGAATTTACATGATTTACATGACGTCATAAAAAATAGTCCAATGGCGTTATACCCAACGATCCTGGATGTCCAATTACCGTCATTTGAAGCAAAATAATGAGCTTACCAAAAGTTTCCTAAAATAAATTGATTTTTCGTTGCGTCGCGCGAACTGAACACGATTCGCAAACAGTGCAGGAATTAGTTTATTCATTATGAAATGGCACATGCCAAATATGTGACAGCTGTCAAAAGACCAACTTCGAAAAAAATGTTGCGATATTGAATCTAAACGCACAAAACCAACCGTTATAAACAGTGACTTTACGCATAGATTTGTTAGTTATTTTACGTTAACCTTTAAGACAAATCGTTTTGTTTACCTGTTCTTTTCAAAAACCAAAAAAACACTTTGTAATTTTCTTAAAAGTATTTCCAAAACTCCAACCTTATACAAAAAATTATACACTTCGTGTCACATAAATATAGGCTAGCTGTCTCCAGTTTTGCACGCGAAGTTGGTTGACGTCTTCAGCCACCTGAGTGCGCCAACTGAGTCGCGGTCTTCCTCGGGTTTGGATTCGAAGACCTTCCGGGCTGCAGCGTTGATGTCCATTCGCTCTACATGACCCAGCCATCTAAGCCGTTGGACTTTTATTCTGCTAAATAGGTCAGTGTCGCTGTACAGCCCGTATCATTCGTCGTTATAATTTCTCCTCCATTCTCCATCTATGCGTACGGGACCAAAAATCAACCGAAGAATGTTTCTCTCGAAGCATCCTAAGACGATCTCATCTTTCGTAGATAGGGTTCAGGCCTCAGCGCCATAAATGAGAACCTGAATGATGAGTGTCTTATAGATGGTGATTTTAGATGCCCGAGAGAGGACTTCACTTCTCAATTGCCTTCTAAGTCCAAAGAAGCAGTGATTTGCAAGAGTTATTCTTCGTTTGATTTCAGCGCTGATGTCGTTGTCTGTGTCTATAGCGGTGCCTAGGTAGACAAAGTCCTTAACTACCTCAAAGTTATAGCTGTCCATGGTGACGTTTTGTCCAAGACGCCGTTGTTCAATGTCCTTTTTTGATGACAGCATAGATGTACTTGGTCTTGCTCTCATTGACCACTAAACCCATCTTCTTCGCTTCCGTGGCAATACTCAAAAACGCTCCACTGAAATCACGCTTTGATCTTGCAATTATGTCAATATCATCTGCGTATCCGAGTTAATTGGATCGACCTTTGGAAGATTGTGCCTCTAGTGTTGACGGTTGAGTTTTGTACAATTCTTTCCAGAACGATGTTGAAGAAGTCGCATGACAGAGCATCGCCTTGTCTAAAACCTTTTTTGACATCAAATGCATCGGTGAGATCTTTTCCGACCTTGATAGAGCAGCGTGCACTATCAATCATCATTCTGCACAAACGGGTAAGGTTGTTGACGAACGGCTTCAGACGTTCACATAATACGGCAGAGAGGATCTAATATGCAACGTTAAGGAGACTGATGCCTCAGTAGTTGGAGCAATTTAGAGAGTCTCCTTTTTTATGTATCGTGCAAACTATGCTGAGATTCCACTCATCGGGCATGCTTTCTTCCGACCATGTTTTGCAGATGAGTTAGTGCATGCTCCCTACCAAGTCATCGCCTGCTGCTTTAAATAGTTCGGCAGCGATGCCCTTTCAGCTCCACCAGCTTTGTTTGGCTTCAGTTTATATATAACTAACTTCACGTCGTCGAGGTCGGGTAGGCAGAATTGTTGGTCACCTCGGTTGAGTGGTTCTATCTCCCTTACAGCGGAATTTGGTTCATCATCACCGTTATATAATTTGGAGAAGTGCTCTTTCCATATTCTTAACATAGACTGCGGTTCTACTACGATGTTCCCCTGATCGTCCTTACAGGCTTCGATTCGTTGCTGGTACCCTTGGGAGGTTTTTTTACCTTTGGTAAAATTTACGAACCTCATTCCTGTTGTGACATCCCTCTATCTCCTCGATCGCCTGCTCCTCGTACTCTCTTTTTTCCATCTAAGGCAGTCTTTCGCGATTGCACCCGTCTAACGTCGAAACTTCTCACAGTACTTCCTTGTTTTGGTTTGGACCGGGATATCCGTAGCCGTACCTTGGCTACAACGAGGTAGTGGTCCGAGTCGAAAAGAGTAAAAAAAAAGTTGATATATACAAGTTTACAAGTAGTACCCGTGGCATGATGGTTAGTGCGTTGGACTGTCATGCCAGATGTCTTGGGTTCGATCCCTGCCTATGCCATCTAAAGTCTTTTCACGGGTACTGCCTCTTGCGAGGAATTGACAAATTCTCCGAGAGTAACTCTTGTCATGAAAAAGTGCTTTCTCGAATTAGCCGTTCGGAATCGGCATATAAACTGTAGGTCCCCTCGATTCCTGACAACATTACTCGCACACAGGAATGGTTGAGAGTTGTAAGTCACTAGGCCCTGGTTCTTCATGGACTGTTGCGCCACCCAATGTATGTATGTATATGTATATACAAGTTTTATGGACGTTTTTCCGAAGAAGGTCATAAAATGTACCTGTTTTTTGATTCACATGGATAGGGAAAAGATCAAAATTTACCTGAAAGTAAAGAAAAAAAACGTATTGATATATTGAAAGGATTAAAATAATTTTTAGTAATGTGTGATGCCTCCCGATTTCTGAACTACTTCAAGAAATACCATCTGGCCCATCTAGGTTAAATTTTTTTTCATCGAAAAAAATCACCTTCCGCCAATCATATGTAGTCATTGAATTCTGCACATCCCAGCTCATGTGTTCTTTCGCAAAACACAACCGTTGCTTCTTCCTTGCGTCATTAAGTGGTGTTTTTTTTTAAGCTTCAGGCGCTTTATGTGTTTAGCATTGCGGATAGTGCTTTTGACAGTCGATAAGCTGGCCTTAACATTAGCTTTATCCCTAATTTTAGCTGCCGATAAAGATGAATTTGACGGTATTCTAAGTATATTTCGCGTTTCGCGAAGTGTTAAGACAGAGGAAGTGTTTCCTTTATATTTTTTTAGATACGAGTACGACGATTGATTTTTTAAATAGTTGCTGACACAATGATCACTTCGATTTATTTTTCGGGCTATAGTACGGCATGAAAGACCTTCAGAGTAATAAACATCTATTCTTGCCATTTCCTCCACTGTCAAACATTTTGTCTTGCCCATTTTTATTACAACTCAATAAACATCAATTAATTTATGAAATGCACCGTTTATACCGAAAATAAAATGAATTCACTTCACAAAACACCGTTTATGTATATGTTCACTACTTCTTATCTTATGACCCGATTTATTTTCGACTCAATTGACAATTTGTCATAAAAGATCCGTTAGCTAATTCTCTAATATTCCCAAATTTTACATTTTGTTGTTAACAAATAATCTTTCATTTACTATAGTTGTTTTTTTCTAATCCACCATGTAACGGGAGAAATATCGATTTTACTTCTCAAAAATGCCTGCTTCTAACCTTATGGAACGCAGTGTATGTGGTGTACGGATTCGTAGAATGCTGACAGATAATTAAGCGAAATTTGGGCCCAGACCCGTTTTATGGCTTCAATAATCTCTTCGGTTTTTCAGTATTGCCGTCCTCCTTTGTAGACTTTTCTTGAAATCCATCTCTACTTGTTTTCCAAGATGTTCAGGTCAGGAGAATATGGGGGCCATGTTAATAAGTTCACATTCTGCCCCTGAATTCAGACTTTTGTTTACCGTGCGATATGTATTGGCGCATTATTTTGTTGGAAAGTCCATCGTTATCCACCAAAGATTCAGAAAATTGTAGAAAGCTCTTTCCAGAATCGATTTGTAAGTGTTTGCCGTCATTTTAGAGCCTTCGAAATCCAGCTCCACGATCCCGTAATATGTGATCGCTCCCCATACCATTACACCGTCTTCCTTACTGTGCCTTTTTTGAAGATAGAATTTCTCCTTTCTTAAATCATGGAAATAGCAGCTATATCCATCAGACCCATCAAACGAGCAACAGTCGATCTACTAAAATTCATCCTATCTTCTGCCCTGATTTTACTAATGGAAAGCCTTGAACTTTGAAGCAGCTTTTATTATCACCCGCCTTTCCTGAAATAATGTGGCTTTCTTGACTGTTTCTTTGTAGTTTTTTTTAATCCTCTCTTGGTAGTTGTATACAATATTTGAACCTTTTCTAATTTTGCTGGTTTTAAAACGGATGGTTTTACCGAGATACCGGTAAGCTAAGCACAACGCTCTTCCTCGGATTTGGGGCCTTAGTCACCTTGTTTCTTCTCATATACTCGCAAAAATAATTGATAAGTGGTTGATTTAAAAAGGAACTTGGCGATATTAGTTTAGTATCCCATAGCTCGTTTCCATTTCTTGACTAGCAACATTTCTTCCACATAATATCTATAGATTTATGTTGTTCAAACTGAAATTCATTACCTCCTTTAAACAGCAAAGTATAAAGGTAACACATTGACAGATACGTTCATACAAAACCGAACTTCGATTTTCTTATTCTCTTTTTTTTTGGAAAAAGACACCTTACCCTCATTCCGGAAAAGTAATCATTGTGAAGGTACATAGGAAGTTAAAATTATAATACTTAAATTTGATTACGAATGAACCGTTAAGTTTGAAACTTCTCCATTTCCATTTTCACATTCTTATTCCTTTTCTCTATGAAGGACAGTTACCAATGAGAAGAAAAAGAGAAAACAAATTTCAAGGTTCAGTCATTTTTGTCTAAGGACTTTTTGGTATTTTGTGTGGTAGTTTGGCATAACGCTCTCTTCATTACCTATTGAGCGATTTCACGGTATGCTTGGTGTGAAATTTGTTAATTTGTGATTTGTGAAATTGTATAAATAAAGATTTTGTAATTCGTTGCAGAAGAATGCTCTCGGATAAATAATCACTAGGTATGTACCTTCTTATAAAGAAACAACTACACAAACGACCAAAGTGAGTCCGTGTTCCTTCTTAAATCATTCTTTATTTAAATAACCCTAGAAGTGTGTTGAAACATGTGAGTAAGCATGTGACTACAAGGGTAGCTATAATTCTAATTATCTATATACATAAGCAATAATTTTTCGTTTTCGAAATAAAAGACAAATAAAACACACGCAGAGTTACATTAAACACGGTCTTTTGCGTAGCCGCACAAAAAATATAACTTTTAACTATTATAACTATGCAATTAATGTCGCTAAAACGTTAAATTAAGCTATCAGGCAGTAAAGACGTAACTGGTCGTGTTGCGCGTCTTTTGGCCAGTCTTGTTAAAATCTTAATATCATCAAACTCGCAAGTTTTAATAATTTCAACGCATAATTCCGTTTCCATAAGTGACAAACCTTCTACTTTAAATGATAGCTGCTTTTGGCAGATGTCAAATTCCTTCGCGATAAAACAAATAACCACTAAATAAAAAAATAAATTACGTGGCACAAGTTCCGCAGAAAATTAAGGCCTAGTGACGTAAAGGCCCAATTATAATAGGCATTAACTAGCATTTGCGCGCATAAGTTAACGTGCGAATACAAAGAATCTCAATACTAGTGAACATAATGGAATCTAGCTCCGTTTTGTTAATTTTTTCTCAGTTTCGTTAACTTAAGCAAACTTAAAGGCCCAACTATAATAGGCATAAGCAAACATAAGCTTATGTCAAAAACCCAACGAAAATTCACTTAAGTTTGCGAAATTACTGCAAAGCCATAATGCAATTTTGCTCACGTACCTACATGTCAGATTTTACTTATGCAGCGAGCGACTGGGATCGCTCTTGCTTAAATGTGCTTAAGTTAACGAAACTGAGAAAAATTGAACGAAACGGAGCTAGACTCCATTGTTCACCCGTATTGAGATTCTTTGTATTCGCATGTTTACTTGTGCGCGCATATGCTAGTTTATGCCTATTATAGTTGGGCCTTAAGCAAGAGCGATCCCAGTCGCTCGCCGCATAAGTAAAATCTGACATGTAGATACGTGAGCAAAATTGCATTATTTCTATCCGCAGTAATTTCACAAACTTAATTGAGTTTTTTGACATAAGCTTATGTTTGCTTATGCCTATTATAGTTGGGCCTGTACAGCTATCGATTATGACGAATCCGAACGGCAAAATTGAGAAAGCATTTTTCATAACAGGAACTACGCTTGGAAGATTAGACAATTCCTCACAAAAGGCAGTGCCAGGGAAGAGACTTTAGCTAGCAGAGGCAGGGATTAAACACAATTCCAACAACACATTTGTTTTTATTCTGACAATTCTGAAGTTTGGTATGATTTTAATTTATTGAGTTTAGGAGGAAATGTTTTATTTATTACTTAGACGGCAAACACTTGGATATCAAAAATTCTGGTTTTTTTAAAGCCGAAAACATATTCTTTTCTTTACTATGGTCCGATTTATGGAATTTAAAATTTTGACATTTACTTACGTTTCAAAGTCCCTAGAATCTAGTTCAAAGGTTTTTAGATGAGTGTCTATGAAAATATAGGGATCGATGCCAGACACGCTTCCAGCATCATTGATGTACAAACATTCCGAGGAGCTAACATCGACTCGGACCACCAGCTCGTTGTAGCCAAGGTAGCACTTCGGGTTTCCAGACCCAAGGCAAAACAGGGAGGTGCTGGGAGAAGGTACAACGTCGAACGGCTACAATTGCCAGAGATCGCCAAATCCTTTTCCGACCGAGTTACAAGTAACCTCTCTCGAAGTTCTCTGCCGCCAACACAATGTATCGAAAACCAGTGGCAAAATTGCCAAGATGCAATCAGACAAGCCGCCTCTGATGTGCTGGGTTTCAAACAGGCACCAACAAGGAACCCTTGGTTTGATGAAGAATGTCGGCAGGCAAATGCAGCCGAAGGCACACAAAGCGGCGCTGCATAAAAGGACGAGAGCTGCTCATTAGCTCTATGAGCAAAAGAGACGAGAGGAACGCTGACTAATTGTTTTTCAAACGTTTCACAATAGCTTTCAACAGTAGATAAACGTCCCGCAAGGGGTTCATTTTGAGACCACATATTATGTCATCTTTAGTTGAAATATTTTTCAACTGGTCTGTGAGACAGCCATCAACAATAGATTTTATTTCGTTAATTTGCGATAAAATGCTCATATTTGTGCTTTTATTGGTATTCTTTTTTCGTGGTGTAGACTTTTTGCTTGTGGGGGGCTTAGATGGAGATATTTCAACCAAATTTCGTTTCGATAGCATATACAATTTACTCACACAGGCAAAGAAGAAGATGACTTCTTGTTCTAACCGTGCGAAACTTAAATGACCTTATAAATCCTACCTTTTAAAATATTTTAAAGAATTTGACTTTAGATTTTAGATTGTTTATTAGATTTTAGACTGATTATTATTATGTAAACAAAAAATTTTCACTTTGAGGTAAGAGTAATTAATGAATTTAAATAAATGTTTAATTACAATAAAACTGCGATAAATATTAGTTATATATTTTACGACATACATTAACTTTGACATTTAAACCAACAAGTTTGAATTTGCTACCATCATCGGTAAAAATACGTGTCTCCGAATGGTTAAATGGAATTCTCTTTAGCGTATGCAACTCTCTTCAATTTGATGACTTTATCTACGAACCACTTTTTCCTGGCTATACGTATATTGTAGTTATTTTTTTTAAGATAATCCGAATGATCTCTAGACAGCCTTTCTTCTTCAGATATTTTTCTGCATTTTCAGTCAGCTTGGGAGCAGTTATTTTGGGATTTTTCTTAACTTTTTGTATACCTAAACCTTTTATCAATAAACATTTTTCTTATGTTAAACTATGATCCCCGATTTATGACACTCATTATTACCAAGTTTCGCACATCAAAACAATATTGTAGAGGCTTAAATTTCAATGAAATGTTTGACTAATTGAAACAATTCTTGCTCCTATTAAGTTAACAGTAGATTTTTCTTGGTTTTTCTTAAGAAATACACGAGTTACTGTTTGAATTGTAAGATTTGCTAGATCTGATTTAATATAAAATGTTTCAAAATGTTTCTTCTTCGTAAATATTCGCCCTTTGCTGAAGAAAAGTTGATCCATATCGAACGCATAACGTCGTAGGTAAGGTAAAAAAAGCAAGTTAATTTTAAAATTGACATTTGACTACCTTCCGTACCGAATTCTGTGACCAACTTGACAACTCAATTGAATGCTATATACAAAGACCAATATAAAAACATTTTTCATGAAATTCTTTTCACTCGCCCTTACGTTCACTTTGGAACACTACCGCCATTAGTTTTCCATACGAACTAATACTTTCCAGTTGTCAATTCAAATTCCAATTAAACTGGAATTAGTTCCACTCATTTTCCATCCTAGCTTCCCGTTCATGGAAGCTTGGAATGTGATGTTGACTTTTCTTCTGTCAGCCTCAGCCGTCAGTTTACAACAACATGGCGGCTCGTCGATTTGGAATATTCTGCGGATGAAAATAAACTGGCTGCTCTGAAAATCTATAACTTTAATTCCGACACTTTATCGGAATCTCTAGACGCGAATAGTGGCTAATTAACTCAATTAAATTTCCATAAAGGCAGCTCTTTTTAAATTAAACCACCACGAATTGTGCAAACCCGGACGGATGCTATAATTTAAGTGCGTCGCTGAAAGAAATCCATTTATTTACATTATTTCGCGAGACACCTCCGCCTGTCTGCTTTTCCTTTTGTTTATTTTTATTTCAATTTCTTTTATAGTCTGCACGCGCGTGTGTTGCAAATAAAAAAGGTTTCGTATTCGATTGAAAATAATTAAGTGAATAAAAGTGTTAAAATAAATAAAAAGTGTTAATAAATTGAAAACAAAAGCAAAAATCCATAAGGTTGAGTGCTGGTGTCTGATGTTCTCTTCCTTGGGAAGGACATCGTATATTTTGTGTAGTTTTTGACGTTTTTCTTCATTTTTTGTGTTCTTATTTCATTTTATTTTGTCTGTGTTCTTAAGTAAAAGGTGCACTAGCAACAGCAACCAGCGCGAGCGGCGGCAGACAAGTTGTAGCCAGCAGCTGTTTTCAGGGGTAAGAGAAGATGAAGATTTGTGTGCGTCTGCTTTTGCAGTTAAAAATCGAACAAGAAATTTAGATTATAAAATGAATATGCTTCGAATTTAAATATTTTAAAGACTTTTGACATTCACGACCAACTGGAGTATTAAAAGCTGCATTGCGGTGGCCAAAATGAGCCTAAAAATACCCATTTGGCCGCTGCATGCTCAGAGAAAGGGTTGTGCCGGGGTTGCCAATGAAAATTATTCATTCTAATTCAGATTGATATTTATTTGACTTAGACTTGGACTTGCTTAACTTAAAATACTAAAACAAGTTACTTAAGATAGTAGTGTTGCTCAGACACTTATTCAATTTGGAACTTTGGACTTAAAACTGGATAAAAAGTTAAAACTAGAAAAGTTAAAACTGGGGGCATCATTCAAACCGACCAGAGAGAATTTGCCTCCACTGCACTACGGAACGATTCAACCGACACCACAAATCTTTATTCTTAGATTTGGTTAGAAGGCTTACATATATGTACAGTGATGGAAAAAATAATAGAAACATGCTTCGTCTTTATTCTTTTTAACACATACAATAGTATTTGCGAAGAGGTGAAAGTTAAAAACTACACAGATAGACTTTTAATAAAATATTCCTTAAATCCAACTTCTTTTTTTTTTTAAATATAATAATGAGAATTAATAATTAAAAGTTGAACTTTGATTATTTAATTGTCTCATAGTGGAAAAAAAATAATAGAAACAATGTGAAATAGTACTCTTCTTGTAGCCAGAATGTAACTTAACAGTAAAAGTATTTCAAGTTCTTTTAGTATTTTGTAGAAGCACCCTTATTTTTAGTACCCATGGCATGATGGTTAGTGCCTTGTACTTTCATGGCAGAGGTCTTGGGTTCGATCCCTGCCTGTGCCATCTAAATCTTTTCACGGATACTGCCTCTTGCGAGGGATTGAAAAACTCTCCAAGAGTAACTCTTGTCATAAAAAAGTGCTTTTTTTCAAATTAGCCGTTCGGATTCGGCATATAAAC
Source organism: Eupeodes corollae (assembly GCF_945859685.1). Classification (NCBI taxonomy): domain Eukaryota; kingdom Metazoa; phylum Arthropoda; class Insecta; order Diptera; family Syrphidae; genus Eupeodes; species Eupeodes corollae. The sequence continues at coordinate 161,894,989 of NC_079147.1, forward strand.
TGTAGGTCCCCTCCATTCCTGACAGCATTACTCATGCACAGGAATGGCGCCACCCAATTTATTTATTTACCCTTATTTTTAATTACTGCTTCCACTATTCACCCCATCAAATTCACTAATTTGTCATATATCTTCACTTTTAAAATTTCGACCACGACTCGTCTGTACTTTTGGCGTTGAATCCAATCTCCATTCCTTCGCTATAGGATTTTCCATTCCATACCATTAATTTTGCTTTTTTTGGAATTATTTTTTTGAGAAGTGCTTCGGGTCGTTGTCCTGCAGGAACTCCAATTAAATTGGCATATTCTCTACACCCAATAGAAGAATGACTGAATACCAAAGACGTGGACATAATACATAACGCACATCTTATTATTTTTTATTATTTCTTTATTCATCAATGGATACATAATCTGTTGACTACAATTAAATTATAATTTATCATTATACATCATTAAAAAAGTTTAAAGCAATACTCTTAAACATATCCCTATTCATTTGAAGGTCGACTTCACTATGAATTAAATTAAAAAGAGACAAATTACGAGTTATGGGTTCATTAAGTCCATAGTTCGTCCTGTGACTAGAAATCAAAAAGAGAACGTCCCTATTTCTTAGATTTAGATTTCTCTCAGGAACATAAAAAGATATAAGAGCTAGTAAGTCCGAAGATTTTATTTTACCATTGAGTATGTCCTTGATAAAAAGAACCCCAAGGGTATCTCTACTGCTTTTTAAAGATTTTTAAGCTATCAGTGCGCACCTAGAGCCATAATTGCGAAAACCATCTGACCACCTGAAATTCCTTAAAGCAAAGCGCGTGAATCTTCTTTGAATGTTTTCGATCCTGTCTGAGGAATTTTGATAAAAAGGTAACCAAATAACACAACAGTATTCCAGTTTAGGTAATATTAAAGATATGTAAATCGTTTTCAGAGTATAACTATCTTTAAATACCCCCGTGTTGCGTTTTAAAAAACCTAGCAAAGAATTCGCTATTGAAATAATAAAATGTATGTGTTCAGAAAAAGAAAACTTAGTGTCAAAAATAACACCAAGGTCCTTTATTTCACTCACGGTTGAAAGACTTTCATTGCCAAGACTGTAACTGAACAGCACTTTAGGTGTTGTACGAAAAGCTCTAAATATTTTACATTTAGAGATATTAAGCTAGAGATGATTATATTTACACCAATTAAAAAACGCATCTATATCTTTTTGAAAGTTAACACAGTTTTCAACTGAAGAAATTTGGGAATATAGTTTCAAATCATCTGCGAACATCAAACAATTAGAGAATTTTAGACAGTTCGGAATGTCATTGACGAAAAGATTGAAAAGGAGGGGTCCCAAATGACTTCCTTGAGGAAGTCCTGATAAGACTTCAATAAAAAAGGATTGATTGCCTTCGATTTTAACAATCTGTTTTCGATTTGACAAGTAAGATTCTAACCATTTAAGAAAACCGAATCTGAATCCCATCCTCTCCAACTTTCTAAATAGAAGTCTATGATGGACTCTTTCGAACGCTTTCACAAAATCCGTGTACAAAACATCGACCTGCATTCTTTTTTCCAAAGCAGATAAACAAAAAGTTGTAAACAGACACAAATTCGTAGTAGTGGAGCGACCACTACAAAATCCATGCTGTCTCAAAGATATTATGTCTTTCACCGTGAAACTAAGTCTATTGAACACCAACTTTTCAAAAAGTTTTAGAATCGCTGAAAGTTTTGAGACTGGTCTATAGTTCTTAATTATAAGGCACTTTTCTTGAACTTCTACCAGGAAGACTTGCTTCTTTTAGTCGGTTTCTTATTTTCTAGCTGTCACATTATTACCAATATTGTATCAAAACGCGAAGAAGTTGTTTTTTCTTTTACCATTTTAGATCATTATTAGATCCGGATAAAATTATTACAAAAAATTGTGTATTGAAAATGATGAAGACACTTGTTTTTATTATTTGTTCCAACACTGTACCTACTACCTATGATGTACATACATATATTATTTTTACAAAATATACTTAGAAATTATATTTCTATTTCTATTTCTGTGCCGCTCGGAATCGAAACGGACCTAAAAATCCTCAGAGTTTTAAACTCGGCTTCGTAAATAAATAAATAAATTGGGTGGCGCAACAGTCTGTTGTGAACCAGGGCCTAGTGACTTACAACTCGCAACCATTCCTGTGTGCGAGTACTGTTGTCAGGAATGGAAGGGACCTACAATTTTAGGCCGAATCCGAACGGCTAATTTGAGAAAGCACTTTTTCATGACAAGAATTACTTTTGAAGAAATTGTCAATTCCTCGCAAGAGGCAGTGACCGCGAAAATTATTTTTTTTTTTTAAATTAAGGTGGCACAGGCAGGGATTGAACCCAAGACCTCTTGCATGACAGTCCAAGGCACTAACCATCATGCCACGGGTACTACTCGGCTCCGTAAACCTTTGTATATATTAGGGCTCACCCTTACTCGTTTGAAACTGCAAGAATTTGAAATATTAATACATTAGCTAATGTGATTGTCGATAGCGAAGTTGAAATTCGTAGTATAAATATTTTTGATAAGAGGGTTTCTCATGTCTAAAAAACCCAGTTAAAGAAAAAACTCCTATGAGAACCATTTGGTAATATAAGAAAGCCAACTGGGACGGTCTCAATGAATTCTTCAGGAACTTTAACTGGTCACTATTCTTCCGCGATAGTGACGTGGATTCCAGCGCAGATAGGGTAAAAATAGGGTAAACTCTATCAAAGAGGTTATTAGGTTCAGAGATGTAAGTTTCCGTTGTTATAAAGCCAAACCGACTGAGGAAAACCGGAATCAGTTCAAACAAGCTAGAAAGACCTGTAATGGTCATATTCGACAAACCAAATTTTTGCATAGACAGAAATTAAGGCAAAAAATACTACAATGTCCCAAAAATAGTAAAAATGTCTGGTCATTTGTAAAAAATCACGTCATCCTCGATTCCAACGCTCGTTTCCAATGAAACTTCCTATGTAAGCTCGATTGATAAAGCCAATTTGCTTGCAGCACAGTTTGCTGTTAATTAGACTCTACCGGAAAGTGTCATGAGACCTCCTGTTTTTGAGAGCGTAAATAATTTTATAGGACGAATCTTCTTTCGAACTCGTCCATTTGCAAGAGTACGAATTGTTCTAAAGAAGTGTTCTTCATCGCTGGCAAAACCACTGCGTAAACTTATCCATCTTTCCTACTCTACAGGTCTCTTTTTGAGCGGTTGGAAAATAGCATTTGTCTAGCCTGTACCTAAAAAAGGTGAATCCCCTCCCCCTCTAAATATCGTCTAATAGCACTCTCGTCCCTTTTTTCAAAGGTCATGATTAATTATCAGCTCAAGAAATATCTTGAACAACTGAAACTTCTTAATGATCGACAGTATGGCTATCGTAGCAATAGGTCCACTCGTGATCTCATGGTTTATCTCACCGAACAATGGAACAAATCTTTACATCGTTTTAGAGAAAGTAAGATTATTGCACTTGATATTTCAAAAGCATTTGATAGAGTTTGGCACCAAGCTCTCTTATCGAAAATGCTTGCTTTTGGTATTGATGAATCTCTTCTTCGTTGGATTAGAAACTACCTTTCTAACCGTTCAGTACAAGTTGTATTAGATGGTTTCAACTCTGAAATTCATAAAATAAATGCTGGTGTCCCTCAGGGCTCCGTTTTATCTCCGATTCTCTTCCTAGGAGTGGCACTTGCACGAGTACTGTCAGTGCTCGGTTTGTGTATCACAGATCACTTTTTATGGAATGATCATATATTTGATATTGCCAAAAATGCTGCCAGGTGCTTAGGATTTCTTCTGATCTGGCTGTAATTTGCAAAGCCTTCATCCGTCGAAAGCTTGAATACAATTCTAATATCTAGGCAGGTGGCCCTAAAACAAGTTTAAATCTCTTGGACATAAATCGCTAGAACACCGCCGCAATGTTTCATGCCTTTCGTTGTATTATCGATATTTTTACAAACAATGTTCTGTCGAATTAGCCAGTTGCATTCCACTTCTTAAACCATTCAGTCGTAATACTTGCACTTCCAGGAATGATCATCAGTTTACCCTTTAGCTCAATTTCGGGTGTACTCTCAAGTATAGAGATTCTTTCTTCAATCGCACTTCGAAAATGTTGAATGTTAGCCAACTCTGTTTTTTCCTCATATTTTGGTTTTCAGAACTTCAAGACCAATGCGCACCGGTATCTCCTCTTAAATCCTTCCCATTTTTCCAAATGCTCGCACTGTGTTTAAGTACAAACATATAACGGGTATTAATAACCCCTTGATTTTATCAGGCCTTACCAAGTTGATGAACGGAAAAGCCAAGAATATGCATGACAAACAAAAAGTCTTTAAGAGGCCACATTCGAAAGGAACTGTTGTCCAAAAACTGTGTGTATATTAATTGTTTGATAAATAATTGAAGTTTTAGTTAATATTTTTTGTAGAAAACGGAATTACAAATCCAATATTAATCGGTGATGTAAGTATTAGATTAGGTAAACTGCAGCAAGACATTGAAGATGTACATAAATCAGTTTTTCAAGCAGGGCTAGAAAAAAGACGGTCCAAAGATATAATTATTAATTCAAAAGTAAAAGAGTTTCTGGAGTTCTCCGAAGATAGCGACTTTATTATTTTAAATGGAAGAACCAAAGGTAACGAAGAAGGAAGCTTAACATTCAGGAAATGATATTTGTACTGTATCACAAAAATTACTGACGTGCGTGAACGAGGAAGAGATATGGTCTGACCACATGTCCATAAAATTGTCCCTAAGCCATAATTCTATACCCAACACCAGAACCAAGTTTAATCTATAACCTAAAATGCAGTGGAATGATCGGAAAAAGACTGATTACCAAAATAATCTTAGTTTTAGTTTACAAAATCTAATAATTTAGAAGGATCCAATCGAGCTAAAGGACTTAACCGATTTAATAAAGAACTCAACAAATGATCAGAGCGGAAGCTCAAAATTGAAGCTGAAGAATAAATGGTACAATTATGAGTGCCAGGAAAAAAAAGTTATAAATTGCTCAATATTTTTCGGAAAACGGAATACCACGAAGCGAAAGAAAACTATCTACGACCTCAAAAGGAATATAAGACTATTTGCAAAAACAGTAAGTCCACATATAGCAATCAACTTGACCTCAAAATAAGCAGTGTAAAAGACAGTAAGAGTGGTGGAAGTTGGCAAAGGAAATACTTAACCAAGATCATAAAATTTTCCCTCAAATTTCCTGAGTTTAGAACATATTATTATAGTTCACTTCTTAACCCAAATCAAAGGGCAAATCAGATTTTCAATGCACCTAACTTAATTCAGGATCGGGATCTTGATATGCCTATAATTGTAGATGAAATTATGAGTATTCTAAAAAAAGTTAAACTAAACAAAGCACTAGGAGAGACAGGATTACCTATAAATTCTTCATACATGCAACAGATGACTTCTTGGAGCAACTGGCAGCAGGATTTAACAGGATGTTGAACGACTGCAAAGTTGAAGAAGCCTTTGTGAAAACAATTGTCTTTCCCATATTTAAAAAAGGGAATACAAATCAGTCGAGTAATTACAGGGGAATCTCCTTTATGAATTGTATGGCCAAGATTATGATTGGAATTCTCAACGTGGGGCTGAACTCATGGGTGGAGGCAAATAACATACTAATAGAATTTCATGCGGGCTTAGGAAAAAATATTTGATGGTGGATAACATTTATAATCTGGCATCAATCGTTCATCTGAAGTTGGCAAAAATCTCAAAAAAATTGCTTATCTACAAACTACAAACAATATGAGTTTCGACAAAATTTGTAAACTTGATAGAAGCTATATACACTCCAACATGGAGAATAACTCTCCGAATATTTTGAGACACTTTTTGGAGTCAAACAGGGATGCTTACTATCACCGTTGCTTTTCGCACTGTATATAAACGATTTGCATGAAACTTTGGGAGGAGGATTCTTTATTGACTTGTTCAACATAAGGTTGCTGCTTTATGCAGACGATATGGTAATACTGACGGATGATGTCACGGTCTTGCAACAGATGTTAACGCAACTGGAATGTTAATACATTAAATGGAGCCTAGAAGTAAATCTATCTAAATCCGAGATAATGGTGTTAAGAAATGGTGGAAGGTTATCTAGTCAAGAAAATTGAACATTAGATGGAGAAAGAATTCAAATTGTCTCCAACTATACTTACTCAGGAGTTTTACTTTCACTAAAGATGTCGTTTTAAAAGCACGTAGAAAAAAGGAATACTGCAGCCAAGAACAGCATAAACTCGACGTGGCAATGCTTTCTAGCAAAAAGAAATATCAACTTAAAAACCAAATGGAAACTATTTCAGGCGGTTTGTAGAGCTATTCAAACCTACGGTGGTGCTCAGAAATGGGGCTTTGGAATGTTTGAACAAGTGGATAAACTTAAACGCTAATTTTGGAAACGAATTTTAAAATTGCCTACATTTACTCCAAACAACTTTTTGGCAATGGAAATTGGGGCGGAGGACGGACATTACTATTCCCTTGATCTTCACCTCAGATATTTATCAAAAACAATATTCGAATACTGTGCAACAAGACAACCGCATCATCTAACAAAAATACTTCTGAGGGAAAAATTGTTTTGGATAAAGGAACTGAACAATCTTGGATATTGTTTTGCATATTGGATATTGGAATTGGATCCAAAAAGGTAATGATCTATTGCGGATGTTGAAATAAGAGGGTCAACAAGAAAACCTACGAAGGGCACCTAAGAGCAGTACGCGCATCTTCAAACATCTAAATCACTTAAGAGGACAGACTTACTTATTAACGATGGTTTCGAACAGAACAAGATCGCCTGAATTTTTAAGGCAAGATATGATTTAAGCAAGCTTAATGGAAACGGATTTGGTCAGAACGAATCATCATTATGTACTGTGTGCAGCTTAAGGGAGGAAGAAAACATCCAGCACTTCTTGGGCAGATGTCCGGGCTTAAAGGAATTTAGGGTGGCCTTCCTTGGGAAATTTTGGTTAACAGAAGCGGATATAATGCAGGTGGTGAAAAAGGCACCAGTTTTGAGGGACTTACGAATTTCAGCACTATAGCCTCAACATACCGAAATTAACTAGTGAGAGAATATAACCAGTAAACAATGTTCTAAAAATTATCACCAAATTTTGATTTAAAATTAATAATTGTTATAATATGTACGTAAATTCAACCACCCGACAGACGACGTAAAAATCTTAACTTAAAATCTTTTTTGAAAATGTTAACTTATGGATATTAAAATGGAAATAGAAAAAAAATTCACTACTACTACTAATTCCTGCAAAGTGGCTTAAATCTCTGTGGCAAGCTACTTTTACGTTTAAATTACACTGAAGTAGAGGAATTGCATCATATTGAAGAAAGTTAATCAATAAGTCGTAGTACGCTGGTGGCGTGATGGTTAGTGCGTTAAATTGTCATATCAGAGGTCTTGGGCTCAAATCCTGACTGTGCCATCTAGAATTCTTTTAACTAGTATTGCTTTTTGCGAACAATTGACTAATCCTTCAGGAGTAATTCTTTTCATGAAAAGCGCTTTCTTAAATTACCCATTCGGAGTCGGCTTAAAACTGTCTCGTCCCGTCTATCCCTGACAACATTACTCGCACACAGGAGTGGTTGAGAGCTTGTAAGTCGCTAGGCCCTAGTTCTTAAGGGACTATATTGTAGAAAAAATCGCCGAAAACGTAAGAATCCTGGAAAGAAAGAACTCTTGAAAATACGAGGGTGGATTGAAAAGTTTCCGGCCTGACCAAGAAAAACAACGTTTTTGAGAATTTTTTTTTTATTTCTCAACATAAAATCCTCCAAGGCTGATACATTTCTCGAAGCGGTGTTCTAGTCTAGTAATGCCATCTCTATAGACTGATTCATCAAGCTCCATAAAATACCCATTTACAGCTTCGATTACTTCTTCATTTTCCGCAAATCTCTTACCACCAAGCCATTTTTTGAGGTTAGGAAACAGATAATAGTCACTCGGGGCTAGGTCTGGAGAGTAGGGAGGATGCGGCATCAATTCAAACTTCAGATCGTTAATTTTAGCCATCGCAACGATTGACTTGTGCGCTGGTGCGTTATCGTGATGAAACAAGCAAACGCGGCACCCATCTTGCCCAGAGCTTTTGCATATGCAAATGTTGGTGCAAAATATTTTGCACACGTTCATTTGACATCTTACAGGTCTTAGCTATCTCATGCACTCTTAATCTGCGGTCTTCCAGCACTATTTGATGGATTTTTTCGATAATATCTGGAGTTGTGACCTCAACAGGGCATCCTGAGCGAGGCTCATCAGAGGTGCTCACACGACTCTTTTTAAACTCGGAAACCCACTGCTTAATGGTTGAATATGATGGGCGGGATGTCCCCAGTGTTGAGTACATCTCTTCTTTGATTTCCTTCGGCTTTAACCCCATCAAATAGAAGTATTTGATGACAGCACGATTTTTCAACTTTTCCATTTTTAAGAAAAACACAGAGGCGCCTTGTTCAGTGTGCTCTCAAAACTAAACTAACATGGCGATCGGGCGAAAACTATAGCTACAAGCTATCTAAAGATGGTATTATAGAACGCCACCTCAAGGTAGGCCTAGTGGCGCCATCTCTTGGCCAGGCCGGAAACTTTTCAATCCACTCTCGTAAATAAAACAATTTGTAGCTTTAAAATAAATTTTATTTCAAAGCCTCTGGTTCCCGAGAGTTATATTTTGTATGGACAAATTGTGATATTGGTTTGAAGGATTGATGTTTAGGGATCTGCCAAAAAAAGAGAACGCGCTTTATTTAACGCGCGCTTTTTATGCCTTCCCAAATCTCCCTTTTGAATCCTGTAGTCGTCTTCTTTGCAATAAACAGGTGTCTCTTTTTATCTCAACTAATCGGCCGTTCTCCTTCATCTGACACTTCGCAGCAACGTTGTTTCTGATGAGTTCAGAAAAAAAGATCTGTTTGTGTTGTTTATTTTTATGGTGAACTAAGTTATTTTCGCAACAATATTATTATGTTCGAAGAAAATGATAATGTTTATGTACATATATTTCTGTATCTTTTCACAATTTACAGTGACTCCATTCAGTAGTTGCAACATTGATCTAAATTCTTCCAGAAAATGATTCCCAATATCAATAATGTAATTCTCTTCCACTCAAAAAATATGTAAATTATTTATAAGGCTAAAAAAGTAATTTAAAAATGAAGGCATCGTAGACCATGCTAACGTTTAATTTTATGTTTCAAAATTTGTTTTGTATTTTTAAAATCTGTTTTCAATATTGTGCATTAGTGGATTTGATTTCAAACTAATTGTAAGTAATCTCTTGAAATAGAAACTCTTATATTGTGGAAAACAATAAAAAGTCATTCACGCAAATCGGCAACACTAAACCGGCACTTAACCCTTTTTCATAGAAGCACAAACGGCTTCGTATCGCTTACGATTTCTTTTTCCTCTTTCATGGTCTGTCTCCATTAAAATGAACGAACGAACGAATAACAACCACGGTAATATACACATGTAAGCATATACAATAAAACAGGACGCTTCAACAACAACAACAAAATTAAACGACAATTTACGATTACGAACACGGAACGGATTTTACATTTTTGTTTTCAATTATTTTTATTTTTATATTTATTTTCTTTTTCATTGTACTTTGATTTACTAGGGGTGCATGCACAGATGAGGCTTTACTCCCCTCCAGTCATAGAACACATCAAATGCAGTAGGAGCAGTACCAACAACAACAACAACAACAACAACAACAGCAACGGCTCCATTGCCTTCCAACGAAACTACACCATCATCAGTTTCTGCTAAGGCTCAAGGGATGAAATCCTACGTTCTCGGGCTAAGTCTGCTCACTCAGTCTACTGCTCGTCATCGGCTTGGTCTGCATCAGCAAAGTAGTCAAAAGCGGCAAAAGCAACAGCAGCGAGAAACTTTAATTGGATCGAGTTAATCCTCATCGTTCTCCCACACTTTTTTAGCCCGTTCGTATCTTCTTCTGCATTTGGCCCGGCCCGACCCGATTCTCTTTTAGTTTTTTTTTTTTTTCGTCTAACAAATGTGATTTCCGTGTCCCGTACAGCAAAACAACAACAACGAAAGTTGGAATAAAAGTTAAATCTAAAATAAAGTTGCCAATTCATCCCTTAATTCCCATTCTCATCGTATTCTATTGTACTGTCCTTTATAGTTCTGAATTTAAACGTAGCCATTTGGAGCCTATACATCAAGCTGAATCCACCCTCATCCTCGTTCCCGTCCCAATCCCCGTCTCTGTGCCCTCCTCAAATCCTTATTCCGGCCGCCGCGTTCGCGTGTGAATGTGAATCCGTATAATGGTTGATATGCAAAAGAGCGTCTCGGTCCAAGTAGATAGTGATTTTGCCCTACTATTGCCCAGCGGTGTTTACGAGATCAAAAAAATGGAACCACGCTCCAAAATTCGGACAATTATTATATTTTGCTTGTTCCTTGCGATAGCTGGTATCATAGGATTTGGATACTTCTGCAATGATCAGGTAAGCCTATTTAATTATTTATTTCTTTTTTAAACAAATTTATCAAAGCTGGCTAAAAAATAATATGCAGGATACTTGGTCTTCAAAACGAACTTTTATTTAGCAATGGTTTAACGTATTTACATGCATTAGTGTGCGTATTTGAGCCTGAAATTCATGTGCTTCAATATGTTGCATAAGTTTTGGATTTCTGAATCTAGGTCTGAGATATGAGTAGAAATTGGATTTATTATAACACCCCAAATTATTATGGGTCTTGGAAGTTTAGAACTAGGAAGTTTATACTTTTTATACGACTTGATTTTAGCTTAGATTAGATTTTATTCAAAAGATATTTATTTGTTTACATTTTCTTTTAACAATTTTCTAAATAATGAATAATTAAGCGCATGCCTTGCGCATGCGTTTGCCTTTTTAACATCCCATAGGAAATTATTGTAATGGGTCCGATTTGTCAAATTGAAAATTTTGACATTTCTCGACGTTTCAAGGTTCCTAGAGTCGAAATAAAATATTTTTCGAAAGATTTCTGCGTGCGTGTGCACTTACGTTCGTACGTCCATACGTTCGAGACGTTTTTTTCGTCGTCCGTAGGCCAAGAAACAGAAGAGATATGGACTTAAAATACATACTGTTAAACAGATGATAAGGCAGAAAGATGCAGAAAGTGTTCTCAAGAAAATTACGTGGGTGGTAAAAATTAAATTTCGACTTTTATATCTTTTCAAAAATCTGAGATTATGGCTTTCTTATCTTATAAGAAATATCGTTTTCAATATTTCGAAAAATTTTGAAAAAACTCTATTGACATTCAAAAAAAAAATACAAACTTAAACAAAAATTAAAAGAGGTTAGTAAAATTTGATTTTTGACTCAAATATCTTTTCAAAACTTTGAGATTCTGGCTTTCAGCTAATTTGAACTTATAAGAAATATTGTTGTCAACATTTAGAAAAATTTTGAGAAAAATCGAATTGACAAAAAATAAATGCAAAATTTTGTGGCGCAACAGTCCGTTGTGAACCAGGGCCTAGTTACTTACAACTCTCAACCATTCCTGTCTGCGAGTACTGTTATCAGTAATGGAAGGGACCTATAATTTTAGGCTGAATCCGAACAGCTAATTTGAGAAAGCACTTTTTCGGAAGAGCAATTTCTTGCGCTTTGTTCAAAGCTGAGGTGAGGTCATTGACTTTGTTGCCAATCATCGCTCCCAATAATTAGGCATATCCCTTGCCGCTCTGCTTCAGTGATGATTCTCTCCAGGGTTTGTCCAGGGAGAGAGCCAAGGTGATCATGGCTATGATACACCGACACTAGCCAGAAACTACGTTTTGGTCCATCGGTTGAATGAGTGGAGTTACATTTGGTGGCGTATAGATGACTGTTCTGCAGCCATCTGATGTTTGAAGCTGATTTTCCGGAGGGTAACTAGGAGTGTTATCCAAAATAAGTAAGGCTTAAAGTAGCAAATCATTATTTCCTAGAAAGTTTTGAACTTCTGGAACACCATTTCCAATTACAAGAGGTTTTACTTTATGGGGAGCTAAAGCATGCAAGCCCTTAAAGTAATTCTTTGTTTTTTGGCTTTTCTCCCTGGAGCAGTCTTCTCAGCCCACGCAACTTATGTTTTCCAAGAAGAAGCTTCCAATATAAACCTGACTCATCAGCGTTATATATTTGTTCTGGCTTGAGGTACATACTCTTTATTTTTTCTTGACGAACTAGTTTAAAAGGTCAGACCAATTCTGCTTCTCTCCGGATAGTTATCAGATATCGAACTCCATACCTTTTTTTTTTTTAATTTTTGTAGCCAACCATATATTTCAATACCAGTCCACTCACAGGCAGATTCTTTCTACGTTGCTCCAAGAACCATTTATACAGCCTTTTTTCTACATCTGGAAGTTCGGATGTCCTCAAAGTTTTTTCTTTTTCCAGGGCTACAATAACACTGAGTCACCGTAGCTTATATATTGTCCCTCTTTTTATATATGGAACTTACGGTGGATCTGGCTATTCCATACTGTTTGGCCAAAAACGTTGCCAAAGTACCTGTTGCAAATGTGAATAAGCCACTTACCATTTATTTTTTAACTTAAGGAATTTATAATACCTGCTGACAGCGTCTTTAATACCTCAGTTTTTTCAAGCAATGTTAAATGCTTTTGGGCCATTCTAACTTAACAATGCACTAAATTTAAATCCAAACAAAAATGAGAATATTGCACATATTTCAGCATTGTGCCGAATTTGTTTTCATAATTACAATGCTGTACAAAAGTAAAAACACAGCATGAACTTCTGTTTAACTGAGTCAAATGGTTACTATAGTAATTGGTAAAATTTGCTCAAATTTGCATTGCAGTTGCAATATTCTTGTTCACCATTAAGAAAACCTACAAACTTTTAAGCAAGACAAATCTACAGACGGGATCGGAAGTTATCAGTATGGGTCGCATTCCAGCCTCTTTTTTTTAATATCTTTAAATTACTCAACTTACTTAATATAAATACAATTATAATAACAAATGACTTTTAGTACAGGTAAAATTTAAAAAATTGGGTAACGCTTTAATTGACTAATAAATTAGGAATTTTAGTTTAGTTAAAACAAAATTTTAGAAGCTTTCACTCAGTATTCACAGTACTCCACAAGCTGCATCCAATTCTCAGGAGTCAAAGTATTGCATTTTATTTTAGAATTTTTTTTTCTAAAAACTGCCCTTCTTATTTCCTTTAGAATTGGACGTCCACTCAGAAAGTGTCCAACATCTTCCTTTTTATTTAAGTTGCAGAGACTGCAAATAACTGCCAAATCTTTTCGTTGAGGTATGAAATTAAGCCGCAACATTTCTATTCTTATAATAAAAATTCTCCTGATAACTTCCGGTGTGAAAGTAATTCCATACATTGATATTATATTTCAACCTTAAAAAAATGTTCTTTCACACCTTCCGCTCTCATTAAGTAAGTAATTTCATCAGTTTCCAGTGATTCGTCCCGATTTCATTAAAGGTGATTCTACACTTCGGTGCTAGCTTTCTCTTATCTTAATACCAACATATTTTCTTGCGTCATATAGGAACTACATATATGACAAGTTTTGGATTCATGCAAAATTATGAACTCGAGATTTCAATCAAACATGATATTACGATGGTAGAGAAATCGAAAAATGTGGGTCCCGTGCTTCCGTCCGTCTGTCCTGTCTGTCTGTCCACGCTTCCACAGCCTAAACCATTAAGTTCAAACTTGGAAGTTAAGGTTTTGAGCAGATTCGCGTTAGGCGTTTTTTTAATTTTTTTTAATTTCAATACTAACAGTGGCCCCACACAATTTTTTAATCAAAAAACGAAAATTCGAAATTTCTCAAGAACAAACCGATATTTTTTTTTTAATTTCCCTAAAATTTAATTTTTTAACTTGACTTCTTTTGGTAAGAAAAACATATTTTTCTATTGCTCCAGGAAGGTAGCGCTCATAGAACCGTTTTTCTGTTTTTTTTATTTTTGTCAGCAACTTATAAATCGATTTCATTAATATTATTTGAACGAGCCCTTATATTGCGTTAACATTTGATTATCAAAAGTGTAATTTTTTTGTTTGGGTATTTAAAAAAATATTAATTTTTTTTTTCAAAATTCTATATCTCAAAAACGGTTCAACATTTTTTTACGAAATTCAAATTTAGAGCGTCAGGTCACTTTTTCTAGGCTTAAATCACCTTAGGGCAGTTATACAATAAGCACGTCCTTGCTGTACAAGATGTGTGCTTTGGGTATTTGTTCTGGCAGAAAATAAAATTGTCTTGTATTTTGAGCATTTAATACATTTTTCCTTCCACATTTGCTCCGATGCACAATTTTTACTATTTTTTGTAACGATTACAAAACGAATATTTTCGAATTTCCAAAGACGTTTGTTTTCTTTTTGATGTCATTTCGGCGTGGAGCAAGAAACTACTTTAAATGTTAGTAAAACTCTTCGGTATTATCTAATGTTAATAATAACATTGTCATTTGACGTTAAAAATATCGAGTCACTACACTGCAAAAACAGCTAGAGTCCCATTATTTGTGAGGTTTTAAATTGAAGGGTTATTTTTTTTTTAAAATTTATTCACTTGTTAATAACTTGAAATTAAATCTTTTTGCATTTTAACTTAATTTGAGCTTATCTTTTGTAAATTCTACTTACTCTTTACATTTTCTTGGAGAAATTGCATATCGAAAATTTAAATTCTCTTTGTCCGATTAGTTGTGGGAGTCGCTGTATTTTTTCTGTACATACAATTTTAAAGTCTTTTTTAAGTTTAAAGTTTCCTTATTTTGAAACGAGAAATACCAATTAAACTTAAAACTGATGAGAATGACCCAAAAGTTAAGCTGAAATCAATTATGTCCAACACTTAAGTATGTTGTACCATGAAGTTTAAATCCTTTTGAACGTTTATTTTTATTTTACCAAATCAAGTGTAAACAAATCAATTGTTAGGCATTTGTAATATTATCCGGCCAACAAAAGAGGAAGGTAACATTCGTTCAACAGAAGGCAGTTATTAGCTTTTGTAATGATTTTGTATTGATTATATTTGTTCATGTTGACGGAAGTATGTATTATCTAAAAAATGAATTACAAATTTTTGTAAAATAGTTTGGAGTGATATATGGTTTTAAGAAGACTTTATGCATTCAAAGGGTCATTCAAAATGAAGTGATAACATAGGATCATATATGCAAGGGCGGATGCAGACTTTTTATTAGAAGTGTGGGGGGGGGGGGTTTCACACAATTAACATAAAGAAAGGTTTTTAAAAGCCGCTTAAATATGTTCTCAAATATGCTGTAAATGTGTATCTTCCCAACTGCAACTCGACAGAAACTTCCATTTTTTAATCCTTTCCAGATCTTTCTATGAAGACGAGTCAGTCCTATTTTATACAGATAGATTAAAAACAAAAGAAGTGTTTGGTGGAGGTGTGTAATCTGCAATGACCGAAATTAAGTCTCATTCCGTTTTCCCAATCATTGTAGCGTGTTCCAGGCGGGACTTTTGGCGATGAAAAAAGTCTTGTCCTGGCTTAAAGAAAACGTGATATCAACATCTGATATACGAATTTTCTCAGATAGTCAGGCAGCTATCAACTAATCCAGCTATGCCAAGCTGCTTGAAAAATGCAGACGGCTCCTGGACTAATTCAAGTAATGAATCGCTGAACCTACTATTGGACACTCACTTTCCTGGTAGTTCTCTTACCGAAACTTGCAACAGCTTTACACGTTCAAGTTCAAATACAACATATCCACAAGGTCTGATCACAAAGGATAAGCTACAATGGGCTCTCAACAGCTTCAAACCATTTAAAGCTAAAGGACCAGATGGAATAATACCAGCAGAATTACAAAAAGCTTCTGATATAATTGCACCAATCCTTGAGGCAATTTTTACCAGCTGTCTTTACCTGGTCCATGTTCCCTCGGCATGGAGAGAAGTTAAAGTTGTTTTTATACCTAAAGCAGGTAAATGCTCCAAAGTCAATCCTAAAGATTTACGACCTATAAGTCTATCATCATTCCTTCTTAAGACCCTGGAAAGATTGATTGACATCCATTTAAGGGCACGTATCGATACAAGACTTCTGTCTTAGTCTCAACATGCCTACTGTAAAGGTAAATCGGTGGAAACAGCGTTACACACTTTAGTACGCACCATCACATATTCCCTCCATCATAAAGCGTTCACTTTGGTTGCTTTCCTTGACATCGAAGGTGCCTTTAACAACGTGGACACATCTGCAATCACTTCTGCACTGACATCTCTAAATGTAGAGAGTTCGCTTCGGGAGTTAATTCATTTAATGCTTACTAGCAGAATAATTAACTCAAAACTGGGCAACTCTTCTAGCAGACGATTCGTTATTAGAGAGACACCGCAAGGTGGTGTTCTATCCCCTCTCCTCTGGAACCTAGTGGTGAATGAAATCCTAACTAGTCTGGATGCGTAGGGTTTCAGAGTGATAGCCTATGCGGACGACGTTGCTTTAGCAGTTTCAGGAAAGCATCTTAATATCCTAAAAGAACTCTTACAAAATGCCTTGGACAGACTAATACTCTGGGCTGATCGGTGTGGACTCGGTGTTAACCCACACAAAACCGATCTAGTCTTATTTTCGAGGAGATACAAAATTCCATTTGTCAACCCTCCTTACATTAAAGGAATCCAATTAAAATTCTCAGACCTAGGTCTTGTCTTAGACAAAAAACTAAATTGGAAACGCAACGTACAGGAAAGATTCAAAAAATCTACTGTAGCTCTCTTTTCTTGCAAAAAAGCTATTGGTAATAAATGGGGTTTACAACCCAGAATCACGCATTGGCTATACACATCGGTTATCAGACCGATTTTAATGTAAGGTGTGGCAGTATGGTGGACTGCTTTAGAGGAAGGTATAAACAGGGACAAGCTAAATATAGTCCAACGTTCATCTTGCCTATGTATAAGCGGATCGCTTCGTACGACCCCGTCTGCGGCACTGGAAACCTTGCTTTACCTTACACCTCTTGACATATTTAGCAAACAAATAGCTGCAAGCTCTGCTATCCGCCTCAATGCTTCGTCGCAGTGGACTAACAACAACGTTGGCCACTCCGTAATTTTAAGGTACTTAGAATCAATTCCAAAGCACACAGACTACACCATCTACAATTCGATAGGAATTTCCAGATTTCTATACCTACCAGATCTTTTTGGGAGGATAGGACATTCTTGGAGGATGAGTCAATCCACTTTTACACAGATGGCTCAAAAACCAAAGAAGGGGTTGGTGGTAGTGTGTACTCTGAACGACTGAAATTAAGTCTCTCATTCCGCCTTCCCAATCATTGTAGCGTGTTCCAGGCGGAACTTTTGGCGATTAAGGAAGTCTTGTCTTGGCTCAAAGAAAACGTGACATTAACATCTTATATCCGTATTTTCTCCGACAGCCAGGCCGCTATCAAATCTCTGGACTCAGTCTCAACAAACTCTATAACAGTCCATAACTGTCGATCATCTCTAATGGAGATGGCGCAACAGTTTAATATTGACCTTTGCTGGGTGCCGGGCCATAGAGACATTCCAGGTAACTGTAAGGCAGATGAACTCGCCAGGAACGGTACAGTACAGCCCATCCTACCACGTTTGGCAAGTACTGGCATACCAATCGCTACTTGTAAACTGCTACTAATGCAAGACGCTGTGAGGAGGGCAGGCACCAGGTGGACCAACATCACCACGTGTCAAGCCACAAAAAACATCTGGCCAACACAGGATTTAACACTGGGACTCTAACTGTTTCCATTGAGCTTAGGAGGAAGCCTCAAGATTCATGTGGTATCACAATGGGCCATTAATCTGGCCTAAGTGTGTCCGTTTCCATCTTGGACAGCCACTATAACCTAACCTAACCTAACCTAACCAGGCAGCTATCAAACCTCTGGACTCTGGACTCGGTCTCTATAAACTCCATAACTGTCGATCATTTCTTACACAATAGTTAAATATTCACCTTTGCTGGGTGTCGGTCCAGTAAATTTTAAGGCAGGCGAACTCACCAGAAATGGTACCTACTGTACAACCCATTTTTCAAATGCTGGCATACTAATCGCTACATGAAAACTATTGCTAATGCAAGACGCTATGAAAAAGACAAACACCAGGTGGAATAACATCACCACGTGTCAAGTCACCAAAAACATGTGGCCTAACCTACATTTCAAGCGATCAAGGTGCTTGCTTTTTCTAAGCACATCGCATATAAGCTCGATAATCGGTGTTACAAACGGGCACTGTCTAATAGAAAAGCATGTCACGCGGCTAGTCGTACACTTAAATGACTTTAGCAGAAGCTGTATGAATGAGGAAGAGGAGGAACAGTTCTTTAACTTCTGTGAACATGCCCTGCTCTAGCTCAAAACCCCAAGAATTACCTAGGAGAATTCTTCTATAACAATCTTAATCATATAAACATAATCAGCCATTCACGTTTGCGTAAGGGATACAAATTGGTTTCGTTGAGCTTAGAAGAAAGCTTCAAAATTTATGTGGTATCACAATGAGCAATTAAACAGTCATAAGTTGTTCTTCTCCATCACGGCCACATCCACTTTAACCTAACCCAACTTGTATTTTAACTTTCGTTTACATATCTAAAGGGCTAAAGTGAAAACTTTGACAGTTAGGTTCTACATTTCACTTTCCTTCGAAATGAAATAAAAATCGATTCAAAAAAATTATAAATCTGAAATTAATTTTTATCAACATCGCTTTCATTTTTTTCGAACTAGAAACTAAAGTTTTCAAAGTTTTGAAATTCATTCAATGATGGAACACTGAAATTAATTTAACTTGATTTTCAAAATTGATTTCGATTTGATTTCACTCGATATTGGGATTTAACTGTAATTATAAGATTTTTTTAAGAACACTGTTTTCTGAATATGTCATATTTAAGAGCTAAATTAAAATAGTTTGGAGGGTTTTTGGAGAATTTCATGCAGAAAAGGAAATAGATGCATTTAATTATATAATTTTTCTAAAACTTAAATAAAAACAAATTAATGTAAACAAAAAAGTTGGAAAGAAACTTGAGTGTGACACTCACAAATTATAAGTTGAAGACATTATTTTCACTTCAGTTCTCGAGAATTTCGAAGCTTTTATATTAAATCAATAGATATGAAACGTTAATAAGGTTTTTCAATTAGCCATTAGTTTAACTAAAGAGTCACTTTTACTATTTTTGGCACATTTATAATATTAAAATTCGTGTTTAAATTTCAGTTTTAGAGCATCTGAAGATCTTTAAAGTTTCGCGTTTAATAGAAAATCAATTTTGAAAGAAAAGGACACTTTAAAAAAACATTACACTATTTATGTGTATCGATAATAAATGAGATGAAATTGAAGACGAGTTTCAGCAATTTAAAGCCAACCTATTATAATATTGGCGATCTCTTATTGAAAGTTTTTCCTTAAGAACCTTAATATTTGCTCTTCCTCTCAGAAAAATTCTTCTGAAAATAATTCAAAGCAAAATTTTTCCAAATTCTAAATTGTGTAAAACTCACTGCTCCAGAATAAAGGAAAAAGATTAAGGCAAGACCTACAAATTTATTTCGAAGGTCCTAGACAGATCTCAAAATTTAATAACAAATGCTATCAAGCCCAGAGGAGTACGCGAAAATAAAGGTCGGCCGAAAAAGACATCAGCTACCACTGAAGTCCTCATACTATTTCTAACTAAATCTAATCCTTTTATTTCGCGGTCAGTGCACGATCGATTCGAAGAAGGTTTTAGAACCTGAATCTCCCAGGAAGAATAGCCGGGAAACTTCCATGCCTTAGGGCTAGCAACATAAGGCCCAGAAAATTATTTGCCTTAGACCATGCTTATTGGAACGAACCAGAGGGCGTACAAAAATGGCGAAACATTCTGTGGAGTGAAGAAACATAAGTAAATTTGTTTTTATCGGATTCTGGGCTTAATTTAAGGCGAGTAAGTAAAGGTAGGCACTACCACCCCTGCTATTAAACACGCCGGAGGGAATATGGTGTGAGGCTTTTTTTCCTGGTACGGTGTAGGTCCTATATTCCGTTGTAATAACATCTTAACAAAAAACGAATATAGGAATATTTTTGAAGATGTCATGTTACCGTTTTCCGAGGAAAACTTGGTTTCGAGAGAAACAAGTATCCGTTGTCCCATAGTCAAGTCAATCTCAATCCTATTGAGAACTTGTGGAATGAGCTTAGTCGCAAGTTATTTCACTAATGGAAACCAATTTTGTGAGCGGTTCAAAAGGAATGGTATTTTATACCTCAGTAAACATGCCAAAAGTTAATAGTCAATGCGAAGTGCCTAGAAGACATTAAGGTGTTATAGATCCTCAAAAGACTTTCAACTGTAGTTGTTGTATTTTCTTGCAACACGCATGTTTCGGGAATGTTTTGATACATCTGTTCATTAAAGCTTTTCATCAAAAAGTCCGTTTCTTTTATTAAATTTAACATTTAAAGACATAAAACTAAAAACATTTTGTCAACATAACAAAATTGATAACTACTTCATCAAGCTTTGATCTTTACGTTTTGTAAAAAAATACTACAGTGAAATCTCGTTAACTTGAACACATACGAAACGAGGCGTGTTTAAATTACGGAATTGTTTAAGTTATTTAATGTATGTACTACATACATATGATTATAAATTTAAGTAAATAACACATAACACAATTGTGTTTAAACTAAGTTTTAAAAAAAATAAAATCGTTATTTTATATTGCTTAGTTTTCTGCAAAACATTTTTCAGTGCTCTTTGTCTGAGGGCTCTTAGAATCATGGACTCTGAGGATGACCTGTTGTTTTTACTGGCACAATCGATCATTTTATCAATTGATTCAATAACTTTATATAAGTCAGATTCAATTTCTAAACGATGTCTTCATCTTCAACACAATCACGAGTCTTTATCACGTAACTATTCTTTAACTTCTCCTTCGGTGAAATGCTATCGTTGTTTTGTACTTAGAGTCAATAGAGATTATTCTCTTATTGTTTAAGCAAATGTGTCAAGAATGCTTCTTCCCCAGGAATCAAGTATTCACTCCAGTCAGCGTTTCCTGAGAGTAGACAATAGAAAATCATATTCGTAGTTCAAAAATCTGTTCTCGTCATAATTTAAAATTTGGTTACATAATTTTTTAAGAATAAGTGCCAATAATTTGATTTATAATGCAACGTTACAAGTGAAATAAGTCTGCTTTAATTCATCTTCTGAAGAAATGCCTCAAGTCACGATTTTATATATCAAGTATTGAAAATTACGTCTTTAAGCTAAAGAATACATAAAAGTCAAAACAGTATGTTTAAGTTATTACATTACTCGTGTAATTGTCGGAAAATCTATCAATAGTATAGTAAAATTTTACAAATAACAAAAATAATATCCGCAATATGAATGCTACCGATAAAAGTTAAAGTAGAATATTACTGTGGTTTCGATGTTAATTATGAAGTGAAAGTTAGATTGTTTGATTCGTGTTAAACAATCAAAAACTGAATAGTGCAGCACCATATAAAAATATGTTATCTTACCATTTCTTCTTGAAAATTATCCATTTTAGGTGTTGTTTGCTTAAGTTAATTAACATTTCTTCTATTTGTGTTTTTTTTATTATTACTCTGACAGGTCTTCTTTCAATTTTACCAATTTTTAAATACAAAAATCTGTCTACTGCCGGTGGGTTTTCTTGGAAATTTTCTACTGTACTATTTATACTCGTAGAATGCCAAAAAAAATGGGTATTGTTTAGGTTATTATATGTTCAAGTTAGCGAGAGTCCACTGTATATATGTACATAAATACAAATGTGCATTTTCAAACATTTCATAGAAATACTTCTTCATATATATTCACAGATAGATACTCGTAGCTCGATAGGTAGAAGATCTATTTTTGTGATGAAATAAAAAGATGATTTTTAAACACATAATTTTCGCCCCCAAACTATTGCTTTTTTTGTTCGAAAATTTATATTTGAATTTTATATTTCTGACATTTAAATAACAATCAAAATCACAACAAATATTTAGTTTAAACAAATTCATAAAAAAAGATCACAATAAATAAAATAAACTCAAATTAAACAGAAACAAAAGTAACAAACAAATATCAGACCCGCATTCTTGAGATTTTTTTTTCTTTTTGCTGGTTTTAATACTGACAATTTATTTTTAATCATTTTGTATGTATACATATTTTATTATTTGTTATTGTTAAATAAAATGTCAAGAGTTAGGTCAGCTAATAAAAATAAATATAATAGTGTAAAATATTTTTTGGTGAAACTTGCGATGTTTTGTTTCATTTGCCTCTTTTTCGGATCGGGGAATACCACTCAATTAAATGATAATAGAGAAATAAATTAAAATACATTTTGACAACAAATATAAAATATTTAAATTTTTATGATATCCAATATAGTATAGGTATGTATGGTATGTGAGAATAAAGGTTTTATTACTTTGAAACCTGTGCGTTGGATATTTAATTTTGTTTGTTTAGCTTTGCAAGATCAACTTATAGAAATTAAGCTCACGTTGACTGTTTGTAGGAGGCTGACGCGTCACAGAAAGGTTTGAACAGTAACTCATTTATATAACGTGTATAGGTACTCGTGGTAAAAGCAAGTTTATTTTCAATTGTGGAAACATCCAGATGTTCCTCGTCGTCTCGTTAAAACAACTACAAGTCGTTGAAAGTATTCCACGCAGTTCCCTCCAAAAATTGGTCTCTGATATTTTTTATTTCTAAAACACTTTCAGTTGATAAGAGGTTAAGTTAGGTAAGGTAAGGTTAGAATAGTTTAGGTTAGGTTAGCTTAGGTTAGGTTAGGTTCGATCGGTAAGGTTGGGTTAAGTTATATTAGGTTGGTTAAAGTAGGTTAGGTTTGAGGTAATGCTATAAGTTAGGCTAGTTTGTATGGTTTATTATTGTTTTTTTTTTTTTTAATTGAAATTCGTCGATGTTTTAGGGTCCCCAAAACCTATAGTTGTGTTCATAAAAATAGCAGTGCTCTCCAAATAAAAAAAGGGCTTCAATTTCAACGTTATAATATATTTCATTAAACTTCTAACAACAAACTAAAATATTTTATTCATAATAACAGAAAATAAGTACTATCGATTTTTTACCGTTAGCTTTGTCATAGAAAAAGCCGTTTTTTTAAATATATGGCTGTTCATAAAAATAGCAGTGCATGACAAAGTACTGGAGCTATTACGTAAGAAGTAAGAAAAACTGTAATAAGTTACATGAAATTATACAAATAATGTTGGCATACAATTAGTACTTTGTTGCACAACCATTGTTTTGTATGACTGCTTCATATCTACGTGGCATCGAGTCCACTAAAACCTGACACCTCTCGACTGGTATTGCGTTCCACGAATCTCGCATTGCTTTACAATTCTTTTGAATTTTTGTGTTATGCTTTATGAACTGAATTCATAACATCCCCCCACACATTTTCTATGGGGCTAAGGTCAGGAGATTAAGCGGGCCACTCCATGACGAATAACTTCTTCTGCGCAAACCATGATTTTGCATTTTTTGACGTATGCTTTGGGTCATAGTCTTGTTGCTATACCCAAACCAACGGCATTTCCTCTTCAGCATAGGGTAACATAACCACCTCGAGAATTTTCACATGGTATTTACTAACTAGGTTGTACCCCCGATAGGATAAATAGGCCTGACCCCGTAATGTGAAAAGCAAGCCCATATCATAATTTTTCATCCACCATGTTTCACTGTTTTTATAGTGTACCGTAGATCGATTGCTGTATTTTAGGGTCTTGTCACATATTCCCGACGACCTTGGACCCAAAAAGGACGACTTTGCTTTCATCGCTGCACAGACCATTCGTCCATTTCTAATCTCTATGAGCTTTAAGAAACTCCATTCTCTTGGCCACATCCGTTTCGTCAGGAATGGTACCTTGCGTGACTTTGGGCTGGTAACTTCGCTTATAAAAGACGTCTTCGTATTGTGACAGCGTTAACAGACAGTTGAAGTACATTTCTTATTTCCTTGAGCCTATGGAAGGGTTCTGTTTTGCTAACTGAACAATTTTGTGTTGCCATAAGAAGTGAAAAATTGTGATATTAGTTTTAACTTTGTTGTGTTTTTGTTCTTTTATTTGAAATTCTTTGTTTTGTATCTTTTTATTTGTGTTATTTATTTATTTATTAAACTTTTCATAACAACAAAAAAATGCAATAGTCTTGTTAACTCAAAACTAAGGAAATAACAATAGAAATAGTTCCACACATTGTAACATATATTTTAAATCTTCAGCTAATCAATTTGAAAAATCCCTTGAAGAAGCTGGAAAATACCCAGCGAAACGTCGGGTAACAGAAGTTGAATTAGTTTTTTTTTATTAATTGCATCAAGAATATTGATCATTAAAGCCCAATCAAACAAACATTATATATTAAATTTTTCTGTCAGTTCCTTCAGAAGTCATCCTTTTTGAGCCTCACGTTTTCGGTTTATTTTGCCATTTTAAGGCGTTACTGACCATTTTTGCTGAGCAGCCTAGGATGTCTTGAATATTTTGGTAGATGTTTTCCTCCAAACGCAGTTTTCGAATAAGTTTTCGAGATTCTTCGGTGCAAAGTCTTGACCGTCCCATTGTTTATTTTTGAGCCAATATTTTTTTAATTTTTATATACTAGTAATTGACAATCTAAATGTGATCAATAATGCTATTTTCATGAACACAACTGTAAATAATAGATTTTTAGAGAGATGTCTGTGCGTGCGTTTGTACGTTTGTACGTTCGGACAGCTTTTTTCGCTGCCCATATCTCAAGAACCAGTATCCAGTTATCCGGTCATAACAATTTAAAACAAGGTGAACATTTTGGTTAACCCTAAATACCTCACGCAGCAATATTGCTAGAGATTTGAATTAAATTATATATTATGTATGTACGTGATACAAAATAGACATATTTTTGGAAAAAAAACCCTATTAATAAATCAAATCATTTAACGAACAACAAATTATTTTATTTTCAAAACAATTTGTAGAATAACATTTTTAATATCTGATACCATTTTGAGAAAAATCGAATTGATAGTTTTTTTAATAACAAATAAAAAACAAAAAATTACTCAAATTTGGTAATTGATTTTCGTTTCAAATTACTTACTCACTTGCTTAAGGTGGCGCTACAGTCCTGTGTGTACTAGGGCCTCACCCAAAACGCTTCTTCATCTAAATCGGTCCCTAGCTAGATGTCTCCAGTTTCGCGCTCCAAGTTGGGTGAGGTCACTTTCCACTTGTGCGCGCCACCTTATCCGCGTTCTTCCCCTAATTCGCTGTCTAAAACCTTTTTTGATATCGAAAGGTTCTGTTAAGTTGTTTCCAACCTTTATGGAGCAGCTTGAATTCTCCATGGTCATCCTGCACAAACGGACGAGTTTGGCAGGGATGCCAAAACTAAACCTGGCTCTATACAGCTCGTCCCTGCATATGTTGTCATATGCGGCCTTGAAATAGTTGAAAAGATGGTGGGTGTCGATTCTTGGGTTTTTTTTTCCAGTATCTGCCGTAATGTGAATATATGATCGACTGTGAACTCCACAGTCTTAAAGCTCTGGTCCACTGGTCTAAAAGCTCACTGATAAGGACCTATCAGGTTGTTGACGATGGGATTTAAACGTTCACATATTACGGCAGAGAAGATTTTATAGGCAATGTTAAGTAGAACGATTCCTTTATAGTTGGAGGGTCTCCTTTTTTCAGGATTGGGCAATTAATACTGAGGTTCTATGTATCGGGCATGCTTTCTTTCGAACATATCTTACAGATAAGTTGGTGCATGCTCCTAACCAGCTTATCCCCAGCTGCTTTAAAGAGCTCGGCATTCAAGCTATCTGCTCCAGTGGCTTTATTAGACTTCAGCTTAGATACGGCAATCTTTAGTTCGTCTAAGTCGGGAGGACAGGATTGTTGGCTTTCGTCGTCTATGTTGAATACATGGTCCTGCCTGAAAGCGGAGTTTGGTTCGTCGTCGCCGTTATACAGTCTGCAGAAATGGTCCTTCCATATCCTCAGCATTGACTGCGGTTCCACTATGATGTTTCCACTTTCATCTTTGCAGCCTTCGGTTCTAGGTTTATGTACCTGTGAATTTCGTTTTACCTGTTCATAAAACTTTCGAACTTATCATTCCCTCTATTTTTCCTTCAGAGAAGTCGGAGTTCCTCTCTCCTCTTTGCTCATGGGCTCATGAGCAGTTCTCATCCTTTTATGCAGCGCCGCGCCGCTTTGCGTGCCTGTTGTTTGACTGCATTTGCTTGCCGACATTCCTCATCAAACCAGGGGTTCCTTGTTGGTGGCTGCTTGAAACCCAGCACATCAGAGTCGGTTTCTCTGATTGCATCTTGGCAATGTTGCCACTGGTTTTCAATACATTGTGTTGGTGTCAGTGAATTTGGAGAGAGGTTACTTGTTACTCGGCCGGGAAAGGATTTGGCGATCTCTTGCGATTTTAGCCGTTCAACGTTGTACCTTCTGTCAGCATCTCCCTGTTTTGCCTTGGGTCTGGAAACCCGAAGTGCTTCCTTGGCTACAACGATTTAGTGGTCCGAGTCGATGTTAGCTCCTCGGAAGATTCGGACATCCATGATGCTGGAAGCGTGAATCGAAACAGGGTCAATCTGGTTGACGGTAGATTGATCTGGAGAACACCAAGTTCCCTTGTGGATGTTGAGTTGTAGATAACGCGTACTGGCTACCATGACGTTTCGTCCCGCAGCAAAATCTATGAGCCTGAGTCCGTTGTCGGAAGTGTTGTCGTGTAGGCTGTTATCCCGATTATTCGACCAAAGTTGTCTTTCCTTCCTAGGTTGGCATTCTTCCGCAATAGTGACATAAATTATGGAGCAAATATAGTTACAAACCTAATTATTTGTGAAATAAGATATTTTATCCCAATTAAGTTGAAATCTATTAAAACCAAACTAAACTTATGACTTCATTCGAGCAATAAGAAGGTTATTAGGATCAAAAATGTACGTTTTTGAATATACCAAAGCCAATCAGTTCAAACAAGCTAGTTAGACCTGTAATAGAAAGGACGTATTCGATGCATTACATTTCTGCATGATCAGAAATAACGGCAAAAAATATAATCACACCTGTTTTCTTAGCTCGATAGATAAAGCCAATGTGCTTACAGCACAGTTTGCTGTTAATTCGATGCTGTCAATGATTGATATAACTCCTTCTGTACTTGAAAGTATAAACGATTCTATGGGATGAATCTTTTTTGGCACTCGTGTAGTTGCAAGAATACTTAAAGATCTTGACATTCATAAATTGGCTGGCCCGGATAGTATACGCCGCATTTGTTCTGAAGAAGTGTTCTCATTAAACCTACTGCGCAAGCTTTTCAATCTTTTCTATTCTAAAGCTGTCTTTTCGAGTAGATGGAAAACAGCATTTGTCCAGTGTGTCCCTCCTCCTTCTCAAACTATAGTCCAAAAGCACTCACGTCCCTTCATTTCAAGGTGATATCAATTTTGATAAACAATCAGCTCAAGAAATATCTTGAAGAACGAATGGTTCTTAATGACCGACAAATATGGATTTCGTAGCAAGAGGTCCACCGGTGATCTCATGGTTTATCTTATTGAACAGTGGAACAAATCTTTACAGTGCAACAAATCTTTACACCGTTTTGCCGACAGTAAGATTACTGCTCTTGATATTTCAAAAAGATTGGATAGAGTTGGCAGCAAGCTCTCTTATAAAAACTATTTACATTTGCTAATGATGAATCTCTTCTTTCTTTCGAACCGTTCAACTCAATTGATATTGAACGGGTTCAAATCTGACATATAAAGGGTGATTTTTTTGAGGTTAGGATTTTCATGCATTAGTATTTGACAGATCACGCGGGATTTCAGACATGGTGTCAAAGAGAAAGATGCTCAGTATGCTTTGACATTTAATCATGAATAGACTTACTAACGAGCAACGCTTGCAAATCATTGAATTTTATTACCAAAATCAGTGTTCGGTTCGAAATGTGTTTCGCGCTTTACGTCCGATTTATGGTCTACATAATCGACCAAGTGAGCAAACAATTAATGCGATTGTGACCAAGTTTCGCACTCAGTTTACTTTATTGGACATTAAACCAACCACACGAATGCGTACAGTGCGTACAGAAGAGAATATTGCGTCTGTTTCTGAGAGTGTTGCTGAAGACCGTGAAATGTCGATTCGTCGCCGTTCGCAGCAATTGGGTTTGTGTTATTCGACCACATGGAAGATTTTACGCAAAGATCTTGGTGTAAAACCGTATAAAATACAGCTCGTGCAAGAACTGAAGCCGAACGATCTGCCACAACGTCGAATTTTCAGTGAATGGGCCCTAGAAAAGTTGGCAGAAAATCCGCTTTTTTATCGACAAATTTTGTTCAGCGATGAGGCTCATTTCTGGTTGAATGGCTACGAAAATAAGCAAAATTGCCGCATTTGGAGTGAAGAGCAACCAGAAGCCGTTCAAGAACTGCCCATGCATCCCGAAAAATGCACTGTTTGGTGTGGTTTGTACGCTGGTGGAATCATTGGACCGTATTTTTTCAAAGATGCTGTTGGACGCAACGTTATGGTGAATGGCGATCGCTATCGTTCAATGCTAACAAACTTTTTGTTGCCAAAAATGGAAGAACTGAACTTGGTTGACATGTGGTTTCAACAAGATGGCGCTACATGCCACACAGCTCGCGATTCTATGGCCATTTTGAGGGAAAACTTCGGAGAACAATTCATCTCAGGGAATGGTTCGGTAAGTTGGCCACCAAGATCATGCGATTTGACGCCTTTAGACTATTTTTTGTGGGGCTACGTCAAGTCTAAAGTCTACACAAATAAGCCAGCAACTATTCCAGCTTTGGAAGACAACATTTCCGAAGAAATTCGGGCTATTCCGGCCGAAATGCTCGAAAAAGTTACCCAAAATTGGACTTTCCAAATGGACCACCTAAGACGCAGCCACGGTCAACATTTAAATGAAATTATCTTCAAAAAGTAAATGTCATGGAACAATCTAACGTTTCAAATAAAGAATCGATGAGATTTTGCAAATTTTATGCGTTTTTTTTTTAAAAAGTTCTCAAGCTCACCGTTTACAAAATAAAAGCTGGTGTGCCTCAGGGATCCATGTTGTCTACGTTCCTTGTTTTTATTAAAGATAATGGTTTTACATCAAGTTGTTATTAGATGAACGCGAATTGCATCAAAGAGATTACAAGTCGTCTCCTCAACAATTTTTCCTAAAAAACCATGTAAAATCTTACAATAGTTCTTAAATAATGATTGGTAAAGCTTTTTTATTTATACATTAATAAAATTTAATAGCATGAAATGAAGAACAATCAAAGTATATACATGTGGTATTGCCACAGGTGATAATTATTTAAAATAAACAACTCGTACCTATGTATACTTGTGACCTGATATCGGGTATTGGTGAATTAATACAAAAACATAAAACCCTATAACTATATATGCACATATACTACATGAAAACGCGGTTTTTATACAAACATTCAAAATATTCTATAGTGGCACCATTTCAAAAACCTACATACATAACAAACAATTTTATCGAAGCAAACATTTCCATATACCTGATTCCATTCAACTCCCCGAATCCAAACCGCAATCAAGCATCGTAATTCAATACACCTGAAGCAGTATATCAGTCCGATTCCGTTGTCAGGCGGTAGGTACGGTACATACATAAGTTCCTAAGCTATAAAAGAAAAACAATATGTCATCGATTTGTCGCCACACAAAGCAGCACTAAACCGTAATAGGAGAACCAGAGCGGTTCTAATAAACAACAAAATCAAACAACATGCAAATTTTTGACGCAATTGCATTGCGTTAAATAAATTAAAACCGCAAATGGAGATCGCATCATCAATTGCGTATCGTTTCCAAAAAGAGCAGCCTTCAAAAGGCGATTTCAGTGTGGTTACAAGAGTTTGATGATGCATTTTATGTCATGAAAATCAAATGCAATTTACGGTTCTTGGCCAAATGCTATATGCTTTGCTTATGTCGTGTTGTAGTATGGGTTAACGATTATAGTTGTGTGTATATTTTAATTAACCGTAAAATGTTTATTATTGATGAGTTTACCAGTAGAGACACCACATAAGTCATTCCAGCTGTAAGTTCTAGAATGTATACAAACAGCATTAGCTTTCCATTTCGACTTGTGTCTCTTCCTTACTTGTTTATAAAATAAATTAAATCCGAAAAACAAACCATGCGAATGTCATACTGGTTTCGAAATGGTCATTGGCGGCACCCATAAAGTTTTCAATCGGTGTATTTGATTTATTGCACTGCACATCAAACCTTTAGACCATTTATATATTACAAAAGTAAATAGGCGAAGCGTTATCATTTTAACCAACGACGATAGGTTAGGTTAGGTTAAAGTGGGTGTCCGTGATGGAGTTTGACAAACTTAGGTCAGTTTAATGACCCGTTGTGATATCACATGAATCTTGAGGCTTTGGTCTAAGATCAATGATAATATGTAATGAGGAAATGGCTGATCATTTTGATCCTTCTAGAAAAATTCTCCAAGGGAATTCTTGCGTTTTTGAGCTAGAGCAGGGCATGTACAGAAAAGGTGAAGAACAGTTTCCTCCTCTTCCTCATCCATACTTTACTTGTTTACTTTAGTTGGCGCTACAGAGCATTATGCTCCTAGGCCTCAAGTAATAACTTTCGCCAGCTTACTCGATCTCTAGCTTGCTGCCTCCAGTTTCGAATACCAAGTTGACGTGCGTCGGCCTCAACTTGATCACTCCACCGGAGATGAGGGCTGCCTCTGCTTCTTTTTCCCTTACGCTTGGAGTTGAATACCTTACCATATATCGTACGCAGAACCTTCCTCTCGAAGATACCAAGGGTCCTTCATCCGCCTCGGAGAGGTTCCAATGCTTCTTCACCATACAGCAAGATTGGGATGATTAAAGTTTTGTACAGTGTCTCTGTGGTACTTCGCGATAGGGCCTTATTCCTCAACTGATTGCTTAGGCCAAAGAAACAGCGATTAGCAAGCGTGATTCTAAGTTTGATCTCCGCGCTGATATCATTTGCAGAATTGACAGCAGTGCCCAGATAAACCACCTTGAAGTTGTACCTGTCAATTGTCACATTTTGACCAAGTATACGGTGTGAATCGACTCTCTTTGACGACAGTAAAACTTTGTTTTCTCCTCGTTAATGTCAAGACCCACTCTCTTCGCCTCAGACTCGATATTAGAGAAGGCACCCGTCACTGCTTGTTTGGTTCTTCCTAAAAGGTCGATGTCGTCTGCATATCCAAGATATTGTGTGGATTTTTGAAAGATGATGCCACTTGTATTGGCGTTGGTGTTACGCACTACTCTTTCAAGAACAATATTGAAGCAGCTACATGACAGCTCAACGACTTGTCGAAATCCTCTGGTGGTTTCGAAGATTTCGGTCAAGTCCCTTCCAATTTTGACGCAGCAACGAGCATTTTCCAGCGTCATTCTGATAAGGCGTATCAGTTTGATAAGGATACCAAAACTCCACATGGCACGGGATAGTTCGTTCCTGTCTACACTGTCATAAGCTGCCTTAAAATCGATGAAAAGATGGTGTTTTTCGATATTATGTTGGTGATTCTTTTCCAGGATTTGGCGTAGAGTGAAAATTTGTTTGATGGGAGATTTTCCAGGCCTGAAGCCACACTGGTAAGAGTCAATTAGTTCGTCAGTAAATGGGACACGATCTTGTATGCGATGTTTAAAAGGCTAATGCCTCTGTAGTTGGCGCAGAGAAAGTGGTCACCTTTATTATGGATCGGGCAGATGGTGCTTAGGTTCCAATCGTCGGGCGTGCTTTCTTCCGACCAAATTTTATTAACTAGCTGGTGAATGTTCCTTACCAGATCAGCTCTAGCGTACTTAAAAAGCTTCGCCTGCAGACCGTCATCACCGGCGGTTTTGTTCGACTTCAGCCTGGTGATGGATAGTTTGATCTCACTCTGGTCTTTTGGGTGGATTTTTTAGATCGCCAACCAAATGGATTTGGCTGCTCGCTGGCGGAATCGTTGACTTCATCACCATTAAGCAGGTGGTTGAAATGATCTCTCCAGATTTTTAGCATTCACTGCGTCTAGACTAAGGTATTCCCCTCCTTATATTTGCTGGCTCCAGGGCGGCTAGTGAATCCCGTTGTTGTCTTTTTGACTCTTCTATAAAAGCTCCGCATCTGTTTCTTGTTAAAACATTCCTGGATCTTCCGACTTCACACTGCTCATCCATACAGCTTTTGCAAAAGTCATTTGAGAATCTACTTTATTCCAGATGTTTAATGTGACCTGACACGTGGTGATGATATTCCACCTAGTGTTTGCCTTCTTCATAGCGTCGTGGTAGAATGGGTTGTACTGTACCATTCCTGGTGAGTTTGTATTTTCTCGAAAATAAGAATAATTCGGTTTGGTGTGGGTTAACACCCAGCCCACACCAATCAACCCAAAGTATTAGTTTGTCTAAAGGCTTAAGATGCTTTCCTGAGACCGCTTTAGCAACGTCGTCCATATAGGGAATCAGTTTGAAACCCTCCACATCCAAAACGGTTAGGATTTCATTTAACACCAGGTTCCAGAGGAAATGGGCTAGAACACCACCTTGCGGTACTAACTAATGTGATTATAGATGTGACCACGTTGATAAACGCGCCTTCGATGTCAAGGAAAGAAACCATAGTGGAATCTCTATGATGCCGGAAGTATTCGATGGTGGCTCTACGTGCCATCGTTTACGGTCTCTGGATATGTGTTTTGGCTCCCTCTAACTTTTGACAAGTGATGCTGATTCCGCCTCGACTGTCATGCGCCATGTGCTTCTTGGTCGTTCAGCTCTTCTTCCTTCTTGTGCGAGCGGATTCCACTGCCTTGCTTGGCCTGCAATGCAGTCGTTACCTTTTCGAAGCGTAATTCCAATTCCTTGCCACTTAGGTTAGGTTAGGCTGGAGTGGCTGTCCAGATGTCATTGACACAAGTAGACCTCAAGGGTCCATTGTGATACCACTAATGAGGTTACTCATGGGAGAGTAATGAATTTAAACAAACCATTTTGTACTTTTAATAAAGTTAGAGAGATGTTTTGTGTCAATCGTTGCCAGTTCACTGGTGTTATCGAAGAAGGGATTACCGAGAAAGTAATTCCTTCTAATGGCGAGTGCTGGACATGTACATAGAAGGTGTTGGACTGTTTCCTCTTCCTCCTCGTCCATGCAGCTTCTACAGAAGTCATTTGTGTAGACCACTAGTGTTATCGAAGAAGGGATTACCGAGAAAGTAATTCCTTCTAATGGCGAGTGCTGGACATGTACATAGAAGGTGTTGGACTGTTTCCTCTTCCTCCTCGTCAATGCAGCTTCTACAGAAGTCATTTGTGTAGACCACTAGCCTCAGAGCATGTCTTCCTATGAGGCAGTGTCCTGTTATTACTCCAATTGTAGAGCTTATACTTTGTCTGCTCAGTGATATCAAGCTTTTTTCATTGCCACTTACATCTTCGTATTATAGATTCTATAGGTTCCTGACCTGTGCTTCTGTGAAGGACCAGACAATTTTTAGGATGTTCCGAAAACATCTAATCACGAAGGTTTGCAGCTTTATCGTTATGGCTGAAGTACCCTTGCAAGTACTGCACCCATAAAGAAGTACAGATTCGACATTTGTTCGAAACCTTCAAACTTTCGACAGCATACCGAACGCCACTTTTGCTTTGCCGATGCGGCAGCTAGCGTCTTGTTCAGTTCCGCCGCCTTCGATGGAGACGATACTTTCAAGGTATTAAAAGCTCTCCACTTTCTCCACCGGTTGCGTGGAAATATTTATTTGAAAGAATGGTTGGGTTTCGACGCTGATCATTTTTGTATTGTCGGAATTAATATTCAGCCTTACGATTTCTGCTTCTCTCTCAACACTTGTCATTTAATGGAGATACATGATTCCATGAGAGGGTAAGTAATCCTGCGTAATCCAAGTGCCTTAAATAGGATGTAAAAGTCCACTGGATCTTTCAGCTACCTGACAAAGCTGAGAGCAGTACATCGCTTATCACCAGCAAAAACAATATTGGCGACATATTACAGCCCTGTCTGATTCCACTTCGGATTTCAAAATCATCTGACGATCTACCATCGATCGTGCAGAACGTGACACTTGGATCCATCATATGTTGCTTTCATAATAGAATTAATTTTTCTGGGCTGACACTCCTCTGCAAAGCTAACCAGATGTCCTCCCTGCTAACCACGTGTACTCCCTGTTGACGCTATCAAAGACTTTCTCGAAGTCGACGTCGATGAACACCAGGTGTAGTGGTGCTCGATCTTCAACGCACGTCTCAATAATGATTCGCAGGATGTTGATGTCATCAAAGCAGGAGGATCCAGCGCGTTATCCTGCTTCTTCGACATCGAGTGTGGCCTCAAGGTGTTCTCTGATGCGTTCCAGTATGATTTTTGCTCTATTTTGGCAACAGCTGGTAGAACGCAAATCCATATCCAGTTTCCGCACTTTGTAAGATCTCCTTTTTTTAGGAGCTTGACGATCATGTCCTTCTTCTACATATCGGGGAAGCTTTCGGTAGTCCAGGTTTCGTTTATGAGTGGATAAGCTCTGCATAGGAATTCCATCGATTTCTACCGCTTTGTTGTTTTTAAGTGCTTCAATTGTGGCTACGATCTCATCTTTACTTGGAGGTGCAGTGCGGATCCGAGAATGGTTCGTTTGGGAGCTTCAATTCATGTCCTTCCGAATTTTAATTTTTTAAGTTAGAATAAAAGCCCATTAAATTTAGACCAATTTTATCACCTATTACATGTCCCCTTAGGTCTTGGTCTATTAGCAAATCAATTTTAGGTATTTAAACACTGCTGAGACGTGTTTCCTAAAACTTTAGATCAGGAACTGTATTTTGACCGAAAACGCTGAAATTGTGGATTTAAACTGTCCGGCACTTGAAACGCTCATAAACAAGGGTTACGATTTATATATGAATAAAACAATTTTCAAGTGAGCCAAAACAAAACTCGAGTTTTTTTAAGAGGTATTAAGATGAGCTAAACCAAGGCATGAAACGTGTGGAATGTCTTTGAAGACGGTGTGAACGAAGCCAATTCCTCATACCGGAGGAAAAAACTCATCCCAAGAAAATAACACCACTGGTAATCAAAGATTAAATCCCGTTTGGGGTAAATTAAAAAAACGGGTCAATAGTTTTTAAACACATACAATCAACTCATCAAATAACATTTAAAATGTAACTCGTGACATTTTACCGAATTTATTTTTTGCAAGTTTCTAAGGTTTAGAATTTCCCTGATCCCTCCATAAAAACGGCGCCAATGTCTCTCAAGCTCGTATATCTAATACCACCCCTTGAAAAAATTAAACAACATACAACCCCCTTTAGTTCAGTCATTTTGAGGGCCAACGGCTTTGTTTTCATGTGCTCGTATATGTTTTGTGCAATAAATACGGCTAATACTACTAAAAACCATTAAATAGGTTGTAAAATCGGATTGCAGCACCTTAGAATGGCGTTTACATACTGCTGACGCGCAGTAAACATGGAAAACACACTCCACACCGCACCGAGTAACCCAATTTTTGAAAACATTCATGGGCGTACAAGTGTAGGTTGTTACCTACCGCAGGGTGGCTTTAAATGTGGATTATCAGAGAGCATCGTTGTCCTCGCAACCGCTAGGAACGCCGCGCGCGGCCGTGCCGCAGCGTTTTGGTGTCGGGCTATATTCTAATCCTTTTTAGAATTGAAAACTATCTTTTATGTTGGTGCTAAAGAGAGAGCTTTTTTGGTTAAATGTTCCAAATGGAAGGCGATGGGATTATGTGTGCGCCATACACCACACGATTCGCAGAACTTCGTGCCACATGTGTGTGATGGTGCTCTAGTTTTTGTTTTTCTCAGCACTTTGAAGACGGCAATACTTTGCCTGATAATTTTATGTGTGCCCCTTAGGCGGGCGGTGGTGATTGGGATTGGGATGTGATGTGTGGGTTGTTTTGTGTATGCGATGAACTGTGTCATGTTTGGGAATCGTGCTGATGCAAAGGATTAAATGAATTATCTTGTTGAACATGCGATTGAGTTCGGCTGCTTATTTCTGTGACAATCCGAAAAGAGTAAGAGCTTATAGAGTTAAAAGAAACTGCTGAAATGGTGGTGCCAATGCCAAGCCAAGCTAAGACAAGCCAAACCAAACCAAGCAATGCCACCCTGAACAAGCTATGCAGGTACCTCTCTTCAATATGTATCTGCTGTGTATGTGTCTGCTATCCACTGCCATGCCTCCATCCCTTTACAATCTGTTTATGGTTGTCGCGTTTTATATTATGACATCAATTTATGTTGACGCGTGGGTAGGGTAAGTAAGCGCGTATGAAAAAGACTCACTTTTATTGTATGGGACAGCGCATAGGTGTGCATGAAGGTTGACATATTATAAATTTACTAAGCGGGAACTGTTTGACAAATTCAATTAATTTGTGTCAATTAAGCAAATTTTGTACTAAAACGAAGTGATGATGTTTTAAAAGACAAATTGCTGAAAATCATGGTTTTTGGAGCAAGGTTTTACGAGTGCGTATGAAAACCTCCCTGTTATAGAGGCGCAAGCTTTTCGATATCACTAAAAAGAACTTAATAATGTCAAGGACATATGAAATCTATGACATCTTTTACAAATACGATACGATTCAATTACAATTTAATTTACAGTCAATTGTAAATCAAGACTAAAATATTTTATAGAACTCAGATATAAGCTAACTAGTTTCGATGGAAATAATTATTTATTTTAATAGTTTTAAAATAAATATAAATCAAGTTCAATATCTATAAACCAACAATTAAGTTATCATCATTGGTGATTTAATGTATTTGTAAAAAAAAACGTTTAGCGTACTGTGAAATATGGTCTATCTACGAAAAAGAATTTGAAAACCAAGCCAAAAAACTCAGCAGGCTTGCCCTCTTCTACCAAAACGTAAGGACACTTCGTAGTAAGACTCCTGGCATTTTTCTCAACTCCCAAGCATTTCCACCCGACGTATTCGTTTTGACAGAAACTTCGCTTAATTAAAGATTATCCGAAACAGAACCTTTCAGATAAGAGCTCCAAGTTTACAGAAATGATCGTCATGTTGGTTATGAAAAGGATTTAGGTGGAAATGTGCTCATAGTGGTAAAAAATACAAATTTCACAATTAAACTGGTATGTGTGAAGATGTGTAATGGTACAGACTAAGACTTTTTTCATTTTTGACGTCTCCATTCCTCGAAAAAGTATAGAGTATATTTATAACGATCTCTCCTTGGCATTAGACTATCTTATAAATTTGTCTAGTTCTGACACCAATATTTTACTTCTAGGTGAATTTAGTTTATCACACATTGACTGGATTCCATTTGAAGACGAATCGTGTCTTGAAGCCTCTTCTTCTTCTTCACATTTGGAAACTATCTCTTCTCGATAAAGTCTTTCTTACTGGCTTACACCAAACGAGCTGTATTAAATTCTCAAAAAATCGAATTCTCGATTTAGTCTTTTCTTCTGACGCTATTAGTACTCTTGTTCTAGAATCTAGATCAGGAATTACTAATATTAATAAATATCATTCGGCTTTGGACATTTTTCTTGATTTAAGTAATCACCTTACTGAACACAGTAATTCCTTTGATTGCTGATATAATTTTGGTACCAGAAGTTCTACTTTCCAGCTGTTGTCTGAAGATTTAACCATTTCTGGAATTACTGATACTTTACCATTTTCTAATATTGATGAAGCAGTTCTATAAGATCCTTAATTATTGTTTGGAAAAAAATGTACCCTCAAAGAAATCAAGAAATACAAACTTTAGTCATCCTTGGTACACGAAAGAATTTCGTTTACTGCGTAAAAAAAGAAATAAGGCATAGAAAACGGATCTCAAAACTCTGTCTCCAATCAACTTCTCTGTTTATGCTGAATTCTTTAATGAATTCAAGTCTCTTTCTAATTGTATATATGATAGTTATGTTACTTATATGGGCACCTCTTTGAAAGAGAATCCTAAACAATTTTGGAAACTTGTAAACTTCAAGAAAAAATCAGATGGCTTTCCTTCCAGTTAACTTCACTTACAAGAACCTTTCAGTAGGTAAAGCTGTTGATATCTATAACGCTTTCGCAACAAATATCCGTGTGTCATTTGTAAATAGCCCTGAAGAAGTTGATGATTTTCATAATCTTCACTCCTTTTTGGAAACTAGCTGTAATCACATACCTGTGCGACAGAGTACGGTCCTTGATCTTTTATCTGCGTTGAATGATGACTGTTCAGCCGGTCCCGATAGTACTAAAAAAGTGTAGTAATGCTTTAGTTGAACCCCTTACGTTCTTATTCAAACTTTCTCTAAAAACAGGCAAATTTCCCAGTAAGAAGTCATTTCTAACACCAATTTTCAGGAAAGGTAACAAGTCGAATATAAGCAACTACAGGGCCATTGCAAAGCTTTCTTGCATTTCTTAATTGTTTGAACAAGTTGTTTGTGAAAGTGTAGCAGTTTTTAGTAAGAATCTCATTTGCAAACAGCAACATGGTGTTGTGAAAAAAAGATCAACCGTTACAAATCTCCTCACATTTTCAAACATATGTTCAAACGCCTTAGAACAAGGTTATGAAGTTGATTGTGTATATACTGACTTTTCTAAAGCTTTTGACCAACTTAGCGACGGAATTATTTCATTTGAACTTACAGCTCTTGGTTTTCCACCATTTTTCTTAGCTTGGATTAAGTCATACCTTGAAAACAGATCTTATGAGGTAAAATTTAGAAATTGCCATTCTGAACCTTTTGTTGCTCAATCTAGTGTTCCCCAGGGAAGCCATCTTGGCCCTTTTCTGTTACTCCTGTCTATTAACGGCGTATCGTCATGTCTTCGCTCAAGTGAAGTTCTTATTTTTGCTGATGCCATGAACATTTTTAAGATTATAAAGTTAAACGCATGATCGTATCCTTTTACAAGCCGACATTTATAGTTTCATATTTTGGTGTATGAATAATAGCCTTTCACTCAACCCTCAAAGTTAATCTATATTGTTAACTGGCTCAACAAATTATTTAAAATCATCAGCGTAGAAGTGTACAGCGTAATGTTAGCAAACACAAAGAGAAAAATAGGACCTAGGATTGATCCTTGTGGAACACCCAGTGGTAAAGGCAAGAAGTCTGTGTGTCTGTGTGTCTGTGCTTTCGTGTAATTTTGCTCCAGAGTTTTTAAAACAAAACAGATTATTGAGTTTCCAGCATAGAATTGTATTGATATACTTTGTCGAAAGCCTTCGAAAAATGAAGAAGACAAAGAAGCGTAACATATCCTTTATCATATATTCCTGACTTTTATCTTCCAGTATTTTAACCATGTTAGTAGAAAACCTGTGTTGCGACCAAAAAACCAGATTGCCCAGGAAATAAAAGGTTATGTAAGAATAAGTGCTCAAGAATTTGTCTAGCTATTAATCTCTCAAAGATTTTCGATAAGCACGGTAAAATATTTATTGACATAAAATTACTTATGTCAATATTATGGTTTTTGGCAATAGGCATATCTCTTGCTTTTTGGCACGACTTTGAGAAGGTTGAAGTTGTATTGCAATGTTGGATACTATGAGTTTGACAAGGCACAATATGTAAGGCAGAATAAATCTATAAATCAGGGTAGAGTTCCTTCTTCTCGAACAGCGTTTGATTTATTTGGTCCTACAACATTAGTAACATCATTCTCATCAACGAATTCAATTTGAAAAGTCCTCATCGTATCAAGGTATGTTTCCCGCTGCTATTGTTAGCACCTTAACTCTTCCTGGAGCATAGGGCAGCAACCAGTTCCTTCCATCTCACTCTTCCTAGCACGATACCTCAGCTGTGACCACGTCTCCAAGTTTTGGGACCGAGCTTCGTTCATGACAGATGAAATCCATGTTTCTCATGGCCTTCCAGGCTGCCTTCTACCTTGTGGATTCCATTGAAAGCACTGCTTTGCTATGTTGTAGTCCAGCTTCCTCAATGTATGGCCAATCCGGCGCCACTTTCTCTGCGAAATGTCAACATCCACTTTTGTTTGCACAGTTCATCGTTAGATATGTTTTGTGGCCACCGGATGTTCAGGACGTAACGTAGACAGCGGTTGATAGAAGTTTGCAACCTTCTGGAGATGTTAGCAGAGCACTTTCACGTTTCAAAGGCATATAGCAGCACGGATTTTACGTTGGACTCAAACAATTTTAACTTGGTAGGGAGCGCTATTTGCCTGGAGTTACACACCTCAGAAAGCATTCCCAATCCAATACGGACTATATTTATTCTATTGGTGACTTCCAGGTCCGTTCCACCATCGAGTGCCAAATAGCTTCCCATAGAGTTGAACTGGGTGAGCTCTTCTACTGCCACTTGTCTCACATTTACCTGTTGTTGTTGGTTTCGGCTAGTGTGCATTAACTTAGTCTTACTGTCATTAATCCTCAAGCCAGCCACCTCCCCATTTTGTTGAAGAGAGTGGCACATTTGGCTGAGATCTCCATTTCTGTTTGTCACTACGCATATGTCGTCAGAATAGTCCAAATGCCATAATGTTTCCTTGAGGCGCCATTGCTCTCGTATTCACTTCAAATGCGTCGGAAAGCTTTCCATAGTGCAAAACGAAACACCTTGCGTTGTTGTAAGACTCTTTTATTATAGCAACGATTTTATCAGGAATGCCTCTGGCAACAAGCAAGGTGGTAATTTGTTCGACACATAATCGACCACTGCGATATCCCGCTTGATGCCTCTTGAGCGTAGACTCGATCTTAGATTTTATACTCTCGAGAATGATGGTTGCCATTAACTTTGGAAATACGGACAGAATTGTGATTCCACGCCATTATTGCAGTTCTTAAGATCACCTTTTTTTGGTAGCTTGACGATTACCCCATTCCCTGGAAAAGGTTTCATTTTCCCAAACAGACTTAACAAGTGGCAACAAAATACCGGAAGCCAAGTCGGGGTCTGCTTTCAGGAATTCGACAGGTATGCTATCGAGCCCAGCTTCTTTGTTGTTCTTTAATAGGAGTATCGCAGTTCTTATTTCCGTGCATGTCGGGGGGTCAATATAAATGCTTCTGGTGGATCTCCGTATGTCCGGCAGTTGATGATTTGCATTAGCGTTTGCATTTGTATTCTGGTCATAGTTCAGCAATGATGCTGAAGCAAAAGCAATGTGCTTTCTACAAAAAACTTATTTAACACATCAGCCCAACTTTCGTAGATTGTTCCAAAGCTTTTATGGGGAAAGTTTCGTATTTAATGTCGAACCATAAAATTAAATTTCTGGTCACTATAGTAGAATGATAGTTTGTTAGCATTCCAATTTGTAACATTTTTCCATTTTCTATACAGTTTTTGTCTAGCTCGTAATAGCTTCGACAGCCTCCGAAGTGTACCAGGGACAGTTTCTGTTACGAAAAATGTCCTTTCGGTTGGAACATAAAATTATTAAAACGCCCTTCAACTACTTCTTGGAAAGGATTTAACTTACCGGTCGAAAAACGGCAGACAAAGGATATAGAAATGCAGCATAACGAAGATCACCTAAGTGTATCGACCTTACATCTTTAAAAGAAAATGTTTATGATCTAGAACTCTTTTTATAATCTACATTGTAGAAGATTATAATCAAATATAAAATCCAATGATAATTGATCAAAAAGTAGAACAGATTATGTATCAGATACAATATTCAGATCAAGAAGGTTTGGCATCTCTCTCTTGAAAATCTCGTTGAATAACTGGAGTTATAAATCTTAATGCCTAATTAAGAAGCATTTGAAAAGTTCTGAAATCATTTTCTAACAAATCAGCATTAAAGCCACCTCAAACCTTAAACCCGCTCCCAAAAAAAAAATGATCGTACATCTTAGGGAAATATTCTAATTAAGTACATTCCTAACTTCCAGGCCTAACCTCGCGCCTAAATCTTTTCAATCTCAAGAAGATCAAAAATGGGGTTCATAAGACCAAGTTAAAACACAAAATATACCTTAACAAATGAATTAGTTGATAGTTTTGTAAAATACCAATTTTTATACTCACTAAGTTATAGTAATTTCTCATTAGTTATGAGATCTACTTACTTAATTAATTAAAGGTGGCGAAATAGTCCGGATGGACCTGGGCCTCAACCAACATGCGTCTCCAGCCAGCTCGGCTGCACTTTCTGTGCAAGATGTCGTCGTTCAATGTCCCTTTTTTGATGACACTTA
Organism: Eupeodes corollae; assembly: GCF_945859685.1. Classification (NCBI taxonomy): domain Eukaryota; kingdom Metazoa; phylum Arthropoda; class Insecta; order Diptera; family Syrphidae; genus Eupeodes; species Eupeodes corollae. The sequence goes on from NC_079147.1 coordinate 161,937,625, forward strand.
GCCTTGTCCTCAATGACCACTAAACCCATACGCTCCAATGACATCACACTTCGATCTTCCAATTATGTCAATATCATCTGCGTATTCGAGTAATTGGATGGACTTTTGGCCTCTAATGTTGACGGTTGAGTTTTGCACAATTTTTTCCAGAACGATTTTGAAGAAGTCGCATGACAGTGCATCGCCTGTCTAAAACCTTTTTTGACATTAAATGCAACGCTGAGATCTTTCATCATCGTTCTGCACAGACGGATTAGTTTGACATTAATGCCAACACTAGACTTTTCTCTGCAGAGCTCTTCCCTATAGTAAGCGGCTTTAAAATCGATAAGGAGATGGTGGGTATTGATTTGAAGTTCCTGGGTTTTTCCAAGATCTGCCGTATGAGATTACCCTCGTTGAATGTAGTTTCTTTACATTTTTTAAATACAGTCAAACTTCTCTATATCAAATTTACAAGGGACCAGAAAATTAATTCTTAAATATAGAAAATTCTTTGTACAGAAATTTTTTGTTTTAACTTTTATTTAAAGAAGACAGTGATTTTAGTTTGGATTACATTCTTCCATTTAAACATTCCATACTTTGCTTAGATTTTTAACAAGCCTGTGACCGAAACAGGTTTGCTTTCGTCTATTTGTGTCAATGTGTTCGTCAAAATACGTTTTCTGTAATGTTGTTTTAAGTTGTTGGTAATACCTTGGTCCATTGGCTAAACTAAAGAAGTCATGTTGGGAGGAAAATAGGCAAGCTCAATGTTTTTAAATTAATATTTTACATTCTTAGGATGCACCGTGCAGTTATCAACAAAGAAAAAGAATCTTGCTCTTTTGGGAAAGAAATTTTTTGTCCAACTTTAAAAGCCATTTTGTAAAAATTTAACTTGTCATCCAGGCTTTTTTGTTAAACTCATAATCTACATCCAGAGATTTTATCTCCTTAAAACATCTTTGATTTTTGGCCTGCCCTATAACAAGCAATTTAAGCTGGAGAGTAATTCTCTCTTTGTTCTGTTTTCCACCAAAGCATTTCCAATTTTTAAATGCCAGCGTTTTATTGGGTAGGCATTTGAAAAACAAACCAGTTTCATTACCATTAAAGATGTCGTTTTTCTGAAATTTTGTATCTATCGTGGCAAAACATTTATAACCCAATCATCACGATCCTGTGTGTTGACATCTGCAATTTCCCCAAATGGTTTTTTTTGAACGATTCCGTTCCGTTTCTTAAACTTGTTTCGATTGTTTCGCCCTATTTCATTGGCAAACTCCTTGGCTTTTTGTCTCCTCAATGGTCCAGAGATAGGAAGATTCCTACCACGAGCGAAGTTATCCATTTCAGCATTGCTCCATCAATATCCTCGAAAAGACATTTTTGAAGTCTTTTGCGTTTAGTGCTTAATTCCTCGTCTTCTTAAAATCGCTATTCGTTTTTTAAAATTGTTGATAAGCTTATGAAAGGAATTCTTATTTGTTTATTCTGTTTTTGAGTCAATCCTTCTTCAACATTATTAATTATCAACAACTTTTTCTTGGGGAAATCCTCTTATAAAGTATTGTTTTTCTCTGCATGCTGTTGTTTTTAACAGACTTTTTTTTGAAAAAACGTATGAGATTTCAATTTCCAGCAACAAAATTTGTTCGTTGTAGAGAAAAATTCGCTTTATGGAAATTCGTTATAAGGAGATCAACACACACTAAAAAAGTAACCAAGAAGATGTGTCTTCAAAATTATTTTGTAATAGAGAGATCTTCGTTATGTAGAAGTTCGTTATAGGGAAGTTTGACTGTAAATTGTTTTGCAAACTCCGATTTTAGCCATATGTGTTTAATCTCACAAATACCCGTTTTCAACATTATTTTTATATTTTCTTGCAAAATGTTGAAGTTATAACCTTAAGACTACGAACTAGTAATAAGATCAAACATTTTTTCAAACCGTTTAACGTTTTTTTGTTAAGGCTCGTTTAAAATAATACAAAACATATTTTTTATCGCTAAAAAAGTCAACATCACCTCCCATTCTATTTGGCTAAATATCCAATGCGCCGGTTTAAGATTGGGGTTTTGTTTTACTTGAGTATTATAGTTGCTCTACATATTTATGTATGTCATGTTTTCTGAATGAATGTTTGTTTACTTTGCGAACTGAAAGTTTTTGGTGTTTTAAAATACAACCGAATGTCCGCTCCAAGCTGTTCCATGAACTTAAGCGACAACTTTATGCGCCAAACCAAACCAAACAACAAGACTCGTTCGATACTTTCGGTGAGAAGTCTCTTGATGGTTCAAACGATACCCAAGACGACCAGAGCCAAAAGTTTGCTTCCGTATTGGGAATTGAGATTTCATGTATATCAAATACTTAAACAGGATTAAAAGTTAAGTAAGATTGCAGATGATCAAGAAGGAATAAATAAGTCGCGTAGCAACTTCTGGCAAAACCATAAATCGGCCTTAACACATATCATAAATAAATGAAGGGTAATTCTCATAAAGTAAATGCAAACAAATTTTCTATGTTAGAGGAACTTTTTCACATTAAGATCTGTCGGATGAAATATTGACTTTGATCAAAATTTGAAAGCAATGATTTATTACCAAGGCAATAAAATTAAACGGTGCCGCTACTAAAGGGGCGCGGTTTCATCAAAAAAGATGTTTGTCTGATGAATTAATATGATACATCACACAAAAGCTTCGTTCTGTTTAATGTAAACAATTATTCCGACCCAAGAGATGATTGCAAAGGTAAAGGACGGACTTTATATAATTGTATAAAGGGGTTGTCAAAAAAAGCTGCGAAATATTTGTTTAATGAGGTAGTTGAAAGAAACACAATTTATTATCAGATTACATTTACATTGGTTACTTTTGGTTACTATTATTCAAGACTGTCAGAACAAAATGTTAATTAATCTGTCGTCAAATCATAAAAAGAGATTAAATAAGATAATATAATAAGTCCACTTACAAATGTAAAAGTATTAGGTGTTAGGTCATAAAAATGAGCTGGAGAAGGTTGTTTACAGATATTTATTGTGGATTATCAATTTGAGAGCCTAATTTTAAATCCAAAGGTTAATTGTGTCAAAAAAAGGGAGAAAACAGAAAACAACAAACATTCAAATGCGTTGGATTCTTTTGAATGAAGGAACGTTTTGCAAACAAGGTTAAAAATGAGTGGCGGTAGTTCCGCTTATAAGCTCGTTTACTTTGTCAGCTGTATAAATGTCCCTTAAAGAAAAACTTCTTACTAGTTCAAATAAGTTTGCGTTCTCATGATAATTTAAAAACTTAATTTTTTTTTGAATTGTATGTAGCCCTAATAGTACCCGTGTCGCGGTGGTTACTGCGTAGTACTGTCATGTCAGAGGTTTTTTTTCACGGGTACTGGCCTCTAGCAAAGAATAGTAAAATGCTCTAAGAGTTATTTTTCTCATGAAAACTGATTTATCAAATAGGCTATTGGAATTTGGTTTAAAATTGTAGGTCCCACAAGGGAATGTTAGAAAGTTGTGAGTCACTAGGCCCTAGTTTTCAACGGGCTGTTACAGCACCTATTTTATTCATATTTTAAAATAGCTGTTTTTCAAGACCTAACAGAAAAGTTCTTTAGAAGAATTGCATAATAAACCCAAGCATACAACGGGTGTTTTTCTTACTCGTGTATTTTTCAATCTAGCAATACTTTTCTTGCAGTGAGTCTTTTTGACAGCTATCACTTGATTTAAGAACAGTTTGGTTTTTCATAAGGAATATAGCAAAACGTTCAAATTTATTACCAATATAAAGGTTCGGTTCAAACGACGCATTGCGTGTTTCTGTCAATAATCGTAGAGTAGTGTTGTTAATTCGCGCAATTACTCTAGATTATTCTAGACTAGAGGATAATGCAAATTCTCAGAAACGGCGTACAGTGAGCTATTGTTGCTGGTAAGAAGAAATGGCGGAACCAAAGATGAGTTTTTGAGCACGGTTAAAAAATGTTCTTTAATATTTTGTAAAGCGATTAAGCTATTTTTTGGTTGAATAGGTAAGCTTTTAAAATTGTGGTCTTTGGAGTGATCATAATCCATAAGTTCTTGTTGAGATGCCACCGTTACATCTTCAAAGAGTCAAATCCCAAAGTTTGCTCTATGAACAGAAGGAATGCTTCATCCATATTTCTTCAAACGTTAAATAATACCATAATGGTACTGTCAATCTGCAATGATAGAAAGCCATGATTAATGACTTTTTCGTGTCTGAATTGGAGGGTAATGATGTGGTCGATCTTATATTCCAAAACGATGGCTCGCGGTGCTATGTACATGCCATACAGCCAACGGAGGAATCAATTTATTGAAGGACACTTCTGGTCGTGGGTTTACACCACTGAACTATTTTTTTTTGGGTTATATGTGCACTCGCTTGTCTATGCCAATAAGCCCGAAATCATTGATGATTGAGTATTCGGTACGTTTTTGCTGAAATACGGCCCCAATGGCCTGATATTCATTTGAGCCAGACGCGGCATAAAACATAATGGCAAACTCTAAATAAATTACACCACCCAGGAAATAAAATTGAAATTGTCTCAGGCCTTGGGCTTAATCCAAAAATATATCTCTTAAGTTAGAGAGTTCGCTTGGGGAGTTAATTCGTTTAATTATAACTCAAAACTGGGCAATTCTTCTGCTAGAACATTCATTAGTAGACGGACACCCCTAGGTGATGTTCTATCCCCTTTGCTCTGAAACCTGGTGGTAAATGAAATATCAACTGGTCTGGACGGGGAGGTATTCAGAATGATTATGCCTATGCGGATGACGTTGCTAAAGCGGTTTCAGAAAAGCATCTCAAGAAGAACTTTTACAAAATGCCTTAGACAGACTAATATTTTTTGCTATATCCGCCTTCCCGATCATCGTAGCGTGTTCCAGCCGAAACTTTTAGCGATAAATTAAATATTGTCCTGGCTTAAAGAAATCGTGATATCAACATCTGATATCCGTATTTTTTAGATAGTCTGGCCTCTATCAAATCTCTGGACTCTGCCCCTACAAACTCTATACCAGTCCATAACTATCGATCATCACTAATGGAGATAGCACAACAGTTTAATATTCACCTTTGTTGAGTTCCGCGCCATAAAGACATTCCAGGAAACTGTAAGACTGACGAACTCGCCAGAAATTCGTCTCCAGCCAGTTCGGTGCCCAGGTATCTGTTTCCAGTTTCGCACGCCAAGTTGGTTGAGGTCTTCACCCACCTGCGATCACCACCTGAGTCGCGGTCTTCTTCTACTGCGCCGTCCCTCGGGATTGGATTCGAAGACCTTCCGGGCTGGAGCGTTGATGTCCATTCGTTCTACATGATCTAGCCATCTAAGCCGTTAGACTTTAATTCTGTTAACTAGGACAGTGCCGCTGTACATCCCGTATAGTTCGTCGTCATATCTTCTCCTCCATTCTCCATTTATGCATACGAGACCAAAAATCACCCGAAATCCCGAAGAATTTTTTTCTCGAAGCATCCTAACACGCTCTCAGCTTTCTTTGACAGGGTTCAGGTCTCAGCGCCATAAATGAGAACCGGAATGATGAATGTCTTATAAATGGTGATGTAAGATGCTCGAAAGAGGACTTTACTTCTGAATTGCCTTCTAAGTCCAAAGTAGCAGCAATTTGCAAGAGTTATTCTTCGTTTGATTATAGCGCTGTTATCGTTGTCTGAATTAATAGAGGTGTCTAGGTAGACAAAGTCCTAAACTACCTTAAAGTTATAGCTGTCCATTATGACGTTGTGTCCAAGACGTGGTCGTTCAATGACCTTTTGATGACAGCCGTCATTCACCACTTAACCCATTTTTTTTCGCTTCCGTCGTAATGCTCAAAAACGCTCCACTGACATCACGCATTGATTTTCCAATTATGTCAATATCATCTGCGTATCCGAGTAAATGGGTGGACCTTTGGAAGATAGTGCCTCTAGTGTTGACAGTTGAGTTTTGCACAATTCTTTCCAGAACGATGTTGAAGAAGTCGCATGACAGTGCATTGCCTTGTCTTAAACCTTTTTTGACATATGCATCGGTGACATCTTTTCCGACTTTGTTCATTCTGCACGAACAGATAAGTTTGACAGGGATGCCAAAACTAGACATTGCTCTGTAGAGCTCTTCCCTATGGATGCTGTCATACGCGGCTTTAGAATCGACGAAGAGATGGTGGATATCGATTTAAAGCTCCTGGGTTTTTTCCAAGATCTGTCGAAGTGTGAATATTTAGTCGATAGTGGACTTTCCTGGTCTGAAGGCAGAGAGGATCTTATATACTATGTTAAGGAGACTGATGCCTCTGCAGTTGGCGCAATTTAGAAGCTCTCCTTTTTTATGTATAGGCCAAAGTATGTGTGCTGAGATTCCACTCATCAGGCCTGCTTTTTCCGACCATATTTTGGAGATGAGTTGATGCATGCTCCCTACCAAGTCATTGCCTGCTGCTTTAAATAGTTCGGCAGCGATGCCGTCAGCCCCAGCAGCTTTGTTTGACTACAGTTAAGATATAGCTATCTTCGTTCGTCGATTCGTCGGAAAAGGCCTCAGGTCGAAAAAAACATCTGGCTTATAATAGATTTAAAGCGATCAAGGTGCTTACTATCTCTAAGCAGATCGCATATCAACTCGATAATCGGTGTCATAACCGAACACTGTCTAATAGGAAAGCACGCCACGCTGCTAGACGTATTCTCAATTGACTTTTGCCGAAGCTATATAGAAGAGGAAGAGAAGGAAACAGTTTTTCGCCATCTATACATGCAAGACTAACCTAGGATAATTCTTCTATAATCAGCCTCTCTCGTTTTGTAAGGGCCTTACACTGAGCTTAGAAATAAGCCACAAGATTCATGTGGTATCACAATGGGCCATTAAACTGGCCTAAGTGTGTCCTACTCCATCACGGACAGCAACTATTACCTAACCTAACCCTCAGGCAAACCGAAGTGGATGTATTGTGGTGATTGATGTATATTCGAGTATGTACAAATTAATAATACTTCCTTCTTAGTTTAATGCCCTGTAGTACCCGCTTTCTAGTTAATAATTTGAGATGACTGATATACCATTCATCAGAATCTAATTTAATCTATCTACAAGTTTGTGTTTGGGTGGTTTTGCGCAAAACTCCTGTAAATTGATCTTGAAAACTAAGAATACGTATATTAAAAAAGAATAACTCAAGATTGTGCGTCTCGAAAAAGATCCATTCCCGATGATTCAGTTGGTCCGTATTAAATGAAGAGATGGATCCAAAAATAGAATATTCATCCAAAAAGAACAAAATACGATTTGTATCCGGCCATACTTTAGTGTGCATGTGCCTGCAGTCAGTTTTATTGTCTTGAAGTTTATTTGAGATCCCTTCGTGGTTGGCAGATCAAAAGAAAACATTACGCCGCGTGCCAGGTTTCTTCTTTTCTTTTTGTTGTTGTTGGTGTTGTTGTGGTTGGATGCCTTCATGTTGCTATGGTTTAATTTGTTGGCTACTGTTTGTTTGGTTGCCGGAATTTTGTTTGTCTGCAAATGTCTTGCTATAGAACAACGTCTCCGGCCAGAAGCGCAAGGCGTAAATTAAGGGAAAACGAAATTGTTCGGCTTTGACATTTCGCTCTGAAAGGGGTCAATTGAAATACTTCATTTTAAAGCTGTACTATCCGTAGATATATTTTTATTTTCTTTACTATCCGTCGAAGAAGTTGTGTTCATAAAAACATGAAAGGAAAAGTTTTCTATTGTTATTTTTCCTTATACATTATTTGTCGCCTCGTTTTTCGTGACACTGCTGAGAAATTGTTGTTCTTTTTGGATCCGTTTTTGGTGACCATATACCCCCTAAAAGAAGATACAATGTGCACGTCAGAAACATAAAAGTTGATGCGGATGGAAGCACATGTTAAGTATGTACCTGTCATCCGGGAACTTAGTGGAAAAACTGGTGGATAAAGAAATGTTAAGACCAGTTTTATCAGGAATAGGTTGAGTTTTAGCCAGCATTCGAAAATTTGCAGGTGCCGTAACTGTGTGGCCATAACCTAGTCGTGGCGGCCGTTAGACATAAACCCCATAAGGGTTTTGCTTATATGGTCGAAATGGTTTCTCACGTGACAGCCTTATAGACTGTTCCGTAAAAACAATATCATTAAGAAACGTCTTACAAGGCTCAGAAATGGAATGCTTACACGACGACAGCAATTGCAACGGTTTAGGAACAAAGATGGGATAAGAAAGGATATCACGTTTACTGGTGTAAGTACCATGTACTATAAGTAGTTTTCTTAGTCAGCTTTAACGTAATATCGTAGCAAGTTTCAGAAAATCAGCCTCATAAACGTTCACAGGAGTCCTGAAACTTACTGTACTTGCAATTTGGAAGGAGTCTTTATGGCTTTTTAAAGTATGATTTCAAATTTATGCTTATCGATTTGAATATAATAATAAGACCGGAGCCGGTTTTGAGGCACTGAGAAGGCGACCGTAGTTTACATGAGAACACTAATGTAAACAGACTCCGGGTCTAAGATTAAACACTGAAGAAGTGGAGGCTTCATCACTTCAAAAAGAAGACTATATGCTTCTGCAACTACAGTCGAATAAAAAAAGTCGAGAAGGCTAGTCTATGTTAGGTTAAAGTGGCAGCGGATTCAGAATCCTAGCATTTAGGTCAAAATAAAAGGCTATTGTGATACCACATTATTCTAGGGAATTACTTCTTACTAGTCGAACCATTTTGATCTTTTTATAAAGCGAGGAAGATATTTGATATCCTTTTTAGCTAGTTCACTGGGATTATCCAAATAAAAGTCTCCCAGATGAAGTTTCCGTCTTAGCAGGGCAAGTGCAGAGAAGGTGAGAGATTGTTTCCTCTTCTTCCTCTACCATACAGATCCTGCAGAAGTCATTTGAGGCTACACCAAGTCGTAATGCGTGTCTGACTATAAGACAGTGTCCCGTAGGAACACCTATTAGGGAGCTAATATGAAATCTGCTTTGGGATAACAAGTCTTTAGAGCGCTTTAGGTCCAGTGAAGGCCATATGAGTTTTGTGGCTGCGCATGTTGGTAAATTGTGCCACCTAGAGTTTGTTATCGCAAAAGCTCTTTCTTTTAGTAGAAGTTTATATGCAGCTATCGGCGTACCTATCTTCTCCCTTTTAGGTGAAATACGTATGACGGTTCCATTTTTAGCGAGTTCGTCTATAATTTCCTGTGATGTCTCTGTGGCCCGGCACCCAACATGGGTGAATGTTAAATTGCTGCGCCATCTCCAAAAGAGACGATCGATAATCGAGGGCCCTTTAAGATTTGGTTGAGACACCATCAAGAGACTTAATAGCAGCCTGACTGTCAGAGAAGATGCCGATATCAGAAGTTGATATCACGTTTTCTTTTCCTCTTGGAAGACGCTTCAATGATTAGTGAGGCGGAATAAGATGCTTAGATTAAGCTTTTCTAAGTAAAAACCACTACCGATTCCCTTATTTGTCTTGGATCCATCTGTATAAAAATGGATGCATTTTTCATCTAGGAGTTTTTTGTCTTCACATTAATCTCTGGATGAAATGGATACCTGGAAGTTTTTTTCCTAATTGGGGTGTGGAATAGTGCAGTCTATGTACTTTAGTATAGAAGCAAAGAGGTTCAAAATGATGGAGTGCCCCACATTTTTGTTGGTCCATTGAGATAAGGCGTTAAGTCTTATAGCTGTACTCGCTGTCACTTGTTTGCTGAATATGTCGAGGGGTGTCAGATGGAGGAGAGTGTCTAACGCTGCTGAGAAAGTGGTTCTTAATGCCCCGCTTATGCAGAGACATGCAGTGTGTTGGATTCTGCTGAGTTTGTCGTAGTATGTGACTTTTTCCAGTGCAGTCCACCATACTGCAACCCCGTACATAAGTATTGGTCGGATGGCCGATGTGTATATCTAGTAGGTTATGCGAGGTTGAAAACCCCATTTGCTCCCTAGCTTTTTAGACTCTTTCGTGTATATTAGATTTTCAACTTAATTTTTTTTCAGACAAAGATATTTGGCTTCATTGGATCAAATGAGTACACCTCTTATTGAAGTAGGTACAATTACTGGAATCTTGTATATCCGTGTAAAAAGGTTGAGGTCTGTTTTTTGAGGATAAATACTAAGTCCGCAATGATCAGCCCATTCAGTGCGTTTTGGAGGAGGTCTCTCAGTGTATTAGATGTTGTTCTGACAGAACACCACCTTGCGGAGTGCCACTACCGACACCTTTTCGTACAAAAATCCCCCGTCTTAGCTAATAGGCCTTAGATCATTCAGATGCGAGCATTTGGCCGCCTTGAGAATGAATCGAGAAGGCTAACAAAGTCCTGAGAGCCGATGGCATATAAGCACAGCTGATTCAACATGGCGGACCAGCTTTACTTCGAGCAATTAGAGAAATCACAGTGCACAAAGACTGCCAAAAACGAATCATCTTCCTCATACACAAGAAATGAGAAATCGCAACGTGTATAATATATAGAGATATCACGTTGTTAAGAACATCCAATAAGATAGGTTAGGTTAGGTTAGAGTGGCTGTCTAGATATCATTGACACACGTAGACCTCAAGGGTCCATTGTGATACCACTAATGAGGTTACTCATGGGAGAGTAATGAATTTAAACAAACCATTTTGTGCTTTTAATAAAGTTAGAGAGACGTTTTGTGTCAATATTTGCCAGTTCACTGGTATTATCGAAGAAGGGATTACCGAGAAAGTAATTCCTTCTAATGGAGAGTGCTGGACATGTACATAGAAGGTGTTGGACTGTTTCCTCTTCCTCCTCGTCCATGCAGCTTCTACAGAAGTCATTTGTGTAGACCCCTAGCCTCAGAGCATGTCTACCTATGAGGCAGTGTCCCGTTATTACTCCAATTGTAGAGCTTATACTTTGTCTGCTTAGTGATATCAAGCCTTTTGACCGTTTTAAGTCAATACTTGGCCATATTTGCTTGGTTGCCAGGCAGGTGGTACTTTGTGACCATCTAGTATTTGTTGTTTCTAAAGCATATTGCTTGAGAAGATATTTGCATGTAGCAAGTGGTGTTCCTATGTTATGTTTTTGTCTAACATAAGGCAGAAGTGTTCCGTTTTTGGCGAGCTCATCGGCTTTGCAATTTCCCGGAATGTCTCTGTGGCCCGGCACCCAAATGAGGTGAATGTTAAACTGTTCCGTCATCTCCTTCAGAGATGATTGACAATCGTGGACTGTTCGAGAGTTTGTGGAGACAGACGCGAGAGATTTAAGAGCGGCTTGGCTGTCCGAGAAGATTCGTATATCCTTACAAGATATAACGTTTTCTTTGAGCCAGGATAGTGCTTCTTTAATCGCCATTACTTCTGCCTGGAATACACTACATTGATTGGGAAGTCTATAGGATAGACTGAGATTCAGTTGTTCTGAAAAGATACCACTTCCAACTCCGTGATCGGTCTTTGAACCGTCAGTGTAGAAGTGTACCGCATCGTCTTCCAGGGGTCCCTCTTCTTCCCAGGAGGATCTTGAAGGGATGGACACATGGAATCTTTTACCAAATACCATTTTTGGGGTGGTATAGTCTAAGCGATCTGGGATAGATCTGAAATTGTCTAGAATGGTTGTATGTCCAGTATTGTTACTGGTCCATTGAGAGGTGGCTCTAAGCCTTACACATGAGTTGGCAGCCACCTTTTTAGAGAAGATGTCAAGTGGTGTTAGGTTTAAAAGCACTTCCAGTGCTGCGGTTGGTGTTGTGCGAAGTGCTCCTGTGATGCACATACCTGCTGACCGCTGGACTTTAATGAGTTTATTTAGATTTACCATCTTATCCAGTGCGGTCCACCATACGACGGCTCCATAAATGAGTATCGGCCTGATTACCGAAGTGTATAGCCAGTGGGTTATTTTTGGGGAGAAGCCCCATTTTGATCCTATGGCCTTTTTACAAGTAAAAAGCGCTACAGTAGCCTTTTTGACTCTTTCATCAATATTTGCCTTCCAATTTAGTTTTTTGTCTAAAATGAGGCCCAAATATTTAGCTTGGTCGGAAAAGCTTAATGGTATTCCTTTAATCTTTGGTGGGCTAATCTGAGGAATTTTATATCTTCTCGAGAAGAGTATTAATTCTGTTTTGTGTGGGTTGACGTCCAATCTACATTGATTAGCCCATTTAGTTAGCCTGTTTAGGGCATTTTGTAGGAGTTCCGAGAGAACTTGGGGGTGCTTCCCAGATACGGATATCGCAACGTCATCAGCGTAGGCAATCACCTTGAAACCTTATGTTTCCAATGTTGTAAGTAAGTCGTTTACTACCATGTTCCATAAAAGAGGCGAAAGGACTCCACCTTGGGGAGTGCCTCGATTCACCGATCTGGTGGTAGTAAAACTTCTCATGTTAGAAATTATTGTCCTGCTTTTGAGCATGAGACTTATAAGATCTATGAGTGACTTCTCTAATTTCAGCTTATCCATTGCTGTTGTGATCGCCTGGTAACTGACGTTGTTGAAAGCTCCTTCAATATCTAGGAACGCTACCAGGTTATATTCTTTGTATTCGAGGGAATGTTCAATAGTACGTACCAGTGAGTGAAGTGCTGATTCTACTGATTTTCCCTTAGAGTAAGCATGTTGAGCTGTGGAAATGAGACATGGTTTTAAATTATGTCTGATATAAATTTCAATCAATCTTTCCAAGGTTTTAAGAAGGAAGGATGATAGGCTGATTGGTCGTAGATCTTTAGGGTTAACGTGTGAGGGTTTCCCTGCTTTGGGAATGAAGACTACTTTTGCCATTCTCCAGGCTTTGGGAATATATCTCAACCTTACACAGCTTGTCAGAATGATTTCCAATGGTGGAATAATCATGTCTGAGCATTTTTGTAGTTCGGCCGGAATGATTCCATCTGGTCCTGGAGATTTATATGGATCAAAGCTGTCTATGGCCCATTGCAGTTTTTCCCGCGTTATTAGACCAACTAAATCGCTTGTAGAAGCTTGAGACTCTGATGTTAAGTCGTTGAGTATGTTAGAACTACCTGGAAAGTGGGTGTCTAATAACAGGTTAAGAGATTCTTCATCTGTGATAGTCCATGTGCCTGTTTCTGTCTTTAAAGCACTAGGTATTGTTGGACTTTTTGAGAGAATTTTCCTGAGTCTTGAGGCTTCTGAAGTATTTTCTATTTTACCACAAAAATTTCTCCAAGAAGACCTCTTACTCTTTCTTAATTCTTGTTTATATTGCTTTAGAGCTTGTTTGTATAAGTCCCAGTCAGAAGGAGATCTAGTGTACTTAGATCTGTTGAAGAGTTTACGACAGCTCTTTCTGAATGGTTCTAATTCTTTATGCCACCAATGAGGTTTCTTTTTACCCTTTAAAATGGTTACAGTGCATGAAGATCTCATTGATTCATTTAAGGCTTCGGTGAGATGATTTACAGAAAGGTCTAGTTCATCTTTACTGGAGGAGCTTTTAAGAAGGTTATGATTAAGCAGTTGTGCTAGTACCTCCCTATAACGCTCCCAGTTGGTATTCCGGTGATTTCGAAATCCCGTAGATGTATTTGCTACATCCTTGAGCTCAAACTGAATGTATTTGTGGTCAGAGAAGGAATTCTCTTTTGAGACATGCCAGTTTGAAATCATATTGTGGATCGAGTCAGAGGTAAGTGTAATATCAAGTACCTCTTTCCTATTCTTGGTTACAAATGTGGGTTCATTACCAATATTACTTATGAGTAGGTTAGTGCTTAGTAAATAATCAAATAAGTACTCACCTCTCTCATTTATATCAGAGCTACCCCATACCGTGTGATGGGCGTTAGCGTCTGAACCAATTAGGAGACCAACTTTTTTCGATTGCGCGTCCGCAATTGCCTTCCTCAAGGTGTTTCCTGGAATTGGGCTGTCGTGGCCAAGGTAGGAGGATATGAGCCAGTAGGTGGCTTTATCTGTTGTTAGGACAGCGGTGGTGGTGTCCTTGTCGCTGTAATTGGGGAGTAAAAATATGTTTAAGTCATTTTTTACTAACATGCATGACCTTGGTTCACCTTTCTCCGATGCATATAATATTTTATAGCCAGGAGTCCTGAGACCTCTGATGATGGAGTTTGAGACCCACGGCTCCTGTATTAAGACGATGTCTTCCTTGTTCATATGCAGTCAGAGTATCAGGTTGTTTGTGGCCATGATGGCGTGATGGAGATTAATCTGTACTAATCGCAGCATTGCTACATTAGTCAGATCAACCTCCACCACTGTTTTGTCGGCGTTTTCCTCGTCTGAGGAGGACCTAAGCAGGTCTTCCTCACTCTGGGTGATGCCTAAGGTGGCGTCTTCAGTCTCCATGTCGGAGTTACTGTCGACTTTAGTTTTAGCCTCCACGTCGGATGGCTTATTTGGGGCAGTGGATGTCGATGGTTCCACTTTTGGTGTTGCATCGACCTCCATTTTCGTTGCCAATGAATCGCTTCCCTCCGCTGAAGAGGCTTCTGTGGGGGGCGTGTTTAGCGTATCTTCATCTTTTTTATAAATACGCATCATAATTTCATCGAAACCATACCTAATCACACCTTTGGTCGCGGCCAGTGGAGCCAGTGATTCCCTATTGATCAGCACGAGAGCCGATCTATAGTGACCCACTGTCTCCTTCTCAACCTTTGGTACTTTCCAGTCGTGAGTAGGCAGGTCCGGATTACTTGTTTTGATCAGTTTCATGATCATGTCTGGACAGTTGTGAAGAGCCGGGACCATTATACGTGCTCTTGGCCGGCAAGGAATATTCTCCCTCGACAACAACCTCGAGCTTGGCACCCGGCCAGACTTCTGGCAAGCCATTGACAGCAGCACTGTATAGATCGAAAGATCTCTGATCACCACAGGCGATGAGTTTGATGCGATTTTGGTACCATCCTGCATCGGCTGTGTCTGGGAGAGGCCCCGGATTTTCCTCGATAACAAATAAGAATCTGAAACCGAGGTGAGCCTTGACCTCTGCCCAATGATCATGAGAGATGTTACCATCCACATGACTCCTGTCAATGACCGCGGCAATGATCTTACCTTTGAGCGCGTCGCTGAAGGAGAGATCTTTGTTGACGGCTGATGTGCTGTTGGAAAGCACCTTCTGCCTTTTTGGTTCGGGCTTGTCACCCTCGAAAGACCTATCTCGCTTTGACGTTGAGTCGCCGCAGGTCGGTTTAGCTTTTTTGCTAAGAAAGCCACTAGCCCACTCGAGTTTACGCGTTTGTTCTGGGGTTCTTTCCGCCGCCGGTATGACACCGACTGCGGCTAGAATCCTTTCGGCATTGCGTTGGTCTCGATTGGCCTGTGACTTCTTGGACTTCTTTTTGGCCGGCCCAGAACTATGTCCGTGTGTCACAGATGTGGGTCCACCTCCAGATTTAATCGCTACCGATGCCAATCCGGGTGTGCCCTCACCCTTTGAGTCAATTCCACATGTCGCAGATTTTGTCTCTCCGGATGGGGTGTCCCTTTTTGGGGTCGCTTGCGACGTCCTAGCAGGAGCGAGGAAGAGGTGGGGTGTGGAATTTCCGCCATTGGGACTGCCGAGCGTCACAGCTGTTCCACTGACGGGTAATTCCTTTAAGTATATGTTGCGGCTAGTAGAGGGAGAAGGACTCTCGCCACTAGTTGCAACCACAGGGTTGACAACACGTTCACACACCTGATTTGGCTCGACAGCCTTTTCAGGTGATGTGACCGCATTGGCAGCCTTGGTGCGATTTTTTTGTTTTATAATTGTTTTGTTTGTTTGTTTATTTTTAAATTTTTTCATTGTATTCCCACGAGTAAAGCGGAAAGACGGTCAGCCCCGGCAGAGCCGCTTGCCGGGGTAAGGCAGAAATATGACGGACTTTGCCACAGCATCCGAAAGAGCTCGTTAACGGCTGGTTTATCCCCCAGCCTTTCATTCTTCAGCACGGTTTTCGTACTAGTACGCTCACACCACCACTGAAATTAGGAACCTCTAAACTATGATTAAATTGGGTTTCCGAACGTTGCACTATTGAGGAGTTACAACAATTCAGCGATCCAACTCAACCTTAGCTAATCACCATCCTGCCAAAAACGCACAGGACTACTGTGGTGATCATTGCCCGCCTGGCACCCACTTGGAGGGTTTGAATGAGGATTTTGCCGTTCATCCAATAAGATGCTCTCCTTTATCTTACAGGAATGGATAGCCTCATATCCCAGGCATAACAAAACAAGAACCGATCCTAATTTTCTTCATCTAGTTTGAGCAGGTAGCACAATACCCGAAGCTGCACATAGATGAGTTAAAAATAAAGTTCATAATAACGTCGACTGCGACAAGAACAGTTGGTCAAACAATCAAGGTATCGTGTAGTGCAATCCTTCAAATATCTCGGGACACAGTAGCAGACAATAGTAGAAGAAATTCGCCGGTGGTTGCTTAATGTTAAAATAGCCTGCTAGTCTTTGAAAACTTTGTAAATCCAGAAAACTTTCCATAACTTCTAAGCTGCTCCTCTACAGGAACATAGTTCTGCCAGTACTAACATATGCATCCGAGACCTGGTACCTCAGCAAAAGGCACCTCTGAGCACCATTCCGGAGAATTGTTGAAGAAAGTCTTCCGGAGAATTTTTAATGTTTACTTTGGAGAGTATTTAGAAACCAGAACTCCCCAAAGCCCCAAATGCAGGGACTTACTTACTTACTAAAGGTGACGCTACAGTCCTGTGTGAAATAGGGCCTCACCCAAAAAACTTCTCCATCTTGCTCGATCCCTAGCTAGATGTCTCCAGTTTCGCGCTCCAAGTGGGGTGAGGACACTTGCCATTTGTGCACGCCACCTGATCCGCGGTCTTCCTCTACTGCGCTGTCGTTGGACTTTGCGGGCCTTCTGGCTAAGTCTTTGTCGCTGTTTCATCTTCTCCTCCACTCCCATTCTATGCAAACGTTACCGTAGATCACGCGAAGTACTTTTCTCTCAAAACGACCCAAGGTGCTTTTGTCATAGTCCCTGCTTCTGCACCGTACAGCACTGCGGGGATGAAGAGCGTCTTATACAGCGACACTTTGTTTGCTCGCTAGAGAGCTTTGCTACTCAATTGCTTTTTAAGCCCAAAGGAACAGCGGTTAGAAAGAGTTATTATCGTTTGATCTCAGCGCTGTTGTTGTTTTCTGCGTTTATAGCGGAGCCTAGATAGACGAAGTCCTTAGCTACCCCAAAGTTACGTCTGTCGATGACGTTTTGACCGAGAGTTATGTGGGACACCCTGTAAAAAAATCATATTGATTACTTTAAGAAAATGAAACCACCCATGTTTTTCAATGGATATAAGAAGTGTCAAACTTGAAAAAGGAATGTTATGATGAGAAAACATAGATTTCAAATAAAATAAAAGAATGTTATTCTTGGAGAAAAAAATGAGGGTGTTTAAGTGTTTGTAGTAGTTTCAATAAAACACGAAAAAGGTAAAGACTTGAATTTTCCATGTAACTGAGAAATTGCAAAAATCTATGTATGTATAATGTATATATGTATACATATATGGATCGTGACTTGACTGTTAAGAAAAACAAAACCTCACAAAATTAGGGCTTTTGATTGAATGTTAGACAAGTGGTTAATTTGGAAAAAGGATATCCTACGTTTCGGATGCTGGAACGTGATGCATTTTTGTTTTATACAAACGTATGTATGTAATTGATTTACCTTTAACACAAAAGGATATAAGAATTATAGACAAAAATATAAGTTGGTGCCTGCTCTAAGTGGTCAAAATTTGATTTCATACTTTTTTTCTATGAGATTATACAGGACCTGCAAACATGGAAATACTTTTAAAATTTCCATTAAATTCAAACATGCTTTCTATATTTTGTATTGAATATTATTAGTATGTTCTGTACATATATATATATAAATTGTTCTCAAAGTGGTTTCCATGTATAAAATGTGGTTTGACTTAAATTGTTGCAAACATAAACTGCTTCAAATACCTATGCGTAGATATTTTAAAACATTTTGTGCCGGTTAAATGTTAAAGGAGTTATGGCCTTATAAGTTTACAAGGCATGAAAAACTCTGGTTCCTCTTTCCATAGCTTATAAAAAGAAGTGGTCCTCGGAGCTTTCTCAAAATGCTTAAAATGGCCAACGATCAGCCGCAATTGTGCCATCATCATAGCTTATGTTAATGACCGCAACCACGACTTTGGAGTGGTGGTGTTGTGCACGCGAGGCCGTTTTGGTATCGACTGGAGGGGGCCATCCAGAGACCTAAAGTCTTTACTGTTCCTTGCTGCAGTAAGAACAGTCTTTGCCCATTCAACGCGAGCGGTTTGCTGCTTCTGGCCTCGAGAGCTTCTTAATAACCGGCAGTACGGCTTTCGTAGCAATAGGTCCACTGGTGATCTAATGGTGCATCTGACCGAACAGTAGTGAAAATTTTTACATTGCTTTGGAGAAAGTAAGATTATTGCTCTTGATATTTCAAAAGCATATGATAGGGTTTGGCATCAGGGTCTCTTATCGAAAATGCGTGCTTTCGGTTTTCATGAATCCCTGCTGCATTGGATTAGTAATTACCTTTCGGATCGTTCAATACAAGAAGCATTGGATGGATTCAAGTCTGAAAACCATAAAATAAATGGTGATGTGCCACAAGGCTCTGTTCTATCTCCAACACTCTTTCTCATTTTTATTGATGACCTCCTGTCTGCAATTTCTAATCCAATACATTGTTTCCCTGACGATAGCACTCTTAGCTTTTCATATCCGTTTTCAGATTCCCATCCCTCTTCTTCGGATGTGAAACTGCACCGTCAAAATATGATAAGCTCATTAAATTCCCACCTAAACAGCATTGTTCAATGGGGATTAAAACATCGCGTAGAATTTGATGCTTCAAAAACTTAAAGCTGGCTTGTATCGTTAAAGCGAGATATACTCCCAATTGCCATTATCCATGGTTGGCACTTGTATCAATGAGACCGAACAACTCGATATTCTCGTTATGTGTGTCACCAACCACCTCTTGTGGAACAATCACATACGCGATGTCGCCAAAAGTGCCGCAAGGTGTTGCAAGAAATATTTCACTCCTTCTGACCTGGCTGTTATCTACACGACCTTTACACGTCCAAAGCTGGAGTATAACTCCCATATCTGGGCTGGTGCTCCTGCAACTTACTTAAGCCTTTTAGATAGTATTGACCGTAGAGCATTTAAATTGATAGACGATAATATCATCATAACTTCATTTACTTCGCTTGAACATCGTCGAAAGTTTTTTGTCTGACCCTTTTTTACCGTTATTTTAACGGTTTATGCCCTTGTGAAATATCCAGCTGCATTTCTCCCCTTAAACAGTTCAACCGGAATACTCGCGCTTCTAGGAATACTCACCAGTATACCGTCCAGCCCAACCTCGGCCGTACTGTCAAATACAGAGATTCGTTCTTTAGCCGTACTAAGTGAAGGTTTAATGCCTTACCTCATTCTATTTTTCCTAGTCATTGCAATATTCAGGAATTCAAAACCAATGTGCACCGACATCTACTTTCAAACCCTCTCTCCTTTTCCTTGTGCTCATACCGTGTCTGCATAATAAGGGTAGTAATATAGCCATTGTTTACAACTCTGCCAGTACTGAAATTAGGAATCGCTACCTTCCTACTCTCGTTGATTCCAACAACAGAATAGGGTCCATATATAACCACTCGCACTGCACAGCAGGAGATACGGCAACAGGCTTTAGCGCTAAACTGCTCGGTCTTTACGAGATACCGATCTTATCATTTTTTTTCTTTTTTTTGGTTCATATTTGGTCCCGGAGTTGCGAAAAAAGAAAGGTCCGTCTGTATAGAGATTCGCATTATACAGAAAAGGCTAGTTAACTCGTAGGTCGCCAAGTATTCGGATACTCCGTAAGCAACAGCTATTTTTTTGAACTGGGCCCCCAGCCAGGCTGATCATCGGCACGGGTCGTTTAACACCTTAGATTCAGCACAATAGTAATAAGAGAGTAGACAAATTGGCAGAAAGCGCTGAGGAAGCTGCAAGAAGAGGTAACTCGAGGACGCTGTACAAAATCACTAAAGATCTTGGAGGCTAACAAAATATTGTCAACCATCCTGTTCTTGACACGAACGGTAGTCTTTGAGTATCAATGGAAGATCAATTGCGGAGATGGAAGGAGCACTCCTGTACCTTTGCTGAACGTTGACCAGAATGCAAATGCAAACGCTAATGCAAATCATCAACTGCCGGACATACGTAGATCCACCAAAAGCATTTATATTGACCCTCCGACATGCACGGAAATAAAAACTGCGATACATCTTTTAAAGAACAACAAAGCAGCTGGGCTGGATGGCAACCTGCCGAGTTCCTGAAAGCAGACCCCGACTTGGCTGCCGGTATTTTGTTGCCACTTGTTAATTCTGTTTGAGAAAATGAAACCTTTTCCAGGGAATGGGGTAATCGTAAAGCAACCAAAAAAAGGTGATCTTAAGAACTGAAATAACTGGAGTGTCCGTATTTCCAAAGTGAATGGTAACCATCATTCTCGAGAGTATAAAATCTAAGATCGCGTCTCATTGTAGCGTGTTCCAGGCGGAACTTTTGGCGATTAAGGAAGTCTTGTCTTGCCTCAAAGAAAACGTGATATCAACATCTGAAATCCGTATTTTCTCCGACAGCCAAGCCGCTATCAAATCTCTGGACTCAGTCTCTACAAACTCTATAACAGTCCATAACTGTCGATCATCTCTAATGGAGATGGCGCAACAGTTTAATATTCACCTTTGCTGGGTGCCGGGCCATAGTGACATTCCAGGTAACTGTAAGGCAGATGAACTCGCCAGGAACGGTACAGTACAGCCCATCCTACCACGTTTGGCAAGTACTGGCATACCAATCGCTACTTGTAAACTGCTACTAATGCAAGACGTTGTGAGGAGGGCAGGCACCAGGTGGACCAACATCACCACGTGTCAAGCCACAAAAAACATCTGGCCAACACTGGATTTAAAACGTTCAAGGTGATTGCTCTCTCTAAGCAGATCGCATATAAGCTCGATAATAGGTGTCATAACCGGACACTGTCTAATAGGAAAGCACGCCATGAGACAAGGCGTATTCTCAAATGACTTTTGCAGAAGCTGTATGGACGAGGAAGAGGAAGAAACGGTTCTTCATCTTCTCTGCACATGCCCTGCTCTAGCTCGAAAACGCAAGAATTACCTAGGAGAATTCTTCTTTAACGATCTAAACGATCTAAATCATATCGGTATAATCAGCCTCTCACGTTTCGTAAGGGACTCTAACTGGTTCCATTGAGCTTAGGAGGAAGCCTCAAGATTCATGTGGTATCACAAAGCCTAAGCCTAAGTGTGTCCGTTCCATCTTGGACAGCCATTATAACCTAACCTCACCTAAGATCGAGTCTACGCTCAAGAGGCATTAATCGGGATTTCGCAGTGGTCGATCATGTGTCGATCACATTAGCACCTTGCAAATTATTGTGTCCAACTATCTGGGAAGATATAGCTGGAACGGACCTGGATGTCACCAATGGAATAAATAAAATCCGTAGTGCATTCGGAATTTTTTCTAAAGTGTGGAACTCCAGGAAAATAGCGCTCCGTACCAAGTTAAAGTTGTTTGAGTCCAACGTAAAATCCGTGCTGCTATATGCTTGCGAAACGTGGAAGTGCTATGATGACATCTCTAGAAGGTTGCAAATTTCTGTCAACCGCTGTCTACTTTACATTCTGAACATTCGGTGGCCACAAACCATATCTAATGATGAACTGTGGCTCAGGACTGGGCAATCAAAAGTGGATGTTGACATCGCGCAGTGAAAGTGACGCTGGATTGGCCATACATTTAGGAAGCCGGTGGACAACATAGCAAAGCAGTGCTTTCAATGGAATGCTCAGGGTAGAAGGTGGCTTGGAAGGCCAAGAAAAATTTAGAGATCATCTTTCTTGACGGAAACTCGGCCCCAAAACTTTGAGACGTGGTCCCAACTGAGGTATCGTGCTAGGAATAGAGAGAGATGGAATGAGCTGGTTGCCGCCCTATGCCTCAGGAGGAGTTAAAGTGCTGCTGCTAGCAGCCGCAAACGAAGAAGAAGAAGAAGTAATAAGAGGCAGTTGGGAAGAAGAGGTAGGATATAAGAAGTCAGTTGATCTTAATAACATCATGATGGTGTGTACGGAAATGATTACGATCGTTAAACAGCAGTTGAGCTATGTTACCTAGGGTGAGAATCAATACCGGAGATAGAAGCTCTGTCTAGCTTTTTCGCCATTTAAGCCTGGGAGGTGGGGTGGGGAATTGACGACATAAGCGTTGGCTTGTATGTTTTGCTTATGTGGGAGGGAGAAATGATTGTGGAGAGATAGAAGACATGAACGTCCTTGGTTTCAGGACTCATCTGGAAAAAGTTCTCGATAATTAACGACCTTCTACAGTTTGAAGCTCATGTATTAGGAGAACAAAGAAAAATATTGACTTCAAATTATTCATTTCAAGGAAAACATTGTTATCAATATTTTGTTAAAGATTTAAGCAAGAGAAATCGACAGACGGGATGGAAAGTTTTCAGTGTGGGTCGCATGCCAGCCTCTTTTCTTGTTTATCAATTACAAGATACGAAGTAAATTAATGCAAGTACAAGTTCTTTATTTGTCAATTGAGTTGTAAATTAATCCAACATAATGTGCCTTTTTTAAACATTGAACTAAATAAACAATTATCGCATCCTTTTGAATGAACATTGTATTTTTGAAAGAATTCAATCATTCTTTTGGAAACTGATATCAAATAGGAAATTACAAAAAAAGAAAATTCTCCCCGAGAGGGGTAGTAGTTGATGTGGCTACTGTCTCCACATCCACAGTGATTTCGATGCAATACCCGTAGAAGTGTTTTTGGAATATGTTTTAATTAAACTTTTCAGATGGCTATGATTGATGAATAAATCAAAACTCTCACAAAACCGTTGACCCATCAGAATAGCTCAAACAAAACTTCATACACACAAATGTATAAATATAGAAATAGATTCGAAGTTGCTCCTTCCAAACGATGATACCAAGCCAACAATGATGATGTAATAATTTAAATGCTCCTGACTTGAATGCGTACGTCTGTTGATTTAAATCGGAATCAGTGGTCGAATCAGATTGATATCATTCTATATAAAAATTAAGTTTTCCGGTTTGAAATTAATATTTTATACACGCGAACGTACTTTGTGGGTTGTCAATTATACGTTTTATATTTATGGTGTTTAGCTTTTGTTCAATAAATAAATTATACAAAATAATAACTAAACATTCGTACATTGATACTGTTGTTGTCCATAACAAGTTTTGAAAATTAAAGAGCGACATTATTGAAAAATAAAAAAAGAGTCTGGGATGCGACCCAAACTGCTAAATTTCCATCCCGTCTGTCGAATTGTCCTGCCTTAAAGTTTCTAGGTTTTCGTGTTAGGTTAAAAAAGATGTTAGCGGAATTATTTTTAAAAATTTTAAAATTATTAACAATATTTTCCATATAAAGAAACAGTTTAGTTTGAAAACCTAGTTTTGTTAAATAGATTTTTAGTCGAAAACAAATGTTTACCAATTCAAGTAGCATTTCTTAAATTTTTACTAATTGGATGAATGCAATTTTTTTTAAGAGGTATCCACAACCGAACAACAATTTTTACTAAATTTGCGTACTATTTTTTGAAAATCAATTTTTATTAACTTTTATTAAATTTTCTTTTAAATTTTTATTTTTTGTAAACAAAACTGTAAACTCGATTTTTCTCAAAATTTTACTGAATAATGATATTAATATGTATGTATATATAAAAAGATAAAAGTAGTTTAAAGCCAATATCTCAAAGTTTTGAAAAGTTATTTGAGTCGAAAGTCAGTTTGTATTTACTTTTATTAAATTTTTTTTAGGTTTTTGGATTTTTATAATATTTTACAATATTT
This sequence comes from Eupeodes corollae, assembly GCF_945859685.1. Taxonomy (NCBI): domain Eukaryota; kingdom Metazoa; phylum Arthropoda; class Insecta; order Diptera; family Syrphidae; genus Eupeodes; species Eupeodes corollae. Next base: position 161,961,659 of record NC_079147.1, read on the forward strand.
TCTGTGAAATAAAAAGAGTTTGAAGACAATGTTTTTAATTTTTAAAAGCTTTTTAAGGCGTAAATAAATTTTTACCAAGTTTTAGTATTATATTTTATATATATTTTTTTAAATATTTATTAACTAGCCAGGTTTGCTATCAATTTGTTGTCGGAAGAATTGCATGCTATGTCATATCTCTCATAAAGCCTTGAAAGTCTTAGTGCAGTCTTGGTGCAGTTCTTCTGTCGAATAAAAGATTCAACATCAATTTCAAAACTTTATTTTAAATGATTTGTCACCTACGTACGTGACTTATAGCAATTCTGCCCTACGCAGGAGAACCGTACAAATGATTGTGTATCAACAACTTATTTTTCATGCTCAATTTAGATTTTCGGTTGATGAAAGGGTATACATGTACATGTAAGCCAAAAGTAAGGGTTTTATCGAGGGATACCTTGCACTTGTTTGCCAACTTGTACTCATACTGCAAATACAGGTTATTACTTGGCAAAAAAACAGGCTTTTCTTTTTCGAGCGAGTGAAAAGATAAACTGTGTTTTTGAAGCATTTATTTTTATTTTCCAAGCATTGCAGTAGCTTTGTATTTCATTTAATGCAGATTGCAAGTTAGCTTCTATGAAGTAGCCAACTCAAACTGAAGAAAAGATACATGTATCATCGGTGAAAATTGCTTTTTTACTGTTAGGGAAGGAGGGGAAATCATATGTGAAAACATTATATAAGATGGGACCAAGTACAGAGCGTTGAGGTACACCTGAACTTACATCAAAAGTATCAGAAAAGGTGTTGTTTACAGAAACTCCAAATGTCCTGTTACTTAAAAATGATTGTACAGCCTTGATGAGATAGATTGGAAAATTTAGAGTTAAAAGCAGTTTCAAACGCCTTTTCAATGTCAAGAAACATCATGCCTGTACTTTTCCTTCATTGAAATTTATCTTAATATGTTTAATTATTCTGTTCTTTGTGAACTGAATTTTGGAAGGCACGAAATCCAAACTGTTCTAGTGGAAGTATATCGTACCTCTCAACATGTGTAGTTATTTTTTTTTTATTAACTTGTTCAAAACATTTACTTAATGAACTGAGTAGACTGATCGGCCTGTAATTGCAAGGCATGTCTGTAGATTTGCCAGATTTTAAGAGCGGAATTATTTTAGCTAATTTCCTACTAACCGGAAAATAATTTAACTTAAAACAGGAACTAAACAAATACTGTATGTATTTTATTCCTGCCGTTGGAAGATTTTTAAGATACAAATTCTTAAGCTTGTCAAAACCTGCTAATTTTCTGTTTCTAAGGGACAAGATAATTGTTTTAACATCTACTAATGAAACAACATCATCGGGAGAATCAATAATTAAAAATTTTAAACAATTAATCGAATTATTTAATGAAGACTCAGTAATGTTTTTTGTGGTTATATTGTCTAAATGAGTGTTAGAAAAAATGTTTACAAGTGCGTTTACTTTTTCAAAATTGGACAAAGCAATTGTATTTTCTATTTTCAAAGCAGAAACGAATGAATGAAATGGTTTGGGCCTAGTTTTTTTATAACCATGGGTTGAGTAAACAGACTTGGGATGTTCGTAATTAAAATATCCGAAGCTGCCCTACTGTAACTAGGATAATATGTTGATTCGGGAGGATAAAGTACATTAAACGTATACCTTGAGTTTATATTTACATAAGAGTCTTGGCTCTTGTACAGCCCCATCTCTGATTTCTGCAGTTGAAAATTGAAAAAAAAAAATTTAAAATTGAAACTTTTTTCGTTAGAAATTGCACTATTTTCAATAACATTAGTATTTAAAATATGAATAAGATCTTGACTAATTGTTTTTTTTTTTTGACAAACATGTCAACACCGCCTCCCATACGCTCTTCTCTATCTACACGATAACATAGATATATTCTTGATTACCTAATCTCTAATTAGGAGAGTTTTATATTGAATGCTTTGATCATTCCAAAATATGTATATTAGTTACTTTTATGGTTTTTTTTAAATTTTTTTTTTAAACTGTCAATTCGATTTTTTTTTTAATTTTACCGAATGTTGAAAACAATATTATTTAGAAGTTAAAAATAAATGGAAGCCATAATCTCAAACTTTTGAAAAGATATTTGAGTCGATAATCAATTTTTACCAACTTTCATTTAAATTTTCTTTTAAGTTTTTATTTTTTATAAAAAAATGTCAATTCGATTTTTCTCAAAATGTTCCCGAATGTTGAAAAAAATATTTCTTATAAGTTAAAATTAGTTGAAAGCCACTATCTCAAATTTTTGAAAAGATATTTGAGTCAAAAATCAATTTTTACCAACTCTTATTAGATGTTTCTTAAAATGTTTCCAAATGTTGAAAAAAATATTTCTTAAAAGTTAAAATTAGTTGGAAGATGTTTCAAAAGATGTTATTTTTGGTTGCCCAAAATTGTTTTGGAGATAAAATCATTTTTATCAGTAAAATTTTCAAGGCAACACATTTTTTTTTGTTTTATAAAAAAACCGTTTAGTTTATTTTTTTTTTTTCAAAAAATATACTTGTTTGGTAACACGTTACAATATATATTATATAAAATTTAATTCAAGTCTCTAGAGTTTTTGGTTGGTAAGATATTTAGGTTAACCAAAAATGTTTCCATTCTTTTTAAACTGCTGTGGCAACAAAAAAAAAACACGCACTCAATTTTCTTGAGAGGTCTTACTGCATCTTTCTGCATTATTATCTGTGTAACAAAACCTATTTGAAGTCGATATCTCTTCTATGTCTTGAGCTATGAACGACGAAAAAAACGTTGCGAATGTACGGACGTACAGTCGTACGGACGTACGAACATACATACGTACACATGCAAACAGAGACATCTTTCTAAAACAATTTTGTTTCGAGTCTAGGGACCTTGAGAAATGTCAAAATTTTCAATTTGACAAATCGGGCCCATTACAATAACTTCCTATGGGAAGTTGATCAAATCAAAAGTTTTGGTTTGTTTTCTTGTTGACCTCCAAATTTTTTTTTGTTAACATTTGAATGTAAAAATAATGTTTACAAAGAGTCCTTTTCAGCTGTTCCAGTTACAAGGGCGTCTTATTGCTCCCTTTACAATTTCTTTTACATTTAGAAAAAAATCATATTTTTAGATTAAACATAATGTTATATGATTTTAAACATATCAGAAGATCACAACGTTTTCAAAACTTCTATTTCTTCAATATGGATATTAAATTTCCACTCCCGCTCAATTTAAATAATATACCAATTATTTTTCTATTTCGCCAAACCTCAAAATAGCCTTGAACCCACAATAACTCAACTGGATGAAATACACATGCCTTAGTACCGAAAATATCCATACTCTAAAAGCTATTGAAATATTTCTATATCATCAAACTCAGCTGCTTCTATAACAAATATTCGTCTTCATAGACAATAAAAGCTAAGTTCTGCTCATTGTTGTTGGTGTAAATTCCATCAGAAATTGATCTGAAAACCATTCAAGTCAATTGACTGGATGATATTCAGCTGTCTGATATCTATATACATCTGTATTTCTATACATATATTCTTTTATTAACTCTTCTAACTCATTCCGAAGCGGAAATTACTTTCACAAACCAATTGCCACCACCTAACAGCCTCGATTTCCCTTGATACTTTCCTTTCCTTCGATCTCATCTCTCGGAAAATCCAATGAAACTTCCAAAGCATTTTCAAAGCTATGTTCATACCAAAGTATATATATGTATGTATGTAGGTATATCGACCTCTTATATCAGAAAAACTTCGCCCTCTAGTTCAACACTTGAGCCATACATTGCTACACCAGTGCTGAGCAATTATATGCTAGATTGAAGAGGAGTTTCTGTAGCTAGTTGCAGCTATATCAGTTGGTGAGCGGTTAAGCCACTTTAACGGTTGTGTCAACTTTTGAAAAACAATCGACCATGACACTCCATTAACGGAAACTTCAATTTTCCGAGCCTTCAATTGATTTATAATTGTATAAAAGATGGGTGGTCTGGTCATTCCTATCGTCTTCGCTTCGCTCTTCCAATGGAACTCTATTGGTCGTCGCTCGCGTCGTCGGTCTATAACACTTAACTAATCTAAAGGAAATAGTTGTTTTATCTTTCGGATTAATTAAGCAATTTATATGGAATAAAGGAAGTTATGCAACAGAACGATTCAATTTATCCCTACACTTAACAGATACAAAATATGTACATGAGAAGCCAAGTCTGCTAAAGCGAACTACTTGTTGGATTTGAAGTGTCAATTGGCTGTTTTTGAGGCTTTAATGTGAGTTGTTGCGTGATGCGTATGTTTGAATTGAAAAACAAGTGTCAATGGCCGGCGTCGTTATTGTTTGTGTTATATGAGTATATTACTGTTAAATTAGACAAATAGAGGCGTAAATTAAACGCCACTAACAGAGTTGAATGGTGCGTACAGTGAAACACGTACACATTGAAGTTGGGAAAAACTGTAAATATCAGTCCTAATAGTTTGATATTTGAGTGAATCAAGAATTGAAGATTATTTGGAATTTTTTCGAATTTGTCATTATCAGATAAGTTTACTTTCAAAATGTAACCAATCGTTTGAACCTTAAAATAGTTAAATATTAACATTACTACATTATGAAGTACAGAACTTCGGATCTGTACGTGGAATATTAGGTCCCTAAATATTCCACACCACGCGCAGCCGAACAATTAGCGGAAGCCCTAAACTGCTGCAAGGCGGATAATACCGCCATCCAAGAAGTGCGATGGGATAGACCGGGCAAACGCCAACTAAAAGACTGCGATGTATTCAACGGCGACTGCTACCGGGAACAAAGACTGTGTCTTTTTGGTGTGGATTTGTTGTTGGAACTAGACCCAGGCAAAAAATCTTGAGTTTCGACAGTGTGAGCGAGTGCAACATGACAATCCGCATCAAGACCAAACGATGAAGACACCAAAGACATAATATTCGAGCTCTTGGACAAAACTTATGAGCAGTGCCCTGGCTAAGACATTAAAATTAACTTAGGAGATTTTAACGAAGAGGAAGAGAAGACATCTTTGGTGGCAAAATCGGGAGATACAGCTTGCACGACGGCCACAACAGCGACACCCTTGGTTTGACGACGAATGCCGGCAAGCGCACGCAGCGAAACAAGAGGCATACAAAATGGCGCTGCACAGAAGGACCAGAGCTGCTCACGAGCTCTACGAGAAGAAAGAAGAGACGAATACCAGCTTCTTAGATGCAAAACAAGAGACCATGAGAAGCGCGCAATCGAGTAGATAGAGGGATGTCACAACAGGAATGAGGTGCGTACGTTTTAAAAAAAGGTAACAAAAAACTCCCAAGGGTACCAGCCACGAACCGAAGGCTGTAAGGACGATCAGTGAACATCGTAGTAGAACCGCAGGCTATGTTGAGAATATGAAAAGACCACTTCTCCAAATTATATAACGGCGATGACGAACCGAATTCCTCTTTAAAGAAGAAAGAACCGCTCAACCTAGGCGACGCAAATCAACAATTCTGCCTACCCGACCTCGACGAAGTGAAGATAGCTTTATCTAAACTGAAGTCAAACGAAGCAGCTGGAGCCCACGGCATCGCTGCCGAACTATTCGAAGCAGCAGGCGATGACTTGGTAGGGAGCATGCACCAACTCATCTGCAAAATGCACGAGTGGACTCTCAGCATAGTTTGCCCGACACACAAAAAATGTGACCCTCTAAATTGCGCCAACTACAGACCATCAGTCTCTTAAACATTATATATAAGATCCTCTCTGCCGTATTATATGAACGTCTGAAGTCGTTCGTCAACAACCTGATAGGTCCTTATCAGTATCACTTCAGACCAAGAAAGTCCACTATCGACCAAATATGCACACTGCGGCAGACCTTGGAAAAAATCCAAGTGCTTCAAATGGATATCCACCATCTCTTTATCGATTTTAAAACCGCGTATGACAGCATCTGAAGGAAAGAGCTCTATAGAGCAATGTCTAGTTTTGGGATTCCTTTCAAACTTTTCAGTTTGTGCAGAATGACGATGAAGAATGCACGCTTCTCTATCAAGGTCGAAAAAGATCTTACCGATGCATTTGATGTCAAAAAAGGTTTTAGACAAGGCGATTGCACTGTCAAGCGACTTCTTCAATATCGTTCTGGAAAGAATTGTTCAAAACTCAAGCCAACAGTAGAGGCATAATCTTCCAATGGTGCATCCAATTTCTCAGATATGTAGATCACATTGACATAATTGGAAGATCAAAGCGTGATGTCAGTGGAGCGTTTTTGAGCATTGCGATGGAAGCGAAGAAGATGGGTTTAGTGGTCAATGAGGGCAAGACCAAGTACATATATGTTGTCATCAAAAGAGGAAATTGAACAAACGAGACGTATTTGGACTTAGAAGGCAATTGAAAAGTAAAGTCCTCTCTCGAGAATCTAAAATTACCATCTATAAGACACTCATCATCCCGGTTCTCATTTATGGCACTGAGGTCTGGACCCTGTCAAAGAAAGATGAGAGCGTCTTAGGATGCTTCGAGAGAAAAATTCTTTAGGTGATTTTTGGTCCCGTACGCATAGATTAAGATTGAAGGAGAAGATATAACGACGAACTGCACGGGCTGTACAGTGACACTGACCTAGTTAGCAGTATTCAAGTCCAACGGCTTAGATGGCTGGGTCATGTATAGCGAATGGACATCAACGCTCCAGCCCGGAAGGTCTACGAATCCAATCGCGAAGGACGGCGTGGTAGAGGAAGACTACCACTCAGGTGTTTGTGAAGAACTCAACCAACTTGGCGTGCGAAATTGGACACAGCTAGCTAGAGGCCGGTCTGGCTGAAGGCGCATGTTGGTTGATGCCCGTGTCCGCCCGGACTGTAGTACCACCTTCAGTAAGTAAGTATTGACATTATTAAAAAATAAATAAATGTCAGTTTGGTTTCAATTTTGCTTCTGTTACCATGGAGTGATAGGCTTAAAATTATAGAATTGCAAAAATTGCCTAACATATATAAGGAACGAGTTCGCGCGAATTTTTTTCGTTTTAAAAACTAATGGGAACAGCAATGCTTTTTTGGGAATTGGGTTCAAGAAAAGACGACCAGCTCCAAAAGTAGTTGTCCGCGCTTTGCCAACATTTGTACGTTTATGGAAGCAGTATCAAAATGAATTAGATATATTCACCAGATATATTTCAATGCTTATTAGAGAGCATCTACAAAATAAAGGCTATGAGCTGGGTCAGTTGGATCTTGTACGGAGGCCAAAGTCCCGACTCAAAATTCTCCAAATTGAAGTCTGCGAAAAACTCATTTCTTGTGCACGGTGAGGAATAGACTGCCTAATGTTCTGCTGTACACTTTAATGAACCGCAGTGCTATTAGTTAGAGTTAGTTAGAAAAAAATTATTTGAGAAATGGTTTTACAATTAACAATTATCATACTATATTTACATGTTCAATTTGGCCAATGGCCGTCCACCAGATTGACAATGTATTTAAGTTTTATTGTATAACTAACCAATTTGTTTAATTAAAAGTCTCCTTCGAGGATACGTTGTCTTAACTTCTCTTTTATTGTTTTAAAATTGTCTTTTAGATCTAAAAGGCTTGTATCAGGTTAAAATACGATACTTTCACCTAAGCTAAGAGCCAACTCCTCCCACTTTTTCACTAGATTACCCCTGGATAACAAAATCTTCTTAAGTGCTTGTCTCGGCGATTTTTCTTCGTCCATTTTCATCACCTTAATAATGTAGTCAAAATGCAGCTTTAGTGTCCTTAAGACCAATGGAGGTTCAGTTGTTTCCAAATGTAGCATATAAATTTGAGTGCGAATTGTTAGCTGAAAAATATTTATTTGCATATGTTTCTCCTCATCCCCAAAATATCATAATTTTAGACTTCTGTAAATTAACTAACAGATTCCAATTTTCACAATATGTCTCCAGTCTGTTCACCATACGCTGCATTCCTTCTATCAATTCAGATAAAAAAAAACAATATCATCCGCAAATATCAGAACTGATCCGAGTACTTCCGAACTGGATTCCTCCTCAGACCTCCTCCAAGATATCATTAATAAAAAAGAGGCTGGGATGCGTCCCACACTGATAACTTCCCATCCCGTCTGTCGATTTGTCTTACTGTACTGTCTATATGTACTCGTATCAATTTTTACCAAATTTGCGTACCATTTTTTTATCATTTAAACGTGCTGTTCAATCGTGACAAATGTCACCAAAACAAAATGGACGCCAAAGGGCTCCAAAATCTACCCGCGCTAATTGAAAACTCTTTATTTTATTAAAATTTTAACTTTTTTATTAGACTGCCACAGATCTGTTAGCAGTAAAAATGATTGTGGATAAAACTAAATTGTTAAAAATGTTGAAATTTCTGGACGTTTTGATTTCCGTAGAATAAAATTTGTAGACAATTCCTATTTTTCGGTCGCTTAATTGTTTATCCTATCCCACTGTGTAGCAATAGGCGGGAAGTGCAAATAGTTAAGTGGACATCTCATTATTACTTCTCGTTTTTAAATTTGTATTTGCGTCTCTAACAAGTAAGCAAACGTAATTTGCTTTGGGTCATTGGCACCAATAAAATGACACAACGATGCGATTATGACGATACCATAGATTTTTCTTTTTTGTCATTAAAATTGAGAAAATATTTGTCAGAGGATTCATGCGACCAAGTCGTCTGATTTCTATCAATGCTCTTGTGTTCGTTCTATGGATAGACTAAGCTAGAGGGCGTGAAGACTGAAAGAAGTCTGCGAAGATAGTCCCCCGGTTTTTGATGTTTATTAAATTTTTGTTTGGATGATTTATGTGATCCATAGCAACGAAGTTTGACAATGAAAGGGGCGGAGTGTGCGACGTATTCGAATAAATAAATCATTTTAACGAACAAGCGGTGGGCATTTGTTATAGATTTGAAGGGAACCAGAAACTCTCTAGTGGCATCATTGGCAACGTGCTGCAACTGAAGCGTTAAATTTCATACAGAGTCTTATTTATATGAGGAACAAGAATTGAAGTGGTTTAACCATTCGTAAAGTTGGTGTACGAGTATAAAGTATAATGCCATATAGACATCGGAATGAGGAAGGTTAAAAAGGCGGTCAATTGATAGATGGATTACATTTAAAAAGCTTCCAATCTTTATTATTACCCTTGCTCGCTCTCTTATGTTTGGTTCTAAGTATCCGTTGAATGGGAAGTAGAAAATGTTAATCATATTCTTTATCTCATTTATTAATGTAACTGTCTATCATTTCAAACAGAAATATGAACATATCTAGGATTCAAAGATGAAGTAGAATTATAGAAAGAAATGTACTTACTTAGCCGTTGAAGATTTGGTCATTTAATTTTGATTTAAAAAGTTTATAATAATTTATTTAAATAAAGTGCACTCATCATTTATTATTCATGATTTTTAGATAACGTACTACAAAATTTAATAGTATCAGAAAATACACTGCGTGTGACATGGATAGGGACAAGTTTTTTCGTTTTTAAATTGGCGATATTTCTTAAGCACTTAAGTTTTTCAGAAATACCCAAATGTTTAATATATGAGGTAATTTGGATTAAGTTGATAAATACAAGTTTTATGACGGTTTTACCAAAGAAGGTCATAAAAAGTACCTACTTTTTTTGTGTCACATGGATAGGGACAAGGTCTAAATTTATCTGTAAACCCCTTTAAAGTATAGAAACTAACTAAAAAGTCGTATGGTTAAGGTAAATACTGGTTTTATTGAAGAGATTTAAGAAAATTTTAGTATTGTGTGCTGTGTCCTGATTTCTGAATCACTTCAAGAAACCTGTGGTGTATGGATTCATAGAGTTCTGTCTGGTAATCAAGCAAAATTTGGGCCCAGACCCGTTTTATGGCTTCAATAATCTTTTCGGTTTTTTTTTTGGTATGGTCGTCCTCCTCCGAAGACTTTTCTTGAAATCCATCACCACACGTTTTTCATGATGTTCAGGTCAGAAGAATACTGGTATCACGGTAATAAGTTCACATTTTGCCCCTGAATCCAGGCTCTTGTTGTCCGTGCGGTATGTGTTGTTGCATTATCTTGTTGGAAAGTCCATCTTTGTTCAACAAATAATTCAGAAAAGCTCGTTCCCGAATCAATTTTTAAGTGATTGCCTTCACTTAAAAGTTTTGAAAATTCAGCTCCACTGTCCCGCAATAGTTTATTGCTTCCCATACCATTACACTGCCTCCTTGGCTGTGCCGTTTTTCAAAATAGATCACTTCCTTTTCAATATCATGAAAACAACAACAACTACATCCATCAGGTCCGTCCATATTATGGTCTCTTTGTTGTTCTTCAGTGCTTTTACTGGGAGATGCGGTGCGGATTCGGGGATTAGTTTCTTTAGGAGCTTGAGAAGATATCGGCTGCATGTTGTTAAAAGCACTCGGTTTTAAACCGAGGAAAGGTGTTCTTTCTATCTTCTGGCTTGCTCATCCACCGAATTTATCACAGTACCGTCTACTTCTTTCACCAGGTGTTCCTTTGAGCTGTGTGTACCGGTCAGCTCTTTGGTTATTCTGTAAACGGTCCTGCTGTCGCACCTGTTTGCAGCATCTTCTTCTTTTTGCGCTAATGCGTTGATGTAGTTACGCTTGTCGCGGTAAACACTGCAGTGAACCTCTCTCGTTTTTATGCGATACGAAGACTCCAGCTCGTTTCTTTCTTCCTTCTGTTTGCGTTCGTTGATCATTGCGCAAGATTCTTCTGAAAGCTAAATGTTGTTGCTTCCTTTTTTCCTAGCGACTATTCTGTCAGCACCTGAAATGAAATCATTCACAGCATTACCATGGTGTTCGATGTCGTCATGTACTGTGCTGCTGATTGTTCTCATTTCGTGTGACAGGTGGTCCCTAAATTGTTGACGGGTTGTAGGATCCTTTAGTCTGGCGATGTTGAATTTGGAACTCGTGTTGGGTCGGTGGATCTTCGAACTTTAGCTGTACGCAATCTTAGGATAGCTATCATTAAGTGGTGGTCATTGTTTCGTACATCCAAGAGACTGCTTCTAAAGCGTTGACTAATCGCGAAGTGGTCAATTTGGTTGGAAGACGCTTGCCTATCCGTCGACACCCAGCTAATTTTATGACAGAGTTTGTGTTCAAACATAGTTTCAGCAATCACAAGCCTATTGGCGTTGCAGAAGTCAATGAACCTCTCACCATTATCATTGCAATTGCCGACTCCGTGAGCACCCATCACATGCCTCAGCCCGTTGTTGTTACTGCCAACCTTAGCATTGAGGTCTCCCATAACCAAAATAATATCTCCGCGTAGAGTGTTGTTGTAGGCGGGTCTTAGTTGACTATAAAATCATTCTTTCTTTTCATCAGACGGGAGCTCTACTCTGAAACCTAGCTTTGATAAGCCTTTCCTCAAAAGGCTCCCACGAAATAAGGCTCCTGGTTGTCGTTTTTGTAAGAAGTAACCCAACTCCAGCTTCTCGAGCGTTTCCTGTATCGTGACCAAAGTAGAGCAGTACAGTGTTACGTGTCGGTGACTTGTATTTACCCGATCCCAACCATCGCACTTCGCTTAACCCTAAGATATCTATCCTGTACCGTATAAATTCTTTCTCCAATTGAAGGAATCTAGCATTGAGCGAAACTTCACTTCCTGCGTCCAGAAGTGTTCCCTCATTCCAGAAACCAATCTTTGTCCGGGTACAATAGCCAAAAGTCGTCAACGAGATATCATTAATTATCCGAGGCGCAATTTCGGTTTCCGTAGCGGGATGGAGTTCTGTTACGAAGAGTGCTTATCTCCGTTACCTATCCAAAAGAGTCAGGAAACTTCTCCCTTGCAATTTTTGCTTACCTATGTATAAAATAAAGGGATACATTAATCATTGCCCGGGGACCACCACGAGGAGGTAAAGCAAGAACTTCGACATGGCAAGAAAGTTGCATTGCTGGCCTAAACCAAGTTTTAGGCAATCACCAACTACCCGATCTGCCATGCCGCAGGCATCCTCTTTCCGAACTCTTCATTTGTGTTTTTTCCATACCTCTCTGGTTTCGATTTAAAACACGCTTATAGGTAAATTTAGATCTTGTCCCTATCCATGTGACTAAAAAAAAAACACGTACTTTGTGTGACCTTCTTTGGAAAAACCGTCATAAAACTTGTAAATATCATTCCACATTTGATGAAAAATATCGCCAAATAAAAAACGAAAAAAAGCTTGTACCAGCTTGCACGAAACTAAGTGACGTATTTTAGAGTTGCCTTCAAAATAAAAGATGCTCAAAAAAAACTCCGCCTTCTGAAAAAAAGATACATGGTTACGAAAAGATGCTTGTTCTATCATTTGTGCTCCTGTATCAGATGCTTGTTTACCTTTATATAAAAAGATTAGACACTGTCCCAAACGATTAACAATTTTCTATATTGCTATATTTTAACTCAACACAATATAAAATAATTTATTCTAATTTGTTGTTTCTTTGCTTTTCAGGTATGTATCTGCGGGGTTCAACCTACGTTCTATTTTTCATTCACACGTTCATTCAGAAAGCTTGTTTGTAAGTACCTACAATATTTTTAGTCAACTTTCTAACTCATAAAGATCTTCTAATCAGTTTCATGGCGTTTCTTTATATATAAGTTTACGAGAAGTCAAAATGTCAATGAAGCATACAAAGTTAAATTTGTACCTATTTTTATTTTTTCTATTCAATATTAGTAAAGATGAGTGGCAAGTTGTTGAAGCTTCAGTACCTATTTATCAATCTAAAAGTAATCAAGTAGATATTAGTCGAGTTTCTTTGGTAACATAAAGTTAGTGCAGTAATACAAGTACCAATAAAACGCTATCCTCAGTTCTAATTTAATTTTTATGTTTGATATTGTCAACAAATCATCTGCTACCCAATATGTCAGATTTTTCGCTTTTATTTGGAATTCAAATATTCATTACATGTTAGGGATAGAATAGACATACAGACAGACGAGACGGACGGAATCGGAATCTCTGCCATCGTAATGTAATTCAATGTTTGATTAAAATCCCGAGTTCGAATTTTTGTTCTAATGCAAAAGTTGAGATTTAAATTTGGAGTTCGAATTTTTCTACGAATGCAAAACTTGAATCAATTTTTTAAAATCGTTATAACAATTAAAACAATAGAAAAAGTTTTAACATAAACGTAATAAAAAATCAGTATTTTTAAAATAAATTGTGATGTTCGAGGTCTACGAAGGATTTTGAGTCCCAAAATAGTATCTACGAAGTCATAGCTACAACCTCTAGTAATTCCCTTTAAAGTAAATGTTAAATCGTAGCACAGCTTAATTTTTTAATGGCTTTAAAAAAAAAACAAGAAAACTTCGATACGTGCAACAATTGTATTTTTATCGTTAGTTATACTTACTTACTTAAGGTGGTGCCACAGTCCTAAACGGCCTGGGTCTCCAACCAGCTCGATTCCTAGTTAACTGTCTCCAGTTTGGCCAAGTTAGTCAAGGTCCTAACCCACCTGCGTACTCCACCTGAGTCGTGGTCTTTCTCTACTGCGCCGGCCGTCCCTTCATCCTTTTTGCATTCGAAGACATTCTGGGCAGGAGCGTTGATATTTGTGCCCTTACAGTTCGTCGGACTATCCATCTATACCGACAGGAAAAAAAACACCTAAAGAATTTTTCTCTAGAAGCTTTCTAAGACGCTCTTATCTTTCTTGGCAGGGTCCAAGCCCAAGAAATAAATAAATTGTGTGGCGCAGCAGTCCGCTGAGAACTAGGGCGAGTACTTCACTGAAAGAATTCTTAGTTCAGATTAAGAAAAATAAGCTACAAATCACAAAAAATTAGTTCTGTTTTGTAGCTTGGCTTCGAATTAAGTAAATTGCGAATTTTTGTGTTTGCAATTTAATAAAATTAGAAAAATGCAGATATTGATACTCATAAATCACATTTCATTACATTTAATAGCAATAATTCGATCGAGGAAAACAAATATTGCAAACAGCGAATTGCAATTTGTTATTAATTTGTATCAATTTAATGTTTGTTTTTATCGTAAAATTCAGCAATAGTTTGCAAATTGAAATTGTTTTCTTGTAGATTATAAATTGTTTTTTTTTTTTTTTTTTTTTTTTAATATACAAACAAAAGTGATAAATTTCAATTGCTTTCTTAGACTCCGACCAAATACTCGTACATTAGTTTGCAAATGACAACTAAAGTTTTGATAATTATTTTTTTTTTAGATTGCAACTTTTGATCGTAATTTGAAACAGTTTTTGCGGCAATTTGTAGCTTTTAAAGATTAATTTATTTTCCATTTTTAAGCAATCATGTAGAGATTCAAGAACAATTTGTTGCAAAATCAATAATCTTCATTAGTGGGTTACAGAATAAACTTATTGGTTTTCGTATTCGTAGGGATATTTTTCCAATTGATGGCGCCGAATTACAAGTTCTTGTATGCAAATTTCAATAAATATATTCTATATAATAATAATTAATAAAATCTAAAATATATAAATGAAAGACACATTTGAGATATTTCTATTTTTTTTTAATTGTTTTTAACAGTTTTCCAGAAATACAAATTTAGAAACTTAAAATTAAAATATATTATACTAGGTTTATTAATTTTTAGGTATTACCAAGTGTGCTGCTTCTGAGATTTTATAAGCTGTCCATTCTTGAATTAAACCTGAAAGGTCCTTTGTTTTGAGGCTATTTCTTCAGCACGTTCCTTTTGTGTGGTCGTGTTAAATATCAGGGTTAAATCGGAGCGAAAAGAAGATAGTCTGCTCGATAAGTACAATTTTATTCAAGTAAAAGAAAGAACTAGTTAAAAGTAATGAGAAAGAAAAAACTAAAGGAATCGACAATAGTAATGAAAGCTTTCGCTGTTGGGTTGCCAAGGTTTACATTTAAAAAACAAGGTTTAATTCTCCAACAGTCGCAATGCTCAAAAACGCTCCAGTGCATCGCATTGTCTAAAACCATTTTGACATCAAATACATCGGTGAAATCTTTTCCGAGCTTGACAGAGCAATGTGCATTCTCCATCATCATTCTGCACAAACTGATAAGTTTGACAGGAATGCTAAAACTAGACATTACTCGGTAGAGCTATTCCCAGAATATGCTTTCATATGCAGCCTTGAAATCGATGAAATGATGATGGGCGACGATTTGGTGTTCTTATGTTATTTCCAGGATCTGCCGTAATATGAATATTTGATCGACTTGAAAACCACACTGATAAGGACTATTGTTGACGACGGGCTTAAGACGTTCACATATTACGGCAGAGAAGATTTTGTTGGCAATGTTAAGTAGACTGATTTTTTTATAGTTGGTTGTCTTTTTTCAGGATCGGGCAAACAATACTGAGGTTCCATTCATCGGGCATGCTTTCTTCCGACCATATCTTACAGATAAGTTGGTGCATGCTCCTAACCAACCTATCTCCAGTTCTTTTAAAGAGCTCGGCTTTCAAGCAATCCGCTCCAGAGGCCTTATTAGACTTCAGCTTGTATACATCTATACTTCGTCTAAGTCGGGGGGACGGGATTGTTGGCATTCGTCGTTTATGTGGAATGCATCATCCTGCCTGACAGCGGAATTCGGTTCGTCGTTGCCGTTATACAGTCTGCAGAAGCGGTCCTTATATATCCTCAGCATTGACTGCGGTTTCACTATAATGTTTCCACTTTCGTCTTTGCAGCCTTCGGTTCTAGGTTTATGTACCTGTGAATTTCGTAAAACTTTTCATAAAACTTTTAAACTTTATTCCTGCTTTTAAACAACATCTTCGCACTCACGCTTCTCATGCTTTCTCTTTTTCCTTCTGAGAAGTCGGTGTTCCTCTCGCCTCTTCTGCTCATAGAGCTCTCATCCTTTTATGCAGCGTTGTTTGGCTGCATTTGCCTGCCGACATTCCTCATCAAACCAAGGGTTTCTTGTTGGTGGGGAGGTTAAGGATTTGGCGATCTCTAGCGATTGTGACCGTTCGACGTTGTACCTTCTACCAGCATTTCCCTGTTTTGCCTTGGGTCTGGTCACCCGAAGTGGTACTTTGGCTACAACGAGGTAGCATTCCGAGTCGATGTTAGCTCCTCGGAAAGTTCGGACATCCATGATGCTGGAAGCGTGTCTGGCGTCGATCGCAATATGGTCAATCTGGTTGACGGTAGATTGATCTGGAGAAGTCCAAGTTCCTTTGTGGATGTTGAGGTGTGGAAAACGCATACTGGCTACCATGACGTTTCGCCCGCAGCAAAATCTATGAGCCTGAATCCGTTGTCGGAAGTGCTGTCGTGCAGGCTGTTTTCCCGATTATTCCACCAAAGTTGTCTTCCCTTCCTAGCTTGGCATTAAAATCGCCCAGGACAATTTTCATATCGTAGGGGGGTCTGCGTGCACACATGCTTATTTTGCCGAATTTAGTCTTGATGTGGATGACCATGAGGTGTTCGTTGATGCACCTATAGCTCAAGACTTATTGCCTAAGTCTGGCTCCATGACAAAGCCGCATCCAAATAAGCGCTGTTTGTCTTTTCGCTAGAAGTCACCATAGTAAATATCGCAGTTTTTCACCCTCTTTTTGCCCGGCCCGCTAATTCTTCGGCCGCATGTGTTCTGTTAAGGGACCTAACATTCCACGTGCATATCCGAAGTTCGTTTTCCTCAATTCGTTTGCGTAAGTTGCCAACAGTAAATCCATCCGTATCCGAGACTTGTTGGTGCTTGGCAACTATGATGTTTTTTCGTGGCCAGTAAGTCACCCCAACGCGATGGCACAACCCACATTCTGGAGGGCCAGATCCTTAGTATAACTCCAAGGACGGGGAGCTGGAGAAACCTCTCCTTACAGACCTGGGCTTCGAAGAAGCCCTTTAACATGTTCATTAAGTAGCTCAAGCTTACTGGAACTGTAGACGCCACCGTTGATTCCATCTCGGGAATTTCTCCACTGCAGTCTGGATAAGGAGAGGTGCCTTAATGGAAACACCTCTCCCCACTTCTCTCGTTTGTTGCCCCCAACAACTTTCCACTGGGGTTAGAACCCAATCTCCAGTTGAGGTACTAGGCACCCGATGTTCAGGTGAGAGTAGGAGTTGATAGACAGAAGTGGGTTTTGAAAAAAACCTGTGGACGCTTGTGTCCTCTTGAATGCACATGTCTACCATTTGAACATTAAACAAAATAATCTGTTTTTTTTTGTAAAATTACTCGAAAGGTTGTCAGTAAGGAAACATGTTTAAACTTCTTACCCTTACGACAAGATGTACACCTCTAAGATGAAGATGTGCAATTATACTTCGATCGACCAGTTATTAATATAGAAGAACTTATATTACATTTAAACGAGAAGCTTTGTAACATCAGTAAATGGTTTGTTTCAAATGGGTTACAACATAATCCTCTAAAAGTCTCAAGTTATCCCAATATCTAAAATTTACTCTGAATTCGTTTCCAAGTATTTTTCGTTTTAAGAAAAAATTGTTAAAAGTGTTAAAGTTGAAAATCTTTGATTTGCTTTAAATAGTAACCTATGAATATATAATCATACAAGTAATGTTATACAGGGTCCGGCAAATTCTCATATTTTAAAAGGCAATGACTAATAAATACAAAATGTAACAGACAAATTTTATTAAATTTTTTAAATTAAATTAAATTACTTAGTTTTAGACATTATATCCGTTTAATATTGTCCTCTATTATAAATACATTTTCGAAGCCTTTCCTGGAAGTTTCCCATTGCTCGTCGAGTCATTTGAGGTGTAATGGCTACCAGTTCCTGAGTGATTGCCTCCTTAAGTGCATCCAAAGATGTTGAGCAATAAGTGAGACTTAGGCCCTTAAATGTCCCCAAATACAAAATTACAAGGTGATAAATCGGGGCACCTTGGTGAACAGGTAATATCTCCTCGTAAAGAAAGAAGATGCCCTGGAAACATCTCTCTCAAAATGGTTAGTGAACGCTGTGAAGTGTGTGCTGTGGCTCCATCTTGTTGGAACCAGACTAGTAAACTGATTTAAGTTTGGTTGGAGGAAGGTCTCAATCATTTAACAGTAGCGATCCGCATTAACTGTAACTTTATGCCCATTTTCTTCGGAAAATTACGGACCTAACACACCAAATTCAGCAACAGCACACCAAAACTGTTACATAAGGGCTTTGAAGTGGTCGTTGATGAATTTCTTGAGATTTTTCTGTTGCCCAGTAACTTTGTTTATTTACAGTATCCGATAAATGGAAATCTCTCACTTAAGTCTTGTGCGATCATCATTTTGTAGGGATGCATATGAAGATGTGTGTGCAAAATTCTTCTAACACTCCTCAAGGGCAACTGCATGTTTAAGTGCTGAACGGAGAATGCTGGATAGGCGCACTTACATGTCCCATATTTTCCGGCGTTGTTGCGGTTCAAGGTCAGCCAGCCAATTTTCTCTTTAGCGCAGAACCCGTTGCTCTAAAGTTTGATAACCAAACTTGAATTGTTTTTCTATCCGGAACAGGATCATGTCGTCCAAGTTGAAATCGAATGCGATGCTCAACGTGCCCTGCCATTATGATTACTAAAAACGGCACGTAGACCTCTTTCTATCTTTACCCGGAATACCATTTTATCTATAAATAGCTTTAAATATAAACGTCTAAAAATACGGGAAGGTTTTTTGACGGACTCTGTAGATAGGATATATGAGTGTCTTCTAAAGTAATGGATGACTCCAGTCACTATAAGACGACAGCTTGTAAAAAGTCTTATCGTGCCTTACTCTTAAGTAGTTTATCCTAATGTTGATTCATTATCCCAACTTGAATTCACGTAGCCTTCAATGACTCGATTAGGTACATATATGGACTTCGTAGATTGACCACATTTCTTTTGGGAAATACATTCACCAATGATGCTAACTTAATTCTTAGTTTTAAGGTATTAAACTTGATTTATATTTATTTTAAAAATTTGAAAATGTATTATTATTTGTATTAATACTAGTTAGTTTATATCTAAGGACTTGTAAAAGATTTTAATCCTAATGTACGAATAAATGTAAATTAAAATTAAATTGAAACCAAAATTTGCTTCTGAAAATAGTTTTAATGTAGTCATGGAGAAATTATCTGAAGTAAACGTCTATTAAAAACGACTTTTTAACTTCAAAACATTAAATTCTTATCAGCTCCTTTACTTTTTAACAAATATAATATAACTCTACATGTATATAGGTACATACATACCTTTGTTTATTCTCACATAAAAGTTACTATACGTAAAGTAAGAAGTTTTATGAGGAATTCATCATCCATCAATCTATCCATCCATCACTAATCACACATTAAAAGTTGCCACACTGACACACCTCTCCAAGGATTGAACTTAATTCTGCTTCTATAGAAAAACATCTATATATATGCATTATATATATATATAGTAAATCTAAATTTAAACTTGAGAGCAACCTGAAAATCTTTATCTTTATCTTCAATCCATATCGGTGAGTGAGTGTTTCTATGCAAATTTGGTTATAAAACATAAAAGATTAGGTATGGTGTATTCTTGTAAAAAGGTTTACCTACAAGTGTGTGCGTATCTGCAGAATGTTTTGAAATTTATTTGGTACTAAATTTTACAACTGAAAAAATACTTGGTGTAAGTTTATGTACTATGAAAATTTATACATATGTGAGTATGTTATCTCCTTTAGATAGGTTCATTTGATGTTTTCATGTGGTTAGTGTTTGAGCTTGTATTCAAAATACATAAACATATTTATGTTCTATTACCTTGTGCTTGATTTTAATTTTATGCATTAGAAGTTAGCATTTGTTTGTCACTAGATCATAGAAGAAAACTTAAATCAGAAATATATTCGCAGTTTTAGGTTTTGTGGTTTCGGTGTATCCAAATCAAACTTATATACTTTCCGCTTAAACCAAACACTCTTCAAAAACGTATTTGAAAATTATTTTCACATTGTTTTGTAGAAATATTTAAGGGTTTTTGTGACATCTATCGATTTCAATGCTTAAATCGACTTGATTAGACACCAAGACCTAACCGGACGAGCCGCGTTTGACGGTATGGGACCAAGTCTTAATTGCTTTAGTTCTTCTTAGTCGTTGGACTCTTACATTTTTGTCTAAGTCTACGTCGCTCGTCGTTTCATCTTCTTCTTCACTCCCCTTCTGCTTTTTTTTCATTTCAGAGTAAACTATTGTAATATTCGTGGGCTTAGGCGGAATTTTCTGTTGGCATACCGCCATACTGTTTTATACAGGCCTGCTGTTTTGTCACTAAGCAAAACCCAAGTAGGTGAGGGTTCCAATCCTGCTGAATTTTGTATTCATGGGCATAGCTTGGTGCCTCTATTCTTTTCCCACCATGGGTTTGCCGTATACATCGGGAATGATGTTGCTTATCAGCTCTTAGCCAATATGGTCTTTGCACAAATTCCTTTTTTAATTATATGTGGTTTAAATTTTCCGTAAATAAGCAAATCATTCACTATTTCTTCCTTTATCGAGAGACTAATTTAGACACAGTATCAACATCTAGTGAATTTGATGCTTTGTCTGATTTTATCCAAAGAACTGTTTCGTCCTATCCTCGCACTGAAATTGTTGTTCATGGCTTCGACATTCAGGTCATACAACACCCGATGGAGTGTGTGTAGACATCTTCGCTAAGTTGAACTACTTAAGTCAGCTGGTCAACGGGCCCATCCGAATATTGGACGTTGAAGGTCCAGCAGAAAACACTTGGCTTGTTTCTTACCTCTGACCCTGATAAGTACACTGTTAGTGTTCTATCTCCTCTAGGCATATTTGACCTTGTGTCATATCAGCAAATTTCTCGTGTCAAAACTATTCAGTTAAAGGAAGAGCTCCTTAGAGAACCGTTTGGAAATACGAGAAAGCCAATTGGGACGGTCTCAATAATCGCTTCAGGATCTTTAACTGGTCACTACGCTTCCTCTATAGTGACGTTGACGACAACGCAGGGAATGAGAATTTTTATCCCGAACAGGATTAAAAGCATCAGAATTAATTAAAACGCAATGCTTAATGCGAGCTGTAAATAGGTTGTTAGGGTCAAAGAAGTAAGTTTCCGTTACTTTAAAGCCAACCCTTCTGAGGAAAGCCGGACAACGTTCAAACAAGCCAGGAAGGCCTGCAGCGGCCTTAATTTAAACATGACCAAAACTTACTCCAAAAACTACTACAATGTCCCAAAGGCACTACAAATTTTTGTTCATTTGTAAAAAACATGGGGAACTCTTCCTCTTCATCGGTTCCGACGCTCGTTGTCAATAACAGTACTTTTGTTAGCTCTTTAGGGAACGCTAATCTCTTTGCTAGGCAGTTCGCCACCAATTCTACGCTGCCAGTGAGTGTTATGACTCCGCCTGTACTTGAGCGAGTTAGTGATTCTATGGGGCCAATCTTATTTCGCACTTGTACTGTGGCAAGAGTTCTTAAAGATCTCAACATTCATAAATCCGCTGGTCCGGATGGTATCCGCGCTATTGTTCTTAATAGGTGTTCTCCAACGCTGGAAAAACCACTACGTAAGTTTTTTCATCTGGTCTCAGGTCTCGTTCCGAGCGGATGTAAAACCGCATTTGTCTAGCTTATTCCAAAAAAAGGCGAATCTTCTAACCGCCTACTTACCGACCTATTGCACTTACGTCCCTTCTTTCCAAGGTCATGGAAACGCTGATTAATTATCAGCTCAAGAAATACTTGAAGATCGAAAGCTTCTTAATGACCAACTGGTGATCTCATGGTTCATCTCACCGAACAGTGCAGTAAATCTTTACATCGTTTTAGAGAAAGTAAAATTGTTGCACTTGATATTTCAAAAGCATTTGTTAGGGTTTGGCATCAGAACCTTTTATCGAAAATGCGTACTTTCGGTTTTCACGAATTCCTGTTTCATTAGATTCATAACTACCTTTCGGATCGTTCAATACAATTGTATTGGATGGATTCAAGTCTGAAAACCACAAAATAAATCCTGGTGTGCCCCAGGGCTCTGTTCTATCTCCAACACTCTTATTAACTCGTGTTTATTAATTATCCCCTGTTTTTAACTTTTTAATTTAATACAATTGTTTCGCTAACGATAGTACTCTTAGCTTTTTATATTCGTTTTCAAACTAATATCCCTCTTTTCCGGACGTGAAACTGCAACGATAGATTAGATCAGATAGATTAGATGATCACATACGCGATGTCGCCAGAAATTCCGCAGGATGTTTGAGTTTTCTAAGGCGATGCAAGATGTTTTTCTCCCCCTCTGAACTGGCTGTTATCTACAAAACTTCTATACGTCCAAAGTTTAAGTATAACTACCATCTCTGGACTGGTGCTCTTGCAAATTAGTTGAGCATCTTGGACAGTATTGAACATATAATATTATCATTTATTCATTTATTCATTTACTTCGCTTGAACATCGTCGTAAATTTTCTTGTCTAACCTCCTTTGACCGTTATTTTAATGGTTTATGCTCTAGTGAAATAGCCAGCTGCATTCCTTCCCTTAAACAATTCAACCGTAATACTCGAGCATCTAGGAATGCTCATCAGTATACCCTTGTGTCCATGTTAGGCCCTTAAATCCATTTTTGCCACCTCTGCCTGAGTACTCACAAAAGCCTCACTGATATTACGCTGAGTTCTTCCGATTATGTCAATGTCATCAGCATATGCTAGTAATTGGACAGACTTGTGAAAAAAAGTTCCCCTAATGTTGACGTGGACTATTATTTCAGAGAAGATTTTGTAAGCGATGTTTAGTAGACTTATGCTTCGGGCGAACAACTCTGAGGTTTTATCATCGGACATGCTTTTTTCCGACCATATCTTACAGATAAGTTGGTGCATGCTCCTAACCAAATTATCTCCAGCTGCTTTGAAGAGCTTGGCATTTAAGCCATCTGCTCCAGAGTCATTGTTAGACTTCAGCGTATACATATAGGTCAGTTTTATTTCGTCTAATTTGGGAAGACTGTAGTACCCGTGGCATGATGGTTAGTGTGTTGGACTGTCATGCCAGAGGTCTTGAGTTCGTTCCCTGCCTATGCCATCTAAAGTTTTTTTCACGGGTACTGCCTTGACGAATTCTCCAGTAGTAATTCTTGTTATGAAAAGTGCTTTCTAAAATTTGCGTTCGGATTCGGTTTAAAAATTTAGGTCCCCTCCATTCCTGACAACAGTACTCGCACATAGGAATAGTTGAGAGTTGTAAGTCACTGGGCTCAGCTCTCAACGGACTGTTGCGCTTCCCAATATATTTTTTTTTTTTTTTTTAATTCAGGAAGACTGGATTGTTTGCTTTGTTCATCTACATATGTTGAATTGATAATCCTGCCTTACACCGAAATTCGGTGTGGTCCTTCCATATCCTCACCTGCTCATAAAATTTTTGAACTACATTTCTGCTTTTGAACCTCTCAGACTCTTCGACCGCACTCTTCTCATGCTATTTCTTTTTCCTTCTGAGAAGTCAGTGTTCTTTCCTTCCCTTCTGCCCTTAAGAGCTCTTGAGCAGCTCTCGTCCTTCCTGGGGGAGCCACTTTGCGTGCCTGTTATTTAGCTGCATTTACCTGTCGGCATTCCTTATTAAACTATGGGTTTCTTGTTGGTGGCTGCTTTAAAACTAGCAAGTAAGAGGCTTCTCTGATTGTATCTTGGCAATGTTGCCACTGGTTCTAGTTACAGGCGCAGAATTTTTCCCGTTCAACTTTGTATCATTCTTCCAGCATCTCCCTGTTTTGCCTTGGGTCTGAAAAAGCGGAGTGCTACCTTGGCTACAACAAGGTAGTATTGTTCGAGTCGATCGCAAAATGGTCAATCTAGTTGACGGTAGATTGATATGGAGAACTACAAGTTCTTTTGTGGACGTTGAGGTGTGAAAAACGCTTACCATTACGTTTACCTCCGCAGTAAAATCGATGAGCCTAAATCAGTTATCGGAAGATATAGGCAGTTTTTAATTCGACCGAAGAAGTCTTCCGTTCCCAGCTTGGTATTAAAATCGCCAGCGACAATTTTAATGTCGTTACTCGTTTACGTGGGTTGTCAACAGTAAATCCGTCCTGATCCGAGGCTTGTTGGTGATTTGCGAATAGTTCTTCTTTACGTGGTCAGGAAGTCACTCTGACGCAAGACCTTCAAATTGAAGGACCAAGTCTTTGCTTTAACTCCAAGGGCAACCACTCCTTACAGTCGTGGACTCAGAATATAGTAGCCCTATAAGAGGCTGACTAATTCGTTCAACCTAACTAGAAGTGTAGACGCCAGCGTTGATTACATCTTGGGAATTTCTCCGATGCCGTCTGTATAAAACGGGAGTAGCATTAGTGGAAATACCTCGCCCGTCTTTTGTTTTCTACCACCAAAAACTTTCCTCTGGGTTTGGAACCCTATCATCAGTTGAAGTTCATCGCAGGGAACTGAGAGCAGAAGTTGATAGACATAGGTGAAAAACCAAAAGAATTAGTCCATTTCGGTTTCTGGTAACCGAAATCATTCTGTGAGAAAATGAATCCTTAATCATTAAATCAATTTCCACAAGTAATCAAGAATTGTTAAATGCTATCAGTTAATGCTTATTTATAAAATCCAATTTTCATTAGGATAGTAACAGTAATTAAATGCAATCAATCTTTCATTCTAGAAATATTTCAGGTTTCTTAACTGAATCTTTGCAAATGCTAAAACAAATAATAAACGTTACGATTTTACAACCGTCTTAACATCAGATTTTCACACCAGTAACACAAAACGTCTTCAAAAGTATGCACATCTCTGCTTATTGAAAAACCTACCAAAATGTCTTCGAAGGTTTCCGTTCACGTACTTATAATTAAATTATGATTGCGATGACTTCAGTATTAATAAATAAGATTTATTTATTACACCTTCTTCTATTGTTAACTTGTGACGCGTGACTTAATCGATAATTATTTGGATTATTGTGGTATTTTTTGACTGAATAATAGCTTTTCAGGAATGACGATGTCATTTTGGAATATAAAGGTCCTATTTCACCAACAATTCATAACTAACTAATTCTGAATGAGCCTTAAGGCGTGTCTCTTCAAAGCTTATTAATCATTAAGCTCCAATTCCAATGGGAAAAGATTGTCGCGAAAAGGAAAACAGCCAAAATCATTCCCTTAACATCTTATACTCATACATATAAGAAACCCAAAACACAGTGAGCGGAAATAATAAATTATGAAAGCTAATTAGGCTTATTGATTAAGGTATTAAGTAGGTTGTGTTTGTGTGGTGCGCGACACGCGCGTCGCGCTGCCACTGCGTGAAATCACATTTTCTCATATAAATAAAAAAGGGAAGTCTTGATCTTATGACGATATGGCAAGAGGGAGGTCGAGTTCTTTGATGAAGATGAAATATTTTTGGGTACTCTGTTGCGTAATTATCTTAAGGGATGTTTTAATGACTGTATGAAGAAGATTATTGATTCAACACTTTGGAACGATGTATTTGGTGTCAAAGCTTGAGCCGATACGCACACAATTCTAAATACTTGGTTAGATTAGGGGACTTTGATCAAGAAATCGTGTCATCAGATTTGAAATCCTTTTTCAAAAAAGTATTTTCAGTGACAATTAAAACAGTGATGAATAAATTTGCTCTTCAATTGTTTTGATACTATTGCGCGCAAAAGTGATGGTTCACTTTCAGTTAAAGTTGTGAATATTCGGATCCTTGGGATTTTGAGATAATCGAGTTTAAATTTGATAGTTCAAATATCAAATAAATTTCATTTACTTACAGCATAACTTGTGACACATATCACGTTAGACGAATTCTTGTGGTTGCAAGTACACGAGAGTAAAATTGTCTTTCACACCATATCAATGTTACATTTGCAGATAGTTCAGTGGTTAAGTTAGATAAGAGATATTAAGCGTAAACGTCAGCTTAGCGATTTATTATTGGTAAAGTCCATAGATTTGATAGTGGCCTGACTATCTGAGAAAATCCGGACTGGATATCAGATGTTGATATGACGTTTTCGTTCAACAGGACAAGACTTTTTTTATGGTCAAACATTTCGCCTGCACTACAGTAATTTGGTGAGGAACCTCCACCATGCTCATAATTGGTTTTTGATCCGACTGATATCAAAGTGCATGGACTGGTCTTCAAGAATGCCGAAATGTAAAGAATTGTGGTAATTTTTTGGAGATGGAAAATTTTCGGATTGATTTAAAAATATTAAGATTTACAGAGTAGTTAATATAATGTTGTTATTATTCCATGCCAAGTAAAATAAGGGAAATTTCAAGAAATGGCATTCTTTACTTGTGTAAAGTGTAATAAAGGCAATATCCAACAGTTAGTCTGATTACACTTAAACAAAGTGAAAAAGGCCAAATTGCTGATTTTTTTTTTGGCAGGAGGAAACCTTCAAAAGACACTTGGCAGTATTCGACACCAAGTAGTGTGAGACTCTTAACTACTAAAACCACCTCTTCATCAGGACCAATCTTGAAGGATCGACTACAGATTTTTCTTTCTTAACTTTGTACAATCACTTTGGGGGAAGTTTAAACTTTTAATACTTTCCCATGTTTTTTTAGACCATAAGCTCATGAGGCTTGGTTCTTCTTAATCTCCGAACATGGTTTCTTATATTCAAGACGGACTCCATTTCAGAATTAGTATGACTTTTCAGTCTCTGGTTGTGCGATACAGCGTATTTTTTAACAACTTCTGTAACCATTTCTATTTGTAAGTCACGATGTAGATCGGTATTTCTTATGTACCAAGGTACATTAACTATTCCACGAAGGAATTTGTTTTGGAATTTTTGGATGATTTCGGTATTTGTTTTCTTTGTACAGCCCCATAATTGGATTCCATAGGTCCAAACAGGCTTTAGTACTTGATTATACAGCATTATTTTGTTTTGGATTGATAAATCAGAGTTGTTACCAAGCAACCAGTACATTTGTCTATATTTCAAGTTTAGTTCTTCTCTTTTCTTTTTGATGTGCTCTTTCCACTTTAGCTTTGCATGCAAAGTCATTCCCAGGTATTTGGCCGTATTGGCGTAAGGTATTATTAATAAATATTGGAATATTGTTTATCTTTTAATTTGTAGAGTTTATATGTGAAGATTTTGTTTCATTGGGTTTGATACGCCATTTTTCGGTCCAAGCACTCACTGTCTCGACGGCATTTTGTAGTTTTATTGCTGCCCCAGAGACATATTTGTCGGGTACCAAAATTGCGTTATCAGCTGCAAAAGTAGCCATTATGGTGTGATTACCAACTGGAATATCCCTTGTGTATACTAAATACAGGGTAGGACCTAGGACACTTCCTTGTGGTACACCGGCTTCTATTTTCTTCAATTCCGAGTATTCTTGATCGAACCTTACTTAAACCTTAAACAATCGGTCTAAGATGTACGATTTTAATATTTCAAAGTACTGCCTGGGAAGATCCCTTTGCAGTTTGTACTCAAGTCCCTCATGCCAGACCTTGTCAAAAGCTTGAGCAACTTCTAAGAAAATAGCTGAACATACTTGTTTTTCTTCTAATGCTTTTTCTATTACATCCGATATTCTATGAACTAGGTCTATCGTGGAATGTTTATTTCTAAAGCCTAAAGTTTGGGGTTAACCTTCTTTCTTCTATGATTTTGCTAAGTCTCTTCAGAAGCAGTTTTTCAAAAACTTTTGCCGTAATTGGTATAAGCGATATTGGTTTGTAAGCCGTCACTTCTGTAGGTGGTTAACCTTGCTTTGGTATGACAATTACTTCAGCAATTTTCCAATGGTACGGGACATACCGGTGCTTAAGGCATGCATTTATTATATATTGGAGTTTTATAAAGGCTTTCAATGGCATTTCTTTCATAAACTGAGCAGTTATTAGATCGTAACCTGGTGATTTTTTATTTGATAGTTGATGTAAACAATACTTTTTATTTCTTTAAGTCTTACAATTGGAATTTTACTTCATCTATCTTATCAACAAAGTGTAAGCTATTTTCAGCCGCGTTTGATGAGTGTGGCTTAAAAACATTCACAAGATGTTCAGCTAAAAGGTTAGGTTTTTCTTTCGGGTTACCGATCCATTTCCCATCTTGAGATTTCAAGGGCGAGTTTTGTAACTGCGGTCTTTTCAGGCGCTTGGCTGCTTTCCATAGCGAAAAATCGGTTGAAGCATCAGTCGTTAAATTTCTTAGGAATGTACTGAGTGAATCATTTTTGAACTTGCAAGTTTGTTTTTTAAGATTGTTGCTTATACGGTTAAACGTTGTTTTATCATCTGGAAATCTAGTATTTTGCCATTTTCTCGAGCTCTTCTTTTCTACATTATCAACCCTCTTATCTCTAAAGGATATTTTATTTCATTTTGTCTTCTATTAGAAAATGTTGGAGTACTTTCTTTAGCGGCCTGTTGCACATCAGCAATAAATTGTTCCACTTCATGGTCAATTTGCTCGATTGTATCCATGGGAGATCTTAAATTTATAAAACTTAAAAGCCTTTCTCTAAAATCATTCCAGTTTGTTTTCTTATTTACAAGTTTTGGAGTACTTTTTTTTGTACTTCCGATTCACTTAGTGATAAAATCACTAGAGTATGATCTGAGGTCATAATTACCTTCGACACTAATGTGATTTCGTTTTATTCCTTTAGCTACGAAAAAGTCAATAACGTCTGGTATTGTTAGTATCGGAAAACCAGTAAGTTGACGACCTGGAGGATATAAGATTTTGTTGATATAAGTCTTGAACCCCAATGGGTGTGTTTCGCATTGAAGTCTCCGCCAACAAGAAAGTTATGCCCAAGAAGATTAAATAGATCTGTATAGTCATCTTCTGTCGGGGAGCGCCTTGGTTGGCAGTATATAGCTACTATCTTAAACTCTTTCTTTTTCATACCAATACTAATAGTTGTTACTTGCATATTTTCACTAGTAAAATTGGCTCCTTCATAATGTTTAAAGCTTTCTTTTATAAGAATCTCCGATCCACCTCTTGCCTTGTCAGCTGGATGTGGAGCGTGGTAACTTGAATAGTTTTCTATTACATTATCTAGACTTTTCCCATTGGAGAAATGAGTTTTGGACTCCAGGCAAATATCGATATGTTCTAGATCTAAAAATATTTTCAATTCGGATGAATGTTGTATAAGACCGTTTGCATTCCATGTAGCGATTTTAAGTGTTTTGTTTATCATTGTTTTATAAGAGCGACTTTTTTGCTTAGCTGTTTGATATTCAAATCCTGTTTATCAATTGAAAAATAAGTTGTAGCATTTTTTTGTGGAAGTCTCTTCGGGCTTTCTTTTCATCGCTCTTACTTTAAACAGCCTTTTTAGGCGGTTCCTTCTTAGTATTGTTTTCAGAAGTTAAATCGGTATTTACTGTGTTTCTGGGTTTTTCTCTAGCAGATGTATTTTTGCTTCTGAACTCTTATAATTTTTTGGCAACTGGGCAGCCTCTTTAGCTTGTCGGGTGATTACCCTGGCAGTTCACACATTTTGATCTTTGCTCATAGGACAATTTTTAGTTGCATGTTTTCCTTCGCACTTTACACAAGCAAACTCTCGGTGGTAGTATGACCAAAAGCTAGCCAACGTTTGCACTGCGAAACAGCTTCAGATTTTCGGAGTGGTTCAATTTTAACAGCTATGCCCAAGATTGATTTTACTTTATAAATCTCCTCGAGACTTTTTTTGCTGTCAAAAGTAAGCATGAATAAAGGTGGACACCTCTTACTAGTCATCGATTCTCCAGAGGAGTTTTTAACTGTCTCATTCTTAAATAGATTGACTGCATCAATTGCTTAGAAGCCTTTTTGGACAAGATCTTCTACTACTTTCTCGTGAGAGCACGAGGAATGAAGACCTCTGGCTACTTCTTTTATTGACCTTGTAGCTTTGTTCCCATATGAGTGCCATTGTATTTGGTGTTTGCTCAGTTGTTCAGTGACAGATCTATACTCTTCAGCTTCTTCGACTGTGACTTTCCAGTTGTCTTTTTTGTATCTTCTTCATCAGTTTGATATTCAGGTTCAATATCTTTTGGACTTAACTGAAGCGTGGACTCTGAATCTTTCTTGTCAAGCAAGGAAACTTTCTCTTCGAGTTTTTTCACTTGCGGTTAAAGAGTTTTAAGTAGAATTTCAAGCTGTTTTCTCGGCGCTATTTCAATTTGCCATTCTTCAAAGTAGTTCTTTGATTTTGATTGATCTTTCTCTTTGACTTCGTTGGAACTCTGTTGATCTGTGATGTCGATCTCTTCATTGATCTTGGTTAATTTTTCGCTGATGTTTTTAACATCTATAGGATATAGGATTGTTTGAGGTTGTCGATGATGTAACCCCTGAAGTAAATTTGTTTGGGGGAGTTCTTTTGCATCTTTGAACTCCGTCTCTTAATATTTTGATAGAGCAATAATTGGTAATTACCAGAATCCATAGAACCGACCTCGAAAGAAAGTGGATTTACCAGTTTCACTGGAGTGCCACCTAGGGTATTTAATCTAGTCATTTTGTTAAATAGGTCAGTTACTTCTATCCTGTTACTTTCAATGATGATTTGGCATAAACAACTAAATAATAAACAATAGATTTGACAGACGTCACCAAAACAAAGTGGCCGCCACGGGGCGCCAGAATCTACCCGCGCCAGTTAAAAAACCCTTTACAAATTTTTGTAAAAAGAAGTTTTTAACTTATTTCAAAACCTTGTCAAGAAACTGTTTGTTCTTCTTTATTTATTCGCAACTACCTATATACTCCTACGTTTGTAAACTTCCTAAGATTTAATCATTTTTAAGGTCTCGTTTTAAGTGGGCCCCACCTTTTCAAATGTCCTTTTATGTTCTTTACCTTTTGATTTAATAAAAATAAGCAAAATCATTTTTGTATACATTTAAAAAATTCAAATAAATTAAATTAAGTATTTCAAAAATTTATTATTTGTCACAAAGATTTTTCTATTGACAGACAACCATCACATCAAATTATAACATTCAGTTAGCTTATTCCTTACGCTTTGAAATGTGTCGTTAGTTTCATGTGAAATGTTTTGACCATTAGAGAGGACATAAAAGAAATTCAAAAATATTATTGAAATTAAAAAAAATGCATAGATCTACATTATATAGGTACGGTACACACATTGTATAATGTAGAAAGATAGAAAAAGATATATCTGTTGTGTATAAAGTCGGTAGAACTTATAGCTCTGCTACCAAATATCATCATAATCCATGTTGAGCTGTATGCACTGCAGTGTGCACCCTCACTGCCTGTAAATAATCAGGAACCTCGAGCGGAATTTTTAATTCATTTGCGTTCTGATCAAAAATGCACGAGCTACGACGCTAAAGGTTTTCAATTGAATTCGTAGTAGTACTCGTTGTTGAGTTGAAAGAAATAGTCCAAAAAGTAATGTTACTTGTTTAAACAATTATTAACCCTCACAGCACACACTATGATCCAATGGAAAAAAAATGTTTTTTTCGTTTTTGTTTTTTGTAAAATTAAAAGAATTAAACAAAAAAAAATTGTTTAAATAAATTTTATGAAAAGTTAATAACTTTTACCATATATGGCTGCTTGTGCAGTTACGCATTTATCAAGCTTACAAAAGAAAACAAACATGTTTACCTAGAAATTACTTCAACAGTTTGACAAAACAAAAATGTTTTCATAAATATTCGTATCAAAGTCAAAATTTTATAAAAGAAACAAAATAACTAGGAATGAAATGATGTGAAACAATTTCGATCTTTGTTCAGGCACAGACTTACTTTGCATTTTTTACACATAATAAATTACCTGTATTTGCAGTCGTTTTGGCATAGCTGCCTTGATTTCTGCCATTCCGGAATGTGATCCATTGCGTCCAAACGAACCGAATTAAATGGAAAGTAATAGCGCCTTCCCTTTTTCTTCAAATGTTGAGTTGAGGAAGCGGGGGTCAAAGAACTTGAATCAATGGTAGTTTTTTGACGCTTTGGAGTGTTCGAAATTGAAGCCGGGCGACAATTTTTATTCTTGCATAGGTGTTCTGCTATTGCCATGTGTCGCTCTTCTGCCGCCACAAAATCCATGCATTGACAACACACAAATCTAAAAAGTGGAAACAAATATTGATGTACTACTTTTTGGATCATATGTCAATTCGACAAAGACCAAGCATAGAATCTAAAGGGTCAACACCACCTAATATTTATTATATTCATCTATTATCTTTGGGCAGTCAACATCTACGTACTTTTTTCTTTTCTTGAGTACCTTGTTTTTTTTGTTGTGGGATTAGCATATTCACAATTTCACTATCAAACCAGGACACAAAAGGAACATTGACGCCTTTAATGGAAGCCATCTTTTCTATCATATTTTCTCGTCCTCTTTTCTTTCTTTCCTTTTCTTTTGGAACTTCAATGTTGGGAACTCTATTTTGCCTCACGGTCTCCAATGAAAGAAGACCCGCTTTGGTTAGATGCACTTGAAGTTTTGGGCTGTTGAACCAGTTGTCAAAGTAAATTTTGTGGTTTATATGTCCTGGCACCGTTGAAACCAACCTGGACACAACATTTCCGCTTACACCCAAATCTGGAAAACCATCTGGTATAACGTTGCTCTGCTCCCCTGTGAATATATCAAAATCATAGCTGAATCCCGATATTCAGCTTAAAACGAAGTTTTTGTAACCCCAGTTATGTGGCTTTTTTGGATTAGTGGGAATTGTTTGTTCGTCCACTGCAAGATTTTCTTCTTTTGGTATAAGAAGGAGTCGTTCCCTTATATTATTTAGGAGTGGCCTAGCTTTGAAAAGCTGGTCGTGTCCAGGTAGACCAAATCGAACAAATTTATCATTATCAGCGAAATGGAGACATTTTTCTATTTCCTCCCACCACCTACATGGCATAGTCTCATAAACAAGAGGCTGACCTAGTTGGGAGTTGCAATACCGCCTGGTAGAAGGCAATTTTATGAGGGACGTGAAAAGAGAAATACCGACAAACTGTTCCATTTCACTTCGCGTTATGTTGACTGGCTTATTTATGTTGTTTTGCAATGCTTTTCTGTTGGATTCCTCAACAATCATATCAAACAGTTCTCCCGTGAAAAGAAAAGAAAAAAAGTCAGCGGAGGTCTCTAATGAGGACATTTCTTCTGAAAGCTCTTTTGTCCTTAAAAAGGAATAATTGCTTTCCATGTATGTTGCACGGGATTTGCTCCTCCATGTTACTTTTTGCTTTTTTTTCTCATCTTTCGATCTCAAAGTTGATAATGGTTTTTCATTATCCGAATCGTACGCGCTTTCATCGGTTTCAGGCATCTCTATATGTTCTTTACAGTCCATATCCATATTCTGCTCATCCTCCGATTCAAGGATTTCATCCTCACTCTGAAAACCATCACCAGGAACAGCACAAATCCTTTTCCTTAGAATGAAATAGACGAGATCATTTTTTTTCACTGCAAAAAAAGCACAAGCAGCCACACATATATGACACCATAAATATTGTTGTGAATGGATAAGGAGAAAGGAGCCATATATGGATGTTGTCAAAAATACGCCGTGTCTTGAATTCCACGGACATAACATTTAACACTTTAATATTAAATACCAATATTGAATCTTTCTAAAAAAATGCAATGCCAATAAATTATGCACAAGCCAATGAATAAAAAGCTTTTTAATCTATGTTTTTTTTTCAACGGTCACACCACACGCACTGTCAAATTTGATTGCGGATTTTCGCGATTGTGCAAGGAAAAATTAAATTAAATGCACTAAATACAATAAATATAAATATTGTTTTTAACATTTTAAAAAAATTCGAGAAAAATCGAATTAACAAATTTTTTTCACAAAAAATAAAAATCTAAACAAAAATTTATAAAATTTGGTAAAAATTGATTTTCGCCTCAAATCTTCTTTTCAGAAAAATTTGAGATTATGGCTTCCAACTAATTTTTACTTATAAGAAATATTGTTTTCTAAATTCTGAAATTTTTTTAGAAAAAATCGTATTGACACTTTTTTACAAACAATAAAAACCTAACAAAAAAAACAATACTAAATCTTGGTAAAAATTTACTTTCGACTCAAATAACTTTTTAAAAATTAAAAATATAATCTTCAAACTTTTTTTATTGCACAAAAAAATGTTGTTTTCGATATTCAGTAGTTTTTTTTTTATAAAAATCCAACAGTCCGTCCCTTAATTTAAAAAAAAAAAAAATCTACAAATTTGGTATAAATTGATGTTTGGTTCTTGATATCTCGCAAATTAATTTCATTCATCCCATTTGTAAAAATTTAAGAAATGCTACTTAAATTGGTAAAAATTTGTTTTCGACTAAAAATCTATTTAACAAAACTAGATTTTCAAACTAAACTATTTCTTTATACGAAAACCCTCCTAGTGGGTGCCGGGCGGTAATGATCTCCACAGTTGTCTTGCACGTTGCCAAGATGGAGATCAGCTAAGGTCAAGTTGAATTGCTTATGTTTCCTAATCCCTAATAGTAGCAAGCCTTAGCAATGCAATTTGACCATAGATACGGGGTCCCTAATTTCAGTGGTGGTGTGAGCGTCTTACATAATCCGTGCCGAAGAATGAAAGGCTGGGGGCAAACCAATGAGCTAACGAGCTCATTCGGATGCCTTGGCAGGGTCCATCTTATTTTCTGCCTTACCCTGGTATATCGGCTCTGCCGGGGCTGACCTCTTTTTTTCCGAACTACTCGTGGGACCAACATACAAGAAACTTACACAAAATGGACGAACTAGACATGACAAATAAAAAACCATCCACAGACTTGGAGGATGAACTCTTGGCCTCCACCCAGGAGACCCTGAAGGGGAGCTCATTTAGCACTTGTGAGCAACCCTAAACCACAGGAAATATATTCGGTGCTATTCAAAGCACTCCTATACTTCATAAACCGTATACAAAACCGAAACCCTCGAGTAGCAGTACAACATTCCTGTTGGTGCTATGAAGGGTAAAGGTGGAATTTACCCAACTGCATTATATCTAGGAAGATATGGCCCACCTATAATAAAACCCCTACAAACGATCTTCTATGCAGGCCAAGGCAAGACATAGCCAGGATTGTTGCGGTTTGTACCGGACATTGGCCTTTAGGAGTTCATGCAGAGAAGTTGGGTATCTCTTACAACACCTTTTGCCGTAGCTGTAGTGACCAAAGAGAAAGTGAAACGATAATCCATTTCCTCTGCAAATGTCCTGCTTTGGCAAACACCAGAATGAAATACTTTGGAAAAGCATTCTTTCAAGAATTTGATGAGCCTTTTGAGACAAAGATTAGAGACCTAATCTTTTTTCTCAATGCGACAAAATGGCTTTAACATAATCGCTATGAAGCTTCTCTATAAATCTATCCCTTTCAATCACAGGTCAAACGAGTTTTAGCTATCAAAACGGCGCGCGCACTACAGCGCTAATTGGATCTCAGGCTAGGTTGCCTTGAGATCGCCATTTCTACCTACCTTATACGAAAAATATTGCTGGTAATTTTTAATTTTTTAAGAAAAATTCATCTGACAACTTTTTTTTTTTTACTAAACACGAAAACCTACAATTTTTTAAGCAAGACAAATCGACCGACAGGATGGGAAGTTATCAGTGTGGGTCGAATCCCATCTTCTTTTTTGTAGGTACATTCATTTTGTATGAATAATTATTTATTTAGATTCGAATTTTTTAAGCAGACCCTCTTTTTGAAAACTCTACAACAAGTTTTCTGATAACCGGACACTCTTCTATTCGAGCCATCATATTACATTTTTGTATTTGAAATAAGTTTCTATTGAAACAGAAACAGTATCACCAGGACTATACATTTGTTACCAATGACGTTAAGGTAGCACATGTACTGTATACAATGTATATACATACATATCACAATGTCTATTGACCATGGGAGTTGACAAAAGATTCTGAGTAGGTAGTTTGGAAGGAACGCATCATAATGTGTATGCTCCGGCTGCTACTGCCACTTACTTATTGCTGAACATGATAGCTTCCAGGAATTCTGTTTAGGCACGCGTTTAGAATAAAAGATGATGATGCAGTGGAACTATGCAGGTTTGACAGTTAATTTTGTTTGTATCCTTTTTATTCCGACACTCAGGTGATTGTGAATCTTTATAAATGATTTGTCCAAACACAGGAAATCCTATTTATTAATGTCAGAAAGAGTTTTTTTTCTTTCATCTTTTATTTAAGAAACGTCCCTTGTTTCGGTTAATTTAGGATGGGAACCAAAATTATTATGTTCGACTAATTTGCCTTGAATTTTAAATGAATTTTCAGACAGTTCACGTAATTTTTGAATTTTGTATTTTTGGGATTTTTAGAATTGTTGATTATTATCGGTTTTAGTTCCGGCAATGGGAGAAATCAAGGGTAATAAAATATTTATTTGTTTTTGTAATTTCATGAAGGAAGATTAATGATCGTGATGTGAATGGAAAAAGTTAATTAAAATACAAATATTTTATTCACGATGCATTGGTGTAAGATTTTAAACAATTAGGTAAAATTGTAAAGCCATTTTTATTACTTCACCTAGCATAATAGATAATTTAGCAAATTGTAAATGATTTTAAGAACTTACTGTCTTTTAATATTTTCCTAAAGTTAAAATCATGGAATGATAGGAGCGTTTAACAAAGTCGCTAGTAAATTGCCAACGGGAGGAAACATAGAAATATGCTGTGGGGAAAACTGATTGAATGTCTTAACACAGAGGGTCCTCCACAAAGAGATCTTAAAGATTTCAAAAGTACTATGGAACCCTTTTCGGTTAAAAAAGATGTGCCCGTTTTCTTTTGGTCTTAAAATAGGAATATGAGAACCATCAACGCAGCCCATTTTTCCCAGTAGCTTCAATTTCCTATAATAATACTCCTTTCTGTCTCCAAATTTAATTTAATCCATTGCGGACAAAACTTATTTTCCAGGAGACTCAACGTTCGGCGACAGAACTTAGAAACTGTTGCCTGTGCCATACTTAGCAAACACATTTGTTCCGACATTGGTTTGGTAACTCTCACTGGCTAGGAGATTTAATGTTGGACAAAGCTGTAGAACTGGTG
Organism: Eupeodes corollae; assembly: GCF_945859685.1. Taxonomy (NCBI): domain Eukaryota; kingdom Metazoa; phylum Arthropoda; class Insecta; order Diptera; family Syrphidae; genus Eupeodes; species Eupeodes corollae. The sequence goes on from NC_079147.1 coordinate 161,998,881, forward strand.
GAACTGATGTTCTTTTTCTGTCTTCTGAAAGATCTAACTAGCTGAGTATCGTGTGAAAACATTCCTTGTTGACTCTAAATTGCTGCACAAAGCTAAACAAAAATAGTTTCAAAAATGTTATACCTGATCTTTCTTTTCTTTTTGAATATTTACTCATTTTCACTCAATTCGAATGCGTTGCTATTATCTCTCAAATATCTTCTTTCGATTTTAGGACAGGACACATCTTCGCCTTCACTTTCACTTTTCGAACCAAAGAAAAACATTTCGAAAAAAACTTAACATTGAAACTAGAATGAAATAATTTCAAAGAAAACTCATTTGACATTTCATTTTATAGTTCACAGTGACTTTTTTAAGTAAAAGTCACAATTACGTGCTGTCAAAAATAATTAGTTTCGAGTTTTTCGACAAGCCTCGAATGTATTAAGTTACATGCTGTCACCCCAGATTACTTAACTTCACTTTAATGGTAATTTAATTTACTTACTTAAAGTAGGGCTACAGTCCGGTTAGGACTTGGGCCACAACCAACATGCGTCTCCAGCCAGCACAGTCCCTTGCTACCTGTCTCAAGTTTCGCACGCCATGTTGGATGAGGTCTTCTCCTAAATGCGTGCGTCACTTGAGTTGCGGTCTTCCTCTACTGCGCCCTCCCTCATGATTGGATTCGAAACCCTTCTGGACTGGAGCGCTAATGTCCATTCGCTCTACATGACCGAGCCATCAAAGTCGTTGACTGGGTTCGTTGTTGCATCTTCTCCTCCATTTTCCATCTATACAGACGGGACCAAAATTCACCCGAAGAATTTTTCTCTTGAAGCATCCTAAGACGTTCTCATCTTTCTTTGATATTGTTCAGGTCATAAATGAGAACCGGGATGATGAGTGTCTTATAGAATGCTCGGGTGAAGACCTTACTACTCAATTGCCTTTTAAGTCCTAAAAACTTTTTTGACATCAAATGCATCGGTGAGATCTTTTCCGATTCCATCGTCTTCTGCACAAACGGATAAGTTTGATAGGGATGTCAAAACTAGACATTGCTCTGTTAGAGCACTTCCCTATAGATGCTGTCATACCCAGCTTTAAAATCTATAAAGAGATGGTTTGAAGCTCCTGGATTTTTTCCACGATCTGCCGTTATGTTAATATTTGGTCAGTGGTGGACTTTGCTGCTCTGAAGACACACTGATAATGACCTATCAGGTTGTAGACAAATAGCTTCAGACGTTCCCATAGTACGGCAGAAAGGTTCTTATATGCAATGTTCGGGATGCCTCTGTAGATGGGGCAATTTAGAAGGTCTCCGTTCTTGTGTATTTTGCAAACTATGGTGAGATTCAACTCATTGGACATGCTTTCTTCCGACCATATTATGCAGATGAGTTGATGCATGCTCCCTAAAAAGTCATCACCTGATGCTTTGAATAGTCCGGCAGCGATGCCGTCAGCTACAGCAGCTTTGTTCCACATCAGTTTGGATATACTGGTATGTAGCTAACTTCTCTTCGTCGAGGTCGGGTAGCGGTATTGTCGCGTAGGTTGAGTGGTTCGACCTCCCTTACAGCGAAATTCGGTTCGTCATCACCGTTATATAATTCGGAGAAGTGGTCTTTCCATATTTTCAACATAGACTGCGGTTCTATGATGTTCCCTGATCGTTCTTATAGGCTTCCGTTCGGGGATGTTACCCTTGGGACGTATTTTTACCTTTTGCTTAAATTTTCGAACCTCATTCGTGTTGTGATATCTATCTATCTCCTCGATCGCTAGCTTCTCATGCTCATTTTTTTTCCACATAAGAAGCCGGTGTTCCTCTCTCCTCATCTGCGCTTAGAGCTCGTGAGCAGCTCTGGTCCTTTTGTGCAGTGATGTGTGAACAGTGTAATATCTACCAAAATGTTGTCGGATTTGGTTTCGTGTAAGCTGTATCTCCCGATTGTGCCACCAAAGATGTCTTCTTTTCCTAGCTTGGTGTTAAGATCAAACAATTTTAATGCCTTAACCAAGGCACTGCTCAATGCTCATATGTCTTGCCTGTTGAAACTCCAGACTTTTTGCCTGAGTCTTGTTTCAACATTAAAACCATATCCAAATAGACGCTGTCTTTGTTCTCGGTAGCTGGCGCGGTTATATACATCGCAGTCTTTTGGTTCGCGTCTGCCCTGTCCATCCCATCGCACTTCTAGGATGGCTGTAATATCTGCTTTGCAGAAGCTTAGGGCTTCCGCTAATTGTTCGGCTTCTCTCTGTTAAGAGACTTAACATTACACGGGCCGTGCATATCCGAAGAAAAAAATGTATAAAGTGAGGGTTTCTGAGGTTACTGGTGATAAGGTTTAAAAAATAGAGTCATAGAGAGATGAGCAGTCAACTTAGCCAGAGAGAAGACGGTTTAGGTTTAACTGTTGGATGTCACCTGTAGACCCATACTTACGTAGGTCTGTACATTGCCATCGTAAGGGTTAGAAATTTTCTTAGACCATCTTTTTACAATACTTAATGCTTAATTTGCCTGATGGATTATTTAATCAATATACAATAGAATTTTTAGTTCACAAAGTTAAAAAATTAACACGATCTGTTTGCAGAGGGATATTTCTCGAAAATATCGCTTAACAATAATTTGTTCGAGGGTTTAAAAAACTCAAATGATTCTCGTTTAAAAACAATTAAAAGCAATTTGATTTCGAATCCAAACTCTAATTTTAACTATTTGTTCAAGGATTTAAATTAAGGCCACCAAAACCCATTGAAAAAGTGCAATTTTAATGCCACTTAGGAAGCCTTATTGACCAGTTATGTAAGGATAAATAGAATAGAGCCCGAATGACAACCCTGGGGGACACTAGAAGGGATTGGAATAAGATTGAATCATGTGGATCTGAACCGGACACAATATTCACGAAATTGCTTTGAAAAACGAAAAGGCTTTTTTTTCCCCTTACAAGCTGCAGATCCTCTCGATATTGTGTGTTAGACTCCTCAGCTTCCGTCTCATTTTCATTTATATCATAGAGATAAGCGCGTGTTTGTCATCGTTTTGGAAGCCTTTGCTTATGCATAAAGCATTCTTTTTGCGAGAAGAGATTTTAAGTGTTTAAGTTGTCGCATTGTTTTATCAAATGATCAATCACGCATACGATAAACAGACGTTTTAAGATGTTGTAAGTAACCTGAAACAAAACCAATTTGAGACGTACTTAAGATTAAGAAAAAGGATGAGTCGATTGTACTTTTCGCGATAACCACTCCTTTGCAAAGAGCGCCTATCATCATCTCAATAGACATTAAAACAGTCGTCATGAAATCCATTATAACTTTTTTAGACACATAAAAAGTAAAAATCAATTAAGTTTTTAATAATGTATCATAAATACATAAACTCAAAATGCGGTTAATTTTAACCAAACACAAAGAAATCTCAACTGCTAATAATAAAGTGTCCTAGATGTTCAATCTTGTTTAAATTCTAAGGATTTGAACAAAAACATCTAGTCAAAATAATTGAGGTCAAATAAAGGACACCCAAATGGCTCTGTTCATTTTAATTAAGCAAGTTCTTCTAACAACCAATAAACAAGAAAATGTGAATATTAAGTTATACAGTGCCGTTCAAAAAATGTGGGTAAAACTATTTTTTTTGCATTTGTATTCACTGGGATCGAGATTTCAATGTACTCAATAGTTTAATAGAGAACAATAATAGTGATTAAGTTATAATAATCGGGGACCTTAATGCGAGGATAGGACTTAATGATGTAAAAGAAAAAAGATTTGCATGAAAATAAGGAATTCGAAAGACACTACTGTCAATGCACGAGGAACTACATTGTTAAATGTTTGTGGTGCTTTTGAGTTTCGAATATTAAATGGTGCTTCTGTTTTTGATAAGTGTGGAGAGTACTCCTTCGTAGGTCAGCAAGGTAGTTCAGTGCTTGGCTACTGTCTAATAAATCGAAATTGGATTCCTATAGTTTCAGATTTCATGGTCAAAAGTGACCCGTTTTCTGATCACTTGCCATTAGCAGTGGAATTCCGAACTAACTTAATAGAGAAAGATAACATAACGGTTTTAAAGCTTCCACAGAAATTAATTTGAAAAGAAAACTGAGCGCAGGAGTATCGCTGCACTTTCACTCAAATTTCAAGAGGCCACATTGAACAAATTATAAAACTTTCATGCCGGGAATCGAGAAAATACCAGGAAAAATTCTTAAAAGTAAAGAAAAATCGACGTAGATTGCAAAAAAGCACGCAAAAAGTCATTCATTCGAGTGGTTGAAAGCTGTATTTAGTAGAAAACACAGAATTTAAGAAATTTTCAAGGAAAAAAAATAAAGTCTCATGAAGCCCAGGCTCTTAAACTTACAAACTGCAAGGGTTCCAAGGTATTCTAATTAGCTATTAACTTATTGAATCAGTTTAAAACTAAATATAGGTGTATTTTATAATCACTTCATGTTACTTTTGAGAGAGTCTTACCCTTCCTATCCAATACGCTAAACCTTCGTACTCGAATGATATTTTGGATAGTGTCATAACTCATGACGAAGTTAAAACCGTATTAGTGAAATTGAAGGACAGACAAGGTTCAGGACCTGATGGTATACCACTGGAATTCTTAAAATGTGGAACAGAAAGGCTAACTTTAAATTTAACATCAGATTTCAATACAATTTTGGATACTGGAAGTATTCCAGAACAGTTAAAAAATTCCTTAATTTTTCCAATAACATAAGAAAGGTAACATTGATGATCCATCCACCTACCGTGGGATATACTTCCTCAACGCCACCTACAAGATATTTGTAACATTGTTAAATAATGGACCCGATGGATTCATGATAATAAGTTGCTGTTGGTAATATTTTTGTACTGCAAAGCATAGCGGCAAACTCTACTGAACAAAAAAAAGAAACTCTACATATTTTTTGTCAATTTCCAGGCAGCCTTTGATACTGTTGAACGCCTATCACTATTCTTCAAGCTTTACAATTTTGGAATGTCAGACAAATTTAGGCAGGTTCTAGAAAGCATCTATGACGAAAATAAGGTAGCGTAATGGAATGGTGCCAAAAGTCGCAGTGTTTCGAATCGAAGATGGGAGTCAAGCAAGGTTTTCAATTTAAACCCAAATCTTTTTGCCTTGCTCATAGAGCACTTGATTGAATTTCTTTCTGGTGAAATTGAAATATCAAAGACACTCATCAAAGCCTTGCTTTTGGCTGATGACGTCATACTGTTTGCTTACTCGCCCGAAACCCTACAGTTGATGATTAACCGCCTAAATGTGTATTGCTGGTTATGGAATCTGAGAGTCAATTTGAGCAAATCTAAGGTGATAATATTCCGGAATGGTTCTGGTAGAACAGCCAGGAATGAGAAATGGCACCATGATAGAGAACCAATCGAGATTGTTAAAGCCTACAAATACCTAAGATTAATTGAAAACAATTGAGAAGAAAAGTCTGTGGTACAAGAAGCTAGAAGACCATGCTGCCTACTGTAAAACGGACTTTCGAATAGTTGATGAAAATGGTAATTACTGCGATAATGACCTGTGGTATCTTATTGCAAGTTTAGATGAAAAACTGAGAGCCGACGCTATTAAAGAAGCTACATCCTCGGTGCATAGATCTACGTACAACCATCTAAATCACAATTTATGCGAACGTAACTACTTTCGAATCGAGAATAAACAGGTGCTCATATCGGCGATTTTCAAAATGAGAGGAGATATGATAAGCCTTAATTATATACCACATCGGGAGGATCTGCCTATCTACTGCAGCCTTTGTAACTTAAGAGTTCAAGTTTGTTGTTTTTTTGTATTGCTTCTAAAGTAGTTTTTTTTTTTAAATTCATCAATAGACTCTGGGCGCTTCTTCGCAACCACAAGTTTCATTATAGACCAAATATTCTCAATTTAGCTTTTTTTAAAGCGTAATATGAGTCAGTCATGGTAAAAATGAAAACAAGTTCATACTTACAATTTTGGCTGTAAGACAAGGGGCATTGTCCTGTTGAAAAATAAAGCTGCAAGTTTCCCCAAAAAGCTCTAGCACCTTGGGCTCCAATACATTTGACAGGACTCGAAGCTATACGTTGACTTTGGATTCTAGAAAGCTCATTCCATTTTTTTTATATGCAGAGAAGCATCCCCACACCATCACACCTTGGGTTTTGGAGGGCATCTGCAAAATGCAATCAGAGCTTAGTCTTTCTTTCGGTTCTCTTCGCGCAGCGAATAGATGACGTTGTTCCACATGTCCATGAGCCCATAGCAATCGTATTTCTTTGACTCTTTTTGGAAAATCCTGCTTCAGTACTGGCTTGAGTGCTCTAACTCCAGCTTTCACGAGCCTTTTTCTCTCTGAGTTTGACGAAATTACTTTGCCTGTAGCTCGACACACATTGTTTTTAAGGTCCACCGAAGTCCTGAACCGATTCGACGACTGTTCAACACCAAAAAACGATGTTCTACTGGGGTTGTCTTTTTTGGCTTCCCTAAGCCTTTTTTTGGTAGTCTCACTATATTTTTTCAAATTCCATGCCGCTGTTTCTTGAGCAGTATCCAGTCTCTTAGAAATTTCACGTGTTGTCAAATTGAGACATAACAGACACAAAATATTGGCTTTATGTTCCGAACTTTTTGTTACCATTTTTTCCACAAAATCACTTCGGTTGGTATTGGACTACTATCACGAGCCAAATGCAGCTTCTAATGATAATAACATCAATTTTTATACAGCGTTTGAATGACATGTTATTACCTAGTGCAAAAAAAACCCGAAGCGTTCCTAATTTCCAAGAACTGATCTCGAAAAGGGTAATAAAATGTTTGTGATCAACATTTTTCGAACAGCACTGTATATGCTTATTTCTAATGACAAATAAATTAAAAATTAAGTCGGTACTTAAATGTTAATTCTTCATTTTCAAACATCTATACTTTAATGTTTCATTCCTTTCTGTTTCCATCATCAGGGATCTTTCCATAAAAAAATTAATGAGGAAACCACAAAAACTCTCATGAAACTTGTATTCAAAAATAAAAGTTTACATAGATTTCCTTGATCAAACGATTGGAACCTTAAAGTTGAAAAACTTACCTTACCCAAAAATATATGTTCTATATTTCAAAACACTTTACCCTAAAAAAGAGAATTGTCATCGTTCTCGTTATTGTCATATAAACTGCACCGTACCCAACTAAACGGCAAGAGAACGAGGAATGATACTGTCCCTATTGAAATACAAGTCTCTAAGCTTTTTTGTGGTTTCGTTGAAAACTTTTAAGCCTCCTCGATTCATCGTTCGAGTGTATTTTTCGTTTTGCGTTTGTCCCATCACTAAAAGATTTGGTTTCCTTTCAAGAACTTTAATTAGAATACAAAATAACACAAATGGAATTTTACAATAAAAGCAATAAATCGACTTACAACCCGAGGAGTTATGGAAGCATTTAATCAACAATAGTGATGTACTCAAAAGAAATGAATAGACTCTAGACAGTCGTCATTAGATACCAACAATTATAGTGTCTTGAAAATGACAATACTCGTGCAATAGGAGTGCACTGGGAATGGTGGCGGTTAACCCAAATCGGTAAAATGCATTTCTCTTAGTTTAAAAGGATGTTTTCAAAAAACAAGGAATAGTTGTACCAGGGCTGTCAACATCATTATGATGGCTTCATGTAAAAGCACTTTACCCTTACTTTTTTAATGATTTCTCACTAAAAGAATGAAATGATGAAAAGAATGCAATTTCACTTTCCACTTGTGTATTTCACCTGATTCGCGGCCTGTCTCTAATGCGCTGTCCTGTGGGTGTGGATTCGAAGACTTTCCGGGCCGGAGCATTGGTTTCCATTCGCTCTACGTGACCCAGCCATCTTTGCCGTTGGACTTTTACCCTTCTGGCTAGGTCTACATCGATGCACAGCCCGATGTTAAGACCGTTTAGACTTAACTGCTCACTTTCTTTCTTAGCCCAAACAAACAGAGGTTATCAAGATCTCAGTCCTATTTTGTTTTCTGTGTTTGTAGCGGGGCTTGCGTAAACAAGGTCCTTAACTACATCAAAGTTACGTTTATCGATTATGTCGTTTTGACTAAGACGTCGGTGTTGTAAGTCATTTCTTGATGACAGCTTGTACTTTGTGTTGCCCTCATAACCCGTTAAACCCATTTTTTTATTTTTTTTTTTAATAATAAGCGAACACTAAAGGGGATAATACTACCCTCATTATGTAAAGACACAGTGTGAGCACTAGGAAAGGGAGAGAGGGGTTGAAACGAGGTTTCAGTGCAAATTGTTTTTTAATTCCTGAATATTGCAATGGCTTGGAAAGACAGAGTGTGGTAAGGAATTCCACATTCGTGTAGTACGGCTTAAGAACAAATCTCTGGACTTGACAGTACAGCCTAAGTTGGGCTCGAAGGTATACTGATGAGTATTCCTAGAGGCCTTTGCCTCAATACTCACAAAAGCCCCATTTTCATTAGCATATGCTGGTAATTGGACATACTGGCTCGGATAGTATTCCCCCTATTGTTCTGAAGAGGTGTCCTTCAACGCTGGCAAAACCACTGCGTAAGCTTTTCCATCTGTCCTATTCTACAGGTCTTTTCCCGAGTGGATGGAAAACTGCATTTGTCTAACCTGTCTCAAAAAAAGACGAATCGTCCTCTCCCTCAAACTATCGTCCAATTGAACTTACGTCCCTTCTTTCTAAGGTCATAGAAACGCTGATTAATTTTCAGCTTAAGAAATATCTTGAAGAACGGAAGGTTCTTAATGACCAACAGTATGGCTTTCGTAGCAATAGGTCCACTGGTTATCTCATGGTCTATCTCACCGAACAGTAGAACAAATCTTTAAATCGTTTTGGAGAAAGAATTTGATAGAGTTTGGCACTAAGCTCTCTTATCGAAAATGCGTGCTTTCGGTATTTATGAATCTCTTCTTCGTTGGATTAGAAATTAACTTTCTAACCGTTCAATAGAAGTTGTATTGGATTGTTTCAAGTCTAAAATTCATAAAATAAATGCTGGTGTACCCCAGGGCTCCGTTTTCCGACTCTCTTCCTTATATTCATAAACGATCTTTTGTCTGTCACTTCTAATCCATTAAACTATTTCGCCGACGACAGTACCCTTAGCTTTTCATATTCGTTTCTAGATTCACATCCTTGTACTTCGGATGTGGAATTTAACTGGCAGCGTATGATAAGCTCATTAAATTCTGATCTTGACAGCATTGTTGGGGAATCAAAAACCGTGTAGAATTTAATGCTTCGAAAATTCAATGCTGTCTCCTGTCGTTAAAGCGTAACCAACCCCCGATGCCGCTATCCGCATCCAGGAAACTAATCAACTTTCAGTACTCGGTATGAATATCATAGATCACCTCTTATGGAATGATCACATATTCGATATCGCCAAAAATGCTGCCAGGTGCTTAGGATTTCTCCGAAGATGCAAGAAATTTTTCATCCCTTCTGATCTGGCTATAATCTACAAAGCTTTTATCCGTCCAAAGCTTGAATATAATTCGCATATCTGGGCAGGTGCCCCTAAAGCAAGTTTAAATCTCTTGGATAGAATTCAAAAAAGGGTTTTAAAAATGATAGGCGACAGAACTATAATCGAAACATTTACATCGCTAGAACACCGTCGCAATGTTTCATGCCTTTCGTTATTTTATAGATATTTTTACAAACAATGTTCTGTCGAATTATCCAGTTGCATTCCACCCCTTAAACAATTCAGCCGTAATACTCGCACTTCTAGGAATGCTCATCAGTTTACCATTGAGCTCAATTTCGGGCGTACTGTCAAGTACAGCGATTTTTTCTTAAATCGCACATTGAGAATGTGGAATGCTTCGGCCAACTCTGTTTTTCCCTCCCATTTTGATGCTCAGAACTTTAAGACCAATATGCACCGGTATCTCCTTTTAAATCCTTCCCTATTTTCCTAACGCTCGCACTGTGTTTAAATATAAACATATAAAGGGTACTTATAACCCCTTGAGTGCTTGTGAATTAAAAAAAAAATACTTTTGAAAGATATTGCCTCTAGTGTTGACGTGGGAGCTCTGCACTATTCTTTCAAGTGCGATATTAAAGAAATCGCTGCAGCGCCTCACCTTGTCTTAAGCCTTTTTTGACATCGAAAGGTTTGACGCCGAAAAGTGGGAAAACCAGTTATAACCCTCAGTAGGATCTGTTTTATTCAACAAAAAAAGTATCTATAGACTTTAAAAAGGGCAAAATAGTTTAAACATAACTTTAACTTATTAAATGGCTCCTCAAATAAAGTCATATTAATTTAATACTTATCAAATTTAATGGAGACATCCCTGAAAAATGGAGTAAAAGTCAGAGCAATTGTTGTGTGCTTCCAGATTGTATTTCAGTTTATTTGTCTACGTTAGAGCCGTCGTCATGCGTATGCGAATTCTATTGTTAAACAATAGAAAGCACCAACTTCTTTTTGAAATTCAATCTGTCAAACACTGTTCTAAATGTATTTGAATGGGAAATGCAGTATTTTCGAGAATTCCCTTTGGTTATCAGTGTGGTTGCTTTTGGTGGAAACCCAAAGGAAGTATTTTTATTTTATATAATTTTGATTCGACAAAATTTCGTCTGTATTCCTTAATTTTGTTTCTGGAATTTTTTAATGCTTGGGATTTGAAGGCATTACTTTAATTTAAATAATTATTTCCCAGAAGACTCTCAAATAAAAATATAATATTTATTTCGATAAATCTTGAATTAAATTAATTTTAAAGTATAAAAGAAGGAAAAAAAAGATGCGAAAAGATAGACCACATAAACTGCAAAGGGACTGTCCTAGAATTGAAAAGTAAACTTTGATGAAAATAATGAATTATTAAACTTCGCTGTATTTGTTTTCTATATCTGATTTTAAAGTATCCTATGAATTAATGTGAAAACAACAAAATAGCTTTAAAGATCCATCATATATCGAGTACATGAAACATCAATTTAATTTAATCAAAGCGGCTGGGAAAGTTGTAGACTGTAAGTACTCAAGGTCAGATCCTGACCAGAGCTCCATCAGTTTTGCCCTGCAAAATATTTCTATCGATGATCTAGACTCTCCTTTTACCCTGCTTAAGATGTTGGCATCTTTAAGCAGAATTAAAAATTAACAAAGCAGCGGGTTTGGTTGGCATTCTTTCGAATTCTATAAAAATTCAACTCCTGAATTTCTCGAGTGTATGTTGGGGTTATTAAACAAAATGTTTACAGAAGAGAAATTTCGGAGCTACTTTTGTTTGGCTACAATATTTCCTTTATTTAGCAAGGGTAATCCAAGTTCACCAGAAAATTATAGAAGCATTTCATGTTAACTTATGAGTCACAAAAGAAGACAACCGTCGTGTATGATAACAAGAGAAAAGACTAACTTTATTAGTATATTTAAGTATAAAGAATTCATTATAATCTGGTATACAATTTCCAGTGGGAGCCGACATTGCCAATAGTAAATTATTCAAACAAATTATTATTCCAACACTCCCACTTTTGAATAGATTTAGTTCAAACAAAATATAATTCATACAGGTTATTATTAATATTAACATATTACATTACTTTGATCAAAAAACGAAATTTTTCAAATTTATCTTTGCATAGAGCCTTTGCAAAGATGTCTGCATTTTGATGTTCAGACGGAACATAATTAATCTTAAAATCGCCTCTGCTGAATCGTTCACGGATGAAATGATAACGAACATCAATGTGTTTCGTTCGTTTGTGGAATTCAGGATTTTTGATTAGCTTTATTGCTCCCTGGTTGTCCATGTTTAGATTAACCTCTCTACTGCCAGTTGAAACTAATTCGAAGACAAGTTGCCGAAGCCACACCATCTCTTTCACTGCCTGTGACGCTGCGATGTACTCCGATTCGGTGGTAGATAAGGACACACATCTTTGCCTCTGTGATGACCAAGACACCGGTCCACTTCCCAAAGTAAAAATAAAACCAGTGGTGGAACGTCTAGTCATATTGTCTCCGGCATAATCAGCGTCACTGTAACAAACCAAAGAAAAACATTTACTTTTTTTCAAAAATTATACCCATTTCTCTAGTTCCACTGATGTACTTTAGTATTCTTTTCACTGCGTTGACCTGGGCCTGGTTCGGTGAGTCTAAATATCGTGAAACTACTCCTACTGCATAGGCTATGTCTGGGCGGGTGGCAACAGCCAGGTACATTAGCGATCCAACAGCCTCTCTGTAGGGAAACTTGACTTCTTTGGAGGATTCTGAATAAGAAAAGGTTTCAGCTTGGGTTGAAACTGGTTTGCAATTAAGCATATTGAATCTCCGCAAAATATGCTCAGTATAACGTGATTGAGTGACATGAATTGCACCATTGGGTTTCCTTTTTAACTGCATACCTAGAAAACAATCCGCATTCAATGTTGTTATCTCAAACTGCGTCTTTAAAAACTTTATTAATATCAAAGCATCCTCTTTATCCTGTGTAGCTATTAGGCCATCATCAATATATATCGCCAGGATCATACGCCTATTAACATCGGCTGAAATAAATACACATGGATCCATTTCGCTGGGCTTAAGGTTAAACTGCTTCAAAGCGGCCGTAAACTTCTCATTCCAACACCTAGACGCCTGTTTTAACCCATACAAACTCTTTTGAAGCTTGCAAACTCGTCCAGATCCGTCATCGAAGCCTTGAGGTTGCTGCATGTAGATCTCTTCATATAAATCGCCGTTTAGAAAGGCCGTCTTAACATCGAACTGAGATAAACTTAATCCTTCGTTTGCCACAATTGCGAAAATACAGCGTATGGAAGTAAATTTTGCCACTGGACTGAAAGTTTCAAAATAATCAACACCCCGTTCTTGACTGAATCCGCGAACCACCAATCTAGCTTTGAATCTCTGCAAACCATCAACTCCTAAGTCCTTCAACTTATATACCCATTTGTTGTCGATTGCTTTCCTGTTCGGCGGAAGCTGTACCAAATCCCAGGTATGGTTCTGATGAAGGCTATTCATCTCTTCTTCCATTGCTCTCTTCCAATAAGCTGCATCATCGGAAGCAAGTGCATCGCGGTAGGTGTTTGGTTCTCCTTGCGCAAGGAAAGCATGTCTCTGAATGATGTTGCACATACCAGAATAGTCTACTGCTTTCTGGTTACGTAGACGATACCTCAATGGAAGTGTCACATCACCGCCATCATTGTTACTCCCACCATCATCATTCTGGATTATTTCAACTCCTTCCACTTCTTCGTCAGCAGACTCATAAACGTCTTCCCTTGCTTGCTCTCCATCTTCTCCTTCATTTTCTGCGATTGACAAATCTTGGGATGTTGAAGGTTCTTGAGAAGCTTCAGTTAAAACATTTTGATATTGTTCAAATTCTTTGAACGTAACATCTCGCACTATTTCTACTTTTCGATGAGTAGGTATCCAGACACGGTATCCCTTGGAAGTCTCTGAATATCCCATGAACAAACCCTTTTCAGATTTTGTATCCCATTTTCTGCGCCTTTGCTTGGGTATGTGGATAAATGCTTCGATTCCAAAAACTCTGAAAAATTCAAAGCTGGGCTTACGACCACACCACATCTCATAAGGTGACTTATCTTTTATAGCGCTTACGCCAGTACGGTTCAAGACATAAACAGCCGTATTTACAGCTTCAGCCCAAAACATCTTGGGTAAGTTTCTCGCATGAAGCATCGAACGTGCCGCTTCCACTACAGTACGGTTTTCTCGCTCAGCACTGCCATTCTGTTCCAGAGTATATGGTACGGTGGTTTCATGTCGAATAGAATTTTTGCTCAGAAGCGATCTTACAGCTTCGTTAACAAACTCCAACCCATTGTCTGTACGAAGTGTCTTCACAGGGAGTCGCATCTCACATTTGGCTTTATTTACAAACTCTTCTATTGATGAATAAACTTCTGACTTGTTTTTTACAAAAAAAACTACCTTAAAATGGGAAAAATGGTCTTTAAAAAGAACACAATATCTGCAACCCCCTATAGAAGTTTCCTCCATAGGACCACATACATCCGCATGCACTAACTCCCCTGGTTGACTAGCTTTAAATGTGCTTTTGTGAAATGGAAGTCTATGCTGTTTCCCATACATACAGGCATCGCACGAGAATTCCTTAGCATCTATAAAAGGAATACCTTCTTTCAACAACTGAGAACGTACTTGTGGGACATTTTGATGAGCCATCCTTTCATGCCATACCTTTAATGGCAGATCTTTAGAAGATGCTAACATTGCCTTATGATCCGACAGGCCTTGAACAACAAAACACATTTTGAACAACTGCCCCTTTCGCTCTCCACTGCCACAACAGATCCATCGTCTTTCTTGAACTCGCATCGCAAACTATCAGACATAAACTTGAGACCCTTATCTAGAGCACGACTTTGTGAAAAAAGGTGTGCGTTAATTTTTGGCACATACAAAACGTTTGAGAGATGCTTTTCACACCATTTTTCTCCATTGTAGGATAAAATATTTATACCACCTGTTCCCAGTGCTAAAATCTTTTGACCACTTCCTACTCTTATGTCAATTCGATTAGAAAATCTTTCAAAACGCACAAACCAATCTCTTTTATGGGTCATGTGGTCGCTAGCACCGGAATCGAGATACCAATTATCATCAATTTCACCATTATTCATTATCAACGCATTGCAGGTACTTGTCAATATATTATTCTTTCGCCCCTCACTTCTTTTTCCAGTCCTAGTTCGAACCAATGCAGCCAAGAAATTATTCTTCTCCGTTTCTTCCTCACTTACACTTCCAGTCTTCAGTTCGTCACCACCACAAGATATATATACCGCCCCTTTATCCTCACTTGAGCTTCCAGTCCACAAAGCATCATCAAAGTTCAAAATCTTCCTCTTTTCCATTGCCTCACTTGAAGTTCCAGTCCATCCTTGCACAGAGCATAATTCAGAATTACACATGAGAGCCTCCCCCCTTTGTACTTCATTCCGGTTTCCAGTCTTCTTTCTATCGGAAAACTTTTTTGGACAGTCCTTTTTCCAATGACCAAATTCATTGCACCTAAAGCACTTTCCAGGTTTGGAGACTTTCTGCTGTTGCGGCTTCTTGTTCCTCTGCTTTCCAATTAATGCTGTGTCTTTAATGGAATTACCTGAACTTGATGAATGTGAATGCATACGTTTTTCCTCCATCACTAACCGTGAAGTCAGATTTTCTAACGTCTGTTGTTCCTTTGCCGTGGATTCCCAAGCGCAAAAGAAATGTTGGAAACTTTCAGTGAGAGTCATCAACACCTTTGTAATCACCATGCTGTCGGAAACCTGCTCTCCAACGTCTCTAAGCTGCCTAACAATATTTTCCAACTTGGAGATGTGAGTCGCAACGTCATCATCAGGCTCCTTCTCGAAACTATAAAATCTTTGTAGCAACATGTGAACATTCGTACTAGAAGTGTGTTCATATACCGCCTTTAACTTCGTCCACATCTCCTGTGCAGTGTTGCAGTTAACAATTTGACGAAGCGGTGTTGAACCTACGCTCGTTGCAATTATGCGTTGAGCCTTGCTATCGACTTTCGTCCAATTTAATAAGCTAGCATCAAAAATTACCTGGGTCTCATTTTCCCCCTTTACTGGTTTATTGTTCGGGTCATTTACATGTTCAAATAGACCAGAAGCTTTAAGTAAAATTTAGATATTGTTCAGAATCAAGCAATTTTTCTATTTTAAAACTTTCAGACCCATTTCTGAATTTAAAAAAAAAACACACTCTAATTTCATCCTTTCTGCAGGCTTACGTGACCTGGGCCCATAACCTGTTAACTTATAAGTCACAAAAGAAGACAACCGTCGTGTATGATAACAAGAGAAAAGACTAACTTTATTAGTATATTTAAGTATAAAGAATTCATTATAATCTGGTATACAATTTCCAGTGGGAGCCGACATTGCCAATAGTAAATTATTCAAACACATTATTATTCCAACATTTCAATTCTGAGCTCACTAAGGAAACTGTTTGCACAAATGTTGTACGTTAGGCTTGTGAATTGGATTGAAAGAAATAATTTGATAAGGCGATATCAAGCTGGTTCCCCGGCAGGCCTTTCAACGATTGATCAAATTTTTGCTCTAACGAGCGTTTCCAGGCGTTTTATCGACAAAAAGAAGCCCCTATACACTTTTTTCGTCACATTTAAAGCTGCTTTTGATACCATCAACAGAAGATCACTTTTATATAAGCTAGCAGTTATTGGTCTTTCAACCAAATTTATTCGGATTTATGAACAACTTTTATTAAACACGTCTGCAATGGTTTGTAATGGTATTTCTATGTCAAAATTCTTTAACGCCAAAACAGGTGTTCCACAGGGCTGTATATTGAGTCCGCTGATGTTCGCTCTTTTCTATCAATGATATTGAAAATAAATTACCGGGAGGCGTCAACTAAGGCTATTTATCTTTGAAGATCTTGCTCTATGCTGATGACCTGGAGGTGTTCTCTGATAACCCAGTGACATTGCAGCTTCAGATAAATAAACTGAAACAATATTGCGTTTCGTGGGATCACAAAATCAACATTTCTAAATCTAAAATTATGATTTTTAATCCTCAAAACCGTTCATATAATAATTTAAGAAATTGGACATTAGATGGTACCACTATTGAAGTTGTCAGAGAGTATAAATATCTTGGTTTTACTATCACTCATAATTTGAACATAAAAAAATCAAAAAAAAAAAAACTGGCACTAGCCAAATTAGCTATAAACTCGATGTGGTCACATTTTTTTCGAAAACTTCGTGGACCCTACATCGAAATTTAAGATTTTTGAGGCTACCGTGAACAGTTGCTTTTGTTATGGGAAACAAGTGTATGGATACCTATTTCTCGAGGATATGGAAGTTATTCAAAGATACTATTTCAAAAGAATTTTCCGGCTTATGTTGAGTCCGGGCTTCCGCAAATATATGTTAGCAATGTAAAGGCCAACGCAGACTATCTTATTAAAGTTATGCATAGACCTCATAGTAATCTTCACAAACATATCCTGCTTATATCACTCCATTGTGAATATTCCCCTTTTAGAAATTAGCATGCTCTTGCCACAACTCATAATTTAGCATTGAATCTAAATGCGAACAACAAAGAAGAATGGAGATGGTCGATGAGGAAATGTACAAAACTAATCCCGAAAGAGCTAGGGAGTCACTTTCTAGAGCAACCCGAAATCAAATTAAGATGGGTATTTGACTTTGGGTGATTATTATTATTTCTGTGAGGACCGTGCGGCTTCTATAAGTTTGGTATTCCAAATACGGACTGAAACTCTTGAGCTCACATACAGGCCACATAGAACTGACATAGATGCAATATGTTCACTCTGCAACTCGAATTAAAACGAAGATGTTTACCATTTTTTAGCAACTTTTCCTATTTTACAAGAAATCCGTAGACTTCATTTTTATAAAAGCTTCTTTTTGTCGAGAGAATATTAACGTGTTTTGAACGGGGAGTATGGTTGGAAATTGCTGGTACGCTATGTCTCCCATGGCACTACTGTGAATAACTGTTTCCTCATCCCTAGATTCTGCAAAAGTTATTTTAGAATACGTATGGCCGGTTCTTGAATGTTAAGCTTTGGAAGGACATTTCTTAAAAATCTTGATGAAATTTTTTGAGATGAAAATGAAAGGCCCGTCAATATAACTTCCTCATAATATTAAATTTTTATTTTCCATTAAATAGATCAAACGAGTTTATGGTACCCGACTATGAAAGAAGTCGAAAAGCGCCATGAGTGAACCATAAGATCATTATTTTAGATGAAACACATCCCTTGATTTAATAGCTTAAAGTCACAGGGTTTAATAAAGGCACTTCGGTTGCTTATTATTTGTGTACAAAAATGTAGTTTTTACAAAAACCAGTTTCCAGAAGTTTTTTTTATAAAAGAAGTCTCCTAGTATACATGTATGTATCCACAATAAGTTGCCCATTTGCTGTTTGTTAGGTATAAAATTTGTGCCCTACTATATTTGCTATAGAGATAAACTCCTATCAATTTTCGTGAAACTGACAAAGTTACTTTTCTTGAAAATAAACATCCACTAACTCTCCTTAAAATGAACGAGCTTCTGAATTCCTTAGAATCTAACTTTTAACCTTCACCAACCATCAAAGACCATCTGTGGTCAAAAGATACAACTTGCTCTATGAAACACACAAGCTATACACAACCGTTAAAAGAACTGAATCAGAACTGTTAACTGTAACATTTTAAACCTTATTTTCGGTAATACACCTAAAATGTTTTATAAGTTGAAACAGTGGCATGCAATGGATTGCATGGGAAGAAAATGTTTCTTCAGTTCAACTCAAATTCAAATTGAACAACAAATTTGAAACATTTAAACAATAATTTTCATATAAATCATATTAGTTGAGTCTTCAGCATACCAAAAAGACTTCATTGTCAATTAAATTCTTATAGTCCACATAGATTGTGAAACTATAATAACAATTTACATTATAGAAACTTCCATATAACTACCCGAATTGGGCTTCGAAGCATTTTCCAAAGCCTTGCAAATAAACTTTTCTTTCAATAAACAATCAACTCTTAACTCTCTGTTAAGTAAACGAGTTTACCAACTTACCCTGGAGGCAACTTTTATAATCATTCAAAAATAAAATATAATAGTTCTACACACGGTAACTTTCATCTAGCAGGCAGCTGTGGTCAAAAGATACAACTTTCTCCAGAGTTAACAGCAAAACTCTAGGCACCAATCAATATCATCTTGCCAACCCCCAAAAACACTCTTCATAAACAAAAACCGACCATATATACTATTTTAAAGTTGTTTTTTCACCCTCAACCGACTGTTTTATTGCTTTTGAGTTCTACTTTAAATCCAATAAAAGCTTATAACAAAATATTGTTGTTATGTACATATATCTGTGTCTGTGCCAACATATGTCCAAGGTTAACTTCAATTGCAGACAATCTAATTTAGACAGAATTTCCCGCTCCATTTTTCCAAGTTTCACAACGAATCTTTTTAATAAGTAAATGAATATAAACTTTTTGGTTGGGTATCTGATAACTTTTAGTCCATCCCAGACATTAAAGCTGAGGGTTTTAAAAGAATAAAAGTTATTAACATGGAAGCCAAGGATAAGGAAACGACCAATAAATTACTTTGGCAGATGTAAATATGTGTGATGTTTAGAAATAATTATGTGAAAGTTATTTAAAAGCTTTTAAGAAAGAAAATTTCTAGAATAATAATGAGACGTTTATAAGTTTTACGGTCAAAGCAACCCTCGAGATTCCTTTTTTTTCACGGTTACATCATGTTGGACAAGCACAAAATGTAACAGAGTTAACGGAACGATTGAATAGCTTGTTGTTTTAGATAACAAACGTCTTTGATCTCTAGCAGCTTAAAGTATCACTACTTTTGAAAATATACATTTTGCGAAAATTTTGTATAGTAAATTCTTGCCTTGTTGTTCAAATGGTAGAAGTGTGCATTCAAGGGGACAAAAGCGTCCACAGGTTTTTCTCAAAACCCACCTCTGTCTATCAACTCCTACTCTCACCTAGCCGTGGTGAACATCGGGTGCCTAGTACCGAGACTATAGATGTGGTACCAACCCCAGTGGAAAGCTGTTGAGGGTAGCAAACGAGAAAGGTGGGGAGAGGTGTTTCCGCTAAGGCACCACTCCTTATCCAGACGGCAGCGGAAGAATTCCCGAGATGAAATCAACGGAGGCGTCTACAGTTCCAGGAAGGTTGAACACCTTATAGAGCTTCTACGACTTATTGGGAGCCCAGGCCTATAAGGAGTGGTTTATCCGGCTCCCCGTTCTTGGAGTTATACTAAGGATTTGGCCCTTCAGGTTGGGGGTTGTGCCATCGCGTCGGGGTGACTTCCTGACCACGTAAAAACATCATAGTTTCGAAGCACCAACAAGCCTCGGATACAGACGAATTTACTGTTGACAACCAACGCAAACGAATTAAGGACAACGAACTTCGGATATGCACGTGGAATGTTAGGTCCCTTAACAAACCACATGCGCCCGAAGAATTAGCGGAGTGCCTAGACTGCTAGAAAACAGACATCACCGCCATCAAGGAAATACAATGAGATTTGCTGAGAACCAACAGTACTTATTTGGATGCGCTTTGTCATTTGAGCCATGTATCAACGAGCTCCTCATGACCAACCCCATCAGGCTAAATTTGCCAACATAAGCCTGATATGCGCGCACGCACCGACAGTAGGGAAGGATGGCAGCGCCATGGACATGTTCTTCGAGCTCTTAGACAAAACATATGAGCAGTGTCCTAGCTACGATATTAAAATTGTCCTGGGCGATTTTAATGCCAAGCTAGGAGGCGAAGACATCTTTGATGAAATAATCGAGAAAAACGGCCTGCACAACAACACTTCCGACAACGGATTCAGGCTCATAGGCTGCGGGGTGAAACGTCATGGTAGTCAGTACGCGTTTTTCACACCTCAACATTCAGAAAGGATCTTAGAATTCTCCAGATCAATTTACCGTCAACCAGATTGACCATATTGCGATCGACTACGCCAGACACGTTTCCAGCATCATGTCCGAACTTTTCGAGGAGCTAACATCGACTCGGACCACTACCTAGCACTTCGGGTTTTCAGACCCAACTGGGAGATGCTGGGAGACGATAAAAAGCCAAACGGCTACAATCGCAAGAGATAGTCAAATACTTTCCGACTGATTAACAAGTAACTTCTTTCAAAGTTCTCTGCCCCCAACACAATATATCGAAAACCAGTGGCAATATTGCCAAGATGCAGGGTTTCAAAAAACCAACAACAAGGAACCCCTGGTTTGATGAAGAATGTCGGCAGGCAAATGCAGCCAAACAAGAAGCACGCAAAGCGGTGCTGCATAAAAGGATGAGAGCTGCTCATGAGCTCTATAAGCAGAAAAAAGAAACGAAATTCACAGGTACATAAACCTAAAACCCAAGGCTGCGAAGACGAAAATGAAAACATTATAGTGGAACCGCAAACAATGCTGAGGATATATAAGGAGCACTTCTGCAGGCGGTATAACGGCGACAACGAACCGAATTCCGCTGTCAGGCAGGATGATCCATTCAACATAGATGACGAAAGCCAACAATCCTATCCTCCCGACTTAGACGAAGTAACGATTGACATGTCTAAGCTGAAGTCTGATAAAATCGCTGGAGCGGATGGTTTGAATGCCGAGCTCTGGAGATAAGTTGAATAGGAGCTTGCACCAACTTATCTGTTAGATATGGTCGGAAGAAAGCATGATACATGAATGGAACCTTAGTATTGTTTGCCCGATCCTACAAAAAGAGGAGACCCTCTTAACTTCACCTACTACAAAGGAATCAGTCTACTTAACATCGCCTATAAAATATTTTCCGCCGTAATATGTGAACGTCTCAAGCCCATCGTCAACAACCTGATAGGTCCTTATCAGTGTGGTTTTAGACCAGATGATCAAATATTCACATTACGGCAGGTCCTGGAAAAAAACCCAAGCATCAAATCGACACCCACCATCTTTTCATCGATTTCAAGGACGCATATGACAGCATCTACGATAGACGAGTTGTATAGAGCCATGTCTGGTTTTGGCATCCCTGCCAAACTTGTCCATCTGTGCAGGATGACCATGGAGAATTCACGCTGCTCCATAAAGGTTGGAAACAACTTAACAGAACCTTTTGATGTCAAAAAAGGTTTTAGACAAGGTGATGCGCTGTCATGTGATTTTTTTAGCATCGTACTTGAAAGAATAGTGCAGAGCTCACAGGTCAACACTAGAGGCACTATCGTTCAAAAGTCTGTCCAATAACTAGCATTTGCTGATGACATTGACATAATCGGAAGAACTCAGCGCGGTGTCAATGGAATTGTTTTGTTTATTGAGCAGAGGTGGCAAATATGGGTTGAACGGTTAATGAGGGCAAAACAAAGTACATGCTGTCGTCTAGAAAGGACCTACAACACCAAGGTCTTGGTCAAAACATCACAATTGACAGACGTAACTTTGAGGTAGTCAAGGACTTCGTCTACCTAGGCTCTAGTATAAACGCAGAAAACAACACCAGCGCTGAGATCAAAATAAAAAAATAACTGTTGCTAACCGCTGTTTCTTTAGGCTAAGAAAACAATTGAGTGGGAAAGTCGTCTTTCGAAAGACCAAAGTGTTGCTATATAAGACCCTTATCATCCCCGTCCTTCTATACGGTGCAGAAGCATTGACTATGACAAAAGCGGAAACCTTGGGTCGTTTCGAGAGAACAGTTGTTCGTGTGATCTACGGCCCCGTAGTCCAACGACTAAGATGGCTGGGTCACGTAGAGCACATAAAAACCAATGCTCCGGCCCGGCAAGTCTTCGAATCCGCACCCACAGGACAGCGCAGTAGAGAAAAACCGCGAATTAAGTGGCGCTCAAAAGTGGAAAGTGATATTACCCAATTTGGAGCGCGAAACTAGAGACATCTAGCTAGGGACCGAGCTAGATGGAGAAGTTTGTTGGGTTAGGCCCCAGTTTACACAGGACTGTAGCGCCACCTGAAGTAAGTAAGTACATAGTAGCATAAATTATACTCAGTTTCGTATTGTGATGTCAGTATATAAAACCGAGTTTAAAGTCTGTTTGAAAAGGTCTTGAATAGGGAGAGTACATATTAGACAAATCCCACATAAGGTTTCAAAGTAACTTTTATCACCAAAAGTTTGTATTAATTAATAAAAACCTCCTTAAACCCACTTGCAACTGAACCAAGATGCAGAATTAAGAATCTGTAAAAGTGTTCACCATGACATTAACCTATCTTACATAGCCCGCAATTAGACTTGTTCTGCTTGTAATAAATATATTTTCTCGGAATATGCATATCTGTCAGCTCACACTTCAGCTTGATATATGAGTTGTAAGAAATCATTTTATTCTCCAGTTAGTCACGAAATACTACAAGATACATGATACGAAACAAGAAAAGGAAAACAGTCTCCCCCGTATCTCAAGTTGTCACTAGGTTATTCTATATCTTTTGTCAGAAAGCCATTTATCATCATAGCTCGTTGTTATATTAAATATCTTTTCTGGTGTGATATTTGTTTTAATTTTGTTGTTGTTTTTTTTCTACTTTCAGGTATGTTGACTCTGATATTCCTTCAATAGAATAATTTATTAGGTTTTATTGTTGCTGGTTTTCTGATATGAAAACTGTGATAGGGAATGCCTATAATGTGGGGTAAGTGAAATGACCATATGAGTGTTTATGTTTTAAGAGAGTGAAGTGTGACGCGGAAAAGCGTGACAGCTTATAGGATAGTGCCTGCCTTAAGGTGTTATAATAATGGTAATTGAAGTGTGAGTTATTTATGGAAAGTTTCATTTGTACATTACATACCTACATTATCTATATACCTACATATAAGTATATATATATGTATTGAGAAGCCTGTTTTGTTTGTATTTCCGAGGGAGATGTGCCACTAACTTGAATACTTAATGAATGTTTTCATTTTGATTTGTTTATTTGTGTTTATAGGCTTGTGCCTGCTGTATATTATTTAAGCCTCTGGGGGCTAAGAGCCTTTAAGTGTTTCCTAAGTAATTATTTCTTTTTTTTGTGTGTTATTATATTGTGAATGTTACGCTTTTGAATCTTTTGGGAGTATGGCACTTTCTGTCAATGTTTTGAATATGATTAAAAGCTTAGCTGTGTATTGAATTACTGATATGCTTACAAAAATTATTTCTAACACCTTCATGCATAGTTATTTTTTTTAAATAGAAACAAGATTGAAAGTCAAATGGGGCTTTATAATTCTAAACTATTCTCTTTTAAACACTATACGAATTATATTAGAAATAAGGTGTTTACAAATTTGTAGGATAGGTGAAGATTCCAATCCTTAGGAATTTAATCTAAATGGGTAAGTATAGCTTAGTGCCACCATTTTTTTTCCTCTCATAGATAAGCTGTGTTTATAAGAATTGATGTAGCATACCAACTATAGCTTTAATACGGTTGGTGCTCTAACACAAACTTTAACTTCATGTGGTTTAGATTCCCAGTAAAAAAGCACATCATCCACTCGTGTTTTCTGCAACGAAGTTTAAATCTGGACCGAAATTCAACTCTTGGCGAATTTGATGCTATTTCCGACTTCATCCAAAGAATTGTTGCCCATTATCACTGAAATTGTCATTGACTTGTTTTTTTTTTTTTGGCCAGACAATACCTCAACAGCGACAACAACTCAGCTTGTTAACAAGCCATCTCGAATTCCTGATGTTGCAGGTTAATCCCCCAATAAATCCGAACAACATATGATCGTCGTATTCTATATGCAAATTTCTCATGTCAAAAAAACAGTTAAAGAAAAAACTACTATAAGAACGTTTTAGCAATATCAGAATACCATTTGAGACGGTCTTAATGAACTCTTCAGGAACTTTAATTGTTCACTATGCTTCCTCGATAGTGAAATGGTTTCCAGCTCAGACATGGTTGCAATTTCATTTCATACTTACTTAAGGTAGCGCTGCAGTCCGGAGCGGACCTGGGCCTCAACCAATATGCGTCTCCAGCCAGCTCGGTCCCTAGCTAACTGTCTCCAGTCGCACGGGAAGTTGGTTGAGGTCTTCACCGGCACCTGAGTTGCGGTCTTCCTCTACTGCCCCGTCCTTTGGGATTGGATTCGAAGACCTTCCGGGGCTGGAGCGTTGATGTCCATTCGCTCTATATAGCGGTGCCTAGGTAGACAAAGTACTTAACTAACTCGAAGTTATAGCTGTCCATGATGACGTTTTGTCCAAGACATCCACAACAATCCACTGACATTACGCTTTGATCTTCCAATTATGTGAATATCATCTGCCGAGTAATTGGATATATCTTTGGAAGATTGTGCCTCTAGTGTTGACGGTTGAATTTTGAAAAATTCTTTCCAGAACGATATTGAAGAAGTCGCATGACAGTGCATCGTCTTGTCTAAAACCTTTTTTGCCATCAAATGCATCGGTGAGATCTTGTGCAAACGGATAAGTTTGACAGAGATGCCAGAACTAGACATTGCTCTGTAAAGCCCTTCCTATCAGGTTGTTGACCAACGGCATCAGACGTTCAAATAATACGGCAGAGAGGATGTTATATGTAATGTTATGGAAACTGATGCCTCTGCAGTTGGCGCAATTTAGAGGATCTCCTTTTTTATGTATCGGGCAATCTATGCTGAGATTCCACTCATCGGGCATGCTTTCTTCCGACCATATTTTGCAGATGAGTTGATGCATGCTCTCTACCAAGTCATCACCTGCTGCTTTAAATAGGTTGGCAGCGATGCCTTCAGCTCCAGCAGCCTTGTTCGACTATAGTTTATATAAAGCTATATTCACTTTGTCTAGGTCGGGTAGGAGGAATTGTTGATCTGCGTCGCCTAGGTTGAGTGGTTCTATCTCCCTTACAGCGGAATTCGGTTCGTCATCGCCGTTATATAATTTGGAGAAGTGGTCTTTCCAGTTTCTCAACATTGACTGCGGTTCTACTACGATGTTCCCCTGATCGTCTTTACAGGCTTCGGTTCTTGGCTGGTACCCTTGGGAGGTTTTTGGTAAAATTTACGAACCTCATTCCTGTTGTGACATCCCTCATCTCCTCCATCACGCGCTTCTCATGCTCTCTTTTTTTCCATTTAAGAAGCTGGTGTTCCTCTCCCCTCTTCTGCTCGTAGATCTCGCGAGCAGCTCTGGTCCTTTTGTGCAGCGCCGTTTTGTATGCCTGCTGTTACGCTGCATGCGCTTGCCGGCATTCGTCGTCAAACCAGGGATTTCGCTGTGTGGGTGTGTGAAACCTGGCACTTCAGAGGCGGGGTCTCTGATGGCTGCAAGGCAATGTTGCCACTGGTTTTCAATGCTTAATGCAGGCAGCATAAGACTCCTTAAGAGGTTATAAGAGACTCGATCGGAAAAGGACATGGCAGTCTCTTGCGATTGAAGCCGTCTAACGTCGAATCTTCTCACAGTACTTCCTTGTTTTGGCTTGGATCGGGATATCCGTAGCCGTACCTTGGCTACAACGAAGTAGTGGTCCGAGTCAATGTTGGCCCCTCGGAATGTTCGGATATCCTGAATACTGGAGAAGTGTTGTGCATCGATCGCAATGTGGTCAATCTGGTTTACGGTTGATTGATCAAGAGATTTCCATGTCCCCTTGTGGATATTGAAATGTGTGAACTGCGTACTAGGTACCAGAACGTCTCGCCCCGCAGTGAAATCGATCAGCCACCATCCCCCGATTGTGCCACCAAAGATGTCTTCTCTTCATACATTGGCATTTAAGTCTCCTAAGATAATTTTAATGTCACGAACTGCTCATAAGTCGTGTCCAAGAGCTCGAAGAATATGTTTTTGGCGTCTTCATCTTTCTCCTCTGTTGGGGCATGCGCCCATATTAGGCTTATGTTGGCGAATGTAGCCTTAATGCGAATTGTCGTGATGCGCTCGCTAACACTGTTGAAACTTAAGACTTTTTGCCTGAGTTTAGTTCCAAGAATAAAGCCATACCCAAAAAGAGGTTGTTTTTTTTTCTCGGTAGCAGTTGCCGTAGTATACATCGCAGTCTTTTAGTTTGCGTTTGCCCGGTCCATCCCATCCCACTCATTTGATGGAGGTAATATCTGCCTTGCAGCAGTTTAGGGCCTCCGCTAATTGTTCGGCTGCACGTGGCTTGTTAATTGTCCTAACATTCCACGTACAGATCCGAAGGTGGTTGTCCTTATTTCGCTTGCTTGGGTTGTCAACAGTAAATCCGTCCGTATCTAAAGCTTGTTAGTGCTTCGCAACTAAAAGTATTTTTGTACGTGGTCAGGAAGTCACCCCGAGGCACAAACCACAACCTGGAGGGCCAGATCTTTACTAAAGCTCCAAGAACGGGAACTGAATAAACCACTCCTTATAGGCCTGGGCTCCAAATAAGTCGTAGAAGGTGTTCTAGAGTATAATTAAGGATCTTGACATTCACAAATCCGCTAGCCCGGATAGTTTCCCCGCTATTGTTCTAAAGAGGCGTTCTTCAACGCTGGTAGAACCACTGTATAAGCTTTTAACCTTTCCTTTTCTAAGGGTCTTTTTCCAAGCGGATGGAAAACAGCATTTCTCTTAGAAATGAAAATCCTTCTTCTTTCTTAACTATCGTCCAATCACACATCCCTTCATTCCAAGGTCATGGAAACTATCATTAATTATCAGCTTAAGAACTATTTCGAAGAAGGAAATCTTCCTAAACACCTCACCGGCAACTGGAACAAATCTAAACATCGTTTGAAGAAAGTAAGATTATTGCACTTGATATTTCGTAAAAATTTAATAGATTAGGGCACTAAGTTCTCTTATTGAAAATGCGTGGTTTTGAAATCGATGAATCTCCCCTTCGTTGGATTAAAAACTGCATTTCTAACAATTCAATACAAGTTGTATAAGATGGTTTCAAGTCTGAAATTCACAAAATAAATGGTGGTGCTCCCCAGGGCTCAGTTTTGTCTCCGATTCTCTTCCTTATTTTCTGTGATGTACTCGGAGTTGTAGTTAGAAGTGAACTGAACTTTATTTTCTCATTCTTAATACTAAGTATAACAATTCGTCTTATAAACTATTATAATTATAATTCATTGCATAAGGTAGCATTTACACTTGGTACTCGACACCTCCCATCTTAAGTTTGAATATTATATACACATGAATCAAAAGAAATGTAGTTAAATATATGTACATATGTAAGTTATTTTATAAACAAAAATTCAATTACACATATATGTATTTTACTTTTATTTTAACCATTATTTATATTCAATATTTCAATTCATGGAATCTATTTTTTTTTTTTCTAAACAAATACAAATTAATTACCATAGTAAGTACTTTTATTTTAATCAAAAAAAAACTTTATAATTCGTTCTCTCAATAGGTCTTAAACCTCTACTAGAACGTGATTCGAGAATCGATGGCTCAGCACCATTAGTTGCGATAACAGCTTCTGAATCTGCATTGACTATCGGCTCTGCCGTCACCCTGGCTGTTTCTTTAGGAGAGTTATCTGCCCTACCATCGATCGATTTTGGTGACGCATTTGATGTGCCCGATATCATTTGATTCGAATGTCTTTTAATTCGTCTCTTATTATGAGTAAGAACACAACTATACGATCGTGAGCCAATACGTTTCTTTACGGTAGCTGGTTGCCAACCGTCCTTATTCGGATTTGAATAATCGCGCACGTAAACATTTTCACCTTCTTCAAATTTAACATTTCTTGAGCCTTTAAAATTTTTAATGTTTGATAATTGCTTATCACAGATCTTTTCTCGCACCAACGGTGGTTTCATTAAACTAAATCGGTTTTTTAACTCTTTACCAAGCAATAACTTTGCTGGTGATTCACCAGTGGTGCAGTGTTTTGCACATCTATAATCGAACAAAAACCGATTTAATACT
Source organism: Eupeodes corollae (assembly GCF_945859685.1). NCBI lineage: Eukaryota > Metazoa > Arthropoda > Insecta > Diptera > Syrphidae > Eupeodes > Eupeodes corollae. The sequence continues at coordinate 162,027,489 of NC_079147.1, forward strand.
AAGTCCATATTTTTGCTGCCACCACCAGTGTCGTTTAAAATGGCCTGCAACGACTTTTTAAGTGTTTTTACAAAGTTTTCTGCTTGGCCATTGGTTGCCGGATGACCTGGAGCGGTCAAAATATGCTTAATGCCATTGTTTGCCAAAAACTGTTGGAAGTCCAACGAAATAAATTGTCTCCCGTTATCACTTACTAATGTGTCAACTAAACCAAAACGGCAAAAAACGTCTCGCAGTTTATTGATTGTAAATATCGATGTCATTTCATGAGTTTTAAAAACTTCAACCCATTTAGAATACGAATCTATGATGATTAGAAAATAAAATCCATTTATAGGCCCAGCAAAATCTACATGGATTCGAGACCAAGCTGATTCAGTGGGTGTCCATGGGATTAAAGGACATTTTTCTGGACTCGACTGAGTAAGCTTGCAAGAAACACAACTCGAAATCATTTTCTCAATATTATGGTCTATTTTAGGCCACCAAACATACGAACGTGCCAATGCTTTGGTTTTTACTATGCCTAAGTGTGACAGATGTAATTCTTTCAATACCTCTTCACGTAATTTAAATGGAACAATCGTTCGATAGCCCCATAGAATACAATTGTATTCAACCGACAATTCATTTTTCTTATTACGAAAAGGGCCAAATTCTTCGCCCATTAACGCATCAATTGTACCACTATTTATCGCATCTACCAATTTTGAAAGAATCGGGTCGCGTCTAGTTTCTTTTGCAATATTTTTGAAATCTAGTTTCAACTGGTTATCTGTTTCAACTAAATTTATATATGAAAAATCGTTACTTATTTTGCCTACTTCTTCTTGCGGAATCCGCGATAAGTGATCGGCTTGATTAAGTTCACCTTTAATATATTTGATAGAGTAATCGAAACCAGACAAAATAAAAGCCCATCTTTGCATCCTTGCTGCCGCCATAACTGGTAAACCTTTATTCTCACCAAAAATAGCCAAAAGTGGTTTGTGATCAGACTCTAATGTAAAATGAACGCCTAATAAATATTGTTTTAATTTTGAGACGCTGTAAACTATAGCCAATGCTTCCTTTTGAATAGTACTGTAGCCTTTTTCTGTTTGTGAAAGTGCACGAGAAATAAACGCAATTGGTTTTCGAACACCATTTGCAAAAATATGTGACAAAACCCCTGCTACCGCTGAATTAGAAGCATCAGTTGACAAAACTATTGGAATTTTTGGATTAAAATGTGTCAAAACCTGATCCGACGTTACGTCTTGCTTCAATAACTCGTACGCTTCTTGGCATGTTTTTGACCATTGGAATTTCACATCTTTTTTTTTAACAAATTATATAAAGGTGCCATCTTATGAGCAAAATTAGGAATAAACTTTGAGTAATAATTAATCATACCCACGAAAGCTCTTACTTCCGACACACATTGTGGAATTGGGGCTTCTAATACGGATGCGATTCGATCTTTATTCTTGCTTAAACCAAAACGATCGATGTTAAAACCTAAGTATGAAATTCGTTCCTTGAAGAACTCACATTTACTTTCATTTAGACGTAACCCGACAGAATCTAATTTTCCTAAAACAAGCTCAAGTGTTTTCATATGATCTGCGGTGGTGGCACCCGTTACAACAATATCATCTAAATAATTGATTGCATTTGGAATACCTCGTAAAAGAGTTTCAATTGTTTTCTGAAAAATAGCCGCAGCCGGCTTTACTCCGAAGGGCAAACGTGTCATCTTGAAAACACCAACATGCGTGCTCCAAGCACATAACAATTGTGAATCTTCATCCAACACTAATTGATTGTATGCGTTCGACAAATCTAATTTTGTAAAATGATTCCCCTGAAGTGATGTGATGAAGTGATGTGAATAATTCGTTTATAAGCGGTAATGGATATTTTACATCCATCAAAAACTTATTAACCGTGGTTTTGTAGTCGCCACAAATGCGGAGGTCGCCATTAGGCTTAACGATTGGTACCAAAGGTGTACCCCACTCTGCATTTTCGACAGGGATTAACACACCAGTTTTAACTAAATTGTTTAGTTGATTTTCAATATTACTACGCCATGCTAAAGGCACCGGACGTGGCTTGCAAAAAACAGGCTTTGCATTCTCGCTTATACTCAATTTAATTTTATTACCCTTATATGTACCAAGTTCATTCTTAAAAACGTTGCGATATTTGCTTTTAATTCGAGAAACTAAATCGTCTTGTTTGTGATCATACCGAATCGAATTAATTTGTGATAAAGTCATATCAAAAAGTTGCATAAAATCTCTGCCCAAAATGGGCGGACTGTTCGTGTTACTAACGATTAACCGCAATTCACGTGTTCGCTCGCGGTATTTAACAGTTGCTTTGAACTCACCCACAATTTGTATAGTTTCCCCGTTATATGCACAAAATCGATCAACGCAGGGCTTCAAAATCTTGCGGTCAAAAAACTTATCAAAAATTGACAGAGAAACCAGGGAACAAGCTGCGCCGGTATCCAACACAAATTCGAGCCAGACTTGATTAACTTTTACTGCTTCTGTAAATGGTGTAGCCACCGCTTCTCCAGTAACACTGAAAATAGAAAAATTTGAAAAGTTCGAAATGTAATCAGAAGTTGTATTAATATCTTCATTGGAATTAAATTCACTACTTAAATTATTTGATACTTCTACTAAATTAATTTGTCTGCTACTGCTGCATACGCTCGCCAAATGACCCACTCTGCCGCACTTGTTACACGTGCTCGATTTATATTTGCATTTTTCACTGGCGTGGTTCTTCCAGCCACAATGTGAGCACCGTCGCCGTGAACTTCCACTATCTTTGCTGTTGTTGTTGGAGCTGTTCTGCTTGTTGCTGCTGCTTCGCTGACCACGTTGGTACCTTTTCGATACAAAATTAACCTCTTTTTGCGTTTGTTGTTGCTGTTGCGTGATTAATTTTACTTCTGCTGCCATTGCCTTTTTTAAGGCTTCGCTCAATTTTAGTTTTTCATTTTCTTCGCACAAACGTTCGAAGACTTTGCCTTCAAAGCCGGTAATAAATTTATTGAGCACGAATGCGTCTAATTGCTGCCCAAATTTACAATCTTTCGCTAATTTTTTAAGACGAGCGAACCACTGTGACGCTGTTTCTGTATCCGACTTCTTTGCTTCTAAGAAAGTTCGTCTTTCTCGAAAAACAATTACAGGAATTGAATATTGCGTGTCCAACAATTCCTTCAATTCATTGAATGGTTTTTTGGAAGGCAGAACTGGATCGCATATATCTTTAAGTAAACCATATGCTTCCAATCCTATTGATTTTATTAAAATCGCCACTTTCATGTTATCTTCTGTGACTGCACTTTCCAGAAAATGTGAATCTAATAGTTTACACCAATTTTCCCAACTATCGACATGCGGTCGGAACTCCCGTACGCTGCTTGAAGTAGTTGTGGTTAATATGCTCTCGTTTGCTGAGGTCATCTCGATTTTTTTTTTTATTGAGACCACGACTAACTTTGTTTAAATAAAACTTTTCTTCTTTTTTTTTTTTGTTAAAAACAAAGGAAATCTAAAATTTAGATCCTCAACTGAGATAAATGTATGCTTGGTTGATCACGTGGAATGCCAGTTGATCAGAAAAAAAAATTCTTCTTTGACTATCAGTTCGTGTCCTCGTCGCCAATTTATGTGATGTACTCGGAGTTGTAGTTAGAAGTGAACTGAACTTTATTTTCTCATTCTTAATACTAAGTATAACAATTCGTCTTATAAACTATTATAATTATAATTCATTGCATAAGGTAGCATTTACACTTGGTACTCGACATTTTCATTGACAATCTCTTTTCTGCCACTTCTAATTCACTTAACTGCTTCGCTGACGACAGTACCCTCAGTTTTTTATATGCGTTTTTAGATTTACATCCTTGTCCTTCGGATGTGGAACTTCAACGGCAGTGTATGTTAAGCTCATCAAATTTTGATCTCGATAGTATTGTCAAAGGGTTTTTGATATCTTTACTATTGCGTTTAATGAAGCCTAGCATGGAATTTGCTTTGGAAACACTGATCTCTATATGCTTCACAAAGTTTAATTTACAGTCGAAAATTACGCCCAGATCTTTCTTTTCACAAACTCTATCAAAAACATTTCTATTAATCTTATATTCGAAGAGAATTTGGTAAAAGTTACGACAAAAAAAAAAACATTCGCACTGTAAAAGAGCGCCATTCCGATAATTTACAAAGATCATTTTGCAACATATGACAATCCGTAATGGGATTTATACATCTTAAAAACTTTAAGCCATCAGCAAATAGAAGTTGAACAGAATTTTCGAAAATATCAGGTAAGTCATTGACAAAAATTAGGAAAAGTAGTGGCCCAAGATGGCTACCTTGGGGAACGCCTGAGGTTCCCAAAACTGGACTTGAAACCATATTTTCAATTCTAGCAAATTGAATACGATTCTTAAGGTAAGAGTCCAACCATTTCAAAAGATTTTAATGAAAACCAAAAAATAGACAGATTGGTGGTAGTTGATCTTCCCGATGCAAAACCATGTTGAAATGGTGAAATCTGTTCTTTCACGAGGAAAACTAACTTATTTATGAATTGGAGCAAAAAATGATTTTTCCACACTGGTAGGAACTCACCATTACGAACCGTGTAGAATTGATTGCTTTTAACACTCAATGCTTTCTCTTGCGTTGAAGCGTAAGCCACTCCAGATGCATCTATCCATGAGTGGCACTTGTTTCCTGCCTTTCGTTGTTTTATCGATATTTTTACAAACAATGTTTTGTCGAATGAGCCAATTGCATTCCACCTCTTAAACAATTCAGCCGTAATTCTAACATTTCCAGAAAGGGTCATCAATTCAATGATAAACTTGAATTGAATTTCGAGCGTATTGTTTAGCATATAGATTCTTCGATAAACTGCACATCGAGAACGTTGAATTATTTGGTCACCTCTGTTTTTACCTCCCATTTTGATGGTCAGAATTTTCAGACCAATGTGCACTGGCATCTCCTCTGAAATCCTTCCCTATTTTTCTAACGCTCTCACTGTGTTTCAATATAAACATATTAAGAGTACTAAACCCTTTAAAGCCTGAAACGCCCCGTGTCTGGCGGTGTTTCTCAGAAAAGCAAAAAGTTGGAGAGAATCAAGTAAACATATCGTTTTGATACAACTTTTCTGAAAGTCAAAAATCCGTTTTCGAGTGATATTCTCAAATTCAAATAGATACCTACTTTGTTGACCATTATTATACCTTCATAAATATTTTTTCCGCAACATTCCCTCAATGCAATAACTACTCCCATTTTCATTTGAATTTGACCTTCTCACCTCTGCCCTTTGAACTTTATTCCCGCAGCAACAAAATTAACGTTCTGCCCAAGCAATACCACGAGTGACGTCAAAATCAATATAAATGCAGAAACGGAAAGGCAAAACGACACACAATTTGTTATAGTTGTAGCATCATCCATCGGCAATGCCCCATTAAGTACTCGAGTGCAACCAACCTCAAATCGGTGCGGTGTGATGCGTTGATGGTACGGTGACGGTGACGGTGACGATGATGATGGGAAGTCACTCTGACTCTGACTCTGAATCCGACGACGATGATGATGATGACGATGATGATCAAGTATTTCGATGAAAGAAAAACATCTTTCCATACACACTAAACTATCATGTCACTGTTTTTCCCCCAAAAGAAGATATCAGATACATCATGGTAATCCATAAGATACACCAGAAGGCAACAACATGAGAACAAATTGCAAATGCACTCCATTCACTTTGTCATTCTGGCAGCGACTTCTCTTTATCTCTGTGCAAAATGAGAATCTATTTCCAGAACGGACTAAACAAAAATGACCTCCACTGACACCACCTCACAACTTTCTGCATCCTGATGGTCTACAATCTCAACAAAAATGATACAAGTGGGTGGAACGAGCCGTGACTGATGAATTCACATGAAACTTGTGTGTCTTTATTTTTAAAGTGAGAAAATTAAGCACGAAAATCAGTGACATTTTTGACTGCAAGAAAGTACATACCTACGTCTATGTTTGTCTATAGCTTGTGTAGACAAAAACATTAAGCCGATAATACTAATAGCCCAGTTGAAGCAGACGTCATCGTTTCTGTCATCACCGACAGAATCATCATCATTATTATCTATACATGCGAAAATCATCGTCATCGAAGGGGCAAACAAACAACTTTCAAAATCACAGAGTTCCCGACATAAACATATGAGCAAAGCTACCCTGACAGACACTGTCTAATCCTTAATCTATCCAACAATAATTGAAAGAAATACAGTACTGTGCCGAATTTGTGATTTAACACCAAGGTCGAAAAGGTTTTCTTACTGGCAATAAAATTTAACTTGTCCAAAGGCTTTTGATGGCCTTAAATCAAAACTTATTTCAAAATGAGTGTATTACGCCAGATTTTTGAGATATTACTTTAAGTATTCAAAAGACTGTCTTAAAAAACAGCTGAAAGAAACGCTAAACCATTTATGCTAAAACGGTTTCCGACAGAAAAAGGAAAACGGGTTTGAAAATAAGGTTTCTTCTTATAACGAATCTGTGTTCTAGACAAAATTTGAGCACATTGGTAAAATCAAAGTTTGGATTTGAAATTTTGTTATCATTTTTAAAGGGTGATATTTTAAAAAGCTGATGTGATAGGAAAATTCAAAGCCGTGGTTTGAATGGAGGACATCTTAATTCTTTAAAAAAGTACTGTCCCGTTCGTGCTACCGTTTTTATTAGTATCAAATGCATGGTCATACGTTATATTTGCCTTAGAAAATTGATCAAATGAACCTTGTTGCAGCTGCTTGGTTTCTAGCAAAGTTAACTTTAAGAATAGAGCTAACATGCAGAAAACAGCTAAAGGAATTAATGATCTTTTGGAAAGAGTTTGTACACATAAGAAGTCTTAAACAAACCAGCAAAGTTTGGAGCAGGAAACAAGATAGAGTTTACTTACTTACTTAAGTTGGCGCTACAGTCCGGGCGGAACTGGGCCTCAACCTGAGTCGCGGTCTTCCTCTACTGAGTCGCGGTCTTCCTCTACTGCGCCGTCCCTCGGGATTGTATTCGAAGACCTTCCGATGTGGAGGGTTGATGTTGGACTTTAATTCTGCTTACTAGGTCAGTGTCGCTGTACAGCCCGTACAGTTCGTCGTTATATCGTCTCCTCCACTCTCTATCTATGCATACGGGACAAAAAATAAAAAATCTCTGGAAGCATTCTAAGACGCTCTCATCTTTCTTTGACAAGGTCAAGGCCTCATCGCCATATATGATATCCGGGATGATGAGTGTCTTATAGATGGTGATTTTAGATGGTGGAGAGAGGACTTTTCTTCGCAATTGCCTTCTTAGTCCAAAGAAGCAGCGATTTTCAAGAGTCATTCTTCGTTGATTTCAGCGCTGGTGTCGTTGTCTTTGTTCATAGCGGTGCCTAGGTAGACAAAGTCCTTAACTACCTAGAAGTTATAGCTGTCCATGGTGACGTTTTGTCCAAGACGTCGTTTGTTCAATGTCCTTTTTTGATGACAGCATATACTTGGTCTTGCCCTCATTGACCACTAAACCCAACTTCTTCGCTTCCGTTGCAATGCTCAAAAACGCTCCACTGACATCACGCTTTAATCTTCCAATTATGTCAATATCATCTGCGAATCCGAGTAATTTGAAGGACCTTTGGATGTTTGTACCTCTAGTGTTGATGGTTGAGTTTCGCACAATTCTTTCCAGAACGATATTGAAGAAGTCGTATGACAGTGTATCGCCTTGGTTAAAACCTTTTTTGACATCAAATGCATCGGTGAGACCCTTTCTAACCTTGATAGAGGCGTGCATTCTCCATCGTCATTCTGCACAAACGGATAAGTTTGACAGGGATGCCAAAACTAGACATAGCTTTGTAGAGCTCTTCCCTATAGATGCTGTCATACGCGGCTTTAAAATTAATAAAGTGATGGCGGGTATCCTGGTCTGAAGCCACACTGATAAGGACCTATCAGGTTGTTGACAAATGGCTTCAGACATTCACATAATACGGCAGAAAGGATCTTACATGCAATGTTAAGGAGACTAATGCCTCTGTAGCAGGCTCCAGGGCGTTTTCTATTTGACTCTTCTATAAAAGCTCCGCATCTGTTTTCTGTTAAAACATCCCTGGATCTACTCGACTTCACGCTGTACATGGGCTTTTTTTTCTTCTGAGCAAGCGGTTCTCATCCCTTACCTTGTCGACTTAGAGCTGGCGAAAAGATCGATTGCTGCCACAATCTATATGCCTCCGTTTTGGCTTTGTTTGCAGCATTCCTGATGGATTGTTTGCAAACCTGCCAGTGGGTCTCTGGGCACATCTCGTCCGTTGTAGGGCTTCTAGCAAGTTTTAGGGATACTCGGTCGGCAAAGGCATTGGAGAAGCTTCTATGGATATTTGAACGTGAGAAGTTATCAGGCCTTGAACGTGGGAATGAAGTCGTCAATTTAAGAGCACAAGCGGTGAATAGCGTCTCTTTTAAAAATACTCTAACACTTTTTTTTTAATTGACAACAATTTCTTTTTACAGTACTGTCGATATGGAAAAATAGAACTCAACACAAAGAGCGACGGTCGGCTACGTTAAAACATATTAACACAAACAAAACACAATCTATCCTAAAGACTGCAAAAGCATGCGGCTATAATTAGCTTTCTTCTTGTTATTTGGATGAAAATATTCGTTTAAGTTCTATTGCTTTTTATTTTGATGTCCCTCTGTTTCTACTAGAACCAGGAATGCAACTGTAACGGGTGTTTTTTTTTACACGTGTAGTTTTCAATTTGAAAATACTTTTTTTGTAGATGGTCTTTTTGACAGCTGTCAGTTTGACTTATGCTTAGTTTGATATGTCATTTCATAATAAAAGACTCACTTGACTTGACAGAGTTTAAAGATCGCGTACATTTATGGCCAAATTAATAGTCATAAAGTAAACGATGTAATTAGTTTATTGAAGGAAACTTTTGATGAGCGCCATATTTCGCTAACATACGGCCCCAAAGGCTGCAAGAAAGGGTGGTTAGAATAAACTTTAAAACACAATGCCAAACCCCGTTTTTTTTTTGTTTATAGTTGAAGGGGTTTTTAATACCCTAAATATGTTAAAAGTTTAAACACAGTGCGAGATTTAGGAAAAAAGGGAAGGATGAAACAGGAGATACCGATGAACATTGGTCTTAAAGTTTTGAATCTTAAAATGATAGGAAAAACAGAGCATTCCAAATTCCCGATGCGCGGTTAAAAAAAGAATCTCTATACTTGACAGTACGTCCGAAACTGAGCTCAAGGGGCTTTTAATTTAAAATCTATTTCTTCTTCTAAAAGACACCCTTTGCTACATTCCATATATTGACGGTGTTCGTGCTTTGCAAAATGCGTAAATATGTATAAAAGCACTTTCCGACAAGTAGGGAGTGGTCGGCCGGTTAGCCTCCTCCAAATAGGTTGGGTGATACATTATCTGAATATGTCAAATGTTACGTGCTGACATTATCTGGTAAAAGTATATATATACTTATATGCATGTATGTATATGTACCTGAATGCATAACGCACACAAAAATAGATTGCTACCTGCTAATTGAATACCAGAGTAATTACTTGTAGGTTTAGTTCAATAGCTACATGAACATTTTAGATTTATACTATAAATATGATTCCTATTTCTAACTGTTGATATATAGTGCTTCACAAACAGAGTCTTCTCAAGGCTAATATATAATAAAACACATCGATGTTGCCACTTTTAAAATGTTCCTTCTGATTTAGATTTGTATATAAAGAATTATTAGTAAATCAAGTCCATTGAGAACTAAGGCCTAACGACTTACATCTTTCAACCATGGGTGGAGGACGCCTACAGTTTTAAGAAAACGATTCCTCCCAAGAGGTAGGAATTGAACCCAAGATCTCTGGCATAAAAGTCCTACGAACTAACCTTCATACCAACAAGTGTATTATTTTATTACCCTTGTCGCTAAGTCTACATCGCTTTAGAGCCCGTAAAACTAGTCGTTCCATCTTTTGCTCCACTCACTTTCTAAGCACACGGTACCGTAGATCACGCGAAGAACTTTTCTCTCGAAACGACCTAATGTGCCTTCTTCCGCTTTTGTCATAGTCCATGCTTCTGCACAGTTTAGTAGAACGGGGGTGATGGTCGAGCTTTGCTGCTTAATTGCTTTCTTAGGGCAAGGAAACAGCGCTTAGTAAAAGTTATTCTTCGTTTGATCTGGTGTTGTTTTCTGCGTTTATAGCGGAGCCTAGGTAGACGAAGTCCTTGACTACCTCAAAGTTACGTCTATCGATGGTGACTTTTTGACCAAGACGTAAAGCCTTTTTGACATCAAAAGGTTCTGTTAAGTTGCTTCCAACTTTAATGGAGCAGCGTGAATTCTCCATGGTCAGCGTCCAGAAACGGATGAAATTGGCAGGGATGCCAAAACTGAACATGGCTCTATACAGCTCGTCCCTGTAGATGCTGTCATATGCGGCCTTGAAATCGATGAAAACATGTTGGGTGTCGATTTGGTGTTCTAGGTTCTTTTGCATGATCTGCCGTAATGTGAATATTTGATCGACTGTGGACTTTCCTGGTCTAAAACCACACTGATAAGGACCTATTAGGTCGTTGACCGTGATAGTTTGTGCAGTCTTGTTTTTTCAGGATCGGGCAAACAATACTGAGGTTTTATGCATCGGGCATTCTTTTTTCCGACAATATCTCGGTTCAAGGGGCGTTATTAGACTTCAGCTTAGATATGGCATTCTTTACTTCTTCTAATTCAAGAAGACAGGATTGTTAGCTTTCGTTGTCTATATTGAATCGATCATCCTGCCTTACAGCGGAATTCAGTTCGTCGTCGCCGTTATAAAGTCTGCAGAAGTGGTCCTTATATATCCTCAGCATTGACTGCGGTTCCACTATGTTGTTTCTACTTTCGGTTTTGCAGCCTTCGGTTCTAAGTTTATGTACCTGCTTTTGATCCTCTCAACATCTTCGACCGCACGCTTCTCATGCCCTCTCTTATCCTTCTGAGAAGTCGACGTTCCTCTCGCCTCTTCTGCTCATAGAGCTCATGAGCAGCTCTCGTCCTTTTATGCAGCGCCTCCGCTTTACGTGCCTGTTGCTTGGCTGCATTTCCCTGGTGACATTCTTCAAAAAAAAAAAAACAGGAGTTCCTTGTTGGTGGTTTCTTGAAACCCAGCACATCAGAGTCGGCTTCTCTGATTGCATCTTGGCAATGTTGCCACTGGTTTTCGATACATTGTGTTGGCGGCAGAGAACATCAAGAAAGGTTACTTGTAACTCGGTTGGATAAGGATTTAGCGATCTCTTGCAATTGTAGCCGTTCGACCTTGTATATTCTCCTAGCATATCCCAGTTGGGTCTATAAGGCCGAAGTGCTAGGTAGTGGTCCGAGTCGATGTTTGCTCCTCGGAAAGTTCGGACATCCATGATTCTGGAAGCGTGGTTGGCGTGGATCGAAATATGGTGAATCTGGATGACCGTAGATTGATCTGGAGAACAAGTTCCTTTCTGGATGTTGAGGTGTGAAAAACGCGTACTGGCTAACACCCAGTTAGCCCCGCATCAATATCTATGAGCCTGAATCCGTTGTCGGAAATGTTGTCGTGCAGGCTGTTTTTCCCGATTATTCCACCAAAGATGTCTTCCCTTCCTAAACATATCGTTGGTGTTGTCATCCTTCTTTTCTGTGGGGGCGTGCGCGCATATCAGGCTAATGTTGCAGAATTTAGCCTTGATGGGAATGCGGTGCTCGTTGATGCACCTATAGCTCAAGATTTGTTGCCTAAGTCTGGCTTCAATGACAAAGCCGCATCCAAATAAGAGCTGTAAGTTTTCTAGGTGGAAGTCACCATAATAAATATCGCAGTTTTTCATCCTCTTTTTGCCCGGCCTATTCCATCGTATTTCCTGGATGGCGGCGATGTCTGCTTTATAGCAGTCTAGGGCCCCCTTTAATTCTTCGGCCGCACGTGGTCTGTTAAGGGACCTAACATTCCACGTGTATATCTGAAGTTCTTGTTCCTTAATTCGTTTGCGGTGGTTGTCAACAGTAAATCCGTCCGTATTCGAGGCTTTTTGGTGCTTCGCAACTATGAAGTTTTTACGTAGCCAGGAAGTCACCTCGACGGCACACCCCCAACTTGGAGGGCCCGATCCTTATTATAACTCCAAGGACGGGGAGCTGGATAAACCGCTCCTTATAGGCTTGGGTTCAGAATAAGTCTTTAAAGCACCTGGAATTGTAGACGCCTCCGTTGATTTCATCTCGGGAATTCCTCCGCTGCCGTCTGGATATGGAGAGGTGACTTAATGGAAACACCTCTCCCCACTTCTCTCGTTTGCTGCCCCCAATAACTTTCCACTGGCTTTGGAACCCAATCACCAATTGAGGTACTAGGCACTCGATTTTCAGCACGGGTAGTTGAGAGTAGGAGTTGATAGACCTGTGGACGCTTGTGTCCTCTTGAATGCACATGTCTACCATTTGAACATACGAACATACATACATACACACACACTTTCAAAGTCACCATTTATTTACAATTTTATGTGTGTCTAAGCCACAAACATATCTGAATGTATATTAGCGCCTGTCTTCTTAATAACTAAAAACATGAATTTAACATTTCAATGATATTATTAAATAACCTTAAACATCCCTTTCCTCATCAGTGGAGCTGTATGTAGTCCTTCTCATTTCCTCGAGCACTATTGCCTATTTATATAAATTGCGTGTTCATCAAAGGAACATAAATCACAACTAAGTGACACATAAGATATGGAAATATTCCTTCTGGTAGTTGTCTAAGAGTTGTTATGGGTTTCTTCGTTTTCATTGGATAAAATTCATTTGAGTCTTTTTCCGTACCACATTAATTTGATCTTTCGTAGAAATCAGATTCGTTAGAAATAAAAAGACACGATTTATATCACTTAACGCACATCAGAAAAATCAGAGGAGCTGGGTTAAATTTCAGGTTTCATTGTACAACATACATTAGTTTTCTTTTTCTATTCAAACTGTGATATCTTAAACATACTGAACGTTAGCGGGACGCGTGTCCCTTGCCATGAATTGAGTTAAACCCTATTTGCAAATTATAAGACCATTTTACACAGTCAGTGGTATGACTTCTTCTTATGGCTGTTGTCAAACTGACGTGGACTTTTTTTTTATTTGAAGTCGATATCTCTACTGGTTCTTGAGATATGGATGACGAAAAAAGCTTCCCGAACGTTCGACCGAAATGATCAAAAATCCCCGAAGTAGTGCACTCAAATTGGCTGAAACTTTGCGTCAAGAATTAAAGAAGGAATTTTCAATGGAAACTCTAAGGAAATGCATTCGCGAACATGGTTTTAACGGTTGAGTTACCCGTACGCGGCTGTTTTATATTTGCCAGCAACTGAGGAAACAAATCATTATTCTGCCATAAAAATATACAAGGATTGTCTAATCCTCATCATAGATTAGCCGTGTATACAAGAAATGATGTTGCGTACCAACTTCAGCCACAATATGGTTTGGGCTCTAACACAAACTTCAATTTCTTGTGGTTAAAATTTACGGTGAATAAGCACATCATCCACGCATGTTTTTTATATCGAAGTCCAAATCTGGACAGAAATTCAACTTTTAACGAATTTGATGATCTGTCTGACTCCATTCAGGGAATTGTTGCCTATTATCCTCACACTGAAATCGTCATTGCGGGCGATTTCAATGTACACAATTCTTCTTAGCTTTGTTATGTATGCCGGCCAGTCAACACCGGAAGGAAGGTATGTTCAGTTAATTGCTGCTAGTTATCAAGCAGTTTCATCAATGGGGTGTTTTCAAATAAATACTTGCAGTAATCATGTCATTTATCAGTGGTAGAACTTTTCGAGTTAATTTTGATGGCTTAAATAATGAAAATATAAAAACGGGACACCGCAAGGTTCCCCTCTTCAGTTGTTTTATACAATGCATTTATATTCTTGACTCGCTTATCGTAAAACTTTCTCAGCCGCTACAGAATCTCGAATTTATTGAATAATACGCTGACGGCACTTACGTTGTTGATTCCGACCGAAGACCATCCAGGTAAAAGGTACTTTGGAAAAGGTGTTTCGATTTTTGCTCCATCATGAAAAGAAGCAATTAACCTTTGCACAAAAAGAAAATGCTCCCCTACCCAACTTGTCTTACTAGAAACAACCATTCCTCTTAAAAAAGAAATAAAAGTTTTGAGAGTAACTTTTTCTGCAAATCTAAAATGGGACACTTATACAAAGAACACACGGCGGAACAATACTTTAAAAATTATTTTCTCAAAGCGAAAAAGTCCACATTATTAACTCAGCCATTAACGATTGCTTTCGAACAGCCTCAGGAGCTGTAACAGCCACAAAAATAGAATCTCTAACTTTCGAAGGAGGCTATTAATTCTTCGAAAACTTTTGGAAAACTGACGAAATATTTTGTATGCTACTCGAAGAAACGATCTTTGCCTCCAAGGACGACAGAATCCTTCACACAGACTCAACCAAATTTTCAGACTTCTATTATCCATCAAGTTCTTTTATCAGAATCCGCTCACAACTACGTTGCAGAAGTGATATCAATTTATTAAGATGCTCTGTTGCTCAAAAGTACCCTTACTGTTAGTTGATTGTTACAGATAATCTTTTTATCCTCATGGGTTTAAAGAATGAGACAAATAAATACCATTTTTTCGAGGTTATAATAAGATGTTAATACTCTAATAAAAGTATTAGGCTTCCATGGATTGCTGAACATTCCGGTATCAGTGGAAATAAGGCTGTAGATCTTGCCCTGCACGAACGGCTATCAATTATCCACTCATTGTAGAGAACCCCAAACTTTAACAACTCTTACGAACATCTTTGACTAAGGACTATAAAAAAGAGCTTATCGAAAGTTGGCGAAACTCTGAAACATTTTTGAGAAAACATCAACCTGTTTACTCGTATTCAATACAATCTCTCTCTCTTAGCAGAGAAGACAGTATGAAACTTTTCCGAATCAAGATGCAAAAGCTCTTTTCAACAATCAAAACTTTTACAATCCTGAAGATTCAGAGCAATGTTCGAAGTCTGATTCTATTTAAATGACGCAGTGACTGAACTATAACTTTGCTTAGCAACAATTGTTACACTTGTAATAGCTCACTCGAATTACAAGTTCTTGTAGGTTTTTCTACAAGTCCTAGGCCTCTGGTGATTATTCTGTTATAAAGGCCTCTAAATTTTTAACTGAAAAATATGGAGTTGTTGTGTTTGAGAAGATAAACTACTTAGAAATCCTTTATTTATAATAAAATGGAAATAGTTGTTAATACAGATATAAACATCTTATGAATAATGATCATTAGTTAAAGACTTTCCATTATATTTTAGAACTGTGGTTCTTCTGACTTCTGACAAACAATTTACAACACTATTTCTGTGTGTGAGGATAAGATCAAAAAAATTATTTTAATTATGTTCGAAAAACTCATGAAACCAATTCAAAACTCAAGCTTACACAATTTTGCATTGTTCGAATGAATATTTGTTTTATTTTTTGAATGACCTCATAAATCTCTCAATCGCCCGGATTAAAATTGCTCTCATTCGTCTTTTGGATTGGAAGAAATAAAATAAAACAACCGAAGTAATAAATATAACAAATTAAAAAATGCCACCATGGACCGCCAATATAAAACATTGTAAGCGGAAATACAAAAAGAAAAACATTTACACAACACTTCGAATCGTTTCGACCAGAGGCAGCCGTTTGGTATGTATAGTATAGCCCGTTCCTATAACCTTTAAGCTGTAGATATTGGGTAACGCTTTATTCATTTTCATAAACCTCATTTATCCTCTATGTACAGTGCTGTGAGAAAACAATATTTGAGGTTTTCTATGTAAGAGACTTCACACAACATTAAGGCACGCCGCAGAGCCATGTCGCGAGGTAACGCGCTCACCAAAAGTTTACTTTAGCAAGAAGCGTACCATTATTTAGGCATTAAATTCTTTTGATTTGGTGTAATTATTATAAAATGTCAAAACAAAACTTTTGTGAGTATAAATCAAGTGACAGGTGTCAAAAATACCAACTCAAGCTCCTCACTAGGATTCTTACAAAGAATTTCTAAGAAGTTATAAGAAGGCACTAAGAAGAAACTTCCAAAGCCTCCAGGCCTCTTTTTCTTTCAACTAATGCAGCGTTGCCAAGCTGTCTCAAAAATGCGAATGGCGCATGGAAGAATCGCTGAACTTTCCACTGGATACTCCCTTTCCTGATGACTCTCTAATCGCAACTTGTAACAATAAAATTTGTTCCAGTTTAAAAGTAACATATCAACAAAGTCTTAATCACAAGATACAAGCTACAATAGACTGTCAACAACTTCGAACCATTTAAATCTGCAGGACCAGATGGCAAAATACCAGCCGATTACAAAAAGCTTCAGACATAATTGCACCAATCCTTAAGGCAATTTTTAACACCTGTGTATATCTGGTCCATATTCTCTCAGCATGGAAAGAAGTTAAAGTTGTTTTTATACCTAAAGCAGGTAAATGCTTGCAAGTTAACCATACAAATCTTCGACCTGTAAGTCTTTCTTAAGACCTTAGAAAAATTGATTGATATTCATTACTGGGCAAGTATTAATACAAAACTTCTGACTAAGTCTCAACATTCGCTGGAAACTAGTACGCACCATCGAATGCTTTCCTTATCATAAGGAGTTCACTTTGGTTACTTTCCTTGACATCGAAGAAGCTTTTAACAGCGTGGACACATTTGCAATTATATCTGCATCATATCTCTAAACGTAGGGAGTTCACTTGGGAAGTTAATTCATTTAATGCTAACAAGCAGAATAATTAACTCAAAACTGGGCTTCTTCTTCTTCTGCTAGAATATTCTTTAGCAGAGGGACACCGCAAGGTAGTGTTCTATCTCCTGTCCTGTAGAACCTGGTGGTAAATGAAATCCTAACTGGTCTATTTGCGGAGGTTTTCAGAGTGATTAGCGGTTTCAGGAAAGCATCTTAAGACCTTACAAAAACTGTTACAAACCGCCTTAGTCCTACCGAAATCCTTCTATCGAATTAGTCCTATTTTCGAGGAAATACAAAATTCGATGTTAACTCTCCAATCCAATTCAAGTTCTTAGACAAGGCTTTACCTATAGGTCTTATTTTAGACACAACAAATAAATTGGAAACGCAATAACTCTCTTTTCTTGAAAAAAAGTTATTGGTAATAAATGGGTCTTATGCATTGGTTATACACATCGTACACCGTATTTTAATGTGCGGTGTGGCAGTATAGTGGACCGCTTTAGAAAAAGCTATAAACCGCGACAAAATCCAATGTTAAGCTTGCTTTGATAAGCGGATCACTTCGCACGATCCCATCTGCGGCATTGGGCACCCTACCTTGCCTAATACGAGTACATACCTATTAATATACTCTAGGAACAAATTGCTGTAAGCTGTGCTATTCGCCTCAACATACCTTCACCGCAGTGGATTAACGCACGACTGAAATTAAGTCTCTCATTCCGCCTTTCCACCCAACTATTATACCGTGTTCCAGGGGGAACTAAAGGCGATAAAAGAAGTCTTATCCTGGCTTGAAGAAATCGTGATATCAACAGCGGATATCCGCACTTTCTCAGGTAGTCAGGTCTCTATGAAATCTCTACAAACTCTATAATAGTCCTTTTGCTGGGTAGAGTCCAGATTACAAAGAAGGCTGATAATCGGTGTCATAACAGGGCACTGTTTATGGTGTTTAGTATCTGAGACAAGAGGTATGTCTAGGACTTCTTGTCGAGTTTTGGTGATGAAAGTTGGTTCATTTCCAACATTACTTACTAAGAGGTACCAAGAATATAATCAAAAAGAGCCTCACCTCTGTCGATGATATTCGTACTTCCCCATACCATGTGATGAGCGTTAACATTGCTCCCAATAATTAGGAGAATCCTTTCCGTTCCGCTTCAGAAACGATTCTCTCCAGGGTTTTTCCAAAGGTGGCCATGGACCAGATACGCCGACACTAGCCGGAAACTTCCTTTGGTTGTTTCCAGCCTAGCTACGATAGTATCTTTGTCACTGAAATGATGGAGTAAAAATACATTAATGCTACGTTTCACTAGTATTCAAGATCTATGTTTACCTTTATCTGTCACACACAGTGTGTAGTACCCAGGCGTCCTGAGTCCTCGAACAACGAATCCCACAATCCATGGCTCTTGGATTAGGGCAATGTCTTCCCCGTTTCTTGTCAGACGAAGAAAAACTGAGGCCGAGGCCTTTATGGAGGGTTGGAGATTAGTCTATACTAACTGCAGCATCTTGGCTACAATAAGGCAGATTAAACTCCACCACGGTTTTGTTATGATACTCTGAGTCTGAGGATAAACCCAAGAGTTCGTTCTCGCTCGGAAGAATCAAGACTAGAGGAGCCAAATATTCTTTATTGAGTACCAAAAAGGCACTCCTATAAAGACTCTTCACTTATCTTCCAGTTATGCGCCGGAAGGGATGGATTACAAACTTTGATCATCTCCCGAATGTCCTCGATACCAGCAGGTTCGATTGAAATCCAAATGCGGGCTCTTGGTCTGCTAGGAATGTCTTCCACAGCGACAACCTCGAGCTTCGCAATTGGCCAAACTTCACCTATGCGGGTGACAGCGACGTTGTATAAGTCACAAAACCTCTAGTCGCCACAACCCATGAGTTTGATGCCAACCCTTATCGCTTATGAAAGTAAGTGGTTCTGGAAGCTCTCTCAAAATGCTTAAAAAGCCACCCGACCAGCTGCCAACGATCACCCGATATTGTGCTCGTATCGCTCCTGTCAATGACCGCAACCACGACTTTGCCCTTTTTGACGTCACTGAAATTAGGTCGTTTCCTGATGGGATTGAGGGGAGTGCTGGTGTTGTGCACACGAGGCCGTTGTGGTGTCGGTATGGCCCCCTCAAGAGACCTTTCACGTTTAGACGTAGAGTCTACTGAGAGAATACTGTTTGCCCATTCAACGCGAGCGGTTTGCTGCGGTGTCCTTTCAGCCTCCAATGATGCACCAGAATCCTTTAGGATTTTCGCAGCTTGCCGCCTTTGTCTATATAGCTTTTTTGAAAGTTTAGCCTTTCCATTTCTGGATGTACTCTCAGTAGTAGTGGTAGGGTCATTATTCATAACCCTGCCACTACTGGAATTAGGTATTGCTACCTTCCTACTCTCATTACTACCAAAATCAGAGGAGGGCTCAAGGATTGCGACTACTCCCTTCTCTGTGTTGGTCTTGAAGAGATACCGTCTTTTTTGTTTTTATTAATTTTTGACCTCACGCGATGCGCAGAAAGAGAGGTCCGTCTGTACAGAAATTCGCATATACAAATAAGGCTAGTTAATCCAGAGGTTACCAGGTATCCGGATACTCGGTTAGAGACTGACCTAATTTTTGAATTGGGCCCCAGCCAGGCTGATCATCGGCACGCGTCGTTTAACACCTCAGATCCAGCCCAATAAAAATAAGAGGTGGTTAGAAAGGAAGAGATAAGCCAAGGAGTCAGTTGATGTTAAGAACATTATTCTGATATGTAAGAAATTGATTAGGATCCGTAAACAACAATTGAGCTAGGTTACCTAGGGTGGGAAGGAGCACCGGAGATAGAAGTGCTGTCTAGGTTTTACGCCATTACAAAGTGGGACTCAAACTGGTTTCATTGATCTTAGAAGAAAGCCTCAAAACTCATGTGGTATCACAATGGGGCATTAAACTGGCCTAAGTGTGTCCTACTCCATCACGGACAAAAACTTTAACATAACCTAACCTAACCTAACCTTGGTCGGTCACATTGCTCACTTACTTACTTACTTACTTAGGTCCTCAGACCTGTTAAGTCCGTTGGGAACCAGTTAAGGGGCATAGAGTCTCTACTACGCCTACGCGCCATCGTGTACGGTTTCCGGAGATGTGTGTCAGCTTCCTCCAACTCTTGCCTAGTGACGCTGATTCTGCCTCGACTGTCTTGCGCCATTGTGCTTCTCGGTCGTCCAGCTATTCTTTTTCTAAGCGTATGCCCAATCCATTGCCACATACGTCTTTGTATTATAGATTCATTAGGTTCCTGAGCTGTACTTCTATAAAGGAATTTATTTGATATCCGGTTTGGCCAGCAAATCCTTAGGATGTTGGGAAGACATCTATTCACGAAGGTTTGCAGCTTTCTTGTTATGTCAGAAGCACAGATTCGACATTTGCGCGAAACAGTCGTAGCTTTATTCTTAAGATGATAGTTATTCCTCCAAATTTTTGACAGTATACAAAACGCCTATACATTATATGGGTTCCACGAAAGGCTCTGTTGATAAGTGCTTATATTGTGCCATAATATATATTAATAATTTAAGAAACTTTTTTCAGGAAATAAATAATTTTATCCACCCCTCTGTATTCTGAACTCAGTGTTATAAGGGAAAATGTGTGTTCATATTTCTGCTTCTTTTTTAACTTTTTGTTTGTATAATAAATGTTTTCTCGCCATACCGATGTTAAAATGTCGCGTCTCTATACAAATTTGAATTACTGTCACGATAACTCATATGCGCTCCAATTCCCTTCCATAGAACACAAACACCGTTAGCGGCATCACAAAAAGCTTCCTTAAAATTATTTTATATACAAAAATCATCACTTCGAGGACTTATAAATAAGAAAGGAACTAGGTCGTACCGCAAAAGACAATATTAAATAATTTTAAACATTGGGCTTTGTCTTTGTTGTAATTCTGTCAAAAAGGACTTCCCGAACGACATTTCGTTCCTTGAATATGATTGGTATTTCGTGTGCCAAAGCTTGACTATACACCATCATATAAAATAGTGATGATACCAGTAACGTTGTCACTCAGTGGTTTGGAACTATAATTCTCGCGCTATAAGGATAAGGGATGAATTCTTTTCATAACCTCTCAACTCGTCTAGAGTATATACATACACCACATTATCTTTTCGGTTTTGTTTGACATAGTGTCTGATATATATGTGTGTATGATTCATAAATAATGATCCTTCTCATTGGAAAGGATGGAAGGCTTTTTCTTTGAAAAGAAATCAATTTTAGAGAAGAAGATGAAATCCATAGACCCTCCAGGCAATAAGTTCAAACATTGCGAAGTGAATGAAGAAGAGCAAAGGCTTTTTCCTGTGTGAGTTGAAGAAAGTTGGTCTGTATAATGGGGGGAAACGTCACTAGTCTTTGCGATACGCTCCTTCTGTGCTGTGTTTGTTCAAGAAAAGAGTCTGTTTGTTTTCTCAGTTATATTGACTTTTTTGATGACAAAGTTTAATAAAATATTTTATGCGGGCCTTCTCCATCACAAGAATACAAAAAGCCGAATTGCAATCGGAATAATGTGGTTCTCTAGAGTTAATATATAATGTGACTGCATGAATAAATAGAATATTAGACGTTTACGAGTATATGTATAAACATGACATTCAAACACATAGTTTTAAATTGATTGAATTTTGATGTATATTGTGCGCGCACAATATTAAGGGGTTTGAATACCCTTATAATGATTAAACATCATACGAGCAATTATCCACATTCGTGAAGTGCTGCTAAAGAAGGAATCCCTGTACTTAACAGTACGTCCGAAATTGAACTGAAGGCTTAACTGATGAGCAGACCTTGCAGCGTGTTCAAAACTAGCAAATTGCCTCAGTAATAGAACGGTCTTATTATTCATCAATATCTATTTTTAGTTCTATCCAAAAAATTTAAGTAGATTGCAGATGATAGAGGTTTTCACCTCAAAAAAATCCAATAGTTTTGAAACTTGGCACACTTAGTTAGGGATGACTAATGAAGACCCAAAAAAAAGTCCCCAACAATCACGTTACCTCTAGCGGCTGTAAAGAGAAACATAAGGTTTTTTTCGGTTTTTCGGGTTTATCTTCAAAACTATTTGTCGTATCAAAAAATAATCTACAAAATTAAAGCTTATTAAATTTCCTAAAGAAAAATTATATTAATTTGTTTGCGCTTGGTTTAGTTTGTAAAATAACTCTATAGGCATTTATGGAAAACATATGTTTTTCCTACACAAAAAGAAAGCTTATTTAATTTCCTAAAAAATTATGTATGCATTTTTTCGTGTCTGTAATTGTCCACAAAAAAAACTGTAGTATTCCATTTGTATGTTCCTTCTTACTTCTGAAACTCGTCGAACCACTATATGGCTCATTGCCTGCATGCCTAGAGAATAAGCATTGTAGGGCAATGGCCTGATAAAGCTTCGGTTCCCATCGATCACCGAAATCAAGAATCAGTGAGCGTGGTTGGTAGACAGATGGGGGACGATGTAATTGCCATAATTTCATTTATGGAAACTGGAAATGGAGCATGACTTTGGAACCAATTTGACAGCTTTGCAATGTCTGTATTATCTCTAATTGTACGCTGCTCCCCAAAATCTTCATATTGCTCTTACTACTTACTTAAGGTGGTGCTACAGTCCTGTGTAAACTAGAGCCTAATCCAACAAACTTCTCCATCTAGCTCGGTCCCTAGCTAGATGTCTCCAGTTTCGCGCTCCAAGTTGGGTGAGGACAAATTAAACTTGTGCGCGCCACCTGATCCGCGGTCTTCCTCTACTGCGCTGTCCTGTGGGTGTGGTTTCGAAGACTTTCCGTCCCGGAGCATTAGATTTCATGCGCTCTACGTGACCCAGCCATCTTAGTCGTTGGACTTTTACCATTCTGGCTAAGTCTACGTCGCTGTACAGCTCGTCGTTCCATCTTCTCCTCCACTCCCCTTCGATGCATACAGGACCGTAGATCACACGAAGAACTTTTCTCTCGAACCGACCCAAGGTGCTTTCAACCGCTTTTGTCATAGTCTATGCTTCTGCACCGTATAGCAGGACGGGGATGATAAGGCTCTTTTATAGCAACACTTTGGTCGCTCGAGAGAGGACTTTACTACTCAATACTTACAAAAGCCTCATTGACATCACTCTGAGTTCTTCCGATTATGTCAATGTCATCGGCATATACCAGTATTTGGACAGACTTTTGAAAGATAGTGCCTCTAGTGTTGATGTGTGAGCTCTGCACTATTTTTTCAAGCACGATGTTAAAAAAAATCTCATGACATCGCATCACCTTGTCTAAAACCTTTTTTGACATCGAAAGGTTCTGTTAAGTTGTTTTCAACCTTTATGGAACAGCGTGAATTATACAGCTCGTCCCTGTGGAAGCGGCCTTCAAATCGATGAAAAGATGATGTGTGTAGGTTTTTTTGTTCTTGGGTTTTTTCCAGGATCTGCCGTAATGTGAATATTTGACCAACTGCGGACTTTCCTGGTCTAAAACCACACTAATAAGGACTTATCAAGTTGTCGACGATGGGCTTTAGACGTTCACATATTATGGAAGAGAAGATTATGTAGGCAATGTTAAGTAGACTGATTCCTCTATAGTTGGTGCAGTTTAGAGAGTCTCCTTTTTTCAGGATCGGGCAAACAATACTGAGGTTCCATTCATCGGGCATGCTTTCTTCCGACCATATCTTAAAGATAAGTTGGTGCATGCTCCTAACCAACTTATCTCCAGCTCCTTTATAGAGCTCGGCATTCAAGCTATCCGTTCCGTTCCAGGATGAGACTAAAAAAGAATGTGAAAAGCTGAGAGTACTGTCATCAGAGAAACAATTAAGTGGGTGAGAATTGGTAAGGCTTTGTTGTTGTAAGTCTTTACATAATGACAGCATGTACTTTGTTTTGCCCTCAATAATCTTGAAGCACATTTTTGAGGCCTCTGCCTCAATATTCACAAGAGCTCCATTAACATCACGCTGAGTTCTTCCGATTATGTTAATGTCTCTCTTGTTTTGACGTGAGAACCTTGTCTAAACCCTTTTTTTATTATGTTTATCTGCGAAGGCGAAGCTTGTCTGCAGAATTTTGATAACATGGATTTTGGCTGCATAACTCTAATCAAGTATGCCATATCGTATCCTAGATTCCATTAACGACAAAGAGAAATACACTTGTTTTAAAACACCGTGGTAAGTGTGGTATTTTGGTTGTCCATCCTCAATTTGTCGATGTGTTTATCCCATAAAAAGTGCCTGTGTATTACTTCTCACAAATACTTGTAGTTGCTTACTAATTCGATGCATTATGTTTGGGTTTTAGGGCATTCATCATTCTGTAAATAAATCTTTTTGTTTTGTCGGGTTAAACTGTGGACTTCTGATTATGCACCATTTTTGTTTTTGATGCATTTATTACCAAGCCGTTGTCATGACACCATCTAACTGCCATGTTGAATTGTTCTTGAATTATCTTTGTTGGCGTATCAAGAGAACTATGTCGAACTACAATAGCCATATCATCACCAAAAGCGAAGGGATTACTCTGTTTGAAGAGTCGTAGCAAGTCGTAAGTGTATAAGACAAACAAAATTGGATCCAGTTTAGATCCCTGTGGAACTCCATATCTATCACTTTTTCCTCACTCACAGCATCTTTGATTTTAACACAAAATGTTCTGGTTTGCAGATATTCTGTCAGCCAATCAGCCATCGAGCCACGCATTCTAATTCTTCTTAGAGCTTCAATAAGATTTGAATGATTTAATGTGTCAAACGCCTTACTAAAGTCCATGAAGATTACTAATTCGTGATGTCTCTTTTCTAAACTTCCGTTGACAAAATTCGCAAACTCACCAAGTAACTTTCCTATATTGTTACCCTTCTGAAAACCGTGAATCAATGCATGTTTATCACACCTTCTAAACATTTTTCAATAACTGGAAGAATTGATATAGGCCTATAGTTGTTTAGTTAATCCTTTGCTCCTCCTTTGTAAATCGGCCTAACAACTGCTGTTTTTAAGGTAGATGGAATTTTTGATTGAGTTTTACTCAAATTAATGAATTTGCATAGACATCCTTATAGCTTTTTATATCAATTGCTCTGATTCCATCAAATCCTGGAGCCTTATTTTGTCCAAGTGTATCTAGAATGTTTTCAATCTCACCCCTTTTTTTTCGTCATACCAGCATAATAATTTTTGGTTCGTTTAAAAAATAGTTTATATTTGTACAAAAAGTATTCCAATGTAAACTCTGGGATCTTATATTGAAACACAAATAAAAATTATTGTGTTTTTTTAACTCATTTAAGTCAATGTCTTTAAAACCATGAAGAGATGGTGGATGTCGATTTGATGTTCTTGAGTTTTTTCAACGATGTGCCGTAATGTGAATATTTGATCGACTGTTGTCTTTCCTAGTCTTAAGCCACATGAATAAGGACCTTTCAGGTTAATGACGATGTGCTTTAGATGTTCCCATATTAAGACAGAGAAAATTTTGCAACCGATGCTGAGTAAACTGATGCCTCTGTAGTTGGTGCAGTTTAAAGGGTCTCTTTTTTTCGGTATCAGGCAAACAAAATCGTTGAGAAATAGTGATTTACAACTCGAGTAATTCTTTTGCAGGGATAGAAGGGACCTACAGCTTTAAGCCAAATTTGAAATCTTATTTCTTTGTAATAATTTGTATTCCTGTCGGTATAATTAAGACTCTGCTCGGGCTCTCTTTTACCAGACATAATTTAGGTACTTTATGTTGCTTACCCTTTCAAATCCTTTAAGTGCACTTTTAACCAGATTATTTGTAAAAATTTCGTTAAAATTTGCAAAATGTATTCAGTATAAATTTAGAAGAATTGTTTCAAATTACATTACTAAAAAACCAACCCTACATAAGAAAATTAAGTTGATTTAGCATTTCTTCTTGAAGATCATTGCTAACAATTTCCTTCTACTTAATTAATTCTTAAATTTAACATTTTTCAACTTCCGCCATCTATTTTCATATGCAAATGACGAAAAGATTTGCAAAATGAATAAGGGATGCACACGTTCAAGTCAACAAAATAAAACCAATATTACCAGCGTGTTACAGTTACACACTCGAAAGAAACTTCATCCTATATCAAAATTGGTTACTTTGTAATATAGAACAGCTATGTATACATCTACAATATACATATGTGTACCTATGTACTTAGTTGGAGGGAAGAACCTATGCTATTCATCTAGTTGACTCTAAATTGCTCCTCTATACCTCAAAACCGAGTATATTTTCTATGGAGAACCCTAAAAATACTTAATATATACCCTTCTCGTTACGAAAGATACTTCTTTTTTGCCATCAGATAGATCTGTACATATATGTAATGTGGGTTTACCGCACCGACAACCAACAGGATGATGGTTGAATCCTTCCAATGTTACACAAAATTAAAACTGAAAACAAAAATAGGTATATATTTACCCTCTATCTCAAATATTCTGAACGTGCATTCGGGTATTCATTCATTCTCAACCTCATTTTATACATTTATCGAAATGTCTATGTACGGCGTACGAGAACAGAAGTTGGCGCGCGTTCGTCGGAATAAAGCTTTCTAAGAAGGTACCTAGTTATAGAGAGTGGAATGTTTCCATAGATGTCTGAATTCTCAAATTCCTAAATGTGTAATACTGTTTGTGTTCTGTATCTTGACCTAGCTACTACTTCTTGACGCTCTAATATAGAATACCCTGCTATAGCTACCTTAGTATGCAAGGACTATGTTCAAGAACAGCAGCGTAAAAATGCCCTCATAAATTCCCAAAGTCTTCCCTGCCACAATGCTTTAAATTTACCACTTCACTATAACCAGAGTTCAGCAACCAGTCAGTCAGCGGATACCTATTTCATCATACTTCTCCGTCTTCTTCGTCATCATTTAGCAACCATCGTCCTTGGAAAGAATCAAACTTTAAATTCCATTTGTTTGCATGGTGATGAGGCTTGAGCTTGCCGTAAATTTTTCTTGTGCTGTATTTTTTCTTTGCTTTGGAAAATAGGAGTGTGGCCATCAAGGCAGATTTCAAACGTTTGTAGGTTGGTAAAAATAAGCGCGTCTTACATAAATTTGAAAAAATGAGAGTAAAAGGTAAGGAGAATCTGATAGAGAGGGGATAGGGAAGGAAGCTATCTATAAATAATATAGTGGCTGATGTAGATTAACAAAATTTGGGGTATGAGACACAAGACAGCTAACGCTTTTCATAGGTGGCTGTTTAAAGGCTTTTTGGATCAGGTTAGCGCTTGCAGTAACGCTTTGCTAAGATTATCTTCGAAGAATTTAGGTTCTCTTCAGGACTTTGTGAACCAGAGTGTAGGAAAATAAATAATAGACTATAAGGTTTTAAATATAAAACAGCTAAGGATTCAGGGTGGTAGGAACGTCAAGAGAAAAAACTAAGCTACAATAAATGCTAAAACCAAAAACATAGTACAAGATTTTTCAATAAGGGTGGGTAGATGTTTAGTGTATGTGGCGTGGCGTAGCGCCGCCACCCTGCTGGAACCACATGCAGTCTAGGTCCATATGGTTCAATTTGGCACATAAGATCGTTAGGTAGCGCTCGCTGTTGCCGGTGACCGTCTCACTAACGTCGTTTTTAAACAAACTGTAAGCCGCATTGCTGAGAATTGATTAAAAACATTCGTTCACCAAAAAGATAAATCAGCACTTTTGGTTTCGGGTTTTTGATTGCTTTCAATTTTCAGATTTTACTGTGGGGTATTGTGCCTGAAGTCTTTTAAGATGCTTTTCTTCTTTTCATAAGGAGTATTCGGAGGAAGCATCTGTCAGCAGACTTTTCATACATTTACTTAATTAATCATTTTTGAACTCAGAAATTCTTCCTATAATTTGTAGCTTGCCATTTCCTTCGATCTTTAATTTTTCCAAAATCTGGTCCTTTATTTTGACATGTTCTTTTATTTCTGTTTCTATCAAGTTCGAAATAATTGTTCAACTTTATTATCAATATGTTCAATTAGTTGCGATGGAGATTTAAGGTTTTAAAACTTAAAAGTTTATTTCTGAAGTCGTTTCAATTTGTTCTAGGATTGTTTCATACAGAAGATTTTAATAAAAGGAACTACGTCAAGATTGAAGGCCTTATAAGCGTGTGTTAGGATTAAATTGAATTATTGTGATTGGTCATTGGTCAATTTCAATTTTATCAACGAGTTGATTCTCTGACGTAAAATTGACATCAAAATCTGACCCAATCGTGTGGCTTCAACGAAAAATGTTGTCAACGTGTTGACGAGTGCATGGATGATCATTGATAATTTTCTGAAAATTGAGACACTATGACTTTGGTACGTATGTTGGTCGGTCATCCCAACACGGATAGGGCTATACTTATTAAGGAATTTGACAAGCGATTCTCTAAGGAGCTCTTTTTTAACTGTCTAGTCCTTGAAGCTGAACTCTTCAAAGCAGCTGGAGATAAGTTGATTAGGAGCATGAACCAACTTATCTGTATGGTCGGAAGAAAGCGTGCCCGATGAATGGAAACTAAGTAGAACCTTTCTATGTCAAAATAGGCTTAAGACAAATTGATGCGCTGTCATGCGATTTCCTTATCATCGTACTTGAAAGGATAGTACAGAGCTCCCACGTCAATACTTGAGGCACTATCTTTCGAAAGTCTGCCCAATTACTGGATTATGCTCATGACATTGCAATAATCGGAAGGACTCAGCGTGATTTTAATGGAGCTTTTATAAGTATTGAGGCAGAGGCCTCCAAAATGGGCTTAACGATTAATGAGGGTAAAACAAAGTACATGCTGTTATAAAGAAAAGACTTACAACAGCAAAGCCTCGGGCAAATAGCAACCATCGACAGACGTAAATTTGAGGTAGTTAAGAATTGTCTACCTAGGATCCGATGAACACAGAAACGCAGAATAACTTGCTAACCGCTGTTTCTTTGGCCTTAAAAAGCAATTGAGTGGAAAAGTCCTCTCTCGAAAGTCCAAAATGTAGCTATATAAGACCCTTATCATCCCCGACCGAACGGTGCAGAAGCAGGGACTATGAAAAAAGCGGATGAAAGTACATTGGGTCGCTTCATAAGGAAAGTTCTTCGCGTGATCGACGGTCCGGTATGCATAAAAGGGGAGTGGTAGAGAAGATCGAACGACGAGCTGTAAGGGTTGTTCAGCGACGCAGAATTAGCCAGAAGGGTAAAAGTCCAACGACTAAGAAGGCTGGGTCACGTAGAGCGCATGAACAGCGCAGTAAAAGAAGACCACGGATCAGGTGGCGCGCAAAATTGGAGCGCGAAACTCGAGACATTTAGCTAGGGACCGAGCTAGATGAAGAAGTTTGTTGGGTGAGGCCCTAGTTCACACAGCACTGGAGCGGCAACTTATGTAAGTAAGGAAGTTTTTGTACGAAAAATCAGCTGATACAAGAATGGCCAGATGTCCGTGGGCTTGATAACCTGCTGAGTAAGGATCATCTCAACACACATTCCTTCGTATGTTGTCTGACCCAAAGATTAAAGCCAAAAATAATAATAAATAAATTAGGTGGCGCAACAGTTCGTTTGAGAAATATAGCCTAGTGACTTGCAACTCTCAACCATTCCTGTGTGCGAGTAATGTTTCTCAGGAATAGAGGGGACCTACAGTTTTATATGCTGAATCCGAACGGTTAATTTGAGAAAGCACCTTTTCATGACAAGAGTTACTCTTGGAGAATTTGTCAATTCCTCGCAAGAGCATCATGCCACGGGTACTACTAAAGGTACTACTGTCCATAACAACTATTTTAGTACGAGGGTAGGATAAAAATCTTTTTATGAAATCCGTAAAGAAAGCTAAAGTCACTGACATACCACATAAAATGGAAGAGAACTAATAAAAAACGTCATTCCTAATGTGTCTGGCAGGACTGTGGTAGATACAAAATTATAATGGCACGACGTGATACCCATGACTACAAAATTCGTCTTAGTCTGAATCATCAGTTCCTTTGATTTAAATCAGTGGCTAATCAGGCGACCTTTAAGAAAAAGTAACGATGCAGTCTCAACTCTCTCTATTGATTTATTAATGTTCGAAAAATAGCGGCATATATTCTCTGAAGTTGGTATAGGAATTAATAATATTATCATAGCTTACTTCAATTTTCAACATTTAATAGTTCATCATTTGTGTTAATGGGATTTTATTATAAAAGATTTGATTGTACTTTTTAAAAACAATGAACTACATTTTCTTGGACTTTTTTCAATGACATTCCGTTAGAAACGTAGCGTTGAAAGTTTTCAAACTTAATTAAAATTTGTTATGTGTGCCGATAACTTAAGACTAAGATTGACTATTGACTAACTTTAATACTCGTTTTAGCCATCTTTGTAGACTGCCTGATAAAACATCAATAATAAGAGTTTTAACTTGAAGAGAAAGGCCATATCTAAATAAAGTATTACTAAAAACAGAAGGCAGCTAGTTGTTTAATCTATGGTTAATCTTCCCATTAGAAGTTATTGTAATCGGCCCGCTTTGTCGAATTGAAAACGTTGACATTTATCGACGTTTAAATGTCCCTTGAATCCAAATACAAATTTTTTAGAGAGATTTCGTACGTTCGAGAAGCATTTTTCGTAGTCCATATCTCAAGATATAGTGGAAATATCGAATTAAAATATCTCCATTAGAAGATCTTAAATTACTAAAAGTTGCTAAAAATTGATTTTCTACTTAAGTATCTTATGCAATATTTAAGATATTGACTTCAACCTAATTTCATCTTGAAAATATTGTGTATGACATTCAGTAACATTTTTTTTTCAAATTAGGATCTGCAAAAAATAATACTCAAAGTTTGTAAGAATTGATGTTCAATACTCGAGTTATTGTAAATAAAGGAATGTATTGACTTCAAAATGATTTCATTTTGTGCTAATTTTCCTAAGAAATATCCAATCCAAGATATGCTACTAGAATTAGGAGATATTGGTTTTCCACTAAAAATCTTTTTAACAAAAATAGATTTTGATATCAAAATGTTTCAACATATACAAAATATTGAATATATTTTTAAAGTTTTAAGCAATAAAATTGAGACGTGTTGGAAAGTTATCAGAGTGGTTTGCATTACAGTCTCTTTTTTAATATATTTCAAAAACCTGATATAATAGAATTGTTTGAACGAATGAGTTACAAGAACAAAACTTATTTTAAACCATTTTGCCTATTTCTGTTCTAAACCGTTTTCGCATAAATGGTTCAGGTTTTGGTTAAACAGGTGAAATCTAATACCTTATGTAGATTTTATGAAATATCGGGTTTTTCACTAAAAGCGCTACATAAGTTTTTTTTTTTAAATAAAACAAAAACAGTTTTAGACATCAATGACATTTTTTATTCCTGTAAAAGCAAGTTCGATACCTTCCGACGCATAACTGAAAGATGCCAAGCTAGAGAAAGTGAAGGGTCTTTATAGTATTGCCATTTTGGTACTCAATAAAGAGTCCTTGGCTTCTTTAGCCTTGACCAATGGTTCTATAAACTATGGCTTCAATCCATCAGAATTAGAATTTACAAAAAAGATGAGGTTAACGCGGGAAGCGGGCCTCTTACAACAACTGAAAGTGAACTCGCGGTTGAAGGGCCTGGAACGTCGTCGTTTTCTCTCCCAACAGAGGGTGACGACCCATGCCCTCTCCAGTCACGACTCCACGCTTTAAAAACCTAAACCTTAATGATTTTTCTGAGCGAAGACGAACTCTTGGGTTCATCCTCAGACTCAGAGAATCAGAACAAAACCGTGTTGGAGGTTGATCTGCCTAATTTTAGTCAGTTGACAGTTAGTAAAGATGAATCTCCAACACTCCATAAAGGCCTCAGCCTTAATTCTTCTCATTGTGCAAGAAACGGGGAAGACATTTTCCTGATCTAAGAGAAATGGATTGTGGGATCCGTTGTTCGAGGACTCAGGACTCCTGGGTACTACACACTGTGTGTTTAATAGGTGAAGATAAAGGTGAACCTAGATCTTGCATACTAGTGAAACGTAGCATTAATGTATTTTTTTCCATCATATGAGTGACAAAGATACCACAGTAGCTAGGCTGGAAAAGGAAGTTTCTGGCTAGTGTCGGCGTATCTGGGTCGTGACCCAAATTAGTTTCCAAAAAATTGATTTTGGTATTTCCTGTGTGGCTTGTGGCGCCGCGCCGTCCTGCTAGAACCACATGCCCTCAAAGTCCATACCATTCAATTGAGGCCAAAAAATGTCGGTTATCATTGAACGGCAGCGATCCCCATTTACAATAACATGCCGGTCTTGATCATCATGGAAGAAGTACCTACGGCCCAATGACGCCCGAGTTATGTCGATGTCAGCATACCCAGGGAAACACATAACGGATGTTCCCACAGGTGTTGAAAATACGATGACACCAAATAATAATAAAATGCATTTACCAATCGTCTGTACTCGTTAGAGTTCCAAGAAATGATGAAATTGCTGATATTGGCAAATGCATTCGATCGACATAAGCTTCTTGCCAAAATTATTATTTAGAATAAGTCAGTTGAATCTGGTACACCAATAAAACAAGTTGCTTTACCTTTTTTAAAAAGTGTTTTCATTGATAAAAGAACATAAGTCCCGCGCTGGCCCATAAACCACCTCAAACCGTATTTTTTTCGGGATGCATTGATGACTCATGGAGACTCGTGTGGATTGCTGCCTAACCAATACCGCATATTTTATTTATTGACGAAGCCATTCAGCCAGAAATAAGCCTCATCGCTGAAGATGATTTTTCGATGAAAATCCGAATCATTTTTAAGTTGTTGCTCAACCCAATTCACGAACTCTTGACGCTTCTGGTAGTCAAGCGGCTTCAGTTCTTGCGTCAATTTAATTCTATAAGGATGAAGGCTAAAAAGTTTTGCGCAAAATTCGCTACAACGACTTCACAGAAATGCCTAACGCTTAAGAACGACATTTGAGAGAGACATTTGGGCTTTCTACAACTGAAGCCTCAGCGGCAGCAATATTCTCGAAACTACTGGCACTTCTTTGTCTCAGTGGTACGGGAATATTTTGTACTGTGCCTGTGGACTCAAATTTATCACTAGACGCTCAATTTTTGATCTGCTAGGACGATTTTGATGGCCATAAATTGGACGTAGCGCTCTTAACGTTGAGGCCACTGACTCCGAATTTCGGTAATAAATTTTTATAATTTTGACTCGTTGTTGGCTCGTTTATCTTTCCATCATGAAATGGCAAACCTTACTCAAGAGAAAGAGCGGCAAGAAATATGGCGTCTTCTTCTATCGCTCTACTTTTGTAGCGTCCTTGTTGAAAAACCCTGTAGGTACTATATCTCCTGAATGTTGAGGAAAGGAATTATGAATTTGGAAAATCATCACGAATTTGATCGAAGGAAAGCTACTTGAATACATTTATCCTCTTTTCTTCAAATTTTTAATTTTAATATCTCAAAAATCTTTAAGGATTTGAAATAAGGTCAATACAAATCATTCGAAATGTGCAATTTGATCCCCAGGTACAAAAACTTGTAGACCATTGCTTTGGAAGTACTTTTTAAACAAAATTTAAAAAACTTCTATGGTCACACCGACTAACATCTCTCACCTCATCCACCCTCATCTTTATCCTCTTTTATGTTAAATGCTAAAATTTAAATTGCGAGTGCAGTGCAAAAGTGGAGAAAGGAATTTATTATCTCACCCTAGAGCTAAATTGTAGGTTTGTGGTAGGTGTGAGGGTCGGTCGGTAGGTTGTGGAGCTCAATTGTACTAAAAAAAATGTTCAGGGGGCCTCGCTGCAGTATAGAATAAGATGCTTTCTAGGTTGCATGATGCCTTGAAAGTGGGCGCGATAGACGCTTTGTAAACACCATCACATCACCCAGAGTGTTGTTGGGACGAATTAAAACGCAAATCGTGAATTAAGTTCATGCTGAAATCCATTGAAGGAAAGAACGAACGAGAAACCAAAACAGCCACGGCAGACGGCAGGCTAAAGTTTATTGTTCAGCTACAACCACATATATTCCTTCAGGTGTATAACACGCGCATCCAAACGGGGTGTTTCTGAACCACGAAGATGCACGCGCACCATGGCCAAAAGTGATGGAACAAGGGACAGAGTTACAATTTCACCAGCACCAGCATAAGAAGCAGCAGCGGAAAGTTAGGCTAACTTTTACGATTCGTTGAAAATAATAAGAGAAGAGTGGCAAGGATTTTCGAAAGAAGGACGAGAATTGTAAAATTTAAACTTTTCTTAAATTTGTTACTAAAGTGTTGCAGAGTTCTACATGAGTATACCGATAGGAGTGTATAAGTTGAAAATAAGGTTTGGAAAGGGTGTGAATTTCGAAATGCTCTGTTGTTGGTTTCAGGGATTTTGTTAGTGGTTTTATTTTTGTATTTTTGTTTGTATTTTTATTTTGTGTTCTTCTTAACTTTTCCTAAGTGAAAGAATTTTATTTCCAAAGAAGGATTTGAATTGTTATGCAAAACACACTTGGGACTAATTGTTAAAGTTAATTCTCTACATTTTATGCTTTTCGGTTAGCAATTTTATGGCCTTGGGTAGATGTGGTTTTGTCTATAAGGTAGGTTTTAAAACACTAAATTAGAGAAAAGTTATACATATTAAAAAGTTCCTTTACCTCACATTATATCCATTTTTTTTACTTTAGTTCACTAAATAATTGATGATAGAGAAGTTGTCATCACTTACATACTCAATGTTTAACTTTCTTGTTAATATCAACCAATTTGAAAGAATTATTCAAGTCAATTGTATGTCAATATCAATCAAATGTGCAGTAGATCGTGCAAATTGGATACTTAATGACAATATGTGTAATATTGAATGGAAGAAGTATTTCTAAATGAAAAATCATGTCGATTGTCTGAAATAAATTAAATAAATTACTTGAAAAAGTTCAAGTGACTTTATGGTCACTTCACAACTTTAAATGGCTGCTTCTCAATTTAGGATTCAATTAGATTGATTTGCTCTCCAACCGTTTCCATTGCGATATAATGCTGAGATCTGAATGATTTATTTTTTCAAGCAAATTTTGATTCAAAAGATACATTGTCTGTGTCCATTTGCATTATTATTACATTAAGAATCAGAATTTATTTGTTTTATTATTTCTTTAACGATCAAAACCAAAATAAACAATTTGTACGCCTTTTTTGAAAAATTAAAGTATGAACTTATCAAAGAAATATCATAAATTAGTAAGGTATTAAATTCAGTTATTATACGAAACTATAACGTTTCCCGGCTTCAGTCGGGGGTATTCAACACATTCATAGAGTTTTTTTGCCGAGCTGACACGGGAGCGAGCAACATAAAATGGTCTGTGGGTAAAACAGGGATTTTTGATGTGAAGGCCTGCAAACTTCAGTGTCTGTCCCCGTGCCTTATTGATAGACATAGCAAAACAAAGATATATAGGAAATTGTCCTCGTTTAAATTCGAACGGGTATTAGTTAGTAATCATCGGTATCCTAGGAATAAAAAAGACATGTCAGCACTTCAACAACATATTCTTTCCATTTTTTGGGATAATATTTGTGTTCTGTCTTCGCTAGATGACCAAGTGGAATTTTACTTTGTGATGAATTTAGACCAATTTCCATTCTTCCATTTTTCTCTAAAGTTTGTGAACGCATTATGCAAAAACAACTGAACGGCTATATAACCCGCAACAATTATTTTGTACCAATTCAGTTAGGCTTTCGCGCTCAACACAGCTGCACAACTGCACTTCTTACAGTCATTGAAGACATAAGGACCGAATTGGATAAGGATAGCGTAACGTATTTAGTTCTAAAAACAAATACAAATGCCTTGTGATATCCAAAAAAAGAACTTGACTTGTCATATTTTCCGTCAATCATGCCAAATGGTACTATATTATTAATTGTAAACACTTCTAGGAACCTTGGTGTGGTTTTCAATAGGATTGATTGATTGATTGTGATTTCTATAGCAAAAACAAATTAAAAGTAGCCTTTAATAGTGTCATACGATATATTTATGGATTAAAAAAATATGACCATGTTTCCCATCTGAGACGGAGCTTCTAAAAATGTCTTTCGATAACTTAATCAAATTCCGAACATTGATTTTACTTTTCAAAATTATAGCTACGCGAAAACCAACATATGTATCTTTATGAACAACTTCGGTTTTCAGTATCAAACAGATCATTATCTGAGAGTCAATTTTTCATCAATGCATGCCGCCTTTGGAACTCACTCGCACCTTACTTGCGAGAACTTAGTGACATACAAACATTTCAACAAAGTTTACTTGATTTCATTTCTAATCAAAATGACTAACTTATCTTTTACAGACATCTCACTTCTAATTCACCATTTCTTTCTTTTTCTTCAATTTTTTTTTTAAATTACCAATAGTAAAGATACAATAAAGTTTTTTGCCTTAAGTTTTTTTTCTTTTGTTCATAGATGTACATATTGTGCCTTACCAATAATCAAATTTAGTGACGACTTAAATATTTAAGTGGACTCTAAATAATGAACCATACCAATAATCAATTTAATAGTCAGCTTAACGCTAAACGTCACTCTAAATTTTAGAGTAGAGAAACGCGTGTTTAACTTCGTGATTAAGGTTTAACGTCATGTTTGTGCTGTCATTCTGGCAGCTGGCAGGAAAAGAAATTTTTCGTATGTTTCTTTAATCTGCTGCAAATTTATTTTTGGCTGTGACCGTGAGCTCATAAAAATTAGCAATCAAAATAAACAAATAGATTTATTTCTTTTTATTTAAATATATAAGTTGTATTGTAAGTATTTAATATATATAAGCTTGACAGAGCATTCAGGAAATGTTAAATGCCACTGGCTATTGCCTTAAAAACGCAAGCCAGGAGCAAAATAAGTTTAGTCGGTTTCAGAAGGAAACTGGTGAACACCCCCCAAAGAACATTGAAATATCTGCAATGCTGTCAGTGGACTTCCAATTAGATAATGCGAGATTTGATACCGATGCAATTCACTCATATGTCTGTTTGGCAACAAATGTAGTAGATAATGTAATAGAGCAGAGTTTAGTTAAAGACGTGTTTAATTTGGTTATTGGTTAACACACAAATAAACTCGTCTCTAAAGTTTAACGTGGCGTTTATCTAAACGCTTGTTTAGGCAATAATTATTGGTAAGGCCCATTATTATTTATTTTTATTTTACTTTTCTTTTTTGGCTATTTAAATTTACTTTTATATAATACTCCTATACAAACCTAACTTATTATTTAAAAATGCAACTTATAAGATTTATCTTAATGTGTTAGTAACGATTACCAATAAACTAAAAATTATAACTACTACTAACTAAACTAAACTTGACATTGAGCTGAGCCGGAAAGAATTTTAGCTTCAATCACGTTCCTCTGCATAGTTACTATCCGTAATATGGTACCATTGCATAATTTTAGTGCATTTAAGTTCCTCGTATAAGTATTATTGGAGCCTCAATTTTCACAATAAGTTTGTTGATGGGCATAAAACATTGAAAGAATTTTACTATTTATGCTTTTAACAGCATCGTTTTTAGGTGCTATAATCGCTCGTTATTGGCGTAACCAATCATCCGCTTTCTCTGTAATTTGGGCGACTTGCGAGTCAACATTAGCTATTAATTCGTCTTGTCCAGTGACGCTGGTTGCAAATGTTGGTTCTATTGGTACTTCACCATCATTATTTAAAATATTTCCATTACCTATATCCAAAAGAGTTCTTGAAAATTTAGCTGCACTATTATTACCACCCAAATTTACGCGCATATTTGTGGTCAATCATATAAGCTTGACAGAAGCCCACTGAAACGACGATTCTAGGCAAGCATTTATTTCATCACTCTTGGCACAACTGGCAATGTTTTGCTGAAAATCAGAATCAAACAGTATCACAACACCTCTCATCGGTCGTTAATCAGCTCTTAAATCTCTAAGTGTACGATCCATAGCTTCAGGCCCACCTTTATTTACCATAGTCGATTTGTCCTACACAATAAACGGTTTCTTTGATCACTTTAGCTAGCGAGCTTTGTTTCGGGATACTACCAAAATGGACGCTCTTGGCTTTGCAAATGTTAAAGCACTTTTAAAGTTGCGTGAGCGGTTTTTCCATTAATGGCGCTAAGGCCTGAACCTTGCCAAAGGAAGGTGAGATGATGCACCTTAGGATGCTTCGAGAAAAAAATTCGCCGTCTGCATAAATGGAGAATGGAGGAGAAGAAACAACGACGAACTGTACAGGCTGTACAGCGACACTGACCTGCTTAAACGAATACAAATTCAACGACTTAGATGACTTGGTCATCAAGTGCGAATGGATATCAACGGTCCAGCCTGGAAGGTCTTTGAATCCCATCCCGAGAGATGGACGGCGCAGTAGAGGAGGACCACGTCTCAGGTTGCGCGGAGGTGGAAGTGGACCTACACCAAATTTGCGTGCGAAATTGGAGACAGCTAGCTAAGCAGCTGGCTGCCTAGAGACACATGTTGGTTAAAGACCAGGTTCGTTTCGGAGTCTGTACAGCCACCTTAAGTAAGTCAACATCTTTGTATATTAAATTAAAGGAATAGGCGCATGTATTTGAAGTTTCGGAATACCATTTAAGTCCTGGAATTTTGAATCTTGCTTTTAGGTCCACCCAAAGATATTTTATACGTTAAATTATACAAATTAAGAGTATTAATAAGTTCTGAAGTAGTCCATAGCACACAATTTACCTTTTATCCAAAAATTTGCACGGAAGGTGTACTTGTTTCTTTTTGTTTTTTATCGCACACTCAAGTGGATATTACTACCCTTATCATGTAAAGACACAGTCAATGGCTGGGAAAAACAGAGTCTGGTAAGGTATTCCACATTCGCATAGTACAGCTAAAGAACGAATCTCTGTGCTTGACAGTACGGCTGAAGTTGGGCTCGAGGGTAAACTGACGAGCATTCCTAGAAGCGCGAGTATTACGGTTGAACTGTTTAAGGGGAGGAATGCAGCTGGCTATTTCTCTTGAGCGTAAACCGTTAAAATAACTGTAAAAGAGGGTAAGACAGGAAACATTTTGACGATGTTTAAGCAACATTAATGATCCTGTGATGGTATTATCAAAAAATCAATCTAAATGCTTTAGGTTCAATACTGTCCAAGAGGCTTAAATAAGTTGCAGAAGCACCAACTCAGATATGGAATTTGGGCGTATATGAGTCTTATAAATAACGGCCAAATTAGATGGGGAGAAAAACTTGTTGCATCGTCTTAGAAAACCCAAACATCTTGCGGCAATTTTGGCGACATCGCGTTTGTGATCGTTCCACAAAAGGTGGTTGGTGATACACATACCGAGAATATCGAAATGTTCAGTCTCCCCGATGCAAGTGCTTTAACGATACAAGACTGCATTATGTTTTCGGAGTATTAAATTTTTCAATTTCCATTGTACAATGCTGTTTAGGACGGAATTTAATGAGCTTATCATATTCTGTCGTTGCAGTTCCACATCCGAAGAAGACGGATGTGAGTTTGAAAACGAATATGAAAAGCTAAGAGTATTATCGTCAGCGAAACAATGTATTGGATCAGATGTTGCAGACAGGAGATCCTTAATAAAAATGAGAAAGAGTGTTGGAGAAAGAACAGAGCCCTGGGGCACACCAGCATTTATTTTATGGTTTTCAGACATGAATCTATCCAATACTACTTGTATTGAACGATTCGATAAGAGAGTCTGATGCCAAACCCTATCAAATGCTTTGAAATATTAAGTCCAACAATCTTACTTTCACCAAACGATGTAAAGATTTGCTCCCCTGTTCGGTGAGATGAACCATGAGATCACCAGTGGACCTATTGCTTGCGAAAGTGGTACTGCCGGTCATTAAGAAGCTTTCAATCTTCGAGATATTTCTTGAGCTGATAATTTATCAGCGTTTCCATGACCTTGGAAAGAAGGGACGTAAGTGCGATCGGTCGGTATCTAGGCTGTTAAGAAGATTCGCTTTTTTTGGATTAGGCTAGAAAAATCTGGTTTTCAATCCGCTTGGAAGGAGCCCTCAAGAGTAGGACAGATTAAAAAGATTACGCAGTGGTTTTGTGGTGGTTTCTTCAGAACAATAGCGGGGATACCATCCAGACCAGCGCATTGATGCGTGTTGAGATCTTTAAGGACACTCGCCACAGTACGAGTGCGAAAAAAGATCGGCCCCATAGAATCATTAACGCGCTTAATGACAGGCGGAGTCATAACACTTACTGGCAGCGTTGAATTAGTGAACTGCCTAGCAAAAAGGTTAACATTCTCATGAGAGGTAACAAATGGAGTATCATAAACAGCAACCGTAGGAACGAATGACCAAAAATGATTACTGCCTTTACAAAATTCCAGTATTTTTTTCCGTAATTTTTGGTCATGTAAAAATTTGGTCCGCCGAATATGGGCGTTGCAGGCCTTCCTGGCTTGCTTGAACTTATTTCGGTTTTCCTCAGTTGGGTTTTCTTTAAAAAAAAGGAAGCTTACCTTCTTGACCCTAATAACCTCTATAAAGCTTGTATCAAACCATGTGTTTTCCTTAGGCCTGATGCTTTTAACCCTATTCGCGATGAAAGTACTAAAAATGAAGCATTTTTTCATAATCCTTTTTTGAATTTGATGAATTACATTTAAGTCTAGATGTAGAATAATTTTGTTCGTTAAATAGTTTGAAGACGAAAATGTAGCTTCTTCCTTAAAGTCGTATTCCAGTTTATAAAACTTCGACGAATTATTTTTGTTTTCTCGGTTTTTGAACTGAAGCTTCATGCAGCGTATTCAAAATTAAATATTGAAATTGCTTATTTTGTAAGACGTTCATCTATTTAGGATTTTATTTAATTAATTTAATTAATTAATTAATTAATTAAAATAACTGAAAAGTAAGTTTTCAAGCTTTATTTCTAAGTTTAACTCATCTAAAAATACTTCGACTGTAATCAGAAAGTTCTCTTTGCTTTAATGCCATTAAATTATTTTAAATCGCTTTTACTCAAAATATAAAGACAATCATCACATAAATAGAAACCATCCTAAAGTTCGCTAAAGTTTAAAGAAAGTTTGATGTAAGTAACCAACCTAAAAGAGGACAATCAATGTAGTGTGTTTAGAGTATCTTTTTATATCACAGTACACCTACGGAAAATATCATTAACTATCACAGTTTTGTCTGTGTTAATTACACCTCCAAAGAGAAGCTTAAAAAACAGACGACAAACTTCAAGGTATTATAGATGATAGTGTTGTACGTACATAATTACAACGCTGAAACATCAAACAACAACCAGCAAAGACCGACAACGACGACGATACACAGAACGACAGAACATACACACAAAACTATCCTCGAAAACACTATATCATCTTACACGATTAATTAGCAGAAAATAATTCGTAATTCATCGTACTTTCCCTCAAACCCTCTAACGAGCAAATTCTTCTACTTCCTCTAGTTTAGCAACCCTCTGTGAAAATAATAATTATCTGAGCGAAAACACTCTTTTGCCAGAAGATACTTTTCATCTAAGCTTTGCCTTGTTTTCTCGAGATAGGGTTGCCGCTAAAAATAAACCATACCAACCAAAAAATGTCCTTACATAGTTATGTCGACTGTATTAGTGGTGTATACGATACTTGCTGCTGCTGCTCCTTTTTCATAACTAAGAATTTACCGAAATTTTGAGCAAAGTATGGGTAGGGAACTTCTTTTCGTTCTACATTGCTATCAACGTCAAAGCCATTGTGATCCTTTTAGTCTTCTCAATTACTAGAAAAAGAACATAAATTTGGTGTTTTCGAATGACTTGGGGATGTTATAGGCAAGAGCAAGAAGGTAGAGGTATTAATTTGGGTATTTGAAAATTTGAGAATTAAATCATAAAGAAAAACCTACAGTACCGTTTTCATTTGCTACTCAAGAAGTGTGCTTGAAAAACTTGTATCAATATTGATATTGATATTGATATTGATATTGATATTGATATTGATATTGATATTGATATTGATATTGATATTGATATTGATATTGATATTGATATTGATATTGATATTGATATTGATATTGATATTGATATTGATATTGATATTGATATTGATATTGATATTGATATTGATATTGATATTGATATTGATATTGATATTGATATTGATATTGATATTGATATTGATATTGATATTGATATTGATATTGATATTGAT
Organism: Eupeodes corollae; assembly: GCF_945859685.1. Taxonomy (NCBI): domain Eukaryota; kingdom Metazoa; phylum Arthropoda; class Insecta; order Diptera; family Syrphidae; genus Eupeodes; species Eupeodes corollae. The sequence continues at coordinate 162,069,843 of NC_079147.1, forward strand.
ATTGATATTGATATTGATATTGATATTGATATTGATATTGATATTGATATTGATATTGATATTGATATTGATATTGATATTGATATTGATATTGATATTGATATTGATATTGATATTGATATTGATATTGATATTGATATTGATATTGATATTGATATTGATATTGATATTGATATTGATATTGATATTGATATTGATATTGATATTGATATTGATATTGATATTGATATTGATATTGATATTGATATTGATATTGATATTGATATTGGTATTGATATTGATATCGATATTGATATTGATTTTGATTTTGATATTGATATTGATATTGATATTGATATTGATATTGATATTGATATTGATATTGATATTGATATTGATATTGATATTGATATTGATATTGATATTGATATTGATATTGATATTGATATTGATATTGATATTGATATTGATATTGATATTGATATTGATATTGATATTGATATTGATATTGATATTGATATTGATATTGATATTGATATTGATATTGATATTGATATTGATATTGATATTGATATTGATATTGATATTGATATTGATATTGATATTGATATTGATATTGATATTGATATTGATATTGATATTGATATTGATATTGATATTGATATTGATATTGATATTGATATTGATATTGATATTGATATTGATATTGATATTGATATTGATATTGATATTGATATTGATATTGATATTGATATTGATATTGATATTGATATTGATATTGATATTGATATTGATATTGATATTGATATTGATATTGATATTGATATTGATATTGATATTGATATTGATATTGATATTGATATTGATATTGATATTGATATTGATATTGATATTGATATTGATATTGATATTGATATTGATATTGATATTGATATTAATATTTATATTGTTGTGTAATCGTAAAATACAGGTAGGTAGCTTGTATTAGGCAAAGATCTGATAGTTTAGATTGAAAAGACCCTGACATTTTCAAAGTTTTGTTAAAAATTAAAGTCACTCTGAAGAAGCTAGCCTTTAGAATTATTTGATTTTTAATTTTGAGAATCACATAATTTGTAGCCTTTTTTCTTTGTGTATTGAAAATTTCTAAAGAAAACTAAAAATGTTTACAATACACAAAACTCGCAAGAGACAATATTTGATAGCCTCTGTGTCTAAAAGGCCAGTAGCAATTAAAATGTCATAAAAATAACAAACATTCAGCTTAAGCAATAAATTGCACTCGAAATAGCACCACCAGTTAGTCGTTTCGGCTTGTTTTTTGGTACGTGTTTTATGACTTCAATATAAACTTACACGTCTTTAAACTCTATGCATCTTTCTATAGCCATTAAAAAACGAATTTAAGTGATACACATACTGCTGGCCTGAATGTCATGTCTCTCTTAGGTTGGTTTATTAATGGCGCCCAACAGACGATATCAGCCCAAGTGATATGTCAAAATTTTTGACATATTCAGTATTTTCAAATTCCCTAACGCAACGTTATGTATATGTAAGCAATGTACATGGCCTGTCAAACCGCCGACGCCTCTGTCGCTGTTTCCCCAGGAAACAAATATGCACGAGCTAATCACAAAAATCACACTCAAAAAACACGTCCAGACCCATCGCTATTTCCTGTGGGATTGGTGTGGAATAATGTTGGATAGGGATAGTAGTTATTCGGTTTTAGCATTCTATCGAGTAAAATCAAAGTTGTCGTAAGACGAAAATAAAATAAAACAAGTACACTAATGCATATCAATCTTTAACATGGTTAATGGCTGGGACGTGTCTGTTGTCACTAATTGGATTTGGGATTCTTTGGGCCGGACCGGGCTGGGCAGTGTCGGGCCAGACCAAAACTCTAAGTGGGGGTAAAATTTAATTGCTGATTAGGTAATTGGGAATTATATATTTGGAATGCAGGAAGCGTATAATTACTGCCAATGTATTATGGTTGTCATAATAGGCATTCATATAATCACTATGATGGCAACAACAAAATTAACAGAATTGAAAAAATAAAACGAATTGAAAAGTTCGATTTAATTTATGTCATAGAACGTGAACTCAACATATTTAAAAAGTCCTCTGGACTTGTGCCGAAATTTCCACCACGACGAACGCCAAATAAAATTAATAACAATTCAAACAATTACTCGAGAAATAGACAAAATCCTACAACAGGAAACACAAGTTGTAATGGTTTGGGTGTTGTCATGAACATATATCTCTGTATGTTTAATAATAATGAATACATGCACATACGTAATGTGTGTTTTGTGTGTTTTCTGTTGATTGCTGATGGCAGTTTTAATGTCGCCAGTTAAATAATTATGACATTTTTATAGCTTGTCATTAATTTCGAGCAAAAATTGTCTATATTTTTAAACGCATTAAACGCCATTTTTAATGGAAATGTGACGTTTATACGTTGTGTTAGCATGTTGTCTTTTTGTTAGCTTTAACAAGTTTTGGCTTATTGCAATTTTAATAATGATAATATGTGATGTGACTTAATAAAAATAAAGAGAACAAAGTTTTATTTGGATCACATTAAACAAAAACAACTTAAGTCAGTATTTTATGCTTTTTAGCTTTGTTTCCTAATTGAAGAAAAAACAACTATTTTTGCTTCTTTGATAGGAAAGCACGCCACACGGCTTTTTCCAAATAACTTTCGCAGAAGCTTTATGGATGAGGAAAGGGAGGATGTCATGCCTTGCTTTAGCTCTAGCTAAGTGTGTCCTTTTTCATTCTATAAGAACACAAAATTACATACAGCGGTGGTCCAGTATAACAAACGATATAATGTTCAAAGTACTTTAAGACCAATGTGCATCGGTATCTCCTCTTTAATCCTTCCCTATTTTCCTAAAGCTCGCACTGTGTTTAAACTTTAAACATAATAAGGGTATTAATAACCTTTTGAGAGCCCGTTTATTATACAAAAAAAATTAAGATCGTTTAGAGCATTGATTATGCCCTTTCCGGAATTCACAATTTTGCTAAGCAAGCTGTGTCTATAAAAGAGCTTAGTCATGCGAATTTCGTTTTGATCCATAGGCTGGATTAAAAGTGTAACTTTTGGTGACATACTTACTTACTTACATAAGGTGGCGCTACAGTCCTGTGTAAACTAGGGCCTTACCCAACAAACTTCTCCATCTAGCTCGGTCCCCAGTTAGATGTCTCCAGTTTCGCGCTCCACGTTGGGTGAGGTCACCTTCCACTTGTGCGCACCACCTGATCAGCGGTCTTCCTCTACTGCGCTGTCCTGTGGGTGCGGATTCGAAGACTTTTCGGGCCGGAGCATTGGTTTCCATGCGCTCTACGTGACCCAGCCATCTTAGTCGTTGGACTTTTACTCTTCTGGCTAAGTCTACGTCGCTGTACAGCCCGTACAGTTCGTCGTTCCATCTTCTCCTCCACTCCCTTTTGATGCATACGGGACCGTAGATCACACGAAGGACTTTTCTCTCGAACCGGCCCAAGGTGCTTTCATCCGCTTTTGTCATGGTCCATGCTTCTGCACCGTATAGCAGGACGGGGATGATAAGGGTCTTATATAGCAACACTTTGGTCCCTCGAGAGAGGACTTTACGGTTAGCAAGAGTTATTCTGCGTTTGATCTCAGCGCTGGTGTTGTATTCTGCGTTTACAGCGGAGCCTAGGTAGACGAAGTCCTTGACTACTTCAAAGTTACGTCTGTCGATTGTGACGTTTTGTCCAAAACGTCGGTGTTGTATGTCCTTTCTAGACGACAGCATGTACTTTGTTTTGCCCTCATTAACCGTTAAATCCATTTTTGCCGCCTCTGCCTCAATACTCACAAAAGCCCCATTGACATCACGCTGAGTTCTTCCGATTATGTCAATGTCATCAGAATATGCCAGTAATTGGACAGACTTTTGAAAGATAGTGCCTCTTGTGTTGACGTTTGAGTTCTCCACTTTCTTTCAAGCACGATGTTAAAAAAATCGCATGACAGCGCATCACCTTGTCTAAAACCTTTTTTGACATCGAAAGGTTCTGTTAAATTGTTTCCAACCTTTATGGAGTAGCTTGAATTCTCCATGGTCATCCTGCACAAATCGACGAGTTTGGCAGGGATGCCAAAACTAGACATGGCTCTATACAGCTCGTCCCTGTAGATGCTGTCATATGCGGCCTTGAAATCGATGAAAAGATGGTGGGTGTCGATTTGGTGTTCTTGAGTTTTTTCCAGGATCTGCCGTAATGTGAATATTTGATCAACTGTGGAGTTTCCTGGTCTAAAACCACACTGATAAGGACCTATTAGGTTGTTGACGATGGGCTTTAGACGTTCACATATTACGGCAGATAAGATTTTATAGGCGATGTTAAGTCTCCTTTTTTCAGGATCGGGCAAACAATACTGAGGTTCCATTCATCGGGCATGTTTGCTTCCGACCATATCTTACAGATAAGTTGGTGCATGCTCCTAACCAGCTTATCCCCAGCTGCTTTAAAGAGCTCGGCATGCAAGCCATCTGCTCCAGCGGCTTTATTAGACTTCAACTAAGATATGGCAATCTTTACTTCGTCTAAGTCGGGAGGACGGGATTGTTGGCTTTCGTCGTCTATATTGAATGGATCATCCTGCCGGAATTCAGTTCTTCGTCGCCGTTATACAGTCTGCAGAAGTGGTCTTTCCATATCCTCAGCATTGACTGCGGTTCCACTATGATGTTTCCACTTTCGTCTTTGCAGCCTTCGGTTCTAGGTTTATGTACCTGTGAATTTCGTTTCACCTGTTCATAAAACTTTCGAACCTCATTCCTGCTTTTATAACTCTCAACATCTTCGACCGCACGCTTCTTATGAGAGAGCTCACGAGCAGCTCTCGTCCCTTTATGCAGCGCCGCTTTGCGTGCCTGTTTTTTGGCTGCATTTGCCTGCCGACATTCCTCATCAAACCAGGGGTTCCTTGTTGGTGGCTGTTTGAAACCCAGCACATCAGAGGCGGCTTCTCTGATTGCATCTTGACACTGTTGCCACTGGTTTTCGATACATTGTGTTGGCGGCAGAGAATTTCGAGAGAGGTTACTTGTAACTCGGTCGGAAAAGGATTGGGCGATCTCTGGCGATTATAGCCGTTCGACGTTGTATCTTCTCCCAGCACCTCCCTGTTTTGCCTTGGGTCTGGAAATCCGAAGTGCTTCCTTGGCTACAACGAGGTAGTGGTCCGAGTCGATGTTAGCTCCTCGGAAAGTTCGTGCTGGAAGCTTGTCTAGCGTCGATCGCAATATGGTCAATCGGTTGATGGTAGATTGATCTGGATAAGTCCAAGTTCTTTTGTGGATGTTGAGGTGTGGATAACGCGTATTGGCTACCATGACGTTTCGCCCCGCAGCAAAATCTATGAGCCTGAATCTATTGTCGGAAGTGTTGTCGTGCAGGCTGTTCTTCCCGATTATTCCACCAAAAATGTCTTCCCTTCCTAGCTTGGCATTAAAATCGCCCAGGACTATTTTAATATCGTAGCTAGGGCACTGTTCATATGTTTTGTCTAGGAGCTCGAAGAACATATCTTTGGTGTTGTCGTCTTTCTCTTCTGTGGGGGCGTGCGCGCATATCAGGCTAATGTTGCCGTATGGTCATGAGGCGCTCATTGATGCACCTATAGCTCAAGACTTGGTGTCTAAGTCTGGCTCCAATGACGAAGCCGCATCCAAATAAGCGCTGTTGGTTTTCATGGTAGCAGTCACCATAGTAAATATCGCAGTTTTTCATCCTCTTTTTGCCCGGTGATATCTGCTTTATATCGTTCTAGGGCCTCCGCTAATTCTTCGGCCGCACGTGGTCTGTTAAGGGACCTAACATTCCACGTGCATATCCGAAGTTCGTTGTCCTTTATTCATTTGCGTTGGTTGTCAACAGTAAATCCGTCCGTATCCGAGGCTTGTTGGTGCTTCGCAACTATGAAAGCTTTTACGTGGCCAGGAAGTCACCCCGACGCACAACCCCCAACCTGGAGGACATATACACCATCCAAATTTTGCCCTCATCCATTTATTTTATCAGCTCTTCTTCATGTGGATGACTTGGAGCATTGTCTTAAATTAATAAAGCAGTTATAGGAAGTTTCTGGTCTCTTAAAAATCCTTACAGCTAAAAAAAACACGGATTTAAGTAACATTAAAGATTTGGCATTCTTTTTTAAACCTATGGAACAGAATTTTGAAAGAACCAAGTTTTGATAATAGTTGCATTCATCCACGCAGATTTAAAGTAGGTGTAGTTAACGGGTAGAGGTTTGTTTTTAAAAGACCATGGCTTTTTTGATTTTCCAATTATGAGGGGCTTAATTTTCTTTAAACCTGTAGCATTTCAGCACCCGAGAAAAGTTATACATTTTTTAGACATTTTTCTACCAGGGGCACTCGTTTCTCCAGCGTGAACAATGAACATATGTAGTGTTTAGTAGCATTTTCCAATATAATCCAGTCTCATCCGCATTGAAAATTGCATTATAGGTGAGTTTATTTTCTTTAATTATTTCAGCTAATTTCTTCTTAAATGGTTTAACAAGGTCCTGAATAAAAGCTTTTCACCAGACTCTTTAAGAAGTCGAATTCCAAAGCGCTTTTTAAATTTTGTTAGCCAACCACTGCTTATATTTTTTTTTTGAAACTACAATGCCTTGGCCTTTACCATTAATATGAACATGACTCTCACATTGGGCAGTAAATCATTTGTATAATGCGGTTTCCATTTTTGGATATTCACAATTCTTTAATGATGGTCGACGGAAAGGTCCACTGTTTGTATTTGTCAGATTTTTGAGAACCTTACTCTTATTTTTCTTAATAGTACATATGCTAGACTTTGGAATTCCAAACTTCTTCGAAATGTCCGAAAGCGAAAATCCTCTTTTATATTCGTCAATGATTTTAATTTGTGCTTCGATTGTAAGACGTTTTAAAACATTTACAGTAATTTTTTTTACTATCTGAAATTCGTTATTTTGTTCGTTAGATAGAATACCTAATGGACTTGAAAAAAGTGTTCGTAATATCGATCATTCGTTATATCGGCCCACCACTGTATATTTATCAAAACTGCCTGTTTTAAAATTCGTTAGAAAGATTAAGTCTAAGCTAATCTATATCAAATCAAAATCAAATGGGGTGGCGCAACAGTCCATTGTGAACCAGGGCCTAGTGACTTACAACTCTCAACCATTCCTGTGTGCGAGTACTGTTGTCAGGAATGGAAGGGACCTACAATTTTAGGCCGAATCCGAACGGCTAGTTTGAGAAAGCACTTTTTCATGACAAGAATTACTCTTGAAGGATTTGTCCATTCCTCGCAAGAGGCAGTACCCGCGAAAATTAATTTTTTTTAAATTAAGGTGGCACAGGCAGGGATTGAACCCAAGACCCCTTGCATGACAGTCCAACGCACTAACCATCATGCCACGGGTACTAATCTATATACCCAAGCTATAAATTCGAGAAAATTAAGTTTATTTTACAGACCAATAAGTTTATTAAGCTATGGATAGGGTAGTAACAATCTTTTTTTATTATTTATTTGATGTTATTTTTCAAGCCCTTAAGGTTTTTGGAAAAATCCAAATGTGAATGAATGAAAGTATGTATTAATTTTGTATTGCAAAAAATATGTTGGATTGAATTAATAAGCACATGTTTTTGGCGTTTTTTTTCGAAGAAGGTCATAAAAAGTAACTTTCTTTGTGTCTCATGAATTGGGACAAGATCAAGATTTACCTGTAAGACCCTTTAGAGTAAAGGAATAAACAAAAAATCTAGTAGTTTAGATAAGTTAGGTTAGGTTAAAGTGGCTGTCCAGGATGAAAAATCGGTCTGACTAACGATGTGTATAGCCAATGCGTGATTCTGAGTTGTAAGCCCCATTTATTACCAATTGCTTTTTTTTTAAGAAAAGAGAGCTTCAGTAGCTTTTTTGACTCTTTCCTCTACATTGCGTTTCCAATTTAGTTTTTTATCTAAAACAAGACGCAGGTATTTAGCCTTGTCTGAAAATTTTAATTGGAGCCCTTAAATATCCTTAAATATAGGGTTGACAAACGGAATTTTGTATCTTCTCGAAAATAAGACTAAATCGGTTTTGTGTAGGTTGACACTCAGTCCACTCCGACCAGTCTAATGTATTAGTCTGTCTAAGGCATTTTGTTAGAGTTGTTTTAAGGTGTTAAAATGATTTTCTGAAACTGCTATAGCAACGCCGCTCGCATAGGCGATCACTCTGAAACCCTCCGCATCCAGACTAGTTAGGATTTCATTAAACGACTAGGTTCTAGAGGAGAGGGGATAGAACACCACCTTGCGGTGTCCCTCTTCTAACGAATCGTCTGCCAGAAGAGTTGCCCAGTTTTGAGTTAATTATTCTGCTAGTCAGCATTAAATTAATTAACTCCCGAAGCGAACTCTCTACATTGAGAGATGTTAGTGCAGATGTGATTGAAGATGTTGTTGAAGGCACCTTCGATGTCAAGAAAAGCAACCATAGTGAACTCTTTATGATGGAGGTAATGTTCGATGGCGTGTACTAAGGTGTGTAACGCTGTTTCCACCGATTTACCTTCACAGTAGGCATGTTGAGAAGAAGGCAGAAGTCTTGTATCCATACTTGCCCTTAAATGGATATCAATCAATTCTAAGGTCTTAAGAAGGAAAGATTGCCTGGTAAAAATTGCCTCAAGGATTTGTGCAATTACGACAGAAGTTTTTTGTAGCTCGGCTGGTATTATTCCATGTGATCCTGCAGATTTAAATGGTTTGAAGCTGTTAAGAGCCCATTGTAGCTTGTGCCTTGTGGATATGTTATATTGGAACTTGATCGTATATAACTGTTGCAAGTTTCGGTAAGAGAACTACCAGGAAAGTGAGTGTCCAATAGTAAGTTCAGCGATTCATTACTTGAATTTTTCTAGGAGTTATCTACATTTTTCAAGCAGCTTGGCAGTGCTGGATTAGTAGAAAGAATTTTCCGTAATCTGGAGGCTTCAGAAGTTTCTTCCATCGTGAAACAGAAAGACCAGACCAGGAAAACCGCTTAGATCTCCTTAGTGCCTTCCTGTAAATTCTTAGGGATTCATTGTTAGAAACCCAGTGAGAGGCTTGTCTTGTGGCTTTGGCTCGGTTGAAGAGTTTCCTGCATCCTTTTCTGAGCGAGTCAAGATCTGATGCCCACCATTGTTGTTTAGGGAAATACTAGTATTATTGAATTGATTGAAATAATTTTTAGTAATGTGTGCTGCCTCTTGATTTCTGAATTACTTCAGGTAACCTGTGGTGTGTGGATTCATAGAGTGCTGCATGCTAATTGAGCAAAATGTGGGCCTAGACACTTTTTATGGCTTTAATAATATCTTCGTTTGTTTTTTTTTGGTACTGTCGTCCTCCTTCTTAGACTTTTCTTGAAATCAATCTTCACACGTTTTCCATGACGTTCAGGTCAGGAGAATTTGGGGGCCATGGTAATAAGTTCATATTTTGCCCTTGAATCCAGACTTTTGTTGTCAATGCGCTATCTAATCGTGCATTATCTTGTTGGATAGTCCATCGTTGTCCACCAAATAGTTCAGAAAACTGCGGAAGAGCTTGTTCCACACCCGATTTTTAAGTGATTGCCGCCATTTTAAACCTTTGAACATCCAGCTCCGCTTTCCCCTAATAGGTGATTCCTCCCCATACCATAACAGCACCTCTTTTGCTGTGCCTTTTTTAAATATAGATTTCTTAAACCATAGAACTAGCAGCTGTATCATTCAGGTCCTTCCAAATTAATTTTTTTTTTCACCTGATGTGATTTGTTGCAAAATTAAAGCGTTATATTTTGTTAACAATAATTTTTGCAGTTATATATTTAATAATTACAATTATAACTATTATACTTTTAACTTTATTTTGCCCTGACCTCAGTGTTCGTTATTTCATGGTCCATTTTAGTCTGAACCCAAAAACTGTAATTGAAATACTCTTGAATTCAAAAGCGATATGCCTAGATACCTCGCACTGCGTTTTTAGCATAAAAAAGTTGCTAATACCACCTTAATTTGTATGTATGCAAATTTGTCTAATACTTAAATAACAAACATTGTAATTATGTACTTTTATATTCAGGAATTTTAAATAACCATAATTTCTTTTCCTCTTTTCAGGTATGTGTAAACTTTAATTTTATAGTTTTAAAAAACATCTATTCAAGTGAGTAAGAAATTAATAGTTGTTTTATATTATTTGACTTACTTTGATTTTAATTTATGATGCTAAATCTAATTCGTGTACTAAGAATAAGAGTTAACACAAAAATGCTCCCTTAACTTATTTAATTCAAATATTTAGTGCCCTTGGCAGGATGGTTAGTTCGTTTGACTGCATGTGCCATCTTAAGTTCTTTCAAAATAAATAAATTGGGTGGCGCAACAGTCCGTTTGAGGGCCTAGTGACTGACAACTCTCAACCATTCCTGTGTGCGAGTACTGTTGTCAGGGATGGAAGGGACCTACAGTTTTAAGCCGAATCCGAACGAAAAATTTGAGATAGCACTTTTCATGAGAAGAATTACTCTTGGAGGATTTGTCAATTCCTTGCAAGAGGCAGTACCCGTGAAAATAACTTAAGGCGACATTGGCAGGGATCGAACATAAGACCTCTCGCATGACAACGCACTAACCTTCATGCCACGGGTACTAAACGGTGATTTTTTAAGAGCTTGACAACTTTTTTTAAAAAAAAAAACGCATAAAATTTGCAAAATCTCATCGATTCTTTATTTGAAACGTTAGATTGGTCTATGACATTTACTTTTTGAAGATAATTTCATTTAAATGTTGACCGCGGCTGCGTCTTAGGTGGTCCATTCGGAAAGTCCAATTTTGGGTAACTTTTTCGAGCATTTCGGCCGGAATAGCCCGAATTTCTTCGGAAATGTTGTCTTCCAAAGCTGGAATAGTTGCTGGCTTATTTGTGTAGACTTTAGACTTGACGTAGCCCCACAAAAAATAGTCTTAAGGCGTCAAATCGCATGATCTTGGTGGCCAACTTACCGGTCCATTCCTTGAGATGAATTGTTCTCCGAAGTTTTCCCTCAAAATGGCCATGGAATCGCGAGCTGTGTGGCATGTAGCGCCATCTTGTTGAAACCACATGTCAACCAAGTTCAGTTCTTCCGTTTTTGGCAACAAAAAGTTTGTTAGCATTGAACGATAGCGATCGCCATTCACCGTAACGTTGCGTCCAACAGCATCTTTGAAAAAATACGGTCCAACGATTCCACCAGCGTACAAACCACACCAAACAGTGCATTTTTCGGGATGCATGGGCAGTTCTTGAACGGCTTCTGGTTGTTCTTCACTCCAAATGCGGCAATTTTGCTTATTTACGTAGCCATTCAACCAGAAATGAGCCTCATCGCTGAACAAAATTTGTCGATAAACACATTTCGAACCGAACACTGATTTTGGTAATAAAATTCAATGATTTGCAAGCGTTGCTCGTTAGTAAGTCTATTCATGATGAAATGTCAAAGTATACTGAGCATCTTTCTCTTTGACACCATGTCTGAAATCCCGCGTGATCTGTCAAATACTAATGCATGAAAATCCTAACCTCAAAAAAATCACCCTTTATAAAGAAGCAAGATCGTGCGATCCAGTTATTTTATTCCACTATACCAATAACTATAACGTAGGCATTTAAAATTTTAAAAAATAACTTCGAGGAAGTTCATAGTTTTTTATCGTCTCTTTTTTAAGAAATACAAATGAATGGACAAAATGTATTTGCGCTTCTAAACTTCTAAAAGATTGTTCTTAGTTGGATAAACATTTTTTGGTATGTCATTTATTGCCAGGACAATGTTTGTTGAGGTTGTTGTTTTAGACGTGTAACTTTCAATCTGGCTGTACTACTTTTAGACCCTGATGGTAAATGCGTTGAACTGTCATGCTAGAGGTCTCGGGTTGAAACCCTGACTGTGCTATCTAAAGTTTACACTTGTCCGATTTGTTGAACTAAAAACTTTGAGATTTCTCGTACTTCCGTACGTTTTGAAAGCCTTTTTCGTCATCCATATCTTAAGAACCAGTGGAGATATCGATTTTAAATACATATTATTATAAAGATATTAATGCAGAAAGGATGTTCAAAAAATTGAGTGGGCGGGTTTTTTTTTAACACAGTCATTTTAAAACTGATCATTTTGATTTACCAAAATAGTAAAATTACGATGTAGTTTAAAAAGTTGTGTTAGTATTAAATCTGTAGGGAGAAAGACGGTTATAATGTTAAATCACAGGCATGAACAATATTACATTCTTCCAACCTATTTAAATTGTACTAATTGGAATAACGATTTTAATGAACTGCAATCCTTTTTAAGTGAAATTGATTTTAGGAATACATATTTTAATAGGCGATTTAAATGCTAGAATCGGTGAATTTCAAAATCCAGCTTCTCTGATGAACAACACAGCGCACGCGTTTAATAGTTTGAGAAGGTCTTCGGACGTAATTGTAAATAGTTGTGGCAGGCGTTTAATGGAGTTGGTGGACTTCGGTCTAATGGTTGTAAATGGAATTTCTAACAGAGATAGCAGAGGTGAATTAACATTTATTTCTGGTCAGGGTTGTTCTATGATAGATTATTGTTTGGCTAGAGTCGATTGGCTTACTGTTATAGAGGATTTTGAGGTACAAACCGCAAGCTATTCAGCCCACCTTCCAATAGTGACACTTATGAAATTTCAAAACGTCGATTCTACGGTGAGCGAACCAGTCCTAAAATATAAATGGGTTGATAGTCAGGTAGTAGTGTACAAGCGTAGACTCGATGCGCAAGTAAATAGTCTATCAAGCCATGTATCCTGGTCCTGTGAGCAGTCGGCTGGCGAAATAATAGAAGTTATTAAGAGTTCAGCCATGCCACCCAATAGGAAACAAAATTTTACTGCTGAGTGGTACGACTGGGAATGCATTAAACTCAGAAAAAAGTCATTTGCAATGCTTAAAATTTTTAGGAAAACCAAGTCTAATTTCTTTAAATCGCTCTAATTAGATGCAAATAAAATGTATAAGCGAATATGCAAAAATAAACAAAAAACTTTTATGGCAGGTTTAGCAGTAGGTTTATCAAAATGTAAAGACTCAAAATCATTTTGGTCTAAAGTGAGATTGTTAGGTGGCGTTAAAAATGTTTCAGCAGTTACAATATATGTAGAGTTACTAGCAAACCATTTCAAGAAACTTCTTAACGCCTCAACAAACTCACAACTATTTCAATATGCTTCACCCTCAATCACTATTTCAGACCTAGACGACCCTATTACAATAAATGAATTGCAAGCAACCCTTAAAAACATGAAAAACAACAAGGCAGCCGGGCTAGATGGAATTCCAGCTGAATTTTATAAAAACTCATCCCCGTCTTTCATAAATCTTCTTCTTGATTTTTTTAATAAGCTTCTAAAAAAAGAAGAAATACCTTAGTCATTTTTAATGTCACAAATTTGTCCAATTTTTAAAAAAGGAAATCCTAGCTCACCAGCAAACTATAGGGGCATTTCGATTCTTCCTTGTTTGAGACAAATATTTACCCAAATTCTATACTACAGGCTTATGAGGTGGGTAGAAGAAAACAAATTGCTCAGCACTTTCCAAGCTGGTTTCCGCTCTGGTCTTTCAACTGTGGATCAAATCTTCGCACTCTTCAATATAGCAAAACGTTTCATCGATAGCAAACAAAAACTTTATGTCTTTTTCATTGATTTTAGGGCAGCATTTGATACTATCAACCGGAATTCACTAATTTATAAATTATCAAATTTTGGTATATCGACGAAATTTTTAAGACTATAAACTTCTCCTCACAAATACTTGCGCTACTGTGTCAAATGGGAGTTCCATATCCAGCTTCTTTAACACTGATTGCGGTGTGCCCCAAGGTTGCCCCTTAAGCCCGATTATGTTCGCCCTTTTCATTGACGATGTCTCCCGTGATTTTCCTGGGGGTGTTAGGTTTGGAAATATAATTATTAAGGTACTACTTTATGCGGACGAGCTTGTTGTTTTGTCGGACAACCCCACCACATTACAGTTACAAATTAATAGACTTAAAAATTTTTGTGATAAATGGGACCTGAATATAAACACCTCAAAATCAAAAATTATGACTTTTGAAAGCACCCGTCAAAGGAGAAACCCGCTAGAAGCATGGTCATTGGATCGTGAACCTATAGAGGTGGTTAACAAATTTAAGTATTTAGGTGTACTATTTTGTAGCAATCTAGATTTCAGGCCCCATGTTAAGGAAAAATGCTTATCGGCAAAAAATGCAATAAACCTTATATGGAACAAAATCTTCTGCAATAAGTACATAGACATCTCAGCAAAATTTAGAGTTTTTGAAGCTACTATAAACTCATGCTTATGCTATGCCAGTCAAGTTTTTGGTTACCAAAATCTTGATGAATTTGAGATAGTGCAACGCTTCTTTTTTAAACGAATATTTAAACTTCCAAACTATACACCAACTTACGCTATACATGTGGAATCAGGGATCCCTCCGATTTTTCTAAAAAATCTTAAATTTAATGCCGATTACATAATAAAAGTAATGCAAAGGTCAAATGAAAATCTTCATAAACTAATGATGGATTTCGCATTCCGAAGGAATTTATCGCCGTTTAAAGAATGGTATGAAATAGCAAATGCGCACGGATTTAATCTAAACCTTGGTACAACTGCTCTTGACAATTGAAAAGGTAGGTTTTATGAATGTATTGCGTTGGTTGATGATTCATTGTATCTCAAGTTCTTGAATAGGGCTCGAACCTCTCCAAGCAGATTGGTCTATAAGCAACTCAATCACACTTTGTTTGTAAACAATTATTTTAATAGTAATCTTTCTGCAAATCAAATAGGTACTTTGTTTAAAGCAAGAACTGAGATGCTAAATCTGAATTACAAACCTCACAGAAATGATTATTTGTTCAATTGTCTACATAATCTATTTATAAACTTACTATAATCTTAAACTTTCTTTTTTTTTAATTCTCGATAAATGTCCATTTTCAGGCAGACGGCAAATATATTTTTTGCCATGCTAATGTTCTTATTTAATTTTTCAAATGTATTTCGAGTTTTGTTTAAATAAAGAATTTATAATAATAATAATAATAATAATAATAATAATAATAATAATAATAGAAAAATTTTGAAGAATATCGGTCCACGAAATGCTGCTAAAATTGTTAACAAAAATACATTTAAAAATTAAGCAATGCCATCATATGAAAATATTGTTGTTAGAATACAGAGAGTTCAGAATCGCTTTACAAGATATGTATTTTACAAAATGCGCTGGAATTTCTATCCTTGTTCCCAAGCCAGGCAAAGCTTTTTAGGATTGCAATCTCTGAGAACCAGAAGAACAACTCACGATATTGTTTTTGTGCGGGATATTCTTTACTGCCACATAAGATGTTCAGAGTTACTCTCCTTTATATGTATATAGGCATTTCCACAGAATCTTTCATTTTCAACAATTGAAATTTTTTTTTTTTATTTTGAGGCACATCTATAAACAAAGATTTTCTTGGTTGTTTATCATCTAAATAACAAGAAAATACTTGCGTGATTCATTTTGAAACATCGTTAAAAAATATCTTCAGTTTTGTGCAGTGCAGTGGAGATGTGTGCATTCAATGAAAAACCCTCATTTCATACAAAAATTTGATTTTGTACTGTCGTAAAAACTTTGAAACTTAAAAATTTCGATCAACGGCTTTTTTTACTATTGATTATTCGTAAAATTATCATTCACATTCATTTATTTTTCTGTAAGATCTTATCGATAGGTGTGCCGCTACAAAAATCACATATTCTATACCAATCACGTTTTCAATTTTAAACTTTAAAATGACATTATTTATTTTTAAATAGAGGCACATGATCCAATTAAATTATAATTGATTTATTGATTGATAATAATTTAATTTTATAAAATACTATCAGAATCGATCGTTGAGAAAGTTATATAGAGAAAAAGATCAGATTTTAATATTTGTAAAAACGGAGGTACTCTAATTTATTTGCTTTGTACTATTTTTTAAATGGTAGCACACCTTTCTTTCGAGGTTTTTCTATCAGTGTATATTATAAATAATTATAAATTAATGATGTTAAGTTGGGTCAAAGGTCGTTGAAATGTTTTTTGTTTATAAAACTTAATAAATTTGCATCCGGTACGCTTGAAATTTGCAATATTTAAGCCTATTTTTTATTAATTTTAATTAAAAATTTTAATCCAATCAAGTCAAAAGTAGGTTATATAATTGAAATAAGTCATGATACAAAAATCTATCCACTTAGAAAGTGCCAATTTCATTTCTAAGGCTTAATATACTGTGGTAACATGAAAGTTAAAAATACTGTGGAAATGCCCATATATGCTCCAACGAGGGCATTGAGGGAAAGATTTCTTCTTTTTGAGTCCAGACATAGAACGAAATACGGAAGTAACGAACCAATTTAAAGGTCAATTAGAGAGTTCAATAAAACTTATGATTATGTTGACTTATATCTCTCCAGAGAAAAATTTTAGAATGTATTATACTATTTATTCTTAAGATATTAAATATTTCTTATTTATTGTTAAGTACATTTATAATATTTAATAATTTAATAATATGAACAAATAAAATATCTATCTATCTAGTTTTGGAATTGGGGCTATAAAAACGCATCAGTATTATATGCGTTATTTTTCTTCTTGAAAAACACTCTTGTAAAACCCTTATAAATTTCATAATATGAAAATGAGTTAGAAAAAATATCGAATTTAGGTGGCTTACGAAAAATGTTTGGAGTTCTTTTGAGATATAAATATCGTGCAGAAAATCAGATACCCTTAATTAAAATTTGTTCGACTACGTACAACTTTTCAAATTTAGCAGGCTTCGATTTCTTTCCAAATTAACATGAATTCTAACATTATTCAGGGTACACCTGTGCGATTAGTGTAGACTACGAACAAACCTTTTATTTAATTACTATAAATATGGTAGTATAACGTTCTCTCATTCAGCTAAAAATTAAAACAGACAAATGCAGTAGTTATTAAACTATTACTACACGAAAATAACAATTAATTGTTTACCACATAGTCATGCAAATATGTAAATTAGCTTCAAAACCATAAATACCTTTATTGGTCAGTTAATAAGTTTCAAAGTTAATAAAAATTTTCAATTAAGGGATAATGTGGCCATATCAAAATTAAATGCAAATACAAAAATGTATATCCTCAAGCGAAATTTGCATCCATGTTCCATTTGGTATAGCGAACAATAATCTGATAAAACTTTTTAAAAATATAACAAAATTAATACAATAGCCGTTTAATTTTATATCCTGCAAAACTAAATGTACACAAGTAAGGATTAATCCCCCAAACTTTCCAAAAAATAACGACAACAACGATTAACTGAAATTATGCCAAATAAATCCGGTGCTATAAACATGGAGTAGAATGGGTCCTTCGTTCATAGTGGAACTCCAAAACAACAATAAACTTCCGTGGATTTCCCTTTGTAAGCCTCTCATCAATTTTAATATTAGAACCAAGTACGTAGACCTTCAGATTATCTGATTCTTTTCTGCGATTACGTGAGATTTAAACTAGAGAGGTCATAATTTTGTTAGAAACGTATTTCATACCACTTTAGCAATCTAGGTAAAGTTGAAGTTTGTGTTCGGTGCGCTGCGCTGCTAGTGTAATAAACTCCATGCTAGGAAGACCTGTAGCGTACATATAATAATAATAATATAATGTCTGGTCATTTGTAAAAAATGTGCGTAACACTACGTCTTCATCGGTTCCGACGCTTGTTTTTAATGACACTTTTGTAAGCTCGATTGAAAAAGCCAATTTGGTTGCAGCATAATTTGCTGTTAATTTGACGCTGCCAATGAGTGACATGACTCCTCCTGTACTTGGAAGCGTAAACTATTCCATGGGATGAATCTTCTTTCACACTCGTTCAGTAACTAAAAGTCTTGACATTCACAAATCCGCTGGCGCGGATAATATGCCCACTATTGTTCTGAAAATTTGTTCTTCGACGATGGCAAATCCACTGCGTAAGCTCTTCAATTGTCTGGATGGAAAACTGCATTTGTCCAGCCTGTCCCTGAAAAAGGCGAATCCTCCTCACCGTCTAACTATCGTTCAATTGCACTTGCGTTCCTTCTTTCCAAGGTCATGGAATAGCTGATCAATTTTCAGCTTTAGAAATATCTTGAAGAACGGAAGCTTCTTAATGACCGGCAGTATGGTTTTCGTTGCTATAGATCCACTGGTGATCTTACGGTTTATCTCACCGAAGAGTGGAACAAATCTTTACATCGTTTTGGAGAAAGTAAGATTATTGCACTTGATATTTCAAAGAGATTAGACGTTTGGCCCCAAGCTCTCTTATCGAA
The DNA here is from genome assembly GCF_945859685.1 of Eupeodes corollae. Classification (NCBI taxonomy): domain Eukaryota; kingdom Metazoa; phylum Arthropoda; class Insecta; order Diptera; family Syrphidae; genus Eupeodes; species Eupeodes corollae. The sequence continues at coordinate 162,088,364 of NC_079147.1, forward strand.
AATGCGTGCATTTGCTATTGTTGACTTCTTTCTTCGTTGGGTTAAAATTGCGTTGCAGACCGTTCAATTCAAGTAGTATTAGACGGGTTCAAATCTGATATTCACAAAATAAACGCTGGTGTGCCCCAGGGCTCCGTTTTGTCTCCGACACTTTTCCTTATTTTTATAAATGATCTTTTGTCTGAATCTTCTAACGCACTTAATAGTTTCGCTGATGACAGTGCCCTCAGCTTCTAATATTCGTTTTAAGATTCGCATCCTTGTGCTTCAAATGTGGACTACCAACGGCAGCGTATGATAAGCTCATTAAATTCTGATCTTGACAGCATTGTCCAATGAGGAATCAAAAACCGTTTAGAATATAATGCTTCGAAAACTGAATGCTGTCTACTGTCACAAAAGCGTAACCCTCCCCCAATGCAACTATCCATGAGGTACTTGCATCGAGAAGATTGAATGGTATGTGAAATAAGTATTGAATTTACAAAAATGTGTTCAACGGTCAATGAGGGCAAACCAAAGTACATGCTGTTAAAAAAGGTCCTACAACAGCGACATCTCGGTCAAAACGCCACCGTCGACAGACGTAACTTTACGGTTGTTAAGGACTATGTCTGCCTAGGCTCCGCTATAAACACAGAATACAACACGAGCGCTGAGAAACGAAGAATTACTCTTGTCAACTGTATATTTGGGCTAAAAAGCTAAGAAAGCAATTGAGTAGTAAGGCCCTCTGTCGAGCGATTAAAGTGTCGCTATACAAGCCCCTTATCATCCCCGTCGTGTTATACACTATACAGTTCAGAAGCTTGGATTATCACAAAAGTGGATAAAAGCAATTTTGGTCGTTTCGATAAAAAAGTTCTAGGCGTAATCTACGGTGCCGGTGAATTTAGGAGAAGATGGAACGATGGGCTGTACAGTGTCGAAGACTTAGCTAGATGGATAAACGTCCAAGAACTGAGATGGCTGTTCCAAGAAACCAATGCTCCGGCTCTGAAAGTCTTGGAATCCACACCCACGCAACAGCGTCAGTAGAGGAAGACCGCGAATCAGGTGGCGCACACAAGCATCAAGTGACCTCATCCAACTTAGAATGTGCAACTGAAGACATCTAAACGAGCTGAGGTCCCAGTTCAGACAGGAATTTAGGGCCATCTTAAGTAAGTAACTAAGTAAAGTATAACTAGTAATATGTTCTGGAATGCAGCTATGAGCTTGAAAAAGTGAAACGATTCACTATTCCGTAGGTAAGTACTTTCAACACACCAACGAACATGTACAATTACCTACTGTGCGTAAAGAAGTAAGAATATCCTTACAACTTTCCGGGGACTACTTCATTCTCTTTCCCAAATTAAAAATCATATAAATGCAAAAATCTTCATGTCCGTATTCAGAGAAAAATAATTCTTTTATGTGAATAGCTGTGCCGGCACAATTTCCATTAATCCAATTTGAAGCTTTGGTTTTTCAAAGGAAAAGGCACTCTCTATGTCCTCGACTCGAACCCTACCATCAGCCAAGGATTCTAGCCAAGCGAACTGAAAGATTATGATTTATGAGGTTATATGGTTCCCTACAGGCTTTTTATGAATACTTTTGCTTTCCCTTTCTCACTGAGTCCTTTAATTCGTTTTCGATGCGGATAGTCGTTCCAGAAGCCTTTTTTATACCTACACCTGAAACCACTTTAGGCATTCTCGCTGGATGCAAAAGAATATTTCCTTGTGCCCAAAAATTCGAAGAGGATGTGTAAGTATGTGTGTATCTACGAGTATGTTGTTAACTTTTACGATGACTTTCGCATATTTCTCGCTCTGTTAGCGTTTTCTTCCGCATCCCGCATTCCACAGCCACCTGCTTTACAGAATATGCAAAGTTATACTTCTGAAAATTGAAAATTTGATAAAGAAAAGAAAAAGAAAAGAGAGAACGGACCGTTGAATTTATTAAACATTATTGTAGCGTTGATTTATTAATGTGATTTTTCTATTTTGTTGTTATTTTATATTTAAATCGTAATTTTGATTAATAATTTCGTTACCGTAGAGAACAACATTCTTAGTTTAAAAGTTTAAATTAATTTGTATATTGAAGTAAAATTGACAGAAAGTAAGAGATTGATAGTAAATTCGTTAACAGGAAAAAGTTACAATTTTTGATGTATGTAGGTACCTTTCGATTATTATGTATAAAAGTGGAAGCAATTTTGTAAGTACGTTCTTTTATAAAAATTTTATTGCTTCTAGAACATCGCATAGTGCTAAGCTAACATAAATTAACACATACAAATGATTAAAAATCGACTGAACTTGCTGTGCGACTCAATTAGCGCTAGAGAGCTCCGTTTTAGTACCATAAATTCGTTTGATCTATGTAATGGTGTTTCGAAGCTTAACATTCTAGAACTTACCAGGGCAGGTTAGGTTCGGATAGGTTAGGTTAAAGTGGCTGTCCAAGATGGAAACGGACACACTTAGGCCAGTTTAATGGTTCATTGTGATACCACATGAATCTTGAGGCTTCTTCTTAAGCTCAATGAAACCAGTTTGAGTCCCTTACGAAACGTGAGAGGCTGACTTTGCTGATATGATTTAGATCGGTAAAGAAGAATTCTTCTAGGTAATTCTTGCATTTTCGAGCCACAGCACTGCATGTACAGAGAAGATGAAGAACCGTTTCTTCCTCGTCCATACAGCTTCTGCAAAAGTCGCGTGGCGTGCTTTCCTATTAGACAGTGTCCGGTTATGACACCTATTATCGAGCTTATATGCGATCTGCTTAAAGATAGCAAGCACCTTGAACGTTTTAAAGCCAGTGTTGGCCAGATGTTTCTTGTGACTTGACACGTGGTGATGTTGTTCCACCTGGTGGTAAGGTGGGCTGTACTGTACTGTTCCTGGCGAGTTCATCTGCCTTACAGTTACCTGGAATGTCTCTATGGCCCGGCACCCAGCAAAATTGAATATTAAACTGTTGTGCCATCTCCATTAGAGATGATCGACAGTTATGGACAGTGATTTGATAGTGGCGTGACTATTTGAGAAAATACGCATATCAGATGTTGATATCAAGACTTCTTTAATCGCTAAAAGTTCCACCTAGAACACACTACAATGATTGGGAAGGCGGAATGAGAGACTTAATTTTAGTCGTTCAGAGTACACACCTCCACCAACCCCTTCTTTTGCGTTTGATCTCTGTTTAAAAGTGACTTATGCTCCCAGAAAGATCTGGAAGGTATGCCAATCTCGTAATGTCTGTTAAATTGCAGTTGGGGGATGATGTAGTCTGTGTGCTTTGGAATTGGTTCTTAATACCTAAGAATTGCGGAGTGGCCAATGTTGTTGCTAGTCTACTGCGACGAAGCTTTGAAGTGAATAGCAGAGCTTGAAGCTTTTTATTTGCTAAATATGTCTAGAGGTGTTAGGTAGACAAGGGTCCAGTGGCGCAGATAGGGCCGTGCGAAGCGATCCGCTTATACACGGATTCTTTGCATTCTTTCCTATGCCCTATGCTCCGGTGCCCACCAGTTCACAACCAATTTCCAGCGATCTGTTGTTAGCTGAGCTGAGGTCATTGACTTTGATGTCAAGTTCATTAGCATTAGAGGAAGGACTAGATAGCCCAGGTTTTAGTAAACTTTGTAATGAGTTCCTGTATGAAGCCCAGTCAGTTTTCCTATAATTTCCAAAAGTCAATGGACTCGGGTCAGAACAGGACATTTACAGAGACTTCACATCTACCCGGAGGTTGATGTTGAGGCTGGATAGATCACCCCGACGTTGTTAGACCTGTATAGAGGTTGTTGTTGCCGATTTGATAGTTATAATAACCGCCGCCAGGATGTCTGTGCAGATGGCTGTGTTTCTATTTTAGTTTAGTTTGGATTTGAGTATTTTGCATGCTTCTATAATTGATAATAATTCCGCTTGTGACACACACGCACAATCAGGTAGCCGGAAAGACTTACATGATTCAAAGAAAATTCCCGACCAAACTACACACAGTTTATTAGACCCGCCAGTAAAGAGGTCTTTCGTAGCTATGCTATCCTCTCAATCCTTCTGGCGAGAAAGATGTCTTCAAGGCTGAAATCAGTCCGTTATTGCTGACATGCCATCAGATCTGGAAAACCAATAGTTTTAGTATTTAATGTGTAGACCTACTGGTAGAAGGTTTAAAACAACATTTAAGTTATCTGTTGGGAAGGGTTTAAAGGACCTGTAGTGCCGATACTAGCTATTCTTTGTGCCTGTCATAGTTTCTCGATGTGGTACTTCTTTCTTAAGCGCAGGTCATCACTTAATCGACCCACGTGGCAAAATAAGTAAGTAAGTAAGTGATTCGTAAATCGATTCAGTAAGGATGTTATTGAAAGCGCCCTCTATGTTTAAAGAAGGTAGCAAGAGTAAATTGTTTTCAATGGTACGCCCGGCTATGCAGGTTGTCTTAGCAGACTTGTCTTTGCGATATGCGTGGTGAGGTTCTTGTAGCGTTAATTCTATGAGAATATCCCTAATATAGGTATCTAGGATGCGTTCCAGTGCTTTAAGCGCAAATAATTTCAAGCTAATTGGCCGAAAATATACTTTTCGAATTCATGGTCACACTTAATCATTTTCAAAAAATCATTAATCGTTTCAAAAAAACACTACTTTAACCTTTCTCCATGATAAAAGCATGCTTTGAGGATGGTCTCCAGCCATGTTACTGCTATGGGTTGCAGTTTTTGTAGCAGTACTGGTAGTATTTCCACCAAACCTAGCATTTTAAAGAGAGAAAATGTATTAACAGCCCAGGAAATGCTTTATCTTATAATAATATGAACTAGATTAGTTTTTGGAGTTCTAAGCTGTTAAGGGTTGCAATTCCCTTAGCACGGAAAATGTGTCACTATCAGTACTTTCAATCTTGTATGTCTTCAATCGATCGAAAATATTCTCTTTTTTGGCAGTTTCTATAGCTGTTTTTATATAGTTGGTAAAAATCTTGCTTGTGGCTTATATTGAAGATCGTTCCGATCATTTGCCCTAGAGAAGAAAAGTCTTTGTTCCACCAGGGAGGGAATTCCTTATGGCTAAATTTTACTGTACATGAAATCTTAAAAGCAGTTTCAACTGATAATTAAAAAATGTTAACCCTGCATTCCAGATGTTCTACCGATTCGTCAGTCAGAACGTTTAGAATTTCTATATATAAGGGAAAGAAGTTTCTTATATATTCAATTCAATTACCAATTTTGGGACCCGAAATTTTGCGGTAGTCAATATGACAACTTTGATTGAAAGAAATTGAAACTACGGTTGTTATATTGAATAATATAGTATTCAATACGACAACTGGGGTAGTCAATATAACACTTTCTTCTAAGAACCGTAATCTTATTTGACTACTGGATAGTCAATACAACAATTCTCGATAGTCAAATTTGGTAGTCAATATGGCAACCAAATTTGTATATTGACTACCGAAGTTGTCCTATTGACTAGTAGTAAAATGTTTTTTATTTCCAACTTAATGTCTAAAAGTTTACATTTTCAAATAGATTTTAGGTTTCTTTTGAAATTAAAAATGCAAAACTTACGACATTGACAAACGTCGTCTGTCGGGAAGTTGAATTTACCTTACATATTATTACAATTATTAGTTTCAAATCAAAATTTGGTGATAATTTTAAGAAATTTTTGTACTGGTTATATTCTCTCACTAGTTCATTGCAGTATGGTAAGGCTACAGTGATAGAATTCGCAAATCCTTCAAAACTGGTGCTGTTTTCTCCGGATGTTTTCCTCCTCCTTTAAGCTACACACAACACATAATGATTTTTCGTCCTGTCCAAATCCGTTTCCATTAAGCTTGATTAAATCAAATATTGCCTTAAAAATCCAGGTGAACTTGTTCAGTTCGAAACCATCGCTAATGTAAATCTGTCCTCTTAAATGATGCAGATGTTTGTAGATGCGCGTACTCTCAGGTGCCCTTCGTAGGTTTTGTTGCTGATCCTCTGATTTCAACATCCGCAATAGGTCATTGCCTTTTTGGATCCAATCAATTTGGGAAATAGATATCTCATCCCAACGCAGTTACAAACAATATCCAAGATTGGTCAAATCCTTTACCCAGAAAATTTTTTGTTAGCTGATGTGGTAGTCTTGTTGCGCTGTATTCGAATATTGTTTTCGATATATATCTGAGGTGAAAATCAAGGGTGTAGTAATGTATGTGCTCCGCCCCAGTTTCCATTGTGAAAGAGCAATTTGGAGTAAATGTAGGCAATTTTAAAATTCGTTTCAAAAAATTACGTATAAGTTTATCCACTTCTTTGAACATTCCAAAGTCCCAGATCTGAGCACCGTAGGTTTGAATAACTCTACAAACCGCCTGAAATAGTTTCCATTTGTGTTTTAAGCTGATATTTCTTTTTGCTAGAAAGAATTGCCACGTTGAGTTTATGCTGTTCTTGGTTGCAGTGTTTCTCTCTCGGATTTAGATAGATTTACTTCTAGGCTCCATTTAATGCAGTTACATTCCAGTTGTGTTATCATCTGCTGCAAGACCGTGGCATTATCCGCCAGTATACCCATATCGTCTGCATAAAGCAGCAACCTTATGTTGAAAGAGTCAATAAAGAGTCCTCCTCTTAAAGATTTATCGTTTTTATACAGTGCGAAAAGAAACGGTGATAGCAAGCATCCCTGTTTGAATCCAAAAAGAGTCTCAAAATATTCGGAGAGTTCTTCTCCATGTTGGAGTATATAGCTTCTATCAAGTTTACAAATTTTGTCGAAACTCATATTGTGTGTATTTTGTAGGTAAGCAAATTTTCTGGAGATTTTTTCAAATGCTTCAGATCAACAAAAAATGCATACACCTTCTTTTTTTTGTGCCAACCGTCCAATATTTTTATCTAAAGCCCGCCTCAAATTTTGTTAGTATATCATTTGCCTCGACCCATGAGTACAGCTCCTCGTTGAGAATTCCACACACTATTCATAAAGGAGATTCCCCTGTAATTACTCGGCTGATTTGTATTCCCTTTTTTAAATATGGGAAAGACAATTGTTTTCACAAAGGCTTCTTCTACTTTGCAGTTTCAACATCCTGTTAAATCCTGCTGCCAGTTGCACCAAGAAGCCATCTGTTGCATGTATGAAGAATTCATATGTAATCCCGTACTCTATTGGTGCTTTGTTTAGTTTAACTTTTTTTTAGAGTAATTATAATTTCATCTACAGTTATAGGCACATCATGATCCCTATCCTGAGTTAAGTTAGGTGCATAGAAAATCTGATTTGCCGTTTGATTTGGATTAACAAGTGAACTATACCATGTTCTAAACTCACCACTCTTTACTGTCTTTTACACTGCTTATTTTGAGGTCAAGCTGATTGTTCTATGTGGACTTAGTCTTTTTGCAAATAGTCTTATGTTCTTTTTGAGGTCGTAGATAGTTCGCTTTCGCTTCGTGGTTTGCCGAAAAATATTGAGCAATTTATAACTTTTTTTCCTGGTTGTTTCGCACTCATAATTGTACCATTTATTCTTCGTCTTAAATTTTGAGCTTACGCTCTGATCATTTGTTAAGTTTTTTATGAAATCGGTTAAGTCCTTTAGCTTGATTGGATCCTTCTGAATTATTAGATTTTGCAAATTAAAACTAAGATTATTTTGATACTCTTCATACGATCATTCCACTGATATTCAGGTAACAGATTTAACTTGGTTATGGTGTTGGGTATAGAGATATTCTTTAGGTATAATTTGATGTGCATGTGGCCAGACCATATCTCTTCCTCTACACTAAATCGTTCCACGCACGTCAGTAGTTCTTGTAATGCAGTACAAATATCATTCACTGAGTTACTAACATTATTCATTAATGTAAAGCTTCCTTCTTCGTCACCTTTGGTTCTTACATTTAAAATAATTAAGACATTAACTTTGCAGAACTCCAGAAACTCTTTTCCTCTTGAATTAATAATGATATCTTTGGACCGTCTTTTTTCTAGCCCTGCTTGAAACACTGATTTATGGACATCTTCAATGTCTTGCTTACAGTTCACCTAATCTAATTTTTATATCACCGATTACTTTTGGATTTCTATTGAGTACTTTTGATGTCATATTGACTACCCGAAGTGGTTGTACTGACTAATCAATTTTTTGAAATATTGACTATTTTGGTAGTCAATGCGACAATTTGGCCAATTTTCAAGTTAACTATCGACGACTTTTAATATGAAAACTTTTGTTTCTGTGTAGGAACCACCTTTTCGTCGAGAACCTCATTAACGGCTTTGTCAGCTTCTGGTCCCTGGCTTTGTAGGATTCTAATTTTGACTCCTCACTATTTTTCTTTTCGTTATATTCTAAAACTAGATAGAGAGTCTCAAGAATCGAAATTGTTGCAACTTTTGATAGAAACCAATGATTGAAAAATTTTACAAGAAGTTCCAAAAAATATAAATCGAGTCTTCAATATCGATTTCGAAAAAAATGTTCGAAGTAGTTTTTTGAAATTATTTAAGAGTTTGTTTGTATTTTGAAATCATCGTGAAAATTACATACTTCTCGAAAAAAAAAACAAATTACCACTTTTGTCAGTATTATTTTAAACATATATTTTTATGTTTACATAATTTCACTTCAATATTTACATAGAAACATGTGTTTGTTCCCGAACTTAAAACCATTTACATCTGTGACACTTCTGTGAACAAACTCTTTAGTTTGAAGTCATTAACTCATATTATCATAAAGGCTCGTATTCCTTATAAAAAGAAAACATCTGGTCGTGTCTGTTCCATCATCATTCATGTGTACTTATCGCATTGTCAATACAATAATAAATCTTTTCAAAACGAGGAGTGCCTTTTTGGTGTGTTTTGTGGCCATATGGCAACAGGCTCCTAATTTAGACATAAACCGATGAAAGAAACACCCCTCTCTTGCTGTAATCGAAATCACGACAAATCCAATGATCCGTAGGAACATTAAAAATATCAACCCAAATTCGATATTTCTTCAAAAGCATTGAGCAATCATCTGTCCAGTCTCTCTGATCCGAATAAATGCGAAGATTATCCACTTGAATTGCAAAAGCAAACAACAGCATATACTTTGGCATGATGCTGAGCACAGGTCAAGCCTCAACCGTAGCCATCATGATGAGAAGCTAGGAATGGGACGGGTTGTTTGTTGATCTGTATCCACCTTCTACACAAATTCAATTTACAATTTCATTATAAATTTAAATAAAAACTGACTTAATTCAAAAATTATCTCCGACGTTTGGTGCCACGACGACAACGCATCATCGGAGTAAAAGCAGTGATTTGAGTATTTGCAAGGGGTTTATCATATCAAGGTCAGCTACTAAAACGTCATGAAATTAATGTTTTCAGCTTTTTTCAGTCGATTTGATTGCAAATGTCATAAGTTGTGAGGGGCTTTAAGACTTAATGAATCAATTAGTGAATTATACTCGACGCCATATTTACTTAGGTAAGAATATTGAATATGGTTTCATTTTTATTTTGAATTTTGCTTAGATAGTTTAAAGATTGAAATACGAAAAGACTGATGCTTGTTTTATTAAATGATAAGTTCATTGTTACATATGTAAACATTGTACAAAATAACATTGCCGAAATAACTGTATTTAGGAGTTAAATTAATTAAGAGGTGGATTCCCAAAAATTCTTCCTAAACAAAATTAAACATCACTTTTTTTAAGGTTCCAAAAGAAGAGTTCTTATTTTCGAAAATAAAGAATAAACAACTTAACAACTTCTTAGATACCAATACGTATAAGTATCGGGTTTTTCAATAAGAACGCTACAAACGTTTTTTTAATAGAACACAAACAGTTTTGGATATCAATGCAATTCTTTATTCCTGTGGAAGTACGTTCAATGCTTTTATGTATGGAACTCGATTTCTTTTGCATGGCCACCACGGGGACGCTTGCAGAAGTCCAGACGCTTTACCTAATTTTCGACGGTTATCAAGCATAAATCGGCTGATACTGCATAAATCCCACAGGAAATAGTCTTACAGCGTCAAATCACACAACCGAGACGGCAAAGCGACTGGAACATTTCGGGAGATAACAAGTTCTTCAAACTTGGTTTCCAATAAATTTATTTTGATATTTGCTGTATGGCTTGTGGCGCCGCGCCGCGTCGGCGGCCTGTGGGAACCATATACCATCAAAGTCCATATCATCCAATTGAGGCCAACAATATTCGTTTATCATTGAATGGTAGCGATCCCCATTCACAGTAACGTGACGGTCTTGATCATCATCAAAGCAGTACGGACGAACGATGCCGACGGCCCATAAACCACGCCAAACCGTAATTTTTTTGACATGTAATGATGACTCATGGAGACTCGTGTGAATTGCTGCCTGAACAATACCGCATATTTTGTTTATTGACGAAGCTATTCAGCCAGAAATGAGCCTCATCGCTGAAGATGATTTTTCGATGAAAATCGAACCATTTTCAAATTGTTGCTCAGCCAAATTCACGAACATATGATGCTTCTGGTGGTTAAGCAGCTCCATTTCTTGCGTCAATTTGATCTTATAAGGATTTAAGCCAAAATCTTTGTCTCACTGGCATGGGAACATTTTGTACTGTGCCTGTGGATTCAAATTTGTGCACTAGCCGCTCAATAGTTGAACTGCTGGAACGATTATGACGACCATAAATTTGACGTAGTTGTCTTAACGATAAGCCCACTGACTCCGAATTTCGGTAGCAAGTTTTAATAATTTCGACTCGGTGTTGGCTCGTTTATCTTTCAATCATGAAATGACAAACCTTACTGAAGAGACATGTCAAAAGAACGGCAAGAAATATGGCGTCGTTGTTGTACTTGTCGCTCTAATTTTGAAACGTCCCTGTTAAAAATCCCTGTAGAGGTTTTAGTTCAATCATTGTGTGCCTTTTAAAGGCTGTATTCATCTATAATTCTTATCATGAAAATAAAATAAACAGTTTGTGAATTCCTGGATATTGGAAATAGGAAAGATAGAGTGTGGTAAGGTATTCCACATTCGCGTGGTACGGTTTAAGAACGAATCTCTGTACTTGACAGTACGACCGAAGTTGGTCTCAAAGGTATACTGATGAGCAGGGTTAGAATTTTTTTGACGTCCAAAATTAAAAAAAGGCAAAACAACACACTTCAAAAGTCAAAGAAAAGGCATTTATTAAAAAATACTAGGAAAATAAACAAAAGTACATTTAATTATAGTAGCATTGGACTACCAAGAGTTTTTTAAAGTTCTCGGGTAGGAATCTTCTTCGGTTGTCCCTAAGAAAGGCTGTGAAGGAGCTAAATAATCTCTCAACTTCAGCTGAAACGAGTAGAACCCATCTAAAGCTTTCAACATTTTTAACTTCACTGTTTCCTGGATGTTTGGAAGCCACGTCCCCTTTTATTGAAGAATTAATCTGTTCAATCGTTTTAAGCCCTGTGTTTCCATTGAAAACGGAAGTAAACTTCAAGACTTTCTCTGCAATGGACCCTTTTGCTTTTTTTCAAGTTTTCTTCAATGTCTTATAAAACAGGCACCACTTCGCCAATTAATTTTACTTGATGAAAATATTGTTAGCTTTAATTATAAGTAGGTACAGACTCTCACATATACCCCTTTTGTGTAGGTCTTTGAAAATATGTTTTTTCGGATCGACTAAAAACCCAAAATGGACTTTAATGTAAGCCAGCTGCTCTTGCAGTTCTTCATCTTCAATCAATTTTGCAAATGCAACACGGCTTGCATCATCTTTGAGAGCGCTGAAGATTTGTTTGATCCGAGCAAAATAGTCCGCATAATATGCTGCTGCCTCTAACCAAGTACCCCAGCGAGTTAACACCTAGTTTAAATGTGAATTCAAAACCATGAATTCAAATTCAGTTGCAAAAAAACTTACAGGTTGAGATGGCAGTGGCAACTCAGGTTCCATAGCAATGAGAGGTGGACCCTTCAGAAATCCTTTTTTCAAGTTCGACACGAAAAACTCAGCTTTTGAGTAGTGATTGCTTAGGCTTCCACAAAGGCAATTATGGTTTAAAATGGCAAAAATAGCAAAATAAAATAAATATGTTTGCAATCACCAAGGCTTGAAACATGTTTGTCAAAAGTCGATTTCATCTTCCGTTTGACAAAAAAAAAAAGCAAAGTTACTAAAATCCTATCCCTGCTGTGAGCATTCGTGGAGGCGCTAGTATTTCGATCAAACATACACTTCGTGTCACACGGATTGGAACAAGCTTTTTTCCTTTTTGATTTGACGATACTTTTTAAAAATTTGTGGAATGAATACGGTGTGTATAAAGTTGTTGAATACAAGTTTTATGACGATTTTTTCAAAGAAGGTTATTAAAAGAACCTGTTTTCTTGTGTTACATGGATAGGAACAAGATCTAAATTTTCCTATAAGACCCTTTAGAGTCCAGAAAGTAACAACAAATCTTATGGTTCAGGTAAATATTTATTTTATTGAATGTATTAAAATAATTTTTAGTAATGTGCTGCCTCGTGATTTCTGCATTACTTCAAGTAACCTGTGATGGATTCATAGAGTGCTGTCAGATAATTGAGTAAAAATTGGTTCCGAACCGTTTTATGGCTTCAATAATCTCTTCGGTTTTTTGGTATTGCCGTCCTCCTTCGTTCTCTTTTCTTGAAAGCCATCCCGAATCAGTTTCCATGATGTTCAGTTCCAGAGAATATGGCGGCCTTGGTAATAAGTTCACATTTTGCCCCTGAATCCAGACTTGTGTTGTCCACGCGGTATGCATTCATGCATTATCTTGTTGGAAAGTCCATCGTTGTCAACCAAATAATTCAGAAAACTGCAAAAGGGCTTGTACCAAAATCTATATTTAATTGATTGCCGTTATCTTAGATCTTTGAAAATCAAGCTCCACTGTCCCGTAATGGGTGATTGCTCCTTACTTTTTTATACAGCCGCCTCATTTTCTCTTCCGTTTTTCAAGCTATATCCATCAGGTCCATCCAAATTAATTTTGTTTCAACGGAAAGGACGATGACGGTATGCCTAGTCCGATTCCACATTTGAGATTTGTTGCAAAAATTAAGCTCTTGTGTACAGCTTTCTATTATGATCTGCCTTATGTATCACCGAGGAATATACAGTCCTGGCAGTTAGCCTTATTTGATGGCAAGTTTTTTAACTTGCTGCCCCTTGCATTTCTTAGTTTTTTGAAATTCGCAAAAGTATTTCATAAGATTCATGCTTCGAGTGAGTTCCTCTTTCTAAGCTACCAAGACTTAACAAACGCTGCCAATTTGTTAACCTTTGGTCCTGGTTTTGTCTACCTAAGTATTGATTTTTCTAGGGAGAACAATGAAAAGCCAATACCTATACATAGGATAAACCACAGCCACCACGATACTCTCACAAGGAGACCATCCCATATATGTTCATGGAATTAACCATGGGGCTGTAACATATCCCGTGGTTCCATATCTTCAATGGTGCGTTAATTTAGGTCTTTCATGTGAGATTCAATTCACCGAGCTTTATCTACATTTACATCATTTTTTTATAAAATGATTTTTGCTTCCCCTCCAGACTTTTTATCGTATATGAAATACCGACTTAAATGCCGATTTGTATATTTACTGATTTCTATTGATATTTTATAAAATTTTATAATTTATGTCAGTCTACCTCGAACCCATGAGGCAGGACGACAGTTCCTTGGGACCATCGATCATAAGATTTTTAATCTTAGGAAGTGATAACTATAGCTTCTTGTTCGCTCACAAGTAGAGAATTTTCTCAGTGCAGTTCTAAGCTGTGCCTTTTCAATAACTATGAATTGCAACAGTATCAATCATCATCGAACTACACTGATTTCTCTTACTTGTGCCCAGAGGCCACCACGAGGATGTGCAAGTAAGCTTATCTTTCTTCCAGATTACAGACAAGCATATAGCTTCCCTATATCTACATGGAAGTCAGTTTGACCCCGGTATCACCGAGCAACAATAGATCTACTAGCATTTACCCCAGCTGCTGCATTGATTTTAACGGAAAGCCTTGAATTTGAAACAGCTCTCACTATCGCCCGCTTTTCTGAAATAATGTGGCTTTCTTGCCTCTTTCTTTGTGGGTTTTTCCCATACCTCTCTGGGTACTTGACCTCAGTGCTAGTTATTTGATGGTCCATTTTATTTTAAACCCAAAAACTGTAATTGGAATACTTGGGAATTCAAAAGCGATATACCAAGATACGTCGCAATGCGTTTTTAGCATAAAGAGGTAGCTAAAATCCCCTTAATTTGGATGTATTTAAATTTTTTATAATTGTTATTTTCAATATTGTGCAAATTTTTCTTATACACAAAAAACAAACATTGTAATGATGTACTTTAATATTTAGGAATCCTAAATAACCATCAATTCTTTTCTTCTTTTCAGGTATGTAAAAACTTAATATAATGGTTTTAAAAACATCTATTCAAGTGAGTACGAAATTAATTTTTATTTTGTAATATTGGACCAACTTTTAACTAACTGCTTAATCTACACGGCGTATCAAGAAAAGGACTTAACATAAAAATGTTCCCTTAGCTTATTTAACTCAAATATCTAAGTAATGTTTGTAAACGTTGTTGTTTTGTGAAGGGTAAGGCATTGGACTGTCATGCTATTGGTCTTGGGTTGAAACCCTCTCTGTGCCATCTAAAGTTTTTTTTCACGGGTATTGCCTCTTGCGAGAAATTGGCAAATCCTCCAAGAATAATTCTTGTCATGAAAAGTACTTTAGCCGTTCGGATTCGTCATATAAATTGTAGGTCCCTTCCATCTCTGACAACATCACCCGCACACAAGAATGGTTAAGAGTTGTTAGTCACTAGGCCTTGGTTCTTCATTTATTTATTTTTTTATCGAGTCGTTTGAAAGTTAAAAAAAACATCACATTTTAAGACAAGATTAATTATTACAAACATTGGGACCGTTGGAATTCGGTTTGATGTACAAGAAATTAAAGAACAGTACGAGTAAATTAAACGTAGAAGAATAAAAGAGACAATTTCAACATAATAGAGCTGAGTGAAAAAAGGTTTGTTCATAATTTCATTAGATCGGTTAATGCCCGATATGAATGAGCATGTCATGATCACACATATGGGCTCAAGATTTCAAGATTTTTTTATTGAAATTTTATATACACAATTGGATAGTCTTAAGATTAAATAGATACATTATCTTAAAATAAAATAGAGTTTTGGCACAAAGGGGGCCTAACATTATATATTGGCTTAAGATAAAATTTAAATATTGTGGTGTTCTAAAAATAAAAATCGGTTGACTTGGTTATCCTCGGGGTGTTCCTCCCCGGTTGTCATTTGTTGGATCTGTTGATTAGAGGGTTGTTGGCATGTTAAGATCTTAGGATCTTTCTTTCGAAGGCTTTTAGCTGCTTCATGGCCGTTTTAGATGTGATGAACCAAACGGGAAAGCTGTATCCAATGACTGGTCTCAGCAGTTGTGTGTACATCAAGATCTTGGTCTGTTGACTTAGTCCATTATTCTTCTTCATCAATGGATGTCCACGATGAAAGGCCCAGCTGGCATTCCTAATAACTTTCTGAGCATGCGGGTTAAGCTTTGACAGCTCGTAGAAATAAACTCCTAGATACTGGATAGACCTCTTGGCTGAAAGTGTTGATCCATCTGGAAGTTTCAACTTCAAGTTTCTGCATATTGTCGCTTTTTGAGATCCTCTACGGACGACAGTTGACGGCCTTCTGAAGCAGATGAGTTCCGACTTTGCTGCGTTGATTGTAATCCCCATTTATGGTAAAAATCAAAGAGACGGTAGATGTGTGCTTCTTATTTCTTCACGGCTATATGTGGTGACATTGAGGAGCAGTAGGTCAAGGAATCATCGGCGTATAGAAACTTCTTGCAGTTGACGGGATTAGGTTGATCAGATGTCAGGATGCTGTATAGAAACGGGCCGAGCTTCGATCCTTGGGCAACTCCAGCCTTGATGTTCTTCATTGACCATGAGCATTTCTCCAATTGTACATAACATTTTCTGAAAGAGAGAAAAGAAAACAAATTTCTTATAAGTGCGATTGGAAAGCCCAGCATGTAAAGTTTATGGATAAGGCCTTCAATCCTTACGCTATCAAATGCTTTCTCAACATGATGGCTATTAAGAGCTGTGGTGATGTCGTGTTGAATCTTCATTAAAGGATGCAGCGTCAAATGTTTTTCCCGAAAACCAAACTGCATGTCAGGAATTATTCTGTTTTCACAGTAGAATTTTTTCAGTTTCCTCCTGGAGTTTCCTAATGTTGCTCAGGAGGAATATGGATCTGTAGTTAGAAATGTACTTCCGATCTCCTTTCTTGGGAATTGCAACGATCTTAGCAGTTTTCCATTTTTGGAGAAAGTAGTCGTTGTTGAGGCAGTTGTTTAAGACGATTGTGAGGAATACAAACACTGCTTGCGGGAGCCTCTTCAGGATGAAGTTAGAAACCCCATCTGGCCCTGTTGACTTCTTTGGTTTGCAGTGGTCTATCATTTTACATATTTCTTCTGTAGTGCTTAAGTATGGGTTGTCCATTGGGTTATTTTCGAGTTTGTTGGATGGACTCTTCCACTTCGTCAATGAAAAGTTGGCTAGACGGAGGTTTGGCGGTTAAGTTGCCTTCCAAGTCGTTATCAAAGGTTTCCACTTTGTCAACCCACGATGTAATCTCAGTGATGTTGTCCATCATGACTCCCGATAGTGGTTTATTTCTTCCTATAAAGCGGTTGATTTCTTTGAAGGCGTCTGGTCCGGGTTTTATTTCTCGCAATCTCTTCTTGAGAGATTTGTCATTGTGGTGTCGAATAGAGTTCCGGAACATGCTGTTAACGCATTCGAGTTCGCTTTTACTCTCTGGTATTCCCGATTCACTGTTTTGAATTCTTTTTCTCAACATTTGTCGGTGCGAATACAACTTTTGTACATATTCCGGGAGATATTGGTACCTTTCTTTGGCTGTCATGGGCACCTTTTAAACGTCAAGCGAGATGCCGATTGTCGCTTCTAGAATTCCGACGGCAACATCGATTTCATTATTCTGGAGGTTTCTGTTCGCAGGAAGTATGTCTCTGCATTCTCTCGACGTTGAGTTTTCTATACTTTATGAAGTCTGCTTGAGGTCTCGTTGTTCGGATGGCTGGCTGGTTGAGTTTTATCGAAAGTAGAATTTCCTCGTGCTCAAAGTCGCTGGGCACTGTTGAGCAGCTGAAGTAGCTGATTTCTGGAAGAATATAATTAAAATAAGGAGTTGATAGGAAAAAATCTAAAGTTGATTAGTTCTTGGAAAGGTTGGCTTTGGTTGCGACACTACAACCAAAGAATCTTCATCGCTGTAAAGGTCCAACCAGTCGACCATGGCTTTGCCTTC
This sequence comes from Eupeodes corollae, assembly GCF_945859685.1. Taxonomy (NCBI): domain Eukaryota; kingdom Metazoa; phylum Arthropoda; class Insecta; order Diptera; family Syrphidae; genus Eupeodes; species Eupeodes corollae. The sequence continues at coordinate 162,105,828 of NC_079147.1, forward strand.
AGAACTGATAGCGGTATCCTGCCACATGTGGTGTCATTTCAAATCATTGGATTTCAAGGTCAATAATCAAACGAGATTTTGGTCTTCTAAAAGCAAGGTATTACAAATGTATTTTTTTTATTTCAATAGCAAGTGGAAGTGATAATAAATGAAAAACTAAGTATTGTGTAAGAACATTTTTTGATATTATAAGAGTAAAACAGTCCCTTGGATAAATGCCCAACTTAATTCGACGCTAATAAATTATGAATTGATTTATATGATTGCAATTTATAAAAGAAATCATCATCATTTGTTGCCTGTCATAAATTAAAAAAAAAAACTGAAAAACAATGTCATCATCATCATCATCCGCGTGTCGAGAAAGAAAAATTGTTTTTCAATGATTGTTCAAAAATGTACGTGACGTAAACAAGCTCTAGAAGTTTGCGTTTGTGTTTTTGTTGTTGCTTAATTAAGATGGATCGAGTCGAGTGCGATTGAATGAAGTCAATTAAATCAGTTTATGTCGCCTCGCATCTTTATATCCCGTTGCATACCGTACGACGAACAATTCAATTCAAGGCTTTCGTTTTTTAATTACCATTCATTAATGCTAGTGTCTGATCTGACTTGGGTGGCTTATGACAAAAAGTGAATCTGAAATCAGTTTTAAGACTATAAAAATGCGTATTGGATATGAAATGTCATGCAATGAATTGCAAAGTAACGATGCAAATTTTTCATCCTATCACGTTTTTTAATTTAATATTGTTTTTGTTTCATATCATAGGTAGTGAGATTTTAAGACAAAGACATCATATTTAAAATGTAGGATAGGTGCATGTGTACATAATACATATTTAAATTACATTCTTATCGAAAGGCTTGTCCATAAATGATCCAGATATATCTTATTGCTTTTGCATTAGAGTCCCCTTTTATTTATTTATATTTTATTTTATTTAAGTTAGCATAAAATATTGATGCATACTCAAAACAAAATACAAGAAAAAAACGATACGACAGTATATTTTTAAATTGGGCCACTTTTTTTATATAATTTGCCCTTAGACCTGTGAAAAGCCCATTCAAGCAACAAATTGCCATTTTGCAATTGCAATTTCTTTTCCATTCAAACATAGCCAATGTTTAACGTCTTTAAAAAAATGCCATTTCCGAAGCATAATCTAACCTACGACGACGAACGAGAGACACGAGATTGAGAGATTGCTCTTAAAGTGAAAAGATGCTGTTAAAGGAAAGAAAATGTGTATTTCTGTTTATTGTGGTAAAGCCTCATTTACGTGAAGAATATACTTACAAATTGATTTTAAATTCCAAATACAGTGCCCCAAAGGTACTATACATTTTTGGTCCCTCGTGCGGTTGCCAGAGTACTGAAAGACCTTACTCATTTGATTACTAAGGTTCTTAGTCCTGTTAAGTCCTTTGGGGACTCCTTTAGGGGCATAGGGCCTCTGCTACGCCTACGCTCCATCGTATTCGGTTTCCGGAGATATGTTGCAGCTCCCTCCAACTCTTGCCTAGTGACCCTAATTCCTTCTTGTTGTCCTGCGCCATGTGCTTCGCGGCCTCTCAGCTCACCTTTCTTCTTGTGTAAGCGGATTCCACTGTATTGTTTGGTTTGCAATGCCGTCGTTACCTTGTCTAATCCACTGCCACTTACTATAGGTTCCTGACCTGTCCTTCTATAAAGGACCTCATTTGATATAAGGTTTGGCCAGAAAATCCTTGGGATGTTACAAAGACATCTATTCACGAAGGTTTGCAACTTTCTTGTTATGACTGAAGTAATCTTCCAAGTGCTGCACCCATAAAGAAGCACAGATTCGACATTTGTGTGAAACAGAGTTAGCTAAGCAGATAAAGTTATTCCTCCAAGTTTTCGATAGCATATCGAACACTCCTTTTGCTTTGCCGCATGACGTTTTGTTCTGTTCCGCCTTTGACGGAGACGATACTTCCAAGGTATTGAAAGCACTCCACTTTCTCCACCGATTGTGATAATATATTTATTTGAGAGGATGGTTGGGTACCGGAAATAATTTTCAGTCCCACGATTTCTGCTTTTCTCTCCACACTTGTTGTCATTTGATGGAGATCCATGATGCTATGACTGAGTAAGCAAACATCGTACGCGTCCATTGGATCCCTCCGCTACCCAATCCCCCATCGCTTATCACCTGAATATTGGCAAAAGCATAACGCCCTGTCTGACAACACTTCGAATTTCAAAGTCATCTGACAACCTATCATCCTGCACGCTATCAAAGACCTTTTCGAAGTCGATGAACAGCAAGAGTAATATTGCTCATTAATGATCTGCAGGGTGTTGATGTGGTTAATACAGGAGAATCCAGCGCAGAATCCTGCTTGTTCGGCATATATTGTAGTCTCAAGGTGTATGATTTTTCCTACTATTGTGGCAACGAAAAGTAGAACGCAAATCTCTCTCCAATTTTCGAATTTTAAAATATCCCTGAAAGTCCTTGGCATACACAAATTTACTGGCCCGGATAATGGATAATATCCTGGCTATTGTTCCAAACTGCGCAAACTTTTCCATGTTTTTTACTTTAATGGTCTCGTTGCGAGCGGATGAAAAACAGCATTTGTTCAGCCTGTACCTAATAAATTTGAATCCTTCTCCCGCTCCAACAATCGTCCACTAGCACTCACGTCCCTTCTTTCCAAGGTCATTAGAACGCTGATTAATAAATATCACGAAGAACGGAAGCTTCTCAATGTCCAGCAGTATGGCTTTGGTGGGAACAGGTCAATCGGCGATTTGATTGTTGATCTAACTGAACAATAGAACAACTTCTTACTACAACGTTTTGAAGAAAGTAAGATTGAAATCGGTATTTCAAAAGCATTTAATAGCGTTTTTCAGCAAGCTTTCTTATCAAAAACAAGTGCTTTTGGTATTGATGAATCTCTTCTTCGTTGGGTTAGAAATTAACTTTGGGACCGTTCAATTCAAGAAGTTTTGGACGGTTTTAAATGCGTGTAGAATTTAATATTTCAAAAAGCCAATGCTGTCTCTTGTCGTTAAAGCGAAACCCTACCCCGGTGCCGCAATTCATGAATCACACTGAAATCCCGAAAACTAATAAATTTTCAGTACTCGGTATGTGTATCACAGATCACCTCTTTTGGAAAGATGACATATTCAATATTTCCAAAAATGCTGCTAGGTGCTTAAGCTTTATCCGACACGGTGCAAGAAATTTTGTATTAACATTAATTTACTTACTTTAAGGTAGCGCTACAGTCTGGGCAGACCTGGGCCTAAACCAACATGCGTCTCCAACCAGCTCGGTCCCTAGCTAGCTGTCTACGGTTCTACACGTCAAATTGGTTGACGTCTTCAACCACCTGCGTGCTCCACCCGAGTCGTGGTCTTCCTCTACTGCGCTGTCCCTCGGAATTGCATTCGAAGAGCTTACGGGCTGGAGCGTTAACGTGCATTCGCTCTACATGACCTAGCCATCTATCTTTCTCTCGAAGCATCCTGAGACGCTCTCATCTTTCTTTGACAAAGTCCAGGCAAAGTCATAAATGAGAACCGGGATGATGAGTGTCTTATAGATGGTGATTTAAGATGCTCGAGAGAGGACTTTACTTCTCAGTTGCCTTCTAAATTTAAAGAAGCAGCGGTTAGCAAGAGTTTTTCTTCGTTTGATTTCAGTGCTGGTGTCGTTGTCCGTGTTATGTAGACGAAGTCCTCAACTACCTCAAAGTTATAGCTATCCATGGTAACGTTTTGTCCAATGTCCTTTTGACAGCATATATGTACGTACTTGGTCTTGACCTCATTGGCCACTAAGCCGTCACAATGCTCAAAAACGCTCCACTCACATCACGCTTTGATCTTCCAATTATGTCCATATCATCTGCGTATCTGAGTAATTGGATGGACATTTGGAGGATTGTGCCTTCAGTGTTGACGGTTGAGTTTTGCACAATTCTTTCCAGAACGATATTGAAGAAGTCGCATCACATTAAATCGCCTTGTCTTAAACCTTTGTTGATCAAATGCATCGGTAAGATCTATTCTGACCTTGATAGAGCTACGTGCTTTCTCCAGTGTGCAGTTAAGAGAGTCTCCTATTTTCAATATGGGGTAAAGATTACAGAGATTCCTTTCATCGGGTATGCTGTCTTTCGACCATATCTTACAGATAAGTTGGTGCATGCTCCTTATCAAGCAATCTTTCGCTGCTTTGAAGAGCTCGGCATTCAAGCCATCGGCTTCAATCTCAACTACGTTTAAGTTGGAAAGACAAGATTGTTGGCTTTTGTCGCCTACATTGAATGGATCATCATGCCTAACAGCGGAATTCGGTTTCTCGTTATACCGTCTGCAAAAGGTACTACCATATCCTTAGCGTTGACTGCGGTTCCACTATGATGTTTACACTTTCGTCCTTGCATGCCATGCATTTGCTTCTCTGATTGCATCTTGGCAATGTGCCCACTTGTTCTTGAAACATTGTGTTGGTGGCAAAAACTCCGAAAGAAGTTACTTGTGACTCGGTTGGAGGAGGGTTTGGCGATCACTTCCAATTTTAGCCGTTCGATGTTGTACCTTCATCCAGCATCTCTATGATTGGCCTTGGTTCTGCAAACCATAAGTGCCTCCTTGGCAACAACGAGATAATCTTCCGAGTCGATGTTAGATCCTCGGCTATCTATGATTTTGCAAGCGTATCTTCATTTTTTTAATTGACTAACAGAATCCCCTAATTCTGCACCTCTGTTCCCCCACTGTAAATACGGCCTTGAAGCCAATAGCTTAACAATGAAGTTAAGAATACGTTTGTAAAATATACGTTATGTAAAATAAAACTTTCATGTATATTTCCTGATCTAGATCCAACATTTATTCAAATCCATTTGATGACCTTTTTCGCAATAAAATACAAAAGCTCTTATACTCGTACATTCCTTCCCTCCAAAGAAGATCCCTTAACGTATACTTCAATTTCCTTTTCATTTGAGCTCTTTTCCGTTTAGCCTTTTTATTCTTCCAGAGTTTATTCTCATGCATGTTCGCACTTAATTAAGTTTATCAACTTACAAAACAAAAACCCTAAAAATAAATAAGTCAATATACTCTCTACACATAATATACAAACATACAAATGTAAACCATGTACATATTATTACATAACCTTTCTTCAAAGCCTAATCTCTGAAATGTATCGAAAGGGAAGGATTTCCTGCACGTGTTTTATCCTATTTATTGTAGGAATAGTGAATTTCCATCAACACATTTACCATAAGCTAATCTCGAATCTCGAGTAAATCCCTCCGTTTGTGTACGAATTTCTTATACGTACGGAGATATGTAGCTTCAAATTAAGTTAAGTGGCTGACAATTTTCGGGAATAAATAGAATTCCTATGAGAACTCAGTGGGACACATTTTAAAATTGAAACAAAAATGGTTACTTAATTACAGAGATGTCAATAGCAAATTTTTTTATAGTTTTAGAACTTAATCAAACCTCAATATTTTATTTTTGATAAGGGCAACAATTTTGAATGTAAGTTTGACCTAAGTTCTTGTGTTGTGGTTAACGAAAAACCAAAGCAGAGCTTTTTAGTACAATAAAATAAATAAATGAATTAGGCGGAGCAACAGTCCGTTGAGAACTAGGGCCTTGTGACTTACAACACTCAACAATACCTTAGTACGAGTACTGTTGTCAGGGATGGAGCGGACCTACAATTTTAAGCCGAATCCGAACGGCTAATTTGAGAAAGCACTGTTTATGAGAAGAATCGCTCGTGGAGGATTTATCAATTCCTCGCAACAGGCAGTACCGGTGAAAACTCTAGAAGTCACAAGCAGGGATTGAACTCAAGACCTAACGCACTAACCATCAAGCCACGTGTACTACACTTTTTAGTATAATGTGCAGTGCAAATCATTTAGTATACATCACTTACTTACTAGCTTTAGTTGGCTCTACAGCGCATCGTGCACCTGGGCCTTAAGTAACAGATCCCGTCGATCTCTAGCTTGCTGTCTCAAGTTTAAGATACAAAGCTGGGGAGGCGTGCGTTCGGCCTCAACTTGATCACTTTACCGGAGATTAGGTCTACCTCTGCTTCTGTCTGGCTTACCTTACGGGCTGGAGATTCGATGTTCATTCGCTCTAGATGCCCTAGCCATCTTAATCGTTGAACACATATTTTTTGACTAGCGGCAAGTCCCTGTTTGGCTGTCGACTCAAACCGGTCCATATATCGTACGTATATAACCTTCCTCTCGAAGATATCAAGGGATCCTTCATTTACCTGGGAAAAGGTCCTTGCTACTGAACCATACAGTAAGACTGGGTTTTGTACAGTTTTTCCTTGGTACTTCGCGATTGGACCTTATTCCTTAATTGCTTATTTTGCAGAGTTAACATCAGTTTTTTAACAGCGTTTCGACCGTGTCTACAATAGGTATAGACTCTATTCGATGACAGTAAATACTTCCACAAGACCCATTTTGCTCGCTTCAAACTCGATACCGGAAAAGGCACCCGTAACTGCTCGTTTGGTTCTTCCCATAATATCAAAATTATATTCAAGATTGTGTAGATTTTTGAAAGATGGTGTCATATGGTTAACGTTTGTGTTTCGGAACACTCTCACAATATTGAAGCAGCCACATAACAGCGCTTAGTCTTGTGATTTCGAAGTTGTCGGTATAGTTCGGTACTGTTGTAATTGGCTGATTTAAAATCGATGAAAAGGTGATGCGTATCGATGTTATATTCTAAGGTCTTCTACAGGATCTAGCGTAGAGTGAAAATTTGGTCGATGGTAGATTTTCCAGGCCTGAAGCCACACTGATAATGCTCAATCAGTTTATCTGAGAATTGCTTCAGGCATTCACATAATAGGATGTTTAAAAGGCTGATGCCTCTGTAGTTGACGCACAGAAGGTGGACACCTTTCTTACATATTTGACAGATAGTTCTTAAATTCCACTAGTCGGACATGCTTACTTACGACCACATTTAAGTTATGAATTAGTGCATGCTGCCTACCAGAACAGTTTCCGTGTGCTTGAAAAGCACCGTCTGTAAACCGTCATCACTGGCAGCTTTGTTTGACTTCAGCTTGTTGATGGAAACTTTGAACTCATTTAGGTCAGGTGAGTGGAACTTCAGATCATCAACCAAATGAGGTTGTCGGAGCTGCTCGTGTGAGGAATCCTGGGCTTCACCGCCATAAAGCACCTGGTAAAAATGGTCCTTCCAAATATTTAGCATCAGCTGCGTCTCCACTACAGTATTTCTTTCCTTATCTTTGCAGGCTCCAGGGTGGCTAGTGAAGCCCGTTGTTTGGCCCTTGCATCCTCAAAGCATTCTTAAAGCTGCTCATGCTCAGAGGTTCTCAATCCTTCTTTTATCAACTTTGCTGCCACAGTCTGTAACCCTCCGTTTTGTTTTTGTTGGCCTAAGTACCAACCTTGGGTTTCTAGGTGGCAGCTGTGGGAACCTTAGCACTAAGTTAGTTTAGGTTTAAGAGACTGCAGATTCAGAATCCATGCACTTAGGCCAATAGAAAAGGCCCGTTGTGGTACCACATGAGTCTAGAGATTTACTTCTTAGTCGAACCATTTTGAACTTTTTATAAAGCGAAAAAGATATTTGATATCCTTTTTAGCTAGTTCACTGGGATTATCAAATAGGTAGTCTTCCAGATGAAGTCTGCGTCTTAGTTAAAGAGCAGGGTAAGTGCAGAGAAGGTGAGAGATTGTTTCCTCTTCTTCTCCGTCCATACAGCTCCTGCAAAAGTCATTTGAGGCTACACCAAGTCGTGTTGCGTGTCTGCCTATAAGACAGTGTCTCGTAAGGACACCTACAAGGCAGCTAAACTGAAGCCTGCTTTGAGATAGCAAGTCCTTAGAGCGCTTTAGGTCGAGTGAAGTTTGTTATAGCAAAAGCTGTTTCTTTTAGCAGAAGTTTACATGTAGTTATCGGTATACCTATCTTCTTCTTTTAGAAGAAGCTTACATGTAGTTATCGGTATACCTATCTTCTCCCTTTCAGGTGAAATAGGTATGACGGTTTTATTTGTTGCGATTTAATCGGCTCTACAATTTTCTGTGATGTCTCTGTGACCCGGCACCCATTAAAGGTGAATGTTAATGAACATTAGCACTTCTTTCGCAGAATTTATGATTCCCTGTCAAGAAAGCTGCTAGTGGGTCTCCACTTATCCGTTGTCGGGTTCTTTGCGAGCTCCATTGATATTTTTTTCTAAAGATACCTTCTTTACAAATCTTGGCATTAAAGTCTCCCAAGAGAATTTTTACGTCATCCATGAGGCATTGCTCATAGGTTTTAACGATAAGCTTATACAATTCTTCTTTGGTAGTGTCATCCTTCTCTTTCGTTAGGGCGTGAGCGTTAATAAGGCTTTGGCGGTGGAATTTGGCCTTAATGCGAATTGTTGTCACTCTTTTGCTAACATTCCCAAAGCTTAAACATTAAAGGTCCCTCTGACAACAAACCTCTATCCAAATAAACGCTTCTTCTTTTAGAGTAAGCTCTTTCCATATACTAAATCGCAGCTTGCTATCTTCCTACTGTCAGGTCCATTCCATTGATTTCTGCGAGGACATCGAAAAGCTGCACTGCTTTGCGCGGCCGATTGAGTGTTCACACATTCGATTCGGGGGGTCGCCAATATTATTAGTCAATTCATCCAAAGATATTACTTGGTTTCTCATCACAATTGGGTTTTCCCTTTGTGAGCAGCTTTTGAGACCTGCAACCTTATAAATCGTTGGAGCTCTTCAGAGCGATCTCTGGTTTCTTCCTACTACTTCCCAAAAAGCTGGCTCAGGTTTCACAGCTCTGGATCCGATGTATCCAACGTTCGTCGTTAGTCCCCCTTCGGCCATCCAGCTGGCACCACTAGAAGGTGACGATAAGATTTTCCACCACTTAACCCAAGTAAACCTATCTAGAACGCAGGCTTACGTTGATTGACCTGATTCTACCAAGACCTCTTATAATAAACACCTTTTCTCATTTTTAAACAAAGAGCTAACAAAAATTTACCACTGCAATAGCAAACAAACAAAATACAGACCATTGTTCAAGAATACTTTGTTTCATTTTCACAAGACGAAACTTTGTTCTTTCATTTAAAAAGCTTTATGTGAGCTTGTCCTTGAAACTATTTTTAAGATGCCTGGAGCTAAATTATAATGTGTGTGCGTATTCAAGTGCTAAAAACCCGTATATGTATAGGTGCCAATGGTTTTTGTAATATTCTCATCACAACAAGGACAAGGTCGATATGGAATCTTTGATAATATCCTTGAACAGTCTTGCAAGTATATAAGGTTTTGTTAAACGATATTCGAAGAGTATACGCACACTTGACAGCATCTCACTGATTACACTATTATTGCCATTTCTACGTTTAAGTATTTGTACATATGTATGTATGTATATGGTAACCAATGTAATAACAATTACCTCTAACATATACCTACCCTCTTATCTAACACTTCAACTTTCCTGTATAAAAGAAACTCTTTAAACACAATTCCTTTTCATAAGCCGCTCGTGCTTATACAAACATACATACATGCTTGTATAACTATTCACTACTTATACACTCCGCGTCAACAGACTAAACACATACGCTTCCTATCCAAAATTTGGGACTAGTTAAAGCTATTTAAATGTATTTTTCCCACAAGAAGAAGTTGAATTTTGATAGCCCTGATAGCTTTTGTTTTTATTTGTGCGAAGTGAAACGGTGACATAGCTGAGAGTTACCTTATTTGAATCCTTTCAGATTGAGATTCAATTTTTTGTTCTAAATTTGGGAATAAGTAACCAAATTTTTGAACTCATAAACTGGACTTTTCATCTGGTCAACTCCTTAATCCGCTAGGAAAGCACTGAGTCAAAAATTAGATAAACAACCAGAATTTAGAATTGCCAAAAATGAGACTAACCCAATTGACCTAATCTTTATTGGGTTCGAGTAGAATCTTTATTATTTAGCCAATTTTAAATGTTTGTGATTCTTAATTTGACACATCTGCACTTAAGTCTCTGAGCGTAGAGAGTTCGCTTGGGGACTTAATTCATTTAAAACTGACTTGAAGCAAAATCAGCTCAAAAGTGGGCAGCTTTTTTGCTAAAAGATTCGTTAGTAAAGAGCCACCACAAGCTGGTGTTCAATTCCCTCTCCTGTGGAATCTGGTGGTAAATGAAAGCCTAACTGGTCTGTATGCGGAGGGTTTCAGAGTGATTGCTTATGCGGGTGACGTTGCTATAGCGGTTTTAGGAAAGCGTCTTAACACCCAGGCCCTCGTGACTTACAACTTTCACAACCATTCCTGTGTAGTATGTACTACAGGTTTTATACCGAATCCAAACGGCTATAATTTAAGAAAGCACTTTTCATTACAAGAAAAATTCCATGGAAGAACCTAAAAAAAAACTGTAAGTTGACATAGGCAGGTATTGAACACTCTGGAATGACATTTCTAACGAACTAACCAAATATCTTAATTTTCAATTAATTTTTAATGCAAAGACGCAGATAATAAATAATGGTACTTTTTGAGTTAAACAGTGGAATCGGAGTGTACGCATAAGTATTTACTCGACCATAATAATGTTCAATTTGCTTAGTCAAGTGAATATGATACGAACATACACATGCTGTGTGAATGTATAAAAGGTAGGTATAAACTTTTATATCGTAAAATTGATAAGAAAGATAATGCTAAATTAGAATGCCTAAAAGCTTATGAAGATACATCGAAGATCCTGTATATTGAAGTAGTTTTCATAGTTAAACAAATTTTTAACCAGAAAAAATTAGAATACCCTTTGTATACTCACCTTAACCTTTGAGAAAAGTTCGTGGTTGAATATGTTGCTATTTAAAATTAGAAAGAGCATAATTTGATTGCGAGCTACATTACGTTTTTTATAATATATTGAGCTCAGAGGTTTAACGCGCAAGCTTAAACTTGTCTCACATTTTAAGCATACAAACATTCTTGCATTGAAACTCTTTACTATAACTCTTTTATATCATTACACTTTTAGCGGTTCAGCTGTTCAACGAAACTGTATATTAACAATTTGTTATAGGCTCAGAGATAAAGCTCTCAGGTGTAAACATATCTTTCACGTTGCACCTTTTATCAACAGACAACTTATACTTACTTAAGGTGGCGCTACAGTTCGGGGCGGACTTAGGCCTCAACCAACATGCGTCTCCAGCCAGCTCGGTCCCTAGCTAGCTGTCTCCAGTTTCGCATGCCAAGTTGGTTGAGGTCTTCACCTACCTTTGTGCTCAACCTGAGTCGCGGCCTTCCTAAACTGCGCCGTCCCTCCGGATTGGATTCAAAGACCTTCCGGGCTGGAGCTTTGATGTCCATTCGCTGTACGTGACCTAGTCATCTAAGCCGTTGGACTTTAATTCTGGTAACTAGGTCAGTGTCGCTGTACAGCCCGTCGTACAGTTCATCGTTATATCGTCTCATCCATTTTCCATTTATGCATACGGGACCAAAAATCACCCGAAGAATTTCCTTAACTACCTCGAAGTTATGGCTGTCCATGGTGACGTTTTGTCCAAGACGTCGTTGTTCAACGTCCTTTTTTGATGACAGAATATACTTGGTCTTGCCCTCCTTGACTACTAAACCCATCTTTTTCGCTTCCGTTGCAATGCTCAAAAACGCTTCACTTACATCATTGATATTCCAATTATGTCAATATCATCTGCGTATCCAAGTAGTTGGATGGACCTTTGGAAGATTGTGCCTCTAGTGTTGACGGTTGAGTTTTGCACAATTCTTTCCAGAACAATATTGAAGAAGTCGCATGATACTCGTAGTGCATCGCATTGCCTAAACATTTTTTGACATCACATGCATCGGTGATATCTTGATCCACCGTCCATCGTCAATCTGCATAAACGGATAAGTTTGACAGGGATGCCAAATCTAGACATTGCTCTGTAGAGCTCTTTGCTGTGGATTCTGTCATAAGTAGTTTTAAAATCGATTAAGATATGGTCGGTATCGATTTGAAGCTCCTGAGTTTTTTCCAAGATCTGCCGTAGTGTGACTATTTACTCGATAGTGGACTTTCCTGGTCTGAAGCCAAACTGAAAAGGACCTATCAGGTTGTTGACGAACCGCTTCAGACCTTCAGATAATACGGCAGAGAGATGTTAAGGAGACAGTTGGTGCAATTTAGAGGGTCTTCGTTTTTATGTATCGGGAAAATTATGCTGAGATTCCACTTATCTGGCTTACTTTCTTCCGACCACATTTTGCAGTTGAGTTGGTGCGAGCCCCCTGCCAAGTCATCGCCTGCTGCTTGAAATAGTTCGGCAGCGATGCTGTCAGCTCCAGCAGCTTTGTTTGACTTCAGATTAGATATAGCTATCTTCATTTCGTCGAGATCGGGAAGGCGGAATTGTTGACCTGCGTTCGCCTAGATTGAGTGGTTTTATCTCGCTTACAGCGGAATTCGGTTCGTCATCGCCGTTGTATAATTTGGAGAAGTGGTCTTTCCATATTCTCAACATAGACTGCGGTTCTACTACGATGTTCCCCTGATCGTCTTTACAGGCTTCGGTTCGTGGCTAGTACCCTTCTGAGGTTTTTTTTACCTTTTGGTAAAATTAAGATAGGGGGATGTCACATTCCTGTTGTGACATCCCTCTATCTCCTTGATCACGTGAGCAGCTGTGATCCTTAGGTCCAGCGCCATTTTGTATGCCTCTTGTTTCCCTGCGTGCGCTTGCCGGCATTTGTCGTCCAACCAGGGTTTCGTTGTTGTAGCCGTATGAAACCTAGCACTTAAGAGGTGGCATTTCTGATGGCTTCAAGGCAATGTTGCCACTGGTTTTCAATGCTTAATGCGGGCAGCATAGGACTTCTTAGAAGTTACTAGAGACTCGATCGGAAAAGAACATGGCATTCTCTGGAGATTGTAGCCGTCTAACATTGAATCTTCCCACAGTATTTCCTTGTATTGGCTTGGACCGGGATATCCGTAGCTGTACTTTGGCTACAACGAGGTAATGGTTTTAGTCAATGTTGGCTCCCCGGAAAGTTCGGACATCCTGTATACTGGAGAAGTGTCGTGCGTTGATCGCAATGTGGTCATTCTGGTTGACGGTTGATTGATCAGGAGATATCCATGTCCCCTTGTAGATATTCAGATGTGTGAACTGCGTACTAGCTACCAGAACGTTTTGCCCTACAACGAAATCCATCATCCTGAATCCATTGTCGGAAGTGGTGTCGTTCAAGCTGTATCTCCCGATTTTCTGTACCAAAGATATCTTCTCTTCCTAGCTTGGCATTAAAATCTCCTAAGATAATTTTAATGTCATAGAAAGAGCACTGCTCATAAGTCTTGTCCAAGAGCTCGAAGAAAATGTCTTTGGTGTCTTCATCTTTCTCCTCTGTTGGGGCATGTGCGCATATGAGGCTTATGTTGGCGAATTTGTGCTTGATGCGGATTGTCGTGATGCGCTCGCTCACACTGTTGAAACTCAAGACTTTTTGCCTGAATCTAGTTCCAACAACAAATCCACACCCAAATAGACTCTGTCTTTGATCTCGGTAGCAGTCGCAGTAGTATATTTCGCAGTCTTTTAATTTGCGTTTGTCCGGTCCATCCCATCGCACTTCTTGGATGGGATGCTTTGCTCCCCATACTTGAGCTGCATAGAACAAGATTGATTCTGCTACTGCTTGAAAAACAGAGTACTTACACCTACTCCAAGATTCGCTGATGGCATCTCTTGCACTCCTAAGTTTTTCTCTTAGATGTGTTTATATATTTTAATTGTTTTTCAAGTTCACTCCAATGTATTTGAACTCTTTGGTCATATCTTTATTCTCACCATTGTAGGTCCATTTTTCATTAAGCCAGTTTCTACTTCCTTCGTTCTTAAAAATCATGATCTTGGCCTTTTCCATCTTTACTATTAAGTTCCTCATTTTAAAGTGCTCAAAAATCCTTTGAATCATAAGCTGTAGTGATTCTGGAGATTACCAGAGGTAGCAATGCTTTTTAAAACAAAGGTACTATCGATTGTTGGTGATCTTATGCTTGCCTGAAATTCTTTCAACGGCTTATTTTCATTAATCCATTTATTGAGCCTTGTTTGCAAAATAGTCGAAATATTTTATGACACGAATTTAAAAACGATGTTTCTCGATAGTTCGACATGAAAGACCAGCTACCATTTTTGTGGATCGGAAAAATGATTGCTTCACTAAATTCTTGTTTCCAACATCTCGTTGTAAACTGCAGTAAGCTTGCTTATTAACTTAACGGTTCCATACATAAAAAAATCCGCTGGTATCCCATTGAAGCCTGCCGCTTTTCCATCCTTCATTTTGTTCAATGCTGCATTTACTTCTTCTTTGGTTTAATCTGTTTCCAAAACTTCATAATAAATAAACGGAGGTGCAAAATGAAAGTTGTTCCTTCATCAAATGGGTTAAGCCAAAAGCATGGGACCAACCCCATGAGATGGATTTTAAAAGTTTCAAAATTTTCACCAAAAGCCCTTCGAGTTCATTCAATTAGATAACCCTCTAGCTTCTGTCTCAAAATATTTTTTTTTCGGGAACACAAGGTTTTGTAATTGGTGTTTGCTTTAAGATGCCGTCTTTTAAATCGCTCATAAGCTCTTAACCATCCAAATAATAATTTTCTGGACTTTTACACTCTTGATCAAACCAAGGCGCTATAAAGCTATCTTGTGTTTTCCTAATGCTGCACAACGTTCTAGGATGTGATATGCCTTCATGATCTCTTCTAACTGACTCAGGTTAAATTGCTGATAACTTTGAAGGAAAGTGTTAAGATTTATTTACTATTGAATTCTATTATTTTGGTTCCACCTAAGCTTTGGTAGGAGTTTCATAAAGTGTTGATTCCTCAGTCGCTATCGAAAGTCCACAAGTCAAGACTAATAGAAAGTGATCCGAGAAGGGCACATTTTCAACTTCAAACTCCATTATTTTGTCGTTCTAATTACGACTTATAAAGCCGTAATTAATTATCGAACTGACCTGATTCCCGTCACAAGTAAACTCGCCTTCTTTATCCGCCTAGCTGGTTCCGTTGATAATTCGAAGACCGTAAGAGTTACAAATATCCAATAATTTTGTTCCCTTAACGTTGCAGACTGTACCTTTAGACTTCCGCTCGATCCATCTAATTCGGTTTTCATTTCAAGCTTCATTACCAATTATCTCTGAATCGATAAGTTCTGTTGTGCCACAAATTCTTCGAGTTTCAGTTTTTATTCTCTGAAATATATTACAAGCTATCACTTCTTAAATGTGCGATAATTTAAAGCAAAATTGAAACATTATCCTTGAGTAAAGTATGTTTTTAAATTCAAACTTGGTGTTTATTGTATACTTATGTACATATTTATATCGAAACTGGACGTCGACTTTTTTCGTTTACTTTTCCGATTCGACTTTATTTCAGAAAAGAATCAATACAAAATGCAAACAAATTTTGCTAAAAATCTTGTTACTTCCGAGTTCCGACCAAACATCGTAGGAAATGTTTGTTTTTATTTTCCCAAGATTTTCCGTTTTATTATTTTTCTTTTTGTTTATTTTATTGTATAAAGCTACTGTACTTGATTTATCAACCGACCACGAACCACCTTCATATTAATTTGGCTAACAAGAGAAAGCCAACGGATAAACACTCTTTTTCACAAGAAGATATTAAATGCATTGGTGAAATATTCGCTTTTCTGACATATGCTAATGTTTACATAAAGTGTTGGGTACCCTATAAAGCGGCAGTCAACTAAAAATATGAAAAAGGATTTTTCTCCTCTTGTCCTTTTATCAGGTTTCATATTTTTTTTTCTAAAAATAAAACCCAATTATAATATTCGTGTGTGAAGAAAAATTCCTGGTAAAATTTAAGTTCAAAAAGGATTTTTTCCACCATTCGGTATTTTTAGAAATATCGAAGGCTAGTTTTGAGTTTTAAGTAACTATAGTGTAAAAAATATGGCTCCTGTTTCCATTAAGATTTCTTTTTAACTATAATCAAACAAAAGCTTTTAAGCTTCACCATTTTAATTTTCTTCCACATAAAAAACTAAAGGATATAAAAATTATAGGATATTTTTATTTTGTAAAAAAAATGGAATAAGTTTCATAGAGCGTGTCTCGCATAAATACAAAAAATTTTAAATTCATTAAATTTTTGTAATACTGTGCGCTACTAGACGGGTTATGAATACCTTTACATGATAAGACACAGTGCGAGCGGTTAGGAAAGAAGGATAGGATAAGAAAGGAGCAACTGATGCACATTGGTTTTGAATGTCTGCGAATAAGTGAGAAATATTGGCCCAGGCGAGGCATTTTACATTCGTGAAGTGCGGCTAAAGAAAGAATATCTGTACTTAAAAGTACGTCCGAAAGTATACTCAAGGGTAAACTGAAGAGCATTGTTTTTTATTTTTTTATTTTACCAAAATCTTAAAGCTAGACAAAAATTCTTAAAAAACTAGCGTTAATTTCAAAAATTAAAAAGAATATCTTATTGGCCCCATGCACGTACTCTAAGTTAATCCATTATCTTATAACTACTGCCTTTCGGCCTAAGAACAATTTTAATACAAGAACTTAATCTAAAACCAAGAAAATTGAAAAAAAAAACTTGGTATCTTTATCATTTTTGTTTACCCTGTGTAAGACGGCCAAGACCAAACGACCTAGATAACTTTAAATGACATTCTCAATTTGAAGCCACAAAAATTGGTTCTCCTGCCTCAGCCTATCTCTTCGGTCCCTATCGGAAAAATTCCTACTGAACAGAAGGCACTCGGCTCCGTCTAGTACGAGGACTTCTCGACTGTAAAGAAGTCGCCTATCTGCAGTTTTACAGCTGACGTGGTAAATTTGTAAAACCGCCTTCCTATCATGTATCAGCCCTCGATTGTCTTAATAGAGAAAAACTTCGGGCGGAATGTTGCCACTTAAACGTGCATTTTCGGATAAGGGCCAATTAGCAAATCACCTTCACCCTGCTGTCAAAGACTCCCCTAGCTCTGGCCAGAGCAGCACTCATATGCCTGTCGAAATACAAGTACTGATCCAACCAGATGCCAAGGTACTTTACTACAATTTTATTCGCCAGTGGCGATCGATTTGGTCCAACGATCACTAGATTTTTCCAGTTCTTTCTCGTTTCTCTTGAGGCTCCTTACAGGGGAGTCCTAAACAGAATAGTTTTGCATTTCTGAATGATGATTTTCAATTTCCAGTCATCGCAATATTAATGAATCTTGTCGAAGTCAATCTGCAAAAGTGTCTTGATAACCTTAATGTTTGGGCCGTTCTGTACGCAATTAAGTCGTCGGCGTACGCTATTGCCTGAGTCAGACTTGCTATCAGATAGTGTAAATGCTGAATAAGATCGGCGAGTTAACCGCTTCCTGTTGAAGACCATTTTTGATATCAAAGATTTTGGTAGCTGTTACATTGCCAATTTTGACAACAAATAACTGTCTACAATTAAGCATGTCATAAAAGCATATACAACAGTGGTTTACTTACGCCAAGTCTGTTTATCTTAAGATACAGACCCTCTAACCATACAGTGTCGAAGGCTTTCTCCAAGTCAACCAGACAAGCATCCATACATTGCCTTTTAGATTTGTTTCACTGAATATCAGAAACAAGCTTAGACGCAGCATGAATAGTGTCATATCCCGCCTTAAAGCTGAACTGATTTTCCGGAATTATTTTGTTGTTTTTAGCCCAGTTGGGTAGAGCTCTATTTATAACTTTCTCGTATAGCTTACTGATACTCGGCAGAAGACTTATAGACAGGAAATTCGTCGGATTGAAGTTGTCCTTTCTCGTTTTCGGGATAGGATTTACCACAGCTGTTTTTCAACTAACCGGATAATATGCTTTATTAAAAAGAAACCCCTACTAACTTCTTTTTCTTTAATGAATCGAAGATGTGCTGGAGCTGTATCTTCGTTACTAATAGGGTATTAGTCCCGTTTTTCCTGGCTTCGATGGCATTTTCCAAGTTTTCGTCATTGAACCTTATAAAACCGAGCTTCTCGGATCGCTACTGCGTTGTGTCGTTACGCATGTAGAAGTGGTGCTGCAGGGCTCTATTCTCCAGGCAGTGATTAGGGCGAATGCTGGGATTCACCTTGTATACCTACTTGCCTGAAAGCAGCCCCACGGCCTCTGCTTTCTCTTGCGGATCTTCGACAACAAAGAAGTCATCGTTCAAGACGGGTGGCGTCTCCTGGATTTATTCTCTGTCGTCCTCTGAAGGTTAAGAAGGTCGTTCTGATAGATCCTCCTAAAAGATCTTGTTAATTTGCGGAAACATACTCAGGTTACTAGAATTAACGGCCCGAATTTTTGTAAATTCTTGCATCGCCCGAGAAAACCTTAGCATCAATATGATAAATATGTGATCACTCTAAAAAAGTAGGCTGTGATGCAAATACCTAGAACTGAAAGCTGTTAATTCTCCCCGATGCAAGTAGCAAGGAAGAGTGTCGGAGACAAAACGGAACCCTGAGGTACACCAGCGTCCCAGCATCCCGTCTAATACTTTTTTGAATGGATCGGTCCGAAAGGTAATATCTAACTCAAAAAAGAAGATATTTATAAATGCCAATAGAACGCATTTTCGATAAGAGCGAGCGCTTGATGCCAACCTCTATGAAATCCAAGGTGAAGCTAAAGATGTGAAGTCTTTTCTGCATTCTATACAAAAACAACAACACATTTTTAGTTGCCGATAAATTCGCGAGTCCCTAGAATAATAGCACGTGCACACGACCCAGTCACGGGCTTAAATATATATTTTTACTCTCAACGATATGCGATTTTCTCCCCTTCTATAAACCATAAGCATGTTCCCGATGCTCATTGCTTATCCTTTATGATGCACATAAAGTTGTCTTCATCTATATGTGAAGTATGGATTCATCCTTTCGTCATTTTTAACGTTGTATGTCTCAGTATAAAAGAAAATACCGTCATATTGCACTTGCTACACAGCGTGTTTCCTCGTTTCCTATAGCAAAGCATCTTCATCATTTGTTTTATATGTCCTTGGGCATATGTTGCCATCTTCAAGTCATCATCTCCATCCTTGTGCATATACCTACTTGTTCAAGATTCGAAAAGGGCATGTTATATGCAGTGGCGATATGGTGGTAACGGGCGGCTTTTCATCAACTTTCTTGAATTGAAAGTTTATCTTTATCTTTGGGCTCCTTATATCCTGGCTGAATGATGACATCCTTGGAGACTGCACGAAAGAATACAATATTATAAACATGCACAGCACATTGCACATACACATAAACAGATTTAATTTTGTATAGGATTACATTTTTGTTTGAGCTTATACTACTACTTGTTTGTAGAAAAATACACATACATGTGTAGGTAAGATATATGTACATATGTATCCATTTGCTGTTTGTCGGGTGAAAATATAATTTAGATCCTTATTGCACTTTTCCTTCCACAAGCTATTGTGTAGGTACGCTCCTTGAGCGAGGAAACTTTTGATCCTTTTGTATCGCGTTTTATAAGAGTTTGCTAAGAATTCTCTTTAATTTGCCTGCTTTATGTCACGGAAGCAGTTAAGCGCGAAAATGTGTTTGTTTTGAAGTTGATTTTCTTACAGTTTGGGCCCGATGCGATGATGAGAATTGTTTTCTTTTTATTTTGTTGGCTAATTCCATTGGAGTGATTGTAAACAATTTTGGAAATGTAAATGGTGTCCTTTGGACTTGATTAAGTCGTATTTTTGGTATCTGATAATTAATCAGTGAAGATTCTTGGGCTCATGTATTCTTCTTTCTCTAAACTTCAATAGAAATTTTAACGTAAATGAAAGCGCGCACGTTCGCATAATTAACCCTTTTGTTTTTCTTTTTTGGTCTATATCTGGCTATAATGTTAATTAAAAATGTTTGCAAACGGTATGATTATGTATGTATGTAGGTTTATAGCTGTGTAGCTATGTACACAAGGACTATTTGTTGGTCCTTTATATCACTGAAGCTAAGGTCTTTGTGTATGGGGCTAAATTGATTGTTTTCGCAGCTCTTCTTCTCGAATTTCTTAAAGATACTTGAAGAAAATTTAGCCATTTACTTTGATAGCGCTTGGACTTAAATTAAATTGAACAAAGGCCAATTAATTGAAATAATAAAAGGCAATGTTTATTAATTAGCAAAAAAGGGGTTGGTATAGTGTTGCAAATTTAATTAGGTGTACCATCATAAATGTCTAAAATAAAGGATAAGATTTTTTAAAGTTTCGTTTCCAATTATTTTTTTGTTAATGATATAATCAGAATACCTTCGTTATATAATATAATGCTATTTGAAGGTGTGTAGTATACAAATTTAATTTCGACTACACAAATAGTCTTTACACAATGTCTTTTAGAAATTTTCGACAAAGCTTAACTTACATTTAATTCGGACTTGGGCAAATACTACACAACATCGACTGTTTTTCTCAAAATGTTTCAATATGGTCGTGCCATAAATTTTGTTGCAAAGCTTCAAGACCTTCAATACTGGAAAACATTCAATTAAATGGTTATCTTATTTTTCTACATATTTACTTTAATAATCAAAGAATAAATTTATATTTAGTTTGAGTTTCGTTAAAGAAAAGAAAATCAAAATTATTGCCCAACCTGGGATATGAATGAGTTCTGGCAAAATGCTTTCGTTTTAAAAACCACTGGGAACGGCAATATTGTTTGGAAATCGGGTTTACCTCCAGTTTCCATTATCTTCAGGATAAGATGGCCAGCCCAAAAAGTAGATGTCCGGCTATAAAAACAGTACCAAAACGAATGTCACTAAAACCCCTTCGGAAGAGCAAGATAAAATTCACATAATTGAATATATTCACCAGATCCATTTCAATGCTGATTATGGGGCATCTACACATAAAAGGGATATTTGTTAACACCTCGATTCCAAGAAAAAAGAAAACTGTACAATTTATGCGACATCATTATATCAAACTGAAACTATCGTTTTAAGGGTTCAAACTTAACCGTCAAAAATCCTTCTGTAATGGTTTGATTGAAATTCTTACTCCAAAATTTCACCAAACTTATTATAGAGAAGTGGTAGGGGGTTGGGTAATACATTTTTAAATGGAGAGAGATTCTGGTGAAACAAATTAAGCCAAGACAACATAAAAATATCTTAAGGTTAATACAATATGTGTGGTCTTAAAAAGGCTTAAGATTATTAAGTTCCATATTTGAATGTATCCAATTATTTTTTGTGGGCCGAATTGGAGATAGTGGCAGAAAAACTTGCTACGCGAATTTTTAAATTCCTAAGAGCAGTGTCAAAAATATCAATAGAAACGGAGCGTACTAGTATAGGTCGATGGTCACAACGTTTAAGGGTTGGCATTTAAGCTTAAGTCTGTGATTTTGAGCAAATCGATTTCTTTTTATTAAACTAATATTATGACTAAATAAAATAAACACCAATGAATGGAAAAAATAAAATAATTCTTATATTAATGCCCATGTTCTTTTGCAAAAGTGAATTGGGGTGTTCTACAGTTCGTTATAGTGAATTAGATTTTCGAACATGCAAATGGACGTTCTGTATTTCGGTTTCTTCCATTTTTTGAACGCATTCAAATCACATTTCTTATTTCTGAGAATTGATCTTTGATAGCTTCCTTCTGTTAAAAATCGGAGTGTTGCAGCAAGTTTTTAAATTGAAGAAATCGACAAAGGTGTTTTATTTTCCTTAGAACATATAAAAAAGTTTCATTGCTTAATCAAAAATTACAATGAAAACTTAAAAATGAAAATCGAGAACTTACTTAATTTATAAGAACAATTCTAAATAATTTTCACACACATTCTGTCAGGTAAATTCAATATTCATCTTCTTATTTTTCCACTTGAATTCTGCTTCCTTCTTTCACTTGAAATTGCCATAAACATTGCATCCACCTTCACAGCAGCAAAAATTTTACTTCAGAAATAAAATAAAAATGGATGATCCTTCAGTTCTGACAGTTAGAAGTTTTCGAAATCGATCGAAATGAAGAACATGCAATTCCATTTCACGTGAAATTGAAAACTGATTTCAATTCACTTTCGATCGAAATTCGGAACATGGGCATTGATGTATTTTATGCTTGTAACAGAATTTATGGCACGACCACTTATTCAAAAGCTTTTAAAACCAAAATAGTACTTCTATGATGAGTACCGTTATCAAGCCATACAAAAGTATTATTATTATATTTATACAAGACTTCTGTCCACATCTAAACCAGTTTGCTTGGGAAGTCAATTCATTTAATGCCTACTACACTACTATACAAATCTTCTTCTAGAAGATTCTTTAGCTGAGGGACACCCCAAGGTGGTGTTGTAGCCCCTCTCCTCTGGAACCTAGTGGTTAATGAAATCCTAACTGGTCTGGAAGGGGAGAGCTTCAGAGTGATTGCCTATGCTGATGACATTCCTTGTGTGTGTTGAGGAGAGCATCTTTACACCTTAAAAGAACTCCATAAGACAGACTTTGGGTTGATCGGTGTGGACTGAATGTTAACCCACACAAAACCGAATTAGTCCTATTTTCGAGGAAATACAAAATTCCAAATGTTAAACGTCCCTATATTTAATATAGCAATCTAATTAAAGTTCTGAGACGAGGCTAAGTACCTAGATTTTATACAAAAAATTAATTGGAAACGCAATGTACAACCTCTTTTTTTATCTTGAAAAAAAAACTATTGGTCATAAATAGAGCTTACAACCCAGAATCACGCAGTACTTTGGATTGCTTAGGAAAAAGCTATAAGCCGCGACAGAATAAATAAAGTCCAACGGTTAGCTTGCCTATGTATAACATGAACTGGTAGAGGTATGTACTGTGAGCAACTGAATTTAAATATCTCATTCGGCCTTGACAATCGTTATAGCGTGTTTGAGATTAAAGAAAATGTGATATCAACATCTGATATCCGTATTTTCTTAGATAGTAAGGCTGCTATCAAATGTCTGCAATCTGTATTTTCAAACTCTATAACAGTCCATAAATGTCGATCATCTCTAATTGAGATGGCACAACGGTTTAATATTCACCTTTGCTGAGTGCCGGGCCATAGAGACATTGATGGTAACTGTAAGGCAGATGAACTCACCAGGAATGGTACAGTACTGGGTGCTACCATGTTTGGCAAATGCTGGCGTACCAATCGCTAAACGTAAACTATTGATAATGTAGGACGCTTTGAGGAAGGCAAACACCCGTTGGAAAAACATCACCAAGTGTCAGGTCAAAAAAACATCTAGCCTACACTTGATCTAAAGCGCTCAAGGTGATTGCTATCTCTTAGCAGATCGCATATAAGCTCGATAATAAGTGTCAGTGTCTAATAGGAAAGCACGCCACGCGACTGTGCATATTCTCAAATGACTTTTGTAGAAGCTGTATGGTTAAGGAAGAGGAGGAAACAGTTCTTCACCTTCTCTGTACATGCCCTTCTCTAGCTCAAAAACGCAAGATTAACCCAGGAGAATTCTTCTAAAACGATCGAAACGATCTAAACCAACCACACGAATGCGTACAGTGCGTACAGAAGAGAATATTGCGTCTGTTTCTGAGAGTGTTGCTGAAGACCGTGAAATGTCGATTCGTCGCCGTTCGCAGCAATTGGGTTTGTGTTATTCGACCACATGGAAGATTTTACGCAAAGATCTTGGTGTAAAACCGTATAAAATACAGCTCGTGCAAGAACTGAATCCGAACGATCTGCCACAACGTCGAATTTTCAGTGAATGGGCCCTAGAAAAGTTGGCAGAAAATCCGCTTTTTTATCGACAAATTTTGTTCAGCGATGAGGCTCATTTCTGGTTGAATGGCTACGTAAATAAGCAAAATTGCAGCATTTGGAGTGAAGAGCAACCAGAAGCCGTTCAAGAACTGCCCATTCATCCCGAAAAATGCACTGTTTGGTGTGGTTTGTACGCTGGTGGAATCATTGGACCGTATTTTTTCAAAGATGCTGTTAGACGCAACGTTAGGGTGAATGGCGATCGCTATCGTTCAATGCTAACAAACTTTTTGTTGCCACAAATGGAAGAACTGAACTTGGTTGACATGTGGTTTCAACAAGATGGCGCTACATGCCACACAGCTCGCGATTCTTTGGCCATTTTTAGGGAAAACTTCGGAGAACAATTCATCTCAAGGAATGGACCGGTAAGTTGGCCACCAAGATCATGCGATTTGACGCCTTTAGACTATTTTTTGTGGGGCTACGTCAAGTCTAAAGTCTACAAAAATAAGCCAGCAACTATTCCAGCTTTGGAAGACAACATTTCCGAAGAAATTCGGGCTATTCCGGCCGAAATGCTCGAAAAAGTTACCCAAAATTGGACTTTCCGGATGGACCACCTAAGACGCAGCCGCGGTCAACATTTAAATGAAATTATCTTCAAAAAGTAAATGTCATGGACCAATCTAACGTTTCAAATAAAGAATCGATGAGATTTTGCAAATTTTATGCGTTTTTTTTTTTTTAAAAGTTCTCAAGCTCTTAAAAAATCACCGTTTATTAGTTTTGGAAAAAAGCTACGTTTTAAGACAATTTCTAACACTTTTGCATGAAATTTACCCAAAACTCCTCCAAAGTATTGTGTGTTAGCTGTTAAATAGGGCATATTTAGAAATACATTGGTTGAAAAAATTATTAATGTGTCTATTTAAATTTAACGTAAGTACAGCATATTTATAAAATAAATAAATTTTGTGGCGCAACAATCCGTTGAGAACTAAGGCCTAGTGACTTACGACTCTTAGCCATTCCTGTGTGCGAGTAATGTTGTGAGGAATGGAGAGACCTATAGTTTTAAGTCGAATCCGAACAGCTAATTTGAGAAAGCACTTTCTTACTCTTGGAGGATTTGTCAATTACTCGCAAGAGGCACTAACCGTGGAAAAAACTTTAGATGACTCAGGTAGGGATCCAACCCAAGACCTTTAGTATGACAGTCCATGTCACGGGCACTAGTACAGCATTGCTTAAAATGTTTAAAGTTTCACTTACTTAAAATTTAAAAAATATGTGCTAATATTTGTGTACGCATAAAAAAAATCTTACACAGAAATGGTTGAAAGGTGTAAGGCACTAGGTCCTAATTCCCAATAGACTGTTAAAATCATTTACTTATAACTTGAAACAACTTTATAGAGCATTTCTTATAAACGATAATGTTCCCATCATGCTGAATGAAAATGTAATATTTACAAATATCGAAATGAAATGGAAAAGGAAATTAAACATTTTATCAATGAGCATTTTCGAAAATATCAATACTTTGTTTAAACAAAAGTAAGGTATACTTGTAACTGGTTGATGTTAAAAACTAAATTTAATTTAACTCAATATTTACGGTATCCATCGACGAAGCTATCAAAGTTATGTACAACTTAAATATACCGCAAATAAATACAAATTCGACCCAGTCACATGCTCATTGATCCAAATAAAAAATCAACCAATACCGCTCTGGCCGATACCCCAAACAAAAATCAGATTTCTTCGAATATTTTTCAAACGAAAAATACAAAAATCTACTCATCCCAAAAAAATATGTAAACATAAAATGCGAAACAAAATGTTATTCCAATCGATGGTATCTTTTTATAAATCTCCCCCTCTCAAATAAAAACACAAAACAGTCTTCATCCATATTGAGTCTTCTCTGTTGTAGCATAAAAATAGTGCTACTGTAAATAATAATAAACTCAATTTATTTTGAATATTTAATTTCAAAAACATTGCGGGTAGGGGTTATTGTTAAGGGTCATTTGTTGTGGTAATGGGAATGACCTCGGAAACATCAAAACAACAGACTAGACGGGTATGTAATGTACGCACTGCGCCAGCCAAAAAATATAAATTAAATTGTATAGCGTGGCGTCTCGGTTGCGCCTCGCCACGACGCGACTCTTCACCACCGAATGTTGCGTTCGATGAGCCATCATTTTTGAGGCTGTAAACATTTTGTAAATGTTTGCGTTATTTTAAAATGGTATAATTTACGGTCTTAAAAATAAAAACAATCCTAATACACTGAACCAAATTGTAATGTAAACAAGGGGAACATTCAGATAAACGAGTATGTTATTGGTTTTTGTGTTTCGTTGAAATTGAATAAAACTGTTTATACTTTTATGATAAAATATTTGATTCCCTAAGTAGTGACATTTATCAACGTATTACACTTGTCGACAAGGCTTTCAACTGGCAATAAAATTGCACTTTGCCAATGGGTTTTTATGACCATAATTCAAATCCGTCTTTGAAATTAATGTATCACGTCAGGTTTTTGAGATAATACTTTTTAAAATTCGAAAAAAAAACACTTAATAATATCTATAAGGCTTTTTGAGGTTATTTAAATCTATGAAGTAGCTTGTTTTTAATAAAATCCGTGATGGTTTTCAAGATCTATAATCCTTTCCTTTAATATTCAGTTGAAATATTTATGTTATTTCTTATAATATTCGAAAAATCTTAATAAGATTTTAAATTCCACATGTCTTAAAAAGTCTAAAAGAAACGATTAGCCAATTATACTAAAACGGTGCTAAAACAGTGTTCAAAAGAAAAAGGCAAAACGGTTTGATATTACGTTTTTTTCTTGTAACGAATGTATTGTGTAAACAGTTCTATTGAATAAAGTTTTTAGCATATATTGAAAAATATAGCAATAATATTAAAAACGGATATTTTGTTAACTTAAGTTATTATATTTTTCGAAAGTATTAAATGATTTCAAATAAAGACTCATAACTAACGAGAACTTCCAATAACTGAGTAACATAGTAAAATAATTTAAATGGTATGTAGAAGACAAATATTTCTCCGATGCAAAATCATCAAACCATTTTATTGTGAAGAGATATTACGAAATTAAATTTAGCCTTAAACAACCGTGCCATGATGGGTAATGCGTTGCACTATCATGCTCGAGGTCTTGGGTTCAATACCTGCCTGTGCCTTCTAAAGTTTTTTTCACAAGTACTGACTCTTGTGAGGAATTGACAAATTCTAAAAGAGTAACTCCTGTCATGAAAAACCGCTTTCTCAATTAAGTCGTTTGGATTTTTGGAACTTGCAGCTGAGAAACTGGTAGTACCCGTGACATGATGGTTAGTGCGTTGGACTTCTTGGAGGTTAGGACACTGCAGTCGTCAATAAAAAATGTCAGTCTGTTGATTAAGGAGAACTACAGGTTTTCAATTAACAAGTACTGGGACCGCAAGATCCGGTCAGTTAATTCCAGTGACCCTACCTAAATTCCCTAAATTCAACAAGATATTCAGAAAAAAGGGCGATAATGACCTTCCTTGTCTGAAACTTCACGAAGAGAACAGTGACGTACTCATTACATCGCAAATAGATCCAGAGGAAGGCATCTTTGACGATGAATTTTTTATAATTGAAGATCCGAAGGAAAAAGTGGAGGCGGTGGGAGCTGCTTTCCAGCAAGAGAACAGACTGAATGTTAGCATTCGCCCTAACTATGACCTGGAAAACCGAGCCCTACTTAATCACTTTTATCTTCGAAATGATATGACACAATCTCAGAACGGCGGTTTCATGCGTTTCGATGACGATTCCTTGGCAAATGGCATAATTTACGAGCAAAGGGGACCAAGTCCCTTGTTAATGACGAAGGTTAAGCTTCAGCTCATCTTCAACTCAATAAAAAACAAAAAGACAGGAGGTGTCGATGGTATATCCAACGTTGTACTAAGACATTTACCGATGGAAGCAATTGACATTTAATGTGCATTGGAAGACAGCTGTGGTTGATCCCCTCCCGAAAAAGGGAAAGGACAACTCCAACCCGTCAAATCTTCGGTCGATAAGTCTTCTTCCGAGCATCAGCAAAGTTTTCGAAGAGATCATTAACAGGGCTCCGAAAAAGTGGTCTGCGGACAACAAAATAATTCCGGATAAACAGTTCGGGTTCAAGGCGGGACATGACACTATTCATGCTGTATCTAAGTTTCTGATATCCAGTGGAATAAATCACAACAATGCACAGGTGCTGTTCTGGTTGATTTGGAAAAGGCCTTTGACACCGTATGGTAACATAAAACTGAGCAGACTTGGCATAAGCAAACCATTGTTGTATATACTTTATTATATGCTTAACGGTAGAAGGTTTGTTGTCAAAAGTGGCAATGTAACTTCTACCACAACATTCTCAATCAAAAATGGTCTTCAACAGGGAGCGGTGAGTTCGCCGATTCTCTTCAGCATTTTTACCAGCGATCTGATAGGTAGTCTTACAAAGGCAATTGCGTACGCCGACGATCTAATTGCTACAGAACGGCCCGAAAGGTTGAGGTTATTAGAATTCTCTTGCAGCGTGATTTCGACAAGATTCAGCGATATTGCGACGACTGGAAATTGAAAACAAATGTCCAGAAGTCGGAGACAATTCTGTTCCGGATTTCGTTGGCTAGGGCCACGAGGGATACGTGCAAGATGGTCATCGTTGATCTTCACGGGCAGCGTTTAGCGAGCAAAAGTGTAGTGACGTACCTCATTATCTGGTTAGATTAGTATTTATATTTCGACAGACATATAAATGCTGCTGTTTTACAGCAGTCGGCTTGACCCCAGAGTGAAGGTATATACGGCCGATGATCGTTTACGATTGTCCTGTGTGGTTCAACGTTGCCCCTTGCCAGATGGTTTCGGGTTTTCGAGTGTCAGTGCTTACGACGCTGTACCGGCTTATATCGAATAGCCGAATCTTCTTACGTGCATTAATATTCGACTGAGGTCCTATACAACGGGGCTCAACTCAACAATCAATTCGGATTCGGCATATGAGCTGTAGGTCCCCTCCCTCCCTGCAATTGCTACACAGGAAAGGTTAAGAGTTGTAAGTCACTAGGAACTAGTTCTCTACGGCCCCGGTTAATTCAGAGTCTTCAAAGCTGTATCAGAATCAGTTTTATGCGGCTCAAGCGTGAAAAGGTCGGAAATATGAACAAGGGCTCAGATTTTAATATCCTAGACCCCATAATTTGATTGTCTAATAAATCGAAGTTCTATCTGATTCTATCAAACTGAGATCTTAATCAAAGTTCTTACGCTTAAGAACCTAATGAAGAAATTAATTAGAGCTCAATCGCGTTTAATTTATAAAAACAACAAGTTTTACAAGTTTTATAGAGTAGAATAGAACTTTGTCAAGAAATTGGCCGTTAGTTGTTCAAAATACATAAAATTTCGAACCCCGTTTAGAAGAATACTATTTCTTTCTTTAATTAATTGTATACACAAGAATGTTGATGTTATGTTTAGTCTTTTTTAAAAACCCCAAAAACATAATTAGTAAGCAACTTTTAAAGTGCATATTGCATAAGAATTAATTTCAAATTTAATGTATAATAAATAAATTAAAGCATTATATTTATCGAGTCTTTTTTTATTCTTTCACATCTCTTATAATAACAACAATCAATTTCCTTTATAGAAAAGAAGTCATACACAACAAATGTTGCTCCAGATTTTGTTGTTTCTGAGAGTTTTATAAGTTAAGACGGGACTTACCATTTTTAACATATGTTTGTTCGTTTATGTGTTTGTGAAAAGACATTGCTATTTATTTGAAGTGGAGTGGGCGTTGTGGAGTGCGAGTGATGAATATTTAAGAGATTGCCGTCGACGTTCTTTGTCGTCTTCGTGGAGGACGCACGATGGAGCCATTCGAATAACCCTTTTCTGTTGATGATGTTTTGATATTCATACAGTTTTTCTATACATATAATTTAAAATATGTGATAACAAGGAAACATGGAAAAAATTCACATCGAAACAAACAGGGGTGGCAAACCCATACAATGAAAGTACTTTTAAAAAGTTGTCTTAGAATTTTGAATTTTCCATATCTTTAAGTTCCAACACATAAATAAGTTCGCATGTCTTTTAAACCTTTCTCTCTATAAATTAAAATCTACTAATTAACATTATTATTTGTCGAGAAGGAAAACTTTGGAATACATTGAAGAATCATTTTTGTGTTGATTTTGTTAATTTTTGAAAATCGGCCCTAATTAGAAAAAAAAGCTAAACTCCGATATTGATTGCGTAAAAATTTGGTACTGCTACTTTTGAAACATAACATAAGTATTTTGCATAAATGTTTGCTACCCCAGACATTACAATAAAATGTAATATAATACGTAGGGAAAAGGTTAATGATTTACTAGAGATCGTCTTCGTCCGATACGAGGCATGGGCACAGATGGCGTTACGAGATTACTGTATTTATCATAAGGCAAAACCATATGTGGAACGGTTGCCTCGTATAAGCACAAGAATGATTCTTATTTCGACAACGTGATGAATGAAGGGCCAATTTCAAATTTTATGTCAGGCATGATGTGGGTTAAATGAAAATGGTTAAAATATCCGGACGAGCTATATGACTTCATTTACAGTATCGTTGTTTCTTGAGTTACATATGTAAACGAAGTATATTTATATCTATACAGAGGTTGTCGACAGGAAACATTCGTACTTATTAAAAAGTTGCTTCGTGAATTTAGATATATTTGTGGAATGTTTACAATATACACTCCTGTTCATTTGAATAAAGGCACTACCAAAAAAATTGCTTAAAATTGACTCAAAGTCGGGAAATTATCTAAACAACTATAATCATTGATTTTAGAATCAGATTAAGAAATGTACTTAGAAAAAATATTTGCCCTCAAATGCAAGTGGTTTTTCCAAACTTTATGGGTGTGGATTGGAAGACTTTCCGGGCCAAAGCATTGGTTTCCATGCGCTCTATGTCACCCTTCTGACTAAGTCTACGGCGCTATATAACCCGTACAACTCGTCATTCCATCTCTTCTTCTACTCCCCTTTTATGCATACCGGACCGTAGATCACGTAAAGAACTTTCCTTTTGAAGCGACCCAAGGTGCCTTCGTCCGCTTTTGTCATAGTCCATGCTTCTGCACCGTATTGCACGACGGGAATGATGAGGGTCTTATATAAAGACACTTTGTTTCCTCGAAAGAGGGCTTTGCCTCAACTGCTTTCTTAGCCCAAAGAAGCAAAAGTTAGGAAGAGTTATTCTTCGTTTAATCTCAGAGATTGTGTTGATTTCAGTGTTCATAGCGGAGCTAAGGTTTTAAAGATAGTGCCGCTAGTGTTGACGTGGGAATTGTGCACTATTTTCAAGATGTTGAAAAAACTGAACGACATACAGTCTAAAACCTTTTTTAACATCGAAAGGTTCTGTTAAGTTGTTTCCAACCTTTATGGAGCAGCGTGAATTCTCCATGGTCATCCTGAAAAAACGGACCAATTCGACAGGGATGCTAAAACTAGACATGGCTCTATACAGCTCGACTTTGTAGATACTGTCATATGCGGCCTTGATGTCGATGGGCCTTTTCCAAGGTCTGCCGTAATGCGAATATTTGATCGACTGTGGATTTTCCAGGTCTAAAACCACACTTATAAGAATCCATCAGAATGTTGACGATGGGCCTTAGACGTTTACAAATCACGGCAGAGAAGATTTTGTAAGCAATGTTAAGTAGACTGATGCCTCTATATAAGTGGTGTTAAGAAGACCTAATTTTTTCAGGACCCGGCAAGCAATACTAAGTTCCATAAGGCATGCTTTCTTTCGGCCATATCTTACAGATAAGTTGGTCCATGCTCCTAACCAACTTATCTCCAGCTACTGGGAAGAGCTTGGCATTTAAGCCATTTGCTCAAGAGGCTTTATTGGACTTCAGCTTATATATAGCAATCTTTACTTCGTTTAAGTCAGGAGGACGGGATTGTTGGCTTTCGTCGTCTATGTTGAATTGATCATCCTGCCTGACAGCGGAATTCTGTTCTGCTTCCATTTCCTCAGTGTTGACTGTGGTTCCGCTGATGTTTCGACTTTCGTCTTTGCTGCCCTCGCTTCGAGGTTTATGTACATGTGAATTTCATTTCACCTGCTCATAAAACTTTTGATATTCATTCCTGTTTTTGAACCTCTTAACCTCTTCTGTAAAGTCGGTATTCCTCTCGCCTATTCTGTTCATAGAGCTCATGAGCAGCTTTGCATGCAATGCCGCTTTGCATGCCTGTTGTTTGGCTGCATTTGCCTGCCGACATTCCTCATCTAACTAGGGGTTCCTTCTTTGTGCTTTCTTGAGACCCAGCACATCAGAAGCGGCTTCTCTGATTGCATCTTGGCAACGTTGCCAATGGTTTTCGATATATTGTGTTGGTGGCAGAGAACTTTGAGAGAGGTTACTTGTAACTCGGTCGGAAAAGGATTTGGCGATTTCTTGCGATTGTAGCCGTTCGATGTTGTACCTTCTCCCAGCATCTCCCTGTGTTGCCTTGGGTGTGGAAACCCAAAGTGCTACCTTGGGTAAAACAAAGTCCGAGGAGATGTTAGTTCCTCGTATAGTTCGGAAATCCATGATGCTAGAATCGTATCTGTGGTCAATTTGATTAACGGTAAATTGATCTGTGAACTCCAAGTTCGTTTGTGAATGTTGAGGTGCGGAAAAAGCGTACTGGCTACCATGATGATTCGCCCCGCAGCTAAATCTATGAGCCTGAATCCGTTGTCGGAAGTGTTGTTGTGCAGGCTGTTCATACCGATTATTCCACCAAAGATGTCTTCACTTCCTAGCTTGGCATTATATCGCCCAGGACAGTTTTAAGATAGTAGCTTCATATGTTTTGTCCAAGATCTTGAAGAGCATGTCCTTATTGTTTTCATCTTCTCTTCTGTGGGGGCTTGTGCGCATATCAGGCTATAATGCTGCCAAATTTTGCCTTGATGCGGATGGGCATGAGGCATTGGTGCACCTATAGCTCAAGACTTGTTGCCTAAGTCTGGCTTCAATGACAAAGCTGCCTCCAAAAAAGCGCTATTGGTTTTGTCGGTAGCAGTCACCAAAGTAAATATCGCATTTTGTCATCCTCTTTTTGTCCAGTCCATCTCATTGTATTTCCGGTAATGGCGCTGATGTCTTTTTTATTGCAGTCTATTACCTCCGCTAATTAGTGTATCCAAAAAAATCCAGGCGATGTTGAACTCAAATCAAATCCAATTTTTGAAATGTCTGTAGTCTTAAGAAATATAAAGTTAATAACTATTAAACTCTGCAAAAGACCAAAGATTTATAAAATCTATCATAACAAAAGTGTAGTAAATTAAATACTCACATTTAAAATATTTATTGAAACGCTAATTTTCGTATTACCTAAATAAACACAGAATGTGACTTAAACCTACTCTGTTCTTCTCGAGTTATGTGTTGATTATATTTTTATTTCTAGGTATTTCTCGTGCTTAACGGTTTATTCACAAAAACAACAAGTTTAAAAAAATATCAAATTTATCCAGCCGGTAATAAACTCCAATCATCATCGTATTCAATAGCAATACGAGTACTGCATTCTCGATTGACCTCAATTCGAAACTGTTGATGTTGGCCAAGCAAAATAAACACCAACAAATATAAAAGCTTGGCATAATGTGGTCGAAAAATAGTTACTTATATGCACATACAAATGTATATATATGCCTATTCTCTTTCATGTATTAAATAGTGTATTGAAGTGCAATATTTCGCTTTCATTAGCATTCCCATTGATCCCGAAATGACTTTAAATGATAACCCTGATTCAAGCTTCTCTTTTTTTGAAAACGGATATAAAATGAAAGTATTTTTTTTTTTTTTCAAAAGACCTTCATAGCATAAGTTTCTAATATTGACTAGCAATTTAAAACATAACTTTTCCCAAACCATATTTGACTGAAAGTTCGAATTAAAGTCCACGATTTGATCTTATACTTCAAGTTAATTGTAAAGTCTATTCATTTTTGTTTTTTAAAGAGGTTTTATTGAAAATCAGGAAATGTAGAAATAAGTCTTTTAAGTTGTTAAAACTTAAAAGACTCCGGAATTTTTGAAATATATCCTTTTCTTATTGAATAAAATGTTAAATAAGGAAACCTTCCATAAATGTTTGTCGCCTGGCAAGGTTAAAATAAGAAACCCAAATCAGCCAGAAAACTATAGAAGAGGTTTTCCCGTTTTAAGCTTTCTAAGGAAACTTTTCACTCAAATTCTATACCACAGGTTGTCGAATTGGACACAGTGCAATTATATTATCAGTTGTTTTACAGCAGGTTTCAAGCCAAACTTTTTGACGGTGGATCATATATTTGCCTTAATTACTGTGGCGAGACGTTTCTTGGACAAAAAAACCTTTAGTTTTCGTTTATTTTAAGGAGGAATTTGACACTAGTAACAGTAGGTCTTTACTATAACAACTTAAGTTAGCGTGTCAAAAAAGTTTATAAGGGTCTATTAGTAGTTTCTATTGAATATGTCTGCAGAGGTATGTGATGGTAAAAATGGGTCAAATTCATGTTGCTCAGAAAGTGATGTCCCACAGTGATGTGTTTTCAGTCCCCTAATATTTATATATCATATACTAAGGGGAGTTTCTGTTTGCGATATATTTGCAACAATGTTGTTATATACTGATCTTGTCTTTTAAGCTGACAACCAGGTACCACTTAAGCTTCAAATTAATAAGCTGTTTTGCGATTTATGAGATCTAAAAATTAATCCTGCAAAATCTAAAATAATGACTCAAGGAAATTGACATTGGCTCCATACACCATGCAAGTTGCCAATGAATTTAAATACTTAGGTTTCGTTATTTCGAGTAATTTGAGTAAAAGAAAAACTGACTGTAGCCAAGTTAGCAGTTAATTCAATGTGGTTACAATTTTTTTTCGAGGCCTGTTGTGACCGAAACGTCCCAATTCAAAGTGTTCAAGAAGTCTACGACTATCATGGGATGAAGTATATTGAGAAAAAATGAGACGAACACTGATAACTTAACATCCCGTCTGTCTATTTATCCTGCTTAAAAGGTTTGTAGGTTTGTGATTTGTTAAAATAGTTGTCAGTTTAATTATTCTCCAAATTTCAAAATTATCAACAATATTTTTCTAATAAAGAAATAGTTTAGTATGAAAATCTAGTTTTGTTAAATAGATTTTTAGTCAAAAACAAATGTTTACCAATTTTAGTAATTTTTACAAATTGGATGAATTAATTTGAGGGATATCAAAAACCGAACATCTTGTAGATTTTATTTTTTTTATGAAAAAACGTACTGTAGGAATTTTATAAAACAAACTATTGAATATCGAAAACAATATTTTCTGTGAAACAAAAAAAGTTTGAAGACAATATTTTTAATTTTTGAAAAGCTATTTGAGTCGTAAGTAAATTTTTACCAAGTTTTATTAATTTTTTTTGGTTTTTATGTTTTGTTAAAAAATTGTTAATGTGATTTTTCTCAAAATTATTCAGAATATTGAAAACAATATTTCTTATAAGCTAAAATTAGCTGAAAGCCATGAACTCAAAGTTTTGAAAAGATATTTGAATCGAAAATCAATTTTTACCCACTTTTGCTAAATTTTCTTTTCAGTAACTTTTGTTGAACTTTTTTTTTAAGTTTTTATTTTTTGTAAAAATACGATTTTTCTGAAAAATTTTACTGCATGTTGACAACAATATTTTTTAAAAGATAAAAGTAGTTTCAAGCCAATATCTCAATGTTTTAAAAGATATTATCAGTCGAAAATTAATTTTTACCAACTTTTATAATTTGTTTGTTTAGGTTTCTATTTTTTGTAAAAAACTGTCTATTTGAATTTTCTCAAAATTGTTCAGAATGTTGAAGCCAATATTTTTTAAAAGTTAAAATTAGTAAGAAGCCATAGTCTCACATTTTTGAAAAGATATTCGAGTCCAAAGCCAATTTTTACCAACTTTTATTAATTTTGTTTGGATTTTATTTTTTGTAAAAAAAACTGTCAATGCGGTTTTTCTCAAAATTTTTCAGAATGTTAAAAACAATATTTTTTATAAAGTTAAATTATTTGGAAGCCAAATTCTCAAAGTTTTAAAAAGATATTTGAGTCGAAAATTAATTTTTACCCACTTTTGCTAAATTTTCTTTTAAGTTTTTATTTTTTGTAAAAAAAACTGTCAATACGATTTTTCTCAAAATTTGTCTGATGTTGACAACAATATTTTTAAAATATGAATGTAAATTAAATTTAATATTTCAAAATTTTGAAAAGATATGAGTCGAAAATTAATTTTTACCAACTTTTATAATTTTTTTGTTTAGGTTTCTATTTTTTGTAAAAAAAACTATCGATTTGACTTTTCTTAAAATTGTTCAGAATGTTGAAACCAATATTTGTTATAAGTTTAAATTAGATGGAAGCCATAATCTCAAATTTTTAAAAAGATATTCGAGTCGAAATTCAATTTTTACCAACTTTGAGTAATGTTTCTTTTTAGGTTTTCATTTTTTATAAAAAAAATTTTAGCAGATGTTAAACATTTTATTTTGTTGTTTTGGAGATAAAATCATTTTGTATTCGTAAAATTTTTAAGGTGAAACATTTTTTTTTAGTGTTTTTGATTTGTCATCTTTTTTTAAACTGATATGGTAAAAATAACCACCCACTTAATTTTCTTGAGAGCCCTTTCTGCATCTTTCTGCTTTATTATCTGTGTAGGTAACAACATTTATTTGAAGTCGATATCTCTACTGGTTCTTGAGCTATGGACGCCATACAAAAGTCGCGGACGTACGTACACACGCACGCACAGACATCTTTCTAAAATTCTTTTATTTCGACTCTTGGGACCTCAAAACATCGAAAAATTTCAAAATTTTTAATTTGACAAATCGGGCCCATAACAATAACCTATCTTAAGTTAAAAATCCAAAAAATTGTCTTCAAAAGAATATTGAAATTACCCTCGAATACTACAAACATTGCTTTCTACGTTGAGTCCGGTTTACCTCTATTTTTTATACAAAACCTCAAGGCTATAATACTAACTTTTTAACCAAAATTGTAAAAAGAACTAACAACAACTTACACAAAAAAATACTTCTAGTTTCTCTTTGACGCGGTTTTGCTTCTTCTAGTGGTGTCCCTTTCAATTTAAGTACAATCAATTTAAAAAAGTTCATTCAATAGTTTTTGCATTTCGAATAGACCAAACCGTATCCATGCTTTAAGTTTTGAGTTTTTTTTCTCACGAATTGCTAGTTTGATGGCACATTGTGATACCTCTTGAGGGTTTCTTCAAATCTCAATAGAACCAGCTGCATTCCCTTACGAAACGTGAGAGACTGATTATGTTACTATGATTGAGTTTGTTATAGAAGAATTCTCCTAGGAAAGTCTTGCGTTTTTGAGCTACAGCAAGGCATGTACAGAAGATGTAAGGAACTGTTTCCTCCTTTTTTTTTATTCATTCAGCTTTTGTAGAAGACATTTTAGAATACGCCTAGCCACGTATCTTGCCTTCCTATAAGACCGTGCCTTGTTATGACACCGATTATAGAGCTTTTATTCGATCAACTTAGAGATAAGGCGCATCTTAATAGCTTTAAATCTAGTATAGGGCAGATGTTTTTTGTGACCTGACACGTGGTGATGTTATTCCACTTGATGTTTGCCTTTTTCATAGCTACTTGCATTAGCAATAGTGTACATACAGCGATTGGTATGCCAGCATTTTCCAAACGTGGTAGAATGGGTTGTACAGTACCATTCCCGGCGGTGAGTTCATCTGCTTTATAATTTTCTGAAATGTCTCTACAGAACTGATGTGCCATCTCTATTATATATGATCGATAGTAATGGACTGTTATTAAGTTAGGTCCGTAAAGCTGGAAACAACACAATCGAATTTCGAAATTCTAATGATGGTGTGATTTAGAGCTCTTTCTATGGGGTGTTTCCAGCTTTAGGGACCTTATTAAGTTTGCAGAGATAGTTTCCAGAGATTTGATAGCACCTTGACTATCTGAGAAAATACGGATATCAGAAGTTTATATCACATTTTTTTTAAGCAGGACAAGACTTCTTTTATCGCCAAGGTATTCAGTGCCGCTGATGGGGTCGTGCGAATTGATCCGCTTATGCAACATTCCATAGGCAATCACACTGAAATCCTCCACATCCAGAGCGGTTAGGATTTTGTTTACAACCAGGTTCTAGAGGAGAGGGGATAGAACACCACCTTACGGTGTCCCTCTACTAACAAATCTTCTAGCAGACGAGTTGCTCAGTTTTGAGTTAATTATTCCGCTAGTCAGCATTAAATGAATTAATTCCCATAGCTCAAGCTCTAAGTTCAGATCTGTTATTACAGATGTGATTTCAGATGTGTCCACATTGTGAAAAGCGCCTGCGATGTCAAGGGACTGTCTATGATGGAGGGAATATTCGATAGTGCGTTCTAATGTGTGAAACGCCGTGTCCAACGATTGGCCTTTACAATAGCCGTCTTGAGGCCTTGACAGAAGTCTTGTATTAATACTTGCCCTGAAACGAATATCAATCAATCGTTCTAGTTTTATTATTTAATACAAAATAGTCGTCCTCAACATACTTGCGATTAAAATGTAATAATTTAGTACACAAATTTTCAAATTCGCAAGGAAAAGTTGTCTTTGTTTTGCAACTCTGCCCTGACGCAATAATAGGTAAAGTTTAGCAGAAAATAATCAGAAAGTTATGATGTTGCCTGTTCGCTTTAACTCTGTGTCGTTTTCATCAAAGAAAAATTAAAAGAGGCTCCATTTAAAATATAAATTCCTTATCTTTCTTTACCTCAAACATTATATATCCAATTAAAATTAGTTTATGTCCGTTTTAACCAAAATAGAATCGGGTAAGTTGAAGTAAGGTATAGAAGACAAGTTGTTATAGTTCTATGGTGTTGGCCTATTTTACAGTCACGCGCGCCCAACATAATTCACACACGTTGCTCACATTCATTCCGGTGGATATAATGATGCTCATATTATTTGTACGTGTGGTGGAGAATTCCACACGTAAATTTGAAGTAATTAAAATCTCATTTAAATAAGTGCACTCATTTCGGAACCATCTTTGCTTCATCTGCAGCAGTAACTCTTTCATCATCATCATTATCATCATAAGTTGTTTCAGTAGCTTTGAATTCTTTTAACTCTTTTTGCATTAAAAACTTTAACTTGTATAACTTTTAAATGTGTGGATAGAAGTGTATAGGATATTATGTAGCATACAGAGTTGTGACGTCAGGATCAAAAGGACACATGAACTGAAAATATATACAAACTAAGCACTCGAAGATTTATTAAATATAGGAGCATCTTTTGCGATGAGATTTAAAACAGAACACCAAGCAAGAGATGCAAAGATTTTTAAACTATTTCATCACCAGCTCACAGTATTGACCAAGCACACAACTTTAAATGACATTCTGAATTTGAAGCCACCAAAATTGGTTCTCACCCTATCTCTTTGGTCCCTATCGGAAACAGTCTTACTAAACAAAAGGCACTCGGCTCCGTCTAGAGCGAGGACGTCTCGACTGTAAAGGAGTCGCCTATCTACAGTTTTACGGCTGAAGTGGTAGATTAGCGGAACCCCCTCCCTATCCTGTATCAGTTCTCGATTGTCTCAATAGAGAAAAGCTTCGGGCGGAATGTTGCCACTTAAACGTGTACTTTCGTAGAACTCATTGTTGGGGCAGTAAGCCCCAAAAATGAAGCTGTTAGTCCACGACATCACCCCTTTTAGATTTGTTCCACTGGATATCAGAAACAAGCTTAGACGCAGCATGAATAGTGTCATGTTCCGCCTTAAAGCCGAACTGACTATCCGGAGTTATTTTGTTGTTTTCAGCCCACTTGGACAGTTTA
Source organism: Eupeodes corollae (assembly GCF_945859685.1). NCBI lineage: Eukaryota > Metazoa > Arthropoda > Insecta > Diptera > Syrphidae > Eupeodes > Eupeodes corollae. The sequence continues at coordinate 162,145,776 of NC_079147.1, forward strand.
TAACCTTCTCGAATACCTTACTGATGCTCGGCAGAAGACTTATCGACCGGAGATTCGCCGGTTTAGAGTTGTCCTTTCCTTTTCGGGAGAGGATGTACCTCAACTGTTGTTAAACAGAGTGGTATAAATGTCCACAGCTTCCTGGGGTAAATGTAGTAGTACAATGTTGAATATACGATCGACACCTGATGACTTCTTTTTCTTTAATGAATCGAAGATTATCTTAGTGACTAATAGGGTATTAGCCCCGTTTTGCTCGGTGATGATGGCATTTGAAGATTTGCCAAATTTTCGTCATTGAACCTGAATAGGGTGAATGCTAGAATTCACCTTGTACACTTGCTGGAAAGCAGCCCCAACGCCTCTGCTTTCTCCTGCGGATCTTCGACAACAAAGAGGTCGTCGTCCAAGACGGCGTCTCCTTTATCTATTCCTGCTGTCAGAAGTGTGTCTCTGTTTCCTGTCGTCTTCTGAAGCTTAAGACAAGGAAAGGCGTTCTGATCATTCCTCCTAAAGATCTTGTTAATTTGCGGAAACATATTCCAGTCACTAGAATTAACCGCCCGAAATTTCGTTGTCATATTTGTCCAACTTTGGTCCTGAAGTCTAAATACAGGACCTAAAAAGTTTTAAGCCGAATTCAAACGGCTGATTTGAAAAAGCACTTTTCATGACAGGAATTACTATTGGAGAATTTGTCAATTCCTCCCAAGAGATAGTACCCGTTAAAAAACTTTAGATGTCACAGGCAAGGGTTAAAAACAAGACCTCTGGCATGACAGTCCAACGCACTAACCATCATGCCACGGGTACCACATGATACATGACTTGCCCAGCTATGTTTCAGCCTTCCTGTTCTATTTGTATGACGGCAATAATTCCGGTTCTATGTCTTTGACTGGATCGTATGTTCAGAATTTTCCTTTCCATTTTGGTCTGAAATATTCTTAGCTGGTCAAGTGTTTTTGCAGTCAAGCTTATTGTTTGTAGTCCGTAAGAATGGATCGGTTGGCCAAATTTCAAATTCATTTCGCACACCCACTTGATGAGTCTCTCCCCTCGTTCATGTCTTGATTGCTGAGTTTTTTTCGTCAGCCAATCTTTTTAAAAGTTTGGTATTAAAATCATGTTTCTTCTAAAATGTCATACATTTTATCATTACTTCGTCATGAGCTTTTTCTGTCTTTTATTTTATAGTAATTTGTGTGTTTTGAATTTTAAGCTGTATAATGCATACTCTTTCCTCTCATTATTTATTTATATTATCTATTGACCGAAGATCTGCTGATTACAAAATTACTACAAACATAATAAAGATAACAAGATATACACTTATTACAAAGAATTTTAGTTTTATATTTTAATTAAAAATTAATCAATTACATATTTGAAACATTTATTTTTTTCTTTAAACTATCTCTATTCATACCAAGGACAATTTCATTATAAACCTTATTAAATAGATGTAGAGAACGCATTATTAATTAATTTAGACTATTATTAGTTCTATAACATAAAGATAAAATAATTAATTTATATCTCAAAAAACTCGTGATATAACATGGAATGGAATTAATGAAAGCAGTTCAAAAGATTTTATTCTGTTATCAATATAGTATCTTTAATGAACAAAATACATTTCACTTTCCTCCGACATTTAAAAATTTGTAAGTCAATAAGAGAGGACATTGATTTATAATCTGGTAAAGACCAACAAACAGAGTGAATCAATTCTTTTAAAACAGTGGTAGATGTGTTAGGGAAACTAAAAGTATTATAATGTATACAAAAGCATCTTTGAAGTAGTTTGCAAACATGTTTGAAATTATTCTCCGCTCAATACTATTTGATGTCGAATCAGTCATAAAGTTAGGGTACCCACATGCTTTCTTCTTACGATTAACGAATTTCCAAAAACTATCAGGATTATTTTTTGGGTTTAATTAAATTTTCCGAATGTAGTTAAACGAGTAATAAAGGATATTACAGTAGTCAATGAAAATGTGTTTTATTATTATGAACGTCCTATCATCATCATCAGTTCCTGTTTGATTATACTTTATTCAAGCTTTGTTCCTTTTGTTTTTTAAGTTCATAACTCGAGAATCAAACCTCAAGTTATTACGAGTCTTTTTAAATGGAATCGTTTTGTAGAAACAGTAAAAAAGAGTTAAATAAAAAAATGTTACAAATATAGTCAAGTAAGTAACAAATTCATTTATTAATTCAATAATTGTTTAAGTTTAAATTTATACATGAATTTTAAAGCTATGGCTAAGCCGTCAGCCTGGTTGACAAGAATTATAATTTTTATAAACGTTTTTTATAGATAACAATTATATACATATAAGGGTATAAAATGGAAGCAGTCCTCTTTTGACTTAAGGTTGCATATTGAACAGACCTGATCAAAGCTCCCGTTATAAGGGCATCCTTTTAGGCTGAGTAGTTCAAATCTCGCTTTAAAAATGAAAAAAATCTCTCTTAAGGTATCGTTATAATAGTTTCTTTTCTCAAGATTGTAGTTAAGCTGAGAGTATAACAATCTACTGTCGAATTCACGACCATTTAGAACAAATGTTTCTCGAGCCAAGTCCTCATTCTTTGTAATTATACGGTACAGCTGTTCTTTTTAGTTGTTGGAGTTATTAAAGTCAATATGAAATGTTTCACCACAAGCAGTACTTAAGTTTTCCAACTTAGCAGCCAACCAGTCTTTATTCCTCAACTCGTATATGAGCATTTTTTTTGTCATCCTTGAGTCGTCATGGGCTAAAGTCTTAATAATAAAATCAGCTTGCGCTTTAAGGGTACTTGTTAGGAGTTTTGGTAATCCTGTTTCTAAGTAGGTAAGTTTCGAGGTAAGTTGAAAAGTTTTTTAAGAAATGTATCTGGAATTGTTCAATTTGTTCATATTCATCTGTCCCCCCCCTCCGACTTGACATGCGAAACAGAGCGTTGACTTTACTACCGCTTCGTATATCTTATACTTGGCGGAAAAAATTATTCTACTATTAGTAAACACTTTTCTCCATGTAGAATTCAACAAGCTTTGTGAAGTGTTAGCCTTTTCTCTTAGATGGTTGTTGAAGTTCAAATGGTGGGTAAGTTTTACGCCTAGATATTTGATTTCATTGGTTACTTCTAGTAGTAATAGTACCACATTTTCACGTTTTGACTTCGGGAGCAGCGCGAAAACAATATGACCTCGTTAGTCCCCATCTGTTGCAGTAAGATGCTAATCGGTTAATCATTAATTGTAGGTTTTCTGATGATTCAGACAGAATAACAAGATCGTCGGCGTATAGTAAAACATTTACAACCGAATTAGATATCCTTATGCTTCCAGGTAGATCTTCAACAATATCATTGATAAAAAGGGAGAACAGTAATGCGCTGAGAAGACATCCTTGCTTTAATCCAGTGGTTGTTTCAAACAAATCTGAGAATATTGCACCATCCCATACCGCTGATTTTGTTCCATTGTACATTTCCTTAATCACAGAAAGAAATTTTGATGAAATACCCAACTGCGAGAGCTTATATAACAGTGCATTACGATTCACCCGATCGAAAGCTGTTTTGAAATCTACGAAGAAAGAGTATACCTTCTTATTAAGTGCTTGGAAGGCTTTTTACGATTGAAGAAAGTGTAAAAATCTGGTCTGTTGTAGAACAGTTCTTTCTAAAACCGCTTGAAAATTTTAAAGAATAATTGTCCTCTCCACCCATTTTACAAGTCTCTTTAACGCAGAATATTTTGGCTAAAACGTTCATATATGATATGCCTCAATAGTTGTCAGCAATATCAAAAGCGCCTTTTTTATAAATTGGAAAAATAACTGATTTTGTGAACGAGGAAATTTCAGTGTTAGCCAAAATTTTATTATAAAACTTTAACAAATAGTTAAAGTATGAAGGAGTTGCGTTCTGGTAAAATTCGTTGGGAATCCCATCTTTGTTGAAAATGCAAGTGATTCAGCTGATAACCCTGAACCTATTCTGTAGCTTGTACCGTTAATATTTCTGGCGATTTTCCAAAATTCTTTCTAGTTTTTAGATTGACCTAGATTAAGTGCAGATTAAGTGCATTGTTGTTTTCAAATTCTATTTTCTTGTGTTGGCATAAATTTTTGTAGTAGGTGTTGCAGTCATTGTACCATTTCCTTAAATCGGGATTATACGAAATCCGGACGATTTTCAGAAGTGCAAAAGATCTTTGGTGTGCCTTCAAACAGTCATTATCAAACCATTGTTGTTTAAACGGTGAACTCGTGTTTGATATTTTGTTCGTTGTTGAGCTTCGTTTAAATTCTGTTAATTGACGAGCCATAATGTCAGTAGATTCGGTTGCCAGTAAATTTGTTTCAATTAAATTGTCCAAAGCACGCTTATAGCAATCTGATTCCTCATTCTTCCATTTGAGTCTAGGTAGTAATTTGAGATTAGTGTGTCGGGTTGATGATTCTCTTGTAAATTCAACTGTAATAGGCATGTGATCCGAGAAGGTTTTACACTGCTCAATCCATTCATTATTCACTGCACAATAGGCATTAACTGATTGCCCTTGACCTCCTATGAAGGTATAGCAACCCTGTTCATCTCCTTCAGTACATCCATTAAGCATTACTAGGTCATACATTTGTAGTAACTCTAGCATATCAGAGCCGTTTTTATCGCCGGATTAGAGATGTGTTGATATGTAGTGATTTGTGCGTTGCTAGTTCTAGCATTCCGATCCCCGATCAATAAGACGCTTTTACTCGCTAAGAATTGCATGGTGTGATGTAACTTCTCAAAATCATGATCCCACTTGTTACACTTAATTTAGCAGGGTAAAATATACATATTGTTTTGATGAATGAGTTTTACTGCTTTCGTTTTTTCTATTTCTTGGAAATCGTACGTATTAGTTAATGGTGTTTAAATGCCATACAAAGAACATCGACATGCACGACCCTTAGTATTAGTTTTAATTGCTTCAATCCATACAAGCTTATAGCCTACAAAATAGTTTTTAAATTTAATGATTTTATCTTTGGTAACAGGAGTTTCATATAGAAAAAATATATTGTAATTCTTAACATAATTAAAAAAAGTATACAAATAACAGTTTAATATTTGGTCCTGAGATATAGAATAAAATCCTACAAGATATATTATTAAGAAGGCTACCGGCATTTAATTCTCAATTTTTTGAAAATCTACTACAATTTGGTGTTTCATGTGCCACCCCTGGTGAATGCAAATGATGTTGTAATTTGTTTGACATTGTCAGTTTGATTTCTCTGACATTTCCAAAGTAAAGATCACCGAAAATATTTTGCAGCTCAGTTTCTCCATCAATTTCTTTATATTTTAGCTTATTAGCATCATTTAAATAAAAAGTTTTATCACAAATAATAAAAGTGTTATTTCCTATCTTAAGTTACAAAATAAGTGATCCCAATTGATCTTCGCTGAGTTAAACCACCCAACTCAGCTGGTCAACGAGCCCACTCAAATATCGGACGTGGTAGGTCGAGCAGAAAACACTTTTGACTTCTTTCTTACCTCTGACCCTGGTAAGTACACTATTAGTGTTCTATCTCCTCTAGTCACATCTGACCATTGTGTCATATCAGCAAATTTCTCGTGTAAAAACTCTCCAGTTAAAGAAAGGGCTCCTAAGAGAACGGTTTGGCAATACGAGAAAGCCAACTGGGACGGTCTCAATAATTATTTTAGGATCTTTAACTGGTCACTATGCTTCCTCGATAGTGACGTTGACGCCAGCGCTGATATGATAACAAGTTTGATTCTCTTGGGAATGAGAACTTTTATCCCGAATAGGGTTAAAAGCATCAGACCTAAGGAAAACGCATGGTACGATGCGAGCTGTAAAGAGGTTAATAGGGTCAAGAAGGTAAGTTTCCGTTGTTTTAAAGCCAATCCAACTGAGGAAAACCAGCATAAGTTCAAGCAAGCCAGGAAGGCCTGCAACGCCCATATTCGACGGACCAAATTTTTACATGACCAAAAATTACGGCAAAAAATACTGCAATGTATCAAAAGCAGTAAAAATTTGTGGTCATTTGTAAAAAATATGAGGAATTCTACCTCTTCCTCGGTTAATACGCTCGTTGTGAATGACACTCCATTTGTTAGCTCTTTAGATAAAGCAAATCTCTTTGCTAGGCAGTTCGCCGCCAATTCAACGCTGCCAGTGAGTGTTATGACTCCGCTTGTACTAGAGCGAGTTAATGATTCTACGGGGCAAATCTTTTTTCGCACTCGTACTGTAGCGAGAGTCCTAAAAGATCTTAACATACATAAAACTGCTGGTCCGGATGGTATCCCCGCTATTGTTCTGAAGAGGTGTTCTTCATCGCTGGCAAAACCACTGCGTAAGCTTTTTCATCTGTCCTACTCCTCAGGTCTCGTTCCGAGCGGATGGAAAACTGCATTTGTCCAGCCTATTCCCATGAAAGGCGAATCTTCCTCACCCTCTTATTACCGACAGATTGCACTTACGTCCCTCCTTTCCAAGGTCATGGAAACGCTGATTAATTATCAGCTCAAGAAATATCTCGAAGATCGAAAGCTTCTTAATGACCGACAATACGGCTTTCGTAGTAATAGGTCCACTGGTGATCTCATGGTTCATCTCACCGAACAGTGGAACAAATCTTTACATAGTTTTGGAGAAAGTAAGATTATTGCACTTGATATTTCAAAAGCATTTGATAGGGTTTGGCATCAGGCTCTCTTATCGAAAATGCGTGCTTTCGGTTTTCATGAATCCCTGCTTCATTGCATTAGTAATTACCTTCCGAATCGTTCAATACAAGTTGTATTGGATGGATTCAAGTCTGAAAACCACAAAATAAATACTGGTGTGCCCCAGGGCTCTGTTTTATCTGCAACACTCTTTCTCATTTTTATTAATGATCTCCTGTCTGCAATTTCTAATCCAATACATTGTTTCGCTGACGATAGTACTTTTTTTTCAGCGTTTCATATTCGTTTTCAGATTCACACCCCTCTTATTCGGATGTGGAACTGCAACGACAAAATATGATAACCTCATTAAATTCCGACCTAAACAGCATTGTACAATGGGGAATAAGAAACCGCGTGGAATTTAATGCTTCGAAAACGCAATTCTGTCTTGTATCGTTTAAGCGAAGTATACCCTCCTTGCCATTATCCATAAATGGCACTTGCATCGAGGAAACTGAACATCTCGATATTCTCGGTATGTGTATCACCAACCACCTTTTGTGGAACGATCACATACGATGTCGCCAAAAATGCCGCAAGATGTTTGAGTTTTCTAAGGTTTACAAATTATATACGTCCAAAGCTTGAGTATAACTCCCATATGTAGGCTGGTGCTCCAGCAACTTACTTAAGCCTATTGGATAGTATTGAACGTAGAGCATTTAGATTGATTATTGATATTACCGTTATTTTAACGGTTTATGCTCTAGACAAATAGCCAGTTGCATTGCTCCCCTTAAACAGTTGAACCGTAATACTCGCGCTTCTAGGAATGCTCATCAATATACCCTCGAGCCCATCTTCGGTCGTACTGTCAAATATAGAGATTCGTTCTTTAGCCGTACTATGCGAATGTGGAATGCCTTACCACACTCTGTCTTTCCCAGCTATTGGAATATTCAGGAATTCAAAAACAATGTGCACCGACACCTCCTTTCAACCCCTCTCTCCCCTTCCTAGTGCTCCCACTGTGTCTACATAATAAGGGTAGTTATAACTTTGAGTGTGCGCTTATTATAAAAAAAAAATTGATCGTACATAGTAAGTTAAAAAGGTTTTCAAAATTACACCTACTAATCAGTTGATCGTACATAGTAAGTTAAAAAGGTTTTCAAAATTACACCTACTAAAGTTGAATTCTAGTTTGTTGTTATTACATATCACATGAGGTGAAGCCATGTTTAAATTAAGTGTTATGTCTAATGCAGGATGATGGCGATCTTCGTCTACAATTTTGACAGCAGAATAAATCACAGCTGCTTCAGAGCATATGGTTTCGGACAAAAATACCAGATCGAGTATTTTTCGAAACAGTTCTTCACACCGTTGAGTTGACTTAAGCTACATGAAAACTTACCATCTGTTAATAAAAACTCATTTGAAGATGACGAGTTTATTGGAACGTAGAAGTTATCGTTGTCAATTTGAATCAAATTGAGACCTGTATCTATTTTTGAAATGTGCATTAATTTGTATCCTTATAAACCAACTTATGGTTTTATACAGAGTTCAGTTCTCGAATCCCAGCATATTATAACATACAAAAATATTAAATATTAAAATTTTCTATCACATTGATAAAAATTTGAACGATGTCAATAAAAAACGTGAATGATAATGATGTTTATCAACTTTGAATATGGAAATGTTCAAGCAAAGTCCGAGTAGAAAAACTATGTTCATAAAACAAGCCTTGATCGCATAGTAACTGTAGGAAAAATTAAATATGTTATACGTATAACTGTATTTTATAATTTACCTACAATATAATATATAAAAGTATACAGTAGTATATTAATAGAATTCTCAGTTATAGTTTATGTTGGAGCTTTAAAAGGATATAAATTGCTGCAGGCATATGCATCGTATAATGTCGGCAATGAGGATGAATGTATTTACCTTTTTTCAGGTCAGTTAATGTACACATCAATCAATTTAAGATAGTTTTATAATGATTATGAAACTTGATATAGAAATACTGGAATTTAGTATTACGAATATGCAAATATATATTTTATTTAAAAGTAAATATAAGCACCCAAATTTTATATTTAATGTACTCCCTACTAATACCTTCAGTTTGTTTCCAAAACCCTTATTTATTACTTTTTTTAATCTTAAATCTTTCTTTAATTAATTTTTCTTATTTTTTTTCAGGTATGTGAACAACTATTAGAAAATTCAATCAAAATCCTGTGAAATTGTAAGTACAAAGTGCATAGTAATCCAATGCATAAAACTTATTGTTAGATAAATCAGTTTCCGGTATTTCTTATTTTTGAGATGAATTCTTGCTTACGTTAGCAGACTTAAGGTGAGATTAGCAGAGGATAAATCGTTGGGAAAGTTTTGTCTAATGGGCTCGAGAACACATAATCAAATTTATATCGATGATATTTCTGTATTCTTTTATGAGGAACTATTTGGCAACTATTGCATTCGTAAAAAGTTTTAAATCGGAGATTTTAATCAAATATGACATTAGTGATGTCCGTCTGTCTGTCTGTGAATAAAGGCTTTCAGCTCATTCGCGAAGGTTTTTTTTGGTAAGGCAACAATTCGAATTTTCTGAAAAACAACGAGATAGTTTTCTTTTAAATTTTAAGTATTCGAAATTCAATATCTCTAAAACGGTTCATCATTTTTTTAGGAAAGTAAATTGTAAAACGTATACGTATATTTTTGAATTCGAATTGAAAAATTGCATATATACAAGATTCATTTAAACAAAAAACCACACTAATGGTTTTCAAATACAAACTTTGAAAAATAAGGTTTCTTTTAGAAATCGAATGCCATTTTAATTTTTGAAAACAAATTTTGTTGGTAGGTAGGTACAATTTTAAATCTTAAAATACAGGAAATATTTTTTAAAACAGACTTTTTAATACATGAGCAAGTTGTCCATTTTATTTTGTTTGATTTTTGGCAAATATTAACGTTTTCACAACAAAATAATGGTAAGATGCCGAAAATTTGTTTCGTAAATTTGTTTTAAGAAAAATTAAGCAGTTTCCTGATAATTTTATAAGAGGCAATCGGTTGCAACACCTTTTGACTACGATTTAGTGGAACGGTCTTAAGAAAAACTGAGACATAATATTAATTTCGAACTGAACTTGAAAATAAAATTGATTTTTGTGAATTTTCCCTAGAGTAATGCAGTTCTATTAAACACCGGGTTTCCGGTAACAATAAAATAGCTCAATGAAACCAGTTTGAGCCCCTTACGAACCTTGAAGTATGATCGTTAAAGAAGAATTCTGCTTCGTAATTCTTCGTCTTCGAGCTAAAGCAAAGCATGTTCAAAAAAAGTGATTAACATTATTACAGATTCTGCAAAACACATTTGACAATATGCCTAGCCACGTGACATGCCTTCCTATTAGACAGTGCTTATCGAACTTATATGCGATGTGCTTAAAGATAGCAATCCAACTGGAGTTTGCCTTCTTCATAGCGTCCTGTATTAGGAATAGGTTACATGTAGTAATTGGTTTGCCAGCACTAGCCAAACGTGATAAAATGGGTTGCAATACACCATTTCTGGAGAGCTCTTCTGTCTAACAATTTCCTAGAATGTCTCTATGGCCCGACCGGCATCTGAGAGAATTCGGATATCAGATATCACGTTCTCTTTAAGCCAGGACAAGACTTCTTTTATCGCCAAAAGTTCGCCCTCGAACACGCTACAATAACAGAGAAGGTGGAATGAGAGACTTAATTTCAGTCGTTCAGAGTACACACCTCTACCAACCCCTTTATTAACTTCCCATGGCAAGTTATTGTAATGGGTCTGATTTGTCAAATTGCAAATTTTGACATTTTTCGACGTTTCAAGGATCGAAATAAAAGATTTTTATAAAGATGTCTGCGCGTGCGTGTATACGTTCGTTCGTACGTCCGTATGTTCCGACGTTTTTTTCGTTGTCCATAGCTTAAGAACCAGAAGAGATATCGACTTCAAATACATTTTGTTATACAGATAATAATGCAGAAAGATGCAGAAAGGGCTCTCAAGAAAATTGCGTAGGTGATTTTTTTACCATATCAGTTTAAAAAAAGATGAAAATGTTGGTTAACCCTAAACATCTCATGAACCAATAACACTAGAGACTTATTAAATTTTATTTGGTAACGTGATACCAAACCTATATATTTTTGGAAAATAATCCAATTAACGGTCTTTTTTATAAATAAAAAAAACTGAACAAAATTCTACCCTCGAAAATTTTAGGAATACAAAAATGATTTCATCTCTAAACCAATTTTGTACAACGAAAAAAAAACGTTTTTAATATGTGGTAAAATTTTGGGAATAATTGAATTGACATTTCTTTTTCAAAAAATAAAAACTTAAATACAAAATTGATAAAAGTTGTTAAAAATTGATTTTCGACTTAATTATTTTTCTTTACAAAAAAAACAATACTAAAACTTGGTCAAAATTTACTTGCGCATCAAAAAGGTTTTAAAAATATTGTGTTCAAACTCTTTATTTCACAAAATATATTGTTTTCGATATTCAGTAGTTTTTTTTTATAAAAATTCAACAGTTCGTTTTTTAATAAAAAACTAAAATCTAAGAAAAATTGTTCGCAAATTTGATGAAAATTGATGTTCGGTTCCTGATATCTCTCAAATTAATTTCATTCATCCAAATTGTAAACATTTTTTAAAATGTTACTGAAAGTTGTAAAAATTTGTTTTCGACTAAAAATCTATTTAACAAAACTAGATTTTCAAACTTAACTGTTTCTTTATATGAAAAATATTGTTGGTAATATTAATTTTTTAAGAATAATTCAACTGACAACTTTTTTAACCTAACACGAAAACCTACAAACTTTTAAGCAGGGCAAACCGACAGACGGGATGGGAATTTATCAGTGTGGGTCCCATTCCAGCCTGTTTTTTGTTTTCTATCCATCTGTATAAAAGTGTATTAACTCGTCTTCCAGGAATGCTTTGAAATTGATTCTAAATACTTAAGAATTTAGGAGGGGCATATTTTGTTGCAAATCCACTGCGACGTAGCTTTGAGGCGAATAGTAGAGCTTGCAGCTATTTGGTTGCTTAATATTGCAAGCTGTCTTAATTAGATTAAGGTGTCCAGTGTCGCAGATGGGGTCGTGTGAAGGTATCCGCTTATACATAGACAAGCTAAACGTTGGACTCTATTTAGTCTGTCTAAGCATTTGTGAGTGTTAAGATTTTTTAGGGTGTTAAGATGCATTCCTGAAACCGCTATAACAAACTCTCCGCGTCCAGACTACTAAGGATTTCATTTACCAGCAGGTTCCAGAAGAGAGTGGATATCACCTTGTAGTGTCCCTCTACTAAGAAATCTTCAAGTGGAAGATTTACCCAGTCTTAAGTTAATTATTTCGCTCAGCATTAAATGAAATAACTCCCCAACCGAACTCTCTACGTTGCTTGATTTTAGTGAAGATGTGTCCACGTTGTTCAACGCCCCTTAAATCTCAAGGAAAGTAACTAAAGTAAAGTCTCTATCGTTCCCACCGATTTTAATTTATGAGAAATATATATATACATAACTCCCTTTGATATCGGTTATTGGAACATGGCCAGTAGATTTGCTGAAATATTAGATTTCATCCAGTTTTTAATTTTTGTAACACTATACGCGGGGTTTTATTCAAGAAAGACAATAATTGTAATGAAGATTGCATCGATTGAGTGTTAAAACATTAAAAATACTGAATTTGAATTGTTCCTAAAGTTAATCAAAAAAGATTGTAGCCTGGTGTAAAGCATAACTTCTGTTCCCCAAATGAATTATTATTTCATTTTGTTAAGTTAAACAATATTAACGCACATAAAATCAATTGACATAATCTATAAGACACATAGGTATACAAATAAAAACCATTCAATCCCAAAATGCAATCTCCCAAATGGGTTCTATCCTGGTTTAGGTATATTAAGTTCTTAAAAAAGGCCTTTAAACGCAAATCCAAACAAATTTATAGTATATAGGTACCTCCTTCCTTCTGAACACAAACAACTTCACAATTTTTTTAGCTTCTAGTTTCGATCCTAAATAAAAACTACATTAGAGAAAAATAAACTAGGTACAAATAATGTTCTTCTATTCTTTTCCCCAAACAATGAACATTCGTTTTGTTCAATTGGGAAAAGTTCAAAGCAATGGTATCCTCTTTTTTATTATCCTAGTTTCTAGGAGAACACTTTTCAGGTTGTACCTATGCATATATAAAACTTTGTACACAGGGCTACATAAACCTACATTTTGTTATAGTGCTTTGTCAAAAAATTCACCCTGAACCACATTCAAAATGTCTCTTTTTATATTTGTATAAGATTGTTTTCCAATCGCGTATACCTACAAAGTGATGGGTATAAGGTGCATCAAAAAACTAGGTGGTGGAAGTTCGGCTAAGAAAAGAAAAATCTCGCATGGGAATCGTAATAATATGCACGACTGTATCCAAGGAATATGTTTGTTGAAATCGGTTGATTAGTTCTTGAAAAGGCTTTAAACAAAATTAACGGGTCTATCGGGGTGCCCTTGTGCAGCAATACAAAACTATTTCTATTTATTAAAAGAAGCCAAACTAGGCAAACAATTTTAGGGACAATTTTAATATCTATCAGATTGTTTTTGAGAAAATTGGAATCTTCGATTTTTGAAAAAACCTGAACCGGTTGGGACTTAAATTATTATATTTAAAGTCAATCGACCCAATGGTTTGGGCTGTATGGACCAAGACAGACGGATGGAATCGAAGGACCCACTTTTTTAGACTTGTGGGTCATATAGATCCTATACATATTCCGGCCGGAGCATTGGTATCCATCCATTCGCTCTACGTCAACCGTCTCAGTCGTTGGACTTTTATCCTTCTGGGTAAGTCTACGTCGCTGTACAGGCCGTACACCTCGTGCTTCCTTCTCGCCCTTCACCTTTTATGCATACGGGAACGTATATCCTTTGATATTTCAAAAGCATTTGATAGGGTTTTTCATCAGGCTCTCTTATCGAAAATGTGTGCTTTCGGCTTTCTTGAATCCCTTCTTCATTGGATTAGTAATCATCTTTCGGATCGTTGAATATAAGTAGTATTGGATGGATTCAACTCAAAATCACAAAATATATGCTGGTGTGCCCCAGGGCTCTGTCCTATCTCCAACACTTTTTCTCAATTTTATTAATGATCTCCTGTCTGCAACTTCTAATCCAATGCATTGTTCGCTGACGATAGTACTCTTAGCTTTTCATAATCGTTTTCAGAATCACATTCCTCCTCTTCGGCTGTGGAACTGCAACGACAAAATATGATAAGCTCATTAAATTCCGACTAAAACATGCCAAACAATGGAAAGTAAGAAACCGCGTGGAATTTAATGCTTCGAAAACCCAATGCTGTCTTGTATCGTTCAAGCGAGATATACCCCCATTTCCATTATCCATAGATGGCACTTGCATCAATGTGACTTAACTTCTCGATATTCTCGGTATGTGTATCACCAACCACCTCTTTTAGGACGACTACGATACGAGATGTTGCCAAAACTTATTTAAGCCTCTTGGTGGCACTACAGTCCTGTGTGAACTAGGGCCTCACCCAACAAACTTCTCCAACTAGCTTGCTCCCTAAGTAGATGTCTCCAGTTTCGCGCTCCAAGTTGGGTGAGGTCCCTTTCCACTTGAGCGTGCCACCTGATCCGCGGTCTTCCTCTACTGCGCTGTCTTCCGGGTGTAGATTCGAAGGCTTTCTGGACCAAAGCATTGGTTTCCATACGCTCTACGTGACCTAGCCATCTTAGTCGTTGGACTTTTACCCTTCTGAATAAGTCAACGTCGCTGTACGTGCTTACAGCTCGTCGTTCTATCTTCTCCTCCACTCCCCTTCGATGCATACGGGACCGTAGATCGCACGAAGAACTTTTCCTTCGAAACGACCCAATGTGCTTTCATCCGCTTTTGTCATAATCCATGCTTCTGCACCGTATATCAGGACGGGGATGATAAGGGTCTTATATAGTGACACTTTGGACCTTCGAGAAAGGACTTTTTCACTCAATCGCTTTTTTAGCCCAAAAAAAAAGCGGTTAGCAAGAGTTATTCTTCGTTTATCTCAGCCCTAGTGTTGTTTTCTGCGTTTACAGCGGAGACTAGGTAGATGAAGTCCTTGACTACCTCAAAGTTACGTCTGTCGATGGTGACGTTTTGACCAAGACGTCGGTGTTGATCGTCTTTTCTTGACGACAGCATGTACTTTGGTATGCCCCCATTAACGTTAAACCCATTTTTGCCGCCTCTGCCTCAATACTCACAGAAGCCCCATTGACATCACGCTGAGTTCTTCCGATTATGTCAATGTCATTAGCATATACTAGTAATTGGACAGACTAGACGTTTTGAAAGATAGTGCCTCTCATGTTGACGTGGAAGCTCTGTACTATTCTATCAAGGACGATGCTAAATAAATCGCATGACAGCGAACCACCTTTTTTTGATATCGAAAGGTTCTGTTAAGTTGTTTCCAACCTTTATGGAGCAGCGCGAATTTTCCATAATCATTCTGCACAAATGGAAGAGTTTTGTAGGAATGCCAAAACTAGACCTGGCTGTATACAGTTCGTCCCTGTAAATGCTGTCATATGCGGCCTTTAAATTGGTGCAGAGATAGTGGATGTCGATTTGATGTTCTTAGGTTATTTCCAGGGTCTACCTGTGGATTTTACTGGAACTAAGCCGCACCGGATAAGGGTCTCCTTTGTTCAGAATCAGTCAAACAAGACTGAGGTTCCATTCATCGGACATGCTTCTTCCGACCTTATTTCACTGATAAGTTGGTGCGTGCTCCTTACCAAATTATCTCTAGCTGCTTTGAAGAGTTT
Source organism: Eupeodes corollae (assembly GCF_945859685.1). NCBI lineage: Eukaryota > Metazoa > Arthropoda > Insecta > Diptera > Syrphidae > Eupeodes > Eupeodes corollae. The sequence goes on from NC_079147.1 coordinate 162,161,427, forward strand.
GGCATTGGAGCCATTTGCGTCAGCGTCTTTGTTAGAGTTTAGCTTAGAAAGGGCAATCTTTGCTTCGTCTAAGTCAGAAAGACAGGATTGTTGAAATGGATTATCCTGTCTGCTAGCTGAACGGAATGCGGTCCGTCGTTGCTGTTATACAGTCTGCAGAAGTGGTCCTTCCATATCCTTAGCATTGACTGAGGTTTCACTATGATATTTCCACATTCGTCTTTGCAGCCTTCTTCCATTCGAGGCTTATGTATATGTGAACTTCGTTTCACCTGCTCATACTTTCTTTAAATAATGTCAAATAGTGGATTTCAAGCTTTTCAAAAGGCAATAGCAAGTCCTAACCCAACTATCCACTTTTTGTCTTTTGGTGCACCTTATACCAATCACCCTTTATATGTATTTCTTTCATTTGCAAAACAAACAAAAATGATCAAAGTGAAATACCGAAACATTTCGAAAATCCGAATCACATAAAGAACCGATTTTAGAATAAATGTTTGTATTATACATTATGTGCAACCAGTTTTTTGTTCTAGAATCATTTTATTTTAATGTTACGCATTGAGATTGAGTCGTTCCTAGCGAGCGGCCCCATTATCCTTTCTTTTCATATTTTTTCCCCATTTTTCTCGCATCATTACTATAAGTATACCTACGTTTCCAACGATTGTGTGTTTTTCAAAAACATACAAAAGTGATTGAAGAAAAGAAAAATTAGGGAAAAAGTATGTCATAAAATATTACGAATAACTATAGAGGCACACATAGACGTTAAAGCACCTTTTTATTTAATATTTTCATCCTTATTTTATGCGATTAAATATGTTAAGACGATATCCTTTCTCTTTAAAAGGATAATGCGGGAAAAGTCTTACAATCGTATTACACAGAGAGAAAAGCTTTTGAAGGTACATGTATATCTTGAAAAAACGATTTTCGACATGTTCCTGCAATCTAAGGTTTCGACAAATATATTTTAAGGAGCCAGTAGCGATAGTGTAATTTATCTTTTGGGTTTTTATCAGACGAGTTGATGCATATTAGTAATTGCCTTCCACAAAGTTAAAGGTGCTCTTCTTGGACTTAAAGATAAAATATTAAGCCTTACTCACGAACTTTCTTATAAAAGTTTATCATCATATGAATTTTTTGAGTGAAGTGTTAGGCTGCCTTTGAAAGAAATGGAATTCGTTTTGCGATTCGACTAAAAAGCTTTTATGTTATAGCAGCCCAAGCTGACCAAACAAAAGCAATTTATTTTTCTTCAAGTGTTTTTCAGTTTTATGTATATAGAAATAATATTATGTGTGTTCATAAAATAAAATAAAATAAAATCTCAGAGGCAATATTTAAAAAGTGTATGACAATATTTAATTCAATAAAATGTGTTTGTTTATCTAGCACAAAAGAAAACTCTTACAACGATGACGACGACGATAAATAAGCTCAAAGGATATCTGTTTATCCTTATATTAAAAGTAAAAATTAATTTAAAAAATATTTCGTCCTATTTCCCAGAAGTCTTTGAGAAGAATTTTTTAACTATTGTGCGTTGCTTAGCAAGATAGGAAAACAGGCGTTTTCATAAAGTCCACCAGCATTCATCTACGGATATAATCAAATGAGATTTATTTGTTATGGTTGTGTGGTTGTTTTGATAAACAAAATTCAGCAATTTTAAATTAAAAAATTATCTGCATTAAATAATTCTCAGGATAAAAGGCAATTTCAATAAATCTTCTTGAAGATGATCTGTAGTTTAAAAACAGTGAAACAGTTTCGTGTATGATACTTCGTGCATTTATAAATAAAACGTGAATGTGCTTATTTTTTTTTTAACAGAAACTTTATTTTTGTGCATACAATTCGTAAAGATCCTTAAATTAATTCGAATCTATTTTTTTTCTTCTTAAGGCTATCGCATAGTGGCTGTCGTATCCTTTTTGCGTTTATCAAGCTTTGTGTTCTTATGTTTGTTGGGATTGTGTTGGGATTTTATGAAATTTATATAATATATAAAATAGGAAAAGACACAAAAATATTTAAGAGTATAAAGATACGGGCTATATATTTCTATAATGTAAGGTCAGGGGTTTCCAGAGATATTTTTTTTAACTTACTTACTTAAGGTGGCGCTACAGTCCGGGGTGGATCTAGGCCTCAACCAACATGCGTCTCCAGCCAGCTCGGTCCCTAGCTAGCTGTCTCCAGTTTCGCACTCCAAATTGGTTGAGGTCTTTACCCACATGCGTGCGCCACCTTAGTCGCGGTCTTCCTCTACTGCGCCGTCCTTCGGAATTGGATTCGAAGACCTTCCGGGCTAGAGTGTTGATGTCTATTCACTCTACATGACCTAGCCATCTAAGCCGTTGGACTTTAATTCTGTTAACTAGGTCAGTGTCCCTGTACAGCCTGTACAGTTTGTCGTTATATCTTCTCCTCTATTCTCCTGAAGAAGGAAATTATCGTCAAGCTCCCAAAAAAAGAAGATCTTACAAAGTGCGAAAACTGAAAAGAAATTTGTCTTCTACCAGCCGTTTGCCAAAATAGTAGCAAAAGTCATAATGGAGCGCATCAGAGAACACCTTGAGGCCACACTCAATGCCGAACAAGCAAGATTCCGAGCTGGATCCTTATGTATTGATCATATCAACACCCTGCGGATCATTGAATATCGATCATCACTCCACTTCTGTTCATCGACTTTAAAAAGGCCTTTGATAACGTTAACAGGGAATATATCTGGTTAGCTTTGCGGAGGAGAGGCATCCCAGAAAAACTAATTGCTATTATTAAAGCAACGTATGATGGGTACAAGTGTCACGTTCTGCACGATGGTAGCTTGTCAGATGATTTTGAAATCCGAAACGGAGTCAGACAGGGCTGTATTCTGTCGCCAATATTTTTTTATTTTTTTTTTGTGATAAGCGAAGTAATACGCTTAGCTCTGTCAGGTAGCGGCGGGATCCAATGGACTTTGACATCCTATTTAAAGCTGTTGGATTACGCGGACGATGTTTGCTTACCCTCTCATAGGATCATGGATCTCCATCAAATGACAACAAGTGTGGAGAGAGCAGCAGAAGTTGTGGGGCTGAAAATTAATTCCGGCAAAACAAGTACCCGAAGCATGATGGTTAGTGCGTTGGACTGTCATGCAAGGGGTCTTGGGTTCAATCCCTGCCTGTGCCAACTTAATTTAAAAAAAAAAAAAAATCGCGGGTACTGCCTCTTGCGAGGAATTGACAAATCCTTCAAGAGCAATTCTTGTCATGAAAAAGTGCTTTCTCAACTAAAATTATAGGTCCCCTTCGTTCCTGACAACAGTACTCGCACACAGGAATGGTTGAAAGTTGTAAGTCACTAGGCCCTGGTTTACAACGGACTGTTGCGCCACCCTATTTGATTTTTGAAAACAAAAATGATCACGCTCAGAACCTAACCATCCTCTCAAATTAATATTTTCTCCCAACCGGTAGAAAAAGTGAAGAGGTTTTAATACCTTGGAAGTATCGTTTTTCCATCGAAGGCAAAGCAAAAGCAGCGTTCGGTATGCTGTCAAAAATTTGCAGGAGTAACTCTATCAGCTTAAGAATAAAGCTACGACCGTTTTGAATCCGTTCGTCTTTATGGGTGCAGCACTTGGAAGGTTTCTTCAGTAGTGGCCCTCGGCCCCTTAAAGGGTTATCAATGGACTTAACTGGTCTGAGGACCGAAGTAAGTCAGTTCTCCATCTATGCATACGGGACCAAATATCACCCGAAGAATTTTTCCCTCGAAGCATCCTAAGACGCTCTTATCTCTCATTGACAGGATCCAGGCGTCAGTGCCATAAATGGAACCGGGATTATGAGTGTCTTATAGATGGTGATTTTAAATGCTCGAAAAAGGACTTTACTACTACTTTACTTTACTACTTGTGTCGTTGTTTATGTTTAAAGTGGTTTCCAGGTAGACAAAGTCTCTAACTACCTCGAGGTCATAGTGTCCATAGCGACGTGTTGTCCAATGCGTCGTTGTTCAATTTTTATTAAATACTTATTTTTAAAATAAATTGTTGAAATGTTAATTAAAATGTTTTAAGGAATATTAACATTGATACCACAAAGTGAAATGTTCTTTTCAGTTCTTGAAAATATATCGATAGATAGTAGATTTCTAGTTTTTCAACAAGATTAAAGGGCTAGCCGTGTGACGAGAAAAGTCTCGATCTTATCACGTAAAACCAAGACAAGAAGGAAATAGGGCCAGCCACGAAACAAGCTCAAGTTAGTTTAGGTTAAATATTTGCCCGTGATGGAGTGGGACACACTTAGGAAAGTTTTATATTCCACATGAAACTTGAGGTTTTCTTTTAAGTTTAATGAAACCAGTTTAAGTCACTTACGAAATGGGAAATATTGATTATATTATTATTATTATTATTATTATAAATTCTTTATTTAAACAAAACTCGAAATACATTTGAAAAATTAAATAAGAACATTAGCATGGCAAAAAATATATTTGCCGTCTGCCTGAAAATTGACATTTATCGAGAATTAAAAAAAAGAAAGTTTAAGATTATAGTAAGTTTATAAATAGATTATGTAGACAATTGAATAAATAAATTGAATTTAAATAAGCATAATATCCAAGTTTATAATATATATTTCCTCGGTACATCTTAGATAATGGTACATAAATATAAATATATTAAAAAATTTAAAATTACTCTAAAAAACTGTTTCGGTAATCTTAGGCATGATCAATAAAATTGTAAAGGTCCTTCCAACCCCACTCTCCGTTTAAAATTTGTTTCGCTTCCTGGTGATTGAGAAAGCTTTTTGAAAAATAAAGTCTTCGGAGTTCTTGTAGAATTGGACAAACGGCTAAAAAGTGGTTGACATCTTCGATTTCATTTCGATTGCAGAGGTTACACCTGGGATTATCATTTCTGTGAGGTTTGTAATTCAGATTTAGCATCTCAGTTCTTGCTTTAAACAAAGTACCTATTTGATTTGCAGAAAGATTACTATTAAAATAATTGTTTACAAACAAAGTGTGATTGAGTTGCTTATAGACCAATCTGCTTGGAGAGGTTCGAGCCCTATTCAAGAACTTGAGATACAATGAATCATCAACCAACGCAATACATTCATAAAACCTACCTTTCCAATTGTCAAGAGAAGTTGTACCAAGGTTTAGATTAAATCCGTGCGCATTTGCTATTTCATACCATTCTTTAAACGGCGATAAATTCCTTCGGAATGCGAAATCCATCATTTGTTTATGAAGATTTTCATTTGACCTTTGCATTACTTTTATTATGTAATCGGCATTAAATTTAAGATTTTTTAGAAAAATCGGAGGGATCCCTGATTCCACATGTATAGCGTAAGTTGGTGTATAGTTTGGAAGTTTAAATATTCGTTTAAAAAAGAAGCGTTGCACTATCTCAAATTCATCAAGATCTTGGTAACCAAAAACTTGACTGGCATAGCATAAGCATGAGTTTATAGTAGCTTCAAAAACTCTAAATTTTGCTGAGATGTCTATGTACTTATTCCAGAAGATTTTGTTCCATATAAGGTTTATTGCATTTTTTGCCGATAAGCATTTTTCCTTAACATGGGGCCTGAAATCTAGATTGCTACAAAATAGAACACCTAAATACTTAAATTGGTTAACCACCTCTATAGGTTCACGATCCAATGACCATGCTTCTAGCGGGTTTCTCCTTCGACGGGTGCTTTCAAAAATCATAATTTTTGATTTTGAGGTGTTTATATTCAGGTCCCATTTATCACAAAAGTTTTTAAGTCTATTAATTTGTAACTGTAATGTGGTGGGGTTGTCCGACAAAAACCCAAGGTCGTCCGCATAAAGTAGTACATTAATAAGTATATTTCCAAACCTAACACCCCCAGGAAAATCACGGGAGACATCGTCAATGAAAAGGGCGAACATAATCGGGCTTAAGGGGCAACCTTGGGGCACACCGCAATCAGTGTTAAAAGATTGATTATGTTAATATGATTGAAATCGTTTAGATTGTAAGTCTTGCGTTTTTGAGCCAAAGCAAGGGATTTTTTCCTCTTCTTCCTCATCTATACATCTTCTGCAAAAGTCATTTGAGCATATGCCTAGCCCAGTGGTGTTCTTTACTATAAAGCAGTCCCCGATTATGACACCGATTATCGAGCTTATAGGCTATCTGCTTAGAGATAGCAAGCACCTTGATCGCTTTAAATCTAGTGAAGGCCAGAAGTTTTTTGTGACCTGACACGTGGTGATTTTTTTTTTACCGCGTGTTGCCTTCTTCATAGCGTCTGGCATTAGCAATAGTTTACATGCAGTGATTGGTATGCCAGCATTTGCCAAACGTGGTAGGATGGCAAGTTCTTCTGCCTTACAATGTCGTAGAATGTCACGAGAGTCCAGAAATTTGAAGCGGCCTCACTATCTGAAAAATACGGTTATCAGATGTTGATATCAAATTTTCTTTAAGACAGAAAAAGATTTCTTTTACGGCCAACAGTTCCGCCTGAGAAACACAGAACTTGCAGCAATTTGTTTGCTAAATTTATCAAAAGGTGTTTGGTAGAGTAGTGCCTAGTGCCGTAAATGGGGTCGTGCGATGCGATCCGCTTATAAATAGACAAGCTGAACGTTGGACTTTATTTATTTTGTCGCCCCGTACAGTTAAATCAGTCTGATTACCGATGTCTATAACCAGTGCGTATTTAGGAGTTGTAAGCCCCATTTATTACCAATAATTGTATCCCAAATATTACATTTTTTTGAAGAATTTCTGATAAATCATCTAAAGAATTAATTTCTGCCTCTTTCTTACCTTCAGATAATTTATTTTCCATCCTGGTTCTTTCAATATGAAATTAAAATAAAGCTATCCAGAGGAAAAGTCTTTGAACGAACTAGTTGAATACACAAACAATTGTTTTCGTTAAGTATGCTTACAAGTATTTTTAATTTCTACGATGAGTTGTCCAAGGATGAGTTGAGTCTTGGGATGAAACTAGCTTACCGACAAAAAATGGTGTGTATTCAATAAGTTCATTCAAATACACCAACCATTTCCCTTAACGTAATATTTTCGTAGTATTTCATATTTTTTTATATATCATAATAAAAGCTTAAGTTTTTTCAACAAATTATAAATTCATATTCAATAAAATACAATTCGCATAGTCAACGGAAAATTCTTTTTGTTTTGACACCTTATTTGTTAGAATTAGTTCCGTATGAGAGCCGAAAAAGAGAGACATGCTACCGAAATAATATATATGATAATGATTCGTCCAGACTAAATGGCTCTTCAATTACTAAACAACCGCATAACAAAAATATTTTTAAGAAAAAAATGGAAAATTTGTATACATACAAAAATTAAGGTATATTTTTAAATCTTATATAGGTACTTTTTTAAACAGACTCTTTGCATAAAGGAGCAAGTTCGTACGATCCACTCGTGCATTTTATTTTAAATAGACAATATCTTCATATCAAGTACGAGTATATTTGTATAAATTCCTTATTTTATTTATCTCAGTAAAATTAAACCCAAATATAAACAAAAATGAAAGTTAATGGCAACCCTGCTTTAAGGATGTTATCCTGCAGTAAGCACAATTCATCACATCATTAGGAAAGTCGTTTTTCGTCCTTATTTACACAAACACTCGTATGTATAGTAAATGACCATTTATACGATGGGCGTGTTAACGTATTAGTTATTTGCCTCATTCGTCCCAACTTCATTGGTCGTATCATTTCGTCTTAAAGAAAAATAGTGATTTTGACTATACCTATGTAGAAAAGATTTGCAGCATCTGAGTAAATCGGTCAAATCACTTAAAGTTTTGTTTACATTGCGTTAATGTCCATCATTTGTCTCTGTTGTAATCTATGTACCAGAACTCTTATAGTGAATTCAGCAAATACCCGCCCTTACGAACCCCGTGTTTACTATTTGTAAATAAACCAAATCAAATCTTAAGGCCAAAACAGACCGTGAAGCAAAATACTAAACCGTATCTACGTATATTTCAATAGCCTTTAAAGGGTTCCTTTTCAAATTTCTTACAATCAGAACCAGGACATATGTATGTAGAAGCGGAAGAGTTGTTTATCGTGAGGACCTCCGTCCGTTACGATTTGGTCTGGCAATCATTAATCAACTATGCCAAAAGTTAGACAAAATGGAATCCTCCCTGGCTATATGGTCGTGGTGGTTCTGTGATGCGTGGCTTGGTGTCGGCACGGCGACGGCGGTGGCGTTTGGTTGTTTAAATGTAATGAGAACTATTGACTTTGCCAAAGGGAATCATCACCATAGATATATCATCTCCTATGTCCAATGTCTAAGCTATTTAACTGCGGGCGAAATGATAGGATGTCAATGTCGTCACCGTGCTTCGCGTCGTCGTCTTTCCCGCCGCCTATCATCATCAATAACCTTTGTCGTTGTCCCAATACCGATTCTAAACCCAAAGCCGTTTTGAAGTTATCCTTGGTTCAAAGAGAATACCAAAATCGGTGGGCCCAACACGCCGAACAACCTATTCCCAGCACACATATAGATGTGATGTGCTCTGTTCATTACGCACTATGTTGACTTAGTGGCTTGATTTAATGCGAAACTGTTTGTATCCATCAAAGGATTCATTTTGGCGCAAATGATGATGTTACTTGCTGAATGCTTAAAGTTGGTTGGGTTGGGTGAGGATTTTACTTTAAGCACTGAAGTGTAATTGTCAGGTTTGTTTGTGAGAATAATTGAGTTATTTCAGCAGATTCCATACACACAGGGGGTTGATGATTTTTAAAAATTGGTTGTGTTTATCGTGGTCCAAGAAACATCAAAGAATCTGCAAGATGACAGTAATGTGTTATTGATGGATGGATTTTTAATCGACTCATCTTAGATGAAAACAGAAAAAGGAGATTTTATTTTCTTCGAGTGTCTAACATTCGTCTCGGGAACTATTAAGTATAACTTATCTGTTTCGTATTAAATTCCAAACGCAAGAAAGGAATCCAACACAACTTAGTGCTTTGGGAACCCCTTAAGGAGCATAGGGCCTCTACTACGCTTACGCGCCATCGTGTACGTTTTCCGGAGATGTGTTTCATATCCATCCAATTCTTGCCTAGTGAAGCTGATTCCGCCTCGATTGTCCTGCTCCATGTGCTTCTCTGCCGTCCAGCTCTTCTTTCTTCTTGTGTGAGCGGATTCCACTACAGTCGTTAACTTTTCGAAGCGTATGTCCAATCCATAGCCACTTTTGTCTTCGTATTATAGATTGGTCTTTTTTTCCTGACCTGTCCTTCTATGAAAGACCTCATTTGATATTCTGTTTGTCCAGAAAATCCATAGGATGTTACAAACACAACTATTCACGAAGGTTTGCAGCTTTGTTGTAATAGCTGAAGTAACCTTCCAAGTGCTGCACCCATGAAGAAGCACAGATTCGACATTTGTGCGAAACAGTCTTAGCTTTGTTCTTAAGCTGATAGAGTTATTCCTCTAAATTTTTGACAGCATACCGAACTCCGCTTTTGCTTGCCGATGCGGCAGATGACGTCTTGTTGGGTTCCGCCTTCGATGGAAACGATACTTCCAATGATTTGAAAGCTCTCCACTTTTTCCACCGGTTGCGAGAAAATATTTATGTGAGGAGATGGTCGGGTTCTGACCTAAGCACTTAAATAATAGCTACATAAGTCAGAATTGCGTTCGGTCTTGCTGACTTTGGCATATTGAATTAAAACAATGGACTCTGATGAGGTAATCTAGAAGGCTTCCTCAAGCTTTGTGCTCGCTGTAGATCGTAAATATCGTAAGCTCGAGAACAACGTCCGATTCGATCTGTGTATAGGTTAAAGAAGACCATAATTCAAAAATTTGAATGGTGATGATTAAGAGAAAACAGACGTTCCTTATATTTGAATAAATAAGATTTTTTTCTAGAAGAAATTGTGAGTCTATAGAAAGAGAATGTCAGCGACTTCACTGCGTTTTTGGAGTCTTTGCAGATTAATAAGTTTTAAGCAATCTTCATAAGGTGGTGAGAATAGATTATCACACCAATGAACACGGCGAAATGCAAATCGAAGACGTCTTCGTTGTACAGATTAAATTCTTTGAGAGTGAGAGTTCTGATGGAGAGACCGGATTTGACTAGCGTATTCAATTAGAGATCTAAAAAAGTTAGTGAAGAGAGATTTAGTGACATGGGGGTTCAAAAACTCTTAAGATCAACCTTTGATGAAGCCAAGGGATGAGTTAACTGAGTGTCCCGCATAAATCCTAACTAGCGAAAAGAACAAACAGAATGAATGCTAACATCGTGCAGGCTGTAAGTTCAGTGAGAAAGATGTGAACGCTTTCGGGTGAATGGTACGAATTTTTGTCGTATCAAGTCTGAAATGAATGGAGATAATTTTAAAGTAAGACAGAATGATAGGGAATAACCCTTGTTATTTTCATATTATACGCGTAGATAGAGACGGTTGAATTATCAAAGACATTGAAAACGTCATTGATAGTTTAGACAAATAACAAGGGACCAAGGTGACTCACTTAAGGAACACCTGAATTTGGATAAATTTGATTGGAGATTGAGAACCTGAAAACAACTCCATATCAGTGGTTCTCAAAGTACACCTGAAATAAAAAAGTTGAGGCAGATTTTATCAAAGACCGAAAGTAAGCAGTGATAACGACCACTTCATTTACTTTCTCTAATTCGTTTAGAGTTTTGGTAACAAATTCAGTAAGATTACTGCCTTTTATGAAGCCATGTGGTTGGGGAAAAAAATAGGTCAGCAATGAAAATAGACAGAGTTGTAGACAATGTTTGCCAAGAGCTTGGGAATTGGGAATGAAGAATTGGCTATGGGCCTGTAGTTCTGAACACAATGTTTTGCTCCTTTTTATAAACTGGAAAAGTAATGGAATCGTAACAAAACTTTCGGAAGATAGCTTGAGTAATGAAAAGACGAAACAGTAATGAAAGAGCTTAACAGAGGGAGGTAGCAGAGTTTCTTATTAATATTGCAGGCAATTATGCGAAGAGAAATCATCTTTGAGAAGACTTAATTTTTTGTCAATAGTATTATACGAGTAACTTATTTTGTTTTGGGTAAGGAAGGTTTATGATGTACCTTTTAAATACTTACTTACTTAAGCTGGCGCTACAGTCCTGTGTGAACTAAGGCCTCACCCAACAAACTTCTCCTTTTACTTACTTACTTAAGGTGGCGCTACAGTCCGGGCGGATCTGGGCCTCAACCAACATCTCGGTCCCTAGCTAGCTGTCTCCAGTTTCGCACGCAAAGTTGGTTGAGGTCCTCTCCCACCTGGGTGCACCTGAGCGGTCTTCTTCTACTGCGCCGTCCCTCGGGATTGGATTCGAAGACCTTCCGAGCTGAAGCGTTGATGTTTATCCACTCTACATGACCTAGCTATCTAAGCCGTTGGACTTTAATTCTGCTAACTAGGTCAGTGTCGCTGTACAGCCCGTACAGTTCGTCGTAATATCTTCTCCTCCATTTTCCATCCATGAAGAAGAATTTTTCTCTCGAAGCATCCTAAGACGCTACATTGTCCAGGCCTCAGCGCTATAAATGAGAACCGGGATGATGAGTGTCTTATAGATACTGATCTTAGATGCTGGAGATAGCACTTTATTAGCAGCGACTTTCAAGAGTTATTCTTCAATTGATTTCAGCGCTGGTGTCGTTGTCTGTGTTTATAGCGGTGCCTAGGTAGACAAATTCCTTAAATACTTCGAAGTCATAGCTGTCAATGTTGACGTTTTGTCAAAAACGTCGTTGTTCAATGCCCTTTTTTGATGAAGGAATAAGCTTGTTTTTGCCCTCATTGACCCCTAAACCCAACTTCTTCGCTGCTGTCGCAATGCTCAAAAACTTTCCACTGACATCACGCTTTGCTCTTCTAATTATGTCAATAACATCAGCGTATCCGAGTAATTGGATGGACTTTTAGAAGATTGTGCTTCTAGTGTTAACGGTTGAGTTTTGCACAATTCTTTCCAGAACGATATTGAAGAAGTCGCATGACAGTGCATCGCCTTGTCTAAAACCTTTTTTGATATTAAATGCATCGGTGAGATCTTATCCGACATTGATAGAGCAGCGTGCATTGCTATGTAGACCTCTTCCCTATGGATGCTGTCATACGCGGCTTTAAAACCGATAAAAGAGATGATGGGTATCGATTCGCAGCTCCTGGATTTTTTCCAAGATCTAGCGAAGTATGAATATTTGGTCGATAGTGGACTTTCCGGGTTTGAAGCCACACTGATAAAGACCTATCAGGTTGTTGTCGAACGGCTTCAGACGTTCACATAATACGGCAGAGTGGATCTTATAAGCAATGTTAAGGAAACTGATGCCTCTGTAGTTGGCGCAATTTAGAGGGTCTCCTTTCTCCTTCCGTTGATAAAATGTTATATTCCTTCAAAAAGCTCCGAGTACGTCATTTATTTTTTGAACCATTTCATAGAGTAAACTACGGGCTCAATGAGTGGATAACACGTTGCCTTAAACACGAGAATCTAGTAGATATGTAGTTATATTGACTATGCATAAATAAATAAATATTGATCATCATAAGATACGTACTAGTTATAGTTTAAAATATTCCAATACCGAAAGGAACTTATCTAAAACTTTGGTTTTCTTATGACTTTTGCAATAACGAAGACATTCAATTTTTAAAATGTACTGGAAATTTCCATTCTCCTTGTACACAAAAAATATTCTAGAATTCACTGCTTCCATAAAATATAACATGAAATAGGATATCTTGAAATAAACCTGCATCAATTTTATTGAATTTTGTTTCTCTCCCACTCATTGATGATTTATTTCCAGCATAAGAATAAAAAGGAAAAAGAATAAAAATCTCTGACCTCATTTCAAATTACTTAACCACAAATCGAGTTTTCATACCAAAATCATCTTATATTCTGCTCTATAGGTAAATAAGCTATACCTTTATGTTGTGAGCTTAACACTGCCTTACTCATTTTCATTCAAAGGAAGCTATAAATAATAAGGTTCTTCTAGCTTTTAGTGACAAAAAAAAGGAAAATCATTCAGAGTAAATTATTGTCAAAGCCTTGTTCGCCTCTCCATATATGTATGTAGGTATCTCCATCTTACCTGGCAATTTGGTACCCCATGAGGGCCTTTTGGAAGAATACCTCTACCTTTGCTTTTATCATCATCAGCATCATCATCGAATGAAGAAATACCCCAACACCAGTGAAGCATCAGAAACGTGTAAGCCTGGATATACTCGTATGTAGTATATCCTTTCGTTTTATCTAATTTGTCGCCAATGCTATACTTGCTGAGTATGAAGGAGAAGTTTATTGGAATGGCATGAGCTTCGTATTCTTTGGCTTTAAGTCAATTCAATTTCCATTATCCTCACATATAACCGAGACCTGAATCCTTGATGTCTATTTGCCCTGTCGGTCTGTCGGTCTTTCGGTCGGTGGGGTATATTTACATTTCCTAAATGAATTTGTGAAAGTAGGTAGATGAATGAAAAAGTTTTTATAATATTAGCTCGACTAGACGGAAGATTTCCTTTTCTTTTAATAAAATAGCAAATGTGACCAGCTGTTGCCAATTTTATTTATGGGAGAAATGTACTTAAAAACTTATTGTCTTTTTCAACTTAGGTATATGGTGGTTAAATTTTAAGTTCCGATGTTGAATGTGAACCACACCCAAACACAAAACGTTTTTCTGCATTCCATTTGACAATTCTATAGGAGAGTGTTAAAGTAATTCAGGCTTATTATGAAAATGGACATTCAAATCAAAATGCCTATCGTGCACTTCATATAACCTTAAAAATCGTGTACAAATTTAAGCAAACTGGGTCTGTATGGGATTTGAAAACACCAGTGCATGCTCGTGAGACTAAGCACTGCAGAAAATGTTACTGTTGTTTGCTAAAGTGTGGCTGGTGACGAATCATGGTTAAATGACTATGACGTCAAAACCAAAGCCCAATCATCCCAATGAAAGAGTCCAGGAGAGCCAAAACCGAAAAAGGCACGCTAAGTTCGTTCAAATGTGAAGGTTTTGATCACAGTTCTTTTTTTTAATACTATGGCGTTGTACATCAAGAATTCCTACCACAAGGGCGTACCGTAAACAAAGAGTATTACCTTGAAGTTATGCGGCGTTTGCGTGAATCAATAAAAAAACGGCTTGAAATGTGGAAAGAAAATTCAGGGACTTTGTACCATGATAATGAACCTGCTCACAAGTCGTTATTAGTGAAAAGTTTTGCAGTCAAAAACAATACTTCCATCATGCCTCAGCCATCGTAGTTACCAGACTTGTTATTGTTATTAGAGTTATTTTTTGCAGGGGATAACATAATTTTGAAACATAAATTAATTTTTTTTATAAAACTACAAAATTATTTAAGGAATGAAACAAATTTGATGTAATGTCACCTTGTTGTAGTCAAATAAGACCAACTCCTAGAAATTGGCCTTATTGCCTTATAAGAAATTCTTTTTGCATCTCCTAAAACCTTTTGAAATCATGCATCTCTCGCAACTAATAGCTTGATATTTTATTTTTCATTTAATAGAAATACGGTAACCATATAATTATAGTATTAGATGTTTTGAGTTAATAAATAAATTGTTTCCAAGTCGTATGCACAGAGTCATTAAAGTGAGAAGAACACAAATCTAAGAAGCTTACGTCTTCGTATAATAGAGTCTTTAGGTTCCTGGCCTGTCCTTCTTGTTCTGTTCTGGCTTCGATGGAGACAATACTTCCAAGATATTAAAGATCTTACTTTCTCCACCGGTTCTTAGGCTGATCATTTTTGTTTTGTCGGAATTAATTTTCAGTCCCACGATTTTAGCTTCTCTCCACACTTGTTGTCAGTTGATGGAGATCTATTATCCTATGAGAGAATAAGCAAACATCGTCCGGGTAATCCAAGTGCTTTAAATAGGAGGTTAACCATTGGATGCCTCCGCTACCTGACAGAGCTGAGCGCAATACATCGCTTAACACTAACAAAAACAATATTGGCGACAGAATACTGCCAACAACATACATACATAAGATATATATAATACCAATGACGTAGGGTATTGATGTGATAAATACATCCATCACGGAATCCTGCAAGGTATAGGTAAGATATCTGCTTTTTTTGGGAACTTAACGAAAATTCCCTTCTTTATAGGGGAAGCTTTCGGTGGTATAGGCTTTGTTTATGAGCGGATGAAGCAGTTCGGTTGGTGCTGTTTGTAAACGCTCTGCGAAAATTCCATTTTTACCTGGAGATGAGGTGCGGATTGTTTTTTTTTTGGGCACTTCAGAAAGCATCGCCTGCACTCACAATCGGTTTAAAACCGAGGAAAAGTGTTCCTTCCACCTTCTGACTAATTCATCTTCCAAACTAAGAAAATTATCGTCTACTTCTTTCAACAGCTTTGTGCTGTGTGGTTATTCTGTAAACGGTCCTGCTTTCTTATCTGTTTGCAGCATCTTCTGCTTTTTGCTCTAATGCGTTGATGTAGTTACGCTTTTCACAGTGCACACTGCGGTGAACCTCTCTCTTTTTTATGTGGTACGAGAATTCCAGCTCATTTATTTGTTCCCCTTGAGCAGGAATTATTCAAGCTTTAACTGTTTGCGTTCGTTGATCTTTGCCCAAGATTCTCCTGAAAGCCAAATGTTGTTACTTCCATCTTTCTGAATGACTAATCTCCCAGCACTCAGAAAGTGGTCAATTTTGGTAAGAAGACGCTTGCCTGTCCGTCTACTCCCAGATAATTTTATGACACAGTTTGTGTTTAAACATAGTGCCACCAAAGCTATTGGTGTCAATGAACCTCGTTCCATTTTCATTGCAACTGCCGACTCCGTGAACATGCCTTAGTATGTCGTTGTTACTGCCAACCTTATCACTGAGGTGTCCCTGAACCAAAATAATATCTCCTCGGGGTGTGTTGGCGTATTCAGATTCTAGTTGACTGTAAAAGCATTATTTCTTTACGTGAAATGCGAGCTTCGTGTGTTGGGGCCTAACACTGTATAATGGTAAAGGGCCGTACTCTACTCTCAAATCTGGCTTTGATAAGACTTTTTCCATGTGGCACCGTATTGTTTTAACCAAATGTTCTTCAATATCAGGCAAAAGAAGTGCCAGTCGTTCAATCGTCGTTTTTGAAGAAGTAAGGTCCAATCACACCTCCAGACCAAAGAGACCAGGCAGTGACTTTTTGTGTGATGTAATGGGCTCTCTTCAAATACTTGAGGATTCGCTTCGCAGAAACCCAAATAATACAATTTTGTTTATTAACACATCTACCGAGTGAGAAATGTGCTTCATCGCTGAAGAAAATTCTGTTCAAAAATTCGACCTCCACCGCCACGTTATGAATGGTCAGCTGGCTTCAGTTGTTGTGTGAGCTGGACTTTATATAGATGTAAGTGTAGATCCAAATTCAAAATACGCCGTCTATGCCATAAGACAGTCCTAATTCCTGAGAACGACGAGGAATCAATACATTCGGGTCTTCGGCAACACTTTCACTTACAGCAGCGATATTTTTAGTGGTACGAGCGAAGCCACAGTCATTACAATATCTTTACCCAGTCCAGCCTCTTCAAATTTCTTCACAATTTTGACAAGAAGGACAGAAGAGAAAGAACAACAGACACAAAGAAAGAACACATGACAACAGCCCGCGTTAGGTTTTGAGACGGTCTTCCATCTGTCTACTAACCACGCTCACTGATGCTTGGTTTAGGTGATCGATGGGATCTTGCAGTGACTAGGCCGTTGCCTGTTCAATCTTGTGATGATAATATTGATACGGAAGATTTGAATGTCAAATAATTCTTTACTTCACAAACTCAATTCAGTTAAATGTCTTCTAAACGTACAAAGAATTATACTACTGACGCCTTTTCGGTTAGTGCCGTAGATGATTATCAGGTTGGTAAAGCAATTTTCTCCATAAAAGCTAAATGCACCGGAATCTTAATGAACCCAGATAAAATATTATATTAAAGACAAACAATTATTGAATCCCTTGCAATCTGGCTTTCAGCTTTACTCAACGTATATGATGACATAAGACATGCTTTAGACAATAAATTTCAAAGGCATTTGACTGTGTAAACCATATTCTTCTCTATGATAAATTGACGACCCTACTTAGCTTCTCTGACACAACTAAAAAACTTATTTACTCATATTTGACCATGCAAGCCGTGTCGTGTAATGGTAGAATGTCCTCGTTCCTCTCTGTTAATAATGGTGTTCCTCAAGGATCAATTCTTGGACCTTTACTGTTTTCATTCTTCATTAATGAACTGTTACAAAATACGTACTACCTACCCATATTAAATTAAAGCTGGTAAAAGCACTAGTCCTACCTATAGTAACATACGGGTGTGAGCTGTTTGCTGATCTTGATTCTGGCATTTAATGCAATAGATCTTTAACCTACGTAGGTTCCAGCTCGTCAGCTTTTCAATTGCGATCTAGTAGCTTTCTTCAAATGTTGTTGTTGTATTTTACTCTAAAAATTTATTGTTAAAAAGACTCCAAGTTATCTATGTAACAGACCTAATTTTTGTGTTTCTAGCCGTTCCATTTTATTGCGCTCGTCCACCTTTACGTGTTTTACATTGCGCAGGAAATTTTTCGTTCCTGCTATTAGACTGTGGATGTATTTATAATTAATTTTAACTGATTTTTTGTTAATTTTGTTTTCACGCGTTTGTAAATAAATGTTTTGTTAATTGTATCTTAAATCAATGTTTTATGTCCTGTTTAACTTGATGTATAGCTGACATGCAAATAAATAATTATCAAATTCCACCCTCATACTTTTGAAACCGTAAAACGAGTAACCCGTTAATATTTAGTTTTGTTTTTAATCATGAATAAACACTTTAAATAAAACTTATTTATTTAATTCAAAATTATGAATTTCAACGATGTACCGATGACATGTGTATAAAATAAATGATTCCCTGCAGCTTTATAATAAGCTCTCCATTCTTGTTATACCATAGTTTAATAAAAATCAAAATAAATGTTTTTGTACATATGGAATGTCTAACTAGCCCATGTCAGGACTATCCATTTATTTCCATTTTGTCTAAATCGCTATAACGGCGCGAAGGGCAGGGCAGGGCGTATCCCTGCTATTATGATGATGATGATGTCATTTCATTTTATAGTTTCATATAAAACAGTTCCAACGAAATGGTCGAAACCAAATATCCAGACAGAAATTCAAATTTAATTGGAGCGAAATATTATTTTTCTTTTTTCATTGAAAATCTTTTAAGCCTAAAATCGTCTTTTTTCTCTCCTCTCCTTTTTCGCCATGCACATCAGATCACTGATGCCTACTCTATTGAATCATGAAAAAAAAGAAAAACTATGTGGAAAACAGTTAAGTGGGGTCATTTAACCCTTCCTGCCACACTGCATTGCTATATATTCATATTTTTCATATAAAGCCAAGGCATATAACAAGCGGTCCTCACTCAAATCCTGTGGGTGGTAATAGGCGACAATTTGGTGATGCTGTTTGCTTGGCCATTATCCAATCGGATAAATTAGGGATAATCTTGTTTTATGAACTTAAAGGATTCGCCGGACGAAATCCAGAGATACTTGCTGTTGATCGCATTTCTACGTCCAGTAGAGAATGGAGCGCGTTGGATGACTAACAACAACAAAAAAGAAACCATCACGTATCATACAATTCTACTCGAATGAGCTTTTGGAGTTTATTCACGTCCATTGACCAGGTTTGAGGTCGAGCGAGATGTGCAAAGTACACTGCACATGGTCCATGGTGCACCGTGGAGACGGGCGGAGCGCGGCGGGGGTAACCCAAATGGGTTCGTTCCAACTGGGCTTTATTTTCCACTTGTGTTGGTTAAATAAACGATGCGATGCAAGGATGGAAGGATATACATATCCGAACATGCTATTGAACACTGTACACATCGCATTATCAATTCCGGGATGCACTTTATGTGTGTTCATATAAGGATTGGTTGATTTCAGTGTTGACCCCTTGCATTGTTGGTTGCGTATAGGAAATGATACTAAATATCTAATAGAAATTGTGTTCCTTTCGAAAGCAAAAACAAATATTTTAATAAGCTTTAGGTAAATATTTAAAAAAATATAGCTTAAAGATTTGTTTGGTTTAAATGTTTCCATTCCTCCAAAAAGTCCGGGATCAACTTATGTGGAACTCTTTCTTGCTATTGAAAAGTAAGAAAATAAAACAATTGTAGCATATCACACACAAAATACAAAACATAATTAATATTTAACATGAACTATTACAGAACAAAAAATAAAATAGAGACGTTTACGAAAGTGGAGCCCGGATCTAAACAATGATTTTAATCCCACCCTATTTAAGTTATACATAAAATGCTCATACGACTTAAAGCTTTATGCTTCCCATAGTTAGTTCTGTGCAATGGTGGATCCAGGGGGAGGGGGGTCATAGAGGTCATAGCTGAAGACTGGACCAAGAACATAATATGAATCGGAAATTCATCACAAATTCATCAAATTTATACTAATAGACGATCCAGTGGGCGGGGCCATAAAGCTTACACAGTTAAGTTGTATAAGTAAAGATTTCATCCAAAGATTTGTTAGTAATTTAGTGACATTCACCAACAAATGGTTTGCTGTCAAAAAAAAAACTAACATTTTAGCAATGGTTTTAATTATTTTCATTAGAAAAAATAGCAAATATTTAGGTTTTTAAGAAGAAACCTAAGATATCGTCAATTTTATCTTAAGTTGACTTTAAATTAAACTATTTGGAAAGTATTGCATTCGTAAAAAATTTGAATTAAACACAACATTACGATGGTTCAGAAAAGTGGGTCCCGCGACTCCGTCCGTCTGTCTATCTGTCTTCGCCCATACAACTTAAACATGAAAACTAATAAGTCCCCAGGAATTGATGGCATTCCCATTGAAATTCTAAAAAACACATCTTTAGAATACAAGCAAAATCTTCTTTCTTTTGACAACAACTTGTACGATTCCGCTTGCATTCCCACGAGCTTTAATAAAGCTGTTATGTTTTCAATATTTAAGAAAGGTGATGGTAGCTTACCTGCGAATTACAGAGGTGTTTTAATATTAAATTCCATTAGAAAAGTATTAGCTAGAATTCTTTTCAAAAGACTTATCAATTGGGTAGAATTAAACAATCGCTTAAGTATGTTTCAAGCTGGTTTTCGTGAGGGCTTTTCAACGGTTGACCATGACCATATTTTTGCTTTATCGAGTATTGCTAACAAATGTATCAAAAAGAAAAAGAGGTTGATTATCGACTTAAAAGCTGCATTTGAAACCGTCAATCGACAAGCTCTCATTTACAAAATGGCTTCACTTGGTATATCTAGAAAATGTCTAAATATCTACGAAAAAAATGTAAAACTCATGCTACAGTTTGGGATGGGCCGAGGTTTCAAATTGGTTTCAAAGGACTGCAGGTGTTCCCTAAGGATGTATCCTCAGCCCAATCTTGTTTGCCCTCTACATTGGTGATATTTCAGATAATTTACCCGATGGAGGTTGTTTTTTTGATATTCGAATAAAAGCACTTCTTTACACGGATGACTTGGTTATGCTAGCGGATAGCCCATCTTCTCTCCAGCTACAAATCAATAGGGGCCAAACGTACTGCAATATCTTGGACCTTAAAATAAACTCAGAGAAAACAAAGATAATGATATTTAAGCCACGGAGTTGTAGAAGGTTGAGAGAAGAAAGGTGGTTCCTTAACAACCAAACTATTGAAATAGTACAGGAATTCAAATTTCTAGGAGTGTTGATGTCTGCTAACAGTAGCTTCAACAAACATGTTCAGCGTTAGAGTAAGGAAGCCAAAGTATCTCTCAACAGAATGTGGCCAACTTTATTCTCAAACAAAAACATTGAATTAGAATCTAAATACAGAGTTTTCAAACACTTGCTTGTCTTACGGTATTCAAGTTTTTGGTCACACCTATTTTGAAGAACTTGATTTGGTACAAAGGCTCTTTTTCAAAAGATTATTTCAATTACCTAATTCGACAATCAACCAATTCATGATAAGGCTGGATTTGTACAGATTTTCTAACAAGAGTAATGAGTAAACCAAGTTCGAATCTTCACACATCTATCATGAACTTTCTTTTGCGAACAGAAGCATCTCCATTTAAGGAATGGACTCAACTTTCCCGATTGCAGAATGTTTCTCTTGAACCGAACGAATTTTTCATATAAAACTATCAAGATATTTTTTCGAATGTTATCGCAAAAGTTGATGAAAATATATATCTTCAACATCTAAATAGAGATATTTATAGAAATCTAAGCCACTCCTTAAATACTAATGCGACAGCTTATTTCAATAAAAGACTTTCTAAGGGTTGAAATATTAAACTTGAATTATATTCCGTATCGGTCAGATCTACCTCCCCTGTGCAATTATTGTAACAGAAATGAGTGTGACAATATTTACCATTTTATAGCTATTTGTCCGATACTACAAGAAATTCGAAGGCTATATTTTTAACATAGTGTCCTTTCTAGAGAACAAATGTTTGGTGTAATGAACGGATCCGTTGGGTGGACAAATCTCTTCAAGTTCTGTCACCATGCTTTAAATTATCGAAGAAGCTTTTTAACCTTTTAATTTTGTTTGAATTCTGTTTTCCTTAAATATTAGTTTACAAATTTCTACAACAATTTATAATATGATATATAATCTGGGTTTTTTGAGAAATGAAATGGCATTTAAATTTTTGAGAAAAACTTATTTTGCAATTTCATTTTTAAGGTAATATTTCTAACCAGACTTTTTTGAAGAAATTAGCGACCCAGTCGTGCATTATGTTTCTTTCAAAATTGATTTGCTGTTTAATAAAACTTAAAAGATCCAGAAAATTAAAAAAAAAATCGTTTTTGAAGTGAATTTACTTTAAATGTTCCTAGAACTGAGACTTAAACCCGAACTTCAAGAATATTAATGTCCCAAAAACACCAAAAGTGACGTTTTTGTTAAACTAATGTCTTATTGAGAAGCACAATGCACGTTTTATATCTATTGTTTTTAAAAGCTTTGAATGTCTTGAGAACTGAAGTGGAAAGAGATTCTAAAACGTTCAATTTGTGACTGCCACACAAAAGTTTTTTCAACCAAACATTTTTAAGTTTTGTTGACTCCTTTAAGATCAAAGGTGTCTCTTTGTATGAAGAGAGTCGACCAAATTAAATAGTTATACTATACCTTTCCGAACAACAGCATTCTAAAGTAAGTTAAGAACTAAAGTTGTCACTTTAGCCTTTGAAATGTGTACATTTAAGGTTAAGATTCACATTATGTTATTTCAATTTTGTTAGCATCCTTTACAAAACATTAAAGAAGACTTTTAAGCTGTGAGTAAAAACTCGTCTTTATGTTAAGCGTGTGAATACACCCCCCCCCCCCCCTGATTAAAAGTCCGGATCCATCCTTGTTTGTATTGAAATCAATATGTCCAAAATAAAATGAGCGCAGGTGATGAGTTCCGCCTCGGTAATTCAAATGCACACAAGATTGCCATAAGGTGCATCAATTTCACCATTAAATTTTTTTTTTTTTTTTTTTTTTTTTTTTATATCCGATGGAAATCTTCAAAAGACACTCGGTAAGAATCGGTACCGAGTAGTGTGGGACTCTTACCGCACTAAAACCACCGGTGAATCAGGACCAATCTATGAAAGATCGACAAATGATTTTTATTTCTTAATTTTTAAAATCGCATTGGGGGAAGTTTAAGGTTATAACACTTTCCCGTAGCTTTTAGCCCATCAGCTCATGAGGCTTGGTTCTTCTTAATCTCCGAACATTGTCTCGTACATTTAATACGGTCTCCATTTCAGAGTTAGTATGACTTTGCAGCCGCTTATTGTGTGATACAGCGTGTTTCTTAACCACTTCTGTAACCATTTCAATTTGAAGGTCACGATGTAGATCGCTATTTCTTATATACCAAGGGGCATTTATTATTCCACGAAGGACCTTGCTTTGGAATTTTTGGATGGGTTCAGCATTTGTTTTCTTTGTACAGCCCCATAGTTGGATGCCATATGTCCAAACGGGTTTCAATACTTGCTTATATAACATTAGTTTGTTCTGGATAGATAGGTCAGAGTTCTTTCCTATTAACCAGTACATTTTTCTGTACTTCAAGTTTAGTTCTTCTCTTTTCTTTTTGATGTGTTCTTTCCATTTAAGCTTTGCATCCAAATTCATTCCAAGGTATTTGGCGGTATTGGAGTAAGGTACTTCTGTACTGTTTATAAAAATTGGAACATTGTTTATGTTTTTGTTTGTAAAGTTTATATGCGTCGATTTTGTTTCGTTTAATTTGATACGCCATTTGTGCGTCCAATCAAAAACTTTATCGACTGCATTTTGCAATTTTTGTGTAGCCTTCGTAACGGATTTATCTGGCACCAATATTGCAGTATCATCAGCAAAGGTGGCCATGATAGCGTTGATGTCCACTGGAATATCCCTTGTATATAACAGATACAGGGTTGGTCCTAGGACACTTCCTTGTGGTACACCGGCTTCAATTTTCTTAAGTTCCGAGTAATTTTGGTCGTACCGTACTCTAAAGAGTCGGTTCGTAACGTAGGATTTCAGTATTTCGTAGTACTGCCTGGAGAAGTCCCTATGCAGTTTGTACTCAAGTCCCAAGTGCCAAACCTTGTCAAAAGCTTGAGCAACATCTAAGAATACAGACGAGCATACTTGTTTTTCTTCAAGTGCCTTTTCCACAACATCCGTAATTCGATGCACTTGGTCTATCGTGGAATGTTTATTTCTAAATCCAAACTGATGGCTCGGAATTAGTCTTCTTTCTTCAATTATTTTGTTAAGCCTTTTAAGTAGCAGTTTTTCAAAAACTTTTGCCATGATTGGTATAAGCGATATTGGTCTGTAAGATGTAACTTCTGTTGGTGGCTTACCTTGTTTAGGTATAACAATAACTTCCGCAATTTTCCAATGATGTGGCACATATCTTAGTTTAAGGCATGCGTTTATTATAAATTGGAGTTCCTTGAAGGCTATAAGAGGCATTTCTTTCAGAACCTGAGCAGTTATAAGATCGTACCCTGGTGATTTTTTGTTTGACAGCTTATGTTGACACATGCTTCTTACTTCTTTGAGCGTGACAAAAGGTATTTCACATTCGTCGTTTCTGTCAACAAACTGTAAGGGATCTGTAGCTGTGCTTGCTGGGAATGGCTTGAAAACATTCGCGAGATGTTCAGCAAAGAGATCAGCCTTTTGTTTCGGGTTTCCGATCCATTTACCATCTTGAGATTTTATCGGCGGGTTTTGTTTAAATAAATAAATATTTAGTCATTATTAAAAAGCAATTGATGGAAAGATTTCATTTGACAAAACTGAATAAATGTTCATAGGGAGGAAGATCATAAGGATCTTCTCAAGGAAGACCCTTTAGTGCAAAGATAGAGTAACATAAGGATTTTTGAACTCCTTTGCCCAGTGTTTTATAAAACCAAGCAGAAAACTTGCCTTATTGAAAAAATGAGAGCTTTACTTGAGCGTAAACATGACGCGACGATACGTCGTTACTAAACAGGAGGAACAGAAAAAGGCCAAGATGACTTCCCTAGGGAACATCAGATTGAGCAACAAAAGATTCAGAATGACAATTTCTAAATTTTACCTCATAGGATCTGTTTCAAGTTATGATTTGATCCAAGCTAAGAAAAATGGTGGATCACCAAGAGCTTAAGGTTTAAATAAAATAATTCCGTGGCTAAGTTCGTCGAAAGCTTTAGAAAAGTCAGTGTACATGCAGTCAATTTCATAACCTTGTTCTAAGCGTTTCAACATTTGTTTGAGAATGTGAGGAGATTTGTAACGGTTAATCTTTTTTTTTCACAAAACCATGTTACTGTTCGAAAATGAGATTTTTACTAAAAAATGCTTCAGCATTTTTGCAGTATCTATAGACAGTTGACCATCTAAAATCTACATTAAGGATTTCATAGAGCCGAGTTGGGGGAAGAAATACAGCCGTCGAATCTATTGAAGTAGAGGACACGATGAAAAGAAGTGTGTGATGTCTTCTGTTTCTCCTGTATTACAAAGGCTTGTGGTGTATCTGGCAACACCACCTAATTCCTTTTTATTGTTGTGGTGGCAACACCACCAATTCACTAATTCATAGTTCCGAAGTCTTTCCTTCTCTTCGGAGTAGTAGTTGTAGTTAATGATGACTTAGTTAGTCGTGTCGTGAGTCGAGCGCGGTCAGGTGTCATTAGCAAATAGTGAACTTTATAAAATATGTATTTTCTTAGATTTAAGTAAATTGAATTATATTTAATAAAGATTATTCATAAGAAACGTGTTCCTTCTTATTTTAAATAACTTTAATGGTGACCCCGACCGACAAAAGTAAAAACCCGACATCAGTGTCTAACATACGTAAATGTCATTTAAATCGACTAATGTGTTATAAACAACAAAAGTGTCAAAGAAAAAGCATAAAAAAAGTGCGTAAAAATTACATTTTTGTGATTTGGTTTTTTGCAAAGACTGTACCCAAATTAGACACCTAACAACGCCTCGTACGACCGCATAAGCATACAAATATATAGACATCAGTTATTGCCGTTACGTATTCATAACTGTCTTCGTAAATGCACATAAGCTCGTGAACTCATAAAAGTGAAGTGCATACAATTGTTCTTTTCTTAAATCTTATTACCTGAGTTCAAAGAAAAACCATCTCTTTTCCCCGAACTTAACTAATCTCTTCATCAAGAGATGTACATATATATATATGCTATGTAAAATGCGACAAATATTACTTTACCACGGTGAATAGACAATATCAGTATCAGCATCATACAATCATCTCCCTCTTCGTCCAACATACCATCTCCGTCATACTCGATCAAAAAATTTTCACCACACCAAATGTCATAACAAACAAACATAACAAATACCTGCGTTCCGGCCAGTTCCAGATCATCGCTCATCATTCATCAACAATCAAATAAACATCAATTTTCACTTTGCTAAATTAAAACAGTCCAAATTAATAAAGATTTTCCCCTATGAATTTATAAAAATAGTTCAATTTCAATTGTTTAGAATATATAGTAATTTGATTTTAAAAAAAAGTAAATAAAAATAAACTTAAACATGAGCAAAGTTGAAGACGAAACTGGCGAGAAGCCACCAGTTTCAAAACACGAAATTATTTCACGAGTTAAAATGCCGAATTTTTGTCACTCCAGTCCCTCAACTTGGTTTGCATTAGTAGAATCAACTTTTGCGATTAACAATATAAAAACTGATGTTTTAAAATACCATCACGTATTAACAGCACTTCCGGAGGATATATTAATGACTATAACTGACGTCATCAATAATCCTCCCGAAAACGATAAGTTTGTAAAAATTAAAGACACCGTTATAAGCAGGCACTCTGAAAGTGAGAGTCTACGATTGCAAAAGTTATTAGGAGGCGTAGCCATAGGTGATAATACGCCATCACAATATTTTCGACAATTGCAATTAATATCAGGCTCGTCTAATGTCCTTCCTGATGACGTATTGAAACATATATGGTTAGGTGGTCTTCCGACACACATTAAGTCTATCCTAGTAGCAGCAACGACTTCCGATATAGCTTCTCTAATGAAAATGGCGGATAAGATTTTTGAAGTGGGTAATAACACCCCCGTGGTCGCAAGCACTTCAACTGATCCATTGGTCGATAGACTAAACGCTTTAGAAAAACAAATAGAAAAACTAACTATCTGTTCGACTAAAAAATATGATAGGTCCCGATCCGCTTATAGGTACCAAAAAGAGTATAGAGGTAGGAGTAGGAGCAAAAGCCAAGTTAACAAATACCCAACATGTTATTTTCATCACAGATTCGGGAAAGACGCACGGAATTGTCGTAAACCATGCGATTTCGAAACGAAAAATAACCAAAAAAACTAATTTCGACGACTACTGATATTAATGCCAGCAGTCATGTTAGTCGTCGTCTCTTCATTAAGTGTAAAAATTCGAAGCTTACATTTTTAATCGACACAGGGGCTGACGTTTCCACTGTCCCAGTACAGTTCTTTCCGCGAGTATTAAAATATTCAAGTTTCGGTTTGGCAGCAGCCAATGGTACACCCATTAAAACATTTGGTACCCAATTATTGAAAATCGATTTAGGCCTACGACAAGATTTTACCCATGCATTTATCGTGGCTTCCGTTAATCATCCAATAATTGGTGCCGATTTTCTGTCTAAATTCAATCTTTTGGTAGATTTAAAATCTAAAAAAATCATAGATGCCACTACTTCTCTACAAGTTTGTACCATAACAAAAGATGCTGACAATCCCACTCCAAAGCTTTTTCAATTGTCTAATCCGTACGGGACAATTCTCGAAAAATATAAATGCCTAACATCACCTCCGAACTATAATCTTGAGGTAAAACATGATGTCGTCCATCACATTCATACGAAAGGTGAATTACCTTATTCCAAGCCTCGGAGACTAGATAAAACGAAATACGATCAAGCTCAAACAGAGTTTAAATATATGTTGAGCCTAGGACTATGTAGACTTTCCTCTTCACCAGTTTCATCTCCTCTGCATCTAGTTAAAAAGAAAGATAGCAACGATTGGAGGCCCTGTGGCGATTATCGTCGCCTCAATGCACAAACTATACCAAATCGTTTTCCATTAAGGCATATACAAGATGCAAACATGCATATAGAAGGTTGTAGTGTTTTTTCTAAAATCGATCTAGTTAGGGCATTCCATCATATTCCAATAGCCCCAGAAGATGTTCATAAAACTGCCATAATCACTCCTTTCGGTCTTTATGAGTTTATGTTCATGCCTTTCGGTCTGAGAAACGCCGCCCAGACATTTCAACGCTTCATGAACAAAACTCTCGAAGGTTTAAATTTCATTTTCGCATATCTTGATGATATACTAGTTTTCAGCAAAAGTTTAGAAGAACATCAAAATCATTTAAAAATTCTTTTTGAACGTTTAAGTGCATTCGATGTTAAAATTAATGTATCAAAATGTGTTTTTGGTGCAGAGAGTTTAACATTTCTAGCACATACTGTTACCAAAGATGGAATCCTTCCAACCAAAGAAAGGGTTGACGCCATTCTTGCACTCAATCCTCCAAACAGCATTAAACAGACGCAACAATTCTTAGGGATGATAAATTTTTATAATAGGTTTATTCCTCATCTTGCAGAATATTTAGCACCAATTTATTCACATTTATCAAAACTCGAAAAAAAGAAAAAAGAAAAAACGCCTAAAGCATTACAAAAATTTAGTTGGTCTGCAGAATGCGAAATTTTCTTCAATAAAGCTAAAGAAGCCCTTGCTTCCGCAACACTTCTCTCACACCCGATTGAAAATGCACACTTTAACATTACCACTGATTCGTCCAATGTAGCTGTAGGAGCAGTGTTGCAACAATTTGACACACAGCAACGCTGTTGGGTACCACTCGGTTTCTTTTCGAAAAAACTTCAACCAGCTGAAACACGCTATTCAACGTTTGACAGAGAACTCCTGGCTATTTATCTAGCTATAAAGCATTTTAGGCATTTTGTTGAAGGACGCGAGGTCATAATTTTTTCCGACCATAAACCTCTAACCACAGCGATAACATCTAAAACAGAACGTAGCCCGCGTCAAACACGACACCTTGAATATATTGCCCAGTTCACAAGTGATATTAGACATATTTCTGGTAAAGATAATGTTGTCGCCGATTATCTATCACGACCAACGAACGAAACCAATAGTATTTTACTAACGTGTTTTGATGTTAAAGAATTAGCCAAAAGCCAAGACGATGACGAAGAACTTAAATCGCTACTAGCCAACATACAATCTTCAAATATTAAACTAGAAGCTTTCCCCATTCCCAACACAAATATAAAAATTTGGTGTGAGACGTCAAAAGGTTCTAAAAGACCTTACTTGCCTATGGGTTTTAGGAAGAAAGCGTTTGATAAGTTGCACTCTTTGAGTCACCCCGGCGTTCGTGCAACGAGAAAGATATGTACGTCTAAGTATTTCTGGCCAGGTATAAACATTGACACAGGCTATTGGGCAAAAACTTGCCTTTCTTGCCAAAAGTCTAAAGTACAGCGACATATCAAGTCCCCATTAGAAGAGTTCCCGACAATTACATCACGGTTCGAACATATCCATATGGACTTGGTAGGTCCCTTGCCTCCCTCGAAAGGATGTACCTATATCTTGACAATAATAGACCGATACACAAGATGGCCAGAGGCATACCCGCTTAAAAGCAGTATAGCTGCAGAGGTAGCCAAAGTTTTTTTTAAAGAATACGTTTCAAGATTTGGTTGCCCAGTGCAGATAACTACTGACCAAGGAGTTCAGTTTGAATCCAGACTGTTTGCGGAACTCACAAAACTCCTTGGCAGCCACAGAATAAGAACCACAGGCTATCACCCTCAGAGTAACGGTATGATTGAGAGAATACACAGACAGCTTAAGGATTCTTTGAAGGCAAGAGCAAATACAAAAGATTGGTATGATGAATTACCTTTCATTCTATTAGGTTTACGAACAACAGTTAAAGAAGATTTGAATGCATCTCCTGCCGAATTAGTTTACGGAGAAACCCTTAGAGTTCCAGGTGAGTTTTTTGTTTCAAACGAAACAAATAGTAAAAAAGATACAAATACGTTGATTCAAGACGTACGTAAACAAATACGCCGTGTATCTTTCCAAGCTCCAAAGGTTCATTCAAAACCAAACAGTTATGTTCCGAAAACAATCCATAATTGCAAATTTGTTTTCGTAAGAAAAGATAGAGTAAAAATTGGTCTCGAACAACCATACGAAGGACCATTTAAAGTAGTTAGACGAATGAGAAAATATTTCGTGCTGGACATACATGGTAAAAACCGATCAATATCAATCGATAGACTTAAACCTGCTTATAGTGCTTGCTTATAATGAGTTACAATTATTACTATTTTTTTTTTTTTTACAAGTATTTTAAAATATATAACGATATATCCAACAAAATAAGAATTGAATATTGAAATTACTTACAATGTGTATATTTTTTTTGGAGGGGAGCTATGTGGTGTATCTGGCAACACCACCTAATTCCTTTTTATTGTTGTGGTGGCAACACCACCAATTCACTAATTCATAGTTCCGAAGTCTTTCCTTCTCTTCGGAGTAGTAGTTGTAGTTAATGATGACTTAGTTAGTCGTGTCGTGAGTCGAGCGCGGTCAGGTGTCATTAGCAAATAGTGAACTTTATAAAATATGTATTTTCTTAGATTTAAGTAAATTGAATTATATTTAATAAAGATTATTCATAAGAAACGTGTTCCTTCTTATTTTAAATAACTTTAGGCTACAGATTTGTTCGATGTGGCATAGAGTTAATATTCAGTATTTCGACTCGGGCTCTAAATATGTAACTAATAGCCCCTAAAGAAAACTCGTTACTGAAATAATTAGCCTGTGATGTTATTTGGTGGTTGAGGTTTCTATATACATTTCTTGATAATGTTGTTGAGGCTCTTAAAAGATGTTCACTGAAGATATATTCATCAGTTATGGCGATCAGATCATTGAACATGGCGTGCCATTGATTCAAATGGGACTCCAAAAAGAATAGATTACTGCCATTTGAAGAAGCTATATGATTCCATTCCTTAAACGGGGACGCATTTGTTTGCATAAGCCTTGTCATAATGGGTTTTTGTAAGGCTTCTTTCATCCCTCCTCATAACTTTCAGATTTTACATATATAGCATGATTGGGCGTTGAAGAAGACAATCGGAACAAGCGTTTGAAGAAATACCTTTGAACGGCTTTAAACTCGTCCAGTTGTAAATATCCAAAAACTTGGGTATTGTACCACATGCAACAGTTCACAGTTGCTTGAAAAACACGATATTTGGATTTAGGATCGATTTTTTGGTTGGAGTAAAACTTAGGCCACATCAAGTTTAGAGCTACTTTGGCTTCGTTGCTTTTTTCTTTCACGTGTTTCGAAACATTAAGATTCTAAGACAGCAAAACTCCAAGATATTTGAAATACCAATTTTTTTCTATGAGTCTTCTTCTCTGACGCGGTTCATAAATCAATATTTTTGTCTTGTTTGTATTGATGCAGAGGCTCCAGGATTCACAGAATATATTACGTTTGTTGATTTGCAGCTGAAGGGTAGGTGGATTGTCAGCCAGTAGACTAATTCGTCGGCGCAGAGCAAAACTTTGACTTGTATACCGGCAAAGATAATTCCTACTGGAAGTACATCACAAACGTCATTAATAAACAAGGCGAATTATATCGGGCCTAATATACACCCTTGGGGGACACTTGATGTTGCTTCAAACCATTCAGAGAATTTAGTTCCGTCTCACACTGATGCAGTAGATGAGGCAAGAAAGTTGAAATAAAACATTAAGAATTTAAGTGAAATTCCTAACGATGACAGTTTTTACATCAGGGCATTTCTATTTACCCTGTCAAAGGCGGCTTTAAAATCCTAAAACAGCCATACAATTTCTTTTTTTGCTGAATCAATCTTCTGGTAATATTCGTCAGAATGGTCTTGCGTTGGTTGTTGTTCTACATGCGCTCCGTCAACCTTTAATAGAGAATTGAAGTTAGAATCTTTCTTAGAGAGTTCAGAATCAAGATTCCTCTATTTTTTCTCTGGCTGATTGGTATCTTCTTTTTTGAAGATTGTGAATATAACCGCTTTCTTGAAATTGTTTGGAACAAAAGAATTTTCATAAAGTTTGTTGAAATATGCCAGAAGATGATTTTTAAACGGTACCGTACTATTCTTGTAGAATTCAATCGGAATGCCGTCTATGCCACTAGACTTATTATTTTACTCAGAGTAGTCTCAAGCTCAGATCGAGTAATAGGGTTATCTAGTTCGCAGATAGTGACATTGGGTTGTGCATAATAGGAAGCATGTTGATTCTTTTCAGCAGGCAAAAAGAAGCAGGCATGCTTCTATCACGACCACCCAGCTCACGAACACTTCTCCAGAAAGCCTTCGAGTTCTTACAATTTGCCAGCTGGTTTGCAACATTGTAGTCAATTGTTTTTAAAAATTAAAGCATTTGTAGATCTGAACAACTTAAGATAAACAAATAAAAGTTTAGGGAGTTTCACACAATCATTATCAAACTATTTGTTTTCTGGTGTACAAGCATGATTTCGACTGTTGTTACTGTTGGAAAATGGTGCTGAGGCTTTGATAACTCATGTCCATCATAACTTTCTAGACTGACACGAGGGAATAGAAATGATGTTACGGCTTAGTAATGATTTGTATGGATCGGCACAATTCTCTTTCCATCTCAATTTTAAAAACTTAGTTGATTGTCTCAATACAATTTTATCAGCAGCCTGAACCTTTACTTCAATCGGAAAGTGAGTTGAGAAATTCGCCACTCCTACTTCAAAATCTTATGATAGATTAAGCCACTCAAGAGATATAGCTGCAATATCAATAACAGATTGTCCTTGGCCACTTACGACTGTGAATTCTCCCGAATCGTCTTGTTTAGAGGCTCCATTCATTACAGATAGTCCGAAGTTTTCAAGGAATTCAGTAAGTAGTCTTCCATTTCGGTTAAAGGTGTCATTTTTGGAGTTTGTGGTAGAATTAAGGGTGTTGTGCGAAATTGTTTTGAAGGCAGAAGAATTTTGATAGTTCCCGATCCTAGCATCTAAGTCTCCAATTGACATAATATTAACCCAATTGGAGTTGTTTACGAAGTCAACTAGGCAAGCAAAGTCAGGCTGCAAGTTATTGCAATTTAAATTATTAATAACAATATTAATTATAATTCTATTTTCGGAGTGATACATTTTTGCAAAATTAGAGTTTATAGTCTTTTTTTACAACACATAAAAATATTATTACCTGATTTTTTTTAATGTATTTCAAAATAATGATATAATTATTTTATTGGAAACTTTTGTAGAAAAAAAAAATGAAAAGAATTATTTCAAATACTTTAGGGAATTCAATATTTTATGGTCACCCGTAGAAGCGTCAATGTCGGAATTTTATGTAGTGTAAAAAAGACTATAAACTCTAATTTTGCAAAAATGTGTCACTCTGAAAATAGAATTATACCTATTCTTTGCATTACCAACATGACGATCGTTGCTGTAAACTTCGAACTCTTGCTTGAAAAGTTCTGTGTCGGAAAAGCTTGAATAAAGCAAAGTTTCTGTCAAAATGAATATGTCGTGTGGAAATGCTTGGGAGTTAAGAAAAATGTCGCAGTCTTACAATGAAGTCCTCTTACGTTTTGGTAAAAGAGAGCAAGTCTGTTAAGTTTATTGACTTGGTTTTCAAAGAAACACCTTGTTTTTGACTTTGTGTAAATTCTTTGGCTAGAGTCTTTGCAAACTATATATTTCTATTGCAAATAGAATAGAATAGAAGAACGTGGGATTCTTTATTTAAAAGAAGAAACAAAACTATATGGTTTACTGATCTTAGTACATCTTATTCTCAGCTTTTTTGTGTAACGCCATTTTAAAAATACTTAGAACACGAGCATTTCTTCACATCTAATCATGTCTGTGTAGAACTCGGTTTAAAATCATTTTTGAGTTCTAGAAATTTTAGATGTTGGTTGAATGGAACTGAGTTCTAATATGTTTTTTTTGCATTTTTTGTAGCACCCCGTAGATAGTTCTGACTTGAAATTTACAAAAAGAAATTTGTTTCAAGTCCAGCAATCTTTAAAATATCATATGTTGCATACAATTTATAGATAGAAAGTATTTATTCCAAGTTTCAAAAAAAATGTGTCTTCAGTCTTTGGTTTAATTTTATTTAACACTTTATGAGACTGCGTCCACAAAATGTCCTTGTGGTTTCATTTAAAGCAAAACCTGAGTTAGAACTTAATCGAGTTCTTATTTATCAATAAACTGAATTTTAGAGACTAGAACTTTGTCAAGAAATTGGCCTTAATCGTAATAAATATGGAAAGTAGATTTTAAAAATACGTTTCATTTCATTTGTATAAAGTCAGGAAGCCTAGAAAAAAGTTATTAAGCTTTTCTTCTTTATGTTAACACCCTTTTAACCAATAGCTTAACATATATGGGTCCAATACAGAATTACCCTTAAAGAATTTGGAAAGTAACCAACGAAATGTCGGGAACAAGTTTTTAAAAATGGATTAATTAATTAATTGCATAAGCAAAAAAGAAAATAAAAAAAAACTCAACTACTCGTAACATATGAAATAAGCTCTTTTAAATGCAGCCTCTAATTTAAAGGAGGGTTACAAATGATATTGTATTTATTCAAGGACTTATAACCTTTAACACTGTATAATATTTACCTATCGTTGCGAAAACTATGTTAACCACCCGTAGTCTACGTTTAATGCGGCCTAGTTATTATGACATGCATAAACACTTAAGATGTTTTTTAGTTTGTTTAATTAGATGAATAGGGTTAAAAGCTTTCTATAGAATTTTTAAAAAATAAGAGATTGAGATTTTCAAAAAAAATTCTTTTCAATTTCATGCATATCTTTTATAATTTTAAACACAAAAAGCTCAAAAACTGGAATCAATGTTCAAAACAACTAAAACTTTCAAAAGTACGATTTTATAAAGAGGAGGGCTAGGTCAAAATTAATTATTGGGGTATAAGGCTCCTATTTTTCAAAAAAGAAATCAAATTGGGAACAATGTGGAATAGATGTTAACTAGTTAACAAATTAACCACGCCTTTGTCAGATTCATTGGAAAATAGTTTGTTTAGGATTCGATCAACTTAGCTTCAGTGTTTGATCTGTGGATGCCGCTGATGTTGTTGAAAGTCTGCTTTCTGTGAAGTCAAGTGATGTATTCAGCTCTGGACAATATTTAACCCAAATTTTTCAAAATGACTTTGCCAATTTCGGTGCAATATATTAAATATGCACCTTTGGAAAAAATCATACCACTTCCTAAAAATGCTACAGAAACTGAATATAGACCTATCTCAATTCTACCCTATTTGTCTGAAGTCTGTGAGAAAATTGTGCAGATAAAAATCAACGCTTATCTTATAGCGAACTCTTTGCTCACTATAAAGCAATCTGGCTTCGGAATAAGCATAGCTGTGCAACAGCTTCGGTGCTGAATAAATAAGACAAGCGCTAGATAAAGACGTTGTAACTTTCTTAGTCTTGCTTGATTTGTCTAAAGATATTGACACTGTCAGCCATGTAATTCTGTTTAAAAACTTATGCAGCAGTTTATTTTTTTTGCGAGTTCCTCTTAGTTTGTATATTCTTATTTGACTAACAGAAAACAAGCATTTCAAAATAGTGACAGTTTGTCTAGTTTTA
Source organism: Eupeodes corollae (assembly GCF_945859685.1). Taxonomy (NCBI): domain Eukaryota; kingdom Metazoa; phylum Arthropoda; class Insecta; order Diptera; family Syrphidae; genus Eupeodes; species Eupeodes corollae. The sequence goes on from NC_079147.1 coordinate 162,196,972, forward strand.
TACCTACTTTTTCCGGTGTTCCTCAAGGGTCGATATTGGGTCCTCTACTATTCTATACATCATTTAACTTCCAAGTTTTATTAAAAAACTGTTCCTGCCATCTGTAAGTGCACGACTTTTAATTTAACTTTAGTTATCATCTTGGATTCTTGGAGCATAGTGCCTCTAAAAAAGAAATGACGAAATTTGAAACTGGCCTCACTTAAATGGTATTTTCTTTAACCGGATTCGGATTCGGCTTAAAACAGTAGTTCGCTGACAACAAAACTCGCACACAGGAATGGATGAAAATTGTAAGTCACCAGGCCCTAGTTCTCAATGGACTGTTGCGCCACGCAATTTATTTTATTTTACTTGTTCTACCTATTTGTAAAATTAGCTTAAATTAATAGGATTTTGAATTTCGAGGGGTTATTGATACCCTTAATATATTAACGTTTAAACGCAGTGCTAGCGTTGGAAAAATAGCAAAGGATTTAAAAGGAAATATCGGTGCACATAGGTCCTCTTGATCTTTTAGTTTCGAATATGAAAATGGAAGGGAAAACCAGAGATGGGAAAAGCAATCTACATTCTCGATGTGCGGTTAAAAAAAGAATTTTTTAGCTTGACAGTACGTACGAAAAAGAATAAACTGATGAGTATTCCTGTTAATGCGAGTTTAAGGAATACATTTTTGAGGGGGGAGTGCAAATAATTAATTTGTTGTTTGTAAAAATTTTGATTGACATTGACATGAAAGGTAAGAAACATTGCGATGGTGTTTGAGTGATAGTTTAAGTAATTTATCATACTTTAAGGAAAAAATATATTAAATTGTTAAGCAAAAGCGAATAATTATACCTTCAATTGAGTATATCGTGTTATGGAGATCAAATTATTTCTACAACTTTTATGAGCGCTTCGGTTCACAATCCTGCGTAGATCCTCATTAATTGACATGTCCCCTTCTTCAAAAGGTATAACTAGAGTCCGAATTAAGTTCCCAGCACATGTCTTTTATTTCATTAAATAAACTATCCTAGCTTCAGATTGTGAAATGAATCAACTTAAACTCATAGTGCTTCATGATTTTTTGACATGATTTTTTTCATCTTATCTAAACAAATTTGGCTTTGCTTTTTTATAACGTCAACCATCAATAAACTCTTAATTCGATCCGAAAAACACGAAGATGATAGTTAAGAATTTTTGGCTAATTTTTTAATCGTTTCAACAATTTTTTCTCATACTGGGCTTCCATTTACTATTGAAAAATAAACTATACAAGCCGAATTAAGAAACGTTTATTTCACCATTAATCCGCAATTTTAATAAAACAGGGAAGATTAAGAGTTAAGCTGTGGGATGAAATGATTCATGAATAAAACTAAAATTTTCCTGGATTGTTATAAAGTGACGTTTACTTCCTTGGACAATGAATACGATTCCTCTTTGGGAGCTTAAAATTGCCACCAAGTTCCGTAGACTTGGGTTTTGTCCGTATAGGCTTTAAAAGCAAGTTGTGATAATATTTTAACACATATTATGATTATACAAAGTCAATAATCCTATCTCATTATGATCCTAGTATCACATGGAAGCCACATCATGCAAACCAACAGGAATATGCCCACCTTTTGTGTCCCCATTCAGGTCATCCTTCAACAACCGCAATAAGTTTTCCCATATTTTCCTTGCATACTGCTTAAAAAATTTAGATTGAAAGAGGGTTGTTAATCAGACATGTACATTTAATGTGGAATTTAGCTTTATTATAATGGATTAGCCTTTATTCGTCTCGGGCTTATCAACGTGGACAAACGCCTTCATATAACCTATGTCAAGTGGTTTCAAATCGCACGATCTTGAAAGTCACGAAAGCATTATTTTAATAATACATTTCCGCAATTTACAAATTTTGTTCAGGAGTAAGTCTATTTATTATGATATTTTAAATCAAAATGAGAAAATCAAGTGACAGCTGTCAAAAAGACCAACTTCGAAAAAAGTATTGCCAGATAGAAAACTACACGTCGTAATAAAATAATCGTTTTTTAAGATCTTATAATGATATTTAATACCATTTAGGGGAAAGTCTATAAATATCGGTATTAAAAGTGTTACGGAAAGGCAGAAAATAAATATGAAATTCGGCGTTTCATATTATTTTGCTGAGTCAATTTTGAAAATTCAGTGTGAGGGCAATAAATAAAACGAACTAAACGTGGTATAAATACACTCTAAAAATTCGACACCTTAACATAATTGAATGTAAAAATGCCCTTCTGACTGGCAATGCCAAATAAATAAAAAAGACGGGTATGCGACCCACCCTGATAACTTCCCAACCCGTCTGTCGATTTGTTTTGCTTAAAAGTTTGTAGGTTTTCCTGTTGGGTTAAAAAAGTTGTCTGTTGAATTATTCTTAAATTTTTTTAAATTACATTAATTAATATTTTTCATATAAAGAAATAGTTTAGTTTCAAAATCTAGTTTTGTTAAATAGATTTTTAGTCGATATCAAATTTTTACCATTTCTTAAATTTCTACAAATTGGATGAATGAAATTAATTTGAGAGATATCAAACATCAATTTAAACCAAACTTGCTGACTATTTCTTGTAGATTTTATTTTTTTTATGAAATAACGGACTGTTGGAATTTTATAAAAGTAATTACTGAATATCGAAAACAATATTTTCTGTGAAATAAAAAGTTTGAAGTCAATATTTTTAATTTTTGAAAAACTATTTGAGTCGAAAGTAAATTTTTACCAAGTTTTAGTATGTTAGATTTTTCACAAATTTTACTGAATGAAATGAACAATATTTTTAAAAAGGAAAAAGTAGTATAAAGCCAATATTTCAAATTTTTGAAAAGATATTTGAGCCAAAAGCCTATTTTTAACAACTTTGTTAATTTTCTTTGTTTAGGTTTTTATTTTCTGTAAAAAAACTGTTACTTTGATTTTTTCAAAATTTGTCTGAATGTTGAAAACAATATTTCTTATAAGTTAAAATTAGTTGGAAGCCATAATCTCAAAGTTTTGAAAAGATATTTCTCTCGAAAATCAATTTTTACTAACTTTTATTAAATTTTCTTTTAAGTTTTGACACTGTAAGCAGTTTATTTTTTTTTTTGAGTTCCGCTAAGCTTGTTTATTCTTATTTGACTAACAGAAAACAAGCAGTTTAAAATGGTGAGGGTTTGTCTAGTTTTTTACCAACTTCATCCAGTGTTCCTCAAGGGTCGATATTGGGTCCTGTACTATTTTGTATACCTATCAATAAAGTTATAAGTTTAATTAAAAAAACTGTTCCTGTCATCTGTATGTGCACGACTTTTAACTTAACTTAAGTTATCATCTTAGACTCATGGAGCATGGTGCCTCTAATATTGACAAAATTTCAAACTGGTCTTACTTAAATGGTCTTTTAAACTGATAAGTATTCCTGTTTTTGTTTTTCTAAATGTTGAAAACAATATTTTGTTATAAGTTAAAATAAGTTTAAAGCCATAATCTTAAATTTTTGAAAAGAGATTTGATTCGAAATTTAATTTTTATCAACTTTGAGTAATGTTTTTTAGGTTTTTATTTTTTATAAAAAAAACTGTCAATTTGATTTTTCTCAAAATTTTACCAGATGTTATTTTTTGTTGCACAAAATTTTTTTGGAGATGAAATCATTTTGCATTCGTACAATTTTAGAGGTGACAATTTTTTTTCAGTTTTTATGATCTATAAAAAAAAACGTTAATTGGATTTTTTTTTTCAAAAAATATACTTGTTTGGTTTCACGTTACAATATATTGTATAAAATTTAATTCAAGCCTTTAGCGTTTTTGTTCATGAGATATTTAGGGTTAACCAACATTTTCACCTTTTTTTAAACTGCTATGGTAAAAAACCACCCACGCAATTTTCTTGAGAGCCCTTTCTGCATCTTTTTGTCAACGTTCAATCTCAATGTCAACAGCGTCAATGCTTAAAACGTTGACCTAAAACCAAACCAAACCAAAAAGTGTTGCCGCGTGTTGATTCGCAAAAATTTGACGATCGCACGATTAACAAAATAATATTTATCAGAGTCAACGTAATTTTTAATTTCCCATAGGAAGTTATTGTAATCGGTCTGATATTTCGAATTGAAAATTTTCTCATTTCTCGAAGTTTGAAGGTCCCTAGCATCTGAATTAAAGATTTTTAGAGAGATGACCATGCTTGAGCGTGTAAGCCCGTACGTTTATACGTCCGTACGTTCGAGAAGCTTTTTTTTCGTCCATATCTCAAAAACCAGTAAAGGTATCGACTTCAAATAAATTTTGTATACAGATAATAATCAAAAATGTGCGTCAACGTAAACGTCGGTGTTCTAGTCAAAGCGCTGACAGTATATCGTTGACCATCACACGACATGGTAGTACCCGTGGCATGATGGTTAGTGCGTTAGACTGTCATGCCAGAGGTCTGGATCCCTGCCTATGTCATCTAAAGTTTTTTCCACGGGTACTACCTCTTGCGAGAAATTGACAAATTCTCCAAGAGTAATTGTTCTCATGAAAAGTGCTTTCTCAAATTAGCCGTTCGGATTCGGCTTAAAACTGTAGGTCCGCTCCATCTCTGACAACAGCCCAATAAACAATTTTTGGTTAAAAAACGGTTTATAAACCGGATTATAACCCTAGGTTATTTACCGTAAAAGTTTGAAATCGGTTCGAAAGACGTCTCAGAAACGTTCCAGAGACGTTCCCATTACCCGATTTGGGCAGTAACTTTGTAACCTGAGTTCTGTAGTGGTTATTTCAAAGCCGGTTAAAAGCAGTTAGTTTAAAACTACTTTTTGGAGTTAAAAACTAACCGTTTTTATATGGTACGAATTTAACGCTTCTAAAACGTTTTTTCCGAGCGTTATTTTGCAGCTTTTTAATAACCGTTTTATTTTGGTTTCCTTGAAACCTATATTTTAGGTTTTTTAATTACCAATATAATTTTAAAGTAGGGTTTTTACTGGGTTTGGAAAAAACCCTGTATTTGGTTCCAAAACTGGTTTATAAATAACCGTTTTCCAGCTGAAAGTAAATAGCCTTGTAAATAAAAGAAATATGGTTTCAAAATTACTTTTGTGTAAATATTTATTTTAGTTTAAATATAACTTTTTCTTAACTTAACTTAAAACTAGAAATCTTAAATTTAATTAAAAACTAAATATCAATAATAATTATATTACATAAATACTGGTGTTGGTTTAGTTGTTGGTGTTGGTGTAGTTGTTGGTCCTGCTGTTGCTATTGCTATTGATGCTGTTGTTGTTGATGGTGTTGTTGTTGTTGTTGTTGTTGTTGTTGCTGCTGCTGTTGCTATTGCTGTTGCTGTTGTTGTTGTTGTTGCTTTTACGGTTGTTGGTCTCTCATTTTCATTCCTGTGGAAAAGAAGAAAAATGTATGTTTTTATTAAAATATGCAAGTACGTAACTTTAATAATTTAAATAAAACAAAAATTTGGTAAAGAATATAGTAAAACAAATCAAACGGTATAACGACAAACGCCTCATAATAAGAAATATATAATATACTTTTATGAGTTTTGTACAAATGTACTTACAAAAGTTTCATCCGAAAACGAGCCTGTTTCAAATAAGTTTTAAAGAAATTAGCAGCATCGATGTCGGAGTAGTTTGGGTAGCGGTCTCTTACCGCCTCAACTACTGCTGCGAAGACGTTTTTATATCCAACAAACTTCTTTTTGTTGGATGTTCCCAGCCAGGAAAATTCGGACAACAGCTTGTCGTGGAAGAACAGCTTGGCGATGGTTCTTATAGTTTTATTGGCATTCATTCCACCGAATGTGCCCAATTTTCGAATCTGTTTAAATGAAAAGAAAAATATAAGCTTTTAGAAAATGTTGCAAAACAATTACATTTCTTTAAGTGTTCAATTATAATAAAAAAAGAATCTTACGACTAATCGTTTAAACGAAGGGTCGGCCCCAATCCTCTCCTCCACTTTCTCCAACGCTTCTTGCGTGGATATGGGCAACGAATTTTCGGGAAAAACATCAATTTTTTCTTTGCGCTCCATATCCACGCACAACTTATCGATGATTATATTCATCGTTACTTCGGTTTTTGCAAAAAATTCGGTAAGCATCTGCTTCATTGCGGAGGATTCTATGTGAAGAGAATCGAGCGAGGCTTTAATTTGATTTTGGTTTTCGGTCAGCCTTTGGAAATTGGCCTCCATGGCCAATGCATTTTGGGAAGATTTTCCACTTGCATGTGGTAAACTTTCAACTGCTTCAACTGGGCCGTCAAGAAGTTTGCCATCTGTTATTATCTCTGACATGAGTGTGTTGAGGTCAGAAATGATCACAGAATCACAGAACTGTGGGGACTGTTCAAAATCGTTCTCGTCAGAGGACAACAATTCCGCTGTTTTTTCTTTTTGTATGGCTTGCTCCCACGTATCTTAAAAAAAATGTGTATATTATATTATATTAATTAATATAATTATTATATTAATATATATATTTATAAGTTGAAAAACTTAGTATTTAATATTTTAAAAATTGTTATATAAAAATTAGCTGGCAAAATTTTAAGTCCTACCTACCAAATTTACTAAAATGTATTCTTACCAATTTCATCAAAGATCAAGCGGCATTTAATTTGGTTCCAGTCGTCCTCTGGGTTGATGCAGTTCTTGCGACCATTTAACATATCCCTTCTCCTTAACGGCCACAGCAAAATGGAGCCATTGATGACCCAGCTCTTTGGAACGGCTGTCACAAATTTATCGTTGCCCTCCACAGTTTCCACCACTTGAAACATTCTCGCTTGTTGCATGGACTAAAGGATAGAAAACGGATTCTGAATTAAGTGTAAGCTTAAACATCTTAAACATAATGATGTCAATGGACCAAAACCGAGCCTCATCCATTTCTTCTTTAGACGTGAAAACATTTAAAAAATCAGAACGAAATGGCTGTTCGTAGAAATTTGTTTTTTCCTGTAAACTTTTACCAAAAATAACGGGAATGTCATTTTTAAATGTTGCAAATTCCATTCGAACAATATGATTGGATTTTGTTAAAAAGAAACAATTGGCTTCGCAAGACTTCAGAACAAACTCTTTAAGTTTAATAGCTTTAAAAATTCCTTTACATCCTTTAATTTTTCTATTTTTATCTGCATCATACAAAATTGGAAACCTGTTTGCTTGTACAGGGCTTTGTAAATTTTCAAAATCTTCTAAGATTCGGTTTGCTATTTGTTCAAGTGGCCTATTTCCGGATCTAATTCTTCGTTTCAAATACTGTAAGCGATTTTCGTATTTGAAAGCACTTATATTATCCAAAGAACCATAGAGTTTGCAATCATCTACAATATGATACAAATTATGAACGTTGTAACTTATGTTTTCTCTTCCATATAGTTTAGAAAAACCTTGTATGAATGTTGTGAACAGTGAATTTGCGATTCCGATAAACTTCATATTATTTTGACTTAGACATATTGTAACAGCGCAGTGTAAGAGCATGAAATGTTCGTATACTTTTTCATCAATAGAATTTTTCAAAACAACAGGACCTAGGTATAGTAAAAATGTTCTAAACTCCGTGGCCTTCCAAAAACTGATTACATCAAGCCCCCGAGCAGTTCGGTTAAATTCACATGGAGTATATTTTCGCATTGAAAGTAAGGATTCCGAAATTGTTTCAATATTTTTCGAAGAAAGTTTTGTTTTAAGAGACCTGTTTTTTATCCAGATAAGCAGTAACTTTTTCATAACACCTAAACATATTAAATGCATATAGTCTAAAGGAAAATTTTCTATCATGTTGATTGGAAGAGTTTCTAAAGGTGACGGAAGGATATGATGATCTTCATGAGTCCTAGACCGGAAGGATGAATTAGTTCTTATTGCCTTTGATAAACTTGGGAAGCACATTTGATGAGTGTTATAGTTGTAATCTCCCTCTACGTTGCACCTTTCGCAAGCAAAATAACCATTATGTCCTTTTATACCTTTTAAATAAGAACGGGCGGGAGCATCACATATAAAGTTTCTTATTTTAAAATTAAAAGTTTTTGAACCGATAGTTAAATTCGCAACAGTTTTAGCCTCTTCAAGGAATACGTTAAGAAATTCATGAACATTTGCAGGCTTTGCTGTTCCGTAATAAACTCCTATAACAAGAGGCTGCAAAACCAAACCTTCTAGTGAACATAAAATGGGCCAAAATTGACCTTTTGAACTTTTGCTGACAGGAATACCATCAATGTTAAAGTCTAAGCATGTTTCTGTTGGACAATTCTCGAAGGTTGTAACAACTTTTGTTAAAGCGCGCACCAAACCAAAATGCCAATATTTGCCAGGTGGAACGTCAATAAATTCCTGTCCAACCGAACAGGACGTATTTAAAAGTGTTCGAGCGTCTGCTGGTAAATAAGGATGGCTTACTTTTAAAATATTAAGTAAATCACGCAAACAAATATGGGGTATATTATATTGTATTGCCCAGTTTTTAAGTTCTTTTGCTATATTTTCACAATTTTGGTTTATTAAATTGGTAGAAACTTCGAAGCTATCAGAAATGTCATTTTTATCTTCATGTTCAGATAAGATGAGCTGAAGGCTTTCAACACTAGAGATTTCACAACCAAAGTTTTCAGAAAGTTTTATTGGATTACTTTCCACACTACGCATATTAACTAGGACTTTTTTAATTTTTCTTTTAAATGTTGACCGGCTACAAACTTTATGTTTTATAATTGAATTCATTTTGAAGGATGCAAGGCGAGCTCAAGGAATATTAAATTGTTGTTTTTATTATTAAGGAAACGAACGAAAGATTTTTTTATATTGAAAGATACAAGGCGAGTTAAATATAGCTCAAGGAATATTAAATTGTTGTTTTTATTATAAAGGACACGAACGAAAGATTTTTTATATTGAAAGATACAAGGCGAGTTAAATATAGCTCAAGGAATATTAAATTGTTGTTTTTATTATAAAGGACACGAACGAAAGATTTTTTATATTGAAAGATACAAGGCGAGTTAGATATATAGCTCAAAGAATACTAAATTGTTGTTTTTATTATCAAAGGACACGAGCGAACGATAGAAGAGCACAAACTGAACTAAAAACTAAATATGGGCCAACAAAGCAAGTAAAAACAATCGCTCGTCATATGAACAAAAGTAAGAAAATAACTGAAAAAAGGCAGTTCACGTTATTTTACTACTCATTCCATATGAATGCAAGTAAAAAAATAACCCAAACAACACGGCTGTGGTTATTTTTCTACTTGCATCCTATGAACAAAAGTAAGAAAATAACTGAAAAAAGACAGTTCACGTTATTTTGCTACTCATTCCATATGAATGCAAGTAAAAAAATAACCCAAACAACACGGCTGTGGTTATTTTTCTACTTTTGCTACCTACTATATGAACAAATAAGTAAATAAAATGAATATAATTGAAAAAATAATTATTTGCTTACCTTTTTCTCCAATTTATATAATTATTTATTTTATTACACTATACGCCACAAATCACACTATAGAAAACGATATTAAATCAATACACGACCGACAAGCAACGCACTCAACTTCATCAACTCAACTGCAATCTGCAAGACTGAACTAAAATGAAACTGGTTAATCGGGTAATGGAAAACCCAAAAAATATGAAAGGAGAGAAACAAAAATAACAATCGCGATCAGTGTTACCACTGCAAATGAAATGTTTGTATTTGGATCTTTGTATGTTTAATGGGATTTTACATTGAGAAAAGAAATTAATTCTTCACGGATGTGTCGCAATTTTTTTTTTCCCTTTAATAATGAATTACATTGGGAAAATTATTGAATGTTTTACAGGACGAATTGATTTTTCTGAAATCTCTTTTTGGAGACAGATTTACACATATTCTCTCACGGATTTTCACATATACTACGAGTTTGCCATTTCGGACATTTTGGTGTGTTTGTTAATATTCAAAACGTTTGGTGTTTGTTGCAAGATTTGCTTAAAAAATTATTTTGGCGAATGTAAATTTACGAAGTGTGTTAAAATGCACATTTTAAATTGAAGAATAATTATAATCATAAATTTGTTTAGCTACTTTTGACTTTACAAATTATACATTGAACCCAAAAAGTAGCGAATTTTAGAAGCATTTGGGGCTTATTCAAAATGAAACTTGTGGCAATACTGATTTTCGATGAATATGGAAACTGAGAACAAAGAAAATACGTTATTTTGAAACCAAACTAACGTGGTTTATTTTTAACCACTTAAACATGGTTGTTGTTTAACCTAAAATTAATTAAAAGTTACATTGCGGTTAAAAAATAATCTTAATTAGAACCCCGCTGTCAAAAGAACAGATCTGGTTATTTTGCAACTAAAAAAATAAGTTATTTTGGAACAAATTTCTAACGTGGTTTGTTTTTAACCACTTAAACTGGTTATTGTTTAACCGAAAACTCTTCAAAAGTTACATTGCGGTTAAAAATAATCTAAATTTGAACGACGCTGTCCAAAAAAGTTTTTTTATAACGAAAATCTAACTGAAGCTCACAAATAACCAGGTTTTAGGGATAAATTCTTACCTGAATTAAACTTAAAGTTGAAATTAAGACTTGTTTTTACTGGTAAACAACTACAGTTCATAAATTAACCAATTACAAACCACTTTATGACCAAAGTTATTGAAAGTAATATTATTACCGCGGTAATTTTGAAACTCAGGTTACAAATTGTTAATTGGGAGTACTCGCACACAGAAATGGTTAAGAGTTGTAAGTCACTAAGCCTTAGTTCTCAACGGACTTTTGCGCCACCCAATTTATTTATTATTATACACTACCCTTACAGATTGTGACGTGCGTCGTTCTTACGACTGAGAGTAAACGCGTTGACCGTTTAAATTCATGGTCTAACAGTAGCTTAAAGACTTCGCTCGTTTTAATTTTGTTTGGTAGAAACCAAGTACTTGGAAGTATTTAAATAAAATCCTCATCATCGATCTCGAAACAGTATTAACTTATTAATACGCCGTAAAAATAGTGCTAGTATTAGCATTGCGCCATTGTCAGCGTTAAGAATCCTTATCGACATTGTATATGACTGTTTTATGAGAAAAGCAATGCCTTATTTCAGCTTCAACATTTAAATAGTTCTGATTTAATTGTCCCTAAATCCTCAATACAAAACCTACTTTTCTATAAACTCAATGAGCCCAAGGACGAATGAATGTTTTTCACTATATTTTCCTTTGTATTCTGCTGCATATATGAAAATGCAATGAAAATATCCACATACGCTCTTCCTTGATGTGGGTAGTGACAGCCAGCTTCACCATCATCGTCATCATCATCATCATAGCAACAATTGTCTATTTGTGCTGTGCAAAGCATCATCCATCGTCGTCGTCGTCGTTCAAAATAATCACCACTATAGTTGTCGCACCCCTTTCCAGGATGCACCCTCTCTCTAGCATTAAACTCAAAGTACAATCGAAACTTGAACATAATATAATTCCACAATTGATGGCTTTCAAAATGGAAACGGATATATGAATGTGTCCCTTGTATGGCGTGCTTCAATGGCTGCTTGCATTGAAAGGATGTGAAAAACGCCAAAGAGCTGGATATTTGAATGTGGGGCAGATGTACACTGCACATAACATTGCACATCCGCTAGGATAGGAAATGATTGTTGGTAACGGAGCAGCGTAGCGCAGCACAGCGGCTGCGGGAAGGCTTGGATGTACTCGTATGGTAAAAATTGATGATGGTGATGGCGTTGAATCAGTTCCACTGCTTTGGAATGTGTGTGTGTGCCAAACTTAAAACCTGCATTTCATCGCCGATAAACGCAGATTTTCAGTTTCAGACTGAAACAGCTAACAGTGTCAAATTGTTTCGAGAGAAAAATTAATTTTCAAATCTGCTAGGTATATTCGTACAATCAAGTCTATCCGAAGGGGTAACCCGTCCTCATTTCTTCCCATAAGAAATTCCAAAATATCTTCCTTTAAAAATATGTACTTTGATCGGCATAAATTGAATGTAAAGACGATAAAAAATGAGGATAGTTAAATGTCAATAAGGATACGCCGTCGTCGATAGGAAGGCATTCGTTTCCCATCTAGGAATGCAGAATATGTGTATTCTATAAGGAAGTACTATGTTGTGCATTCAAAATATAAATTTAGTTTGAAATAAGATTAAATCCTTAGTATAACTTTTAAAAAGTAACTCAACAAAATAAAGAATTTTTAAAGTTATTGACACTAAAAGGACCTTTTTTCCGATCTAGAAAATGCTTCATAATCACGCATTACCTTTTATGAAATTCCTAAGAATCATATTAAATTGCCCTTAAGGGTCTTCCTTGGGATGATCCTCATATTTTTTTTCTTTTTAAACTATATTTTTAATTTTTTAAATATTTTGTTTGCCTATTCTACTTACAACTAAACCCTAAAACTATAAAATAAGTATGTAAGCCGGCCAAGACTTAAAACCCCATCCCGACTACCCACTATCAAGTGGCGATTGAAACCACCAAAACTGGTTCTCCTGCTTCACGCTATCAGCCCAACTGAACCGAAAGAGCTCTGCTCCGCCTTGTGCCCAATTGTACAGGAGTCGCCTATCCACGGTTCGTCATCTGGCATGGTAGATTAGCGGAACTGCTAAACTATACTTTATCAGACCGCATCTATCTAAAAAGAAGAATGCTCTGGTGGAATAAAGCCGGTCAACTTTGCACTTTCAAAATACTCGTCGGTTGGATAGAACGCCCCGAAAATTAAATTGTTGGTCGAAGACATAGCTCTTGCAATGTGAGCTCGAACGAGTTTTATCACGAAATTGTCAATTCTGTTGATTAGAGCCCCGTTGTATAGGACCTTCTTGGAATAGTAATACACGTAAGAAGATTCGGTTGTTTGATATATGCCGGTACAATATCGTAAACACTGCCGCTCGAACACCCGAAACTTCTTCGTCTGGGAAAGGGCAACGTGAACCACACAGGATAACCATATACTATAATCGTTCGTATGAGGGCCATGTAGCAAATTACCTTCACTCTGGGGTAAATCAGACTGCTGTAAAACAGCCGATTCGTCAGAGTTAAGGTTTCTCTGGCACTGGTCAGACCAGCATTTACATGTCTGTTAAAACATTAATACTGATCTTACCAGATACCGAGGTACTTCTGCTCAGTTTTAGGTAAAGACCCTCTAACCATGCGGTGTCAAAGGCCTTTTCCAAATCAACCAGAACAGCACCTGTTCATTGTTGTTTTGATTTATTCCATTGGATATCAGAAACCAGTTAAGACGCAGGATGAATAGTGTCATGTCCCGCCTTGAACCCGAACTGTTTATCCGGAATTATTTTGTTGTCCGCAGCCCACTTAGTCAGAGCCCTATTAATAATTTTTTTGGAAAACTTTGCTGATGCTCGGAAGAAGACTTATCGACCGAAGATTTGACGGGTTGGAGTTGTCCTTTCCCTTTTTCAGGAGAGGATGAACCACAGCGGGCTTCCAATGCACTAATATGCATTCTTCAGTGCATTATTGAAGAGGGTGGTGTAAATATCAATTGCCTCCATCGGTAAATGTCTTAGTACAACGTTGGATATACCATCGACACCTGCTGACTTTTTGTTTTTTTAATGAGTTAAAGATGAGCTGAAGCTCGACCTTCGTCAGTAACAAGGGATCCCCATGATCTGCATCCATATATGAAGATCAAATTTAGCTTCTACATTTGCAATCTTTCCACCAAAGGCATTCTGCATATTTCTTCATCAATTCTTTTATTGTAGAATTGATGCACCATATAAATTTTTTGAATTCATTTTTACAAAAATTCTGAATTTTTAAAAATTGACTTCCATAGAACAAAGTATGACAAAATTAAAGCTCTTAATCATATGCCTTGATTCAAATAATTGTTTTACTATCGTTAACGTCGTCGTTTATATTTGAATTGAAATTATATGTGTTTCTTTTTGTTCCCCCAATTAGCTCGTGTTTCATATTAATTATTATGTTCCTGGTTTGTGCGGGTGTTAGGCTTTAGTTGGATTATTTTGTTAACCAACAGCTAAGACTTGCATTTATGAAGAACCTCAAATTGTATATTGAAGCTTGCTATAAACTTGTAAACAAATAAATTAGATAGCGAAACAGCCCGTTGAGAACTTAGGGGCTTACCACTCTCAACCGTTTCTGGGTGCGGGTAATGTTATCAGGGATGGATGGGAGCTACAGTTTTTAGACGAAACCGAACGACTAAATTGAGAATACACTTTTCATGAAAGGAATTACTCAGGGACTATACCCAAGACATCTGGCAAAAAAGTCCTATACGCAGTACGCACTAACCATCAAGCCACAGCCGTTATTGCTATAAACTAAAACTTAGTTAAGAAAAGTTTATCATTAATGCATTTTAAGAAGCAAATTCACAAAGGTCAGAACTATTTTTATCTTCTCATAGGAAGTTCTTGTAATCGGTGAGAATTGTCGAATGCAACATATTGACAGTTTTCAACTTTTCAAGGTCTCTAAATGAGAAGTTGATATTGCTGCAAGTAAAAAGGAAGTTCCCTATGATCACTATCTTGGAACAAATTTCTAGAATATTGGAAAGTTTCATTCATTAAGACCTTTCCTAAAATCTGGAGCAAAGTAGGATATTAAAAATTACCGACCAACAAGTAAAATGTACACAATGCCCAAACTATTTGAAGAGCTTGTCTTTAATAGGTTATCTTTTCAATTAAGAAAGTATATGTACATATATCAGAATACCAACATGGTTTCGTGTCAGGTAAATCATCAGTATCTAATTTTTTTTAAATGACTAATTAAATCTTAAATAACTTTTAAGATCACAGAAAAATAGATTTAATAGTCACAGATTTTCTCGATGTATTTGAACTTGTTGCTTTTACATAAATCGCCTTCGCTTGGTTTTCATTCAAAGCTGTTGAATTGCACAAAATCCTATGTCTCCAATAGGACCCACCAGAACTGCTGTTCTGAATTATCTGAAGTCCCTAAAGGTTGTCATTTGGGTCCTTTATTATTTCTATTATTTTTTAATAACATACCATCAATCTATTATATCTTCTCCATGTCTTGTATTTGCAAATGATCTAAAGTTGTATCGTAAAGATTTACTTAAATTGACTGAATTGTGTTAAAGTAATGATCTTCACCTTAATGTATCCAAAAGTCAAGTTTTACCTAGTTTTAATCACATTACGCCTATTCTGTTCAATTATGAACAAAATGATGTAAGTTTAGAAGCCGTTGATCGGAAGAATCTTAAATGTAAAAGAAGATATAACGACGAACTGTACGGGCTGTACAGCGACAGTGACCTGGTTAACAGAGTTAAGGTCCAGTGACTTAGATAAATAGACATCAAGCCCTGAAGGTCTTCCCGAGGGAAAGGCAGTAGAGGAAGGCTGTGACTCACGTGGGAGAAGACCTCAACCAACTCGGGTGCGAAACTGGAGACAGCTAGTTAGGGACCGAGCTGGCAGGAAATGGATGTTGATCGGGGCCCAAGTCTGCCCGGACTGTAGAGCCATCTTAGTTTAGTAAGTAAGTATGAATAAATGAAGAAATAAATAAATAAATTATTTAACGAATTTATTTTAATAACAGAGCTTTGTATATTTTTACTCAGAGTTTTACTAAGCAAACAAGTAAGCAAATACATGCGACACATATATTCATTTTCTGTGTATGTTGTTGTTTTATTCGTCTCCTTTTTTATGCTAAGCCGTCCCCGTCCTGAATAGAAAAACAAAACTAGGAACATAGTAGGTTAGGTAGGTAGTCAGTTCTTGTTCTACAGTCATGGAAATGGGCTTGAAAAAAGAGGACGACTACTATAGGTATATGACTTAAACCTTCTTATAGGTTTTTATTCATTTTATATTTTGGAAAGCAATTTCTTCAACAAATTCAGCGTATAAATGCAGGCAAGCGATATTAATGGCAACGAGTTGGTTAGCAGAATCATTCTTATACACATACATATTCAGTATAGTTGTTTGCTGCACAGAAAGAAGTCTCCTTTGTGTCTTTGATGAATTCTGAAGCATTTAACATCGTTAGGAGAATAGTACGATAACTTTGGTATTTTCAACGTATCTGCATTGTAGGTATATTTATTCATGTACATATATCATTTTATTGTTGTGAATATTTTAAAGACAAATTGAAGTAATGTGCAAAATGTTTGAATTTAGCTATAGTACTAATTTTGTATTATGATTAAGGTTTTGTGTTGGGCTTCTTAGTTGTGTGAGAGAAAACTGCGTAACACTTCATAATGTAGGAAAAGTCCTTGAATTCTTTGAAGTTTTTAAATCTTTCTAAAAACTTAGTCGAAGTTTGCATTCCCTTTTCTGAATTTATAAAAAAGGTTTAAAGGGATTACCTTATATTAACGACTTTTGCAGAATTTATGTAAAACATAAAACGGTGACAAGTCGTCTCCCACAGCCCTAAAAATATATTTATGTTATTGAATTTTTCATTCCTATATGCAGCGCCTCAGTTGAGAGAACGGAATAAGTCCATTTTGCAAAAGTGTTGCGAAAACGCAAAAACTGAATAGGGTCTATATTTTACTTTTTTGAGATACAAAACCCATAAAAATGAAGATCATGTAAATTTGAGTGGAATGAGATAAACATTTTGTTTGTAGCCGCTTCTGGTAGCCAGGTATAACCGGTTGAAAACGTTGGACTTATTCCGTTCTTGCAACTTACGGTTTGAAATTTCAAATAAAACTCAAATTTGAATTAAATAAATACATAATTTATTTAAAATAAAGTTTTAAATGATAACAAAATATTTAAGTAATAATAGAGATTATGTAATTAAAAAAAGTGTTATACATAAGCAAGATCACATACAAAAAAATAATAACAAAAAAGTTTAATAAAAAATGTTGTATCCTTCTTCTTCATCACCTTCAGAAGCTGTGGGTGGCCATGTTAATACAGTTAGGTAGAACTCTTTCTTGTCGTCTTCTTTATAAGAATGATTTTTTTTGATTCGTTGGTAAGGCAGGAGCGGCGAGGCGTTTTTTTAGCAAAAACTGGTTTTTTATAAGACCGTCGATTCATTCCGAAGTTTCCATGCGCCCTATAGATGTTGAGCTTTATATCAGACTTCTTTATTTAGAAATCATAAACAAAGAATCCTTGTTTAATGATTTTCTGGTTTTCTTGCAAAAATTTGGCCAGGTGTTTTTGAAATCCAGTATATCATCAGACGAAATGCTCGTAACTCTAAATAATCCATTTTGTTTTGCGTTGGATATCATTGTTTTGCCCTCCACACGCGTCACTAAATACATGTAGTTCTTTGATAGCAGGATCAAGATTTTGAATACTAGACTGAAAACGTCATCAGGTCCTCGCTTTGCTATGCCTTCATGGTACTTATAAAAGTCCGCAGTGTTCGTCTTCATATCATGGACGCAAAATGCATAGAGCCACAGTTTTCGCAAATAAAACATTTTTTGCACTGGAATCTTCGGCAAAGGCAGTTTCTGCATATAGTCAAAAAAATAGCTCCAACATCTTCTCTTTCACCACATAAAGCCAGCACTTCTTGTTGTTTATTGTAAAACTTTTTTGCTCGTCTGGATGGCGCAATAGTCCACTGAGAACTAGGGCCTAGTTACTTACAACTCTCGCAAGAGGCAGTACCGTGAAAAAACTTTAGACGGCATAGCCAGGGATCGAACCCAAGGCCTCTGGCATAACAGTCCAACGCACTAACCATCATGCCACGGGTAGCAGTATCACTTAGTCCTGCACTATTAATTTTTGTACTTACAACTACGCACGTTGAACAGACGGCAATCTGTGGCCGCCCAAATCTGTACGAAAAATTAGTATGAAAGTGCTTCCGATAAAAATCGTACTTCACGACATCGGTGTGTTCAGGATACTTGGTGCAGAAAAGTTCATACATTATCTTGATGTTCACTGATGCTTCTAAGTATGCTTGCTGCTGTTGTGTGATTCTTTTAAGGGGAAGGATCGTATGTGATCATTCATAGCAACAAGGACACTGTTAGGTAACCTGTTTGCACGAACATCATGTTTCCCACGCTGATCTACAGGTGTTCTGCCCCCCGCCACAAGTGATGAGAGCCGATTAATTGCACTGCTAGATACGCAAAACAAAATGAAGAACGCTCGTCTGCATATACTTATTTTAACAAGATTTGAAACCATTATGTTGTAACCAAAGGAATGTTGTCGTGTTGCTGGGTTTTCGGTGCCTGACCGATGCCGTCTTCGAACCACTGTCATGCATTCTATAAGTCCCATAAGATATGTGTCCTGCTCATTCTTTGTCCGACCATTGTAAACGTTCTGCGTACAACTTAGCTTGCAAGAACAATGACGGCCCGTATTAGATTTTCCATTCATTACCTTTTCAGTTCTAACGCTTTTATAGGGCTCACCGCGTAAGCGCTGGTAACTTATAGGCTTTTTGCTTATATAAATTTTGTCTCCTTTTTCCTCGCTTCCTCTTACTTATAGATGGTACATCACAGTTGCTGGAGTCACTAGACATTTCTGGGAGAAATTAATTTTTTTTTCCTAAAAGAAAATTTTGTTAGAAAAAATCTACGTCACCGCTTAAATGTTAAACTTACATACCTTTAAAACCTTTAAAAATATATTTATTTAAAGAGCAAAAATTAGTGGTTTTTAAAAACTGTAAAACTCAGAATAGTAAAATCTCTAATATTAAAACCCAAACCAGATATTGATGAACAAATAACGTCTCATTTATAGCAGAAGTTTTTCGCGATCCGGACACTTTTCGCACAGTTTGAAAAAACATACCTTTTTTTATTTTATTTTTATTTTTCATAAAGTTAATGGGTTTTTCTAATGACCCCAATATCTTTATGACTCCCTGTTTGCCAAATATTTACTTTTTGGTAAAAATAAACATTTCTCTGCAAAAAAATTGGTATCCAATAGAAGGATTTTATTACCCTTATAATAGGGCCATGTATAACAATAACAATAAAATTTCAATAACAGAACATGGGAAATTCCAAAACGTTTTCCTAGTGACCTGTCAAAGCTGAATTAAAAAAATAATTCGTTTTCCTTTACAAGAAATGATTCTGAGAAAATCTTGAAGAAATCTACAACTCAAAAATGTACCCCTGTAACTTCGACAACCAAATTTTTTTGTTGTTTTTTTCGACTTAGAGGACGCGTCTACGTCTAAAGATAACATCTGCATCAACAAATGAATTTCGAAAAAAAGTAGACTTATTCCGTTCTCACAACTGACGATTAAATTTTAATATATGAACAATTTAATAAAGATAAATTAAAAAAAAGGATGTTTTCATTCACGTTTGCTATCTTCTTAACGACGGTCGGGTCCTTTCCACCGTCCCCTTCCACAGCCTTCTGAGCACACACACTATAATGATCTTATATAGCTTCCTCTTACTTAAGTTTGAGCACTTCGTTCGACGGTCGGGTAGCCTTCCACGGACTTCAAAGTGCCCACGCTTGAATTAATTTGTTTTCTTTCTCTTTGATCTCTTTATTAGGTTTGAGGGCTACGTTCGACGGTCGGTTAATCTTTCCAACGCCTTCAGAGCGTCCACACCTGAACGATGTATATGTTTTCCTCTCAATATTTTCACTACTTGAGTGCATTGTACGACGGTCGGGTTACATTTCCACCGCATGCATCGTACACACACCTGAATGATTTTCCTTGTGGTTTTCATTTCAAAACTTTACTTGGGTTTGAGTGTTCCACCGTCTTCAGAGTACACAAACTTAGTCAATTTTACTTTTTCAAAGAAAAACCACTAATACTTTAAAATGGGCAATTTTTTTAGCTATTATCTTTTTGGAAAAACTAGTTGAAACAGCTGACGTACGTTTCGTGTTTTGTTTCACAGTCAAACATCTTCAGTTTGGTCTATAATTTAACCATGAATCATCTTACAAAAGAACAACGCTTGCAAATTATTGAATTTTAGTATGCGTGCTCTGTTAAGAAAGTTCATCGCTTGCTCCTTCCATTTTATGGTCAGTTTAATGGATCAACTGAAGCGGCTATTCGGGCTATTGCGACTAAATTTCGCAGCAAATTTACATTGTTGGACATGAAACCACCAAAACGCTTACGTAGAGTGCGAACTGAAGAAAATGTAGCTGTACGGCCAGTGTTAATGATCCCCATCAATTATCGATTCGTTGCCGTTCGCAACAATTGGGTTTCTGTTACTCAACAACGTGGAAAATTTTGCTTAAGGATTTAGGAGTGATGCCTTTCAAAATACAGCTGGTGTAAGAATTGAAGCCGAACGACCTACAGAAACGTAAAATTTTTAGTGATTGGGCTTCCAGAAAGTTGGCCGAAAATCCTTTTTTTTACCGGAAAATTGTGTTCAGCGATGAAGCTCATTTTTGTCCCAATAGGTTCTTAAATAAGCAGAATTGTCGATATTGGAGTGAATATCAGCCAGAAGCTTTGTAGAAGCTATCAATGCATCCAGAAAAAGTCACAGTTTGGTGTGTTTATGGACTGGTGGCATCATTGGACCGCACTTCTTCAAAGATTATGCGAATCATAACGTAACTGTGAATAGTGAGCGTTACCGTGAGATGATATCCAACTTTTTTTTTTCTCAATACAAGAGCATGACATGCGGTTTAAAAAAAAAGACGTTGCCACATGCCACACAGCACGCTCAACAATGGAACTATTGAGAGGCGTGTTCGTTGAACATTTTATTTCACGGTCGGGGCCGGTCAATTGGTCGCCTAAATCGTGCGATTTAACGCCTTTAGACGAATTTTTGTTAGGCTATGTTTAAACTAGTCGCTATACAGATAAGCCAGCTTCGATTGGCGCATTGGAAGGCAACATTCAAGCATTGATTGGTGAGATTTCGGACCTTGAGTATGTTTGAGTATGCTAAAATTAGCAGATGGACCATTTGCGGCGCAGTCAAGGCCGACATTTGCATGAAATAATCTCGAAACATTAAATTTTATGGACCGTGCTATAGATTGAAATAAAGATTTCATGCATTTTTCTGACTTGTATGTGTTTTTGTTTTGAAAAACTTCCCTATAACTTTTAAAAACTCACCCTTTACTATAAAAATTTACTAGTAAAAGCATTTGCTACCGTTTATGCATACGGCTCTATATCTTGTTCAGTGTTCTAAAATAATCTAATAATTCAAGGTTTCATCTTAGCCGTAGGTAAGCTTAAGATAGACCTTTTGTTATTAAAGTTTTGTCAGCCTCTTTTAGAGAACTTTGAAGAACAGTTTTAAGCGGTGCTCAAAAACGTATTTTTATGATAAGTGTGTGTCCAATAGCTTCTGTCTAAGCCCTATATATGTCTTCTCTCAAAGCTTTGGTATATTATCAAATATATTATAAATACTAAAATGCATCAAATATTTTCACATATAATTGTTATATGATATTGATTAAAGACAAAATAAAGATATTTTTTATTTGTATTTGCAGAATAAGCTTTTGACTTTGCAAAGGCCAAATCAATGAATCTGATTTGAATTATCTTGGATATACTTAACATTTGTCAAAACACATTTTGCCTTTTAAAAGTTAAAAAAAGTACAAGGACTTTGATTTGAATATTTTCGAAACATACTTTTATCGAAGTATTAAAGTGGATTTATCCAGGAAGTATGCTTTGCAACCAATAACTATATGGTCTTATCATAACGTCGTCGTCGCGTTGTTAGACGTTAAAAAAATTCATATTTTAAAAACTTTGATTTAAAACTATACTTTTCAACTCATGAGTGATACAAAACTTCAGAAGTCTACAAGTCTATATATTATTGAATCCTTCTTGTAATTTTTCATGTTTGAACCTTGGATGGCCGACCGCAACGACGACGACGACGGGCGCTCAAAGCGATTTCTCTTATAATTTTATCGTAATTTTCAACTATCCCTTAATTTCAAACATTTGTGTTTTAGTTTTTTTAATTTTAGAATTATGAACGTGAGCATTTTAAGCAAGAACGAAAAGTTGGTCCTTTTGCTGCTCGTTGTAATTTTAATCCTTTCCCAGATCCTTTTTCTTCTTTTTATTTGTTTTTTTTTTTTTTTTTTATTTGTGCTACACTACCTGTAATAGCCTCATTAAAACCATTAAAATGATATATACCTATAATAAGAAATCTTCTTTCGTTGTAAAAGCCAGGCATCAGAATCTCCCAAGTCTCCACTTTCAAATGGACTTGGACTGTCTTTATTGCTAGTAGTATAGGTAGTAATCGCGTCCTTCGTTTTTCGTGATGGAGTATGATGATGATGATGACGAAAGAAACGGAAAAAGGTTGTTCAACGTATTTTCACTGTAAAATAACAATTTTCCGCTTCAAGTCGTAACTATGGATGTATACTTAGATGTAAAATACAACGGAAATCATTTCGTCCTTAATTTTTTTGTGTAGGTATTATATTTTTTTTAAACGTTTATATATTTTTTCTGTCTATGCCTTCAATTTTGCTGCTTTCAATTTTGTGGAGCAGAAAATCCACTTCACAACAGAGAACAATTCACTTGGTTTCATCATAAATTGGGTGTAGTGCTCTGTAGTACAGGACTACAGATGATGACGGTGCAACGAGGTAGGTCAAATTAGGGTGACCATTGGCCTTTAAATTTGAAGCACATATTCTGTATCAGAAGACTTACTATCGGAAGACTCGATTTTTTAGCTCTCGATATATTTTCTGTTTTCAACATTGAAAATATTAAGAATTTCTTCACTTGTGTTTGTTTCTTTAAATCTCGATCTTATTAATTTAATAATTCTGAGTTTAAATATTTTAAGAACCTACTATTAAAACTGCAACAACCATGTTGTTCAAAAACATTTTGATTGTCTTCTTTACTACCAGAGTACAAGTGACACTAGAAAATGCTAACAGGTGTTGGTTTACATATTATTTGTTGCAGAACTAGTGATGACCCTAGAACCAACATTTTTTTTGTCAAATATGCTTCGATATTCAATCCAAAATCATTTAACTTCTTAAAATATAACTTCATTAAACTCGATAATTATCTTGGAACTGTAGACTTGAATACTGAATTTTTAAACTTGAAGAAGCTTTACCGTTGTACGGGTATCTTAAATAGAGCTTTTAACTTATTTGTACCTTATACGACTGAAAAGAATATCTCAAAGCCTCCGTGATACAACAAAAGGCTGGCTCATTTAAAAAATAAACAAATAAATCATTTGCCAAGTATAAAATGTCAAACGCTTAGGATGACAAACATTCATTTTGTAAACTTCGTAAAGAATTCATGGTTCTCATCAAATTTTTGAACAGGAATTATATTTCGAATATGGAGCTTAATTTGAAAAGTTATCCGAAACGTTTCTAGAGTTTTATTAATTCTAAAAGGAAATCAATTGACATTCTAACTACGATGAATCGTAGAGGGGATAATTCTACTGACATTAATAAAATTCTCGATCTTTTTGCTCAATTTCTTGAATCCGTTTACTCAACTTCACCGATGGCATTCCTGCTTTAAATTGCAAATTATATTCAACTTATTTTTATCGTCCAGAATATTTTTGGACAATTGGAAATCTTCTTTTCTGATCCCAATTTATAAGTCTGGTTCGAAAAATAATGTCGAAAATAATAGAGGCATTTGTAAGCTGTCCACAATTCCTAAATTGCTCTAAAGATTAGTAAAGAACGAAATGATTTTTTTCGTAAAAGAACATGTAGATCAACTGTCACTAATCTCGCATCTTTTTCTTTCGTTATTAATTGTATGGGTCAAAATCAAGTAGACGCTATCTATAAGGATTTAAGTAAGGCATTTGATTCTGTATGCCTCAAGATACTGCTTCGTAAGCTTCATAACTTTGGAATTCACTCTAATCTCCTTCAATGGATTTCATCTTTTTTAACTGATATGGTACAAAAAATAAAACTTGACAATCAAACCTCGAGATCTATAAAATGTTCCTGAGGAGTTCCCAAGACAGTCATCTTGGGCCACTTTTATTTATAATCTTTATCGATGATATTTGCAAAAACATGAAATTCAGCCAATGTCTCATACATGCTGATGATCTTAAATTATTTTTAAAATTGAATTTATGATTGCTTTAATCTCCAAAAAGACCTCAATCATTTATCAAACTGGTGTTTGGTTAACTGTCGTAAACTTAATGTCAAGAAATGATTCGCTTTCTCTGTCTCTAGGAAACTCTCAACTTATAAGTTTGCTTATTGTCTTGATCGTATCCCTCTTCAGAGAACTGCTACAGTAAAGGATTTGGGTGTCTCCTTTGATTCCAAGTTTACGCTGACATCTCTTTATAACTCATTAGTTAGATTATTACTTGAGTATGCTGATGTCATATGGAATCCTTTCCTACAAACATTTTCGGAGAGAATTGAGAAAGTTCAGAATCGTTTCACCAAATATGTATTTTTTTTAAATGCGCTGGAACTTTTGTCCAGATTCTCAAGCTGGACGTTATCTTCTGGATCTGGAATCTCTCAAACCTCGAAGAACTATTCATGATATAATATTTGTGCGAGATATTTTATGTTTCTTTATAAAGTGTCCTAACCTTCTATCGTTAAATTATACTTATGCCCCGATTAGACCATTGAGAGAAAGATACCTTCTTTTTCAACCTAAGCATAAGGCAAACAAATTAAACAAATAAATAAATATTGTTAAACCGAATTTTAAGTTTCTAAACCCTCAAACCAGGGATACTTTTTGAATAAATTATTTAGAATTTATTCAAGACCTAATTTTCTTCTAAAACAACTTTGCCAAGAAATTGATTGTTTCAGTTCTAGAAAAAAGTTTAAATATCGTGTAAAGCTTTGTGTCAGTATTACTAAAAACAAATCAAGCAGACCTTAATGTGAGAACAATAAAGCTCCTGGTAATAGATGGGGCTTAATTTTTGTATGGTAGATTGCTTTAGAAAAAGCTATAAACCGTGACAAAATAAATTAAGTTCAACGTTCAGCTTGTCTATGTGTTTAAGTGGATCGCTTCGCACCACCTCTGGTATTCGCTTTAAAGCTTCATAATAGTGGGTTATGACAATTCCAAAGCACACAGACTACACCATTCTCGTCCTGCAATTCGACAGAAACTTCCAGATGTGTATACCTTCCAGATCTTTCTGGGAGAATAGG
The DNA here is from genome assembly GCF_945859685.1 of Eupeodes corollae. NCBI lineage: Eukaryota > Metazoa > Arthropoda > Insecta > Diptera > Syrphidae > Eupeodes > Eupeodes corollae. The sequence continues at coordinate 162,222,263 of NC_079147.1, forward strand.
GCATTCCTGGAAGACGAGTCAATCCACTATTATATAGATGGATCAAAAACAATGGAAGGAGTTGGTGGATGTGTGTACTCTGAACGACTGAAATTAAGTTTCTCTTTCCACCTTCTTAATCATTATAGCGTGTTCTAGGCGGAACTTTTAGTGATACAAAAAGTCTTCCGATATTAGTATCTTTTTAGATAGTCAGGCCGGTATCAAATCTGTGGACTCTGGCTCTACAAGCTCTATGACAAACCGCAATTGTCGATCATCTCTAATGGAGATGGCACAGTAGTATAATATTCACCTTTGCTAAGTGCCGACCATAGAGACATTCCTGGTTACTTCAAGGCGGACGAACTCGCCAGGAACAGTACAGTGCGGCCCATCCTACAACGTTTGGCACATACTGGCATACCAATCGCTACTTGTAAACTTTTGCAAATGCAAGACGCTATGAAGAAGGTATACACCAGGTGGATCGTGTCAGATCACGAAAAACATCTGGCCAATACAAGATTTAAAGCGATAAAGGTGATTCCTAGCTCCAAGCAGATCTCATATAAGTTCGATAATCGGTGTAATAACCGGGCACTGTCTAAAAGGGAAACAAGCCACGCATCTAAGGGTATTCCAAAAGACTTTTGCAGAAGCTTTATGGACGAAGAAAAGGTGGAAACAGTTCTTATTCTCCTCTATGCATGTCTAGTTCTAGCTCAAAATCTCAAGAACAACCTAGAAGAATTCTCTTATAACGATCTTAACGATCTCAATAATACATATTAACATAATCAGTCTTTTACGTTTCATAAGTTACTCAAACTGTTTTCATTGAACTTAGAAGAAAGCCTCAAGTTTCATGTGGTATCACAATGTGCCATTAAACTGGCCCAAGTGTGTCCTACTCCATCACGGACAGCAGCTTTAACCTAACGTATAATCTGACCATAGCAGATATTACCTTTAAATGTCAAAAACTATAAAGATAAAATGGCAACCTTCATTCCTTAACTTTAGGATAGTAACAGATAATATCTCACTTAAAGGCGCTGGGAAATGACAAAATAACACTTAAAATGTTACGTACTTAAATGGTTTTAACATTTTATTAAATTTAGAATACTAAATTTTACCACACTTCAAATAATGTAAAGTATAACCTCCAAGTTATTAAAAGCATTATATTTTAGCATAACCAGAAATTACGGCTAAAAATACTATAATGTCCCAATGGTAGTCAAATTTTTGGGTCATTTGTAAAAAATGTGCGTAACACTACGTCTTCATCGGCTCCTACGCTTGTTTCCAATGAACTCCCTATGTTAGCTCGATTGATAAAGCCAATTTACTTGCAGCACAGTTTGCTGTTAAATCGATGCTGCCAGTAAGTGACATGACTCCGCCTGTACTTGAAATCGTAAACGATTCTATGGGACGAATATTCTTTCGCACTCGTTCAGTTACTAGAGTACTTAAAAATTATGACATTCACAAATCCGCTGTCCCAGATAGTACCCCCGCTATTGTTCTGAGAAGATGTTCTTCAACGCTGGCAAATCCACTGCGTAAGCTCTTCCATCTGTCCTATTCTACTGGTCTCTTTTCGAGTGGATGGGAATTGGCATTTGTCCAGCCTGTCCCTAAAAAAGGCGAATCCTCTAACTATCGGCCAATCGCACTTACATCCCTTCTTTCCAAGGTCATAGAAACGCTGATCAATTTTCAGCTAAAAAATATCTTGAAGAACGGAGGCTTCTTAATGACCGCCAGTATGTATTTCGTTGCAACAGGTCCACTGGTGATCTCTTAGTTTATCTCACCGAAAAGTGGAAGAAATCTTAACATCGTTTTGGAAAAGACATTTTATAGAGTTTGGCACCACGCTCTCTTATCGAAAATATGTGCATATGGTGTTGATGAATCCTTTCTTTATTGGGTTAGAAATTACCTTTCAAACCGTTCAATTAAAGTAGTATTGGGCGGGTTTAAATCTGATATTCACAAAATAAACACTGGTGTGCCCCAGGGCTCCGTTGTGTCTCCGACGCTCTTCTTTTATACAATGATCTTTTGTCTGAAAGTTCTAACCCACTAAATGTTGCTGATGACAGTACCCTCAGCTTTTCATATTCGTTTTTAGATTTTCATCCTTGTTCTTCGAATGTGGACTAACAACGGAAGCGTATGATAAGCTCATTAACTTCTGATCTTGACAACATTGTACAATGGGGAATGAACAATGTAATGCTTCGAAAACTCAATGCTGCCTTCTGTCACAAAATCGTAACCCTCCCAAAATGCCACTATCCATGGGTGGTACTTGCATGAGACTGAACAGCTATCAGTCCTAGGTATGTGCATTACAAACCACTTGTTGTATAGTGATCAAATATTTGACCGTTGTCTAACTGAAAATTTTGCATCTCTCCAGCACCGTCTTGAGGTTTCATGTCTCTCATTATTTTATTGCAACTTCCAATAGCAATGCTCTAATGAAATAGCTAGTTGCATTCCTCCCCTAAAGCAATTCAACCGTAATGCACGTTCTTTTAGGAATGCCCATCAGTTTACCCTTGAGCCCAATTTCGGTCGTACTGTAAGGTACAGAGATTATTTTTTTAGTCGCACTGGACGAATGTGGTCTCGTTATTTTCCAATCATTACAATATGCAGGCATTCAAATCCTATTGCCCTTTCTAATTACTCGCACTGTGTATTACCATTATAAGGGTATTCATGACCCCTTGAGTTCTCATACAATATAAAAAAAGCTTATAAGTTGATTTCTATTGATCAGATCAAACAAACATCAGAAACAATTAATTGGTTTTAAAGGATCTATTTGTGCTCCTTCTAAATTGCAGAACTTATCATGTTTATAAATAAAGAAGTTTAGTTCTGAAAAGTCCAGGACAGCCCTACTTTCATAGTTGAAACATATGTTGCGTGATCCTCAAGTTGGTTACTTTGTTGAGAAATAATTGATTCAGCGTTATTCCAATTTTGTGCTGAACTAAAAAACCAATATCATTGTGGATTTTGACCCGTTGTCGTCTTGCATTTGTTTAACTTGCCTATGTTTTATCGTTCACATATTGTTAACATTTTCACTTCTTATTAATAAAAAAGGTCAACAATTTTTTCTCCAAAACATGTTTATGTCATAAAATACCTTTTTTTCCCAATAAAATTCTATGTTTATATAAAATGAATACCGAAATAAATCATACTGAAACTTTGTACCATAGAGTGTTCCAATTGTAAATGACAAAAATAACTTTCACATTAATCCACAATTGCTCCACAGCAGTCATAGCAGCGAACTCCTGCTTTCCTGGAAGCTATTCTTTTTATTTCAGCAAAAAGATGACAATCATTGTTGGGCTTCGGGTGAATGCCCGAGCATAAACAAATCCGTTTCCATGTTTTTTTTATCTGTCAAATGGGGGAGACATAAAAATCCTCCCCCTTGTGAATTGACAAAAATGCGTCACTAGCGAAATACTACACTCGGTTACCTCGGAATTCAATGACGAACAAAATAACATTCTGCTTACAATGACCTTTTTTTCTTTCGAAGAATAGGAAAGAAGCTTTGGTTGTAATGATGCTAACCACAAATCTTAAGCTCCTCTAAACACTACATGGGATCGGGGCATTTATGTTCATACCACTTAGATTGTTAAGTCATATTATGAGGCACCTTAAACATTGAACATGTGGCAACTTTTCTAAAAACCGACTTACAGCTGGTATCTATCCTTACGGCCAGGCCAAGTAATGAAAGTTACATGCTCTTTCTCTGTATCTGTACCACACCACAAGCATTAAAGTGGTTCTCCTGACTTCATTATGCTGAAAGAGAAGTGGTGCAAAGTGCGAATAAGTTTTCTTTGTTTCTGTTTTCTGACTAAAGTAAACTTGTAACGTTTTCCTTGAAGTTCTTTGGCGACAAACATAAGGAACATTCATACAAAGGCGTGTACTGTGTATCTACCTAGCTAGTATCCAGTAAATTGTGTTGCAATCTGTATATATCACTTTTTTCTCCTAAAGACCTGTTTGAGTGCTTATCAGGGATGTTATATACATAAGGTAAAAAAGGATTTTTTTTAAATATTCGGTCTTGAAAGTCTTACTGAAGGAATTATATGTGTTACTTCATCCCTGTCAAAGTTAATAAAAATATGTACAAGGTTTTTAAAAATAACAAGAAAACAATTTAAAGTTTGTCTTCAAAAATTTATAAGTCATTTAGTTTCTTTAAAAGACCTTAATTAAAAAAAAAATGTATCGGAAAATTGTTTCAGCGTTTTTTTAAATTGAAAAATTTCCTGATTTGAAGCCTATCGACCCAATTCTTATGGCTAAAGTTGTCAGGGCAGACAGACAGACATATAGAATCGTGTGACTTACTGTTTTCGACTTCTCTACTATCGTAATGTCATGTTTGATTAAAATCTTAAACTTTCCATTTAGTTCCTATAAATCTGTGGAACCGAAAACAAATATTCGTAGCCTTAATATTCAAAAATCACAATAAATTGATTTTGGATCTTTAAATAATCGACTACTTCATGAAAATTTGTCAGAAATTTACGGAAAAAAATGATCCTTTCCTTGCATTTGATTAGTTTTCTGAGGTTTTAGATGATCATGTTAAAATATACCTTAAATCAAATACAGAAAAAATTCGTAGTCATGCAGAGTTGAAACCTTGGATAATTTATTAGGCAAAATACACAGGAAGAATAAGTTGCACTCTAAATGTAGAAAACAACCTAATAATCTTTGTCTGCAGAAAAAATATTCGGAGTTATCAAAGGAAGTTCCTGCTCAGGTAAACATGTGTAAAGAACACTATTATTCTCAAAAATTTCAAATAGCTGAAGGCAATCTCAAAAAAGAGGAATGTTTCTTTTGATTCCCCCATTAACTATATGGATCAAGAAATTCACTATTCTTTAGATATGTCTAACATATTTAACAAATTTTTCACAGGTGTTGCCTTAAAACGCTTAAAACTGCTGGCTTTATAACCTTGATCAAAAGTTTCTGTTCAAGACATTGTTTTAGTAAAGAAAATGGGTCTCAACACTTTTTATTTCAGGCTATCGATTCTTATGAGCTACATATATAAAATTACTAATTACTAACAGTTTTTCTAACAATTTCTTAAAAAATGTATCGCTTTTAATGATGTTGATGTATTGGCTCATATATTTAAAAATTGTGTTTATAGTAGAATTTTTCCAAACAGCTTAAAAATGGCTGAAGTTATACCAACTTTTAAGAAAGGTGATTCTAAAAATCTTAATAATTATTGGCCTCTCTCTCTCCTTCCTGTTTTTTCTAAACTTTTTTAAGTAGCAATCAGTTTGGGTTCAGATCGGGCAGATCAACGGAAGACGCACTTCAATTTTGCAGCTATAGATCTTTACCAGTCTTAACAATAGAAAAGTCACAGCTGCTATCTATATTGATATAACCAAGGCACTTCATACTGTGGATCATGATCTGTTACTAATTAAACTTGAAAAAATTGGGTTTAGAGGATTTTTGTCTGTTGCCGCAAATTTTGTAAGCAGTTCGCGAGACTTTGGTTTTGATTTTTATCATTGAAGCCTGTATATTAATCGATAGTAGACGTATTTTAAGGTGTTAAGATTATTTCAAGTTTTTGCGTCATGAGTAGTTTAAAAAGATTGTTTAAATAACCCAGATCATTTTTGCTACATTTGCGGAGAATATGTGTTACAAAATTGTTAGAAACGTTTGTTAAAAATACCTATTCTGAGTATTTTGGTATCCTCTTGGATACAAATGATGAGAAGTGCTGGGATTTAAGATTATGGAAAAGTGGTAAAAGAAGTGCATTAAAGTTTGGAACACTGACTATTTGGCTATAACCACGAAATCATCTCAATTACTGTTATTTTTGTAGCGTGAATATAAACGGTTTAAACACTAAAAACCGAGCTAAATGGCAGTACCCAAGTACTAGTTGTGTTCAACGTCCAGGGCAGCGTTCACCTGACTCTTCAGTGCTTAAAAATATATCTGAACCCTAAAACAAGACATTGAAGGACCAAGCTCATCACAAAATGATACTGATTTTGATGCTGATTTTCAAGGTAGGCCAAATGAGTCAAAATGCTTTCCCAAAGGGAGTTAAATAATCTTGTACGAGATTTAAGTCTGTCTAAACAAGCTTTAGAACTTCTAGCATCAAGATTGAAAGAAAAAAATGTGCTTTCCTCAGATACTAAAATAACTGTTTATCGTGAGAGAGATAAAGAATTAAGGTGTTATTTTTTCGAAGAAAACGATATTACCTTTTGTTTAGACATCAGAAACTTATTGTTAAGAATGACTTAAAAAAATACGAACCAAAAGACTGGCGTTTATTCATTGACAGCTCAAAACGAAGCCTAAATATATTCTTTTACATAATGGAAACAAATATGCTGGGGTTCCTATTGCCCACAGTACCAAGTTGAAGGAAGAATACTTTAAATACAATGACCATAGTTGTCAAATTTGTGTCAATTTAAAAATGGTGAAAATTCTTATCGGTCAACAAAGTGGTTACACTAAATTTCCCTGTTTTATATGTCTTTGGGACAGTAGAGCTAAGCAAGAGCATTGGATAAGGAGAAACTGGCCATTGAGAGAAAATATGGAGCCTGGAAAGAAAAACATAGTCCAGAATTCATTAGTAGCTCGTGACAAAATTATGCTTTCACCATTACATATAAAACTGGGTATCTTGAAACAGCTTGTCAAAACACTAGATAAAGACGGGAACTGTTTTGCTTTCATCAGCCAAAAATTTCCTCGGGTCACTATGGAAAAGATTTGAGCCGGTATTTTTGATGGCACCCAAATCAGACAACTGACGAATGATACCCAATTAATAAATTCTATGACTGAGTTAGAACTAAAGGCTTGGACAGCTTTCGTCTCTGTAATTCAAAATTTTCTCGGAAATAAGAAATCCGGAAATTATATTGAACTCGTAGAAGACCTTCTGCAACAGTAAAAAAAAATATGAGGTGCAATATGAGCATAAAACTCCACTTCCTCCACAGTCACCTTTACAGGTTTCCGGAAAATGTAGGAGATATGAGGTAGAGAGTATGTATCAAGACTTACGCGGTATGGAATAGAGCTACCAGGGTTTCTGGGACAAGAACATGATGTCTGACTATTGTTGGTCATTAATTCGTCACTTTACAAAGTCTACACATCACCGAAAAGCTTTAAAACGAAGTTTTTTAAAATTCAACGATTAATTCTTTCTAATAAAGTTGTTTTTTAATAAATACGTATTTTTACTATTTAATCCCTACAAAGCTGAATCTCAGAAACTAGAGCCGATACAAATCAGCAAAACTAAAATTTCTTTGGCAACAGATGTACTGTAAACTAGTGTTATCAAATGGTTTTTTTTTCATATCTTAAGGGTAGAAGACTAAAAATTAAAATAAGAGATTCGTTCAGTAGACCTTTCGATATTATAGCTATTGGCGTTTCTCAAGATTGTGTTCTAGGACCCATTTTATTTTTAATATACATATATAAATTCTATCTTCTACCTCGACTCAAAGGGTTCTGTAACAGGTTTCGGTGATGATATTAATTGTTCATATTGAAATAATTCCATTTTAGACTTAATAGCTGATATTAATTACGATTTAGAGGTTCTTAGGCATTGGTCCGGTATGTATAAGCTTGTCATAAGTAAAATTAGCTAATGTACTTTAATGAATCCTATTTTTCTTTTTCCTCCCCTAAATTCATAGCTCGGATTGTAAAAAGTTTAGAGTTAGCAAAAGAAGTTGCAATATGGGCTTGTTTGTTGTTGAGGTTCGTTAAATTAAAATATGCATTAAATTATTATTATAATATTTTTTTTTAAATGCATCTATCATTGTTATTTAGAAATTTTCTTGCATAATTTGGTTTCTGTAACAAAAAGCTTTCGTAATATACCCAACTAGAGGGTCCCAACCGATCTCTTCACACCTGCCACCCCCTTCGCATAATCATAATTTTCAACTTGGCAAGATTAACCGATAAATTCCAGGTTTTGCAGTAGCGTTCTAGTTGGTTTATCATTAGCTGCATACCGTTTAAAGTCTCCGATAGGAAGACTAAATCATCGGCAAACATTAAGCCAGGGATGTTTTTTTCCACTCATAGCAATTTCCCCTTTTACACTATCGATAATGTCGTTTATGTACAACACAAAAAATAGAGTGCTAAGAACACAACCTTGTTTAACTCCCATTGACGTTTGAGAGGAATGTACCATCCCATACCCTCGCAACATTTTCTTTGTAGATGCTCTGATGACAGATATCATTTTTGTAGAAATTCCGTATCCGTAGAGTTTGTAGAATAGTGCTTCTCCGGGAATTGAGTCGAAAGCTGCCCGGAAATCTACAAAGAAGGCATACAGCTTTTCCCTCTCTTTTTATAGATGTCGCCAACATTTACCAAAGAGAAATTTGGTCTATCGTTGAATAGTTTTTCCAGAAACCTGCTTGAAATTCATGCAAAATCTGCTTGTTTTTGACCCACTCGCTTAACCGGTTGAACAGTATTGCTCCAAATAAGTGAAATGCCTCTGTAATTAGTCGGATCTTCAGGGTCTCCTTTTATGTGAAGTGGGAAAATTAGTGCTTTTCGAAAACTTCCCGGAACATCGCCTGTCTCAAAAATTCTGTTGTACTCCACGGTTAGAAAATTTAAAAATTCGTGTGTTAGATTTGAAAACATTCAAAGGGTATTCTATTCTCTCCCGGAGCTTTCCCATTTTTAGATTTCTCTATAACAAATTCTACCTCAGAGAGCGTGATAAGAGCATCTAAGAATTCCTCAAACATGTAAGGTGGCGCATACTGAAGCGATAGTGATATTTGTGCTGTGTTGAGAAGATTCATGAAATGCATTTTTAACTCTTTCATATTGATAACTGAGCAGGTCATGTTTTTTTTCGCACTTAAAAGCCTAACTGCTTTCCAAAACTCCGCTGAAGATTTTGTTTTGTTTATTGTCTCAATATTTGTCCGATCCATTTCGCTTTTTTTTCTTACAGAGCTGTCTGTGCATATATCAATTTGAAGTGACAGTTGTTGGTCGTTCTCACTAGTTTCAAGAAAGCAAAAGACGCATTTCTAGCTCTCAAACATTCACTGTCGAACCATTTTGCTTCTGTTCTAAAACTTTTATTCTTGATATTGTTTGTGGTATTGGTTTTTTGATTATATTAATTAGGGTTTCTACGTCTGGACTCCCTTAGCTGCTGTCATCGGTAATGAAGCTCTTTTTCTAGATCTGAAAAATCTTTAACTGCTACTCTTAAATCATTAAACACAGTACACGAGTACCAATCTCCAGAAATAAAACAATAACCTATTACTGAGCATGCTTAACGACGAATAAAAATAAATTTTCCTCTACGATCACCATCACAGCTTCCATTTAATACACCACAATCAAAAGCATCTGCTAAAAAAAAAAAAATTGGGTGGCGCGACAGTCCGTTGAGAACCAAGGCCTAGTGACTTACAACTCTCAACCATTCCTGTGTGCGAGTAATGTTGTCAGGAATGGAGGGGACCTACAGTTTATATGCCGACTCCGAACGGCTAATATTGAGAAAGCACTTTTTCATGACAATAGTTACTCTTGGAGAATTTGTCAATTCCTCGCAAGAGGCAGTACCCGTGAAAAGACTTTAGATGGCATAGGCAGGGATCGAACCCAAGACCTCTAGCATGACAGTCCAACGCACTAACCATCATGCCACGGGTACCAAAAGTATCTGCTAATTCAGGAATTTTTCCTCCCTTTGAATTACAAACCTCATCCTTTGACTTGATGTGTCAAATTCACTACTGAAATTATTTTGCTAAAAGCCTATTCTTCCATTACAGTCTTCTATCAGCACCAAATTTGTTGGTTCTAATGCATTTAATAGGTCTTGCAGTTTTTCAAAGTCGCGTTGCCAATGACTACAGTTCAGATAAATTGGAATGATCTGGTGAATTTTTCCTCCCAGTTTGATTTCTATTATTCGAACCTCGTTTATACTTCTGAACTTCATTACAGCGTCTTTGAAATGCTTCATATATCCGAAGAGTTCTCCACCACTTCTTCTCCCCAATAAGCTGGTCTTAATAGCTGGTATAAATACTAATTCGAAATTTATGAAAATATTCTTATAACTAGTTTCATCATAATCTACAATTCTTTAATATAATTGGAAAAATCTGCCACCTTTATTGGTTGTACAGAAGCATATTCTTAGGATTATCTCAAACGAAAAACGCCGTGAACATAGTTTTGAACTTTTCCTAAGATCAAAGATCTTAGTTTTTATAAAGTGTTAAAAAATTCGTTTCTTTAGAAGTGGTAACCTTCTTAGTCAGAACTTAACTTCTTACAGCCTTCGAAGTCAGGAAAGTTTCCTTGCTCAAGTACCACCTCACAAAAGTCAAAAGTAATACAATTATTTTACAAATTGTGTGATTTACTTTTATTTATTTCATTATTTACTAGAAATGTTATATTATTTACCTTGGAAATAAAAATCAAAAATCTTTGATTTAATATCCCTACTGCCAAATGATCTATAAACGTTATTTGTTATTTTTTCGGTGTCACTTCTATTAATGTTTATTCAATGGTACAATCTAACTTTAGTATAAAATTAAATTAAATGTTATAAAAATTGATTTAACATCCCTTGCAATGATAACAAATTAGGGACAGCAGATATCTGTATACATATTTTCGGTGTTGATTATTTGCAAAATAAAGAAAGCATAAACAAGGTTACGAAGCTAGGCCACTTCACATAAAGCTTAAACGAAAAAATAAAATAGATACAATATTTTTAAAATAAATACAAAAATTACAATAACAAACCTGCAACAGTTACAATATACATTGGGCAGCAGTTGGTTGAAAACTTTCGGGTAATCTGCTTACAGTTTGTCAAGAGTTTTCAGTTTTCTTTTTATTTTATTTGTTTTTTATTTTTTGTGTTGTTGTACGAAAATGCTTAATAGAGACATTTGAAAGCTAAAAGGATTACATCTTTGAAAAATAGCATTGCATTTGCAGCTGGGAGTCTTTATGGGCAAATGTTAAGTTTTGTTTTAATTCAAATATGACACTTAAGCTTTATTTTAAGTGCAAAAGAAGTAAAATGTTTTGAAAAAAAGCAAAATAACTCAAGTCAAATAAAAATGTGATGGTAGTGGAAGTAATAGGAGTGTTCAGTTACGTTTACATACAAATATCTATATAGAGGGTGTCTCACAGTCACATCCGTAACTGTTTCACTCTATCACCCGATGGTGATGGTCTTAAATGTTTACAATTTTTGCAAATTTTTAAAAGCTAAAAAAACAAACTTTAAGATTCAAGAAGTGTGTTTAATGGGAACTCGTTATAATCTGACGACTTTAAAAATGACTAGCTTAATTTTGGGTTCAACAAAACAAGTTACGTAGAACTTAGTTGTAATTTGGCAAAAATTAAATAACTTAAACAAATGTTTATGTAGATCATTTGTTTATTGTGGATTAAATGTCACCAGTAAACTATGAGTTCAATCTGTGTCAATGACTTTGGAACACCCTTACTTACTTACTTAAATAGGCTATACAGTGCAAGGCGGACCTGGGCCTCTATTAACATGCGTCTCCCCTCAGATCGGTCATTAGCAAGTTGTCTTCAATTTCACACGTCAAGTTGGTTGAGGTCTTCTCCCACCTGCGTGCTTCACCTGAGTCGCAAACTTCTTCTACTGCTCCGCGCCGTTCCTCAGGATGCAGCGATTTGCAAGAGTTATTCTTTGTTTGATTTCAGCGCTGGTATCGTTGTCTGAGTATAAAGCGGAGCCTAAGCTACCTAAAATTTATAGCTGTCTATGGCGACGTTTTATCCAAGGCGTCGTCGGTTATCCTGTTTTGATGATAGCATCCACTTGGTCTTGCCCTCATCGACTATTAATCCATCTTTTCCGCTTCCGTCGTAATGCTCAAAAACGCTCCACTGACATCACGCTTTGATCTCTCAATTATGTCAATATCATCTGCGTATCCGAGTAATTAGATGGACCTTTGGAAGATTGTGCCTCTAGTGTTGACGGTTTAGTTTTGCACAATTCTTTCCAGAACGATATTGAAGAAGTCGCATGACAGTGCATCGCCTTGTCTAAAAGCTTTTTTGATATCAAATGCATCGGTGAGATCTTTTCCGACCTTGATAGAGCAGCGTGCATTCTCCATCGTCATTCTGCACAGACGGATAAGTTTGACAGGAATACCAAAACTAGTTATCGTCCTGTAGAGCTCTTCCATATAGATGATGTCATAAGCGGATTTAAAATCGATAAAGAGATGGTGGTTCTAAGATCTGCGGTAATGTGAATATTTGGTCAATGGTGGACTTTCCTGATCTGAAAACACACTGATAAGGACCTATCAGGTTGTTGACGAACGGCTTCAGACGTTCATATAATACGGAAGAAAAGGATCTGCTCTCCTTTCTTGTGTATTGGGCAAACTATGCTGAGATTTCACTCAACGGGCATGCTTTCCTTGGACCATATTTTGAACATGAGTTGGTGCATGCTCCCTACCAAGTCGTTGCCTGCTGCTTTGAATAATTCGGCATAGATTGGTTAGACTTCAGTTTAGATGGAGCTACCTTTACTTCGTCGAGGTCGGGTAGGCGGAATTGTTGATCTGCGTCGCCTGGGTTGAGTGGTTTTATCTCCCTTACAGTGGAAATCGGTTTGTCATAGAAGTTATATAACTTGGAGAAGTAGTCTTCACATATTCTCAACGTAGACTGCGGTTCTACTACGATGTTCCCCTGATCGTCCTTACAGGCTTCGGTTTGTGGCTGGTAGCCTTGGGAGGTAAAATTTCCGGACCCAATTAATGTTGTGACATCCCTCTATCTACTCGATTGCGATCTTTTCTCTATCTAAGAAGACGGTGTTCCTCTCTCCTCTTCTGCTCGTATAGCTCGCGAGCAGCTCTGATCCTTCTCTGCAGCACCATTTTGAATACTTGTTACTTATTGGTTGTCAAACCAGGGGTATCGCTGTGATAGTCGTGTGAAACCTAGCACTTCAGAGGTGGCATCTCTGAAAGCTGCAAGGCAATGTTGCCACTGGTTTTCAATACTTAATGCAGGCAACATAGGACTCCTTAAGAGGTTACTAGAAACTCGATCGAAAAAAGACATGGCAGTCTCTTGCAATTGTAGCCCTCTTACGTTGAATCTTTTCACAGTACTTTTTTGTTTTGGCTTGGATTGGGATATTCTTAGGGTTACCTTGGCTACAACGACGTAGTGTTCCGATTCAACGTTAGCCCCTCAAAATGTTCGGACATCGTGTATAGTGGAGAAGTATTGTGCTTCGATCGCAATGTGGTCAATCTGGTTGACAGTTGATTGATCAGGACATTGCCATATCCCCTTGTGGATATTAAGATGTGTGAACTGCGTACTAGCTCCCAGAACATCTTGCCCCACAGCGAAATCGGTCAGCCTGACACCGTTGTCGGAGGTGTCAAGCAGGCTGTATCTCCCAATTGTGCCACCAAAGATGTCTTCTCTTCGTAGCTTGGCGTTAAAATCGTCTAAGACAATTTTAATGTCATAGCCAGGGCACTGCTCATATTCTTCTCCAAGAGCTTGAAGAATATGTCTTTTGTTTCTTCTTACTTACTCTCGACGATTTTATTATTGTCGGCGACTTTAACCTTCCACAACTTCAAAAGAGTCCATTAGATGATGAAATTTCATTAGTATCTTCTGATTCCTCCCCTTTTAATAAAATGTTATTACAATTCCTCTTCCAAAAAAAAAAATTGACTAAGGTCTATTTGAAGTCAGTAGTATTACAAATAACAATGATAGATAACTCGACTTAATTTTCTCTTTAGAGACCTTTAATTCTTCCGTTTCAGAAAGAACTCATTTTCTATCTTCCCTTCGTTCTTCGATAACAACATCGCAATAGATATCGCCCTTGAATTTATCTTAATGTTTATATACCAAAGTCTCCGTACCATATGTTTCACGTAAAAATAAGTCTTCCTACCCTACCTGGTATAATAAAGAACTACGGATTCTCGAAGTGTCAGAAACTCATCGTGGAAAACATATTTGAAAACCAAGTCCGGTGTTGACTTGACTTGATTGTCATCTCTTTGTGAATTCCTATATCTAGAATACATTGACAAAATGGAAGATAGCCTGATTACGGATCCCAGACGCTTCTACCAACTTATAAACAATAAACGTAAATACGATGGCTTCCTACCCTAAAGATATTGCAAACCTCTTTGCCTTATTCTTCATCCAATAGTACAGCAGTCATCTTGAAGAACTTGACTATTATAGTAACTTTGATGGCTTAAAATGTACCTCATACACTTTCCTTACCCAAATCGAAATAAGTGGTGAAATTGTTGACAGATAATTAAGTCTAATCAAAGATGATTTCTCTCCTGGTTCTGATGGTTTGCCTGCAATTATGTTAAAAAAGTGTGCTATCTCCCTACGTAAACCTCTCTCAGTATTGTTTTGTCTTTTTATTTCTTAAGCTATTATCCCAAAGTTTTGGAAAGTTTCCTGCATTTTGCCTGTTCATAAAAAAGAAGCAAAATATGATGTTATGGACTACAGACCCATATTCAAGCTTTCTTCAATTTTCAAGTTCTTGGAAAGGATTGTCATTTCCATTGCAGACGTATTTTTTCTTCCTAACAACATGACTACTTAAAAGGCTACTAACAACATGGCTACTTAAAAGGCAGATCCACTACAATAATCTTACTGAATTTGTTTCAAACACTCTAAACGAATTAGTGCAAGGGAATGAAGTGGTCTTTACCATTTCAGACATTAAAGCCTTTGATAAAAGTAGTTACAAAATGATGTATCTTAAACTCAAAGCCCTTGATTTCCCACACTTTTGAATTTCATAGCTCCTTGCTTTTTGATCGCACCTTGAGAAACGCGGAAATAGAGTTGGTTTCAGGTTCTCAATCTTAAGTTAAGTTGTTAAGCGAATAGTAGGTTATCTTAATTGTTTATTAAATACTTAATTCTAGTGTGAATTTACTCTAATTAGTCCTAGAAAATATTATTCTATTATGTCAGCTTTACAGCAAAAAATGTATCTTAGCAAAACAAAATCGTTCCTTGTTTGTTAGAAATGCAATGTTTTCCACTTAATAAACTAACGCAAAACACTGTACTTTAATTCCATTCGGAATGCCATCAATAACCCGATTAGAACCTTTTGTTATTCCCTACCCTGAGTTGGTTGTTGCCCTTGAAGCACAACAAATTAAACAGTTTATGAACAAACAAGGCATCCTTCTTCCCTTTCTCTCCGAAAACGTCCTTAATAGAGTAATAATTTTGTTCATTATAAAGACTAAACAACCAATTCCAAATAAGTAAAGTGTATCTATATCTTTACCAGATTTTAAAAAATAAACATGTTATTTCAATGACATGGTTCGTTCTTTAATTAATTGGAAAAGTTAACAAACAGTTACGAAGCTCCCCATTTTGGTTCCGACTTTCGTCCACCAACCTTAAGATATATGTAAGTATATACGTTTGCCTCTAGCCAAGATTGTCCTCTCGTATCCATAAACACAAGAATACAATTCTTTCCAACTGAACACCAGGCGATTATAGTTAAAGATTAGATAAGTTTATCGCTATGAGATATCTTGGCAGTGTACCTGTACACATCTTGGCAACGTGTCTTTTCGATATACACTCAGGAGAATGGTTTATTTCAGAGCTCTTAACTTTTTTTTGCGAATTCACCGAGTTCCCAAATTTGGTAATGGATTTTAAATAAATAAGGTTTTAACTCCATGTATAAATTAAATATTTTAATGTTTTTGATTGAACTGCGCTGTTCTGTGGGCGTGGATTGGAAAACTTTCCGGACCGAAGCGTTGTTTTCAAGTGATCTTTGTGACCCAGTCGTTTCCATCCTTGGACGTTTATCCTAAGTCTACATAGCTGTCCAGCCCGTACAGGTCGTCGCCATCGTGTCATCTTCTCCTCCACTCAGCTTCTTTGCATACCTTGCGGAGAACTTTTCTGTCACAACGAACCAAGGTTCTTTCATCCACCCGCAGAACGGGGATGTTGAGGTTCACTTTGGTCACTCTGTACGTCCGTTTTTTCATCGTCCATAGCTCAAGAACCACAAGGGATATCGACTTCAAAAAAAATTTGTTATACCGATAATAGGGCAGAAAGCTTGCAGAAAGGGCTCTCAAAAAAATTGTTTTTTTTTTTTTACAAAAGTCATTGGTAAAAAATGATTTTATCTCCAAAACAATTTTGTAAATAACATCTGGTACGATTTTAAGAAAAATCGAATTAACAGTTTTGTTTACCAAAAATAAAAACTTAAAAGAAAATTAAACAAAAGTTTGTAAAACTTGATTTTCGACTCAAATATCTTTTCAAAACTATGAGATTCCAAATAATTTTAACTTAAAAGAAATATTTTTTCAACATTCAGAAAATTTTTGAGAAAAGCCGATTTGACAGTTTTCTTACAAAAAAGAAGAACATAAACAAACAAATTAATAAAAATGGTAAAAAATGATTTACGACTCAAATATCTTTTCAAAACTTTGAAATAGTAGCTTTAAACTACTTTTATCTTTTAAAAAAATATTGCTGTCAACATTTAGTCAAATTTTGAGAAAAGTCGATATCAAAGTTTTCTTACAAAAAAAAAACCTAAAAAAAACAGTACTAAAACTTGGTAAAAATTTACTTTCGACTCAAATATCTTTTCAAAACTTTGAGATTCTGGCTTCCAACTAATTTCAACTTATAAAAATATTGTTTTCAACGTTCAGTGAAATTTTGAGAAAATCGAATTGACAGTTTTTCTTACAAAAAATAAAACTTAAAAAAAAAATTTACAAAAGTTGGTAAAAATTGACTTTTGACTCAAATGTCTCTTCAAAAATTTGAGATTCTAACTAATTTTAACTTATAAGAAATATTGTTTTCAACATTCGCAAATTTTTTTAGAAAAATCGAATTGTCAGTTTTGTTTACAAAAATAAAAACTTTAAAGAAAAAACTTTAAATACAACTGAGTAAAAATTGATTTTCGACTCAAATAACTTTTCAAAACTATGAGATTATGGCTTCCAAATAATTTTAACTTATAAGAAATATTTTTTTCAACATTCAGAAAAATTTTGAGAAAAGTCGATTTGACAGTTTTCTTACAAAAAATAAGAACATAAACAAACAAATTAATAAAAGTTGGTAAAAATTGATTTACGACTCAAATATCTTTTCAAAACTTTAAAATTCTGCCTTCCAACTAATTTCAACTTATAAAAAATATTGTTTTCAACGTTCAGTGAAATTTTAAGAAAATCGAATTGACAGTTTTTTTTACAAAAATAAACTTAAAAGAAATTTTAACAAAAGTTATTAAAAATTGTTTTTCGACTCAAATATCTTTTCGAAACTTTGAGATTATTACTTCAACTCATTGTAACTTATAAGAAATATTGTTTTCAATATTTAGAAAAATTTTAAGAAAAATCTAATTGACAGTTTTTTTTACAAAAAATAAAAACCTAACAAAAAAACTCAAACTTCGTCTTCAAACTTTTTTATTTCACAGAAAATATTGTACGCGAATTTGGTAAAAATTGATGTTCGGTTCTTGATGTCTCTCAAAATAGTTTCATTCATCCAATTTGTAAAAATTTAAGAAATGCTACTTAAAATGGCAAACATTTGTTTCCGACTACAAACCTATTTAACAAACCTAGAATTTCAAACTAAACTATTTCTTATTATGAAAAATATTGTTGGTAATTTAAAAATTTTTAAGAATAATTCAACAAACAACTTTTTAAAACCAACACGAAAACCTAAAAACCTTTAAGCAAGACAGTGTGGGTCGAATCCCAGCCTCTTTTTTTTTAAATAAATATTAGACAGTAAGAGTTTCAAATGCACAAATTTAGATTTGTTTAAATAAATAAGGTGGCGCGACAGTCCAAAGAACCAGGGCCTAGGGACTTATAACTCTCAATCATTCCTGTGTGCTAGTAATGTTGTCAGAAATGGAAGGGACCTACCGTTTATATGAATTACTCTTTGAGAATTTGTGAATTCCTAGCAAGAGGCAGTACCCGTAAAAAATGTTATATGGCACAGGCAGGTATTGCACCCAAGACCCCTTGCATGACAGTCCAATGCACTAACCATCAACGCTACTACTACCACAAGACTAGATTAGTTTGGTTTTTGAATAAAATAAATAAATAAATTAGGAGGCGGAACGGTCCGTTGAGAACTAGTGACCTAGTTTAAGAGTTTTCTCTTACATTTTAAATTACTTTCTAAGATAATACTTTTAATTATAAATGGCAACGAGCGATTGCGATATTATGTCATCTATTTTATAAATAAACTAGTGACTTACAACTCTTAACCATTCTTTAGTAGAAGTCATTCCAGGGATGTTGGGGACCTATAGTTTTAAGCCGAATCCGAACAGCTAATTTGAGAAAGCAATTTTCATGACAAGAATTACTGTTACTATGACCTCACAAGAGGCAGTACCCGTGAAAAAAAATATAGTTGTCAAATAGGAAGGGATTGAACGCAAAACCTCTTGGTTTGACAGTCCTACGCACTAACCGTCACGACACGGGTACTACCTTGTCTTTGTATAATCAATGTAAACACAAAATGAGTTTCCTAAGAACAACTTTACAGACCTGTAATTTCTTTTATATTGCCACACAACTTGAATTGCAGGAATCTTAGCATTTTTACAAAAATAAACTTAAAAGAAATTTTAACAAAAGTTATTAAAAATTGTTTTTCGACTCAAATATCTTTTCGAAACTTTGAGATTATTACTTCAACTCATTGTAACTTATAAGAAATATTGTTTTCAATATTTAGAAAAATTTTAAGAAAAATCTAATTGACAGTTTTTTTTACAAAAAATAAAAACCTAACAAAAAAACTCAAACTTCGTCTTCAAACTTTTTTATTTCACAGAAAATATTGTACGCGAATTTGGTAAAAATTGATGTTCGGTTCTTGATGTCTCTCAAAATAGTTTCATTCATCCAATTTGTAAAAATTTAAGAAATGCTACTTAAAATGGCAAACATTTGTTTCCGACTACAAACCTATTTAACAAACCTAGAATTTCAAACTAAACTATTTCTTATTATGAAAAATATTGTTGGTAATTTAAAAATTTTTAAGAATAATTCAACAAACAACTTTTTAAAACCAACACGAAAACCTAAAAACCTTTAAGCAAGACAGTGTGGGTCGAATCCCAGCCTCTTTTTTTTTAAATAAATATTAGACAGTAAGAGTTTCAAATGCACAAATTTAGATTTGTTTAAATAAATAAGGTGGCGCGACAGTCCAAAGAACCAGGGCCTAGGGACTTATAACTCTCAATCATTCCTGTGTGCTAGTAATGTTGTCAGAAATGGAAGGGACCTACCGTTTATATGAATTACTCTTTGAGAATTTGTGAATTCCTAGCAAGAGGCAGTACCCGTAAAAAATGTTATATGGCACAGGCAGGTATTGCACCCAAGACCCCTTGCATGACAGTCCAATGCACTAACCATCAACGCTACTACTACCACAAGACTAGATTAGTTTGGTTTTTGAATAAAATAAATAAATAAATTAGGAGGCGGAACGGTCCGTTGAGAACTAGTGACCTAGTTTAAGAGTTTTCTCTTACATTTTAAATTACTTTCTAAGATAATACTTTTAATTATAAATGGCAACGAGCGATTGCGATATTATGTCATCTATTTTATAAATAAACTAGTGACTTACAACTCTTAACCATTCTTTAGTAGAAGTCATTCCAGGGATGTTGGGGACCTATAGTTTTAAGCCGAATCCGAACAGCTAATTTGAGAAAGCAATTTTCATGACAAGAATTACTGTTACTATGACCTCACAAGAGGCAGTACCCGTGAAAAAAAATATAGTTGTCAAATAGGAAGGGATTGAACGCAAAACCTCTTGGTTTGACAGTCCTACGCACTAACCGTCACGACACGGGTACTACCTTGTCTTTGTATAATCAATGTAAACACAAAATGAGTTTCCTAAGAACAACTTTACAGACCTGTAATTTCTTTTATATTGCCACACAACTTGAATTGCAGGAATCTTAGCCTTCGGCGTATTTATATCTTTTGTAACATTTATTGGAATAAGAATAAACTCCATAACTATCTTATGAATAAAAATTCAATTGACATAACAGATTTCTATATACAAACACTTGTGTCAACAGTGGCATAAGAGGGATGTATTTTGTGTAATAGATGTTATTCCTGTCAGTGTTTCATTTCCAAACAAAAAAAAGGTCTTTATCATTAAACCTACCTTCCTGCATCATCTTTCACCTGTCACCGAGTAGTCAAAGTGGCATTATAACGCATTTGTTATTCGGTTATTCCACACGGATGCACTTAATACTCGTACAGATACATCACAGTTGTTTTTCTCGCTTATCCAAAATGGTCCATAAGAAAGTTAACTAGGATTTAATAGAAGAAATCGGATCAAGGTGAAGCCCACTTATAAGGATAAGACGACGTGAATGATGAGATGAAGAATAAAAAAGTGAGGGTTTATTGAAGGAAGAAAACAAAGTCTAGTCGGCTGCAGAGAAATGTGAAATGAATTAAAACAAATATTTCATTGGCAAACTTGAGGTACATGAAGAATTTATGTTTATTTGCTTATCTTTAAGATAAAGAATTTCGTTTTTATTTTTATTTATTCGTGTTTCGAAGAGCGTAAGTACTTTATCTTAAATACTGCTACTTTACCTTTAGGAGAATCTATGAAGTATAAAAGAATACAATTTCGTGTTGAAGAATGTTTTCCTACCGTTTTCCCATTGAAATTGATTACAACTTACATTTTCAATGGAACTAAAAATTAAATTAAATTTTGTTGTAAGGACTTATCGCTTTACACAGAGGTTAACAAAAAGAACTATAACAAAATTGAGTCATTTAGATACAAAATTATTTTGGCGATGACTATTCTACCCTGGTAGTACCCGTGACAAGATGGTAAGTGCGTAGGACTGTCATGTTAGAGGTCTTAGTTTTAATACCTGTCCTGTGCCATCTAAAGTTTTTTCACGGGTACTGCCTCTTGCGAGAAATTGACAAATCCTCGATGATTAATTTTTGTCATGAAAAGTGATTTCTTAAACTTGTTCGAATTGGGCTTAAATTATAAATCCCCTGAATCCTTGACAACATTACTAACACACTGAAATGGTTGAGAGTTTTAAGTCTTTCGGCCTTAGTACTCAACGGACTGTTGCGCCACCCAATTTGTGTAATTATCCTCTGAAATTCTTAAGCCAAAATATTCTTTAAAGCACATTTCGAACAAGAGTTTTAGTAGGTACTACTTACTAAATTACTAATTAGACTCCCGATACATTGAGGCTCTCAGTTTGAAATATTGCGTTTTTCCATCGTTTTCGACACCTTGGAAAGCTCCTTCAATCGGCCAGGCCAAGTGGGCGGTCTTTAATTTCTTTTCGTTGGACAGTCGGGCTCTGAAATTTGTGTCAACAAGAAAATGGTCAGTGTTTCACATCGAAATTTCGCACGTCCAATATGTCAGATTAGAGCCTTGAGCCAAACTTACAAGCGGTTGAGTTGGTTGGCAATTCGACCATCTGAAGATCCACTAGTTACTGCGTGCTTCGTTCGTCTGGGAAACTTAGTGCTAGTTATTACCGTATTACGATCTTAAGCTGAGCCGGAAGCCGTTTTCTGTCATCGTTTCGTGGAGGCTTTGGTTTACAACTGAACCGACAGTACTGGCGGTATTCGGGCCGTATTCTTTTTTTTACGAAATGAGGATGATCAGGCAGTTACTATGAATGGTGTTTGATATCATGAGATAATAACGAATTTTGTATGGCCCGAATTGGCAGATATGGATGTGGATATGTGATTAAAGGGCAAGTATTGATACAAGACTTCTGTCTACGTCTCAACATGATTATGTAAAGGTAAATCCATGGAAACGGCGTTACATATGTTTGCTTTTCTAGACATCGAGGAAGCTTTTAACAACGTGGACACATCTGCACGATCATCTTCAAATGTAAAACGATCGGTTAGGGAGTAAATTCATTCAATGCTGACTACCAGAATAATTAATTCAAAGCTGGGCAATTCTTCTACTAGAAGATTCGTAAGTACAGGGACGCCGCAAGGTGGTGTTCTATCCCCTCTCCTCTGAAACGAAGTGGTAAATGAAATCCCAACTGATCTGGATCTGTAGGGTTTCAGAGTGATTGTCTATGTGGCTGACGTTGCTATAGTGGTTTCGGGAAAGCATCTTTACACCCTAAAATAATTCTTACAAACTGCCTCACACCGACTAATACTTTGGACTGATCAGTTTGGACATAAAACCGAATTGGTCCTATTTTCGAGGAAATACAAAGTTCATTTGTTAACCCCCCATATATTAAAGGAATAAACTTAAAAATTGCAGACGGAGATCTGTGTCTCATTTTAGACAAAAAAAAACTAAATTGGAAACGCAATGTATAAGAAAGAGTAAAAAAAGCTACTCTAGGCTTGTTCTGCCAAAAAAGCTATTGGTAATGTTAATGTATGGGACAACAGTTTAATATTCAGCTCTGTTCCTTGCTGAGCCATAAAGACATTCCAGGAAGAATGGAAACTATAAGGCAGATGAACTCACCGAGAATGGTACTGTACAAGCCATTCTACAACGTTTGGCATACTAATCGCTGCATGTAAACTATTGCTAATGCCAGAAGCTATAAAGAAGGCAAACACCAGGTGGAATAGCATTAAAGCGACCAAGGTGCTTGCTATCTCTAAGCAGATTGCATAGAAGCTCTATAATCGGTGTCATAACCGGGAAATGTCTAATAGGACAGCACGCCACGCGGCTAGGCGTATTCTCAAATTACTTTTGCAGAAGCTGTATGGATGAGGAGGAAGAAACAGTTCATCACCTCTTTTGTACGTGTCTTGCTCTAAATATTAACATGATCAGTATTTCACGTTTCGTAAGGGAGTCAAACTGGTCCCCTTAAGGTTGGTAGAAAGCCTCAAGATTCATGTAGTATCACAATGGGCCATTAAACTGGCCTAAATTTGTCCTACTCCATCACAGCCACTTTAACCTAACCTAACTCCAGTTCCCACCTTAATTAAAGCATAATTATTGTGGAAACATTGATGAAGGTTTTTAACATTACGTTTTCCTTTAGTTATATTTGAACAAGTTCTTTCAATTTATTCAAACATATCACCGGTGTTTTTTTGGCATTCTATAAATAGTATAGTAGAAAATTCTCAAGAAAACCCATCGGCAGTAGCCAGATTTTTTTTATTTAAAAATTGGTACAACTGAGAGAAGACCTTTCATAATAATAATAATAAAAAAAACATAAATAGAATAAAGTTTTGTGAAAATCAAAAGTTAAAATTAACTTCAGCAAAAAAAAGCTTACTGAAGCTAATAAAATGACCATTTTCAAAGAAAGAATGGTAAGAAAACATCTGGAAATTGAAATTTCAAAGTTTTTACCAAACAATTTGACATAAAATAAAAACTTCAAGAAGGGGATTTGTTCGTAGACTACTACATTAACATGTGATGTAAAAGCGAGCTTGAAGCTTGCCTCAATTCTGTATATACCTGTATCAAGTTAAAATGAGCTTGATTCGACTCCATTCCGGTCGTGGATCGGAGTCAAGTCAAAATTTTTTATATAAAAACCTGTGTGGAGAAGTTGGTTTAAAAGATAATGCATTACAGTCTGCTGTTTATTTGCATGTTTGTGTGCAAAAAAATATAGTTTGTTTTAATCAAATTTAAAAAAAAAAAATGCACTGTACCTATTAAAGTATTCAGTTCTTCATTGTTTACCACGAATCAAACTATTTCACCTGCACTTCATAAGAAACATCGAAAAACCATTTGCATTTTTAAAAGTTCTGTCAAACTTAACCATTTTTAAATCTTCGGCGATTTATTTAATCTAAACTGTGATAAACTTTTGGTGGAAACATAGCAAAACTTAAGTATCCTTTCTTTTGTTTTCTCTTGCCCAGTTATTCCATTTTCATTAACAAAACTAAATAATATCAACAGTAACAGATTGATTTTTTTTCCCTAATGGAAAATACATGATTGAAAATGCACAACTACTGAACGAACACAGCCATCGAGATACAAATGCAATATCAATCGCACCATCATTTGAAAACGAAATCACATTAATTCGAGATATTCGTGTAAAATACTACTATACTATTAATAGATTTTCGAACAAAACAAGGGTATTATTGACATCATCTGTCGTATATTAATTGAGCTCTTGGGCGTAATCTAAAACACCAGACTGTAAATGGACAGAAAAATAGCTTGATAAAGATAAAACTTTTTATTTTTATTTATTGAATGATACAAATTTAATATAATCTTAATATTCCAAGAACCAGCTGAATTTTTCAATAGTAAATATATAAATAATAATTTTTTTTTTCTTCAACAGGTGTGTGCCCTAACAAAACGTGGAATGATGCTACAACCGGATATCCTGCCATTCAATGATGCAGTTTCCCAATATCATCGTGGAGTTGCTGCGGTAGCAGCAGCACAAGCCGTTACCTCCTCCGTTAGCAAATCAATGCAACAAAATATCATAGCAAATGCAGGACTCAGCTACGAGGATGTTCTTAACGATGACTTCCAATTCGACATGGACGGACATGATGTCATGGTCTTTCTCCACATACAGAAAACGGGTGGCACTTCCTTTGGAAGACATCTTGTACGTGATTTGGATTTGAAGGTGAGTCTGACTACCTATGCACATACTCGTACATAATATTGAAGTAACGACAAGGCGCGGTGCAACAACAAAGCGGTGGTGTGTTGATTCGGAAAGGATTTACTTCTTCAGGGTCTTCTTTGGGTTAGAGGTATCTATAAATATTGTCATATGCTGCTGTTCTCTGTTTAAGTGACATCATGTTGTACCTTTTGCAGCGTAAGCACATACGCTTTAACCATAAATTTCAACTTAATCATGGAGAATTATTATAGACGCGTGGTGTACGAGGCGATTGGTTATGTTTGCATAATTAGAACAGCGATTCTGCTAGTTGCTGTCTCTGATTGTTTATTTACGTTGTAGGGCATAATTGTATGAACTCATGTTGCAATAAAGCAATGTAAATGTTTCAAAAGTTAAACCAGACTTTAGAAAAATTTACTTCGAAGACAAATATTGACAATTCTTCGTTTACTACCGAAAATTTAAAACAGCTGAAACAGAAACAATGATATTCCAATAAAAATCGGTATACAATTGTAAATATTTTGTTATCAAACTTTTATTATGTTTTAACACTTTGCATATCTTAGACATACTGACCAAAAGGTCTATTGCATTTACTTGAGCCAAAAATCAAGTCTATTTCTGAATTTTGAGACTTTCTTTTCGATCGTGAATATTCAACTGAATTTTGCGTGCAGAAGACCACGCTGCCCATTTTAAAACATTCACATGAGTTTACAAAGCAAGAACTTTGCTAAAAATTTTGAAAATAGATTATTCGCAACATTTTTGGAGAAATGAATGAACTGTTATTTACTTATTAATGAAAGAAATTCCAAAGTTTGTGATTTATTGTGTCATTATAGTTAAATACAAAATTTATTACGAAGGTAGGAAAATGTATGATTTCCTCATTTAAAATAATGGCGCACAATTTTTAAGAACGTATTGTTCAATATTAATAATAATTGTACAGATGTCTTATGGACTAAGAAAACGGCTAGAAGTTAAAGAAGGTTAAAGAAGCCATTCCGTGATTATAACTTTAAGAATTTTAATTGTTAAAAATTAAAGAACGTCGTTTAAAATTAGGTAAATCATCTTTTAAGCTTAGTAAATTGCTAACAAAGGATTTAATATTTCACTAAATCGTTTAAAATTTTGCACCAATATTAAATTTTTGGATTCATCCAAAAATTCAAAACATTTGTTTTTCGTTTTATGTTAACCTGGATGGTCACTCTAATTCAAACTCAGTATGTTTCTATTTACAATAAGTTTCTCCAATAAGTTGATTTGTATTGGTTGTGATACTTTATTTGCATATTATGGATTCATATTATGTGTAGACCTGATCCAAGAATGTACGTGTACATAATGTACCTTCCTACTTATACATTAATATGGTTTGGCTTGAAGAATAACAATATTTAATTTAAAATTCAAAAAGCGACCACAAATTTATCTCTCAATGCCGATTGGCAAATTACTGCTAGAGCGTAGTTACCTATGGCTGTGTTTAAACAATCCATGTCGATAAGGTAGACTGACATTAATACAAAAAAGTATTTATTGTTAAAAAGAAATTAATTTTTGTCTTTATTGATTGCATTTTTTGTGTGGTTTCCATTATTCCATAATGAATCCCACGAAATTAGTGATGTTTAACATCACGCTTAAATATTGAAAAAAATAAATTAAATGGCTAGTTTAAAACGGAAGTCACACTTTTTGAAAAAAAAAACCGAATTAAGTCAATTTTGGACTTCTCTGTTATGGATTTATTGGTGGCTTTTCTTAGCACTATCTTTATTTTAAAACTTCTTTATATTAGTAACTAGCTGTTACCTATCCTCTTCGCTTATCGTTTTTTAAATAATACAATATGGAGAGCGGTGCATAACTTTATAATTCATGTCAATATATTTTTCACAAACATAATTATCAAAGTTTTGATGGCTTTAATTCTTCAATTTTGATCTTATTCAGAATTCGTAGTCTTAAGGTTATAACGTCCGGTTTTCGAAATATGTTGAAACAAAATATAATAATTAAAAATAATTTTGAACCGGTTATCTCTGAGCTTAAGCTCATAAGGCTTAAATCGGAGTTCGAATTTGGGATCGTGACCTATGAACTATTCAAAATTCAAGGATTTAGATAGAGTCAAATGAAGACCCATGAGTCGTCCTATAGCTAGGGCCTAGTGACTTACAGCTTTCAACCATTCCTGTGTGCGAGTTATGTTGTTAAGTGTGGAGAGGACCTACAGTTTTAAGCCGAATACGAACGGATAATTTGAGAAAGCAATTTTCGTGACAAGAGTTACTCTTGGAGGATGTGTCAATTCCTCGCAAGAGGGAGTTAGTTACTTACCTTAGGTGCCATTTCAGTACGGGACAGACCTGGGCCTAAGCCAACCTGCGTCTCCAACCAGCTCGGTCCCTAGCTATAGCTGTCTCCAATTTCACACGCCAAGTTCGTTGAGGTCTTCACCCATCTGCGTGCGCCACCTGAGTCGCAGTCTTCCTCTACTGCTCCGTCCCTCGAGATTTGATTCGAAGACCTTCCAGGCTGAAGTGTTGAAGTTCATTCTATATACAGGGTCCGGCAAAAAGATCTCCCATATTTTAAAAGGCAATGACAAATAAATAAACAATTTAACAGACAAAATTTTATTGAATTTTGGCCTTGAAACAGGGGTCTTGAAATGTCCCCACAAAAAGAAATCACGAGTTGATAAATCGGGGAACCTTGGTGGCCAGGTAATGTCTCGTCGTAAAGAAAGAAGATGCACTGGAAACATCTCTCTCAAAATGGTTAGTGAACGCCGTAAAGTGTGTGCTGTGGCTCCATCTTGTTGGAACCAGACTTCTTTGTGGTTCCTAGTAAACTGATTTAAGTTTGGTTGGAGGAAGGTCTTAATTATGTGCCAGTAGGGATCCGCATTAACTGTAACTTTTTTTCCATTTTCTTCAAATCAATATGGACCTAACACACCAATTTCAGCAATAGCACACCAAACTGTCACATAAGGGCTGTGAAGTGGTCGTTGATGAGTTTCTTGAGGGTTTTCTCTTGCCCAGTATCGGAAATTTTGTTTATTTACAGTATCCGATAAATGGGAATGTTTTGAAGAATGTCTTCACAAACAGCTCTGCGAGTTTCAAAATCTCTCTCACTTAATTCTTGTGCGATCATCATTTTGTAGGGTGCATATGAAAATGTGTGCAAAGTTGTAATAACAGAACAACCATTACGGATATATTCCTCTGCGACAGATGCGCGATTCTTACCGTGGTACGCCATTATGATTTCTAAAAACGGCACGTAGACCTCTATCTATCTATAGCCGGAATACCATTTTATCTATAAATAGCTTTAAATATAAACTTCTAAAAATACGGGATGTTTTTTGCTGGTCCTGTACATGGCCCAGCCATCTAGGTCGCTGGACTTTAATTCTGTTAACCAGGTCAGTGTCGCTGTACAGCCCGTACAGTTCCGTCGTTAAATCTTCTTCTCCATTTGCCATCTATGCAGACGGGACCAAGAATCAAACGTAGAATTTTTCTCTCGAAGCATTCTAAGACGCTCTCATCTTTCTTTGACAGGGTCCAGGCCTCAGCACCATAAATGAGTTCCGCGATGATGATGAGGACTTTGCTATTGAATTGCCGTCCAAAGAAACAGCGATTTACAAGAGTTGTTCTTTGGTTGATATCAGCGCTAGTGTCGTTGTCTTAGCTTATAGCGGTGCCTAGTTAGACAAAGTTATCAACAACATCAAAGTTATAGCTGTCCATGGTAACGTTTTGCCGAAGACGTCGTAGCTTGATGTCCTTTTTTGATGACAGCATATACTTGGTCTTGCCCTCATTGACCACTAAACCCAACTTCTGCGCTTTAGTCGCAACGTTCAAAAACATTCCACTGATCTTCCGTTCACGTTTACGCTTTGACCTTCCAATTATGTCAATATCATTTGACGGTTAAGTTTTGCACAATTCCTTCCAGAACGGAATTGAAGAAGTCGTTTGAAAGTGCGGAGGCTTGTGTAAAACCTTTTTTGACATCAAATGCATCAATGAGATCTTTTCCGACCTTGGTAGAGCAACGTGCTTTCTCCATCGTCATTCCGCACAAACTGATAAGTTTGACAGGGATGCCAAAAAGACATTGCTCTGTAAAGCTCTTCCCTATAGATGCTTTCATACGCGGCTTTTAAATGAAAAAAGAGATGGTGAGTATCTATTTGAAGCTACTGGGTTTTTCTAAGATCTGCGGTAATGTGAATATTTGGTCAATGGTGGACTTTCCTGATCTGAAGACACACTGATAAAGACCTATCAGGTTGTTGACGAACGACTTCAGACGTTCACACAATACGGCAGAAAGGATACTGATACATCTGTAGTTAGCGAAATTTGGAGGGCCTCCTTTCTTGCGTATTGGGCAAAATATGCTAAGATTCCACCCAACCGGCCTAATGTTTTCTTCGGACCATATTTTGCTCATGAGTTTGTGCCTGCTCCCTACAAGTCGTCGCCTGCTGCTTTGAATAATTTGGCATTGGTTTAGATATAGCTATCTTCACTTCGTCTAACTCAGGTAGGCGATATTGTTGATCTGCTTCGCCTAGGTTGAGTGGTTCTATCTCCCTTACAGTGGAATTCGGAGAAGTGGTCTTTCTTTATTCTCAACATAGACTGCGGTTCTTATACGATGTTATCTTGATCGTCCTTCTAGGCTTCGGTTCGTGGCTAGTACCCTTTGAAGGTTTTTTTACCTTTTGGTAAAATTTACAAACCTTATTTCTATTGTGACATCGCTCTATCTCCTCGATTGCGCGTTTTCCATGCTCCCTTTTTTTTCTATTTCTCTTTTTTTTGGGGATGCGCTGGACAAATGCAGTTTTTCGTCCTCTCGAAACGAGACCTGAGGAGTATGACAGATGAAAAAGCTTACGCAGTGATTTTGCCAGCATCGAAGAACACCTATTCAGAAGAATAGTGGGGATACCATCCGGACCATCGGATTTATGTGTGCTTGGATTTCTAAGGACTCTTGCCAAAGTACGAGTGCGAAAAAAGATTGGTCCCATTGAATCACTTACTCGCTCAAGTACAGGCGGCGTCATAACGATCTCTGGTTAGCTTTCTCTAAAGAGCTAACAAAAGGAGTGTCATTGACAACGAGCATCGAAACCGAGATAGAGGAAGAATTCCTTATATTTGTACAAATGACCAAAATCTTTTACTGCCTTTGGGACATTGCAGTATTTTTTGCCGTAATTTATGGTCATGTTAAAATTTGGTCCGTCGAATATGGGCGTCCAATATGGTCTTTCTTAATCTCTTTTAAAATTATTTAATTTGTGGCTCAGCCTTGGTCAGTTCTTAGATATATGGAAAACTTCAGTCATTACGCCAATTCATAAGCTCGAAGCTTAACTACAGACCGATTTCAAAGCTTTAAACTATTCCAAGCATTTTTGAAGCCATTGTCAAAAAAAGGATTTATGAACATATTAAGTATTGAGGGATTAAGCGATTTCAGACAATAAACACGGGTTTGTGAGTAAACAATCAACTGCAACTAACTTGTCTTTTTTGGCACACTTTTGTATGAAAGGTAAACGGGGTAAGCAAGTTGATGCCATATACACCGACTTTTCAAGGGCGTTTGATAAAGAGACGTGTTATTAAAAAAAACAAGAACACCTTGGTTTTCATTCTCAATTATTGAATTGCTAAGACCAATATCTAACAGATTGTACACAGTTTGTGAAAGTTGGATGTAAAACATTAAAAAGAATTTATAACTTTTCAGGGGTTCCACAAGGAAACCACTTTTGTTTGTTCTTTTTATAAACGTCCTTCCCGAATGTGTCAAATTTTCCGAAAATTTACTATTTGCTGACGATTTGAACATTAACAAACGTATCAATTGTCCAATTGATTGCAATCATTTGCAAGATGACCTCAATTGTATTTTTCAGTGGTGTGAAGATAATTGCCTTCATCTCAATATATCGAAGTGTAAGCAAATGTCTTATACTAGATCACGCAAATTTATTCACTTTGAATATGATTAAATAATATATTCATATTTTTTTATATAAACATTATAATTATGTATGTTAGTCTAAAAGAGATTGTATTCGATAGATGGAATAAATAAATAAATAAAATCTAAAAAGTTAAAATGTTTAAAGTGGTTATATGCTAGTTTCATTAAAAATCGAAGTTATTTAACGTTTTTAAGTCAGTTTCGAAACTGAGTAAAAGTTGTTGATATTTGAAAAACAAAAAAAATAAAATTTATTTATATCTCCTTGCATTCGAAATAAAATATGCATTTATTTATTATATTTATATTTTATAGCGCCCTTGTGAATGTCAACGTCAAAGAAAGCGTTGTTATTGCTTCCGTCCACATCGGAACGAAAATTGGTTATTTTCCCGCTACTCAACTGGATGGAAATGTGGCCTTCATGCTGATTGGACCGAATTGACGTCTTGTGTGGACCAGGAGCTTGACAAAAATGAAGGAGAAACCGCCAAGCGGAGATACTTCTACATCACACTACTAAGAGAACCTATCTCACGATATATGTCTGAATACCGACACGTGAGGAGGGGTGCCACATGGAAAGGTTCCAGGCACTGGTGCTTAGGTCGACAAGCAACAGCTGCTGAATTGCCACCTTGTTATAAAGGTAAAATATTAAATTTTTAAATAATGTGCTCTTTTTGGAAAAAAAATATAAAATGTTCATTTTTTAGGCAAAGATTGGCTTCACGTAACATTAGACGAATTCGCTGCGTGTGACAGTAATCTCGCAGCCAACCGGCAGACACGCATGTTGGCTGATTTAGCTTTAGTTAATTGCTACAATAAGACTTCGATGCCGCACCATGAGCGGGATCGAGTAATGCTAGCAAGCGCTAAGCGCAATCTGGCAGCTATGGCATATTTTGGACTCACAGAGTTTCAAAAGGTATGTAAAATAGTTTTTCGATAATTCAATATTATTATAATTAATTTTTTTATTTTCAGATGTCGCAATACATATTTGAAGAGACGTTCAATCTTCGCTTTGCAATACCATTTGAGCAGCATAACACTACGATTTCTGTGGCAGCTGTAAGTAATCTTCGTCCAGCCCAAAAGAAACATATTGAGCAGCTAAATAGTCTCGACATGGAGCTGTATACATTTGCCAAAAATCTCCTTTTTCAAAGGTAACTTTATAAGCTTTATTTTAAATTTCAAGAATTAGTTTTAGACCTTAGGGACTCAAATTTAAAGTTGGAATTCTCACGGACCACATTCGGCAAATGGTTTACTAATCGGAATAATAATCAATTTGTGTTCATGTATCCTACTTCTTGAAACTGACTTACTTAGTTAAGGTGGCACTACAGTCATCTGTGAAATAAGGCCTCACCCAACAAACTTCTTCATCTATTTCAGACCCTAGCTAGATGTCTCCAATTTCGCACTCTAAGTTGGGTGAGGTCACTTTCCACTTGTCACAAAGTCCTTACATACCTCAAATTTACCTGTGTAAACCGAGACGTAGGCGTTGTAAGTCCCTTCTTGATGACAGCATAAACTTTGCTGCCTCAATACTCACAAAAGCCTCATTGACATCACGCTGAGTTCTTCCGATTATGTCAATATCATCAGCGTATGCTTATAATTGGACAAACTTTTGAAAGATAGTACCTCTAGTGTTAACGTGTAAGCTCTGAACTATTTTTTCAAGGACGATGAAAGAAGGACGATGGAAGGAATCCCATAACAGCGCATCACATTGTCTTAAGCCTTTTTTGATATCGATAGGTTCTGCCCCCGTGGTTAGTGCAGTTTATAGGGTCGCACTTTTTCATAATCTGGCAAACAATACTGAGATTTTTCCGACCATATCTTACAGATAAGTTTGTCTCCAAGTTCCTTTGAGGAAGTTGAGGTGTGGGAAAGGCGTACTTGCTATCATGATGTTTCTATGCTTTGTCGAGGAACATATCGTTGGTTTTGTCATCCTTCTCTTCTGTGGAGGAACTTATAGCTCAATACTTTTGTTGCCTTAGTCTAGATCCGAAGCAAAATTATCGTTTTTGGTTTTCTCGGTAACGTGTTTATAGCGTTGCCTAGGTAGACAAAGTCCTTAACTACCTCGAAGTTAAAGCTGTCCATGGTGACGTTTTATCCAAGACGTCGATGTTCAATGTCCTTTTTTGATGACAGCATATAATTGGTCTTGCCCTCATTGACCACTAAACCCATCTTCTTCGCTTTCGTCGCAATGATCCAAAAATTCTCCACTGACATCACGCTTTGATCTTCCAATTGTGTCAATATCATCTGCTTATCCGATTAATTGGATGGACCTTTGGAAGACTGTGCCTCTAGTGTTGACGGTTGAATTTTGCACAATTCTTTCCAGAATGATATTGAAGAAGTTGCATGACAGTGTATGGCCTTGTCTTAAAACTTTATTGACATCAAATACATCGGTGAGAACTTTTCCGACCTTGATAGATCGTCATTGTGCACAAACGGATAAGGTTGACAGGGATGCCAAAACTAGACATTGCTCCGTAGAGCTCTTCCCTATGGATGCTGTCATACACGGCTTTTAAATCGATAAAATGGTGGTGGGTATCGATTTGAAGCTCCTGGGTTTTTTCCAAGATCTGCCGTAGTGTGAATATTTGGTCGATATTGGACTTTCCCAGACTGAAACCACACTGATAAGGACCTATCAGGTTGTTGACGAACGGCTTCAGACGTTCACATAATACGGCAGAGAAGATCTTCTGAGTTAGTGCATGCTCCCTACCAAGTTATCGCCTGCTTTGAATAATTTGGCATAGATGCCGTCAACTCCAGCAGCTTTGTTTAACTTCAGTTTAGACATAGCTTTCTTCACTTCTTCGAGGTCGGGTACACGGAATTGTTAATCTGCTTCGCCTAGGTTGAGTGGTTCTCTCTCTCTTACAGCGGATTTCAGTTCGTCATCCCCGTTATATACTTTTGAGAATGGGCCTTTCCATATTCTCAACATAGACTTCGGTTCTACTACGATGTTCCCCTGATCGTCCCTAAGGCTCCAGTTCGTGGCTGGTACCATTGGAAGGTTTTTTTACCTTTTGGTAAAATTTACGCACCTCATTCCTGTTGTGACATCCCTTTATCTCCTTGATTGCTCGCTTCTTATGATCTCTTTTTGTCCATATAAGAATCCGTTGTTCCTCTCTCCACTTCTGCTCGTAGAGCTCACGAACAGCTTTGATCCTTCTGTGCAACAGGGTTTTCAGTGTTTAATAAGAGGTGCTTATAAACTCGATTGAAAACGGACATTGTAGTCTCTTGCGATTGTAGCCGTCTAATGTCGAGTACTTGGCTTGGATCGGGATACCCTTAGCGGTACCTTGGCTACAACGAACGTAGTGCTCCGAATCAACATTAGACCCTCGGAATGTTCCGAAATGCTGTATACTGCATAACTGTTGTGCGTCCATCGCAATGTGGTCAATCTGGTTGACAGTTTCCTGATCAGGAGATATCTATGTCCCCTTGTGGATATTAAGATGTGCAAACTGCGTACTAGCTACCAGAACGTCTCGCCCCTCAGCGAAATCGATCAACCCGAATCCATTGTCGGAGGTGGTGTCATGCAGGCTGTATCTCCCGATTATGCCACCAAAGATGTCTTTTCTTCCTACCTTGGCATTAAAATCTCCTAAGACAATTTTAATGTCATAGCCAGGGCACTGCTCATATGTCTTGTCCAAGAGCTCGAAGAATATATCTTTGGTGTCTTCATCTTTCTCCTCTGTTGGGGCATGCGCGCATATTAGGATTATGTTGGTGAATTTAGCCTTGATGCGGATTGTCGTGATGCGCTCGCTCAGACTGTTGAAACTCAAGACTTTATGCCTGAATCTTATTCCAACAACAAATCCACGCTGTCTTTGTTCTTGGTAGCAGTCTCCGTAGTATACATCGCAGTATTTTAGTTTGCGTTTGCCCGGTCCAGTCGTTCGCACTTCTTGGATAGCGGTAATATCTGCCTTGCAGCAGTTTAGGGCTTCCGCTAATTGTTGGGCTGGACGTGGTCTGTTAAGAGACCTAACTTGCTTGGGTTGTCAACAAAAAATCCGTCCGTATCCGAGGCTTGTTGGTGCTTCGCAACTAAGGTATTTTTTTCATGGTCAGGAAGTCACCCCGACGGCACCCTAGATTGCCAGATCCTTAGTATAACTCCAAGGACGGGGAGCCGGATAAAACCGCTCCTTATAGGCCTAGGCTCCAAATAAGTCGTAGAAGCCCTATTAGGTTACAACCTTACTGGAACTGTAGACGCAACTATAGAATTCGTCCGCTGCCGTCTGGATAAGGAGAGGTGCCTTAGTGCAAACACCTCTCCTCCCCTCTGTCATTTGTTGCCCCCAACAACTTTCCACTGGGGTTAGAACCCAATCTGCAATTTAGGTAGGCACCCGATGTTCACCACGGGGAGGTGAGAGTAGGAGTTAATAGACAGAGGTGGGTTTTGAGAAAAACCTGTGGACGCTTGTGTCCTCTTGAATGCATATGTCATATGTCTACCATTTGAACATCACCCTTCTGTCGTTACCACATCTATACTGTTTATGTTATATATAACGTTTTCTGAGAGTATGATTAAGGATGCACTAGCTAAAATGAACATTGATCTACAGTATATATGTGATTGGTCGACCCGCAATAAGCTTAAACTTAATCCTGAAAAAACTAATGCTCTTCCAATAGCGAATAAAAAACTCAAACCTGAAAACTTCATTTCCGATATTTTGAATAATTTCATAATTGATTATGTTAGAAAAATCAAAAACTTAGAATTGATCTTTAGCACTAAACTAACTTGGGATACCAAGGTCGATACCACTGTGTCAAAGATTTATGCTTCGCTCCGAGGACTATTAGAGTTGGTTAAGTCGCTCATTTTGGTTACAAGTGCGTATGGGTGCGAGTTGTTTGCAGTCCTTGACTCTCATTGGGCTCAAAAGTGAAAGGTGTTTTTAACCCGTTTAGATTTGATCATGTTTCGTGTCAGCTTCGTCAACTCTTTAGCTTTAACCTGGAAGCTTTCTTTAAGAATTGGTGTTGTATCTTGTTTTTAAATTTAATTGTTGAAAAGATTCCAAGTCATCTTTCTAATAGATAGTGCAGGCAATTTTTTGTTAACATAGTCTATTAATTCTGACATATCTTTAAGTCGACTGAATTGTTAAATCTAGTTTATAAGAAAAACAAATCTTCTGATTTATTAATGCCTGAATATATCTAACAACATTTCTCTTTTGTTCTTTACTTTAAATAGATTTCAACGGCTAAAAGCAAAAGATGCTGATTTTGAAAAACGCTACGCCAATCTTGGCAATATCAACTACAAACAAGGTGTTACTGAATTTAACTGGGATAGTAATATCGATGAAACAGCAAGCACGGATCATTAATAATAGTTTAATATTAAAGTAAACCCAAGGAGTATTTTTTAATAGATTTATAAAAACCTAATAATTTAATTACCCGCAGCTAAATGTATGCGTTCTCATTTTACGCTCATGATTTTATTTATCTTACAAAATTATAAAATACATATTGTTTATACAAAGGATTCATGTGAAACTGTTTAACTGTTGTATATATAGTATAATATAATATTAGTCATTAGTTTTATACATTTTTATTATTTGTTATAATAAAAAAGTAAAATTAAAAACACAACAAAACAACAAAACAAAACAAACAAACTAACACTTTTAGTATTTGATACCAATTAAGTAAACATAATTAAAATAACGTAATAGATTATAGAGTATACCTATGTATGTATTATAAAATTATGATGCACTGAATCATAATTTATCTGTAAGTTATAAGGTGTTAAAATATTATATATGAAATATAAAAAAAAACAAGTCTGATTTGCATGATGTTGCTTAAAAAATATAAAAAGCAAAGGTGGAAAATGTATCTAAAATAAAATAAATATCTAAATAAACTTCAAAAAACAAAGGAAGGAATAAATAAAAATTTAAAAGAACAAACAAAGCATTTTTAACAGAAATTATAAACAAATATTCGAAATCCTCTCTTTCCTAGTTCATTATTTAGTGCCATAACAAAAAATAATATCTTACATATAATCGAAATACAATAAGAGTTTTATGTTAAAAAAAATTAATTAAAAACAAGCAAACTGACAAAAAAACAAGGAATTATTTAACAAAATTAAATAAATAATATGAATTAAACTATCACCACAGTAACTTGACCTATTTTAAAAGTTTTCATTACAAATGCCTTATATAAATTTTGTGTGGATAAAAGATTGAATATAAAAATAATTTACCGGATTTTATGGATTCTAGATTTTGTTTCTCTTAGAAATATTATTTAATATGACCTTAAACAAATAAAAGATGGTATAGTTTGGTCTCTGTATTAATTAATGCCGCCAAAATGACGGATGCAATTCTTTTTAAAATATTGGTCAATACGTATCTTTTCAAAACTCTGTGTCAAGAGAGAAGAATTAAATCTGATTAGATTAAAATATAGACTGATCGAAAGCCTCTAACATGCTTACTTTTAAAAAAAGTAAAAATAAATTCTATTCAACTATGAAATATTTGGCAGCACCTACGCAATTATTTAATTTTTTTTTATATTTTTCATCAACCCTTCATAATATTTAATTTAAAATTGGATTTTCCTACATAAGTACACGTATAAACCTTTCCAAGATTGCACGAGAAATCATTTATTCAACAAAAACCACACCTTATTTTTCTACCCTTAATGTAACTTTTTCAAGAAAAAACATACAACTAAAAAACGTTTCTTTATTAAGACTCGAAAGTCTTTCGTTATCTTTAAAATACAAATATTCGAAAAGGTTTTTTGATTAAGAAAAAGTGTATTTTTAAAACACACTCATAGAATTTTTGAATTTGTTATTCATATGGTATGAATGATCAAGTAGTTTAATAGATGACACCTAAATAATTTAACATTTACAAGCAAACTATATAAAGTCTGTTTTATTCAATATCATAATGGCACTAATATCTTAGTTCTTTTATTACTTTGACTAAGCTTGGTGGTGCCAAAAGTTGCCCAATGTCTGTATGAACTTCCGGTCTGCCAATAACTTCTTTATTTTACATTGTGTGCAATAAACTTACATTTACTTCTGGTAAACGTTTAATTTAAAACGAAAGTTAATTATTAAAAAAGGCCATAAAATATAAAACACCATCCAATTAAGTTGTTGTTTAATCATGTTTGTTTTGTCAATTAAAATTTCAAACTTCTAATCAAAATATAATGTAATAAATCCACTTACATATAAATGTGATTTTTAATAGCATTTATTTCATAAAAATAAAAACTTTTAATATTTTATTCTGTTACACAATATGTTGATTGATGTTAAGTTTTATTTATACATAGGTAAAAAAATAAACACATGTAAATTATATTAATTGTACAAACGTTTTAGGACATCTTCAAATGTGCAGCTCATTTAACTGAATTAAGTTGTAAAATGTACTATTAAAACAAAAATATAATTCACAAATTAATCATAATCACCAAAGATAGTAGAATTAGCTCTTGAACTAATAAAAGTTTATAATGAAAACAAGAAATTGAAGAAAACAAAAAAAATGCAATGACAGCACAAAAATTATATTATTTTTGAATAAATAAAATGAATAAACTGTCGTGGTTGAAAAATAAGGGAAGTGTTTTATTTTAGAAGAAAAGTTCAAATGATTTTTTTTTATAATAAGAGCGCACTCTAGTAAATATTACTACCCTTATTATGCAGAGACACAGTGTGAGCACTAGGAAGAGGAGAGATGGTTTGAAAGGAGATGTCTGTGCACATTGGTTTTGAATTCCTGAATATTGTAATGACTTGGAAAAAGAAAGAATCTCTGTACTTAACAGTACGACCGAAGTTGGTATCGAGGTATTATTGATGAGCATTCCTTGAGTATTAAGGTTCATCTGTTTAAGGGGAGGAATGCAACTGGCTATGTCTCTAGAGCATAAACCATTAAAATAACAGTAAAAGAGGGTGAGATAAGAAACCTTACTACGATGTTCAAGCGACGGAAATGAATTTATGATGCTATTTTCACAAAAATCAATTTAAATGCTCTGTGTTCAATATCCAAGAGGCTTAAGTAAGTTGCAGGAGCACCAGCCCGGATATGCGAGTTATACTCGAGCTTTGGACGTATATAAGTCTAGTAGATAACAGCCAGATCAGAAAGTGTGAAATATTTCTTGCATTGCCTAATTAAACCCAAGCACCAAACGTGGTTGGTGACACACATACCGAGAATATCGAGGCGTCGAGGTCGGAATTCAATGAGCTTATTATATTTTGTCGTTGCAGTTCCACATCCGAAACAGAGGGATGTGAGTCTGAAAACGAATATGAAAAGCTAAGAGTACTATCGTCAGTGAAACAATGTATTTGATTAGAAATTGCAGACAAGAGATCATGAATAAAAATGAGAAAGAGTGTTGGAGATAGAACAGAACCCTCGGGCACCCCAGCATTTATTTTGAAGTTTCCAGACTTGAATTAATCCAATACTACTTGTATTAAACGATCCGAAAGTTAATTACTAATCCAATGAAGCAGGGACTTATGAAAACTGAAAGCACGCATTTTCGATAAGAGACTTTGATGCCAAACCCTATCAAGTGCAATCTAACTTTATCCAAAGCGATGTAAAGATTTGCTCCATTGTTCAGTGAGCTGAACCATGAGATCACCGTCGGACCTATTGCTTTCGATCTTCATGATATTTTTTGAGCTGATCAGCGTTTGCATGACCTTGGAAAGAACTGCAATCGGTCGGAAATCAGAGGGTAAGGAAGATTTGCCTTTTTTGGGAATAGGGTGGACAAATGCAGTTTTCCATCCGCTCCGAACGAGACCAGAGGAGTAGGATAGATCAAAAAGCTTACGCAGTGCTTTTGCCAGCGTTAAAGAATACCTCTTCAGAATAATAGCGGGGATTCCATCCGCACGAGCGGATTTATGAATGTTGAGATCTTTTAGATCTCTTGCCACAGTACGAGTGCGAAAAAAGATTGGTCCCATAGAATCACTAACTCGATCAAGTACAGGTGGAGTCATAACACTCTCTGGCAGCGTTGAATTGGCTTTGAACTGCCTAGCAAAGAGATTAACTTTATCTAAAGGAATGTCATTTACAACGAGCGTCGGAACCGAGGTAGAGGAAGAATTCTTTATGTTTTTTACAAGTGACCAACAGTTTTTACTGACTTTGGGACATTGCAGTATTTTTTGCCGTAATATATATATGGGCGTTGCAGGCCTTCCTGGCTTGTTTGAACTTTTTCCGGCTTTCCTCAGAAGGGTTTACTTTAAAACAACGGAAACTTACCTCTTTGGCCCTATTTATCTCTTTACAGCTCGCATCAAACCATTCGTTTTCCTTAGGTCTGATGCTTTTATACCTGTTTGGGATGAAAGTTCTCATTCCTAGCAGAATTAAACTTGTGATCATATCAGCTCTGGCGTCAACGTCACTATCGAGGAAGCATAGTGACCAGTTAAAGGTCCTGAAGTAATTATTAACACCGTCCCAGTTGGCTTTGTCGTATTTCCAAACGGTTCTCTAAACAGCTCTTTCTTTAACTGAACAGTTTTGACACAATCTAAAACTATGAAAAAGGTTTCTGTAAAGGTTCAATTTTATAAATGAAAATATAAACGGTAATTTAATGTCAACAAAGATATTTCGACTGGTATCTTAATTTTATTTAAAATTAACAAATTATTTTTAAAGTTGTTTTACTTTCCTCAGCCTTTGATATTTTGTGGGCCTTTATTTTGTTGTTGCTGGTAGTAAAGAGGGTAAGCTGCAGTGTAAGCATAAGAACAATCAGGGCATACACCTGGTTGTCCTGGTGGACCGCGTGGACCAGTTTCACCTAAAAACAACAAAAATGCGATCAAGGATTTAAAGACTTCTATGTAAAAAAAAGGCTCAAACCTGGTCTTCCTTGTTCACCCCGATCGCCTGGCCTGCCAGGGAAGCCATCATTTCCAATTCCATCTGAGCCTCGCGGGCCCATAGGTCCTGGTGGTCCTTCACGCCCAATCCCATCTTCACCTCTATCACCCTTTTGGCCATCAAGTCCAGGCGGGCCAGTGGTACCTGGTGAACCTGGAACCCCAGGAATGCCAGGGAAGCCCCTGTCACCGGGTTGTCCTCTCACACCGGGGTCACCTTAAAAGAAAACTTTTGTAATTGAAAATTCGAAAATCAACGGATGTTCCGTACCTCTGGCACCCTGGGAACCAGGTGGTCCAGGTCTTCCTATACGTCCTTTGCCCGGTGGTCCAGGGGGTCCAACCAAGGTTGATTGAATCTCATTTATATATTCTTTTACGGATGAAAGCAAATTGTATAAAGAGTCGACAGTCATAGTTCCATACAAAAAGACATTTACCCTTTATGTAACCAATACAGATATCTCGAATTTCATTTTCATCAAAGTTGTTGTTGTAAGACGAAACTGTTCCAGCCGATCCCGGAGGACCTGGTGGACCTGGGTTACCAGGTGGACCAGAAGGCCCTGGAAAACCAGGTTGTCCTTGAATACCTGGCGCTCCTGGATTACCATCTCTTCCTGGTTCACCTGAAATCAGAATCATTTAAAATGGTGCTCATTTCATTTGCCTTACTGTAAAAACCTTGAATTCCTGGGTTACTAGCAGCAGTATAGCGATTGTATCGATCTTCACAAGTACATTGTCCGATTGGACCCCTTTCTCCAGGAACTCCAGGAGGTCCTTCTGGACCTGGCTCCCCTGGCGATCCAGGCACTCCATTTAAGCCCGGAAAGCCTGTGGGGCCAATTGGACCTTGTGGACCGGTCAATCCGGGTGGACCTTCGTCACCTTTTGGGCCCTTTTTTAAAAAAAATTATAAGATATTATATTAAAGCTTACATAGATTATGTTTACTTACTGGGGCTCCATTTAGGCCTGGTGAACCTTGAATTGGTTTAAGTAATGAAGTTCCTCCATAAATCACATCCAATCCAGAATTTCCCGGTGCTCCTGGAGGACCTGGAATTCCTGGACTTCCCTTTTCACCTTTACGTCCAATACTCGCATTATATATTGTGCGTTGTAATTCGTCAATTAAACTGAGGTCGGAAAGACTCCCTGGCTCTCCCTTCTCCCCCGGCTTGCCAATTTCACCCGGAAGCCCGGGGACTCCCATTATACCTGGCCTTCCATCAGCTCCTGGTGTACCTGGATAACCTCGTGCACCACTTAATCCATTGCGCCCAGGGGGGCCTATTGGTCCAGATTCACCTGGTTCGCCTTTTAGACCCTTTTGATTACAACAAGTCAGAAACGTTATAAGCTCAAAGTAATTGATTTTATCTTATTTACCCGTGGCCCCATTTGACCTGGTTGACCAGCAGGTCCTACTATTCGTTCACCTATTTCCGACAATCCCATCACACCAGGCACTCCAGGATTCCCCGGTGAACCTTTTTCCCCTTTGTCTCCCTTACCGCCTCGAGTTTCATTATAGAACTGATTTCCAATCTCCCGCATAAAACCAGAGTAAGACATTTCTCCGGGTTCACCTTTTTGACCCCGTTCACCTTTGAAGCCCATTTCACCTATTGGACCGGGAAAACCTTGCTCGCCAATTGACCCCTTCTCACCCTTCTCGGGAATCAATCCAAATCTGTTTGTATTTGTTGTACGGCCAGGTGGTCCTGGGAGACCTGGCTGTCCCGGAGTACCCTTAAATAAAAAAAGCCTTGCCAATTATTAAAAAAAAAAATTGATTTAGTATAATCTTACATTCAACCCTGGTGGACCAGGTGGCCCAGCTGGACATTGTTCAGGACATGATCGACTATTTCCTGCCGTTAGCGGCATTAGTGGATTTCGTTCTATTTCCCATTCCTTATCAACAGGATCGGCACCCTTGAACTTCAAACCATAGTCCGGCAACTCTTCACAAGTTGTTCGATTAGGCTTCTCAGCGTCACAACTAAGCACCATCCACTGCACGTCAATCTTTCATATCAGAGAAATAGATCAATGTTAGGTTTAGTTTCTTCTTTAAGTATTATGTTATTTATGTTACTGGTATCGTGTTTCCCGTTTTGACATCTTGAGCTAGCGTAAAGTATCCATCAGCTGCATCAATCTGGCCACGAGTTACTGGCACTTTCTCATTTCCACTTCGATCTTGAGTCGGTTTACAATCCACCCACATTCGGACACTGTCTTGAGTTAATCCTAGCATTACCTTGTGCCAGGAGCCATCAAAGAGCTAAAAATGATTCGAATAAGAAAAACTAAGACTTCTCGATTAATTTTACAATCACCTTGGATTCTTGAAATGAGACCGTCATCAAAGATCCGTCATACTTTGGCAAAGCGAAATCAATTGTATTATAAATTGGATTTATAGTCATACTCATTTGAGATTCATATTCGTAGTTGGTCAACTGGAATAGATACCATGGCTGAATGGGTGGTTGCTGGGTTCGAAAGGTGCACTCAAATGAAAATTCGTTAGGAACCCCAAGTGGGAATGCTTGAATAGATTCGATGGTCATATTTGATTCTTCTTCGATGTGGAATGCAGTTTGGAATTGATTTGAACCAGTTATACGTTGTACATGTTGCGATTGATACTGGTACTGATCCAACTTGTAGTTTTGTATGAGATCGAAAGTATTCAAATCAGGGTCACCAGGTCGCCAGGCATTGCACGGACCTGGGTTAGTGTATTCTTCGTATTCTTCCTCGTACGCTTAGAAAATATAAAT
The DNA here is from genome assembly GCF_945859685.1 of Eupeodes corollae. Classification (NCBI taxonomy): domain Eukaryota; kingdom Metazoa; phylum Arthropoda; class Insecta; order Diptera; family Syrphidae; genus Eupeodes; species Eupeodes corollae. Next base: position 162,266,154 of record NC_079147.1, read on the forward strand.
GTGGATCAAAATTATTGTATTTTAGATTTATTGCTTACAATTTTAGAATCAACCTACTAAACCGTTTATCATCAAGCAACAAATTCTACAATTTTTTTTAAAGAAGAAATCATTTTCTTCTAAATACAGTTTTGGTATCTCACTTAGTTTTCCTAATTATCTATTACTTGTAGTACCTTAAGTTTTGAAAAACCTTTTATATTAAGTACTTTTTGTTTCTTACTGATATTCCGAATCCAAACTCCGATTTTCTGTATGTGAGCTGAAACCCAGAATTTTCTATTTTCAGCATTATTTCTCTCTATTTGTTTTATACCGTTGGGCTTAAGTTTGAAAAATTATCAGGAATTGTATTGAAAAATAAAACTACTATCAAAAAGCATAATACTATAAGCTTTTTTTTAATTATAAAAGGGTGTGCATCAAAAACGTGGGGTGGAATCGGCTAAGATGATAGTTGACTATCAATTTTTTGATAGCCAAATTGATTATCATTTTTATTCCGTCTTGTAAGATGATTCAACTCAATTTAAATTCGTTGTTGCCTTGGTGAAATTTTTAATTGATTCTTATAAAACATCTAAATAAAAGTTTCAAATTGGCTGATTTTGAATAAAATTCTTATTTTTCTTGCTTTTTCCGAATGTAATAAGCTTAACTAACTTAGAAAATTTTCAGGACGTTTGTGTAAGCTCTATTCGGAATAAACATATTTGTTTGAGAACGACTATCACATTTTTTTGTGACAGTCGTTCTGATATGATAAATTGATATTGATGTTGGATTTTAACTAAAGCCATGAAAAAAGCCTCAGAAAAAGAATAATTTTAGAGCCGCCTTCCTTAGTTTTAGTTAGTTTTGACCAGTGTTATTATATGCTTATCTTACAATTGACAACGTAAGGTAATACGGCAGCGCATATCTAGACAGATTTTTAAAAGCAATATAGGAAACTATTTCTGTACATAATATGTACTTATTCAGGTTGATTTATGAGTGGTCCAAATGTTACATCTTACACGTAGGTGGGTTGTCAGAAGAGTTGTCAGAAGAGTTTTCGACATCCAGAAAGCGGAGGAATAAGATAGACTCTGACAAAAAGTACCTGTAACATCTATACTACGTAGCCGAGGTATAAGATGTTAAGCCTCGGAACCTCTCACGGACTTTATTGTTCTGGTTAACACAGAAAGTATAGTACATATTTGTTTTGTCTTCTCAAACAAAAATTTATTTCGACATATATTTTTTTTGATATTTATTCATTTATAAGGCTGCTGTACATCAAGTTAAACTTATAAATAGAACAGGATTTTTTACATTAAATTTATAAATTATAAACAAGAATATGAAATTTATACACATAGTTTAAAAGTTTAAAGAAGATTATAAAATTAATAAAAAAAATAGATTAAAATTGTCGAAGAAGTAAATTAAAATGAGTATATTAAAGAGTGTATTTAAGTTCCAGTTTGAGAAATATTCAAAACAAATAACTTTCTGTTTTCGTTTGTAGACCTGATATAATTGGGAAGATTATTCTACAGTTTCACAACATTCCTGCACGATGTCGAACACGTATGGGTGAATGCTTCCAAGTTACAACTAAAAAGTTGACGAGACATTACCAAATCTACGCAGGTTAGAAACAAATTAAGCAGTGGCATTAAATGCTACCTTCAATTTCTGAGCTGAATCAGAGTCAAGGTCTGCAAACAGCCCGCACCCAAACGCAATTATAGGCAGAACAAGTGACTTGGCCAACTTAACTTACTTTTTACTTTTTATTTGTTTGTATATAAGCTAAGTTTGTCATTCGAAAACTGAGAGATCAACAAAAAAATAACTTATTAATTCTGAAAAGGCCATAACAACTTCAAAAGTGATATAGTTCCGAAAATTGTTGATTAATTTTTACCTATATTATTAAGAATTCTGATAATGAAAAAATCTGAAATCCAAGATTGGCTCAAGGAGCAAAACGTTGATTTTTCAACAACAGCTGCATTGACGCAATTGCGGAAGCTGTACAATTCACATAGTTAAATCAAATTGATAACATTTCCGTCGAAAATGAAAATTCAGATATTACGAAAAACCACTTTCCGTTCTTCGAAACTCTTTGTTATGGAATATATTCACAAAATGCAAGAGTTGGCAGCATGCGAATATTGATGAATTGCAAGTCATTCAATTTATAATAGAGGGATTTCAAGACAATTCTGTGAACATTTGCTGTGTTGTATCTGGCTTCTAATATACAACATATTAAACAACTATTACATCGCTATAGCCAATAACGTAGTCAACGAGAATCAAATGAAGCATCAATTAAGACCACGTCTACAACAAACGCAACTAAGACAAAAGCACCAGTGTTGAAACCGAGCTTTGATAATTCCAAGATGATGTGTTGCAATTGCTCAAATGTTGGGCATTTTGCAAGTTCATGTCCTCATCCGAGAAAAAGGTTCATGTTTTGTTGTGGTTCTAAAGAACATATTTTAAAGGACTTCCCAAATGCAAGTGTAGATGATTCCTAGTTCAAGAATATCGAAAATACAAATATAGAAGCTAACAATCATGTTTCCGAAATAAATGATGAAACTGTTACCGTTTTGATTAATGGTTCTATGCATAGATGTAATAGATTCGTTTCTTTATTTGATTCTGGTAGTCCAATTAGTTTAATGAGAAACTCTGCTGTTCTAAATAAAGGATTGGTTAATTTAAAATTATGCAAGTTAACTAACTTTATTAATATCTTTGTTGTTCCTGATTCAGTTATTCCATATCCACTTATGTTGGGTCGGGACTTTTTAAATGTTTTTAGTATAAAATGTATGATAATTGATTTAACTTTTAATTAAATTCCCAAAACAAATGTTGAAATTTTGGATGATTCGAATACAAATAAAATTAAAATATCAAATAAAGTATTGCATTGTGTGTATAGTTCATGTTGCATCCACCAATACTTCGTCAGGAATCGATAATTTTGTACCGGACATTTTTGCAATTGAATTAAGTAAAATATTTTCTGAACGTATAGATATAAATGTTAATTTGGATCAATTCTATCGGAAAGAGATTCAGAAAATTATTGATACTAATTACCTTGACCTTTCAAATATTCCAACCTCTAATAAAGAGAAATATGAAATTAAAATTCATTTGACTTCCGATATTCCAATAAGCTTAGCACCTAGAAGACTTTCTTATGAATATCGGCGTATTGTCAGGGATATGATTAGCGACCATTTAAAAAACCAATACGACCTAGTAATCCTCCCTATGCATTTCCAATTGTTCTAGTTTCAATAAAATGTGGCGAGAAACGAATGTGTGTTGACTATCGACTTCTGAATAAAATCATGGTAAGGGATAGTTATCCATTACCTCTTGTTGATAATTGTCTAGAGAGATTAGAAAGCAAGGCATATTTTACAACTTTGGATCTAAAAAATGGGTTTCACCAAGTAAAATTCTTAGAAAATTCAATTAAATATACAGCATTTGTAACCCCAGATGGACAATTTGAATATTTGGAAATGCCTTTTGGTTTAAAAATGCACCTGCAGTGTTTCAACGATTCATTAATAATATTTTACGTTCATTTATTGATGAAGGGACTGTTGTTGTATGATTGTGTATATGGATGATATAACAATAGCTACCCAAACTATTTAGGAACATTTAGATGTACGTCAAAGATTATTACGACGGCTTTGCTGAATTTCGACTTGAACTTAAATTCAAAAAGTGCCAATTCGGCTGTAGTGAAATAGATCTTTTGGGATTCTCCATCAATAAAAAGTGTGTTGGTCCAAATAATAGACATATTCAAAATATAAAACATCTTCCCATTCCGAAAACCTTAGTTCAAGTCCAAAAATGTTTAGGTTTATTTTCATATTTCCCTGGCAATAATATATTCGTTACGAAAGTTTCGTGTGTACTTAGAGGGTATTCCATTTAATATTATAACGAACTGTACTCTCTTACGATGACATTGAACCGTAAAAGAGTAAAATAGATCGTTGGGCACTTGAACTTGAGAACTATGATTACAGTATTCAACACAGAAGTGGCCTTTTAATTTGTCATGTTGATGTTTTGAGTCGTTATCCTTTAGCTTGTGTTCAAACTTCCAAAAAATAAAAACAAGTTATTTCAGAAATTAATCCGGATGATATAGACATGCAATATTGCAAATAACTCAAAATAGAGACGACGATATTGTTCAAATACGCGATCGGTTAAAAAAGAAGAAATTCCAAAATTAGTTCTTAATGATGACTAAGTTTACCGAAAGTTGGATAATGGAAATGTATTGTTATATGTCCCGAAAGAAATGGAATCTTAAATTCTAAGGTTGTCTCATGTCTCGAAATTTCTAGATCAAATTATATTACACTACTGGTTTCCTGAAGTCAAAGAAAAACTTGAAAAGTATGTACAAAATTGTGTTCAACGTATAACGTTTGATCGTTGTTCATGTTTTTCGTCAATTGAATTTGGTTCATACTTACTTCAAAACAATATTGAACATGTTAAAATATCCACAGCCTCACCGCAAGCTAATGGTCAGGTTGAGCGTGTCAACTGCACTCTTAAGTCTATGTTAGCTACAACATTGCGATTGGTCAAAACTTTTGATAAGAGTTAAATACGCTCTTAACAACTCTATTTATTCTACTACTAATGCTTCCCCTTGTCAATCATTATATGGTGTAAAATAACGTGGACGTGATGTTGACACCCTTTTTGAATATTTAGATGACAAACTATTTTTGACTTCTGAACATGACTTAGCTGCATTACGAAAGAAAGCTTGCGATAATATAGAGTTGCATCAACAAAAAATGTTTGAATACTATGCAAATGTGCATAAACCACAAGTAACATTTTAAGAAGGAGATTTTGTAATGATTCGAAACATTGATACAACAGCTGGTAGTAATAAGAAATGTATCCCTAAATTCCGCGGTCCATACAAAGTGAATAAAGCCCTCCCAAGTGATCAATACGTAATCAGAGATATTAAAAATTGTCAGTTAACTCAAATTCCTTATGACATGACAGTGTAATTGAAGCTTTACGTATACGTTCCTGGGTTGATTGGAGGAATTCACATGGTTTGAATTCTAGTACACAAATGTAATACATTTAGATTAGGTACATATATCACAATCTTTTAAATTTTTTTTATTTCATTTTATTTTTTTTAAATAATTTTTAAATTTGATTGCAAAATTCTAACATTTACAACTTGATCGAGTCGATCAAAATGGTCAGGATGGCCGAGTTGTAAGAGTACCTGTTTTAAATTTACTTTAATTAAATAATACTTTTTATTTTTGTATGTATAAGTTAGCTAAGTTTGTCATATATAATTTTATTTTTTAAGATTCATTCTAAAACAGAGAGATCAAATAAAAATAACTTATATGGTCTTTAATTCTGAAAAGGCCATAACAATATTGAGGCTTTTTACATTAATTGTGATTTGTTGTCAATATGGCAGACGGCAACTCACATTTCTGATGTGTAATGTAAATTTTACTTTAATTCAATAAAATCTGTATCCATCTATCTATCTACTGTGGCAATTTCGTGCGGCCCAGTCGTGAACTTTATTTTTCAAAGATTTTGTAATGCAGTACGGCTGTTACTTTTAATCGTAATGTATTGCAAATTAATCAAATATTAGGAAGCTTCAAACAATGTTATAAACTTTTCCCATAAGTTTTTATAACTAAATTGGATTTTAACATTCAATTGTTTATCTATAGAAAATAAGTTTATAAATTCCTTAGTTTTGGGTGTTTTTTAAGGCATTTCAAACGATGTAATTTAGTGATTTAGATTTTCTTATACCTAGCCCTGTGAATTTTAGACTCTAAAAACCATTTTTGACCTAGGCTCCCATTTTTGCAACATACTATGTTTGCATTTCTTACATTGTAAATCCTTGGTTCAAAGGCTCAGTTTTGCTTTGTGTGTTTTAAACTTTGCGGAATTAATTTGCTATAAATTTATATTATTTCCCTGTTGTTAGTTCATAGGCAATTAACTGTAACGCGTATGATATGTACCAGGAAACTTGCTGCGGGAATCTATAAGTGTTATATTTGATTGAAATTTATGGCGGTAACGATTAAAATTATTATTTTTCATAAAGTATAAGTTTTTCTACAGAAAACAATATTGTTCCTCTCGAAGTAGCAATCGCATCCGGTTTTAAATCATTATTTTTAAGTTACCAACTACTTTCTTATTTCTTAAAGAATACACAGAAACTTTCTTATCTCACAAACATGATGTAATGTCTTTGTTTCAAATTTTGTTAACTTTTTTATTTTAGAAATTAGAACAATTGAGTACCTACTCTAATTATAAATTTGTTTCTTTGGATTTTGTTTCTACTCCATTTATTCTGATTTTGTGATTTCGAATGAACTTAAGTGAACTTTTTGTCTTAGTACAAGAAATTACGTAAATGTTCTAGGTTCTTATTACAGTTAAGTGGTGTAGCTATTTTCAAAAATTAAATCAAAAATTGTATTTTACTCACAATCAGTTTTACCGTAAACGCGTAATCCCAATAAAATTAAAACTGACACTAAGAATACACAACGTTTACAACAATTATTAATCATGATATTAGCAATTTTTGTTTCGAAATGTAACGAACAACTATGTCATATTTTGAGTTTTCCACTTATTTTAATATCGTAGGTAATGAAATTCAAAACCTTGACCACTTTGTTCGATTTCACGAAAAAACCGCTCTCAATATAATAGTCTTCGACAGACTCCAACCGTATTCCTACAAAGACTGAAATTGATTCAAAAGTACGAACAATCGGATTCCAGTGTGTTTTAATTGATTTGCTAGAAAGAAAATTTGTTTAACAGCTGGGGACTTGAGATTGTTTTAATGCTTTAGTTTATGAACCATTGAAGAGATACCCTCAGACAACGAAGCCGACCGATATGATGGCGATGGTGACGATGACGATGCATACCCCAAGTACCGAGAAATGTTTATGTAAAACGCTAAAGGCGGAACCGTAGTCCAACACGTTGCTTCGCTTATCAACAAAAAACATAAATTATATCAAATGCCATACAATTTAATTCATCTGATGGCGCTTTATTCACATTTATTATGTTGGTGGACATTGGCGAATGGAGTGTCATATTCAACGTCATCAGCATATGAATGCTCAATCGATTGAAATAGTTTTCTTTTAAATAAAGTCTTTGACGAAAAAGTACGACCACTTTGATATTTTTAAACTAAGTCTATTATTGTTTGAATAAGTATTTATTTTTATATTAATTTATAATAATGTAATATAAAGATAGATAGATGGTGTGTATGTGTAACTTTCAAAAGGAAGAATTATCATTTGAGGAAAACACGAAGAACAAGCTTCAAGTTACGCTTTAAAATGATTTCCGAGAAAAAGAATGCTCTCAGTGTTCTAGCTACTCTTCACCCACCCTTTTTACGTGGAATAGCTTCCTATGGCGAATCCAGGGAGCGTGATATGAACCATAAATTTTATACAGTTAAGTTGTCTAAGTCAAGATTTGTTAGTAATTTAACGATATTAACCAAAAAGCTGTTTACAAACAACTAAAATTTCTATTTACGCACAATTAAGAATTTCGAAAAACTTTAGTTATGCTTTAAATTATTTTCATAATATCTTTTTTGAGAGAAGGAGTAATCAAGTCTGGTTCTTCAAATTTACAACAATAACACACAATTAGTTACTAAATTTTAGCTCCGTAGCTAAAAATTGCTAAAAAAAATTAACTGAGTAAAGGACCGATCATCAATATTATGAAATACTTTTCGGCATCACAGAATCTTGAATTTTCGCACAAAGGTAGGCCCTGTGTTCTGGAAAAGCTATTTGAATCGAAAGTAAATTTTTACCAAGTTTTAGTGTTTATTTTTTGTAAACAAAACTGTCAATTCGATTTTTCTCAAAATTTTACTGAATATTGACAACAATGTTTTTTAAAAGATAAAAGTAGAATAAAGCCTATATTTCAAAGTTCCGAAAAGATATTTGAGCCGAAAATCAATTTTTACCACCTTTTATTAACTTCTTTGTTTAGGTTTTTATTTTTTTTTAAAAAAAACTGTCAATTCGATTTTTCTCAACATTTTTTAGAATGTTGAAAATTATGATATAATTTTCGGCATCACAGAATCTTGAGTTTTCGAACAAAGGTATCCCCTGTGTTCTGGAAAAGAAGACATGGCCTTAAAGAAAAAAAATTAGTACGACAGTAGGGGTATGTATGAAAATAAAAAAAAAACATCTAGTCACAAAATGTTTGAGCACAAGATGCGTGATTTCCAACCACTTTCTTAAAACAGGTACGAGGGAAAACAAAGACAAAAATAAAAAACAGTTTCTATGCCCAATGGGGCGTGGTATCTTCCCACTTTTCTTGTATTTGGTATCGTTTATACGAAATACTTCTTCACTTTTACTAGAGTTGTTATCATTCAAAATGAACGCATCAATCCCATTCGGTAGAGCAGAGCGTTTTCAATAAATGAGAAAACATTTTCGTTCACAGTTGAACATACCTAATGGTACCTGCGGAAATGTTTCTTATGAGTTCACATAATAAACAATACGCCCTCGAATCTAGAGTGCTAATATTCATTAACTTTTTTTTTTAAATTAATTAACACTAGGGTTAGTAATGGTAAAGCTCTGATCAAAGTGCAAGACTTGGTTGTTGGTATAATGTTGTGATTTCGTTGACGCAATCATATTTCAACACCGAGCACATAACTTTAAAATCGAAAACATTTTTACACCCGCGGAATTGACCTCAAAATTGCCCCAATAAAAATCGCACCATCTTGGGGAAAATCGGCAAAAAAAAAACCTATGTACCAGAACCTTTGTAGTAAAGCAATTTCTTGATGACCAAAAGGAAAAAAATTCAAAGGTGGAGTCGATTTTTTCGATCAAATGGTTTTAATTTCCTGAACACATCGAACACAACGCTGGCCAATGGTTTTATATCACAAGTTACTAGACGTAGCAGCAGCAGCTGGCGACTGTCATAATTTTTCGAAATTTTAAGTTACTTACTTACTTACTTAAGGTGGCGCTACAGTCCTGTGTGAACTTGGGCCTCACCTAACAAACGTCTCCATCTAGCTCGGTTCCTAGCTAGATGTCTCCAGTTTCGCGCTCCAAGTTGGGTGAGGTAACCTTCCACTTGTGCGCCCCACCTGATCCGCGGTCTTCTTCTACTGCGCTGTCCTGTGGGTGCGGATTCGAAGACTTTCCGGGCCGGAGCATTGGTTTCCATGCGCTCTACGTGACCCAGCCATCTTAGTCGTTGGACTTTTACTCTTCTGGCTAAGTCTACGTCGCTGTACAGCCTGTACAGTTCGTCGTTCCATCTTCTCCTCCACTCCCCTTCGATGCATACGGGACCGTAGATCACACGAAGGACTTTTCTCTCGAAGCGACCCAAGGTGCTTTCATCCGCTTTTGTCATGGTCCATGCTTCTGCACCGTATAGCAGGACGGGGATGATAAGGGTCTTATATAGCAACACTTTGGTCCCTCGAGAGAGGACTTTACCACTCAATTGCTTTCTTGGTCCAAAGAAACAGCGGTAAGCAAGAGTTATTCTGCGTTTGATCTCAGCGCTGGTGTTGTTTTCTGCGTTTACAGCGGAGCCTAGGTAGACGAAGTCCTTGACTACCTCAAAGTTACGTCCGTCGATTGTGACGTTTTGACCAAAAAGTCGGTGTTGTATGTCCTTTCTAGACGACAGCATGTACTTTGTTTTGCCCTCATTAACCGTTAAACCCATTTTTGCCGCTTCTGCCTCAATTTTAAGTTACCAAGGAAAAAAAACATTTATTCAGAAACAATAAGTCCTTCGAACTGGTGTAGCAGTTGATTAAGTAGGAAATGGATGACCTTTCGCCTTATGGACGGAGGTCTTGGTAACAGTCCTCGAAAGACTTCCTCTCAAAAGGGGTAGACGTAAATTTTGCTCAAGAGCAAAAGACACATAAACTTAATCCGCCTGTGAATGTTGCGGAAGCTATAAAGTTGCCATCGCTTAACAAATGCTATATCCGTTAAATGTCAGGTAGAACTATACCTACGTCTTCAACATCAAAGTAGTACTATATATATTAAAGGGCCTAAGCAGGCCTTTTTAATAATTACCAGTCAAAAGGGTTATTGAAAATGTCTACATCGTATTTCAATAACAACTGCTCGATTATAGAAAAGCTACGATGAGAATGCCGCAATTTTTCATCGTTTCAATTTTCACTAGAGGAAAATTATGTATTGTTTTTGTTTCATTTTTAAACAATCCTTAACGACGATTTCAAAGCTTATCGATCTCTTGATAACAAGTTTACAAAGTTTCAATTGTTAAACATCTTTTTCTATCACGGCCATCCTGCAATATGCAGAGCAATATGGAACAAAAAAGGACCAATTATAATTTTTCCAGCAATTTCAATTATTACAAAATAAATTGAATTCAGGCATTATCATCACAAATATTCGCATTCCCAGTGTGTTTTTAAATCGTTCCAGAATCAAGATTAATACTAAACCTGGAACATATTCACCATTGAGAACAAGTACAACTTTAAGCTTGTCTATTGTACGAACAACTTCAAAAGTAACAATAGTTTAGAGGCAATCTTAAGCTTGACTATACTACCAACAACTTCAAAAGTGGCTTTTCAAAAATTAAAAGATTATTATTATATCTGTCATTATTCCTGGAGCAATCATATAGTATTCAATTCCATATGATAAACACATTTTCTTAAAGTCATCACTTTAAAATTTGTTCCTTTGTCACTGATGACTTTCAAAGTCTCCCCAAATAAAGCTATATAATCTATAATATATTATATTGCATGTGATACTTACAACGTTTACAATAGACCTAGAGCTATAAATTTGGTAAATGCATCAATACGTGCGTTTTGTTCGCATTTCATATATAGTAAAGTGAGAAATTCCTAACAAAACGATCTGTAGTGGCCAGATTTTTGTATTTAAAAATTGGTACAACTGAAAGGAGATCAGTCAAAATAATAATAAAAAAACTTCAAAAAGGGGGTTTGTCCGTAGACTACTACATTAAAATGTGGTGTTGAAGCGAGCTTGAAGCTCGCCTCGATTCTTTATATACCTAAATCGAGTTGAGATTTATCTATTCTAAACTGATATAAACCTTTTTTGGAAACATAGCAAAACATAAATATCTTTTCTATTGTTTTTTCTTGCAAAATAAACGCAGTTAGTCCATTTTCACTAACAAAACTAAATAATATCAACAGTAATAGATTCGTTTTTTCCGCAATGGAAAGCACACATGATTCCAAATGCAGAACTACTCAACAAACACAGCCATCGATATACAAATGCAATCAATATCAATCGTACCAACATTTGAGAACGAAATCACATAAGATCCATTCGAGGCTCATATAAATGTCAAAAACTTATCCATAGTGAGATTCTACTCTAACTTTTATCGGTGTTATTCTCACTATGGATATTGTTTTTCTTATTCGTGTAAAATCCTACTTTACTATGGATAGATTTAACAACAAAACACGGGTAATGATAAAAAGTACATAACGATCAACTCCTTCAGGTTTTGGAGCAATAGGACCCACACAAATACATGAATTACACATGATTTCCTAAATTTTCTGACATTCCTTGCTATAGCTTCTTCGCATTCCTAACTCCAATCAAATTTAAAATTATATTTAATAAGTCGTGTAATACAATGAGTTTTAGCACTAAATTCCGGTCTTATACCTTCAATTGATATTTCTCAATTTCAATTTGTTACTGAAGAAATTAGCATTTTTCAATATTCAATGAAAATCCACATTCAATTGGCTTTATGCCTTCTTCAATACTTATTTATATAATAACTAAATCATCTATAGAAAACTTTATAAACTTTTTATTTCATTCCTTAAGGCGTTATTAATTGAAAAACTGCAGAAGAATTTGATAATCCAAAAGGAAGTCACAAATGCCGTTTTTTTTGCATTGAATCTTCTGCTATAGGAATCTGACAAAATCCTGTTGGCATGTCCAATGACGAAAAATGTATTCGCAGCTAATTGGTCCAAATGATCATCATTATTTGGCAATAAACAACGGTCTTTAATTGTTATTTTATTTAATGCATCAATTGCCATTATTTTTTGAACCAATACAACAGGGCTAGCAAAAGGCAAGTAATTATCTCAACAACCAATATCAAATCGAACTATCATATCTTCAGGAATTTTAAATGGTAATTGGTGAATTTGAGCAATTTTTTCCATGCTAAAATCGTCGTATGAGTTGGATTCACAACTTTCAAAATTCACCACCCTCCCAAAAAGCTTTAGCAATCCCCAATAAGGCGGTAATGTATGAATATCATGAAACCACGGAATGGATCGTAGACAAAAATGCAAAAATCTTTTCTGAATAGCTTCGAGTCTTGTGACGTGTGCGGCGTAGTAAGGTGACCATACTGTACAGTGTACTGGCATACTCTAGGACTAGTCTCACAAATGAAACAAAAAGTAATTTTAAAATATACGGATCACGGAAATCGCGACCAAATCTCTTAATAAAACCCAGAACTCTATTTGCTTTTCTAACTATGAAGTTAATATGTTCATTGAATGTTAGTTTAGGATCTAGGACAACACCTAAGTCAGAAAATACATATACTCTACTTAAAGGACACGAATCAAACATGTAACTAAAAACGATTAGAACTTTCTTGCGTGTAAAACTCATGGTTTTACATTTGTCAACATTTAAAACGAGGCGATTTTTACTGCACCATTTCTTGAATAATATTAAGTCTTCTTGCAAGAGAAGACAGTCAGATGTAGAGTTAATTTTTTGTATATAGGGGTCACGAAAGTCACGAGAAAAACGTTTAATAAAACCTAAAATCTTGTTAGCTTTTTTAACTATAAAGTTATAATGGTCATAGAACGTTAATTTACTGTCAAGAATAACACCTAAATCAGAGAAAACGAAAAGCTTACAAAGGGAGGAAGAATCAAATAAATAGTTATAATCTATAATTGTTTTTTTTTTTGCGTGTAAAACACATAGTTTTACATTTGTCAATATTCAATAAAAGTCGGTTTGTATTGCACCATTCCCTAAAACTATGAAGATCTTCTTGAAGCTGTGAGCAGTCATTAATTGAACTAATAGATTTGAAAATTTTAATGTCATCAGCGTATATTAAAACGGAGGAATTTTTTATAACGGATGTTATGTCATTTATATATAAGATAAATAATAAAGGACCTAAATGGCTACCCTGTGGAACACCAGAGTTGACGTAAAATTGGTCGGAGAATTCATTTCTGAATATAACGCTATAACTTCTGTTCTTAAGATAAGACGAGATCCACGTCAAGAATTTGTCGTTAAACCCTAAGGCCTTAAGTTTATGGACTTAAGTCTTGTGACACAATTTGTCAAAGGCTTTACTGAAATCTGTGAATACGCAATTTACTTGCTTACGATCTTCGAAGGGGAAAGGCAGAAAGAAGTGAAGTGAAGTAGGTTTATAATTGTTGGTTTATTTTGGACGAAACCATGTTGATTTTCACATACAATTGAATTACAATTAAAGGATAACATCTTACAGATAATGGACTCAAATAGTTTGGGAATAACGGAAAGTTTGGCAATCGGCCGGTAATTCGTTATTTCATTCTTAGACTTAGAGTTATAAATGCACTTTTCCATAATAGTGGGAAAATTGAGCTTCTAAGAGATTCATTGAACAAAAAAAACAGAGGAAACGATAAATGAGACAAACATTTTTTTTAAAACACATGATGGTACTCCATCAGGGCCAGGGTGAAAACAGTCATCAAGTTCTGAGACACAACGAACAATTGAATCCTCACATTTTGTCAAGTCAAGTGAGTTAAGGTGTGGATAATTTTGGGCTGGAAAGAACGAATAGGGAATTTGAAAAGAAGGAGGCACGTCGAAAGCATCTTTGAAGAAATTAGCAAACATATTTGAAATTATTCGGGAGTCATGACTTGTTGTGTTATTAAAAGACATAGAGTTTGGGTAACCGTCTGTTTTTCTTTTACTTTTCACGAAATCCCAGAAGTTTTTTGGGGTCTGTTTCAATTCATTTTCAATTTTTATAATATAGTCAGAGTATAGAATATTGGAGAAGTCAATGAAAATATTTTTAAGTACGGAGTAAATCCTTAAGTCTTCTTCTGCTCTAGTTTTACTAAATTTCAGCCATGCCTTATTTCTTTTATTTTTGACGTCTTGAAAAGAGCACAAAACGGGTGTGGTAAACACGCAGCACATTTCATTAAAATGAATGATGGTACAACTTCGGAACCAGGACTAAGACATTCGTTAAGTTGTAGGATACTATTAAGGACAGTATTTTCACTTAAAACGAAATCGATGATTTAAAGTGGTGGAAATTTATAACAGTGGTAGATGTGTAAGCAAAACTTATAGTATTTTAATCTACAAAAGCATCTTTGAAGTAGTTGGCAAACATGTTCGCAATTATTCTCGGCTCATTACTATGTGATGTCGAATCAGTCATTAAGTTAGGGAACCCACATGTTTTCTTCTTACGATTAACGAATTTCCAGAAACTATCAGGATTAATTTTAATGTTTATTTCAATTTTCCAAATGTAGGCATCATATAGGATGTTAGAGTAGTCAATGAATATTTGTTTTATTACAATGAACGTCCTTTAATCATCATCAGTTCATGTTTGATTATACTTTATCCAAGCTTTAACGTGAAAATCAAACCATGGTGGATCACTCAAGTGTTTTCGAGTCTTTTTAAATGGAATCGTATTGTATAAACAGTCAAAAAGACTTAATTAAAAATTGTTACACATATCATCAATATTTGAATTACAAAATAAGTGATCCCAATTCATCGTACATAATAAGTTAAAAAGGTTTTCAAAATTACACCTACTAAAGTTGAATTCTAGTTTGTGGTTATTAGATAGCATATGAGGTGAAGCCATGTTTAAATTAATTAATTATGTCTAATGCAGGATGATGGCGATCTTCGTCAACAATTTTGACAGCAGAAGAAATCACAGCTGTTTGAGAGCATATGGTTTCGGAGAAAAATACCACATCGAGTATTTTCCAAAATATGGTATAATATCAAAATCTTCTACACTGTCTCGCTTAAGCCCTAAATAAAATTTGTTTCATGTCTACACGCAAACGATCATAGTCGAAAACAGGACAACTACTCATTATTTGTTTGTCAATCATCATCTTTGACTAATCGAATATCTCCAACTGCTTTAAAATTGATTAAATTTTGATGATCATTCTGAACAGGAACCTCCTTAACACCACTGTACCGACCTTTATTAACGCCCTTGTTTATTCTATTTTATTTCTTCTTAAACACAGAACTGAGCAAGATTGGACTGGACAAATAAAAATATAAGACAAAAATAAAAATAATTACTTATCTTTTTCATCTTAAAAAAAACTTCCTTTTCCTTTATTATTATAAAACTCCAAATACCTTGATTTTTCTTCCAATTATTTCTTCAGAAACATCTCCAAGTTTTTTCTCCATAATACAGGGTGCGCCAGAGAAACTTACTTATTTGAAAAAATTCCCGCGCGGTGAGTTGGGCGGGTAGATGGGCAAGAGGGGGCGCATCTGGAGGGGGAAGTTCCCAAGTTTGTTTCTCCTTCCAGTCAGTTGCCATCATGCTCTGGTCTAGAGAGCAGCGGGCCTTCGCAGTTGAGAGCTTCTTTTCTAACGGTCGCTCACTTGTTGCTACGCAACGTGCCTTCCGCGCTCGCTTTGAAATTCCTCCTCACAGACTCGTTCCTGGCCGTAATTCAATTCTGTCGTGGGTTAACTTATTTCGGGAGTGTGGAAGTGTCTCTAAACCCAGAAATGGACTTCAACGGACCATCAGAACTCCGGAAAATATCGAAAGAGTGAGGCAGTCAGTTGTGCGTTCTCCCCGGCGTTCGGCTCGCAAACACGCAGCTGCTATGGGAATTTCTGACACCACTGTTCGACGAATTCTCCATAAAGACCTTCAATTTCATCCCTATAAATTGGCTGTTGTGCAAGAATTAACTGAACGCGATTTTGTTGCCCGTCAAAATGCATGTGAAATGCTGATTGACAACCTGCCTGAAGACGCGATCGTTTTTTTCAGTGACGAGGCTCACTTCCACATTTCCGGCTGCGTCAACAAGCAAAACATGCGTTATTGGTGTGGTGTAAATCCGCGTGAGCTTCACCAGAAGCCACTTAATTGTGAGCGAGTTACTGTCTGGTGTGCGATGTCGGTAATGGGAATAATTGGTCCTTTTTTTTTTTTTGAAGAAAACGAACGCGCAGTTACCGTGAATGGAGCTCGTTACAGGAACATGATTGAGGAATTTTTTCTTCCAAGACTCGAAGAAATGAATGTTAGGAACGTGTGGTTTCAGCAAGATGGAGCCACAGCACACACAGCACGAGACTCAATGAATTTGTTGCGACAACATTTCCCCGACCGCCTCATCTCTCTCAGAGGCGATCTCCAATGGCCGGCACGCTCTCCAGATTTGACTCCATGCGATTTCTTTTTATGGGGTTATTTGAAATCCCTGGTTTATGTCGATCGACCACGGACCATAGCACACCTCAAGAACAACATTCGCGACGCCATTGCCAACATACCGATTGATATGCTGCGAAGAGTGGATACGAATTTCAAAAATCGACTTCATCAGTGTATGCGCAATGGGGGTCGCCATTTATCCGATGTCATTTTTAAGACTGCATAAAAAAAAATTGGGATATTGTATTCTCAAATAAAAAAAAAATTAAAACAATAACTGAAGTACTTTTTTTTTATTGACCTTTCAAATAAGTAAGTTTCTCTGGCGCACCCTGTATTAAAAATTCTTAATTGATTATATGATGGCTTAGGATGTATCCCACTTCTGATGAAAGGGCCTAGCAGGACCTTCTTAATAATTTCGAGTCAAAAGGGCTATTGAAGATGTCTACTTTGTTTTGCCCTCATTAACTGTTAAACCCATTTTTGTCGCCTCAATACTCACATCGAAGTGTTCTGTTAAATTGTATCCAACCTTTATTTAGTTTAGCAGGGATGCCAAAGTTAAACATGGCTCTATATAGCTCGTCCCTGTAGATGCTGTCATATGCGGCCTTGAAATCGATGAAAAGATGTTGGGTGTCGATTTGATGTTCTCGGGTTTTTTCCAAGATCTGCTGCAATGTGAATATTTTATCGACTGTGGACTTTCCTGGTCTTAAACTACACTGATAAGGACCTATCAGGTTGTTGACGATAGGCCTTATGACAGAGAAGATTTTATAAAAGATGTTAAGTAGACTGACCCCTCTATAGTTGGAGCTGTTTAGAGGGTCTCCTTGTTTCAGAATGTCCATTGATTTAAAAAAAAACACGACAAATTGCAAATCAAGTTTTTAATATATTTCACAGTTTATTGTCGATTCTCGACGTTCGATTAATGTCGAGATATTAAAATACATAATATTAACATTACTTTCTTTTTGTGTTAATTTTTTTGGTTGATTTTTTAAATTTTCATTTTTGGTTTTTATTCAATATTTAAATAATTCTTGTTCCATTTTTGTATGTTTTGTTTTGTTTTTTGTTTGTTTTTTTTTTTTTTTAATTAATAATAATCATAATAATAATTATAAGAATAATAATAATAATAATCTTTAGCAATCTAAAGATTTATGTTTCATTTTATGTTTTTGTATTTATATTATTTTGTTTTCGTTTAATATATTAATTTTTTTTCATTTTATTTATGAAATTTTAATAATAATAATAATAATTCACATTTTGTGTGTGTGTGTTGTGTAATTTTTAAATTTTTTTGAAGAACACATTTTTACTTTTGGTATGTGTTCAATTTTTGTTTTAAAAATTTTGTTTTAATAACTTTAGTATTTGTTGTTGTTATTTCGTAATTTCTCTATGAGGGAAAAGATTTTAGTTAGTGAATTTAGTTTTCAATGATATTTCATATAAAAAAATTGTTTTACATTTTTTGTTTTTTATTAATTGCTAATTGTAAATGTTCGCCAGTTATAAACAAAAAATAAAGTAAATTAAACTATTCAAATTAAAAGAAACAAAATGTGAGATATATATATATAAAATTAAAACATTTTTTGGATAAGCAAAACACATTTTTGTGAATGATTTCTCTATATGAAATTTCAAATAATATTTTAGGTATTTTAATTTATTTATTTTGTCTATTATTTTTATATTTTTAAATTTGAACATTATTTTTGAAAAGCTGTAAAAAAGTTGTTTGTTTCTGTTAGTAATATATTGTTTTCATTTTCATTAAATGCTTTTATTTTAATAATTTTTGAATTTTGTTGTTATTTTAGAGAAATTGCAATACAATTAACTTATTTTATTTTTTGTTTTTGTTTGAATTAGTAAGTTTTTAATCTGGCAAAGTTATTTTATAATAATATTTGTTTTTAATTTAATAATTAAATTCATAAAACAAAATTTGTGTATTAATATTTTTGTTTTGTTAATTTAAGAAAAAATGTTAATAAATTTATCTTCAGATAATTTAACAATATTTTGTGTATATATAATTATAATTACATTATATAAATTAGGAATAAAATTATACAAATTATAAAAATCTTAAATTTACAAAGCTTTTCCATCATTTAAAAATTTGTTTTTTTCTCTTTGATATATTTCTTTTTGTTTTTGTTTTTATTTTATTTTAATTTATAGTTATAAATATTCTAATGTTTGTGTAGGCATGTGAGTTTAATTTTAGTTTAATTTTATGCGGATTTCTTAAAATAATCATATTTTATTTATCAAATTTCCTCCGATTTGGTAAAAACTTTCTTTGTTATTTTTTGTTGTTTTTATTTTTACAAATTGTTTAGTATCAATTTTAAACATAGCATTTTTGACTATTTTTGGTTTTATTTAATATTTACAGCAGATTAAGCTTAACTTAAACTATATTAATTTATGTTTATTATATTTGATGATATTATGTTTTTTTTTTATTAAATTGATATCAAGATATTTACAAACAAGTGTACTTTTTATTAGTGTTGCGAAAAATTTCGTTATATATTAATATTTTTGGTTTTTTGTTAATTTGTTCATAGTTTAAAATCATGAGCTTTGTTTTTGTTTAAGAAAAAGACAAAATTTGTTTTGTTTGAAAGATATTTCGAAAACAAAATTCAGAAAAAATTATAATAGTTTTGATCCTTAAAACAGTTATTTGTTTGAAGTCAATAGAACCCTCTTCAAGTAGTTAAAAAAGTTGAAATTAAGAACAATGTACGATTAATGAATTTTTTCCGATACGAAAACATTTAAAAATACAGGGTTGCTAAAAATAGATGAGTTTTTCTGGACGAAGGCTGAGTGAGAGTAAGTCGGAAAGATCTTATTCGATCCATTAGATAATGCCATTTTATTCCACAATGGAGTGTCCTAAACCGTGTGTGCGCGTACTACAAACTAATCGGTAGTAAAAGTTCAGAATTAATGTTAAAATGGCCCTCACGGTACGGTTGCCTATCGAAAAGCAATTATGAGATGGATCACAGCTTTCGGAAAAAGTAAAAAAACAACCTGGACTCGTACGTATTGTTACAACTCCCGAAAATACAGAAAGGGTAAGAGGCGCTGTTCTCCAAAGCTCGTTGATCAAATAAGCTCAGGGTTTACAAGTTAATAGTTCTTAGTTTCAAAGCATCGTCAAGCTTGAGTTAAACTATCATCCTTATAAGATGACACAATTGTTCAAAAGTTAAAATTTACTGATTATCACCAACTTTCAGAAATTGTGTTTTATTTTTGTATAATAAGCACACACTCAAAAAGGAATATTACTACGCTTATTGTGCTGAGACACAGTTTGAGCACTTGAAAGAGTAGAGAGGGTTTAAAAGGAGATGTCGATGCACATTGTTTTTGAATTCCTGAATATTGCAATGACTAGGAAAGACAGAGTGTGGTAAGGCATTCCACATTCACGTAGTACGGCTAAAGAACAAATCTCTGTATTTGACAGTACGGCCGAGGTTGGACTCGAAGGTATACTGATGAGCATTCCTAGAAGCGCGAGTATTACGGTTGAACTGTTTAAGGGGAGGAATGTAGCTGGCTACTTCACTAGACCATAAACCGTTAAAATAACGATAAAAAAGGGACAGACAAGAGATAATATTATCATTTTAAAGCTCTACGTTCAAAACTATCCAAGAGGCTTACGTAAGTTAAAGGAACACCAGCCCAGAGATGGGAGTTATACTCAAGCCTTGGACGTATATAAGTCTTGTAGATAACAGCCAGATCAGAAGGGGTGATTTGCGGCATTTTTGGCAACATCTCGTATGTGATCATTCCACAAGAGGTGGTTGGTGACACACATACCGAGAATATCGAGGTGTTCAGTCTCATTGATGCAAGTGCCATTTATGAATAATGGCAAGGATGGTATATTTCGCTTTAACGATACAAGACAGAACTACGTTTTCGAAGCATTAAATTGCACGCGGTTTTTTAATTCCCATTGAACAATGCTGTTTTGGTCGGAATTAAATGAGCTTATCATATTTTGTCGTTGCAGTTCCACATCCGAAGAATAGGGATGTGAGTCTGAAAACGAATATGAAAAGCTAAGAGTACTATTGTCAGCGAAACAATGTATTGGATTACAAATAGGAGATCCTAAATAAAAATGAGAAAGAGTGTTGGAGATAGAACATAGCCCTGTGGTACACTAACATTAATTTTATGGTTTTAGACTTCCATCCAAAACTACTTGTATTGAACGATCCGAAAATAAATTACTAATCCAATGAAGCAGAGACTCATGAAAACCGAAAGCACGCATTTTCGATAAGAGAGCCTGATGCCAAACCCTATCAAATGCTTTTGAAGTATCGAGTGCAGTAATCTTACTTTCTCCAAAGCGATGTAAAGATTTGTTGCACTTTTTGGTGAGATGAACCATGAGATCACCAGTGGACCTATTGCTTCGAAAGCCGTATTGACGGTCATTAAGAAGCTTTCGATCTTCAAGATATTTCTTCAGCTGATAATTAATCAGCGTTTACATGGCCTTGGAAAGAAAGGACGTAAGTGCAATCGGTCGGTAATTAGAGGGTGATGAAGATTCGCCTTTTTTGGGGATGGGCTGTACAAATGCAGTTTTCCATTCGCTCGGAACGAAACCTGAGAAGTAGGACCGATGAAAAAGCTAACGTTGTGGTTTTGCCAGCGTTGTAGAACACCTCTTCAGAACAATAGCAGGATACCATCCAGAGCAGCGGATTTATGTGTGTTTAGATTTTCAAGGACTCTTGCCACAGTACGAGTGTGAAATAAGATTGGTCCCATAGAATCACTAACTCGTTCAAGTACAGGCGGAGCCATAACACTGACTGGCAGCGTAGAATTGGCGGTGAACTGACTAGCAAAGAGTTAGGCTTTCTTTAAAGAGCTAACAAGAGGAGTGTCATTGACAACGAGCGTCAGAACCATGTTTTTTACAAATGATTACAAATTTGTACTGCCTTTGGCACATTGCAGTATTTTTTGCAGTAACTTTTGTTCATATAAAAATTTGGTCCGTTGAATATGGACGTTGCAGGCCTTCCTGGCTTGTTTGAACTTTTTCCGAATTTCGTCACAAACGGTTGGCTTTATAGCAACGGAGACTTAACTTTTTGACTCTAATAACCTCTTTACAGCTCGCATCAAACAAAGCGTTTTCATTGGGTCTGATACTTTCAACCCTGTTCGGTATAAAAGTTCTCATTCCCAGGAGAATTAAACTTGTGATGATATCAGCGCTGGCGTCAACGTGACTATAGAGGAAGCATAGTGACCAGTTAAAGATCCTGAAGCGATTATTGAGACCGTCCCAATTGGCTTTCACGTATTGCCAAACGGTTCTTTTAGGAACTCTTCCTTTAACTGAACAGTTTTGACACGAGAAATTTGCTGATATGACACAAGGTCAGATATGCCTAGAGGAGATAGAACACTAACAGTGTACTTATCAGGGTCAGAGGTAAGAAACAAGTCAAGAGTGTTTTCTGCTCGACCTTCAACGTCCAATATTCGGGTGATCCCGTTGACCAGCTGAGTTAAGTAGTTCAACTTAGCGAAGATTTCTGCACAAACTCCATCGGGTGTTGTATGGCCTAAATGTCGAAGCCATGAACAACGATTTCAGTGCGCGGATAGGACGAAACAATTCTTTGGATGGAATCAGACAAAGCATCAAATTCACGAGAAGTTGATACTCTGTCTAAATTTGGGTTTCGATAACGGACGCAGTAGTGAACGATTTGCTTATTTACGGAGAATTTTAACCACACATAATTAAAAAAGGCATTGGTACAAAGACCATATTGTGGTTAGAGCTGATAAGCAACATCATTCCTAATGTATAAAGCGAGACCATGGTGGGAAAGAATAAAGACACCAAGCTTTACCCATGAATACAAAATTCAGCAGGATCGGAATCCTCACCTACTTCGGTTTTACTTAGGAGATGCTCTTCCTTATTTAAATGTCTGGTTTCAAACAGATGAAGCACCCCCTCACAGTGGGTCGCCACAATGAACGTTGTACGCGAGATGTTCCTCGTCCGACTCATTTTACGTTTTGGAGATATGAATTGGACTTCTGCATCACTTGACTTGAAGGTGTGCGAATTTTTCCTTTGGGGTTATATGAAGTCACGGGCTTACGAGTCAAAACCATTAACACTAGACGAACTTAAGGATGCAATAAAAACGAAAATTGCATAAATAGACGAAGACTTTCTTCAAAGCGTTCACTCAAATTTGTTGCATCGACTTTCTTCGTGCTACAAAACAAGATGGACGTCCTATGCTAGATGTTTCAAAACTATTTGTTTCTGTCAATATTGCCGTGAACCACTCTTTATATATATTTTTTATACTTAGGATGACGTTAACGCTTTCATGTTCGATGTTGAAACATGATCTACATTTCCTAACCTCAAAAAATGAAGATGTAAACTCGGTTTACAACCATGTTCCAAATATCGATCGTAAGTGAATTGAAATCACTTTCAATTTTACGTGAAATGAAATTGCATGTTCTTCAATTCGATCGATTTTGAAAACTTCGAAATTGCTTCGAACTGTCAGAACTGAAGGATAATCCATATTTATTCTGTTTCTGAAGTAAAATGTTTGCTGTTTTGAAGATGGATGCAATATTATTGACAATTTTAAGTGAAATCAATTCAAGAGAAAAAATAAAAGACGAATTTTGCCAAACAAATCAAATATATTGGATTTACCTGACACAATGTAAGTGTGCGAAAATTATGTAGAATTGTTCTGATAAATAAAGTAAATTCTTGATTTCACCTTTAAAGCTTTCATAATAATTTTAAATTAAGCAAAGACGATTTTGTATATGTTCTTAGGGAAATAGAACCTTTTACTTGCTGCAACCCGCCGATTCTTAGCAGAAGGAAGCTATCAAAGATCAATTCATACAAATAAAAAATGTGATTTGAATGCGATCAAAAAATGGGACGAACGGAAATACAGAATATAGATTTGCATGTTTGAAAACCTAATTTAAAATAACGAACTGTGGAACACCCAAACTCACTTCCACAAAGTGTATTCTCAATAAGTGAAATGCAGAACATGAGCATCAAATATTGACTTTTGAAATGAGTCCTCATTGATTGTTTATTTTTCCAAATAAAACGACACTATGAGTGAATAATTATTGATGCAGAAAATATCTAATATTGACTTTACTCCACACAAATATTAGAGTAGTTTTATATAAAAAGAAAGAACAATTTATCAACTATCCTTTTCATTCAACTCCACTCACAATTCAAAATTTATTACTATCGGTAATAATTGAAGAATGGAATGATTTAAAAAAAAATTAAAAAAGGATAATTTGACAAGAAATGATGTTTTCGAAATATTTTCAACCAAAAACGATGTTTTCCGCAAAAACATAAAAATCTAAACATTCTATCTAAACAAAATTGTTTTGAAATTTTGTATCTTTTAAAATAAAATTATTTTTTATTTTTGTTATCAGCAAAGTGGAATATATCTCTTCATGCATATAATATATGTTTTATGTTTCATCTCAAGCAGGTATCATTTTTACAGCTCATTCTATGTTAGGTACTTATTTTCTTAGTTTTTGTTTTTCTTCTTGTATTAAATTTTGTTTTCTTAAATTTAATTATAAAAATTATACAAGTTTTGCTTTTGTTTTCTTTTTGTTTTAGGAAAGGGAAATTATTTATCAATGCTAAATTTTGTTTGCATTTTGAGGCAGAAGGAGTATGATCTCTTTTCAAAATTTGCAAATATATTAATTTTTGTTGCTATTTTTTGTTAATAAAAATAATTAATTTTCTCTGAACTACTCTTTGGCTGATAATATTTTTCTTTTCAAATTAGAAAAATCACAAACATTTAATTGATATTTCAGGAAATATGGAAAGATAATGAAATACTTTAATTATAAAAACAAAATTAAATTTAAAAAATTAAGGAGTACATAGCTTTATACGTATAGATTTTTTGTATAAAAACATTCTTGCAGACTGGCAGTCGCACTTTTATTTGTTTTGTATTACAAAACATTTTATTTATAGTAATTTGTATTTATTTTTGTTAAATGTTTTAATGTTAAATAATCATATTAATGTATTTAAACTTTTGTCGGAAGGCTCGATGTTTTACTTATGTCAATGAAAATTATTATTATTTTTGTTTGTTTATTTTGGTATTAAAAAGAATTAGAATAATGTTTGTTAATTTTAAATTCTAGAAATATTTTAAATAAATGTTTAGGTATACTTGGATGCTGTTCTCTTCCGCATTGTTTTATTATATAGGTTTTTGTCTACCCAAATAGTAGGTACTTGGCTACTAATACACTGATAGGCATATCAGGTATTTCTTTTATATATATTTCGTAACATAAATAATTATTGTTTTAAGTATTTATAATTTATATATTTACAAATATTTTTGTTTTGGAAATTATTGCCTAAAATAAATAAAATAAGAACAAAACACATTAGTATTGTACTGGTCTCTGTTTTGTTTTTTATAATTTGTTGTTCTTTTGTTTTTCATCAATAAAAATTGAAAAATAGTTCTACTTTAAACAAATTATTTAAGAAATATGTTAATTTTTTCCCTTTTTATGCAGTTTTGTGGCTGCATGTATCTATGGATGTTGGTATTGACTCCCATAATAATCCCATAATTCCATGCGAATAAATGCGTTTCTTTTGTTGATATTTACACAAAAATGAGACTTTGACTCCACTTTTCTTTTTATTTGTGTAAAAAAAGAAATAAGTAAATATTTTTAGTTGAAAAGTTATTTTGTTGTATATTTTTGTATTTCGTAGAGCAAAACATGTCATGTCGTAAATGCAATGTTTAGATTTGCATTTAGAGTTTATCCTGCGAGATATTAATCCATGTCTTTGATTTCTCTTTGGATTACTGAAAAATATAATAGTTTTTTGTTTTAATATCAAGCAATTAAATTAGTTAATATTATTGTGTTTTTAATTGTTTTAAAAAATACAGTTTAGTATAAAAAATTGAATGCAAAATGACGACTTTAGGGAAGATAAAATATGACAGCTGCTTAAGCTCCTTGCTTGAAGCGTTATTAATATAAATATAATAAGTATTTATTTATTTCAATGCTTTAATAGTTTTTTTTTTTTATTCAGCATTAATAAGTTCATGTGGAGCATTTGTTTAAAGCTTAATATATAGCTAGAAAACAATAAATCCAATTAGATTATAGTAAATTATTAATTGATTATATTGTAAAATATACACAATAACTGTCCCAAAAAAGTTAACTTAGAGCTTGATGAATGAACATTTACCATCGGACAGGTAAATATTCGAATAAGGGGTAACATTTAAATAATATTTGCATAGGTTTTCAAAATTACAAAGTTAATATATAAAGTATTTTACAAAAAAAAAAAAAAAGAATATATGTGAACACAGAACCATACCAAATGCCTACGTCTTTTTGAATTAATATCAATCTATGTTCCATGTCTATAAGCTTTATTATTCCAAGGAGCCCACACTACAAATTTTAACAGCAATGAAATTTTGTTAAGAACTATTTTATATTTTAATGAAGCGCATTTGAATATTGATTTTTTAAATTTAAATCGAAATAAATTTAAACTGATGTACTATATTTATTTACATTTTAATTTGGCGTATATCTGTTAAATGTAATATTGCTGGTAGATTAAATAAATAAATAAAGAAAAAAGAGGCTGGGATGTGACCTACACTGATAACTTCCCATCCTGTCTATCGATTTGTCTTGCTAAAAGTTTGTAGGTTTTCGTGTTCGGTTAAGAAAGTTGTGAGTTGAATTCTTTTAAAAAAATTTTAAAACTACCAATAGTTTGATTTCGAAATTACTTTTTTGTTAACGAGATTTTTAGTCGGAAACCAATTTTTACCAATTTCAGTAGCATTTCTTAAAAACAATTATTTCTTATATAAATAAATACAAATTGGATGAATCAAATTAATTGCAAGTCAATATCTTCTATTATACACGAGATATCGAAAACCGAACACCAATTTTTACCAATTTTGCGTACTATTTTTGTAGATTTTAATTTTTAATGAAAAAACTGACTGTTGGATTTTTATAAAAATGTGCTGAACATCGAAAACAATATTTTCTGTGAGATAAAAGAAGTTTGCAGCCAATATTTTTATTTTTTGAGAAGCTATTTAAATAGAAGGTACATTTTTATCAAGTTTTAGTATCTATTGTTTTTTGTAGTTTTTTATTTTTTGTTAAAACAAATTTTATGGAATGTAGAAAAAAATATTTTCTATAAGATAAAATTAGTTAAAAACCAATATCTCAATTTTGAAAAGATATTTGCGTCAAAATCAATCTGTACCAACTTTTATTAATTTTTGTTTAGTTTTATTTTTTTTTATAAAAAAAACTGTCAGTTCGATTTTTCTCAAAATTTTTCTGAATATTGACAACGAAATTTTTTAAAAGATAAAATTAGTAGTCTTGAAAAGATATTTGAACTGAAAGTCGATTTTTACCAACTTTTAGCAATGTTTTTTAGGTTTTTATTTTTGGGTAAAAAACTGTCAATATGATTTTTCTCAAAATTCTAAAAGTAGTTTAAAGCCAATATCTTAAAGTTTTGAAAAGATAATTGAGTAAAAAATTAATTTTTAACAACTTTTATTAATTTTTTGTTTGGGCTTTTATTTTTGTTGTCCATTCGATTATTCTTAAAATCTTACCAGATGTTAAAAACGTTATTTTTCGTTGCACAAAATTGTTTTGGAGATAAACCCATTTTTCGTTCGTAAGATTTTCGAGGTGAAAACATTTTTTGTTCAGTTTTTTTTTTTTTATTTATAAAAAAACCGTTAATTAATTAATACTTGTATAATATCACGTTACAATACATAATATAAAATTTAATTTAAGTCTCTAGCGTTTTTGGTTCGTGAGATATTTAGGGTTTACCAAAATGTTCACCTTTTTTTTAAAACTGCTGTGGTAACAAAAACCAAACACGCAACTTTTTTGGGAGCCCTTTCTGCATTTTTCTGTATTATTATCGGTATGACAAAATTTATTTGAAGTATCTTGAGCTATGGACGACGAAAAGAACGTACGTACACACTACACACGCACGCACAAACATTTTTCTAAAAACGTTTCATCTCGACTCTAGTGACCTTGAAACGTCGAGAAATGTCAAAATTTGCAATTTGACAAATCGGACCCATTACAATAACTTTCTATGTTAAGTTAAAAATAAACTCGAATGACCATCAGCACAGCACACGTTCGGTAGATGGGCACAAAACGATCCCTAATTTTCACAAGAAATTTTTTCTTAACGATGAAATTTATTTTTGGTTGAATGAGTTCATTGGGAAGCGAATTCGTCATATTTGGAAAGATCGTAATTAATAAGCCATTGTTGAAATGCACAGTTACATCGTTAAGCCGCGGGGGCTTAAAGTGGTCTGACTGCTAGAATTTATTCAAGCCAGTCGCGAGGGGCCAACCGAAAATATTTCTAACACATGATAGTAAACCTTTTTACGTGCGACATATAGGAACTATATGTCAAGTTTTGCATTTCAAACTTAGAAGTTAAGGTTTTGAGCAAATTCGCTATAGGCGTTTTTTCATTTTTTTAATATCAAAACTAACAGGGGCACCATACAATTTTTTTGGTCAAAAAACGAAAATTCGAATTTTCTCAAAGACAAACCGATAGATTTTTTTAAAAATTTTTCTAAAATTTTATTTTTTAACTTGGCTTCTTTTAATACGAAAAACATATTTTTGTATTGCTCAAGAAAGGTACCACTCGTAGAACCGTTAATTTGTTTCTTAATTTGAAAAATCAAGGGTTTTCTGGTTTATGAAATGGCATTTAAATTTTTGAAGACAAACTTGTTTTTCAGTTAAAATTTTTAATCTTAAAATAGTTTTCTTTTTTATTATTATTTTAGCTGTGCATGAGCCCGAAAGAGCGCATTATTTTGACAAAATTTTAATTACAATTCTATCTTTTATCGAAATTAATGTATTTGGTACATATTTATGTATTTTTATAACAATAACTATTGTAAATACCAACGATGGCCGTCCGTGTAGCGCCACTTTATCGGATTAACGAATATGATGTTTTTAATCAAGAATCTATTTTGAAGTATCTATCAAGAAGTATTATCTTGGTACCTTTGTATATGTCAATGAACTATTCTTTATTCGTTTTAGACACCTGCCTAACTACACAACCAATAGGCGATCGCTTTACAGTTTAAACATACATGTTTTTCCTCTTTCATATCTTCAGATAATTTATTTTCCATCCTGGTTTTTCAAATATGAAATTAAAATAAAGCTATTTAAAAAAAGCTTTGAACGAAACAGTTGTTTTAGTTAAGTATGCTTACAAGTATTTTTATTTCGGGGTGAAATGTCCTAGGATGAGTTGTGCCTTGGGATCAATCACAAGTTTTTTGACAAATCAAATGACAAACTTACTTTACAAGTATATTTTTAAATCTTATGTATGTACTTCTTTAAACAGAGTCATTGCATTAAGGATCAATTTCGTGCGACCCAGTCGCAGGTCTTGGGTTTAATCCCTGCTTATGCCATCCAAAGTTTTTTACGGGTAATGCCTCTTGCGAGGAATTGACAAATCCCCAAAAAGCCGGATTAGTCTTTAAATTTATTTTAAGGTCCCTCTATTCCTGATATTAGAACTCGCGCACAGAAATGGTTGAGAGTTATAAGTCACTGCGCACTAGTTCCCAACATTAGCAGCATCAATTTTTTTATTTTATATTTTCTGATTAATTTGAGAGCTAACAACTAAAGGTAGAAACTATTACAACAGACGTTTCAGCTAGAATTTATTCAAGCTTCTCCGTGTTATGTGCAAATAGATACGGGATTATTTCAAATTCAAACGTCTGGCAGGCTTTTTAAAATAATTTTTCGCTTTTTTGCTATAAGGTATTTGAATTATTTGTGTATTAGTTTTGGTAAAAGGTTTTGTGCGTTACATAGCTTCAAATTTTGTAAGTTAAAAGTGAAAACCTTGTACGAAGAAACCTTTCGATATTTCGAAAAGTTTTTTT
Organism: Eupeodes corollae; assembly: GCF_945859685.1. Taxonomy (NCBI): domain Eukaryota; kingdom Metazoa; phylum Arthropoda; class Insecta; order Diptera; family Syrphidae; genus Eupeodes; species Eupeodes corollae. The sequence continues at coordinate 162,296,027 of NC_079147.1, forward strand.
ACATAAATGATTTTGACATTTTGTTAGTAGAAACATTTGTTTGCAAGTTAATGAAGCACCATGTAAGTTGTTTTACAAAACTTGCAAACCATCTCGGAAAAAAACATTTTAAAAGCATTAAAAGTTAGTCAAAAGTGTTATACATTCTGGTAAACCTTAAAGCACGTTTTGAAGGTAGAAACTATTGAACTATATTGGGCTCAAGGGTGAACTTTCAGTTAGACAACGGCCACCTTTCATTTTAAGAGCTCTCTTTTGAATTCATTCCAAGAGACTCAAGTGGATTATATTTATTAGCACCTGCCCAAATATGGGAAATTATAAATTATAGCCAGATCAGAAGGGGTAAGAAACCTTCTTGCATCGTCGGAGAAAACCTAAACACTTATTACTGTTTTTGGCGAATTCAAATATGTGATCACTCCACAACAGGTGGTTTGTAATGCACATACCTAAGACTGATAGCTGTTCAGTCTCCTCAATGCAGGTACCACTCATGGATAGTGGCATTGGGGAGGGTTACTTTTTTGCGACAGTAGACAGTCGAAGTATTAAATTCTACACGGTTTTTGATTCCCCTTAGCACAATTCTGTCAAGATCAGAATTTAATGAGCTTCGCATACGCTGCCGTTGTTAGTCCACATCGGAAGAACAACGATGAGAATCTAAAAACGAATATGAAAAGATGAAGGTGCTGTCATCAGCGAAAAAATTTAGTGAGTTAGAAGTTTCAGGCAAAAGGTCATTTATAAAAATAAGGAAGAGCGTCGGAAACAAAACGGAGCCCTGGGCACACCAGCGTTTATTTTGTGAATATCAGATTTGGACCCGTCCAATAATAATTGAATTGAACGATCCGAAATGTAATTTTTAACCAAACGAAGAAAAGATTCATCAATACCAAATGCACTCACTTTCGATAAGAGAGCTTGATGCCGAACTCTATCAAAATGCTTTTGTAATATCATGTGCAATAATCTTACTTCCTCCAAAACGATATAAAGATTTCTTTCACTGTTCGGTGAGATAAACCATGAGATCACCAGTGGATCTATTGCAAGGAAAGCCATACTGCCGATCATTAAGAAGACTCCGTTCTTCAAGATATTTATTTAGCTGAAAATTGATAAGCGTTTCCATGACCTTGGAAAGAAGGGACGTAAGTGCAATTGGACGAGGAGGTTTCGCCTTTTTTAGGGAAAAGCTGGACAAATTTGGTTTTCCATCCACTCGAGAAGAGACCTGTAGAATAGGACAGATGGAGAAACTTACGCAGTGGTTGAAGAGGTTTAAGAACACTTCTTCAGAATAATAGTGAGGATACTATCCGGGCCAGTGGATTTGTGAATGTCAAGATTTTTAAGTACAGGTGGAGTCATGTCACTCACTGGCAGCATCGAATTAACACCAAACTGTGCTGCAAGCAAATTGGCTTTATCAATCGAGCTTACATATGGAGTCTCATCGGAAATGAGTGTCGGAACCGACGAAGACGTAGTGTTACGCATATTTTTAACAAATGACCAGACATTTTTACTACCTTTAGGTAATTTTAGTATTTTTGCCCTAATTTCTGGTCAAACAAAAACTTGGATCATCGAATATGAGCGTTACAAGTATTTCTAGCTTGTTTGAACTTATTTCGGTTTATTTCCTGAGTGGGGTTGGCTTTATAAATCCGGAAACTTACATCTCTATACCTAATAACCTCTTTACAGCTTGAATCAAACCATGAGTTTTCTTTGAGTTTGATAGATTTCACCCTATTCGGGATAAAAATGTATCATTCCACAAACAGTTAAGTTTGTAATCCTATCTGCACTTGCATCCACGTCACTATCGAGGAAGCATAGTGACCAGTTAAAGTTCCTGAAGAATTCATTAAGACCGTCCCAGTTTGCTTTTTCATATTGTCAAACGGTTCTCGTAGGGGTTTTACTTTAACTGGCGTTTTTTGGGCCTAAGAAATTGGCAGATATGCTGTAAGTGAAAGTGTTGCCAAAGACCCAAATGTGTTGATTCGTCGTTGTTCTCAGGAATTAGGACAGGCTTATGGCATATTATGGCGTATTTTGCATTTGGATCTACACTTACATCCGTTTAAAATCAAGCTCACATAACAACTGAAGCCAGCTGACCATTCACAACGTCGTAGATACGTCGAATGGGTGCTACAACAACAGGCGGTGATGGATGTCGATTTTATGAACAAAATTTACTTCTGCAACGAAATACATTTCTCACTCCTTCGGTATGTTAACAAACAAACTTGTCGTATTTAGGGTTCTGTCGACTGTCACCCTCAATTCGGGACATTATGTTTATATGATAACCTACTTTTTTACCTGCTATTGAAGAATACGACTTGGAAAATATGTGGCTTTAAAAAGACGGTGCCATATGCCACACAATTCGATCCAATATGGTCTTAATGCAAGAGACATTTCCTAGCCGCTTAATTTCTCGTAGCGGCGATATAAACTGACCATCAAGATCATGCGATTTCACTCAGCTGAACTTTTTTTCTGCTTCTAGGTGAGAAAGAATATGTTAATATAAACCAACATTCGTCAAGTTATGGCTGAGGTACCGCCCAATATTTGTCAAAAAGTGTTCAAGGGAGGAGCAATACTAATTAGAGATCTAGGGCTTAGTGCCTTACAACTCTCAAATATTTCTGTGTGCGTGTGTGCGAGTAATGTTGTCAGGGATGGTGGGGACCTACAGTTTTAAGCCGAATCCGAACGGCTTATTTAAGCAACATGACAAGAATTACTCTTGGAGGATTTGTCAATTTCTCGCAAGAGGCAATACCCGTGAAAAAAAGCTTAGGTGGGCACAAGGATTGAACCCAAGACCTCTCACATGACAGTTCTTTGCACTCAGTATCTCACCCAGCCGCGGGTACTACTTTTTCTTAAAAAGCATTAAGTAAAATTTTAAATTTTTTTTGGACACATACGAGGTGTGTTTAATATTTATTTATTCGTTTACATCAATGTTGCTCCTTCAAAGTAGTCCCCCTAGATATAATTCACTTATGTAAGCGTTTTTCCCAATCTTCGAAGCACTCTTGATATTCACTTTTTGATATGTCCTTGAGCATTCTCAGTGATTCGGCCTTTATTTCTTCAATCGAGGAAAAACGCCCTCCTTTCATGGGTCTCTTTAACTTTAGGAACAGGAAAAAGGCACACGGAGCCATATCTAGTGAATATGGAGGTTGGGGCATGATACGGTATTGTTTTTGGCCAAAAATTACAAACAAGCAAAGACAAGTGAGCAGGTGCGTTATCGTGGTGCAAAAGCCATGAATTGTTTTTCCATAAATCTGAGGGTTTTTTCGGATTGCTGTGCGCAAACGCAGCACAACTTCAAGGTAATACTCCTTATTAACCATACGACCTTTTGGTTAGAACTCTTGATGCACTATGCCATTATAATCGAAGAAAACAGTAAGCAGAAGCTTTACGTTTGATCGACCTTGATGTGCTTTTTTCGTTGGTGACGTTGGATACTTCCAGGTAGACGATTGTGCTTTGGTTTCGATATCATAACCGTACACCCATGTTTCATGACCATTGCAAGCAAACTTGGATCGCCTTTGACGGCATTTAACAGCTCCTGAGCGATTTTCATGCGTTTTGTTGGTCAAACATGGTTTAAACAAGCAAAAATCACCGAGCTCATAAAAACACGTCGACTTTGGCAACTACTACAGACAAAGTAAATAGTGAATGTAGCTGAAAATTGCATCATACTTTAGGGACATGTATAACAACACAACAAAACAAAATTTTACCTTCGGACTCTCCAGACCCGGGAAATGTAAAAATTCCCGGTAAATGATGTTCTATACATAAACTAAAAGTTCAGGGTAACACTGTCCTGCTAATATTTGTTGACAATTTAGTTTTAACAATAAAAATAGTTGTACCGATATTAGGTGAAGAGTTTGTTGAAAAAATCCATGTATTCGATTTTAAATTGTAAAGGTTTTAAAAATCCTTAGACTAATTTATTATTTCGGATGCTGCCCTAACAAACACATTGGCTTAAAAGCTTACTAAAATTAACTTATTAAAATATATGATGCTCTACGCATTCTTTCTATAAACAGCGAATAATAGAAACAAAAATGAAGAAAATAGGAAAACGAAATAGCTGTGAAGTCCTGTACGCTGCAGGAAGAACAGAACAGTACACTATATTGAAGCTGCGTTGGCATTTGCGTTGGCGCTAGAGGGCGTGCCGATTGCTAAGCGGCCGAATTAAACAATTTCTTGAGCAAGCAAGTTTCTTCATTTTAGAACTATATATGCATTTAATATATTATTAAAAAGCAAAATATTATTTTTATACAATATTCTTGTAGACGACGGATTGTACTTAGATTTGTTCGCTTTGGGATTGTTCTAGATCAAAGATTAGGTCATCCGTCAACACTATATTGGCCTTCGAACGTCCCTATAAATGTAAATGTCATAAGTTTAAACGTTATTATTTTAAATAAATAAATACATATTTAGAAAGTCGTCACTTTGCAATTAATATAAGAATACTTAGTTTTATATATATGTAACTAAATCTAGCAGTTTCACATTAACACGAGTATAAAATTGTATAAGTACATTATTTACATTTTATAATAATAATTGTTGTGTAATAAATAATTATTAAAAAGTAATTACAAAGGATCGAATATAATGAAAAATGAAATGAAATGCCAGGCAAATAAAGAAAAAGATAAAAATGACGAAAAGAAAAACCACAAGGTTGACGCCAAACTACAAAAGTTTTATTTTGTTTTTGAAAACATGCATTAATGACGAGGACATACCCATAAACAAATGCTGAATGTTAAGCCGGTCGATGAGTAATATTTATGAAAGTTTTATTAGAATAGTTAAAAGTTTTTGTTTTTGGTTTTTGTTTTTGCTTGTTTTGTTTTATAAGTGCGTTAAGGAAGTCGGATTTTCCGTAATGTAAAAGCTTTTTCCATACTTTTTTTAAGTTTAGTTTAAAACATGAACATGTAGGCATATACCTTTATTTTTAGTAGCTGAAGAAAGATCTTAAGCTTTCGGGTAAAATCTTAGTTTATTAATATAATTTTCTTTTTGATTTTTCATATTATAGTTTTTTAGTAATCTTGTAAATATATATATTTTATGTATGAAATGTATATATGAAAATAATTTTTTTTGTGTCATATTTTTGTATTTTCAATAGGATCACTTTTTAGAATAAATCTTTTGTTTTTGTTTTTGAGTGTTTAACTGTAGCGAACGGAAGCAAGATCACAAATATTTTGTTATTACTTTGTTTTTAGTTTGATATAATTTTAATTGGCCAATTATTGAAAGTTGATTTTTTTGGTTTTGTTTTATTTTGTTATGATGTGGTGCATTTTTCTACGTAAGATTTTGAAATTCTACTATATGTAAACATGTTTAAAAAACAGGTAAAAATATAAACACAAACAAAAACTAAATCAAATAAATTAAATTGATAGTTTAGTATTTTTCATATTTTGTTTGTCTATTAAAATTCTACTCTAGAATGTAAATTTCTCGTTTTGTTTGGTATTTCTGCACACAAGAGGGCGCGATGATATAACTCTAAGTGTGATTGAAATGCTATCTAGATTTTGTTTTTATTTAGTTAAGTAATTTTATAATTTAAGTGAATCAAGTGATGCTAGTGATGAGCGCCTAGATAGACTTAAATTTGTAGGACAACTGACCAGTGACGTTGTTCCAAAGAGTTTGTACCAGCCGATCACGATGTTTGATAAATTTAAGTCATCGAGCATTATTTGTGCCACTCCCATAAAGACCTTTTTCTCAATCCGTCCATAATCACCCCAAACGGTCACCTAGAAATAAATATATAATTAAAGAAATATAAGACACAGAAACAATGAATTGCTTAAGTCAAAAGTAAAATTAATAGATTAATTATGAAATTGAGCTTGGTTCAAATTGTTTAGTAAAATTTTCTTCAATCGGCGCGGGTAAATTTGGGCGGACCATGGCGGCCATTTTGTTTTGGTGACATGTATTAAATCTTTTGCTTTCTATTCAGTTGTGTCTATTTTTTGATACGCCAAATAGTTTTAAAGATAAACCCGAAAAACCGAAAAAACCGTTTGTCTACCTTATAAACTATAACAGATACGAAAAAAATCATATACAATTTTTTTTTATGAAATCAAATGAGCTTTAATTTTGTAGAACATAATTTTTTGATACTATACTCGAAATAGTTTTCGATCTAACATTGGATTCGTGGGGACTTTTTTTTTGTGGGGCAAGTTTTAAAACTGTTGGATTTTTTTTGAGGTGAAAACCTTTATTAACTGCACTATATGCCAAATTATCATGGCAAATTAGTCGATTGAACAGCACATTGAAATGATAAAACTCTATTATCAAAATGAGAATTCAGAATCGGCCGAAAAAATCGCCGCGATAAATGAAAGTTTATAGCAAAACCTGAGGCAGTCTATTTCTCGCCTTGACAAGAACGCAACCTTTTGCAGACTTCAACTTGGGCAATTTTGCGTCGGGACTTGGGCCTACACCCGTTCAAGAGCGGCACCTCCTAGTGGTGCCCACTGGATAGCCGAAAGGTGAACTAACCACTAACGTTGGATCCATCGGATCCAGAGCTGTGTGACCTGAGTTACCTTCTCAGGAAGTAAAAGCAAAAGACTAGATATTGCTCTGAACCAGCTCTAACGATCTCAGTAATGCGCAGGCTTCACAAGTCGGACATGAAAGGAAATTTTAAAGTCTGATGAAAACACAAGTAATAGCCTCGGATGAACGGAGGAAAAACGGACAACGACTTACGTGCATGTACATGAAATGTACGTACACTCAACCGACCACGCAAAGCAGAGCAGCTTGCCGATGCCCTCGCTGAAATCAAAGCTGATGTGACAGCCGTTCAGGACATGCGATGGAATGGGCCATTTGGATGTGGTTTTGCTGTCAGAGGGAAACTAAGGCAAAACATTTTTAGCTTTCGGGAAGTAAGCGATAGAGGTCACCACCCGAGCACATGCCCCGACGAAAGAGAAGAATGACAATACCAAAGAAGAATTCTATGAGCTCCTCTTCAAAACAAATGAGCAATGTCCCAAAAACGATGTTAAAATTCTCCTGGGACATTTTAACGCCAAAATTGTTAAAGAAGGCATCTTTGCTAAGTCAATCGGAAGACATAGCCTACACGACATCACATCTGGAAACGGACTCAGGCTTATAGACTTCCTAGCCGAGAAAAACATGGTGTTAAGTAGCACGAGATTCCCTCGCCCAGGTATCCACAAAGGTACTTGGCGGTCCCCGATGATGGATCATGCAACCAAATCGATCATGTTGCTATTGACGGAAGACACTCCTCTCCAGAGATGTTTTAACAGGAAACAGGTGCGGAGCTTTTATAGAAGAGTCAAAAAGAAAACAACGGGATTCACTGGCCGCCCTGAAGCCTTCAAATATAAGGAGAGGAATACCGTAGTCGAGACGCTGTCAATGCTAAAAATTTGGAGAGATTATTTTAACCAGCTGCTTAGTGGTGATGATGTCAACGGTTCCGCCAGCGACAGCCTAGTTAAATCCATTTGGTTGACGATCTAGACTTCCACCCACCCAACCAGAGTGAGATCAAACAAGCCATCACCAAGCTGAAGTCGAACAAAGCGGACTGCAGGCGGAGCTTTTTAAGTACGCTGGAGCAGATCTGGTAAGGAGCATCAGCTAGCTACAAAAATTAGGTTGGAAGAAATCTTGCCCGACGAGTGGAACTTAAGCACCATCTGCCCGATCCATAAAAACCGTGACCGCTTTCTTAGCACCAACTACAGAGGCATTAGCATTTTAAACATCGCGTAAAAGATCTTGACCAGCGTATTATGTTAACGCCTGAAGCCTTTTACTGACGAACTAATTGGCCTTTACCAATGTCGGTTCATGCCTGGAAATTCTACCATTGACCTTTTTCACTCTACGCCAAATCCTGGAAAAGACCCAAGAACATAATATCGAAACACATGTTCAGTTTTGGTATCCTTAACAAACTGATACGACTTATCAGGATGACGCTGGAAAATGCTCGTTGCGGCGTCAAAATTTTAAGAGAATCGACCGAAGCCTTTGAAACCACCAGAGGACTTCGACAAGGCAATGCGATGTCATATAGCTGCTTTAATATTGTTCTTAAAAGAGTGGTTCCCAACACCAACGCCAATAAAAGTGGCACCATGTTTCAAAAATCCACACAATATCTTGAATATGCAGATGATATTGACATTATGGGAAGAATGAAGCGAGCAGTGACAAGTGCCTTCACTAATTAGGTGAAGAAAATGAGTCTTGACATTAACGAGGACAAAACGAAGTATTTACTGTCGCCAATAGCGTCGATTCACACCGTAGACTTGGTCAAAATGTGACAATTGACAGGTACAACTTCGAGGTGGCAAACGAATTTGTTTATCGGGGCACTGCTGTTAATTCTACAAATGACATCAGCGCGGAGATCAAACGTAGAATTACCCTTGGTAATCGCTGTTCCTCTCCTAAGATCCTCTCCCAGGTGGATGAAGGATCTCTTGGTATCTTCGAGAGAAAAGTTCTGCGTACAATCTATGGTCCGGTTTGTTTCGACAGGCAAAGTAACATCTAGCGGAGAAGATTTAATCAGGAGTTATAAGAACTGTACAGCGACTTGCCATTGGTCAAAAAACTTCGTGTACAACGCTTAAGATGGCTAGGGCATGTCGAGCGAATGAACATCAAAGCTCTAGCCCTTAAGGTATTCAACACCAAGTCTGAGCGAACAAGAGGCAGGCCTCATATCCGGTAGAGTGATCAAGTTGAGGCTTAAATTGAACTATATGGACCTTGAACCTCGAATTCGTTTAAACGATTTGAGGGTAAGGTTATCTCCCGCAGGGGTGATGTGAATTGGCCACTCAAGGTCTTTTAATTTGACCCCGGTAGACTTTTTCCTGTGGGATTTCTCGAAGTCGCAGGTCTATGCAAATAAACCACAATCAACCGATGCCCTGAAGGTGAAAATAACACAGGCCATCCCTCAAATTCAAGATCTATGCGGAAGAGTCATTGAAAATTTGACCGCTCGTATCCGTGCCACCGTAAGAAGGCGATGCGAGCATTTGAATGATGTCATATTCCACACTTAATGGCATACATGCTCCTTTCAAATAAAAATCAATCAAATCAAAATGTCTTCGGATTTCGAGAAAAAACAAATACAAATATTGAATTTAATGTTAAAGAAATATTGCAAAAAATGTTTCTGGAGACGATATGATTAAAGCATACCAACAAATGCCAAACCTATCTAGCACTGATCAAACCATCATTTCTAGATGCATTGTTGACCATTTTCATCACAATGGTTTAAGAAAATAGTAAAATTATTTCCAAATGAAGACGAACTCACGTATTACATTCCGCGGGCAAATGGAAAGCAACCATCAGGAACAAATTTTGTTAGGTACTTTAACGTCGGATACAATCGGAAGAGAAAAGCTGACTCGTCAGTAGAAGAAAAGATAGCCAAAAGCACTACTGATATTGAAAATGATCCAAAAAAAAAAGACAACATGGAAGTCGAAGAGTTTTTAAAGTCTTCGAAAAGTTCTACGAGTTAGAAGAAAGGGCAAACAAGGTTTTGTTCCCATCATAAATCAAGGCGAAACTCTTTCTTGAAATGTATAAGAAAATGATTTTCTCCGAACTTTGTGCCGGTAATTATAGTCAGTAGTAGTATAGTTTTCAATTTGTTGCACACCATCTAAATTCTGCCAAAGATTAGCAAAACTTGCAAAACATAAATTTCTGATGCACAAAAAGATATGTTTGTTCACCTGGTAAGCTTAAAAACCTTTAAACATAAGTAGGATGAGCTGCAAATCCAAGCTGTTTCGGAAAAATGTTTGTCATTTGGGAGTCTTTGGAAAGCTTGAATAAATTGTATGTTTATTTGGAAGATACACGCTATAAAATTACAACGCTGCTCGATGTTATAGATCTAGTTGTTAAAATTTGTTTCGTTTTTAATTTAGATTATATTCAAAAAAGCAAATATGTGTGGTTCTTTTTGCAAGAATATATACACGAAATTGTCCCTGACGAAAAAATTTTTTAAATAAAAAACATTATTTCAAAATTAGAAAATGTTGACATTGAATAAAGATAATTATAAAACCACACATATGTATTTGCTTCTTCTGTAAGAAAACTTTTCAAAATTCAAATAAATTACTCATTCATTTAAAAGATTATCATAGGACTCCAACACACTATGAATTTTCTTGTAAATATAATTCATTTAACAAATTCTTTTAAACTATTTATAAATTTAGGTATCATATTTTAAAACACGATAACAAGCCAGACGTGTGTAAAGAGTGGCACTTTAAATAACTCGGAAGAATTTTTCCGTTTTTATTAACACTATATTTTGCATTAAATTTAATATTTATAAACATTATTTTTAAGTATGGCTAATATAAAAAAAAATAAAATATGATATTCGTTACATCCCAAAACTTTTAGCGTTTTTTCTACTTAATAATCTATGTTTTATTTTGTTGAAGAAAAAATCTGCATTTACTGAAACCAAGGGGTGTTTTAAAGGTAAGTTTAAATTCAAACCTACACATTTTTATATAGAAATCAACTTTTTTCTTAAAGTAATACGATGAGCAGTCTTCAACACAACAATTTCCGGATATTTCATATTTTTAGTATTTGAGCTAACAATTTCATTTTTATTGACAATTTGTTCTTGGTTCAACAATCTATAGTTTTAAAAGTCTGACATGTTTTGTTCTTGATCCAATTAATAAATTGTCAATTTTTAATAGCAATGCATTTTTTCGCAACAATTTTTGCCCTTGAAATTTTAAGTATTTTAGTATTTGGCCATACAATTTTAATTGTTGAGCTTTTTTAATAATTCTTTATTGAGGCAACAATGTAAATTTTTGAAGTTTTACATTTTTATCTTTAAATCAAGAATAAAAGTTCTTGCTGCTCGCTCAGCACCTTTATACACAAAACATTTTGATTTTTATCAATTAACTCTTCATGTGTCCTAACGTATCGTTCTAAACTACAAAGTTTAAGGATCTTACCTGGAGTATGCAACCACTAAAAGGCTCCTTAAACACAAGCTGTTGCTGATATAATGGATCAAGGGTACGTCGGGCTGTCGATGTTTTCGATTTGTCTATGCACTTTTTACCCGAAACAAGGTATACTTTTACATACGGCGCAGGTAACATTTTTGAACCGGGTTTTTGCTAAAATAAAAGAACAAAAATTGTTACACAAATATTTGCATTAATTTATATCTAAGAAAATATACTTGTAATCCTCGGGCTCTTATGACTTCCACTTCAAGGAAACCTTTCTGGTGACACATTGAAAGTTGAATATCACCAAGCGAGGGCGCACCAAGGACTTGACGGCCAACCAATTGACCAGGACCAAGTCCGTCTATGAAATCAGATAACTGACCATCGTTCATACGTAACGAAGGTGACCATCTACTGGGAACATCGATTAATTATTTTAAAGTATGTTTTTGAAAAGTTAGTTTAAAAATAAATTATTTAATTTAAAAAAATAATAATAATTATTCATTAAAGGAAACAAAAACAAACACAAATGAAAATGTATTATAAAAATTTGTAATTGTTTTAATTTTCCTTATACAGGGAGATATAGAGACAAACATTTTGATGTATTTTATTTGTTAAATACGTTAAATGCTCTTTTTTCGTTAATTTATACTTTTTGAAAGTCGCAATTTCAATATAGGTATATGTATATTCAATTCATGCAATTTAAAGTGTAGATTAAGTTTTCTATTATGATTAACAAAGTGTTTTTTTAAAAAGTGCAAAATTTAAATTAATTTTTCTAAGTAATTGTTTTAGTTGAGGTTTAGGTATATAGTAGTAAAGTTTTATTATGAAAAGTTGTATAGTGTGTTAAGGTTTCATGACATTTTTAATGCTTTTAAATTATTTACAAAATTTATTATTTTTTTGACTAAAACTAAAACATTCTTAGCTCATGCAAACACAAATTACTGAACATTTTTTAGGCTTACAATGTAAAATAATGTGACATTCATGTTAAAAGAAAAAGTTGAGTTGATGAGGTTGAGATTTAAGCAAATTCTAAATAATTTTACAAAGCGAAATGAAGCTAGCTCATATTTTCAAAATAGACAATTTGACCATAACGAAATGTATGAAAATGTAAGTTAATAAAACTCAATATTTATTGTATTCAAAATGTCGCTTACTATAACTGCTAATTTGTCTTTTTAAAATGAAGCTTTATCGTATGTGAAGTAAAATTTTAAAAAATGTCGTACCTAGATATTTCGTATTGATATTAATTTAAGAACTTAACTTTGTTTTTCAATATTGTGTATAATTGATTTCTTGAAAAATTCTATCCGCGATGCTTGGCAAGGACAGTTTGTAAATATCCTTAATGGTTAGCAGTAGTTTAAAAGTTGAAAAACAATTTTTTTTAATAAAAATCTGTCCCCGTGTTACGTATAGTGACAAAAGCATGAAAATTGCGTTCAAACTGATTTAGAATAACGATTTGCGTATTTTAAGAACTTTTTATAAAACGAAGAAGATATTTAATATCCTTTTTAGCTAGTTCACTGGCATTATCAAAAGAGTAGTCTCAAAGATGAAGTTTGCGTCTTAGTGAAAGAGCAGGTCAAGTGCAGAGAAGGTGAAAGATTGTTTCCTCTTCTTCGCCGTCCATACAGCTCCTTCAGAAGTCATTTGAGGCTACACCTAGTCGTATTGCGTGTCTGTCTATAAGACAGTGTCCCGTAAGGACACCTATTGGGACCTAATATGAAGTCTGCTTTGAGATAATAAGTCTTTAGAGCGCTTTAGGTCCAGTGAAAGCCATATGAGCTTTGTGACTGCGCATGGTGGTAAATTGTGTCACCTAGAGTTTGCTATCGCAAAAGCTGTTTCTTTTACCAGAAGTTTTCATGCAGCTATCGGTATACCTATCTTCTCCCTTTCAGGTGAAATAGGCATGGCGATTCTATTTTTAGCGAGTTCATCGGCTCTACAATTTCCTGTGATGTCTCTGTGGCCCGGCACCCAAGGTGATTGTTAAATTGCTGCGCCACCTCCGTAAGCGATGATCAACAATCGAGGGCCGTTTGAGATTTGGTTGAGACACTGTCAAGAGATTTAATGTGAGAAAAGATGCGGATATCAGAAGTTGATATCACGTTTTCTCTTAGCCAGGAGAGAACCTCTTTGATCGCTAAAATTTCCACTTGGAAGACGCTACAATGATTAGGGAGTCGGAATGTCGGATGCTTAGATTAAGCTTATCTGAGTATACACTAATACCAACTCCCTCATTTTTCTTCGATCCATCTGTATAATAATGAACGCTTTTGTCATCCAGGAGTTTTTTTTTCTTCCCACTCATCTCTGGATGGAATAGGTACCTGGAAGTTTTTTCCAAATTGGGGTTTAGGAATAGTGTAGTCTATGTACTTTGGTAAAGAATGGAAGAGGTTCAAAATGATGGAGTGCCCACATTATTGTTGGTCCGTTGTGTCTAACGCTGCTGAGGGTGTGGTTCTCAATGCCCCTCTTATGCAGAGACATGCAGTACGTTGGACTCTGCTGAGTCTGTCGTAGAATGCGGTTTTCTCCAATGCAGTCCACCATACAGCAACCCCGTACATAAGTATCGGTCGTATGACCGATGTGTAAAAACCCCATTTGCTTTCTATGGCTTTCTTGCAAAGGAAAAGAGCTACTGTAGCTTTTGCAACACTTTCCTGAATATTAGGTTTCCTTTGACGGTGATAGCAACATCATCGACATATGCAACCGCTCTGTAGCCTTCCATCTCAAAGGATATTAGTAGTTCGTTAACCACTATCTTCTACGGGAGAGGGGACAGAACACCATCTTGTGGAGTGCCTCTGCCGACAGACCTTTCGTACAAAAATCCCGCATCTTAGAGTTGATGATCCTGCTTTTTAGCATTAGATTAATCAACTCACAGATTGAGTATCCGAAGTTTAGGGTAGTCATAGCAGAAGTGATAGCGGATGTGTCAACGTTGTTGAAAGCGCCCTCAATATCCAGGAAGACAACCAAAGTATATTCCTTTTGCTCTAGGGAGTATTTGATATATCTAACCACAGTGTGCAAGGCTGTTTCTACCGATTTCTCTTTGCAGTAAGCATTCTGAGACATGGATTGTCTCTTATCAATGATATTAAGTACATTTATATCGATCAATCGTTCCAGAGTTTTGAGACTAAATTATGGTGGGCTAATAGGTCTTAGATCTTAAGGATTGACATACGATCATTTCCCACCTTGGCTACGGTACGGTTCCCGATCGTCAAATAAAAGAAGGATAGAATAAAGATGGATCACCGCTTTTCGAATATCGGAAATAATTACCAAAAAAAAGCCACGGAAAGGGTGAGATCCGTTGTTCTGCTAAGTTCACGACGCTCGGTGAGCAAACAAGTTCAGGCTTTACAAATTAATCGTTCTTCCGTACGACGCATCAACAAGCGTGAGTTAAACTTTCATCATTACAAGTTGATAATTGTTCAACAGTTCAAATTCACTGATTAGAGATTCTTCCTTATTGAGGTGAATTACTGACTTCGAATGTTTTGTAAATAAGCAACATTTCAGTTATTATGCTGCAAAAAATCCTCAAGGCCTCCACGAACGACCGTCGCAGAATGCACAGACCTTAAGTGACTGTTTGGTGTTCAGTTTCAAACAAAAATATCATTGCTTCTTAATTTTTTGAGGAATTAGGAAATGTAGTGACCGTCAATAGTGCCCCCTAGATTGACATGCTTAATAGCTTTTTAAAATCAGAGTTCCGTAGAAGAAAGTGAATTATCAACATGTCAAATGTCTGGTTTGAACAAGATGGAGTATATTCTTGCACTGCGATGACCACAATTAATGTCACGTACGTGAGATGTTTCCCGGTCGCCTTATTTCATGTATTGGAGATACAGATTGGCCTCCTAGACCAGCAGACTTTGACGGTGTGTGATTTTTTCTTTTGGGATTTACGAGTCAAAACCACGTCAAAAATTGCGTTCAAAACATTCACTTAAATCTGTTGGACCGACTTTCTTCGTGCTACGAACAAGATGGACGTCATATGTTCCATTTTCTTTTCAAAATTTAAAATGGCACTTAATTGTTTAAGTGTGATAAATTATTAATAAAACAATGAGATATATCTATTTGTTTTATGTCCCTATTCCCGTGAACCACCATGTATTTTCTTGGAGAAATTGCATAGCGAAAATGTACATTATCTTCCTCCAATTAGTCGTGGGAGCCACTGTATGTAGAGTATCTGAAAGATGCATCTATACTCAAATATTATGCTATTTGTACTTTTTCGTGTGCATTTCTTTAAAAAATCTAACCTGAAAAATATATTAAGGCAATTTAAAAACGTTTAAAAAACATGCTTCCATGCGGATTTTTGTTTTCATTCAAAACATTTCATGAGTATATGCACTAAAATATATAAAAAAAACAACCAATAAATCCAATTTGTCGCAAATAATAATGTATGTACATAATAAATAAATAAATAACATAATCATATTTACTATACAAAAAATAAAAATACACAACAATAAATAATTCGTACACGATGTTCAGAGGATATAAAGGCGATTTAACTACATCTGACACCTATGTCCATTTCATTGTACATTATTTGGCAATCTCCTAATTTAAAAACATGTAGATTAACCTTGAGTACATATGTATTTTAATATGATTTTATTTTTTTTAATTGAAAATTAAATAATTACACGGAGAGCAAAATATCACAGCAGCATTAAAACACTCACTCACAGTTATGACACATTTAAGAAAGAAAAATACTTTAACAAACTTTTATTTACACAGTCAAATGAAAATATAAAATAAAATAAAGCTAAGCCATCAAGTAAATATGTTTAATAGATACTTGAAAAAGGACACAACAAACAATTTTGTATTTTATTTTTTATTTTTTTTGTATAAACCACACATACAAATAAAGAAGAAGACAAAAATATGCATATATATATTTAAATATATATATGAATATTTATTATTGTTTAAGAAAAACACAGTCTTTTAATAAAAAGAGAAAGAAACAGAGACAGAGTGTGAGAGAGATAGAGACAATTTTTGTTGTTGATTTTGAGGACTTACGATGAACCCTCTGAACTTGATATCGAGTGTACGCTTCCAGCTCGATAAGACGAGGATGTTGGTGTCACTTCAACTGACCGCTGAATGCTGCCAGACGAACCACGACTAGTCCGATGATACTGGGGTGGAATACCCAAGTCTGTTGAGAATTAATAGGGATGCACATATATATGGAGTATACATCGACACAGATTTATACATTTATATAGATACATATATAGAATTTTTGGATTTTAAATTATTTTTTAAATTATGTTTTTTTTATTTTTGGTTTTTGGTTTTTTGATTTTTTGATTTTGATTTTAATTTTGGTTTTGGGTTTTGGGGTCTGATCGCCGCCGAGTTAAACAGGACATGATGCCTCCTCTTAATATTTTTTTCTTTTTTAAAAACAACCAACGAAAATTAAACAATAAAAATTAAAATACAAAATAAAATCTACATTAAAAAAAGCAATGAAATTTCCATTATTAAACTCATAATTCATAAACGTAAATTAAAAATATTTATGGATATTATAATTATTTGAATATAGTTTAATTTTTTTTATTTTTTATTTCGATTTAAACAAAATTGAAAAACTCACTTTGCTACGGAATACGGAATGGTCCATAAGTAAAATAAAAAATTGCTTCATTTTTAAAACAAAAGACGCAACTATAACCTTAAATCAAAGCTTAAAAGTTTTAATTCACAAAATAAAAATGTTTGTGTTTTCGAATGGATTATGTTCTTATGAATAATTGTTGTATTAATATTTTTGTGTGTTTTTTTTAAATATTGTTTTTGAACTGTGGTTTCGAATGTATGTAGTATGTTTTAATGTGTGTGGTGTGTGCTTTTTATTTTCTTGAAGTAAACAGTAAAATCTATGTCTCCCTGTTGCAAGAAATAATTTTTGGTACCAAATAGTATAACTTTTTTCTTTTATAATAATTTCATAAATAAAAGTTAAAATAGAAAATCTTATAAAAGAAAGCTATTAACGATGTAAAAGAGAGTGATAAACATTGTTAAGTTTTACTAATAAAGTGAAAATGAAATGATTTTGAATATAATATATTTAAAGAGTATTCGTGAAAAGCGAAGAAGATGTTGGTTGAGAAACAACATTTACATTTTTGTGCGCACTAAGAAAAACCATTGAATTACCTTCTAACATGCTGTAAAAATATGGTTCTTACAGTTGTTATTATATTTGCAAATATATATATGTGTATAAATAATAAGTAAAATGGTATTTTGTGGGTGTCAGTGGGATAATGTTAATCTCACTTAATCTCACTTAATCTCTATTTAAGACAAACAAGCTTCTTACGCAGCCGCGCCGTCATGAACTGCAATTTAAAGGTCTTTGGAAAGAATTTAAAGTATAATATGGAAATTAAAAATATTAATATCATTAACCCTCGAAATAATAAAAACCCCTTCAACGTAGTAAGTTACAAAAGATATAAAGGGCATTACTTAAACGTTTTAATGCATATAAACTTGCCATTGATGAAGCTGCCCAACATAGCACATGTCTGGGTATCATAGAATATAGCACCTATGTAGTATTTTTTGACGAAAATGCATCCCTTTTAGCCTGGAGTCTTATAAACTAAAAATTAAAGCTTACCAAAAGTTAGAAAAAATAGCAATCTCGTTACAGAAATGAGAATAATTGGCAAAATAATACAAAACTGAAAAACCGAAAAAAGAAACCTAGAAAACACCCCGAAAATTCAATTGAAAGTCAAAAGTATGAAGATCCAAAACCGTTAAATTATAGGATCCCAAAATTCCATAATCCCAAAAAGACAAAATATATAAAAAAAGAGGCTGGGATACGACCCACACTGACAACTTCCCATCCTGTCTGTCGATTTGTCTTGCTTAAAATTTTAAAGGGTTGGGTTAAAAAAGTTGTTTGGTGAGTTATTCTAAAAAAATTTAAAACTACAAAAAACAATATTTTTCATATAAAGAAATAGTTAAGTTTGCAAATCTAGTTTTTTTAAATAGATTTTTAGTCGAGCACAAATTTTTACCAATTTAAGTATTAGTTCTTAAAGTTGTACAAATTTGATGAATGAAATTAATTTGAGAGATATTAAGAACCGAACATCAATTTTAACAAAACTTGTGTACTATTTTTTGTAGACTTTATTTTTTATGACGGACAGTTAGATTTTAATAAAAAAAATACTGAATATCGAAATCAATAACTTCTGCGAAATAAAAACATTTGAAGACAGTATTTTTAATTCTTGGAAAGATATTTGAGTCGTAAATCAATGTTTACCAACTTTTATTAATTTTTTGTTCAGGTTTGTATTTTTTGTAAGAAAAATGTCAATTAGATTTTTCTCAAAATTTTACTCAACGAAGACTATATTTTTTAAAAGATGAAATTATTTGAAAAAATATTCCTAAAGTCTTGAAAAGATATTTTAGTAAAAATTCAATTTTTAACAACTTTTAGTAATGTTTTTTTTAGGTTTTTATTTTTGGGTAAGAACTCTGAATTCGATTTTCCCAAAATGTTATCCAATGTTGACAAGAATATTTTTTTTAAATATAAAATTAGTTTAAGGCAATTATCTCAAAGTTTTGAAAAGATTTTTTAGTCGAAAATCAATTTTTACCAACTTTTATTAATATTTGTTTCAGGTTTTTATTTTTTGTAAAAAAAACTGTAAATTCGATCTTTCTCAAAATTTGTTCGTATGTTGAAAATAATATTTCTTATAAGTCAAAATTAGTTGAAAGCCATAATCTCAAACTTTTGAAAAGATATTTGATTCTTAAATCAATTTTTACCAACTTTTGTTAAATTTTCTTTTAAGTTTTTATTTTTTGTAACAAAACTGTGAATTCGATTTTTCTCAAAATCTAACCAGATATTAAAAACGTTATTTTTCGTTGCACAATTTTTTTAGATAAAATCATTTTTATTAGTAAAATTTTCAAAGTGTCAATTTTTTTCTTCAGTTTTTTTGATTTATAAAAAAAATCATAAAATGGATTATTTTCAAAAAATATTTTTGTTTTGTATCACGTTACAATATATTATATAAAATTTAATTTAAATCTCTAGCGTTTTTGGTTCATTAGATATTTAGGATTAACCAACATTTTTAAACTGCTATGATAAAAAAATCACACACGCAATTTTGTTAAGAGCCCTTCCTGCATCTTTCTGCTTTATTATAACAAAATTTATTTGAAGTCGATATCTCTTCTGGTTCTTGAGCTATGGACGATGAAAAAACGTCGCGAACAGATGGACGTACATACGAACGCACAGACATCTTTCTAAAAATCTTTTATTTCTCTTTATTTAGGGACCTCGAAACATCGAGAAATGTCAAAATTTTCAATTCCTATGGGATATTTATAAAAAATGTTATCAAACTTGTCGAAAAAGCTTCTAGTGTTCCGCAAAACTAGCTTGGTTAAAAATGCTTTTTCAATGAAACCAGTTTGAGTTCGTTAAGAAACCTGAAGGACTGATTATGCCTTTAAGTAATTCTTGTGTTTTTAAGCTAGAGCATTTACAGTACAGAGGAGCTGAAGAACTTAGAGACTTAATTTCAGTCGTTCACACCTCCACCAACTCCTTCATTTGGTTTTGATCCATTTGTGTGAAAGTGGATTGACTCCTTTTCCAGTAATGCCCTATCCTCCCAGAAAGCTAATCTCTTTGCTAGGCAGTTCGCCGCCAATTCTACGTTGCCTGTGAGTGAATGACTCCATCTGTAGTTGAGCGAGTTAGTGATTCTATGGGACTAATCTTTTTTCGCACTCGTACTGTGACAATAGTCCTTAGAGATCGAAACACCAATAAATCCGCTGTTCCGGATAGTATCGCCCATATTGTTCTGAAGAGGTGTTGTTCAACGCTGGCAAAACCACTGTGGAAGCTTTTTCATCTGTCCTACTCCTCAGGTCTTGTAAAACTGCATTTGTCCAGCCCATCCCCAAAAAAGGCGAATCTTTCTCAACCTCTAATTACCGATCGATTGCACTTACATCCCTTCTCTCCAAGGTCATACTGATTAAATATCAGCTGAATAAATATCTTGAATATCAAAATCTTCTTAATGACCGTCAGTACAGCTTTCGAAGCAATAGGTCCACTGGTGATCTCTGGATCATCTCACAGAACAGTGGACCAAATCCTTACATCGTTTTGGAGAAAGTAAGATTATTGCACTTGATATTTCAAAAGCATTTGATAGGGTTTGGCATCACGCTCTCTTTTGGAAATTGCGTGCTTTCGATTTTCATGAATCCCTGCTTCATTGGATTAGTATTTACCTTTCGGATCGTTCAATACAAGTAGTATTGAATGGATTCTAGTCAGAAAACCATAAAATCAATGCTGGTGTGCCCCAGGGCTCTGTTCTATCTCCAACACTCTTTCCAATGCATTGTTTCGCTGACGATAGTACTCTTAGCTTTTCATATTCGTTTTCAGACTCACATCCCTCATTGTTGGATGTGGAACTGCAACGACAAAATATGATAAACTCATTAAATGCCGACCTAAACAGCATTGTACAATGGGGAATAAGAAACTGCGTGGAATTTAGTGCTTCGAAAACACAGTGCTGTCTTGTATCGTTAAAGCGAGATATACCTCCATTGCCATTATCCATGGATGTCACTTGCATCAAGGAGACTGAACACCTCGATATTATCAGTCCAAAGCTTGAGTAAAACTTGAAAATCTAGGCTGGTGCTCCTGCAACTTACTTAAACCTTTTGGACAGTATTGAGCGTAGAGCTTTTAAATTGATAGATGATAATATCATCATAAGTTCATTTACTTCGCTTGAACATCGCCGTAAGGTCTCTGGTCTGACCCTTTTTACCGTTATTTTAACGGCCTATGCTCTAGTGAAAAGGCAGGTGCATGCCTTCCCTTAACAGTTCAACCGCAATACTCGCGCTTCTAGGAATGCTCATCATTATACCCTCGAGCCCAACTTCGGCCATACTGTCAAATACAGAGATTCGTTCTTTAGCCGTACTACGCGAATGAGGAATCCCTTACCCTACTGTCTTAGTTAATGCAATATTCAGGAATTCAAAACCAATGTCCATCGAAATCTCCTTTTAAACCCCTTGAGTGTGTGCTTATTATAAAAAAAGACAGATCTCGAAGTCTTGAAGGTATAGAAATCTTGAAGTTTCTGTCGAATTGCAGTTGGGTGATGGTGTAATCTGTTTGCTTTGGAATTGATACTAAATACTTAAGAATTACGAAGTGGCCAATGTTGTTGTTAATCCACTGCAACAATGCTTTGAGGTGAATAGCAGAGCTTCTATCTATTTTTTTTCTAGATATATCAAGAGGTTTTTGGTAGACGAGGTCATCCAGTGCCGCAGATGAGGTCGTGCGAAGCTATCCGCTTATACATAGACACGCTGAACGTTGGACTTTTTTTTGTTTGTCATGTTTACAGTAAGTAAAATCGCTCTGATTACCAATGTGTTAACTAATACATGATTTGGGGTTGAAAGCCCCATTTAATACCAATAGCTTTTTTGCATAAGAAAAGAAAAGTACTTTAGTTTTCTTGCCTCTTTCTTGTATATTGCATTTGCAATTTAGGTTTTTGTCTTAAATAAGACCAGAAACCCAGCCTCGTCTGAGAACTTTAGATTCCTTTATTATAGGGAGGGTTAACATATGTATTTTTGTATTGCCTTGAAAACAGGATAATTTTGTGTAGGTTGACAAAAGTATTACTTTATCTAAGGTGTTAAGATCCATCCTTCTATGATCTTAACAAGAAATGATGACAGACCTATACGTCGGCGTTTCAAACAAATTGTTTAGAATATTACCATTATCAGAGTACACGTTATAAGTTAGATACGTATTTTCAGAAAACTCTTGTTTTTCTTGTCAAACGTGCACAGGTTCATTTTCGGGATTGTGTAATTTCTATTTTTTCGTCATTTTGGATTTTCAGGATTTTGGGTGTTCCAGAGTTTTGCTTTTTTGTAAGTTCTGGATTTTCATGATTTTCAATTTTTGGGATTTTGATTTTCGGATTGTGACTTTCTCCCTTGTCATGGATTTCAATTCATACTTTACCACCTCGGAAACCTTGCGATCCTATGTCCTCCATGTCTGCATTCACGCAATGGCGGTAAATATTATTTTAAGTCTTAATTAGTACTAATTTTGTCGCACTACTGAATTCAATTGAAATATCGCTTTGTCGTCTTTTTGTTTGAATAGAACCGGTAACACTTTTGTAAGAGCTACAAACTGTTTCATTTAATTTTGAAAATGCGAACATTTTTCAACAACTTTTGCATTTTTGATTATGAAATTTTAATTTAATGAATTAATTAAAATTATATGAGAATTATTTTTACATCAAATCACAGAGACCTTAACCTTTTCTCCCATTTTTTCAATAAGCCTTTTATTTCACAGGTGTTTGTTTCACGATGGTGCCAGAGAGCAGGGCAACCATGATTAATTTAAAATCATTCTACAATTTACAATTCACTTGCACTCGAAATGAATTTAAAATCTGTTCAAAATATAAATTGGAGTTCTGCAATTCACTATTATCATTATTTTCAATTAAATTTAATAGAATTGCGATATAAAACTGTTGGTCTTCAAATGAAGACGGAAGTTAAGTATCTTTTTTATTCTTGTAACTACTTTTTCTTTTTATGCCTTGTTACGTTCTTTTCCGAAAATTTCGGAGCTTGTGAATCGTTAAATAATAATCTGGAAACGAGGTCTTACCTTATAATCTGCCCATCTTATAACTTAAATTTTTAAAAAGTTCAACGTACTTGTCCTGCAGAGGTCGCCAAATGCGTGTTTTTTGTTTTTAGACTTTTGAAAATGGTCTCATACGAAAACCCTTTACTTCCTGATTGCAAATATGTACATGAGAGCTGTACACGTTACCGCAATTTACCGACAGAAGTCGCCGAAAGTTTATTTTTTGGAATGTTGGGAAACCACTTCAGATTGGTTGCATTATAAGCCCTCAACTTCCTGAGTTTGAATATATACATGACTGACGTGTAGGTGGCCGCATTCTCTAGACACACGCATTGCGGGTTTGTAAGCAAAACTTTGGATAACAGACGTAGCCCAATAAAACATGTCACAATCGAAAGCTCTACAATTCCAGAGTACAACCTCCAATTTTATCTTTAGTAGTGAGATTGACAAACCCGATTTAACTAACGAGTGCTATTGATGTTTTTTTAAATGATTTTTGATGACAATCTACTGATATGTACATTAATTTTAACAATTGTAATCCCAACAAATGAAATCTTAAATTGGCAGAAGATTTATCAAACCATAGAATATGGCGATACAAGTCGCGAATGCTTTATAGTATTTTATCAAGTGTATGCTGAAGTTAATTTCTTTAAATGAATGTAAGTTAAAAATGGTTTCACTCCTAAATATGAAATTTTAGCTGACAGACGACGCGACATTTAAATTCAAACAACTGTTCACTATCGCACAGAACCGCAGTGTATGTACAGAATATGGAAAGACCACTTCTTCAAATTATATAACGGTGATGAAGCAGCGAATACCACTGTAAGGGAGATAGAACCACTAAACCTATGTGACGCAGATCAACAATTCTGCTGGAGCTTACGGCACCGCTGCCGAACAATTCAAAGCAGCAGGCGATGACTTGGTAGAGAGCATGCACCAACTCATCTACAAAATACGGCCGGAAGAAAGCATGCCCGATGAGTGAAATCTTCGCATACTTTGCCTGATGCATAAAAAGGGAAGCATATAAATTGCGCCAACTACAGAGGCATCATTCTTCTTAACTTTTCTTTTAAGATCCTCTCTGCCGTTTTATGTAAACGTCTGAAGCCGTTCGTCAATAACCTTATCGGTCCTTAGTGTGGCTTTAGGCCTGGAAAGTCCACTATCGACCAAATATTCACACTACAACAGATCTTGGAAAAGCCCAGGACTTTCAAATCGATACCCACCATCTCTTTATCGATATTTAAGCCGCGTATGACAGCATCCATAGGGAAGAGCTCTACAGAGCAACGTCAAGTTTTGGCATCCCTTTCAAACTTATCTGTTTGTGCAAAATGACGATGGAGAATGCACGCTGCTCTCTCAAGGTCGGAAAAGATCTTACCGATGCATTTGATGTCAACAAAAGGTTTTTGAAAAGTCGATGTGACTTCTTCAATATCGTTCTCGAAAGAATTGTGCAAAACTAAACTGTTAACACTAGAGGCACAATCTTGCAAAGGTCCATCCAATCACTTCGATACGCAGATGATATTGACATTATTGGAAGTTCAAAGCGAGATGTCAGTGGAGCTGGACACCGAAACTAACAGAGTTTAAGTCCAACGGCTTAAATGGCTAGGTCATGTAGAGTGAATGTAAATCAATCCAATAAAAAGGGACAGCGCAGAAGTGGAAATCCGCGACTCAGTTGGCGCACGCAGGTAGGTGAAGACCTTAACCAACTTGAAGTGCGAAACTAGAGACAGATAGCTAGAGTGGTAAACGAATTTGTTTATCTGGACACTGCTGTTAATTCTGCAAATGACATCAGCAAACTGTACCAAACTTTATTCATCTCAGTCTTGCTGTATGATGCAGAAGAGTGGACCCTCTCCCAGTTGGTTGAAGGATCTCTTGGTATCTTCGAGAGGAAGGAGGTGCTTCCGAAATTGAGGTAGAGAGTATGAGCATTCCTCGAAGCGCATGTTACCGCTGAAATGCTGTATATAGGATAAGTAGTGACAGACAATAGTTCGTTTATGAAAATGAAGACGACAGTTGGAGACAAAATTAAACCCTGGAGAACACAAGCACATATGTAATGAGTTTCAGGCTTAAAACCAACAACTTTTATTGAAAGGTTAAACAAATTATAGCATGGAAATATTAAGGGCCAGCTAGGATTTGTGATATGTCAGAGTCTTTCAGTTCTTTTGCATATATACGAGTTCTGTGCTGTAAAGTTGTTTACGTTCTCAAGTACATGGTACTCGAGCTAACAAAAGTTTGGAAGTGACGTTACGAACACTAATTTTCTAAATAGATTTGAAATCATAACAAACGAAGCAAAGTGACCAATGAAAGTTCTTGTAGAATAAATATGAACGTAACAGTTTGCTTTCTCAAATTGTTAAACGGTCCGTGTAGACATTTTCTTACAGTTGTTTTTCAGGCAGAAATTGGTATGCAACATTGTTTGACATATCTGAGTTTAACTCAGGGAATTTGTATTCATGATTTGTTGAAAAACTTAACTTTTTATTGCAATGAAAAATATGAATTAAAAGGACTATAATAATCAAAGGAAATGGTTTGTGTATTTGAAGGAACTAATCAAATACACAAACCATTTATGTCGCTAAGTCTTTGTGTGCATGGTTTTCATATAAAAAGGTTTGAATTATATTATTTTATATTTTCTGAAAAAAAAACTTATTTTTTACGTTATTAGCGGTCTTAGGATAAGCTAAGGTGGTACCCGTGGCATGATGGTTAGTGCGTTGGACTGTCATGCTAGAGGTCTTGGGTTCGATCCCTGCCTATGCCATCTAAAGTCTTTTCACGGGTACTGCCTCTTGCGAGGAATTGACAAATTCTCCAAGAGTAACTATTGTCATGAAAAAGTGCTTTCTCAAAATTAGCCGTTCGGAGTCGGCATATAAACTGTAGGTCCCCTCCATTCCTGACAACATTACTCGCACACAGGAATGGTTGAGAGATGTAAGTCACTAGGCCTTGGTTCTCAACGGACTGTCGCGCCACCCAATTTATTTTTTTTTTTTAGGATAAGCTAAGCCAAGGATGAACCGTGCGGAATAATTTTGTTGGTCGGTGTGAACGCATTCCATTACAGCCTTTATCTCAGGGACACCTCACTCCAGAAACAAAAACTCATCCCTAAAAATGTATAAGAGGTAATCAAAGATTCATTGTTTGGATCTTTTCTTTTCCATTTTGTGATTGGGGGGTCAACTTGGATGAAGCTGTAATAAACTTTTTTTGATGTTTGCGTTTGAAGAAAAACCTATACAAATTATAATTAATTTGAAACCTTGAAACAAGATTCGTCTAAGGGAGTTCCAGGATCTGCTAGAATGTTTTTACTTAATACGAATTTTAACTTTTCAGCTTTATGCCTTAGTGGCAATCTGATACTGGTTAATTAGGAGGCCCGTTCTCAATGCGGACAAATCTTAAGCAATTACGATTTATGTGGTACGATAGGAGGTAAAGGAGAGCAAGGTAAGTTTTTGCACTGCGAGCGATTTAAATCTAGGGTAGGCCAGATGTGTAGTATCAGTGGCATGATGGTAAGTGCGTTAAACTGTCATGCCAGAGGTCTTGCCATCTAAAGTTTTTTCACGGGTACTGCCTCTTTCGAGGAATTGAAAAATAATCCGAAACTAATTCTGGTCGTGAAAAGTGCTTTCTCAATTTATCCGCTTGGATTCAGCTTAAAACTGTAGATCTCTTTCATGCAACATTACTCGCACACAGGATTGGTTGAGAGTTGTAAGTCAATAGGCCTTATTTGTCAACGGACTGTTGTTCTACCAGATTTTCTTCTGAACCTAAGTGGTGGGGATGTTCATCCACTTTAAGTGATTCTCTTTATATCATCTTGTTTTAGTAAAGGCTTACATGTAGCGCTTGGTATGCCAGCAGTAGACAAGAGTGGTAAAATGGATATGAACCATTTTTGGAAAGTCTAGCACCGAGCAAAGTTAAATGTTAACCAGACATTTTTGGACTGTTATATTATTTTTTTGCAGCAGGTTCCAGATATTTAATGGCGGACCGACTTTCTGCAAAAAAAACGGATATCAGATGTTGATATCACGGAAGCGGTCCACTGTGATGTAGTTTAGCGGCGAAAAGCAGTGCTTCCAGCTATTTGTTTGTTTAGTATATATATGAGGTTGTCTGATAGAGTAGAGTCTCCAATGCCAAGATGGGTTCGTGCAAACCGGATCCGCTTGAACATAGGCTTGACTTTAGGCAAACAAAGAGCTATGTCTTCCTTGTATGTAAATAACTTGTCTTGTATATTTCATTTCAAATCTTCCTCTCAATGTAAATATGATTACCTTAGACCGATTCATAAAAAAGGCCTTACGATTAAGGTCACTAATTATATCCAAACTGTCCGTTATTCCAAAACTTGAATCCCTAATATCTGACATTTATTCTTTGAATTAATTCTCTTTTTAAGTGCAAATCGAAAAAATCGACGTTACCAAACTTCTAGAGTTCACAACATTTTGCGTCGATGCTTTTGAGAAAAAGCAAAAAATTAATTGTATATTTACTGCTTTCAGTAAGGCATTTGGCAAACTAAGTCATGAAGTACATCTTTGAAAACGCTAAAAAGAATTGGACTAAACGAAAACTTTATTTCATCTTCATACCTTTTAGATGTTTAATTATTATTGAGAACATTTCAAGAATGATTTTTCTGTGAAGTTTAGAGTATATTCTGGTGTACCTCAAGGAAGTCAACTAGGGACATTGCTCTTTGTGTTGTTTATTAATAATCTCTCTTTTGTTTTTTTACAACTATAAAACTGATGCTAACGGGCTGTAAATATTGTTCTAACGGTAACTCCCTATCCGATTGTGTGATATTGCAAAAATATCTATAAAGAATTTGGGAATGGTGTTGCAGAAATCATTGTATAATAAAATTGACAGGTGTAAACAAAAATTCGTCGTAATTTTGTAAATTATTAAACTTTTCTCCGAGGTCAGAAAATGATCAATTTAAATCCGAAACTAACATTTACTGATCTGTATTACATGAATTGTATCTGTATTATTTAATGTGATAATGTAACACTTCGTTTTATCAAATACTTTGAGGTTATATATATTTCATTTGAGAGGCCGATTCTTGAATAATGATGATAGTGATAGATTAGAGAAGCTTCATGCGATTTTGGTTACTTTTTCATTTAAGTTCCGAGAGAATTTTCCTTCCTTTATACTCGGATGACTTTCACAGAATTGATTCTATTCATAATAATTCTAAATCCCATAAGTTCAAAAATGTCTTCCTTTAAACAAAGTCTTGCAAGCGAGTATTTTTGACAAGGTCTTTATTGATATGCTCAATGAGTCCAAGAGTACAACTTGAGTAAAGTTGAAAGTCGACGGCATACAGATTTCAGGAATAGTATTTGATCAAACTTCAAAGCTCATTGACAATATACAGGATAGTAGAGGACCCAATATCGACTCTTGGGGAATACCGGACGAAATAGGTAAGAAACTGGACAGTCATCAATTTGAACGGCTTATTTCCTATTACAGTCAAACTTCTCTACAACGAACTTTTACATAACGAAGATCTCTCTATTAGGAATTGATTTTGAGAACAAATCTTTTTGGTTACTTTTTTGCGGTGTTTCAATCTCCTTATAACGAATTTTGTTTGCTGAAAATCCGTTTTCGTTTCCTCATAACAGCATGCAGAGAAAAAAAACCTTATAAGTTGATTTCCTCAAGATTTTAAATGTAAGCTTCGGTGATTTTAATTGAAAATATCTCGAAGTAGCATTTCTCTTGGGAAAAAGTTGTTGATAACTAGATAATAATGTTGAAGAAGGATTGACAAAAAAAACTGATATTGCTAAGCAATTTAGAATTCCTTCCAGTAGCTTATAACAATTTTTAAAAACAAAGCAGCGATTTTAAGAAATGTAGAAGACGAGGAACTAAGCACTAAACGCAAAATGCTTCGAAAGTGTCTTTTTGAGGATATTGATGAAGCAATGCTGAAATGGATAACCGGGCGTCGCTCGTGGTAGGAATCTTCCTATCTTTGGACCATTGATGAGACAAAACTCCAAGAAGTTCACCAATGCCATGGGGCACGAATAATTTGAAGCAGAGCAAGATGGTTGGACAAGTTTAATAAACGCCACGGAATCGTCACTTTGCACTTGTGTGTGCCAACTGACCCGCGATCTTTCTTTACTGCGCTGTGCTGTGGGTGTAGATTCGAAAACTTTCAATGCCGGAACATTGGTTTCCATGCGCTCTACGTGACCCAGCCATCTAAGTCGTTGGGCTTTACCCATCTGGCTAAGTCTACGTGGCTGTACAGCCCGTATAGCTCGTAGATCCATCTTCTGCTCCACTCCCCTTCGATGCATACGGGACCGTAGATCACACGAAGAACTTTTTTCTCGAACCAGCAAAAGGTGATTTCATCCACTTTTGTCATAGTCCATGCTTCTGCACCGTATAGCAGGACGGGGATGATAAGGGTCTTATATAGCAACACTTTGGTCCCTCGAGAGCGGACTTTACAACTCAATTGCTTTCTTAGCCAAAGGGAACAGCGGTTAGCAAGAGTAATTCTGCGTTTGATCCCGGCGCTGGTGTTGTTTTCTGCGTTTACAGCGGAGCCTAGGTAGACGAAGTCCTTGACTATCTCAAAGTTACGTCTGTCGATGGTGACGTTTTTACCAAGACGTCGTTGTTCGTTTGTTGACGACACCATGTACTTTGTTTTGCCCTCATTAACCATTGAACCCATTTTTGCCGCCTCTGCCTCAATGCTCACAAAAGCCCCATCACGCTCAGTTCTTCCCATTATGTCAATGTCATCAGCATATGCCAGTTATTGGATAAACTTTTGAAAGATAGTGCCTCTAGTGTTGATGTGTGAGCTCCGCACTAATCTTTCAAGCACCTTGTGTAAAACATTTTTTGACATGGAAAGGTTCTTTTAAGTTCTTTTCAACCTTTATGGAGCAACTTGAATTCTGAATGGTCATCCTGCACAAACGGACAAGTTTGTCGCTATACAGCTCGTCCCTGTAGATGCTGTCATATATGGCCTTCCTTGAAATCGATGAAAAGATGGTGTGTGTGGGTTTTTATTTCCGGGATCTGCCGTAATGTGATTATTTCCTGGTCTTAAAGCACACTGATAAGGAACTATCAGGTTGTTGACGATCGGTTTTAGACGTTCACATATTATGGCAGAGAAGATTTTATAGGCGATGTTAAGTAAACTGATTCCTCTATAGTTGGTGCAGGGTCTCATTTTTGCTGGATCGGGCAAACAATACTGAGGTTCCATTCATCGGGCATGCTTTCTTCCGACGATATCTTACAGATAAGTTGGTGCATGCTCCTAACCAACTTATGTCCAGCTGCTTTAAGGAGCTTGGCATTCAAGCCATCCGCAGCTTTATGAGACTTCAGCTTAGATATGGCAATCTTTACTTAGTCAAAGTCGCGAGGACGAAAATGTTGGCTTTCGTCGTCTATGTTAATTGGTTCATCCTGCCTGACAGCGGAATTCAGTTTGTCGTCACCGTTACACAGTCTGCAGAAGTGGTCCTTCCATATCCTCAGCACTGACTTCGGTTCCACTATGATAATTCCACTTTCGTCTTTGCATCCTTCGGTTCTAGGTTTATGTATCTGTGAATTTCGCTTCACCTGTTCATAAAACTTTCGAACTTCATTCCTACTTTTAAACCTCTCAACATCTTCGACCTCACGCTTCTCATGCCCTCTCTTTTTCCTTCTGAAAAGTGGGCGTTCCTCTCGCCTCTTCTGCTCATAGAGCTCACGAGCAGCTCTCATTCTTTAATGCATCTCCGCTTGGCTGCATTTGCTTGCCGACATTCCTCATCAAACCAGGGGTTCCTTGTTGGTGGCTGTTTGAAACCCAGCACATCAGAGGCGGCTTTTCTGATAGCACCTTGACAATGTTGCCACTGGTTTTCGATACATTGTGTTGGTGGCAGAGAACTTCGAGATAGGTTACTTGTAACTCGGTCGGAAAAGGATTTGGCGATCTCTTGCGATTGTCCCCGTTCGGCGTTGTTCCTTCTCCCAGCATCTACCTGTTTGGTTTGGAAACCCGAAGTGCTACCTTGGCTACAACGAGGTAGTGTTCCAAATCGATGTTAGCTCATCGGAAAGTTCGGACATTCATGATGATGTAAGCGTTTCTGGCGTCGAACGCAATATGGCCAATCTGGTTGATGGTCGATTGATCTGGAGAACTCCAAGTTCCTTTGTGAATATTGAGGTGTAGAAAACGCGTACTGGCTACCATGACGTTTCGCCCACAGCAAAATCTATGAGCCTGAATCGGTTTTCGGAAGTGTTTTTCCCGATTATTCAACCAAAAATGTCTTTCCTTCCTAGCTTGGCATTAATATCGATATGACAATTTTAATATCGTAGCTAAGACACTGCTCATATGTTTTGTCTAAGAGCTCGAAGAACATGAAGGTGTTGTCCAGCTGTGCCTTTTCTGGATGCTAGATTGTTTTGGAGTGAGCAAAGAGTTTGCTGTGAGATAAGCGTTGATTTTCATATGCAAAATTCTCTCAAAGACTTTAGACAAATAGGGTCTATATTCAGTCCTTTTAGTATTTTTAGGAATTAGAGTAATTGTTGCTCTCTTCAAAAGGTCCTTAAAAACTTCAGACATCATAATAGTATTAAATGCATATGAAATGAATGTCAGCTAAATTGGCATAATCATTTTGAAAAATTAAGGGTTAATAGTGTCCAGACCAACAGCACTTGACTGCACAGAAAGCAGACTTTCAACAACATCAGCAGCATCCACAGAATGAAAACGTGGATTGAGATAAATGATTGATTAAGTAAGTTAACATCAATATCGTTATCACGAATATTGCTTGTCTTACCAATACCAACGTTACGCAGGTTCATCCACAGTTTAAGTCCATTCAATGAACAGCTCAGTTGATTAGACAATATCTTTGATTTGGCTAAACGAATTTCAGTTTTTAGTCTAAAATGAGACAAAGATACTGAGATTTACCTGAAATGTTTAATAAGCAACCTTTTACTAGAGTTGGGTTAATATTATGGATCTTATTTTCTCTGGAGAAAGAACTAAGTCCCATTATATAAGCTTTAGAGTGTATTGTTAGAGTTTTTCTTAAAGTAATTAAGATTCTTCCCTGAAACTGATTAAGCAACGTCGTCAGCAAATGCAATCACCCTTAAACAATCCACACCCAGACTGCACATGCACTTTGATTAAATTTTATTTGCAGGTTGGAGAATTTTCTTTTTGAAGTCTATCGTGTTAAGTTTTCATAGCTATAGGTTTTACTTCGGTTGGTATGCAGATCGGCAACCCATACATTTTTTTTATTAGCGACCGTTGTTGCAAGTTTTGTTTTATTTTTTAAAATATTATTGATCACTAGTTTATATATTTATAAAAAAGAATTGTTTAAAGGATTTGTTGTTATAAATACTTTATAAGATATTATTTAAATCTCAAAACCCATGCTATTGTGTTGAAACTCGAAAAACAATAAAAGTTAGTAATTGTAATTATTATAGATATTTTTTTAACAAAATTAAAATGTTATTTAACAATAAAAGTTTATGAAAGAAGAACAAACTAAAACAAGCTTAACATTTAACAATTATTATTGATATTATGAAGGTATGTTTTTTGATGCCAAAGTGTTAGTTATAATTACTAAGCTAAAGAAAAACACTTGTACTCATGATAAGTCAATTGAAGCTTCATAGAAAGCTTGTTTATATTATTTTAAATGCTGGTATTCATGAAAATGCGTAAAAACGTTAACACTAATGCGAGTTATTTATTTATAATTAAATATACACTAATGTAATTTTCAAAAAATGATCTGTATGCGTTGCGTACCTCAGTGAAAAGTTTTTGAATATTTATTTTTATGCCTGAGTTTTCCTTATAAGTTTAAATTACATAAAAATATTTAATTCAAAACTTTTACTGAGGCTGCACTTAGTTTCTTGCAAATAAGCCTAAAACTACGTATTGACTTTGGATTTTTTTTAAGAATTGACATTTTTATAATTTCATATACTATTTTGCGGCTTGTTCCGGTAGAGAATTATTTTGGTTTTAAACAATGTAAATTTTCCCTAAAAATGTTAGCTTAGAAAGCTTTATTTCGAGATAGGTACGATCATGCCTTCATATATTTTTTTAACATGTTTTGAACAGTTCAATTTTGATTAATGGCTAGTTTTCTAAACTAACAACCGCTAATATTTATATATCCTTAGGTAAGAGTTAATTTTAAAGTTTTATTTATATTTTAGTATCTCGTTAAAACATTGAAGACAATTAAAAGTTTTCAAATTAAAGCCCTACAGTAATACGGTAATATCGTTTAGACTTCTTGAGTATTCCAAATCCTATATGCTACATCCCTTTTACTCCATTTTCAATGTTTTATTATTGGCTGCTTTGAGTGTTAGTTGAATTATTATCATAAGGGAGCAACAGCGAAACAACCATAATAAATAAACCCTCTTTTTTCAGTTAACTTATGAAAAGTAAAAATTGTTTAAAGAGACCATTCGGTCAAAAGAACTAAAACAATGCGAAAGTGTGATGCAGAAGGCTTCATCAAAAATATCTCAATGTCAACTAAAAGAAAAGTTGATTGATGTTTGAATTAAAACTATTGCATAATTTATTTACAAACAAAATGCAAATAATTTCACCAAATTGAAAATGTTGGTGTTTGTGAAAAAACAAGATAGTTGTTTGTGTTTTTTTTAAGGATCGATACAACTTTGGAAAATATATAAATTTACCAGCTTTTTAAATCATACTAGAACAAATTTAACTTCCTGTCAAAAATATAAATTATATTTCGCTTTTCGTGAATTTCTTTCCTTCTTTTTTATAGATACAAACTTACATCTAGATTGCTTTACATAATTTTTTACCAACAATGTTTATCACACCCTTAAAAATTAAAGAAGAAACAAAATTAAATAAAAATAAAAACAGGGGGCAAAAACAAAATTGCGAACCTGTCCCCTTCGGTGAATCCTTCGCCACCATCATCGGATGCTGATGAACCCCGAGATAGTGTGCCCCGAATCTCACCCGGCAGAACTTCTTCACTTCTGTGCACCGTAAATGAGTTCTTACCCTTTTTTCCAAAGCCCATACGTCTTTTACGACCTTTGTATTTTTTGTTTTGATTTTGTTATTATATATTATTTTTTATTTTTTAAATTAATAACTAAATATTAATGCGATACGATAAATGAAAATTTATTTTTTATAAATTTATTGTAAAGGCGATTCGAAAAAATAATAAAAAGAAAAGTATAAATCAAAATTTCAACACCAAAACTAAAAAACAAAAGAACCAAACATCAAGGCTTTATTTTAAATGAATCAAACCACCCAATGTCTCTGACAAAAACATAAATGAGGTTGCGTGTTTGAAAATTATTATATTTTTGAGTTTATTTCAAATTGTAAGCACTTTCGCACACTCAACCTCAAATGATTGTGTTAAAATAAATTATTTAAAATTTCAACATTAACTGTCAAACTTGATTACAAAACAAAACCAAACGTTGTACTCACCCGTCGCTGACAGCTGTGATGTGGAATTGCTCTTCTTTCCCATGCCCGAACCAAATCGTTCTTCACCACGACCGCTGCTTCGGCCACCAGCATCGCTTTTCGGTGATCGTTGTTGTTCAGTGGTTTTTCGTCGCTGAGAGTCAGCGGTCTGCAGACCAACTGCGGTGTCAGATAGACTGCCATCTGAAGGAAAATTTTAAAGTTATAATATCTGACAAAAGAAATATGAAGCTTTTAATGCTGCTATGATCAGCTATCATACCGATCTTGTCTTCAGGCGTTCCGTCGGCATTTGATAAACTTCTGCTAAATGAATTGTTTAAATCATCACCCCGATCGCTTCCCGATTCGATACGATCGATCCGATCCTCCTGCAGTTGTCGCTCTTTACTACGACTACTACTACTACTGTCACCAGGTCCACCACCGTCTGTATGTCCGCCACGGCGAGATCCATCGCTTCTACTGCTGCCGCCGCCACCACCTCCTACACCTCCACGACCATTAGTACCATCATTCGATGGAACTTTGGCCACACGATCTCGTTCTCGTACATCATACTCACTGGCAGTGGCATCAGCAGATGGATCAAGGGGATCACCGTTCATAGAAGATGGATCAAAAGTTGGTGGTGGTGGTGGTGTTGTGGTTGGTGAACGGGTAGAATGTTTCAATGAGGCACGTTTAGGTGAGGTGGATAGCAGAGCGACACCATGATGGGAGGAGTTGGTTTTTGTTGCAAAAGAGGAAGAAGAAGCATTGTTAGCATTACTACCACTACAATTAGAATCACGATTAATACTAGAACTATTTCTACTTCTATGACTACTACGATCTCCGCCACCGCCACTACGACCCCCAGGACTATTGCTACCCTCCCTGCTATTATTGTATCTACTTCTGCGAGCAGAACGGTTATCTTGTTCCTCGCAGTAATCATCGTCATAGTATTCAAAGTACTCTGGCTGATCGTTTATGCTGACTAGATTACTGCGATCACCGCCAATCTGTGGCGGTGGCGGACTTCTACGATTACGATGTGGATCTTGAGGATGTTTACTACTTTTACGGGAATTTGAGAGCCTTTTATCTGACGACCGATTGTACTCCGAGTCACGAGCGGAAAGTCTCGATGATGATGGTTGATCTGACATACCACCATCTGGTCGAGACCTTTCCTTATCGTCAACGTCTTGCGTTGACCTTTTAGTGTACTCAGCTTCGGAGTCTGGCGCTGACGAATGCGTTCTCGCACTTCGGTGATCGACATCCACATCGTTCAAAGCGTTTCCCTGTGCGTTTTTCATTTCAGCGTCTTCGGTATAATCTATAGGCGAAAAATTGTGAGCATTCGGTGCATTTGGTGGAGCTGGCAATATTCTACGTCGCTTAAGATACGATGGAGTAGGTCCATCGAGCTTTTGTTGACTTGTTCGCGTCAACTTAAGAGACATATGATTGCGATTGTTACGCTCATTGCATCTCTTTCGGACATAGTTTGATGGAGCGACGCCTTTCCGCGTCCATCCAACATCGGAATCGTACACAATCGTTACAATCTTATCGTCGGTGACAAGAAAGTGTGAGTGACTTAACGGGTTATTTATATCAACGGATGCTCCCATATAGGACTGTCGTATATTCGTCTCAGAATTAAACTTACGGGGCAGTTCTCTTAGCGGTCGACTTGGCGGCGGGTATACTTCATCTTCATATCGAACATAGCGACGAGACCAATTTTTCGTACGCAGATCATCGTAGTCCAGTGATCTTGAGTGCGACTCACTAAAGCATTTTCGACGGTCTAGAGGTCGAGGCTTCTTAAGAATCGATGGAGGTTGAGTTTTTGCAGACACAGGGACGCTAGTAACAAGGGCTTCGTCACTCAGTTGACGTCGCAGTTGCATAAGTGATTGTTTTGGAATATGTGACTCATCTAACGAGAGCTGTTGATGGTTGTTGTGAAACGTTGACAGATGCGTAAGCCCACCGCCGAAGTGCTGATCAGCGCATTCGCCGCACATGGCCGGATCTAAAGTTGGCAGTGATGGCTCTGAAGATGGATGAAACATGGAAAGGGATGGACGACATACATTATCTATGAATGGCATATCTGGAAATGTCATATGGGGACATGGCATGCCTTCAACAATACCATTACCAGCAGGGTCAAACATCATGGGCTGTGGAGCTTCACAGACAGGCTGACACTGGCCACAATGCATTAGGCCACCGTTGGAAGTGGTATTGGGAGCGTTGGCATAATTGAGAAATGGAAAAAATGGCACTGAAGGTGATAAATGATTTGCGTTGCGAAAAAAATCCACCACAGGTGTGGTGATTTTCTTAAAATTTTCGAATGAGGGAAAAGTTATTGGTGTTATCTGATGATAGCCTAAGGCACTACCGCTGCGGAATACCCGCTGAGGGATTTGGCAAAAGTCTGTGTTCGATATGAATTCGGGAATATGCATTGAACACTGGGGAATCTGAAGGAAATAATTTGGGATATTATGGTATGACATGTGGGTGGCGTTGACACTTCCAGTGCCACATGCACTGTCGTTGAGATCGTTCATATCGAACGGAGTGGCGGTGTTGTTGGTTTTTGGCGGTAGCAGACTTTTAGCTTTAGCTAACGCGGCAGAGACATTTGTTGTATTTGGCGATTCTTGATATTGTGATGATGGTGGTGGTGGAGGTAGCTGTTGTTGTTGCTGTTGTTGTGGTGGTAGTGGTAATGTTTTGGGCAGAGATGATATTGGTGTCAAAAATTCAGAATCATCAACTGCAATAGTGTGTGCACGAAAACGTTCAAAGTTACCATGCGGCGAACGCCAATTACGCGGTAGACTTCTGTTTCAATTTTTGTTTTTGTTTTTTAATTTAGTTTTTGTATTTTATCATTTGAATTTAATAGGGGATGGGGTGGTGCCATATACAATAGAAATATAGATTTGTTTTTATTTTCGATTCAATAAATACAAACAAATTGATTTGAGAAGAAAAGTGTATAAATTGTTTGTGCTTTTTTTGATTCAATGTGAACTGCTTACCTCAATCCACGTGAACCTCGTGGACGTTCTGATTGAGTAGAAAAAGCACTTGAGGTAACGCTTACTACTGACTCCATATCGGAATCACCAAACTCTCCCATAAAATCTTTATCAGGCGACAGGGAATGCCGTGGACGTATTCTCGATTCCATCGAGTGTAGATCACTATCTGAGAGGCCAGTGTAGTGGCGCTCCCATCCGCCCATACCGGTGCTCCGGTATGTTGCCTGATGGTGTGGTTGACGTGATCTATGACGGCCAAAACGACCACCAGGCAAACGTTCGTCGAACTCTTGGCCTAGGCGATCACGCAACATTGCGTTGCGAGATGTTTGTGGTACCTGAAAGGAACAAAATAAAAATTCACTTTAATAAAACTTATATGAAACTGGTTAAATTTTACTTTAACTGCCAATAGAATTTGTCAATTCCTCGCAAGAGGCAGGACCCGTGAAAAAAACTTTAGATGACATAGGCAGGGATCGAGACCAAGACCTTTGGCATGACAGTCCAATGCTCATGCCATGGGTACTGCTATTAAAATAACAGATCTTCGAAATATGAAACAACCCCTAACTCAGTAGATGAAATAAGTCTCAATCAAATATTTAATTCAGAAATACCTTGTGAATGGAAAAAAAACTTGTGATTTTCTTAAGGTTGACTTAGCTTATCATGTCAATTATTTATCAATTGATGAATTGAAATAGAAATAAGTTCAGGTTAAATTAATGTTAAACACATTTTGGATAGAATGTGTTAATAACCGAAGGATCTATTAAGCCTTACATTGCAATCCTTAAATAAAATTAGACCAGGGTCTTAAGAAAATTTATCATCTAAACGTTTATTGTAAAATGGCAAACTTCACTATCAAACTTGGTTTAAAATATTTTGATCAAATCAAAGCTGCATCATGGAAATTCAAAATTATGAAAATAAGAAAAACGCATGATACGAATAATTTGCAAAGCAATCCGCTTGATTTTGTTTTAAAGAAAGGTCAAAATGTTGTTATGTTATGTTTTTAGCCATCTTTCATTTTGCTTTATGGGTGAGTTAAAGCGATTAGTTACAAACAAGAAAGGCTCCAATCAAGCTGGGATTTAATCAAACCATGAAAAAATAGCTTCTATAAAAAAGAAAAGTACTCCTTACGTGAAAAATGATACACCGAGTAAAGTCTATGTAGAAAGGAATAAAGTAAAAATTGGACTTAATAGTCTCATAAATACAAACAAATACTTAAAGTATCGCAAACCACAAAGACAGAGCCAATGTAGCTCAGATCCAAAAGTTTTACAAACAAAGGTTAAAAGTCATCGTCTTCGTTGAAACCTCGGAGGAATTCGAGCAGACATTCCGAGATTACTCCAGGAAAATTTATGAATTAAACACATTGGAAGAAGATCTGAAAGTACCGAATGTGACAAAAAACTAGTACAAAGACGTTAAACACGACATTAAATACTTAATTGAATAAATGACATCAATACTAGTACATAGCAACACCAACTACAAGACAAAAGAAGCCAAATCCGAATTTTGAAGAAAATTTATTAGAGCGCAACCATTTTATGATCTTTTCTCGAAAATAATAAACAACAGAAGTAGCCTTAACACTTCAGAAATACCTGACAGCACATCTAGATTGCGAGCAGCTTTATTTGTTTACAAATTTAACGCAATGTTCCATCATCAGCTACCTAAATCGAAAGGTTTACTACGAAATTGCAAAACAGAAAATCCCCCTTTACATGGTGCTGTAAAAAACCAACAGCGTTGTTTAGATTTCATTACAATTACACTTTGGAGAAACGAGCTATGACATTGATAAGAATTTGCAAGCACAGGAGGGCTTTCCTTAGGTATTTAGTTAAGTTTTAAAGTATATATTTTTAAAATATTATATCTGATTCTAACATTATAAGTCTAATTATTTTCAGTAGCGGATGGTGTGAGCAGTTCCATGCGTCCTTGGTTTGGATTTTATATCTTTAGTATTGGTGACACCATCTAATGAGAATCAAAGAGAACGAACAAAATAATTTAGAATCGCTTACAAATATGAAAATATGCATTTGCTTCATGAATCACAATTTTATCTATAAAGAATAATTGTTAAGTGCGATTTGCATTCCAGCGGTGTTATCGGGCAAATATTTGTTCGTCAAGAATGAGAATCGTCACGTTACAATGATTACAGCGCCTCGATTATCGATAAATTTTATACAAAACTGGAAGGCATGGACTTTAACGACGTGTGGTTTCAACACCTCAGCCGCTTTTTGATTATTTTCTTTAGAGCTACATTAAGTCATCGGCTTATGCCAACAAGCCCACGACGTTGTACGAGCTCAGAGCCGGGAAATATTGGACCCTTCGGCCGGAGTATATGGCGAAGTCATCGAAAATTGGCTCCAACTAAGCAACCGCTGCAAACGCGAGTTTTGTTCATAAATGTTTTCATTGTTCTCAAAGCCAATACTAAGGTTTTTGGAATAACAATTATTTAAAAAAAATTGTAAAGTCCTTCAAAACCCGATGGTTACATGGTTACTGGTTACTGGTTACTGGGTACTGTTTTTGTTTTTGTACGCATATAAAGTAAGGAAAGTTATTTTGAAAAATTATTTTAAACATCTGAAAAGTGAACTGAAAACCTCACCTGTGGCAGCTGTCTCTTTTTGGGCGATCCTGTGGGTGTGGCAGTTGCTGAACGCGATTGGAAACGTTGTTGTGACGATGATGACGTAGTATTATACGATGACGAATGAATTGGAAGAACTGGATAATCAATGTAACGATCGTCTGGTGGTGATAATGACCCACGGCGCGGACTGTTGCTGCGGTAATAACTACTATGATAATTATCACTTGGTGCTGCCGAATGACTTCGTTGACCAAGGCTCATGCCACCACCACCATTACGACGAGAATATTGTGCGGATAAGGCCGCTGGAGGTTGTTGTTGCTGTATTTTAAGAACAA
Source organism: Eupeodes corollae (assembly GCF_945859685.1). NCBI lineage: Eukaryota > Metazoa > Arthropoda > Insecta > Diptera > Syrphidae > Eupeodes > Eupeodes corollae. Next base: position 162,336,827 of record NC_079147.1, read on the forward strand.
AATTAAATTTATCAAACTAGTTTTAAGATTTATAATAATCTAGTTTAAAAGAATTATTATTATCTTAAGAAATAAAAGAATTATTTTTATTTCTTGGAACAGTGATATGTATGTTGTACGTATATACATACAAGTAATTGTATATATATACGTACAATTTAAAAATAATCGTAAACAAAAGCAATATTTTGAAAGTGATTTTTTGTATTTTAAAATTTGAATTAAAAATGTATTTTATTGTATAACTACAAGAGCAATCAATACAAATCAGGCAAGAAATAATAATTCACATATTTTATAATTAACAATACACTGAAATAAAAAAAAAGTAATGCTTAAAATATTCAAGATACATTGCTGAATAGAGAAAGTTAAGAAAAATTAATACATTCTTGATTTGATACAATTTAGTTTTCGTGTTTTTTTAATGCATAATATTTAATTTGGTCCCGAAGAACTGTGAGGAAGAAAAGAGTGGCAGCATTGAAATTAAAAGTGCTGTTTAGTCTTAATAACACGTTTTGTGCTCTTATTTCTAGCGTATGAATTTTAAAGCCTTTTAATTTATACATACAATCCTTTTACCATTTTCGCAGACTTTTAATTAAATAAATACATACATTACGAAGTATTTACGACTTTAAGTAGAATAGTTTTTGCCAAAGGTATGGCAGAATCTAACGAATGAACTCGACTTCTGTCAAACCTTGACAAAACAAATGTCATAAAATACCATATTTTGTATATGGGTATAGGATTTAATCGAATTTCTTATTCGATAATATGGAAAATGCTTCCAGTGTTAGAGCTTTTCAAGAATAATGTTGTAGATTTAAAGATTTTGATTTATACAGTGTTGTCCAAAACATTAGAGACTAAAACTGCCTCCATCTTTATGTCATTCAAAATTTAATAATTTAAAAAATCCTAAAGATACCAAAAAGTCGATTGAAATAAGAACCTTAACGAACTGAACTTAAGCACCAGAACAATTCGGAGACGAGCTGTTGATCGTGGTCTAAAATTGTTCAAAGCTGTAAAAAAAGCTTTTCATTTCAAGCAAAAATAATCTGCCCATGACCACATTAACTAGACCGTTAGGAAATGGAGGAACATACGACGAATCCAAATTCAATTTCAAGGGTTCCGATGGTTCACGTCGTCTTCGCAGACCAGCCAAAGAGGCACTTAATCCAAGTATAACCAAAGCTACTAAGAAACACGGAGGAGGTAATGTTATGGTGTGGGGATGTTTTCCAGGGATGTATCCCAAACAGCTTAAATAGCAATTTAATTGTATCCATGCCCATTTAATGATAGCTACCCTAAGATTGCGTACAGATACAGTTCGAAGATCCAACGGAACAACATGAGCCTCAAAATTCAACATCGCCAGACTAAAGGATCCCACGACCCATGAACAATTTAGATAACACCTGTCACACGAAATGAGAACAATCAGCAGCAGAGTACATGAAGACATCGAACACGATTGCAATGCTGTGAAATATATTTTCATTTCAGGTGCTGACAGAATAGTCGGTCGGAAAAAAGGAAGCAACAACACTTAGCTCTCCGAAGAATCTTGGGCAATGATTAACGAACGCAAATAGTTAAGGGTTCGAATATCTGCTGCACAAGGAGAAGAAAGAAACGAGCTGGAGTCCTCGTATCGAAAAGTGTAACGCGACAAGTGTAACTACATCACACATTGGCGCAAGAAGTAGAAGATGCTGCAAACAGGTTGGACAGTTCGGTGGATGAGCAAGTCAGAAGGTGGAAAGAACACTTTTCCTCGGTCCTTCTAAAGCACCTGATCCCCGAATACGCACCGCCCATCCCAGTAAAGATGAGATCGTTGCCGTAATTAAAGCACATAAGAACAACAAAGCGGTAGTAATTGATGGAATCCCCGCAGAGCTTTTACAAGCAGCGCCAACGTCATCAAGCGAAGTGCTTCATCCGCTTAAAAAAGACGCCTGAAACACCGAAAGTTTCCCCCATGAGTGGAAGAAGGGAATTATCGTCAAGCTCCCAAAAAAGGAGATCTTACAAAGTGCGAAAACAGTAATTGCCAAAAAAGTAGCAAAAGTTATACTGGAAGGCATCAAAAAAGACCTTGAGGCCACAATCGATGCCGAACAAGCAGGATTCCGCGCTTAATCCTTCTGTATTGATCATATCAACACCTTGCGGATCATTATTGTGCGTTGAATATCGAGCATCATTACACCTGCTGTTCATCGACTACAAGAAGGCCTTTGATAGCGTTAACAGGGAGTATATCTGGTTAGCTTTGTGGAGGAGAGGCATCCCAGAAAAACTAATTGCTGTTATTAAAGCAGCATTTGATGGATCCAAGTGTCACGTTCTGCACGATGGTAAATTATTAGATGATTTTGAAATCCGAAGCGGAGTCAGAGAGGGCTGTATTCTGTCGCCAATATTGTTTTTGTTGGTGATAAGCAACGTACTGCGCTCAGCTCTGTCAGGTGGCGGAGGGATCCAATGGACTTTGAATTCCTATTTAAAGCACTTGGATTACGCGGACAATGTTTGCTTACTCTCTCATAGAATTATAGATCTCCATCAAATGACAACAAGAGTTGATAAAGAAGCAGAAGTTGTGAGGCTGAAGATTAATTCCGGCAAAACAAAAATGATCAGCCTCGGAACCCGACCATCCTCTCAAATAAATATTTTCTCGCAACCGGTGAAAAAAGTAGAGAACTTTCAATACCTTGGAAGCATCGTTTCCATCGAAGGCGGAACAAAACAAGACATCATCTACCGCATCGGCCAAGCAAAAGCGGTGTTCGGTATGCTGTCAAAAAATTGGAGGAATAACTCCATCAGCTTAAGAATAAAGCTATGACTGTTTCGCACAAATGTCGAATATGTGCTTCTTTGGGTGCAGCACTTGGAAAGTTACTTCAACCATTACAAGAAAGCTGCAAACCTTCGTAAATAAATGGCTTCGTAACATCCTAAGGAACTTCTGGCCAAACCGTATTTCAAATGAAGTTCTTCATAGAAGGATAGGTCAGGAACCTATAGAATCTATAATACGAAGATGTTAGTGGCAATGGATTGGACATACGGTTCGAAAAAGTAACGACTGCGTTGCAATTCAGTGGAATCCGCTCACACAAGAAGGAAGAAGAGCTGGACGACCGAGAAGCACATGGCGCAGGACATTTGAGGCGGGACCAGCGTAACTAGGCAAGAGTTGGAAGGAGTTGAAACACATCTTCGGTAGTAGAGGCCCTATACCCCTTAAGGGGTTATCAACGGAATTAACACGCCTAAGGTCCTTAGTAAGTAAGTAAGTATGCCTGGAAGTTATTATAAGTGATAAAAAACTAACAATATATTTTTTAAAAGTTGTTTTTGTTTTTACCAGCCCCATAATGAACTATTACAAAAAGTATTTTATTTTACTTTATTTTCCTAAACTTTAAATGTTTATTTAAATTTAAAACAAAGAAATATACAACAAATAAAATCCTAAATTTGTTTTTGAATTATTTAATAATCGCGGCAATCAAAGTTGCTTTTGTTTTGGCCAACACTGCATGTAATTTTTTGAAGTAAAAAATTCAATGGCTTCCAGTCACCCCAAAAAATCTGAGTCTAACTATATAATGTGTATTTAAACACAACAAAAACTTAGGTTGGTTTTATTGGGAACAGTATTTTTGAAACGAAAACTTTGGCCTTTCTTTTTCAGCATTGCAATTTGTTTAACTTATTTATTGATTTTTGTTTTAAACGAAGTTCCAAACCTGATTATGATAACTTTGTCCAATGCCAGAAACTGTTCGATAGTCACGTGTTACCATACCAGCCACTCTTTTTCGACCTTGCGGTGACATATCACGCCGTGAACGACGTTCATGTAAATCTATCTGAAATTTTCAACAATAAAACAAAACAAAAACGGAAAAAGCTGGTTCAAAAGTGAGGTTTTTTTTTAAGAAAAAGTGATTATTGTGAAGAAAGGATATAAATAATTATATTTTAAAAATTGTATAAAAATATTATATTTTGGGGAAAAGCAAGGATAACTGAAATTAATGCAAATTATTTAGTTTTTAAATATTTTGGGTTTTGGGTTCTGAGAAGGATAAATGTTGTTACTGTTCTTATATTATTTAATAATAGTATTTGTTGTTATTTACACATATAAACAAAAAAAATGACAAGCAAATGCAATGCAAAAATTCTATTAAATAATTCTAACCAAAGTGCAAAAATTGATTATTTGTTTTTGTTATCTTTACAAAAAATAATATTTTGTATTTTGATTAATATTTCATAAATCTTAAACTTAAATAGACAAATATTTTAATTCTTTCTTGAAAGAATTTTGTGTATGTGTTCTCCCTTTTTAAAGTTTCGTTTTTTCTTTTCTTTTTAATGTTTACATTATTTGTTGTTTAAAATTAAATATTTATTTAAATAAATTCGCAATTTTATATAAGTTCAATTAATTATAATCTTATATGGTAGGCTTTTTGATTTGAATATTATATAATTGATTAAATATTTTTGCGATGGTTCGATTGATTATAATCTGTAATAGAGTAATAATTATTAAAATAAACTAAATATGTAAAAATATTATCTAAATGGTTCAAATAAAGAAACAAATATTTTGAATCAACATATTAATAGAAGTGTAAACAAAAAATGCTCAACTGTGTTCTTAACTTTGTTCAATTCACCTAAGGACTATAAGAATGAAAGGATATTTTGGACTTCATGTATGTTAAATGCTTTTATTTGTCTTTTCGTAAATAAATCAGTTATAATCGAACAGGAGAAAAGGTCATTCATAATTCTGAGACATTTAATCTCATAAAAGTTGAATGGAACGGAAGTAGCCTAATTACATTTGGAATTTCCACCTGCACTGAATTTACAAGAGTTTTATGTGTTGAGTGTTTCTGTCGAGTCTACAAATTAGGACCTTGAGGGCTATGACAGTAAAATTTTGAGTTCAGCTTTGAGATCATATAAACATAAATAGCTCTTTAAAGTTTAAACACAAATCAACCTTATGTTAAGTTTGCTTTGCATTTAGAAACAAACATTACTGACTTATTACTTTGTACCAAATCAACAGGATTAGAATGAATATGTGATCTGTGGTATTCTAATAAGAGTGATCATCAAAATATACCCATCAGATATAAAATAGAAATAAAAAAAAGAGGTTGGGATGTGACCCACACTGATAACTTTCCATCCCGTCTGTCGATTTGTCTTGCTTAAAACTGGTAGGGTTGGGTTAAAAAAGTTGTTAGTTGAATTATTATTAAAAATTTGAAAATAACCAACAATATTTTTATATAAGGAAATAGTTTAGTTTTAAAATCTAGTTTTGATTATCAAATTTTTAGTCGAAATTAAATTTTTACTAAGTTCAAGTATTGTTTTTTTTTCTAGGTTTTTATTTTCTGTAAAAATCTGTCAAATCGATTTTTTTTTTAAATTTTGCTGAATATTTACAACAATATTTTTTAAAAGATAGAAAGAATTCAAAGTCAATATTTCGAAGTTTTGAAGAACTTTTATTATTGTTTTTGTTTAGGTTGTTATTTTTTGTAAAACAAACTGTCAATTCGATTTTTCTCAAAATTTTTTCGAATGGTGAAAACAACATTTTTTAGAAGTTGAAATTAGTCGGAAGCCATAATCTTAAATTTTTGAAAAGATATTTGAGTCGAAAATACATTTTTACCACCTGAGTAATGATTTTTAGGTTTTTATTTTTATAAAAAAAACTGGCAATGGGATTTTCTCAAAACCTCACCTAATGTTAAAAACGTTATTTTTCGTTGTACAAAATGTTTTTTAGATAAAATCATTTAGTATTCGTAAAATTTTCGAGGTGACAAATTTTTTTGATTTATAAAAAAAATCGTTGATTAGATTTTAAAAAAAAAAATACTTTTTTGGTATCAATTTACAATATATTATATGAAATTTAATTCAAGTCTTTATCGTTTTTGGTTCATCAGATATTTAAGGTTAACCAAAATGTTCACCTTTTTTTAAACTGCTATGGTAAAAAAAAACACTCACTCATTTTTCTTGAGAACCCTTTCTGCATCTTTCTGCATTATTATAACAAAATTGATTTGAAGTCGGTATTTCTTCTAGTTTTTGAGCTATGGACGACGAAAAAACGTCGCGATCGTACGTACATCTTTCTAAAAATCTTTTATTTCGACTCTAGGGACCTTGAAACGTCGAGAAATGTCAACATTTTTAATTTGACACATCGGACCCTTTTCAATAACTTCCTATAGGGAGTTAATAAGAAATACTAAAATCCAGTGTTAATCAAATTCTGGAGATGATATATGTATGTGTAAATCACAACTTATGTTAAATTGCTTTGATTTTTGAAAATTTACATATATCACTTTTTGACAAATCTACTTGTTCAAATAAAACTTTATATTAGACGATTACAAAATGAGAAATAAATTATCTATATGTATTAATGTATACACAAAAATTAAACAAAACACAACATTAAACATTTAAATGAACAAATATTTAAAAATGGCTTGAATGACAAAAATAGTGACCACAATAAGAATGCAGTGATAACAAGAATTCAAATAACATACAAATATTTTGGAAATACAAAAAGTGAGTGAACGACATTAAACTCAGAGTGTTTGTGAGACAAAGAGAGAGAAAGAGAGAGAGAGAAATAGAGATGGCTTGGAGAGAACACCAATACAGTTATTAATTATATTTCAAAATAATACAATCTCTATAGATATTTAAAACATAAACATATTGTGAGTTTAACATTTTACCCAAAGCCCCTTGCATACATTTTGGTGTGGATGTTTTATATAAATAATATTTTACACAGAAAACCTGATCATATTTTTTCGAGACCTACAGTAGTCTGGCGATATCAAAAACACCGTCTTGCGTGAACACCGGCTTAAAGGCTTTTCACACAAAGTCCAAAACCGGATTTCGCGAAATTATTGGTTTTCGCCGAAAGCCTACATCGAAAACTCAAGTTTTTCTATATATTTTTGGTAAACCACAAGTTTTCGTAAACCCCAATTTTATATAAAACCTTTCGAAAACTAGTAGCAATTCAAAGTTGAACTAAACAAACAAACCTTTCGAAACATTCAGCCCTCAAATTATTGTTAACTAAACACCTGATGGCTGCTGTCAAAACAAATATTTCATTTTGCAATAAATTTGGTCGTGGTAAAAAAAATTATTTGTACAATTTCCTTACAAAATAAGAATTATTTCCTTTTGTTTTTTTATTTACAGAATATGGAATAAAAAAAATAAAAAAAGGAAACTTGCGGCACTGGCAGTTCGTTTATGATCCTCCAGAATTTCAAACGCTTTTTCTTAAGCGAGGAACCGGAATTCATTATTGCTACTGGCTTGACGACCCCAAGGACGAGGAAGACTTGCTCATAGTTCGTAATGATGTTTCCAAGAGATGCGTCTTCAAACTCGTCGCCACAAATATGTTTGACGCTTTCCCTTACTACCTGGAGAAAGACTTTCCAATACCTCCGTTCAATCACAAGGATCTGGGAGATATGAGAAAGACGATAAGTTAATTTGTGGAGGAGAATAAGTATGAAAGAAAATTTCTGGTGTCAACTTTATGAACAGCCTGCCAACATCAAGAAGATCCTCAGTGCGTTGGACAAATCAGGCGAGTAATCAAAGGAAAAAGCCAAAGAGATAGTCATTTAGAAATTGCAGCCCATCATAACAGCTTCAGTGATAGCTCTGGATGAGTGTGATTTTGGTACGAATCTGTAACTAGGAATTGACCTTTTCTGCTCCATCCATTAGGACCTACACGAAATCGTTCAGAATCTTCTCAACCCCGCCTATAAGTTGGTCGGACAGCCACAATATATGGCGATTCTGAAGGCACATTTGGTCAACAGAAGCAATAGTCATAAGCTCAGTACTTTGGATTGAATTTGTTGTGAAGGAAGCAGAAAATATTTTAAATAGAATTAATTTTTATTGGAACAGTTTTGTTTATTGTTGATTCTATTATATATTTTCTACACAATTAGCTTCTTCTTAGTGAATTATTTGGACCGGTTGATGAAGGGAACTTAAGAGGATAGCTGCAGCCAAGCGAGCTTGTAGTTCTTGTTGGTTCATGTTGTGAGCCCATTCCACCCGTCTTCAGTACGTGTAAATGTTCGATGTGAACGATTTTCGGGTTTTCGAAAACATTTTGCCGAATACCCGGTTTTGGGTTTAGTGTGAAAAGGCTATAACGTGAACACTTTTTTTACATTGACTACTCTGTAGCGTGAACAGTGTGTGGAACCCGTATAACGTGAACAACTTTTAAATGCGTTTGACATAAAAATCATAGTTTCCTTTTATCGTTTTCGGTTTTTCAAATAGTTATACTAAATGGAGAATCCCATTAAGTATTTTCCAGGTATTGTTTATTAAGTTTGGCATTTTAAAAATGTCGCAAAAAGTACCGTTATGAACAAAAAATCAGAGACGATTTTAAAATGTGTTAACAATACATTTTCTGGACCTGGAATGCGGAATACTATGAAGCGTTCTGAACTTCCTAAAATGGAAAAAGCTCTTTACCGTTGGTTCATCAAACAGCGAGAACAAAGTCATCCTATCAATGGATTGATGGTTAAGGAATAAGCTAAATTTGTCCATTCAAAATTTAATGAAACTCAGGGCGATTTCAATGCGATTGACGGATGGTTGCAAAGATTTAAGAAGAAGTAGTGAAAAGTTATCTTCTAGACCTGACCTTGTGGACCCTTTCAAAAACAAGCTGCAAACTAAAATAAAAGAGCAAGGCCTATCTCACAATCAAATATATAATGCTGATGAATCCGGTTTATTTTGGAAGCTGCTTCCTGACAAGACATACGTATCATCTCAAGAAAAAAATGCTCCTGTCAGAAAAACGGATTACAGCTTTTCTTGCTTGTACAAACGCAACAGGAAAACAAAAAGTTAAGCTTGGAGTGATTGGAAAGGCAAAAAATTCGCTCTTTTAGGAATTTTAAATCTCCTATTAACTACAGTTTTTTTTTATTAACTACAGTAGCTCCAAATCGTCATGGATGACAGCTGCTATTTTTATTCTATTTTCTTTCGCATTGACTTCAAATGTTTTCATGTGTAGGTAATTTTTAAAACACCAAAGCTCTTCTTTTAATTGATAACGTTCAATCTCATCCACAAAAAAACGAATTAACAACTGAGGTTAATAACTGCGATGTTTTTACCGCTCATACAGCCGATGGACCAAAATGCTATGACTAACAAAACATTTCTACAGAAATAGTCTTCTTCATCAATTGTGACCGAAGAGTTAGAAAATTGACGTTTAGAGACGCTAGCAAAACGAAAACGGAACAATAGCAAAATGCTGGACGACTATTTTAAGCTCAATAAGAAATGAAAAAGACTCTGAAGAGGATATCCCACTAGCTGTTTTGAGAGAAAGAATTTGTTGATCAATCAACTCTCAAGAGGAACGTACACTAGAACTTTAATTATACAGAAAAACATTTGATTCGATTTGTGCCCTTCTATGAAGATCATTTTTTTTGCTGATGTCCATGAATGGAATGAAGATCTTCCAAACGACACCGAAACGACGGAGGTTTTGATCAGTGAAGAATGTGAAAGTTTATATATCACAAGAGAGCCTATAGGGAAGCAATCGATATATTCAATAAGGCTTTCGAATGGACTGAATATGAAAACGTTAATACAGCAGATATCAGCGTACTAGAACGACTAAGCGAAAAGGAAGTTTTCAGCCAAATAAAAATTGAAAATTCAGAAAAGGATTACGCATTTTTTTTCATTATTTGCAACACAATTACATTTTTTATGTACATTTACATTTGAAATTAAAAAAAACATATGAATTTTAGTTGAAACAAAGGTCTAATTCATTTAAACAAATTTAAGAACTACACCTTCGTCAATATGAACAACCTCGATAACGTGAACACGCTCGTTTTTTAAAAGTTCACGTAACCGCGAGTCTATTGTATCATGTTTTGAACTCAAAATGCAAATATGTACCTGTTTCTACTAATATTTTGTGTTTCAGTCCACTCAAAAAATCTCAAAATTTAGCAAAAGCATTATTACAAAATTAATTTTTCGAAACAAATAAATTGAAATTAGGTGAAAAGTTAGACATTGTGTACCTATTCCGATCAACGGTGGATCCATGGGGGTTTTGATTTTCATAGTAATTCCCTTGAATTCAAAATTGATCGTTTACATATTTTTAGTTATTTATTTTGTTTAAGGAAAATTTCTTTGTATATTTTACTTACGGAGACAATAGAGGCTTCGGATTTTTTTTTCAAATTCCAACTATTAACACAAGTAAACATCTTTTCCTTTAATATGTATTCAAAATGATATGTATATGAAAAGAGGCCAGTTTTTAGTCTTGAAAAAGCTCAGAGACACTCGTTGGTCTTGTCGAGCTGAAGCTACGAGAGCCTTAGTCAACGGCTATTCCGAAATCGAAGAAGCTCTAAAACCGCTTCGTTTGGAACGATATCTTGGAGTCATTGAACGCTAAAAGCAAGATGTTGCAAGACCCGGAAACGATTCTTCAATCGGCAATGCGTGCACTAGAATCATTGAAATCATTCGTGGAATCCAAACGAAATGTTTTGATTAATACGAGGAAGCAGCCAAAAAAATATCCCATGCTGATGAATGTGTATAATCATGCGACCTCGTACCAGAACGAGAAATGTGAGATTGAATCCGCTCGATTACGGGAAAGCACAAGACGCAAATCTGTCACCAAAGGAAAAATACAAAGGATCCGCCATCATCCCAGTGATTGACCAATTTATCAGTTTCTCCTACTGAATGATTGCTTGCCTATGGAGCTGTATGTTCGAGATTTGGATTCCTGAATCACATCGAGAAGATGGATGCTGAAAATTTGCACACTGCAACAGAGGCATTTGTGAAAGTGTATCCGGATGATTTGGAACCTAATCTTGGTAATAAGTTGGTAAAATTTGTGTGTTTGATTGACTCATACAAAAAGGAAAAGGACTGATTGACTCATACAATAAGAAAAATGACTATATAACAGATCAATCCCCGGAACTATTTTATTACCAAATTCTCGAAAATCAAAATTTCAAAAATACATTCCTAAACCTCGAAATTGCATTGAGAATATATTTGGATTTGATGTTAAAAATTGCACTGGAGAGCGCTCATTTTCAAAAATGAAAATTATGAAAATAGGCTTCGAATCAGAATGGGACGAAACCGTCTATCGAAGCTTTTTCTTCTGAGCATTGAAAGCGATTTAGTCTGAGAACTGGATTTCAACGAAATCATCAACGATTTTTCGACGAAAAAAGCTCGAAGGGTTCCGTTCGTTTACCCTTAAATTTAATTTGAGATCATTTTTTTTCCGTTTATATTTATGTTGTATGTGTAGTGTATGTTCAATACTTAAGGAATATACTTGGTTTCACAATAAATTATTTATTGAAAAACTCGAGTGAAAAAAAATGGTTTACTTTATTTTGAAAATAATTTGGAGCGAGAGGGTCTCCGGTCCTTTATTGCCTCGAGGCCTCTGGAGCTCTAAATTCGGCACTGCTACTTTTAACTAAGGACTGGTCCAAGAACATAATATGAATAGGAAATCCAGCCTAAATATTGATCAATAGACCATCCAGGAGGTTCATATGAGTCATAAAGTAAAGATTACATCTAAAGGTTTGTTAGCAGTTAAACGATATTCACCAAAAAGCCGTTTGCTGTTTTTTGAGAATTTGGAAAAACTTTAGTAATGCTTTCAATTATTTTCATAAGATCTTTTCTGTAAGAAAGAGCAACTATTCAGGTTCATAAGAAGTAATAATTGAATAACAGATCGCCAATTCGATACTAAGTTGCCTTTAAATTCCTGTTTTTTTTTCTTTCAAAATTGGTTTAATAAAATTCAAAAAACTTTTAAAAGATAAAAAATTTAAGAATTCTACTTTTTGAAGTGAATTTGCTTTGTATGCTGTAGAACTAACATTTAAAAAAAAATCAAGAATATAAATTATCCAGACACTACAAAAGTGTCATTTTCGTTGAACTAATGGGGATAATTAAAAAAACAATAAACATTCATTTAATATAAACGATTTTAATCTCTCGAGAACTGAAGTGAAAAGAGATTTTGCAAAGTGTAGTTTGTGAGAGCCACACAAAAGTTTCTTCAAAACTTCTTTGTTTACCTTAATTATTTGTTTTTACTTAATTTTTTGAGAAACTTTTACTTGTACTTATTTCCCTGAATTTCAAGAACCAAATATTTGTCTCTCTACAATTATTAAGTTTTGTTGACTTCTTTAAGATCAAAATATTTTTTTAAGGTTCACTAAAAACCTTCTAAACTGTTATATTTTAGCTCTAAAATATAGAATGCTTTCATATGAAGGAAGTCGTCTAAATTAAATAGTTAAACCATATCATTTTGCGGTTTCAAAGAATAGGGCTGGAATTCGACATCTGTCGAATTAAGTTGTTAAATCAATTTTTTTTCAGTTGAAATCCTGACATTAACGAAAACGTAAACGGCTCAATGAAACCAGTTTGAGTCCTTTACGAAACGTGAAAGGCTGATTATGTTTATATGATTTAGATCGTTATAGAAGAATTCTGCTACGTTGCGTTTTTGAGCTAGAGCAAGGCATGTACAAAAGAGTTGAAGAACTATTTCTTCCTTCTCATCCATACAGCTTCTGGAACATGCTACAATGATTGGAAAGGCGGAATGACAGACTTAATTTCAATCGTTCAGAGTACACACCTTGACCAACCCCTTCTTCTGTTTGTACAAAAGTGGACCAACTCGTCTTCCAGGAATGCCCGCCCAATCATCCCAAAAAGATTTGGAAGGTATAGAAATCTGGAAGTTTCTGTCGAATTGCAGTTGGAGAATGGTGTAGCTTGTGTTCTTTGAAATTCATTCTTAATACCTAAGAATTGCGTGGCATGATGGTTAGTGCGTTGGACTGTAATGCTAGAGGTCTTATGTTTGATCCCGGCCTATACCATCTAGAGTTTTTTCACGGGTATTGCCTCTTGCGAGAAATTGACAAATTCTCCAAGAGTAATTCTTGTCATAAAAAGTGCTTCTTCGAATTGGCCGTTCAGATTCGGCTTTAAACTGTAGGTCCCCTCCATCCATGTTGGTTGAGAGTTGCAAGTCACTAGGCCCTAGTTCTTAACGGACGGTTGCGCCACACAATTTATTTATTTTTACCTAAGAATTACCGAGTTTTCAATGTTGTTGTTAATCCACTGCGATGAAGTTTTAAAGCGCCCTGCGTGGAGCCATTTGTTTGCTTATTATATCAAGAGGTACCTCAGATGGGGTCGTGCTAAGCGATCCGTTTATACATAGACAAATTGAACTATGGATTTTATTTATTTTGTCGCGCCTCATAGCTTTTTCTAAAGCAGACCAGCATACTACCAGACCGTAAGTTTAAATCGGTCTGATTACCGATGTATATAGCCAATGCGTGGTTCGGGGTTGTAAGCCACATTTATTACCAATAGTTTTTTTAAAGGAAAGAGAGCTACAGTAGCTTTTTTGACTTTTTTTGTTGTATGTTGCGTGTACAATTTAGTTGTATGTCTAAAATAAGACCCAGGTACTAAGCATCGTCTGAAAAATTTAATAGCAGGAGTGTTAACAAATGGAATTTTATATTTCCTCAAAAATATGACTAATTCGGTTTTGTGTGGGTTAACACCCAGTCCACACCGATCAGCCCAAAGTATTATTCTTTTTAAGGAATTTTACAAGAGAGATGGTTTCCTGAAACCGATATAGTAACGTTATCCGCATAGGCAATCACTCTGAACCCCTCCGCATCCAGACCAGTTAGAATTTCATTTACCACTAGGTTCCAAAGGAGAGGAGATAGACCACCACCTTGTGGTTTTCCTCTACTAACGAATCTTGCAGCAGAAGAGTTGCACAGTTTTTAGTTAATTATTTTGCAGTCAGCTTTAAATGAATTAACTCCCCAAGCGAACTCTCTTAGTTTAGAGATGTTAGTGCAGATGTGTCCACGTTGTCAAGGAAAGCAACCATAATGAGCTCTTTATGATGGAGGGAGTATTCGATGGTGCGTGCGTAGCGCCGTTGCTACCGATTTACCTTTACAGTAGGCATGTTAAGACGTGGAAAGAAGTCTTGTATCAATATTTGCCCTTAAATGGACATGAAACAACTTTTCTAAGGTCTTAAGAATGAATGATAACATATCTTATAGCAGATTTTTAAAGTTCCTGGGCTATTGGACTACAACAAAACCCAAGTGGAGACGATGTTTTTCATAAAAAGCTTTCTATTCATTTCTGAACACGTCAAACACAACGACAGCCGATGTATGTATTTTACAACTAACTACTCATAGCAGAACTAGCGGTTGTATTACATAATTAATAAATTCATTAATTATTATGAATCCAATATAAATAAAATTAGAAACTAAAAAGTTATGAGGGTTCAAACATGTTTTGGAGTCATGGAACCCATGACGTAAAGGAGGGTTAAATAAATGACTCCTATTTTCAAATCTCTTACATAGAAAAAGGTTAAGCTGCTAAGATCACGAAACCTTCTTTTTTTCACATAAAGTAGATACAAACTAAATCCGTTGCTGACGCTCAGTTTTCTGCTCTACCCTTTCCGTATTGAAACAAATAAAAGGAACGATTTTTCAAATATACACAAGAAACAAAACCCTTCCACAACCAATAAAAAAACTATGAAGCTCGCATAACCATTTTATCTCAAAGTCGATGTTTCCATCTTCACGCCATAGTAATAGATAAAATGAATTTAAGTTACATAACAAAAAACATCAATTAAAAATAAAGCAAGATCAATTTAAATACTTTAAGATTTTTAGTATTTATAATGGTGTTCTTTTGAGTTTTGATTTATTTTATACACAAAAGTATACGACTTTATTACATATTTCATTCTGTACATAAAAGGGAAACAAAACAGAGTAATTTTCTTAGTTTTTGGTTGAAACCTAAATAGTGGTTTATCTGTGAAGTTGGTATTTTTGTTTAAATTTTAGTTTTGTTTAGTTTTTACTTATCTTCATTTTTGTTTTTGTTTTTTTTTTTTTTGTTAATTTTTACCTCAGGAGGTGGACTTGATGAACTGCCTAAGGAAGACAAACTTGCTTCATCACGACCAGTTGCGATTCCATCGATGTCACATTCAGATGTTGTATCTGAGTCACTTAAACGGGATGTGGTACTTGGTGGTGATAAGTGGTCTGTTGGTGTCAGGATCATGTCCATTTGTTCATTCGTAAGATCATCTCTACGTAGCTACAAAATTTGAATTGGATTTGGAATTTTTGATGGATTGTTTTAATTTAATATTAAACTTGCTTTGTTTCCTTATCGTAAATATTAATGTCTGTTATTATGTACGTATCGTATATTTATTTTAGAAAAACTTTAAAAAATGTTTAGTATCTTAGCCCTGATGTAGGTAAACTGTATTTAACTCTAAGTATTTGGTAAAAGTTTATAATATAAAATAGTAACTTTCAAATCACCAGCACTCCTCCATTCCTCTCCCGAAAATGAAATAGTATGGCATAATGGAGAGTGATGTTTTAAAATAAAAATAAAATGATTTTAAAAACAAATTAAAGGGTTTAGGTCTCAAAACTACTATGTAAATATTAAGAAACACTATTTATTAAACTTTATTAACACTTTAATCTAAGAAATATCGTTTTCCTATTACAGTTAATTTCCCTTTATCGGTATTGGCTCGGAGAAATGTAAAAAGTTTCTTGATTTAAAGTTTAATCGCGTCAAATGTTTGCGCTCGTTTATAAATATTTCCAAAGTCTCCATATTATTTATTACACTACATCAGTTGAAATCATTTTAGTATCTCCTTAGATTACGAAGTTTCATATTGCTTATAAGATGGTATGTGTGTCTACATTTGAATCTATCTGAAGTTTTGAAAAACTGTGAATGTAATTTTTACATATTTTTGAATAATTCTTTCTAGAGTTAGTTTCAGTGCTGATTCCGAATCCAAATTCTGATTTAAGGTAAATGTGCTTAAACTCGGGAATGGATGAAAAAATTACTTCATGAATTTACATAGATTTAAAAGGCCTAATTTAAGGTTTCTACGAACTTTAAAAGATTATATTTAAAAAACTTGTAGTGATGACAGTTTGATTTTGTAGAGGTATTAAAATTAAAGTAATTTAAAATCTTATAAAAAGTATAAGTTGACCAATGTAAATTAATAATTACTGAATAACTTAACACTTTAACAATTTAACACGTATAGTATAGTTTACTTTTGAAGTAAACTATACTAAAGGCATAGAAAATCTCAAGTTATTTAAATAACAAACATTTCTTAGATTGAATAAAAATTTGTTTACAATATTTTAATTTTGTTTTATTGCATTGAATTTGAATGTTCTTTTTATGCTGAATATCAAACTCAGAGAGTTTTCACTAAGTCACCTCTCCTTACTCAGACGGCAGCGGAGTAATTCCCGAGATGGAATCAATGGTGGCGACTACAGTTCCAGTAAGGTTGAACTACTTACTGAACACCTTATAGGGCTTCTACGACTTATGTGCCCAGGCCTATGAGGAGCGGTTTATCCGGCTCCCCGTCCTTGGAGTTATACTAAGGATCTGGCCCTGCAGTTTGGGGGTTGTGCCGTCGGGATGACTTCACAGCTACGTAAAAACAAACCTCGGATACTGGCGGATTAACTGTTGATAACTTACGCAAAAAACGAATTAAGGATAACGAATGCACGTGGAATGTTAGGTGGAATGTTAGGTCCCTTAACAGACCACGTGCAGCCGAACAATAAGCGGAACCCCTAAACTGCTGCAAGGCAGATATTACAACCATTCAAGAAGTGCGATGGGATGGACCGGGCAAAAGCAAACTAAAAGACTGCGATGTATACTACGGCGACTGCTACCGAAAACAAAGACAGCGTATATTTGGGTGTGGATTTGTTGTTGGAACTAGACTCAGGCAAAAAGTCTTGAGTTCCAACAGTGTGAGCGAGCGCATCATGACAATCCGCATCAAGGCTAAATTCGCCAACATAAGCCTCATATGAAGACACCAAACACATATTATTCGAGCTCTTTGACAAGACACATGAGCAGTGCTATGGCTATTACAATAAAATTGTCTTAGAAGTTTTTAATGCCAAGCTAGGAAGACAAGACATCTTTGACCCTCTAATTGCACCAACTACAGTGGAGGCCCTAGACCTCTATAAAGCAGACATCACCGCCATCCAGGAAATACGATGGGATGGGCCGGGCAAAAAGAGGAAGAAAAACTGCGACATTTACTATGGTGACTGCTACCGAGAAAACCAACAGCGCTTATTTATATGCGGCTTTGTCATTGGGGCTAGACTTAGGCAAGTAGTCTTGAGCTATATGTGCATCAACGAGCGCCTCATGACTATCCGCATCAAGGCTATATTCGGCAATATTAGACTTATATACGCACACGCCCCCACAGAAGAAAAGGATGACAACACCAAAGATATATTCTTCAAGCTCTTAGACATCAAAACATATGAGCAGTGTCCTGGCTACGATATTAAAATTGTCCTGGGCGATTTTAGTGCCAAGATATTAAGGGAATACATCTTTGGTAGAATAATTGGAAAAAACAGCCTGGACGACAACACTTCCGACAACTGATTCAGGCTCATAGATTTTGCTGCGGGTCAAAACGTCACAAGGGAACTTGGAGTGTTCTCCAGACCAATCTACCGTCAACCAGATTGACTATATTTCGATCGACGCCAGAAACGCTTTCATCATCATGGATGTCCAAACTTTCCGAAGAGCTAACTAGACCACTACCTCGATGTAGCTAAGGTAGCACTTCGTGTTTCCAGACCCAAGCGAAACAGGGAGATGCTGGGAGATCAACAATCGCAAAGTCTTCTCTCGAGGGACCAAAGTGTTGCTATATAATACCCTTATCATCCCCGTCCTGCTATACGGTGCAGAAGCATGGACTATGGCAAAAGCGGATGAACGCACTTTGGGTCGGTTCGAGAGAAAAGTTCTTCGTGTGATCTACGATTCCGTATGCATCGAAGGTGAGTGGAGGAGAAGAAGGGACGACCAGCTGTACGGGCTGTACATCGACGTAGACTTAACCAGAAGGGTAAAAGTCTAACGACTAAGATGGCTGGGTCACATAGAGCGCTGGAAACCAATGCTCTGGTCCGAAAAGACTTCGAATCCACCCACAGGTGGCGCGCACTAGTGAATAGTGACCTCACTGGGACTGAGCTAGACGGAGAAGTTTGTTGGGTGAGGCCCTTTGCACACAGAACTGTAGCGCCACCTTGAGTAAGTAAGTAAGTAGTATATTTATGATATATCACTTTCTAGATGATCGTTAAACTACACTGGTCGCCAGTCCTTACAAAAAATTGTATGATCATTTTGAAACGTTAAAATCTTTTTCTTTGAAGCATTTTATTATCTTACTAGGTTTCTCTAACTTCTCATTCGTTATAAGTCTTTACTTGAATTTATGTATATGAACTTTTGAAAGAAAAATGGAATTTGAAATTTTTTGATAGTTTTGGACATAATTTCGAATCCAAACCTTAATTCGAACTATTTGTTCAATTTTTAAAAATACCCGTTTTTACCATTGTTTTTATATTTTCTGAATATATTTCAAAAACTTGGTATAGTAGAACTGTAACAAATTCTTTACATAAGCAAAACTTCCTCTCAAAGTGTTTCGCCTTTTTCTTTTGAAAAAAACTTGTCGACCAGTGCTGCTTATAGCCTCTTAAATTTACATCCGCTTTTGATAAATGATAACATAATTTATTCAGTCTAAAAATAACATACAAATTCAATGTTAATAAGACTTTCTATTTATTGTAATAGCGACTTTTTTTACACATTTTTAATTTTCCAACTATTCTATTGAATTGAATCATAACTAATACTATAATTTCTAGCAATGTAATTTCCTTATTTAATGAATTATTTGGAATGAGTTATGTTTGTTTTTTAACTATCAAAAATCGTGGTCCAAACATAACACACGATCTCAATTCTCTCAATGAAAAAAATTAATATATTTTGAGTATACCCTTCGAGGTAGATGCATTTTATTTCAGGTCTCAAACCATTCATAAAACAGGCTATGAGTCCA
Organism: Eupeodes corollae; assembly: GCF_945859685.1. NCBI lineage: Eukaryota > Metazoa > Arthropoda > Insecta > Diptera > Syrphidae > Eupeodes > Eupeodes corollae. The sequence continues at coordinate 162,356,151 of NC_079147.1, forward strand.
GGATTATCCATTCTTTACCGACCGATGGCCTAAGACGTTTCTTTAATTTATTTAAATGCACTGCTTTAAAATAATTCCCTGAATCTAAATTCAAAGCATCTCAAACATTATTAAAAAATAAAATTTTAAAGTTATATTGCAAAGTAAATTGGATTTTATTTTAACGGAATATTTCAGGGCGATTCATCAAAAACCGAATGGAAGAAACAACCATCTTTAAGTTCATGAGTTAAAAACATTTTCGTTTTTTGGGAAAATGGAAGTACAGGTGAGGGTAAAATAAATAAACCAAATTCCTAAAAAGAACTATTAATTAGATACTGAATGATAAATATTTGATGTATTCTTGTAAATTACTCGTTTAAGACTTTGTTTGTGTTTATTTAAAAAAACAAAAAAAAAAGATTCTTGAAACATACGATATGCACGGGATCCTGATGCGGCTGCAAAGGATACCATTCTGCTTCATCGTCAAGTATATGATGGGTTATGTCAATGAGAACTTCACCCAGGAATTCGTTGGCACCAAACTGGAGATAGTCCCATAATGTCACCTAAAATAGATAGCACAAAAAATAAAATAAAATGTATATCAACCGAAATAATAAGTTCAAGGAAAAATGTATTAAATAGAAATAAAAACATATGTGGTATAAATATAATATTTAATAATTATTATAATTGTTTAGAAACTGATCCAGTCACTTGGCATGATGGTTAGTGCGTTGGACTGTCATGCCAGAGGTCTTGGGTTCGATCCCTGCATATGCCACCAAAAGTCTTTTCACGGGTACTGCCTCTTGCGAGGATTTGACAAATTCTCCAAGAGTAACTCTTGTCATGAAAAAGTGCTTCTCGGCTAATTCGAGATTCGGCATATAAACTGTAGGTCCCCTCCATTCCTGACAACATTACTCGCACACAGGAATGGTTGAGAGTTGTAAGTCACTAGGCCCTGGTTCTCAACGGACTGTTGCGCCACCCAATTTATTTTTATTTATAAACTGATCCAGATCCAGTAAACTTATTATTTTTAAGGGTAAAAAGCGCAGATATGTGCAGGTATAGACAAATGTACGCAATATTATAAGGATCTGGTGAATTAATAATGAAAGCTCATTTAAAAAAATGAGAATCAACAAGAACGAACATTTTCGTTCTGACTTTCTACTTTAAAGTTACGAGTGAGGCAAAAATGAACATAAATGTTCATGCGTTGCTGTGGCTAGTGTTTCTTGTTATATTAAATTGTTGTAAACTATTCAAGGGAACGGTGGGAGAACATCAGACATGGGCACCACCATGCTTTTTTTCGTAAATGCCATTCTTAAAAAACATGGCGACCTTAATAACTGACTTTCTACTACGTTTACCTTTATTTACGAACAAATACGGAAACGATAAGGCTGGTATACAAAATTTACTGGTTTGATATTTGAAAAGGAAGGACTTTAAACAAAATGGATCAACATTTTCGTACAATGGATGTAAAGTAAAAATTAATACAAAAGAATTAAATATAAAATTTAAAATTTTTTTAAAGTTTGAAACATACAAATTTTGTTAGTAAATGACATGTGACAGTTAAAATTGTAAATGAGGTAGGTAGGGCGGATAGTTTAAAATCTTCAGACAATAATATTTATTATTTTGAGTTATAAATACTTTCTATTTCAATTTAATTAAGCACTAAGCGGTGAACAATATTTTTGGTTAACCCATTTTTCGGTAACACAAATAGCTTTGACGGTTTTTCTCTACACGTGAACATGCATCCAGCCCATGAGAGATACATGCATCTTTCAATTTTAAACTACAAATTGACATTGTTTGGCCTAGAATTTTATTTATTGACATGGCAAAAGTTAAACGAATAGAAAACTCTAACCTTCTAAAGGGTATGATTGAATTTGACGGTATCATTAGAATACGTTAAAAAAGGACCACTTTTCCTTTAAACTTTCCAGTTAGAATGGTTGCTTTAAGAATATTCCCGGTGATCTTTTTGATGACCAAATGTTTACCGTTGCATAATTAAGGTGGATTTTAATAGAAGGTTATGTGTCGGCATTCCAGGTATATCTTGTAAATTTAAATATCCCATTGGAAAATTTACACTCACTTTTCATTGACAACAGTATCGATTGATTTAAAAGACATCAAATCAAATGAAAGTTAGTTTCATCAACATCATAAGTACTTCAACACTGCGCCATAATAATTATTGTTTTAAACATGCATTCATCTCATATTTGAAAGTAGAACGAGGCAAAGCTGTTAAAGTCTAGCGACAATCACAGGAGAGATAGCACCGCGGTAAGGTTTATCATTGCCGTTTACTCGTAAATCTAACATAGTTCTATTGAATGTATAGTGGTTACGCTTTTAAATTGTATCTTATATAAAACGTGTGGAAGTTAGACATAGCGCCATCTATTGAATACTTACTCAATCGATGTCTCCATCTATCATTGATAATTGAGACTGCCAAATAATGAACAAATTATTTGTAAGCTACCCTATCTTTCAAGTTGGATCAAACTGCACACGATGTACAAATTTGATAAAAATCGGTTAAGTAGTTAAGGAGTCCATCACGGACAAACATCGTGAAACGTAATTTATATACACATAGTCCAAAAATCCGTACACCTGATTTTGTTGATTCTGAGATAAAATATATACGAGTATGTATATTAAAAACAAGTATTTTGAATATCACAATCACAATTTTTTTAAATTTGGTAAAAAGGTGAAGGTGGAAACCAACTTTTTTTAATGTTAACACTTAGGTTTCTACATTTATTTCTAGTACTTATTTTCAAAAAAAAACACTTAAATTAGGCTGCTGTAAGGAGACTTTTTGGACTACGGAGACTATCCACACCAAACAGTGACTATCGACTTTTCAATGTATGTTTGTGGGTTTTCTGTGCCCCAAATGTGACAATTTTCGGTCGCAGGCAATTTTCCTCAGCGTTGTTCAAGCGTTTACACAACCATATTCGTTCAGCAAAAAGATACAACTAATTATATGTCGAATCCGACATAAGCTAAGTGTTGAAATTCACGAAATGAGTACTAGTTGAAACTAAAAAACGTTAGATGGCGGACCCTTATTCTCGTTGTAGTTCCACATCCGAAGAAGAGAGATGTTAGCCTGAAAACGAATAAATCTAAGAGTACTATCAGTCAGTCAGTAAAACATTGTATTTAATTAGAATTTGTAGACAGGAGGTCATTAACAAAAATAAGAAAGAGTGTTGGAGATAAAACAGAGCTCTGTGGTACACCAGCATTTATTTTGCGGTTTCCAGGATTGAACTCATCCAATAATATTTGTATTGAACGATCTGAACACTCGGAACAAGACCTGAAGGCCACTCATTGGCAACGTTGAATTGGCGGCGAACAGCCTAGAAATAAAGGTAGTTTTTTCGTATGGAGAAACAGAGTGTCATTGAAAACGAGCGGAGGAATCGAGTATGAGGAAGAATTCTTCATGCTTTTTACGAATGACCAATATTTTGTACTGCCGTAATTTTTCAGAACAAAGCAATTAGAGAACTAGGGCCTAGTGACTTACTTACACTCAAATGAACCAGAGTAATGTTGTCAGGAATGGTGAGGACGTACAGTTTAAAGCTGAATCCAAACGGCTTAACTGAGAAAGCATATTGTATGACAAAAAAAAAGTTTTGAAGCTCAAAAAACATAAAAGCACTTTTAAAATACAAAAGACACTTTTTACACCAGAAGCTCTTATTTTGTGTTTTGATATTTCCTTGAAGCAGTAACATATTCTTAGTAATATTATTTTATTATGCTTGAACAAATTCGGTGCACTAACAGAGAAAACATTATTCTTACGAAGCAAATACAGGGTGTCTGGGGGGAGTTTTGCATTTTCAAAATTAAATACAAATTTATATTGTTCCGCCGAGTTGCGCTCATTTCTCGACTAATGTTTTTTTTTTAGATTTACTAGAGCTCGGGGATTGTTGCAGTAAACTCTTGCTATGAGGTATCCCCTTATATAAAAATTCAACGATGGATAGGCTTGCAGGTTTGGCAAGAGAAATCCGTTATTAAGGGTCGGTAAGTATCAATATCGACATTTTCGCCTGTAAGAAAAGGCAGTACGACGAAAATGCTCCAACACCGTCTCTCAAAAAAGTTTGCGTGAAACAAAATCACTTTCTTTAAGTTCTTGAAAGATTCGAAACTCTTTTTAACCACTTCAATGTTTTCGGTAGTCCTTGAAGATCAACAAGGCCTTGGCTGTGGAGGACTCTACGGTCTATCGCCCCTCCCGAACCGTTAGTTATTTTTCGAAATAACAGAAAAACTCGAGGCATTGTATTCCTCGCCGTGCACAAAAACTCGGCCTTCGCAGACTTCAACTTGGCGAATTTTGCATCGGGACTTGGGCCTATATCCGTGCAAGATTCAACTGACACATGAGCTCAAAGATCATGACCATAGACAACGCCGTGACTGGGCTTCGAATCGTTTGAAAGAGAACCAAAATTTTGACCGGAAAATATTCTTTAGTGACGAGGCACGCTTTTGGATGAATGGCAAAATTGTCGTATATGAGACGACAACAACCCATGCGAGGTTGATATTACATTCTCAAAAAGTTACCGTTTGGTGTGGATTTTGGGCCGGTGGCGTAATACTTCCGTACTTTTTCAAAACGACATGACTGAGGCGGTCGCCGTCAACAGCGAGAGCTACATAACGATGATAACTAATTTCTTATGGCCCTAATTGAACCATATGGTCCTAGATGACATGTGATTTCAGCAGGTCTACGACTACGTGCATACACAGCAAATGCACGACCTCTACACCCAATACGGCCATATTGAAAAACCCTATGGATAAAAACCAACTTATACAATTTAAAACTTTATCTTACCTCCAGTAGTCGCCCAGTCAAATCACATCTCCTCAGTCCAGCATATACAAACGTTTGGCCCCACCTTGGTTCACATGTGCTTGCTAAGGTTTTCGTTCGGCGTTTTGCCTTAGCACCCCGTTCGGGTAAAAGGAACACCTTCAATTTAAAAAAACAAAAGTTACGTACGTTAGTTATGATAATATATCAATATTTAAAAGGAACTTACTTTAGCATAGGGATTTCTGGCGGCGCCATTGGCTCTCAATGTAAGCCCGCTGGCACACACCAGCGTAACAATCAGCTGTAGCGTATTCTGGTCATACCCTAGCTTCAGCTGTAGGCGTCCATCAATAGTCGGGTCGAGGTGACAGTGACCCGTCGCCGTAGGACCCAACCGCTGATTGTAACGTAAATTTACCGTTGGATTCGGCACGACCCCTACTTCTATTCCTCTTGACAATGGTTGATGCTGATGTTGCTGTTGCTGTTGGTGGTGGGGGTGCGAGTGGTGTGAATGTGGGTGTTGTTGCTGGTGCTGATGATGGTGAGGGATGGCGTTTGTTTGGTGATGGCGCCCTGCTGCATGCAGGTCAGGTGAACCGGGTGACGTTATTAATACACTTGGCTTATCGCGATGAATTTCGATGTTATCAACACCTGTAGAAGAGGAAAATGAAAGCAACTTAAATCAAATATCCATTTTTTCAATTAAAAATTTACATTTTTGACTCATACAAACTCCCATACATACAAATTCAAGAAGATTTATAGATTATGTATATTTTTATTTATGTTGGAAATAATAGATATAAATAGAACTTGTGTTTCGAAATAAATGGAATGAAAGAAGAAATAATTTATTCATCTAGTATGCTACCCATTTAGAAAATAAACCTCAATAAAATGTTTCATTCTTAATTCAATTTTCACTGTCACAACTTTTCGTTTGCAAGTACGAATTTTAATTTTCAAATATACCTTATCTCAAATTGGAGAAAGCTAAATGACTTCGCAATAAAACAATACATATTTTAATTAATGAAGTTCTATTGAATGCTTGATCCTACAATCTACGTACATGACTGTATGATTATTTTTTGAGAGAAAGTGTTTCGTTGTAAATATGTAATAATTGGAAACAAATCTAATTTTCTGAAAATAAAAAAATTAACTAACTACTATGTTTTCAATTTCTAACACGACGAGTATTTTGATTTTACCTAAATAGCATGTGTTTTATTTTCTAGAAAAGACAATTTAATGTTGTTGCTCCTTTTTTAAATAATTCTTTTTTAATTCTTTATTTATCTACAAATTACTGATTTTTGGTATTTTTAAAAACAATTTTATAATTTTATTTTACCAATGTATATTTGTTTGCCGTCAAAATATTTTAAGCTATTATAATTTTGACTTCATATATAGATACCTTTTCGACCAAATCTTGCAGGCGGAGAATGTGATTGCCGCCATGAACCTTGCACTGTTTTTCGACCACAATTAGAACCGAGCGATCTGGATATGATTAATTCCACTTGTGAATCACGACGGCTTTCAGCAATGATATCGTAAACTTCTTCGGCGGTTTTATTATGCAAAGTTTGTCCATTCCATTCGATGACTTCGTCGCCTAATTTTATTCATTTTTGTTTTTATTGTTTTTAAAGTGAATGAATTGTGTGCTGCTGTATGGGTTTTTATTTTTGCAAATATTTTTATATTTTTATATAAGTTAACTTAATTAGGTTAGAATATTTTCCAAATCATTTCAAATTTCAAAATTTTGTATTTTTACTTTACTCGGGCAACACAAAAATATTTCGAGTCATTTTATCAAGGGTGAAGGTTTGCCAGACACAAAATAATTAAACTTACTGTAAATATTTTGTATTGTATCGTAAGAACTGAAAAATTGTGTAAACAAAAATGTAAGCATACAATAATGAACTAATTACCCTTTAACTTTACTTCAGAATTTATTTACTTCGAATTATATTTAAAAACTAAATAATGAAAAATGTGATCTTTCTACTGCCATTTACTCAAAAATGAAAAAAAAAATATTTTTTTTTAAATCAAGGTTTAGTTCAGAAATATTTGAAAAGATAAGATGTGTAGATTAGGTACTTAGAACTTCTTTTAATCAGTACTTAGATGGTTATCAATTACTATACTGTGGGGTACTTCTTGAACTAAACGTAAATTGAACAGAAATGAAAAATCTATCTAAATTTAAACTTTTAAAATACATTTGATCGTAACATATATTTTGGACATCTTTTGTGGAATTTAAAGTTCAAAAACTATTTTGGGTTTTTGGTCTTGAAAGGAGTATCAAAAAGGAATCCAGGAAACTTTACTTTTATTTGTAGTCAAGGTTGCTCTGTTATCGATTATTGCCTAGCCAAAGGTGACTGGCTTGATATTGTAAAAGATTTCAACGTCATCCCTGCTAACTATTCATTACATCTTCCCATTTGTGTGAGTTTAAATTCCAACTTATTACTTTTCCAGAACAAAACGATACCAGTTATTCAATATTGCGCTGGATTGATAAAAAATATGATATTTATAGGCAAAATCTCAATAATTTCTTACAAGTGCAGCTGGTATGATGATGCATGTAGAAAAAGCAGAGAAATATCTTTTAAATGGTTGAAACTCTTTAGGAAAACTAACAACTCAGCCTTGAAATATCTTTATCTGCAGGCGAATAATACTTATAAAAACCTATGCCTCTATAAAAAACAACAATTTGTGCAAAGTATAGCTCTTAATACGATTCAATGAAGGGATGCTAATGAATTCTGGCAAAATTTACGAATTTCAGGTAACCGAAACAGATCAAATGTTTTTCCGATTAGTATCGACATGATGGGCTCATATTTCGAAAAACTTACAAAAGTAGATCCTAAGCAATCTTACATATGTTTTGCGTTACCTTTTTTACATCGAAAAACTAGACTCTCCGTTCTCAATGCCAGAACTACTTTTTGTAATTGAAAAAAGGACATTATCCATAAAAAGTCACGAAAACGACGATTAACGACTGTCACTGCGTTATGGTCATATGATAACCGACTTTTTTTACGACTTGGAGAATATGTAGTTTTAACAAGACGGTGCAAAATGCCAAACAAATCGATCAAATATGGCTTTATAGCAAGAGACATTTCCTGGCCGCGTAGTTTCTCTTCGTGGCGGTATCAATTGGCACTAAGATCATGCCACCTTTGACACCGCTAGACTTTTTTCTGTGGGGCTACGTGAAAAACCTTGTTAATGGAGATAAACTTTTAACTCTTCAGCATTTAAATACCAACTCGGACCACTATCTCGTTGTAGCCAAGGTACGGCTACGGATATTCCGATCCAAGCCAAAACAAGGAAGTACTGTGAGAAGTTTCGACATTAGATAGCTACCATCGCCAGAGACTGCCATTTCCTTTTTTGATCGAGCCTCTAGTAAAATCTTAAGGATTCCTATGCTGCCTGCATTAAGCATTGAAAACCAGTGCCAACATTTCCTTGCAGCCATCAGAGACACCGACTCTGAAGTGCTAGGTTTCACACGGCCACAACAGCGAAACACCTGTTTTAATGACAAATGCCGGCATGCGCACGAAGAGAAACAAGAGGCATAAAAACGGCGCTGCATAAGGACCAGAGCTGCTCGCGAGCTCTACGAGGAAAAGAGGAGAGAGGAACACCGGCTTCTTTGATGGAAAAAATACCATGGGAAGCTTGTGATCGAGGAGATTAAGGGATGTGACAACAGGAATGAAGTGGGTACATTTTACCAAAAGGTAAAAAAAAACTCCCAAGGGTACCAGCCACAAACCGAAACCTGTAAGGACATCGGGGAACATCAGAGTAGAACCGCAGTTTATGTTGAGAATATGGAAAGAACACTTGTCTAAATTATATTATGGGGATGACGAGCCGAATTCCGCTGTAAGGAAGATAGAACCACTGAACCTAGGCGACGCAGATCAAAAATTCCGCTACATATAGCTACATACTAGTATATCCAAACTTATGTGAAACAAAGCTGCTGGAGCTGACGGCATCGCTGCCGAACTATTTAAAGCAGTAGGCGATGACGCCTAGACAGCTCTACAGAACAATGTCTAGTTTTGTCATCCCTGTCAAATTTATCCGTTTGTGCAGAAAGACGATGGGAAATTCACGCTGCTCGAAAAGATCTCACCGATATATTTGATATCAAAAAAAGGTTTTAGACAAGGCGATAAACTTTCATGCGACTTCTTAAATATCGTTCTTGAAAGAATTGTGCAAAACTCAACCGTCAATACTACAGGCAAAATCTTCCAAAGGTCCATCCGATTACTCAGATACGCAGATGATATTGACATTAGTGGAGCGTTTTTGAGCATTGCGACGGAAGCGAAGAAAATAGTCTAAGTGGTAAATGAGGACAAGACCAAGTATATGCTGTCATCAAATGGCGTCGTTATTCAATGTCCTTTGAACAACGACATATTGACAAAACGTCACCATGGATAGCTATAATTTCGAGGTAGTTAAGGACTTTCACACGAAGAATAACTCTTGCAAATCGCTGCTTCTTTGGACTTAGAAGGCAATTGAGAAGTAAAGTCCTCTCTCGAGCATCTAAAATCACCATCTATGAGACACTCATCATCCCGGTTCTCATTTATGGCGGCTAAGCCCGGACCCTCAAAGAAAGATGAGAGCGTTTTAGGATGCTTCGAGAGAAAAATGTTTCGGGTGATTTTTGGTCCCGTATGCCTATGCATAGATGGAGAATGGAGGAGGAGATATAACGACGAACTGTACGGAGAGTTACAACGACACTGACTTAGTTAACAGTCCAACGGTTTAGATAACTAGGTCATGTAGAGTAAATGGATATCAACGCTCCAGCCCGGAAGGTTTTCGAAGCCAATCCTGAAGAACGGCGCAGGAGAGGAAGACCTCAACCAACTTGGCGTGTGAAACTGGAGACAGCTAGCTTGTGACCTAACTGGCTGTAGACGCATGTTGGTTGAGGGTCAGGTCCGCCCCGGACTGTATCGCCACCTTACGTAAGTAATTAAGTATTTAATTAAAAACATTTGTCAAGTTGTCGAAAATTACCTCAAAAGAATCGATGCTTGCAATAATTGGCTTGGTGGTTATTCAAATGATGTAGTATTTCACACATAATGTCAATGTTCAAAATGTATGATAGAAAAGAAATATCATTCGCAAAATGGATAACCCTGTAGTCAACATTTTTCTTTCAGTTGACACTTTGTTCCCGAAGAGGATTCCAGAATGAAATTTCGATTTTATAAGTTAAATTTTGAAGCATTTTCTGAAAAGTTTATAACTAAATAATGTGTTTTTAGAAGATATATTAAACATAACCATTGTAAAAAGTAAGATATCTGTATTATATTATTTAATTATTTACGGTTTTTAAAGGCTTAATTTTTCAATAACAATGTTTTCAAAAAGTGATGCACAGGATAAAAAAAATTAATTGTTTGTATTATTTTATATTTTATGGAATATAGTAGTTTTGTTAATCTGTCTGTATATCAACTTTATTCTATTTCTATTAATTAAAGCACAATTGAACGATAAATATTGTGATTTAATAAAAACACATACAGCAGCTAGGACATTTATAAACATTAAATACCAAAATAAAAACTAATAAACCATAAAAATATAACACTTTTCTAATATTTTGTTTAACATAAAAGTTATAACAAAAAGCTTTATAATTAGGTATGTATTAAAAACGAAATCATAATAAAAATATAAGTATAAAGAAAAATGTAAATATGTTTATGGACATTGAGAAAATTATTTTGTATTTTACCTGGCCTTATGTGTCCTTCCATATCCGCAACAGACCCACGTTTAACCTTATCAATAATGGCACCATAACCATTTCCATTATTATTACTAACAACATTGATTCCTCCAGCTCCTGCAGCATATCCGCTTCCCACTAATGGCTGACCACCAAGAACCTTTAATCCTAGAATATCCTCGCCGTCATAGTATTTTCTTAATATCATATGACCGATCATTCGAGTATTGTCAGCTGATATTTGCCAATTAACAGGGTTCTAAATTTTGATATATATACATATTGATGTACGAATTTATTAAGAAATTTTGTCTTTATTTTTTTGATTTTTGTTTTGTTATTGCTTAGGTATTTATTATATTTTGGCTTATAGCTAAATTTTATACACTTTAAGATAATGTAATACATAAAATTTAAATAATCATAAATATCTTGTTTAGAATGTATCTTTTTCGCAAACATTTAATACTTTGTTTTATAGAAGAAGAGAAAGAAAAATAGATGTGTGTTTCCTTATTTTTTTGATAGGTTACATAATTCATTCAAATATAATACATATACAATATACATATAGAAATATACACACATTTTGAAATACAAACACACGAAATTAAAAAATAAACATAAAATTATTAAAGAGGAATATTATTTATATAGATAAAAAGAGCACAATTATATTTATTTATATCGTTCGTTATTGTTTTCTTTCCATGAAAGTTATTTTGTTTGTTAATGTTTAATATTTTATATTGAAGAACACATACACAAACCCCGTTTTTTTTTTAAATAAATTCAAAAATGTTGAGTTTGAAATAAATACAAAATACGGTACAGATCAGCTTTGCACCTTCCATAAAAGAATTAAGAATTTAAATAAATGGAATTAAAAAAAATATGTTTATTACCAATGCCCATTTAAAAAGATTATTTTAGATTAATTTACAACTTTTTTGTGATTTCGATTTCATATGCTAAGGGAAATAGGTTGAAAGAATATTAAAATAAAGCCAAATTTCAGAAAAAATGGCCTTATTTCACTTTTGTAAAGTGTAATAAATAATTAATTGGTCTTATTTCTCTTAAACAAACTGAAATAAAGTCAAATTGGTTTTATTTCACTTCGCTAACGAAATTTGCATACACTCAACCTCACACCCACCGCAATTACTATAGCAGGGTAGTTGGTCTTATTTCCCAAAATAATTTGGCCTTATTTCACTTTTTAAAGTGCACTGTTTAATTGGTAAGTGATTTGTTTAAAGAAAATTGCAAAGTACATGATTTAGGATAGACTTTTCTTTATTACATCGCAGAATATCGTTGTGAGGCCATCCTCATTACGAACTTTACCCTATAAGGTAATAGGAAAGAATTCAAAATATTGCGAAAGTTTGCGAATAATTAAGACTTGTCCGTTATAAACAATGGCTAGTGAAATAACATATCGGTCAATTTTTGATGTTTTGTATACAGTCTCAAGCTCGAATAGATTTAATGCAATTAGAGATCATATTTTACGAGAGTATGGTGATGTAATTTAACCTGATGCAGCACTTCAAGAGATAACCAGTAAAATAAGAGGTTTTTGTCAAAAAATTGGTGTCAAATGGGACAAAGTTGGCCGTCACCACGGACGGTTTTTGCAGTACAATAGTTTATGGCTTCAAAATTGTCTTCAATTTTCTTACATTGTGACTGATGTGAAAATAAAAAACCAGGAAGACCACAAAAAGATTTTAATTCATGTAGTTATTGGTCTAAGAGACGTAAGGTTGATGATCTTATCAAAAACAGAAGTGGATAAGAACTATCGTTGGCCACCGAAATGAAATTAAGAAGCGAGGGTAAAAAATATTCGGCTTCAATTGTGAGACAATTGTCTGCTGCTTCTCCTCAAAAAAGTACACATTTTAAAAAAGCACATGAGTCTTCCTTCCAGGAGGCGGCAAAATTATCTGCTAATTAGGCATTTGCCTTTATAGCTAATGCAGATCTTTCAACCCACCAGTATAAAATTTTGCGTGAGCAAGCCGAAGCACAACATTTCAAATTTTATCCAGCTTACAATAAAGTTCAGGATGCTAAAAAATTATGTTATCCCTCTGGTATTGTTATAACAGAACTAGCAGCCGAAATAAACCTTCAATCCCTACTCGACCACACTATCATTCGTCTTTGTGAAGTTCAAAAGGAAGTTTTTCAAGATTTGATTTTAGCGCAAAACTCAGCCATAAAAACTATTATAAAGTGGGGATGTGAAGGAGCTGAACAATCTAGGTATCGACAAAAATTTTCTGAAGAGCAAAACATGGATGAAAAAAGCCCGTGAATACCAATTTCCTCTCTTTTGGACTATCACCACTTCACTCGTGGATACGATTTTTCGAATGTTTGCTCCACATTTCTTACAGATAAGAAATTAAAAAATGGCAAGTGCGTGGCCTAGGTAGCAAGCAAAAATTTTCAGAAAAAGAGAAACTTGTGCAGGACTGGTTTAGAAGGGAGTTGGGCCTACTAATTGATATGCCAAAACAGCAAACCGACAACACGAACGATGTTAACACGGCTCGTAATTTTTTAGGAATGCTAAAATATTTACCGAGATAACTGGTGTCAGTTTAGAGCTTATCAAGCGGTTTCTTACTATACTAGAGAACCTGAACTGTGGCTTCAAAATAAATGTTAAAAAGTTCCATGAATACTTCAAAAAAACACGTGAACTGTTTCTTGCAGAATATTCTTGGTATTCAATCCCTTTTACTTTTACAAGAGGCACAATAAGCGAGTTACAAGCACAACAGGAAATACAGAGAATCATTCACCAGGAAAACATCAAGGATTCTACGTCTGATCCCCTTATAACAAGCTTGCGAGCACCTCTACGGCCAAAAAAAAAAAAAAAAAAAACAGGTTAACTTGAGAAGTACTGCAGCTTTTAGAAGATATCACTTTTCTGCAACAATATACCCGAACTGTTGAAGGCCAGGCTAACATTTCGTCAGATATGTCGAATTCAGATGAATTTGATATCGAATATTTTTAAAATGAAAACTTTGTTGTTTATTATCTTTTGATAACATTATGATCGTAAAAGAAGTTTTCCATATTTTTTATTAAGCCAAATAATTTTGCACACCTAGATTGCTCAAATCGCACACTGTGCCCCGATATGTATACATTAAAAAGCTTTTAAGTTAAAGTTTATTATTTTTCCCGAAAAATGCCCGAAATAAACAATAAACGAGTACCTGAAGTTGAACGAGTCTACGGTCCATTTACCCGATTCGTGTAAAGATATCGACATTCCCTTTGTTGTCCATTACAAAAAGAGCTTCCTTATTCTCCAATTAACGTTATGCGAATAAGGGAGTTAAATGATCAAATACCTAGATTATAATTTTCCGAAGCACTTTGGTAGCCAAGATATCACAATTTAAGTTTTGAAAAAAATCCTAATATTTTGTTTTTTTATGGTAATGAGTTATGTAACTCGATATCATTTTTTTTTTCGAACTCAAAACGAAGTGAAATTTCGTGTTCTACATTTCGATATTTACGATTGTTAAGTGGTTTGAATTCCAGACCAGATGAAATTGTTAAGGATCAGTAGTTCTTTCATTTAAGGAAAAAAACCTTAAAGTCTAATTGTAGTTGAGGGAAATGACAAAGCATTTGAAGTGCAGCTGTTTTAATTTCACTTCAAGTGATTTTACACAAATATTGGAAGTTATGAAATTTATCGAATTTAGAACTTTTAAAACAATTTAAATCGATTTTGGGAACTTAGCTGCACAGAAGTACCAGAGCTGCTCGCGAGCTCTACGAGCAGAAGAAGAGAGAGGAACAACGGCTTTTAAGATAAAAAAAGGATCATGAAGCCATGTAGAATATGGAAATACCACTTTTCCAAATTATATAACGGCGATGACGAACCGAATTCCGCTGTGACTGAGATACAACCACTCAAGCTAGTCGACGCAGATCAACAATTCCGAAGAAGATAGCTATATCTAAACTGAAGTCATACAAAGCTGCTGGAGTTGACGGCATCTCTGCCAACCTATTTGAAGCAGCAGGCGATGAGTTGGTAATAAGCATGCACCAATTCATCTGCAAAACATGGTCGGAAGAAAGCAAGCCCGATGAGTGGAATCTTAGCATAGTTTGCACGATACATACAAAACTAGACCCTCTAAATTGCTCCAACTACAGAGGCATCTGTCTCCTTAACATTGCTTATAAGATCCTCTCTGCTGTTTTATGTGTACTTCTGAAGCCGTTCGTTAACAACATGATATATCCTTATCAGTATGGCTTCACACCAGGAAAGTCTACTATTGACCAAATATTCACACTACGGCTGATCTTGGAAAAAACACAGGAGCTTCAAATCGATACCCACCATCTCTTTATCGATTTTAAAGCCGCGTATGACAGCATCCATAGGGAAGAGCTCTAAAGAGCAATGTTTAGTTTTGGCATCCCTGACAAACTTATCCGTTTGTGCAGAATGACGATGAGGAATACACGCTGCTCTATCAAAGTCGGAAAAGATCTCACCGATGCATTTGATGTTAAAAAAGGTTTTAGACAAGCCGATGCACTTTCATGCGACTTCTTAAATATCGTTATGAAAAGAATTGTGCAAAACTCAACAGCCAACACTAGAGCCACAATCTTCTAAAGGTCCATCCAATTACTCGGATACGCTGATGATATTGACAGAATTAGAAGATCAAAAGCGTTTTTGAGCATTGCGATGGAAGCGAAGAAGATAGGTTTAGTGAGGGCAAGATCAAGTATATGCTGTCATCAAATGACGTCGTTATTCAATGTCCTTTGAACAACGACGTCTTGGACAAAACGTCACCATGGACAGCTATAACTTCGAGGTAGTTAAACACCGACAATGACACCAGCGTTGAAATCAAACGAAATGTCTTTGGACTTAGAAGGCAATTCAGAAGTAAAGTCCTCTCTCGAGCTTCTATATCTAAAATCACCACTTATAAGACACTCATCTTCCCGGTCTTAGGATGCTTCGAGAGAAAAATTCTTCGGGTGATTTTCGGTTCCGTACGCATAGATGGAGAATGGAGGAGAAGATATAACGACGAACTGTACGGGCTGTACAGCGACACTGACCCAGTAAATAGAATTAAAGTCCAACGGCTTAGATAACTAGATCATGTAGAGCGTACGGAAATCAACGCTCCAGCCCGAAAGGTCTATAAATAAAATTCAGAGGGACGGCGCAATAGAGGAAGACCGCGACTCAGATGGCGCACGCAGGTGGGTGAAGACCTCAACCAACTTCGCATGATAAACTGGAGACATCTAGCTAGGGACCGAGCTGGCTTGAGACGCATGTTGGTTGAGGCCCACGTCAGCCCTGGGCTGTAGCGCCACCTTAAGTTAGTAAGTAAACAAGCTGTGTCTATTAAAGAAACATAAATTCATGAACAAATTTTAGGGTTTAAAAATGAATTAATGCACCACACAACCAGGCTTAATTTTGTTGTCATTCGAGAATCAAGAAAAAAAATCATGGATAAATTAAAAGTAAACGATTGATTCAGTTGAAGTCAAGAGATAAAGTTTAAAAACAAACGAAGATATCTTTTACT
This sequence comes from Eupeodes corollae, assembly GCF_945859685.1. Taxonomy (NCBI): domain Eukaryota; kingdom Metazoa; phylum Arthropoda; class Insecta; order Diptera; family Syrphidae; genus Eupeodes; species Eupeodes corollae. The sequence continues at coordinate 162,372,532 of NC_079147.1, forward strand.
TGCGAGAAACCTTTGTGCATAATTCACTTATTTCTGCAAAAATTGTGCAGAATTGTCTTTCTACATTTGCTTCTTGGTTTTCGGAGTATAATAAGCTCCTACTCAAGGGGATATAACATCCCCTATTATGCAGAGACACAGTGTGAGCACTATGAAAGGGAATGATGATTTGAAAGGCGGTGTCGGTGCTTTTGATCTTTGAGATATTTTGTTTGAGCTAATAATTAATCAAAGTTTCCATGACCTTGGAAAGAAGTGGCGTAAGTGTAATCGGTGGGTAATTAGAGGATCAGGCAGATCCATCTTTTTTGGGAATGGGCTGGACAAATGCTGTCTTGCGCTAGGAACGAGACCTGAGGAGTAGAATAGATCAAAAAACTTACGGAGTAGTTTTGCCAGTGTAAAAAACACGTCTTTAGAACAGTATCTTTTAGGGCTCTAACCACAGTACGAGTGCGAAAAAAGATTGGTCTCATAGAATCACTAACTTGTTCAAGACTAGGAAGTCATAACACTCACTGGCCGCGTAGAATTGGCGGATAGCTGCCTAGCAACGCGATAAGCTTTCTCTAAAGAGCTAACAAAAGGAGTGTCATTGACAACGAACGTCGGAACCGAGGTAGAGGAAGAATTCCTCATGTTTTTACAAATGACCAAACATTTTTACTGACTTTGGGACATTGCTGTATTTTTTGCATTAATTTTTGGTCATGTATAAATTAGGTCCGTCGCTTTAACTTTTTTGGGCTTTCCTCAGTAAAGTTGGCTTTATAGTAATGAAAACTTACTTAGGGCTTATGCTTTTAACCCCGTTCGAGATAAAAGTTCTCATTCCCAGGAGCATCAAACTACCGAGGAAGCATTGTCATTGTAGACCAGTTAAATATCCTCAAATATTTATTTAGACAGTTCCAGTTGGTTTTCTCGTATTGCCAAACGGATCTCTTAGGAGCTCTTTCTTCTTTTTATTGGAGAGTTTTGACACAATGGTCAGATGTGCCTAGAGGGGAAGATAGAATACTATCTTATCAGAGTCAGAGGTAAAACGACATGTCAAGAGTGGTTTCTGCTCTACCTTTCACACCTGATATTCAGGTGGGATCGTTGACCAGCTGAGTTAAGTTCTTTCAACAGCGCAAACTGCTTCGGGTGTTGTCTGGTCCGAATAATGAAGCCATGAGAAATTATGTAGGTACATTGAATGCAACCGTAACGACGATTTCAATGTGAGGATAGGACAAAACAAATCTTTTGATGGAATCAGACAAAGCATCAAATCAACGAGAAGTTGATACTCTGTCTAAATAAGGGTTTCGTTAAAGGAAGCACTCCAGTAATCTGGGAGTGTTTTTTTTTTTGTTTAAGCAAGAATGACGCACTATGATTAAGCGTACTTGTGGGTACTGTAAGACGTACAAACATCACCGTTTAAATTTTATACTGATAGCTTAACTGGTAATTAAGCGACTTTTTGAATAAATGACCCATTTTTAATATGACAAGATGTTTAATACTCCCAAGACTTTTTTAAAGTAGCAGTTTGAAAACTTGGTTTCAATACAAAATGGACGAATTTTATTTTGGAACAGTGCGTTGGCGGCGCGCGCCGCGCGTCCTATTATCACGGAGGATTTGAAAAAGTCTAATGTTATATCTTTTTAAATGGGCATGTCAATTTTTATTTCAGATAAATTATTATTTAAAACTTCAATAAATGAAATATAAATCATAAATTTTGAACATTTTTAAGATCTCATTAGAAAATTGTATACGGTTTCATCTGGAAACCAATCATCATGCTTAAATTGATACAAGCAAGCATAATTTTTTTATTTCGTATAATAGAATTTTGTACATACATACATATATCTGAAAGAAAAGTAAATCTTCATAAAACAAATACTAAAAGCAACAGACACAATAGTATTTAGCATAAAATACAGTCACATGCACTTTTGATCATTTCACATATAAAGTTTTTTTATTATGAAAATTGTGCTTTACAAAAGTTTGTGCTTATTATTAGATACATCATACATCAGGAAGTTTCAGTGCATTGAACTTTAATTGATTTAGCAGTGAATACCTAAATAGTTACTTTTAAATAAACAATTAATAAATTTAAAATAATAATAAAAACAAGGTGAAGACAAATTACAAATAAATCAATTTGCTTGCTTTGTGTTTTGTGTCAAACATAAATACAGAAAAATAATAAAACAGGAAAGTGTCCTTGATGGTGCACCATTTGTAGTCCTATGAAGTCCATTATACATAGATATAGTTTTTGGATTATTGTTTTCCTTAAAAACTCTCTCGATTCATGGATTAGTACAACAAAAACAAAACTGTTTATGTATGCTAGTCTGTAGGGAAACACATACATAGGTATATTTTGTATGTCCTTTGCACATTCTAATCATTTTTGGAGGTTGGCCAAAAACTATTTCAGTTGTGCATTTATGATGTTAAGAACAAAATATGTATGTACTTGTACAAATAAAAATCAAAATCAAACTGAAATAGGAAAAATAAAATATAACTGTGAAGAAGCACTACTTTAAAATCTCACCATTGAAACATTTATAAAAACACTAATCAAACAAACAAAACAAAATAAAAACACTTAGTAAGAGCTCTAAATTGATTGAAGAACTATAATTATTTTTCAAACACACACACAACTGCCTTTAAGTTTCAAAAATGTAGTTTTGAAAATTCAAAATTTCAATAAAAACCATACACAAAAAAAAACAACAAATAACGTAACAAAACTTTGTACAAAAATTCGTGTAATGTTTGCCGTGTCTTTATAGGTATAGTTTTGGGGAAGAAGTTTTGAAGAGGAGGCGGCGACCGAGACGTTTCGATCATTAAATAGAACATACATACATAATAACCAAAAAGAAATTATAGGTAAATATTATTGGAAGTTGAGGTCAGAAAAGATTGGTTTCTAGTGCGGTTTTTAAAGGAGAATGTGATTTTATGTGTGTTGTAAAAGGTACCTTTGGACCATCGCCTCGATTGGAATCTTCACTACTTGTAAATGTACTGCTTGTATCAATGCCAGAATCTTTGGTTGCTGAATCCTGACTACCCTGTCGTTCCGCATCCCAACGTGACCAATCATCAACCCCAACTAGACTGCCGCCCCCACCAAAGTTGCTGCTACCAATACTGCTGCTGCCCAAAACCGTCGTTACAGCTGTGGGCGGACCAACAGCAGCAGTAGCCACCGTAATGAGATTCGCTGGCTGGACCACCACCTCCACGTCATCGGCATCATCGTTATGCCCATCAAAACGTACAGTTTTCTTTCTGCGCTCAGTAAAACGTCGATTGTCCTGAGCAGATGCGGACGTCGAGGTGTGTTCATCCCAGAAGGGATGATTCGTAGGTGCTGTAGTCTCGTTAATAATAGTTTGTGTCGGATGATGGTGGGCGTGCAAGGAAGGTGATGTGTAGCGCTCATATGAGGTACTAATGGTCGGTTCACCTATCACTATTTGCGGGTAATGGTAAGTACTGTTTGAACTGTTGCTAATACTAGTCACACCCGTAATGTTAGCACCTCCAACTCCAGCTCCAACTCCTGTTAAACTGCTGCTATGATGATGGTAGGATGACGGCGTGGAGTAGAGGGAAGAGTTAATACCTGCTGTTGTCAGATGGGGGAATAATTGGCCAGCGACACGCTCGGCAATCACAGAGCGCTGCGGCTGCAGCGGCGGAAGATGTGCGGAAGCCGGACCTCCACTACTATATCGATCGTGATTGGTGCGATTGAAAGTGTTGCGCTGTTGTACATCTAATCTAGCTGTGGAGCGGGAATTTGGTGCTGGCTGTGTTGCAGAGGGGGAATTGTTGAACGGTTCCGCGTGATGGAGACGATTTCTTGCGTTCAATCGGAAATCGCGCTTGTTCCAATTTTCATGGTTTGCTAAAAAAGGGCAAATGTTTTTGTTTTGTTTATGGCTCGAGGGTATTTTTGTATTTACGTATGTTTAAATAAATTCTTCTGGAGCTCGTTTTCAAACTATAATTTTTTTTTAAATGTTTTCTGGAAAATTATAATTAAAGAATATAGGTTTTTTTATTCGAAGGTAATTCAGGAGGAGATGTTGACATGTGTATGTTTGTGTTAGTCTTAAATTATTAATAAAGTGATTCTGATAATTTTTTCTTTTGATCTTATTTGTCTGAAAACAGAAAAGTAAATTTTCATTTTTCTAAATGAAAGTAAAAATCGTTCAATTCACGGTCCTACTTACGAATTCCCGTTAATTTATGTTAGGTACGAGTATTATCTACTTGTTATCTGAAGCGCCAGGAAACTACTTTATCGTATTTCAAAGGAGCGAAGTTCCAAAAAATAAAAAGATACAAAATCTATTGATGTGTGTGAGACTGTTTTGAAAATCCCTATCCAACAAGACCGATTGTTTACGTTACGTTGATACCTTTTTCCTAACGGCTGAATCACAAACATACTTCAGCTCCGACTTCGTCTGCGTTAGGGTGGACCTGCTTTGAATGACATTTCTATTATTTCTCCTTCCAAAGAGCTAATATTTGGTTTGTTGACATTTTTTTACAGCTGTTGAGCTGTTACACAAAGCAAAACTAGAGCTTCAGTTTGGAGTCACATTACTTTACATTACGTTCTTTTCCTAACGATTGTCAAACGAAACGTAAGGTCGGAGCTCCATTGTGATAGCATGCATTGAATTCCTATGGCTGAACTCGTAAACGTCCGGTGAAGCAAAAGCTGAAGCGTGTTTGTGATTCAACCATTAAAGTTCCCTTAAGAAAATCTCAAAAAATGTCCGCGAAAGTGTTTGACATTGGTTTTCAAACATAAGATTAAAATCTGTGTTTCTATTGTTTAACATTTTCTTTCTTTACACATTGTTGTGATAAAAATATAGTTCCTTGTGATAAAACTAAATAATGATCTTTACCTCAATTTTATTCTTCATCTAATTATTTCTAATGATTTTCAGAAATGATGAAATAAGTTATTAAGACGGTCTTGAATTGTTGTTTTCGCTGTTGGAGACTTAATACTCCTCTTAATGTTTGTATTCTTAATTCATATTTAATATTTGTAGCGGTTTTTGTGTGATTCTCAAATTAATTATTTCTCAGTCTGAATACTTTTTTGCTATCATAAGGATCAGAAAAGCCCCAAAATTATAAAACTTTATTTTAAATACATATTTCCTACAGTTGATAAAACTTGTTCTAGAACCAACATCATTCAAGGATTTGTGAACTGAGGGTCCAAAGGACTTCATAATTCTAACAATACCAAAGCAATAAATTGTGATCTAGCTTGTCTTCTTCTAAAGTACCACAGTACTTCTTCACCTTTATTTGAGGCCAACGCCAACGATGAAAAACTAAAATCCGTACAAAAACAATTCTCTCTTTCTAGGGAGACATTTAAATATTTTTAATTGAAAACTTAAGAAAGCCGTTCAAATCTTGAAACTCACTTCAACAATATTAATGAATTGTATATTGTGAAAATTAAAAAATATTAATTTCCTTCTTTCTTGTTTTAAAAACCGATATTCAAGCATTAGTACACTTCGTGGCACATGAATAGGGACAATCTTTTTTCGTTTTTATTTGAAGATACTATTTAGATATAAAGATACAAAATAAATGAGTTTTTTAGCGATTTTTCCGATGAAGGTCATAAAAAGTACCTATTTCTTTAGTGTCACATGAAAAGGGACAAGATGTTAATTTACCTATTAGAGTGTTTTAAATCAGAAAAATATATACTCTGGATATTTGGGAGCTTAGTACGGGTATTAATTTGATAAAATCAAGAAGAAAGAATACAGGCAGGGCTAAATTGAGGGGAGGGAGGGAGGAAGCCCCCAGGCCCTCCACATACGGGGGCCACCACAATAGAGACTTGGGAAAATGTTTGTTTCAAATTCCAACTATTAAACACTAGTAAACATCTTTTCCTTTGATACGTATCAAAATAACAAATGGCCCTGATAAGAAGCACTTCCAATTCACTACCCAACTTGTGGGAGTACCCCAATCGCTTAATGGCTGAGTGGGGTGGTACTTGCCCGTAACCTTGAAGGTTGGGTATTCGATTCCGTGTCTCGACAGTTTTTAGTCTTCTAAAAGCTCAGCAACATTCGTTGGTCTTGTCGAGCTGAAGCTACGAAAGCATTGACAACGGTTATTCAGAAATCCAATGAAGAGCAAAAACACATCGTTTGAAATGAAGCAACGCCCCTTCTATAAAAGATGAGTGGTCTCGAAACAGCTTTGTTTACAACATTATGGAACGATATCTTGGAGCGATTCAAGGGCGGCTATAAACAAGATGTTGCAACACTATAAAATTATTGTTTGATCGGTAATGCGTCATTGAAATCATTCCTGAAATCCAAACGAAATGATTTTGATTAATACGAGGAAGCAGCCAAAAAATTTTCCCATACTGATGGATTTGTACAATCACGAACGCGCACCAGAACGAGAAATGTGAGGTTGAATTCGCTCGATTACGGGAATGCACAAGACGCAAATCTGTCACCCAAGGAAAAATACAAAGTATCCGCCTCCATCCCAATTATTGACTAGCTATCCGTTTCTCTTACAAAAAGTGAAAGTGATTTAGTGCGTGAACTGGATTTCAACGAAATCATCAACGATTTTTCGACGAAGAAAGCTCGAAAGGTTCCGTTCGTTAACCCTAACATTTAATTTAAGATAATTCTTTTTGTTCAATACTAAGGGAATCTACTTTGTTTCAAAATAAATTATTTATTGAAGAACTCGAGTGAAAAAATGGTTTAATTTACGCTCCTTTACTGCCCCGAGGCCTCTTGACCTCTAAATGCAGCCCTGGGTACAGATAAGGGTCTAACGAAGGAGGAAATAGACCAAATGCGAGCTTGCAGGGATCTTGGCAAAAACATCCGTTTTATAACCAGCAAAATAAGAAGTTCAAATGTTTTATACAACTACAGTCTGTCCACTAAGAGCGTGGTCGACTTTACCAACTGCTAATGAAAGATTTCTCTATCCTTGTCCTTGATGCATTGTCAACAAAGGTTCAGTTGTCATTGATCTTTTGAAAGAGAATCACATTAAACGCCATGAGGGCTAAGTACGCGTCGCGCTACGAAGCTGTGTTCCTTTGCATCCACCCGAAAGGTCGCAAAATTTCACAATCAGCGGCTGCTAAATATATGAGAAAGACGAATTGGATACTAAAGACGAAGATTTACCAGAACGTGGTTCGTTAGGAAAAGTGAACAAAAAAAGATGATGAAGATGAATCTGTTTCCTCTCGGAATCCTACTTTAGCACTGCGGCAAGGACAAGCAAAATGAATGGTAAAGGTTTAGATATTTCCTATGAAACTATCCGAACCAGTCTTCATACTTATGCTCTGAAATGGCGCAGGTTAGTTTAGGTTAGGTTATAGTGGCTGTCCAAGATGGAAACGGACACACTTAGGCCAGTTTAATGGCCCATTGTGATACCACATGAATCTTGAGGCTTCCTCCTAAGTTCAATGGAACCAGCTTGAGTCCCTTACGAAACGTGAGAGGCTGATTATACCGATATGATTTAGATGGTTTAGATCGTTAAAGAAGAATTCTCCTAGGTAATTCATGCGTTTTCGAGCTAAAGCAGGGCATGTGCAGAGAAGATGAAGAACCATTTCTTCCTCTTCCTCGTCCATACAGCTTCTGCAAAAGTCATTTGAGAATACGCCTAGTCTCATGGCGTGCTTTCCTATTAGACGTATATATGGGCACGTTCTATCCTCCCGCGAGCCTGGTCAACTTCCACCAATAGGCTTGTTCAGCGGACCGTGAAATATGAAATGACGGTGCATCTTAGGGGCTGCTTCTCAAAGCAGGGATTCAGCACTTTGCACCTCTTTACTGACAACCTTAATGCCAAGAAAATGAAAAAATGTCTTCAAAAAGGCTTTACTGCCATCTGCCAAACGATAGGGTATTACAAAAAATGAAGATTGGTTCTAAACATTGCAGCAGAGCTATGTACTCAATGGAAGACTCAATGTGGCATCGTTACATTGGATTGGCCGTCGCATTCGCCCGATGCAAATGTGTGGGCATTTATTAAGCAGAAGCTTCGTGGAAGACGCACATTTACTTTGAAGCAGTTGTCTTAACCCCAAAGGAAGAGTCAAGATCATTTCAGAAAAAGCTGATGATAGTGGAAGCTGGGTAAATGCAAGTTGATCGACTGTTGCGTAAGAGGACGCAAGAGCCAACGCTTGAATTTTGCAAACAATTCAGATCAGGTGTTCTCGAGCTTGGAAAACCGTGCGTTGTCTTTTCCGATGAAATATAAATAATTTGCACGGACCATGATTTAAGAAAAAACGGCACAGTATAGGAGGCGGTTTAATGGTATGGGAAACAATCATCTATTACGCGATCGTGGAGCTATATTTTCAAAGCTCTTAAATGACGGCAATCACTTACGAACCGATTCTGGAACGAGCTTTTCCACAATTTTCTGAATTACTTTGTGGAGAACGATGGACTTTCCAACAGGATAATGCACCAATACATACCACAAAGACAACAAAAGCCTGAGAGGCAAAATGTAATCACTTTGGGTCCCCTACCAAAAGTTAAAGACTAATTATGTTAATATGAATGAGATCGTTTAGATCGTTATAGAAGAATGTTCCTATAAAATTCTTGCGTTCTTGAGCTAGAGCAGATCATGCACAGAGAATGGAAAGGCATGCTGTATATGCTATCTGCTAAGAGATAGCAAGCACCTTGATCGCCTTAAATCTAGGGTAGGCCAGATATTTTTTTGAGATCTGACACGTGGGCATGTTATTTCACCTGGTGTTCACCTTCTTCATAGAGTCTTGCATTACCAAAAATGTACACGCAGCGATTGGTAAGTCTTCAAATCCACACCAACAGGACAGCGCAGTAGAGGAAGACCGCGGACCAGGTGGCGCGCTTAAGTGGAAAGTGACCTCAACCAACTTGGAGCGCGAAACTGGAGACATCTAGCTAGGGACCGAGCTAGATGGAGAAGTTTGTTGGGTGAGACCCTATTTCACACAGGACTGTAGCGCCACCTTAAGTAAATAAGTAAGATTGGTATGGCAGCATTAACTAAACGTGGTACAATGGGTTTTACTGTACCATTTCTGTCAAGTTCATCTGCCTTACAATTTAATGGTGAATATTAGAAATGATCGAAGGCATGCCTTACGAACAAGTTGGCTCGGAGAAACTCATTGTTGGATGTGTCTTGTTCCTATTAAAATCCTACCACTCCCCTAAGTATAGGGCATTTTATTCAAGTTGTTTAAAAATAACTATAAGTTTATTTATTTAAGTAAATACTAGATAATTGAATCTTCTTTAGCCAAAAAACCTCGAAGCTGACTTATTTATTTATGAAAAATATACAGCAAGCTAAAAATAACCTTATTCGATTAATGTTCATATTCGCAAATATCAATTCAAACGTCATCAATTTCAACTGCGATCAAAATCCAAATCCGATCATTGTTGTTTTGAAAACACTCAAATGACTTCATATGATAAATGTTGTGCCTAAATACGTCTGGCCTTTTATATTTGTATTTGTTTAAATTAAATTAACGATTTGTAGTTTTAAATTGAAACAAAATAACTAATTTATAAAATAAAAAGAATGACATTAACCCTAAAACAGCTTTACACAATTCCATGCAAATTTGTCCACATTTTTCTTATATTTGTTCGTATTTAAAACAAAGAAATTCGAGATTAAAAATTTATTAAAAAATAAAATAAAATAATATTGAAAACAAAATACAATTGTACACACATTTATAGTAGAGTAAGTTAATATTTTTATTGCTGACAATATATAATAAAAAGGACGACAGAAAAAGCTTGATAAAAACTTTCTTAAGCGACATTTTGAAATGTTAATAAATATTTTAGAATTGATTTAATAGAGTGGTGTATACAAAGTGTATAATATATATATGTTTATATATTTTAAATTTATTTCTTTACATTTAAAACATTCAATAGGTTAAAAAAAAGTAAATAAAAGATACGAACAAAATATGCGTAATGGAGAAATAAATAAATTTGTGTGCAATATATCACATTCCAAGACGATAGAAGGTGTGTTTTCTTTACTATTGATTTTTGTTTATTTGATTGATATTATATAAGTAGGGAAATGTAATATTAAGCAAATAATATTGTTTTCTTTGTATCTTACATTGTGAATTTGTATGTCTCCAGATTCAACTGATTGAACACCACCATCAACACTACCTGCTGAGAAATTTGATTTGTTTTTGTTTTTTTCTTTTTGAATCACAATCAATTTATTTATTTATTTAAGAATAGAGTTCTGTTTATAAATTTGTAATTTTATTTCTTTGTTGTACATACAAAAAAAATGAATCTTTTATATTTTCAAATGTGGAAAAATTCTTATTTGTGTCAACTGCTTAAGGTTTAAAAAATTAAATTTAAATAAATCCAATCAAATAAAATAAAGGATTGTTTAAAATTTTTAGTTAGTTCTTTTATTATGTAAATAATTTTAAGAATGAGCAATAAACTTAATTTTAGTCTACGACTTACCTATCACATAAAAAAAAAACATTTTTTTAGTGCAAAATATATCTTCGTAAATTTTAAGTAAAAAGACAAAAGGCAGGGGGGATCATAGTTATATTTTAAGCCCGAGTTTATTTAATGGATTCTTAATTTGACATCTAGGTTAGACATAGCTGCTTCAATTACAATAATTGTACAATTTAAAAAAATAAAATGTTTAAGCTAGAGAGAGTTTGGCCGATTCTGAAAAAAGGAGACTCTCTAAAACTGCACCAACTGTAGAGGCATTAGTCTACTTAACATCGCTTACAAACTCTTCTTTGCTGTAATATGTAAACGCCTAAAGCACATCGTCAACAACCTGAAAGGTCCTTATCAATGCGGTTTTAGAACAGGAAAGTCCACAATCGATCCAACATTAACATTACGGCAGATCCTGGTAAACCCCAAGAACAGAAACGAATCGGAACCCACCATCTCTTCATCGATTCCAAGATTCATATGGCAGCATCAACAGGGACGAGCAGTATAGATCCCTGCCTAGTTTTGGCATCCCTGCTGAATTCCTCCGTTTGTGCAAGATGACCATGTAGAATTCGCACTGTTCCATAGAGGTTGGAAACAACGTAACAGAACCTTTTGGTGCCGAAAAAGGCATTAGGTAAGGTGATCTGCTGTTACGCGATTTCCTCAATGTCGCCCTTGAGAAAATAGTGCAAAACTACCAAGTCAACACTAGAGGCATTATCTTTTAAAAGTTTGTCTTATAACTAACATATGCTGATGACATTACATAATCGGAAGAAGTCAGCGTGATGTCAATGGGGCTTTTGTGAGTATTGAGGCAGAAGTCGCAAAACTGGGTTCAAGGGTTAATGAGGGCAAAACTGTCATCAAGAAAGGACGTCTCGGTCAAAATGTCACCATCGACAGACGTAACTTTGAGGTAGTCAAGGAATTCGTCTACCTGAGCTTCGCTATGAACACTGAAAACAATACCAGCATTGAGAGTAACGAAGAATTACTCTTGCTAACCGCTGCTTCTTTTTGAGTACGAAAGTATTTGAGCGCTAAAGCCGTCTCTTGAGCGACAAAAGTGTCGGAATATAGGACCCTCGTCATCCTCTTTTTGACTTAAAAAACATTCGTTTTAAAGAGCGATTTGGCCTCTTTTTCGGTTTTTTCTCAGTTTTTCGATGTGTATTAAAAAAAATTTACGTGTGAACACGGCCTTAAAAGAATTTTCATTACAAAATGTTGACTTGAACTCACCCATTCCAGAACCCATTTAGAGCGCCATCTGTTCTTTTCTACTTTTTGAAACTTTTTGCTCAGCAAGAAATATGACTGTTTCTTTTTTGTGTTAATACAAATCTTTTGGTGAAAGTTTTGTGATAATTAAAATAAAATTCCAAAGCGCAAATGCATCTTTAACAATGATCTCCAAAAAATGTATGAACAATTAGATACAAACGATCAAAATATAGTTTTTTGCGCTACTTGTAATTCGTCGTTTTCGGTAGCAAACAAGGGAAGGGAGATCTTGATCAATATTTACTTATCGAAAAACAAAAAACGAAAAAAAAAGTTACGAAATTTATTACTTCAAGAAATTCCAAATTTGACGACCAAGTATCTGCAGATGAGGGTGCCTTAGCTTATCATACTGTAGTTCGCCACAAATTGTGGTGGATGCAAAAGCGCTGTTTGTTTTATAAGTTAAAAATGAATGGTTTATCGAATTTGATTGGCATCGGTTGTCCGGCTCATATTTTGCATAACAATTCAATTCGGATTCGATGGGTTATCTTTAGATGTAGATAGCATAGTTTTGAAAATATATAATCATTTTTCCATCGGAAAAACTTATGCGAGCCTGTGCAAATTGAATATAAAATGCTTATCGCTTTTCAATGCCGTTGAAAGAATTTTGCAAATTTTCGAGAGATTGAAAACTTATTTTCTTTTTATGGATAGCCCACCATAAGTTCTTACAAAAAAATTTTGAAAACGATATCAATGAAATTTTTTATAACAAACAAATATAATCATTAAAAAGAGAGGAGAATTCAATACTTAAAACATTAGAGAAAATTCACACTGTCCGAAAAGTATTAAAGAAAAGAATATCTGAGAAATGTATTCCTTTAAACGTTATAAAAATGTTGAAAAAAAATGTCGCAAATGTTGGAAATAGAAATGAAGTTTTGGACATTGAAAAAATTTGGTTGGGGTTTACGCTAGGTGCTTAAAATATCTTCAGAGCTGGTGTGATTCTCTGGATGAATTTAATTGCTTTATTTGGATGAAAGGCGTTATCATAAATAAAAATAAATTGTTTGACCAATTTTGAAATTTTAGAACGTTTTTGGAACAAGAAATAAAAAATATAAATTTTATAAACGCACCTATTCACGAGAAATGGGATATTGGTAAGTGTCCTCTTTTCCTTGACTCTGTATCTGATCACCCTAGTTGGGTGAGGCCCTACTTCATACAGGACTTTAGTGCCACCTTAAGTTAGTAAACAAAGACGGTTCCTTTCTCATCATGCTAGAACAAGGTGTAAATGCTCATTCATTAAAGCTATAGGATATCATTTTTTGCTGTAACAGTTCAACTTATAAGAATCTGCACATTATCAGCACGGATTTCAATCATACACTTTTTAACAAAACAATGTGTCAGCTAATTAACATATAGTGAGAAAAGGGTGGTTTCAGGATGGATCCCAAAACTACTCTATCGAGTCATTTAGAAAGGTGGAAGACCGTTCATTTGCCACTACATATTGTTTTTTACCAGCTTAAAAGCTTACTCTATGTGCTAGGCCTAAATAATATACTTTAATAAGAAAAATATTCATTTTCAATAACAATCTATGGGCAGTGGCTGGAAAACAATAAGAAACGAACTATTTGTTATAATTTTTTTTTAATTGATTAATATCTACACACGAAAATTTAAAATAAATAAACAAAATTTAATCCTTTAACGATAAAAAATAGTTCGATGTTCCTTCAAAAAGGAAGAATGTTCTTTCATGCCCTTAAATTTCAAACAAATCATCTTAATGCTTGACATTTTGTTTTACAAAGCCCTTTTTATATTTGCCTACTAATTCTCAACGGGACCGATAATCCGATTTAGGCTCAAACAAACGCTCTACAAGACGTGAAGTATATTCTAGATAACAGTCTGGACAAATATTCCGTTAACCTTCTTGGTGTCCGAACGAATCTTTTGAACTTGTAAAATTTTATCTCGCAATTATAATTTATATTTCAAATTTAAAGAAATAAATAAACTTAAGTAAGCCGTTATAGACTTTGATATTTTTGGGACTAAATAATATATTGTAATAGTACTTAAAGCCTATTGATCCTTGTAAAACACAACTATTCCAGAGAATCTAACAAACAGAATTATGTTGACAAGTTTCACCAAATAATAGAAAATCGACCATCATGACCATGATCGCAGTGGGCCTAGTTACTTACAACTCTCAACCATTCCTGTGTTCAAGTTATGTTGTCAGGGATGGAAGGGACCTACAATTTTAATCCGAATCCGAACGGCTAATTTGAGGAAGCACTCTTCATAGCAAGAACTACTTTTGAAGGTTTTTGTAAATTCTTTACAGGAGGGAGTAGCCGTGTAAAAAATTTAGATGACACTGGCAAGGATTGATCCAAGACTTTAAGCATCACGCCATGACTATACTATTTGTTGAGCAAAATATTAGGTAACAACAAATTTCACTTCACCTATGTTCTGGTAATGATTGTATAAGACTCGTTCATTGATAATATTAAATATGTTCAAACTAAAGAAGATAATTTAATTGGTGAACTTAATGTCACATTCAGAGTTTAATTTTAGTAAATTTATGAATACCGTTCATTTTTATTTTTATTACGAACATATAATATCCAGAATGAGGAATTTTCTGCTTCCATGTATATGAACTTATATAGGTCTATAAATATTTTCAGCTGAACTTACTAAACTATGACAATGTATGTATGTATGTATATAGGTTGTACAAATGTGAATTACTATAAAGTGGAGGTCTTTAAACATAAAATTCAATTGCGGTGTCACATTGCACTTTTAAGCCAAAGCAGTTTATTAAATACGAAACTCACTTTCCCATAATTTAACACTGATGACAATGAGAATCAACAAGAAACAAAGTAGGTGATTTATAACAAAACCGGAAGAACTGGGGCATTCAATGTGCGCCATCAACGTATCACTTGATATATCTACGTGACGGCTTAGTAATAATAATACGACGAGAGTAAATTAATTTTGACTTTATGAGTGTCTATTTATTTATGTACATGTACTTTAGATATACATGAGTACAAATAAAACAATTAATTGGCAACACTAAAAGCCTGTGAGAAACCAGTTCAAATTAAGGAAATCAATATGCAAACAAATTTGATTTACTTAAAAAAAAATAAAGAATTTAGTTGATAAAAAATCAATGTAAAGAACCATTAAACGACTACTATTTTTTAAAATATAATGCTAAGTTCTTCATTTAGCTTTTACTCGAAATTAAATTAAAATCGATTCAAAATACAAAGTGAAATTCTGAAGTTCACTTTTATCGATATTGATTTAAATTTTTTTCGAACTCAAAACGAAGTGAATTTCCGTGTTCTACGATTTTGAAGTGATTAATTTGGTGTGATTTGAACGTTATAAGAGGAAATTGTTTTAAAACAGTAATATTTTCAATTACTTACTTCAAAAAGTTTCAAGACACAATCACACTTTTATACCTGAGTTTTTCCCAGCCGATGTTTGAAAACTGATGATTGCAAAGAACAGTAAATCTTCAACAAATGTGCAACAACACAGTGCATATAAAAAACCACTAATATTCTATATTTATTTTATTTTAAAAGACCAGACCAAGAACATAAACTTTTAATTTCAATTTCAGTGACTTCGAAAAGTGTTCGGTGTTTTAAAATTGATCGAATCAGAGAATACTGACAATGATTTCACTCGATATTCAATTTTGATTTCATTTCCATCCATATTGAATTATTTTTCTCCAACTTTGGAAAGTGTCGGAAATTAATGCGATTTAAATTTAAAAAAGTTAAGGATTAAAATAAATATGAAGATTTCAGACCAATTAATGAACTTCCTCCCTTTGAGATGGTTCTTGAAAAAATTGATCACTTAAAACTGGAATCATTAAAGAACTAAAACGTATCTTATCCTATAACGTATCAGTTCTGTCCAAAAAATCCTTATTTAATGAATTTTAAAATTTTTAAATAGTTTCGAATTAGCATTTTTGTAAAAAACATTTGTAACAGAAAATAATAAAGTGTAGAAAACAAGCCAAAAGATAGAATGGGTTATTGTGTACTATTCATGGCGAGTTGATCTTGTTGATATTTTATTAGGCAATATGAGTATAGCTTAAGATAAGCAATGTAATCCATATAATTTGTAAACAGCTGTCAACTTCATTACTTGCCTTTTCTCCTTTAATTCGTTATTTAATCCTTCTCTTTGATTCAATACTCCAATCGATAAGGAAGTCTTTTTAATAAAGTTATCCTATTTATTAAAGTAAATCACTCTTTTTCTTTGAACAGGTTATGGGCCTAGGATATTTCAAACATCATATTTAATATCAAGGGGTTGATATTTTTAATAATTTTCGAGTCTACAGAACATAACAATGGGTACAAATATTAATGGACGCATCCAACCCTTCAATGGAGGAAATTTTGCTTCTTGGAAGCCACAAATGGAAGCAGTTCTTCATAAAGCGAGGCTTACTGGCTACGTTTATGGAACAATCCCTAGACCGCATGATGCAGGTGAACAACCAAATTGGGATGACAAAGACATGGATGCAAGGGCGGAGTTACTGTTGGCGATAGAGCCAAATATCGTGTAGCTAGTAAAAGAGAAACGTCAATCCAAGGAAATTTGGGACTTCTCACGTGAAACCTACGATCGCAAGGGACCCAGACAATAGGCGAAAAAGTTCAGGCGACTCATTAACATGAAGATAGAAGTGAACCAGAGCATTGATGAATATATCAGTGAATTCAAAACGACTGTCAGCAAACTGCAGGAAATGGATGCAACTCTCGATACTGTCAGAAAATTACCAAGATGTCCAAGCAGTGTTTGACGCCCAAAGCAAGTACCCGGAGGTCAATGTCGTGTGCACGAGACTTTAAGAGGTTAGCGATCGTAAGAAGGATGGAAATAGGCAACATCAGACCACAGCATTATACACCATGAGAAAATACAAACCCAGGAAAACACCAAACAATAACAAAAAAAAAGGTATTTCCTTTCCATATATGTAGGTAATTGAATATTTAGAATGAAACAACAACAACTTGTGTGTGCTACCACCAAGTTCATAGGCTGGAGTTATAGCTATTTCACGGGGACCAACCCGATCATCAGACTCCTTTAGTGGTGCTTAATCGCTTTATGTTCAATTTAATTTTTGAAGAACTTTTTGCCCGAGCTGGGCTATGTGGGTAATTGCCGCGTGTGTGGCAATAGAGGTCATATGGATAAAGACTGCTACCAAAATAAAGAAAACGCAAACACTGTACAGCCAAGCACCACATAAGTAGCGGAATATATGTTCGTTATAACAGAGGAGTCTGTATTCAGAGAGTCTTCCGACGATATTACATGGTGCCTTGATTCCGGAGCGAACTCACATATGTGTTCGACAAAATCCTTGTTTGAGAATTTGGAAATGTGGACAAAAGAAGCCTTTGTGACTTGCTAGAATCGAAGCGGCGTTACTACCATCGTACCTCAACAATATCGGAAAAGATATAAAATTGTTTCACACACTTTATACACCGGATTAAAATGAAAATCTCATCTCACTATTGTTCACAGCTGATGAAAGTCGTGGTTTGTATATAGTCTCAAAAAGTGATAGAGTCCTAACTGCACATAAAAACAACGAAGAATGTGCCACTTAAACATAGCCTCACAAAAACAACTTCAGTCAGATGGAATAGTGACTGGTCTACCAGAGAAGTTCAAGTCCGATACAAGCAGTTGTGTCTCATGTATTCGTGCTAAACAGTGCATAAAACCTTTTATAGTCAGTGAAAATAAAAGAACGGAAAGAAGACTTGAATTGGTCCACTCCGATGTGTGTGGTCCCATGCGAACTGCAGCGTTGAGCAAAGCAGTGTATTTCATAACATTCATCGATGATTATTATTATTGTTTATTTCAGGCAAAAGAAATGCTAAGCTTTAGATAAATTTCAAATCTTTAAAGCATACGTGGAAAAGCAAACGGGGGAATCAATTAAATTGATTAGAACAGATAATGGGAAATTTGATGAATTTTTGGAACGAAACAGAATCGATCATGGATTTTCTGCCCCATCCGAACCCTAGAAATGGCGATGTGCTTAAAACTGGATGCAAAACTACCTGGTATATTGTGGGCAGAACTAATCTGTACGGCAGCCTTTATTCGCAGCAGATGTCTCACGATGACATCGACACAATGAGCGGCGAAGTAACTCCAGAGGAACTTTGGACTGCTAACAAACCAAACGTGTCATCATTCAGGTGAATCGGTACAAGGACATATGTACTAGACAAAGCAAGTAACCTCGGTAAGTTTGAGTTAAAAAGCAATGAACATGTAGTTGTTGGATATGGCAGTGAACATGGTACATATCGGTTATGGAAACCTGGAACCCGTATAGTCATCAGGGGTAAAGATGTACGATTCGTGGGAAGGGAGTTCAATCATACCGAAAATGGTGAAGGAGTTCTACCAAACTACTATGTTTTCGATTTTAAACAGCCTAAAAGTGATGTCCCGGACAACTGGAGGAATCACCTAAGGCGGACACTGCAGCACAGGTACCAAGTGATGCAGAGCAAGTCTACAGCATTGGAGTTCACCCTGTAAACGTTAAACAGCTGTAAAGCAATGAACATCAGCAGAGGTAGTACAGTGCCATGAAAGAAGAGTACGAATCGCTAATACGATATGGAACCTGGGTGTTGGTAAACAGGCCAAATAACCGGCAAGTAAAGAAAAGCCAGGCTGGTGGCCAAAGGATTCGACCAGATTCATGCAGTCGGCTATACTAACACATATTCCCCCGAAGCCAACATTCATTCCATTCGGCTTACACTAGCAATTGCAGCAGAACACAATCTGAAGCTGACGTTTCTGCAGAATATTTAAATGGCGATCTAGATACCGTCATTTTCATGGAGCAGCAAGAAGTTTTCAACAACGACGCTGCAAACAAGGTGTGCATGTTAAAAAAGGTGATATACGGTCTTAAACAGTCCGGTCGCCGTTTGAACTTTAAGGTGGATAAGACTTTAAAGAATCTTCCATTTAACCATCGTATGTACATATATCATAAAATGTTTAATGAGACGATCACGATTATCTCTGTATATGTTGATGATTTTCTTTTGGCAACAAACAACACCGAAGAATACTCACTGATTTATGTTGCACTATCAAAGGAGTTTGATATCCGTGATTTGGGTGAAGCAAAATTACGCGTGGGACTTGAAATAACGAGAAACAAGGGAGAAGTCAAACTCATCATTCAAAAGGAACTGGCCATCAAAGGCGAAAGTGAGAAAGTGGATATAACAGCATATCTGCAAATAGTGGGACGATTGCTTTACCTTTCGAATTTCAGCAGACCAGACATCTCGTACATCGTGAATATTCTTTCTCAACGCGTTGAAGATCCTAGGCGTCAACACTAGAACGCAGCAGTTAAGGTCATAAGATACTTAATCGGTACCACGACTGCGACAATAGTACATACAAAAACCAAGCGTATTCAGATTCTAATTGGGCTTCAGATACAAACGATAGAAAATCTCAATCAGGCTTCGTGTTTCTTTATTCTGGCGGAGTGATCCACTGGGGATCTCGAAAAAGAAAATAGTTGCCACATCAAGTACAGAAGCCAAATATATCACACTGTCATCGGTCGCAAAGGATGTGGCATATTTTCGTAACATCTTACTCGAGCTTCAACTACACGTCGTACATGTCGATATGTTCTGTGACAGCCAAAGTGCAAAATATATTGCAACTGATCAGTCAAATACGCAACAATAATTGGGAAAGCGGAATGAGAGTTAATTTCAGTCGTTCGGAGTAAAATCGTTCTGATTACCGATGTTTATAGACAATGCGTGATTCCAAGTTGTAAGCCCCATTTATTACCAATAGTTTTTTTGACTCTTTCTTATATTTAGCTTATCCAATTTAGTTTTTTGTCTATAGTAAGACCCAGGTACTTAGCGTCGTCTGAGAACTTCCATTGGTTTCATTTGATATAGGGAGGATTAACAAATGGAATTTCGTATTTCCTCGAAAATATAATTAATTCAGTTTTTCCATACCGATTTGCCCAAAAAATTAGTCTTTCTAAGGCATTTTATAAGAGTTGTTTCAGGGTGTTAATAGCAACGTCATCCGCAAAGGCAAACACCCTGAAACTGTCCGCATCTAGACCGGTTAGTATTTCATTTACCACTAGGTTCCAGAAGAGAGGGAATAAAACACCACCTTGGGGTGTCCCTCAACTTACGAACCTTCTAGCAGAAGAGTTGCCAAATTTTAGGTTAATTAATTATCTCCTCAAGCGAACTCTCTATGTTCAATGACGAAGTGCAGATGTGTCCACGTTGTTAAAAGAGCATTCGATGTCGAGAAAAGCAACCATAGTCAACTCTCTATAATAAAGAGTGTGTAACGCGCATCATTACCACCGATATACCTTTACAGTAGGCATGTTGAGACGTAGATAGAAGACTTGTATCAATAATTGTTCTTAAATGGATTTCAATCAATCTTTCTAAGGTCTTCAGAAGGAATGATGATAGACTTTTACTTAATTTTTTTTTACCTGCTTTGGGTATAAACACAAATTTAACTTCTCCGGGCGCCAAGGTAATATAAACCAGATATAGACAGCAGGTAAAAGTTTTTTCAAGGATTGGTGCAATTATGTCTGAAGCTTTTTGTAGTTCAGCTGGTATTGTCCCATCTGGTACTGAAGGTTTAAATTGTTAGAAGCTGTTGAGATCCCATTGAAGCTTGATTGATATGTTATATTGAAACTGAACTAGTAAGTTCAGCGGTTTTTCACTTGACTTTGTCTAGGAGCTATCTGTCATCTTTTTCAGACAGCTTCGCATCGCTGGATTAATTGAAAGAATTTTCCGTAGCCTGGAGGCTTTACTTCTATCGTGCAACAAAAGGATCGCTAGGAAGATCATTTAAATTTCCTAAGTGCCTACTTGTCTACAACGGAATGCCTCAGCTGGAAATTTTGCAAAACAATCAATGGATCTTCGGAATGGGTGAATGGAAATTGATGATTCTACACAAAGTATCACCCTGCTAGCAAACTGCTATCACAGAAATAATACGAAAAAGTTTTCCCAAACCTCGCACAAAACTACAAAAAACATCAGTGGCTTAGAATGTACGCATGCCAAAAACATCGTTGTCAATACCATCAACTTCACCGTTCAGCATGGAATACCCAGTCAAACGACAACATTTGAGTCCACTGATACTGTGGAGTATCAAGACGAGGTTGTCAACTATCTTGAATTCTTGAATTCCTTTGATTTGCCATTGAAAATTGGCGTACCCATCATTCTTCTTCGAATCATAAATCCACCATGACCTTGCAACGGAACTAAACTCTCAGTCAAGAAAACAATGAACAATATTATCAAAGCAACAATTTTGACCGGAAAATTCAAAGGTGTTGCCACCTATCCCAATGATCTCGACAGATATGCCATTCGAAACGAATTGAAACGTTTAAAGTGCCCGGTGCGACTTTCGGGACCTTGAAACGTCGAGAAATGTAAAAATGTTCAATTCGACAAATCAGACCGTTTAATATAACTTGGGAAGTTAAAAAAGGGCTTTTTGGTTGGATTAACATTTTCCATAGTTTGCTTTTTAGAAAGCTGAAATTTATAGCCCTGGTTCCTTATCAATCCTTTTATTGTATCTAAAAATTTCACAAAAGTCGGCCTAATGGGTTAGTTTTCATTTAATTTTGACCAATGTGTAATGTGGCGGATACATACTATTTTAATTGTTTTAAAGTAGCTTCAAATGTTTCACTACACATACTCTTACTGAAACTACTGCCAAAGTGGCCATGATGAGTGACAAACAAATATATATCACTTACATTAATTCACTGCCATGAAAAATAATAAACAAGTAGCCAGACAGACCAAGAACGAAGTATGAATCAAAGAGAATTTGTAAATTTAAATAAAAAAAGCATATAGAAGAAAAGAAAAAAGAAAATCCAAATATCCATATCCCTGGCACACTTTTGTGGTACATATATACATATTTAAATACACGCACACTTAGCTCTGTACTACTCGTATATGTGTTAATCAATGAAGGTCGATAACGATGTAGAAAGAAGGGGGTCAGTGGGTGGGTTGTATGCATTTTCTTTTTGCGAATGAAGGTTTTTCTTATATTTCTTTCTACACACACGAAATAACTTCCGTTTTAGCTTTTGAATTGTTTTCTCATCTTCTTTTGACTTCTGAGCTTCTTTTTGATATTTTATTCTTTGAGCAACTTTTTAAGTTGTGTGTTTCTTCTTTACGTGAAACATCAGCATTTCACTAACCCCCACCTATTTTTTCTTGGAATGTGTGAATGAATTTCCAACATTTTGTTCACACATTCGTATCTTTTATCTAATGTCAGTATTAACTATTACCTATTTAAACAAAATTTAAAGGCTAAGGGTTTGTTTTCATGGAAGTTTAAGTATTTTGTGACACTCCCTATATTTTCCTACTTATGGCCAAAAGTCATTGTTAACATTGAACATTCTTATGCTGTTGATTTTGAGCATTTTAAAAACATATTTTGTTCCTGCCATATCAAGTCTAATAACTTGAATTTTATTATTTAGTCAGAAAAATAATTATGTTACACTTTGGTCAAATTGTTGCAATATTGATCTGGTATTTGGTGATTGCCTAAACCTTGGTTGAGGGCAGCAATGCAACTTTCTTGCCACGTCGAAGTTCTTGCTTTACCTCCTCGTGGTGGCCACCGAGCAATGTGTATCCCAATATACATAAGTTAGCAAAAATTGCAAGGGAGAAGTTTCCTGACTTCTCCTTCGTAACTGAACACCAACCCTCTACAGAAATCGAAATTACGCCTCGGATTATTAATGATAACTTGTTGACGACTTTTGGCTATTGTACATGGACAAAGACTGGTTGCTGGAATGTGAGGACGCTTCTAAGTGCAGGAAGTGAAGTTCCGCACAATGCAAGATTCCTCCAATTAGAGAGAGAATTTATACGGTACACGATAGATATCTTAGGGTTAAACGAAGTGTGATGGTTGGGATCGAGCGAACACAAGTCACCGACACGTAACGCTGTACTGCTCTACTCTGGTCATGATCCAGGAAACGCTTGAGAAGATAAAGTTGCGTTATTCCTTACAAAAACGGCAACCAGAGGCCTTATTTCGTGCGAGATCCTTGGGGAAAGGCTTGCATCTGATGAAGAGAAAGAGTGCTTTTATAGTCAACTAGGATCCTCTTACAACAACACTCCCCGCGGAGATATAATTTTGGTTATGTGAGACCTCAATTCTAAGGTTGGCAGTAACATCAACGGGCTTAGGCATGTGATGGATGCTCACGGACTCGGCAAATGCAATGATAATGGTGAGAGGTTTACTGACTTCTGCAACGCCAATAGCCTAGTGATTAGCGGCACTATGTTTGAGCACAAACTTTGTCAAAAACTGTCGATGAACAGGCATGCGTCTGCCAACCAAATTGACCACTTCATGATTAGTCAACAATTTAGAAGCAATCTCTTGGATGTACGAAACAAAAAAGGTACCGATATGGGATTTGCCTGTGACCACCACTTAATGATAGCTACCTTAAGATTAGGTACAGTTACAGTTCGGATATCCAACGAAACAACACGAGCCCCCAAATTCACCATCGCCAGACTAAAGGATCCCACGATCCATCAACAATTTAGGGACCAACTGTCACAGAAAATGAGAACAATTAGCAGCACAGTACATGAAGACATTGAACACCATTGGAATGCTGTGAAAAATATTTTCATTTCAGGTGCTTACAGAATAGTCAGTCGGAAAGAAGGAAGCAACAACACTTGGCTTTCAGAAGAATCTTGAGCAAAGATTAACGAACTCAAATAGTTAAGAGCTCGAATAACTGCTGCACTGAGGAAGAAAGAAAAACGAGCTGGAGTCCTCGTATCGCATGAAATAGAGAGAGGTTCACCGCAGTGTGCGCCGCTACAAGAAGCTAAAGATGCTGCAAACATGTGGGACAGCGGGACCGTTTGCAGAATAGCCAAAGAGCTGATCAGTACACACAGCTTCAAGCAACACCTGCTGAAAGAAGTAGACGGTACAGTGATAAGTTCGGTGAATGACCAAGTCAGAAAGTGGAAAGAACACTTTGCCTCGGTTTTCCGGCAGCCGATACCTTCCGAAGGCCTAATCCCCGAATCCGCACCGCACCTCTCAGTAAAGATGAGATCGTTGCCACAGACTTGATGGAATTCTCGCAGAGCTTTTACAAGCAGCGCTAAAGTCATCAAGCGAACTGCTTCATTCATTCAGCCTGGACCACCGAAAGCTTCACCCAGGAGTGGAAGAAGGGAATTATAGACAAGCTCCCAAAAAAAGGAGATCTTACAAAGTGCGAAAACTGGAGAGAAATTTGCGTTCTACCCGTCGTTGCCAAAATATTAGCAAAAGTTATACTGAAACGCATCAGAGAAGAAATTGAGGCCACACTCCATGCAAGCAGGATTCCACGCTGGATCCTTCTGTATTGATCATATTAACAGCCTGCTGATCATTATTGAACAGTGCGTTGAATATCAAACACCATTACACCTGCTGTTCATCGACTTCGAGAAGGCCTTTGATAGCGTTAACAGGAAGTATATCTGGTTAGCTTTGCGGAGGAGAGGCATCCGAGAAAAACTAATTGCTATTATTGAAGCAGCATATGATGGATCCAAGTGTCACGTTCAGACAGGGCTGTATAATGTAACTAATATTGTTTTGTTGGTGATAAGCGATGTGCTGCGCTCAGCTCTGTCAGGTATCGTGGGATCCAATGGACTTTGATATCCTATTTAAAGCACTTGGATTACGCGGACGATGTTTGCTTACTCTCTCATAAGATAATGGATCTCCATCAAATGATAACAAGTGTTGAGAGAGAAGCAGAAGTTGTGGGGCTGGAAATTAATTCCAGCAAAACAAAAATGATCAGCCTCGCAACCCAACCATCCTAAATATAAATATTTCCTCGCAACCGGTGGAAAAAGTGGAGAGCTATCAATACCTTGGAACCGAACAAGACGTCGTCTGCGGCATTGACAGATGCGCTCTGGCCTTCATATAAGGAAATTAACCTATATAAATTATAATACTACAACGTAATTGGCTTTGACATACGTTTCGGAAAGGTAACGACTGCATTGCAGGCTAAGCAAAGTAGTGGAATACGGTCACACACAGTCGAGGTGAAATCGGCGTCACTAGGCAAGAATTGGAGGCAGCTGAAACACATCTCCGGAAACCGTACACGATGGCGCGTATACGTAGTAGAGGCCCTATGCCCTTAAGGGGTTCCCAACGGACTTAACAGTTCTGAGGACCTAATTATCAACCTGGATTAAAAAACTTGATGAGATTAAAACTGAAAATGAAGTGAGTTAAATTCTATGTACAAACTCTTAAAGATGGCAAGGCCGCTGAATCAAATGTTATATCAGCTGAGTTCCTTAAAAATAGCACAATTTTGTTTAATATCAAATTAACAGAAATGTTTAACATTATGCTGAAATTTGGATCGTTCCCCGATCACTTCTTTGAAGGCCGAATAATGCCAACCCACAAGAAGAATGTTGTAGTAATTATAGAGGAATATCGTTTCTAAATGCAGCCTTAAAAATATTCACAATCCTTCTTTACGAAAGACTGAACAGATGCAAGATGAAAACAATCTTAGCAAACTTCAAAGTGGTTTTCGTAAAGGATATTCCACAGTGGATCTTTGTGCTTTGTTCACTCGCGCAGTGGAAACTCGACCAAAATAAAAAACTGTACGGCTTTTTTGTCGATTTCAAAGCATCTTTTGATTCTATCAATAAAAACGCGTTACTATACAAGCTATTTACCCTAGGAGTGTCAAGTAATTTCGTTAACATTATTAAAAATCTGTACCAAAACACCATAACATACATTTATAATGGAAAAGAAAAATCAAAGAGGATTGAAGTGAACCAAGTAGAGAGACAAAACTGTAATCTAAGCAGCTTGTTATTTGCACTTTTCCTAGATGATTTGGTTGAGTGTCTCAATTGTGGAATGGGGTTTGGTAACAAACGGATCAAAGTGACCATGTATGCTGATAACATTGTCATTCTGGAAGAATATTGCCAAGTGTGGAATCTAGAAATTAATCCGGAAAAATCAAAAGTCCTGGTTTTTAAGAATGGATCTGGCAGAACGGCGAGAGACGAGCAATGGAAACATGGCGAAAAAACTTTAGATGTGTTTAACTTAGCAAGAATTACCTAGGAGAATTCTTCTTTAACGATCTAAACGATCAAATCATATCAGCATAATCAGCCTCCCACGTTTTGTAAGGGACTCAAACTGGTTCCATTGAGCTTATGAGGAAGCCTCAAGATTCAGGTGGTATATCACCTGAATCATCATATCAGCCATTAAACTGGCCTAAGTGTGTCCGTTTAAATCTTAGATAGCCACTATAACCTAATCTAACCTAACCTTAATCTTATATTTATTTAGGAACTGAGTTCACTTTCAATTTAAAATTAGAAAAACATCTCAAAAGCAAACTAAATAAGGCCATATGTGTAAATTGGAAAAGAATATATAATAAAAGCTAATATTGTATTATATTGTGCGCAGGTATGGGGAGTACAGAAGTATGAGCTACTTGGTATCACGTTACAATATATGATATAAAATTTAATTCAAGTCTCTAGCGTTTTTGTGTCATAAGATATTTAGGGTTAACCAAAACTTGCATCTTTTTTTAAACTGCTATGGTAAAAAAAACACCCACTCAATTTTCTTGAGAGCCCTTTCTGAATCTGTCTGCCTTATTATAACTTACATTTATTTTAAGTCGATACTTATTCTGGTTCTTGAGCTATGGACGACGAAAAAATGTCCCGAAAGTTCGGCCGTACGAACGTACGTCTAAAAATCTTCTATTTCAAATCTGGAGACCTTGAAACGTTGAGAAATGTAAAAAATTTCAATTTGACAAATCGGACATATTACAATAATTTCCTATGGGAAGTTGAAAATAGACCTGTTTGGAGGCAAGTATGTATATATGGATGTATAGTATATGTAACATCAGTTAATAGAAACGCCTTGTCTTTTCAAATGAAAAGTAGTTAAACCTTGACGAGCCGTTGGTAACAACTTGTATTTCCATTATCCGGTAAAGGATGAGTTCATTTTGGAAAGGCATCATAGCCGTACATCAGGTGTAATGGTGTGGGGAGCTACTATAGCCTTCACTTGACTTTTAGTTTTTGTCCACAATAATGAACGGAACGGTAACAACTATAAATGTTTACTATTTTCTAAAAATGAAAAGTATTTTTGGACCTCTGTCTTGGATTTTCCAAAAAGATAATGCCCCCATTCATACTTCAAGGGTGGTTAGAAGTTGAATTCAATCAGAATATGTTGAACTTTTGGCAATGGTTTTTTCATAAAGTTTATGAAAATGGGTTTCTTGGGTCCTTATTTCCTGTGATTATTAATAAAAATTGATTGTTTTCATTCCAAACCGTCTTATAGAGGTTATATCCAAAAAAAATTGCGCATAGTTATTACTAAGAAAACGTTATGAATAAATGTTGTTAACTTAAGCCATAAATCGTGAATATTTCAATCATTGTTTGTTTTTTTTTTTCTAAAATTTTGCATGTGGCCCCATTCTAGTGACGCACTTTTTTATACACTTTTATACCTTTTAAACAGTAGTTTATTTCTTGATCTTGGGGGACTCCAATGCCTGTTTGCAATTTATCCTTAAATTTTATAAATTTGAAATGGTGAAATACGTATACCTATTCATAGGTAGGAAACGTTTCCGGTGATACAACATTCACTTCATATAAAAGGTGAAAATTGGTTCCGTAATTTATGGCCTCATTCTAGAGGTTGGAAGTGTAAGTTTTAAATATAAATTAACCTAATGTCCTTAAGCCAAAATATTAAAATATTTAACTCCTAAGTTTCCAAGAGTTTAACTCATATTTCAAGAACACAAACTTCAGAAAATTGGCGTTTAAGACATATTCTAAATTTTAAATAAGATTCTACTTGTGTCTTAGCAAAAAATCCTGCAAAAATACTATTTATTTGGTTTAAATTAGGTAGCGTAACAGGCCGTAGAGAACCAGGGCCTTGTGACTTACAACTCTCAACTAATCCTGTGTGCGATTAATTGCAGGGATGGAATGGACCTACAGTTTATATGCCGAAACCGAACGGCTTATTTGAGAAAGCACTTTTTCCTGACAAGAATTACTCCGGGAAAATGTATCAATTCATCGGAAGAGGCTGTACCCTTAAATAAAACTTTACGTGGCACAGGCAGGGATTGAACCCAAGACCCCTTGCATTACAGTCCAACGCTCTAACCATCACGCTACGGGTACCACGGGTAATAATCGGTGGTGACAAGAACACTGAAATTGCACAGCAAACCATGTCAAAAATACTTGCCGAACTTGACTTCAACTTTATGCGCCCACTGATGTTGAATTTTGAAATGAATGAGAAATAGAAACGAAAATCCAAACGCTATTACGAATTCCAGGTGTAATTAGGTTGTAGAAAGAACTCATATTCTAAATTTTACTTACACCTTAAAAAAAACTTCGCTCGCAAACACATTTGTTGTAGAGTGATTATTTTCGATTTTGCCTTGTTTTGAATTCTGCTTTCGAGTTACGTAGTTCCTTGTTTATTCGAAAGTTCATAAGAATATAGTTGGCACTAGTATAGAACTATTCGATTCTCGTTGCGTTGGTTCGAAAGTAGTCAAGTAGATACATAATGCCAATTTTTCGAATTCGAGCAATTTCATTTTAGAATCGAGTTACATAGTAGGGCCCCAGGGTACCAATCAAGCTTATCAGTTTCTTTTATTTATCAATCGACATCACTACTATTTCAAGTTATTTGAAACATTTATATATTAAAATTGTATTCAACTTTTTCGTATGATTATAAACTAAAGGCCTATGCGGTCCTTCGGAAAATCTCAAATCTTAATATCTCTTCGAAATAAATAATCCTAGAACGTCATACAGCGAGATCAATTTCTTTCCGTAACATAGCAAATGTTATATTTGAAATTTTTGATCATTTTAGTATTTTTGCGAGGTTGCACAAAATCGAGTAAGTTGATTCATGTAATAATGGTTTAATATATTAAAACTTTGGTGAATAGTTGAGAAACATTTTGAAAACTAAATAAAAATCTCTAAGGACTGTTAAAAATATCTTTACGCCTACAAGAGATATATTAACATATCCTAATATACCTAATGCTACAAACATAAGCTCTTCAAATACTCCTATTAATATAGGCAGTTTAAGTTTTTTCACTTCTGAGATTGAGTTGTCTAAGCTTAACGGTGATAAGCGACATAATATTGATGGATTTCACCAATCATTTTACGAATGTGTGCGATGCGAATGCATTGGCCTTTAAAAATTGTTTTTATTCGTTCACTTGCAAATGGCGAGTTTCTCAATACTTGAAAATGTTCAACAATTACACCTATTTACAAAATAGGTGGTAGGCAAGATGTTTCAAACTATCGCCCAATTTGTAAAATTGCTACGATTCCCAAATTTCTTGAAAAGTTATTCTATGACAATTAAACTCCTTCTCTTAAAGCAATGATTTGACCATACCAACATGGTTTTGTAACTGGTAGATCGACTGCAACTAACCTCACTATTTTTAGTAATCTAGTTTTGAATGCAATTGAGAAAGGTTATCAGTATGATGTTGTCTATACTGACTTTTGAAAAGCTTTTGACAGAGTCAATCATGATGCTTTACTTATGAAGATATATAAAGAAGGTTTTCACTCAAACTTTTTAAAATGCCCAAATTCAGTACGTTCGTATAAATAACATTATTTCTGCACCGGTATGTGTTACGTTGGGTGTCCCGCAATTAAGCCATCTTGGTCCTCTTCTTTTTTTTGTTTATAAACGACATTCCTGATATGTTTTTAAATTCAACGTGCTTGATGTACGCAGATGATGCAACAAGATCTTGATCTTTTATGGGACTGGTGTTTAGCTAACTGTTTACATTTGAACATTTCCAAATGCCAAAGCATAACCTATAGTTGCTAAATGCAGTTCAATGTTAAGTTTCATATTGCGAAACTTAAAGGAGTTTTCCGACCCACACACCTTAAAGTGTTTATATTTTTCGTTTGTAAGTTCTTATCTTGAATACTTCAGTTTTATCTAGAATCCTTCATAATTTCTTCATTCATTTAGAAACAAAAAGATCCAAAACCGATTTACGAGAGTTTTAGTGAAAAGACTTCAATGGGACATAGGTTTTCCTATCTATGAAACGAGGTGTAAGATACTTGGTATTTTGCCTCTTAACATTCGTAGAAAGTTCACAGAGGTTATGTTCATTCGTGACATAGTAGCAGATCATATTGATTGTTCACAAATTTAAGCTCTAATTGGGATTACTGTTCCTGCGAGCTTCGAAACCAACCGTTTTGTAATGTAATGTTCCAATCATAGAACTGTGTATGGTTCCAATGAACCAATATCCAGGTGTTTAAGAAAAACAAGTACCGTTTGCAACATGATTGATATCAATGTTAGAAGATATTTATTTAAATCAAATTTATTGCTAATTCTAAATAGCTTTGCTGGTGGCAATGTTTAAAATTTTAAATTGTATGTAATGTATTATCTAGTAAACTCTAAAGTACATATTGTATCTTTGTTTAATGAATAAACTAAACTAAACTAAACATTTTATATCAAAACAACGTAGTTTAAAATGTCTTCTAGACGTGAGAATGATACTTCTAACGCCTTTTCGGTAAGTGCCATAGATGATTATCAGATAGGTAAAGCAATTTTCTCCATAAAATCTAAATGCACCGGAATTGACAATATTCATCCTGTTTTTATTAAAATCTTCCTCCGCCATTATAATGACATCTTCATATCCCATCCTATGGAAGACATCGAAAATTATTCATATCTTAAAACAAGGAAAGAAGAAGGAATATAGCTATACTTTCTTTTCTATCTAAAGTTTTTGAAAGTCTCATAAGTAACTAGATTCAATATTATATTAAAGACAAGCAATTATTGAATGCTTTGCAATCTGGATTTTGTGTTTCAGCTTTATTCAACATATCTGATGACATAAGATATGCTTTAGACAATAAATTTACAACTGTGATAACCTTACTTGTCTTTTCAAAGGCATTTGACTGTGTTAACAATAATCTTCTCTGTGATAAATTGACGACACTATTAAGCTTCTCTGACACAACTAAAAAACTTATTTACTCATATTTGACGAATCGTATGCAAGCCGTGTCTTGTAATGGTAGAATGTCCTCGTTCCTCCCTGTTAACAATGGTGTTCCCCAAGGATCAATCCTTGGACCTTTACTGTTTTCATTGTTCATTAATGATCTGCCCTCTGTTTTGTCTTACTGTCAATTTCATATCTATGAAGATGATGTCCAATTATATATTAGTTTTTCTGATATGATGCTTAAGGATGCAATATCTAAAATGAATATTGATTTACAGGCTATATATGATTGGTCGACACGGAAGGGACTTAAACTCAATCCTGAAAAAACTAAAGCTCTTCTAATTTCAATAAACAAACCAAACCCAGGTAGTTTCCACTTTCGTTATGTTGAATAATTGTGTTATTGAATATGTTGACCCAAGTTAGAAATTTAGGTTTGGCCTTTAACAACAGATGTCAAAGATTTATGTTTCACTTAGAGGACTATCTGTTATTAAATCCGTACTTATGTGAGCTGTTTGCTGATCTTGATTCTCAATCAGCTCACAAATTAAAGGTGGCATATAATACAATAGCTCAGTTTGTTTTTAAATTACGTAGGTTCGATCATGTCTCTTTTCAAGCTCGTCAGCTTTTAAATTGCAATCTGGTAGCTTTCTTCAAATATCGTTGTTGTATTTTACTCTTCAAATTGATTGTTAAAAAGACTCTAAGTTATCTATGTGACAGACTTAATTTTTGTGTTTCTAGCCGTTCCATTTTATTGCGCTCGTCAACCTTTACGTGTTTGACATTTCGTTTATGCTGTTAGACTGTGGAATAACCTTCCCAGTCACATGAAATCTAGAATCGAAAACAGAAATTTTTTTCAAACTTGAACTGAACATACTTTTAAATTAATAATTTTCAATTTTATTTTCCTTGCGTCTTGATTCAGATAACTTTTAATTAACATGTCTTTTGCTTTTTTTTTTGTTCCGAAAACTTTAATTCTTAATTTAAGGCCATTTTTAAAGTATAATTAATTTAATTAATTTAATTAATTTATTGTTAATTTTCAATCAATGTATTACATCCTGTACTACCCGTTATTTTTTCTTTTCTGTTTTAAAGTTTTATATTTGTAAAGTACAACATTACAAAGAATTGCATGAACTTAAATTTATCAGAATCACTTTATTGTTTCTTTTTAATTCTCATTATTCTTGATCCCTTTTTTCAAGGAGCAACAACAACTAAACAATATCACATTGAATTCATAAAATATATTGATATTGTAACGTAAATAATATTTCCTTATTATCATTAATTATTATTATGGTACTTTCTTCTAACTACTTCTTTTAGGTTCTTTTCCGTAACGTTTTTCTTGATTTCTAGACAAAATAGAAACAAAATGCCTTTTTTGAAGATTTTAAATAGTACGAAGTACGAAAACGGATTTACAAAATCATTCTAAAATTACAATAAACATAGTCTTGCCTTAATAGTATAACTACGTTTACCTTTCGTAATTTTTTCAATATTAAGTCCATTATTAACTTGAATTGAATCCGTAGAATATTTTCGTGGGAACTTTATTTAAAAGTCTTAAATTTTGCTGCTGGCTCTCTTTAAACTACGAAGTTTTATTTGAAAACTAAATATTTGACAAAAGTCTTATTCTTAAATGATAAACAAAATAAAACGAATACATTGTGTAGAAAATAAATTTTAGTTGTGAGAAATGTTCTATAAAATGTTGCATTTATGTAGCGATACAGCAAAAGCTAGCCATTCATTTTATGTTTTTGTTTTTCGGCTAAGTTAATTTAGATTATTGATAGATTTCTCCATATTAAGCTAATTTAAGAAAGAGTGCTATTTAATAATTATAAACCTTAGCTTTCATAATTGTGTTAGCTCTTTTCTAAAAATAAAAAATATATTTATATGAACATGAAACTATATTAAAAAAAAATACTAAGAAAACATCACAGACACGCCATATTCGTAATCATCCGGTCATACCTTTTTTAAGGATATCTCTCGTTCCTAACCTTTGTTGATTTTATTTATTATAAGTTGAAGAAATTCAATTGCAATTGAAAGTTTCGATAATTATTTTATATTAACTGATTTTTTCGTTCTTGTTGTTTTGGAATTTGTATCTTTTATTTTTATTTTTATTTATAAAACATATGGTTTCACTCAACACTACACTACACGCAAGGACAAAAGCTAACTTTTTTTTAAAGATTTCATAGACAATTTTACTCCGAAACGTTGTATTTATGTGTGTGGATATCTATGTATACATAATATACATCTATGTACATATACTATATAGATTTATTTTTCATTTAAAAGGGACCTAGAGCAATTAATTCATACTTATTTTGTATTCTTTTCGTCACACTTTGACAAATAATTTCGTATTTGTTAGTTTTATTTTCATCCGCGAATTTCATGAATTCGTCCTGAATTTACCGAAATTTACACAAACACGCAAATAAGTTTTGACCTCCGAGAAGAAGCGAAAACGGAACGGAAACTCAAACCAATGCTCAGAGAAATAAATTAATTTAACTATTTTTTCAATACATATAACGACAATTACGAATCACGGTGATAAATTATTTAAAATTAATAAAACAATATCCCAGAGTTACATATGTATATGTTTAGTAGGTATATAAATTAATACATTATCCTCAGCTCAAAAATAGGGTTTCATTCATTTTGTTTCCACACATACCACACATTGGTTTTGAAACTTAACATTGATTTCCCGAATTTTCACTAAAACGATGACATTTTTCCCAAAATGTTCTTGACTTTTAAATAAGAACTGATAATTGTTGGAAATCCTTATGAAGAAACTGGTGGTAGGACAGAATTTACGAATCCTTTTGGTGTTGTAATTTTCATTTTGTATTTTTTATTCACTTTTGCAAAACCGTCCGGTAGATGTTAAATGTTTATACGGCCTAAAAGTTCGATGGAAACTAATTTCCCTTCGATTTCTATTTATTTTGAGGTGCGGAAATATGAAAACTCAACTCAATACATATATTTATGTCGATGTAATAGTTTATTTTTCCACACAGAATACATATGCAACCTACCAGAGTAATCCTACACAATTAATGGTGTGATTGGAAATGCACTGTTGTGTGTATGAAGTGTGTTGGCAAAGAAGAACAAGTAAATTTCCACAGAACTTTAAGCACAGCAGAAAAATAACACAGAACCTGTTACGGTAGTTAGGTATTCCTTTAACAACATTGAGCAAACCTACAGAAACAACAGACCTTTCCAAAGTCATCAATATTTTTAAGAGTAGGAGCAGTCTTTTGTAATAAGAAAAAGTAGGTAGGTAGGTAAGCATTCCAAAAACATCTTCCTACCTCTTTAAGGACGATAGTGGGCCTTGATGCACCTACCCCCTTTCGTCGTCAAAACACCAACAGCCATCGCCATTCGCCACCCCCTTGACATTGATATTTTTGTGTGCCAATTCCGATAAAAATTCCCTTCTCTACATATGTAGACCATAGACAAGGACAACAACAAATGAAAAGTTCTTCTATCTTAACTTTCGTTTTGCTATTGATTCACTGTGTTTTATGTGTGGTATGGAATAACGTGTGGAACGCATCATGTTTGATATGTCACATTCCAGTGACTATTGTGAATGGTATTGGAAGTTGGAATCTTAATATCGGTTGAATTAACGGTTCATTGGGATATTATTATTTTTCCCATTATTTTCGTAAGCTCTTCGAATTCGAATAATACCCAAGCATGCGTTGTTATGACTCTGTAAATGTTCTTGGAATATTTTTGGTGAGGATGCGCTTTCAAGTTAAACCTTTATTTTAACTTCCAACAGAACTTTTGAATTCCTGCCATCTGGTTATTTTTATAGAGCTTCTAAGTTTAGCCCCTGAAAAAGCGGCGAAGAGAAAAATATTTCTTTTGATAGAAAATATTATTGTAAGCAAGTGTGCCATGTTATGACTGACAGCGAAATGAATGGAAATTGTTGTGTTGTTTGAAGGCTAACATAAATGAAAGCATGGAAATTCAGATTTTTGTGTTTTATCAAGGATTTGATATAATTTGTATTCTGTGTTGTTTCAAAAACTATTAAGGTATAGATTATTATCAGTGAAATTCCAAACAAAGAAAAACATATCAATGGACAAATTTCGTTTGTCCCTTTTTAAAAGTTTACCTTTTTTATGGAAAAATGGTCATGTGTGTATACATATGAGTAGGTATATGAACTTGGCCTACTTATAACCTACCTATTCTCGCAGCCATACATACATAACTATGTCAACTTAGTTTTTGTATGTAAGTGGTAGGCTTGTGTCTTGTATTTAAATGGCTTAGAATTGTTAAACTGTCTATAGTCAATAGTGAAAAATGTCTCCAAAGAACAGATTACCTTTTTGTAAAAGATTGATAGAGACAAAGAGATAGATATAAATTTTCCAAAAATTATATTGAAATGCAGGAATTTTTAACTTCCCATAAAAAGTTATTGTAATTTGTCCGATTTGTCAAATTGAAAATTTTGATATTTCTCGACGTTTCAAGGTCCCTAGAATCTAAGTAGAAGAGAGAGCCTGTGTGTACGTCCGTCCGTACCCTCGGAAGCTTTTTTCGTCGTCCATATCTCAAGAATCAGTAAAAATATTGACTTTAAACAAATTTTGTTATACATATAATAATGCAGAAAATAGTCTCAAAAAAGTAAAGTTTGTGATTCGAATCGACAGTTTTTTTTCAAAAAAAAAGGACATAAAAACCTAAAAATAAAACTTTACTAAAAGTAAGGAAGAACTGATTTCCGTCTTTAGTACGTTTTTTTTTTTCTAAAATCAAGATATCGGCTTCAAAAATAAAAACCTAAAAAACCATTTCTTAAACTTGGTTAAAAATGGGTTTCGACTAAAAATAGATTTTAAAATCAAACTCTTTCATCATATGCAAAACACTTTTGGTATTGCTTAGTTAAATTTTCTGAAAAATTTAGAAGAACCTTACAAACAGGAGGGTAAGTTATCAGTTTAGGTTACATCCCAGGCTCTTTTTTTAATTTTGATTGTTCTGGGGCACTTTTTAGGAAAAACAAGACGGTTTTCTAAAAATACATACAAATATGTAAAAATATTAAGCAGTAATTTTTATAATAATTATTAAGATTCTTCTTTTTTTAAATGAACATAAGCACTAATGGTGACTGCTACTACTGCAAAACCAACAGCGCTCATTTGGATGCGGCTTTATCATTAGAGCCAGACTAAGGCAAGAAGTCTTGAGCTATAGGTGCATCAACGAGTACCTCATGACCATTCGCATCAAAGCTAAATTCGGTAAAATTAGCCTGATATGCTCTCACGCCCCACAGAAGAGAAGGGTGACAACACCAAAGATATGTTCTTCGAGCTCTTAGACCAAACATATGAGCAGTGTCGATAGTAAAATTGTCTTGGGCGATTTTGATGCCAAGCTAGGAAAGGAAGACATCTTTGGTGGACTAATCGGGAAAAACAGCCTGCACGACAACACTTACAGCAACGGATTCAACTCATAGATTTTGCTGCGAAACGTCATGGTAGCCAGTACGCGTTTTGCACACCTCAACATCTATAAAGGAACTTGAGGTTCGCTAGATCAAACTACCGTCAACTAGATTGACCATATTGCGATCGATGCCAGAAACGAATCATGAATGTCAAAACTTCATTGTAGCTAAGTTAGCACTTCGGGTTTCCAGACCAACATCAAACGGCTACAATCGCAAGAGATCGTCAAATCTTTTTTCGACCGAGTTACAAGTTACCTTTCTCGAAGTTCTATGCCGCCAACACAATGTATTGAAAAGCAGTGGCAACATTGCCAAGATGCAATCATAGAAGCCGCGTCCGGTGTTCTGGGTTTCAAGAAACAACCAACAAAGAACTCCTGGTTTGATGAGTAATGTCGGCAGGCAAATGCAGCCAAACAACAGGCACGCAAAGCGGCACTACATAAAAGGACGAGAGCTGCTCATGAGCTCTAAATGAGCAGAAGAGGTGAGAGGAAACAAAACTTCTCGGAAGGAAATAGAGAGCGCATGAGAAGCGTACAGTGAAGATGTTCAGAGGTTTAAAAACAAGAATGAAGTTCAAAAGTTTTATGAACAGGTGAAACGAAACTCACCGGTATATTAACATAGAACCGAATGCTGCAAAGCCGAAAGTGGAAACATCGTAATGTAACCGCAGTAAATGCTGAGGATATGGAACAACCACTTCCGCAGACTGTATAACGGTGACGACGAACCGAATTCGTTTGTCAGGCAGGATAATCCATTCGACATAGAAGACGAAAGACAACAATCTCGTCCTCCCGACTTCGACGAAGTAAAAATTGCCATATCTTAGCTGAAGTCTAATAAAGCAGCTGCAGATAATTAAACTAGGAACATGCACCAACCTATCAGTAAGATATGGTTGGAAGAAAGCATGCCCGATAAATGGACCCTCAGTATTGTTGGCCCGATTATGAAAAATTAGACTCTCTAAACTCCACCAGCTATAGAAGAATCAGTCTACTTAAAAACGCCTATAAAATCTTCTCTGCGTAATATGTGAACGTCCAAGGCCCATCGTCAACAACCTGATAGTTCCTTATCAGTGTGGTCTTACACCAGGAAAGTCCACAGTCGATCAAATATTCACATTACGGCAGATCCTGGATAAAACCCAAGAACACCAAATCGACACCCACCATCTTTCATCGATTTCAAGGCTGCATATGATAGCATCTACAGGGACGAGCTGTATAGAGCCATGTCTAGTTTACGTCTAGTCTGTTTGTGTAGGATGACCATGTAAAGGTTGGAAAAACTTAACAGAACCTTTCGATGTCAAAAAAGTTTTTCGACAAGGTGATGCGGTGTCATGCGATTTTGTTGATATCGTTACGTGAGAGACTAGTGCAGAGCTCACTCGTCAACACTAGAGGCACTATCTTTCAAAAGTCTGTCCAATTACTAGGATATGCTGATGACATTGACATATGTCAATGTTTCTTTGTACTAAGAAAGCAATTGAGCGGTAAAGTCCTCTCTCGAGGGACCAAAGTGTTGCTATATAAGATCCTTATCATCCCCGTCCTGCTATACGGTGCAGAAGCATGGACCATGGCAAAAGCGGATGAAAGCACCTTGGGTCGCTTCGAGAGAAAAGTTCTTCGTGTGATCTACGGTCCAGTATGCATCGAAGTTGAGTGGAGGAGAAGATGGAACGACGAGCTGTACAGCGACGTAGACTAAGCCAATAGGGTAAAAGTCCAACGACTAAGATGGCTGGGTCACGTAGAGCGCATGGAATACAATGCTCTAGCCCGGAAAGTCATCGAATCCACACCCACAGGACAGCGCAGTAGAGGAATAGAGCGGATCAGGTGGCGCGCACAACTGGAAGGTGATCTCACCCAACTTGGACAGAGAAACTGGAGACATCTAGCTAGGGACCGCGCTAGATGGAGAAGTTCTTTGGGTGAGGCCCTTGTTCACACAGGACTGTAGCGCCGCCTTAAGTAAGTAAGTAAGAGGGCAAAACAAAGTACAAGGACTTCGTCTACCTAGGCTCCGCTGTAAACGCAGAAAACAACACCAGCGCTGAGATCAAACGCAGAATAACTCTTGCTAACTCCCCTGTTTCCTTGGGCTAAGAAAGCAATTGATTGCTAAAGTCCTCTCACAACACGAGGGACCAAAGTGTCGCTACATAAAACCCTTATCATCCCCGTCCTGATATACGGTGCAGAAGCATGGACTATGACAAAAGCGGATGAAAGCACCTTCTGTCGTTTTGAGGAAAAAGTTCTTCGTGTGATCTATGGTCCCATATGCATCGATGGGGAGTGGAGGAGAAGATGTAACGACGAGCTATACAGTGAAGTAGACTTAGCCAGAAGGGTTAAAGCTCAACAACTAAGATCGCTGGGTTACGTAGAGTGCTTAGAAACCAATGTTCCGGCCCGGAAAGTCTTCGAATCCACACCCACAGGACAGCACAGTAGAAGAAGACTGCAAATCAGGTGGCACTCCCAAGTGGAAAGAGAACCTACCCAACTTGAAATGCGAAACTGCAGATATCTAGCTAGGGACTGAGCTAGATGAAGAAAATTGTTGGGTGGTGGGCTAGTTCACGCAGGACCTTAAGTAAGTAACATATTTTTAAAAAAATTTGACATAACTGTAAACTTTCCAAGTCCTCAATCGCCAGATTTTTGAGGAAACATCTTTTGCTTTTTAGAAAAGGATATTTGATGATGACAATATCAATAATACATATTTCTCAAAATTTTTGTCGAAAAATACTTTTTCTTTGGAATCTTGACTATGCAGTTAAATTAAATTTTGTATGGGAATCTTCTAAAAAAGGTTTCGGTTAGCCATTCAAATAATCAATAATGTAAAATTGTGTATACTTTTCATTCTGTATTGGATATGAACATTCAACGTTCCTCCAAATATGTAATTCGTACAAGTATTGGGATCTTTTTCAACTTCAGGTGTTGTGTTAGAATACAATGCTTTGTAAAGGTAGTAGTCTTGTTGTAAGATCTCATATTTAATGTTTAGGAACCTTTAGTAAGTGCTAACTGAATGGTGTATAACTTCATTGACTAATTCAAATAACAACAAATCTAGCCAAGAGGCCCAGTGGATCTAATTATAGCAAATCAGCACGTGACTTAATTATCCGTTTAAAATAACAGCTTAAAACTTTTCCCTTTGAAACAATTATTATTTAAAAGGTTTATTTTAGAAATTTTTATACAATTTCTTGCATTATTGTAAATACAACGAACAATATTCCGTAGAATCAAGGAAGTCAAACCCGAGCACAATGCAATACAAAAGCACATATCCTTTATATTCCTTTAAAATTGATGACAATATGTATATGTACATTGTACAACCTACTCTCTACACCACATTCTTGATTTCCTATTCATAAAAATGGAGTCATTGTTTTCTTGAAGGGTATATATTACTGCAGCTGCAAATCTTTACCTTACTAAAACTCTCTGCCAACAATATTCATAGATACATGTGTATCTACCTATTTATAAAAAAAATAAAAAAAAAAAAAAGATAATAATAAATAAAATCATAAAAATCTGTATACGCTTATCCATAAAATTGTACACATTCAAAGTTTTAAAAGTTGACGACATTATGTTTGGCACAAGACTTTTTGTTTTTTGAATTTCAGCAATATTTTTATTCCCATGTGGCAACTGCAGATTTTCTTTTGTTTTGCTCACAGAAAAACAACAACAATAAAAGAAATATAAATCCTTGTATCTAATACAAAAATACTGCTAATATATGTCACTTTCAGTGCATTATAACGTAAGGGCGCTAAAAGCGCACTTTACTGCTGCAATGATGTTTTGTTTTGTATTTTGGTGATTTATCCTTGATGCGTTTAAATATTATAAATGATCAACTGCTGTGCGATGCAGATTTATGCCGTTTTATGCCAAAATTTACTACACATGTATATTTTTAGAACAATGACTGAAAAATGCACACATAAAGAATAAATGATACATGTAGCAGGATAAGCATTTTACCATCATCAGTTGACCTCATTTGTTGAAAATTTTCAAGGAATATAACCAACTACAGTAGGATGTCGTTTGCATCAATATTTTTCCTCATTAAAGTTCAAAAACAGTAGAAGAAGAAAAAGAAAAAATAAATATCATGTTCAAAGGATCTAAAGCAAGTAGGTTACAAGCCCAAAGGACTTGCCCATGCCCACACACACATTCACGAACAACAACAAAAACTTGAAAACTGTACACTAAAGGAAGGCGTTGAAACTGCAATAACATAACGCCATAACGCAAGAATCTACCTACTCTTTTTATGTGTTGGCGCTTGTCCCGAATAATTTTCTTAATTATAAGAAGAAAAAAAGGAGTAGCCTCCAACCTCCAAGCAGCAGCAGCAGCACCAGCTAGAGTGCAGTGCCTCCTCGCAAAGGAAAGTATGTACACCCTCTGGCATATGTTTGTGTATAGCTTAGAATGCTTATAGGCAAAATTTATGCTGATTACCACTGATTGCTTTTGAAGCATGAAACAGTGTATCCTAGGACGAGAATACTGCTACTGCTATACTAGTTATTATAGCCACTATGGCTATCGCGCGATAGCAGCATTGCTGCGCTACAACCTACAAATAAACTGCAGCCTAGAATGTTGCTATGTGAAGGCTATAAGAAATTACTCGCTTTGGCCCCAACCCAATCGAATTGAAAGATTTATATTAAGAAATTTCTTCAACTTGTACTCCTACTGGTATTCTTGTTTTCGAGATGCTAACATGGAACGAGAAAAAAGTTAATATATACACTTCGTATCACATGGATAGGGACAAGATCTAGATAGAAAAAGAGGCTGATAACTTCCCATCCCGTCTGTCGATTTGTCTTGCTTAAAAGTTTATCTAGATTTTTTTTTTTATTAAAAAACGGACTGTCGGATCTATATATAAAAATTACTGAAGATCGAAAACAATATTTTCTGTGAAATAAAATAATTTTGAAGCCAATATTTCAAACTTTTGAAAAGCTATTTGAGTCGAAAGTAAATTTTTACCAAGGTTCAGTATTGTTTATTTAAGAGTTTTATTTTTTGTAAAAAAAACAGTCAATTCGATTTTTTTTTTTAATTTTATTGAATGTTGAAAAAAATACTTCTTAAAGATAAAATTAGTTTAAAGCCAATATTTCAAAGTTTTAAAAAGATATTTGAGTCGAAAATCAATTTTTACCAACTTTTGTTAATTTTTTTTTAGGTTTTTAATTTTTCGTATAAAAACTGTCAATTCGATTTTTTTTTCCAAAATTTACTGAATATTAACAACAATATTTTTTGAAAAATAAAAGTAGTTTGAAGCCAATATATACAATTTTTGAAAAGATATAAAAGTCGAAAATCAATTTTTACCAACTTTTATTAATTTTTTTTAGGTTTTTATTTTTTGTAAAAAAACTGTCAATTCGATTTTTCTCACCATTTTTATAATGTTGAAAACAATATTTCTTATAAGAAAAAATAAGTTTGAAGCCTAAATTTCAAGTTTTTGAAAAGATATTTGAATCGATATTCAATTTTTACCAACTTTGAGTAATGTTTTTTTTAGATTTTTATTTTTTATAAAAAACTGTCAATTCGATTTTTCTCAAAATATTATTACATGTCGAAAACATTATTCTTCGTTGCACAAAATGGTTTTGGAGATGAAACCATATTTTAGTCCTAAAAATTTGGAGGTGACAAATTTTGTTTTAGTTTTTTTGATTTATAAAAAAAACCGTTAAATGGATTTTTTTCAAAAAATATACTTTTTTGATATCACGCTAAAAATTGTAACCTTTTTTTCAAACTGCTATGGTAAAAAACCACACACTCAATTTTCTTGAGAGCCCTTTCTGCATCTTTCTGCCTTATTATCTGTATAACAAAATTTATTTGAAGTCGATATCTCTTCTGGTTCTTGAGCTATGGACAACGAAACGTACGTACACACGCACGCACAGACATCTTTCTAAAAATCTTTTATTTCGACTCTAGGGACCTCAAAACGTCGAGAAATGTTAAAATTTACAA
Source organism: Eupeodes corollae (assembly GCF_945859685.1). NCBI lineage: Eukaryota > Metazoa > Arthropoda > Insecta > Diptera > Syrphidae > Eupeodes > Eupeodes corollae. The sequence goes on from NC_079147.1 coordinate 162,415,546, forward strand.
TTCTACCAATCGGACCTATTACAATAACTCCCTATGGAAAGTTAAAAACTGGCGTAAAGTCTCTCAACAGTTTTAAGAGTTATTAAAATTCGAGCCATCTTAAACGAATGAAACTTAAGAAAAAACCACTTCTTGATGAACAGCTGAAAGTTACTCGTATGCTCTTAGAGTTTTTCAAAACTCAAATAATCTTGAATGGTATCACGTGCTTGTTTTTCAGACGGTATTTTAGTTTTGGTCGTAAAGAACATCAATTCAATTTTGCTCTGCACGTGGCTGTTGCGGTAAACTTTACCACAACAAGTTTCACCTCCCTTGTTGCTAACCACCCTAACGAATTCTTACTGCGGCCCCAAAATTCTAGAAGAGTTTAGTGGAAACCTGGACCATCAGCCAGTGACCTGCTCTCCTTGCAGGTAGCACCAAAGTGTGCGAAAGGATTCCACAAGATCATCAAGGCATGAAGACTTTAACTTAGTATGACCGAGGGCCCATCATAAAGTATTAACGGTAGAAAAAATCACTCCAAGAATATCTTAATAACTTATATTTTAATTATTGGCTTGGCTACCGACTTTCTTCAACACTACATAAGTAGTTTTTCCTCAACCAAGCGCGTGTAGGTACTCGGTAATGCGAGGAATTCTACACGATTTTTCCAGAAAGTCTTGGGTGGAATGGGTTAGAAAGTGAAGAGCTGAACTCACTCATTGAGCTACTGGGTGATCGCATCACCTCTTTAAAGAGATCGCGTGCGATGAAAGGTACCTGGCTTCTCGGTCACATACCCCAATCTTATGGATGGAGGAAGTTGCGGGACCGAGACAGATCGATAACCACGCAAAAGATGCGAGAGGATTGCCTGAGGGCAAGAAGCCGGAAGGGTCAAGCTCGCAATGGTGGATCCAGAGGGGGGGTCGTAGGGGTCCCCCCTGGTAGGTAATTAGCTTGCTTTTTCGTAGGAATTCCCTTCAATTCAAAACTAAACGTATTGCGTTAATAGATATGACCCCTATTATATTTAGAATTAATTATTTTTTTATATAAAAACAACAATTGGATTTTACTTCCTTAAACTTTGTTGCTTAAAGTACTACTTTTGACTGAAGATTGGACCATGATCATAATATAATTCAGATATTCATCAACTTTTGACCAATGCCAAAGCCATAAAGCTTATATACAGTAGTTGTATAAGTAAAGAATCCATATAAAGATCTGTTAGTAATTTAACGATATTCACCAAAAAGTGGTTTGCTGTCAAAAACAACTAAAACGTTTGTTTTTACTCAATCTAGAATTTGAAAAAAACTTTAGTCGTGCTTTTAACTATTTTCATAAAAGGTGTTTCTAAGAAAAAGAGTAAATATTCAAGTTTTTAAGAAGAAACCTTGAATAAGAGATCATCAATTTTTTGTTAAGTTGCCTTTGAATTCCTTAAACTAGCCTTCAATTGTATTATTACATTTTTTTGACACACTTAAATAGTGATTATTTAAGTAATTTTTACTTGCGACATATAAGAACTATATAGCAAGTTTTGCATTAGTAAACAATTTATAAATAGAGCTTTTAATCAAATATGATATTACGACAGATGAAAAGTCGAAAAAAGTGGGTACCCTTATTTCTTCCGTCTGAATGTCTTTTTTTTTTTTTTTTTTTTTTATTTCTTTATTTCATTTGAAAAATACTTAAAACTATATAAACTTCAATCCATAGTTATATAAAAGTACATTAATTTTAAGATTATTTACAAGAATGAAATAGTTAAGTACAATCTGTTGGCCGAAGACAAGAAGCGAAAGTACTTTCCTGGCCCCTAGAGCTCTAACAATTGTGTTGATTAAAATTAAGATTTTCGGTTGATTAGTGTAAGGCCTTTTTTTCATTTTATTAATACGAAAAATAACATCAGTCACCATAATAATTGTTTGGTTCAAACATGTGATTTTTCTTAAATATTTTCTAAATTTTTTGTTGTTAATTCTGCTTCTTCCTACAAGAAAAACAAATGTTCGTATTGTTCCAGAAGGGTCCCCCTTAAAAAAAACCGTTATTTTGTTTTTAAGTTTTCTCAACAACATTTTTTGACGAAATTTAAATGTAAAATGTACATACGTATGTATATTTATAAACTCCTTATTTAGTGCTTAATAAAAATATTTTTAAAACAAAATTTAAAATTATTTTCGTAAAAAAATAAGTAAATCTAGATTTTTTGATAAATAAAATAGCATTTAAATTTTGACAAATAAAATGGCACTTCATTTAAAAAAAAAAAACTTATTTTGCAGGTACATTTTTAAATCTTAAAATATAGGAAATATTTTTAAACAGACTTATTGGAAGAAATTAGCAAGTTCTAGCAACCCAGTCGTGCATTTTGTTTCTTTCAAAATTGATTTTCTGTTGAATACAAAAGATCTTAAAAGTTCTTAAGAAATTGATAACGATAATCATTGGAGACTCCCGAACATTGAGTTGAAAAAAACTTCGTTAAAAAAAACGACATTTTTACATTTCAGAGCCTCTCTCATTTTCTTAATTTTTGAATTTTTGCATTAATAGAAATGAAGACAAGAATACTGTATTGTTTTTTTGGAAAAAACAACGTTTCAAAACAATTTCCTACATTTCTGCGCGAAATGCACCAAAAACCCTCTAAACTATTGTGTTTTAGCTCTTAAATATGGCATATTTAGGAAACTGTTATAATCTTGGAATGCTTTTATATGTAGGGAGTCATTTAAATTAAATAGTTAGACCATACCTTCCTGAACAACAGTGTTCTTAAATAATTTGATAACTAAAGTTGTCATTTTAGCGATTATTAAATTTTGTTAGCCTCCTTTACAAAACATTAAAGAATATTTTTAAGCGGTGAGTACAAACTCATCTAAGTGTGTGACCCCCCCCCCCCCTCTGATGAAAAGTCTGGATCCATGAGGATATCCAATTTTTGAATTGCGCATAAAGACTTTTGACGAAAGAAAAATTGTGTGAAGGATTTTTTTTTTGAAAAGACCTACATAAAGTAATTTTATTTCGTACGATAGTTTTTATTAAGTTTATATTGAGTTAAAGATTTTGTTTTGTTCTGCCGTGGAGAAAAGTTGAGAAAGGACTACGATAGCTGTTGGAGGAAGTCAAAAAGAAGCTAAGTATAGTGTTCTCCGTTGTTTCTAAGAATATCATTATATCCATCATTTTCTTTTGCAAAACATTGATCGAAAATTGACCTTCCGTCAATCTCAATAATTCAAATTGTATCTTTCTTTTTTATAAAAGATCCTGGTTTTTAATCCCGGCTTCAACCAAGGTTTTCTAGGCAATAAACATAATTTAAATTTCCTTTCTGGAAAATAAAACCTTTCTTTTATTTGTAAGTTAATTTGAAGACAAATTTTTCAGCTGCTGGTTTTGTTAAACTTCCAATAAAAAGTTTGCTGGCGGCCACTATAATCAATACGACTTGGAGAAATTCACCTCGTCGTATTTCGATATCATTTTGATATCAGTTTTATTTCAATTTTATTGATCACCTTGATTAATAAAATGTTCACCTCATTGAAACCCCCCCTTAAGCTGAGCTACCGTGCTGGCAATACTTTTATTGCTAATAGCAGCCTCAAAATCCACACAAAAAGAAAAACAGTGTCTTTCCGCTTTTTAAGAGTTAGTTGACAAGGACATTGATAAGGTTTATGATTTTATCCACAGTTAATGCTGAAACTCTTTATTATGCCAATCGTTGCCATCATTTAACCTGCCATTGGTGACGCATATTTGACTTTGACCAGTTTTTCAACTGGATATTTTTCGAAATGTGTTTCTAATATTTCGTGTTTGTCTGTTAAAGATATGCTCCTTGACAATAAAACAATGATATTATCAACAGAAGCTCTTTTATTAAAGTACCCCAAAAGAGAATAACGGAGAAGAAATTTATTGAGTATGTCACCATTGGCGGGTTAAACCAACATTTAATACAAATTAGAAAATTCCTGGTTTGTAAAAAGTTGCTTCAATCAATCTTTTTCCGATAAACCACAGCCTACCACCTACAATTTCTACTGTCGAAATCAAGACAAGATGTCTACCTAAGTTCTTAGGTACTTTAGAAAGAAATGCACCATACTAAAGCTCAAGTCTCAGTGGTTACTGAGAAAAACTACTTTAAAAATCGCAACTATCGTAACTAACTCACTGATGGAACATTAGAATTATAAAGCACTCCTCAATACCGTACAATCTTTCGCACCTGCATGTTTCGCACCCTTTGCGTTTTAAAAATAATTATATTTTAAAAAATAGATTGTTATCAGTGTTAACAAAATAATATTTCTGATAACACTGGTCGACAAAATTGAAGAATTAAGATGTTCTTAATTCAAATCTAACCTTTAAATTTTTCTATTTCAATTAAGATTTTGAAATATGTTCTTTAAAATGCTAAAAACAACCAAACGAGACAAAAAACCCGATTTTTAAGCCTAAATCAAAACTCAAATATCCCTTCGAAAAGTACTAATCTTTCATTTTGAGATACAATTTAAATCATTTAACTATCTTACTTATTTTCAGGAATTTTTGAACTTGAATTTCTATGATGTTTCGAGAAAAACTTGAATTTCACAATTTTGATAGTATTGGAAAATAAGCTTTGGACTTAATTCTTAGTGCTGATTTCGAATCCAAACTCTAATTTTTTACTATTTACTCAAGTTTTAAAAATACCCGTTTTCAAAAAATTGTTATGATATAAAAGAATTGTTTAGACAACAAATTCGGTACAAGAACCAAACTCACTTTAAAATCGTTTGGAATTTTTCTGATGTAAACCAGTTTAGCAAACTGATTTATCGATTCTTTTAAATGTTTGTAAAATTGCAGCTTTTTCAAATATTATATGAAATAATATAAATATTTCATCTAAACATTGAAGAAAAGGATTATAGATTTATTTATTTTATTCGTGTTTTTCGAATTTTAAAAAGTTCTACCTCATAAACCTGACGTTATTAATTTTGATTTCGGACTTGAATTAACGTCGGCAAAACCCATTGGAAGAGTGCAATTGGATTGCCATTAAGATAACCTGGTCGACCAGTGTTTTGAATAAACAAGAAAGGACATATTCGAAAATAATAAAATACTGATGCCCATAACATGTGTACATTGTATGTATTTGTTCATCTACAAAAATGATCTTCTGATTTATGGATGAAAACTTAAGACCAAATCAAAGAAAAACAAAACAAAAATCAGGTTATGTTCGTAATCCTAACACGGTGTTCAACATCTCACTCCCGAAGCAATCCTTATTTTAATTGTTTGTTTCTAAATATTTGTTTTAAGAAAATTAAAGTGTGCTTAGAGTAGAATTAAATAAATTGTATTACAACATAAACATTTAAAAAAAAATTTAAGTAAAAATAAAATGTGAAAACAGGTACAGCCCTCCGACAGTTATAAAAAAATTGGAAACTTTTAAGACTTACCGTCGTAATCGTGCTCTGAATGAATCGTATGCACTCCATGTATTTCCTCTTCGGAACTGCTAAAGGATTGCTGTTGTGGTGATCCGTAATCTTGACCACTGCCAAGTGGACGTTTGTGTTTCTTTTGTAACGTATCACCGAGTTGATGGTATTGTTGACCACCGTTGTCTGCATTTACCCCAGAAGCGGATCCACCTACAATTGGCCTCATATAAGGACCGACTGAGGGATTGTGTTGTGGTTGTTCCTGTGAGTGATGTTGGTTTTGGGGTGGTTGTGGCAACTGATGATGCTGCAATTGGCCTGGAGCCGATGCAAGCTGTCCAGACGTCATGTTTTGTGGATTATATGACTGTTGTTGTAGTTCTTGTTGCCCTTGTTGTTGTTGTTGCTGTTGTTGTTGATGATGTTGTTGTTGTTGATGTTGTTGTGCCTGTTGTTGTTGAAGTTGGGGATGTTGTTGCTGTTGAAATTGTTGTTGTTGAAGTTGTTGGTGATGTTGTATTTGGTGTGGTTGCAGTTGTCGTTGTGGACGTTGTTGCATCATTTGTTGCGGATGCTGATGTGGTTGCTGCATCATTTGTTGCGGATGCTGATGCTGTTGCTGCATCGATTGAGGATCGGCATTTTGAGGATGTGGCGGACGCATCATTTGTTGCTGCTGTTGGATCATTTGTTGCTGACGTGGATGCACCAAGTGGGGATGTTGTCGCATAAGCCCATCAATTTCACCCTGTTGAATAAATAAGTGAATAAGCAAAATTGTCGTAATTGGAGTGATTATACTCCACAAGCTATTGTTAAGAAACTTTTTGGTCTTATTTCTTCAGAAATAAAGCCGACCATATTGTTACACTTAAAATGGAACTGTATAGAGTCATGATTAATGACTATTTTGTGCATGAATTGGAGGATCTTGACGTGGACAATCTTTGATTTGCACAAGAAGGCACGAAACTTTCGGTGGTGCTCGTTATCTCGCGCCATGGGCTCCCTGTGTTGGAGGCCTCAAATATTATGCGATTCAAGGCCGCTGAACTATTTTCTGTGGATTTATCTGAAGTTCCTTGTCTACACAGATAAGCCGGAGACAATTGACGTCATAAAGTGACCCCATTCGGCAAAAGGTGGTCGAAAATTAAGCCTCATGGCCGGATTTTTTCGTGACAGCTTTAACGGCCACTTGCGCGAATTCATTTTCAAAACATAATAGCAAAGTCCTCATCTTTGTAATAAAACTAAATTTGTTGGACATAACATTGCAACATCGTGTCAAAAAATGAATTAAGATATAACTATTGACATGACATTGACATATCAAAATATTACAAAAGGTAGTTCCAGAAGTACCAGAGCTGCCGTATAGATGGCGGTTGTTGTTTGAAAGAATGACTATGAAAAAAACTTGAAATAATGGTTCGGGGGTAAAAGATTTACCAACAATGAAAAGCTGGAGTCTCTGGTTGTTGGCTTTTTTGAGGAGATCGATGGTTTTTACTTTAAACAAGGTATCGAAGCTATGGAACACCGCTTTCAAAAGTGTACCGAGCTAAAAGGAACTATGTAGAGAAATAAAGATATTTTCCTCCCAACTTTGTTGTGTTTTCTTTGTTAGGTAGGATACTTTTTTATTCTTCAAAACTTAATTATTTGTAATAATTTACATAACTGCATATCAATAAAAATAAAATGATTTACCTGATAAAACTTCGGATCATCTTCTGGATACATGCCACTTTCCCTCTGAGTACCCCCACGTTGTTCTACACCTCCTGAATATTGCTGATGTTGTTGTTGATGTTGCTGTTGATGTTGCTGTTGATGTTGATGTTGCTGTTGTGTTTGTTGTTGTTGCTGATACATCTGCTGTTGGTTCTGAGGCTGCATACGTCTATGGCCTGGGCTCACAACATCTACTCCGCTATCCGATTGAGACATTCTTCGATTGTTTCCGGGTTCTTGCTGTGAATATTGTCGTCTAAGAACACTACCCGTCCGCTGCATTGGAAGATTTTCCTTCTCTGCAGCACTACGCGTCCTTTCCAATTTCGGACGTTTATCGGTCGAATCATGTGGTTCGACAATGGCCTAATATAATTCCAGAATGAAGACATCTTTTCAAGTGCAAAAAAGAACAAAGATCTAAAAGTTTTCTTATTTTGTACTTACGCTACTGCCATCGGGTTCGATCCTTCGTATGAAACCATCCTGATTTGGCGTCTTATTAATCCATTGTCCTGTCTTTGACAGAAGCTCCTGCTTCTTTCGGCACAATATACAAACCCAAATGACCTGCAATATGTCGTCCAAACCAAACAACAACAAATTGAAAATAAAAAAAAAAAAACGGAAACATTAGTTTCGATGATCAATAAACATTTTTTTTTTTTTCAATTAAATGGAGAAAATGGACTGAGAATGAAAATGTACATTTATGGCCTGTATATTCACTTGAGTTCACTTGATGCCAAAAAGCTGTTTGCAGTCATCAACCATCTAACTTACTGGCCTCAGATAAAAAAAGATATCGCGATGTACAAATGAATTATTGGAGGAATGTCAGGCGCGCATTCAAAAGGTCAGTTTTCGTCGCAGAGGGTAAAGGTAACAAAAATTACTACAAAAGCAAATGGATATTTCGTTCGCAAGGCCAACAGAATGTATGTAGGTATTAAATGAAAGCTTATTAATAGGACATAATTTCATTCTATTGTGACAAGTTTTAACACCCTTTGAAACGTTAGATCTTTTTGTAATATGTGTGGTTTTTTACACCTTAAAATAACAACACCTATTACGAATCTACACGATGTAGATATATGTAAAGACGGACATAATTTTAAAATTCTTCTTTTCCACTCTTGAGAATTTTGACAAAATAACAAGTTTTGATAGATCTGACGTAAATATTTAGATCGAGACCGTTCCAAAGATATTTTCTCATGCTTCACCTCTGGTTTTGAAACGGAAAGGTATTCTGTGAAAGGTGAAAGGTATTCTGGCCATAATGGCACAAAATATAAAACCATGTATAAAATGCTGGTGTACCCCAGGGCTCCGTTTTTTCTCCGATTCTCTTCATAATATTCATTAACGATGTCTTATCTGCCACTCCTAATCCATTAAATACCCACAGTTTCTAGTTTCAGCTCCTTGTCCTTCGGATTTGGAACATTAACGGCAGCTTATGTTAAGCTCATTAAATTACGGTCTCGGCAGCTTTGAGAAATAGGGAATTATTAACAGTGTAGAACTTAATGCTTCAAAAACTCAATGCTCTCGCATTAAAGCGTAAACAACGCCAATGCCGCTATCCATGAGGATCCAGGAACCTAATCAACTTTCAGTACTTGGTATATGTATGAAAGATCACGTCTTATAAAATGATCACACATTCAATATTCCCAAATATGCTGCTAAGTGCTTAAGATTTTTCCGACGGTACGAGAAATTTTTAACTTTTTTAGATCTGGCTGTAATTTTCAAAAGCCTTCATTCGTTAAGAGATTGAATGTGACGCGCCTATCGGAGCAGGTGCCGCAAAAACGGGTTTAAATGTTAGACGATAAAACTATTATCGAAACATTTACATTGGTCATACACCGCCGCAATATTTCATGCCTTTCGTTATTTTAGCGATATTTTTACAAACAATGTTCCTTCGAATTAGCCGATTGCATTCCAATTCTTAAATAATTCAGTCAAAATATTTGCAGTACTCAGTTTATTCTTGAGATCAATTAAGCATGTACCGTCAAGTATAGATATTCTTTTTAAACCGCACATCGAGAATGTAGAATGCTTTGGCCAACTAAAAAATATACATAAGATCGTTAGATAGGGAACGATGTGTACCTTTCATCATAAATAGAGAATTGACTTGAAATTGATGTCAATTTGCAATTTCACAGCACTAGTTATAATGAGTTTAATGAGCGTATTACCTCAAGAAATGGGCTAGTCGATCGGAAAACTCGTTCATGCTATTTTACGCCTGTAGACAATTTTCTTTGGTTCTACTGATAGTCATTGGCCTATTCCATGAAAATAGAACAAATAGACCGCTCAACAATAAAATTGTTTTTGTAAAATCTCAAAAATGCTTTGCTTTATTTTTTGAAAAACTTGTCTAGTCCTTATTGGAATATCCTAAATCCTTTAAGTCCGATTAGAACTTACTGAGAAAATTGAGCTTTTAGGTACAAGAAACTAGATTTTATACAGTTATGTAGCGCTCGCTGTTGGCCGTGGCCACCACTTCGTTTTCAAAAAAGGACGAACCTATAACGACTCCGGCCCAAAATCCACACCAAACGGTAACTGTTTGAGGATTTTATATCACCTGGTAGACCTCGCGTGGGTTGGTAGTCCCATGGATACAGTAATTTTGCTTGTTAAAGGGCTTTTTATCCGAAAATTCGCCTCGTCGTGATTCGTGATTTTTGGTCAAAATGATGGTCTTCTTCCAAACGATTCGAAGACCAGTCAGCAAGAAAACCACATTGTCTATGGTCATAAACTTTGAGCTCATGGGTCAGTTGAATCTTGCTCGGATATATTCCCAAGTCCCGACGCAAAATTCGCCAAGTTGAAGTCTGCGAAAGGCCGAGTTCTTAAGCATGGACCGCGGCTATGTTCTCGGTCGAACTTGTGTTCCTTGAACGTATGAGTGCTGGCTGATTGCTTACTGAACCGGTCATCTTAAATTTGTCCACCAAAGGTTGAAGAGTCGACTGTGAAGGGCCACCACGTCTACCGTAAAATGGGTGCAATGCGCTTAACGTTTTATCATTTGAACGTTCTTATCAATGGTGTAGCTTGAAATGATGATTTGGCATAAACAACTGAATAATAAACAAAACATTTGACAACTGTCACCAAAATGGCCTCCACAGGGCGCCAAAATTTAACCCGTGGGAATTTGAAAACCCTATACAAAAACATCTTAGGATTCAATGGACCATGTCTCAGATCTAAAACGTTTTTGAAACTTGTAGCCATATACTGAAATTATGTCCTAGTAGTAAGCTTTCATGGGCGATTTTAATATCAAGCTAGGAAGAGAAGACATCTTTGGTGGAATAATCGGGGAAAACAGCCTGCACGGATTTGCTGCGGGGCAAAACGTTTTCCACACCTCAACATCCACAAATTAACTTGGACCTCTCCAGATCAATCTACCGTCAACTAAATTAAAAATATTGCGATCGACGCCAGACACGCTTCAAGCATTATGGAAGTCCGAACTTTCCGAGGAGCTAACATCAACTCGGACCACAACATCGTTGTAGCCAAGGTAGCATTTCGTGTTTCCAGACCCAAGGCAAAACAGGGAGATGCTGGGAGAAGGTATATAGTCGAACGGCTAAAATCACAAGATATCGCCAAATCCAACCATTTCCGACCGAGTTACAAGTAACCTCTCTCGAAGTTCGCTGCCGCCAACACAATGTATCTAAAACCAGTGCGGTAACATTGCCAAGATGCAATCAGAGAAGCCGCCTCTGATGTGCTGGGTTTCAAGCAGCCACAAACAAGGAGCCCCTGGTTTGATGAGGAATGTCAGCAGGCAAATGCAGCCAAACAACAGGCAAAAGCAGCGCTGCATAAAGGAACGAGAGTTACTCATGACCTCTACGAGAAGAAGAAGCGAGTGGAACACCGACTCCTCAGAAGGAAAAAAAGAGGACATAATAAGCGTGCGGTCGAAGATGTTGAGAGGTTTAAAAGCAGGAATGAAGGTCAAAAGTTGTATGAACAGGTGAAACGAAATTTACAAGTACATAAACCTAGAACCGAAGGCTGCAAAGACGAAAGTGAAAACATCGTGGGGGGACCGCAGTCAATGCTGAGGATATGGAAGTACCACTTTTGCAGACTGTAAACTGCCACGACGAACCGAATTCCGCTGTCAGGCAGGATGATCCATTCAACATAGACGACGAAAGCCAACAATCCGATCCTCCCGAATTAGACGAAGTAAAGATTGTCATATCTAAGATGAAGTTTAACAAAGCCGCTGGAGTGGATGGCTTGAATGTCGAGTTTTTTAAATCAGCTGAAGATAAGTTAGTTAGGAGCATGCACCAACTTATCTATAAGATTTGGTCGGAAGAAAGCATGCCCGCTGAATAGAACCTCAGTATTGTTTACCCGATCCTGAAAAAATCGGATCCTTTAACATCGCTTGCAAATTCTTCTCTGACGTAATATGTGAACGTCTAAAGCCCATCGTCAACAACCTGATAGGTCCTTATCAGTGTGGTTTTAGACCAGGAAAGTTCACAGTTGATCAAATATTCACATTACGGCAGATCCTGGAAAAAAACCCAAGAACACCAAATCGGCACCCACCATCTTATCATCGATTTCAAGGCCGCATATGATAGCATCTACAGAGACGAGCTGTATAGAGCCATGTCGAATTTTGGCATCCCTGCCAAACTCGTCCGTTTGTGCAGGATGACCATGGAAAATTCACGCTGCTCCATAAACGTTGGAAACAACTGAACAGAACCTTTCGATGTCCAAAAATGTTTTAGAAGCACTATCTTTTAAAAGTCTGTCCAGTTACTAGCATATGCTGATGACATTGACATAATCGGACTTCGTGTGGTCTACGGTCAGTATGCTTCGAAGGCGAGTGGAGTAGAAGATGGAACGACGAGCTGTACGGGCTGTACAGCGACGTTGACGTAGCCAGAAGGGTAAAAGTCCAACGACTAAGATGGCTGGGTCACCTAGAGCACATGGAAACCAATGCTCTGGCCCGAAAAGTCTTCGAATCCACACCCGCAGGACAGCGCAGTAGATTAAGACCGCTAATCAGGTGGAGCGCACAAGTGGAAAGTGACCTCACCCAACTTGGAGCACGAAACTGGAGTTTACACTGGACTGTAGCGCCACCTTAAGTAAGTAAGTAAGCTTTCATTTGGAACCTAATTTGGTTAACGCCTAGCTAACATTCAAATTTGGCCATTATTTTTGGTGGCTATGGATTTGGTTTGTATGTACATAATTATAATAATTTTTGTTTGATTAATTAATATTGTCGTTAATTTTTGTATAATGCATTTCCATCTTTGTATACTTCAATAAAGATTTTATGTTTATTACGAGAGCTAGGTATTGATATTTTCAAAAATAATTGGTTTCAATAAAACAGTTTATTATATTTGTAATCACCCCCCTATGGAACCGAGCTTGTGAAAACTTACAACGGCAGTAGTTAAAAATAAGCAAACAGCGGCACAAACAGCAAAATTTGTCGCCAAAAAACCTGGAGTCGACTCTTGGAAAAGCGAATAGTTATATTGTCCTTTGAGGATTCACCATTTTCAATTTTCTTGTCCCCAAAAGACGATGAATAAAAACACTCTTCTAGAGCCAACAACGACGACGTTGATGATAAAGGCGGCCGGCATTGGCAATAGTATTCCATATATACTGGTAGCTGTGAATGTTGCAATATTGGCAAGTGTCCAGTCAAAATATTTTGTGGTTAAACAAACACTTTTTCCGTTTTGCTTGTTGTAAGTGAATTTTGCTTTACTGATGGCGATGGATTTGGTGGTGGTAGAAACTTTGTTTCTTCCATAAACTACTATGGGTCTTTAGGTTTCAGATTAGTTGGAAATAAATTTTAAAATTTCATCGGGTTAGATGACAAATAAAAGATGAAACATTTTAAATCAGGTCACCGTCATCATACGAAAAATGAAAAATTAATGTGTTGTGCTTTAAGAAGTGATTTTCAGTTCTTAATTTTGTTTTTTATTGAAATCATCCTTAAGATGAAACTCAAAAATCGATGCAGTTATTTAATTCGGAAGATTTATTTAGTGATATTAACTTCAAATTCTATCATTAAAAATTAAAATGATGTTTGAACTAAGGAACCCAACTTTTAACAGAGTTCAGAGTTCTAACGCTTTAGACCTTGATAATTAAATACGTTTTGACTTGAAACTTGTCGGTACAAAATGAAGTTAGTAGACGATTATTACAGCGATACTTCAGGGTGACTTAAACTTGTTTCCGTAAAAAGTACAAACTACAAGCAAGTTAAACCCCGATTTGTCAGATGAGGCCCATTTTGACTTAAACGGCAATGTAAAGAAGCAAAATCGCTGTATTTGGATGTAACAGTAACTGTCAATGGGAACCGTTCTTCAAACATCTTGAATCAGTTTTACCAGGGTTCAATGACGAAAACTTGGCAAATGCCATCATCACCGGGCAAAACGGGACTAATACCCTATTAGTCACAAAGACAGAGCTCCAGCACATCTTCGATTTATTAAAGAAAAAGAAGTGAGCAGGTGTCGATGTTATATCCAACATTGTACTACGACATTAACCTCAGGAAGCTGTAGACATTTATACCACTCTGTTTAACAACATTCTGAATAATGCATTTTATCCGGTCCATTGAAAAACAGCTGTCGTACATCCTCTAAAAAAAAAGCATAGGACAACTTCAATCCGGCGAATCTCCGGTCGATAAGTCTTCTGCCAAGTATCAGTAAGGTATTCGAGAAGGTTATAAATAGAGCTCTGTCCAAGTGAGCTGAGAACAACAAAATAATTCCGGATAATCAGTTCGGCTTTAAGGCGGGACATGACACTATTCATGCTGCGTCTAAGCTTGTTTCTGATATCCAGTGGAACAAATCTAAAAGACAATGTACGGGTGCTTGTCTGGTTGACTTGGAGAAGGCGTTTGACACCGTATGGTTAGAGGGTCTGCCCAAAATCTTTGATATTAAAAATGGTCTTCAACAGTTAGTGTTAACTCCCCGATCTTATTCAGCATTTACACCAGTGATCTGATAGCAAGTCTGACTCAGGCAATAGCGTACGACGACGACCTAATTGCATACAGAACGGCCCCAAAAATTGAGTTTAGCAAGACACTTTTGCATGGTGACTTCGACAAGATTCAGCAATATTGCAATGACTGAAAGTTAAAAATCAACATTCAGAAATACGAAACTATTCTGTTCAGGACTCTGCTGTATAGTGCCTTAAGGGAAAAACAACTGGAAAAATCTAGTGATCGTTGGACCGAATCGACAGCCACTGGCGAATAAAAGTATAGTTAAGTACCTTGTATTTCGACAGACATATGAGTGCTGGTCTGTCCAAAACTAGGGGAGCATTTGCCCAGCAGGGTGAAGGTGATTTGCTACATGATCCTTATCCAGCCGATGATTGCCTACGGGTGCCCGGTATGGTTTAACGAAGCCCATCTCAAATGGAAAAGATTCGGGTGTTTGCGAGACTATGTCTGCGACGTTGCCTTGGACTACACAGAACACCAGAGTCGGAGTACAAACATTACTATTCCAACAATGAGTACTACGAAAGTGCACGTTTAAGTGGCAACATTCCGCCCGAAGCTTTTCTCTATTTAGACAATCGAGGGCTGATACAGGATAGGGAGGCGGTTCCGCTAATTTACCACGTCCCCCGTAAAACTGTAGATATGCAAATCTTTTACAGTCGAGACTTCCTCGCACTAGACGGAGCCGATTGTCTTCGGTTCAGTAGGACTCTTTCCGATAGGAACCGAAGAGATAAGGTGAGGCAGGAGAACCAGTTTTGGTGGCTTCAAATTGAGAATGTCATTTAAAGTTGTGTAGGGCGTTTGGTCTTGTGCAGCTTACATAACTTTAAGGATTAGGTTAGGGACAGTCAGGGTGACACCAAACCAATTATTTCAAAAAAAGTGTATTTTATTTTGATAAAATAAAAAAAATGTTGAATGAGTTTTTTTACCCAAAACAGCGTCGAAGACATATCTTATTGAAAAGCATTTGGCTTCAACAAGATGGAGCATGTGCACCAATTATAGCGAAACACTTCAGCAAAAATTCCAAAAACAAATTTATTTCCAGGAACTAAAATTTTCGCTGGCTTCCAAGGTCATCTGACCTGACTGCACCAGATCCCAGATCCCATATTCAACCCTTCTATTCTGTCCCCCTTTTTTTTCTTGTTGTCAGATGGTTTTGAAATCCGTAGCGGAGTCAGACAGGACTGTATTATGTCACCAATATTGTTTTGCCGGTAAAAAGCGATGTACAGAGCACAGTTTTGTCAGGTATCGGAGGGATCCAATTAACTTTGACATCCTATTTAAAGCACTTGGATTACGCGGATGGTGTTTGCTTACTCTCTCATAGGATCATGGATCTCCATCAAAAGATAACAAGGGTGGAGAAAGAAGCAGAAATCGTGGGGCTGATCACCCTCGGAACCCGACCATCCTCTTAAGTAAATATTTCCTCACAACCGATGGGAAACTTTCAATACCTGGGAAAGTATCGTTTTCATCGAAGGCGGAACCGAACAAGACGTCATCTGCCGCATCGGCAAAGCAAAAACGACAAAAATTTGGAGAAATAACTCTATCAGCTTAAAAACAAAGCTACGATTGTTTCGCACAAATGTCTTATCTGTACTTCTATATAGGTGCAGAGCCTGGAAGGTTACTTCAGCCATTACAAGAAAGCTGCAAACCTTTGTGACCAGATGTCCTTGCAACATTGTCTGCCCAAACGAATAACCAATGAAGTCCTTCACAGGAGGACGGGTCAGGAACCTATAGACGCTATTATAAAAAGGCGTAAGTGGCAATTTATTGGACTTACGATTTGAAAAGGTAACAACTGCATTGCAGACCAAGCAAAGCAGTGATATCCGCTGACACAGGAAGGAAGAAGAGCTGGATGACAGAGAAGCACATGGTGCAGGACAGTCGAGAAGGTATCAGCGTCACTAGGCGAGAGTTGGAGGGAGCTGAAACACATCTCTAGAAACCGCATACGAAGCGTAGTAGAGGCCATATGCAAATTAAGGGGTCCCCAACGGCCTTAACAGGTCTGAGGACCTAAGTAAAGTAAGTAAGTACCTACTTCCAAAATTATTTATCAAACACTAAAAATGTAATGCTAGCTATGTGTTCCATAAATGTTGTTGTGTTTCTGTAACCATTTTTCAGAATTCCAGTTTCTAATTGAAATAATATTTGTATCTTCTCAAAATTATCATTAACACAAATAAAAAGAATTCTTAAAATTCTACTTTCAGATGAACTTCATAAATTAACCTTCTAATTTTTTTCAATCGAGGTAAAAGATCTTATTAATTGAGAGCTCAATTGAAAAATACTGTTACACTGATACACTAGAAGATTAAACTACTAATAAGATTGATATTCATAAAAACATTCCATCTACACATAAATATTATTAATTATGAGTTAAGCGCCTTAGCATACCTTCATATAATATGTCAAATGTGACTTTGATTTAAAATAAACACTAGATGTTAAATCAATATTATTTTGTAAGAAATAAGTTTATGTCCATCATCTCCTCAAGACTCAACTCTTACTCACCTTGTTACTACGTAACGTCACCTTTCCACCACACCTAGCACAGCACCGTATATTACAATAGTGGCATATGTGTCCAACACCATCGGCAAACTTCGTTTTAAGGCATATATGACAAGTCGCATCTAGCTCAACGCCAGCTTTCTTCTGCTGTTCCGACCTCTGACGGATGGCATTCTCAAGTGTCACAACTTCATCTTGTTTACGTCTTGATAAATTGTAAGAAAAAAATAAATCCCATTAAAAATATAGAAATAATGATGATGATGATGATGGTTTGAGTAAAACAAATATAATAAAATAGAAGCAACAAAACACACACATCAGAATCTTAAAAAAGAAAAACACTTTCCACAAATTTTCCTATAATAATGTATATACACATTGTATGTTGTGATTTTCCTAGGCTCTTACTGATTTCTTATTTCCTTGGCATATGTTAATTACGTAAAAGATGTCGCATCTCTCAAAAATAGCATAGTTTTTTCCTTATTTTGACAACAACGTTTTCAAATACAAGCGAAAGATAAGAATGATGTCTTTTGAAACCTAATGGCTGAAACACAAACACGCCTTAGCTTTGGCTTCGCCTGACGTTTACGAGTTCAGCCATAGGAATTCGATGCATGCTATCACAATGAAGCTTCGACCTCACGTTTCATTTGACAATCGTAAAGAAATAACGTAATGTTACGTAATGTGAATCCAAACGATTGCTCTAGTTCAAATTTTCTGAACATTTGCTTTATCTGACAGCTCAACAGCTGTAAAAGGTCAACAAACTTAATACATTTGCTTTTGGAGGGATTCCCATTTGTTATTATTGGCTGTGTAAGCTGCTATCGCTATGAATTTAATTTTGTCGATTTCAAAGGTCATATATTTTTTAGGTTTAGCAGAGTTTTTGGCGACTTCGATTATGTGTTCATCAAGAGATGGTTTTCTGATGCGAGTACTGAAAGCAGAACTGAAAGAACAGTCTCCTCCAGTATCCATGGGTACTACCCATTGGGGAGAGTTACGCTTTTGCGACAGTAGAAAGCATTGTGTTTTCAAATTCTACACGGTTTTTCATTCCCCTCATTGGACAATGCAACCAAGATCTTTAATGAACTAACCACATGCTGCCGTTGGTAGTTCAAATCCGAAGAACAAGGATGAGAATCTAAAAACGAATATGAAAAGCTTAGGGAAACTGTCATCAACAAAATAATTTTATGGGTTAGAAGTTTCAGGCAATAGATCATTTATAAAAATAAGAAAGAGTGTCGTAGACAATACGGAAACCAGCATTTATTTTATGAATTTCAGACTTGTATTGTATTGAACGGTTAGAAAGGTAATTTCTAATCCAACGAAGAAGGGATTCATCAATACCAAAAGCACAGATTTCCGGTAAGAGAGCTTGGTGCCGAATTCTATCAATTGCTTTTAAAATATCAAGTGCAAAATCTTACTTTCTCCAAAACGATGTAAAGATTTATTCCACTATTCGGTGAGATAAACCATGAGATCACCGTGGACCTATTGCTACGAAATCCATACTGCCGGTCATTAAGGAGCTTCCATTCTTCGACATATTTCTTAAACTGATTTTTTTTTTTTAATAAACGGGCCCTCTAGGGGTTACTAATACCCTTAACATGTTTAAAGTTTAAATACAGTACGAGCTGTGTGCTGTTTTCCATCCGCTCGGAAAGAGACCTGTAGAGTTGGAAAGATGGAAAAGCTTACGCAGTGGTTTTGCAAGTGTTAAAGAACACCCCTTCAGAACAATAGGGGAGATACTATCCGGCCAGCTGATTTGTATATGTCAAGGTCTTTCAGTACTCTTGCAACTGCAAGATAGTTTGATAGATTTCTTAGGATCAGAGGTCAGAAACAAGTCTAGAATGTTGGTGTATTCACCTGCAACATCAGGAATCCGAGTTGGCTCGTCCACTAACTTAGCTCAGAAAAATCTCGACCGACCTTATTTAGGGACCTTTAGACAGTAAATTTGCCAGAAGGTGGTAAGAAACATTATTAAGTAAGTAAACGGCTAGACCATGGTGAGTAAAGAATAATGGCACTTAGCCAAAGTCATGAAAGTTAAACTCCGTATGATCGGTGTGATTCTGAAACATCTACCAAAGAGACAAGTGTCAATAAGTCCACACAACTATCGACTTACGCAGATGGCATTGAGATCTTTAGAAGAAAAAGCCACATCGAGCGAGCGGACAAAATTTGCGACTTTTGTGGTAAACGTTGGAAATCCAACAGCAATAACGGCAAGTGATCCCAAATTTCAATGGGTCCAGTCATTCACTTACATTTTTGTGGAAGGACAATTCCGGAGGGGTAAAACAATGTGATACCCGAAATATACCGCCGAGTTGATATAGCCGCAAAAATAAAGCTTGGAAGACTCCGGTGGGCTAGTCACGTAGGACGCATGAGCGAATAAGTTCCTACTCGGAAAATACTTTACGGTACAATTCATTTAAGAATTCAGCTTGGAAGACATCAGCTAGAATAATGGCGTAAACCATGATGCCCGGAGCCTTAGGATGCGCAACTGGATGGCGTCTGCCAACAACCAGGAAAGATGGCAGAAATGACGAAAGAGAATATATTTAGGTGTAAGAGTTTTGTTAAGTGTTCTAATGAAATAATAATAACTTGTAAGATATGTAGTTTAAATTGTCTGTTAGAGAAGGTCGGAAGAAAGCGTGCTCGATGAATGGAACCTCAGTATTGTATTGTTCGATTCTAAAAAGGAGACCCTTTAAACTGCACCAATTACTGAGGAATCAGTCTACTTAACATAGCTGCCAAAATCTTTTCTGAAGTAATATCTTAAGTGAACGTCTTAAGCCCATCGTCAACAATCTAATTGGCCCTTATCAGTGTGGTTTTAGACCAGGAAAGTCCACAGTCGATAAAATATTCACATTACGGCAAATCCTGGAAAAAGCCAAGAACTTTAAATCGTCACCTAGCATCTCTTCATCAATTTCAAGGCCGCATATGACAGCATCTACAAGGACGACTAATGCCGATGTCAAAAAAGGCTTTAGACCAGGTGATGCGCTGATATTCGATTTCTTTAACATCGTCTTTAAAAAAACAGTGCAGGACTTTCAAATCAACACTATAGGCAATATCTTTTAAAAATCTAACCAATTACTAGCATATGCTGATGGCAATGACATGATCGGGTCACGTAGAGGGCATTGAAACCAATGCTCCGGGCCGGAAAGTCTTCGAATTCACGGTGGCACGCACAAGTGAAAAGTGAGCTCACCCAACTTGGAGTGCTCAACTGGCGACATCTAATCAGAGTCTTAATTAGATCGAGAAGTTTGTTGGGTGAGGCCCTAGTTAACTCAAGCCTGTAGCGCCACCTTAAATTAGTATGAAAATACAAGTCTTTTATTACTCTAAGGAAATTATAAAAATTTGTATCTTGAGTATTTTGGAAAGCTTATATTCTATGTGACGTTTTTACGAAACATAATTTTTGTCAGCTACTACGTCTAAGTATCCTAATGTGATAGACAACAAAGGTTTTTAAAAAAAAAATAAAAATATATAAAATTCATAGAACTCAACTTACCTCATAATCTCATTTTGCTGCTCTTCTTCCTGTTTTTGACGCATGAGGACGTTTTCAATTTGCATGCGTTCATTTGGCGTAAGATGTGACAAATCTGGCATGTCCTCCATTTTGGAATTTTCCTGGATGTTGCTTTGCAGAACTTTCTCAGTTGACTCAAAAAGTATGTAACTACTTGAATTATGTTTGTATGTGTTAACTTATAATGGCTGGTGACGTTTTATTCACTACTTCGTTATCCTCTTAACTTTTAAGTTACTTTAATTATTTCGATGGTCTAAGTATTTTGTGTTATGTTCTGTTGTCGATTTTTGTATTGGTTCTTTCGTCAAGTGTTTTGTTTTGTTTTTGTTTTATATTATATTTACATAATTCAGTTTTCTTATGTATGTTTTCTGCTGTTGTTGTATTATATTTTTGTCGTCTTTTTGCTGTATTGGTAGCGGATTTGCTATCTTTCAGGAATTTCTTCTTTCAAAAATTCTCGACCAACTCGATGCCAAAACTAGAACAATTCTAATACTCTTCGTTGGATATTTAACGAAAGATGATAATTTCGGTGTTGTATATGAATTCAGGGTCATTTTAAAGGCCGTTTTATCTTTTTCTGTTGTTATATAGATACAAATGCAACCTTTATCTGAATTGGAACTTTTGTGTTGTTCTTTCTAGTGGCTTTTAAAGAATATAGGTACACTTTCTAAACGTCCTGAGTGCATTATGATGTTCCAAGGAGCTGAAAAAATAAAATGTAATGATTAAAAATGGGAAAGAAAAGTTTATAGCTCAGAATATGTGGACATTTGTCAATATATATACATAATATTCCTATTACTAGGACTTGTTCACTCAAAAGAAATTACACTATGACAAAAGCCTTTGAGAATTTGTGCGTGCATCATTCTTTTCTAAATGGCTATAGAAGAGACAACAATGAGTCTACTGGACTAAACCAAAAGTTGAAGGGATTACTATAAAAACGAGGCCATGAGTTTAGTAAGTTGTAAGAACACAATTGATTTTTGCAATAAAAACACATAAAATAAATTGAAATGGAAATGTTATTAATACGAATCTAAATTGTGAGACAAGAACACACTTTGCTGAACTTCTAAATTATTTACTCACCACCAATGATATGATGAAATATGCACAACCTACTTTTAGCGCTAAGATCTTAGAAGAAATAATACAGAAGGACGGAAAATGAAGGTTTTTTTAACAGGGACGCTTCAAAAGTAGAGAACAAACGACCCTATATTTCTTGCCGCTCTTTTGACATTTCTCTTCAGCAAGGTTTACCAATCACAATGGGCCTAAGCGTGTCCATCACGTTAACTAAACATAAGGTTTGCCATTTCATGAAAAGATATACGAGCCAACGAGTCGAAATTATTAAAATTTACTACCGAAATTCGTAGCCACTGTCCTCAACGTTAAGAGCACTACGTCCAATTTATAGTCGTCATAATCATCCTAGCAGATCAACAATTGAGCGTCAAGTGGAAAAAATTGAATCCTCAGGCACAGAGAATAATTGCTTACAACATCAACCCCCGACAGTGAGCCGGGGGATTTACGCATAGATTTACTCTCTCTTATTTGGCGAAATGCTTTGAGTGAGTTCCTCTTTCTAAGCTACCAAGACATAACAACTTCACTTCTTTGTTAACATTTGGTATTGGCTTAGTCTATCTATATATTGGTTTTTTTGAGTAATGAAAAAACATCTAGAGGAGATAACCCTAGAAGTGGTCGCCCGACTTTATGTGGGATGCATTCCGCCGTGCTTTATCTATCTAAATTCCTAAAAATGATTTTTAATTCCACTTCAGACTTATTTTTTAAACATATTATTAAATACCGATGACATTAGTCATTCCATTTGTATATTTACTGATACTTATTGGGTTTGTATAATTTTTATCAGTAAGTCAACATCCGCCCAAAGGAAGGACGACAGCCCCGTGTTTACCATTTTTCGCAAGATTTAATCTTAAGAAGGAAGTAAACCTGTAGCTTCTTGCGTTCGCTTACAAGTTGAGAATTTTGTCAGTGCAATTCTAAGTTGTGCCTTTTTAAATAATTATGAATTGATCAGTATCATTCATCATCGAGCTGCACTGATTTCTCTAACTAGTTCACCAAGAGCCACCACCAATTCACAGGCACAGAACAAAATGTTCAAGTGCCAGTGAGACAAAGAAGTGCCCGAAGTGTCAAGAATCTTTCTGTCGCTGAGGCTTCAGTAGCCTAAAGCTCACACAACGTTCTCAAGCGTTGGTCATCTCTGTGACGTCGTTTTGGCGAATTTTGCGAAAAGATTTTGGCCTACATCCTAACAAAATTAAACTGACGCAAGAACTGAAGCCGTTTGACCGACATAAGCGTTTTATGTTCGTGAATTGGGCTGAGCAACTTGAAAATGATTTGGATTTTCTTCGAAAAACCATCTTCAGCGATAAGTTTCATTCTCCTGGCTGAATAACTTCGTCAATAAACAAAAAATGCGGTATAGGTCAGGTAGCAATCTATACGTACTCCCTGAGCCATCATTGCGTCCCGAAAAAAATTACGGTTTGATGTAGTTTATGTGCCGCGGCCGGCCGCCCGGCGGCGGGGTCATTGGGCCGTACTTCTTCCATGATGATCAATCGCTGGAAGATCGCTGCCGTTTAATGATAACCCAATATTTTTGTTCGGGATTGAATAATATGGACTTGGAGGACATGTGGTTTCAACAGGATGGCGCCAAAAGAAACACAGCGTATGTCACAATCAATTTATTGGAAACCTAGTTTGGACGACGTGTTAACTCACGAAATGGCTCAGTCGATTTGCCGCCGTCGCTAGGCTATATCCTGTGGGGTTACGTCAAGTCTATGGCTAAGCCAACAAGCCAGCGACGATTGATGAACTTCGAACGAATATCGAACGTGAAATTGCAGCAGTATCGGTCGATTTATGCTTAAGAACCGTTGAAAATTTGGTTCAGCGTCCGGACTTCTGCAAGCGTGTCCGTGGTGGCAATACAAAAGAAATCATACATAATGGCATCGAGTGTACTTTCACGGGAATAAAGAATTTCATTGATATCCAAAACCGTTTTTGTTTTATTAGTGCTCTTATTGAAAAACACGATATATACAGCTTTTAATGGACTCAAGGATGCAGACAATTTCTTTCACTGGAAAAAAAAATAATTGATTCAGAGTGTTTGTCCGGATATATAGAGTACCTAATTACTTAAATCATAACTGACTCAGTCATCGTGCTATTTTGGCATCCAAAAATGTTGAAGTTGTAGAAATTAACTTCCAGACGCAACAGTTGTTACCAGGTGATCTGATGACTTTAAAATCAAACGATACTGTAATTTGAATCAATCTCAATTATGCACGTTGTGTCATCGAAAAAATCAACCGAAATATTCTTGAAGCAACCATTTTAACTTTAAAGATAAAAGGGAAAATGGTCTTGTTGCCACGTGTTCCAACGAAGCCGTCAGATTTTACCATACCCATTAGAAGGTTATAGTTTTCAATTCGTTTAGCTTTTGACATGTCTATAAATAAGTCTCTAGGCCAAACAATGTCCATTTGTGTCTCATGGTCCGCTATATGTTGCATATTCACGTGTATAACCGTCGAACCTATTTAAGTTAACGAAAGACAGGTTAACCCAAAATATTGTGCACTAATTAGTGCTAAATTACATATATAGAATTTTAAAGTATTTATAATTCAAAATAATAAATATTAATATTAGAAGATTTTATACTAGCCTACCAACCTACCTAATTTACAAGTTTAACTGTTTTTACTAAAAATTTTGTAATATACTAAATAAAAATAATAAAAAAATTGTGAATTTCATTTTTTTCTTTTGATCAATTCTGTTTAAAGTCCTTCCCCTTCAAGTGCCAACAAATTTGTATGCCAGCTTTAACGTTTCCGTCATCGTTCGTAAATTATAATTTCATAATAATAAGGGTTAACGGTAAAAGAAAATTAGTCAAGAAGGTTGCCATGTTTTATTATGAATGGGATATATGTGAAAAAGCATGTTGGTGATGATCTTTTCATACTGTTCTCCTTAAATAGTTTACAACAATGTACAACGTTAGCCACGTCAACGCTTTGGCCAGCTCAGCTTATATGTTTATGGAATAGAAAATGTGTCAATCGGGCAGACAGCAAATAGCCACGCTATGTAGACTAGACTAAAATTAGGAAATTGACAAAGATCCTAAGTTGTTAAACAAAATATATAATATTTCCAAAGTTATGCGTTTAAAAGGATTTTTTAATATTCCGATTATTTCACAAGTTAATTAAAGGTCAAAGAAACTGGGTTTGAAGGTAACAGAAACTGTTTTGTCATTTTAGTTTCATTTTGGCAACCTTTATAGTGAGTGAAAGTTATAGCTCTGACAAAGTGTTTATTTTTGAAATGAATAATTTTGTGAAATGGATAGAAAAAAATCTACGTATTCTGTATCATTCTATAAGTAAATTGTCAAAAACTTGTCTCAAAACTTTGAACGCGTTTTTCTCGAAACTAATTTTTTCGAGCTGGCGGTAAGGATATATCGAGTTCCAATAGACCGATTTACTTCAAATTTGGAGAGGATGTTCTTTATACATCTCTTTATCGTGTGGTTCTTGCCCAAAAATATAACTCCTCATTTAGTATTTTTAAAAAATTCGGAAATGCTGGAAAATATGCAACAAGAACATTTTTTTTTTAAACTGTTGCCATTTTGTTAAAAAAATTTTTTAAACTTATCCAAGGGTCAAACGATAGCGACATCTATATAATAATTAAAAATCCGTCTGGTTTTTGTTTTTCAGATCACCAGGAGGGTTGGTAGGATGCACGCCAGGACACCCTCTTTTATTTACTCCCCCACCTTGAATGGCTTGCAACTTTGTTAATTTTATTTTTTTTTTAAATAATTTTTTATGTATGAACAACAAATCAATAAACAAATGATAAAAAATTTATACTAAAAATATTTTTTGTTTCCTTTATACAACGCTTCAAAAACCGGGCGAAATTCATGTACTAGAATACCCCCTTAATACTCAATACGTTCTAGTATATATTATACCTTTTATTCCAATACCTAAGGGTGATTGAGGTGATTTTAAAATCGAGTGAAAAAACCTTCTGAAACGTTTAATTTAATTTCAAAACCTTTTCGACTAGTATTTTTTGGCCATACAGTAGGTAACTTTAATGAAGCTTTATTTGATAGTGTTCTAATGCGATTTTTCAAGTAATAAGTGCAAATGATAAAACTTTCTAACCTTTTGGTAATGGTAATCGATCTCAAACTCAAGTTAAGATCACCTCATTTGAGCATGCTCAGAGAGCCAACCCATCATACCTGCTAATGGAAGATTTTCCAAACTTACCACAGCATTATGGTAATGTAAGAGGAGTGCAGATGTAGAACAAAAATATCACCAATACATGGGTGGAGACAACGCCAGTGGTGAATTCCCATCCCATGCCAACATCATCTGGTAAGTTGTTCTCAATGGAAGAACTAATGGCTGAATCACAAACACGCTTCAGCTTTGGCTTCGTCTGAGGTTGCTTTGAATGACATTTCTATTATTTCATCCCTCCAAAGAGCAAATATTTTGTTTGTTGACATTTTTTTTACAGCTGTTGAGCTGTCAGACAAAGCAAATGTTCAGATAATTGAACTAGAGCTTCTGTTTGGAGTCTCATTACGTTACATTACATTCTTTTCTTTACGATTGTCAAACCAAACGTGAGGTTGAAGCTCCATTGTGATAGCATGCATTGCATTCCTATGGGTGAACTTGTAAACGTCAGGTGAAGCCGAAGCTGAAGCGTGTTTGTGATTCAGCCATAATTTAGATGATCAACAAATTAGGTTTATGTAAAACTAAAGTAGAACAATTTCAAATATCGCACAATTAGCTACTAATTTGTATATATTATAATGTCAAATACAATGGTAGATTATAATTTAAACATTATAACATGGAATGCCAAAGGCTTCATAATACAAATTTAGAATTTTTTAATTTTTTTTATCAAAATGCAATCGATATAGCTTTTGTAAGAGAAACATGGTTACCTATAGATGTACCTTTTTCTACACCAAATTATACATGTTATCGCGTAGATCGTATTGATAGGTGGAGGTAGCAATTTTAGTAATTCAAAATTCTCTTTAGACCGTTACTAGGAATTGATTAGTTGAGAATGCTGGTGTGGAAATATGGCTACGGAATCATACAGCAATAAAAATATTTTGTGTGTATTTCCCAGGAAAAAAATCCTCTGTAGAAAAGAGAATGCTTCTTAAGAGAGATTTAAGGAGATTAATTATTAGAAACGAAAACTATCATAATCGGAGGTGACCTAGACATAAATATTGGGGATGTATTCGTGCAAACTCGTGGGGTAATGATCCTCCTAATATGTCTTGTTTTCCATATTGTTTTCGTTTTGCAAAACTTATTTTCAGTCTGGGTCGATAGGTTCATTTTCCGTTCTTGATCTGTACCATAAATGATTAAAGTTCTTATCATATTCCTGTTTTTTGTAAAATGAACAAAACAGTAAAAACCAGAGAGCAATACTTTCTGGACCTT
Source organism: Eupeodes corollae (assembly GCF_945859685.1). Classification (NCBI taxonomy): domain Eukaryota; kingdom Metazoa; phylum Arthropoda; class Insecta; order Diptera; family Syrphidae; genus Eupeodes; species Eupeodes corollae. Next base: position 162,442,690 of record NC_079147.1, read on the forward strand.
AAAAATACTAATTGCAGTCGTTTCAGATCCGAAATAAGGTCCAATTTTAGGCCAATTCCAACTGATTTGAATAGAGTATCTTTAAAAGAAGATGTTGGTTTTCATGTCGGTTCGAAGCAGTGCAGACATTTATACCAAAAAAATTAAGAAACTTTTGTAATCAAAATGCCTTATTGTATTTTAACTTACATTCGTATAAGGAATTCTTTTAAAAGACAATGGCAACGTTATCGCTTACAAGAGTACCGCAATGAAGTTACATTTTATATCAAAATGATAAATAGATTTCGAAATAAAAATTGGAATAAGAAACTTCGTAAGTTGAATGCTAAACCTTTTTGGAACATAGCAAAAATTATCAAAAATAAAAACAGACAAATTCCTAACCATCTGTACGAATATTTCAGTGCCTAAATATGTCTCATTGTCTGTCATTCTAGAGGAGGAACTTATCCAGCCCCTCATGAACCCGCAACCCTGACTCGTAAATGCTTACACGGGCCTCTGTCTCTGCCCAGCATTAGTCTGTTGTATGTCCCCAACATGGGAAATCTGCAAATCCGGCTCGAAGGACCAAATGTTATGTCTAAGTTTTTGTTATAAAAAAATTAGTAAAAAAAGAACAAAGAAATAAAACATCAACCACTTTGTAGAAATCAATTTTGAATTATATTTTTAGTCACAAGACAATGTATATTCGATTATACAACAATTCCATTAATTATTTGACATGTAGCTCATTTGTGGACTGTATTTGATAATTTTTAGAAGGTTTGTTTCCTTCAAATGTTGAACTGTCTTCTCTCCGTAAATTTATTCTCATTTGTAATTGTACTTTCGTACACCATCAATATAATGAAATATAATGATGAAGTTGTTTACCAAAACTCGGATATAAAATTCAGCGCTTATTCTACTTGATATCGAAAAGGCATTTGACTCAGTTTGGCACGATGGAATTGTGCACAAGATGTTATATTTCAGGTCTCCTTCGTATCTTGTAAAGATTATCCAAAGTTTTTTGTCCAATCGTTACTTTGGTATTTTCGCCAACAACTGTTCGTCTAACTGTTACCAATTCAACTATGGTGTCCCGCAAGGATCAGTACTAGGTTGTTTACTGAACAATATTTATACTTTTGATATTCCTAGATAAACAGGTTGTCAGATAGCCATATTTACGGATGATACGGGCATCTTTTCATCGCATGAATTTTGTCTTAACATTGAGATAAATTTGAAACATTAAATGGAAAATAAAACTGAATGCCGCAATACCAAGCAGTCAACTAACCGTTAATGCTGTAAATGTTAAATAGGATTCAAGTGTGAAATATCTTGGTATTTATTTAGATCAAAAACTCATTTTCAGAGAACATATTGCCAAAACTCTACAAAAAGTAAAATTGAAAGTCATCTCTTAGCAACGACAATAAAATGGTTATTCAAAAAGTAGTTTTCCAAGCAATACTTCTCTTTGGATGCCAGGTTTGGGGGAAATATGCAAAAACTCGTCTTAAAAACCTGCCAGTTTCACAAAACAAACTTATAAAATTGATGCTTAACCTTAAACGATATTATTTCACCAAAGACTTACATGATATAGCAAATGTTGAATTGATTTCTCTAAGAATCAATAAACTGACTAACACTTTCTTGCTAAATTGAGAAACCTCTGAAAATCCGCTCATTAATCAATTGATTCACTAACCATTTTTCGGATGTTTTTGTTAGTTTGAATTATTCTTATGTTTATATATTCTCGTTAAATTGTTTATTTTTTAATTTATTTTTCATATGTACATTGTGTTCATTACATTTTTTTTACTAACATAATTCTAAACAAAAGTTTAGGGATCTTAATTAAAAAATTTAAAGGTTTTGTTTGTATTTTCCTTCAAAATTATTACTTAAATTATTAGTATCTAAATTCTACGTACAAATTAATATACTTGTTCAGCAGAAAGATATCATAGAAAAATATCAAATCTCTAAGTATAAACTGCGCGGTAGCTTACCAAATGTAACTTAATAAACCTTCTTCTAACCTTCTTGTTTGAAGTCTTTTTACTAAGTTTATATCAATGGATGTATAATTTAATTATGTTATCAGTTCTTTTCCTAATGAAAGATCCTTACTTAAACTAACAAAATCTGACAATTACCAACACATAAATTGTTCATTTTAAATATTATTATTTGTGATACAAGAACTTGTTCCATTTATCAGCACTTATCCAGGAATAAACCGGGCTCTCGACTTGAAGCAGCATACGTACTACGGACAAAAAATGTCTAGCGTGATTTTTATCCTTCCGATACTTGAATATTGAAGTGCGGACTGGAAAAGAGAAGGATTTTTGGATTATATGTCGCATCACATCTCGCCTTGATGTCAAAGAAACTTGAAGTGCAGCATACCGTTCATATTCATATACCTATACACACACAAAGTGTGAAAGTCCTTCTTTTTATACCTACACATGTATAGGTATGTACTTTGCTTTACATGATGCTCCTGAGTCCTAAGAGTGTATTTAGTCATGTTGCCTTTTCCTTCCTTAAACGTTTCGTTCACAAAATTGCATCACAATTTTAGTTGAAGCATTTTGTTTGGATTATGGTTTAGGTATGCTACGAGTATATGCCAAGTTTATTGATGATAATGGTTTAATTTGTATGTGAAAAGCGCAGTGATTGCCGCATTCAAGGGAGAGTTAATTTTAGGATTATTTAGAGGGCTAAACACATTAATTTTCTATCGTTATTTTGTGTTTTGAAGAAAAATTGGTAATTGTCAAACTTACTTGATCTTAAAATAAATGTGTGCATGGCAAGAAAAGATATTTGTGCAAAGTTATAAATTAAATATGAATCACCAAAGATTGCTTGGTTTATTTATAATTTAAAGAACAAATGTATTCGAACTAGAAACCCGGTACATAAGCGACGTAGACTATTAGGTGATAGATACAGGCTTGTTTTTTAATCAAGTATGCATAGAAGGGCGAGAGCTGCTCACGAGCTCTATGAGCAGAAGAGGCGAGAGCAACACCGACTTCTCAGAAGGAAAAAGAAAGGGCATGAGAAGCGTGCGGTCGAAGATGTTGAGAGCTTCAAAAGCAGGAATGAAGTCTGAAAGTCTTATGAACAGGTGAAACGAAATTCACAAGTACATAAACCTAGAACCGGAGGCTGCAAAGACGTAAGTGGAAACATCATAGTGGAACCGCAGTCAATGCTGAGGATATGGAAGGACTACTTCTGCAGACTGTATAACGGCGGCGACGAATCGAATTCCTCTGTCAGGCAGGATGATTCATTCAACATAAACGACGAAAGCCAACAATTCCGTCATCCCGACTTAGACGAAGTAAAGATTGCTCTAAGCTGAGTTATAACAGAGCCGCTGGAGTAGAGACCCTTCAAACTGCACCAATTATTGAGGCATCACACTTCTTAGCATCTTATAATCTTCTTTGCTGTAAAATGCGAACGTCTAAAGCTTATTGTCAACAACCTGATAGGTCCTTATCAGTGTGGTTTTAGACCACGAAAGTCCACAGTCGATCAAACCCAAGTAAATCAAATCGTCACATCATCTACAGGACGGAATGTATAGAGCCATGTCTATAGTATTGGCATCCCTGCCAAACTCGTCCGTTTGTACAGGACAACCATGGAGAATTCGCGATCCTTAAAGGTGATGCGCTGTCATGCGATTTTTTAACATCGTACTTGAAACAATAGTACTGAGTTCACACGTCAACACTAGAGGCACTATCTTTTAAAAGTCTGTCCAATTACTAGCATATGCTGATGACATTGACATAATCGGAAGAACTCAGTGTGTTGTCAATGGGGCTTTTGTGAGTATTGAGGCCGAGGCGAAAAAAAACTTGATGGTTAATGAGAGCAGAACAAAGTACATGCTGTCATAAAAAAATGGCTAACAAAAACCGAAGTCTCGGTCGTATACCTAAGCTCCGCTTTAAACGCAGAAGACAACACCAGCGCTGAGATCAAACGAAGAATAACTCTTGCTAACAGCTATTTCTTTGGGCTAAGAAAGCAATTGATTAGTAGCGATTAAAGTGACGCTATTATAAGGCTCTCATTATCCCTGTCCTGTATACGGTGCAGAAGAATGGATTATGAAAAAAGAATCTTGGGTCGTTTCGAGAGAAAAGTTCTTCGCGTGATCTACGGTCCCGTATGCATCGAAAAGAAGTAGAGAAGAAGATGGAACGATGAGCCCAGCGACGACGTAAACTTAGCCAGAAGAATAAAAGCCCAGACTGATGGCTGGGTCACGTAGAGCGCATGAAAACCAAAGCTCCGGCCCAGCAAGTCTTCTTATCCGGACCCACAGGACAGTGCAGTAGAAGAAGACCGTGGATCAGGTGGCGCCCACAAGTGGAAAGTGACCTCATCCGACTTGGAGCGTGAAACTGGAGAAATCTAACTAGGGACCATCGTTTAGAATTTGTTGAGTAGGCCCTATTTCACATACGACTGTAGTGACACTTTAAGTTAGTAAAAAATGTAGACGCAAAAGTCTTGAGAAAATTTTTAAATTCACACATTTATATCATCAAGCCTCTTAGAAATGGCAAATGCCATAATCGACGAACAAACGGGACCAATTTCCTTGTTAGTGACGAAGGTTGAGCTTCAGCTCATCTTCAACTCAATAAAAAACAAAAAGTCAGCAGGTGTCGATGGTATATCCAACGTTGTACTAAGACATTTACCAATGGAGGCAATTGACATTTACACCACGCTCTTCAATAATGCAGTGAATAATGCATATTATCCAATGCATTGGAAGACCGCTGTGGTTCATCCTCTGCCAAAAAAGTTAAAGGACAACTCCAACCCGTCAAATCTTCGGTCGATAAGTCTTCTTCCGAGCATCAGCAAAGTTTTCGAGAATATCATCAATAGGGCTCTGAATAAGTGGGCTGCGGACAAAAAAATAATTCCGGATAAACAGTTTGAGTTCAAGGCGGTTTATGACACAATTCATGCTGCGTTTAAACTTGTTTATGATATCCAATGGAATAAATCAAACAAAACAATGCACAGGTGCTATTCTGGTTGATTTGGAAAACGCTGTTGACACCGTTTGATTAGAGGGTCTTTACCAAAAACTGAGGAGGCTTGGCATGAGCAAGCCTCTGTTGTATATACTTTATGATATGCTTAACGGTAAAAAGTTTGTTGTTAAAAGTGGCAATGTAACTTCTATCACAACATTCTTAGTTAAAAATAGTCTTCATTCGGTGCATTCTCCGATTCTCTTCACAATTTACACCAGCGATCTGAAAGGTAGTCTTACAAAGGCAATTGCGTTTCGACAAGATTCAGCGATATTGCGAAGACTGGAAACTGAAAATAAATGTCCAGAATTCAGAGGCGAGGCAATTCTTTTCCGGGCTCCGTTGGCTAGGGCCACGAGGGATACGTGTAAGAATTGGCGCAAGATGGTCATCGTTGATCTTCACGGGCAGCCATTAGCGAGCAAAAGTGTTGTGAAGTACCTCGGTATTTGGTTAGATCAGTATTTATATATCGACAGACATATAAATGTCTGACGAAACTGCTGTTTTACAGCAGTCGGCTTGACCCCAGAGATAAGGTAATTTGCTACATGGCCTTCATACGACCGATGATCGTTAATCGTTGTCCTGTGTGGTTTAACGTTGCCCCTTCCCATATGGAGAAGTTTCCTGAGTTCGAGCGGCAGTGTTTGCGCGCATTACTATTTCAACGAGGTCTTATACAAAGGGGCTCGAATCAACAGAATTGACAATTTCGTGATAAAACTCGTTCGAGTTCACATTGCAAGATCTATGTCTTCGACCAACAATTTTATTTTCGGGGGGGGGTCTATCCGAACGACAACTATTTTGAGAGTGCATGCTTGAGCGGCTTTATTCCACCAGAGGCATTCCTCTTTTTAGACAGATGCGGTCTGATACAGGATAGATTTACAGTTCCGCTAATCTACCACATCAGACGACGAACCGTGGATAGGCGAATCCTCTACAGTCGGGACGTCATGGCACAAGGCGGAGCAGAGCTCCTTCGGTTCAATAGGGCTGTGTCCGAACGGGACCGAACTGAAAGGGTGAAGCAGGAGAACCAGTTTTGGGGCTTCTATCGGCACTTGATAGTGGGTAGTCGGGATCTGGTTTTAAGCCTTGGACGGCTTACATAATTGTTTTATAGTTTTAGAGTTTAATTTTAAGTAGAATAGGCATGGTGAACTGTTGGAGCAAAAACAAAATACAAAAAAAAAATATTTGTTTATAATAAACGGGCACTCAAGAGGATATTAATACCCTTAACATGTTTAAAGTTTAAACACAGTGCGAGCTTTAGGAAAATAGGGAAGGATCAAAGAGGAGATACCGATGCACATTGGTCTTAAAGTTTTGAATATCAAAATGATAGGGAAAATCAGAGCTGGGTAAAGCATTCCACATTCTCGATGTGCGGTTAAAAGAAGAATCTCTATATTTGACAGTACGTGCGAAATTGAGCTCAAGGTTAAACTGATGAGCATTTCTAGAAGTACGAGTATTACGGCTGAATTGTTTTAGGGAGGGAATGCAAGTGGCTAATTCGACAGAACAGTGTTTATAAAAATATCGGTAGAACAACAAAAGGCATGAAACATTGCAGCGGTGTTCAAGTGACGTAATTGTTTCGGTTATATTTCTGTTGCCTATCATTCTCAAAGCACTTTTTTGGATCCTGTCCAAAATACTTAGACTTGTTTTAGGGGCACATGCCCAAATATGCGAGTTATATTGAAGTTTTTTCCGAAGGACAAGGATGAGAATCTAAAAACGAATATAAAAAGTTGAGGGTACTGCCATCAGCGAAACAATTTAGTGGGTTAGAAGTTTCAGACAAAATATCATTTATAAAAATAAAGGAGAGCGTCGTGTGTCCTGATTTGACTGACAATTCCTCCAAGAGTAATTTCTGTCATGAAAATTGCTTTCTTAAATTGGCGTTTTGTATTCGGCTGACTGTAGGTCCCATCCATCTCTGAGAACATTACTCGCACACAGGAGTGGTTGAGAGTTGTAAGTCACTAGTTCTCAAAGGGCTATTTTTTTAAATTGTTAAGGGATAGTAAGAGGTTAAAATCATTTCAAATAAGGTGAATCGTTTTGAAGCTTAGTTAATTTATCAAAATTATCTTCAACATTTCGCTTAAAATTTTGGGCCAAAGAATCCTTAATTTCTTCAAATAATTTAACGTTTAGCGCAATATCGTCAAACTATATGAAAAGGCTGTTGGATTCATACTGGAACCAATTTACAAAATGATCAAGAGTAAAGGTGGAAGTGCTAACTACCAAACTTAACCGGGCCTTGTTTTATGCCAATCCAATAACAATTAAAATATATTCAATTTTTCCTAGTTCTACTCTTGCAAATGGGCGAAAGAATATTTAGTACTTTATTTTAGAAAATTCTTTCCTTTGACTATTTCTGGTGCTTCTCAAAATGTTCTGTTCCGTTAAAAATTAAAGCGAAGTGAAATAAACCCACATTCCAGGACAATTCTTATCAGACCGTATTAATTCACTTTGGCAAATTGGAAGCCCCGGTTACTAAAGCTGCTATTATATTTTTCTCTGTATTGGTTTAATCAGTCGTTTGCGTTTCGTTTCCATCAAAAGTCACGTCAAGTAAGAGCAAACGAAGGATTTTGGGTTTCGATATGTACCACACCATTTAAACATCAACATCTTATTAGGGAACTTTCTATGGTATCCCTTATGCATTCGAGAAAATTGCGCATGTTGCCAAAAAGTCAACAGACAGCTATAATTCCGACTTTGAGTTCTGAATCCTTTGCATGATGGTGAACGCAATTCTGAAAGTAGGCAATGCAATGAAGTTTTGAAAAATAGCTACACATCCCTCCCTAAAGAAATACAAAATTGAAGAGCTACGTATATAGGTTTGTACCTACCTACCTACATTTTTTTAAAAAGCACCACTACAAAAATGGACGAGCTTTCAACTTCAACCTATTTATGTTCTTCTTAGGTATCCTACTCACTATTCCAACACTCATCTGCGGATATATATTGGCATAATGTTATAAAGTGTTTGCTTTTAAATCCGTAAGGAGTTATAGTTAGTAGGGCGCAAAAAAGAAGTGGGGGCATGGAGTCGCATGATGCGCACACCGCACACAGATGGTCAACAAGGATATAGAAGGACTATTATATAAAAATGCATCATACATAAACGGGCTATGAAAAGGGAACATATAATATTGCTATGGACAGGACATGAACTGAACTGATACCAGTGATATTGCTGAATAAATTTTACTTGACGTCTACTTGAATTGGGTTGCCCTAAAAGAGTTTGTTGGTAGTTTATTTCCTTAAAGTTGGCCTCCTGTTTTATAATAACCATACCCAGATCTGGAAGAACGGTGACTTTTATGCTAAATAATTTAAATTTCGATTGCAGTATGATGATGTACAAATCTACAAGCAGGTTGCCATGGGCTTATAGTTACCGATTTACTGTAGGTACCTTAACGTTTCTTGAAAAATCTATTGCAAATTTCTTGAGATTCATAAAAGCGGATCAATTTCAGGTGGTTTCTCAAAAGTCTTTTGAATCTTGGTCAAAAATAGACAACATATATCACCTAACCCCTGATGTTATAAACCAGATTACTGCTTGATTAAAGGAAAAACTATAAGACTATCAGCCCGAGATGATTTTAGGGATTTCTTTAGTTGGTTTTGGTTTTTGTTGGAGTTCTATACGGAAGCTTAGTTGGATTTAGAAAGATCAAGGAGCCAATTATTGTGCTATAGGTGGATAGGCAAAGCAATTTATAGATTCAAACATTTATATTTTGTAGCCAGTTTAAAATAAGTAATGAAAAACGAAATGCTCTCAGTGATATCTGCGTTTTCATCGTAAACATTTTCTGCAAGGAGCTGGCTCTTAAACAAGATTTTGATCTTTTGCGAAACTACATATTGCAACATTCCAACATTTGCTGACAAGGCTCTTGCAAAATTCTCCAAACCATATACGGTTTTCGAGTTGAGGTCTAGTGTACCTTTGGTTCGAAAACCCGCATTTTAAGTAAGGCTTTAAAAAAGTCGTTAATGATATGATAGAAAGAGGAGTCAAATAAATAAACAATTTTAATAACCTTTTAAACTAAAGATTTGGAACAAAAAAAATATGTCCTTCAAGTTGTCAATGAGTGTCGAAAACTGTATCCTAATGTTTCCAAAACCACTTTATGTATACGAGTAAATCTCTTGATTAAATTATAACGTTTTTCATTAATTACGTTTTAGAAACGTGACACGATGTTAAGTATTTTGTTTTAAAAAAAATAAATTTTAGGGAAAAAACAAAAACTTTTGAAATTTTTGTATTTACCAAACTTTGTATTTTGTTGATCGACTAACATTTTTCAACGTTGCCTCACATCTTCGATGCCAGCTTTTGGCATCTACTCTGGTTAATGTAACTCCACCCTTTTTGAATTCAAATCCAAAGTTTCTCTGACTTTTTTCTGAAGGATCTTAACCTTAACGTCACTTCGATAGATTTTCTACGGTGTTAAGATCTGGACTTTGCTCCGGCCAAGTCAAGCTCTAGGAATACTCCGTCGGCAGAGGAATTGTCGGTATCCCCCTGCTGCAGTCTTCCAAAGTTGAATCTTCCACCTCGTGGTTGTTGTTCGCCTAAGAGCTTTTATGGATATTCATACGCGCAGTTTAGCACCAACTAGGTAGGTCCATTTTTCTGTTCGTACGAACGCCAACATGCTAGAGGAGTGTCTTCCGTCGTTAATTCTAGTGACCAAAATATGTTTCCGCAAATTAACAAGATATTTAGGAGGAATGATCAGAACAACCTTTTTTGTCTTAAGCTTCAAGGGACGATAGAGAACAGAGACGTACTTCTGACAGCAGGAATAGATACAGGAGACGCCGTTTTGGACAATGACTTCTTTGTTGTCGAAGATCCGCTGGAGAAAGCAGAGGCCGTGGGGGCTGCTTTCCAGAAAGTGGACAAGGTGAATTCTAGTATTGGACAATTCCAATCCGGCGAATCTTCGGTCGATAAGTCTGCTGCCGAGTATCAGTAAGATATTCGAGAAGGTTATCAATAGTGCTCTGTCCAAGTGGGCTGAGAACAACAAAATTATTCCGGATAATCAGTTCGGCTTTAAGGCGCGACATGACACTATTCATCGCAGCATGACCTTGTTTCTGACATCCAGTGGAACAAATCTAAGAGGCAATGTACGGGTGCTTTTCTGGTTGACTTGGAGAAGGCCTTCGACACCGTATGGTTAGAGTATCTGTATCTTAAGTTAAACAGACTTGGATTAAGTAAACCACTGTCGCATATGCTTTATGACATGCTTAATGGCAGACGGTTTGTTGCCAAAATTGGCAATGTAACATCTACCAAAATCTTTGATATTAAAAATGGTCTTCAACAGGGAGCGGTTAACTCCACGATCTTATTCAGCATTTACACCAGCGATCTGATAGCAAGTCTGACTCAGGCAATAGCATACGAAGACGACCTAATTGCATACAGAACGGTCACAAAAATTGAGGTTATCAAGACACTTTTGCAGGGTGACTTCGACAAGATTCAGCAATATTGCGATGACTGGAAGTTAAAAATCAACATTCATAAATGCGAAACTATTCTGTTCAGGACTCCGCTGTATGGAGCCTCAAGGGATACGAGAAAGAACTGGACAAATCTAGTGATCGTTGGACCAAATCCACAGCCAATGGAGAATAAAAGTATAGTAAAGTACCTTGGCATCTGGTGGGATCAGTACTTGTATTTCGGCAGACATATGAGTGTTCCTCTGGCCAGAGATAGGGGAGCATTTACCCTGACAAATCGGTTGTTTTTTAGCAGCCATCTTGACAGCAGGGTGAAGGTGATTTGCTACATGGCCCTTATCCGGCCGATGATTGCATATGGGTGCCCGGTATGGTTCAACGTTGCCCCACCTCAAATGGAAAAGATTCGGGTGTTTGAGAGACAATTTCTGCGACATTGCCTTGGACTACGCAGAACACCAGAGTCGGAGTACAAACATTTCTGTTTCAACCAGGTTGTATTTAAGAGAGCCAACATAAACAGAACATAAATGGGGCTTACTACCCCAACAATGAGTACTACGAAAGTGCACGTTAAAGTGGCAACATTCCGCCCGAAGCTTTTCTCTATTTAGACAATCGAGGGCTGATACAGGATAGAGAGGCGGTTCCGTTAATCTACCACGTCAGCCGTAAGACTGTAGATAGGCGACTCCTTTACAGTCGAGACGTCCTCGCAGTGGACGGAGCCAAGCGCCTTTGGTTCAGTAGGACTGTTTTCGATAGGGTGAGGCAGGAGAACCAGTTTTGGTAGCTTCAATTTGAAAATGTCATTTAAAGTTGTCTAGGGCATTTAGCCTTGGCCGGCTTACATAGGTTTCGGGATTAGGTTAGGGGAAGTCAGGATGGCACCAAAAAAAAAAAAAAAAAACAAGTCTTACAGTGGCTGTTTCTTCCGTCAATAACAACATGACCGATTTGGTTGCATGTTCGATCATCGGGGGACCGCACCGCGAAGAACCTTTGTGGATATATGGGTGCGGAAATCTGGTGCTACTGAACATGATGTTTTTCTAAGCTAGGAAGTCGATAAATCTGAGTCCTTGGGATTCCGAGTTTTTGGGACATTGCTTAAATGTTTTGGTGAGGAGCTTATATGTTTAAAAAGCTTAAAAGTATTTGTCTTAGTTTCCTCTGACAGTAAAACCACATCCACATAAGCGCAAATAAATCACAGCCTTCAATCTTCCTACTGCCTGGCCCATTGCATCGAATTTCCCGGAGGGCTGTCACATCAGCTTTGAGTTCAGCGAGGGCATCGGCCAGCTGCTCTGCTTTGCGTGTCTGGTTGAGAGTATGCACATTCCATGTACACGTAAATCGTTGTCCGTTTTTATGTTTTTTTTTTGGGGGGGGGGGGGGATGTCAACATTATCAGTCCGTTCACCCGAGGCTATTACTTGTGTTTTCATCACACTTTCATGGCCGGCATGTGAGGCCTGCGCATGACTGAGATCGTTGGAGCTGGTTCTTCAGATCGAGAAGGTAACTCAGGTGACACAGCTCTGGATCCGATGGATCTAACGTTCGTCGTTAGTTCACCTTTCGGCTATCCAGCGGGCACCACTAGGAAATGACGATACGACAATACACTGAAAAAAATAAGATTTTTGAAACTTTGCGAGAGTGTCGAAACCATTTAGACTTATCCAATCTAGCTGAAATGTTGGCTATCTAAAAATCTGCAAAGGCTGGACATTTTATGGAGTTGCGGTCATTCTATTAATATATATATCTATGTTGGACTTCCAACAAAAGTTAAACCATAAATCTATTCAAGTGCCTTTATGCCACGTCTCAGGGCAGGGCTACACTTTCTTTTCTTTCATCGCACATTTGTATGTATGTACCTATTTATATTCCCAAAAGAAACAAAACCAAATCCTGTAATAAAATATGTATAAGAATGCTGCAGTCGAATTAGCTTCATCAATTGCTTGAGTGTATTTGTATGTGACGACTCTCGCAGAAGCAAAAGCACTATACACGCGACTCACCACCCCCATACAAAATATTCGATGGCCTTATTTTTGGCTCTGTATATATGTATGTATGTACTTCGACAAGTGTCCTAGTTTTCTTCTTTTAGGCAATTTTCAAGTTTTGTGTGTTTGTATTTTGATTAAAAATAAATAAAATATCTGCACAAGGACAGGTACCACGGCTGCCACTTTGCCACTTTGGCCAATCTTGGTTAGATTTGGTGGTCATTCGTAATATTGTACTCCATTTTGTAATCTTTGAAAAAGAAACATTTTAAATGTATGGAATGGAAAAAGGACTTTTTTCTATTTTTCACAAAATTCTTTTTTGTTTCTTTGTTTACAACAATTTCGGACTTGAATTATTTTGGTCCTTTTAATTTTATTTTCAAGTGGCAACCGTGAGTTGCACACAGTCAAATAATGTTGAGCTTAAAATACACAACACACAAGAAATATCGATAGTAAAAAGCTCGTTTCAAAGTTATGTAGAGATGCGAGAAAAAGCTTTTTCAATTATCTGGGGTGGTGGTAATGAAGGTTGCATACCAACACATGTGTGTGTATGGATGGATGCTATGGACAACTTTGCAGATACGCGTGTCCTTTATAGAAAGGAAGTAGAAGAAAACACCGCGACCATCTCCTTAAAAACGAAGTAGGTACACAATATTTGAAAAAAGGAGAAATAGATAGTGAGAGAGATGCCAGCAGCCAAATGATGCTCTTGCTCTTGGTCGTTTTCGTAGTCGTAGTCGTAGTTGCCGACGTCGGCGTCGGTCGCAGTCGTCTCTTTGGAGGACTTTGTCAGGTTAAGGGTCTTGTATTATAGGAGAGGGTGTCCGAATCAAGGGTTGGTCGCGGCAGATAGCTTAAAGTGTTGTACAGTATTCTATTTTTAGAATTATTTTGCTTTTGTTGGATCTTTATGAGCTATATAGGGGTATACATAAGTTAGGTACGACAACTATAGGAGTGTGTAACTTAAAGCAGCACTAGCAGCAGGTGGGATTTTAATGTTTTTGAAAAATCGTAGGAATAGGGGTTTGTAAACATTAGTACGGAAAAATGCGTAGTTCTAATGCTTGTACCTACCTACTCGTAAGTTTAATTTTATTTCTCGAATTTGAAATCACACCAGTTGACCTGCGAGTCAAAAAACTTCATTGTTCATCCTCCCAATAAAAGTTCAATCTTAACAGAATATTCAAAGACAACAAAGAAAACCCTATTTGACTATTTTTTCTCAATGTTGAGGTATCGAACTCAGTCTATCAGCAATTTATATTATAACATAATTTTTAAAGTTGACAATCAGGTTGAAGTATAGTTATTGATTATTTATTTTGTATTCAATTTTTATAAATAAACTAGCTGAGCCGACAAACTTTGTTTTGTCATGTAAATAACTTCTAGAGAATATTTTGCTAGAAATAAATAACTAACTTATGATAAGTGTGTAAAGATGTGGAATAAGTGGGAGAGGTATAGAACACTGTTCAAAATATTATTCTACGATGTAGTGAGCTTTTTCAGCAATTCATGGTCGACATATGTGTAAAGATAGAGAGCGAACGATTACGATACTTGAGATTTAATGAAAAAAATCACCTACGAGACGCTTTCATCATATTTATCATGTTCACGTCTAATCCGAAATGGTCGGAGATTACATCTTTACTTTTATATTTCATTACAAAGTGATATGTTTAACGGTCCCACACGTTGCTGGATGTATGGAGTTGAATGAAAAAAGCTGGGATTACCTCATGCTCACATTTTGGCTTGGTTAGTCGATAAAATACGTCCTGCGGAAATCGACAGTATAATTTCTGCGGAAATTCCAGATCACTCTACTGATCAAATGTTGTATGATATTGTTACAGCAAACATGATTCATGGCCCATGTGGCAATCTGAATCGTTCATCGTCTAGCATGGCAGACGGAAAGTGTACTAAAAGTTTTCCGAAAAATTTGACTTACCACACGATCACAAATGTTGATGGATATCCGACATATCGTAGAAGAAATCCCGATAAGGGCAGACAATGGTTAGGTTAGGTTATAGTGGCTGTTCAAGATAGAGACGGACACACTCAGGCCAGTTTAATGGCCAATTGTGATACCACATGAATCTTGAGGCTTCCTCCTAAGCTCAATGGAAGTTGAGTCCCTTACGAAACATGAGAGGCTGATAATACCGATATGATTTAGTTCGTTAAAAAAGAATTCTCCTAGGTAATTCTTGCGTTTTCGACCTGCAGGGCATGTTCAGAGAAGATGAAGAATAGTTTCTTCCTCTTCTTCGTCCATACAGATTCTGCAAAAGTCATTTGTGAATACGCCTAGTCTCGTGGCGTGCTTTCCTATTAGACAGTGTCCGGTTATGACACCTATTATCGAGCTTATAAGCGATCTGCTTAGAGAGCGCAAGCACCTTGAACGTTTTAAATCCAGTGTTAGCCAGATGTTTTTTGTGGCTTGACACGTGGTGATATTGTTCCACCTGGTGCGTGCCCTCCTCGCAGCGTCTTGCATTAGCAACAGTTTACAAGTAGCGATTGGTATGCCAGTACTTGCCAAACGTGGTAGGATGGGCTGTTCATCTGCCTTACAGTTACCTGGAATGTATCTATGGCCCGGCACCCAGCAAAGGAGAATATTAAACTGTTGCACCATCTCCATTAGAGATGATCGACAGTTATGGACTGTTATAGAGTTTGTAGGGACAGAGTCCAGAGATTTGATAGCGGCCTGGCTGTCAGAGAAAATACGGATATCAGATGTTGATATCACGTTTTCTTTGAGCCAAGACAAGACTTCCTTAATCGCCAAAAGTTCCGCCTGGAACACGCTACAATGATTGGGAAGACGGAATGAGAGCCTTAATTTCAGTCGTTCAGAGTATACACCTCCACCAACCCCTTCTTTGGTTTTTGAGCCATCTGTGTAAAAATGGATTGACTCATCCTCCAAGAATGTCCTATCCTCCCAAAAAGATCTGGTAGGTATAGAAATCTGGAAGTTTCTGTCGAATTGTAGTTGGGGGATGGTGTAGTCTGTGTGTTTTGGAATTGATTCTAAGTACCTTAGAATTACGGAGTGTCCAATGTTGTTGTTAGTCCACTGCGACGAAGCATTGAGGCGAATAGCAGAGCTTGCAGCTATTTGTTTGCTAAATATGTCAAGACTTGTAAGGTAAAGCAAGGTGTCCAGTGTTGCAGACGGGGTCGTGCGAAGTGATCCGCTTATACATAGGCAGGCTGAACGTTGGACTTTATTTAACTTATCCCTGTTTATATTTGTATATTTTGACTCTTTCCTGTTCGTTACGTTTCGAATTTAGTTTTTTGTCTAAGACAAGACCTAGATATTTAGCCTCGTCTGAGAATTTTAATTGGATTCCTTTAATATAAGGAGGGTTGACAAATGGAATTTTGTATCTCCTCGAAAATAAGACCAGATCGGTTTTGTGTGGGTTAACACCCAGTCCACACCGATCAGCCCAAAGTATTAATCTGTCTAAGGCATTTTGTAAGAGTCATTTGCTTAAAATATTAACAGCGTAGACATTGACATTGATAACCGTTGGGTGCTCTTATATTTTTCCTCTGCTGAGTAAAACATTCAATAATCATAATAATGTTGAGTTCTGCAGTTCAGTGAAGAGCATGAAATACATTTGCAAATATGTGAATAAAGGCTGTATTTTGATTTGAAAATACCAATGTGAATGCTCCTCCGGTTAACAAATATGACGAAATAACACTTTATCAAATTGGCCGATAAGTCAGCTCCAATGAAGCTGTTTAGGGTATCTTTGGTTTTCCAATTCATGAAAGAGATCCAGCAGTTACTCATTCAGCCGTCCGTCTTGAAAACGGCCAGCGCGTATATTTCACGAGCGGGACATCGATTGATCGTGCTTTTAGTCCACCAAAAACTACATACACTGAATTTTTTAAATTGTGTAATCGTGTATATGCTTTTGGTGCTTACTGAAGCAGGATTGAATTGTACAGCTAAGCAACTTCGCTTACTGTTCGCTACAGTGCTGACTACATGTTTCCCGGCCTTAGCAGAGACATTATGTGATAATCACGAAGATTCAATAACTGCTGATATATTGCATCAACATCGTACATGGTGGAACGATATTACGATAGTATTCAGTACCGCTATGTAGAATGAAGCATTGATTGAGGATCTCTGCATTACCATTGCCAACTTACCACTCAATCATTTCGGTAAGCATTCACCAAATCGAACAGTGTAAAATTATCATCTGGGATGAATGCACTATGGCACACAAACATTCGCTTGAGGCGGTAAACGGGACATTGAAAGATATATAAAACAACGACAGACTATTTGGCGGCGCTCTGTTATTCCTTTCAGGTGATTTCAGACAAACACTTCCTGTTATTCCACGTTCAACGTACGCTGATGAAATCAACCATCAAGGTCCATCCGCTGAAACATTCTCAAAACAACTGTTAGATATAGGCGACGGAAAAGTTACTACAGATGAAATTGGATGCATAAAATTACCGGTCGATTTCTGCACGATTATTGAATTTCAAGATGCTCTCATTGACCAGATATTTACCGCTGTATACTAAAGGTTGGATTTTGTTTTGTTATTTAAACCCACCGTAGTACCCGTGGCATGATAGTTAGTGCGTTGGACTGTCATGCCAGAGGTCTTGGGTTCAATTCCTGCCTGTGCCACCTTAATTTAATTAATTTTCGCGGGTACTGCTTCTTGCGAGGAATTGACAAATCCTTCAAGAGTAATTCTTGTCATGAAAAAGTGCTTTCTCAAACTAGCCGTTCGGATTCGGCCTAAAATTGTAGGTCCTTCAATTCCTGACAACAGTACTCGCACACAGGAATGGTTGAGAGTTGTAAGTCTCTAGGCCCTGGTTAACAACAGACTGTTGCGCCACCCCATTTGATTTGATTTAAACCCACCACGGTTGTGCAACGGCACGCGATTCCTAATTAAAAAATTGATGAAAAATAAATTAAATTAAATGGTAAATTTCCAAGTGAAAATATATTACCGCGAATCGTTATTAAACCCATAGATCTGCCAATATATACCTATATATCTGCCCACTTATGTACCACTTATAAACAACGTCCTTACACACTTACAATAAGTTAGTTATTTATTTTCAGCAAAATATTCTCTAGAAATTATTTACATGACAAAACAACGTTTGTCGGGTCAGCTAATATATGTATATATAGTTGTCGCTAATATACTAAACTATTGCACTTGGCCATTTATCTATAATAAGCTTGAATTCGACCATCCTTCAAGTCATATTACTTTGAGTAACATAACACTTGTTCAGAAGATCAGATACAATTGCAATTATTCTGCTGGAAGTTGAAGTCTTTTTTAATCTCTTATCAAGTTAGTGCATCAGGTTAGTGCAAAGGACTGTCATGCAAGGGGTCTTGGGTTCACTCCCTGCCTGTGCCACCTTAATTTTGAAGCTATAAAGGGCAAAATGTTCTAAATTTTCCTGACAAACTCCAACCGCAGCAGGTGGAACAATCTTACGGAGTGTATCACCGTAAACGGACCTATTTATTGGAATTTCTAACTGTTGACTAACAAATTTCATCCCTGAGGCTGGGGTGCGACCCACACTGATATCTTCTGTCTATTTGTTCTGCTTAAAAATTTGTAGGTTTTCTTGTTGGGTTAAAAAAGTTGATAGTTGAATTATTCTTAAAAATTTTAAAATTACCAACAATATTTTTGATATAAGAAAATAGTTTAGTTCGAAAATCGAGTTTTGTTAAATAGATTTTTAGTCGAAAACAAATTTTTAACAATTTTAGTAGCATTATTTACAAATTGGATGAATGAAATTAATTTGAGAGATATCAAGAACCGAACATCTATTTTTACCAAATTTGCGCACTATTTCTTGTAGATTTTATTTTTTTATGAAAAAATGGACTGTTAAACTTTTATAAAAAACTTATGAATATCGAAAACAATATTTTCTGTGAAATAAAAAATTTAAAGACATTGAAATGGAAAAGCTATTTGAGTCAAAGTAAATTTTTACCAAGTTTTAATATTGTTTTTTTTTTGTTACGATTTGATTTTTCTCAAAATTTTAATGAATGTTGACAACAATATTTTTTATAAAGCCAATATCTCAAGGTTTTAAAAAGATATTTGAGTCGTTAATCAATTTTTACTAACTTTTATTAATTGTTTTGTTTAGGTTTTATTTTTTGTAAAAAAACTGTCAATTCGATTTTTCTCAAAATTTTTCGGAATGTTGAAACCAATATTTTTTATAAGTTAAAATTAGTGTTAAAAGCCATAATTTCAAATTAAGTCTTTTAGAAAAGATATTTGAGTCGAAATACCATTTTTTACCAACTTTAAGTAATGTTTTTTTTTAGGGTTTTTATTTTTTATAAACAACTGTCACTTCGATTTTTCTCAAAACTTAACTAGATGTTGAAAACTTGATTGAAAAATTGTATGAACAAACGACTTCTGCTGTTTGGTAGCCAACAAATTTTTTGAATCGGTTACAGGTGTGAAACAAGGATGCAATTGAAGTCCTTAAGCATTCATAATGTTTATAGACGACATTACCGATTATTTATGTGGCGGTGTAATAATTGGGGGAATCTTTATAAAAGTTTTGATGTATGCAGATGATTTGTTGCTCCTTGAGGACACACCAGAACGCTTACAGCGAACGATTAATTAGCTGATAAATACTGTGACTATTGGAGGCTGTATGTCAACATACATACAATCCAAAACGATGGTGGTTAGAAAAGGAGGTGGGTGCTACGCTAGGAATGAGAAGTTATTGTTTGATGGACAGGAATTAGAAACAGTAAAGTCATATAAATACTTGGGAATGCATTTCTGCTGCAACATGAACATGGAACAACACTTTCAGGATAAACCAATATTCATCTAAATCAGCTATAAGTGCCGCATGGAAAAACTGTCTGGAAGATAAACATATATAGATGAGAATCAAATACCAATCATTCCAGGCAGTTTCCAAAACCATCAAAATCTAGAAGAACTAATTGAAGAAAAATTTTAACATACCTCTTATTTATCTTTATCTTTATTATTAACATTTTGTTAAACTCGGGCAGACGGCTTTTTTAGTCATGTCTTAAAATTAAAGAATAATACTTTTTTGTAAGAACTTAAATTTGGAAAATAAACAATAAATCTATATATCTAACTTTAGCAAATTGTTAAGAGATAAGATGATAAGACCGTGATAAGGTAAATCATCTTTAAAATTTAGTAAATTGCAAAAGTAAACGTGGCATGATGGTTAGTGCGTTGGACTGTCATGTCAGAGGCCTTGGATTCGATCCCTGCCTATGCCATCTGAAGTTATTTCACGGGTACTGCCTCTTGCGAGGAATTGACAAATTCTCCAAGAGTAATTCTTGTCATACAAAAGTGCTTTCTCAAATTTGCCGTTCGGATTCGGATTAAAATTGTAGGACCCCTTCATCCCTGACAACAGTACTCCCACACAGGAATGGTTGAGGTTTGTAAGTCACTTGGCCATAGTTCTCAACGGATCCATCAATTTATTTTCTTTTAAATTGCTGAAAATGGCTAACATTTTACTAAATCGTTTTAAATTAAGCGCCAAGGAATTTTCAAAAATTTCTGTTAAAGTCAAAGAAATACTAATTGATTCAAACTTAACTTCTTTTAAAACAAATTAAATCAAAATAGTATCCATAAGCTAAAACCCAATTAAACGTAACTAAAGCTGTACCTAATTATAGCCTAAGAATCCCTCTAATGTATAGCTACGTACAATCAATCATCTCTTTCCGCTTTAAATGAGTCACCTCTATACTACTTAAGGTTTCTATAAAGCCGTAACTCTGTTTTGAAAATAACCCTATTCATTAACCGTCTTCTGCGTCACTTATTTTCAACAGATAAGCCCGCACATTTTAATAAAGGCGAATATTCCATTCAACAGCGTCAAGTCTAAAACTTCTAATGATAAAAGTTACTGTGACGACACTTCCATCAGTATATTCTCCTCTGTTGTCGCCATGTATAGTATGGCCTGTCTCGGCAGTCGTCATTGCCCGCACCCCTATATTTTACCATAACGACACAACCAGGATCACAATGCAGAAAATGTACACAATTATGACGTAGGGATTTTCCCTTGCCTACAAAAACTACTGTATATGCATTCGACCTTTTCTTATTACGTTCTGCCTATACACATATAATTTGTGTCCTTAAAACGCATTAATTTGAAAAAAAAAATAATTAAATCATAGTCTTAAAGGCCCACCAGGACAGGAAAGTATCAGCACAGCCGACTTGTAAATGTCAAAAGTCAAAGTTTCATTGAGAAGTGATGCTTCCACACCCTCCTGCGATAAGCCCCAGCTTTCTTACAACGACGAGCGTAAGCAACATAAAACCAGGTGAGCGAGCAAACGTTACATTTTCTTGTATGTCTACAATAAATTGAAGCTTTTTGGTTGGAATCACCCAAAGATTGCAACAGCTGCTTCTTCAAATACTATACTGCCTGAATCCTTGTGCGGGCATGAATAAGCTCGTGCTATAAATCTTCAGATGATAATCAAAAGAAGACATAGACTTTACATCGAAAAAGCATAGAACCTATAAGGGCCACTGATCTGGTCTCAATAAGTAGAAACTTGAGTTATAGGTACATTCCACATACACAATGTGTGTGTGCTGCAGCCCACTTATTGCATGCATTATCCTATTGAAGCATCCTTCAATATGTTGTCTTTCCGGGCGCGGCCTTTGACCTTTTATTTGATAGCAGCAGACTCCCACGTAATATGTAGAACATACAAAAAAGCAGAGAATGAAAATAAAACAAATTGTGAAATGGTTAACGTAAATTCATTTTCCACCAACTAGCATCACGTGGATGTGTGCAGAATCGATGTTTTATTAATTAATAAAATCAATTACAATTTTGTAATTTAAAAAAAAAAACACACACGCACAAACTCAATGCGTTTGGAGCTCAATAAGTAATATTTAAACTATCAAATTAATAAAATACCTATCAACTTAAATTAAGTAAATAATATAAAAAATGATAAGCTATGTACTGCACACTGCTTTGTCAGGTAGTTGAGGGATCTAATGGACTTTGACATCCTACTTAAAGCACTTGGATTACGCGGACGATGGTTTCTTACTCTCTTATAGCATCATGGATCTCCTTCAAATCGTGGGGCAAAAAATTAATTCCGGCAAAAGAAAAATGATCAGCCTTGAAACCCGACAATTCTCTTAAATAAATATTTCCTCACAAACTTTGGAGAAAGAGGAGAGTTTTCAATACCTTGGAAGTATGGTCTCCACCAAAGGCGGAACAGAACAAGGCGTTCGGTATACTGTCGAAAATTTGGAGGAATAACTCTTATCAACTTAAGAACAAAGCTACTAATGTTTTACACAAACTCTTCATTATGCTTGCAGCGCCTGGAAGGTTACTTCAGCCATTACAAGGAAGCTTGAAACCTTCTTGAATAGATGTCTTCGCAACATCCTAAGGATTTTCTGGCCAAACGGAATATCCAATGAGGTCCTTCCTATAGTTCAGGAACCTAAAGAGTCTATTTTTTTTTTCACTTCAGAATTTAATTTTAAAGGGTTGAGTGAAAGGCTATTTTTCCCACACCAAAATGTGAAACTATCCATGTCGGCTTCCAAAAGAATACGATCGTAGGTGGACTTTATTATTTTGAAAATCATATCGTCAGCAAAAATGAGAAGTTCATTTGAGCGTAGACATCGTTAATAGACAGGATGAACAGAAAAGGGCCAAGATGGCTTCCCTGGGGAACACTAGATTGAGCAACAATAGGTTCTGAAAGACAATTTCTAAATTTTAGCTCATGGGATCTGTTTTCAAGGTATGATTTGATCCAATCTAAGAACAATGGTGGAAAACCAAGAGCTTTGAGTTTGAATAAAATAATTCCGTGGCTGAGTTGGTCAAAAGCTTTAGAAAAGTCAGCGTACGAGTATACACAGTCAACTTCATAACCTTGGTCTAAAGCATTTGAACATATGTTTGAGAATGTGAGGAGATTTGTAACGGTTGATCTTTTTTTACAAAACCATGTTGCTGTTCGCAAATGTGATTTTTACTAAAAATGCTACACTTTCACAAACAACGTTCAAAAAATTTTGGGAATGGAAGAATGCTTTGCAATGGGCCTATAGTTTGTTATATCCGCCTTGTTACCTTTCTTGAAAATTGGTGTTAGAAATGACTTTTTCCATATATGTACTGGGAAATTTCTTCTTCCGGGGCTATTAACAAATGACTCACGGAAATTTGTTGTGGAAGCGTTACAAGTATCAAGTTTTATCTAACGAAAGGTTCTTGTAAGTGAAGTTAACTGGAAAGCCATCTGATTTTTTCTTTGAGTTTACAAAATTCCAAAAATTTTTAAAAATTCCCTTTCAAAGAGGTGCCCTGCCCATATCAGTTACACAACTAGCGTATACAAAATTAGAAAGAGACTTAAATTCATTAAAGAATTCAACATAAACAGAGAAGTTGATTGGAGACAGAGTTTTGACATATTTTGCGAAGGCGTAAGTGGCAATGGATTAGACATACGCTTCGAAAAGGTAACGACTACATTGCTCGCCAAGCAATGCAGTAGAATCCGCTTAAACAAGAAGAAAGAAGAGCTTTAAGACCAAGAAGCACATGGCGCAGGATAATCGAGAAGGAATCAGAATCTAGTCAAGAGCTGGAGGGAGCTAAAACATATCTCCGGAAACCACTTTCGATGGCGCGTTGGCTTAATGGAGGCCATATGCCTTTAAATTCCTGAAACTTGTCTTTAATTCCATCTTATTTGCTTTGGCTTTCTTAAAATGTTTTTTTTTTTTTGATTTTTTATTAAATAAATACAAGAATTTTTAAAATCTTAAAAAACTAAAAAAAAATCTACTTCTTGAAGTCAAATTTGTTTTGGTAGCTCTAGAACTGTGATTTATAAACGAATTTCAAATTTAAATTTCCCAAAAATGGCAAAAGTGACAATTTCGTTAAACTTAAGAACGTTTCATAAAATCTTATAACTTGAAATAACTCTTGAAATATTTGAATATAAAGTTTTTGTCATTGTAGTTTTTAATTATTGTGCATTCCTTATATTAACAGTATCCGGAACTTGTTCTAAATTTAAAAGGAAAAAGGACTGTTCTCTTAATTAACCGCAGAAATTTACTTTTGAAGTGACTTGCCTTTTTTTTAGTAAAAGTATAGTTTGTAGTACCCGTGGCATGATGGTTAGTGCGTTGGGCTGTCATGCAAGGGGTGTTGGGTTCAATCCCTGCCTGTGCCAGCTTAATTTAAAAAATTAATTTTCGCGGGTACTGCCTCTTGCGAGGAA
The DNA here is from genome assembly GCF_945859685.1 of Eupeodes corollae. Lineage (NCBI taxonomy): Eukaryota > Metazoa > Arthropoda > Insecta > Diptera > Syrphidae > Eupeodes > Eupeodes corollae. The sequence goes on from NC_079147.1 coordinate 162,466,842, forward strand.
TTGACAAATCCTTCAAGAGTAATTCTTGTCATGAAAAAGTGCTTTCTCAAACTAGCCGTTCGGATTCGGCCTTAAATTGTAGGTCCCTTCCATTCCTGTCAACAGTACTCGCACACAGGAATGGTTGAGAGTTGTAAGTCACTAGGCCCTGGTTCACAACGGACTGTTGCGCCACCCCATTTGATTTTGATAGTCGAGGTTCTAATAAATTATATACGATTTGACGATGTCAGGCTAGAGAACATATCGCGGTGAATTTGACTTGTCTGACCCTATTTCTGAACTTTTTCATTGATTTGTAAAAAAAAAACTGTCAAGAAGTTTACACGATTAGAACATTTGACGGTAAAGATGAAATGCTGGTGGCTTTTCGCGGTCGCTGCAAATTTGGAAAAGACTCTGATGGAAAAGATTTTACTAAAGCAAAAAAGAGACTGTTAAAACAACTTAGGCAGTTCTAAGCCTTGTCTCAACCATTGTTGAAGGAACCAAGGAAGGTTACCTCTGATAATTGGTTTTCATTAATGAAATTGATCAATACCTCGAAACACCTAACGTTTGGGGATACTTTGAAAAGGATCAAACGTGAGATGACCCCCGAGTTCAAAACATCCAGGCAGAGATCAATTGAGTCATCGCTATTTGGTGGGACCAAAGATACCACCTTGTCATCTATTGTGCCGAAGAGAAATAGAAGTTTCGTGGTCATGGTTTCGAGTGTGCATAATACTGCAAGTGTAAAGGAAAGAACTAAGAAACCTAAAATAGTAGTTGATCTACTAAATCAAAAATGTTCAAATTACTCCACTGCTGAAGGTTGCCTTTGACTATATTTTACAGATTACATGTCTTCATCGAATGTTTACGTCATGCGCTTGAGCAATCAAACCCAACATATTAAAAGTCAACTCAAATTTAATGAAAAAATAGTCAGAAAAGCTCACAAAGCCAAAAACAATCACTTTTAGAAAACCATCTTTACACAAAACCAGCTATTGGGAATGGGGAACAACTTTCTGACTGGTTTTCAACATTTATCGCCATGAAACAATGTTGCAATGTAAGTCCTTTTAGCTTCATTGTGTATATTGATGACCTTATTGATGCTCTAACTGAGGGAGTAGATTTTGAAGGATGATTCGGTGATCTTTCCTAGTTCTCCTGAAGCTCTGCAAATTATGATCAACCGGAAAAATGCTCATTGTCATGCACGGAGTATTGTCTATTGATTTGTAAAAAAACAAAAGCTATTATTTGTAAAAATGGTGGACAGAGATATTCCAGGATGCAACAATGGAACTACAATCGAAATAACATTGAAATTTTGAAACACTACAAATACCGTAGATTCACAATAGCAAGCAATCTTGTCATTGTGGTTTGAAGAAATATGCAACTTAGCAATGGTATGTGGAGTCTTACTGAATCTTTCTTTGGAAAACGTCGTGACTTGAAAGAAACAATTGCATAAAATGGTGGAGTGTTTTAATGAGAAATGGATGCCGGAATGTCAATAAAAACGAGACCGTCAATGCATCGATCAATATATGTATACTTTGAGCATATCCTTGGAGATCCAAACTACTTGCAGGTCATAATTAGTGTTCCGCAAAGAACTGATCTTTCAATGGGTTATTTTAGGATGAGGAAATATGTGTATTTCATTTCTTGGTCGTGTGCCTGGTATACTGCAGGAAATCGGAAGGGCTTATTTGGGAAAAAAGTGTTTTGGAGTGAATTTGAAATGATATAATATGAAACCGCTTGATAAGCTCTAAACTGACACCAGTTATCTCGGTAAATATTTGAGCATTCCTCAAAAATTACGAGCCGTGTTTACATCGTTCGTGTTGCCGGTTTGCTGTTTTGGCATATCGATTAGTAGGCCCAACTCCCTTCTAAACCTGCCCTGCACAAGTTTCTCTTTTTCTGAAAATTTTTGCTTGCTCTCTAGGCCACGCACATGCCATTTTTTAATTCCTTATCTGTAAGAAATGTTGAGTTGTTAGAAAATTTTTGTCGATACCTAGATTGTTCAGCTCTATCACATCCCCACTTCATGATAGTTTTTATAGCTGAGTTTTGCGCTAAGTTCAAAGCTTGAAAAACTTCCTTTTGAACTTCACAAAAATTAAGTTTTATTTCGGCTGCTTGTTCTGTTATAACAATACCAAAGGCATAACATAATTGTTTAGCATCCTGAACGTTATTGTAAACTGGATAGAATTTGAAATGTTGTGCGCTTCAGCTTGCTGACGCAAAATTTTATACTTTTATATATTTTATTTATTTTATATATTTTATTATTATGGGTTGAAAGATCTGCATTAGCTATAAGGGCAAATGCCTGATTAGCAGATAATTTTGCCGCCTCCTGGAATGAAGACTCATGTGCTTTTTTAAAATGTGTACCTGTTTGAGGAGAATCAGCAGACAATTGTCTCACAATTGAAGCCGAATCTTTTTTACCCTCGCTTCTTAATTTCATTTCGGTGGCTAACGATAGTTCTTATCCACTTCTCTTTTTGATAAGATCATCAACCTTACGTCTCTTAGACCAATAACAACATGAATTAAAATCTTTGTTGTGGTCTTCCTGGTTTTTTATTTTCACATCAGTCACAATGCAAGAAAATTGAAGACAATTTTGAAGCCATAAACTATTGTACTGCAAAAACCGTCCGTGGTGACGGCCAACTTTGTCCCATTTGACACCAATTTTTTGACAAAAACCTCTTATTTTACTGGTTATCTCTTGAAGTGCTGCATCAGGTAAAATTACATCACCATACTCTCGTAAAATATGATCTCTAATTTCATTAAATCTATTCGAGCTTGAGACTGTATACCAAACATCAAAAATTGACCGATATGTTATTTCACTAGCCATTGTTTATAACGGACAAGTCTTAATTATTCGGAAACTTTCACAATATTTTGAATTCCTTCCTATTACCTTATAGGGTAAAGTTCGTAATGAGGATGGCCTCACAACGATATTCTGCGATATAATAAAGAAAAGTCTATCCTAAATCATTTACTTTGCAATTTTCTTTAAACAAATCACTTACCATTTAAACAGTGCACTTTAAAAAGTGACATAAGGCCAAATTATTTTGGGAAATAATACCAACTACCCTGCTATAAAAATTGGGGTGGGTGCGAGGTTGAGTGTATGAAAATTTTGTTTGCAAAGTGAAATAAAACCAATTTGACTTTATTTCAGTTTGTTTAAGTGTAATAAGACCAATTAATTATTTATTACACTTTACAAAAGTGAAATAAGGCCATTTTTTCTGAAATTTGGCTTTATCTTAATATTCTTTCAACCTATTTCCCTTAGCATATGAAATCGAAATCACAAAAAAGTAATAAATTAATCTAAAATAATCTTTTTAAATGGGCATTGGTAATAAACAAATTTTTTTTAATTCCAACTATTTTCTAATCATAACTGTCATTGTCAATTTATTCGACAAACTCAACATCACATTATTGCGTATTTTGCCTGAGAATCTTGGCTTACATCCATACAACATCAAGCTGACGCAATAATTCAAGCCGATTGATAAAGATATGGACTTATAAGAAATGTTTTATGGTGCCACAAAACTTTGAGTCGTTTTTCACACATCTGAATTATCAGGCAATTTATTAAATAAGTGGGGTGTAGTAACCGTATAAAAATTGCTACTCACGAGACTATAACGCGACTTAAATTAGAGCTCAAACTAGCTATCTCTAGAGCTCTCACATTATTATAATCTTTACTTTAACCTTCGGAAGGCAAGGCTTATTTGCCTTAGTGAATTCATGGTCCCATCACCTTTTATAAAAAAAAAACAGTAAAACAGAAATGAAATAATATATTAAAGATCGAGAAAAGTATTCTTTTGAGGTTTTATAAAAAAGTAGTGGGATGATGGGTAACCCCACTTGGTATCGGAAGGTTAAAAAAATGATTTTAAAATATTATAAAAGTACAAATGTTTTAAAGGAAAAATAACGAGTTTAGGGAACAGATCGAAACTGGGTGCCATACGATGCACATTAGATATAATACAAACCTAGTGTTTTTGACTAATGAGCAACGGTTGAATTTTAGAGGAATGAGTTCCACCTCAACAAATTGAATTTTCGATTGTACTAAGCCATAATACGCAAGTTTTATGATTTTTTAGGGCAATACAGACTTAGGTCGCAGATCTGTCTTACAACTTTATTAAGAAAAAGTTTGAAATTGTATCGTGAGTAAAACTCACAAGTATTTAAAGTGATCATCACGTTCAATATCGAAGCAACCACTAGAACAACGTAAACCTGGACAATTCATAGGTAAACAGACTTGAAAACAAGAACAGTTATAGTTGCATGGTAAGTCAGGGAGAAACTTTCGGGAAAAATTCCCTTTAAACTAAAGGGCATGAATTTAGTCTTGCTACTTATAACTAATTTATGTGACCCAAACCAGTCTCGAAGAATATCTAAGTCATGGTTCATACTAACAAAAGTTTCAAAGTAATTATTATTAGAGTACGAGAGAGCAGTATCATCCGCAAAAGCAGGTCATTTTCTCTTAAAAGGCTGTAAGAATAAGGAGTTAACAAATATCAGAAAAAGGATAGGACCTTAAACAGAACCTTGGGGAATTCCCATTCTGAGATAAGATACTGAACTTAGAGTATCTTTTATCTTGGTCATTTGGATACGATTTGTTAGGTACGAACAAAACCAATCATAAAAAAGCCTCTGAAACCGGGATAATAAAGTTTTTTTAAGTAATAACTCATGGTCAACCGTATCAAAGGCTTTTTTAATGGCAATGAATAAAGACGCCGTTACCTTGGAGTCATTAATTGAGTTATAAAATTCACCACATAGTTTTAACAGGGCATATTCTCTTGACTTACCTTTAAGAAAACCAAACTAACTATCACTGAAAAACTCACTTCTAGAAACAAAGAACATGTTTCTGTTTTTGAAAAACCTTGAGAAATACGGAAAGGAGATTAATAGGTTCTAAAGTTATTTAAATCCAAAGAATCACGTTTTTTATGTAATGGGATTATTATAGCAGTTTTAGAAAACACACCTTTTCTCACACAAACATTAAATTTGAAACAAAGAACATCAGCAATTTGAGAAGTAATATTTTTTAAGATACGGCTGAAAATCATGTGATAGGAAGGCGAGTTTGACGATTTAAGAGAAAAAATCAATTTGTGAATTTCAAAGGCAGAGAAGTCATAAAAACAGAAACTATTTCCGTAGAAAATATCATTCTGAACGCCAATTCAGAATTATCAAACTGTAAATTATTTGAAATTGATGAAAAAAGCTGATTGAAAACATAAGCTACATCAACAAGATCTGCGATTATTTCTGTATCTTTATAAATTTTTAATTCTACAAATAATGGATTATGATTCAAAATTTCATTCACTATTCTCCATTCCTTTTTTATATTTCCAACGTTTTCAGCAAGTTTTTGAGCATAATAATAATCTCTGCACTTAGGTATTTCATTTTTCAAATCGCATCACACTTTGTAATACAAATTCTGAAGTCTTTAATTTTTAGGATGCTTTGAAACAGATATTCGAAGACGGTTTTTGTTTTTTATTTTAAGATTGTACTTCAAGCCGATATAAAAGTTTTTAAATTGTCTTAAACCGTTTGCGTTTTCTTTCCCAAAAGTTGTCCAGTCTACTGTAGTTATTGGAAAACCCGAAATTAATTCAACTAAGCTACAGTGTTTCTTCTCGGTACAAAAGTTTTTCAATTAATATGATTGAACCAAAGGCTAAGTACCACAAACAAAGGAAACTGATTATAGTTTGGCCTCCTTGAAACATTATGTAATTTCAACCTTTTAATGACAGAATCAAGTCGTTGTTGTAGTATTCAAATCCTATTCATGTTCTAGACATGAGTCTAAATACAAAGAGAAATTTATTTATTTGATTTATTCTTTATTACTTTCAAAATGATTAATAATTCAATATTTATAGGATGGAATATCGAAACGTTTTTTAAAGCAATCAAAACAAAAAAGATGGCTGCATGAATACATGGAGAGAAAGATGACACAATTAATTCATATTTTATAATAACCACTAAATTCCTAAATTGTGTTGTTTGTTACAGAAATATGTTTCAACTACATAGTATATTCATTAATCAAACGACTTTTAAATATATTCATAAGTTTTCTTTAGAGAACAATAAAATAAAATTTGACACATAACACAATAACATTAAGACGATTGGAAAACAAGGTATTAATGAGGTCATGGAGAAAACACGAGGGTGAGAAGCTCGAATTTGAAGAAATGAACCAAATTCTTTTTTTTTGTATATATTATACTATCTGACCCGGACAAGCGTTGGCTCACGTTTCTTGTCAAATAACATTGATGTAAACACAAACTACACCATCTCCTAACTGCAATTCGACAAAAACTTCCAGATTTCTATAGCTTTCAGATCTTTCGGGAGGATAGGGCATTCTTGGTCCACTTTAATATAGATGGATCAAAACAAAAGAAGTGGTTGGTGGAGGTGTGTATTCTAAACGAGTGGAAATAAGTCTGAAGAAATCTTATCCTGGCTTAAAGAGAACGTGATATTAAGTTACATCTGATATCCGTAATTTCTCAGATAGTCAGGCCCCTATTCAATCTCTGGACTCTGGCTCTACAAACTCTTTAACAGTCCATAACTGTCGACCATCATTAATGGAGATGGCACAACAGTCTTATATTCACCTTTACTGGATGCCGGGCTGTAGAAACATTCCAGAAAACTGTAAGGCAGACTCACCAGGAATGGTACGGTACAACCCATTGTACCACGTTTTTTTAATGCTCGCATACGTACCTGGATGTAAACTATTGGTATTGCAGGACGCTGTGAAGAATGCAAAAACCAGGCGGAATAACATCACCACGTGTCAGGTCACAAAGAGCATTGGCCTACACTAGACTTAAAGCTTCTATCTCTAAGCAGATCGAATAAGTCAATAAATGTAATAACCGGGCACTGTCTAATAGAAAAGCACGCCACGTGGCTAGGCGTATTCTCAAATGACTTTTGTAGAAGCTGTGTGGATGAGAAAAAGGAGAAAATAGTTCTTCACCTCCTTAAGTGATCGTTTCACAAGAGGCGGTTGGTGACGACAGACATACCAAGAATATCGAGTCTCATTTATGCAAGTGCCATCCATGAATAATCGGAGTACATTTCGCTTGAATGGTACAAAACATATTGGGGTTTGGAAGCATTAAATTCCACCCGGATTCTTATTCCGCATTGTACAATGTTGTTTTTGTCAGAATGGTGTCTGAAAACGAATATGAAAAGCTAGGAGCACTATCGTGAGCAAAGCAATGTATTGGATTAGAAGTTGCAGGCATGAGATAATTAAAAATGAAAAAGAGTGTTGGAGATAGAACAGAACCTTGGGGTACATCAGCATAAATTTTGTGGTTTTCTGACTTGAACCCATCCAATACCACTGGTATTGAACGATCCGAAAGGTAATTACTAATCCAATGAATTATTGATTCACAAAAACTGAAACCACTCATTTTCGATAAGAGAGCCGGATGCCAAACCCTATGAAATGCTTTTAAAACATCGAGTGTAATAATCTTACTGTCTCCAAAACAGTGATGTAAAGATTTGCTTCCTCTGTTCTGTGAGATGAATCATGAGATCACCAGTGAACTTTTTGCTGCTAAAGCCGTACCGTCGCTCATTAAGAAGCCTTCGATGTTCGAGATATTTCTTGAGCTGATAATTAATCAGCGCTTCCATGACCTTAGAAATAAGGGACGTAAGTGCAATTGGACAATAGTTTGAGGGGGAGGAGGATTCGCCCTTTTTAGGGACAGGCTGGACAAATGCAGTTTTCCATCCACTCGGGAAGAGACCTGTAGAATAGGACAGATGGAAAAGCTTACGCAGTGGTTTTTCCAGCGTTGAGGAACACCACTTCACATCAATAGGGGAAATACTATCCGGCGGATTTGTGTATGTCAAGGTCTTTTAGTACCTTTGCGACTGCACTAGTGCGAAAGAAGATTCGTCCCATAGAATCATTTACGCTCTCAAGAACAGAAGGGCTCATGACACTTTCCGGTAGCGTAGAATTAAGAGCAAAATGTGCTGCAAGCAAATTGGCTTTATCAATCGAGCTTACATAGGGAGTGTCATTCTCAACAAGTGTTGGAACCGAGGATGATGTGGTGTTTTGTACGTTTTTGACAAATAACCAGACATTTTAACTACCTTTAAGAAATTTTAGTATTTGTTGCCTTAATTTCTGATCATGTATGATCATTACAGGTCTTTCTTTTAATAAGCTTTTTTGAGCTTATTCCGAATTACCTCAGTCGGGTTGGCTCTATAACAACGGAAACTTACATCTCTGAACCTAATAGCCTCTTTACAGCTCGAATCAAACCATGAGTTCTCTTTGGGTTTGATAGACTTCACATAATTCGGAATAAAAGTTTTCATTCCACAAAGAATTAAATTTGTTACATCAACGCTCCTAGATATTTGAATTCCTGTACTATTTCATCAGGTTGGTTGTTAAGTAACCATCTTTCTTCTCTCAACCTTCTACAACTCCGTGCCACAAATACCATTATCTTTGTTTTCTCTGAGTTTATTTTAAGGTCTCAGATATTGCAGTACGTTTGGACCCTATTTATTTGTAGCTGGAGAGAAGATGGAATATCCGCTAACATAACCAAGTCATCCGCGTAAAGAAGTTCTTTTATACGAATATCAGAAAAACATACTCCACCGGGTAAATAATCTGAAATATCATCAATGTAGGGCAAACAAGATTGGGCTGAGGATACATCCCTGGGGAACACCTGCAGTCGTTTGAAACCAATTTGAAATCTCGGCTTCATCATAAACTGTCGCATAAGTTTTAGTTACAAATTCTTCGGAGATATTTAGAAATTTTCTAGATATACATATAAGTGAGGCCATTTTGTAAATGAGAGCTTGTCGATTGACGGTATCAAATGCAGCTTTTAGGTCGATAAAGCAAGCAAACATCTCCTTTTTCTTTTGGATAAATTTGTTAGCAATACTCGATAAAGCAAAAATATGGTCAACCGTTGAAAAGCCCTCACGAAACCAGCTTGAAACATACTTAAGCGATTATTTGTTTGATTCTACCCAATTGATAAGTCTTTTGTATAGAATTCTAGCAAATACTTTTCTAATGGAATTTAATATTGAAATACCTCTGTAATTCTCAGGTAAGCTAGCGTCACCTTTCTTAAATATTAAAAATATAACAGCTTTATTAAAGCTCGAGGGAACGCAAGCGGAATCGTACAAGTTGTTGTAAAAAGAAAGAAGATAGAAGAGTTTTTTCAGAAATCCAACGGGAATGCCTTCAACTCCTGGGGACTTATGGTTTTTCATGTTAAAAAGAGCAAGCTCCAGTTCAAAAATCCGTTGTTTCTTGAAAGCGATTTCTTCATTAAAAGGTAAATAAATCTACCTACATAATTCAATAATACGTTCGGTTACTAGCGTAAAATACGACATTGGTGCAGTGAGTTCAAGTATGAGATTCTGACTTTATACATTTTCAACAACTGGTACATCCCTTGATAGGAGGTGTCAGTTAAATGGGTGGCGGATTGTTTGGTTTAATTTGTGTTTTGTTTTCAAATCCATAAGTAATGAAAAGCTTGAAATGTTTCATCGCATTGAATATACACCTAAACCTACAAAAATAAATGTTAAAAATATGCGAATTGGGTATTGATGTATGTGTTTTAAGTCGAAGGTAATTCTACACATTTCCATATAATGGTATAGATACAGTTGAAGTTATATAATAAAGCCACTGGAATTTAAATTAGCTTTTCAATTAAAAGCTACATAAGTATTAATTGGACAATTTAAATTTGAACTACATTATTTTAGTTGCTGTTCATAATTGCTATGTTTTAAACACAATTTAATATTAAAACCAATTTTTAAAGAAATTTGTTTAGATCTCATAAACACAAGTTGACATTATTAGTAAGCCATCTAAAATAAAGAACTTTGAGATCGTTTGCTAGGCTTTAAGGTAATTTTAAAAGATTGTGCAACTATTACTTCTTTTTAACTTCTAATAGGAAGTTATTGTAATGGGTCTGATTTGTAAAAAATTGAAAACTTTGACATTTCTCTACGTTTCAAGGTCCCTAGATTCAAAATGAAAGATTTTTACAAAGATGTCTGTGCTTGCGTGTGTTCGTTCGCGACGTTTTTTTCGTCGTTCATAGCTCACGAACCAGAAGTACACAAATAAACAAAATACCTCGCCAGTTTTAAGAGAATGTCCAAAGTGCAGAAGTTTAAAATGCCTCTTGAGAAATGTAAAAGTTTTGCTACGCCAACAGTTTGAAAATAGTATTAACAATTATTGGAAGCAGCGTGCCGAAAGTATTATAAAATCTGATTCAAGAATTATGTTTCCAAAAATAAAAAAAAATTGCAAACAAATTAATAATGTTAAAATACATACACTCAAAATACCATTATCATCACAAACACTACTTTTTTAAGCTGGGATTGACAGTCAACAATGCCCAATCATCGATGAATCTTTTATCGTAGATGTTGAAGCAAATAAACTCAATCTTATAGGATCTCACTGTGAGTCATTTCATGCTAGAGATCTTCGTAGTACCGAAACTGACGAGGGAAATACCGAATTGTCAAGATTTTACAGTAGCGAAATACCGACACTCCTAAGATTTACTGATAATCTTAAGGCAAACGAACTTACAGTACAACGGATCATGCACTACTTTATAACACAAGACGAACTGACACAAATATTTCGTAATCTTAATAATAAAAAATCAATCGGTTTGGATAACATTCCGAACACTGTTTTAAAGCATATTCCAATCGAAATAATAAGCCAATATTACGTTATATTTCTAAATAACTGTTACTTCCCAAGTTGCTGGAAAACTTCGAAAGTACGTCCAATAATAAAAAAGAAAAAGGACCCTTCTGATTCTTCTAGCTATAGGCCAATAAGTCTCCTGCCTAATATCGGGAAGATTTTTGAAATAGTTATTTGTACGTCCATCAAGTTCGTGTGCGAAGAAAATTAGTTAGTACGGCGAAACCAATTTGGGTTCAAGAGAAATCACTCAGCAGTGCACGCAGTTACAAAACTAGTTTGGATCAACGAGCTTTTTATTTTTACGGTACGAATTTCCACCCATCTTATTAAAGTTATTTTATCTATGGTGAAAAATAAGAAATTTGTTGTAACCGATAGACGAAACACTACAACCGAGATATTTAGTATCACCAATGGTTTGACACAGGGCACTGTGTCGGCACCTCACTTGTTTTTTTCATATTTTTCTGACATATTAAGTGAAATCGATGACTCGATAGCGTTTGCTGACGATACCACTTTGTATGCAAATGGATTAGGAATTGCAGATATTTAAACAGAACTGAAAAGAAAATTTGATAAGCTGCAATCATTCTGCTCGGAGTGGAAGCTTAAAATAAACAACACTAAGTGTGAAACCATACTGTACCGCAGGCCAATAAGACGTGGAAATTCAGATTTGAGGCGAAATTGGAAAAACCCAAAAATAATAAACTCGGAGGGTCTCCCCATCGAATCTAAGACAGTTGTGAGGCACCTGCGTGTTCCTTTGGACACATTTTTATACTATCATGATCACATAAATAATCAAGAAACTTTTGGATGCTTCCGGTGTGTGAACCTTGTGAGGAATAACTTTGTTAGGGCGGCAAACGTTATTGAGAACGATCTTTTTTCTAGGTTATTCTATTTTAAGTCCGAATACTTCAAAAACACATTTACGAGTGGATTTATACCTCCCGAGGCTTTCGTGTTTCTGGATGCACATGACTATTTGTCCGACTCAATGAACGTACCGATAATATACCATATGGCAAGAAGAGCTACAGATAAAAGAATACTATATGAACCTTTTGAATTAATAAGTGGAAATACAGACCTAAGATACTGCGTAAGCATAGCTTGACTGGGTCGTTGCAGACGCGTAGTTCCTTTTACCATAACGTTCTGATATATGGTTTCTGATCAGTCGAAGGGGCAAGCTAGAGAATTGGAAACAATTGTCAATCCTGCTCATATTTCGAGAGGTTAGAGAACATATACCAGGACACCCTCTAGGTTAGTTAGTTTTTTAAGTAGTTTTAAGAACTGGTTTTAAGAAAAAAATGAAAAAATAAGGATTTCAAAAGGTTTTTTAAATCCCATTTTCCTTTAACATGAAAAACAAAAAACTTAGACACAGTTAACAACAATACGAATGTAAATAATAATTAATTGTACTAAAAATGGAATATTAATTAGTATGTATAAGAAAAATCGATAAATAAGTAGGTACTGAGAACTCTATGTCACGTACTAGTAATTTAAAAGAAAAAAAATTAAAAAATAGTTTTTAAGTTTAAGAGAACACAAATTAACAATTAACAATTAAAAAAAAAGTATATTTTTTGAAAAAAATCTAATCAACGGTTTTTTTATAAATCAACAAAACTAAAAATAATTTGTCACCTCGAAAGTTTAACGAATACAAATTGATTTTATCTCCAAAACAATTTTGTGTAACGAAAAATACGAAAAATAACGTTTTAAACATCCGGTCAAATTTTGAAAAAAAAAAAAAACGTTTTAAACATCTGGTAAAATTTTCAGACAAATCGAATTGGTTCTTTTTATAAAAAAATAAAAACCTTAAAAAAACATTACTCTAAGTTGGTAAAAATTGAATTTCGACTCAAATATCTTTTCAAAACTTTGAGATAATGGCTTTAAAATCCTTTTATCTTTAAGAAAAGATTGAATTCAATAAACATTTTAAGAAAAGTCGAATTGCCAGTTTTTTTTACAAAAAATAAAAACTTAAAAAAAAGAATACTAAAACTTTTTACTTTCGGCTCAAATCGCTTTTCAAAAATTCAAAATATTGTCTTCAAAATTTGTATTTCCCAAAAAATATTGTTTTCGATATTCAGTAGTTTTTTTTATATAAATCCAACAGTCCATTTTTTCATAAAAAAATAAAATCTACAAGGCCCTGGTCCACCCTGAACTGAAAATAAATGAAAATGAAAGAAGGTTAATAAAAGTAAGTATTCGAGAATAAAGGGGTAGAACATTTCCATATAAAACATTTAAAAAAAAAAAATTGGGCCTTAATGGCTGCCTTGGGGAACACCAGAATTTAATTAATAATTGTTACACTATATTATCTATTTTCTAAGTATGATGAAATCCAATTTTAGAAATTCTCATGGTGAAAATAGTTTCAAAATTATTATTTTATGACCCAACTTTTCAAAACGCTTTATAACATATATAACATTTACTCAAACAAATTAGTAACAGTAGAACGGCTTTGCTACTCGATTGCTTTCTTAGCCCGAAGAAACAGTGGTTAGCAAGAGTAATTCTTTGTTTGATTTTAGCGGTGGTGTTGTTTTCTTTGTTTATAGCGGAGCCTAGGCAGGTTAGGCCCATTGTGATACCACATGTATCTTGAGGCTTCCTCCTAAGCTCAATGGAAGTTGAGTCCCTTACGAAACATGAGAGGCTGATTATGCTGATATGATTTAAATCGTTTAAATCGTTAAAGACGAATTCTCCTACGTGATTCTTGCGTTTTCGAGCCAGAGCAGGGCATGTGCAGAGAAGATGAAGAACCGTTTCTTCCTCTTCCTCGTCCATACAGCTTCTACAAAAGTCATTTAAGAATACGCCTAGCCTCGTGGCGTGCTTTCCTATTAGACAGTGTCCGGTTATTACACCTATTATCGAGCTTATATGCGATCTGCTAAGAGAGAGCAAGCACCTTGAGTTTTTTAAATCCAATATTGGCCACATGTTTTTTGTGACTTGACACGTGGTGATGTTGGTCCACCTGGTGCCTGCCCTCCTCACAGTGTCTTGCATGAGCAGCAGTTTACAAGTAGTGATTGGTATGCCATAACTTGCCAAACGTGGTAAGATGGGCTGTACTGTACCGTTCCTGGCGAGTTCATCTGCCTTATAGTTACCTGGAAAGTCTCTATTACCTGGCACCCAGCAAAGGTGAGTATTAAACTGTTGTGCCATCTCCATTAGAGATGATCGACAGCTATGGACTGTTATAGAGTTTTTAGAGACAGCGTCCAGAGATTTGATAGCGGTTTGGATGTCTGAGAAAATAAGGATATCAGATTTCGATATCACGTTTTCTTTAAGCCAGGACAAGATTTCCTTTATCGCCAAAAAACGCTTCAATGATTGGGAAGGCGGAATGATAGACTTATATTTCAGTCGTTCAGAGTACACACCTCCATCAACCATTTCTTTTGTTTTTTACCCATCTGTGTAAAAATGGATTGACTCATCCTCCAAGAATGTCCTATCCTCCAAAAAATATCTGGAAGGCATATAAATCTGGAAGTTTCTGTCGAATTGCAGTTGGGGGATGGTGTAGTCTGTATGTTTGGAATTGATTCTAAATACCTTTGCTTTCAAGCTTTGAGGCGAATAGAAGAGCTTGCAGCTATTTGTTTGCTAAATATGTCAAGAGGTGTTAGGTAAAGCAAGGTTTCCAGTGCCGCAGACGGGGTCGTACGAAGCGATCCGCTTATACATAGGCAAGCTGAACGTTGGACTATATTTAGCTTGTCCCTGTTTATACCTTCCTCTAAAGCAGTCCACCATACTGCCTAACCGTACATTAAAATCGGTCTGATAACCGATGTGTATAGCCAATACGTGATTCTGGGTTGTAAACCTCATTTATTACAATAGCTTTTTTGCAAGAAAAGAGAGCTACAGTAGCTTTTTTGACTCTTTCCTGTACGTTGCGTTTCCAATTTAGTTTTTATCTAAGACAAGACCCAGGTATTTAGCCTCGTCTGAGAATTTTAATTGGATTCCTTTTATATTGGGAGGGTTGACAAATGGAATTTTGTATCTCCTTGAAAATAAGACCAGATCGGTTTTGTGTAGGTTAACACCCAGTCCACACCGATCAGCCCAAAGTATTAGTCAGTCCGAGGCATTTTGTAAGAGTTCTTTTAGGATGTTAAGATGCTTTCCTGAAACTGCTATAGCAACGTCGTCCGCATAGGCTATCACTCTGCAGCCCTTTGCACCCAGACCAGTTAGGATTTCATTCACTACCAGGTTCCAGAGGAGAGGGGATAGAACACCACCTTGCGGTGTCCCTCTACTAACGAATCGTCTGCTAGAAGAGTTGCCCAGTTTTGAATTAATTATTCTGCTAGTAGGTAAGCATTAAATGAATTAACTCCCGAAGCGAACTCTCTACATTTAGAGATGTCAGTGCAGATGTGATTGCAGATGTGTCCACGTTGTTAAAGGCACCTTCGATGTCAAGAAAAGCAACCATAGTGAACTCTTTATGATGGAGGGAATATTCGATGGTGCGTACTAAAGTGTGTAACGCTGTTTCCACCGATTTACCCTTACAGTAGGCATGTTGAGACGAAGACAGAAGTCTTGTATCGATACGTGCCCTTAAATGGATATCAATCAATCTTTCCAGGGTCTTAAGAAGGAATGATGATAGACTTATAGGTCTTAAATCTTTAGGATTAACTTGGGAGCATTTACCTGCTTAAGGTATAAAGACAACTTTAACTTCTCTCCATGCCGAGGGAACATGGACCAGGTAAAGACAGCTGGTAAAAATTGCCTCAAGGATTGGTGCAATTATATCAGAGGCTTTTTGTAATTCTGCTGGTATTATTCCATCTGGTGCTGCAGCTTTAAATGGTTTGAAGCTGTTGAGAGCCCATTGTAACTTATCCTTTGTGATCAGACCTTGTGGATATGTTGTATTTGAACTTGAACGTGCAAAGCTGTTGCAAGTTTCGGTAAGAGAACTACCAGGAAAGTGAGTGTCCAATAGGCTTTAAGGTAACTTTGACAGATTATGCAACTAGTACTTCTTTTTAACTTCCCATAGGAAGTTATTGTAATGGGTCCGATTTGTCAAATTGAAAATGTTGACCTTTATCGACGTTTCAAGGTTCCTAGAGCCGAAATAAAAGATTTTTAGAAAGATGTCTGTGCTAGCGTGTGTGTGTGTGTCAAAAAAACTGAAAACAAAATGTGTCACCTCGAAAGTTTTACGAATACAAAATGATTTTATCTTCAAAACAATTTTGTGCAACCAAAAATAACGTTTTAAACGTTTGATACAATTTTAAGAAAAATCGAATTGATTTTTTTTATACAAAAATAAAAACCTAAAAAACAAAACTCAAAGTTATTAAAAATTAAATTTCGACGCAAACATCTTTTCAAAAATTTGAGATTATGGCTTTCAAATAATTTTAACTTATAAGAAATATTGTTTTCACCATTTTGACAAAAATCAAATTGGAAGTTTTTTTTACAAAAATAAAAACATAAACAAAAAATTAATAAAAGTTGATAAAAATTGATTTTCGACTCAAATATCTTTTCAAAACTTTGAGATATTGGCTTTAAACTACTTTTACCTTTTAAAAAATATTGGTGTCAACATTCAGTAAAATTTTAAGAAAAATCCAATTGACAGTTTTCTTACAAAAAAAAAAAAACAATACTAAAACTTAGTAAAAATTTGCTTTCGAATCAAATAGCTTTTCAAAATTAAAAATATTGTCTTCAATTTTTTTTTTAAGAAAAGCTTTTTAAATTGGTAAAAATTTATTTTCGATTGAAAATCTATTTAACAAAACTAGATTTTCAAACTAAACTATTTCTTTATATGAAAAATATTGTTGATAATTTAAACATTTTTCAGAATAACTATGGAACTGGCTAATTTAATCGACAGAACACTGTTAGTAAAAATAAGGGTAGAGCAACTTCGTTGGAAATTTTCGTTTGTCATGTAACTTCGGCATATGTTAGTTAGTTTATTTCATATTCAAGCACATTTTTGTCAAAAAGTTCGTTGTAGCTCGCTTCTTGGATAAACTAAACGACCACAACTGTACGTGTACCTATTAGCTACAGCGGGTCTAATCGGGTGTCTAGTTTATTGGATGGCATTGGGTCAGTCGTCATCGTCAATGTTTTGGTATAAATGTATGTATGTAAGTAGGTTTTTTTAATTATAGTTCAAAGCAATTACCTAGAGGCTGTGGCTGGTTCACAATATACTGTGTATAGATAAAGACTTTTCAGGCGATTCGTATAATGGGATTAATTTATTTGGACCTAAATTGCAATGGGATTTGAGGGAGTGGCATTGGTCGCAGTGTATTGTTTGCATTTGGGACTTTCTCAAAACGCAATAGAAAACATGAATTCTACCTAGAAGTAGTTTTGTTGAATTAAAGGAATATTTTGTTGGTTTTAAGTCCGATGACTTTTCAATTCATTTGCCAGAGGTATATTATAACAACAAATTTCAATTAACAACATTTCGCCCAAAGAATTTATGGGGGCATTCAAGCCCCTGCTGTTTAAACACACTATATAGGACTTGAAGTAGTTGCGAGGTTTGGTATGTATGTTTCTTTAAAACCCAAAGAGTATAGGGTGCCCTGGTTTGGGAAGAGGAATCCTTGATTGCAGTATGTCAAGTTTAGGAGATTAAGGTCGCGTATTTACCGAGATATGGGCATTTATGGCTGAAACACAAACACGCTTCGGCTTCGCCTGACGTTTACGAGTTCATCCATTACTCGTATGCTATTACAATGCAGCTTCGACCTTACGTTTCATTTGACAATCGTAAGGCAATGTTACGTAATGTGACTCCAAACGGAGGCTCTAGTTCAAATTTGCTGAACATTTGATTTGTCTGACAGCTCAACAGCTGTAAAAAGTCAACAAACAAAATATATTTGCTTTTGGAGAGATTCCCATTGGTTTTTATTGGCTATGTAAGCTTCTTCCGCGATAAATTTAATTTTTCCGATTTCAAAACTCATATTTTTTTTATTTTGAGAAAAAATAACAGCTGCTAATGACAGAAGTGCCATTTTAGAAATTTCATATTGAATATGTCATTCAAAGCAACCTCAAAGCAACGTAACGCAGACGAAGCTGAAGCGTATTTGTTTTCAGCCATTAAGGTTCGATAATCGATGCAAAGATGGTAACATTAATGGAAAGGAGATGATCCCGGGATTAAAAAATGCAATTTGAGTCATCCAGGTTGTAGGTTAAACATACCTATTTTAGGTTATGTTACGCTTAGATCAACGAAGATCCATCATGAGGAAAACCTATGCTAAGAGTCCCAAGACATCTGCGCCAATGGAATGCATGGAATTTCTATCTGCTGTATAGCTCGAAATTATTTTGAGGTGTCAGTCGACCCAATCAGTTGGGTGAGGACAGGTTAACGAGTCAATGATTTTTCTGGGAGTGCTCCTCTCTTTTATCCCCATAGCGTTAATCATCCCTTCCCTTCAGAACCATATAGCGATTGGTCCATGTAACTTCCGTTGTAGGTGGCTTTGGTAAGACAGTGGTTGTTGTATGAATCGGTTAAGTAGGTTCCTTATTAATGCTGGGGTAAAGAAGAGGCGGCAGCTTCTCAGGTATTGGCGAAATTGGGAGTTAAGTAGTCATTTTATTTTTATTACAAGAACAGGTTCCTGAAGAGCTGTTTCTCTTAGAGAAAAATTGATTTAACACCTTTACATTTTTTGTTGGAGCCACATTAACGGTACGGTCACATGAACGGTACTCTTCAAAATATTCAAATATATATATATTTTCATATTCAAAACCTTAAAGTTGTAATTTGGCTGGTATCTTCATCATTAATTGTTGATGACATAACTGTCTCTTTACAATTAAAAATACAACAAAATGAAAACCCAGCAATATGGTGAATACTTAAATTAACATAACATAACATAACATAACATAACATACCATAACATAACATAACATAACATAACATAACATAACATAACATAACATAACATAACATAACATAACATAACATAACATAACATAACATAACATAACATAACATAACATAACATAACATAACATAACATAACATAACATAACATAACATAACATAACATAACATAACATAACATAACATAACATAACATAACATAACATAACATAACATAACATAACATAACATAACATAACATAACATAACATAACATAACATAACATAACATAACATAACATAACATAACATAACATAACATAACATAACATAACATAACATAACATAACATAACATAACATAACATAACATAACATAACATAACATAACATAACATAACATAACATAACATAACATAACATAACATAACATAACATAACATAACATAACATAACATAACATAACATAACATAACATAACATAACATAACATAACATAACATAACATAACATAACATAACATAACATAACATAACATAACATAACATAACATAACATAACATAACATAACATAACATAACATAACATAACATAACATAACATAACATAACATAACATAACATAACATAACATAACATAACATAACATAACATAACATAACATAACATAACATAACATAACATAACATAACATAACATAACATAACATAACATAACATAACATAACATAACATAACATAACATAACATAACATAACATAACATAACATAACATAACATAACATAACATAACATAACATAACATAACATAACATAACATAACATAACATAACATAACATAACATAACATAACATAACATAACATAACATAACATAACATAACATAACATAACATAACATAACATAACATAACATAACATAACATAACATAACATAACATAACATAACATAACATAACATAACATAACATAACATAACATAACATAACATAACATAACATAACATAACATAACATAACATAACATAACATAACATAACATAACATAACATAACATACAAAATCTTTTAAGATAACATTTCGAAATTCACCCTTATAAACTGGGAATACAGAATGTATTATGCTTATACTTATATAGACCGGGTGTTAAAATAAAAATTCCCCACACCTTCCAAACAGATGATTTCCATTCACCATATTACAAGTACTTAACTAACTGTAATTTCAATGCACGTGTAAGCTTGTGTTGTTTGCCTATCTTCAAATAAGCAACTTTATATCTTGCATTTACGTGTAGATATATTTTCGCCGTCACCTATTCCGAAAAAAAAGAGCAGGGAGAGAATCTGGAAAGTCTACCTACCTAGATTAGAAGTGGGAAGATTTGTGTTTGATGTTCACTATTCAGTATAACCTAAAAAGCTTCTCTTAACTTTTATTACTTTATGTTTGTATGAGTTTCTCTGAGGTATCTACTCTGGAGAAAATTTACTATACCTACTCTCATTATTATTTAAACTTTAAATTAATGTAAATATCCATACTAACAATAGATTTTACTGTTTCATATGTTTGGATGTTTATTTAAAACAAATTAGAAATATTTTTTTTTAATTACATATATATGCATATAAATATTTATGTATGTTTATTTTTTTGAAAATATTAGTGAATTGTTAATAATTACCCTTATATATTCTTGATAGTCCTTTATCTATCCAATCAACGATATCCAAATTCTTTAAACCATCCATGTACCTGATCCCATCTGGAAAGAATTTATTTCACAGGATCTCCTATTTTTTCAAGGATTTTCTTTTCTCATTTTTCATATACATAATGTACTCTTTTATATTTGTTAGATTTTAAAAAAAGCTGATAAATGTCGTCTTGGTCTTATTATACTTGTTCATCGAAGAAGAGAGATTGTTTGAGTTAAATTTTCACATTTTTCACTTTTAAGGATTCCATTGTCCTTTCTTTTTAAGGATAGTAGGTATAGGTATGCATGTATATCCTTTTTGTGGGAAAAACAGGGAGCATTGAAGTTTTAATGAAATAATAGATAGAGATAGAGACTAAAAAAATAGGATGATAAACAGAAATTATTTAATAATAAACACAATTGATTAAACATCACTCATCACTACATTTTTATTATCCTCTCTCATCCACAAGTTTTTGATTAGAAGTGATACGACATGGAACAAAAACTGAACGAACCAATTTCACTTCACAAAAGCAGAATAAACCACAAATAGCAATATAAATACATATGTATAAAGATAAATACAGAAAGGGAACATATTTCCAAGGAGTTGGGCGGGGAATTTCACAAAATCACTTGAGAAAATTAGGAGGTTAACTGAAAATGTAATTTCTGATAAACTTTCACGATATTCACCACACCTACACTACATACATACATATACATACATATATATGTATAATGTATGTGTTGCGAGTTTAATGACATACACCAAAATTAGAAAAACTAAAGGCTAAAACTTAAAAAGTTGGTTTAATTGGGTTATTTGATTTCTTCGGGGGCTATAATCCATAGGCTGAAATCATTCCAGGAAAATGCAATTTAAAAAAACAAAGATATTTTTTTTTAAATAATACAGAAAACTAAGTTAAATACATACACAATGGGAGGGTATATTCTTAAACATATGTACATATATATAGATAAGAGATAAGGAAAAGAGAGAGACAAGAGTGTTAGAAAAAGCAAGATGTCGAAACACTAGGATACTTTTTTCACTGGCTCCCCCTCCCGGGAGAGGGATACCTAGTATATATGAGATACAAAAGAAAAGCAGCAGAAAATTTTCAACAAAAATTAAAATTTTATTCACTTTTTTTTCTTTCTTTTTTTGATTTTGAAATTAAATATTTTTGAATATTAGTTTTAAAACCGTTTCACAACAATCCACCTTGTTTTCTCTTCTGCAGGAATTTAGTATTGGTAGGTATGTAGGTATACTTTTAAGGACCTTTTGTTCTTCGTTTGAACCGCAATTTCAAGTAGAAAGAAAAATTTTAAACAAACTCAACAAAAAAAAAAACAAAAAGACCATTCTTTGAGAATGTCCTTTGAAATCGCCGTTTAGTTTTTAAATATGATAAAAATGTTAACTTTTAAATTAAATTTAAAAAATTAAACTGGAGCAGTTAATTTACCGAGCTCTACACACTCGACGACCACGACAGCGACAACGACGACGGACGACGACGACGACGATGGATGATGAACATTTTCTCCTTTTGGACTTTTCAACGGCAAAGAATAGAGTATAGAGTTTTTCCTTGCACGCTCTTTGTATGTATACACGCGTGCGGCAGTGTGTGTGGTGGATAACGAGCAGATAAAGAGGACACCAAAATTATCTTTGCAACGCGTGTTTTCTCCCAAAAATTTCATCATTCCCGTCATACTCTCGCTCTCGCTATTTAATTTTTCCGGTGGTAATTTCATTTTTCCCACTCTTTGACTTTAACTAAAGTTCATACAGTAAAAGGGCTTTAATAACCAGCGTTGCCACAATGTTACAAGTGTAACAAAAGTGTTACACTTTTCTTAATTTGTTTGTATTTGTTACTTTTTTTTTAACTTTTTTTTCTTTAAAAATTTACTTTATGATTTTTTTAATCAGTGTGAAGTGCGCTTAAACCTAGAAAAAAAGAGGCTGGGATGCGACCCACGCTGATAACTTCCCATCAAGTCTGTCGATTTGTCTTGCTTAAAACTTTGTCTATATGTAATCGTATCAATTTTTGCCAACTAACTATTTTTTGTAGATTTTATTTTTTATGAAAAAACGGACTGCTGGGTTTTTTTTATAAAAATTACTGAATATCGAAAACAATATTTTCTCTGAAATAAAATAAGTTTGAAGCCAATATTTTTAATTTTTGAAAAGCTATTTGAGTCGAAAGTAAATTTTTACCAAGTTTTTTTATTGTTTTTTTTTTAGACAATAATTCTTATAAGATAAAATTAGTTTGAAGCCAATATTTCAAATTTTTGAAAAGATATTTGAGTCAAAAATCAATTTTTACCAACTTTTATACATTTTTGTTTAGGTTTTCATTTTTTGTAAAAAAAACTGTCCATTCGATTTTTCTTAACATATGTCCTTTTGTTGAAAACAATATTTCTTATAAGCAAAAATTAGTTTGAAGCTATTATCACAAATTTTTGAAAAGATATTTCTTTTGTTATTTTTTTTCCGTTTTTAATTTTTTGTAAGAAAACTGTCAATTCGATTTTTTTCAAAACTTTACTGAATGTTGACAACAATATTTTTTAAAAGATAAAAGTAAATTAAAGCCAATATCTCAAAGTTTTGAAAAGATATTTGAATCGATATTCAATTTTTACCATCTTTGAGTAATGTTTTTTTTGTGATTTTTATTTTTTATTAAAAACAACTGTCAATTTGGTTTTATTCAAAATTTTATCAGATGTCAAAAACATTATTCTTCGTTGCACAAAATTGTTTTGGAGATGAAATCATATTTTAATCGTAAAATTTTGGAGGTGACACATTTTTTTTTTCTTCAGTTTTTTGATTTATAAAAAAAAACCGTTGAATGGATAAAATATACTTCTTTGATATCACGTTACAATATATTATATAAAATTTAAATCAAGTCTCCAGCGTTTTTGGTTCGTAAGATATTTAGGGTTAACCAAAATTTTCACCTTTTTTTCAAACTGCTATGGTAAAAAAACACCCACGCAATTTTCTTGAGAGCCCTTTTTGCATCTTTCTGCCTTTTTATCCGTAAAACAAAATTTACTTGAAATCGATATCTCTTCTGGTTCTTAAGCTATGGACAACGAAAAAAACATCGCGAATGTACGGACGTACGGACGAACGAACTTCCTTATCCAGCGGCAGCGGAAGAATTCCCGAGATGGAATCAACGGTGGCGTCTACAGTTCCAGTAACCAGTAGTGAACACCTTATAGGGCTTCTTCGACTTATTCGGAGACCAGGCCTATTAGGATCGGTTTTATCCGGCTCTCCATTATTAGAGTTATACTTAGGATCTGGCCCTCCAGGTTGGGGGCTGTGCCGTCGGGGTGACTTCCTGGCCACGTAAAATCTTCATAGTTGCGAATACGGATGGATTTACTGTTGACAATCAACGTAAACGAATTAAGGACAACGAACTTCGGATATGCACGTCGAATGTTAGGTCCCTTAACAGACCACGTGCGGCCGAAGAATTAGCGGAGGCCCTAGACTGTTGTAAGGCAGACATCACCGCCATTCAGGAAATACGATGCGATGGGCCGGGCAAAAAGAGGATGAAAAACTGCGATATTTACCATGGCGACTGCTACCACGAACACCAACAGCACTTATTTGGATGCGGCTTCGTCATTTGAGCCAGACTTAGGCAAGAAGTCTTGAGCTATAGGTGCATCAATGAGAGCCTCTTGACCATCCGCATCAAGACAAAATTCGGCAACATTAGCCTAATATGCGCGGACGCTTCCACAGAAGAGAAAGACGACAACACCAAAGATATGCTCTTCGACCTCTTAGGCAAAACATATGAGCAGTGTCCTTGTTACGATATTAAAATAGTCTTGGGCGATTTTAATGCCAAGCTAGGAAAAGAAGACATCTTTGGTGGAATAGTCGGGAAGAGCAGCCTGCACGCCAACGGATTCAGGCTCATAGATTTTGCTGGGGGGCGAAACATCATGGTAGCCAGTACGCGTTTTCTACACCTCAACAATCCACCTCAACAATCCACAAAGGAACTTGGAGTTCTCCAGATCAAAACCAGATTGACCATATTGCGATCGACACCAGACACGCTTCCAGCAGCATGAATGTGCGAACTTTCCGAGGAGCTAACATCGACTCGGACCCTTCCACGTTGTAGCCAAGGTAGCACTTCGGATTTCCAGACCCGAGCCAAAACAGTGAGATGCTAGGAATAGGTACAATGTCGAACGGCTACAATCGCAAGAGATCGCCGAATCCTTTTCCGACCGAGTTACAAGTAACCTCTCTCGAAGTTCTCTGCCGCCAACACAATGTATCGAAAACCAGTGGCGACATTACCAAGAACCAATCAGAGAAGCCGCCTCTGATGTGCGGGGTTTCAAGAAACCACCAACAAGGAACCCCTGGTTTGATGAGGAATGTCAGCAGGCAAATGCCGCCAAACAACAGGCACGCAACGCTGCGCTGCATAAGGGGACGAGAGCTGCTCATGAGCTCTATGAGCAGAAGAGGTGAGAGGAACACCGACTTCTCAGAAGGAAAAAGAGAGGGCATAAGAAGCGTGTGGTCGAAGATATTGAGAGGTTTAAAAGCAGGAATGAAGTTCGAAAGTTTTATGAACACGTGAAATGAAATTCACTAGTACATAAACCTAGAACTAAAGGCTGCAGAAAAGAAAATGGAAACATTATAGTGGAACTGCAGTCAATGCTGAGGATATGGAAGGACCACTTCTGCAGACTATATAACGGTGACAACGAACCGAATTCCGCTGTCAGGCAGGATGATCCATTCAACATAGCCGACGAAAGCCAAGAATCACATCCTCCCTCTTTTAAGCAGCTGGATGGAGCATGCACCAGTTTATCTTTAAGATATAGTCGGAAGAAAGCATGCCGGATGAATTGAACCTCAGTATTGTTTGCCCGATCCTGAAAAAGGAGACCCTCTTAACTGCACCAACTATAGAGAAATCAGTCTACTTAACATCGCCTATAAAATCTTCTCTGCTGTAATATGTGAACGTCTAAAGTCCGTCGTCAACAACCTGACGAAAAAAAAAACCTGAACATTCCACAGTCGATCAAATATTTACATTACGGCAGATCCTGGAAAAAACCCAAGAACACCAAATCGACACCCACCATCTTTTCATGTATTTCAAGGCCGCATATGACAGTATCTACAGGGACGAGCTGTATAGAGCCATGTCTAGTTTTGGCATCCCTGCCAAAATCGTCTGTTTGTGCAGAATAACCATGGAAAATTCACGCTGCTCCATAAAGGTTGCAAACAACTTAACAAAACCTTTCGATGTCAAAAAAGGTTTTTGACAAGGTGATGCGCTGTCATTTGATTTTTTTAACATCGTGCTTGAAAGAATAGTGCAGAGCTCACACGTCAACACTAGAGGCACTTTCTTTCAAAAATCTGTCCAATTACTAGCATATGTTGATGACATTGA
The DNA here is from genome assembly GCF_945859685.1 of Eupeodes corollae. NCBI lineage: Eukaryota > Metazoa > Arthropoda > Insecta > Diptera > Syrphidae > Eupeodes > Eupeodes corollae. The sequence goes on from NC_079147.1 coordinate 162,492,987, forward strand.
CATAATCGGGAGAACTCAGCTTGATTTCAATGGGGCTTTTGTGAGTATTGAGGCCGAGGCGGCAAAAATGGGTTTAACGGTTAATGAGGGCAAAACAAAGTACATGATGTCGTCAAGAAAGGACATACAACACCGACGTTTTGGTCAAAACGTCACCATCGACAGAAGTAACTTTAAGGTAGTCAAAGACTTCGTCTACCTAGGCTCCGCTGTAAACGCAGAAAGCAACACCAGTGCTGAGATGAAACGCAGTATAACTCTTGCTAACCGCTGTTTCTTTGGACTAAGAAAGCAATTGAGTGGTAAAGTCTTCTCTCGAGGGACCAAAGTGTTGCTATATAAGACCCATATCATCCCCGTCCTGCTATACGGTGCAGAGGCATGGACTATGACAAAAGCGGATGAAATCATCTTGGGTCGCTTCGAGAGAAAAGTTCTTCGTGTGATCTACGGTCCCGTATGCATCGATGAGGAGTGGAAGAGAAGATGGAACGACGAGCTGTACGGGCTGTACAGCGACGTAGACTTAGCCAGAAGGGTAAAAGTCCAACGATTAAGATGGCTGGGTCACGTAGAGCGCATGGAAACCAATGCTCCGGCCCGGAAAGTCTTTGAATCCACCCCCACAGAACAGCGCAGTAGAGGAAGACCGCGGATCAGGTGGCGCGCACAAGTGGAAGGTGACCTCACCCAACTTGGAGCGTGAAACTGGAGACATCTAGCTAGGGACCGAGTTAGATGGAGAAGTTTATTGGGTGGTTAAGGAAGTTAGTATGCAAGCTCTGATCAATAATGAGCAAACATAAAAAAATAATGCAATACGACTTATAATTGAAAACTACCATAGACACAATTATATCGGTGAATAAAGAAAGCAGTTTGGCAAGCAAAACAAAATTTGCCGAATATTGTCTGATGATGTTTTGCATCGTACACCATCTTCCAATGTCAATTTTGGATACGTTGCCAGAAGTGATAAGAAAATGCTTCCCGGACTCCTTAATTGTTCAAAATATTAAATGCGCGAGAACCAAGGCCACTGGAATTGTAAAAAATCATTTTTCAGTCGAAGCAAAAAAGGAATTGGCAGACGTCCTTCAGAAAACACCATTCTCATTGATTGCCGACGAAACAAGAGATGTAAGTAGCTCGATTCTATTGCTAAAAAGAAAAAAGACTGCGTGACAAATTTTTCGGAATTCTGAAGCTGGAGCGGTCAGATGCGCAATCAATTTTTGATTGCATAAAAGAGCATTTACAAAACATGCAAGTACCAATTTCAAATATAAACGGCCTAGCAACCGGGGAAAAAACACCTTACGTAAAATATATAATTATAGCTTCTAAGCTTTGCTGCAAGAAGTTTAGAAGCTAAATTCTTATATATTTTACGTAAGGTGTGGTTGCCATCCTCTGCACTTGTGTACCTCAAGCGCTTGTAAGAAATTACCAGTAGAAGTTGAAAAGGTGGTTCGCGACATTTATAATTTTTTTTCGTATAGTCCTAAAAGAATTTTTGAATTTAAGGAATTTCAAGATTATGTCGAAATAAAAAACCATACAATTTAAAGAAAAGCCATTTAACCAATATGTATCACTTGAATACCATTGAATCAATAATGTTTGCAAAACAAATAAAAGATCAATTCTCTTAATTTGCCTAAACATGTTTTATGTAAAACTTAAAATGTGCCTTACTTATAATTATTTATTAACTTATTATTTAATGTATAGGTAGGTAGAAATGGCGATCTCAAGGCAACCTAGCCTGAGATCCAATTAGCGCTGTAGTGCGCCGTTTGATACCAAAAACTCGTTTGACCTTTGATTGAAAGGGATAGATTGATAGAGAAGCTTTATAGCGATTATGTTAGAACCATTTCGTCGCATCGAGAAAAAAGATTAGGTCTCTAATCTTTGTCTCAGATAGCTCATCGAGTTCTTGAAAAAATGCTTTTCCAAAGCATTTAATTCTGGTGTTTGCCAAAGCAGGACATTTGCAGAGGAAATGGATTATGGTTTCACTTTCTCTTTGGTCACTACAGCTACCGCAAAAGGTGTTGTAAGAGATACCCAACTTCTCTGGATGAACTTCTATAGGCCAATGTCCGGTACAAATCGCAACAATCCTGGCTATGTCTTGCCTTGGCCTGGATGAGGTCCTGTCCGCTTGGCTTTATGCTCATGAGCGGCAACCAAATGCGAGCCTTCGGTTGTCTAGGGATGTCCTTAGCTGGGATAAGCTTGAGCTTCAAGCCCTCCCAGTCATTGCTAACCTTAGCAATGCTTTCACTTAGGAAATCCCTAGAAAACCTGTCCGCACACTTAATTACCCTATGCCCCTTCAGCATCTCGCCAGAGTCAAAACTAGGGTAGGGGCCTCACTGTTTGTTATAGTGTATGAAAACACCATCTCAGAGAGTTTGCCCTCGGTAGACCTCCACACGTTCAGCATACCTCTGCTGTTTGTGGAGAGCTCATCCACAACTGCTACGTGGAGGTCATTCCTGACAACCTCACTAAGAGTACGCAGTTGCTCCAGAAGATGGTGCTTTCACTGGCTTTGTCCGGTCGTCAAGCTTGCTCTTTTTCTGAGACGTGCAGATCTCTATCTGAGATCTGTTTCGCTTAACGGCCTTTTCTCGGCTGGCCAGAAGATTGTTGTATTCATCAACAACCTTCTGGTACTTTGTTTTATCTTGGGCGTCCCTCTCATGAATCACTCCGGTCTCTTCATTTTTGGCAATCTTGGCAAGAATGTGAGAGGCCGTTTTGAAGCGGTTCCTGAGAAGAGCGCCTTCTGATTGTTTTTTGGTTCCTCGAGTTACACTGCTACTCGAGGGTTTCGGTTTTGTATACGGTTTAGGAAGTATAGGAGTGCTATGAATAGCACTGCCTTGTTCTTGCCTATACTTTCTGTGGTTTTGGGTTGCTAACAAGTGCTGGAACTACCAGCGCTAAATGAGCTCCCCTTCAAAGTCTCCTGGCTGGAGGCCAAGAGTTCATCCTCCAAGTCTGTGGAGGGTTCTACGTTCGTCTTGTCTATTTCCTCCATTTTGTTTAAATTTATTGTATTTTGGTCCCACGAGTAGGTCGGAAAAAAGAGGTCAGCCCCGGCAGAGCCGATATACCGGGGTAGGCAGAAGATAAGATGGACCCTGTATAATTTAATGTATAGTTTCGTACTAAATTTAAAAACTGTGATGAAGAAATCTTATGTTCCTATTAAAAATTAAAAATTGTGTTCAAGAGCTTTCTTTGATTTAAATATTTTTTTTTACATTTTTTTCGCTTTTGTTACGTTTTTTTAAAAAAAAAATGTGTTACACTTTCGTGAAGCCCAGCGGCAACGCTGCTAATAACATATTGCTGCTTGCAGTGTTGAAGTACATACTTCTTGTAGTGAATTCACCACTCTCTCACATACCAACACACACTATGCTGGCACTTAAAGTGGTTAATACGAGCATTAACGCATGTTTCTTTTTTTTAAATTGCTTTTCACCAGACTCAACTTTACGATTACGAGCTTAATACATTACTTCCATTTCCAGCTTTTCAGCAAGCTAACATCTCATTCCAGAGATTTCGAAAATTCGGTTTACCACTCACTTTCCAATCAAAGGAAACCCATCATTTCAGAAACTTTTAACCACACTTCATCTTATGATGACCTGATATACGCCGAGCAGCGCCGCGCCGCCGTTATTTTTCAATGTCAGTTCTTTACCTTGCTATTGGATTTCCAGTTTTCGAAACTTCGTACATACACAAATATGATGTATGGCAATTCACCATCATCAATTCTTCACACTACGGAACTTCAAATTTTGATCCCTGTATTCTGGTTCCTTGTCGTTCTTACGAAGACTTACATTCTTGTTAGTAACATGCGTGTTAGAGGCGAAACCAATGTGGCAATGAAACCGTTTTTCTTACTTCCATTTCCGTTACGGATCTTTCATACCTCTCTCTACCTCCTTTTATTTGTGGTTCCTTTTTGAAAGGCTGCAAGTAGAGTGGATGTTGTTAACATTTATTTTGTGTATCATGTTGAAAGAGAGCTTACGAATGAATATACGCAAGCTAAGATAATATTGGTGATAAATAGTAAATATAAATTTCTAGCTGTTTGACGTCAGAGAGCTTTTCATTGATTTGGTATCCAAGATAAAGAAGTTTGTTAGTGGGCGGCCATATTTCGGTGTTGTGTTTCGTGCCTGACGTAGGCATTCACTAGCGGTTGTTTGTTTCCTGTTAAGCTCCCAACACACCGCAAAAGGAATGAGATCCTTTTCAATCGTATATAAATATACATTACATACTTATGTTGGTACCTACTGTATATATGTATGCATGTAGGTAGGATGATGGGGGTTGCAAAAAAGTGAATGCGTACTTGTTTCATTTGATGAGGAGAAGACAAAGGGGGTTTGTAAGAGGAAACCTTTCTAAAAGGAAAAAAAATAACAGAAAGAACAGGAGGTGCATTCGGTGCTTTGTGGAATGGTGTTTGATGTACCTATAAATTGATGTATATAAATTTGCCAAAAACTTGGTGACACCATATCGGCATGTAATATAATAATAAGTAGGTATTTTGTGTTTCTAAGAATAATTAATTATATAAATTAGGCTACAGACAGTAGTGTTTTATAAAATAATAAAGGATGCCTAATACTATAAAACTTTAATCATTTAATTTTGAATGTTCTAACCAAGAAGCGATGTAATTATCCCTCTAAATAATATTTATTGTTTAAATTTTGCTACAATTGGTAAGGAAATTAAATACACATGTAGACAAAATAAGTTGCCTAGTAAAGCAATCCACATTCGTGTAGTGCGGCTAAGGAAAGAATCTCTGTACTTAACAGAATGTCCAAAAAGGGGCTAAAGGGTAAACTGATGGGTATTCCTAAAAGTACGGGTATTTCTAGTAAATTGTTTAAAAGGAGGAATGCAATTGGCTATTTCACTAGAGCATTGTTTATAAAAATAACAATTGAACAATTATAGGCAGGGGACCTTGCGGCGGTACTTAAGGTTAAGAGAAGCAAATGTCACACTAAGTAAACGATCTCTTAACATGAAACATCTGAATTTTTATAAATTTTACGCAAAACAAACTTTGTAAATTTTGTCTGAACCTTTGCAATACGATAAATGCTCGATTGAGTGCAGGGATTCCATATAACGCAACAATATTCTAACAGCGGTCTAACAAGAGATGAGAACAGTGTTTTTAGTGTATAAGGATCATTAAAAAGTTTTAAATTTCGAATTATAAAGCCCAATATTGAGTTAGCTTTGGAAATAACATGATCTTTATGAAGTGAAAAACTCATTTTGAAGTCAAAAATCACTCCTAGGTCTTTCTGACTATCAAGTTTTTGCAAGGAATCAAAACCAAGTTTGTATTCAAAACACAAAGGATTTATGATTTTTGAATAAGTAACAACACTCCATTTACCGTAGTTAAAATAAAGCCCATTTAATTTACACCAAAAAAGTACTTTATTTAGATCATTCTAGACATTTTCCGCATCTTCAAGACATCTTATGCTGCTGAAGAGTTTAAGATCATCAGCATACAAAAGACATTTTGTGTGTAGAAGATATTGCAATAGGTCGTTAGTAAAAATAATGAAAAGAAGCAGTCCAAGATGGCTACCCTATGGAACGCCGGAAAAGTTCATTATTTCTTTAAAAAACACATTACCAATTTATTGAATCCATTTAAGAAGCACAAAGTGAAATCCAAACAATTCAAGTTTTCTTATTAAAATATTATGTTGAACACGATCAAATGCCTTTGAAAAATTGGTATAGATAGTGTCAACTTGTAATCGTTTTTCTATACAGTCAAGCTTGTAAAAAGTGATAAGTTAGTTGTTGTCGATTTGCCACTCATAGATCCGTGTTTTAATTCAGAAATATAGGTCGTAACTAAAGAATATAATTTTTTTTCACTATTGCTTCCAATACTTTAGGGACTAACTGTAACTTAGCAATAGGTCTATAGTTTTCGACAGAGCCTTTATATCCTGGTTTATGGAGTGGAGTGATTATAGAAGACTTTCACGTGCCTAAAAATATTCCTTGGCTTAAAGAAAGGTTAAAAATGTACCAAAGTGGACCAGCAATGTTTTATCTACATTTCTTTAAGAGAATTGGTGGGAAATTATCAGGTGCTACTGAGTAATTATTATCAATGGAGAATAAAGACGCTGTCATTGAAAGAATGACAATGAGACATTCCATCGCAATTTAAATTTATAAAGTTTGATATAAAAATGAGACAAAATTATCGCAAATTGTATCTATATCCTTAGATGAGACCCCTTTGTACGAAACGATTATTTGACAAAATTGATCATGAAAAGCAACTGAAATTTTACTTTTTTTAAGCTTTTATTAAACCAACCCGGTCTTTTAGAATTTTTAATTTTTTTTTTAAAGGAACGGAGTTTGAAATAATATAATCTTCAGTATTCCCAAACATAGTATAAGCTTGTTCTATGTTCTACAATGAAAAAGTTGTTGCCAATCAATTGATTCTAAAAAAGCATTTTTGAATATAATTGCAAGAATAATTTGATTCATTTAAGACAGACAAATTAAATGTAATTTCAAGTGCTTTGTGATGAACACTATTATCTAAGAGCTTAAAGTTTGCTTCATTTAACTGAGCTTTAAGATTATTGTCAATAAATATAAGATCCAAAATCGAGTTGTAAATATTATTAATTTGGTACATATTTAAACTTGTAATATTGAAAATCAGTTTTTATTAACATTATAAGGAAACATTTTTGTATCGTCATTCGAGTACAACAATTTAATAATGTGTAGATTGAACTCTCCATTTATTACAAAATTACAATTCTCATCTGTTTTGTACCAATATCTAAAATATTCTTAATATGAGCATCATATATGACATATCTTCACAATTGGCACTATCTTTTCTCAATAAAATCCTTCTTACTGACTTACAGCAAACTAGCTGTATTAAAAACTCAAAAAATCGAATTCTCGATTTAGTATTTTCCTCTGACGCTATTAGTACTCTTGTTGTAGAATCCAGATCAGGAATTACTAATATTGACAAATATCACCCCCCTTTGGAAATTTTTTTTGACTTAAGTAATCACCATACTAATGACAGTAATTCTTTTGATTGCTTATATAATTTTGATTTCAGAAGAGCCAATTTCCAGCAGTTGTCAGAAGATTTAACCATTTCTGGAATTGCTGATACACTAGGATTTTCTAACATTGATGAAGCAGTTTCAATTTTTTATAACATCCTTAATAATTGTTAAGAAAAAAATCTACCTTTTAAGAAATCAAGAAATACTAACTTTAACCACCCGTATCCAAACGTATGTCAAAACTATGTCTCCAATCAACTTCCCTTTTTATGTTAAACTCTTTAACCAATTCAAATCTCTTTCTAATTTTGTATATACTTGTTATGTTACTGATATGGGCACCTCTTTGAAAGAGAATCCTACAAAATTTTGGAATTTTGTAAACTCAAAGAAAAAATTAGATGGTTTTCCAGTTAAATTCACTTACAAGAACCTTTCATTAGATAAAACGGTTGATCATTTGTTAATAGCCCTGAAGAAGTTGATGAAGTATGTTTTCATAATCTTCACTTCATTCCGCAAACTAGCTGTAGTCACATCCTTGTGCTACAGAGTACGGTCCTAAATCTTTTATCAGCGTTGAATGATGACTGCTCAGCCGGTACCGATGGTATTCCCCCGATAGTATTAAAAAAGTGTAGTAATGCTTTAGTGGAACCCCTTGCGTTCTTATTCAAACTTTCTCTAAAAACAGGCAAATTTCCCAGTATATGGAAGAAGTCATTTCTAACACCAATTTTCAAGAAAGGTAACAAGATGGATATATGTAAGCAACCACAAGCCCATTGCAGAGCTTTCTTACATTCCTAAAGGGTTTGAACAAGATGTTTGTAAAAGTGTGGCATTTTTTAGTAAAAATCTCATTTGCAAACAGCAACATGGTTTTGTGAAAAAAGGGTCAACCGTTACTAATCTCCTCACATTCTCAAACATATGTTCAAACACTTTAGAACAAGGTTATGAAGTATACACTGACTTTTCTAAAACTTTGGACCAACTTAGCCACGGAATTATTTTATTTAAACTTAAGGTTTTTGATTTTCCACCATTTTTCTTAGCTTGTATTAAGTCATTCCTTGAAAAACAGATCCTATAAGGTAAAATTTAGAAATTGTCATTCTGAACTTTTTGTTGCTCAATCTGGTGTTCTCCAGGAAAGCCATCTTGGCCCTTTTCTGCTCATCCTGTTTTTCTGATGACATTTTAGGATTATAAAGTCCACCCATTATCGTATCCTTTTACAATCCGACATTAATAGTTTCACATTTTGGTGTGGGAAAAATAGCCTTTCACTCAACCCTTTAAAATGCCAGACTATAACTTTTACTAAAAAACTAATCAGTAACGTATTTGACTATTGTATATCACAGCAAAAACTCTGTCGTGTCTCCAAATTTAAAGATTTAGGTGTACATTTCTGTTCCAACTTAGAGTATACACATCACATTAATTTTATTTTTAATAAGGCAAGTTCTATGCTTAGTTTTATAAAACACTGGGCAAAGGAGTTCAATGATCCCTATGTTACCTTTTTTTTGTATAATTGCCAAGTTCGTCCTCATCTTGAATATGCTTAGCAGGTATGGACTCCCTATTACGAAATTCATAGAAAACGTATTGAATCAATTTATCATAATTTCATCCGCTTTGCCCTAAAGGTTCTTCCTTGGGATGATCCTTATTATCTGCCTCCCTATGAACATCGTATTCTACTACTTCAAATGCAATCTCTTCATAAAAGGCGTGTTAATAATGACTTAGTATTTTTTCATCAACTCATTAATGGTGAAATTGATGCACCTTATTTGCTTTCTTGCGTACATTTGAATTACCGGGGCAGAACTCATCACCTGCGCACACTTGATTTTATACATATTGACTTCCATACAACTAACTATGGGAAGAATGAAGCCTTAAGTCGAATGAGCATTTTATGTAACTTAAACAGTTCATCGATAGATTTAAATTTTAATAAGGTGGGATTAAAATCATTGTTTAGAACCAGTGCTCCACTAGCGTAAACGTTCTCATTTAATTTTTTGTTCTGTAATAGTTAAATGCTAATTTTGTTTTGTATTTTGTGCGTGTGTTAGGCTATATTAGTATTATTTTTTACTAACAACTAACACATGCACTTATGATAAGCCTCTGATCGTAGTTTGACGCTTGCTATAAGCTTACTACTTTCTGAAAATTCTGAAGTGTAAAAAAAAGGCGCCTATTGGCCACATATCTGTTTTAAGGACTCTATCAAAAGATGCAACGGGAACACCAAGTTTAAAGTTGATAAAATGAAGACTTGTAATATTTACTTCCACATCCTTTTAAACCAACCAAGAGCATATCAAGCTTGTTGTTGCCAAGTTTAGCTTGGATGAAACCAAATTTATGACATCCGCTATGGTGACTGTGTTCTTAAGTCGAGAGATATTTATAAAACTAAGCCTGATTTTCTGGTTTTAACATCAGAGGATACATCTTAATTTTTTCAACATTAGTATGGCCAGCAGCAGCGGATTTGAAACCACCAGCAGCAACAATAACATCGACAACCTTAGCAACACTACGAGCATTTTGTTTATCAACAGAATTACTGTCAACAGTCTTAAATGAACGATAGAAGGTTAGGACACTTTATATGGGTACATAAAATATCTCGCACAAATATTATATCATTTATAGTTCTTCGAGATTAGAGAGATTTCAGACCCAGAAGATTACGTCGAGCTCGAGAACCTGGACAAACGATTCTGAACTTTCTCAATTCTATCCAAAAATATTTGTAGGAAAGGATTCCATATGACATCAACATACTCAAGTAATGATCTTACTAATGAGTTATATATAGAGATGTAAGCGTATAGGGATCCGAAAAGTCAGTTGAGTTTCTTTTACTTACTTACTTATTCACTTAAGGTGGCGCTACAGTCTTGTGTGGACCTTGGTCTTAACCAACATGCGTCTCCAGCCAGCTCGGTTCCTAGCTAGCTGTCTCCAGTTTCGCATGCCGAGTTGGTTGAGGTCTTCACCCACCTGCGTGCGCCACCTAAGCTGCGGTCTTCCTCTACTGCGCCGTATTTCGGGGTTGGATTCGAAGACCTTCCGGACTGGAGCGTTGATGTCCATTCGCTCTACATGACCTAGCCATCTAAGCAGTTGGACTTTAATTCTATTAACTAGGTCAGTTTCGCTGTACAGCCCGTACAGTTGGTCGTTATACCTTCTCCTCCATTCTCCATCTATGCATACGGGACCAAAAATCACCCGAAGAATTTTTCTCTTGAAGCATCCTAAGACGCTCTCATCTTTCTTTGACAGGGTCCAGGCCTCAGCGCCAAAAATGATTTTAGATGCTCGAGAGAGGACTATACTTCTCAATTGCCTTCTAAGTCCAAAGAAGCAGCGATTTTCAAGATTTATTCTTCGCTGGTGTGGTTGTCTGTGTTGATAGCGGTGCCTATATAGACAACTTCCTTAACAACCTTTATGTTATAGCTGTCCATGTTGACGTTTTGACCAAGACGTCGTTGTTCAATGTCCTTTTTTGATGACTCGATATACCTGGTCTTGCCCTCATCGACCACTTAACCCATTTTTTTCACTTCCGTCGCAATGCTCAAAAACGCTCCACTCACATCACGCTTTGATCTTCCAATTATGTCAATATCATCTGCGTATCCGAGTAATTAGATGGACCTTTTTAAGATTGTGCCCCTAGTGACGGTTGAGTTTTGAAAAAGTCTCCTTGTCTAAAACCTTTTTTTGACATCAAATGCATTGGTGAGATCTTTTCCGACCTTGATAGAGCAGCGCAAGTTTCTTTCGATGAAACCCATCATAAAGTCAATAGCATCCATGTGCCGAACAAATGTATACTTGAAATCAAAGGAGACACCCAAATCCTTTACTGTATCAGTTCTCTGAAGAGGGATACGATGAAGAGAATACCCAAACTCAAAAGTTGAAAGTTTCCTAGAGACAGAGATAGCGAAGCATTTCTTGACATTAAGTTTAAGACAGTTAACCAAACACCAATTTGATAAATGATGGAGGTCTATTTAGAGATTAAAGCAATCATAAATGGAATTCACTTTTAAAAATTATTTAGATCATCAGCATATATGAGACATTGGCTAAACTTTATGTTTTGCAATTATCATCGGTAAAGATTATAAATAAAAGTGTGCCCAGATGACTGCCCTGTGGAACTCCTGAGGTACATTTAATAGATCTCGTGATTTGATTGTCAAGTTTTACTTTTTGTACCCTATCAGTTAAAAAAGATAAAATCCACAGAAGGAGATTAGGGTTAATTCCAAAGTTATGAAGCTTACGAAGCAGCATGTTCTGGCACACAGAATAAAATGCCTTACTTAACTTGACATTGACTTTCTAAACAATTAATAACGAACGAGGAAAAACGTGCGAGATTAGTGACAGTTGATCTACCCGATATAAACCTATGCTGGGCATCACTTACATGTTCGTTTACGAAAAAATCCAGTTTGGTCTTTAACAAACTTTTGAGGAATTTTGGAATTGTGGACAGCTTACAACTGCCTCTGTAATTTTTAACATTATGGTTGAGTTTGAAAAAAATTCATACAATCCAGGTGGCAGATTTACAATATCAAAAACCAGTTCATAGATGTCAACAAAGTAGACTCCTATAAAAACTTTTTCAAGGATTTCCTAAACTTTGTTATAGGATGATGTCGAGACACTTTTTGTAATCTTTTTTTTAATAGGAGTCTGAAATTCTTCCTTCTCACTTTTGTCATAACTTCTAAACACCTCGGCTACCAACTTATCTGGAAGTTTAACACTATGACGAGTTTCATATATTTTATCGAACTGTTGGAAGTAATCCCACAATGTCACATCTCTGCCGCTTTGTTGTTTTCTTTTTTTTAATCCTTACGTATGTTTTCTTCAGATTTTGGAACTTCCTTATGATATCCCCTTCAGTATAAGCAAACAAGGGCAAAACAGATTTAATTTTCATTAAACAATTTCCCCACAGCACTGATTTCTTTTTTGCTGCCAGCAACAAATTCGGACTCCATCGACAAACGAATTGTGATGAGCAGCTTGATGTCTGCATCTGGCCAGAATTTTTTGTCACATTCATTCCTATGAAATATAAATATTATATTTTAACTTATTAATAACAAAAACATTTTATTTTGGCCAAAAATTTAATAAATATTCAATTATTTTACTTACCCATCTTGTTCTGACATTTTCCTGCAGAGCGTCGAGCGACAACAGAAATAAAATGACTGCAGGTTTGATCGCATTTCAGCTGTCAAACTGTTTTTTTGAACAGAGTAACCGACTGCAGTACCTATTGCAGTGTATTTACATTTATGAACGCAAATCTTGCATTACTGCTACATTTTTACATTAATGAACTTACCCTATTTTTCGAACCAGGCTTATAAATTGGGATCAGAAAAGAAGATTTCCATTCGTCCAAAAATATTCCGATTGATAAAGATAAGTTGAATAAAATTTGCAATGGAATCCATACAGAACTAGAGCATTTTTTTAAGACAAGAGCAGGAATGCAATCGACGACACCAGGAATGTGATTGGGTTTAAGATTCTGAAGACCATTTAATACATCAGATAATTCTAAGCGCCTTGAGCCAATATCTACTTTAGGGTAGCGTTGCCATCCGTCCGGGTTTTCCCGGACATGTACTCTTTTTAACCTATGCGGGGAACGTCCGGGATAGTTTTTGCTGATTGTCCGGGGTTTCCCTTTTTTATCAATAAAAAAAGTTTAATATTCTTTATGTATTTCCTATTCTTAAACTCAATCACGGCTAATAAGATTTAAGAAATAAACAGAGCCAATCATTTAGAAAGAGAAATTCCAAACGAACAGAATTTTATTGAACAGAATTTACACAAACAGAATTTTTTGGCTGTCAAACGTCAATGTCATCTTTTTCAGTTGGTGGATTGGATTTACACCTGACCAAAAACATTTAAAGGCAGCAGAGGCAACAATTGCATACCACACTGTTTTCATCACCAATCGTTCAATTGCGCCATGAAATTAAATCAAAAGATATAGTTCGACTCAAACATTTGCAAGCAACTGTCCTGTATACGAACTAAGGCTACAGCTATAATCACCAACGTTATTGCCCCTTTTTCTGTATCACAGGTAGGTTGTGATTTAAAAACAATTGCTTTTAAAAGTGTTCAAACAGATGCTATTAACTATTAAGCCTTGAAAATGTTCCCTGTTTTAAAAAGATATCACGATTTTAAAAATCTTGGCACTGAAAGCAAGATTCTGAATCTTGTTGATATGAAATTTGATGACAAATGTGCCTACATAATATGTAACTAGATATGTAACTATGTATTTATAAATTAATTTATTTTTATTATTTAAAAATAACTGAAGTACCTAAATAAAATATTTCAAAAAAAAAGTAAAAAAGTAAGTAGCCTGTGTGTCCTCGTTTTGTACTCTTTTTTGGACTCTAATTTGTCCGGAAAAGTCCGGATTGCAAATCTCACTGCCTAGTTTCCTCAAAATTCTTCTGGCAACCCTACTTTAGGGGTAATATCTGAAAGAAGATCCAAGTTTCCTTGTGAAGTAAACTTTTTTTTTTGACAGGAGGAAATCTTCAAAAGACACTTGGCAGTATTCGACACCATGTAGTGTGGGACTCTTAACCACTAAAACCACCTCTTCATCAGGACCAATCTTGAAGGATCGACTTCCGATTTTTCTTTCTTAATTTTGTACAATCACTTTGGGGGAAGTTTAAACTTTTAATACTTTCCCATGTTTTTTTTTAGACCATAAGCTCATGAGGCTTGGTTCTTCTTAATCTCCGAACATGATTTCTTATATTCAAGACGGACTCCATTTCAGAGTTAGTATGACTTTGCAGTCTCTGGTTGTGCGATACAGCGTATTTTTTAACAACTTCTGTAACCATTTCTAGTCACGATGTAGATCGGTATTTCTTATGTACCAAGGTGTATTAACTATTTCACAAAGGACTTTGGTTTGGAATTTTTGGATGATTTCGGTATTTGTTTTCTTTGTACAGCCCCATAAATATATTCCATAGGTCCAAACAGGCTTAAGTACTTGATTATCAGCATTATTTTGTTTTGGATTGATAAATCAGAGTTGTTACTAAGTAACCAGTACATTTTTCTATATTTCAAGTTTAGTTCTTCTCTTTTCTTTTTGATGTGCTCTTTCCACTTAAGCTTTGCATCCAAAGTCATTCCAAGGTATTTGGCCGTATTGGCGTAAGGTACAGCTTGATTATTATTAATGAATATTGGAATATTGTTTATCTTTTTATTTTTAAAGTTTATATATGAAGATTTTGTTTGATACGCCATTTTCGGTCCAAGCTCTCACTGTGTCGACAGCATTTTGTAGTTTTACTGCTGGCTTAGAGACACATTATTGTCGGTTAACACAATTGCGGTATCATCTGCAATAGTAGCCATTATGGTGTGATTACCAACTGGAATATCCCTTGTGTATAGTAAATACAGTGTAGGACCTAGGACACTTCCTTGTGGTACACCGACTTCTATTTTCTTCAATTCCGAGTATTCTTGATCGTACCTTACTCTAAACAATCGTTCTGAGATGTACGATTTTAATATTTCAAAGTACTGCCTGGGAAGATCCCTTTGCAGTTTGTACTCAAGTCCCTCATGCCAAACCTTGTCAAAAGCTTGAGCAACATCTAAGAAAATAGCTGAACATACTTGTTTTTCTTCTAATGCTTTTTCTATTACATCCGATATTCTATGAACTTGGTCTCTCGTGAAATGTTTATTTCTAAAGCCAAACTGATGGTTTGGGATGAACCTTCTTTCTTCTATGAGTTTGCTAAGTCTCTTCGGAAGCAGTTTTTCAAAAACTTTTGCCATAATTGGTATAAGCGATATTGGTCTGTAAGCCGTCACTTCTGTAGGTGGTTTACCTTGCTTTGGTATGACAATTACTTCAGCAATTTTCCAATGGTGCGGGACATACCGTTGCTTAAGGCATGCATTTATTATATATTGTAGTTTTATGAAGGCTTTCAATGGCATTTCTTTCATAACCTGAGCAGTAATTAGATCATAACCTGGTGATTTTTTATTTGGTAGTTGATGAAAACACATTCTTTTTATATCTCTAAGTTATACAATTGGTATTGCACTTTCATCTATCTTATCAACAAACTGTAACTTATTTTCAGCCGCGTTTGATGAGTATGTCTTAAAAACATTCGCAAGATGTTCAGCGAAAAGGTTAGCTTTTTCTTTCGGGTTACCGATCCATTTCCCATCTTGAGATTTCAAGGGCGAGTTTTGTAACTGCGGTCTTTTCAGGCGGTTGGCTGCTTTCCATAGCGAAAAATCGGTTGAAGCATCAGTCGTTAAATTCCTTAGTACTGAGTGAATCATTTTTAAATGTATACATTTTTTTTTTAAGATTGTTGCTTATTCGGTTAAACGTTGTTTTATCATCTGGAAATCTAGTATTTTGCCATTTTCTTCGAGCTCTTCTGTTCTCTATTATCAACTCTCTTATCTCTAAAGTTTGTCTTCTATTAGAAAATATTGGAGTACTTTCTTCAGCGGCCTGTTGCACATCAGTAATAAATTGTTCCACTTCATGCTCAATTTGCTCGATTGTATCCATGGAAGATCTTAAAAAAATCATTCCAATTTGTTTTCTTATTTACAAGCTTTGGATTACCATTTTCTAGTACTTCCGATTCACTTAGTGATAGAATCACTGGAGTATGATCTGATGACAGGTCATAATAACCTTCGACACTAATGTGATTTCGTTTGATTCCTTTAGCTATGAAAAAGTCAATAAGGTCTGGTATTTTCTTAGTATCGGAAGGCCAGTAAGTTGGCGACCTGGAGGAATAGAATTCGAAATTGTATTTGCGCCCTGCTTGCAAAAGTCTTTTGCCTTTTGTTGATATAAGTCTTGAACCCCAATGGGTGTTTTTCGCATTGAAGTCTCCCCCACAAAAAGAAAGTTATGCCCAAGAATATTAAATAGATCTGTATATTCATCTTTTTTCGGGGAGCGCCTTGGTGGGCAGTATTTAGCTGCTATTTTAAATTCTTTATTTTTCTTACCAATAATAATAGTTGTTACTTTCATATTTTCACTAGTAAACTTGACTACTTCATAATGTTTTAAGTTAACCAGTCCAATACTTTTTGAATTGAGTGGTCCAAAAGGTAATTTCTAAATCAACAATGAACAGATTCATCAATACGAAATGCACGCATTTCAGCTTGATGCCAAACTCTATTAAATGTCTTTGAAATAGCAAGTGCTTTCTCCAAAGCGATGATATATCTTATGATGAAAATTGATCAGCGTTTTCATGACCTTGGAAAACAGGGGACGTAAGTCCAAAGTTAGAGGGTGAGCAGGATCTGTTTTTTTGAGAATATACTGGACAAATGCTGTTTTCTATCCACTGGGAAAGAGACTTGTAGAATATGACAGATAGAAAAACGTACTCAGTCGTTTTTCCAGTGTTGAAGAACACTTCGTCAGGCCAATAGCGGGAATACTATTTCTGCCACCGGATTTGTGAATGTCCAGATCCTTAAGTAATCTTGCAACTGTACGAGTGTGAAAGAAAATTCGTCCCATAGTGCAAGAGGTGTCATGTCACTCATTGGCAGTAGCGAATTAACAGCTAACTTTGTTACAAGCAAATTGACTTATCATCCAAAATTACCAACGGAGTGTCGTAAAAAACAAGCGTATGATCCTACGAAGAAGGCCAGAAATTTGTACTGCCTTTGGGACTTTGTAGTATTATTTGCCGTAATTTCTGATCCTGCGAACATTTAATGAGCCGAGTATGTCCGTTACAAATCTTTTTAGCTTGTTTAAACTAACTCCGGATTTCCTCAGTAAGGTTGGCTTATATATCCGAAAACCTACGTCTTTGATGCTAATAGTCTCTTTACTTGAGTTTTCTTTGTGTTTGATAGATTTTACCCTATTCAAACTTTAATTCCAAATATTTGTTTAATTTTTATTTAAAATCCCCATTTTAATTTAATTTTTATTTAAAATCCCCATTTTCAACATCATTTTTACATTTGTATATACACTTCAAAAACTTGATATAGTTTGATTGTTTAGACACCAGATTTGTTACAATAACAAAGGTTACTCTCAAATGGTTTTGTCATTTTCAATTTAAAGCCGTTTTAACATAAATTGGATAGCCTTTTTTCAGATTTTTATATGACAGCTAAAATCTAACAACTTATGAAGATTTTTCGAATGGAATGATACAAATATTTTAACTGAATATTGAAGAAAGGTATTATAGATTTGAACATCACGAATTTTATTGACAGAACAAAAGTTACTTCACAAAGAATGAAATAGAATCCTTAAATATATATGCAATATTTAATTTGACCAAGAATATCCTATATTCTTATCCTCAAAATTTTGCAAATAATTCACAAAATTTTCGATTTTTTAACTTCCCATTGGAAATTATTATAATCGATCGATCGAAATTTCTCGATGATTAAGGTCCCTAGAATCTTAATCCCTGGTTTTTAAAAATGCTACACACATGAAAAAAAATTTTTGGCACTCTAGCATTTTTCAAATGTTTATCAATATGACATAAAAACAAAAAACTATGTTTATAAAATTTGTTTTAAATATCTTGTATTTATTTATTTTCTACTAATGTGCACCAAAAAAATAACCATTTATGAGGTTAGTAAAAAACTATGTGCACACCCTATAATTTCTCTGAAAAATTACCGTTTTTTTAGTTGCATCAAGGCCATCAATTAGCAACAAAGTTTTGCTCTCACAGCAGCTCATATAGCGAAAGTCGTTGTCATGATAACTCATTTCAATTGAGTCATATGTGAAGAAAGGTTGTTTTAAGTTTGTATTAAATTTAAACATCAAAAAATTGCTGGATAATTAAAAGAAACTACAGTAATTGAAAGAAAAATAATGCTAGATCTGCATTCGAAAGGGAAATCATTATCTGAGGAGAAATTGTCAGCAGAAGCCGTTATACGGTTCGCAGCATAATAAACCGATTTAATGATTCAAAATCTTTAACAATTTGCAGAAGAAGCCGTCGTCCTAAGAAGTTGACAAACAAAGAAGATCGATCAGTTGTAAATTGTATCAGAAAAATACAAGAATCACTTCTTTAAAACTATATATATGTTAACAATTTGGTAAGACTGTCTCAACTAAAACCGTTAGAAATATCATACACAAGGCTGGTTACTTTTCTCGCATTCCAAGACCTAAGCCGTTTATCAGCAAAGTGAATAAAGTTAAACGTTTAGAATTTGCAAAACGTTACATTAATAAGGAAACGGACTTTTGGGACCATGAAAACACCACCATAGTCTCCAGACATGAATCCCATAGAAAATCTATGGGACTTGTTGGATAAACGTATTCGAAAATACTCCATTACAAGCAAGGCTCATCTAAAAACGGTCCTTGCAGATGAGTGGACCAAAATTGACCAACAAACAAAAAAGTTGGTTTATTTGATACAAAACAGGCTCAGAGAAGTAATTAAGGATAAGGGTATGCCTATCCGATATTGAACTTTTTTTTATATATTGTTATTGTTAACCTTTTTGAGTTTGTGCCAATATTTTAATCCCTTAAAAAACTGAAGTTGTTTTTAATTGTTTTTTTTTATTTATAACCGAATAAAAGTTATTTTTGTTGTTACATTAGCTGTAAAACAATTTAAAATAAAATGTTTTAAATCAATTTTATTAGAAACATGTTTTGGCTTTATTTAAAAATAATGTCATTTCAAAAATTATAGGTGTGCCAATAATTTCATCCATGTTTGTACGTACGTACATTTGGGATAACATTTTACTAAAAGTTTAAGCCGCCAAAGTCGCTGAAAAATTAAATTGTTATTCGAAGACATAGCTCTCGCAATGTGACTTCCAGCGAGTTTTATCAAGAAATTGTCAATTGCCCAGTTGTATAGGACTTCGTTGGAAAAGAAGATTTGTCTGTAAGCCCGTACAGCGTCGTGAACACTGCCCCTCGAACACCCGACACTTCTTCTTCTGGAAAGGGGCAACGTTGAACCACACAGGACAACCATAAGCGATCAGCGGTCGTATGAGAGCCATGTAGCGAATAACCATCACTGGGGTCACTGCCCACTGCTGTAAAACAGCCGTTTCGTCAGGCCGAAGGCTCCTCCTGCTCTGGCCAGAGCAGTATTTATACGTCTGTCGAAATATAACTACTAATCTAACCAAATGCCCAGGTACTTTAATACACTTTTGCTCGTTAATCTACGCCCGTGAAGATCAACGATGAACATCATGTGCCAATTCTTATAAGAGTCCGGAACAGAATTGTCTCCGGCTTCTGGAAGTTTATTTTAAGTTTCCAGTCATCGCAATATCGCTGAACCTAGTCGAAATCACGCTTTTTTTAAAGTATTCCATTTTTCTAGACCTCATGTGACACAACGAATTCTTCAGGAACTTAAACTGGTCACTATGGAATTGATATACACAAATCCAAGGCCATGAAAAAGAACGAAGGTTTGTTAATGACAGGCAGTATGGCTATCGTATCAAGCCATCGGTCCACCGATGATTTTGTGGTTTATCTCTCCAAATAATGGATCAAATCGATTAGGAGAAAGGAAGATTATTGCACTTGATATTTTAAGCCGAAACATACATCGCTAGAACACCACGATGTTTCATGCCTTTCGTTGTTTTACCGATATTTTTACAAACATTGTTTTGTCGAACTAGCTGGTTGCATTCCACCCCTTGAACGTACGTACTTATTTATGTCTGCTTACCGGCCTTGACGTTAGTTGAAAATTGTTTTTAATAAAGACAAATTATTTTTAAGTTGGGTCAAAAGTACGTTAAGAAAAAACTTCAATAATTTTAGATTACATAATAATAATTTTGAAGAATTTTGATTAGTTGGTGCCTAGTTGCAAAAATTAATCCACCTATAATTGTTTTTAATATTTAATACCCTTATTGGGTTGCTACTTATATTTCTGGCCTAATAATGAAAAAACAAATAATTAAGATTAAAATTGGTTTTATTGTTATTCAAAATATTCTCCATGAAGAGCAATGCACTTTTAATGTGCGGGAATAAAAAGAAGTCATTGGGTGCCAAATCAAGACTGTACGGCGGCGAATGACCTATTAATTGGATGTTTTGACTGGTCAAAAATTCCTTTGTTTGAGCCGATGTGTGAGAGCTTGCGTTGTCATGATGAAGAATGAATCGCCTCTTCTTCTGCTTTTTTCGAATTTCTCCGATGACTTCTTACATACAAATTGTCGTTTACCATTCAATATTGACCGACTTTCAGTGCTCTAACGCTACTGTCGAGACTAGACCGGCAATGCCGAAGAAACAGGCAACCATTTGCTTCGATGTGCTTCTTCCGCGAACAACTTTTGTTGGATTTGGCTCATCTTTGAAGAACCATACAGTCGATTGCTGTTTTGTTTCGAGCTCATACGCATAGATTCATGATTCGTCACCTGTGTAGATATTATACACAGCCTTTGATGTACCTTGACCGTATGTTTTTATCATTTCCTTGCACCAATCGACACGAGCCTTCTTTTGAGGGTTTGTCAACGCGAACAAATCTTTTTCCCGGTCAAATGTTCATGTAATATCTTATTGATGCTAGTCTTACTAAAGCCCAAAGATAGTTCTATAATACGATATGTTAAATGTCGATCTTTCTTTATCAGTTAAAGCACAGCATCGATATGTTAGGGCACAACAACCGATTTTGGACGATCTTCACAGAATTCATTCTGGAGCGAACGACGACCATGATTGAATTTGTTATACCAGCTTTTTACAGTGCTATAGGATGGTGCTCAATGGCTCTAGAAAGAATTCAGTGCATCGCTGCACTTTTGTCTTGATAATCCACGTCGAAAGTTATGAAAAATAATAGCATGAAAATGTTCACGAGTTAATTCCATTTTTTGCCAGAGATGCATTTTTCAAGTAACTGTCAACAACACATATCGCACTTAAATGAAACATGTTCTGTAGAAGGTTATAGTTAAAAATGTCAAATTTTCCATTGAAAATGTCAGATGGCGCCTGGGAACACTTACTGTTACCTTGGCTAGAAATATAAGTATCAACACTCGTATGGTTTTCCGAATCGCTATTTTCATTAGCGAACTAACACATTCGACATACCACGGTTGGCGAACTTTACAATTTCAGTTTGAAATTCATAAACGACAACTCATGACATTTCAAAAAAAAAACTGTTGTATTCATTAATTGATAATTTTCATATTTAATAAAAATGCAAACTAAACGAAAATGGTAAGTAGGTTAGGTTATAGTGGCTGTCCTGTCCAAGATGGAAACGGACACACTTAGGTCAGTTTAATGGCCCATTGTGATACCACATGAATCTTGAGGCTTCCTCCTAAACTCAATGGAACCACATGAATCTTGAGGCTTCCTCCTAAGCTCAATGGAACCAGCATGAATCCCTTACGAATCGTGAGAGGCTGATTATACCGATATGATTTAGATCGTTTAGATCGTTAAAGAAGAATTCTCCTAGGTAATTCTTGCGTTTTCGAGCTAGAGCAGGGCATGTGCAGAGAAGATGAAGAACCGTTTCTTCCTCTTCCTCGTCCATACGCTGCTTTGCTTTTGCAAAAGTCATTTGAGAATACGCCTAGTCTCGTGGCGAGCTTTCCTATAAGACAGTCTCCGATTATGACACCTATTATCGAGCTTATATGCGATCTGCTTAGAGAGAGCAAGCACCTTGAACGTTTTATATCCAGTGTTGGCCAGATGTTTTTTGTGGCTTGACACGTGGTGATGTTGTTCCACCTGGTGCCTGCCCTTCTCACAGCGTCTTGCATTAGCAACAGTTTACAAGTAGCGATTGGTATGCCAGTACTTGCCAAACGTGGTAGGATGGGCTGTACTGTACCGTTCCTGGCGAGTGCATCGGCCTCTATGGCCCGGCACCCAGCAAAGGTGAATATTTAACTGTTGCGCCATCTCCATTAGAGATGATCGACTGTTATAGAGACAGAGTCCAGAGATTTGATAGCGGCCTGGCTGTCAGAGAAAATACGGATATCAGATGTTGATATCACGTTTTCTTTGAGCCAAGACAAGACTTCCTTAATCGCCAAAAGTTCCGCCTGGAACACGCTACAATGATTGGGAAGGCGGAATGAGAGACTTAATTTCAGTTGTTCAGAGTACACACCTCCACCAACCCCTTCTTTATTTTTTGAGACATCTGTGACATTTCTCCAAGAATGTCATATCCTCCCAAAAAGATCTCGTAGGTATAGAAATCTGGAAGTTCCTGTCGAATTGTAGTTGGGGGATGGTGTAGTCTGTGTGCTTTGGAATTGATTCTAAGTACCTTAGAATTACGGAGTGGCCAATGTTGTTGTTAGTCCACTGCGACGAAGCATTGAGGCGAATAGCAGAGCTTGCAGCTATTTGTTTGCTAAATATGTCAAGAGGTGTAAGGTAGAGCAAGGTGTCCAGTGCTGCAGATGGGGTCGTGCGAAGCGATCCGAAAATAAGACCAGATCGGTTTTGTGTGGGTTAACACCCAGTCCACACCGATCAGCCCAAAGTATAAGTCTGTCCAAGGCATTTTGTAAGAGTTCTTTTAGGAAATTAAGATGCTTTCCTGAAACTGCTATAGCAACGTCGTCCGCATAGGCTATCACTCTGAAACCCTCCGCATCCAGACTAGTAAGGATTTCATTCACCACTAGGTTCCAGAGGAGAGGGGATAGAACACCACCTTGCGGTGTCCCTCTACTAACGAATCGTCTGCTAGAAGAGTTGCCCAGTTTTGAGTTAATTATTCTGCTAGTAAGCATTAATTGAATTAACTCCCTAAGCGAACTCTCTTCATTTAGAGATGTTAGTGCAGATGTGATTTCAGATGTGTCCACGCTGTTAAAGGCACCTTCGATGTCAAGGAAAGCAACCATAGTGAACTCTTTATGATGGAGGGAAAATTCGATGGTGCGTACTTTAGTGTGTAACGCTGTTTCCACCGATTTACCTTTACAGTAGGCATGTTGAGACGAAGACAGAAGTCTTGTATCGATACGTGCCCTTAAATAGATATCAATCAATCTTTCCAGAGTCTTAAGAAGGAATGATGATAGGTCATAGATCTTTAGGATTGACTTGGGAGCATTTACCTGCTTTAGGTATAAAAACAACTTTAACTTCTCTCCATGCCGAGGGAACATGGACCAGGTAAAGACAGCTGATAAAAATTGCCTCAAGGATTGGTGCAATTATATCAGAAGTCTTTTGTAATTCGGCTGGTATAATTCCATCTGGTATTGCAGCTTTAAATGGTTTGAAGCTGTTGAGAGCCCATTGTAGCTTATCTTTTGTGATCAGACCTTGTGGATATGTTGTATTTGAATTTGAACGTATAAAACTGTTGCAAGTTTCGGTAAGAGAACTACCAGGAAAGTGAGTGTCCAGGAGTAAGTTCAGCGATTCATTACTTGAATTTGTCCAGGAGCCGTCTGTATTTTTCAAGCAGCTGGCATAGCTGGATTTTCGACGATCATATTTTCGACTGAATAAGGAAGCTTTTGAATTCGTATTAAACAAGTTAGAAGGCCATTTTAAAAATGCAGCTTCTGCCCTTAGATTTTTCGCTAGCGGGGTTATCAGAGCAGCGTATGAAAAGATTTTGACTTAGGCCTGTCAAAATCCTAGGTCTCCTTAGTATTAAAAGAATTTGTGTGTGCAATTGAAGACAAAATTAAGTCAGTTCTTGAAAAGTGGTACCAAAGAGTAGAACGTTCAATGTTTCTTGGTAGTATTTATATTTTCATTTCGTTTCGTCGTTCAATAATTGTTCTCTTCCATCGTGAGTAGGTGGCCCAAGTGAGTTGAGGGTTGTAGCAAATTGATCCCAATATTCGTTTTTTTTTTTTGAACCAAACTCTCCAACACCTCTCGCTACATTCGGGTTTGATTTCATCACTTTGAACAACTTTTCATACTGATTTTTATTAGTTCTCTTGCAACAAATTGAAATTGCATTGATTCATGTTATTTTATAAAAGAAATGAAATATACATATGAACTTACATTGTTTTATTTTGCTTCATTTCTTGTTATCAGTTTTCAACATTAATTCATGTGGGCCCTAACGCTCTTTAATGTACAAGAACTAACAATTTTGATTTTATTTGACTTAAAATTATTATTAGCAGATTCAAGCCTGCTTACTGTTAAGTGGAGGTATCTTAATTCAAAGTCGGCTGAGTTAAGATAATTGTTAAGTTTGGAGAAATCAGCCCTACGAAAATCATAACAGTAATTCTCCATTTCAAAAAAAATTGTTTTCAAATTCAATGGGGAAGGAGAGATTAAGGGGAGGATGATAGTGATCCAAGGTTGAGAGAAGGAGAGGGCTCGCGGAGACAACACAGTTATCGCAATCAGATGAGAATATGAGATCGAGGTGTCTCCCCATAAAGTTTGCTACTCCATTTAGTTAAAAAAGACCACTATCAGACAGACGATCAATGAATAGCGATTCAGATTCAGAAGAGATATTAGTTGGAAAGAAGGATGTCTGATCATCTGAGGTGGACCAATTGAGATGGGGAAGATTAAAGTCTCCAAGAACGATGATCAAATCATTAGTTGCACTAGTTTAAGCAGATGCTTTATGCTTTAATTTGTTGGGCTGGTCTAATATAACAACAGAGGACAAAAAGACAAAACTTAGGGAGTGTAACCTTAGCTGATACACCTTCAAATTCGATTGAAGTGGGAATACGGAGTAATGAACTTTCAAAATTTCTAGTGACAGCTAAAAGCATACCACGACCGTGTGTATTACTCGCATATTCCACGACATCCACTCGATAGATGGAATAGTCGTTACTGAAGAGTTCAGTACTAAGGATATCAGGTGTGAGGTTGGTTTCGGTAAGGGCAAAGATGTCATAAGGAAGGTTTTGGGAGTTATTAAAGACGGCAGACGTTTTAGACCTTAACCCTCTTACATATTGATAGTATAGGCTAAGACATTTAGGTTAAGTGGTCTTTAGGTTAGAAGCGGTAGTATTTCTTCATATCTGCACTAGATTTTTGAATATGAGTTAGTCGTTTTGAAGAGATAAACGACGCAAAAGAGGTTAGGTCTTTTCTCACTTTGTGAGGAGAAATTTCAAGGCCATCATGAAATTTCAAGAATAATTCCATAAGTGCATCACGTTTGGTAGGGAGGCCTTCTTGGGAGATTAAAACCTTAATGTTTGTATTGGTTTTACCTTCAAAGCAAAATCTAGGTAAAGACGAACATTATTGTAGATTTTGTGGTCTCTAAGACGGGACATAACTTGCTGATCATTAGTATTGTCCTCAGATAAATGTTTAGTTAACTTAACATTTAAAGGGATCATTGGGTTAAGGAATCCTTTCTTGGGAAACTGATGAAGAAGAAGTAGGGTTAATGGTGTGAGAATAGATGAAAGTTGTATAGCAAGGGGGAGCAGAGGTGAAATCTTTTTTACGAGAGAACGGTACTGATTCTTCAATTCAGTACGAAATAATGTTTTTTTTTTCAGTTGTTTTTAATTTTTACTATGCTTGTTAGTGCACAAGAAGAAAAAAAATGCTGGTGTACTGGGAAACGGCGATGGTCAGTATAGTAGGTCGGGTAAGAATATCACACGCGCTGCGTGTTTATTAATAGTTTTTTTTTCGTTTTTTTTTTAATTTATAATTGTTTATTTAGGGTCGGTAAAAAGGGTGGCAAAGGGCAACTGAGGAGCGAAAAGAAAATGTGACTGCACTTGACGAAGGTTTAACAGGTTTTGTTTTTACATAAGCTTCGACCTTTTTCACACAATATGAACGTTCGACAAATAATAACACGAGGGACGTTAAAATCAGTGAGATCAATCAATATATGACATTTAAGTCGACTAACGGTTCTCAATTCGCCAACGGTAATACAAATTTCTCACACTCGCACGTTCATTCATTCGACTCGCCAAAGGTAATAGGGGTATAATTTTAGTTGATATTCTCAAATGTACAATGTACATGAGGTATTTGGTACGGATAAGTCATACCATACTTGTCTTACGATTATGATTGTAGTCTGTTAAATTCATTCCATATCACGGTGTATTTATTTACAAACCTCAGACAAAAAATTCGTGTCTTCAAACTCAATTCTTGCTAAAAAGTACCTAAAAGGAATGTACATAAATCTAAAAGAAAACTTTAGAACACAATCTTCAAAAAAAAAACACTATTTACTAAAATAAACAACATAAAAGCCAAATTCCTCAAAAATAAACATTAAATATTTAAAACTACATAGTACATAATTGTTGTTATATTAAAAGTTTTTGTAATGCTTTTTACAATTCTATAAAGTTACGCTAAGAAAAAAATTGCTGATTAAATATTTAGATTTCATAATGCCCACGCATTCTTCTATGGTTTTTAAGTGCAGTTCCTTGTATAAATCTTTCGCCACATGTTTCACATACATACGGCCTTTCACCTGTATGTCGGCGTACATGAAGTGTCAAGTCATTGGATTGGGTAAAGCTCTTCTCACAGTAAGTGCACTTGTAAGGCCTCTCGCCAGAATGAATTCGCATATGAGTCTGAAGTTTGTATGAGCGCGAGAACGCCTTTTCACAAACCGTGCACTTGTGTGGTCGTTCACCAGTATGTGTTCGTCTATGACAAGCCAAATCTGAAGATCTAGGAAAGCCCTTATTACAGAATTCACACTTGAACGGTTTTTCACCCGTATGCCGTCTCATATGTATGACGAGATTAGATGAACTCGATACTTCTTTTCCACAAAACGCACATAAGAACTTCTTATCCGATGTTTCTGTTTTTATGCGCTTCGCTTTTGTTTCTTTACCGCCAGCAGTGTGGACCTTCGCATGTTTCATTAGTCGATCTTTTCGGTTGTATTTACGATCACACAAGTCACATTTAAAGAGTTTTTCATCTGCCGGAGCTTTGCATTCGGTATGATTTCTCAAATCATGCTGTGTTGCGAAATCTTTTTTACAAACAGTACAAGTGTGTTTTCGTTTACCGTCGTGAATTAAGCTCTCATGGTTTTCAAGATTCTCCTTCCACATAAAACGCATAGTACACTTGCTGCATCGGAACTGCTTCACAAGATTCATACACTGTGTGCGCATGTGATAATTGAGCACTAACTCTGAGACGCATTTAAAACTACAATCAATACACTTGTGGGGAATGTTGTCAGAATAATGAAGGGACTGCTGATGTTGCAGCAATTTAAATCGTCGGTTATATCGAGCATCACAAAGCTCACAAACGTACTTCTCGTCGTCACCTTCGCGTTCTGTTTCGGAATCATTTATGTCCATCTCATAGCCTAAAGCGTTCGTTATTGAATAGCTTGCTGGATTGGGAGTGATGCTTAACATCTGTAATTTAATGTGTCCATTTTGAATGTGTTCTGCTAAATCAGAGACGTTTGTGTACTGCTGATCGCATAGTTTGCATTGTGCAACTTTTGCGCCATTGGGTCGAGCAAGGTAATAGATGTCTGGCAACAGGATGTGTGTAGCATTCTGATGGACTTTCATATGAACCTATGGAAATACAAAATTCAGATGGTTAATGTTTTGTTTAAAAATTGTAATAGGCTTCAAATTTATGGGCTATGTGTAATCACTCATTGGACAGGCTCAGACGACATAAGGGATTTGATAGTAAAGCAAGTTTCTAGCATATGATTGGACAGGTGCAAACAAAATTAAATTCCAATTGAGGCAACTTTAGTGGAATGTTGACTGGAAAATAAGTCAAGAAAAAACTCCCTAACTATCAAGAATCAATAGAACTTATGTCAAAATGACAGCTTATGATGATTTTTTATTCAACTTAAAGCTAAACTTTGTGATTTAATTATATTATGCAACATTCTTTTTAGTGTTTTATGTAAAATCGTTGTCAATTTAGAATCCTTTAAGTATAATTTTTTAATAAGTATAATATTTTTTCAAAGTCCAAAATACAGGTCTCAATGTAATAGTAACATGCCTGAGGAGTGTTTTGTTGACAATTATGTTTTTATCAGCAAGATCAACTGAAAGTAGGGTTAAGTGAAGTAAAGTTCCGAGTTTGAAAATGGTGACACTTGAAAAAGTAACTAGTTGCCTTGGTCAAAATATGTATGTTCAAAGAACGCAGTTGAATGAAGCCCTTATGTTGTTTGAACCTGCCCATTAATAATATGTACATAAATGGGATAACTAATTTATTTAGCAGCAAACACTGATGTTTTGACAAAATTTGAGTTATAAGGATAATAAAATGCTTTAAATTGCGAAGTAAGCTATATTTTCAAATAAAGTTGAGTATTTTATGTTTAAATTATTAAATTTAATGTTTTTGCAATTATGTCATTAATTTTATGGGGTTTTCCAGGGGTAGAATAAATCAATTTATTTTTGATCTAGATCTGTCAAAACAGAAATTTCCCTTTTTTTGCATTTCATGGGGCAAAATAAATTGATATATTTTTGTTTAAAGATTAAATCTGCGATTCTGGATTTTAGGCAGATTTTGCGGTAAATTTGGCAGCTTTATCGTAATCGTACAAAAAACAGTAAAAAAATCGTATTCCTTGCGCCACAAAAAAAAACAATTTTTGACGGAAAGCTGAATTTGCCAATGGAAAACCCCATTAATGAGGTAAACGTTGAAGGGTTTTAGGCAGTGTTGCAGAAACTAAAGTCATTTAGTAACTCCAGTTAAGTCATGATCGCAAAAGACTCCCAGTCCTTTTCCGATAGAGTCTCTAGTAAACTCTTAAGGAGTCCTATACTGCCTGAATTAAGCATTGGAAACCAGTGGCAACATTGCCATGCAGCCATCAGAGATGCCGCCTCTGAAGTGCTAGGCTTCACACGGCCACAACAGCGAAACCCCTGGTTTGAAGACGAATGCCGGCAAGCGCACGCAGCTAAACAAGAGGCATACAAAATGGTACAGAAAGACCAGAGATGCTCGCGAGCTCTACGAGAAAAAGAGGAGAAAAGAACACTGGCTTCTTAGATCTAAGAAAAAGAGCATGAGAAGCGCGTGATTGAGGAGATAGAGGGATGTCAAAACAGGATTGTGGTGTGTTTACATTTTACCAAAAGGTAAAATAAACCTCCCAAGGGTACCATCCACGAACCGAATCCTGTAAAGACGATCAGGGGAACATCGTAGTAGAACCGCAGTCGATGCTGAGAATATGGAAATATCACTTCTCCAAATTATATAACGGCGATGAAGAACCGAATTCCGCTGTAAGGGAGATAGAACCACTCAACCTAGGCGACGCAGATCAACAATTCCGCCTACCCGACCTCGACGAAGTGAAGATAGCTATATCTAAACTGAAGTCAAATAAAGCTGATGGAGCTGACGGCATCGCTGACGAACTATTTTAAGCAGCAGGCGATGACTTGGTAGGGAGCATGTGCAAAATATGGTAAGAATAAAGCATGCCCTATGAGTGGAATCTCAGCATAGTTTGCCCGATACACAAAAAAGGAGTCCCTCTAAATTGCGCCAACTACAGCTAGGCATCAGTCTCCTTAACATTGCATATAAGATCCTTTCTGCCATATTATGTGAACTTCTGACGCCGTTCGTGAACAACCTGATAGGTCCTTTTGAGTGTGGCTTCAGACAAGAGAAGTCTACTATCGACCAAATATTCACACTACGGCATATCTTGGAAAAACTACCAGCAGCTTCAAATCGATACCCACCATCTTGAATCCAGCATCCATAGGGAAGAGCTCTACAGAGCAATGTCAAGTTTTGTCATCCCTGTCAAACTTATCCATTTGTGCAGAATGACGATGGAGAATGCACGCTGGTCTATCAAGGTCGGAAAAGATCTCACCGATGCATTTGATGTCAAAAAAGGTTTTAGACAAGGCGATGCACTGTCATGCGACTTCTTCAATATAGTTCTGCAAAGAATTGTGCAAAACTTAACAGTCAACACTAGAGACACAATCTACCAAAGGTCCATTAAATTATTCGGATACGCAGTTGATATTGATATAATTGGAAGATCAAAGCACGATGGCAGTGGGGTGCTTTCAAATGTTGCGACGGAAGCGAAGAAGATGGGTTTAGTGGTCAATGATGGCAAGACCAAGTATATGCTGTCATCAAAAAAGGACATTAAATAACGACATCTTGGACAAAACGTCACCATGGACAGCTATAACTTCGAGGTAGTTAAGGACTTTGTCTACCTAGGCACCGCTATAAACACAGACAACGACACCAGCGCTGAAATCAAACGGAGAATAACTCTTGCAAATCGCTTCTTCTTTGGCAATTGAAAAGTAAAGTCCTCTCTCGAGCATCCTAAATCACCATTTATAAGACACTCATCATACGGGTTCTCATTTATGGCGCTGTGGCCTGGACCCTGTCAAAGAAAGATGAGAGCGTCTTAAAATGCTTCGAGAGAAAAATTCTTCGGGTGATTTTTGGTCCCACATGCATAGATGGAGAATGAAGGAGAAGAAATAGCGACGAACTGTACGGGCTGTACAGCGACACTGACCTAGTTAACAGAATTAAAGACCAACGACTTAGATGGCTAGGTCATGTAGAGCCAATGGACATCAACTCTCCAGCCCGAAAGGTTTTCGAATCCAATCCCGGACGGAGCAGTTGAGGAAGAGCGCGACTCAGGTGGCGCACGCAGGTGGGTGAAGACCTTAACCAACTTGGCGTGGGAAACTGGAGACAGCTAGCTAGGGACCGAGCTGGCTGGAGACGCATGTTGGTTGAGGCCCAGGTCCACCCTGTACTGTAGCGCCACCTTAAATAAGCAAGTAAGTAAGTTAAGTCATGATTAAATGCTTTTACAAGTGTCGTCCAAAATAGCTCAAACTTTTAAAACAAAATTCATAAGGATTTGCAGTTTATTTCTCTTTTGCAAATTTCTAAAGTTATGAAAAATTTAATTACCAATTGGATAGCAATCTCCTGACTTTAATGTATTGCTTTTATTCATAATGTGAGCAGAAAATTAAAAAGAAAGAAGCTGGAGACGTACTATGAGAAATTAGGCTAATCAACTAAAACTTCTTCTTAACTATTTCGTAAAATATGACAGGTGACAATTCTACAAATTTGCCACACTTATGTGGCAAGTTTTCTTTGCATAACGTATTGACAGTTGGTATAATTGTCAGTTATATACAACGACAATGACAAAATTGTGACCATTACCATCATCCATCATTTCAAATTGTGCTTGTTCACTTGCCAAACGATTTCCAAGATTTGGGCCGCACCCAAACATGGTATTAATTCAATGGTCACCATTTCTGTCAACAAATGCTGACTCATTATGCAACACAAGAAAAATTAGCAAAATGTTTAAAACGTGTAGGTTTTTTTTATAATATATTTCTTGTAGATAACAGCCAGCAGTAGATCAGAGGAGGAGAAAAACTTCTTGCATCACCTTAGAAAATCCAAACATCTTGAGGCATTTTTGTCGACATCGCGTATGTGATCGTTCCACAAAAGGTGATTGGTGATAATCATACGGAGAATATCGAGATGTTCAGTCTCCTCGATGCAAGTGCCATCTATGGATAATAGCAAGGGGGGTATATCTCGCTTTAACGATTCAAACTCATTGGGTTTTCGAAGGTTTAAATTCCACGCGGTTTCTTATTCCCCATTGAAAAATGCTGTTTAGGTCGGAATTTAATGAGCTTATCATATTTTGTCGTTGCAGTTCCACACCCGAAAAGGGACGTGAATCTGAAAACGAATATAAAAAGCTAAGAGTACTATCGTCAACGACACAATGTATTGGATTAGAAGTTTCAGACAGGAGATCATTAATAAAAATGAGAAAGAGTGTTGGAGATAGAACAGAGCCTGGGGCACACCAGCATTTATTTTGTGATTTTCAGACTTGAATCCATCCAATACAACTTATATTGAACGATTCGAAAGGTAATTACTAATCCAATGAAGCAGGGATTCATTAAAACCGAAAGCACGCATTTCCGATAAGACTGCTTTATGCCAAACCTTATCAAATTCTTTTGAAATATCAAGTGCAATAATCTTCTCCAAAACGATGTAAAGATTTGTTCCACTATTCGGTGAGATGAACCATGACCATTAAGAAGCTTTTGATCTTCGAGATATTTCTTGAGCTGATAATTAATCAGCGTTTCCATGACCTTTGAAAAAAGGGACGTAAGTACAATCGGTCGGTAATTAGACGGTGAGAAAGATTCGCCTTTTTTTGGAAATAGGCTGGACAAATGCGGTTTCCATTCGCATTATTGGACAATCTTGTTTGTCATTTACAAATTGTCATCGGTCGCACCTGTCAATATTTATGAAATAGGGCCCAGGACAACTTACCAAAGCACACATCTTGTACAGCAATGTCGTGGTTATTGTATAACTGCCCTCTGAGGTGCTTAAAACATAGACAAAATCACCTGACCTTCTGACTTTTATGCAATTGAACATATAATGGGTGAACTGGAACTTCTGCCGTCTTGCTCAAAAGATCTTTAGAAATATTGAGACCTTAAAACGGGCCTTCAGGAGGAATGCAAAAAATTAGTCCTGAAGTTGAAAAACTTGTCTCTTTAATACCTCGACGCCTTGAGAAAGCGATTAAATCGAAAGGATACGCAACTAAGTAGATACTAAATATTAAGTCCCCGATTATGTGTGAGGTGTTAAAATATAGAGTTGCTTGTGTATTGAATATTAATTTGTTGTTTAATGGCTTAAATTGTAATGTTGGCTTGTTTAAAATGAAAATGTTTTTGAATATCATATCAAATGGTTATAATGTTTTATACTCTCGATACATTTTCCTAAACATAAACTTAAATATCTTAAGCTTGTAGCCGAAAGCTGAGAAAAATGGATTTCATTTGATATCAAAACAATTTCGATGTCACAATTGATTGCATACCAAAACTCGTGTATAGAAATAGGCAATTTCTTTCTTTTAGTTGCATAAAACTAAAATATATTCCCATTTTGAAATAACTTTAAAAATTACTTACATACATTTAAATGTAAGTGGTGCAACAGTCCATTGGGAATTAGGGCCTAGTGTCTTACAACTATCAACCATTCCTGTGTGCGAATAATTTTATCAGGGATAGAGGGGACCTACAGTTATAAGCCGATTCCGAACGGCTGATTTGATTTTAGTTAAAAGTTAAAAAAAATTAAATGGCACAGGCAGAGATTGTACCAAAACCTCAGGCATGACAGTCCAACGCACTAACGATTACGCCACTACTACTGTTAAAAGTTAAAGTCAAATCACAAGCATTAATTTTTAATATAATAAATTAGTCGAAATTAAGCGAAGTTTTGGAATTAATAAAAATAGAATGTCCATTTTTTTAAAATCTGTTTGATTTACATCGTTTTCGGTGCTCCAAAGAGCTTCGAATTTAATGAAATTGTTCACATGATCGAATATTTTAAACACAATTTCAGTTTTGAATAACAAGCTTACCTTAAGGTTATCCCTCCGCATAAAGACTCTAAAGCACCAAGTGCATTCGAATTTCTCATCCTCAGTTTGATGTGTCTTCTGATGGCGCGTCAAATCCTTCACCCAAAGGAAACTCTTTCCACAAATATCGCAATGATGTTTCTTTGGCATTGCTGGATTTTGATCATGCATATATTTCTCGTGGTTTTTGAGATTCTCTTTCCAAGCAAATTTCATCGGACAAGTCTTACATTTAAATTGCTTCTCATTATTTTCACAATCATTCTGCAAATGTAATTGATAAATTCTCTCGCACACATATTTCGAACCACATCGATTGCACTCGTATGGCAGTTCCTCCCATTGATGCTCTGTTTTTTGATGTTCGAATATTTTGAATTTTCTATTAAAGTTTTGGCTACATATTTGGCAGTTGTATCCTTTGAGAACACGTTTCCTATCTCTTAACAAATCATCATCATCGTCATCATCATCATCGTCATCGTCCGCATCAAAATCTGAACACGTTTCGGAATCATTTAAATTTAGCTCATAACCAGCTTCATTCGTGATTGAATAGAATCGCGTATTACTACCCTTTTCTAAATCCTTGCAAATTGCTCTTTCCAATGTTTGCATCTCCATTTGCTTACCGTATATCATCATCGAAATCTCTCTTGCCTCGGCCTCTCTTTGTTTGAAAGTTGCAGGATCTTTGTGGCTCATCAAATGTGTTGTTAAATCTTTGATTGTGTTATGCTTTGACAAACAGATCTTACACTGAATAACCTTTTGTCCGTTAGGTTTGCACAGGTTCTCATCTTGCTGTTCCCACTTAATCGATACCTTGGATTTATCCTTAACTTGATTTTCACTGGTGTGAACTTTCATATGAGCTCTCATGTTATCCTTGCGATTAAACTTTCTAGCACACACGAGGCACTCGAATTTCTTCTCATATGGTATGTGACTTCGCTTATGTCGATGCAAATCTTTAAGCCATATGAACTTCTTACCACATACTTCACATTGTTTATTCTCTTCTGGGCTCTTTTCCTCTTTGAAACAAGTGTGAGCCACTAAATTCTCCTTCCAAATGAATTTAATGCCGCATTTTACGCAAGCATTGGTTCTGGCATCGTTTTGACATTCGCTTTTGAAATGACGCTCCAAAAGGGCCCCAGATACAAATTGGTCTTCACATTTCACACATTTGTGAGGGAAATTATTCTCTTTCGAGTCATGTTCTGAATGCTGATGTTGTAGAATCGCTTGTCGCCGGGGAAACTTAACATTACACAATTCACAAACGTAAGTTTTCGAAGCAGATTCTTGATCTTTGAAGGATTCATCATCATCACTATCAGAATCGCTCAATGTCATCTCAAGACCTATTTTATTCACTGCCAGGTACAACTGCGAAAGTTTTTGCTCATTAAAACAATTCTTTATGTACTCTGAAACAACTTCTTTGCCTACACCAGGGTAAAAGTTTACAACGAAACCGGAATTATCGAAGTCAATTTCGGAAAGTCCATCAGAATGGTTAAATAAATGGTACCTTAAGCTACCTATGGTTGTGAATTTTTGGCTACAGAGCATACACATTAATTTCTTAGCTACCAATGGCCTTTCGAACTTATTAGTATGTGATTTCAAATGGTTTCGAAGATTGTCCGAACGAAGGAACTTTTCGCCACATACAGAACAATCATGTGACTTTCCGTCCGGTATATGTATTTTTTTATGTTTTCTTAGATCTCTTGGAAAACTAAAGACTTTATTGCAAATTTCACATGTAGTACTTTCTTTATCCAGTTCTACGGTACCACACTTTGTCTTTTTATGAAGACGTAAAGCTTTTTGGGTCGCGAAAACTTCTCCACAAGGTTCACAAATAGTCTTGTCCTTGTTTGACTCACTGTCCTTGATACATTTGTGTAGTGCCAGATTTTGAGGCCAAGCGAATTTAGCTGGACAATTCTCACACTGGAACTCTTTGTCGACATTGTTACAATGATGTTTTTGATGGCTATCAAATACTTCTTTGCAAGTAAATTCTAGTTTACATTTTTCGCATTTGTATAAACACTCATCGACAGTATGTCCTGAATATGAATGAGCTATGAGCTTGTGTTTTCGGTTGAAAGACTCATGGCAAATTTCACATTTGTACGGAGTTTCTGCATCACTCTCATCTGAATCACTGATACCCATCTCATAACCGTTCGCATTGAGAATAGTGTACAATTTTCCAAAATCTTTCTGTTCAATTTGATGAGCTATAACTATCGAAATCTCTTCCAAATCCCTGCCAGCGTAAAACCTTTTAACACATTCACTATCTCCAATACTTTCTAATGCATGCATGTCGTGTAAGCTTATATGCTGAGATAACTCTTTTCCATTAGCAGCTTTATCGTAGTTACAAATCCTGCAGATTATTTCTTTGAACTTCTCCTGGGAATACAATTGTCTTGAGAATGCTAGAGTTGCCTTTGAACAACGGGGTTTTACGATACCTCCCAAATGAACTAATACGTGCGATTGGAGCTTGTCCTTTCGTATAAATCGACGATCACAATGTGGACATGCAAATTTCTTTGTGTTAGGTTCATGAGATTTTTCATGACGAAAAAGATCTTTTTTCCATGCA
The DNA here is from genome assembly GCF_945859685.1 of Eupeodes corollae. Taxonomy (NCBI): domain Eukaryota; kingdom Metazoa; phylum Arthropoda; class Insecta; order Diptera; family Syrphidae; genus Eupeodes; species Eupeodes corollae. Next base: position 162,529,454 of record NC_079147.1, read on the forward strand.
AATGTTTTACTGCAATGGTCACATTCGAACCGACCAGACTTCGATTTTGTTTTCTTTGTTTTGCTTCGGGTACTCATGTTGGTACGTTGACTTCGAGTCTTAAGTGCTTTCTTTGAGTTCTTACTGAAAGTATACATGATCATAAAACAAAAAATCAATATATTTAAATATTTTTTTTATTTTTATTTAAAATTAATCAAAAATATTATAAAAACTAGTTGATCCGGCCACGCGTCGCTGTGGCTAACGTTTTCTGTCATATAACATTGTTGTCAACTATTTAAGAGGAACGGTGGAAGAACATCAATAACATGTAACTTAAAAATGAGGTTAGTAGGGCAGTAATTTAAAATCGTCTAACAATAATATTTATTGTTTTGAATTATAAATACTTTCAATTTCACTTTAATTCGGCACTAATCGGTTCACTATATTTTTGATTAACCTGTTTTTCGCTAACACAAATAGGTTCAACGTTTTTCCTACACGTTAACATGCAACATATAGCTTCCAATGAGAAAAACATGGATTTTTCAAATCTAAAAAATCTAAGCCACAAATGGACATTGTTTGGCATTGAGACTTATTTATAGACATGGCAAATTGGAATACGTAGCAACAGTACCACTTTTCCTTTAAACTTTATTGCTTCAAGAATATTTCCGGTGATCTTTTTAATGACCAAACGTTTACCGTGGCATAATTGAAATGGATTCAAATTACAGTATCGATTGAGTTTAAAGACTTCAGATGGCCTTGTAACAACTATTTTATCTGGAAGTTAATTTCGGTAACATCAACATTTTTGGCTGCTAAAATGGACCGATGACTGAACCGTTTAGAAATTGTCTAGCAGTTTGATGCATTGCGTATTTGCTAGCAGTTCTATTTTACCGTTTCCCATATCTAGTAATATGTAATGTAAATATGTTTTGAAAATATTTGTGACGATGGTTCATTTTGCAATCGTACGCGAATGTTTATGGTCAATCGATGTGCTTCAACACTTCGCCATAAGAATGAATGTTGTAAACATGCATTCATCCTATCCTCGAAATTAAAGCGAGGTATAACTGGTAAGGTCTGGCGAAAACCGGTAAGGTTTGGCGGAAACCACCAGATAAATGTAAGAGAGCATCACTGAAAAGTTTATAATTGCCGTTTAATTCTTGCATAGTTCTTTACAATGCTTCGAGTGAATATTTGTGAGACATTCACGTGGGCGGCTGTGCTAACACCAAAATTTGAAAAATTAAAATCCACTGTATTTTGTTTATTACAAAATATATTCTACCTATACTTCCAATACGTAACATAATGGCAGAAGCTGGTAGAAGAGCTTATTCTTGAAGCCAGAGCTAAGCTCCATGTGAAATTTGCATTCAGCCGAGGCTCAATTATTGATGAAGAACTCAAAACGCTTGATAAATCAAATTATTAAAACATGATGCATAGAAGATTCCACTTTTATCAAGGACATGACTGAACACAACAAAAATCACACTTCCTCATACATCTACCGATCTTTATTCAAATATACTACTGATGCCCTAGACTGCAGAGATAATAACAAAACTACAAGGCCACTTTGTGATTTGTTCGCACAGTTTGGCAGTTCTACTTGCTATACGAAATCCCAACAACAGCACCTTCATAATTAATTTTAATAATAATTAGCATAATAAGAGACCATCTAATTAAGTCTCTCAACAAACTAAAACTAATGTGGGTTCCCGATCACGCTGGGATTTTTGATAACGAACAAGCTGATAAAGCAGCAAATGCTGCTCATCTTTCCCCTGTGAAATCTGTGGTTGCACTAACAAAACGTGACTTATTGTGTGAAGTCAATCGTAAAATCAAAGCACATAGACTAAATGACCGGCAGAATTACCAGCATTTCTACAGTTCCATCAACATTGATAAATCTAAACGAAGATACCCAACCTCAACTTCAAGACAGATGAACAGTACTATATAATATTTTTTTTATAATTTACAGGCACTCAAGGGGTTATTAGTACCCTTTAGGAGAATAGGAAAGGATTTAAGAGGAGATACCGGTGCACATTGGTCTTAAAGTTCTGAACATCAAAATGGGAGGGAAAAACAAAGTTGGCCAAAGCATCTTACATTCTCGATGTGCGATTTAAGAAAGAATCTCTATACTTAATAGTACGCCCGAAATTGAGCTCAAGGGTAAACTGATGAGCATTCCTGGAAGTGCGAGTATTACGGGTGAATCGTTTAAGGGGTGGAATGCAACTGGCTAATTCGATAGAACATTGTTTGTAAAAATATCGATAAAACAACGAAAGGCATGAAACATTGCGGCGGTGTTCTAGCGATGTAAATGTCTCGATTATATTTCTATCGCCTATCATTTTTAAAGCCCTGTTTTTGTACTCTATCCAAAGAGATTTAAACTTTTTTTAGGGGCACCTGCCCAGATATGAGAATTATATTCAAGCTTTGGACCGATCAGAAGGGGTGACAAATTTCTTGCACCGTCGGAGATATCCTAAGCACTTGGCAGCATTTTTGGCAATATGAAATATATGATCATTCCATAAAAGGTGATACACATACCGAGTACTGACAGTTAATTAGTTTCCTGGATGCAAGTGCCACTCATAGAGGGTATGTTACGCTTTAACGACAGGAGTTTTCGAAGCATTAAATTCCACACGGTTTCTGACTCTCCATTGGACAATGCTGTCAATATCAGAATTTAATGAGCTTATCATACGCTGCCGTTAAAGTTCCACATCCGAAGGACAAGGATGTGAATCTAGAAATGAGTATGAGAAGCTGTTTAACTGTTTAATGGATTAGAAGTGGCAGACATAAGATCATTTATGAATAAAAGGAAGAGAGCCGGAGACAAAACGGAGCCCTGGGGAACACCAGCATTTATTTTATGAATTTCAGACTTGAAACCATCCAATACAACTTGTATTGAACGGTTAGAAAGGTAAATTCTAATCCAACGAAGAAGAGATTCATCAATACCGAAAGCACACATTTTCGATAAGAGAGCAAGATGCCAAACTCTATAAAATGCTTTTGAAATATCAAGTGCAATAATCTTACTTTCTCCAAACCGATGTAAAGATTTGTTCCAAAAAAAAAATCTCCCTAAAGGCGGAGGAACTGCAAGTCGTGGTCTATGGTAGACTATTTCTAGAAGGCCAACGGCAGCGGCTGGTAGCGTCTGTACCCATATTGGGTGGCTACAAAAGGTGTCTGTTTTCCCACATTGGGCGGCCTTGTTTTGTTGTATGTGTTCGACCATCCAAAAGGCCGGTGTGCCTGTCGAATCGAAGGCTTGTGTGTATAATGTAGTTAACACATTATGCAGATAGTGTTATTAACCACACCTGGTAAAACACCAGAATGAGCGAGAAGTTCATTCTTTTATGAAACTTGACAACGAATGTTAATAATTCCTCAAGAGGTAACCAATTATTGGTAAATCCTTCTACAGTCCGTTCGGCTGTAGAAAACCGCAAACTGGATTTGGGGGTCCGGCATTTTTCATACAACTATGGCAGTCTTGATGCTATTAATATTGAATCGGCAACTAGAAACCGAAATCTCACAAATAGAACTAGGGACAATACTTTCGACTATCGAAAAAACACAACAGTCGGAGCATGGAACGTTCGGTCTCTGTATGGACAGGGCATTTATAAACAGGTGGAACGTGAAATGAAAATACACAACTTAAGTATTCTTTTGCTGAGTGAAACGCAGTGGAGGGAAAAAGGAGAGCACAGATCAGCAACAAAGCGGACGTGGATGCTGTATTCTGGAGAGGATAAGACAGGTAGCCGTCAAAGACTGAATGATGTTGGCATAATGCTGAATAATAAGGCTAAAGAAAGCTTGATTTTCTGGGAACCAGTTACGGCTAGGATAATGACAGCAAGGTTTAAGTCCAGAATTCGCAAACTCACTATCATCCAGTTACGTTCCGACAAATGATGCAGCAGAAGAAAACAAAAGCTCATTCTACGCTCAACTGAACTCGGTCTACAGCAGAGCTCCAAAGGGTGACATAACTATCATCATGGGGGACCTCAATGCCAAAGTTGGCTCGGATAACACAGGCCTTGAGCGAGTTATGGGTAGACACAGCATACGTCAACGAAATGACAATGATGATATGCTTGTCGAATTTTGTAATGCCCGTCACCTGGTGGTAGGTGGAATCCTTTTCCCACATAAGACATGCCACAAAGTTACCTGGGTATCCCCTGATGGTCGAACAGAAAACTAAATAGACCATTTTATAATACAACAACGATGGAGGAAATCACTTTGCGATGTGAGGAACGACCATCATCTTCTATTAGCGACAACTCGAATGCGAACAGCTGCTATCCGCAGACGTACAGACACGGCAACCAGACAAAAATTTAATACAAGCGCTTTAATGACCCAAATACTTGTCGTGATGTTGCAAACATTTTTAACGACAAGGGTCAAATAAGGGGTTAAACGCAAATGTTCCCATTGAGACGTTGTGGGGCACGGTAAAAAGAGTTTTTATTGAAGCTGGAACTAACACAGTACCGATCTAGAGATAAGGATTTGTTGATATCCCAAGACAACTGGGACAAAATTACACACCGCAGAGCACTCAAAATAAATATAAATAATGAAACAGATGCCTATCGGAAAACGGTTTTGCGAAGTGAGTATAGAGCTGCTCAAAAGATAGTAGAGAGGTGTGTGAGACGAGATAGGAGGGCCAGATTAGACAAATTGGCAAAAAGTGCTGAGGAAGATGCAAGAAGATATAACGCGAGGATGCTGTACAAAATCACTAAAGATCTTGTAGGCCAACAAAATATTGTCAACCATCCTGTTCGTGACACGAAGGGTAGTCTTTTAGTGTCATTGGAAGATCAATTGCGGAGATGGAAGAAGCACTTCTGTATATTGCTGAACGATGACTAGAATGCAAATGCAAACACTAATGCAAATCATCAACTGCCAGACATACGTAGATTTACCAGAAGCATTAATATTGACCCCCGGCATGCACGGAAATAAGAACCGCGATACATCTTTTAAAGACCAACAAAGCAGCTGGGCTGGACGGCATACCTGCCGAATTCCTCAACGACTTGGCTGCCGGTATTTTGTTGCCACTTGTTAAGTCTGTTTGGGAAAACGAAACCTTTCCCAGGAAATAGAAGGACGGGTTAATCGTGTTACCTACCAAAAAAAGGTGATCTTAAGAGCTGCAATAACTGGCGTCGAATCACCATTCTGTCCGTATTTCCAAAGTTAATGGCCACCATCATTCTCGAGAGGATACAATCTAAGATCGAGTCTGCGCTCAAGAGGCATCAAACGGGATTTCGCAGTGGTCGATCATGTGTCGACCAAAATAACACCTTGCGAATTATTCTTAAACAATCGTCGGAGTACCAATCGCCGCTTTACCTCATGTTCGTTGAATTTGAAAAGGCCTTTGATCGCGTTAGTCGTGATATTATCTGGAGATCGCTTGTTGCTAGAGGCATTCCTGATAAAATTGTTGCTATCGTAAAAGAGTCTTACAAGGTGTTTCGTTTTGCACAATGGCTTGCTTTCCGACGCATTTGAAATGCGACTGGGAATGAGACAGGGTGATGAATTGTCACAGATTCTTTTCTTGCTTGCTATTGATGATGTTATGACTGCTACGGCGTGTGAACACGAGAGACTTGGTATCCTCTGCAGGAAACATTAAGCCGTCATGCTGACGAGTTATGCATAATGGCAAACAGAAATGGAGACCTCAGCCAAATCTGCCACTCTCTTCAACAAAATGGGGAGGGGACTGGCTAAAGGATTAATGCCAGTAAGACTAAGTTAATGCACACCAGCCGAAACCAACAATAACAGGTTATTGTGAGACAAGTGGCAGTAGTAGAGGTCACCCAGTTCAACTTTCTGGGAAGCTATTTGGCAATCGATGGTGGAACGGACCTGGATGTCACCAATGAAATAAATAAAGCCCGTAGCGCATTCGGAATGCTTTCTAGAGTGTGCAACTCCAGAAAAATAGCGCTCCGTACCAAGTTAAAGTTGTTTGAGTGCAACGTAAAATCCTGCGAAACGTGGAAGTGCTCTGCTGATATCTCGTCAACCGCTGTCTACGTTACATCCTGAACATCCGGTGGCCACAAACCATATCTAACGATGAAATTGGGCTCAGGACTGGGCAAACAAAAGTGAATGTTGACATCGCGCAGAGAAAGTGGGGCTAGAGTGGCCATACATGGACGACAACATAGCAAAGCAGTGCTTTCAATGGAATCAAGGTAGAAGGCGGCCTGAAAGGCCAAGAGAAACATGGAGATCATCTTACATGAAGGAAGCTCGGTCCCAAAACGTGGAGACGTGGTCCCAGCTGAGGTATCGTGCTAGGAATAGAGAGAAATGGAAGGAACTGGTTGCCGCCCTATGCTCCAGGAGGAGTTAAAGTGTGTTACAAGTGTTACTCAAGCAATTTTCAAATAAACTTATTTATTACATTGTAGTGTTTAAATAATTGGGATATTTACCTGTTTTTGTGATCTGATTTTTGATGTTTTCTCATTTCTGTTTGCGTAGTGCAACTAAAATCGCATTCATCACACTCAAGTTTGGTCTCGTCCCCTGATTCGTCTAGTTCTAAACAAAAAAAGAGATTTTTGTTTTACAAGTTTCAGAGATATTATCACAATTTGAATTTTGTATACCTTTTTTCTTTACATCCTCCTCTTTGTGTTTTTTCATATGGTTCTCGAAAAAGTCATGTCGCTTGAATGTACGATCACAAAACGTGCATTGCAATTTTTTAAGTTTTTGTTTTTTAATAACAAGTGGTTCATAATCACTTTCATCTGAATCGTAATTGATGTCGGTTGAGTTTCTTTCGTTTTCATTGTCATTTTCAGGCATTGAATCATTGTAGTCGTAGTCATGAAGGGCCTCGTTTTCGACTTTGATTTGAAGAAAATCTGTGACACTATGATCATTGGGTATGTCCATAGGAAATTCAGTAAGACAATCAGGTTTTTTAATATTGGCATTTATTAAATATTGAAGTAACCGTCCATTGTTTTTTTGTGATTTTTGTATAAAATTGTAAGCATTTATGAGGTCATTCGAACATGTCAGACAAATTCGACAAGGTGGTGTTTCAGCGTTTGCCTTCATCTGAAAATGAATAATTCTTTGTTATCAAATATATTTTAAAATATTTAAAATCAGTTATTAATAAATTCAACTAATAAGTTTCTGCATGTTTTATGTTTTGAATATAATACTAAAAAAACTCGACTTTTTGGGACTATTGCAAAATAAACAATTCTAAGAACAAAAATGTATTTTAAATTATTCTTCGTAATTTGTATCACTTATCACTTGTTGGTACTTGCTTTAAAAACTCAATGCTTTGTCATAAAATATGTACACATTTTTTTAAATTCTTATACCATTTCAAAAATTATTTATCCTTAATAAGACTGTAGAAAACAAATTTCCTTGAATTGATGGATAATATTACAAAGTATTAACTTTTAAAATACGAGGGTGTGTCAAAAAGTTCTCGGAATGGAATTGTTGGGTCAGCCATGGGGGAATATTTGTACCTCATATTGTTTGGACAGTTATTAGACATTTATGCCGAGCTTGGTTCAAATTAGGTGATTAGTATTTGAGCTTTTGCTGAGTGAGTAAGTCAATCCGAGAGAAAAAATTAATAATAGACAAAATTCAGTTTCGGGCAGTGATAAAGTTCTTGACTAAGCAAGGCAAAGCGCCTCAGATCATTTAGGAAGAGATGTCATCTGTTTACTAGGGATCTTATTCTAGGAAAACAATAATTTAAACGCGGAGAAGAGTTTATAGAAGAGGATCCTCACTGGATCTACCGATTGACGCAACTTCCTCAAACTTCGTCGGACTTGTTCTGGAAGAAACCACTTGCAGAAATAGTTAGATTATCACCTACAACCATTTAAATATTATGCATGACCATCTTGGCATGTCTAAGGTCAGTGCAAGGTGGGTGCCGAATGTGTAAGCTTTTTAATCTCTATAATGGAAAGAAAGATAAAGTTATAGCCCAAATTGTGACTGGGGATGAGACTTGGGTTCATTATTTTGAGCCTTAATCAAAATAGGAGTCGATTCAGTGGTGGAAATGAGGCGAAGTACCGCCTAAGAAGTTCAAGGTCTCACAATCGGCTAGAAAAATCGTGGCTACAGTCTTTTGGGATTTGGAGGGGATTTTGATAATTGATTACAACTAAAAGGTTGTCAATATAGGGTTGGGTACCCTAGCCCCAAAGAAAAAATCCCCAAATTTAAAATATCCGAAACCAAAATCCCCAACAAAAAAATTTCGCATCCATGAGTGAGAACAGGTATTACAAGGGTCCTTGCTAGCCTGGTTTTGAATGGAGTGATGTTTTTTGCTGTCCACAGTGTTCTAAGCATTTCATAAGTTTTATCTACTTATTGGTTGATGTGGTCATTCCAGGTCAATGTTCTATTGAAGATTACACCTAGATTTTTAATAGAATTTACGAATTATAATGGGTTCTGGTTTAGAAATATGGAAGGAAAGTATGTTAAGTCTAATTCTTTTTTTTTGATATAACAGGCATTTGCTTGCGTTGAGAACCAAGGCATTACACGACGCCCAGTAGGATATCTTTTCTAGTTCTTGGTTCAGGGTGAAAGCGTATTCGTCAATTAAACCTTAAGGACAGCTTTTGCAAATTTGAATGTCATCGCCATAAGAATGTTTTGATACTTGATTTATAATGAAACCGATTTCATACACATATAATGAAAAAAGAATGGGGATAAAATTGATCATTGGGGAACTCCTTGTTGAACCGGAAGAAAATCGGAGAGATTTTCATTTGAGAAAATGGCTTGCTTTCTATCATTCAAAAAGGAAGAAAGTAGTCTGATAGCTTATGAAGATATGTTGAAACTGTAATGCAGTTTATTTAGAAGTATCGAGTGATTCACCATATCGAATGCTTTTGAAAAGTCTTGGTGTGAACAAAAACCTGATTGAACATCGACTAAAAGGTTATTCCGACTGATGAAGTTGCTTAATTGTCCTTGCATTATCCTTTCACAGACCTTAGACAGAAAGGAAGTATTGAAATTGGTCTTAATTCATTGCAAAGCGAGTTTTTGAAGAAAGGAATTATTTTTGCTTTTCTTTTGATGTGGGAAAATGCCAGTGGTAAGGACTGAATTTATTACATGTGTAAAATTGGGTAAAAGCAAAGGAAGAATAGCTTTAATAAAATAGGATTCAAATCATCAACACCAGTGGCATTGGAGTTTATACTTATGCAACTTTCAACTATGTCTAAGGTGTTCACACAATCGAAATTGAATAAAGTGTCTGTAGAAGGTGGAGGTATGGTATTAAGAGATAAATTATCTTTTAGAGTTATCATAGATGTAGAAGCAAATTTAGTGTTTAGCTCATTAATATTCAATTTAGCTGCAAAATTATTTCTTTGTTCGCCTATTCCTAACTTGCGGAGGTTGTTCCATAGGTTACGACTATCCGATTGTAAATCTAGACGGTTAGAATAGAACTGTAGTTTTGCGCGTCTTACCTCTTGAACTACTTTATTTCGCAATGATTTATACAACTCACAGAGCCCGTTAACACGAAAACGTTTCCAGCGTCGATATGCTAAATCACGCTGATTTATAAGTTCTCTAATCCTACTAGTAAACCATTGTTTATTTTCGTGGATTCTCGTTTGTGCTTTCAAAGGAACGTGTTAAATAAAATATTAACATTTGTGTTTAGAAACTCGACTTGGTCATCTGGCGAAGGTATTAGGAAAATGTCATTCCATGCTATCATGTTTATATCAGTTTCAAGATTTGTTTTATTGATATTCTTAAAATCTCTAAGCTGAATTCTAGAAATCACTTGGTTTACACTTGAATGAAAATCATAGGTCAAAAAAATAAGATCATAACTAAAAAAAACTGGGGTTACAAGCTGATCATATAACAGCACTCGATCTATTATCATTAACATAGTAATGATCTAGTAGTGTACAGGACTTAAATAATAATGTTCGCTGAGTGCAAGTCGAAGGATATCTTGTTTTCAATTAACCTTTTGTCAGTTAAAAAGTCACAGTTAAGGTCACCGCACATAATAATGTTTGAAGAGATAACAGTAATTTCTTCAAAAACTCTATAGATTTGTTCCAAATCGATATACCTATTATTTCTGAGTGCACCTACTCATATTGTACCCATATATATACTTGAATACTATATTCATTCAGATATCAAGCAGTAAGTATAATGGTTTAAGAATACTAAATACTGGGTTTTTGGTGGCAGATTATACTTTCCAAATTAAACTAAAAAAAAAATTTTTTGATACATTGCTTTATTTGAAATATTAAACGACAGACTAATACTGCAGATTTCTATTTTTAAACATTATGTCATCCAAATGTCTTCCGTCGATTTGTACACGCTGCATTTAACTTGATTCATTTGCGCTGATTTCTCGGCTAATGTTTTATTTTAGGTTCACTAGAGTTCGGGGATTGTGCCCTACAACTCTCTCTCTCTCTCTCTCTCTCTCTCTCCCTCTCTCTTTGAGGTAGCCCTATACATCCTTTGGGGTTAAGTCGGGGGACCACGGTGGCCACGGATTATCCCCGTGAGGGAAAGCTTTTCGAATTTGTGTGCAAAGTCGCATTACCCTGTTGATGCCACGTTTGCGATGAAAACGATGGGTGAGCTTGCAGGTTCGGCAAAAAGAAAATCTTTGGTAATTTTCACTATTGACATTTGTCGCCTGGCTTCGAGCATTCTCGAAAGAAGGCGCACCAAACAGTTACCCTGCGGCAATACAATGGCTTTTACTGTTTCAGTTGAGGGTAATAGGTTCTTGGAGCCCAGTAACGACATTTTTGTTCATTAACGTGCCAGTTTAAATGAAAATGAGCCTCGTCGCTCCAAAAAATGGGATTTTCAGTGCGAACGCTCGAACATCGTCCCTCAAAAGTTTTTGCGTTCAACAAAATCACTTTGTTTGAGTTCTTGAAGGATTTGAATTTTGAATGGATTTAAATCCTTTTTTACAATTTCATGAATAATCGCTCTTGGAAGTCCAGCTTAGGCTGCTCTTTTCCGTATCAAAAATACGTGGTTCCCGAGAGTCCTTGACTGGGCACTGACCGTGAGTGTTCATATCGGAAGCAGTTGAGCTGAACTTCTGCACCCGTGAACGAGTTTAATTCACTTTCTGTCCATCACATATTCGTCGTATACCGAAGATTGAACAATGCTGTCCACGCGCAGTTATGTACGAATTGTTACTTTTTCAAAAAAAAATTCAAATACGAGTATGTTAATCTCGCAACGCTCACTTGACCAATGCGACATCGTGACTGAGAAATCCATACGATCATGATTCTAAGCGGATAAAAGCTGGTGCTTCCATGGTCATCCTGCACAAACGCACGAGTTTGTCAGGTGTGCCAAAGATAGGCATGGCTGCATACAGCTCGTCCCTGTAGTTGCTGTTATTTGCGGTCTTAAAATTGATGAAAAGATGGAGGGTGTCTGACTTTCCAGGTCAAAAACCCCACCAATAAGGACCTACCAGTTTGTTGACGATGGGCTTAAGACGTTCGAATATTACGGCAGAGAAAATTTGGTAAACAAAGTTAAGTACTCTGATGCCTCCTAATTTGGTGCAGTTTATGGGGAATCTTTTTTCAGTATCGGGCAAACCATACTGAGGTTCCTTTCATCGGGCATGATTTCTTTCGACCATATCTAACAGGTAAGTTGGGGCAACAAATCGTCTTCAGCTACTTTAATGAGTTGGTATACAAGCCATCTGCTTCAGTAGCTTTGTGAGACTTCAGCTTCACTTCGTCTAAGACGGTAAGACGTGATTGTGTGCATTCGTCGTCTATGTGAAATGGATCATCCTTCCTGACAGTGGAATTCAGTTCGTCTTCGCTGTTATACAATCTGCAGAAATGGCCCTTCCAAATCCTCAGCATTGACTGAGGTTCCATTATGATGTTTTCACTTTCGTCCTTGCAGCCTTCAGTTATAGGTTTATAAAACTTCCAACTTAATTTCTGCTTTTAAACCTCTCAAAATCTTAGGCCGCACACTTCTCATGCTCTATCTCTTTCCCAAACGATCATTAGATGCCTTTATTTGTGGTACTTAGTCTTCCTTCCCAACCCGGTTTATCACCGTGGGAAGAGTAGATCAACACCCCTCATATAAGAACAATGAAACAGAAAACTGTACCCACAAGAACCAACACGGAACTCTAAAGATCTGTACTTTCAATGTCAGGACACTTTCCTCAGATGAGAACCAGGAAGAATTGAGACAAGCGCTGGATAAAATGAAATGGGACATAATAGGACTATCAGAAACAAGATTACTAGCACAAAAAATAATAAATAATGAACATGAAATCTTTTGCTACGTAGGAGAAACAAAAGGCCTCTACGGTGTTGGATTCCTTATTAAATAAGAACTAAAAGCAAAAATAACTGACATCAAGCTACATAATGAAAGAATGTGCAGCATACAACAGAATGCAAAAAACACGAAAATGACAATAATTGAAGTAGATGCACCAACAGAAAAAGCTGAGGACGAAGAGATGCTATGGTTCTACAACAACTTTGAGGAAATATATACAAATAACAAATCAAAAGTAATGTATGTTATTGGAGACTTTAACGCTAGCTTGGAAAGAGCCAAAACGAAGAAGAAAAGAAAACAATAGGACCCTACGGATATGGAAAAAGAAACGAAAGAGGAGAAAGGGTAATACGATGGATCGAAGAGATGAATTTGAAGTTTGGTAACTCGTTTTTCAAGAAAAAGGACAATAGAAAATGGACGTGAATATCACCGTAAAATAAAAAATGAAATAGACCCGATTCTGACAAACAAAATAGAGACAGTCAAAGACATATCCGTGCTCAACAACGTAAAGTTCGATAGTGACCACAGATTAGTAAGAACAGAAATCGTTATAAGCCATAAGACACTGAAAAGAAACCGACAAGTCTATTTCATCCCAAAAATGATTCCCAACCAAGAAATAGTAGATTATAACCAACCATTGACAGCAAAGATAAATCAATTATCAACCTCAAATCGTGACATACAAGACACATATGACGAATTAGAAAAAATCATAAAAAAGTCTGCAAAACTATCAGTTATGGACACCAAAACATCAAAAGATAAATTATCCAACAATACAAAAATCTTAACCTCAAGAAGAGATACTCTACGAACCAAGCAACAATTACTTGACCAAGAAAAAACTGAACTAAAAGAATTAAGAAAAACTATCAAGAAATAAGGTAAGATATGAACAAGTTCAACGAAACAATAACTAGAGATACGATTAGACAAACAAAATAAATAGGGAAAATAAATTCATAACTTAACAGTCAACAGGAATGGATTATTAGCTTAAAAAGCCAAAATGCAAGCAACATAACAAATAGAAAAGAGTTAAACGAAAATGCTACTAAGTTCTTCGAAAAGCTATTCTCCTCCACCAAGCATATAACTCAAGAAGAAAATATTAAAAACATAAATATCAATCTCCTAACAACGCAAACTCCCATGTTTAGCAAAGAAACTATTGAAAGGACCATAGACCATTTGAAAAAGGACAAATGCACTGGAAATGATGGAATCTATGCAGAAATGATAATATACGGGAAAGAATCGCTTTCCGAAACCTTAACATTTATGTTTAACGAAATCATAAGAACTCAGCAAATCCCTAAGCAATGGAGAGAACCACTACACTTAAAAAAAAAGAGAAAAAAAGAAGATTTGAACAACAATAGACCTATAAGTAACATTTCGACAATTTATAAGCTGTTTTCAAGGGAAACAAGCTGGATTCAGAGAAGGTTTCTCAACAACACACCACCTACAGACGATGAATCAACTAATAGAAAAGTGCAATGAATTTCAACAACCAATATACTTTTATTCATAGACTTCAGTAAAGCATTTGACAGCGTTGAAAACGAAACAATATGGACATCTCTAAAAAATCAAAGTATGGACCCAAACGTTATAAGGACTATCAAAAACATATACAAAAATAATGTAGCACAAATAAAAACAAAGAGTACAGGACGTAAATTTAAAATAACAAGAGGCGTCAGACAAGGAGACCCGCTTTCACCACCACTATTTAGTGCAGTCTTAGATGATATTTTTCAAAAGATGAACTGGAAGAGAAAATATTGTATAAAGATATATGGACAACTTCTAAACAACCTAAGATTTGCGGACGATATAGTAATAATATCTACAAAAGCTAAACATAAACAAGAAATGACAACAACCTAGTAAGCTTGTGCAAGAACTATGGACTACAAATCAACAAATCAAAAACAAATGTGATGACAAACCACATCAGAGAAGATATAATTCTGGAACATGAAAAAATAGAATACATAGAGGACTACATATACTTGGGACAACTAAAATCTTTTAAGGACCAAGAGAAAAATGAAATCAACAGAAGCATCACAAACAGCTGGAAACAATTCTGGGGCCTCAAACAGATTTTAGAACTGGACCAAAGTGTAGAAACACGAAAATATCTCTTCGACTCCGCTACTTTGCCGGTGCTTACTTATGGACTACAAACCCTGAGCTTGACTACGAAATCTCTTGACCAGCTAAGGATCTGTCAATCCAAAATGGAAAGAAAAATCCTCAGAATAAGACCCAGCGAAAGAATAAGAAATGAAGACATCTGAAACAGTACTCGAATAATTGACGTGGTAGATAAAACCAAAAGACAAAAATGGAGTTCGGCAGGACATATTTCAAGACTACAGGATCAAAGATGGACAAAGTTGGCAACAAAATGGAGACCGGAAAGCAAGAGGCGAACGGAGCGACGATCTTTGCCAAATAAACGAAAATTGGTACAGTGAGGCGAAAAATCGAGACCTATGGACTATGGACACTTTTAAATATCAATTATCTTACTTTTCCATTATCTAATTAATAATTCTATATTTGTAATTTGTATCATTCTATCAAATAATTTGTAAAAATTCTAATTAAAAATTGTATCTTTAGATGTATTTAAAATAATAAGGCAATAAAAAGCTTATAATAATAATAATACTTAGTATTGGGTTCGTCCGTCCATTTTAATTGAAAAAAAAACCTTTGTACATGTTTTCACACGTTAAATACAATAATTCCCTTCAAATTATAAATCTGATCCAGACTTGTGGTACCACACTCAAGTTGTTAATGCAGTATTTAAACCCTTCTATTGTTATAGCTCGGTCATTGCTGACATGGAAAATACAAAAGTATTCTGTTTTTAATCAATTACAAGCAAATCAAATCACTATGTTAAAATATAGGGGCAAACATATTTCTGGTACTAAATTAAATAAATTCAAAAATAATCGAATGTCTACTTTTTTGGCTCGTCTAGCAAATTATGAGGGCAATTTTCAATCGTTCATGTATAGAGAAACAACATCGATAAAGGATGAAGAAAACATAATAATGTCACCAGCATTGCATACTGAGCTGCCGTCAAACGTCTTGTTGGATTATCCCTCAGATTGGGAACTTGTTGGTTTTGACCTTTTTGAAAAGTTTGTCTATGGGGTTCAAATCTGAACTTTGGTCAGGGCACTCCAGAAATTTAAATATGTGGTAAATCATAATTGCTGACCCGACTTACTTAATAGTGTGTTCTGTTTATCACTTTAAACTTAGATTCATCGCTCTTTTGGTTTTATGAAGATATTTTTGCTTGACACGTTGTCGTCGGTTAGTATTTCAAAATATATCGATAATTTGAAAACATTTAAATTAAAAGCGATTTAGAAAATAATCTAATAAGCTGAAATCAATTACATGGGTTATTGTTTTTCAATTTAGCTACCGTTATACCAACTGAACACTCTTCTTTGATGGATGTCTTTTTCTGACATGGTTATTGGTAGTTAAGAAAAAGCGATCTAATTTGATGCAAAAGCACAAAGTGGGGAAAAAGCGGGTTTGTTCGTTTAGTGGCTTAAATATATGACCGCAACTGTAGGTCGGATTTACACAATTAGTTTGTTGACACCTGGTTTTGACCCAAACTATTGGTGTAAAATGCCAAATTGTACCAATAACAAACAATTGTTTGACCACACGCAAGTATATAAAAATATCGCTTTTTAGGACAATTGGTTTCTTCACACCTTATTATTAAAAAACAAATAAACAATCTTAAATGTCAGCTATTACACGACGGTCGTGTAAAAGAGCAGGTTCCTATTTATCCGACATTTGTTATTTTGTAACATCAACTATCGCAGAATGTTTATCGAATTGTTTGCACAGTATCTTTGTATGTATAATTTGGGTTTGGATATTGGTAAACTATCTGCCAACAAAGTACTAATCTTGAAAAAGTTTGATTCCATCAAATTCAGATTCGGATTTATCTCCACAAACACAAAATATTATGTACATGAGAATAGTAAGAAATTAAAAGTAAGCACAAATATTTTATAGACCAGACTTATGTACACACTCCATTATGAACTCTAACTTTAATTATAGTAAGAAGAACCTATGAAAGTAATTACATTTGTAGCGAAAAAATAAACTCACTTCAATTTTCACAACGTCAAAGAAGACATCGCCCAATGTTCGTTTATCGATGCATTCAGATTCATCGAAAAGAATTTTGTATTGTTCACATGTTTCAAAACATGCACGACAAACTTCTTCGATATTTAAATTTTCCAAAGGCTTTATAGAATCGAATTCTTCCATCTTGAAGATGAAATTAAAAAATAATCAACACCACAGCTTCAGAAAACAAAAGTATTTATTTATCGGCTCAACCTCAACTCAAATCGACTACCACTACCACTGCAGTGGTAGAAAAGATGCTGTCACTCAGCGTTTTTAATTAAAGTCTAGATGGGCATATCTTTTATAGATCAGGGATGGCATAGGGGTTTCTTGTTAAGGAGAGTGTGCATTCTTATATTTTTGACAGAATATGGTTTAATGAACATTTGTCGTTTTTTTTGTATCAATTAGATCCTGTATGAACGTCTAATGCCTATTATCAGTGTGGTTTTAGACCAGAAAAATCCACAGTCGATCAAATAGTCACATTACGGCAGATTCATCTTTTCATCTATTTCAAGGCCGCATATGACAGCATCTACAATGACAAGTTATTAAGAGCTATGTCTAGTTTTGGCATCACTGCCAAACTCGTCCGTTTGTACAGGATGACCATAGGGAATTCACTCTGCTCCATAAAGTTCGGAAACATATTTACAGAACCTTTCGATGTCAAAAAAGGTTTTAGACAAGGTGATGCGCTGTCATGCAATTTTTTTAACATCGTACTTGAAAGAATAGTGCAGAGCTCACACGTCAGCACTAGAAGTACTAGCTTTCAAAAGTCTGTCCAATTACTAGCATATGGTTGATGACATTGACATAATCGGAAGAACTCAGCGTGATGTCAATGGAGCTATTGTGAGTATTAACGCAGATGCGGCAAAAATGGGTTTAACGGTTAATGATGGCAAAACAAAGTACATGAAAGTACAAACCAACTACACAAACCAGGACTTGATGTAAAAACTATTCAAGCAGACAAATTCAACGATACAAAGCATAAACACATTGTGAGTAAGTACAAAAATGTATTTTGGCCTTCTACTGGAAAAATTGTGGGACACCAAGCTAGGTTACACATAAAAGAAAATGCCTTGTCTAAATTCCTTAAGGCCCGAAGGGTACCATTTCCATTAACTAACACCTAGAGTGGATGAAAATCCGTTGCCTACCGTTCAGGAAATGTTTAGCACCATGGCGGGCGGGAAAAATGTTTCCAAAATTGATCTATCTAAAGCTTATTTGCAACTTGAAATCAATCCCGACGATAGGCACTATTTAACAATAAATATGCCATTGGGTTTGTTCCAACCAACGAGAATGATGAATGGGGTAGCATGCGCACCGGCAAAATGGCAGCGTTTCATAGAGATGGTTTTGCATGGCATTAAAGGGGTTACCGTTTTCTTAGACGACATAAGAATAACCGCAGATACCGATGAATTACATTTAGAACGAATAAACGAGGTCTTAGACCGTCTAAATAATTTCAACTTGAGAGTAAATTGGGGGAAATCAGAATTTATGAAAGACCATATTGAATACTTTGGTCATATAATTGGTTAAAATGGCATTAAAAAAGGAGATGCAAAGGAAGAAGCGGTACAAAACATGAGACGACTAACAAATAAGGATGAAGTTCGTGCATTGGTAGGGCTCATCAATTACTACGGTCACTTTATAAAAGACTTAAGCACAATTTTCTTCCCGATTAATAGACTTTTACAAAATAAAGTACCTTTTGTATGGGACTTAAATTGCGAACAATCATTTGTGGAAGCAAAAAGACAAACACTATCGGATACAGTTCTAACACATTATGACTCTGAGCTGCCAGTGGTATTGGCGGTTGATGCAAGCCCTTATGGAGTGGGGAGGTATTAAGTCATTTATATCCAGACGGGTTAAAAAAATCCTTTTCATTCGCTTCACAAACATTATCTTCGGTACAGCAACGATATAGTCAAATCGACAAGGAGCCTTTACGCCATTGTTTATGGTATCCGCAAATTTTATCAATATTTGTTTGGAAGGAAGTTTATATTGGTTGCCAACAACAAGCCTATATCGCATATATTTTCTCCACAAAAAGGTTTACTAACTCTTTCGGCGGCTAGAATGCAACATTACGCAATATTCTTAGAATCATTCAATTTGGAAATCCATTTGAAAAGATCCAAAGATAACGCCAACGAAGATGCTGGGCCTTACCAATAATCAAAATTAAAGCTCACTTAAATATTTAACTGGGTTTTAAATATTTTGACATACCAATAAACATTTTAATAGTTAGGTTAAGGGCTAACGCTCAGTTAAATTTTATTGTTGGGAATCTCAACTATAAACGGACAGTTAAATTTAACTCCACGGTTTGCACTGTCATTTTGACAGCATACGCAACAAATACTTTTTGGTCACAAGAGTTGAGATTTGTTGTGATTGTTGTCTGCTGATTGTACTTGGCAATATTTTATGAAAAAGTAAGTCGAATAATACTTTTTTGAATATATAATTGTTATGTTCTTATAAATATTCATCATTTTAGAAATGGCTGAAAAACGGAGCAGATCATCAAATTGGACGATGGCAATGAAGGAGCTACTGGTCGAAGCAGCTAGACCACTTGCGGATATAATTGATTCCAAGCTAAATGATGGCAAATCATTAAAAGCCAAAGCTATAGCCTGGCAAAATATTGCAACAACGTTTCAGGCAAGTGGTTTTGAATTGACGCCGAAACAAATAAGAGACAGATGGAGCCGCTACAAGCAGGAGGCGCGGACCAATTTGAGTCAATTTAATCGATCTCAGAGGGAGACCGGTGGTGGAAAACCTCCTAAGGAACCTTCTGAGATCGATTACGAAATTGCTGAAATTTCCGCTCTGGATTTCGTGGAGGATACCGCAGAATTTGATTGCGATGCAATATGGCTTGATGATGTTGATGACAAGTAGAATATTTTCTTGATATAATTTGCCATTGTTTTTAAAATTCTTTTTATTCCAGAGAAAACATACCATCCTCATCAAATCCACCCGAACCAGAACCTGAAACGAAAAACAGCCCTCCTCCTCCGCCTAAAACTATATGCAAAAACCCAAGGAAAAGAGCGCGCAAATGTCCGACTTTGGGAACATCTGAAGAGCTCTTACAAAAACGAATTGCACAAGTGGAGATGGAAACAAAAAAAAAAGAAATCATTCTTGGACTTCAGGAAGGTGTTTTAAGAAAGAAGCTTGAAGTGCAAGAACGGAAGCTCCACTTAGTTAATTTAAAAATAAAGGCTGAAGAGGACAAAGTGGAGTAAATTATGAGTCAGTGATTCTTAGTATGCTTCTGTTAGATTTTACGGATAATGTATCTACCAATGAACGAGAATAATTGTGAATTTAGCTTCATTTAATTCACTGGAAGTTAATTGGTAGATAGATTGTCTGTAAAGCCTAGTACATACTTGTGAACCATCTCGTGAACCCATACAAATTTCAGTTTTTGGTTCACCCGTGAACTTGCTCGTGAAGCTGAGTGGAGAACAAAGTGGAGAGTTTTCGTTCACGGGCAATTCACGTGCAAAATGTACGGGAACTGTTGGTGAAGCTGAAGTCAAATGTTCACAACGTGTACTCACAAGTGTGTACCAGTGAGCAATGTCAAAAGTTCACTTTCTCCACTGGCGAACGTTCACTTCACGAGGAAGTATGTACTAGGCTTAAAATCTAACTGAATCATACCAAGAGTCATTAATATTTTTTTAACGAACTGAAGCATTTTTTTTTAATTTTGTGATAACTACATAAGTAGAAATACTATTTTTAAATTAGTTTACAAACGTTATTTTTTTATTTTTTAAACACGGACTGAACTTTATTTTTTTTTGTGATTTTCTTTGTAGTATTTTAAGTAGAATAAGTATTTAATTTAGTTTTAAAATATAAACCAACGTGTGTACCTTTTTTTTTTAAAAAAGTCATCAATAAATAATTGTTATTTAAACATTTGTTTTGTTCTTATTTTTTCTGTCAAAAATTTCGAACCATTTATTATTTTGAACTCTGTTGTGGATGCCTTCCATTAACCGCATCCTCAATCCTAAGGTAGTAAAATAAAAAAAGAATAGTTAAATAAGAAACAAATAAATTTCATACTTACCCAAAAGTTGTTGACTCGTTGGATGTTGTTTATTTTGTTATGTAGCTGTCACTTGCCTCATTGTTGCTCTCCATGGAAACTCTCCATAACTCAGTGGAGAGAAATTCCATGGGAAAGCAATGGGTGCGTTCCGGAAGAGATCTGGGTTTGGTGTATTGTCGTTTAAGTTGGTTGAATTGTTAAGTTGCATGTGAATGAAACTTTGTTTTATGTCCGTGTTTAGTTTTCAGTATTGACGTTTAATGCATGTCATTGCAATGGTTAGGTGATTCGTATTCATACGTTTTGTGGTTACTTTGTCATTATGTGTCTGGATTTTTTTTAAATGTTCTGGTTTCATGTGGTTCGGTGTTACAGGTCTCTTCGATTTCGAGCGTGGAACACACCCTTAGTTCTTGGGACACTGATACCCCTATTCCGTTGGAAGTGTTTTAATACCTACGTGGTTTCCCACTATTTGAGTGTGATGATGTTGGTTGGGGGTATATGTATGGATAGGTGGATCGGATGATGTGTTCCTGTTAGAGATAGAATACATCATCCGAATTTTTTTTTTGCCGGTGTGGGTGGGATGATAATTTCAGGACTCCCTCATTTGGCCATCTACCACACAGTGGATTAAAAAGTGAATGATAGTGGTCAAATTAAATTCAAATATTCAAAAAAAAAAAACAGTTGGACCACCAGACTCGGATATAGAAAGAAAAGATATTTAAGGAAGTGAAATAAGTGGAATGTTAATTGGTGCCAACAATTTTGGATAAAGAAACCCAGCAAACAACAAGAAAAGGTGTTTGATTCCCGGCGGCCCGAATTAAATTATGGAGAGCGGGGCCGCCGCCCAAAAAAAAAAACAACAAAATTTTTGAAATTTAATAAAATTCAAAAACAGAAAAAATTTGAAATTAAATAAAATTCAAAAAAAATTTTAGAATACCAAGTTGAAATTAAATAAAATTTAAAAACTAAAAAAAAAACCAATGAAGAAAAATCTGAAATTAAAGGAAATTTAAATAAAAAGAAAACTTGAAAGAAAAGGAAATTTATACGGGAACCAAATTGAGAAGAAAACAAAACAATCAATTTATAAATTATGGAACTATAAAGAAAGTAAATTTGGCCCACAACATATGCGTACATCTCCATATCATATATTTCTTCGTACCTAACCGGTGGATCTTTTTGTGTTTGTGATTGTCCTATATTTAAGTTTTTTTGAAATTTACCAAATTAATTCATCGGCGTGGAAGTTATTTTTTTTTGTTTAATTCCTTAATCTTTTTTGTATCTTTTTTTATTGTGAGGTGCGAAAAGAAACGGTTGGTGTTAATTTCGTGTTCGGTCCCGTAAATTTTTTTGTTGTATAGGGTCCAAAAAAAATACCTCCTGAGAGCTCTTTAGGGGTAGGGAATTAGGGCTCCGATAAACATATTCGCTTATCAAAATAGAATATACCACGAAAGGGTACTTCTACGCAAAGGTAGAAACAAATAAAGACTACCAACCTGACTTTTTTTGTTACCAGTTTCTTTTTCTTGTTTTTTCTTTATGTTAATTTTTTTGTTAATTTATTTTGTTAATTTATTTTGTTTAAATTAAACTTCCGACAGAAACGCCGGAAATAGAAAAAAAAAAGTTTTTTTATGTTTCGCCCTAGCGAAACGATGAGAGTTTGAATCTTATTTTTTCAGGGGTGTCAAGGGTAGCGGAGTAGACGTGGAGTTAAGATGACCTGAACCCGATTATCGACCAACAATTTTGGGGGTATCCCAAAACTGGCCGCGGATACCTAAAGGTAGGGTGGGTAATGGCCTCACTGCACTAACATCCGCAGTGCCCTGATGTGCCAATAGTCCGTCCGTTTATGTTTCCTTCCTTTTCCTCATTCCTTGGCCTGATATATGTTTTTGTCTGCAGGCGAGGTTGAGTTTCGGGGGCAAGATCCCCCCCCCCCCGTCCGACGAGCTGACGCCGTGCACCGCAAGCAGGCCGCGTCCCCCGGATCTCAACAATCCCACCTAACCTATTCCAAATCTTCCTATCTCTTATTCCTACCTCATCCTTATCCTACCCTTCCACTTCACCCACCTCCACACCTCCTCTTGCCTCGCAACAACTCTCAATAATTCGAAGTGTTTTCAAAAACAACGGAGTCTCAAATTAATGAGAGTCAACTGTAAAAAGACAGTTTGAATTAAAAAGCAAATTTCAAATAATATATGGTTTCAGTTTTATTTTATTATCTATTAAAATATTTTTGAATAAATATGTTTCTATAATAACGCCCACTCAGTCTTCGTCTTTGCACCAAGGCATCATCATTTTCATTATCATCATTCTGATTTAAATCACCATCAGGCATAATTGTATCCGAACCATCTAAGAAACCCACTGTTGAAAGAAAGTCATAAGTATATGCATTTTTGTTTGATTTTCTTTTTGTACTATATACCATTCGAAGAACCCTTTGAAATGTTATGAAGAATGCAGATAGCAACTATCGAAGCCTTAGCAGTTTCATAGTTCAGTTGTATTCCGTTGAAGCAACATCGAAATTTATTTTTGAGCTGCCCAAACAAACATTCTATGTGGTTCCTAGTGCGTATATGGCTTCTATTGTACCGCTGTTCTGGTTCTGAGAGAATGGCAGACACTCTAAATGGCGTCAATAATATTTTCGATCCCGGGTACCCAGAATCACCAAGAATAACACCTCCTTGTAAATCCATATCTTGTAAACGGTGATATATGGAAGATTCTCGCCATATTCTGGAGTCGTGGGCTGAACCTCTCCAACGGGCAACAACGTCAGTAACGCGCTGACTTGCATCACATACAACCTAAAAGAAAAGGGAAAAAATATTTCAAAAAATTTCCATGTAAAAATTGTTTGAACTTTTTTTTTGAGAATCAAGAAATGTTAAAAATACTTTTACATGGGAATTTTTTGAAATCATTCTTTAAATTGAAAATGGTTTTAAGAAACACTTAGGTGACATAAATTAGAACTCAGAACCGTTTGAACCATCCCAATCAAGAGAGTAGTTTTGAAATGACAGTGGTTTGTATGTAACACTTCCAAGAATTTCGAGAGAAAATCATAGAAAATTCTTAAAAGTGTTACATACAACCCACCGTCATTTCATAACTACTCTCTTCATTGGGATGGTTCAAACGGTTCGGAGTTTTAATTTATGTCTGCTAACTGATTCCATAAACTCTATTAAATTTAAAAAATTATTTCAAAAAATTTCCATCTAAAAATTGTTTCAACTTTTATATAATTTTTTTGAAATTTAAATTTTTAAAAAACCACAACTACCGACAAAAAAAGTAAACAACAGATTAACCGTTGTGTCAAATGGTACATTTAAAGTTGCTCATGTCAAGACATAATATGCCCAGTCAAAAAAAACACTGGATTGCGGATGAAATTGCGGAAGAGAAGTTGGATTGGATTTTACTCTTGTGGAGCCTCAGGGTAAACTGAGCCAAACAAACCTGAACATTGATTGAATAAAAAATTTTTCTACATCTGTGTCGTGCTCCAAATTCTTGACCAGGATTCTTAATTTTGATATGAGTGCAATCAATAGCACCCACACATTGTGGAAAGCCAGCAACATCAAAAAACTTTCTTTTCACTGACCGAATTTCCGAGGGCTCACTGGGGAATTTGATGAAGTCCCTTGCTTTAGAGGCCAAGGCTCTAACAAATTTCTTAACACAATTACTAACAGATTGTTGAGAAATATTATGGCAATCACCTGAAGAAGAACAACTTTTTGAAACATTGAATATGTATTTCATAATTTTAACTTACCAACATCCTTCTGGTAAGATCCTGCGGCAAGATATCTCAGCCCTGTCAATACAATCAACTCACTTGAAATTGCACCACCTCTATTGGTAGCCGAGGCGATGTCTTCCCGCAAAAGATCAATAATGAATCTGGCAGTTGTCTTATCAAATCTTGAATTTATTTGTTTTATTTAATCAAGTTTAAGCCGGAAAACAAAAATATTTACCTGTAGTGCCGATAAAACTCTTTATCGTCATATTTCGAGAATGGTTCAATTTTGTTTTTATAGACTTTTTGCCTCCTTGCTTCGGCCACATCTTCCAAGATATTTAAATCTTCCATTATTGTATCGTCCGAATCCATTTCAAACTTAATTTTAATCAAATGTTTTTGTTTATGTTTGCAAATTTTTCTTATGTCAATTCAATGCTGTCTTGTTGACAGAGAATGTAGTAGATATTGTAATAGAAGGCTAATTAGTAAAAGACGTGTTTATTTTGGTTATTAGTATACACGAAAATTAACTCGCTGTTAAAATTTAACTCAACGATACCTAAACGTGTGTTTAGCGATTTATTATTGGTAAGGCCCGCTGTGTCTAGGCTACCTATTCAAGACCCAAACCATAACGTGGAAGAAGTTGATATAATTGAGAATGAGTGCTTGGAGAACTTACATGTATCTGAATTGAGAGATGGAAGTAATAAGGACGATGAAGTATACAGTACACATCGCTGGGGTATTCGGCAAACAGAATTCACTTCTTAACAAGGTTGCATATTACGAGGTATCCGTGCATATATACCTAAAAGCTTACGACAACGTGTACTTGCTGAACTTCACTCAGCCCATTTTGGCGCAACGAAAATGAAGTCTCTAGCTCGTGGTTACTGCTGCTGGGATGGGATGGATAAAGAGATACAAAAATTAGTTGAAAATTGTGCAGATTGTCTGACAGCAAGAGCACAACCAGCCAAAAAGGACACCATCGAAACCCTTTGAATGCGTGCATGCTGATTTTGCTGGACCTTTATTGGGAAAATACTTATTTATTTTAATTGATGCTCATAGCAAATGGCCTGAAGTACATGTACAGTCTTATTTAAAAACGCTGTATAGAGCCTACATAAAGTTATGTAATCTCTATAATGCCTCTAAACGCAAAAATGCTATTTATAAAACTTATGCAAGGTTGCATAGTCCCATAATAAGCTAAACGCGTTTTGAAGTTGAATAGAGCCTACATAAGGAAATTGTTGTTGTTATTTCGTAAATGTCATTTTGATTTCTCTCCATTATTTAAATTCAAAAGAAAACAATAATGCCTTTCCAATTTAGTTCATTTATTAACGATTTTAATAATTTAAATCGCGTTTTACCAACTCCGAGAAGTCGGAAAGTTTATAAAAAAAGGTTCAACCCAATGAGCCTAAGAAATGCAAAATTTAAAAAAAAATATAGATTTTCAAAAAGGAATACAATAAAAATAATTGAAATTATCCGTTCGGATCTCAGCAGCGACAATAGAGGAGGCCACATACCCATAGATATCCAAGTAATGGCTGCAATAAGATATTGGGGACGGAACGAGGTAAGTTTGTACTAAACACCAATTCAAAATTCGTACCATTTATGATTTGTTTATAGATTCAAGACGATGGAGCAGACATCCATGGATTTAGCCAACCTACGCTTTGCCAAATTTGCAAGCGAGTGGCAAGAGCATTAGCTACCAAAAGACCTTTGTTAATTAAAATGCCAACTTCTTTTTCGGACCAGATAAGAACTATGAACAAGTTCTCTCAAATACGGGAGTTTCCAAAGGTGGTTGGGGCCATTGACTGTACCCATATAAGGATCCCAAAAGTAGGTGGCCCATCAGGGCAGTACTATATTAACAGAAAAGGGTACTACTCGCTGAATACGCAAGTAGTGTGCGACGCATCCCTTAAAATTAATGACATTGTTTGCCGCTGGAGAGGGAGCACTCATGACTCACGAATTTTTAGGGAAAGCAGAATCAAACAACGATTTGATGATGGGGAGTTCAATGGTCGTCTGCTTGGGGATGGTGGGTACCCTTGTACTAATATCCTCTTTACCCCCGTTTTGAATCCTCGAACGGATTCTGAAATAAGATACAATATAGCTCATATAGCTACTCGTAACACGGTGGAAAGATGCTTTGGCGTCTGGAAGCAAAGATTCCGCATTTTGTTAACAGGTATGAGGTGCTCCTTAGAAAATGCCAAAACAACTATTATAGCCTTAGCAGTTCTTCATAACTTGGCAATTGATTTGCAGGATGTTCTTCCACTCACAGGTATAAAATTAAACAAAATTAAAAACCTTAATAATATTTTTTGTTTAAATAGATGATGATGTGAACGATGACAATCAAGCAGATTCAACTGAAAATCAAGAAAGATCGCAACAGGAAGGAAGCAACCAAAATCTCACACGGCGTGTATTTATTGAACAATACTTTTCCACTCGCAATCAATAAAAAATTAATTTTCTTACATATGTGTCTTTTAAATTTTTATTGGGAAACATAAAAGAAACTTAAAACTATTCAAAACATTAACGTCACTTACAAAACTAAAGAAAAACATGAAACAAAAAAACACTTATAAAAAACAAAAACAAATTCATCATGGACGGAATGGAAAATAATAGCTAAAAATCAAACGAATGCAAAAAAAATCACTACAGAGAAAAGTGCTCTTCCAATTTTCTCATTTTGAGCTGGTGTATTTCTTCTGTATGCCTCCTTTCCATCTCAAGCATTTTCTCCCTTTCTAAATGTTCCATATTTAACGTTTTCAATTTAATCTCCCGCTCCATTATTATGCTTTTCATTTTTTCGTCGTGCTCAAGCTGCATAAACTCTTTTTCGGCTGTCCGATTTGCCATAGCGAACTGAAATAATTCATTTTTGAGGAGTTCGCTGTCTTTGCAGTTAATCTGATAAAGAAAAAAAAATAATATTATTCAATGACGAAGAGAAATGCATATAATGTGCTACCTTCCGTTTAAATGGTGCTGACTTCTTTTTAGAAAAAGTATCCAAAGGTGGAGGTGAAGGTGGTGGCGGTTTTGGTGATGGCATTGATGGTGATGGAGGATGTATTTTTGGTGAAGAATGAGTCGATGATACATATTTCCTTGGCGATTCATCCTCCACAAAAAAAAACATCTTCATACTCATCGTCCACAACCATGGTCTTAAAAGAAGTTACGTTTTCTTTTATCATCTACTCCGATAGAAAAAAATGATTTGTTATAATTAAATAAACATAAGCACGTATCGTGTGTAACAAACCTCAGTATCACAATCAAAATCATTTGTATCCACCTCAAATTCATGGGGGATAAGTGCCATCAATTTGATGTGCTCAGACTCAGGTGACTTGGGAGGCGGTCCACCACCTGTTGCTCTGAGGTTTCTTTGGAAGGCCGACATCTCTGCTTTGGCCTTTATTTTAGTTCCTCGCCATTGAGCCTGAATTTGAGATGTTTCCCTAATCGTTGCGCTTAAACTGTTGAAACTGAAAATCATTGCAAACAAATTAGTAAAAAACAAAGATTATCTATATTTGTACATATCTATGGGTTACTTCACGCCACGCGTCTCTTTTCAAGCGGGATGTGTTGGTGTCAACATTTTTGTTTTCAATTATTTCAATTTTGTCTTCGATAAGCTGTCGGAGGAGTATCTAAAAGAAATGTAAGAAGTTTTATTGATTTCATTCAAAGGTTCTTACCGCTGATATTACTTACTTTATCGGACGAATCCCAATTCGGGGTACGAGACCTTTTTGTTTTGGATTCCATTTTCCAACAAAAGCACAACACAAATTTCTATATTGTGCTTGTTATGACAAACAGCTGATTTGATAGACAGATAAATGTAATAGATTGCTCCATTTTGGTACTTTTTTTGACATAAGCATTGTATAACTAAAATGTATGGCAGAATTTTTTATAAATGAGAATTTTCGCAACGTTACATAGAGCCTAAATAAATCCTTATGCACTGTATAACTATTCATCTGTTTAGCGAATTCTATTAAATAAGACTGGTAATAAATAACATTACAACAGAAACTACGATCCAAACTTGTCGAAGTATTTTTGCTACGTTCGGTACACCAAAAGTGTTTGTCAGCGATCATGGAACCCAATTTAATTCTAAAGATTTTCAAGTATTTTTGAAAAATAATAGAATAACACACAAGTAAGGTACACCATACGATCCGGCTAATAACGGCCTCGCTGAACGTTTTGTGCAAACAATCAAAAATAAACTGAAAACAAGCGATTTAAAAGCTACAATTTCGAAAATCTTGTTTGCATATCGCCGAGCTATTTACCCAACGACGGGCAAGTCACCAGCTATGCTAATATTTGGGCGTCAATCAAGGTGAACTACACTACGAGATTAAGTTAGACGATAATAGATTTTGGAAACGACATGCTGATCAAATCTGAAAAATTGGAGACCAAATTCAAATTCCTGCTAATGATCCTAATCGTAACAACACCCCGGAACCGGAAGAAACACCTCCAATGACAGAAGAAAATTCACCACAGCTGCCAGACCGAAGCAGACTGAGTCAACACCAAACGAAGCTTCACCAAGCCTGCCGGTAACGTCACCTCCTTGCGAATCCTTGCACTTCATATCCTAAAGAAATGACAACCATTACGAACAAATTCTTTCTCCGCTTTCGCTTTAGACACACATAACTCCTTGCTATCTCCTCAAAAAGGAAAACCCACCAAACTGTCATCTGTGCCAATCCAATAAAATTATATTCATAAAACATCTTACATCCGAATGCTCCAAAAAATAATTACATATGTTTATCGCTTTTAAATACAAAATTAATTGACCTAAACAATAAAAATATATACTTACTATGTTATCTGAATTCACTTTGTAAATCCATATACACGGGGCTGTCAGGGTTTAGTTACCTTCGATTGTATTAAAATCGCTGGTCATCCAACCTTAGACAGCCCCATGCATTGTAATTATCTCTTCTAAAATATTTATCCCAAATATATTTATAATTTCCAGCCTAAAGTAGCAAGTGCTGTTAACTACTTATATTATAATGTAAATTTATTGTATGTTTAATAAATAATAATAATAACAATTCCTTAAATACTAGTTCGTTTTACACTTTTTGTAAAAAATGTAACTACACCTTAATACATCTCTGCGTTCATTTTCCTCGCTTCTATTGCCATCTACAATCGAGCACTTGTGTTATTTTTGCAAAAATCAATATAACGCGCCGCAAGCCATTTGCCGGCCTACTTCGTCTTCAGCCATCACTTTTGTTTTTTTTCTTGTGCAAGGAGCACGCCAAAACTTACAAATTTATCTCCGCCATTTTCTCTTTTGAGGCGCTTTTCTTCCGCTGGTGTACATCGATCGATTAAAAAGTGAAAATCTCTTAATTCTATACAAATTGTTTTGCAACATTTTGAGTGCAAAATTATTGCTGGCATTTGGATAAATACTTTACATTAATTACATTCATATAAAGGTAAGCAAATCGAGTGGATTTTCACTAATTCTGGAGTTTAAAATTAAACATTTTGTCTATGAAATAATAGAAATGGAATTTGAGGACAACCAACAATCACAAGTCGGAGATAATTCGGAAAATGGTGGAGACAGTGCTGGTGGTGGTGGCGGCGGCAGTAACAATGACCAAGGAGGAGACAACCGAGAAAAGGAGCGTGACCGCCGTGGGCGTGGAGCTCGTGGAACTCGATTTTCTGACGCCGATGGTGGCAATCGAGAACGTAGCCGTGAGAAGCGCAATTGCCGGGTTTACATTTCAAATATTCCCTACGACTATAGGTGGCAGGATTTGAAAGATCTTTTCCGCCGCATCGTCGGAAGTGTAGAATATGTGGAACTCTTCCATGACGAGAGTGGTAAGGCCCGTGGCTGTGGAATTGTGGAGTTCAAAGACCCCGATAATGTCGAAAAAGCTCTTGAAAAACTTAATCGATACGAGATTAACGGCAGAGAGCTGGTAGTCAAGGAAGATCACGGCGAAAATCGCGATCAGTTTGGACGCATCATTCGTGACGGTGCTCCATCTGGCGGTGGTGGTGGTGGAGGAGGTGGCGTTGGTAACCGCAACGACCGCATGGACCGCAGCTTCAACAGACGCAACGATGATGACAGACTGTAAGTTACCATTACTTCAATAATCTTAAAAGTAGTACAATTAGATGTAGAAAAATTATAATACATAAACATACTTGAGAGTGCATAATAGAGGATTATTTTGGGAACAAATGATTTAAGAACTTAGATCAATTTTTCTTAATGAATGGAGGAAATCCAGGATACACAAAGGGATACTTTCGGGGCGATGCAATAAGATGTTTGCGCTCAGACCTTTAGCTAATAAATTATTGTGATTTAAATGTTTCCCTTTTAACGATGAAAACGTTTACTCAAGTTAGGGTATTCTACCCTATCCCTGCGCCATTGTTGCAGAGTAAGCACGATTTGCTATAGAATGGAGCATATTCAAAATTGTTTAATTTATACAAATTAGTTAAATCAATGTAGATATTACTCAGGTCCGTTTGTTTGTTGACTCAATACAAACTATGAAAAATCGTTCATTTTATAATCCCTTTGATTAATTAATTAATATTTTTATAAACACAATTGAGTACCTAAAACGCTGGGTGTTCTAAAATCCCTAAAATAAACAAAAATAAGAATTGAACCTTAAGGAAAAAATAGTGTGAACTGATCACAATTCTTTAAGTTATTTGGTTTTCAAAATTTCCCAAATTTATGCTATGCACACTCAAGTATAAAATGTACAATTATAAATATAGGTAAATACCTACCTCCATCAAAAATATATTCATCGATGTTAATAGTCTGGATTTTCAATTCGAGGAAGAAGGCTGTCACTCAATGCTCCACTAGGTGATGCAATAAGTTTCCAGTTGTTGCATTCTTTGAGGTCTTGAGAATACGATGGTTGGGCTAAGTTTATGTGACTCCTCGAGTAGATCTCTCCTGCTGGCCAATGGTAATGTGATTTTCCAGGTCGTGATTCTAGTCTTTTGGATCTACTGCATTGGAAGCTTTCAATGTTTCTTGAATTTTGTTTTCATTTTTAATTAATACAAACATTTGAAAAGCGGTCGTTCGGCTAATATTTGAGATTTGTGTTTTTTTTTTTTTTGAAAATATCTCCCCTCGTAAGCCTAGGTGGGCAGGCTGAGAAAAATAAAAAAAACAAATACCCTTTCTCTTCCTCTCTCTCAATCTCTTTCTCTCAACCAACTTGCTTGCTTTTCTTCTTTATTTTGAACAACATTTTCTTCTAGATCTGGGCGTAATCATAACGTTGGTAATATGATGATGTCTAACGATTATAATAATGCGTCTTACAATTCTTATGGTCTGTCTGCTTCGTTTTTGGAGAGTCTTGGAATAAATGGACCTTTGCATAATAAAGTTTTTGTTGCTAATGTGAGTATTGAATTTCAAACATTATTTAAAAAGTTTTCTTTTTTTTAGTTTTTGGTTAAGTATTTTTATGTTTACCCTTAATGCTTTATTGAAAGGTTGTTAGTGTTAAGAAATGCTTCGTCGGCTAAAGATGGATCCATTTGAGCTTCCTACAAACACTGCATTGTTTCTTTCTGAAAAAATAAAAACAAAAACTGTTTACATTTTGTGTTACTAAGATTTTATTGATGTGATCCCTTTGTTTAAAGCATTTTATTTACCTTGCAGGGAAGTGAGATGTTCAATATCGTTAATGTAATTGTAATTTTTAGTAACTTTAAAACTTAAGGGCCTATTAGCATCACAACACAACTCAACTCAGTTGAGTTGTAATCAAGACAACTACAAAAAAAAAAATCGTAGACAACTTGTTTCAGTTGAGTTGACCAATTACATTGGCAGCTGTGTAAAGTAAAATACGTAGGTATTTCAAAGTTTTGAATTCAGTGCAAAATTTTATAAAAAAGATAAAATAATACGAAATTGAGAGTTCAATTCTTTTGTTTCTTGTAAATTCGGAAAAATAAAATCCCCTCAATGTTGCGTTTATGAGTAAAAATATTCGAGATCACTCCAATCCATTGAAACTTCTAAACAAAAAGTATAATTTATAACCAAATTCTTTGATGAGTGTTTATTTTAATGTCTTCGTTTTGTTTCAGATTTATAAGTTATTTTAGACTCAATAAAGACTCATTTGTTTATGTGCTAAATGAAATCAAAGATCATTTGAAACAACCACAGCGTTCCTCCCCAATCCCACCAATTCTCAAACTCTGCACTGCCCTACATACGTTTCATGGCAGAAGGAAGGTACCAAAAGTGCAGTGGTAATGACTTTAATGTAGGCCTTGTTCCAGCTTCTTGTATCCTTCATGGCAGAAGGAAGGTACCAAAAGTGCAGTGGTAATGACTTTAATGTAGGCCTTGTTCAGCCAACAGTTTATGTAGTATTAAAAGAAGTGCTACCCGTAGTATAAGAACGTATCTGTCCACAATGAAATAAGGGTCATATGACAAATGACAAGATGAATTTATCGAAGATTCATTTTTACCAGAAAACCAGATTTCCTGGTGTAATAGGATGCATCGATGGAACTTATTTTCGAATCATAGCACCAACAAAAAATCTACAACATCTCTATTTAAGCAAGTTGTGCTTTACATAACATACATACGAGGGGCGTTCAATATATTCTCGGTATCGATATGAAGGAAAATGCGAATTCAATTTAAATTGTTTTTATTTTTCAATATAATCTCAAATCAATAAGTTTCCTCCTTCCCTGCAAAATACCCATTTATTGCCAACTTGAGTTCTTCATCGTCCGAAAATCTTTTTCCACGAAGACATTTTTTCAAATCCGGAAACAGGAAGTAATCACTAGGGGCAAGGTCTGGACTATAGGGTGGATGTTGAATTTCTTCAAAACCACAATCTCGCACAGCAGCCTTGGAAACTAGCGCCGTGTGAACAGGAGCGTTGTCATGAAGAAATAACACACCCGCTGCGAGTTTACCCCGTCTTTACTTTTTAATTTCCTCCCGCAAATTATGCAAAGTGGAAGCGTAGGATTTGGCGTTGATGGTTTAATTTTTTTTTGTACTCAATGAGTAAGATTCCCTTTGAGTCCCAAAAAACTGTGGCCATGAGCTTCCCGGCAGACGGAGTGACTTTGGACTTCTTCGGGGGGTCTGTTCCTTTTTTATGCCACTGCATGGACTCTTGTTTGCTTTCAGGGTCATAGTGGTGAACCCATGTTTCGTCCCCAGTAACAATCCGATGCATAACACCGTCCGCGTTCTCACTACAGATCTCCAAAAGCTCTCTACAGCATGCGATTCTCACTTTTTTCTGAGGCGCTGCGAGCATTCGTGGCACCCACCTTGCACTGACCTTTGAAAGGTTAAGATGGTCATGAAGGAAGGTGTGAATGGTACCAGTCGAAAGCTTGGTGATCTCTGCCATCATTTTCACCTTTATTTGGGCATCCTCGAGAACAAGTTTTTCGACTTCTTTGATGCTTTCTCCCGTACAAGCAGTAGCCGGAGCGGGGGTCGTCTTCAATGCTCTCTCTGCCTCTCTTGAACTCACTTGACCACTTTTGCACA
Source organism: Eupeodes corollae (assembly GCF_945859685.1). Taxonomy (NCBI): domain Eukaryota; kingdom Metazoa; phylum Arthropoda; class Insecta; order Diptera; family Syrphidae; genus Eupeodes; species Eupeodes corollae. The sequence continues at coordinate 162,563,831 of NC_079147.1, forward strand.
GTTGATAATGAAGGTACGGAACCCTGGTAAACTGCCACCATTTCTTCATGAATAGTTTTTTGACTTTTTCCTTGCTTAGTGAGAAATTTAATTACAGCGCGATGCTCAATTTTCACCATCATAGTCTCAGTTGCCATTATGATTCTGTTTAAACATAGATTTTACGGTAAATAATAATCACATTTATATGAAATTTTGCATGAATGCACTAAAATAATAGTATTACTTTATAAATAAGTCAATTTATATACATGTATAACCACAGCTTCACCCCGATACCGAGAATATATTGAACGCCCCTCGTAAGTCAACATTTTAAAGTATTATATTCAAAATTATGACGCGATCGATTCAAATGATCATGAGGTCAATGGCCATGGAGTAACTGAATCAGGAGCAAGAGAAATCAGAAACAACATAATGAATTCATTTTAGTTAACGTATTTTTAATTTGCATACAAATTTTTGTACACACAAATGCACTACACAACCGGTAAATATCAGTTGTTGAATTTTGACAACAACCACAACAGAGAGACTACTCAACTGGCTTACATCATACCCCCAACACAATTAAAAAGTCAAACATTTCTTAGTTGACTACTGGTTGACTTGTGACAGTCAACGGATTACAACTCAACTTTGTTCTTAGTTGTCTTACATAATAGGCCCATTAAATACCAAGTAAATAATTTAGAAAAGTTTTCTTAAATCAATGTTAATGAACTCGTTAAATACTAGCCTTCAAAGTATTTTCTTCTGATTGTTTATGTAGGCTTCATGCATGTAGATATAAAAAAAATTAATTCATGTAAAATATGGAAACAAATTTCCATTAAATTGTGATTAGTGACAAATTTTTTTTCAATATGGTTATAATAATTTTCATTTCTAAGTGTCCAACAAACGAATAGTTCCAGCTTCTTGTATTCAAAGGAGAATGAACAATAAATATAATATAAGAAATAATATACTAAAGAAATGACACATGGTTTCGATTCATCTTTTTGTTAAAAAAAAATGCAAACTATTGTATTTGGTTCTACGACAATTTGTTTGCATCTTAATACTTAAATTTTGTAATAATATATGAAGCGAATGTTAAATGGGCAAATCATAACACTGGTCGACAAAATTACGTTTTTTTTTTCTTGTTCCACAAGCAAATAATACTTTTTTTAAAGGATTAAGATGTTTTTAATTCGAATCTGGCCTTTAAATTTTGTATCACATCAGGTTTTTAAAATATGCCCTTTAAAAAATGCTAAAAGTTTTCTAAAGCCTAAGTTAAAACTCAAAATATCTACTTAAAGTGGAGCTACAATCCGGGGCGGACCTGGGCCTTAACCAACCAGCTTGGTCCCTAGATATTTTTTCTCCAGTTTTGCCAAGTTGCGCATTCCCTCGGGATTGGATTCGAAGACCTTCCGGGCTGGAGCATTTAATTTAATTGTGTTAACCAGCTCAGTGTCGCTGTACTCCACTCTCCATCTATGGAGACGTGACCAATAATCATCCGAAGAATTTTTCTCTCGAAGCATCCTAAGACGCTCTCATCTTTCTTTGAAAGGGTTCAGACCTCAGCGCCATAAATGAGAATCAAGATGATAAGTTACTTATATAGATGGTTATTTTAGATGCTCGAGAGAACTTTATTACTCAATTGCCTTCTAAGTCCAAGTAAGCAGCGATTTTCAAGGTTTATCCTGCTGGTGCTGCAGGTGTCGATAGACAAAGTCGTCAACTACCTCAAAGTTATAGCTGTCTATGGCGACGTTTTGTCCAAGACGCCGTCGTTCGATGTCCACTCAAAATATCTCTGAACAATAAATTTTATAATAATTTTGAAAAGTACACATTTTTCAATTTTAGATGCAATTCAAAGCATTTTAGTATCTAACTCATTAGTTATGCTTATGAGTCTTTATTTGAATGTACAGTACTGTGCTAAACTTTTGCAACTGTCAACGCCTATCAAAAAACGAGCATCAAGAAGTTGTTCCAATCAAATTATCTTTATTTCTCTAGACTTTTTTATGTGTCACCTTATTGTTCATAATCTTAAGCACAGGCAAATTCTACAAATGCACTCCTTTTTTTCGCTTTTAGTCTCATTTTGATTGAGGCTAATCTTATTTATTTTGAGGTTAGTAAGTTTATACGTGTAGCTTTATTTGTTTAGTTAGTTTTAGCCATGACTTTGATCGATAAAACGGTTTTTTAAGATAAATTATTTTTAAAAAAAAATGTTTAAAAAATTGGCGGGAAATTCATATTTATCGGAGCACCACAAAAAGAAATTTCAGAGAAATATTCCATTCAAAAATCAACTATTTGTAGAATCATCAAAAGTATAAAGGTGTTATGCCATCATAGAGGAGTAAGGCCTCAAAGCACCACAGCAAAAGATGATTAAAAAATAATAAATTTCCTCAGAAGAACACCTACGAAATCATTCAGGAAGCAAAAATTGAAGTTAGGTTACCCATTGAACAATCAACTATCAGACGCGCAGGCCGGATTGGTTGTTTTCAGATTGCAAAAGAGCTCTCGTTTTTCTTTTGCAAAAACTCATCTCAATTGGAGTCCCCAAAAACGGGAAACGGTCTTGTTTTCTGACGTATCAAAGTTCAATATGCACCGATCGGGTGGAAAACAATTTGTCAGAAGGTCCAGAGGTGAGAGCCTAAATCCAAAATACATTAAATGGACGGTCAAACATGCCTTAAGACCATTGTGAAATGATCGTCCCAACACGACAATGATCCTAAACACAAATCGTAGTTGGCCACAAAGTAGATTGCAGAAAAAAAGACTGAGGTTTTACCATAGCCAGCTCAATCCCCAGACCTAAACCCAATAGAGAACCTGTGTTGTGTTTTGCACAGCAATTTTTGCCAACTATGAAAGTTAGTTATTTATTTATTTTTTTTTTGTTTAATTTTGTTTCCAACAATTATAACGTAATATCAAAAGAGTTTAGAAAACTAAGGAAGGAATTTCGCAATTTGATTTTCTAAACAATTTATTTTAAGGGAAAATGTTGGAGGTTCAAGTCGCAAATGTTTTGCACAGTACTGTATATAAAGTTCAAGAAAAACTAGACTTTTTAATGCTGATTTTGAATCTAAAAATAAAACTAATTTTAACTGTTTGCCCAAGTTTTAAAAATACCCATTTTCAACATCAATAGTATGATATAATAGATATAAATTTAAAAAAAAATAGTTTAGCTATTCTTTTAGATTTTTGTAAGAAGGTCAAATCTAAACACTTCAAAAGTTTTTTAGAATATTATATGAAATAATATAAATATTTCAACTGAATATTTAAGAAAAGAATCATAATTTTGGGCAACCATTACAAATTTTATTAAAAAAAGCTACTTCATAAATTTAGATAGCCTCAAAAAGTGATATCTTTATAACCCAGTAGAAAAATCTTGTCGACCAGTGTAATCTTCGAGATCTTTACTTCCATTCATTCCACTATGATGCTTTTTGCTATTATTGTAATGAAAGTTCCTTTATTTTTCTGTCTGTTAAATTCTTCTAAAGTGACCAGTACTGTCAATCCTATGGAACACTATTATAACTAATTTTTGCTCTATTTGCAACTTTTGTGTCATATAATGTCTAAAATCCGATGGTTTACAGCGTTTTGTGCACACGTGAAAGGAGAATGTTAACTAATTGCGTCGATATTTGAGCAAAGCGTTTCTCGGTATAAGGTTAAATTTGTATCAACATTTGGAAATCGATATTTTTCTTTTAGACTTCACTTCAAAAGATAGATTTTTGTCAACAATTTAAAGTCTTAAAACAATACGCTCCTAATTTTGTTTAAATTAATTTTATTCACATCGTTATTGTTTACTTTTAAAAAATATATATGCAATGTATGATTTTCAGGAAAGTATCTCAGAAGATCAGATTTAAATAGATTTATTATTCTGAAATTTCTTTTTTTTCTATTTGGCTGAAAACTGCCTTTTCGCGAAGTCGTTTTTAAGTACGCTGACGTCTGCTGTATTAAAGTTTTCATATTCAGCCCATTCCAAAGCTTTATTGAAAGTGTCTATTGCTACCCTAGGCTCTATTCTGGTATGTGCTGTTTCCAAAATAATGTCCTCGCTTTCAAATTCGTCACTGATCGTCACGTGGATGAGATGGAGCGTTATCAATTAAAAGAAGAGCTTTGGTGGACAACCCTTGGTGTTTTAAAAATGTTCTGACCTACACATGAAAACATTTGTGGTGTGGTACGAAAGAATGATGAAACCAATTTTTAAAAATAGCAGCTGTCATGCATGACGATTTGGAGCAACTGTAGTTAACAGGAGATTTAAAATTCCTGAAAGAGCGAGAATTTTTTGCCTTTTCAATCACAGAAAGCTTAACTTTTTTAACAAGCAAGAAAAGTGACGCGCTGTTTTTCTGCCAGGAGCATTTTTTCTTGAGATGATACGTACATATGTATGTCTTGTCAGGAAGCAGCTTCCAAAATAATCCGGATTCATCTGCATTGTATATTTGATTGTGAGTTAGACCTAGATCTTTTGTTTTGGATTGCAGCTTGTTTTTGAAAAGGGTCCACAATGTCAGGTCTAGAAGATAACTTTTCACCACTTATTTTGATAAAACGCACATCATCAACGCTTCTTAAATCTTTGCAACAGTCACTCGCATTAAAATCGCTCTGAATTTGATTAATTTTTGAATGGAAAAATGTAGCTTTTAACCACCAATCCATTGACTGGATAATTTTTTTCTCGCTGTTTGATGGACCAACGGTAAAGAGCTTTTCCATTTTCGGAAGTTCAGACCGCTTCATGGTCTTCCGATATTTTGTTGATAGCCCAAATTGTTAATTTTGCAACATTGTATTGCTTTGCTAAGCTGTTTAAGCTTGATCCACCTTTTAATTTTTTTAAAACACTTTGTCCTTCAAAGACAATAATTTTGGTAGTTTTTGCGACATTTTTCAAGAAAATCTTCTTTTTGATTACGCCAAACCAACACCGCGCACTAACACAAATGCTAAACTAAGAGGACAGCACTTTTTGACATTTTTTTTTAAATCTTGACGCAATCATACTCATCCCAATGCTTCAAAACCATAAAGAAACTACATCGAAACTTTGTTTAAAGAGATGATATGAAAAGACCGACTCATAAAAAGTAATATTACTACACAATCTCTAAGACAGCATGTTCTTGTATACACGACGCAAACTCTGGTCGCGATCTTGATCTTGCAAAACAGCAAATCTAGTGCATAAGCAGATGCCAACGTTTAAAGCGGGTAACAGAGTACAGTAGGTTCGGAGGAGTCAGAGATTAAAATAAAATAATAACTGTGACCTCGAGCACCGGGGGTGTCGATGGTTTGAGGAGTGGTTCGTCTTATCCTTGGGGCGTACAAGGTTGTAACGTTTGAAAGTGATAAACACGAACACAAAGGAATCATTAATTCTTTTACGATTATATTGTGATTATTCAATAATAATATCAGGTACATATATATCTCCGAAAGTACTGAATTTCAGACTGGTCGCTGTAGTGAAAAATAGTAATATATATGTAAACCCTCTTAAAAAAATGGTAATATATATAAACCCCCTTAAATTATAGCACACTTAGGTCTATTGGAACGGGAACCAAAATGCTCATTGTCCTTTGACAAAAAAATAAAAAAGTGAAAAACTCGCCCTATACTTGTTTTCCTCAAATTTCGATAGTTTACAGAGATTTTTATCGAAGAACAAGCAATTAATGAATTAAGTTCTTCCAATAGATGTGTAAGGTACCCTAATAGCATGAAAATGCTATAAAAACCAAGAAGGGTATTTGAAGTAGGTATCCTCACTAATTTTAGTTGTTGTTTTGTGTTTTAAATGCATTCCTTTTTCCTAATACGTGTAACATTAAATTTGTTTCCTTTCATATACAACAATCTACTAGGAGTAAATATAGTAAATTTGTAATAGTATGTTATTAAAGTTAAAGCTACTTATTTGTTTTATTTAAAATAAATCCCAATTTGTTTTATTTTCACATTATACCACTCTCCCTCATGTCATAAGCTTAAACGTTGTTACAGTTTTTGAATGTTTTAAAAAATCAGAATGAAGTCCTCGAAAAGATAATTTAGAAACAACGAACCAAAAAATGATGCTTATCATCCTAAGGGGACGAAATCTCTGCTGTTCATTGATACTATTTGTAATAACATTGTAAATACAAATTTTTCCAATATTCGACTTCATTTCTAGAGGATACGAATATCGTCGTTTTCCTCTAGTGGCTCTTTTTACACTTCAAAATACATCGGATTTTGTATTGTTTTTTGGGAGATTTTTGCTGTCGCTTCTTTTTTAAGAATGTTACGAGCGTACTTTGATATGCTTTTAATTGAATGAGATTTTGGAAATATGACAAACATATATAGAAAGCGTTTTTTCATAATGGCGTCGTTTATAAGTTATTGTGTAAATTTAGAAAGACATTTTTTCTTATTCTATTGGACTCTCGAAAAATGGAGGGCAACCTTTCAAAAACCAATGGAAAACGACAAGAAGTTATAATTTGTCCAATGCTGTGTTTTGGAAAACTAATTAATTATTTATATTTACAGTTGGACTATAAAGTCGATTCGAAAAAACTTAAACAGGTGTTTAAGTTGGCTGGTAAGGTTCAAAGCGTTGACTTGTCCATGGACAAAGAGGGCAACAGTCGTGGCTTTGCTGTTATTGAATATGATCATCCAGTTGAAGCCGTACAAGCCATTTCGATGCTTGACCGCCAAATGCTTTTTGATCGTCGTATGACTGTTCGTTTGGATCGTATTCCAGATAAGGGTGAAGGACTAAAATTACCCGAAGGTTTGGGTGGAGTTGGTATTGGTCTAGGACCCAACGGCGAGCCATTGAAGGATGTAGCGCGTAATATACCAAGTATAACTAATCAACAGCCAAATCAGCAGCAACAGCAGCAAGCTCCACAAATGTCTTCTAATGCGGGAAACATGAATCTGGGCGGTGGTATGTTTAATAACTCCGCCCAACCCGCTCCAGTAGCACCAGTTTCAGTTAACAAACAACCAGGTAGCGGCAATTTATTAGGTCCATCGGGTGGCTTGAACCTTAGCAATTTGTCTTCCTCAAATTTGGCAGCTTTGACTAACGTCGTCGGAGGACTTGGAGCGGCGTTGTCAAATCCATTGCTGACTAGTAGTCTTTCCAACTTGGGCTTGAACCTTGGTCAAGCACCTATTACTCCAAACAATGAAGACTCCATGTCGACAGCAACAGCTCTTACAAACAACTACAGTACAGGCAACAACTACAGCTCGGCCTACGGTGGGTCTTCGGGTTACAATTTGGGAGGCGGTGGTGGAGGTGGCGGTAATGGTGGTGGCAATGTCGGTGTCGGTCCAAGTGGCAACTTTGACAACTTGCGCAATGCATACAACAGTGGAGTTGGGCCACAAGACAACAACGACTACAATTCCGGCTCAAACTTGGATATGTATGGCGGAGGAGGAGGAAATCAAAACCCATTAGGTGGAGGAGGTGGTGGTGGTCGCAAATCTGACACCATTATCATTAAAAATGTAAATTTATATAAAATTTTATTTACGAAATGTTATGTTATATTTTTTTGAATTTATAGATTCCATTGAGTTGCACATGGCAAACATTGCGGGATAAATTCCGTGATGTTGGGGAAGTCAAATTTGCAGAGATCCGTGGAAATGATGTTGGAGTCGTACGATTCTTTAAGGAGCGAGATGCTGAATTGGCAATCGGTAAAAATAATACACAATAAATGCATCGAGTAAATATTAATTAAATTTAATTATTTTAGCACTTATGGACGGTTCGCGGATGGATGGCAGAACTATTCAAGTCAGCTTCTTTTAATTTTATCATAATAAACAAACAAATTAAAATATTATAAGAAACATAACAAATGAATTGATGGCATATTTTGCAAGAAAAAGGACAGATTTTTTCCTTCTTTCCACAACAACAAAAAAAGTAATAGTAACTGTTATGAAATTAAAATTTTACAAATTTTAACGTTTTGATTTTTTTGTTTAATTTAAAATGCCAACAAAAAATATTCACGACTATTTATAGACACTTTAATTATAAAAATAACCATAAGTTATACAGATGAGATCATAATAAAACAAAAGTAAAATATACAGCTACTTTATTACATAAATAGTATTGTATAACTGACTTGTATTTCAAAAAATCATTAAAAATAAATATGTACTTATGTTTAATTTATTTTAATAGGAAGTGATATGGAATGGTTATATATGCACTTTTTGAACATTTCGCCGGCTGAATGCTTAAATGCCCCACAGACCACTTTTTCGGGAAACTGAGTTAAAGATGCAGTTATACTAATTCGTATGTTCTCTTTCGTTTGGTGCTATTCCCGTTGCTCTATCTCTATTATTAATAAAGTTACAGAAACCAGTTTTGCTCCATAGACCACATATTTTCGGTTCTGTTCATGCTTATTTGCCGCATATCCAATATTTGTACGAGGTGGGGCAGTTTTTCTATTAAAGTTTTAAAAACAGACGCTTAATGCTTAAATTTCTCATATACACATGAGATGGCATATAGAGCATGTAATCTCTCACAATTGTGACATTTTTCCTGCTTATGTGCCCTATTTCCATGAACAAAAGTGCAATTAGCTGAAAAAGTATAAATAGAAGTAACATTTTCGAGATCACTTATTTTTTTTTTTCTAAATCATTTTTAAAGTAAAATTTAAATACAAACATTGGCTTTCTTTTTAAATTTCCCTTGTATTGGATCCATACCTGTATATGTGTATATACTTTGTAAAAAAATGATGGCTTTTGCATTCAGTTAAACTTACTCTTTGCCATTCTTTCGCTGTTCTTGATGGTGATCCAATGCTATTCGGTTGAACAGCTATATTTTCCCATTCTTCGTCTTAGGTTCTTTTTGTGGAACCGAATTGTCGCTTGCCTCTAGCCAGCTCAGGTTTCTCCTGCAGAACCTCAATCAACCTCTCGAATGGGACAGGTTTAGTTATTTTTAATCTAAAAAAATTATTTTCTTACAGATGTTTATATTATTATTTGTAAAACTTACATTTTTTTCTCCATTTTCTTAAAAAAATTGGTTTTCAATGAACTGTTGATGCCTACCGTTATGTTTTTGTACACACAAATGCACTACACAACTAGTAAATATCAGTTGCTAAATTTTGACAACAATCACAACTGAGAGACAACTCAACTGGCTTACATAATACCACAAACACACTTAAAAAGTCAACCATTTTTTAGTTGACTACTGGTTGACTTGTGACAGTCAACTAGTTGTGATCGGTAGTAGCGATTGCCAGATTACAACTCAATTTTGTTCTTAGTTGTCTTACATAATAGGCCCCTAAAAACCCAAAAAATGCTGTCTATAATTAATTAAAAATTTATTGATTATTTTTCGAAGCTTCAATTCAATTGTCGTTCACTCAAGTCGGGGGTGCCAGCACGTAACTTGATACAATCGAGGATTGTCGATCGTCGATGAACTCGAAACAAATTATTTTTGACAGCACGTAATTTGGGACGAGTTCCATTGTGACTTTTACTTAAAAAAGTCATTGTGAACTATAAAATGAAATGTCAAATGAGTTTTCTTTGAAATTATTCCATTCTAGTTTCAATTATAAGATTTTTCGAAATGTTTTTCTTTGATTCGGAGACTGAAAGTGAAGGCGAAGAAGTGTCCTATGCCAAAATAAAAAGAAGATATTTGAGAGATAACAGCAACCCATTCGAATTGAGTGAAAATGAGTAAATATTCAAAAAGAAAAGAAAGATTATGTATAACATTTGTAAAACAATTTTTTTTAGCTTTGTACAGCAGTTTAGAGTCAACAAGGAATGTTTTAAAATGATACTCAGCTCGTTAGATCTTCCACAAGACAGAAGAAGAACATCAGTTCCACCAGTTCTACAGCTGTGTGCAACATTAAATCTCCTAGCTAGTGGGAGTTACCAAACCAATGTTGGAACAAATGTGTTGCACAGACAACAGTTTCCAAGTTCTTTCGCCGAACGTTGAGTCTCCTGGAAAATAAGTTTTGTCCGCAATGGATTAAATTTGATTGCTCTAAATTTAGAGACAGCAAGGAGTACTACTATAGGAAATTTAAACTACCGGGAATAGTGGGCTGCGTTGATGGTACTCATATTCCTATTTTAAGACCAAAAGAAAACGAGCACATCTATTTCAACCGTAAAGGGTTCCATAGTTTGAATGCAATGGTGGTAATATTATGAATTCTATTTTACATACTAAAATGTACATATCAATTTGTCTAGATTTGCAATCATCTAAACGAAATAATAGCAATCAACAGTTCACATGGTGGTGCTGCACATGACTCGGCATTTATGGACATATTTTGTTTTTCAATATTTTGTTTTTCCATTTTTCCGCACAAAAATCACTGCCGACGATAGCTTATTTCTGTCGAGTGAAAACTTTTGTTTCAAACGTCAATTTGAAGTTTGTGTGCTGCCAAATCTTTCGAAACAATCGAGGAAGCTCGATTGAACCAAAATGTGTGCTGCCAATGCTCGATTGTATCGACTAAACTCGGTTGTATCAAGTTACGTGCTGGCACCCCGGCATTGTGAATGTCGTTATGATAGCGTTTTACTTGACATCTGGCGTTTTGTGGAATCTCAATTTTTGATCGACAAATGTCACTCTCATCAATATTGCAGTTGTCGTTTGAGTAATCTAAGACGCCAAGTAAAACGTTCCTCTCTGGCGGCTGTAAATGATCAAACGCCGTAAATACAACAAAAATGTAAGATTTTCGAAAGTTACGAATCCGGACCAAATGAAACGGCTATTGGAACTGATGGAACTTAACCCATCATTGGCCACAAATTTTCACAGGGGCGTCCCCCTAACAGATGATAGAAAACAAAAATGGGAATCGGTTGCGAATACCCTCAATTCCTTGGGTCCACCGGCTAGAAACGAAAAGGAATGGCAAAAGGTGAGAAAAACAGAGGCCAGTCTATTTGGTATTTCATAAATCTTTTTACAGGTTTGGTTCGATGCCAAATTTAAAGTGAAACAAAAACTGCTGTTTAATAAAAAAAAATGGAGGAAACTGGAGGAGGTACGTTCAAACCTAAATATTTGAACGAAACCGATAATATTATTGCCGGTTTACTAAATATCTGATCCGCATTTTGTGATCACAAACCTTAAATTTAAATTGTATAAAGACACAATCGAACCAACAAGGTAATACTAGTAACATAAAAACATAGTATTCAAGCTAAAAAAGCCTTTTCTATTATAATAACGATGTTGTTCTTGTTTTGTTGGTGCTTGAATTCTTATGTGGCTGCCATCTACGCATCCAATTACTCCCGGAATCCTAGCCTTTTCATAAAAAAAATGCTTTTACTCACTTACTTAAGGTGGCGCTACAGTCCTGTGTGAACTAGGGCCTCACCCAACAAACTTCTCCATCTAGCTCGGTCCCTAGCTAGATGTCTCCAGTTTCGCGCTCCAAGTTGGGTGAGGTCACCTTCCACTTGTGCGCGCCACCTGATCCGCGGTCTTCCTCTACTGCGCTGTCCTGTGGGTGCGGATTCGAAGACTTTCCGGGCCGGAGCATTGGTTTCCATGCGCTCTTCGTGACCCAGCCATCTTAGTCGTTGGACTTTTACTCTTCTTGCTAAGTCTACGTCGCTGTACAGCCCGTACAGTTCGTCGTTCCATCTTCTCCTCCACTCCCCTTCGATGCATACGGGACCGTAGATCACACGAAGAACTTTTCTCTCGAAGCGACCCAAGGTGCTTTCATCCGCTTTTGTCATGGTCCATGCTTCTGCACCGTATAGCAGGACGGGGATGATAAGGGTCTTATAAAGCAACACTTTGGTCCCTCGAAAGAGGACATTACCACTCAATTGCTTTCTTAGTCCAAAGAAACAGCGGTTAGCAAGAGTTATTCTGCGTTTGATCTCAGCGCTGGTGTTGTTTTCTGCGTTTACAGCGGAGCCTAGGTAGACGAAGTCCTTGACTACCTCAAAGTTTCGTCTGTCGATTGTGACGTTTTGACCAAAACGTCGGTGTTGTATGTCCTTTCTAGACGACAGCATGTACTTTGTTTTGCCCTCACTAACCGTTAAACCCATTTTTGCCGCCTCTGCCTCAATACTCACAAAAGCCCCATTGACATCACGCTGAGTTCTTCTTATGTCAATGTCATCAGCATATGCAAATAATTGGACAGACTTTTGAAAGATAGTGCCTCTAGTGTTGACGTGTGAGCTCTGCACTATTCTTTCAAGCACGATGTTAAAAAAATTGCATGACAGCGCATCACCTTGTCTAAAACCTTTTTTGACATCAAAAGGTTCTGTTAAGTTGTTTCTAACCTTTATGGAGCAGCGTGAATTCTCCATGGTCATCCTGCACAAACGGACGAGTTTGGCAGGGATGCCAAAACTAGACATGGCTCTATACAGCTCGTCCCTGTAGATGCTGTCATATGCGGCCTTGAAATCGATGGAAAGATGGTGGGTGTCGATTTGGTGCTCTTGAGTTTTTTCCAGGATCTGCCGTAATGTGAATATTTGATCAATTCATCGGGCATGTTTTCTTCCGACCATATCTTATAGATAAGTTGGTGCATGCTCCTAACCAACTTATCTCCAGCTGCTTTAAAGAGCTCGGCATTCAAGCCATCTGCTCCAGCGGCTTTATTAGACTTCAACTTAGATATGGCAATCTTTACTTCGTCTAAGTCGGGAGGACGGGATTGTTGGCTTTCGTCATCTATATTGAATGGGTCATCCTGCCTGACAGCGGAATTCAGGGGTGGAATCGGCTAAGGTGATTGTTGACTATCAATTTTTTGATAGTCAAATTGACTATCATTTTCATTCCGTCTGTGTAAGATGATTCAACTCAATTCAATTCGATTGAACAATTTCAGATTCAAATTGTCAAAATTCGTTGTTGCCTTGGTGAAATTTTAAATTGATTCTTATAAAATATCTAAATAAAAGCTTCAAATTGGCTGATTTTGAATAAAATTCTTATTTTTCTTGCTTTTTTCGAATGTCGTAATCTTTGTAGGTCACAGGAATGTGTTTTTTAAAAGAAACAAAGTGAACTTAGAAAATTTTCCAGTCGTTTGTGTAAGCGTCTGGTAGCTCTATTCGGAATAAACAAATTTGTTTGAAAACGACTATCACATTTTTTTGTGATAGCTTTTTAGGTATCAATTTGACTATCACCTTATGTAGATCAAATTCGATCATTTTGATTGTCATTTATCAACAATCACCTTAGCCGATTCCACCCCAGTTCTTCGTCGCCGTTATACAGTCTGCAGAAGTGGTCCTTCCATATCCTCAGCATTGACTGCGGTTCCACTATGATGTTTCCACTTTCGTCTTTGCAGCCTTCGGTTCTAGGTTTATGTACCTGTGAATTTCGTTTCACCTGTTCATAAAACTTTCGAACCTCATTCCTGCTTTTATACCTCTCAACATCTTCGACCGCACGCTTCTCATACCCTCTCTTTTTCCTTCTGAAAAGTCGGCGTTCCTCTCGCCTCTTCTGCTCATAGAGCTCACGAGCAGCTCTCGTCCTTTTATGTAGCGCCGCTTTGCGTGCCTGTTGTTTGGCTGCATTTGCCTGCCGACATTCCTCATCAAACCAGGGGTTCCTTGTTGGTGGCTGTTTGAAACCCAGCACATCAGAGGCGGCTTCTCTGATTGCATCTTGGCAATGTTGCCACTGGTTTTCGATACATTGTGTTGGCGGCAGAGAACTTCGAGAAAGGTTACTTGTCACTCGGTCGGAAAAGGATTTGGCGATCTCTGGCGATTGTAGCCGTTCGACGTTGTATCTTCTCCTAGCACCTCCCTGTTTTGCCTTGGGTCTGGAAATCCGAAGTGCTACCCTAGCTACAACGAGGTAGTGGTCCGAGTCGATGTTAGCTCCTCGGAAAGTTCGTACATCCATAATGCTGGAAGCGTGTCTGGCGTCGATCGCAATATGGTCAATCTGGTTGACGGTAGATTGATCTGGAGAGGTCCCAGTTCCTTTGTGGATGTTGAGGTGTGGAAAACGCGTACTGGCTACCATGACGTTTCGCCCCGCAGCAAAATCTATTAGCCTGAATCCATTGTCGGAAGTGTTGTCGTGCAGGCTGTTTTTGCCGATTATTCCACCAAAGATGTCTTCCCTTCCTAGCTTGGCATTAAAATCTCCCAGGACTATTTTAATATCGTAGCTAGGACACTGCTCATATGTTTTGTCTAAGAGCTCGAAGAACATATCTTTGGTGTTGTCGTCTTTCTCTTCTGTGGGGGCGTGCGCGCATATCAGGCTAATGTTGCCGAATTTAGCCTTGATGCGTATGGTCATAAGGCGCTCATTGATGCACCTATAGCTCAAGACTTCTTGCCTAAGTCTGGCTCCAATGACGAATCCGCATCCAAATAAGCGCTGTTGGTTTTCGTGGTAGCAGTCACCATAGTAAATATCGCAGTTTTTCATCCTCTTTTTGCCCGGCCCATCCCATCGTATTTCCTGGATGGCGGTGATATCTGCTTTATATCGTTCTAGGGCCTCCGCTAATTCTTCGGCCGCACGTGGTCTGTTAAGGGACCTAACATTCCACGTGCATAGCCGAAGTTCATTGTCCTTTATTCGTTTGCGTTGGTTGTCAACAGTAAATCCGTCCGTATCCGAGGATTGTTGGTGCTTCGCAACTTTGAAAGCTTTTACGTGGCCAGAAAGTCACCCCGACGAACAACCCCCAACCTGGAGGGCCAGATCCTAAGTATAACTCCAAGGATGGGGAGCCGGATAAAACCGCTCCTTACAGGTCTGGGCTCCGAATAAGTCGAAGAAGCCCTATAAGGTGTTCACTAAGTAGTTCAACCTTACTGGATAAGGAGAGGTGCCTTAGTGGAAACACCTCTCCCCACCTCTCTCGTTTGCTGCCCCCAACAAATTTCCACTGGGGTTGGAACCCAATCTCCAGTTGAGGCACTAGGCACCCGATGTTCACCACGTGGAGGTGAGAGTAGGAGTTGATAGACAGAGGTTGGTTTTAAGAAAAACCTGTGGACGCTTGTGTCCTCTTGAATGCACATGTCTACCATTTGAACATCAAAAAAAATGCTTTTGCTTCCCTTTTTTCTTCATCCGAATAGTGAGTATTTATCCAACGAGGGCAAAAGTGCACTTCTATTATATCAAGCATCTATTTAAGGATGAGGCCCATCGTTGGTTGTGCAATGCCCAAATTGAAGTCATTCCTTTTGGTAGCTGCCTTCAGCAAGGAATCTCAATAGAGCTGCAAGCTTTAAAATTAGTGGCACCGATAACATGCTTCGTCTTGTCGGTACCTTATCTTTCAGTTAATTCAAAAGATAAACAAAGGCGTCTTTATTCAATCTAAAGTACATTACGAATCTGGAAAACAACTTAATAAAATTATTTGCCTAAGAAATTATACACTGATGTGAGTACATCATGTTTAGGTATTAGGTACTTACTTCGAATCTGGTAAATCCAAAGGATTTGATGTCGATCTTATTCTTCGTCTTTCTCTCATTAAGTTTAGTTTCTTACATTCGTCGTCCACCCTCTCCTGTACATTGCTCACGTCAGCAGTGTTATTCAACAAAATAAATAGTCCAATGCTATTCATTTTTGTCCTTTTATTTAATTAATGTTGCTTCAAACGAAATTTTATTTGAATTCAAAAATTTAAATTTGGTCTTGTGTTTATCAATTTGTCATAGTCAGCTGTTTATGTGGAATGTGTGTGGATTGAAAATAAGAACGTTTAAGTAACGCAATACCGACTATTATAATAAGGGTGATTAGTAATAAGAAATATGTATCTACTTTTGTTTTGGTTTTGTTAAGAATTATCGTTTTTCTAAAGACGGGTTTATGTTCTTACTTAACACCATATCATCCGACAAGACTACACGCAGAAGACAAAATGCTGTTCCTATTATCATTAAGTTATCAGCAGCATTGAAATCTTTGGCAAAAGGATGTTACCAAAACCAAATCGATGGTGACAAGAACGCTGAAATTGCACAAAATACTTGCCGAAGTTTTGGCCTCAATCGAAAGAGTCATGTGCCCACTGACGATGAAGAGGGAAACGAAAGTTCAAACGCTATTTTTGGAAAAATCACGAGTTCCAGGTGTAATTGGGTTGGTAGATGGAACTTATATTTAACATTTTACTTACACCTTAACAACAAAAAAACTTCGCTCGCAAACACATTTGTTGTAGAGTGATTTTTTCGATTTTGAATTATTTTTAATTCTACTTCCGAGTTACGTAGTTCCTCATTTATTCGCAAGTTCATAAGAAAATAGTTGGCACTACTACAACTATTCGATTCTCGTTCGTTCGAAAGTTGTCAAATAGATACATAGTAACAATTTTTCGAATTCGAGTAATTTCATTGTAGAATCGAGTTACATATTAAGCCCCCAGATATCGCTCTGAAGAACCGGCTCTAACGATCTCAGTCATGCACAGACCTCACAAGCCGGCCATGAAAGAAAATTTTAAAGTGTGATGAATACACAAGTAATAGCCTCGGTGACGGACTGATAAACTTGCATAAGGAAAAGAAAATCACATAATTTATAAAATGCACTTTATTACGTTCGAAATATAAGGAAAAATTAGAGAAAACAAACAAAAAATCACTCCAATATAGAGGGAATATCAAAAGCTCGTCGAACTGCCTCGAAATTCTTAATATTAAACACTCTGCATCTTGGTACCTTAGCTCCTCCGAAAGCCAAAGTGTATGGATCTTCCGGACATTGCCGCATGCAATGTAAAATTCCCATATCAAAATCATGTTCATAAACTTGACTTATTGAACTTTCGTCAAATTTCCACACCTTCAAGATACCATCTGTGGATGTACTCGTTAAAAGACCTTTCTTCTCAGGGTTAAAACACAGTCCAGATATTTCTTCATTGTGTCCTTTCGTGGACCAAATGAATTCTTTAGGTTTTCTTCTATCGGCATAGTGTAACTGACCATCACTCGTGCCGACAATGAAATTATCCAAGTCAATTGGATTCCAAACGACCTTTTCGATCTCTCCATGAATTTTCCATTTCACTAAACCTTCATCAGGCGATTCGGAATTGCGACAATCGTACAGACGAACTCGTCCATCAGCGCAGCCGGTTAGCAGACTCTGCGCGTCCACGGAATGAAACTCAATAGACTGAACCTTTTCCTTGAAACTAGTAATAGTTGTGTGTGGCTTACCTTCGTCAAGGTCCCAAAGGATAACAGATTGATCTACCGAACCACTTGCTAGAATGTGAGGGAATTGCTTGTTCCACGACAAATCTAACACAGCATCTTTGTGACCATAAGCAGCTTTGTTCTTTTTTCTGTTTCCTTTGGATCCCAATTTAAAAGTGGGTTCAATGAGATCTTGGATGTCTAGATCCCAAATAGTGATAATAGGATCCATAAATCCGACAGCACAAAGATTACCAGCTGTTTCACTTCCCGGGTCATGATTCAGCCATTCTATACACAGTGGAAAGCTGGGCAGTATGAACTCGTGATGGGTATACAACGATTCTTCTTCCTCATTGAAAATCCACACTTCTAACGATGCTGCATCATCAGCAACATGGCCTACCAGCAGAAGATTATCGGTTGGCTTGATGATTTCATCTTCAGCTTCTGAGTCTTCTTCGTCTTCAAGATCATGATCAGGATCAACCTCAGCTATGTTTGCAATATTAGCGACTCGGACATCACCTTCGTTGTCGTAGGCATCGAAGTTGAATTCGTCAGAAGTTGGAGCGGGGCCTTCGGTTGGTTCGGCCGTATCCATATCAGCATCTGAAGCAGAATCTTCGTCCTCATCGCCTGACGCATCGCTTTCATCAGCACCAGCAATCTGAGATTTTGTTTCCTTAATAACTCTGGCTAGCTCTTCCTGAGTTAGAACAATCTTTTCTGGTCGCTCCTTTGCAATGCCACGTTTAACAAAACAAATCACTGGAACAAAATTGACTGAAGATTCAGTTTCAGTCGTAATTTCTTCTTCCATCTTATATCAAAACAATTTATTTCAAAAGAATAAATAAGGAACGTGTTTTAAATCAAACGTGCTTTTGAAATTTTGACGTTTAAAAGTGATGTATGTCAAATTTTAGTACAAGATATGTATACCACAGGGATGTGATAACTAAGAAATGCATTTGTACATTTTAAGGCCATGGTCTGTACAGTTTCTTTAAATAGTTAACTATTTTTAAGTAATCACTTGTATTGTTATTGTTACAAATGGATAAAATTTGTTGATTGTTAATTTCACACCAATTCCAAAACCAAGTTTTTGTAAAAAGTTTTCGCTAACCCGAAAATCGATCACACTGAAAATGTACACGTTTACATTTGACGTTTTAGTTTTTGGAACATCAACTGTCAAATATTGTATTGATGCAAAAGTCAAGTACTTCAATAATTATTTGTAAAAATAAAATGCATTCTGTACAATTTGAATTAATTTTAATATATAAAAATACAGCATCATCTTCGTATTGGGTTGAAAAGAACCTGCTGGTGTCACCGGAAACGTATCTATTGATTGTCTTAAATTCAAGGATGACTGTTCTGCACAAGTAAATCAAGTTTTATTTAAATTCAAACCTCTGGAGTTGATGACAGAAATGCAAAATATCAAAGTGCAACATTTCTTTTGACAGCAACCATTGTCTGTTTTGTTTACTTTTAATTGAGCACTGACTGTTGCGAAAGGTTTGTTTGTTTAAATCATCTTTGAATTGCTGCTAGTTTTTGACATAATATATATAATAGCCATTTCACATCAAACCCAAAACCGGGTTTTTAGCACAAAGTTTTCGAAAACCCGCAAATAGGTCACACCGAACATTTACACGTTTTCGTTTGACATTTAAAATTTTGAATTGATAAACAAATTTGTGAGTAAAAAGTTTTGTTTTTCTGAAATTATTTGTTGATGATAAGTATTTCAAACAACATTTCAGAACGAGCCGCAGAACTTTCAATATACTCTGCAATTAACTAAAGGATCTGGAAATGCAAGAAACATGAAACTTTAGCCTTATGGAGGTACTTATCAAGTTGATTTTCAGGAAGACGAATATCTATACGAGCAGTGGTGTAACAAACGTTTCGATACGAACATACAAAAAAATCCCAGTATATCACAACCCACCGTCTCGGATGCGGAAGAAATGAAAATATCCAAGTACTTCCTTTCACACAGTGTAGATGTTCGACAAAAAACAAAACTTTTACAATAAAAATTAATTTTATTTAAAACATTTTCTTCTTCTACTTTCATAACAAATTCAATCCAAAATACTGAGCTTATGACTATTTCTTCTGCTGGCCAAATGTCCCTTCAGAATCGCCATATATTGTGGCCGTCCGAGCAACTTATAGACGGATTGAGAATATTCTGAATAATTTCGGGTAGGTCCTTATGAATGGAACAGAAGGATCAATTTCTAGTTCCAGATTCGTACCTAAATCACACTCATCCAGAGCGATCACTGAAGCTGTAATGATAGGCTGCAATTTTTCCATGACTATCTCTTTGGCTTCTTCCTTTGAGAACTCGCCTGGCTTATCCAAAGCACTGAGGATCTTCTTGATGTTGGCATCGCTTCCCATCAAGGGGCGATAGCCCACAGTTGTGGTTTTATTCACTGGAACAACGATTCCCACATTGTGGAATGTTTTGGTGTAAATTTTCCTAGCTTGCTGCGACTTAGCCTAGAACCGCCAGTGCCGCAAATAGTCACCGGGGCTTTTATTCTCGACGTTGGCAAATTTTCCATATTCTGTAAATAAAAAACAAAAGGCAGTTATTCTTATTTTGTAAGTAAATTGTATAAATAATATTACTTACCACGACCAAATTTATTTCAAAATGAAATATTTGTTTTGACAGCAGCTATCAGCTGTTTTGTTCATATAATCCTATAAGACTTGTTTTTTACGAAAACTTGTAGCTCACGAATAATGTATCCGAAGACTTTAGTTTTCATTGTAGGTTTTTGGCCAAAACCGATAAATTCGGGAAAATCGGGTTTTGGGCTTTTTGTGAAAAGCCTTGTAGACTAATGTTAGATATTTTTGTTCTATAAAACTGCTACAGTCAAACATTTAGTAACTGATCATATAACTTTGAATCACAAAATGAATATTAAGGGATAACAAATTGTAACTTTAACCTTGCTTAATAAATTTAATTTAAATTGATGAGGAAAATAATGAATATTTCAAAATATTTAAAAAATGAAATTATTTTAGTTTTTTTTAAGAACTGGATGAAAAACAGAAGATTAAACGAAACCCATTTGTTGAATAATAAATTAAGATCACTTTTAAGATGATTGTTTCCCCCCACCATACTATAGTCAGCAGCACTATAAATATTGAATTTCAATTTTTTGATACAAAAAATTTAGCAACCCATTTTCACAGCTGGAGCATACGGTTTAAATAGCAACATATAGCAACAAAAATTAACTTTTTTGATACTAATCGACCGGGAATGCTTTTCTCAAATTTGGATCATCAGTTTTAGAATTTGCAGAATCATAGTTCATTGAATAACTAACAAAATGTAAACGTTTTGACAGTTCCATAAACAATTAACAATTTACGGACATTCATACTTTTAGTAATTCTATGTAAATCAACTTCATATACGGACACATTAGCACAATTTCATTCCATATTTCAGTCATATTCCAAACGATGGACATCACTTTTGTCGAAGACAGCTGCTTCGATTTATACACCTTTTTGTTTAGAGTCATGCCCATTGTTTTGATTGTCCTAAAATAAGAGAAGCTTGTTACTTAATATCATGGTATCTCTAAATGTCGCTTGAATTCTAAAAATTTTATCACATTTTCTTAATCGTGCGGGTTCAAAAGACAAGGTCTGCAACGGGATATGCGCACTTACAATTTACTGCTAGAAAAGATCAAATAGCTTTCTCATTGCATTGTATCTATCGTTGTTAAACAAAATAGAGATAGAGAAAGATATACAAATATGGAATTTCCCCATTTCCTTTGACAGAGCTATGTATGTTACTTTGAACGTAACTACTATTGGCCTACTAGATGTTGACTGATGGTAGCCAATTTCGCGTTGGTGCCATCTGTTCCTTAACGCTAGCTCTTCTGTATTTTGTTTATTTTGTAACTTTATAATAAAATTTGTGATTAGTTTCTTTGAGAAAGAAAGGTTGAAGCAAAGACACAACAGATGGCATTTAAATATTATTTATAATTTTTCCGCCAAACCTACAAAGGGCAAGTATTGCTAAAAAGGTGGTGTAAGTTAAGCATGAATTAGTAGTCCATATCTTCATTATAGCCCATATACTGGCGGAGGTAAACCGGCGGAAGTGAACTGTCCCGCTTTGTCCATATCTAGTATGTCAATGATAACTACACAATTACATTGAGGAAAATTGTTTTTTACTTTAGTCTTAATGAGATTGTCTTCTGTTTCATATGAATACCATTAATTTTTCACAGGTTGCAAAATAAACATGATGAACTGTTTGTCACGATTATTTTTGTAGGAATACATTTTAGTTCTTTTCCAATCTCCGTACTAGACACTACAGATGTTATAACTACTACACAAGACATCACTGTTCAACACATAATTTTCTAAACAAATTTCCAAAACAGGCCCAAATCAGAACAAAAATAAAGAAAAAGTGACAAGTGCAGAACAGAAATAAAAGAAGAAAAGAAGGAAGGACACGCGTAAAGAACAGAGATAAAAAAATGGTGATAAAATAAAGAAAAATCAAGTATAAAGCGCAAAATTAATTTTCCCATAAGACCAAAAAGAACTTATTTAATCTTTTTATAAGACTATTGTTTAAAGTGTTTTAAGAGTATCCTAGAAAAACTCTTGAAAACTGAAAAAATGTCTTCAGTTATGTGCCGAGATAAAGTGTGATCAAGTTTTCTGTTTCCCGAGTCACAAAAACAATATATTGTTTTTGTAAAGAAAACTCTTGTTTTCCAATAAATTGTAACATGTCCGAAAAAAATGTACACCAACTGCAGTGGAAACAAAAGAATACCCAGGACCAATCTATCAATTACGCTCCTCGAAATGTCGACAATCATCAACAAGGAACAACGATCGGAATCAATCATCAGTCATCAGCTGCAGATGCTGCTGCTTCATCAGCTCCAACAAATCATTCACATTCATTATCATTATCATCACATTCAACCATTGCAGTGCTCGGATCTGGTTCGTCTTCGAATGGACGTTTCCCGATAATTGTGTCGGGTGGACACCAGCATCAGGTCGTTAACTCGCCACCAGTGGTGGCAGCAACACCAATAACACCGACAACTCCAATTGGGCTTCAACAGCATTTTCAACAGATGCAACATCTTCAACAACAACACCAGCAACAACAACAACAACAGCAGCAACAAAACCTTCACCAGCAGCAGCAGCAACAGCACCACCTCCAACAACAACAACAGGAACAACATCATTTTCATCACCAACCACAGAATCCCCATTTTGAGATATCCAAAATTATGTCTATCAATTCGGGAGCACTTTCGAGACTGGATCTTGCTCCAGCATTAAGCAATCATGCCGTACCTAGTGCCATTACAGAAAATGTCTTAAGTCTTATAGGAATGGCAAGTGGAAGCGGGGGAAATAATGCCAATAAGAACAGTAATTGCATCAAGATTCCAGATGAGGAAAAATTGCGAAAAGTCCAAGCTGTTGTAGAATCCGGTATTGGGTAAGATTCTATACTTTACATATCTATTATATTTTCTGTAAACAAGAATGAAAGGTATCTATTCATTAAACTTAATTTTGGAGTCCTGAATCTAGAAATTAAAATATTTTAGCATACAACATTGAAAACATTTGCTTTACGAACTTTTTTCGTCTCATGTTATAGCGACATTATGTTAGTACCCGTGTCTTGACGGTTAGTACGTTGGACTGTCATGCCAGAGGTCTTAATCTCAATCCGTGCCTGTTCCATCTAAATTTTTTTTACGGGTACTGCTTCTTTCGAGGAATTGACAAATCATTCAAAAGTAATTCTTATCATAAAAAGTGCTTTCTCAAATTACCCGTTCAGATTTGACTTAAAACTGTAGGTCCCCGACAACAGTACTCATATGTATAACCATCGAAAATTATATTCCGAGATGAGTAAAATTATTGATAGAAGCCGTGTTAAGAGTGTGCCTAGCTTTGAAATTATTTTACCGTGGATTTTAAATACTCGCGAATGTAGGTAATAAGATTTCTTGAAAAGTAAAATAAATATAAAAATTAAATCAACTCAATTTTCTGCTGAAGTAGAACAAGAATTTGGGAACAATGTCATGCTATAACGGTAAGGATATTCTTAACGAGACCGGCTACAACAATCGACTTACAAGACTGCCTATGATTTCAAAAGTTAACCAAAAAAGTAATTTGAGTACGTGCTCGAATACGTACGTTTCTGGGATGCATTGCCTTTTCTGTTGAGGTAGATTATAAATTAACAGAAGAGCATGTCCAGCTTAGATTTGGCCATCGTTCTAAATTTTTATGAACAATCTCTAATAATTTTGTGCGTAAATGTTAATAATTTATTTTTAATTATTTTTTTTATCTTGAATCTTTCAATAAAATAAACGGCATTTGTTAAAAAATACATGCGACCTTATAAACGGGTGTGTGCCAATAATTTAGTGCAGCACTGTATGTATAAACAGGGTTTACGGTAGAGAATGGATGATCCTGAAACAACTTCCAGCCCATCGGATATTACTCAAATTGTATACTAGGTTAGGTTAGGTTGGAGTGGCTGTCCAGATGTCATTGACGCACGTATGTAGACCTCAAGGGTCCATTGTGATACCACTAATGAGGTTACTCATGGGAGAGTAATGAATTTAAACAAACCATTTTGTACTTTTAATAAAGTTAGAGAGACGTTTTGTGCCAATCGTTGCCAGTTCACTGGTATTATCGAAGAAGGGCTTACCGAGAAAGTTATTCTTTCTAATGGAGAGTGCTGGACATGTACATAGAAGGTGTTGGACTGTTTCCTCTTCCTCCTCGTCCATGCAGCTTCTACAGAAGTCATTTGTGTAGACCCCTAGCCTCAGAGCATGTCTTCCTATGAGGCAGTGTCCCGTTATTACTCCAATTGTAGAGCTTATACTTTGTCTGCTCAGTGATAGCAAGGTTTTTGACCGTTTTAACTTTTAAGTCAATACTTGGCAATATTTGCTTGGTTGCTAGGCAGGTGGTACTTTGTGACCATCTAGCATTTGTTGTTTCTAGAGCATATTGCTTGAGAAGATATTTGCATGTAGCAAGTGGTGTTCCTATGTTATGTTTTTGTCTAACGTAAGGCAGAAGTGTTCCGTTTTTGGCGAGCTCATCGGCTTTGCAATTTCCCGGAATGTCTCTGTGGCCCGGCACCCAAATGAGGTGAATGTTAAACTGTTCCGTCATCTCATTCAGAGATGATTGACAATCGTGGACTGTTCGAGAGTTTGTGGAGACAGACTCGAGAGATTTAAGATTCTTTGTATTCGAAGGAATGTTCAATAGTACGTACCAGCGAGTGAAGTGCTGATTCTACTGATTTTCCCTTAGAGTAAGCATGCTGAGCTGTCGAAATGAGACATGGTTTTAAATTATGTCTGATATAAATTTCAATCAATCTTTCCAAGGTTTTAAGAAGGAAGGATGATAGGCTGATTGGTCGTAGATCTTTAGGGTTAACGTGTGAGGGTTTCCCTGCTTTGGGAATGAAGACTACTTTTGCCATTCTCCAGGCTTTGGGAATATATCTCAACCTTACACAGCTTGTCAGAATGATTTCCAATGGTGGAATAATCATGTCTGAGCATTTTTGTAGTTCGGCCGGAATGATTCCGTCTGGTCCTGGAGATTTATATGGATCAAAGCTGTCTATGGCCCATTGCAGTTTTTCCCGCGTTATTAGATGAACTAAATCGCTTGTATAAGCTAAAGACTCTGATGTTAAGTCATTGATTATGTTAGAGCTACCTGGAAAGTGGGTGTCTAATCACAGATTAAGAGATTCTTCATCTGTGATAGTCCACGTGCCTGCTTCTGTCTTTAAAGCACTGGGTATTGTTGAACTTTTTGAGAGAATTTTCCTGAGTCTTGAGGCTTCTAAAGTATTTTCTATTATACCACAAAAATTTCTCCAAGAAGACCTCTTACTCTTTCTTAATTCTTTTTTATATTGCTTTAGAGCATGTTTGTATAAGTCCCAGTCAGAAGGAGATCTAGTGTATTTAGATCTGTTGAAGAGTTTGCGACAGCTCTTTCTGAATGGTTCTAGTTCTGTACGCCACCAATAACGTTTCTTTTTACCCTTTAAAACGGTTACAGGGCATGAAGATCTCATTAATTCATTTAAGGCTTCGGTGAGATTATTTACAGAAAGGTCTAGTTCATCTTTACTGGAGGAGCGTTTAAGAAGGTTGTGATTAAGCAGTTGTGCTAGTACTTCCCTATAACGCTCCTAGTTAGTATTCCGGTGATTTCGAAATCCCGTAGATGTATTTGCTACATCTTTGAGCTCAAACTGAATGTATTTGTGGTCAGAGAAGGAATTCTCTTTTGAGACATGCCAGTTTGAAAAGATATTGTGGATCGAGTCAGAGGTAAGTGTAATATCAAGTACCTCTTTCCTATTCTTGGTTACAAAAGTGGGTTCATTACCAATATTACTTATGAGTAGGTTAGTGCTTAGTAACCCCATACCGTGTGATGGGCGTTAGCGTTTGAACCAATTAGGAGACCAACTTTTTTCGATTGCGCGTCCGCAATTGCCTTCCTCAAGGTGTTTCCTGGAATTGGGCTGTCGTGGCCAAGGTAGGAGGATATAAGCCAGTAGGTGGCTTTATCCGTTGTTAGGACAGCGGTGGTGGTGTCCTTGTCGCTGTAATTGGGGAGTAAAAATATGTTTAAGTCATTTTTTACTAACATGCATGACCTTGGTTTACCTTTCTCCGATATTTTATAGCCAGGAGTCCTGAGACCTCTGATGATGGAGTTTGAGACCCACGGCTCCTGTATTAAAACGATGTCTTCCTTGTTCATATGCAGTCGGAGTATCAGGTTGTTCGTGGCCATGATGGCGTGATGGAGATTAATCTGTACTAATCACAGCATTGCTACTATTAGTCAGATCAACCTCCACCACTGTTTTGTCGGCGTTTTCCTCGAGCCGATCTAGTGACCCACTGTCTCCTTCTCAACCTTTGGTACTTTCCAGTCGTGAGTAGGCAGGTCCGGATTATTTGTTTTGATCAGTTTCATGATCATGTCTGGACAGTTGTGAAGAGCCGGGACCATTATACGTGCTCTTGGCCGGCAAGGAATATTCTCCCTTGCAACAACCTCGAGCTTGGCACCCGGCCAGACTTCTGGCAAGCTATTGAGCCCTGTATAGATCGAAAGATCTCTGATCACCACAGGCGATGAGTTTGATACAATTTTGGTACCATCCTGCATCGGCTGTGTCTGGGAGAGGCCCCGGATTTTCCTCGATGACAGATAAAAATCTGAAACCGAGGTGAGCCTTGACCTCTGCCCAATGATCATGAGAGATGTTACCATCCACATGACTCCTGTCAATGACCGCGGCAATGATCTTACCTTTGAGCGCGTCGCTGAATGAGAGATCTTTGTTGACGGCTGTTGTGCTGTTGGAAAGCACCTTCTGCCTTTTTGGTTCGGGCTTGTCACCTTCCAAAGACCTATCTCGCTTTGACGTTAAGTCGCCGCAGGTCGGTTTAGCTTTTCTGCTAAGAAAGCCACTAGCCCACTCGAGTTTACGCGTTTGCTCTGGGGTTCTTTCCGCCGCCGGTATGACACCGACTGCGGCTAGAATCCTTTCGGCATTGCGTTGGTCTCGATTGGCCTGTGACTTCTTAGACTTAAAAAAAAAAATGTATACTAAAAATATTTGAATTGTTTCGTTTAGAGCAGCGGTTCCCAATCTTTTTTTGTGGCACAGCACTTTTTGGAGAAATTTCACGCAGAGCACTTTGTAGCAAATTAAATATCTTTTTTTTTAATTTCGTTTATTTTATTGAATTCAGGAAACAGTTTCTACAACGAAAAAAACAAGAACAATGTTAATTTAACTTAATAAGGTTTTACATAATTATATAATATATGCATTATAATTATATGGAGTTTCTTTTTAGTGGGAATAATGTGCCTGCTTATTTTTGCATAAAGCTGAAATATCTGGTTGAATTTGGGACCGTATATCGGGCTCTGCATCGAGGCGGGATCTATATTTTGTTTTGGTTCCAACATTTGCAGAGAACCCTGATTCGCATATGCATGTTGTTGCAAACGGCAGAAGAATTGTTTTAGCTTTCTCTGACAATAAACTGAACTCGTCTTTCAACGTACACTAGAATTCTGATAAAGACTTTTTTGTTGCAAAAAGTTCTTTTATGAAAGAATCTGATGTCTGGTCAACCAAGCACTCAAATTACAGCGATGTGAGGGAAGGTGGCTTTTGCAATAGTTTCCAATTCTTTTCTAAGTTTCCAATTCGTCTTGGTATTGTTATTTGACGAATGAACGGTGGCAACTAATTGTTTTGCCTTTTCACCCAACAAACATTCAACAATGTCTTTAATAAATGGCTTTATTAAGTTTCCAGCAATGGTATGGGTTTCACCAGTTTGCGCTATTCGGAAATTACCAAGTAGGCCATCAACGCATTTTCGTTCACTGTCTTTGAGTCATAAGTAATAATGGTTTGAGATTTAGCAAGTTCCGCATACTTTCTTTTGAAGAAATCAGTCGGGTAAAGGGACGTTTAAGATTTGATGGAAACATAGCACTGTTCGGCAACACTTTGCGGCAAATTACGCAGTGAGGTTTGTTGTCACTTGTCTCAGCAAATACAAAATTCAAATATGATTCGTGATACTTCCTTCTAACTAATTTTTTTCGGTCACGGAGGAACTAGTACTAGGCAAATCGTCAAGCTCAAAATCTTTAGAAATCTCTAACGCCACTGTCTCTCTCTATATTGCATCATAAGTACAACCGAAATTGGACAAATAAAATAAAATCATTGAAATTATTTTGTGCGGTTAAATGCTTAAAAAATTGAAGTTATTACTATTACAGGGATTACTTTTTTACGTAAATTATCATTTTGTTTGGACATACCTGTCAATTAGTAATTCTTCGACAGCTTCGGATGCTTTTGCGGAGCATTTATTTGCTTCCAGACTTAAGCCAGTCATCCATTCTAAAATGTTATGTATAAAAAAAGTTAAACTCAAGCACTAAAAGCAACTGCAAATTAACTTCACTGTACTACGTTTAAAAGTTTGCATGAATTGAACAAAAACTGTTTCTATTTCAATCATT
This sequence comes from Eupeodes corollae, assembly GCF_945859685.1. Classification (NCBI taxonomy): domain Eukaryota; kingdom Metazoa; phylum Arthropoda; class Insecta; order Diptera; family Syrphidae; genus Eupeodes; species Eupeodes corollae. Next base: position 162,592,421 of record NC_079147.1, read on the forward strand.
ACTCTCACTAGTCTTCGTGGTATTGTATGTAAATTTATACGATTAAGATAGAATACAAAATATAATTTGTCCATGAATGTGTTTTTACCGTTCAAAGTGGATGCAAAAGTGTTCCTAACAACTGAGAATATTATATTTCTTTTTGTCTTTTCTCGGCATTCCACTGACTACCGTTGAAAAAAACAAAAAAATCAAATTTGTTTGTAGTTAACTATACTGATTTTTAATGTGCTGCGATCAAAATTACAAGATCAGAAGCCCAAAATTAACTAGTTACTAGTCCTTCTTGGAAGTTTTATATTTTTTCAAATATTTCCGCACTTGGATATTCTTGGCGGAGCACCAAGTGCTCGGCGGAGCACCAAGTGCTCGGCGGAGCACACTTTGGGAAACCCGGGTTTAGAGTATTATTTTACTCGCTTCAAGTTTTTGAACTTCATAACTCCAAATCTATGAATTCCATCGAAATTCGTTTGCAAACTTTTTCTACACTATTCTTTCGTTTTCAAAAATTATAGAATTGAAAAGATTGAAATAGTTTAAGCATCTCTGGTGTAAGAAATAATCACCGAAACCCTAACAAAATTGGTACAACAAATGTAGACTTCAAAATATTATAATTAGAGCAAAAAAAAGCAAGTTCAATAAAACAAATATTAGAAGGACGCGAAGAATTAATTTTAAATAGTGCAATCCTTCAAACACCTTGGCGCAATAGAAGCAACTGATAAAAATATAGAAAAAAAATACAGTAGACTCCCGATAGCAAAAACACCGTCTTACGTGAATACCGGCTAACGTAAAAACTTTTTTTACATTGACTACTCTGTAGCGTGAACAATGTGTGAAAGCCCTATAACGTGAATAACTTTTAAATGCGTTTGACATAAAAACCATATCTTCCTTTGACGTTTTTTGGGATTTCAAATCGTTTTACTAAATGGGGAATCCCGTTAGGATTTTCCAGGTATTATTTACTTTAGTTTGGCATTTGTCTTACTGCGCGGTGTTGGTTTGGCGTAATCACAAAAAAAGATTTTCTTGAAAAATGTTGCAAAAAGTACAAAAATTCTTGTTTTTTTTAGGAAAAAGTAAGTGTTTAAGAAAAAATAAAAGGAGGATCAGCAAAGCAATCGATGTTGCAAAATAAACAATTTGGCCTAGCGACAGAAAATCTTAGAACATTCTAAAATGTGTTAACAATACATTTTCTTTACCTAGAATGCGAAAGACCATGAAGCGTTCTGAACTTCCTAAAATGGAAAAAGCTCTTTACCGTTGGTTCATCAAACAGCGAGAAAAAAAATATCCAGTCAATGGATGGATGGTTAAGGAAAAAGCTAATTTTTTCCATTTAAAAATAAATTAAACTCAGGACGATTTTAATGCGAGTGACGGATAGTTGCAAAGATTTAAGAAGCGTTATGGTGTGCGTTTTATCAAAATAAGTGGTGAAAAATTATCTTCTAGACCTGACCTCGTGGACCCTTTCAAAAACAAGCTGCAAGCTAAAATAAAAGAGCTAAGTCTATCTCCCAATCAAATATACAATGCGGATGAATCCGGATTATTTTGGAAGCTGCTTCCTGACAAGACATATGTACGTATCAGCTCAAGAAAAAAATGCTCCTGGCAGAAAAACTGAAAAACAGCGCGTTACTTTTCTTGTTTGTACAAACGCATCAGGAGAACATAAAGTTAAGCTTTTAGTGTTTGAAAAGGCAAACAATTCACGCTCTTTTAGGAATTTTAAATTTCCTGTTAACTACAGTTGCTCCAAATCGTCATGGATGACAGCTGCTATTTTTAAAAATTGGTTACATCATTCTTTCGTATCACACCACAAATGTTTTCATGTGTAGGTCAGATCATTTTTAAAACACCAAGGGTTGTCCACCAAAGCTCTTCTTTTAATTGATAATGCTTCATCTCATTCACCCGAAAACGAATTAACATCTGAGGACGGGTTAGTAACTGCGATGTTTATGCCGCCGAATGTCACGTTGAACATACAGCTGATGGACCAAAATGCTATAAGACTAACAAAACTTTTTTTATAAAAATAGTCTTCTGGCATCAATTGTGGCCGAAAAAAACTGATGTTATTGAAACATTACAAAAATTGACGTTAAGAGACGCTATTTGCTATTTACATTCTGGTTGGAAACGTCTTGAGAAAAAAAAACAATAGCAAAATGCTTTACGAATATTTAAAGCTCAATTAGAAATGAAAAAGAGTCTGAAGATACTAGCTGTTTTAAGAGAAAGAATTTGTTCACCAATCAACTCTCAAGAGGAACACTATAACTTTTTCGCGCAATTAATCCAGAGAATTGAACATTTTCTCTTGTATACAGAAAAAAAATTGATTCGATTTGTGCCCTTCCATATAGATCATTTTTTCGGTTGCTGGTGTCCATGAACGGAATGAAGATCTTTCATACGACACCGAAACGAACAAGGTTTCGATCAGTGACGAATGTGAAAGCTAGCGGACAATATTCTGGAAACGGCACGTACCAGAATAGAGCCTAGGGAAGCAATCAACATTTTCAATAAGGCTTTGGAGTGGGCTGAATATGAACACGTCAATACAGCAGACATCAGCGTACTTAAACGACTTCGCGAAAAGTCAGTTTTCAGCCAAATAGAAAAAAAGAAAATTCAGAAAATACAATATATTTTTTCATGTACAACATTTACATTTGAAATTAAAAAAAAACATATGAATTTTAATTGAAACAAAGGTCTAATTTATTTTAAAAAATTTAAGAACCACACCTTTGTCAACATGAACAATTTCGATAACGTCATCACGCTCGGTTTTTAATAGTTCACGTTAACGTGAGCCTACTGTACACTGAGCCCACAATAGTCTGTCAAAGTTTTTTAATTTCAGAAACCCTTCCATAACTTCTAAGCTGCTTTGGTTCTGCCAGTACTCACATATGGATCCAAGACCAAATTAAGGACGATTCCGGAGACGCTACTATTATGAACTGTATGCAATCTACCTCAAAGCAGATACCGTGGTTTATACTCAGGTCGGCTGGACACCCGAAAAGTCTTCTGTATTACATTTTGTGGTAGGAGATATGGCGTATTTTGAAAGAAAACACCCAACTATCATTTTAAAATCAATTTTTGTACTTCGATTATTAGTGACCATCATTTTCGGAGTTTCTTCAGCCTAAAAACCTTATAAGAGGAAATATTTGTGGATTCGATCTACAGTTACGATATACTATACACAGGTATTCTTGGAGAAGGGTCGGAACAACTGCTAGACCCATTTAGAGCGGCCCGACCGCTCTCCATATGGTTAAAGGGCAGTTGAAGCTGTAGAAATATTAGAAATTTCCGCATGATAATTTCAAAGTATATACTTAAGTTGCTTTACTTTCGAAATATCGATCCTTCTTAATATTTCCCTTAAATCGGTGTAAATTTAAGTTTCAAGGGCTTAGATCTCGGTTTCATAAAACAAAGTTCCAACGCTTCATTAATATTCGGTTTTTTGTTTTCTTTATATTCGGTTTTTTGTTTTCTTTACTGAGTTTGAAATTTGCCCCGGTTAACAGTTTGTCTATTCAAGAGTACCGTTAAAACCAAATAAGCAGATAGGTCAACCAAAAAAGTTAACAACGAAAGAAGAACGGCATATAGTAAGAAAAATTAAAGCAAATCCTCGTTTAAGTGCACCAAAAATTGTGCAAGAAGTGTTAATAGAATGCAAAATGAAAATATCTGCATCAACAGTACGCCGAACCATAAATAATGGCTACAATTGTCTAGTTGCCAGAAAAAAGCCATTTATCAATATTTGTGACAAGTAAATTTTGAACACAAAAATAAGGATGCAACTTGGTGGGATTATGTAATATTTGCTGACGAGTATAAGTACAACCTCTTTGGATCGGATTTGAAAGTTATGGTTTGGCGCAAGCCAAATGAAGAGCTTAAAAGCAGAGACACAAAGCAAACAGTAAAGCATGGAGGCGGGCACATCATGGTTTGGGGTGCATTTCGGCAAGAGGCATGATTAGACGGTATATTGAATAAGCAATACTATTTAAGAATCCTAAAAGAAAATTTAAGGAAAAGTGGTGAAAAATGGGCATTTACCAGGACAACGACCCGAAGCACAAGGCACATGTTGTAAGAGCATCGCTTCTGTATAACTGTCCAAAAGTTATCCAAACACCTCCACAATCTCCAGACTTTAACCCAATCGAGAATTTGTGAGATGAATTAGACCGTCGAGTTCGCGAAAACCCTGTCTCGTCAATAAGTGCACTCTAGCAATGGCTTCAAGAAGAATGTAGCAAAAAAAGCATTGAATACCTTCAAAAAATTATAAAAAATATGCCCAATCGACTGGACGGAGTTTTATCTATTCAAGGGTATCGTTTTGGAATCTAATATTCAGGAAAGGAAAGAGTTAAAAAAGCTACAGCAGCTCTTTTCCTTTACAAGAAAGCCATACAAAGGAAATAGGGTATTCAACCTCGCATAACCTACTGGCTATACACATCGGTCATCCGACCAATACTTGTGTACGGGGTTGCAGTATGATAGACTGCACTGGAAAAAGTCACATACTACGACAAAACTCCGCAGAGTCCAACACTGCATGTCGCGGCATTGAGAACCACACCCTCAGCAGCGTTAGACACTCTCCTCCATCTGACATCCGTCGACATCTTCAGTAAACAAGTGACAGCGAGTACAGCTGTAAGACTCAACGCCTCAATACAATGGACCAACAACAATGTGGGGCACTCCATCATTTTGAATATCTTTGGTTCTATACCAAAGTACATAGACTACACTATTCCTAAACCCCTATTTGGAAAAAACTTCCAGGTATCCATTCCATCCAGAGATGAATTGGCAGACAAAAAACTCCTGGATAACAAAAGAATTCATTTTTATACAGATGGATCCAAGACAAATGAGGGAGTTGGTAGTGATGTTTGCTCAGAAAAGCTTAATCTAAGCATCTCATTCCGCCTCCCTAATCATTGAAGCGTCTTCCAAGCGGAAATTTTAGCGATCAAAGAGGTTCTCTCCTGGTTAAGAGAAAACGTGATATCAACTTCTGATATCCGCATCTTCTCTGACCGTCAGGCTGCTATTAAATCTCTTGACGGTGTCTCACCAAATCTCAAAGGGCCCTCGATTGTCGATCGTCTCTTATGGAGATGTCGTAGCAATTTAACATTCACCTCACCTATGTTGGGTGCATAAAAATGGAACCGTCATGGCTATTTCACCTGATTTCACCACAAAACTTATATGGCCTTCACTAGACCTAAAGCGCTCTAAAGACTTGTTATCTCAAAGCAGACTTCATGTTACCTCCTCTCTAGGTGTCCTTACGGGACACTTTCTTATAGGCAGACACGCAATACGACTTAGTGTAGCCTCAAATGACTTCTGCAGGAGCTGTATGGACGAACAATAAGAGGAAACAATCTCTCACCTTCTCTGCACTTGCCCTGCTCTTTCACTAAAACGCTAACTGCATTTGGGAGGCTACTCTTTTGATAATCCCAGTGAACTAGCTAAAAAGGATATCAAATATCTCCTTCGCTTTATAAAAAGCTCAAAATGGTTCGACTAATAAGAAGTAGCTCTCTATATTCATGTGGTATCACAATGGGGCTTTTATTTTGGCCTAAGTGTGTGTATTCTAAATCCGCAGCCACGTTAACCTAACCTAACCTGTTGAATACCTCGTTTTAAAATCGAGAAATGTTCATCATATTCGTTGGCTAAGTTGCCCATCGTAAAAAAGCATTTAATACTCTATATCTATTTTAAAAGAATTATTTAAAAACAAATGTAACTTGGATATTTAATCACTGACTTATTTTTTGTTTAGGGACCACGCCAAGCAACAAATTCTACAAATTCTCGACAGAATTTCCACACTAAAACCGGTTGAGCGTTTACTTTTGTACCTTCGAATGCCTGGAGAATCAGCGGACTCAGGTAATGCATAACTTGCAATTGTATATAAAAACAAGAATTTCAATGAAATCTGTTCTTATTTTTAGATCCCCTTCGGCAACCACAAAATCCATTGGGAACAAGATCTGAAATAAATCACACAATCAATTGGGTTCGCTCGCATTTGGAACATGATCCAAAGGTTTCCATTCCAAAACAAGATGTTTATAATGATTATCTGTGAGCTCAACTATTTTTTATTGTTGGTTTTCAATGGATTATGTGTTTTTTGTTTTTAGAGCATACTGCGAACGATTGGATATAAAGCCCCTATCAACGGCTGATTTTGGCAAAGTAATGAAGCAAGTGTTTCCCGAGATTCGTCCTAGACGTTTAGGAACACGTGGACATTCCCGATATTGTTATGCTGCAATGCGAAAAACAACAAAACTTATTCCACCGCAACTACCTATACTTGGTGGCGTTGGTGGTAGTGGACAGTCTATAGAACCCGGAAACAGTGAAATCGAATGCGACACAAGTACAGACACATGGAATACTATTCGCAATTGGGCGGAAAGCTTATTTAGTGTAAAATTCGAAAACATGAAAGACTTAGCAGAACACATTCGAAATAACGATTATGCAGCATGTGGTGGAGCTGGTAGCTCAAGAGTTTTACTCCAAAAGAAATTACAGCAAAGGGATGTTAAAGAGAAAAGAGTTTACGCTGTAAGAGTTTCTTTTTGTTAAATCTTTTTTTAAAAGAAAAATTAACAATATGGTTATTAATACTATACATTTTATTTGCAGGATTCAGGTCCACTTAAAAAACGACGTAAGAAAAAACGTAAAGGTTCAACATCATCAGAATCAAGCACCACACAAAATCCTTCTTCGGTGGGATCGGCTAATGAACCATTGAAAGCAAGTGATGAAGTTGTACTAACAGCACTAACAATCAAACAAGAAATTCCCGATTCACCGATTTCTTTGCAATCGAGGCGCCAACAATTGCATTTCCAGAATGCTTCCGCCGCATTCGACAGTCAGATGCATGGGCAACAATTGCAACCCATGAATTTAGTGACTGAAAGTGAGCGAAGCAAGACTGGACCACTTCCAACAAGCAGCTTAGTGGTAAAGAATCTTACTAAAACAATTGCAGATCTATCGCCTTCTGTAAGCTTGTTGCCAATCGATCCCCAACTTTCATCTGTCAAAGAAGAAATAATAAACGATGAATATAATCCACAAAACGTGATATGCAAAAAAGTAAGAAGGGCACATCAGACAAAGGGTATCTTAGCTACAAGTAGTACCCAATCGTCATCGATATCTGGAACAACCAATGAAGTTCAGGCAGCGGCACAAGCGATTGAACTACCTCCCGTATCGGGTAGTAATTATTCTATGGGGCCACCGGCACAAATCACAACAACTGCAATGGAATCGGCAAAGCTAGCCACCCAATTACGTGCAAGAAAGCAACGGCTTTTACAAGCTCACTCTGATATGTACCAATCATACGATACACAACATCAGAACATATTAGGACAGCAACAACAACAACCACCAACACTTGTTGATAATGTCGAAATAACAGAAGACAAAGATGTTGTTCTGCCGGAAAACCTTGGACTACCAAGGGAACGTGTGATTAGTATTTGCAATATGGACAAACACGAATTAGATGATTATTTGAATACAAATGACGAAGACAACTCCCAAGATCAAGAAGCGGAATTGCTTCAATATTTTCAGACGGGAGACGCTGAGAACAATAATAACATTAACAAACAACTACCACAGCAGCAGCAACAACACCAGCAGTTGCAATTACAAGAACAACCAGGAATAGATGCAAAGAACCCTACGTTGGCAGTTATAAGCAATATTAATTCAGCATTTGAAGCACCGAGTAAAAAGAAATCGAATAATACAATGACAAATAGTAGTTGCAATAGTTTTACGAAAGATCGTGAAGATATCACTCAACTTCGTAATTATCTTCATCAGAATTTTAATAAAGATTCAAACGAAACAATTGGAGCTATGAACACCGCAATGGCAGGTAATCAGAGAGGAAATTTCCAAGGACAAAAGTTTACCTCCAATGGAAATCATTGTATTTTGCCGGGTAAGTGTTTTCCATAAGATTTTTGTTTATAATTATTCATATAATAAAGTAATAAACAAACTTGCACTCAAACTAAACAAATTGAAAAAAGAAGAACAAATCACATTTTAGTTAAATAATATCGACAAAAAAATTAAATTTAGCTTTGTTGTATTAACTTTATCTAGTTTTGGTTTCATTGGTAAATAAAAATAGTTTGTATTTTATATCTTCTTTATCCCTTCATATATACAATAAATACATACATCAGAATATTTCTATGAATTTTGAATAAATAGAAACAGTTTTACCAAATTTCTTTGAGTGTTTGAAGGTTTTACACGATTAATCTTGGTACTACGAAGTTTAATTGAATCTTTAGTTCTTAAATTATCTTCATTTAAATTTGAAATTTTATTTCAATTCATTCCGATTATTAAATTAATTAATTATTATTTGTAGATTTTTTTCAACTTTGTAAAAAAACATGATATATTTTTTCTGTTTGAAACATTTATAACAAGAGAAACATTGGAACAATACTCTAAATATTTCTATGGATATAAATTGCGTTGTGTATCAGCTGTAGAATCAACAAAATTTGGAAGAGCTATTGGTGGACTTTTATACGGTTTAAACAAAAAAAACAATTAACTCTGTTTTTGTAGATTTCAACAACATACCTTGTGTTAAAATACTATGCACAAACATAACTTTTTACGTATTACCTGCGTACCTTAATTGTAATAATTGGGAAAATGACTTTGTTGCGTTGGAAGATGTTTTAAACTTTTCGCTTGTCCAAAATATTTTGCTTATAGGAGACGTTAATGCGAGAGTTGGTACAATACAAATTATTCCAGCAAATATACACCCAAATTCAATACCCCCCGAGTTTCGTGAAACTCGGTCCTCTAAAGATAAAACAACTAACAAAAATCGACGTCTGTTTTTAGATTTATGCCAAAATCATGATCTGTTCATCCTTAACGGTTTCTGCAATCATGATAGAAATAGGAAGTTTACTTTTATAGGGGGAGCGGGAAAATCAGTGATTGATTTTGTGCTGCATCGGTGGAATGGAGGAATCGAATCTAAAAAAAACCACAAACTCAAATTACACAGAAATCACGTTACTACCCAAAATTATTTGGAAAGAAAGTCAAAAAGAGAAGTATCAAATAAAAATTTTGATTGAACTTCAGAAATTAACTGACACTTATTTATTTTCCGATCCAAGTTCAAGACTAGTCTCTCTTTGTAAATGTATAAAAGTTACCATCAATATAAGAAACAACAAAAAATTGTCAACTTCAAACAAAAATGGTTTGATAAAGACTGTTTGAATGCAAGAAATAATTCCTTCGAACTTGAACGATCAAAAGACTTGACCGTCAACCCGAAAATCTCTATTATACCCTTTATCGAAAGGATAGGTAGATCCTGGTTGATGCGTTGCTTGAATTATCAACGGTAGCGAAAAAACAACGAGGACTTTGAATGGCTTTCGAACAAAGACCATCAAAGCGAGCGAAATAAAACGACGAGATTTGTTAAAGAAAAATAAAAACAGCGATTTCCCCTAAGGGTTGTACAATAGGAGTCCAAAAGATTTTATTTCGTTAGAAAGTATTTATACAAAAATTTATGTAATTTCGAAAAAGAGATTACGTTACATTTTCAGTTAAACTTTTAAGGCGAATTTATGAATATAAAAAAGATTTGAATTCAAAAATTAAATTTTGTCAGTTACTGAATTGGAATTTAAATCCAATATTTAAGAATTATTTACAAGTTTTAAAAATAAAAGTTTATGATGATCAGTAATATTATTTTCTGCTTCAACAGAACTTTTAAAGGAAACCAGAATACAAAACAAATTAAATGAAACAACCACCAAACAGTATATTACAGCAAATAAAGCTGACAAGCATTTTTGCAAATCAAAAAGCCAGGAGTATTATACACCAGTAGCACATAAACTTTAAAAAATAATAGATAGCAAAAGTTTCTGGAATAACATCAAAGAATTAAAAGGTTCTAAGCTTATTTGTGGATGAAACTTGAAAGCAAGTATTCTAGCCAATTATTTAAAAAATTTACTCAATCTTGATCTAATCTCGAATAATTTCTCTTTTGCGGAACCTTTAATTTTAGACCAAACTCTCGATTCTCAAATTTCAATAAGAGAAATCCAAACTGCATTGCATTACGCAGCAAATAACAAAGCGCCAGGCCCAAATAGAATAAGCAATGAGTTTTACAAAAACGCACCTGTTGATTATTTGTATGAAATTCTTCACCTTTTTAATAATATTTTCAATACCGGAAAGGTTCCACAAGCTTGTCAAGATACTCTGATCTATCAAATTTTTAAAAGAGGGATATCGTACATGAATTCTGTTGCAAAGATATTTGCATCTGTACTCCTTAGTCGCATCAACATTTGGATAGCAAATAATAAAGTGCTTAGTGAATATCAATCTGCTTTCCGTAAAGGTTACTCCACATTTGATAACATTTTAAGCTTAAACTTAATTTCACAGTATTTCCTTCGGCAAAAAAGAAGTTTGTACATAGTGTTCGTGGACTTTAAAGCTGCTTTCGATTCGATAGACCGACAAACATTGTTTTACAAGCTGTCACAAAAGGGACTGTCGACGAAACTTCTTTTGGTACTGAAAAATATGTACAAAAACACTCGCTCAGCGGTTTGGGATGAAATCGATATGTCTGAATGGTTGGAGACTTCATCTGGCGTCAAACAAGGTTGTCTTTTAAGTGCCGTTCTCTTTACCATATTCATTGATGATATATCAATGTATCTACCCGCTGGATAAAGTTTTGCAGGTCTAAACGTTAAGGTACTCATGTATGCAGTTGACATTGAGCTTTTAGCAGAATCACCCCAAAGTTTACAACTTATTATAAATAAGCTAGTTGATTTTTGTAGAGTCTGGAAATTAACTGTTAATCTAGAAAAATCGAAAGTAATGATAGTTAGAAATACACAATCAAAACTTAAATCGAATGAAAAGTTGATTTTTAATGGTGAGGCCATTGAAATTGTGACAGATTGCAAATACCTTGGAATACTTTTAAAATCTAATATGAAGTTAACCTCACATCTCGAAAAAAAACTGATAGCATCAAAAAGTATGATTAACGCGTCATAGAAAGATGCTATGAACAGCAAAATTGAACCAACCTCAGCTAAGTACAAGGTATTTGATGCTGTAATGCGCTCTGTTATGTGCTACAGCTGTCAAATATGGGGATATCAGTCACATGAAGAAGAAGAAAAACTTCAACGTTACTTTCTCAAACGGCTTTTCTACTTACCATCCAATATTCCAAACTATGTTCTACTTCTCGAAACTTTCCTTTCTTTCTGCTCTTTTTATTCATACTCTAAAACTCCACTTTGACTACATCTTGAAAGTACTGGCATATAGACCAAATAGAATTCAATTGGCAATAGCAAAGTACATCATAGACAACAAAGTGGAGTGGATAGGAGAATGCAGACAATGGCCAACGAAGTGTGGATTGAGCTAAATCTCCAACAACTCTACGGGTTATTACAAGCTGTCGACGTCATCTTCAATCAACAGAGTCATTTACCCCGATTTGAAACATGATCTCGTACATAACTATTTTAGTGATAAATATAGTACAAGATAAATTTCGTTAATCTGCAAAGCAAGAAGTGAGCAACTTAATTTAAACGGCTCACCTTATAAGGGTGCATCCACTTCACATGGCACCCTTTGCAATATGCCCAGTTTATAAAGAACTTAGAGTGCTCTACTTTGGAAAACCTACTCTAACTATGGAGCAAACTTTGACAATTTTAAATGGTGAAAATTGGATTATCTTGAAAAATCAATCTGTTACAGAGAAATGATTATAACATTTTCTTAATACCCAAATTAAAAACAGTACAATTATATATCATGTTTTTTTCAATTACTGTTATATATTATTGTTGTATATTATTTATTGTTATATTATTATTTTAAATAACTAAAATTTTGTTTTAACTAATTTAAAAGTCCATACATAACGCTTAATTTTAAATGAGTTCAAATACCATTTATTTTTATTTTACCCAAAACTAAAAGCTCTTCATTTTTGTAATCTTGAATCCAATTTTACTCAACTCTAATTTTGTTTTTGCCAAACTAAAAGTTTTTAATTTTTTTGACTAAAAATTATGTATTAATTATTAAGTAATTAATTTTTGTTTTAGTTAAACTGAAAGCCCTATTTCCATCTTTAAATAATTTTTGCAATTGTTCATTTACATTTTGTTAAATAGTGAACATTTTCTTTGAACATAACTTGAAAGCACATAGTCAATCTGGCAGACGGCATGCATTGCCACCGCGAAACACTTTTATTACCAAATTTATATTTTAATCAAATGCAACCGAAACTATTGTATTTAAAAATTTTAAGTAATAAAAATCTATCTATCTATCTATTTATCATTCTGATGTAATTTTCAACCAACAAATTAAAATACAAGAACGTAAAGAAAGATATTAACCAATTTTATTATTTAAAAAAACAGGCATCTTCAACGAAGGGTCAGCCTCAGCGTCTCTAGTAATCATGTCTCAAAAGCATCTAAACGAAATAACATCACCATCGAGAGATACGTCCGCCGCAGCAGCAGCAGCAGCTTCAGCAGCAGCCTCGTCATCACTTCCCACAACACCAATGGCTGTTAAAACTGCGGCCATATCAAGAAATAATTCAATGGGCACATCTTCTGTTTCGATTTCAAATAATGTGCGTGGAACGCAAAAAAGAAAAATTAATCTTAACGCAATGGTACCTGCTCCAAGTACAACACAACGGCGAAAAAACTGTACTTTCTTTCCAATTTCGCCTAATATTAATGTATCAAATAATAAATCAAATAACACCACTCTAGTGTCGAGCTCCTCTGCTTTAACAGCAACGACCAATTCAAATTTATTTGCTAGTCCAAGATTAACCGCTCCTATGGGGCGAACAAAGCCAGTGTTGCACAAACAGCACTCGCTGCCTAATACCGTGGATAAAAATGCTATTTTATCATCGACCAATGATCCAATGATTGGATCCATAAGAAACAATCGATCATATAGCACAATGACGTCAGCATCGGCGCCACCAAGTCCCTCGATACTGCAAGATACAAATATTCTGGGCAAATCTTACACCGCAAATAACGCTGGAAATTCCCTGAGTGGGTATAATTTACTTTTATCCAATCAAGACTACCCACAAACTTTTGCAAATTCGTGTGCTACAACGCACGATCAAAACTCTCTCGAGTGCGTTCTAGACGAGCCTCCGACACATTTGATGGCCGAATCGCGATCAAGAAGTGTTCCACTTCAATATCGTAACAGTCCGGCCTTCAATCAGACTGCTAACTACGCTGGATTTTCGTCGACATGTAGCTCAGCTGCACAAACTCCAGTTCCACCACAATTCGCTGACTTTAATGACCCTTCTTCAATCTTGGACATATTCAGTGATACCAGTCAAACGCATGGTTCATCGATCAAACTAGAGGAATCAAGTGGTAGTTTGCTTTGCAGTTCTATCAACGACATCCTTGCTCCAGACTTTGGGAGAATCCCAAATAGTTTTGGTGGGATTGTTTCACGATCAGTTCCATCGACACCGGTGCCGCTTAACAATGTTCTTGATCCTTTTCTCAGCGGAAGGAAACATCACCAGCAACCAGATTCTTTTCCGAGTGCACAAAGTAAATATTCAACAAAAATGTACGACATATCGAAGTCTATGCCAACGACACCGATAACATCGAACACGGCCACACCATCGTTTCGCTATAGTCCCGAATTCAATCGAGATTTCCTTATAAACGGCAACACTGTAGAAAGCACAACAGCCTACAGTCGAGCTCCATCAGTCGTTGCAGTGAATGGTTTATCCGATTCACTACTTGACGATGCTCGAGAAGGTGGTTCTAGTTCTCTTACCGATGGCATGGACGATTTAACCAGTTTTGGTGAAGTTCCCGAATCAATCATGGAAGCAGATATATTGAATATGAATAATCTTTGAGTGAAGGGGTTGGATTTGTGGATTAAGTACATTTCGTAAGTCTAGTTCATATCAATTAGATTCTTTTTTTTTTCTTTTGCATTTGTTTTTAATTTTTCTATAAGGAGCTTCTTTACCGGGTCTTATACATATAAAGCTCTTTTCACTATTTTTTTTTATATTGTACATATACTATTAATTCACTTCTTCTAAAAGAATTTTTTAAGGTTAAAGTTTTATAATTGAACGTGTTGCAGTTTAAAAAAGAAAAAATATTATTTTAAATTATGTATTTTGTTGTGTTACAAGTAATCGTAGTTGTTATTATAAGTTCTTATTATATTGTCTTTAATGTACAATTATTTTAATTTTGTAATAATTCAGTCCACGAATCAAAATAATACAAGATCCAAGTTTGTCTCTCGAGTGTTTCTGAATATGTTTAGAATGGTTAGTGTTTTAGTAAAAACTTTTTTTTTAAATTTGTTATAATAATTACAATAACCCTAAAGTAAACGATAGTAGTAAATGAAACAAATACAAGAACATTTACTTTAACTATTTTGTACGTTCATTAGCTTGAGCGCTTAATCCGTTTACTGAATAAAATAAAAACAGCTTTTTGAAAATAAACAGTGGTTCCAACGCATAATCGGACAATAGTTTCATACTAATAGTTTTATATAAAAAATTTTCAAATGTTAACGGTTAATTCAAAGACAAACAAAAAACAGTTTTTAAAGTTCAACAAATAATCGGACAAAGTAATAATCTTCTTCAAAACAGTAAAAATCCATCATCTAGTAATTGGTGGCAAAGCCTTTACTATTCAGAACGGCTTGAAGTCAATTTGGCATGGATTTAACCAAATTTTGGCACACCTCAGGCTCAATAGAGTTCCAAGCTTGAATTAAAGCCTCCTTAAGCTGATTTAGAGTGTTAAATTTGTGTTTGTACACTCTCCTGGCCAATTCCCCCCAAAGATATTCAATCACATTGAGGTCTAGGCTCTGTGCTGGTGTGTCAATTAGTTTGGGGCAGTTATGAATAAACCACATCTTTACGACACCGGATGTGTGTTTTGATAGAATGCAAATTTATTTGCGATTCCTAATTTTTCCGCACTCTGCTTCAAATTTTATTTTAAAATGTTGAGGTAGGCAAATTTGTCCATTTTACCATCTATGAAATGCAAATTATCTACCCCAGCACTTGACATGGAGCCCCAAACCATGACAGAGCAACCTCCGTGTTTTATTGTGGCTTTGGTGTTTTGTTGCTGGAACTCAGATCCATGCAAATTAAATTTGCTCTCATCAGTGAACAACAACTTAAATCATCGAAAACTGATTAAAATATATTTTTTTAAGAAATATGATCACATTACCGTATTCCAAAAATCTTCTTGTTTCAACAAATATTCTTTCGCATAGTTTAATCTTTTATTTTTGTTTTTTAGGCTAATAAATTGTTTTTATGGCAGCTTTTAAATAGTATTCGTATGTATGGAGAGTGTTGCGGACAGTGTTGAGGCAAACATCCTTTCCAACACGATTTTTGAGAGAAATTTGAAGATCTTTTGCTGTTTTGAATGGATTTTTTTAAATTTCTCTTAATACATACCGCTCTTCTCTTTCACTTAAAAGTTTGCCTTGACCTTCTCGGCTTTTGTTGGCCAATCTAAATTTATCTCTAAACCTTTTGATGATATCTTGGACTGTAGATTTGCCTCGTCCAACCAACTCGGCAATTTCTCTTACCGTTTTTCCTTCAAAATTTAATTTTATAATTAATTGTCTTAGTTCGTCACTTGTTTGTTTTCCACTTGGAGCCATTTTTGCACTACTTGGTGGTAGATTTATTGAAAGATTGATTAGGACAAAGAAAATCTGCTTAGAGTAAAAACTTGAAAGTAACATTATTTTTCATTTACTCTCTTTGCTTAGTCCGATTATTTGTTGAACTTTAAAAACTGTTTTTATTTAGTTTTACTCTTTGAATAAACCTATAAAATTTGAAAATGTTTAGTTTTTTTGTTGTTTTTTCGATAAGTAAGTGTACTACTTTAATTAAGAGCAAAATAAATATACATATAGCTGTTTTTTTTTCTAAGTTTATAGCATATTTTTATAAATGAAACAACTGTCCGATTATGCGTTGGAGCAACTGTATATTGTAAAACGACAACAAAAGTGAAACATTTTATTAAAATACAAAATCAACTATTGTCGGTTTCCTAAATCACTTCAGATTATTATCATTTCCTTTAATTTTGGAATTTATTTCACGACTTTAACAACACGTATTTTGTATGCCTTGGTACTTAATAATAAATTCCGGAACTTGGTGTCTTAAAAATTTTGGAAAAGGGCACAATATGAGATGCACTATCGTTTATCATGTTTTTAAAATGTGAGAAATCTCTCCTATTTAATTTTTTAACTAATATTAAAGTCAAAAATAAGTAATGGTCGATTATTCCAATACTTCAGGCAAAACCTTAAAATTTACGTACAATTTTTATTGTGTAAATTATTGCTTTATATATGTATATATATTGACAAACATATTGAGTCGAATTAACAGCATCATCCCGTTGAAATGTGTTAAACTGTTTAAATAGTTACACTGACAACAACTACAATTTATTTTTCCAGCAAGTTATAAAGTATTTTAATTGCTTGTTAGCCACATTGAGACATTGGAAACCAAAAGGGAGATTGCTAAACGATGAAGTTTGAAAAATGTTAATTGAAACTTTAATTATTAAAAACCAAAGTAAATATATGTGTGACGAATGAGGTATTGCAATATCTTGATAGAGCTATTGTAAGTGTTCCTCACAACTTAGAGTTATTGTTGTTTTTATCTGTTGCAATAAATTTGTACATATGACTTAAAAAACACTCATATTTCAAAATTCAGAAACATTCGAGAGCAAAACATTCTTAAAACATCAACACCAGTAAATTATCTATCTAAAATAGAGCAATATATCTTATTTACTGAATAAAAAAATATAAATAAATTACTTTTACGCACAAGCAAAAAACAAAACAAACAAATTCCATTACAAAATAAAAGCAAATAAATAGAATTTACTTGGGACCTTAGAATTTACTTCTAAAAATACTTACTTTTGAAAATACAAAATGTTTTCTGCTAATCGTTTTAAAATGACAATTGTATAGAAAAAGCACGGCCTAAAACTAAATACATATTGCTAAAGTCTCCAATCAGAGACACGTGCCAATAATCCTATGTTTTCTTTCCTATATAAAAATTATAATTTTTTTGTTTATTCTTTGTTATTTGTATTTATGTAGTTAAAAATGCAAAACGCTTTAAGTGTTTTGAATGAAAAATTAAATATATTGTAAATATATTTTTTATTCACTAATAAACTTTGTTAAACAAAATCTTTAAAAAAATACAATTTATTTTTTTTTTACATTATTTATTTTTATGCATTTTGTGAGACATAGATCAAAGTAACAACATTTTTGGAAGTGCCCAGTTTTAAAAATTGTTATTTATTTCCCAATTGACGTGATATTTAAATTGTAGTATTAAGATTTAAAAAATTAATTTGTCTTATACACTTTCAAAGGCTTATTTCCTTAAAGAGGACAACAAATATTGTATACAAAAGCTTTTAACTGCAAACCTTGTGTCCAAAATATTTTTTCCTGAATTGATTACACTAGTGAATTTAACAATCATCTGTTTTCCTTTTTATACCTTTGTCCCATGTTTAAACTCCTTTATAGAATTTTGTTTTTATATTAAGCCTAGTTGAAATTTTTAAATGAAACGTCAATAGACATCGCAGGTTTGATAAAAATGCCATACATTTTATTTGAAACATTGTTTTTATTAAAGGGTAAAGTAATGTCATGTAAAAATTTGCTGAGCAGTTTATGTTGTTTTTTTAGTTTGCATTGTATCAAGTTCATGTAGTCTTGTACCTTTTTTATTGTTGATAAAAGGAAAGAATTATTTTAATGTTTCCAAAATAGTGTCCATCTTAAAAATAGTTTTGGCAATCCACGAATATTTATTTTTGATGTTTCAGAACAAGAAAAATTAGTTGGATGGGAAATCAGAGCTATGCCACTGATGACTTAATTTGATCTTTTGAGACTTATATGTAGTAGTGCCATGCATTCTGTTGCAATCATAAATCACAATAAGATAAGAATTATATAATATTTCCTTTTCAGTGTTGTTTCATGTATTTGGTCATAATATCTATTACTTACTTATTTAAGGTGGCGCTACAGACCGTAGTGGACCTGGGCCTCAACCAACATGTGTCTCCAGCCAGCTCGGTCCCTAGCTAGCTGTCTCCAGTTTAGCATGCCAAGTTGTTTTAGGTCTTCACCCACCTGAGTCGCGGTTTTCCGCTACTGCGCCCGGGATTGGATTCGAAGGCCTTCCAGACTGGAGCGTTGATATCCATTCGCTCTACATAACTGAGCCATCTAAGTCGTTGGACTTTA
The DNA here is from genome assembly GCF_945859685.1 of Eupeodes corollae. Classification (NCBI taxonomy): domain Eukaryota; kingdom Metazoa; phylum Arthropoda; class Insecta; order Diptera; family Syrphidae; genus Eupeodes; species Eupeodes corollae. The sequence continues at coordinate 162,611,066 of NC_079147.1, forward strand.
ATTCTGTTAACCAGGTCAGTGTCGCTGTAGAGGACGTACAGTTCGTCCTTGTATTTTACCCTCCACTCTCCATCCATGCAGACGGGACCAAAATTCACCCGAAGAATTTATCTCTAAGAAATACTAAGAGGCTCTCATTTTTCTTCAGGTCTCAGTACAATAAATGAGAACCGGGATGATGAGTGTCTTATAGATGATGATTCTAGATGCTCGAGAGAGGTTCTAAGTCCAAAAAAACACACGAATTGCAAGATTTATTCTTCATTTTATTTTTTTGTCCGAGTTTATAGCGGTGCCTAGGTAGATAAAGACCTTAACTACCCCAAAGTTATAGCTCTCCACGGTGACGTTTTGTTAAATACGTCGTTATTCAATATCTTTTTTTTTCAGAACGATGTTGAAGAAGTCGCATGACAGTGCGCCTTGTGTAAAATATTTTTTGACATCAAATCCATCGGTGAGATCTTTTCCGACCTTGATAGAGCAGCGTGCATTCTCCATCGTCATTCTAAGAAACGGATAAGTTTTGACAGGGATGCCAAAACTAGACATTGCTCTGTACTGCTCTTCTCTATAGAAGCCGTCATACCTGGCTTTAAAATCGATAAAGAGTGGTTATAATCAATTTGAAGTTATTGGTTTTTTTCCAAGATCTGCCGTAATGTAAAAATTTGGTCAATGGACGACGTTCCTGATCTAAAGCCACACTGATAAGGGCCTATCACGTTGTTGACGATAAAATTAAAAGAATTTATCTATTTCCATTGAAAAATGTATTTTATAAACAATATACCAAACCCTCTACCACTTCTCTATGGTACAGCTTGTCATATTTGTTCTCAAAACGTGCCTTATGTGACATTTCAGAGTGAGACTTTCAATCAAACTATTACAGAAGGGTGATGATTTTTTTATTTTATTTCATTATCATTTCTCGTGTGTCACAGTAAAAGCCTTTTGACTCTTTTCACGATAACTTTTCGAAGTCAAAGTGTTATCAAATGATCTGTAGAGCGTCGATAGCCCTTTATGTGGAGATGCTCCCTAATCAGTATTGAAATAGACCTGGGGCCCTACTCGGTAATGCGTTTCGAAAGCCAATCCGCTCGAATCTGATATTCGATTCGTTTATGAATTCCTACTTTTTAAAATGTTTGAATCCAATAAAACAATAATCTAGTACTTTTTCCAATAGATTTGCCGAGTTTCGAAGTATTTCTTATAAGATTTGCCAAAGCAAAAATACAAAACAAAATTCAAAACAAATCACAAAGAAGACGAGGCAAAAATTAAAATTGAAATTCAGTCATTGAGAATTATCGTAATGACTTTTTTTACACTTCAATGCTTTGCCACATCTCTCTTTTTAATTCAAGCTGATTTTTTTAGTCATTTCGTTTTTCGTGTTTTGAAATTTGTCTTTTGAAAGGTATTGAATTGAATGTTTTGGGCAAGAAGGCCTTGAAGTTTATAACTGAATTTATGGCACGACTACGTAAAATTTGCGTTTTTAATATGAAGAATGATTTAAAACAGGCCAGGCGATTGGTTCATCTTGAAAAACCCATACAGTCGACTTCTGTTTCCTTCAGGATTATAGCCATATAGGTATGAATGATTTAACACCTTTGACGATATTAAACATAACGCATAACCATTAAATTTCTTGCACCAATCAACACTAGCCTTATTTTTGATCAAGGGGCTTTTTCAAAAAGAAATGCTCATGCAATACAATATTAATGCTTGGCATACTGACGATCTTGCATAACCAGATTTGGCATAGCATTAATTGTTTATCACTGAACCAAGGGTTGAATTTCGACAGGGCTTTACAATTTTAAACGATAGGGATCAATACCTGATTCTCTTTTTTAAATAAACAAAATATTTCAATAGAATAAATCGAAATCAAATAAAACTGAATAATAGTTATCCTCAAATACGACAATAATCTGAAAAAACAACCAAATTAGTGTTATTACCTGAATTCTTACAAAAGCTTACTTATTTTGTTTTCCCGTCTTGCCATAGATGTATACCAATATCTCACTTTGCGTCTTGGTTACGTTCCAAAAAAACACGACTCAAATAGAAACGACGCAAAGTGAATTATGATTTTGTATAGAAAGCCATGTAAAGATTGAAGATAGGTTTAAGTTATGAAAATACTTCTTTTAAAAAAGAAAATTCAACAAAGTAAACATTTTAAAAGCGAAAATAATATTAAATTCTATTACATGCATAACAACAACAAAACAAAACAATTAAAACAAAAGAAAATAGTCAATCAATTTATATACAAAAAAATAAAATCACTGTCTCATAAGTCCATATTAAATATGGACATTAAATTTTAATGTGTATTATCTACTTTCTTTATCAAAATACCGGTCTTATGTTCGCTGAACAACTTAGAATAGAAAGGGAATTCGCGAGTTTTGATGGCATGGCGTCATGACCATCTTTTAAGAAAATTAAAACAAATTAAGACTGCAACCCAAAACAACGCAATTTCGAAAATCTAACGACGCGCAGGAAAAAATAGTATTAATTAGGCTTAGGCATCGACGCAACGAAACGACGCATATCTAGGTATTGGTGTACAGGAACAGAATAATATTTCAAAAGAGTCACCTAAACCTGGTGTCGCCAAGTTGACCTAGTTGTGTCTCGACTCACAACTCGTTGATCAACTTAAGTTATTTTTATTCTTACAGCGGCACTTTTTGGATATCACTGAATTAATTTTCATCACATTCACAGCAAATCCTTTTTTCACAAACTTTGTTTAGCCAAGCTTTCGCTTGTCAGTATATAGTTCTGACAACGGTGTTTTAACTAATGATTATTTCGTTTCTTAGTCTCTTACCACTGGTGGGGGGAAAACTTAAGAACAATCGAAAATCATTTTTTCTTTCTTTTTCAAGTCTTATTTTTATGTTGGCTGAGCTCAATTACTGTGCTTTTTGTTTAAGTTTGAATTCCTTTACCTTATTAGTTATTGAAAATAGAAACTATTTTTTCTTGTTGGTTCAATCGTTAAATAGAAATTCGGCTTGAAGGACCAATGAAAATAATTGTGGAAAGAAATAAAAGACGCGTCTTAATTTTTGTGAATGTTTATTTCGACTCCATAATTATTTTTGTTGGTCCTTCGAGCCGGATCATGTTAATACAGTGCCGCTCACTTGAATAGCACCCCCCTTTAATTCGAGTTTAAAGCTCAATATCTTTAAAACAAGTAATGAAAATGACTCTTTTTTTTTTAAATCAAGTTTATTAAGTTCTGTAAAAAAAGGGAAAGAATGGAATGTATATTTATAGTGGTTATTTTTATATACATTTTAAAGTGATGTGACTCAAAAAATTTGAATCAAATTTTAGCTCACTTGAATAGCACCTCTTCATTTAAAATTAATTTATTAATATTTTCAAACTTTTAAACAAATTTAAATTATAAGGAACACAATTATTAAAATTAATTTTATGAATAAAAAAAAAATTAGTAATGGGTGGTCCCGCCTTGATTATAAATAACCTCATACATCCTGTTCGGTAGGGAATCATACAAGTTTTTGATATAGGACAGTGAAATCGAGGCCCAGCTACACTTAATGGCTTCAATTAGCTCATCTTTACTACCATATTGTTTCCCAGATTCATATACTTTTCGAGTAAGCCACCCCCAAACATTTTTGAAAATGTTTAGGTCTGGCGAATATGGTGGCCAATAGTTTTACTACTCTGGCATTGTGGATGGGCGCGTTATCCTGCTGCAATTTCCATGACAAGTCACCAAACAATTCATTAATCGAAGGAAAAACCTCCTCGACTACCTCAATGTATGATTGCGCATTCATACGAGGAGTCAAAAACTGCAACTCCAAACTTCCATAATAAGTAATGGCTCCCCAAACCATAACACCGCCCACTCGGCTGTGTAAACGATCCAAATGATGTTCCTCTTTCCGCTAATCATGGAAGTAATAGTTAAATCCATCAGGCCCCTCTAAATTAATTTTTTTTTCGTCAGAGAAAACAACACGGTACCATTCCTTACTCCATGTCATGTTAGCACGACAGAAACTAAGGCGTTGCTCTTTACGGGACGGGTTAAGTGGTGGTTTTTTCTTAAGCTTTAATCTTTTTAAGTGTGTAGCATTAGAAATTACCCGTTTTACGGTAGATACACTTGCTTTGACATCACTTTTTTCTTTTATTTTGGGGGCAGAATCATGCGAATTTGACGCGAGTCGCAGGATTGCTCTTTTGTCAGCAGCGCTAACGACACTAGACGTTCGGCCTTTCATATTTTTACCATAGCTGGACTCATTCCGTAAAAATGTGGATATAACTTTTCGGCTTCGTTGCGTTTTTTAGCTATTTGGTAAATAGACAGGCCACACTCGCGATAAGCTTTAATTTTAGATTTCTCGTTCAATGATTTACCACGACCCATTTTGACTGAAATTATCTTAAAATGACTAAAAGAAATGGAAAAATATTTTTTAATAACTACCTGGCTTGTAATCCACACGAAAACTGATAATATAGGGGGTGGTGCTATTCAAGTGAACCTAAATAAAACCACGTTTTTCACAGTAGTTTCAATAAAGTTAACAAAAACTATATTTAACGAAACATTTCCAATGTATGAATTCGGTCACAGAGAGAGCAATTTAAGAGATAATTAAAATATACAAATATTGCAAAGGTATACTGACTCAAAGACCCGAATTCTATACAGCTACATATTGCATAGTGGGGGCGCTATTCAAGTAAGCGGCACTGTATATGAACAATATCTGTAAACTAAAGAAGAATAATTGAGCTAAAGTCGTAATTTAATTAAGCTAATTTTGTTGGTCCTTCGAGCCGGATCATGTTAATATATGAACAATATCTGTACCCTAAAGAAGAATAATTGGGCTAATATTGTAAAGCTTTTCATTCGATATCAACATTTCTTTCTTAACATAAGATATACATACGTAAGTAGTTATTTTGTTGAAAATCAGAAATGCTCTTTTTACTACTTCTTCGATACAAATATCTCAGCTTTCGCATTACCAAGCTAAATGTCAACTTTACTTGTCAACTTGGCCAGAAGTGAACAATACCCTTTGATATCTCCTTACATCTTCCTGTGAAATAACTTCCCTTTACAATTATATTTTCCCCAACTATAGTTTAGTTAGTTTTATTGACTTCAAAAGATACAAGAACAAAACATTATATTCTTAATTGTAAGATTACACAAGCCTTTAAATGATTTGGCCGAGGGCTGATTTTTTCTGTACTGTTTTTGGCCAAGAAGTAGGTGTTGTGGTTCAAGAAATGGTTAACTTTACTGTAATAAGATCTGTTGCTGACTTTTTTCAGCAAGTCATCAAAATTCAACTTAAGCACCTCGATACTTTCGTCTGCTAATATTGAAAAAGTAGTTGAGCATTCAAACTTCAGAATTGATAGCTTGTGTGAGTACTATTCGCGGAATTCTTCCGTCACCCATCACCAAAACTCTTCACACGTAGTTGAAATGTAATTTAAGTGTGTCTAAAAAGAGGGGTCCTATTCCTTTTTCAAGATGTAACATATACATAGTTCGGCGTCGTACATGGCAACTTAAAAGTACTTTTAATAAAAAAAAACGGAGGAACTTTTCCACAGCTTCAAACGATCTATACCCTCATACTTGCGCTCTGTAAAACAGTATTGCAATTGGGGTAGCTCGAAATACTTTGTGTTTAGCTATTTCTTAGAATGCAACTTCTTCACACAGAACACATAGCACGCTTTGCTTCCGATAATTTGGATTGTAATTGTTTTTATAGATTCAAGTTAGATGCAATTAATACTCCCAGATACTTGTATTCCTTTGCTATTTCTATCGGTTCCTCGTCAAACGTCCACTTCTCCCTCCTGGAATATCTCCCACCACCGTTTCTGAATATCATCATTTTTGATTTAGAAAGATTTACTTCCAGATTCCATGTTTTGCAATAAAGTTGAAACCTATTTATCATTAGCTGCATCCCGTCTATAGTTTCAGCTAGGAAAACTATATCGTCCACGAACATCAATCCGGTAATATTCTTTCCTCTTAAATCAATACCACCTTTCACCGGATCAGTTATTTCATTTATGTATAAGATAAAGAGAAGAGTAGTTAAAACGCATCCTTGCTTAACCCCTATTGACGTACCAAAGTCATCTGAAAGAGAATTTCCATCCCAAACTCGTGCGATATTTTCTTCGTACATGGCTCGAATGACAGATATAAGTTTAGTTGAGATTCCATATTTATTAAGCTTGTAAAAAGTGCTTCCCGGGGAATTGAATCGAAGTCTGCTCGAAAATCTTCAAAAAAGCGTAAAGCGTTTTTCCTTAATGAAAAAATTTGGTCAATTGTCGAGTAGTTTTTCCTAAAGCCAGCTTGGAATTCGTTTAATATTTGCTCAGGTTCGAGTCACCCGTTGAGTCTATGATATAATACCGAGCCAAAGATCCTTACTGTTGTATTTACATAAAAATGAGATGCCTCTATAATTTGATGGATCTTCAAAATTACCTTTTTATGTAGCCGCAAAATAAGTGCCTTCTGTTGTACTCCAAAGTTAGAAGCCGTAAGAAAACGTGCTGTTTACCATTTCGAACTTTCCATCAAAATTTCGCTTTTTTGCATTACAAAGATTTTTGAATTTTTTGATCGTTGTCGCATAGAGAATAATTTCAAGTACGCAATAGATAGGTTCCTAGCTCTCATATTTGCCAAAACCTACTTTTTTGCCGATATTTTTTGAGGCGCTGCTTTCTTGATAATGCTCGTTAACATGTGCATGTCTAAATTAGCTAGAACATTCAAAGTTATTTGAAATTCGAGCTGCCTGTTTAGGTTTCTTTGGAATCGCTCTCCGTAGCTGTCTTTCCGTAGAAGCTTTGGAAGAAGAGTAAGGGCAGGTTCAGTTGTCTTCATATACGAGATGTTTTCATTCTAAAGGATACCTCTAGCAGCATGTGATCCGAAAATGTCTTCACTCCTACTCTAAAATCATCAAAAAAGAGGAACCAATCTCAAGACAGAAAACAATAATCAATTACTGAACCAGCTATTCCGCAGATATAAATATAAATTTGCTAGTCATGTTACCAATTTCAGAGTCACATTAGAACAATCTTTCTTTGTCGACCTGCCATCAACAACGATTTAGTATTTCGTACTTTCTTAAAAACTTAACTAATTATTGTTAATTAAGCTTATTTTTGGTGGACACATTTTAAAAATAAACCGTGAGCATCGGCAATGCAACCGAATTTTTCTTTTAAAAAATTTCCTCATTGATTCATCAATGACTTTTATAAACTTTTGAACTTGAAACAATAAATTAAATTATCATAAAAAACAAGTGTAATTTAACACTTTTGAAATCTAGTTTTAAATATTTCTTAATATTAGATTTTATTTTATTTTACAAATTTGTATTTTTTGGTGTTAACTTCTTATTTATTTTAGACCCTGACAATTTAAGTTTATTCTTTACACATTTTAATAATAACTTTTAACCAAAAAATATTTGTTTGTTGATTTTTATTTTATAATAAAAATTAATTGAAAGTAAGTAAAAACGTTATTGGAGATGTTACTTTCAGTATCAGTAACAAGCTGACAGTCGCAATATTACATAACTTTACCAAAAATAAAACATTTCCCTTAAGCTATCTATGATATCTTGATAACTAGAGCTAATAACAAATTTGTAAATAGATTGTACACAGATCACAAATTCGGTCAATTCAAAATTTAGCATAACAACTATTTTTTTCCGGGCTTTATGTAAGCGTTTTAAAATTTTTAAAATGGTGCTAGGTATATTTTTTACGAATCCGTTTAATATAATTAACTATAGATATGATTTTTTTTTAATTAAAAGTTATTTTGTATTAAAAATGCAAAACAAAATAAAATTATTATGTATAACAATCAAGTGCAAAGTAAAAAAGTAGTAATTAATAAAATTAAGTAGTATACATAAAATAACCAAAGTAAAAAGGTAAAACATTACAAATAAGACCACAGAAACCAATTGAACTAAGAAGTTATTGTCACTTTGTAGTTTGTTTTAACATTGTACCTTAGTAATTTGTGCCTAATGTAATTTTGTCAAACCGTTTGTTATACCTCAATAACTCTATGGAGTTCATAAGCCAGACCTTAGCTCTTGGAACTTTGCAGTATAGCATACTCTTACTTTAACAATGGAGATATGTAAATATAGAGCAGTTTATCTATCATCTGCTAATTGGCGTCTTCTTTTTTGAGAAGCATACATTCGAGACACATTGATCAAACAAAACAAGAACGCAATGCCACTTCTATTTGGTCGTTTTGAAGTCTTCTAAACGTTCTTCTTAAATACTTCATAGTTCAGACAGAGTCTATAAACAATCAAATGTCAAAAAAACATATCACTGAAATTTTGTAAAGGAAAGTACAAATGCTTTATTAATATCTGGATTTAATCTTCTGAAAAAGAATTCCAACATCGCTTAGACCTTAAGATTCTTTAAGCACGAATATTTTTGGATTTAATTACAGATTTTAATAAGGTAGTAAAAAAAAGCAATTTGTGTGTCTCAATAACCTCTATGAAAATTCTAGAGTTGCAGTGTTCTCTAGTGTTCATTTGGAACGTTTGCCCTGCTTAACAATGGAAATTTTCAGGAACTTCATCGAGCAGTTTCAGACAACATTAGGGACTTCATTTGCAGTCAACTGCATTCTCTAAACGTATATTTTGACCAAGGAAACTAGTTAGTTTTTTAACTGTCATAATCCTCAAACTTGGAACTTTACTTCGCTGACCTCTACCTTCAGTTCATTGTGCAAAAACTATCAAACCATAATTGTCTACAAAACACAGGCAAGATACAAGTCCACCACGGTTTGTATTTTGTATTGTAGAGAAATATTACTTATTTCTCTTTCAATTTGACAAGGAACCCATTTACACAAAAGATTAAATAAAATTGTGCAGAAAATAAATAATTCATGGAGTAATAAAGTTCAACGTTCAGTTATATTAAAAAACATCATCAATTGTCAATGTGACATAAGTTCACTTGACTTAATAGTTATATAGATTTTTCTTGACTAACTTTCCAGTCAACCTTCCATTAAATTTGCCTTAATTGGAAGGCAATTTTTTGGCAGCTGGCCAATCAGATACTAGGAACTTGCCTTACTTTCAAGTCCCTTATGCCGCCTGAACCTGTCCATTCTTTTAACGAAGGCAACTGGTTATGTTTTCAAGTGTCAAACTTCACTTTGAAAACCTCTACCTTAATTTAATAGTACAAAAAGTACCAAACAAATTATTTTCTACAAAAACTCCTCAGGCATGCTACAAGTCCATCACGATTTGTATTTTGCACTGTAAAGAAATATTAGTTATTTGTTTTCCAAATTGAAAAAGAACCCTTTTACAGAACACATCAAATGAGTGCACAAAATAAATGAATAATGGAATAATAAAGTTCAGCTCTCAGTTGAATGAAAAACATGGTCAACTGTCATTTTGATAGAAGTTTACTTGACCTTATAGTTAGGGAGATTTGTATTGACTTAGTTTCCAGTCAACTTTCCATTAAAATTGCAATTTTTTGACAGCTGGCCAATGAGATACTAGAAATTTGCATAACTTTCAAGTCCCTTATATCGTTGCCCAATATTTCATTGGCTGCGTTCAATCTCAGACAGATATGGTATCCGGATACCTTTTTGTTAGTGTTTCACATGTAAAATAACAGCTGATCAAAAACAGCTGAGATGTCAAAAAAGAAATCCAAAGGTATCTAAGAATTTCTGGGGTATGTATGTATCTGACAGAACAGCTGATTCAACCCTTGGTTGAATTTCAAGAAACTTTTAAATTGATTTCATATTTTTGTATTTGTTGGTAAACAAAAAGATACAAAATGTTAGTTGAAGTTGTATTTGAGGATGTTCTGTACGTAATAGACTATGAAGAAGTTTTTTTATTCCGAATTTTAGAAGGTAATTATGATCTACAAAATTGACTTAGATAACTCATTTTGTAGATAACCAATTTGCTAGGTCTTACCTCCAGTCTAGTGTTATAAAATTGTTACACACCTATCAATGTATCCTCGTCCGACGAATCAGTTGAATTATCCATTAAATGTTTTATCTTACAACAGCTCTTTGTGAACAGCTGAAAGTTTGTTTTTATTTTTTGACAGCTCTCCAACTCGTTCAACAAGGTATCTAAAAATCCACCTATTCAAGATACCATATCCAACACGAGATTGAACACAACCATTTATGTTTGACGGGGACATTTTTTGACGCGTCAATTTGTTAGTAATTGGTGCTTTTAGAGACAGAATGAAAGGTTGGCGCTCTTGTCACTTTTGAATATTTAAATTAATAGATTTGACTTGAGATGAAATGCAATCTGATAAAAATATACATGCATGTAATGGTCATTTTCGGATCACATTTGTTATTTTATTTCGAACCTTAAGTGTTATGAGCTATAACGCCGAAAATTTGATTCTTGACTTTTTAATATGTACATCATGTCAATTTCTCTCTCAAGACCGTTCGACTTTTTTCCAACGAATAAAGCTCATTTCAACTCAATACAGGATTTTTTGTGAACGGGGTTTCCGTTTTCCTGTCCAATGCTTTATGAAAACTTTTAGTGTTTTTATGGAGAATATAAATTTAATTATTAGATACAAAAATGACGAATTACAATATTAAGTACAGTTAGAACGAACTATTTAGTAACATTATACATATGTAAATATATTTATGCTCCTTAAGCCACACCTAAATTTCAACATATGAATAAAATAATACTTTATACTTTTGGTTGTTTATTTAAAATAAAACATTAACAAAATTGTGAGATCAATTAATAAATTTGAATCTGAAGTAATAAATATTAAATGATACAAAATAAGTAATATTTGTAATGTGAAATATATATTATATAATATTAATTAAGATGTGCCTCAGGCTTATATATATTAAATTTTATATATATAATGTGTTATATACAAACATTTATTTAAATTTATAATTAATTATATAAAATTATACACTATTCAAAATATTTTAACATGAAAATAAAGTATAACTGGATTTATATGGATAACTTTTGTTTTTTTTTATTTTCGACCTTAAACAAACAAAGATGTTGACTTCTTATTTATTTTATTAAAATATTGTTGTTAAAGCCTAGTACATACTTCCTCGTGAAGTGAACGTTCGTCAGTGGAGAAAGTGAACTTTTGACATTACTCACTGGTACACACTTGTGAGTACACGTTGTGAACATGCGGAAACCAAATGTCAAAGCTTCACCAACAGTTCCTGTACATTTTGCACGTGAATTGCCCGTGAACGAAAACTCTCCACTTTGTTCTCCACTCAGCTTCACGAGCAAGTTCACGGGTGAACCAAAAACTGAAATTTGTATGGGTTCACGAGATGGTTCACAAGTATGTACTAGGCTTAACAGCTTGGTGTCTTTTTCTCTAAAGCCTAGTACATACTTGTGAACCATCTCGTGAACCCATACAAATTTCAGTTTTTGGTTCACCCGTGAACTTGCTCGTGAAGCTGAGTGGAGAACAACGTGGAGAGTTTTCGTTCACGGGCAATTCACGTGCAAAATGTACGGGAACTGTTGGTGAAGCTTTGACATTTGGTTACCGCATTTTAAAGTTTGTGGCTGCTTGCGCGTTGTTCTAAAAAAAAAGTTAAAGTTAAAATGTAAACAAATGGGTTTTGGAGGGTGATACGTACAAAGGATTTATGTCTTCATTAGAGTGTTTTTGAAACGTCAAATGTTCACAACGTGTACTCACAAGTGTGTACCAGTGAGCACTGTCAAAAGTTCACTTTCTCCACTGGCGAACGTTCACTTCACGAGGAAGTATGTACTAGGCTTAAGTCATAATACCCAAAAACAAAATCTCCAAACTGAAGTCTCCAACGCTGAAATCTCCAAAGACGAATACCTCCATGTTCAAAGTCTCGAACAAAATGTTATTTAAAAAGCTATTTTATTTTACTAAACAACTACTTCATTATAAATATATTGGTTTTCTTAAAATATCTCACAAAAATAATGGGGGTTTCCATGAGTAAAATAAATCAATTTATCCTTGCTCCAGATCTGTCTTTTTGCATTCCATTGAGCAAAATAAATTAATTTATTTTTGATTTAAGACCAGAATTTATACATGGAAAACCCCACAAGATGATAGAGGGATTTTGAAGTCGGGTTTAAACAAATAGAATCCATCTATAAACATTTAAAAAAGTATAAATTGCTTGCAACTTACAAAACAACTTTTCATCAGGGTTTTCTTTATTATGTTGTCACGGTGAGAGAATACCATGAAAATGCAACAAGAGTCATAGGCTAGGCTAAAATGGCTGTCCTTGATGGAGTAGGACACACTTAGACCAGTTTAATGGCTCATTGTAATACCACATGAGTATTGAGGCTTTTTTTAAGCTCAATGGAACCAGTTTGAGACCCTTACAAAACGTGAGAGGCTGATTGTGTTAATATGATTTAGATCGTTATAGAAGAATTCTAGGTTATTCCTGCGTTTTTGAGCTAGAGCAGGGCATGTTTCCTCCTTTTCTTCCCCCATACAGCTCCTTACTTCCTTAAGGTGGCGCTACAATCCTGTGTGAACTAGAGCCTCACCCAACAAACTTCTCCGTCTAACTAGGTCCCTAGCTAGATCTCCAGGTTCGTGCTCCAAGTTGGGTGAGGTCACTTTCCACTCGTGCGCGTCTTCTGACTCGCTGTCTTCGTCTACTGCGCTGTCCTGTGGGTGTGGATTCGAAAACTTTCCGTGCCGGAGCATTGGTTTCCATTCGCTCTACGTGACCCAGCCATCTTAGTCGTTGGACTTTTACCCTTCTGGCTAAGTCTACGTCGTCGCTGTACAGCTCATAGTTCCATCTGGACTGTAGATCAGATCACACGAAGAACTTTTATTTGGAGCAAATAATGTCGTTTCTAAAGCTAGTAAGTTTCGCAACCAAGTTGTTCTTTAATAAACTCAAAATGTAGTCAAATGTTTCCTTTGAGATCCTAAAATATGTAAATATGAAAGGAAACATATTCTACTTTAATTTTTGCATTAAATGGATGGACATGAAATCTTTTCCTTGTTTTGTTTAGTAACAAGGACACCAATAAATTTTTTTTTAACAAATATAGCTTCGACGACATTTTCTCAATCGTTTGTTTTCAAAACAAAACACAAAAAAAAAAAACAATTATCAAAGTCAAACTTCATTCGCAACGAATTAAGAACTCTCCTATGAAAGAAATGTCAAAATCGACGAATATTGGTTCATTCGTTGGTCGTGCTTATGTGAATAATGCTTAAGAGTGCTGATGGTGAACACACTTTTTGTAATCTGTTGTTGAAGAAAATCTAAATATTTCTGAAAAGATTTGGCTATTGAATAATTGATATTTGTTATATAAAATATGCCACCAAAAATCTGCTTTAAATAAAGCTATGAAAATGATAGTATGCAAATAATCTAAGACAAATTCAAACTAAAACTATTCACTTTACCTCTCAAAAATTGACATCTAAAATCTAACAGTGGATTTTGCTAAATATAATTTGTATAAAATGTATGCTGTGTGCTTCTTTAATAAATAAGATATTATATATAATTAGAAATTGATTCTAGATTTGTATTTGTATCTACCCATGTCATATATATATTACACATTTAAAGTGAACTCTGCAACGTGTGGCATTGTGTTGCCTCCCTTAAGCTTACAAACATTCTATAACCTGAAACGCATAGAATATTGACACTTATCTGGAAATAAGCAATGTTTAGACGTTTGTATAAAAATCCATAATAAAATCAACGTGAACGTGATAAATTCGACGAATTATATTTGAATAACTATTCTTCTTTTAATTTAAAATGATCGACAAACTTTTATTAAACAACCAGGCAAGAATTGAATTGAACTCATCATTAAACAACCAATTAACGTATGAAAATCTGTTTTTTAAATTTCAGATCATAACCAACAAAAAGAAAATACAACAAGCGCGCATTCAAACCATCAACAAATTAGTGCAGAAAATTCGTAAACTAAAACTTTTAAACGAAAAAAAGCCCCAAAATGCAAAGATTACAAACAACCTTGAAAGAATCCCCAAGATAATGATGTGTTTGAAAAAACTGAAGACAGTTGATATCATACGGAAGATTCTCACCCTTAGCAAGAAGCCCACAGCAATCCTAACAAATGGACATGCATCAACCGATGATGTTGCCATAGCACTTCTAGCATGTAATAAGATTTTAGTTGGCATTGTTGAGGCCTTGAGAGTGCTTCTCAGTTTAAATGATGCCAATCCAGGCTGGCAGAATGAGATCTTAGAGCCTAGTAGACGTAAGAAAAAAGTAACTGAATTAAAGGACAGGAAAAAGAGCAAAAAGAAAAAGACCGACAAGACGCAGCCAAAACCTTTAGTTAAAAAACTTCCATGGAAGGAAGAAACATTGGACAGTACTCAATCAAACCAAGAACAACATAGTCTTGAGACTCCAGTGACGAAGGGATGGAAAGAAGAACCGATTGCGGATACGATTGTGGCGCCATTATCACCGGAGAATCTATTAAGTAATAAAAAGAAGAACAATCATAAGAAGACAACATTGTCAGAAGAAGAACTTAATGAACCAGATGAATCTACTATCGATAAGCCTGTGACGATAGTAGACTCATTCTTTTTCACTCAGTCTGGGTCTAACTACATGTCAACTGTGGTTGTAGATCGGGTTCAGCCAGAACCAATCCAAGATGGCCTTGTTCGTCGGGAACGAAGGGACAATAACATAAGACCAAACAGAAAAAACAACATATTCCGAAGACAAACGGAATCCAATCGAAGTGGTTTCGAAAAACGAAGCCACCCCACAAAGATTGGGAGAATAGAGAAGACACACAACTTTGGGGCAAAATCAAAATCTATTGTGGCTGATGAAAAACTCCACCCATCATGGGCTGCCAAACAGAAACTCAAGCCATCTATAACCGAATTCAAAGGACAAAAAATCACATTTGATAACGATGGAAATGATACAACAGTAAAACCATTGAAGCAGTTAAAAAAACCTGAAGTGAAAAACATATCGACCGGACCACCTCAAGACAACCTACATCCATCGTGGGCGGCAAAACAGCGACAAAAACCAGCAATTACCGAGTTCAAGGGAACTAAAATAACATTTGATGATTAATTTAAGGCATAGGGTATTTAAATAAATTCAAATAAAATCGAATTAATTATTTTAAAAAATTGACTTTCATTCACTTTTATCAGAAGTAGAACTTTGAACAATTGTCCGACTAGTTTGCCTTCACTGCTCTCGAAATCAGGTGAAATGAAATCGAAACCAACTTTGAAAATCAAGTGAAAATTGTTTTCAGGGTTTTATCTTCGAACAATTTCATAACTTCGAATACTTTTCGAAATCAAGTGAATTCTAAAAGCAAATGACAAACCTTACTTACTTAAGGTGGCGCTACAGTCCTGTGTGAACTAGGGCCTCACCCAACAAACTTCTCCATCTAGCTCGGTCCCTAGCTAGATGTCTCCAGTTTCGCGTTCCTATTTGGGTGAGGTCACTTTCCACTTGTGCGCGTCACTCGCGGTCTTCATCTACTGCGCTGTCCTGTAGGTGTGAATTCGAAAACTTTCCGGGCCGGAGCATTGGTTTCCATGCGCTCTACGTGACCTAGCCATTTTAGTCGTTGGACTTTTACCCTTCTGGCTAAGTCTACGTCGTCGCTGTACGGCTCGTCGTTCCATCTTCTCCTCCACTCCCCTTCGATGCATACGGGACCGTAGATCACACGAAGAACTTTTCTCTAGAAACGACCCAAGGTGCTTTCATCCGCTTTTGTCATAGTCCATGCTTCTGCACCGTATAGCAGAACGGGGATGATATGGGTCTTATATAGCGACACTTTGGTCCCTCGAGAGAGGACTGTTCCACTCAATTTCATTCTTAGCCCAAAGAAACAGCGGTTAGCAAGAGTTATTCTTCGTTTGATCTTAGCGCTGGTGTTGTTTTCTGCGTTTACAGCGGAGCCTAGGTAGACAAAGTCCTTGACTACCACAAAGTTACGTCAGTCGATGGTAACTTTTTGACCAAAACGTCGGTGTTGTAGGTCCTTTCTTGACGACAGCATGTACTTTGTTTTGCCCTCATTAACCGCCAAACCCATTTTTGCAGCCTCTGCCTCAATACTCACAAAAGCACCATTGACATCACGATGAGTTCTTCCGATTATGTCAATGTCATCATCATATGTTAGTAATTGGACAGACTTTTGAAAGACAAGTGCCTCTAGTGTTGACGTGTGAGCTCTGCACTTTTCTTTCAAGTACAATGTTAAAAAAATTCCATGACACCGCATCACCTTGTCTAAAACTTTTTTTGACATCGAAAGGTTTTGTTAAGTTGTTTCCAACCTTTATGATTCTCCATGGTCATCTTGCACAAACGGATGAGTTTGGCAGGGATACCAAAACTAGACATGGCTCTATACAGCTCATCCCTGTAGATGCTGTCATATGCAGCTTTGAAATAAATATAGAGATGGTGGGTGTCGATTTGGTGTTATATCTTACAGATAAGTTGGTGCATGCTCCTAACCAACTTATCTCCAGCTGCTTTAAAGAGCTCCGCAATCAAGCCATCCGCTCCAGCGGCTTTGTTAGACTTCAGCTTAGATAAGTCAATCTTTACTTCATCTAAGTCGGGAAGATGGAATTGTTGGTTTTCGTTGTCTATGTTGAATGGATCATCCTGCCTGATAGCGGAATTCGGTTCATCGTCGCCTTTATACAGTCTGCAGAAGTGGTCCTTCCATATCCTCAGCATTGACTGCGGTCCCACTATGATGTTTCCACTTTCGTCTTTTGCAGCCTTTGGTTCTAGATTTATGTACCTGTGAATTTAGTTTCACCTGTTCATACAACTTTCGAACTTAATTCCTACTTTTAAACCTCTCAACATCTTCGACCGCATGCTTCTCATGCTCTCTCTTTTTCCTTCTGAGAAGTCTGTGTTCCTCTCGCCTCTTGTGCTCATAGAGCTTAGAGAACAGCTCTTGTCCTTTTATGCAGCGCCGTTTTGCGTGCTTGTTGTTTGGCTGACTTTGCCTGTCGACATTCCTCATCTAACCAGGAGTTCTTTGTTGATGGTTGCTTGAAACCTTCTGATTGCACCTTGGCAATGTTGCAACTGATTTTCGATACACTTTGTTTTTCCCGATTATTCCACCAAAGATGTCTTCCCTTCCTAGCTTGGCATTAAAATCGGCCAGGACAATTTTAATATCGTAGCTAGGACACTGTTTTATTTAAGAGCTCAAAGAACATATCATTGGTGTTGTCATCCTTCTCTTCTGTGCGGGCGTGCGCTCATATAAAGCTAATGTTGCCGAATTTAGCCTTGATGCGAATGGTCATGAGGCGCTCGTTGATGCACCTATAGCTCAAGACTTGTTACCTAAGTCTGGCTCCAATGACGAAGCTGCATCCAAATAGGTACTGTTGGTTTTCGTGGTAGCAGTCACCATAGGATACGATTGTGGCGGCCTATCCCATCGTATTTCCTGGATAGCGGTGATGTCTGCTTTATAGAAGTCTAGGGTTTCCGCTAATTCTACGGCCGCACGTGCTCTGTTATCCGAAGCTTGTTGTCCTTAATTTGTTTTTGTAGATTGTCAACAGTAAATCCGTCCGTAACTGAATCAAACTGAAGGTGGAGCAATTTACCCAACTGCATTATATCTAGGAAGATATGGCCCACCTATAACAAACGATCTTCTATGCAGGCCAAGGCAAGACATAGCCAGGATTGTTGCGGTTTGTACCGGACATTGGCCTATAGGAGTTCATGCAGAGAAGTTGGGTATCTCTTACAACACCTTTTGCCGTAGCTGTAGTGACCAAAGAGAAAGTGAAAAGATAATCCATTTCCTCTGCAAATGTCCTGCTTTGGCAAACACCAGAATGAAATGCTTTGGAAAAGCATTCTTTCAAGAACTCGATGAGCTATCTGAGACAAAGATTAGAGACCTAATCTTGTCGCATCTTTAATGCGACAAAATGGCTCTAACATAATCGCTATGAAGCTTCTCTATCAATCTATCCCTTTTAATCAAAGGTCAAACGAGTTTTTGGTATCAAAACGGCGCACTACAGCGCTAATTGGATCTCAGGCTAGGTTGCCTTGAGATCGCCATTTCTACCTAAATCCGTCCGTATCCTTGGCTTGCTGGTGCTTCGCAACTATGATGTTTTTACGTAGCCAGAAAGCCATCCCGACGCGGCGGTGGGATATAGAGGTTGAGATCTGTTAACATTGATTTCTTTGTAGTGGTTTGGTTTTTAGTGAGTTTCGTATTGAGTTACTTAGTTCATGTTTGGTAAAGATATTAAAGTTGTTTACACGTGCATCATTATTTGGCAACACAGTCTTATTCTTCGTTGCCGTATACCGTATACGTATTGGAATTTGAATGAGATGATTCCTGATTTCACTTATTAGGTCATCGTTGTTATTTTTTTGCGATAGCTTGTTATACGGAGCAGATAAAGCCATTACTGTTGAAATGGCCTGAAGTATGCTAAATGCTTCAGCTGTAAAAAGAGAAGTGAAATTTGGTAAGATCCCAATGTTCAAAATGTACCCGTCCTCTTATGTTACTGCAAATGAAGTGTTTTCTGGATTCTTTGAGCCGTCAGTAAAATAGAATTTCCATCCTTTATCCAAAAGTGTTTTGATGTCTAAGAACAGGCCTCGGTTAACAGAGTGATTGGTGTTATTTTTTTGTACTGAAATAGTGTCATCAATCGGTTTTGATCTGATGTGCCGAGAAGGAAATGAGAGTTTGAAACTGTATTTCCGTTTTGTTGGAAGTTGATTAGTTTCAATCAAAATTAGTTTGAGAGTCTATGGAACTCATTTTACACATTTTTGATTTATTACTTGAGCAATGTAGGCATTAATTATTAAGATTCTGGAGAAAACTAGTTTTGGGACTATTTTAAAAATCTGCTTGAATACAATTCATTTTTTGCACTTTAAACTTAACACATAAAACATTCATTCCACATTTGTGTTTTTCCGAAAATCCTAAGGGTTTGAAAATTATGGTCAAATAATAAACGAAAAAACGTTGTCCCTTTTCATGTGACACGAAGTGTACTTCTAAAACCATTCTTTTCCACTATAGTATTGTAAAAAAAATGGAAAAAATATTAAATAAATACGCTTTCAATTAAAATTATTTTTTATATGTAACTTTGTTTTAAAATGCTCTATACATCAATTTTTGGTACAAAATGTCCCCGAATCTTATCAGATTGACGAAGTTTTTCTATATCTACATCGGGATATTTCTTCTGCAGTAGATCCACACTCAAGTTTGGATTCCTTCGTAGCAACATCATAACATGATTGCGAGAACGACTAAAAAAAATAATTGAATATTGTATTAATATCTATTGCAACATGGAAGAATAAATCAAAAATATACTTCTTTCCCTTCCTCTTTTCGTTGTAGAGCTTTTCACGGTAGAGTAATAAGAATTTTCGTACAGCTCGTCCTTCAAATCCAATTGGCTGTTTTCGAATCCATTTGACGTTCATGTGAGGTGGCAGGACATGTTCTTTAGCTCTGGGAAGAACAAATACATTTACTTATTAATATGTAAACATTTCGGCCTTTGAAGAACTCTTACTTGTAATAATATTTAATGCCCAAAGGATTTGCAACCAAACGTCCAGGCCGTTCACCAGTCTCTCCGGTTTCTAATAAATGATAAGCCTTGTTACGTTCTCTTACAACGGCTTCTAAATTTTCCATTGAAATTTTCACCTGAAAAAAGATTTAAGAACATTTTGATTTTTGATGTATGGATATGTCAATGGGTAATTTACTTTATCCAGTCTTTCGGGGCTTGGAAACAATTTCATTTGATCATTACACTCGTGCTCCATGGTCAGGAGCATGTTCTTTTCTTTCAACAGAACATACCACAGTTGGTGTAGGTCTGTATTTGATTTTATACGAAGTTCTTCCTTATTCCAGGCACGACCGCATTTAACTTCGTTTTCACCCCAGTTATCTTTGGAGTCAAAAAACTCCATAAGATCTCGTTTAGGAGAGCTGGTGTGAAAAGAACTTGATAGCGGAACTTGGAGCAATCGAAGATTTCTACTAAAGTGAGATGAATTAATTTAAGGCATTATTGTGAGTATTTCATAACACAAACCTGAGCTGTGTGTTATCAACATGAACGTTCATCATAGAAAACCGATTGCAAAGTGTCCCAATGACCCGACTAAGGTTTACAGACCTTGTAAGCGAAGCCATTTTAATGATTTATCAAATAAAAGGGAAAAGTTAACTTTGAGTTTTATTTTATATTAAATATTTTTAAAAATTTAATTCGATGAAGTCCCTGCCGCACATTTTTCTACTTATTCTTATGTTTTTGACACTTGACTTGACGTTGACAGTAATAAAATTCGAGATGTCATTTCAAAACCAAAAAACTGGGTTAACACCTTGAGATACTTTAGAACGAACAAAATGTGTCGCGCGTTATTCTACGCAATGTATTCCCGCGGGATCGTACTAAGTTTCCTGCAACTTGTATTTGGCAGGCAGGCATAGTGTGAGTGGAAGTAATGAAATAGCAGATTTAAATTACATTAATTAATTCGTTGGATGTTTTATTTTCTTCGATTTTGATAGATTATGAAATCTTTGGTTATTTTGTAATCTCTTGTTTGGAAAGTGTAAGAGATTATTAAAGACATTAAAAGACTACGTCAACCGAAAATTAACAGCAACTAGTTAATTCGTGTGAAAAAAACATACAAAAATCTTAAAAGTCAATAAATTGATTTAATAATGGAAAATGTTGTATCTAATAAAAAAAAATTAAAACCTAAGACCAAGATTTTCAAAACAAATTCGCAACTGTTTTGAAAATCTCGGTTCTGTTCC
Organism: Eupeodes corollae; assembly: GCF_945859685.1. Classification (NCBI taxonomy): domain Eukaryota; kingdom Metazoa; phylum Arthropoda; class Insecta; order Diptera; family Syrphidae; genus Eupeodes; species Eupeodes corollae. Next base: position 162,632,200 of record NC_079147.1, read on the forward strand.
AAATACGTATTACGGGAATTTTTATTAGCTTATTCTTGATCAAATGGATACGTCAATAAACAAAACTGTCATATTTTGAGGTATTATAATTCTCGAAATTATGTTGAAAAACCGTTACATTCGCATACAAAAACATTTACAGTCTTATTTAATAGAATTCGCTAAACAGATGAATAGTTATACAATGCATAATAATTAATGTAGGCTCTATGTAACGTTGCGAACATTTTCATTTATACAAAATTCTGCTATACATTTTAGTTATACAATGCTTATGTCAAAAAAGTACCAAAATGTAGCAATCTATTCCATTTATCTTTTTATCATATCAGCTGTTTGTCATAACAAACAAAATATAAAAATGTGTGTTGTGGGTGGTAAAACATCCTGGAAAACTACTAAGGCTATAAAAGCATCCTTCCACCGGGTTACGAGTTGCTATATGAGATATATTGTATCTTCTGTCAGCATCCCTTTGTGGATTGAAAACAGGGAAAAGAGGAACATTAATATCCCCATCATCAAATCTTTGTTTAATTCTGCTTTCCCTAAAAATTCTTGATTCATGAGTACTGCTTCTCCAGGGCCAAACAATGTCATTAGGGATGCGTCGCATACTACTTGGGTATTTAGCGATGGGCCACCTACTTTTGGGATCCTTATGTATCCTTATGTGGGTACAGTCAATGGCCCCAACCACCTTTGGAATCTCCCGTATTTAAGAGAACTTCTTAATAGCTCTTAGCTGATCGGAAAAAGAAGACATTTTTTAATGAGCAAAGGTATTTTGGTAGCTTATGCTCTTGCCACTCGCTTACAAATTTGGCAAAACTTAGGTTGGCTTAATACGTGGATGTCTGCTCCATCGTCTTGAATCTATAAACAAATTATAAAAGGTACACATTTCAAATCAGTCTCAACATTTAGTACAAACTTACCTCGTTCCATCCACAATATCTTATTGAAGCCATTACTTGGATATCTACGAGGATGTGGCCTCCTCTTTTGTCGCTGCTGAGGTCCGAACGGATAATTCCAATTATTTGTATTTCTCTTTTGAAAATCTATATTTTTTTAAAATTATTGTGATTAGTGGAAATCTTTGTATATTAATTTGAATAGTACTATCATGGAACACAAAATTTTGGTACGAAAGGCGGACCATGGGGGCGCTGCCTGTACGAAAACTATGTGTGGAATCTAAGAGCGACTGGAGGTATACAAATATTGAAATAAATAAATAAAATAAATTACTCAAATGTAAACAAAAATCAGTCGTTGCCAACGTTACCTGAGATTTTTTTTATTCATACCTATCAATGTATAGAAGATATGCATATACAATACATTTAGTTGTATGTGTTTTAGATTTGTTAGCAGAATATTGTATTCATTTGATTTTAGATTTTCTAATTCTGTGAAATCTGAAAATTTAAAAGCAACGTTTTCAAATTTAAGTTTTGATACAATGGTACATTGCCATATTTTGAATTTTTTCATAGATAATACATTCGATGTAGGTATTTTTTAAATTTTTTTTTTTTGGTATTGTAATGTGGGCAGTGGTCAGTTAGGTATGCAGAAAAGTAAGTATTAAGGAGGTTGGTGTGTATTAAGCTGAATTGTAAGGACTTAAGTCGTTTCGTAATTGGGGTTAACTCATGACTCAAGCTAGAATTAAACAATCAACTTAAACGGTCAACGCGTTGACTCTGTGACGTCATAAAACATATAAATATTCTGTGTCAACGCACGCACCGTCAACGTTCACAGCGTCAATGCTTAAGACAAAATAATATTTATTTAAGCCAACGTTATTTTTATTTTGTTTCATATTAGGGTGAGAAAGAATGTTAAAATTGGTACAGTGTAATTATTACATAATTATTGTGTGGTTTTTAATTATTGTAGATCTACATAATTATGACGTCTATTTGACGTTAAGGAGTCAACGCATTGACCGTTTACGTTGAACTTCTAATAGTAGCTTCAGACTTTTTTCTAAACAACTGTGTTGAAATTGGAAAAATGAGAATTTATGCATGTTTACCTATTTTAAAAATATTTTCTCTATTTAGATATCCTTTTGGAGTTAAATAGGTACATGAATAAGTACGACAGTATGTGTTTAGGTTGGCAGGTTGTTGCGTAGACAAAAATGTAGGGAACTTTCTAGGGAATAATTTTTTTAAATTAATGTATTAAACCTACTATTCTTCTAACCCTCATTTTGGTTGTTTTAAAAACGGATAAATGGCTAAAGCTACACTATCTTCTTCTTGCTTCTTGCGTTCTTAGGAAAAAAGGCAAATGGTTTTGGCTTGTCAGGTGTAATTAATTATTTAAGTAATTAAGTTACAAAAATGACATTCTAATTTTAAGGAATTTAATTAAGGAATAAAGATCAAAAAACCTTAACATTGAAGAAATACACATCAAATTTCAAATCAAAATTAAATTCATTTTTTATTTCTAACTAAATCTTTGTCAATTTTAATTTTCACCTCAATTACAATTGATTTATTTCTATGGTGCTCATCATCATCATCAAATCAACTAAAAAGAGTTTTTAAATAAGTGACATTTTTTTTGGAGATAAAATCATTTTTTGTTCGTATAATTTTCTAGATGAACAATATTTTGTTTTTCAGTTTTTTTGATTTATAAAAAAAAGTTAATTGGAATTTTTCCAAAAAATATATTTGCTTGGTATCGTTCGTGAGATATTTAGGGTTTACCAAAATATTTACCCTTTTTTCAAATTACTATGTCAAAAAAACCACCAACGCAATTTTCTTGAGAGCCCCTTTTGCATCTTTTTACATTGTTATCTGTGTAACGAAATCCATATCTCTACTATTTCTTGAGCTATGGAGGACGAAAAACCGTCGCGAACGTGCACACGCAAGCACAGACAACTCTCTAAAAATCTTTTATTTCGACTCTAGGGACCTTGCAACGTCGAGAAATGTCAATATTTTCAATTTGACAAAACGGACCCATTACAATAACTTCCTGTGTTAAGTTAAAAATGTTCGCACTATTATATGCATGGTTTAAAAATATTTGTCTCATTTTAAAATGATTCGAAAAAAACCTTAATTTTTCTAATTGGCAACCACAAAAAGTTTATATTCTAATTTTTCTTCTATTTTTTGTGTGTGTTTTTTTAAATGATTTCATTGCCAATCAACCAATCAAACAATCAAAATAACAAATTATACAAAATATAAATAATAAATTATAACAATAATGTATTTTCATTGACTCCCTCGAACTTTCGCTGAATTTGTATACATTCTTCTCTATCTTCTGTTTTTTCTAATAATCTGGAAATTTATTATTTTATGTTGGAATTCTCGCTCATTTTTACTCCCACCCCAATACATTCCACATGCAAAACATGTGGAACGAATTGTTTAGGAAGTCGTAAGAAGATGTCAGGTCGAGCGTTTCTTCTTCATGATAGTACTATTCAATTATATATACAAAGTGGAAATGTAGTTTTTTATAGTTCGTTTCTTAGGCTTTTTTTATAAACGTTCCGCCTTCTCGGAGTTGGTAAAACGCGATTTAAATTATTAAAAGCATTAATAAACGAGCTAAACTGGAAAGGCATTATTATTTTCTTTTAAATTTCAATAATGGAGAGAAATCAAAATGACATTTAAAAAATAATTATAACTATAATTTCCTTATGTATGCTCTATTCAACCTCAAAACGCGTTTAGCATATTATGGGACTATGCAACCTTGCATAAGTTTTATAAATAGCATTTAATAATAATAGGTTCGTACTTCTTTTAAAACGAAGCTGGCCAGAACGTTACTTTCAATGGTGACCTTTAAAGAGACTTTTTCGTTCGTCAATTTATGAGGACCAAGACCGTGCTATTTAACGCAACTTGACGATTTTCTGGAAGATATGTGCAGGCGCATTGCCACGTTTTTGCCAATATACGGACACAAATGTTAAAAAAAAGTAATCAAAAATTTGACTACGTCCGAGCCAGTCATAGCGGTTATATGCCAAACATCATGTTTAAATTATTACACCAGTAAAATACGAATAAAGACAATTTCATGTTGAATTAAATAAATCATATGTTTTATTTATTTTCAATGTTCTATACCTCTAAAAACACCCTTTACATTTATAGTTAGTATTGCTACATTTTTTTGACTGAAAGAAATATTATTGTCATTTTGGCTGGTAAATTAAATAACTGCCTTACTCTGCTGGCTGCTTATGGGAATGAAAATAATATGTTTCTCTCCCTCCCGTGGCGACACCAACGCCAATAATGCGGAAAGTGGACGCCCTAAAAGTTTCTGCTCATGAGAGTACTATGATTTTCATATGCATACAAAGAAATTACCTATTTTACTATTCAATATTAGTTGTATTGGATGAAATCCTTGTATATGATAACCATAGTTAGGTTTTCATATAAAAAGCATACTAAGTAAATTAAAAGTATTTTTAGTACAGTATTTTCAAAGTGTTTGTGGTCCTTAAATGTTTGTTTTCAAACACAGCGACATCTAGAATTAAATTCTAAAAATTTGGTTAATGTTGGTGCTAAGCAGATAAGCAAACCTTTATTTAAAATTTTTGTTAAAAGAAATGAAGAAATTTTGTGGTTTCCGTGGTGTAGTGGTTATCACATCCGCCTAACACGCGGAAGGCCCCCGGTTCGGTCCCGGGCGGAAACATTTAATTTTTTAAATATTTATTTTAAATAGATACAAGATGTTGAATTTTGCTATTTGGTTTTCTATACGGAATTTTATATTTTAAAAGTCTTTAATAATTGGGAACATGAATAATTTTCCTAAGCGTTGAAGCTCATTTTTAGTTGAATACATGCGCAATAAACAAAATTGTAGTGTTTGGAGTTTTGACTTAAGATAATCCTCATTGGGCAATTTCAGGCATCATAAGAGACTTGAAATTAAGGCAAGTTTCTTGTTTTTGATTGGCCAGCTGCCAATTTTTTTTGGAAAGTTGACTGGAAAGTTAGTCAAGAAAAATCTCCCTAACTATCAAGTCAAGTATATTTATGTCAAAATGACAATTGGTCGTGTTTTTTCATTCAACTGAAAGCCGAACTTTATTATTCTATGATTTTTTTATTTTCTGCACAATTTTATCTAATATTTTGTGTTAAAGGGTTCCTTGCCAAATTGGAAAAGGAATAAGTAATATTTCTTTATAATACAAAATGCAAATCGTGATGGACTTGTAGCTTGCCTGAGGAGTGTTTTGTAGACAAAAATGTTTTTGATAGTTTTTGTACGATGAACTGAAGGTAGAAATAATTGAAGCAAAGTTCTAACTCGAAATTAATGACACTTGAAAATTTAACCAGCTGCCTTGGTCCAAATTTACGTGCAACCCTTGCGTAGTCTGAACCTAAATTTTTGCTGTGCGTTATGGGTTTAACTTTATACAGCCCTGTGTGAACTATAGGGCCTCACCCAACAAACTTCTCCATCTAGCTCGGTCCCTAGCTAGATGCCTCCAGTTTCACGCTCCAAGTTGGGTGAGGTCACTTTCAAATTGTGCGAGCCACCTGATTCGCGGTTTTCCTCTACTGCACTGTCCTGTGGGTGTGGATTCGAAGACTTTCCGGGCCGGAGCATTGGTTTCCATGCGCTCTACGTGACCCAGCCATCTCAGTCCTTGGACTTTTACCCTTCTGGCTAAGTCTACGTCGTCGCTGTACAGCCTGTACAGCTCGTCGTTCCATCTTCTCTTCCACTCCCTTTCGATGCATACGAAACCGTATATCACACGAAGAACTCTTCTCTCGAACCGACCCAAGGTGGTTTCATCCGCTTTTGTCATAGTCCATGCACCGCATAGCAGTACAAGGATGATAAGGGTCTTATATAGCGACTCTTTGGTCCTTCGAGAGAGGACTTTTCCACTCAATTGCTTTCTTAGCCCAAACAAACGGCGGTTACCAAGAGTTATTCTTCGTTTGATCTCAGCACTGGTGTTGTTTTCTGCGTTTAAGGCGGATCCTAGGTAAAGGAAATCCTTGACTAACTCAAAGTTACGTCTGTCGATGGTGACGTTTTGGCCAAGACGTCGGTGTTGTAGGTCCTTTCTTGATGACAGCATGTATGTTGTTTTGCCCTCATTAACCGTTAAACCCATTTTCGCCTCCTTTTCCTCAATACTCACAAAAGCCCCATTGACATCACGCTGAGTTCTCCCAATTATCAGCATATGCTAGTAATTGGACAGACTTTTAAAAGATAGTGCCTATAGTGTTGACGTGTGAGCTCTGCACTATTCTTTCAAGTACGATGTTAAAAAAATAGCATGACCATGTCTAAAACCTTTTTTGATATCGAAAGGTTTTTGTTAAGTTGTTTCTAACCTTTATGTAGCAGTGCAAATTCTCCATGGTCATTCTGCTTAAAAGGACGAGTTTGGCAGGGATACCAAAACTAGGCATGGCTCTATACAGCTCGTCCCTGTATATGCTGTCATTTGCGGCCTTGAAACCGATGAAAAGATGTTGGGAGTCGATTTGATGTTCTTTAGTTTTTTGCAGGATCTGCCGTAATGTGACAATTTTTTGGACGGTGGGCTTTCCTGGTCTAAAACCACACTGACCTATAAGGTTATTGACGATGGGCCTTAGACGTTCTCTTCCTTCTATGTAGCACCGCTTTGCGTGCCTGTTGTTTGGCTGCATTTGCCTGCTGACATTTCCCATCAAATCCGGGGTTATGGTAAATCTGGTTGACGGTAGATTAATCTGGAGAACTCCAATTTCCGTTGTGGATGTTTAGGTGTGGAAAACGCCTACTTGCTACCATGACGTTTCGCCCCGCAGCAAAATCTATGAGCCTGAATGTGTTGTCGTGCAGGCTGTTCTTCCCGATTATTCCACCAAAGATGTCTTCCCTTGCTAGTTTGCCATTAAAATCGCCCAGGACGATTTTAATATCGTAGATAGGACACTGCCCATATGTTTTGTCCAAGAGCTCAAAGAACATATCTTTGCTGTTGTCATCCTTCTCTTCTGTGGTGGCATGTGCACATATTAGGCTAATGTTGCCGAATTTAGCTTTGATGCGGATGGTCATGAGGCGCTCGTTGATGCACCTATAGCTCTTGCTTTTGCTTTTTTTCTTGGTCACCATAGTAAATGTCATTGTTTTTTATCTTCTTTTTGCTCGACCAATCCCGTCTCGTTTCCTAGATGACATTGATGTCTGCTTCATAACAGTCTAAAGGGCCTCCGATAACTCTTCGGGTCAAGTGGTCTATTAAGGGACCTACTATCCCACGTGCATATCAGAAGTTCCTTGTCCTTATTTCGTTTGCGTGGGTTGTCAACAAGTCCGTATCCGAGGCATGTTTGTGCTTCGCAACTGGGTTTTCTTTATGTCGCCAGAAAGTCACCATGACGCAAGAACCTGAAGGTTCCAAGGAGAAGAGCTGGCATAACTGCTCCTTACATGCCTGGTCATTCTAATATGTCGTTGTAGCCCTATATGGTGTTCATTAAGTAGTTCAACCTAACTTGAACTGCAGACGCCACCGATGATTCCATCGTGGGAATTCGTCCGCTGTCATCTGGATGAAAGGAGAAGTGTCTTAGTGAAAACATCTCTCCCTCGTTTGCTACCATCAAGAACTTTCTGTTGGAGTTGGAACCCAATCTCCTGTTAACTGCTGGAACACAATGCAAAAATCGGAGCCGCAGCCACACCCGGAGTTGGAATAGCTGTCACAGCTTGTCCTACGTTAACAGAAAATTCGCACACAATGCGTCGTAGGACTTTTTGACGTTTGATATAGATTTAGTTGAGTTTTGAAATTATTGATTTGATACTTATCATTTGGTTTGAGTTTGGCTGAGTTTTAAAATTATTTAATATAATGGATTTTGAAAACGAAGATATAGTTTTTATAATGTGTCTTTTGGAAATGTCGTAAAATACTATAGTAAAATTAATACGCGAAGGTGGTGGGTGCGGCCATTGTACCAGAAAAGAAATGAAAAGGGGTATTTTGAAACCACTTTTAAATTCATTAAAGAAAATGATCCTGATCTATTCTTTAAATCAACAAGAATGAGTCGCACCCAATACAACTTGTTGTTGAGTTTAGTGGAAAAGCGTTTGACGAAATCGTCAATTCGAACAGAATGTAGAATGGTGTTACCCTTGACGTAAGTTCACAATTATGTTGTTGAATTCAACTTCTGATGGTTTAATTCTCTAGATATCTATCACAAGGAGTACCTAACACCTAATTATTTGGTATGTTTTTTTTTCGGATGGGTGCTTCAACAGTGCCAGAACTCGATCAATCCGACTGGAAGCAAACTAGTAAAGAGTTTGGTCAAAGGTGGAACATTCGCAATTGCGTTGGCAGCATAGATGGCAAGCACATAGAAACAAAATGCCCTCCAAACTCGGGATCTAAATATATAAATTACAAAGGCTATTCTAGCATTGTGCTTATCGGGGTCTGCAACGCGCAATTATACTTTCAGTGCAGTTGATGCTGGCGCATACGGCAGTCAGAGTGATGCTGGAATTTTTAGGAATTTGCGAATTAGGAACGAAAATACCGACAAATTCAATAAACTTTCCACCAGTTGAAAACCTTCCCAACTCCCAGAAAAAAGTCCCATATTACTTTGTCGGCCACGGTGCTTTTCCGCTGATAATGAACCTCATGAGGCCTTACCCAGGGATTCTTTTGAATAAACGGGAAGAAGTTTTCAATTACAGGCAATCTAGAGCCAGAAGAGTAATTGAAAATAGATTTGGAATCCTAGGGGTCGAGGGCGAATTCTCGGAAAGGCAATTGAATTCCATCCCGAAAGTGCCGACAAAATTGTGCTTGGTGCACAATTTTGCATAATTTTTTAAAAATTACCCATGTGGTTTACAACTCAAAAACATATTTCCCCGACCTGTATTGTAACACTTAAAATGAGCTTGGAGAACGAGTCAATGCCGGTTGGTGACAGGAAAGCATTAATTTGCTTCCAGTGCGCAGGCTTGGATCAAATAACCGAGCAGACGGTGCAGCCGAGATGAGAAATACTTTCACAAGTTATTTTTTGAACGAGGGAAAAGTTAGTTTTCAACCTCAATAACTTAATCACCTATGGAAAATTTTAGTTTATAAAAACAAAATAAAATAATTAATAAATTATTGAATTTTATTTTGTATTATAGAAGGAACACTTTCTAACAGAAATATTTAAACACAAAAAAAAAACAAAAATTTGGAAATTGCACAAAAAATATCTATAGCAAATTTCAAAAAAATCCATCTACCCGTTTTTTAATGCACAAACACAAACCACGAAATCAAATTTGATGTGCCAAAAATGATAGACGTCAAAAGTGTCGTACGTCAAAGTTAAAAGTTGGTCAACTCTTCCGTCTCTGGCTGCGGCTCCGATTCCAGTGCCGTCGCGTTTTGTTCGTGCATCTGCATTTGCGCACTTTTAATATTTTGACTGGTATTACGGTTACGACTCCGGCTCCGTCACCATAGTGTTCCAGCAGTAAGGTACTAGGCCCCCAATGTTCACCACGGGGATGTGAGAGTAAAGCCCTAATGTCAAAACCGAACGAAAAGTTATCAGAAGTTATCGTCACAAACAAAAGTAACCAAAATGGATTCAAGTAACTTAATCAAATGTCAAACGAAATGCATTCCAAATTTGACATTTGCTTAAGGTCGAGCCATTTAAATGGCTCTTGCGTAATTCCGCGAAAGTAAGCGAAATTTTACGAAACTAAGCAGAACATCTATTATGGACTATGGTTAGTAACATATAAGGCTGCGTATTGGTTCGATCCCTTAAGATGGCTTTAGCTCGGTTAAGTCTATTACAGTTGAGGCTTAAGAGTTGATAGACAGAAGTAAGTTTTGAGAAAAACTTGCGGATGTTTGTGTCCTCTAAAATGCACATTTCTACAATTTGAATATTGTTTGTGTCTCTCTCACATTTTTACATTTTCGACAATACAACATTTTGAGATACAGTATTTTGAAATACCGACTATTTAACCATACAGTTTGATGACCATACCGTATAATAGAGCGTCATACAGAATTTTGACCATATAATATTTTAGGATATATCATTTCAAACCAATCCCGTTTTGTATTTTTCTATTTTTTTTATACTGTCAACTCGATTTTATTCTTAAATGAATTGATAGACAAGATTTGAATATCAAACTAAGCGAAAAAGTCGCTCTTAAAAAATAATGATGGACAGAACACTTAAAATGGCTACATGGAATGCAAACGGTCTTATAAAACATTCATCCGAATTAAAAATATTTTTAGATCTAGAACATATCGATATTTGCCTGGTGTCCGAAACTCATTTCTCCAATGGGCAAAGTCTAGATAATGTAATAGAAAACTATTCATGTTACCACGCTCCATATCCTTAAGAGATAAGAGAGTTGATAATAGAGAAAAGAAGAGCTCGAAGAAAATGGCAAAATAGTAGATTTTCAGATGATAAAACAACGTTTAACCGTATAAGCCGTATAAGGAATTTAACAACTGATGCTTCAACCGATTTTTCGCTATGGAAAGCAGCCAAGCGCCTGAAAAGACCGCAGTTACAAAACTCGCCCTTGAAATCTCAAGATGGGAAATGGATCGGTAACCCGAAAGAAAAAGCTAACCTTTTCGCTGAACATCTTGCGAATGTTTTTAAGCCATACTCATCAAACGCGGCTGAAATTAACTTACAGTTTGTTGATAAGATAGATGAAAGTGAAATACCAATTGTAAACTTAAAGAAATAAAAAGAAAGTGTTTACATCAACTAGCAAATAAAAAATCACTAGGTTACGATCTTATTACTGCTCAGGTTATGAAAGAAATGACATTGAAAGCCTCCATAAAACTCCAATATATAATAAACGCATGCCTTAAGCACCGGTATGTCCCACACCATTGGAAAATTGCTGAAGTAATTGTCATACCAAAGCAAGGTAAACCACCTACAGAAGTGACGGGTTACAGACCAATATCACTTATACCAATTATGGCAAAAGTTTTTGAAAAACTGCTTCGGAAGAGACTTAGCAAAATTATAGAAGAAAGAAGGTTAATCCCAAACCATCAGTTTGGCTTTAGAAATTAACATTCCACGATAGACTAAGTTCATAGAATATCGGATGTAATAGAAAAAGCATTAGAAGAAAAACAAGTATGTTCAGCTATTTTCTTAGATGTTGCTCAAGCTTTTGACAAGGTTTGGCATGAGGGACTTGAGTACAAACTGCAAAGAGATCTTCCCAGGCAGTACTTTGAAATATTAAAAACGTACATCTCAGACCGATTGTTTAGAGTAAGGTACGATCAAGAACACTCGGAATTAAAGAAAATAGAAGCCGGTGTACCACAAGGAAGTGTCCTAGGTCCTACCCTGTATTTACTATACACAAGGGATATTCCAGTTGGTAATCACACCATAATGGCTACTTTTGCTGATGATACCGCAATTTTGGTACCCGACAAATGTGTCTCTAAGGCAGCAGCAAAACTACAAAATGCCGTCGACACAGTGAGAGCTTGGACCGAAAAATGGCGTATCAAACTCAATGAAACAAAATCTTCACATATAAACTTTACAAATAAAAAGATAAACAATTCCAATAATCATTAATAATCAAGCTGTACCTTACGCCAATACGGCCAAATACCTTGGAATGACTTTGGATGCAAAGCTTAAGTGGAAAGAGCACATCAAAAAGAAAAGAGAAGAACTTAACTTAAAATATAGAAAAATGTACTGTACAAAATAATGCTGTATAACCAAGTACTAAACCTGTTTGGACCTATGCAATCCAATTATGGCACTGTACAAAGAAAACAAATACCGAAATCATCCAAAAATTCCAAAACAAAGTCTCTCGTGGAATGTACCTGGTACATAAGAAATACCGATCTACATCGTGAATTACAAATAGAAATGGTTACAGAAGTTGTTAAAAAATACGCTGTATCGCACAACCAGAGACTGCAAAGTCATACTAATTCTGAAATGGTGTCCGTCTCCTCATGAGCTTATAGTCTAAAAAAACATGGGAAAGTATTAAAAGTTAACTTCCCCAAAGTTATTATACAAAATTAAGAAAGAAAAATTGGAAGTCGATCCTTCATGATTGGTCCTGATGAAGAGGTGGTTTTAGTGGTTAAGAGTCTAACACTACTTGGTGTCCTGCCAAGTGTCTTTTGAAGATTTCCTCCTGTCAAAAAAAAATCGACTTTTCTTCAAACTTTTGAAAACTGATTTTTTTATTGTATGAAATTAGTTTTACCGTTATTTTTATTTTAAGTAATACTTGTTAAACGTCACATTTTGCGATATATTTTGGGTTAAACTAAATTTTAACCTTTTTCTTCAATTGGTAAAAAGTGGTAAAAAATCCACCTAGAACATTTTTTTGAGAGTCATTTTTGCATATTTTTGTTTTATTATCTCTATAACAAAATTTATATGAAGTCGATATCTCTACTGGTTGGACGACGAACGTAAGTACACACGCACAAACAGCACCGTCCTTACAATTTTGGGGGCCCTGTGCTATTTTCATAAATCGGGCCCCTGTATGATTATATAAAAATGTTATGTTGTGTAATAAAAGTATACAGAAAAAATCATTTGACTTTGAATTGATATTAATTCTTTTAATTTTTTAAATAAATAAATTTTTTTTAATTCATTAACAAGATAAATAGTTATTGCAGCATTTAAAACATAAACAAAGTAAACATAAAAACAAAAAACAAATATTCCATATACAAATTCAAAAGCAAGCAAAATTTAAATAACAGACAATTAAATAAGTTATTGAGAATGTAATTTAAAGACACAGACTATATTTTTTCAGGTAAAAGAAAAGAATATTTATTGACGGGGTCCTTATCTTGATTTGAGAGTAGAAAAAACGTTGATCACATCTTCAAAATCGATGCCTCTATGGATATCGCTAAGGAACGTTCCCCACTGCACTGAAGATTCTTAGTGCAATTTCAACATTTGGAAATTCATCTTCAACTTCGACTTATTTTCAAGTAGTCTTTTAAATTCAGGCATTCAACATGTAGTTCATCTCCGTTCACATCTTCGGTGTAAAATTTAGCAAAAGATTTGCAGTTCTCTTTTAAGTCTTCTGAATTCAGATTTTATAATAGAAAAAAAGTCAAAAACGTTGGAACCTAGTCGCTGTTTTAAATGAACACTTAAGCATTTTGCACATGAGTTACGAACTGCGAACTGTGGATGTTTGCATATTTTGACTTTTCTTTCACATGAGCTTTATTTCTATTCGCAGACATCGACGAATTGTCAATTTATAATTACCCTTTTCAAAAAACAAAACAAGAGTGTTGTAAATTTGAGGTTAAGTTGAGCGCGAACAATTTATACGTTGCAGTGTGGATGGTATGTGGAACGCCAATAGAGTTTGACAGTTCGTAGCAACCACACGGCAATTCGTTACTACCAAATTGTTTTTACAAAATTGTCTTGTTTTTAAGAACAAAATGCAAATTTTATTATCCTAACAAAATTGTCAATTATTTAGTTATAATTTAAATGTGTTTTTGTTTGAAATTGACTTTTTGAAATGTGCAAAATCACGTTTGTTCGTCCATTCGTTGTTCGATCTCATGAGCAAAGCCCTTTATTGTGTCGTCAATGGGAAGAAAGGTTTCAATTTTAAATTTTTCTTTTCCAGTCAGAATTACTGAGGGTCCAGAGCCGTCAAAAAAGTCTGACGTGAGCTTCTACACCTCAGCCTTTCAGAAATGTCCTTATATTTGGAATCCCGATTTATTTGTCTGGCTGATGAATCAAAGTTATCAAAATTGTCCCTGAGCCCAATCATAAATTCATCTATTGCACTCAGCAAATTTATTTCAACATCCAGGTAATAATTTTTTTTGACCATTTTTCGCAAAGACTAAATGATTCCTTTCTTGCCTTTAGTGCCTGTCTTAAATCGTTCGCGATAGACATCAAAGCTTCTTCAATTCTTTGGTGACCTTTATAAAAGGCGATTAGGGCATTAGCCCGCGCCGACCAGCTTGTTTGAGAAAGACTTTTTAAAACTTTTTGTTGGACCTAAATGAGCAGTCAACACACTCCATCGATGAGAAGATATACAATTTTTGTATAATGTCAAAGAATTTGGTTGCTTCTAAAACACACTCAGCGGCAAATGGTATAAAAGTGGGAATCTTACATGTTTCTTTTATTCTTGCCAGAGTTGACCAGAAAACCTTCCTGACATATTTGCCGCGTTGTCGTACTTTTGGCCTCTATTACCGAAATGTCATGATCCTCCAAAAACTTCAGTATGTCCAAAAACCTTTCAACAGGGTCGTGACCTTTTACGTAACGAATAATAAATGTTAGTTGATCAACATGAGACAGATCGGTTGTACTATCAACGCTGATTGATAAATGTTTTGCCATTTTGACTTCTTTTACAATAGTTTTCAAAACCTGTCTTCCAATGACATGAATAAATTCATTACAGATATTTGCTAAAAGATAACACGCATGACCACTTCCTGGATTTCCAAATTGCTTAAATGATCTACGGGAAACGGGTCAAACTCGTTATTTTCGTTATTGGAAGATACGAGAATCTCATTGTCACCACGAAATGGAAGCCCTCTCGAAGCTAAACACTTTACCCGCTTCAACACATTTCTCCAGTAACTTACTTCATTTTGATGTTGTGATATTAATTCAGTATCTACTCTACCTGTCCCTTTTGTTCGTGCTATGTACATAGGTCATCATAGATTGTCTATAGGCAGAACTGTGAAATAATTATTTTATTGATGTGTTTTAATTTGAATATAATTTGTGAATTGTTCAGCAAAATTTGTTGTTCAGCAAGGAAAGTACGAATTCTGATTATTCTTTATGCATTTAAAATTGTATCGAAATATTTGTTTTTTTCTTGAAAATAGACCAATAGAGGTTAAGTGATGTTTCAGCAATATGGGGACCCCTGAGCCTGGGCCCAGTGGTAAAGAGGGGTCTGCGCACAGACATCTCCCTAAAAATCTTAAGTTCTTCGGACCTTGAAACGTCTAGAAATTTCAAAATTTTCGATTCGACAAATCGGACCCATTTCGATAACTTCCTATGAGAAGTTACAAATAAATGGTTCCACTTACATGTACATGTTTTTAAAACAACAAGATTGAAAACTGTTTCAAAGAGTTTAAACATTTATTTTATTATTAACATTTCAATTTAAAAATTCGCCGCTCATGATCATTTATTGTCTTCCAGAAAGAGGCTCTCACTTAATATCTCACCAACAATGCACATTCGAAAGATAAATGCCAAAGTGTTTCCTATTTATTGTGACGACATAGTGACGAAGCCACGACTCAAGCTAGCTTAAGTTGAAAGGGAAATCAATCGTCGAATTATACGAATTTCATTAGCGAATTTAAATTAAACACAATAATTAATAATAACATAATGCTTCTCTTATCCACCACCAGGTGTACCTAACCCAGGCAGTAGACTCTATGCAGCAACTTTTAATTATTCCTCCAACTTTAACTGATAACACTTGCAGCATAGCAGCCTTCACGGAGTATATCTTTGGCTCTAAGGCTAATGTGAATTGTAAATATAACCAGTTCAGGTTGCGTAATAGAAAAATCGAAAGCAAGTTACGGCATGTAATGCTTTCAGCCTTTATAAGCTTTAACACTGGCATTTGATTTGACAAAGTTGTTGGTTGAATGTGGCTAGTGTGTTGCTGTTGACGTCTTGGAGCACACATCATCGACCAACATCGGTCAATGTAATGGAATTGAAGTTGTAGGTGCACGAGCTCGTAGAAACTCTGTTTTCGCTTTTCAGTATGCATTGCATCAACCCAGCAGCTAATTGTATTCTGCCCACACAGCAGGTGCGCTTTAGTGGAATGAACCAGTTTTGTAGTTGATACTGAATCGTAAAGGCAAACGTTGAGTTGGAACTGGAACTTATGGAAAAATGTTACGAGTATTTTAAATGTTACTGTTTTGAATTTTTGATGATGTTTGAGATGAAAGTATCCCTCCCTATAATGTCGTTTCTCTTGTGAGAATAAAAATAAAGATATGCATATTTTAATAGTTTTGTGTAAATAAGAACAAACGTGAAGTTGGTTTTTGGCGGGTCATTCATAGGTTAGGTTAATATTAGGTTAAAATGGCTGTCCAAGATGGAAACGGACACACTTAGGCCAGTTTCATGACCTATTGTGATACCACATGAATCTTGAGGCTTCCTCCTAAGCTCAACGGAACCATTTTGAGTCCCTTACGAAACGTGAGAGGCTGATTATGCTGATATGATTTAGATCGTTAAAGAAGAATTCTTCTAGGTAATTTTTGGGTTTTTGAGCCAGAGCAGGTCATGTGCAGAGAAGATGAAGAATGGTTTCCTTCTCTTCTTCATCCATACAGCTTCTGCAAAAGTCATTTGAGAATACGCTTAACCTCCTGGCGGGCTTTTTTTTTAGACAGTGTCCGGTTATGACACCTATTATCGAGCTTATATACGATCTGCTTAGAGAGAGCAAGCACCTTGAACGTTTTAAATCCAGTGTTGGCCAGATGTTTTTTGTGACTTGATACTTGGTGATGTTGTTCCACCTGGTGCCTGCCCTCCTCACAGTGTCTTGCATTAGCAGCAGTTAACAAGTAGCGATTGGTATGCCTGTACTTGCCAAACGTGGTAGGATGGGCTGTACTGTACCGTTCCTGGCGAGTTCATCTGCCTTACAGTTACCAGGAATGTCTTTATGGCCCTGATGGCACCCAGCAAAGGTAAATATTATACTGTTGTGCCATCTCCATTAGAAATGATCGACAGTTATAGACTGTTATGAACTGTTATAGAGTTTGTAGAGACAGAGTCCAGAGATTTGATAGCAGCCTGACTATCTGAGAAAATACGGATATAAGACTACAGACTTTACAGACTACACACCTCCAGCATCTGTATAAAAATGGATTGACCCATTTTCCAGAAATGTCCTATCCTCCCAGAAAGATCTGGGATCGATTGCTACCAACAGCAGATGAGGATCCATGGATTGCCACTGCTCCCTTCTCTGTGTTGACTGCAGAAGATACGGCAACATGCTTTGACGCCAAACTGCTGGCCGGTCTTGAATAGATCCTGGTCTCATCATACTTTTCTTTTTTGTTTGTATTCATCTTTGGTCCGAAGAAAAGAGGTCCGTCTGTACAGAAACTCGCTTATACAGATAAGGCTAGTTGATCCGGAGGTCACCGGTATCCGTATACTCCGTTAGAGACTGAGCTTTTCTGAATTGCGCTCTCAGCCAGGCTGATCATCGGCACGGGTCGTTTAACACTTTAGATCCAGTCCAATAAAGATAAGAGGTGGTTGGAAAGGAAGACATAGGGTAAGGAGTCAGTTGATGTTAAGATCATCATTCTGATATGTAAGGAAATGGCTAGGATCGGTAAACAGCAATTGAACTAGGTTACCTAGGGTAAGAAGGAGCAACGGAGAGAGGAGCGCTGTCTAGCTTTTTCGCTATTACAACGAGGGAGGTGGGACGGGAGTTAGTGACATAAACGTTGGCTTGTATGTTTTGTTTATGTAGGAATGGGTGATGATTCTAGAAAAGTAAAGGGATAAGAACGTCTTTTAGTTTCAATACTCATCTGGAAAAAATTTTCTAGAATCATTAACCTTACTCAGCTTCTACAACTCGACAAGTTCGACGTTCAAAGTAGAAGTTCATATCTATCATTACAAATTTCTGTCACTGAAACAAATTTCTAAATGAAATCTACCGACAAAATTTGACTAACAGAAATCTGCCATCGGAATGGTGTGAAATTGGAACACAAACTAATGTAACGATTCGTTTCACATTTGAACATAAAAGAATCAGCTGTTCAGGAAATTTCATAAAATTAAGTTCTACAAAAAATAGTACACAAAATTGGTAAAAATTGATGTTCGATTCTCGATATCTCGTGAATAAATGGAGGTATTGCCTTCAAATGATTTCATTCCGTTCAAGACTTTGAACCTGCAATTCCAAAACTTTAATTTTTACTTGCAACATAGAAGAACCCGAGACATGATGGTGAGTGCGTTGGACCGTCATGCCAGAGGTCTTGAGTTTAATCCCTGCCTATGCCATCTAAAGTTTTTTCATGGGTACTACCTTTTGCGAGAAATTAACAAATTCTCCAAGAGTAATTCTTGCCATGAAAAGAGCTTTCTCAAATTTGTCGTTCGGATTCGAATTAAAGCTGTAGGTCCCCTCCATCCCTGACAACAGTACTCGCACACAGGAATGGCTGAGAGTTGTAAGTCACTAGGCCCTAGTTTTCAACGGACTGTTGTATTACCCAATTTATTTATTTTTTACGTAGAAGAACTATATGGCAAGTTTTGCATTCGTGAAAATCTCGAAACCGAGATTTTAAAAAGCATGACACTAAGATGGTAGAGAAGAAAAAAAGTAGGTCATACAATTCCGTCCGTCTGTCTGTCATGGTCCCTACGGCTACGGCCCAAAGCATTGATTCGATTGACTTAATTTTTTGAGACGATTCGCATTAAGAGTATTTTAACTTCCCATAGGAAGTTATTGTAATGGGTCCGATATGTCAAATTGAAAATTTTGACATTTCTCGACGTTTCAAGGTCCCTTGAGTCGAAATAAAAGATTTTTAGAAAGATGTCTGTGCGTGCGTGTGTGTGTACGTACGTTCGTATGTCCGTACATTCGCAACGTCTTTTTAGTCATCCATAGCTCAAGAACCAGAAAAGATATCGAACCAGTATATTTTTGGAAAATTAACGGTTTTTTTATAAATAAAAATAAACTGAAAAAAAATTTTGTCACCTCAAAAATTGTATGAAGGAAAAACGATTTTATCTCCAAAACAATTTTGTGCAACGAAAAATAACTTTTTTAACATCTGGTAAAATTTTGAGAAAAATCGAATTGACAGTTTTTTTTTACAATAAATGAAAACCTAAACAAACAAATTAATAAAAGTTGTTAAAAAATAATTTTCGACTCAAATATCTTTTGAAAAATTTTAGATATTACCTTACTTTTATCTTTTAAAAATATTTTTTCAATTTTCAGTTAAATTTTGAGAAAAATCGAATTGACAGTTTTCTAACAAAAAAAAAATAAAATCTTGAAAAGAAATTTGACAAAAGTTCGTAAAAATTGTTTTTTGACTCAAATATCCTTTAAAAACTTCCAACTAGTTTCTACTTATAGGAAATATTGTTGTCAACATTCTGACAAATTTCTAACAGTTTTTAAAAAAATAATACTCCAAGTTGGTAAAAATTGAATTTCCACTCAAATATCTTTTCAAAACCATGAGGTTGTGGCTGCCAACTTATTTTATCTTTTAAAAAATATTGTTGTTAGCATTCAGTAAAATTTTGAGAAAAATCTAATAAACAGTTTTTTTCACAAAAAATAAAAACCTAAACAAAAATTATTAAAAGTTGGTAAATATGGATTTTTGACTCAAATATCTTTTCAAAACTTTAGAGATATTGGCTTCAAGCAAATTTTATTTTTAAAAAATATAGTTTTCAACACTCAATAAAATTTTGAGAAAAATCGAATCATCAGTTTTCTTACAAAAAATAAAATCTTAAAAAAAATTAACAAAAGTTGGTAAAAATTGATTTTCGACATAAATATCTTTTCAAAAATTTGAAGTTATGGCTTCAAACTAATTTTAACTTAAAAGAAATATATATTAACATTCGGAAAAATTTTGAGAAAAATCGAAAAAATTTACTTTCGACTTAAATAGATTTTCAAAAGTTAAAAATATTGTCTTCAATTTTTTTTTAATTTCACAGAAAATATTGTTTTCGATATATTCAGTAGTTTTTTTTTAAAATCTAACATTCCGTTTTTTGATAAGAAAATAAAATCTACAAAAAATAGTTTGCAAATTTGGTAAAAATTGATGTTCGGTTCTTGATACCTCACAAATTAATTGCATTTATTCATTTTATAAAAATTTATGAAATGCTACTAAAATTGGTAAAAATATGTTTTCGGCTTAAAATCTATTTAACAAAACTAGATTTTCAAACTAAACTATTGCCTTATATGAAAAATTTTGTTGGTAAATTCAATAATAATTTAGAATAATTCAACAAAAAAAATTTTTAACCCAATACAAAAACCTACAAACTTTTAAACAAGACAAATCGACAGACGGGATGGAAGTTATCAGTGTGGGTTGCATCCCAGCCTCTTTTTTCT
This sequence comes from Eupeodes corollae, assembly GCF_945859685.1. NCBI lineage: Eukaryota > Metazoa > Arthropoda > Insecta > Diptera > Syrphidae > Eupeodes > Eupeodes corollae. The sequence continues at coordinate 162,652,549 of NC_079147.1, forward strand.
TTTTGTTTTAAGATTAAAAATAATAGTAATACCCATGCAAACTTTTTGGTCAAGAATCGAAAATTTAAAAAAAAAATTATGAGAGATTCTATTTTAATTTTTTTAAAATTAGTTTTCCTAATTTGGCTTGTTTTAATAAGAAACAATATCTGAGCTGAAGGCCCTGGTAACTAATGCTCTGATAAATATTTATTGAATTTTGTAATTATATTATTGTTCAATAAAGTATAGTAATAATAAGAAACAAATATTTGTCTATTGCTCCAGAAGAGCACCCCCCATACAAACCTTATATTTTTTTAAGTTTTCTCAAGATCTAATTAACCGGTTTTAATAGTTGTTTTGCCTCAAGCTGCTCTTATACTCAATAATGTTTGGTGTTCAAAAATGTCATTGTTTTTATTTTTGATTAAAAAAAAAATATTGATTACTTTTTCGAAATTCGATATCTTGAAAATGGATCATCATTTTTGTACGAAATTGAAATTACTACAATTATTTTTAAGCCTAAACTGAAAAATTGTATACATGTACTTACAAAATTAATTTAAAAAAACCGCTCTAACGATTTTCAAATAAGAAATTTGAAAAATAAAGTTGTTTTTGAGAAATCAAAAGGAATTTAAATTTTTGAAAACAAAATTTTTTGCAGGTAACATAAACACGTAAAGTGTGTTTTGGATATGGGCTTGTGGAAAAATGTATAAGAAACCGTCAATTTTTTAAATACATACGGCTTCATTGCATTTTTCATTAATGTTAAATGTTCGGCTGCACGTGGTCTATTGAGGTTCCTAACAGTCCACGTATAGATCCGAAGTTGGTTGTCTTTATTTCGTTTGCTTGGTTTGTCATCAGTAAATGCGTCCACATATAAGACTTTTTGGTGCGTTGCAACTAGGATATTTTTACATGTTCAGGACTCAGGAAGTCACCGCGAAGGGCACAATCCCTAACCATACCGCTTTATTGCACTTTTCATTATATTTTTGTATGATCCATACGCCCTTCAATTCGCCCAAACCATCACATTTTTGTAATGCCGCTTCTCTAAGTCTGATACGATTAATGCCTTGGAAGAATAGGGCGTTTTGCTAACATACGGCCCAATTTCTTTAAAAACTGGTCGAAAATTGGTCATCTCAACTGGAGTTTATTCCAGCAAGCCTTCTTGTGGCTACTTGCTCAAAAACGTTTTTAAAACATTATGTCAAACTCCTATCTTCATTATAATCCTTAGGTCTTGGCCATAACCTTAAATTACACAGAAATATTTATAAAAGCTTTCTAATTGTGTCTATATTATAATATGAGAGTAGTTATTTTGTTTAAAAATTTATTTTTAATTTGTTATTAAATTTTAAAAGCTTTTTGGCTGTTTCTTAAAAATACCACGTGAAAAATCATTTACCGACGAAAAAAAGGGAAAATCGAGGATCAAAAATAGGCTTGTCCGATCGAGAAATTTCACGACGTGTGTGAAGGCCAAGCTGCATCATTCACGACTTCATCAACAGAGGTCAGGAATATGGTGCAAAAAAACAACTGGGAAGGACGCCGCTCGTCAATAACCGTGCCAAAAGAGAGAAAAATTGCGTTCTAAAGAAGTAATGGCGAAAATGGACCTAGTAATAGGAGTACGACGAGTCCAACAAATAATAAAAATTGATTTGAAGCGTTTCTATAAAAATAAATGTGCCAAACCTTTGCTGTTAACACGACACGAGCTTACCCGGCTTCAAAAATCCGCCTGAAAAACACCGGTTCTGGAAAAGGGATTTAAGAACAGTGATTTTTATATTATATTCTTTTTTTATTTTAAATGTCAAGTGTTTTTTTTTGGCACTATTTTAAATAGGTACTAACGAAACCAAAGAGATGAGGTCAGATTTTAAATATTGAATTTACGAGACATCACGTAACTTTCATTAATAATTTGATTCTAGTTCTTGAAAAATAGGGGAAAACGCGACAAAGGCAAACAGTTGCTGTTTTTGTTTAAAAATATTTTTGTGTCACAATTCAGGAAGTGAAAAAAGTTAAGTTAAAAGATTTTTTTTTAATTTACTTTTAAAACTAACATAAATGAACCGAACAATTTTTTTGTGTTTTCATATTTAAATGTGTCGTAAGAAGTCGTAAATCGTTTCAAAAACGAGTACAAAAAGAGGCTGGGATGCGACCCACACTGATAACTTCCCATTCCGTCTGTCGATTTGTCTAGTTTAAAAGTTTGTAGGTTTTCGTGTTGGGTTAAAAAATTTGTTAGTTGAATTATTCTTAACAATATTAAACTTACCAACAAAATGTTTCATATAAAGGAATAGTTTAGTTTAAAAATCTAGTTTTGTTAAATAGATTTTTAGTCGAAAACTATTTTTTATCAATTTCTTAAATTTTTACAAATTGGATGAATGAAATTAACTTGAGAGATATCAATAACCGAACATCAATTTTTACCAAATTTGTAAAACTATTTTTTGTAGATTTTATGTTTTTATGAATAAATGGGATGTTGTTGATTTTTATAAAAAAAACAACTGATCAAAAACAATATTTTCGTGAAATAAAAAAAGCTCAAAAACAACATTTTTTATTTTTGAAAAGCTATGAGTCGAAAGTAAATTTTTACCAAGTTTTAGTATTGTTTTTTGTTAGATTTTTATTTAAAAAAAAAAAAAACTGTTAATTCGATTGTTCTCAAAATTTTAATGAATGTTGACAACAATATTTTTTAAAAGGTAAAAGAAGTTTAAAGCCAATACCTTGAAGTTTTGAAAAGATATTTGAGTCGAAAATCTATTTTTAACAACTTACTCGTATATTAATTTTTTTGTTTAGGTTTTTATTTTTAGTAAAAAATGTCAATTGGATTTTTTCCAAAATTTTACTGAATGTTGACAACAATATTTTTTAAAAGATAAAAGTAGTTTAAAGCCAACATCTCAAGGTTTTGAAAAGATATTTGAGTCGAAAATCAATTTTATCATCTTTTATTAATTTTTTTGTTTAGGTTTTTATTTTTTGTCAAAAAACTGTCAATTTGATTTTTCTTAAATATGAAGTGGAACAATTTATTGCTGATGTGCAACAGGCCGCTGAAGAAAGTACTCCAACATTTTCTAATAGAAGACAAAATGAAATAAAATATCCTTAAGAGATAAGAGAGTTGATAATAGAGAAAAGAAGAGCTCGAAGAAAATGGCAAAATAGTAGATTTCCAAATGATAAAACAACGTTTTACCGTATAAGCATCAATAAGTACATTTCTAAGGAATTTAACGACTGATGCTTCAACCGATTTTTCACTATGGAAAGCAGCCAAGCGCCTGAAAAGACGGCTGTTACAAAACTCGCCCTTGAAATCTCAAGATGGAAAATGGATCGTTAACCCGAAAGAAAAAGCTAACCTTTTCGCTGAACATCTTGCGAATGTTTTTAAGCCAATACTTATCAAACGCGGCTGAAAATAACTTACAGTTTGTTGATAAGATAGATGAAAGTGAAATACCAATTGTAAGACTTAAAGAAATAAAAAGTATGTGTTTACATCAACTACCAAATAAAAAATCACCAGGTTACGATCTAATTACTGCTCAGGTTATGAAAGAAATGCCATTGAAAGCCTTCATAAAACTCCAATATATAATAAATGCATGCCTTAAGCAACGGTATGTCCCGCACCATTGGAAAATTGCTGAAGTAATTGTCATACCAAAGCAAGGTAAACCACCTACAGAAGTGACGGCTTACAGACCAATATCGCTTATACCAATTATGGCAAAAGTTTTTGAAAAACTGCTTTGAAGAGACTTAGCAAAATCATAGAAGAAAGAAGGTTAATCCCAAACCATCAGTTTGGCTTTAGAAATAAACATTCCACGATAGACCAAGTTCATAGAATATCGGATGTAATAGAAAAAGCATTAGAAGAAACACAATAATGTTCAGCTATTTTCTTAGATATTGCTAAAGCTTTTGACAAGGTTTGGCATGAGGGACTTGAGTACAAACTGCAAAGGGAACTTCCCAGGCAGTACTTTGAAATATTAAAATCGTAAATCTCAGACCGATTGTTTACTATAATACTCGGAATTGAAGAAAATAGAAGCCGGTGTACCACAAGGAAGTGTCCTAGGTCCTACCCTGTATTTACTATACACAAGGGATATTCCAGTTGGTAATCACACCATAATGGCTACTTTTGCAGATGATACCTGTTTGGACCTATAGAATCCAATTATGTTGCTGTACAAAGAAAACAAATACCGAAATCATCCAAAAATTCCAAAACAAAGTCCTTCGTGGAATAGTTAATGCAAAGTTTGAGAATTCGAATTGGAAAATAATTTTGTACAATTTTTGTTCTTTTTTTCTTTTGAAAAATAATGGATATTTGATTATTGAACATATTCTTATATGGGGGGGGGGGATTTAACACCCAAACCCCTACTTACTTTCGCCCCTGAAGTGTTATATTTTCTTCTTTTATTTCGAAAATCATACTACCCTTATAATTTTTTCGGTTGCGTTTATTTATTCTTAGACAAAAACAACTGACAGTGAATCTTTAACAAAAAAACTCTCATTTTCGAAAAATAATGGCGGCCAAAGTTTTCCCATAATCGAAAACGTCTCTAATATGTCCATATTCTCCAAAACCCAACATACGTAACTACACCACGTTAAGGTATTAGCCCTCCATAATCCATATTTATACTGAATCTGCGATGTTATACTTTTTACGAGTAATGTGCATGTACAACACTGATTGTTAGAAATTGTGGAAGATTGCAAAATGATTCTAAATCAGTTACACCCAGTGTAAAGTTATAAATATTCAAGGCGAGTAATAAAAATCTATCTATCTAGTTAAATATCAACTGCCATCAACACTAAATAAATTAAATTATTATACACCTAAATAACAACCCTGTAATATGACCAAAGCCAAATCCAAGAAAGGAAGTTTTACCAAGGTACACATAGCAATGCTACGTTTTGAGTTGCATCTGTTCTGTTTGAAATACATGACCTAATTTTTGGGATTCCCGAAGTACATAGAGATACATACATAAGTATAGATACCTAGTAGAAAATTGTAGATACATACCTTGTGGAAAGCATTCGCATCTAAAGTGTAAGTTTTGGTAGGGCCGCAGGTCGCCACCGCCGCGCGTCATGTCGCGTCGGGCGGCTGTCTACCCATCATGATGGCCATGTTAAAATAGAAAGCTTTTTCCGAGTTTAAGTTAGACCATATACTTACCTAGTGCATTTGACTTTTGTTTGATATCTATACATAAGAATAGATTAGTGTAGCTCAATAAAATAATTCATAGATTATGAAAAAAAAGATACAATATAAAGGAGATAAAGATAAACGATCAAGGGAGATAGTTATCTCTTCTGTTGGTTTGTGAGAGCGTTTTTGGGCTTGATAAGTGCTGCTTACTGCTTGCTTGATGGCTTCCTAGCCTTTATAAATACGTTTGTATATGTTTTTGTAGGTGTCAGATATACATAATAAATACATTGTTGTAAAAGCTTACAAAGCTCGTTAGAAAATAAGGCAAAATGAGAGGAGCTTGATGTACAGTTATGTATTTCTTATTTACTGTAAGACGCTCACAGCACAATTGAGGGAAGTTTTTTTGTTAACAAGAGACAGAGAGGTTTAGTTTTGCCGGTAAAATATTTTATTTTGAGCGGCCTTTTCATTACTGGAAGAAGGTACCTATGGTTTTTTAATAAACAATTTAATAATAATTTGATGTCGATTGAGTAGATACAAAAATCTTTTGAATATGTCCCAAGTAGGGATATTAAAATAGTCAGCTTATGTGTGCCTACATACATAGTTTTGTATACTTTTTGGCAGAGGACATTTGAAGTTTACCAGGTATATGAGTTCAGGGCTTCAAACCAGAATTATATAGGTCATGCAGTGTTTGGAAGCTGATTTAATAGGGGCAATTTGGAGTGAGTATCTATCTATGTTGGGTGAAAATAAGGTTAGTAAATGTTCAATATCAGTTGAAAGGTAAGATAAAATATTATTGAAAGTCTCATACCTACAAAGGACCAATATAACACAGCTATGTACAAACGTGTGTAGGTATCCATTCATGTGACCTAAATATTAGGATAAAGGAAGTTTTGTTAACAGGCTACCTCTATGGTAACTCAAAATGTAGCCTCCTAAAATATTCCATACCCACAATGATAGATGTAAATTCACATAAAAGAAGTCCTAATTGTTAGGCTTTTGTTTTGAATGTTATATCTTCCTGCATTTACTATTAAGGTATTAATTAGGAGTTGCTTAATTTTTCTTAAAATTACTAACTTACTTATCTAGGGAGACCCAGTTCAGGGGCGGACCATGCGTCTCCAGTCCGGTAGGTCCCTAGTTATTTTTTCCAGTTTCGCATGTCAAGTTGTTTGAGGTCCTCTCCCACCTGCGAGTGCAACCTAAATTTCGGTCTTCCTCTACTGCGTCGCCCTATTGTAGATCCTATTGTAGATTCTAAGCAGTCGATATAAAAGTATCTGGGGTGCATGAAAAAATTCATATGGGACACAGTCGTATCCGGCGGTTTGTTTTTCTTTGCTTTGTTCAGTACCTCTTGAATTTCTAAGTTCTTGATCTCGCCATCAAGCTGTTCATCCCAAGAATCTTCTATCATGTCTTCCAGTGCCTCAATAGCCCTAAGTGGTGGGTTCAAGAGCCGTTGGAAATGCTCTCTAAAATCACAACTTTTTATGTTTGGCCCTATTCTATGGTTCTTATTTCGGAGTTTGTTAGCAATATTCCACCAATCTTTAGTATTTTGTACGTTTCTAAGACTGATACACAACGTTTGATAGTAAAGCTTTCTTCTCGTCTTACAATTCAGTTTGTATTTTCGACTGGCTTCAAGGTACGTTTTTCTCAGTATTTCTGAAGGTTGCCTTCTTCAGCTGTTAAGCCACTTAAAGCATTTTTCCTTGTAGCCATGCACTGCACGCTGCATCAAACCAACCTTTTATTACCTTTTGCTTGGAATTTCGTTCAGCTTTAAGTAGTACATTGAGATTGGCAATTTGCTCTTCAATTAGTATTTGGCTTTCTCCTATTCGTACATTGAAATCTCCTATGACAATCACGTTTTGGAAGTTTGATTCCTGTAGAATTCTATTGTACACTTGGTAGTCTTCTTTCCATTTGTTGCAATTGAGATATGTAGGCAGCAGATATAGCTCACAGTTTGGTGCCAATATACGAATTACGTCCCTTCCCAAGATTTTTGTACAATCAATTCTTAGCTCCTTCTTAATATCTCGGTTTATGCCAACTACTAATCCACCACTCGCTTTTAAAAATTGAGATGTACGTACTGCGGGTGTCCATTTAAAATCAAATCCTGGGAAATTTTTTTGGGTATATTAATTTATTTGCTAGTCCTGAAACATTGTAGGACGCGATTTTTATGTCAGTTTTCTTACAATCTATAATATTTAAATTTTGATGACAACAGTCATCTAATTACTAATATGATATGGTCTCGCCTTTACTGGATTCCAGATGAAAATCTATTCTTTAAAAAATCTTTATTATTTGCTACCAGCGTAAACATTTTTCCTTCTATTTCCAAGCTATTGCCCTTGAACTTAATTGTTTTTGTTTTATCAATTTTTCGTATTGCATTTCGTATTCATATCAGATAATTGTGACGTTCTCTTTCCTTTTGAGTCATATCCCTTTGAATGCCATACTTTGTTCCTGCTAGCTTAGCGGTATTATGTGGACTGTAGCAACTACTGCTTGTGCTTCAAATTCGACGAGAAAATTCTTCTTATCACCTCTTTCTATTATAAAAATTCTTACAATCTTGAATGACTGTAATATGTGCCTTGCAGCAGTTTTGGGCTTTCTTTGAATGTTCGGCTGTAAGTGGTGTATTAAGGACCTATTATTCCACGTACAGATCGGAAGTTCGTTTCTTATTTCGTTATCATTCAATCCGTCTGTATCAGAGGTTTGTTTGTGCTTCACAACTAGGATATTTTTACATAGCCAAGAAGTCACCCCAACGGCACAACCCCCAACCTGGAAGGCCAGGTCCTTAATATAACAAGAATTGGGAGTCGGATAAACCTTCTTATAGAACTGGGCTCCGAATATGTCGTAGAAACCCTTTAAGGTGTTCATTAAGTAGTTCAACCTAACTGGAACCGTAGAATTTCTTCTCTGCCGTCTGGATAAGGAGAATGGAAATACCTTTTCCCCCATCTTTCGTTTGCTTACCCCAACAAGTTTTCACTGGGAAACCAATTTCTAGTTGAGGTATACTAGGTACCCGATGTGAGAATAGGAGTTAATAGATAAAGGATGGGTTTTGAGAAAAGCCTGTGAACGCTTGTGTCCTCTTGAATGCACATGTCTACCATTTCAACATTTAAAGTGTCCTTATTTTTAACTTTCCATAGGAAGTTATTGTAATGGGTCAGATTTGTCGAGCTGACATTTTTTTTACATTTCTCGACGTTTCAAGGTCCCTAGAGTCGAAATAAAAGATTTTTAGAAAGATGTCTGCACGTTCCCTAGGTTTTTTTTGTCGTCCATAGCTCTAGAACCAGAAGAGATCGACTTCAAATAAATTTTGTTATGCAGAAAAAAGGCAGAAAGGGCTCTCAGGAAAATTGCGTGGGTGATTTCTTTACCATAGCAGTTAAAAAAAACGGTGAACATTTGGTTAACCCTCAATATCTTACCAACCAAAAACGCTAGAGACTTGAATTTAATTTTATATAATATATTGTAACGTGATATTTTTTGAAAAAAAAAAAATCAATTAACGGTTTTCGAAACTTTGAGATATTGGCTTTCAACTAGTTTTATCTTTTAAAAAATATGTGCGTCAACATTCAGTAGAATTTTGAGAAACATCGAATTGACAGTTTTTTTTTTAAATAAAAACCTAACAAAAAACGATACTAAGACTTGGTACAAATTTACTTTCGACTCAAATAGTTTTTCAAAAAATGAAAAATATTGTCTTCAAACTGTTTTTATTTTACAAAAAATATTGTTTGTTTCAGTCGTTTTTTTTTATAAAAATTCAATAGTCCGTTTGTTCATAAAACAAATCTACAAAAAGTACGCAAATTTGTTAAAAATTTAGGAAATAGTACTAATAGGTAAAAAAATGTGTTTGACTAAAAATCTATTTAACAAAACTAGATTTTCAAACTAAACTATTTCTTTATATGAAAAATATTAAGCAAGACAAATTGACAGACAGGATTGGAAGTTATCAGTGTGGGTCGTATCCCAGCCTATTTTTTAAAATCAAATTATTCCTTATTGAGGACTATTGTATTTTTAATTGTTAGGAGTATACGTTGTTTCTTTATGAACACAATCCTTAGTGTTCGGGCTTAATTCTTTCAGCTATTGATAATTATCACTGTCCTTTGCTACTAACGTTTTACTTTAACTCGTGTCAGGAAGTAACTACTACTTCACATCCTATTATGTATGATTTTCATAAAGCCAATTTGTTTCCAAATTAACGTATATATTTATTAACAGAGTTCCATTTGATTTTGAAAATATGTGTGTTGAAGTAGCCTATAACCTTTTGTTTTTTTTACAATGAACTACACTATTCACAAGACGTAAAGTGGCTCCATCAGCCCGCCTTGTTATAATCGTAGACTTAGATTGCTGCGTAAACAAAGGCATTAATTGCCAGAAATATTTCAACGCTCTCAATGTTCATGTTACTATTTTAAGAACCTTGGTGCTTATCATTATTTCAACGATCAATACAATTCTTTTTATCTAGAATATTTTCATAAAACTCAAGCTAACCTTATAAACGATCCAAAGCCTTCTTTCAGTTCGTTAATCACAAAAGAATGTCAGATTGGTATCCACCGTTCTTGTATTTTAATTATGAGACTTCTATTGATAATAGAGCAATAGCTAATTACTTTACATTTTATTTCAAAAATTCATTCTCACAATATTCTTGTACACCAGATTGGACCAATTTTGAATATTTACCGAATTTTTCGTTGGGTCCTTGCTTACCCGATTGCATCTCTCCATCAGCCATTAAAAACAAATGTACTAAACAATTGATGAGTTCACTTAAGGCCCTGGTGGTCTTCCTGCCATTATCATAAAAAAATCCTTTTCAAACTCTCTTCCTTTGGTTTGAACCTCTTTTTCTGAAAAGGATTACTTCTTACCTTGAAAATTCGTGAAAAGTATATCCGATTTATTTTAGCCCGGCAAAATCCTCATTCAAACCCTCCAAGTGGGTGCCAGGCGGGCAATGATCACCACAGTAGTCCTGTGCGTTTTTGGCAGGATGGTGATTAGCTAAGGTTGAGTTGGATCGCTGAATTGTTGTAAGTCCTCAATTTATTCATAGTTTAGAGGTTCCTAATTTCGGTGGTGGTGTGAGCGTACTTGTATGAAAACCGTGCCGAAGAATGAATGGCTGGGGGATAGACCAGCCATTAACGAGCTCTTCCATATAAATCTCCAGGACCAGACGGAATCATTCCGGCCGAACTACAAAAATGCTCAGACATGATCATTCCACCATTGAAAATCATTCTGACAAGCTGTGTAAGGTTGAGATATATTCCCAAAGCCTGGAGAATGGCAAAAGTAGTCTTCATTCCTAAAGCAGGAAAACCCTCACACGTTAACCCTAAAGATCTACGACCAATCAGCCTATCATCCTTCCTTCTTAAAACCTTGGAAAGATTGATTGAAATTAACATCAGACATAATTTAAAACCATGTCTCATTTCCACAGCTCAACATGCTTACTCTAAGGGAAAATCAGTAGAATCAGCACTAAATATTTGGGCATCATTTTAGACAAAAAACTAAATTGGTAACAATACTGGACATACTACTATTCTAGACAGTTTCAGATCTATCCCAGAACGCTTAGACTATACCACCCCAAAAATGGTATTCGGTAAAAGCTTCCATGAGTCCATCCCTTCAAGATCCTCCTGGGAAGAAGAGAGACCCCTGGAAGACGATGCGGTACACTTCTATACTGACGGTTCAAAGACCGATCACGGAGTTGGACGTGGAATCTCACTCTATTATATAGACTTCCCAATTAATGCAGTGTATTCCATGCCGAAGTAATGGCGATTAAAGAAGCACTATCCTGGCTCAAAGAAAACGTTTTATCTTGTAAGGATATACGAATCTTCTCAGATAGCCAAGCCGCTTGAAATGTGTTGAAACCAAGCGTTTTCGATTTCTTATATTTATTAATATTATTTTATCTTTGAATAAAACAATAGAGTACTTGAATGATTTATAAAGAATTTATTTATAACCTCTTTGGAGAACAAGTATTTTAATAATTTTAATAATGGCGAGCAAGACGGAAATTTAGTCTTTTTTGAGCCATGTGGTTTTTAGGTTTGACGTTATATAATTTGACTTTTATATTTCGATAACACAGTGGCTATGTAAAAGTACAAGTACACAAAGAATATAAAATGAGCTTAGTGTACAATTATGGTTAAAATTTTACAAATCAACATTATTTTCTAAAATAGGCTGAACATTCTCCCCGTCTTGAAGGACTAAAGGTGCTTCAACAACTGAAGATGCCTCAGCGTCCGAAGGTGCTTCAACGACCGGTAGTCGACAGAGATTAGCAACTGCTCTTTTAAAAATTCCAGTGGCAGTTTTCAAAGTAACCACTCGAACGATGTGATCGGTACCAGGATGCAATTCTATGACTCTACCAAGCTTCCATTTTAACGGAGGAAGGTTATCATCTCTTATTATGACAATGTCATTTAATTGAAGCCCAAGTTTATTCCTTTTCCATTTATTCCGCTGTTGCAAAGTGTGGAGGTATTCATTCTTCCATCGGTGCCAAAATTGTTGCATAAGCCATTGCACTCGCTGCCAACGATTTAGATAGGATAAATTTTTATCGCACAGATCTGGCTCAGGAATTGCAATAAGTGAAGAACCTGTTAAAAAATGGCCTGGGGTTAAAGGTTTAAGGTCATTGGGATCTTCAGAGAGAGGGGAAAGAGGACGGGAATTAAGGATGCACTCTATCTGGATAATAAGAGTATTAAGCTCTTCATATGTCAAAGCCGCTAGATGTAAAATTCGTTTCATATGATGTTTTGCAGATTTTACGGCTGCCTCCCAAATACCACCAAAATGTGGAGATCTAGGAGGAATGTGCTTCCATTCGATGCCCTCGTCTAAGCAAGTTTTCATAATTTCGGATTTAGACTGTTGATCTTGAAACATCTTATAAAGCGCCCTGAGCTCGTTACGTGCGCCAATATAATTTGTAGCATTATCACTATATATGGTACGGCAAAGGCCTCTCCTGCTAATGAAGCGCCGCAAAGCACCCAAGAACGAAGAAGTAGTGAGATCTCCAACTAGTTCAAGATGAACAGCTTTGCTGACAAGGCATACAAATACAGCTACATATACTTTCACGGCCGCTGTCCCACGACGCCGAGAGTGAACCATAAAAGGTCCACAAAAGTCTGTTCCTACAGTTGTAAAAGGACGTGAGGGCATCACACGATACTCTGGTAGATTTCCCATTTGCGGATGCTCAAAACGTGGACGTGCTCTAGCGCATAATATACATCGTCTGATAACTCGTCGTATAAGAGGCTTCACATGCACAGGCCAATATTGTTCACGAACGATTGACAGCAATCCTTGTTCTCCTACATGATGATATTTTATATGAATATCTCTTATCAAAGCCTTTGTAAACGGGTGATTATTTGGAAGAAGTGCTGGATGTTTATGCTTATACCCAACATCAGCGTTATTTATCCTTCCACCAACTCTAAGTATTCCCTTTTCATCAATGAATGGATTGAGGGAGCAAATGCTTGATTTGGGAGAAATTGATCTTTTTTGTTTCAAAAGTAAGATATCGGATCCATAGTTCGATTGCTGTATCATCTTTATGAGACAATGAAGAGCGTTCTGCATTTCCTCCAATGTAAATGGCCCACCTACTCTTTCCTTCTTTCTATATAACGCTAAAGAGTTGTGGAAAAATCTTAGAATATAAGCAACTATTTTGAGTGTTCTCTGATGATTATTGTTGAATTTCAAATTAATCACAAAATCGGCATCTTCATGTAATGAAAAGGTATGTTTTGTAGGTCTGCGCTCAAGAAGGTTTTCATCAACTGAATCTACAGACTTCGAATTAGGCCAATGTTCTTCAGAAAGGTATAAGAATTCTGGGCCATGAAACCACAACTTTGAGTTCATCAATTCACCAGGAAATGCTCCTCTCGAAACAATGTCAGCCGGATTTTGTTTGGTGCTTACATGACGCCATTGATCTATGGATGAAAGATTTTGTATTGTTGCAACTCTGTTTACGACGAAAGTTTGCCAATGATGTGATTCTGAAGACAACCATGCGATGACTATACTGGAGTCTGTCCAATAATACACCCTTTCAAATTTATCTTGGAATATATGACGAATCCTTTTTACCAATTGTACCATCAACTGCGCAGCACATAATTCGAGTCGTGGAAGACAAACGTTCCTTACAGGTGCTACTTTAGACTTAGCGCACAAAAGTCGTACCGAAACCTTTCTATTGGACAGAATAGAACGCATATAAATACAGGTTCCGTATGCCTTCTCGGAGCTATCAGAAAAGGCGTGTAATTCTACTTTATCAACGTTTCCCCACATAGCCTGTCTTTCAATTGATATTTTATCCAAATTTGATAATTCCATTCTAAATTGTAGCCACATCTGATGCAGTGATTGTGGAAGAGCTTCATCCCAGTTAAAATTCAGCTTCCAAAGCCTTTGTAAAAAAATCTTTGCCAATACAGTAACAGGATTTATAAGTCCTAAAGGGTCATATAAACGTGCTATATCAGCTAACACAGTGCGTTTAGTAATATGCTTATTTTCACCAGCATTGACCTTGTAGAAAAAAGTATCTGCCTTTGGGTCCCACACTACACCGAGTGTCTTGATGACATCATTGTTTTTAAGTTGAAAAAATTGTTCCTTTTCTTCATGTGGTATATCTTGTAGCAAGCTTTTATTATTAGAACACCATTTTTTTAGCGTTAATCCACCACGATCTAATATTCCTCTTAATTCTCTTTTGATACATTCGAGCTCCTCTAACGTGCTAGCCCCAGTGAGAATATCATCGACATAAAATTCTGTTTTTATTGTTGATGCTCCTACTGGAAATTTATCACCCTCTTCCTCTGCTAAGTACAAAAGCGCTCTTGTAGCCAAAAAAGATGCTGAGGCCGTACCATACGTCACAGTACAGAGTTCATAAGTCTTTATCTCTTCATCTGGTCTGTCTCTCCACAAAATTTGGTGAAATGCTCGATCTTGTTCATTGAGAACAATTTGACGGTACATTTTAGTTACGTCAGCAGTAAACACGTAGTTATGTGATCTAAATTTGATAAGTAAAGAAAACAAGTCAGGCTGCACGACTGGGCCCACGTATAAGATGTCGTTTAAGCTCACACCATTATCACATTTGGCACTAGCATCAAAAACTACTCTTAGTTTTGTAGTAGAGCTCTCAGGTTTTGTTATGCAATGGTGGGGAATATAATAATGCAATTTACCAAAATCTTGATTTTTGATCTCCACCATATGTTTCAGTTGCTTGTATTCTTTCATAAATGAAACATATTGCACTGCGAGATCGTGATTTTTTATCAATTTACGTTCTAATGCGTAAAATCTTCGAAGGGCAGTCGCATAAGAATTGCCTAATGATTCTGGATTCTGCTTAAAAGGCAATCTTACCTCAATTCGGCCATCTCTGAGACGTTTCACATTTTTAAGAAAATGTTCTTCACAAATTTGTTCATTTTTCGTGAATGGCAATTCAATTTGTTCGTGATTTTCAATTTCCCAAAAGGAGGTAAGCATTGATGCAATATTTTCATTTTCACTATTTTCATCAGAATCGTTTACCAAGCAATGGACCTTTTTCTTGCATTCTAATTGTGCAATGCTGCCAGACACCACCCAGCCAAATACAGTGTTTTGAAGAGTTGGAAGCCAAGGGCCTAGCTTAATCTGTCCAATGGATAATAAACTAAAAAAATATTCAGCTCCTATCAACAGATCAACCCGACTTGGGGTTCCAAATAAGGGATCTGCGAGATTAATATTGGATGGTATAGACAAACCGTTTGTATTAATGGGAGCATCAGGAAGGAACTCTGATATTCTGGCCACAATATAAGCATCAATATTTTCAGCATAATTATTAAATCGCGATTTGATGGTGAAGCTAATTTGATGTTTGCAAGTTAATGAATTTTCTCCGATGCTACAGATGGACATTATTTTATTCTTACGTCTTATGCCTAAAAGGTTTGCGATTCGCTCAGTTAACAAGCTGACATGAGAAGCAGAGTCAAGCAAAACTCGGCAAGGAACTGGTGTGTTTTGTTTATCAAGAGCAAAAACTACTGCAGTGGCAAGAATGGCTTGTGCTGGACGGCTTTGTGTATCGTATGCAGCTGGAGACGTATTTTCATGAAGATGATATGTTTGGGGATATGGCTGGATCATCGGCGAAGTCAGGCTGTTGGAAGAACTTGCGACATTGTTTGAGGTAGGTCTTTGGCCATTTGAAGTTGATGCAATGTTATATGAAGA
The DNA here is from genome assembly GCF_945859685.1 of Eupeodes corollae. Lineage (NCBI taxonomy): Eukaryota > Metazoa > Arthropoda > Insecta > Diptera > Syrphidae > Eupeodes > Eupeodes corollae. Next base: position 162,668,255 of record NC_079147.1, read on the forward strand.
CGATTGTGGAACATCCTGAGGGATGCGTATAACGTTATCGTCATGAAGCAGCGTGTGATGTGAATTGTTGCACTTGCGACATTTTGATGCTTGGCAATTATTTGCATCATGATTGGGCTTAATGCAATTAAAACATAGTTGGTTCCCACTAACAAAACTTTGTTTTTGAGCAACAGGCAGATTAAGAAATTGATAACACTTGTAAATATTATGGTTAGGCTTTTTGCAAAATAAACAAATTGATCGTGTGTTATTTTTATTATTTGAATGTTGAATAGAAAAGGTTTTAGAGCGATGAATTTGGTTAGTTTTAGCATGAACTGCAGTACTTGCCTGAGGAATGTCGTCATTGAGAATCAGGGTGCATTTGGTAAGAAATTTTATAAGCTCCTGGTAACTGGGCATTCTTTCGGTGGGCCCTTCTTCGTTCCATTTGTTAAGTGTTGCACTGTCGAGTTTTGGGAGAAGTATTTGAACTAGTAGGTCATCCCATTGGCTTACAGGACGTCCAAGTGTAGTAAGAGCACGAAGATGACTGTTGATCTCATCACAAAATTGACGTAGACTTGACGATGAAGGTTTTCGAATAGCTGGATACATCATTACCTTTTTAATGTGTTCAGTGGCAATCACACGTTTGTTGTCGTAGTTTTCAATAAGCAGATTGAGAGCGACTTCATAGTTGTCATCAGTGATCTCCAACGATTGTATTGTCCTAGCAGCTTGACCAGATAGAGAGGAAATCAAATAGTGTAGCTTGGAGACATTGCTTAATGAGGAATTATTGTGGATTAGGGAATTGAAAATTTCGTGAAAGGATAGCCACTGGGTAACTTCACCTGAAAAAATAGGAATGTTAAGCTTTGGAAGTTTCAACTGATTAGATGATTTAGTTTCGGTAGATACAACATTTTCTGTTCGCAAAGTAGATTTTCGACTTTGTATTTCATGAAGAATTTTGGATCTTGATTTGTAGTACATCTCCTCGCATTCAGCTCGCACGTCGACTTTGGCACCAATTTCCTTGGGATCAATATCCTCCAACTTGATCTGGAGTTGTTCAAATGCTTTGAAAACAGACTCCAAAGCTTGAAGACGAACCTCGAATTCCGAAAGAAGTGTTTCTGCATTAATTTCTGATAGAAACTCATTTATTCTGTCTAATTGTTTGGTGCAAACGAGACGTCGAGCTTTTAGCGATTCTATTTTCTTCTGAGCTGCTTCGGCCATCGTGATGGTAAAAGTATAGCGAAATAAATCACGTCGGGGTCACCATGAAATGTGTTGAAACCAAGCGTTTTCGATTTCTTATATTTATTAATATTATTTTATCTTTGAATAAAACAATAGAGTACTTGAATGATTTATAAAGAATTTATTTATAACCTCTTTGGAGAACAAGTATTTTAATAATTTTAATAATGGCGAGCAAGACGGAAATTTAGTCTTTTTTGAGCCATGTGGTTTTTAGGTTTGACGTTATATAATTTGACTTTTATATTTCGATAACACAGTGGCTATGTAAAAGTACAAGTACACAAAGAATATAAAATGAGCTTAGTGTACAATTATGGTTAAAATTTTACAAATCAACATTATTTTCTAAAATAGGCTGAACACCGCTCTTAAATCTCTCGCGTCTGTCTCCACAAACTCTCAAACAGTCCACGATTGTCGATCATCTCTGAATGAGATTCGGAACAGTTTAACATTCACCTCATTTGGGTGCCGGGCCACAGAGACATTCCGGGAAATTGCAAAGCCGATGAGCTCGCCAAAAACGGAACACTTCTGCCTAATGTTAGACAAAAACATAACATAGGAACACCACTTGCTACATGCAAATATCCTCTCAAACAATATGCTCTAGAAACAACAAATGCTAGATGGTCACAAAGTACCACCTGCCTAGTAGCAAATATGGCCAAGCATAGACTAAAAACGGTCAAAAGGCTTGATATCCCTGAGCAGACAAAGTATTTTAATAAATATGATTTAAAATCATGAAAATAATATTTTTATTTTTAAAATCATTAAATGAAAATAAAAATAAAAATGAACCAGCATAGTGTTCAAATATACCCTACAATTGGAGTAATAACAGGACACTGCCTAATAGGAAGACATGCTCTCAGGCTAGGGGTCTACACAAATGACTTTTGTAGAAGCTGCATGGACGAGGAGGAAGAGCAAATTGTCCAACACCTTCTATGTACATGTCCAGCACTCTCCATTAGAAGGAATAACTTTCTCGATAATCCCTTCTTCGATAATACCAGTGAACTGGCAACGATTTGCACAAAACGTCTCTCTAACTTTATTAAAACTACGAAATGGTTTGTTTAAGTTCATTACTCTCCCATGAGTAACCCAATTACTGGTATCACAATGGACCCTTGAGGTCTACGTTCGTCAATGACATCTGGACAGCCACTCCAACCTAACCTATGTCCGATTTAGATCGGCTCGTTCCAATCCTATTTTAGCTACTCCTGGTTTACCCCATGGTAGTCATTAAGGCCTTTTTCTCTTCATCCTTTCAATTAATGACATTTACATGGTCATTTAACATTGCCAAATATCCCTGCACGCTGAAGATACGATCTTTTTTAAATCATTGCAACACATAAAGACGTATCTCTCCTCCAAACAGATTTCGAAAACTTCTCAACCAGGTGTACCAAAAATTCCTTAGAGCTCAACATTAACAAATGCCAGGCAATGACTTTTTCGCAGAAACGTATCAAAAAAGCTCACCGTCTATCTATCTTCATAATCATCCTATAGACATGTGACCGTGAACTGAACTTTCTACTTCACATTACCGAAATAACTCACAATGTCAATTCTGCATAAGGTTTTGGTAAGAGATGGTCCAAATGTACACAATTCACACAACACCAGAAGGAGTGTGTGCTGAGATCTTCGCTGAGTATCTAACTCAGCTGGTCAACGAGCCCACTCGAATATCGGACGTGGTAAGTCGAGCAGAAAACACTCTTGACTTGTTTCTCACCTCTGATTCTGGTAAGTACACTATTAGTGTTCTATCTCTTTTAGGCACATCTGACCATTGTGTCATATCAGCAAATTTCTCGTGTAAAAACTCTCCAGTTAAAGAAAGATCTCCTAAGAGAACCGCTTCGTAATACGAGAAAGCCAACTGGGACGGTTTCAATAATTATTTTAGGATGCGAGCTGTAAAGAGGTTATTAGAGCCCACCGTACTGAGGAAAGCCGGAATAAGTTCAAGCAAACCAGGAAGGCCCACAACGCCCATATTTGATAGACCAAATTTGTACATGACCAAAAATTACTTAAAAAAATACTGCAATGTCGCAAGGGCAGTAAAAATGTTTGGTCATTTTTAAAAAATATGAGGAATTCTTCCTCTTTCTCGGTCCCGACACTCGTTGTCAATGACACTCCATTTGTTAGCTCTTTAGAAAAAGATAATCTGTTTGCTAGGCAGTACGCCGCCAATTCAACGCAGCTATTGAGTGTTATTACCCCGCCTGTACTTAAGCGAGTTAGTGATTCTATGGGGAGAGTCCTAAAAGATCTTAACATACATAAATCCGCTGGTCCGGATGGTATCCCCGCTATTGTTCTGAAGAGGTGTTCTTCAAAGCTGGCAAAACAACTACGTAAGCTTTTTCATCTGTCCTACTCCTCAGGTCTCGTTCCGAGCGGATGGAAACAGCATTTGTCCAGCCCATTCCCAAAAAAGGCGAATCTTCCTCACCGTCTATTTACCGACCGATTGAATTTACGTCCCTTCTTTCCAAGGTCATGGAAACGTTGATAAACTTTCAGCTTAAGAAATATCTTGAAGAACGAAAACTTCCTAATGACCGGTAGTATGGCTTTCATAGCAATAGGTCCACTGGTGGTCACATGGTTTATCTCACCGAACAGTGGAACAAATCTTTACATCGTTTTGGAGAAAGTAAGATTATTGCACTTGATATTTCAAAAGCATTTGGTAGGGTTTAGCATCAGACTCTCTTATCAAAAATGTGTGCTTTCGGTTTTCATGAATCGCTCCCTCATTGGATTAGTAATTACCTTTCAGATCGTTCAATACAAGTTGTATTGGATGGATTCAAGTTTGAAAACCATAATATAAATGCTGGTGTGCCTCAGCAACTTGTAATCCAATATATTGTTTCGCTGACGACAGTACTCTTAGCTTTTCATATTCGTTTTCAGATTCACATCCCTCTTCTTCCGATGTGGAACTGCAACGACAAAATATGATTAGCTCATTAAATTCCGACCTAAACAGCATTGTACTATGGGGAATAAGAAACCGCGTCGAATTTAATGCTTCGAAAACCCAATGCTGTCTTGTATCGTTAAAGCGAGATATAACCCCCTTGCCATTATCAATAGATGGCATTTGCATCGAGGAGACTGAACATCTCGATATTCTCGGTATGTGTATCACCAACCACGTTTTGTGGAACGATCACATACGCGATGTCGCCAAAAATGCCTCAAGATGTTTGGGTTTTCTAAGGCGATGCAAGAAGTTTTTCTCTTCCTCTGATCTGGCTGTTATCTACAAGACTTATATACGTCCAAAGCTTGAATATAACTCACATATCTGGACTGGTGCTCCTGCAAGTTACTTAAGCCTCTTGGAGAGTATTGAACGTAGAGCATTTAGATTGATTGGTGATATTACCATCATAAGATCATTTACGTCACTTGAACATCGTCGAAATATTTCTAGCCTTACCCTTTTTTTCCGTTATTTGAATGGTTTATGCTCTAGAGAAATAGACAGCTGCATTCCTCCCCTTAAACAGTTCAACCATAATACTCGCGCTTCTAGGAATGCTCATCAATATACCCTCGAGCCCATCTTCGGTCGTACTGTCAAGTACAGAGATTCGTTCTTTAGCTGTACTATGCGAATGTGGAATGCGTTACCACACTCTGTCTTTCCCATTCATTGCAATATTCAGGAATTCGAAACCAATGTGCACCGACATCTCCTTTCTACCCCTCTCTCCCTTTCCTAGTGCTCACACTGTGTCTACATAATTAGGGTAATATATCCCTTTGAGTGTGGGCTTATTATAAATAAAAAAAAAAAAAAAACAATAGAAACAATTCATCGCTCTTCACAATCGATTAACTAAATTCATTGTGCATGAAAATGATTTCAAATTTATCAGTTTGTAAAACTAGAAAAGAACAATTTAATATAATCACTTATTTAGCCACTAAGTTTTTGTACACTAATAATGTTAAGTAAAATGCAGACACACAAATAAAAATAATAACTTGGAAAACAAGCCATACGCAATAAATTTCATGAAATTTTAAACTTTTTGAATAGCTATAAAGTTGATGTTGCTCTTGGCTCGATCTTGATATAGGACTCCCATCATCCGACTTCAAATGCCATCGTATCGATAGAATAGATCAAATGGGTGGTGGAGTTGCGATTCTTATTAGAAAATCAATTCAACATTCGTTTTTACTTGTAATTCCAACAAGACTTGTTGAATATGTAGGTGTAATGATTAAATTAAGAAACCAAAAAACTGTACAAATCTATTCTGTTTATATCCCTGGTGGATCTTCATCGGATATTAAAAGAAAGTGGTTGAAGCAAGACTTAAAAAAGTTATTCACAACGAATGGTGAATATCTATTAGGTGCAGATTTTAACTGCCGACACAGAGATTGGGGGTGTGTCAGAGCTAATGCTTGGGCCAATATACTGGCTGCTCTTTCGTTGGAACTACCAATTAATATTTTGTATCCACCTTGTCCAACTCATATTCCCGCAGGTTCTCGTGACGTCCCTTCTGTCCTCGATTTGTTTGTGTCAAATGTCCCAGGTCTTACATCAGTACCCGTTTCGTTAAGTGCTCTCAGTTCAGACCATAATCCAGTTTTTTAAATCTTTCTTGGTTAGGTGAAAGACAATTTCAATATTTCCTAGACATGAAAAACGCTTATTTTAAATCGTTCAAATCAAAAATTAAAAGGAGCCTTCAAAATAGTACCACAAACCTTGAAAGCGTGACTTGTAAGGTGATGTCAATTTTATAATATAAGACTCTTTGGTTGAAGAAACTATTAAAAAAAAAAAACGATTTATTAAAAAAACTTCCAATATATATCTAGACTTATTAACGTTAAAAACATTCATCGAAAAAATTTGCAAATTTACCATCAACCTTTTTCTCGTTCAATGGTTTCCCATTTTAATAAACGCATTGCTGAACAGGTACAAATCCATTGTGATAGAGAATGGAATACAAAACTAAGCGTTTTGGATAAAAATGCAAAATCATTCTAGAACATAGTAAAATTAATTGAGAACAAAAACCGTAAAATACCATTTTTGAAGGATTCTTGTATAACCTATGTTACAGGTTTGGAGATACCAAATCTATTCTGTTCAAGTTTTTCCAAAAATTTCTCAACATTTGGGAGACTTTGTTACTAATGAACTTGTCAGTAAAACAATTGAAACGGAATAACTCCTCTAAATGCATTTGTAAATTGCAATACTTCCGTCAATGTTGGACAAAATCAATGGTTGTCCCTGTGTTTAAGGTTGGAAAAGCTCCAGATAATCCTCAAAGCTACAGACCAATCAGTTTACTGAGCAACATAAATAAAGTTTTTGAAAAAAATACTGAAACAACATATTTTAAAAGTTATTTCAGATAAAGACATTCTCCCCGATATACAAATTGGCTTCCGTAGATCTTACAGCATATCTCACCAGATTAAACGAATTTGCAATAATGTTCTAGGCCATCGTTCCCGTGGTCAATCAACGCACATGATATTGTTAGACATCGAAAAGGCTTTTTATTCCGTATGGCACAATGGTATTATAAAGGGTGATTTTTTTGAGGTTAGGATTTTCATGCATTAGTATTTGACAGATCACGCGGGATTTCAGACATGGTGTCAAAGAGAAAGATGCTCAGTATGCTTTGACATTTCATCATGAATAGACTTACTAACGAGCAACGCTTGCAAATCATTGAATTTTATTACCAAAATCAGTGTTCGGTTCGAAATGTGTTTCGCGCTTTACGTCCGATTTATGGTCTACATAATCGACCAAGTGAGCAAACAATTAATGCGATTGTGACCAAGTTTCGCACTCAGTTTACTTTATTGGACATTAAACCAACCACACGAATTCGTACAGTGCGTACAGAAGAGAATATTGCGTCTGTTTCTGAGAGTGTTGCTGAAGACCGTGAAATGTCGATTCGTCGCCGCTCGCAGCAATTGGGTTTGTGTTATTCGACCACATGGAAGATTTTACGCAAAGATCTTGGGTTAAAACCGTATAAAATACAGCTCGTGCAAGAACTGAAGCCGAACGATCTGCCACAACGTCGAATTTTCAGTGAATGGGCCCTAGAAAAGTTGGCAGAAAATCCGCTTTTTTATCGAAAAATTTTGTTCAGCGATGAGGCTCATTTCTGGTTGAATGGCTACGTAAATAAGCAAAATTGCCGCATTTGGAGTGAAGAGCAACCAGAAGCCGTTCAAGAACTGCCCATGCATCCCCAAAAATGCACTGTTTGGTGTGGTTTGTACGCTGGTGGAATCATTGGACCGTATTTTTTCAAAGATGCTGTTGGACGCAACGTTACGGTGAATGGCGATCGCTATCGTTCAATGCTAACAAACTTTTTGTTGCCAAAAATGGAAGAACTGAACTTGGTTGACATGTGGTTTCAACAAGATGGCGCTACATGCCACACAGCTCGCGATTCTATGGCCATTTTGAGGGAAAACTTCGCAGAACAATTCATCTCAACGAATGGACCGGTAAGTTGGCCACCAAGATCATGCGATTTGACGCCTTTAGACTATTTTTTGTGGGGCTACGTCAAGTCTAAAGTCTACACAAATAAGCCAGCAACTATTCCAGCTTTGGAAGACAACATTTCTGAAGAAATTCGGGCTATTCCGGCCGAAATGCTCGAAAAAGTTACCCAAAATTGGACTTTCCGAATGGACCACCTAAGACGCAGCCGCGGTCAACATTTAAATGAAATTATCTTCAAAAAGTAAATGTCATGGACCAATCTAACGTTTCAAATAAAGAATTGATGAGATTTTGCAAATTTTATGCGTTTTTTTTTTTTTAAAGTTCTCAAGCTCTTAAAAAATCACCGTTTATATAAAATGATACAGTTCGACTTTCCTTTGTATTTGTGTAAAATTGTTCAGAATTTCTATCCGATAGATGTTATCAAGTTCATGTCAATTGTGATGTTTCTAGGTTGTTATTTGTCAATTTAGGCGTCCCCCAAGGCTCAGTACTTGGTCCGGCTTTGTACAATATTTAAACTTCGGATTTTCCAAGTGTACCGCAATGTGAATCAGCTATTTTTGTTGACAACACTGCAGTATTTTCATCACATGAATTTTCCCTCAATATTGAGACAAATCTTAAACATGCGATCGAAGTACTTGAAAAATATTATACAAAATGGAAAATAAAGCTGAATGTTGGGAAAACGCAAGCCATCTTTTTTACACGAAAAAGAAATCCTTGCTATCTTTTCAGCAATCAGCTTCATGTAAGTGTTAAGTACTTAGATGTTCACCTCGATCCAAAACTAACTTTTAAACTTATATTCTTAAAAATATGTGTATTGCTATCAAGATGATTTACCCTTTTATTTACCGACAATCTCTACTCACAAATGAAATTAAGATTATCATTCACAAGGTTATATTCGAAGCAATATTGTTATATGGGTGCCCAGTATGGGGTAACGCTGCCAGAGGCCATTTAAAGAACAAGTTTTAAAAAATGACGCTAAGCCTTCCTTGGCATTATTCAACCTTAAGTCTCCACAGAAAAGTGAATGTTTGACTGATTTCTGATAGAATTTGTAAGCTTATAAATAATTTTAATATCAGCTGTGAAAGTTCTGAGAATTTTCTCATAACCCAACTTCTAGCATATTGCGTTGTTTTTTTTTTTCTTTTTTGGTTTTTGTTAATGGTTATTTATTTTTTTTGCTTATTTATTTATTTGTTGATTAATTAATTTTTAATTTATTTATTCCTAATTTCTTTATGTGTTAATTTATTTATTACTTTTTATATTTATGTATTCCTAATTTATTTATGTATTAATTAATTTATTTGTGTATTTTTTTGAATTTGTTATGTGTTAATTTATTTATTTATTCTTGATTATGTTTATATTTAATTATTTGGTTGTTAAATTATTTAATTTTTCATTTATTTATTTGCCATTTTTTTATTTTATTTATTTCGCTTATACGTCGTGTTTCTACATTTTATTTATTTATTATTATTCTCTAAATGTTTTATGTAAATTAAAAGTAAATTACATTTACTTTTTCTATTTTTTTAATTTTGAATGAAGGTTTTTCTCGTATTTTCCTTCGATTTTCTTCTTAACAATATATTATTTTTTTTTCTCCCAAAATAATGTTTCAGTTGTAAGATATAATTATCAAATATCTGAATTGTAAAATGCGTGGTTACTGGTTATACACTTTTTCGAAAATATTTTTTACTAAATAAAGAAACTAACTATTTTTAAAAAAAACTCACAATGCCAACTTCTAAGCCTTACGTGATCCGATCGCTTTACATGAAGTTTGTCCGACCTCTACTTGAATATGCGTTGCAGATTTGATCTCCGTATCAAGATATAAAAATATCAAAAATATAAAGCATCCAATGAAGATTTCTTCGCGATGCACTTCAATACCTTCTTTGGGAAAATCCTTAAACCTCAGCTCATTGCATTTGTAATCAACCTATGCTACTCAAGAGCGGATTCAGACTTTTAGTAACCTTTTAAGGGGTGTTTTTAGACGTTAGGTTTTTTATGTAATATAATGCCCAAGAATATAGTTTTGTTATATAAGATTAAGGGTTTAGAACGAGAAGACCGATTTCCAACCAGTTTTTTCAAAAATTTGAACCGTAACACAATAACCTTCCAAATCGTCAATTGTCTCAGGCTGATATGCGTAGAAAAGCTTCTTCACACAACTCCACAAAAATAGTCCATCGCTGTTAAATACGCACGATTTTAGAGGCGACGCAACAGGCCCATGACGATAATGAGCTCACTAGAGTTTCCTTCTTGATTTTTAACTTACCATAGGAAGTTATTGTAATCGTTCCGATTTTTCGAATTCAAAATTTTAACATTTCTCAACGTTTTAAGGTCCCTAAATCTAAACAAAAGGTTTTTAGAGAGATTTCTTTGCGTGCGTTTGGGGGATTTATATGCTTTCCACTATGGGCTACTTAAAGTCTAATATTTTTAACAATAACTTTAAACTAAAATGCATTTTAAGCTTTCACACATTTTATACCTTAGATATTGATATAAAATACTTTAATACTATAATTTTTCTATCAATTCTTTTCTGTTACCTTTTCTTAGGTCGTGTTAAAAAAAGGACCAATATATATATTTTGATTTCATCTAAGACAATTTTAAAAACTACATTTACATGTACTGTACACATATTATATTCAATTTCTTCTTCAATTCAAAACTCACTTTCATGTTATAAAGAAGTCGCCAAAATCCTGTGAAAGTCTTATAAAAGGCAACAAATAACAAGCCGACAGCAAAAGGATAAGAGGAACGAGGAGTCTGCGCACTTTTGTCTGTCTCCACAAAAATATTTTTATATGACATTCATCGCCCAACATTCATTGAAGTTTTGAGAATTAGATATTCGGATGCACTATTTTCATCTATGTATATGTTTATCCACCTACACTATCTAGAATATGCACAATGCACACACGTCACGTGAGAAATCTTTGAAATTCCCGGAAAATAGGTCAACATGTTGTAATTTTTTTGTGGTGAAGGGAGTGGGCATTTTTCATAACCCCTTTTCGAAAGCATTTACTAAGAAATGGTTACTAAAAACTATCTACGAAAAGTTTGGCTCACAGTACATGTGAACTCAATATGAATTAAGCTCTGAAGACGATGCATGAGAAATGTAAGTAGCTTCGTTAGGTTATTTTGGATTTTATTATTTCATAGAAGTAAGATGAACTTTAAATAAAATCTTAATTGAGTTTTCCATCTAAAGAGGGCTTGAAGCTCTCATTCTAAAATTTAAACTAAATATTATTTCAAATTTTCTGTGTAGTTTGTAGTGCAGGTATGTACTGTACAGTATACACGAATATGTGCCCAATAACCTGTATCTACGAATGCATACAATGGCGGGGGTTGTGAGCCTTAAAGTTCAAAGAGTTAGTTGTATAAATAATGACTAAGTATGTACAGATTTGTTAGCTTTTTAACGGTAGCCTTCAAAAAATCGGTTTATTTTTAACTTTCCAAAGGAAGTTTTTGTAATGGGTCCGATTTGTCAAATGGAAAATTTTGACATTTCTCGACGTTTCAAGCTTTCTAAAGCCTAAATATACGATTTGTAATAAAATATATATACGTGCATGTGTGCGTACATTCGTTTCGTACGTCCGTACGTTCGCGACGATTTTTCGTCACCCATAGCTCAAGAATCAGAAGAGATTCAAATAATAAACCAAAAAGATGCAGAAAGGGCTCTCAAAAAATTGCGTCTGTGGTTTTTTTTACCATAGCAGTTTAAAATTTTCAAATTATAGACCTGTGCATTCAAGAGGACACAAGCTTCCAGAGGTTTTTGCTCAAAACCCACCTCTGTCTATCAACTCCTACTCTAACCTGCCCGCGGTGAACATCGGGTGCCTAGTACCTCAACTGGAGATGGGGTTCTAATCCCGATGGAAAGTTGTTGAGGGTAGAAAACGAGAGAGGGGGGGAGAGGTGTTTGCACTTAGGCACCTCTCCTTATCCAGACGGCAGTGGACGAATTCTCGAGATGGAATCAACGGTGGCGTCTACAGTTCCAGTAAGTTTGAACTACTTACTTATAGGGCTTCTTTTCGACATACTCGGAGCCCAGGCCTGTAAGGAGCGGTTTATCCGGCTCCCCATCCTTGGAGTTATACTAAGGATCTTTCCCTCCAGGTTTCGGGGTTGTGCTGTCGGGGTGACTTCCTGGCCACGTAAAAAATATCTTTAGTTGCGAAGCACCAAGAAGCCTCGGATACGGACGGTTTCACTGTTGACAACCCACGCAAACAAAATAAGGACAACGACATTCGGATCTGTACGTGGAATGTTGGGTAACTTAACAGACCACGTGCAGCCGAACAATTAGCGGTGTAACTGGTGCAAGGCAGTTATTACCGCCATTCAAGAAGTGTGATATGATGGACCTGGCAAACGAAAACTAAAAGACTGCGCAGTATACTACGGCGACTGCTACCGAGAATAAAGACAGCGCCTATTTGGGTGAGGATTTGTTGTTTGAACTAGACTCAATCAAAAAGCCTTGAGTTTCAACAGTGTGAGCGAACACATCACGACAATTCGCATCAAGGCTTAATTCGCCAACAGACTCGTAATAAGCGCATGACCAAATAGAGGAGAAAGATGAACACACCAAAGACATATTCTTCGAGCTCTTGGACAAGACATATGAGCAGTGCCCTGGATATGACATTAAAATTGTCTTAGGTCATTTTAACGCCAAGCTGGAAGAGAAGACATCTTTGGTGGCACAATCGAGAGATACAGCCTGCACGACACCACCTCCGACAATGGATTCAGGCTGATAGATTTCGATGCAGGGCGAGACGTTCTGGTAGCTAGTACGCAGTTCACATATCTCAATATCCATAAGGGGACATGGAAATCTCCTGATCAATCAACCGTCAACCAGATTAACTAAATTGCGATCGACGCACGACACTTCTCCAGTATCCAGGATATCCGAACTTTCCGAGAGGCCAACATTGACTCGGACCACTACCTCGTTGTAACCAAGGTACGGCTACGGAAGTCCCGATCCAAGCCAAAACAAGGAAGTACTGTGAGAAGTTTCGACGTTAGACGGCTACAATCGCAAGAGATTGCCATGTCCTTTTCCGATCGAGTCTCTAATAACCTCTTTAGAAGTTCTATGCTGCCTGCATTAAGCATTGAAAACTAGTGGCAACATTACCTTGCAGTCATCAGAGATGCCGCCTCTGAAGTGCTAGGTTTCACACGGCCACCACAGCGAAACCCCTGGTTTGACGACGAATGTCGGCAAGCGCACCCAGCGAAACAAAAGGTATACAAAATGGCGCTGCACAGAGGTGCTTTCGAGCTCTACGAGCAGAAGAGGATAGAGGAACACCGGCTTCTTAGATGGAAAAAAGAGAGCATGAGAAGCGTGCGATCGAGGAGATAGAGGAATGTCACAACAGGACTATCAGGGGAACATTGTAGTAGAACCGCAGTCTATTTTGAGAATATGGAAAGACTAGCTCTCCAAATTATATAACGGCTATGACGAACCGAATTCCTCTGTAATTGAGATAGAAGCACTCAACCTAGGCGACGCAGATCAACAATTCCGCCTACCCGACCTCGACGAAGTAAAGGTAGCTATATCTATACTGAAGTCAAAAAAGCTGCTGGAGCTGACGGCATCGCTGTTGAACTATTTAAAGTAGCAGGCGATGACTAGGAAGGGAGCATGCACCAACTCATCTGCCAAATATGGTCAGAAGAAAGCATGCCCGATGAGTGGACTATCAGCATAGTTTGCCCGATACATAAAAAAGCATAAATTTCACCAACTACAGAGGCTTCAGTCTCCTTAAGATTTCATATAAGAACCTCTCTACCATATTATGTGAACGTCTGAAGCCGTTCGTCAACAACGAGATTGGTCCTTATCAGTGTGGCTTCAGAGAAGGAAAGTCCACTATCGACCAAATATTCCCACTACCCAGGAGCTTCAAATCGATACCCACCATCTCTTTATCGATTTTAAAGCCGCGTATGACAGCATCTATAGGGAAGAGCTCTACGGAACAATATCTTGTTTTGGCATCCCTGTCAAACTTATCCGTTTGTGCAGAATGACGATGGAGAATGTACATTGTAAGAAGGCGATTTCTTCAAAATCGTTTTTGAAAGAAATATGGAAAACTCAACCTTCAACATTAGGGGCACAATCTTCCTAAAGTATCAAATTACTAGGCAGATGATATTGACATCATTGGAAGATCAAAGCGTGATGTTAGTGGAGCGTTTTTGAGCATTGCGACGGAAGCGAAGAAGATGGGTTTAGTGGTCAATGAGGGCAAGGCCAAGTATCTGCTGTCATCAAAAAAGGACATTGAACAACGACCTCTTGGACAAAACGTCACAATGGATAGCTATAACTTTGAGGTAGTTAAGAACTTTCTCTACCTAGGCACCGCTATTAACACAGACAACAACACCGGCTTCTTTGAACTTAGAAGGCAATGGAGTAGTAAAGTCCTCCCTCGAGCATCTAAAATCACCATCTATGAGACACCTATCATACTGGTTTTCATTTATGTCACTGAGGCCTGGACCCTGTCAAAGAAAGGTGAGAGCGTCTTAGGATGCCAGTTGAGAAAAATTCTTCGGGTGATTTTTGGTCCCGTATGCATAGATGGAGAATTGAGGAGAAGATATAACGACGAACTGTACGGCCTGTACAGCGAAACTGACCTAGTTAGCAGATTTAAAGTCCAACGGTTTAGATGGCTAGGCTATTAACGGTTTTTTTATAAATCAAAAAAACCTGAAAAAAAAATTTGTCACCTCAAAAATTTTACGACTAAAATGTGATTTCATCTCCAAAACAATTTTTTGCAACGAAGAATAATGTTTTTGACATCTGATAAAATTTTGAGAAAAATCGAATTGACAGTTTTTTTTATAAAAAATAAAAATCTAAAAAAAACATTTCTCAAAGTTGGGAAAAATTGAATATCGATTCAAATATCTTTTCAAGAACTTGAAATTTAGGCTTCAAACTTATTTTATCTTATAAGAAATATTGTTTTCAACATTCTGAAAAATGATGAGAAAAATCGAATTGACCTTTTTTTTACAAAAACTAAAAACCTTAAAAAAATTTAATAAAAGTTGGTAAAAATTGATTTTCGACTCAAATATCTTTTCAAAACTTTGAGGTGGGTAGGTAGAAATGGCGATCTCAGGGCGACCTAGCCTGAGATCCAATTAGCGCTGTAGTGCGCCGTTTTGATACCAAAAACTCGTTTGACCTTTGATTGAAAGGGATAGATTGATAGAGAAGCTTCATAGCGATTATGTTAGAGCCATTTTGTCGCATTGAGAAAAAAGATTAGGTCTCTAATCTTTGTCTCAGATAGCTCATCAATTTCTTGATAGAATGCTTTTCCAAAGTATTTCCTTCTAGTGTTTGCCAAAGCAGGACATTTGCAGAAGAAATGGATTATCGTTT
Source organism: Eupeodes corollae (assembly GCF_945859685.1). Taxonomy (NCBI): domain Eukaryota; kingdom Metazoa; phylum Arthropoda; class Insecta; order Diptera; family Syrphidae; genus Eupeodes; species Eupeodes corollae. The sequence goes on from NC_079147.1 coordinate 162,683,623, forward strand.
CACTTTCTCTTTGGTCACTACAGCTACGGCAAAAGGTGTTGTAAGAGATACCGAACTTCTCTGCATGAACTCCTATAGGCCAATGTCCGGTATAAACCGCAACAATCCTGGCTATGCCTTGCCTTGGCCTGCATAGAAGATCGTTTGTACGGGTTTTGTTATAGGTGGGCCATATCTTGCAGTTGGGTAAATTGCTCACCCTTCATAGCACCAAGAGGAATGTTAACCATTTCCGCAAGTGAGCTATGAAGGGCCGATCCTTGCCTGGCTATGTCCCGGAACCCAGATCAGGGTGACACCGAGGTTAATATTCAGGCTCGCAAGCTCATCGCGACATTGCAGGACCAATTTAGATGAGGATATGGCCGAGTTAATGGCTTTGACAGCTGCCTGACTGTCTGTAAAGATAGCCGCATTTCGGTTTTGGTTTGGGTTTTGTTTAAGTATCTTACATGCCTCCCTTATTGCCAGCAGTTCAGCCTGAAAAACGCTAGCAAAGTTAGGAAGCCTAAAGGATTTGGCTACATTTAGGGACTCAGAAAAGATCCCAGAACCAACTCCGCACTCCATCTTTGAGCCGTCAGTAAAGATGGTTGTGTATTCTTATCTTCAAATCTAACAACTGTCAGATCGGGAGTGCTAAAATTTGGACATAAAAAACCTTTTAAATGTTTCCTAGCTAAAATACAAGTTCTGAGATTAACTTGGTCTTGATCTGCGGTTTTATAAAAGAGGTCGTATTGGTTGTCTTGGAGGCCTTGCACCTTGAGGCCGTTTATCCACGGTTCTTGGATAACGCCAATGTCGAAGTTTTCCTCCCTAAGGAAAACTCTCAGATTATCTGAAGAGCACTTAGAGTGCTTCAGATTAATCTAGATGACCTTCAGCGCGTTTTTAATTATTTTTAGCTGCAGAGCTGGGGTCCGGCAACTCCCTGCAGATTTGGACTCCGATATAACATCGTCAACCTCGAGGTTGTCATCAGCTTTGTCGGTGTCTGTTCCCCGACTCTGCAGAATTTTCATTTTGGCATTCCTTATGCCAAAACTGAATGTGCATTCGGCCTTTTCGAGAGCCCCTAGACACTTCTGCTTTAACGAAAGCCCAATCGTGCATGGGGACCAGCGGATTTTGCCTCTGAAGACTGCTAAGCAGGTCCTGTCCGCTTGGCTTTATGCTCATGAGGGGCAACCAAATGCGAGCCTTCGGTTGTCTAGGGATGTCCTTAGCTGGAATAAGCTTGAGCTTCAAGCCCTCCCAGTCATTGCTTAGCAATGCTTTCACTAAAGAAATCCCTAGAAAACCTCGCCGCGCACTTAATTACCCTATGCCCCCTGAGCATCTCGCCAGAGTCAAAACTAGGGTAGGGGCCCTCACTGTGGTTTTGGGTTGCTCACAAGTGCTGGAGCTACCAGCGCTAAATGAGCTCCCCTTCAAAGTATTCTGGCTGGAGGCCAAGAGTTCATCCTCCAAGTCTGTGGAGGGTTCTACGTACGTCATGTCTATTTCGTCCATTTTGCTTAAGTTTCTTGTATGTTGGTCCCACGAGTAGGTCGGAAAAAAAGAGGTCAGCCCCGGATGAGCCGATATACCGGGGTAAGGCAGAAGATAAGACGAACCTTGCCAAGGCATCCGAACTTTGAGATATTGGCTTTAATTAACTTTTATCTTTCAAAAAATATTGTTTTCACCATTCAATAATTAATAAAAAAATATTGTTGTTAATTTTAAAATGTTTAAGAATAATTCAACTGACAACTTTTTTTAACTCAACACGAAAACCTGCAAACTTTTAATCAAGACAAATCGACATACGGGTGGGAAACTATCAGTGTGGGTAGCAACCCAGTTTTTTGCTTTTATTTTTGGTCATGTATAAGTTTGGTCCGTCAAATATGGGCGTATTTTCGCCTTTAATCAGAAGGGGTTGGCTTATAGCAACGGACACATCCCTCTTTACAGCTAGCATCGAACCATGCGTTTTCCTTAGGTCTGATGCTTTTAACCCTGTTCGGGATAAAAGTTTTTATTCCCACCAGAATCAAACTTGTGATCAAATGAGCGCTGGCGTCAACGTCACTATCAAGAAAACATAGTGACGAGTTCAAGATCCTGAAATAATAATTAAGAAACGGTGCTCTTAGGAGCTCTTTCTTTAACACAAGAGTTTCGACAAGATTTATTTGCAGATATTTAAACAATGATCAGATGTACCTAGAGGGCATAAAAGACGTATATTGTACTTATCAGGGTTAGATTTAAGAATAAAGTCAAGAGTGTTTTCTTTGACCTTTGCATTATTTTTGCAGGTAAGTAATTAGTATTACATATATTTTTAAAAAGAATTGTGCTCCTGTGAAAATTTTTTAGGACAAAATCTAAATGCCAAACAAACTATCTACCTACATATATCTACTGCTTTTTTCGAAGCTAAACACCTACATAATATGTAGTTATGTCAAGGTACCTACTAAAATTGTCAAAATCTCAAAACTATTAGAAATTTTTGAAATATGTCGCACATTTTCCCTTTTTTTTTTTTGAGAAAAACAACAACATCTTTCCTACGACGCAGCGAAAATAAGAAAACGCAGTAATACAAACATAACGAACAAAGGAATATAAAATTCACTCTTTGCTTCTTTTTGTTTTTGTATCTATATATATGTAATCGACAAGCCTGGAAGGGCATCTAGAATTGCTAGAACTAACTCGAATCGAAGACCGACTCTACAGTGCACCACTACCACTCATATCGATTGCACTGGCTCTAGCAACTAACACAATAGTATTTTATGTGTTTGAAACCAGTTTCACTGTTTTCCTATTTCATCATTTATATGAACAAAGCATTGTACATAGGTATAGATACTATTTAACTTTCAATAGATAGAAATGTATCTTTGCAGTACATAGGAACAACAAAACAAAACAAAACATTAGATGGAGTAGGTAGGTAGTTGTTTGGAAATAGATTTAAAAATAATAAGCATACGAACCATGGTAAACCTATCTAGCCTACACAGACTATTATTAAACTATCTAAAAAGCATAGATACTCGTAGAGATAACAAGAAAATTTAAATAGTTCGAAAACCAACTCAAACTCGAAATGTAAGTTGGTGATGTTCACTTCTTGATCAGCTGGCTTTCTAGCGGGAGTTTCGAAACACACCTGAATGAAATGCAACGAAAACATTGACACCTCCATCTCACTCACACTCACTAAAAATCATAAAAGATACAAAACAAAGATATTTAGATACAACATATTCATACATAGGAGAAAGGAGAATCTTTATGAGTTTCACTCTCACGACTCACTTCAATACGCCAACGACAACGATGAGAGGAGAGACACAGAATGAAATGAGAATCATAATAAAATGTATCTCAATCTCAGTCTAATATCTCTGAGTATTGGAAAGTTGATACAATAGAATGTTGCCAAAGTTTAATTTTTGTGTCTATTCACGGCTTTGTGTTGTGTATTAAATTTGTTGCTTCATTGGAATCTGTGTACAGTGAGTTTTAGAAATACAAAACATATGAGATACATTGAGATTGAGAACATAAACAGAGAGTAGAAGTTTTTGAATTAATGACGTTTTTGTAATTGGGTTTTTGTAACAAGATTGACGCTACATTGTTCTCTTTAGAATAGTAAAAGAGACTTTAGATTCTATTTACTTGACCTAATTTTTGAAAAAATGCAACGTTGCCGACTTTCGTGTATATTTTACTTTGTGAGTTGAATACTTACCAGTTTTGGTATATGGGCCAAGCTTAAGGCATTATTTATTCGTTCGTCATATGCCGTGCTGTGCTTTTGTTTTTGTTGTTGTTTTGATGATTTTTTTTTGTATAACTTAATCAAAATGAAAAATTCAACTATGGGTACCTGGTATTGATTTGTTGAATAGGGTTAGAAATGTATGAATTTATCATTTAAATTACTTTCTTTTGTTTAAAAATATATTTGTATTAAAATTATAAATACAGATTAAAAACATTATTATTAAAAGATGTAAACTTTTACATCTTCATTAAGATTATAAAGTTTAACTTGTTGTACCTAACGATCCACTCATTCAGCATACGAGAGGTTATGATTCCGATAAATACAATATAGAAATACTACTAATATCTATTTATAAAAACGAAACGTTTTTTGAAAATAAAAATGTTCAAGATTCAATTTGATATGTAATACCTTTGAGACTTACTGGATTGTGTTTAACAAATTATCAAGACAATCTAAATATCCAATAACTAATAACCCAATTACCTAAAACATAAATTCATGTATTAATAACTTTTTGAAATTATAGATACAACTTGCTCTAGCCCTGTGTTCTTACTGCTATTGAAAATGTCCTCAATATGTTATAAGACTTACTATTATGTTCATAATTACTTATCACAAAGCTGAGAAAAAAAACCAAAAACTAGGTATTCGTGGATCCCAAATTTTCCTACGCCCATATGGTGTCAGGGAATGGGAACACGAGACAGGCTCCACCAACGGTTGCCCCAAAGGCCCCTGTGCCTAAGGCACCAGAGGTGCAGTCTGACATTGTAGCCTTGTTTTTGAGCATTCAAGGTCAACTAACAGGACTGCAAAGTCAGATAAAGGAGCAAGGCAAAAGGGTAGATCATCTCTACACTTTGTTGCCTGGCCTGGCGCAATTTAGACCATAATGGGCGCGCTGCCGGAGCACGCCTAAAAGTCCTAGCTGCGAAAGTGAATTCACTGATAAGGATTGAACGAAGAGCCAACATGTTCCAATTGTTGAAAGACTACAGTCCCGATGTGTTTATGGCTAGCGAAACCAAGCTAAACCACAAACACAAATTGACTCATACAAAATACAATATCCTAAGAAGAGACCGGCCCGACTCCACTAAAGGGGGCATTAGTTATAAAGTCGTATACAATAATTAATTGCGAAAGCTCAAGGCGATAGAAATTTGGGTTGTATGTATCTCTCTCACTCATCGTATCCAAGCAGTGGCTTCTTTCTGGATCTTTTGCTGTACGACACCAGACTGACAGTTATAGACAAAGTGGGTAATCACCCTCGAAACTGCTTACAGACATTCGAGTACGACAGTGATCAGTGCGGACTAGCTACCGTAATGCATAATGGAACAGACAATACCAAAGTACAAAGAACTGGACCAAATGGACTCTTACAGAAACGCGACTATTGACCAACTACGTAGGCACAAGAGTAGCTTACTGACAAGACTCATAAACTTGTACAGAAGACTTAGAGACCCACATGACTTAAAGGTTAGGACACTAAAGTCATCAATAAAAAATGTCAATCTTTTGATTAAGGAAAACTACAGGTTATCAATTAACAAGTACTGGGACCGCAAGATCCGGTCAGTTAATTCGAGTGACCCTTGTATGTTCCCCAAAATCAACAAGATATTCAGGAAAAAAAAAACGATAATGACTTTCCGTGTCTTAAACTCCAAAGAACTGAAGAGAACAGAGACGTACTCATGACAGCGCAAATAGATCCAGAGGAAGCCATCTTTGACGATGACTTTTACATAATTGAAGAACCGAAGGAAAAAGTGGAGGCGGTAGGAGCTGCTTTCCAGCAAGTGTACAAGTTGAATGTTAGCATTCGCCCCAATCCCGACCTGGAAAACAGAGCCCTACTTAATCACTTTTACCTTCAAAATAATATCACGGAATGGTGATCTTAGAACAGCGGTCTCATGCGGTTCAATGACGATTCCTTCTCAAATTCCATAATCGCCGAGCAAACGGAAACAAGTCCCTTGTTAGTGACGAAAGTTGAGCTTCAGCTCATCTTAAATTCAATAAAAAATAAAAAGTCAGCAGGTGTCGACGGTATATCCAACGTTGTACTAAGACATTTACCGATGGAAGCAATTGACATTTACACCACACTCTTCAACAATGCACTGAATAATGCATATTTTCCAATTGATTGGAAGCCCGCCGTGGTTCATCCTCTCCCGAAAAAGGGAAAGGACAACTCCAACCCGTCAAATCTTCGATAAGTCTTCTTCCGAGCATCAGCAAAGTTTTCGAAAAGATCATTAATAATGCTCTGACTAAGTGGGCAGCGGACAACAAAATAATTCCGGATAATCAGTTCGGGTTCAAGGCGGATCATAGCACAATTCATGCTGCGTCTAAACTCGTTTTTGATATCCAATGGAATAAATCAAAACAACAATGCACGGGTGCTGTTCTGGTTGATTTGGAAAAGGCCTTAGACACCGTATGGTTAGAGGGTCTTTACCTAAAACTGAGCAGGCTTGGCATTATCAAGCCATTGTTGTATATACTTTATGATATGCTTAACGGTAGAAAGTTTTTTGTCAAAAGTGGCAATGTGACTTCTACCACAACATTCTCAATTAAAAATGGTCTTCAACAGGGAGCGGTGAATTCGCCGATTCTCTTCAGCATTTACACCAGCGATCTGATAGGTAGTCTTACAAAGGCAATTGCGTACGCCGACGATCTTATTGCGTACAGAACGGACCAATAGGTTGAGGTTATTAGAATTCTCTTGCAGTGTGATTTCGACAAGATTCAGCGATATTGCGACAACTGGAAACTGAAAATAAACGTTCAGAAGTTGGAGATAATTTTACTCCGGACTCCCTTGGCTAGGGCCACGAGGGATGGTTTGACCCCAGAGTAAAGGTAATTTGCTACATGGTCCTTGTTCACACAAATAAAGTCTTTAAAAACACAAAATAATTATGCTAATATATAATATTTTTATTGAATAAATTAAATGTACAACTGTTCACTTATGGATGACAAAGATGAGATAATTAAAAATAATGTATGGGAATTGATAAAGGCATCATTTCCCATAGTGTCAGCATTTATTTAAAATGTAGGTGTGATATTATGGTCGGGTGTTTTTGTGTTACTTAACATACTCCCCCCCTTTGAGGGATCTACCAAAGAATTGCCGATGAATCTTCCACTTCTTAATCTCATTGAGGGTTGGGTTTTTGTTGGTGCTTTCAAAGCCTCCTCTTGCTGCCCTTTATAATCAATCGGTAAAGGACAAAGGTTATGGATGGCTCTTTGGTATGTTCCTGTATCTGTTTTAACATGCGCTACACGCACTAAACCATCCGTTCCCTTCACGACTTCGATTACACGTCCAAGCTTCCATTTCATTGGAGGCTGGTGTGAATCCTTTAAAACAACCATTGTTCCAGGTTCCAAATTTTGGGACTGCGCCTTCCATTTCAACTTCTGTTGGAGAAGATGGAGATATTCGTTTGACCATCTTTGCCAAAAATGCTGTTGAATGTGCTGAACCTGACGAAATTTGTCTAAACTTGAGATTTTGTGATCAGAAATGTTAGGCTCTGGAAGAGAAGTTAATGGAGCGCCAATTAGAAAATGACCTGGAGTTAATGCCTGCAAGTCATTAGGATCGGAGGAGTTGGGTGTAAGTGGGCGTGAATTTAATATGGATTCGATTTGAACCACAACTGTTAAAAGCTCTTCATAAGTTAAAGAAGCTTCTCCTAAATATTTTAGTAATAATATTTTTGCGGATTTAACAGCGGCCTCCCAAAGTCCTCCAAAGTGAGGGGAGCGTGGTGGAATATGTTTCCAATTGATTCCCATTTTCAGACAATTTGAATTGATTGATGTTTGAGTTTCAGGTGAATCAAGAAACTCTTGGAAATCTTTCAATTGATTTCTTGCCCCAACAAAATTTGTGGCATTGTCACAGAATATGGTATGGCATACACCCCGTCTTCCTACAAACCGCTTCAAGCAGTTTATAAAGGCTTCAGTGGTAAGGTTGCTAACCACTTCAATATGCACAGCTTTGGTAGAAAAGCATACAAATACTGCAAGATAAGATTTGGTTGGAGTTTTTCCTCGGACTTTATAATGTGTCCGTATTGGGCCACAAAAATCTACTCCTGAGTAATGGAATGGTCGAGAAGGAACGATTCTTTCTTTAGGTAGGTTTCCCATTAACTGATCGATGGAACTGGGTTTGGCACGGAAACATTGCATACATTTAGAGAGTACCTTGCGTGTTTCTCTTCCTACACTTAAAATCCAAAACTGTTGCCTCGAGATAGATATAAGTGTTCTATGGGACACATGTAGATGTTTTTTGTGTAAATGCTCTAAAAGTAATGTTGTTACAATGTTATTTTTTGGGAGCAATATTTGATTCTTTGATTGGGAAGGAATTTCAGCATTCTTAAGCCTTCCGCCTACATGTATCAACATTGTTGATTTATCAAAGTATGGGCTTAGTGATAATATTTTGGAATTATTGTGGAGAGGTTTTCCTGCCTGAAGTGCTTTATATTCATCGGGGAAACCATGTATCTGTACGCTCCTCCACAAAAGAATTGTTCCCTTTTGGATGTCTTCTAAAGTTAAAGGACCAGTTCTTTTGTTTTCTTCGCACCGCGACTTAAAACTCATTACGAATCTACAACAATATGCAAAGATTTTTTGTAGCGTAATAAATGAATTTTTATGATTAACTGAAGAAAGTAAATCATATTGGACGGAAACAGTCAGCACCGTCTTATGCTTTCGACGCCCAGGAATTTGTTCTGGTATTAAATACTCCATTTTATTGCTTGACGTGTCAGTTTGTCTTAAAAAATCAGGACCATCAAACCATATGCTCGATCTGATAAGATCGCGCATTCCTAATCCACGCGATATAAGGTCTGCAGGATTTAATTCTCCTCTAACATAATTCCAATGATTCAAATCAGAACTCGATTGAATTTTAGATACACGATTTGCAATGTATGTCTCCCAAGTGTAGGACGGTGCCTTTATCCATGCTAAAACCGTTGTAGAATCTGTATAATAACTAACGGATGAAATTTTTTTAGATATTATTGGGAGTATTTTTTGTACCAAATCCACCAATAAAACAGCCGCCTGAAGTTCTAGTCGAGCTATGGTTGTAGCCTTTAAGGGAACGACACGAGACTTTGAACACAACAATTGAACAAAAACTTTTCCTTCATTGTCAATAGATTTAAAGTAAATGCATGCGCCATAGGCATTTTCACTGCTATCGGCGAATGCATGCAATTCTAATTTCGTTGTTGAATCTATTAAAACAAAGCGGGGTATATTAATTTCCTGCAAAGAAGAAAATTCTGACAAATAGTTTAACCACGTAGAAGCCTGCTGCGGAGGCAAGTTCTCATCCCAAGCAATTTTGGTTTTCCAAAGTTCTTGGAGAAATATTTTTCCCAATAATGTAACTGGCCCTATAAGCCCCAAAGGATCAAAGAATTTTGCCAAGTCAGCAAGAACGCTTCGCTTTGTTACCTGTACATTAGTGGGTGCTATATAATCGTAGCAAAATTTAAACGTGTCTTGGGTTGGGTCCCAAACTAAACCAAGTGTTTTAATTACCTCAGATTGATATATAGTCAACATTCTCTCTCGATTTTCAATAGGAATATTTTCAAGAATGCGTGGATCATTTGAGCAGAATTTTGTTAAATCAAAGTTTCCTTCTCTTAACAATTGTATGGTTTCATCAAGAAGAGACCTGGCTTCGTCAAGATTATCTGCCCCGGTAAGGCAGTCATCTACGTATATGTTTTTTGTTATGATTTTTGATGCATTAGGGTATATATGCTGAAAGTCGTTTGCTAGTTTAACTAAGCATCTAGTCGATAAATAGGAAGCTGAGGCCGTTCCATACGTAACTGTGTTCAGCTGGTATGTTCTTAGCGTGCTCATAGGATCTGATCTCCATAAAATAAGCTGATATGCTCTATCGTTTGGATGAATTAATATTTGACGATACATTTTGCTTATATCGCCGGTGAATACATATTTGTAAAGCCTAAAATTAGAAATTATTGAAAACAAGTCTGATTGAACAGTTGGGCCAACCATGAGGGTATCATTAAGAGAATACCCAGATGTCGTCTTTGCAGACGCATCGAAAACTACCCGGAGCTTTGTTGATGAACTCTCAGGTTTAAAAACGCAATGATGTGGAAGGACATAGTTCGATTTTGGTATGCACTTTTCGGGAAGCGGAGTCATATGACCTAGACGTTCATATTCCTCCATGAAACTTATATAGCTTTCTTTTAACTCTAAGTTCTTCCCAAGCTTCCTTTCCAATGAATAAAAACGCTTTTTTGCCATTTCTATTGAACTTCCTAATGTTTCATTTGGTACCCTTTTAAAGGGGAGTCGTACTATGTACTGACCACGACGTGTCCTTTCCACGTGCTTATTAAAGTGCTCTTCACACTTAAATTCTTCTTCACTGTACACTTTTGATTCACCTTCAACATTCTCAATTTCCCAAAAAGATCGAACTAATTTATCTAGAGAGCTCAGACTAGGTTTTGAGACTGAATGACAGAAAGAATTGTGATTAGAATCTATACTGCTTCCTGCTAAAACCCAACCTAACCTTGTATTTCTTAATAATGGAAGGTTGCTTGAAACTTTAAATTCTCCTGGTAAAATAAGTTCAAAAAATATTTCTGCTCCGATTAGAAGATCTATGCGGCGAGAATTAATCGAATTAGGATCAGCTAGAAGAATGTTGGATGGCAAGTTCCAATTTTGAATATTCAGAGGTGCAGCTGAAAGATAATCACTTATTTTTGGCATTATACTTGCCTCGATTGTCCTTTTGAAGGAGGAGGTTCTGGATTCCACTGAAATGTCTATAACATAATTAGCCTGACTTTCTTTGCCTCCGATTCCGCTAATTGGAATATCCTTTCTTCGTTTTGGGTAACCTAATTGTTGAGCTAAGGAGGTAGTAATAAAATTTAGCTGCGAACCTGAGTCCAACATAGCACGACAAGGGATACGCGTACCATTTGAGCATAGAATGTTTACAATTGCAGTGGCCAGATAAACCTCACGACCTCTCAATACGACTCCTAACGATGTATTTACAAATGACCCTGAAGGAGCCTCACCCACCCGACCAATTTGATTATCACACTTACCGGAAGCTGTGTTTTTTATGTCCTTCTTGGCCGGATAATGCAGTAAGGTGTTGTGTCTCCCGTAGCACTTTTTGCACCTGCTTTGCTGCTGACACGATGAAGAATGATGCCCTTGCAAACAGTTGGTGCATAATTGAAGTTTCCGTACTTTCTGATTGCGATCTTCAACTGAAAGAGAAATGAATTTTTTACAACTAAAGATTTTATGGCTATTCGATCTACAAAATTGGCAAGAAACTTCCCTAGAATTCTCAGTAGCTGTGGTTACAACTTTCTTCCTTTCTTCTGGTTTCACCGTCTCTAGGGCTTGGAATCTGCATTCCACAAATTGAAGGAGCTGTGTTAGCGTTGGACTGCTTCTCGGTGACTGCAATGATTCTTCGAATAGCATTCGGGTATCCTTGTCCATCCTGTCCAGCAAGAGGTGAACAACTACTGGATCCCATCCACTGGTGTCAAACCCGAGGTTATTTATGGCTTGTATGACCTCTTTAGTTGTATCATGAAGTCTTTTAAGACTTTTCACGTTGTCGGCGATGATGTTGTGTTGAAACAATCGATTTAACTGGGCACTTAACAACAATCTCTTATTGTTAAATCTGTCAACTAGTGTATTCCATGCCAACTCATAATTACTATCCGTTGCATGGAAATTTTGAATCAGATTATGGGCATCGCCGGTGACGTTGGTTTTCAGGAAGTAGAGTTTTTGTGCCGGAGCGATAGGTTGATTGTGTACCATTTGCTGGTACAAGTCGAAGAACTGAGGCCAATTGAGATAACTACCGTCGAATTTCGGAATCTCAATTTTGGGTAGCTTTATTGCGGTTGACTTCACTTGGGGCGGTTGGCTGGTGGTTTCGTTAATCAAACTGTTGTTGGGTAAACAGCTAATCCTCAAGTCCAATTCGTCCTGAAGCTCAAAATAACGCTCTATGTCGGCTACAGCTGCATCGTCACCAAGTCGTTTATATGCCGAGGTTATGTCTTCCCAGTTTGTAATGAGCGTTTTAGTTTTTTGATGAAACTGCTGCGGTGAAGTTTCTCTTAAACTCACTGGGCATTTGTTTAATGATGCTTGGAAGATTTTACCAAGCAGTCGAAATTTGTTTTCCATTGTCATCCTGTTAGCTTCAGAGGTGGGGTTTACTTTAAGACCTCCTGGGGTATTTAATTCTGATGTCACGGTGAAGTGTTGCCTTGAAGGCCCTGCTAGGGGCCTGACTGCGGTTGGTCCTAGATCCTCTTTTAGCTGCTTGCGCTGAGGATTGGCTGCTGTTGGTCCTAGATCCCCTTTTAGCTGCTTGGGCTGAGGGTTGACTGCTGTGGTCTCTAGATCCCCTATTGTCTGCTTGGGCTGAGGGTTGACTGCTGTGGTCTCTTCTTCAGCCTCATCAGATTTTTTTGACTCCGCATCACTAAACCTCTTGATGATATCATCTCTTGTTGACTCATACACCTTTTTTACCTCGTCATAATATTCTTTGGTGAAATATTCATGCTCTGTGGCTTGCGGATAATTATCCCTTATCTCGCTGTCCACGGCATCAAAAGATTCCCACAATTCATTCAGTTTGGCCCAACGTGCATTTAAATACTGCATCGTCTTTCTACCCGGGCCATCTTTTCTGTAGTTGCGGGCGAGATTGCAAATCTCCGTTCCTACCAACTCTTGATTGTTGGTTAATTCGTTAATGGAAGACATTTTAAACCTTTATTTATTTTAAATCCACTTTTTATTAGCACAATTATTGTTTGTTATTTTAATTTACTACAGGCCACTAAACTTCTTTTAGTAAGTCCTGTCACGGTCGCCAATTGTTTACACAAAATAAGTCTTTTAAAACACAAAAATAATTATGGTAATATATAATATTTTTATTGAATAAATTAAATGTACAACTGTTCACTTATGGATGACAAAGATGAGTGACCAAAGGTTTGCAAAAGGCACACTAAAAGGTGGCCAGTCTTTATAAAAATTACGTATCAAATATCAGCGCGTGAGGCAAAACATTGAACTTTTATTAAAGATCATATTTCGTCTGGCCTGACGCTGCTGAGGGAGTTGGGTGGAATATGGGTTGTGGGAAAGGTAAAAATTTGGATAACAAAAATATAATAATTAAAAATAATGTGTGGGAATTATTAAAGGCATCATTTCCCATAGTGTCAGCATTTATTTAAAATGTAGGTGTGATATTATGGTCGGGTGTTTTTGTGTTACTTAACAGTCCTCATACGGCCGATGATCGTTTATGGTTGTCCTGTGTGGTTCAACGTTGCCCCTTACCAGATGAAGAAGTTTCGGATGTTTGAGCGGCAGGGTTTACGAGGTCCTATACAACGGGGTTCGAATCACGAGAATTGACAATTTCGTGATAAAACTCGTTCGAGGTCACATTGCAAGAGCTATGTCTTCGACCAACAATTTAATTTTCGGGGCGTTTTATCCGAACGACGAGTATTTTGAAAGTGCACGCTTGAGCGGCTTTATTAAACCAGAGGCATTCCTCTTTTTAGATAGATGCGGTCTGATTGGCAGTTCCGCTAATCTACCATGTCAGACTACAAACCGTGGATAGGCGACTCCCGTACAGTCGGAACGTCATGGCACAAGGCGGAGCGGAGCTTCTTCGGTTCAGTAGGGCTGTGTCCGAACGGGACCAAACTGATAGGGTGAAGCAGGAGAACCAGTTTTGGTGGCTTCAATCGGCACTTGATATTGGGTAGTTGGGATGGGGTTTTAAGCCTTGGCCGGCTTATATACTTGTTTATAGTTTTAGGGTTTAGTTTTAAGTAGAATAGGCATGGTGGCACAAAAAGAAATAGAAAAAAAAAAATAAAAAAAAATAAAAAAAAAAGAAATACAAAAAATACCAAAAAAAAAGAACATAAAAATAAAAAAAAGGAAAACATGGAATATAAAAAAAAAGAAAAATACAACAAAATATGAAAAACAAAAAATGTTAGATAGATAGATTTGCTGCTTTGGTTGTTCTTGTTTTAAGTAGTTTATAGGTAGTTTAAGTAAGCTTTAAGTTTTGTTTGAGGACCTATTTTTTAGTAGTTTTTAAGTAAAAAAAAGGATATTGATATTAATTTTATTTTTTTAATTTTCTAATGAAAAAAAAATAAGTAAAATTGAATTAAATTTAAATAGATCTTATAGGGCCAAAAGGCATTAGTATTACGTTTTATAGTTTAACTTAGATTGTCGGTATGGGACCAGCAAGTTAGTTGTAAGTTATGGTTAATTAGGCTAGTTTTATGAATTTTTGTCTAGCTTTAAGATAGGTTTAACCTTGAAATAATACAAATTAATTTAAAAAAAGTACTACCAATGGAGAGATTCTTGGTGCGTATAGGACTGTCATGCAAAAGGTTTTTGGTTTTAATCCCTGCCTGTACCATATACAATTTTTTCCCTTATACTTCCTCTTGGGAGGAATTGACCTTTTTTTAATAAGAAGTTCGGATTCGCCATAAAACTGTTGGTTCGCTCTCCCTGATATAACTCGCACACAGGAATTGTTGAGAGCTGGAAGTCACTAAACAATGTTTATCAAGGAACTATTGCATCATCTTATTTATTTATATTTAGGTAATACATGGTTAATAGTGAAATGTGCAAAGTATAAAAGGTAAGTTACTAAAAATCTCACCTCTGTCTATCAACTCCTACTCTCACCTCCCCGTGGTGAACATCGGGTGCCTAGTACCTTGACTGGAGACTGGGTTCCAATTCCAGTGGAACGTTGTTGGAGGCAGCAAACGAGAGAGGGGGGAAAGGTGTTTCCACTAAGGCACCTCTCCTTATTCAGACGGGAGCGGAGGAATTCCCGAGATGGAATCAACGGTGGCGTCTACAGTTCCAGTAAGGTTGAACTACTTAGTGAACACCTTATAGGGCTTTTACTACTTATCCGCCTCCCCGTCCTTAGAGTTTTATTAAGGTTGGGGGCTGTGCCGTCTGGGTGACTTCCTGACAACGTAAAAACATCATAGTTCCTAAACACCAACAAGTCTCGGATACGGACGGATTTACTGTTGACAACCTACGCAAACGAATTAAGCTGTCTTTACCTGGTCCATGTTCCCTCGGCATGAAGAGAAGTTACAGTTGTTTTTATACCCAAACCAGGTAAATGCTCGCAAGTCAATCCTAAGGATCTACGCACTATGAGTCTATTATCATTCTTTCTTAAGACCTTGGAAAGATTGATTGATATCCATTTAAGGGCAAGTATCAATACAAGACTTCTGTTTTCGTCTCAACATGTCTACTGTAAAGGTAAATCGGGAAACAGCGTTACACGGTTTAGTACGCACCGTCGAATATTTCTTCCATCATAAAGAGTTCACTATGGTTGCTTTCCTTGACTTCGAAAGTGCCTTTAACAACGTGGACACATCTGCACCAACATCTCTAAATGTAGAGTTCGCTTCGGGAAATAATTCATTTAATGCTTACTAGCAGAATAATTAACACAAAACCGGGCAACTCTTCTGGCAGACGATTCGTTAGTAGAGGGACACCGCAAGGTGGTGTTCTATCCCCTCTCCTGTGGAACCTAGTGGTGAATGACATCCTAACTAGTCTGGATGCGGAGGGTTTCAGAGTGATAGCCTATGCAGACGACGTTGCTAAAGCAGTTTCAGGAAAGCATCTAAATATCCTAAAAGAACTCTTACAAAATGCCTTGGACAGACTAATACTTTGGGCTGATCGGTGTGGACTGGGTGTTAACCCACACAAAACCGATCTGGTCTTATTTTCGAGGAGATACAAAATTCCATTTGTCAACCCTCCTTACATTAAAGGAATCCAATTAAAATTCTCAGACGAGGCCAAATACCTAGGTCTTGTCTTAGACAAAAAACTAAATTGGAAACGCAACGTACAGGAAAGAGTCAACAAAGCTACTGTAGCTCTCTTTTCTTGCAAAAAAGCTATTGCTAATAAATGGGGTTTACAACCCAGAATCACGCATTGGCTATGGTTAGGTTAGGTTAGAGTGGCTGTCTAGATATCATTGACACACGTAGACCTCAAGGGTCCATTGTGATACCACTAATGAGGTTACTCATGGGAGAGTAATGAGCGAGCTCATCGGCTTTGCAATTTCCCGGAATGTCTCTGTGGCCCGGCACCCAAATGAGGTGAATGTTAAACTGTTCCGTCATCTCCTTCAGAGATGATTGACAATCGTGGACTGTTCGAGAGTTAGTGGAGACAGACGCGAGAGATTTAAGAGCGGCTTGGCTGTCCGAGAAGATTCGTATATCCTTACAAGATATAACGTTTTCTTTGAGCCAGGATAGTGCTTCTTTAATCGCCATTACTTCTGCCTGGAATACACTACATTGATTGGGAAGTCTATAGGATAGACTGAGATTCAGTTGTTCTGAAAAGATACCACTTCCAACTCCGTGATCGGTCTTTGAACCGTCAGTGTAGAAGTGTACCGCATCGTCTTCCAGGGGTCCCTCTTCTTCCCAGGAGGATCTTGAAGGGATGGACACATGGAATCTTTTACCAAATACCATTTTTGGGGTGGTATAGTCTAAGCGATCTGGGATAGATCTGAAATTGTCTAGAATGGTTGTATGTCCAGTATTGTTACTGGTCCATTGAGAGGTGGCTCTAAGCCTTACACATGAGTTGGCAGCCACCTTTTTAGAGAAGATGTCAAGTGGTGTTAGGTTTAAAAGCACTTCCAGTGCTGCGGTTGGTGTTGTACGAAGTGCTCCTGTGATGCACATACCTGCTGACCGCTGGACTTTAATGAGTTTATTTAGATTTACCATCTTATCCAGTGCGGTCCACCATACGACGGCTCCATAAATGAGTATCGGCCTGATTACCGAAGTGTATAGCCAGTGGGTTATTTTTGGGGAGAAGCCCCATTTTGATCCTATGGCCTTTTTACAAGTAAAAAGCGCTACAGTAGCCTTTTTGACTCTTTCATCAATATTTGCCTTCCAATTTAGTTTTTTGTCTAAAATGAGGCCCAAATATTTAGCTTGGTCGGAAAAGCTTTATGGTATTCCTTTAATCTTTGGTGGGCTAATCTGAGGAATTTTATATCTTCTCGAGAAGAGTATTAATTCTGTTTTGTGTGGGTTGACGTCCAATCCACATTGATTAGCCCATTTAGTTAGCCTGTTTAGGGCATTTTGTAGGAGTTCCGAGAGAACTTGGGGGTGCTTCCCAGATACGGATATCGCAACGTCATCAGCGTAGGCAATCACCTTGAAACCTTCTGTTTCCAATGTTGTAAGTAAGTCGTTTACTACCATGTCCCATAAAAGAGGCGAAAGGACTCCACCTTGGGGAGTGCCTCGATTCACCGATCTGGTGGTAGTAAAACTTCTCATGTTAGAAATTATTGTCCTGCTTTTGAGCATGAGACTTATAAGATCTATGAGTGACTTCTCTAATTTCAGCTTATCCATTGCTGTTGTGATCGCCTGGTAACTGACGTTGTTGAAAGCTCCTTCAATATCTAGGAACGCTACCAGGTTATATTCTTTGTATTCGAGGGAATGTTCAATAGTACGTACCAGTGAGTGAAGTGCTGATTCTATTGATTTTCCCTTAGAGTAAGCATGTTGAGCTGTGGAAATGAGACATGGTTTTAAATTATGTCTGATATAAATTTCAATCAATCTTTCCAAGGTTTTAAGAAGGAAGGATGATAGGCTGATTGGTCGTAGATCTTTAGGGTTAACGTGTGAGGGTTTCCCTGCTTTGGGAATGAAGACTACTTTTGCCATTCTCCAGGCTTTGGGAATATATCTCAACCTTACACAGCTTGTCAGAATGATTTCCAATGGTGGAATAATCATGTCTGAGCATTTTTGTAGTTCGGCCGGAATGATTCCATCTGGTCCTGGAGATTTATATGGATCAAAGCTGTCTATGGCCCATTGCAGTTTTTCCCGCGTTATTAGACCAACTAAATCGCTTGTAGAAGCTTGAGACTCTGATGTTAAGTCGTTGAGTATGTTAGAACTACCTGGAAAGTGGGTGTCTAATAACTGGTTAAGAGATTCTTCATCTGTGATAGTCCATGTGCCTGTTTCTGTCTTTAAAGCACTAGGTATTGTTGGACTTTTTGAGAGAATTTTCCTGAGTCTTGAGGCTTCTGAAGTATTTTCTATTTTACCACAAAAATTTCTCCAAGAAGACCTCTTACTCTTTCTTAATTCTTTTTTATATTGCTTTAGAGCTTGTTTGTATGAGTGAAATTCAGAAGGAGATCTAGTGTACTTAGATCTATTGAAGAGTTTACGACAGCTCTTTCTGAATGGTTCTAATTCTTTATGCCACCAATGAGGTTTCTTTTTACCCTTTAAAATGGTTACAGGGCATGAAGATCTCATTGATTCATTTAAGGCTTCGGTGAGATGATTTACAGAAAGGTCTAGTTCATCTTTACTGGAGGAGCTTTTAAGAAGGTTATGATTAAGCAGTTGTGCTAGTACCTCCCTATAACGCTCCCAGTTGGTATTCCGGTGATTTCGAAATCCCGTAGATGTATTTGCTACATCTTTGAGCTCAAACTGAATGTATTTGTGGTCAGAGAAGGAATTCTCTTTTGAGACATGCCAGTTTGAAATCATATTGTGGATCGAGTCAGAGGTAAGTGTAATATCAAGTACCTCTTTCCTATTCTTGGTTACAAATGTGGGTTCATTACCAATATTACTTATGAGTAGGTTAGTGCTTAGTAAATAATCAAATAAGTACTCACCTCTCTCATTTATATCAGAGCTACCCCATACCGTGTGATGGGCGTTAGCGTCTGAACCAATTAGGAGACCAACTTTTTTCGATTGCGCGTCCGCAATTGCCTTCCTCAAGGTGTTTCCTGGAATTGGGCTGTCGTGGCCAAGGTAGGAGGATATGAGCCAGTAGGTGGCTTTATCTGTTGTTAGGACAGCGGTGGTGGTGTCCTTGTCGCTGTAATTGGGGAGTAAAAATATGTTTAAGTCATTTTTTACTAACACGCATGACCTTGGTTCACCTTTCTCCGATGCATATAATATTTTATAGCCAGGAGTCCTGAGACCTCTGATGATGGAGTTTGAGACCCACGGCTCCTGTATTAAGACGATGTCTTCCTTGTTCATATGCAGTCGGAGTATCAGGTTGTTCGTGGCCATGATGGCGTGATGGAGATTAATCTGTACTAATCGCAGCATTGCTACTATTAGTCAGATCAACCTCCACCACTGTTTTGTCGGCGTTTTCCTCGTCTGAGGAGGACCTAAGCAGGTCTTCCTCACTCTGGGTGATGCCTAAGGTGGCGTCTTCAGTCTCCATGTCGGAGTTACTGTCGACTTTAGTTTTAGCCTCCACGTCGGATGGCTTATTTGGGGCAGTGGATGTCGATGGTTCCACTTTTGGTGTTGCATCGACCTCCATTTTCGTTGCCAATGAATCGCTTCCCTCCGCTGAAGAGGCTTCTGTGGGGTGCGTGTTTAGCGTATCTTCATCTTTTTTGTATATACGGATCATGATTTCGTCAAAACCATACCTAATCACGCCTTTGGTCGCGGCCAGTGGAGCCAGTGATTCCCTATTGATCAGCACGAGAGCCGATCTATAGTGACCCACTGTCTCCTTCTCAACCTTTGGTACTTTCCAGTCGTGAGTAGGCAGGTCCGGATTACTTGTTTTGATCAGTTTCATGATCATGTCTGGACAGTTGTGAAGAGCCGGGACCATTATACGTGCTCTTGGCCGGCAAGGAATATTCTCCCTTGCAACAACCTCGAGCTTGGCACCCGGCCAGACTTCTGGCAAGCCATTGACAGCAGCGCTGTATAGATCGAAAATCTCTGATCACCACAGGCGATGAGTTTGATACAATTTTGGTACCATCCTGCATCGGCTGTGTCTGGGAGAGGCCCCGGATTTTCCTCGATGACAGATAAAAATCTGAAACCGAGGTGAGCCTTGACCTCTGCCCAATGATCATGAGAGATGTTACCATCCACATGACTCCTGTCAATGACCGCGGCAATGATCTTACCTTTGAGCGCGTCGCTGAATGAGAGATCTTTGTTGACGGCTGATGTGCTGTTGGAAAGCACCTTCTGCCTTTTTGGTTCGGGCTTGTCACCCTCGAAAGACCTATCTCGCTTTGACTTTGAGTCGCCGCAGGTCGGTTTAGCTTTTTTGCTAAGAAAGCCACTAGCCCACTCGAGTGTACGCGTTTGCTCTGGGGTTCTTTCCGCTGCCGGTATGACACCGACTGCGGCTAGAATCCTTTCGGCATTGCGTTGGTCTCGATTGGCCTGTGACTTCTTGGACTTCTTTTTGGCCGGCCCAGAACTATGTCCGTGTGTCACAGATGTGGGTCCACCTCCAGATTTAATCGCTACCGATGCCAATCCGGGTGTGCCCTCACCCTTTGAGTCAATTCCACATGTCGCAGATTTTGTCTCTCCGGATGGGGTGTCCCGCGTACAATGTACGCATTGGCTATACACATCGGTAATCAGACCGATTTTAACGTACGGTGTGGCAGTATGGTGGACTGCTTTAGAGAAAGGTATAAACAGGGATAAGTTAAATAAAGTTCAACGTTCAGCCTGCCTATGTATAAGCGGATCGCTTCGCACGACCCCGTCTGCGGCACTGGACACCTTGCTCTACCTTACACCTCTTGACATATTTAGTAAACAAATAGCTGCAAGCTCTGCTATCCGCCTCAATGCTTCGTCGCAGTGGACCAACAACAACATTGGCCACTCCGTAATTCTAAGGTACTTAGAATCAATTCCAAAGCACACAGACTACACCATCCCCCAACTACAATTCGATAGGAATTTCCAGATTTCTATACCTACCAGATCTTTTTGGGAGGATAGGACATTCTAAGAGGATGAGTCAATCCACTTTTACACAGATGGCTCAAAGACCAAAGAAGGGGTTGGTGGTGGTGTGTTCTCTGAACGACTGAAATTAATTCTCTCATTCCGCCTTTCCAATCATTGTAGCGTGTTTCAAGCAGAAATTTTGGCGATAAAGGGAGTCTTGTCCTGTCTTAAAGAAAACGTGATATCGACATCTGATATCCGTATTTTCTCTGATAGCCAGGCCGCTATCAAATCTCTGGACTCTGTCTCTACAAACTCTATAACAGCCCATAACTGTCGATCATCTCTAATGGATATGGCACAACAGTTTAATATCCACCTTTGCCGGGTGCAGGCCGTTTCCATCTTGGACAGCCACTATAACCTTACCTTTCCTTGTTTTCCTGTTTTGTTAAAAAAAATTCACGAGATTTGTAGAATCGAACATCAATTTTTAATTATTGAATTTTTATAAAAACTGTAGGCAATATTCTTTATAAGATAAAATTAGTTTGAAGCCAATATCGCGAATTTTAGAAAAGAAAATCGCCAAAGTCCTGTGCGAACTAGGGTCTAACCCAACAAACTTCTCCATTTACCTGTAACTTAACTAACTTTTCCCTCCAAACGACCAAAAGTGCTTTCATCCGTTTTTGTCATAGTCAATGCTTCTGCACCGGTTAGCCAAAAGCAGCAGTGGTTAGCAAGAGTGATTCTTCGTTCGATCTCAGAACTATTCTTGTTTTATGTGTTCATAAAGGAGCCTAGGTAGACAGTCTTTTACTATCTCAAAGTCAAGTCTGTCGATGGTGACGTTTTGGGCGAGGCGTTGGTGTTGTAAGTCCTTTCTTGATGACTGAATGCACTTTTTTTTGCCCCCATTAACCGTTGAAACCATTTTTGCCACCTCTGCCTCAATACTCACAAAAGCCCCATTGACATCACGCTGAGTTCTTCCGATTGTGTGAATGTCATCAGCATATGCGAATAATCGGACAGAATTTTGAAAGATTATGATTCTAGTGTTGACGTGAGAGATGTGCACTATTCTTTCAAGTATAATGTTAAAAATCGCATGACAGCGCATTACCTCGTCTAAAGCCTTTTTTGACATCGCAAGGTTCTGTTAAGTTCTTTCCAACCTTTATGGAGCAGCGTGAATTCCTCGTGGTCATCCTGCACAAACGGACGAGTTTGACACAGATGCCAAAACTAGACATGGCTCTATACAGCTCGTCCCTGTAGATGCTGTCATATGCGGCCTTGAAACCGATAAAAAGATGGTTGGAGTCGATTTGGTATTCTATGGTTTTTTTCCAGGATCTGCCATAATTTCAATATTTGATCGACTGTGGAATTTCCTGGTCTAAAACCACACTGATAAGGACCTATCAGCTTGTTGACGATTGGCTTTAGACGTTCACATATTATGGCAGAGAAGATTTTATAGGCGATGTTAAGTAGACTGATTCCTCTATAGTTAGTGCAGTTTAGAGGGTCTCCTTTTTTCAGGATCGGGCAAACAATACTGAGGTTCCATTCATCGGGCATGCTTTCTTCAGACTATATCTTACAGATAAGTTGGTGCATGCTCCTAACCAACTTATCTCTAGCTGCTTTAAAGAACTCGGAATTCAAGCCATCCGCTTCAGCGGCTTTATTAGACTTCAGTTTAGTTTTGGCAATCTTTACTTCGTCTAAGTCGGGAGGACGGGATTGTTGGCTTTCGTCTTCTATGTTGAATGGATCAAGCTGCCTGACAGCGGACTGCGGCCCTACTATGATGTTTCCACTTTCGTCTTTTGTAGCCTTCGGTTCTAGGTCTATGTACCTGTAATTTTCGTTTCACCTGCTTATAAAACTTTCGAACTTCATTCCTGCTTTTAAACCTCTCAACATCTTCGCCCTCAGGCTTCTCTTGCCCTCTCTTTTTCTTCTGAGAAGTCGGAGTTCCATTAGCCTTTTCTGCGCGTAGAGCTCATAAGCAGTTCCCGTCTTTTTTCCAGCGAAACTTTGCGTGCCTGTTGTTTAGCTGCCTGCCGACATTCCTCATCGAACCAGAGGTTCCTTGTTGATGGTTTCCTGGAACCCAGCACATCAGAGGAGGCTTCTTTGATTGCATCTTGGCGGTGTTGCTACCGGTTTTCGATACATTGTGTTGGCGGCAGAGAACTTCGAGAGAGGTTACTTGTAACTCGGTCGGAAAAGGATTTGGCGATCTCTTGCGATTGTAGCCGTTCGACGTTGTACCTTCTCCCAGCATCTCCCTATTTTGCTTTGGGTCTAGAAACCCGAAGTTATACCTCGGCTACAACGATTTAGTGGTTCGAGTCGATGTTAGCTCCTCGGAAAATTTTGACATTCATGATGCTGGAAGCGTGTCGATCGCAATATGGTTAATCTGGTTGACGGCAGATTGATCTGGAGAACTCCAAGTTCGTTATTCTATCTTAAATTAATTAGTAATCATAAGTTAATACTCAAATAATTTCTACTGAAATATTTCT
The DNA here is from genome assembly GCF_945859685.1 of Eupeodes corollae. Lineage (NCBI taxonomy): Eukaryota > Metazoa > Arthropoda > Insecta > Diptera > Syrphidae > Eupeodes > Eupeodes corollae. Next base: position 162,707,013 of record NC_079147.1, read on the forward strand.
TAAAACAAAAGTAAAACCATTTAAAAACGTAGGCAGGTCCTACTCGTATGAATTATAAAAGCCACTTTGTGTATCTACCACAAAGTGGCTTTTAGTCAAATCATATAAATTTGTCAAATTCTTGTTCAACGAACTTCTATTGGAACATGTTTTAGGATGGATTTTGTATCTTGCTGACCCTTTGTAAATTGTTTTATTAAATTTAGAACACCTATGAATAATATGTTTATACCTATTATTTCGTATATTTTTTAGTATTTTGTTCCCAAAATTAAATATGTAAGAACATTTTTCAATATTAAAATCCCTAGATGTGGGTATAACAATAACAAATCTGTATGCATTTACCTACATTCATATCATCAATGTAAGTATCTATGAGGTTATCTATCTATGATATTTACTACGCCTCAGAATTAGAAGGCAAGTAAATAAATAAAAAAAAAAACACAAATAATTTCGACCTCCAAAAATTCCCCCTTTTGCAGCATATCTAATTCTCTTCTCAAATATATACCAACACTACACCACCCCACCCAAAACCCATTTTTTTAGCTATTGTATCTATGTATCTTATTTATTAAACAAAGTAAATCTGGCAACATGCCCTATTTAACTATTTAAAAAAAAAAGAGCATCTCAGCAAGTTGATAATTTGCAATTTTTCAAGCATCATTTATCTATAAACCATAATACTCTTTTTTTTTGTTTGTATCTACACGCATAATGTCTATAAACAAAAACTCTCATAAGCCCAACGAATACCAACAATTAGTATACAAAAATTAAGAGAACAAACGTAAATAAAGCCGGCAAACAAAGCAAACTAATAAAATAACACAAGTCTTATCGAATTAAGAGAAACATAACCATTTAGGGATGTTTGTAAGAGAATATCAGGAGAAAACAGCTGAGTTGAGTTACTCTCGGAAAACAGCTGAGTTGTGTTGTAAGTGAGCTAAATTTAAAAGCAACATTGATGCAAGCAAATAAATGACAAGGGCAAAGGAATGTTGATAAACAACAAAGCACCAGAAATGAGGAGAATTCTCTGTGATAAAAGCTCAAAATCCAAACACTTAATTTAAAGGGATTAAATTTACCAAAAGAGAGGATTTTCTCTCAATAAGTCGAGTCGGTACTCGGTTGGGTAAAAGCAGAGCAGAGCAGCATATTGCAAGCAGGTCACTTGTGTAAATTAACTGTTAAAACAAAACAAAAAAGAAAAACTCCCCATTTTCCCCATTGTCAACAAAGCCACAAAAGCAAAACCATGCACACAGTTATTTTACGATTGAATGTGTGTGAGTTGCGTATACATTATTTTATTATGTAGATACATTTGCGTCGTGTTCGTGGTTCGTTTCGTTGTATACACAACAAAATACAAAATGTTTCTAATACAAGGCAAGGGGGATTTTTTCGTTTTCAATTTCAGCATTTCTCAGTCGTTGACAGCCAATTCTCGTGTTCAGTCGGTTAGTCTCAAGTTTATCCATAAAATCTATAAAAGTAAACCTTAAATAAAACAAAAAATAATACTTGAATTAAAAAAGTGTGTGTAAACATTGAATCCATGAGATACATCTCTGATCAATTGGAATCAATTTATCTGCATTGAAGTTTCTACGTGTGTGGGATAATATTAATATCGCCACTAACGTTGCCAAATTGAATAAACAATCAAAGATACACCTGCCCATTATTAAAATCTCTTTGCAATCAAAACCAAGCGCTTCAGTAGAACCAGGATAACTCTGCTTTAGCCAAAATCATCGTAACATAGAAAAAAAGTGATTTCATTTGTTGATTTCGACACAAAAAAGATAAAAGCCAAAAGTGTATCTATGAAAATCCCAAGTGCATTTTGTGGTCATATGTTTATCATCATTTATCATTCTTCAGATACAAATCGATGTATACCTTTGTAAACAATAAAAACTCAAAATATTCATAAAAACCTACAAAATAAAATTGTCATTAAGTCTCCAAGTTCTTCCGAATTATTAAAAATTGATTTTTAAACAAAAAAAATAATAAAATAAAATTGCTTATCATATAAACCTATTATGGTTGATAATATTATGTGCAACAAAAATTTTAATGTAACGTTTGCATTTAACAAAAATGTTTCGATTTCTATTTTTGGTGTGACAACAAATTTTAACCCTCTTGCCTCATTCGCCAACAATACCAAGAGCAACAACTACTATCACAGCAATATTAAAAACATTGTCAAATTTATATCTAATACTAAATTAATTATTATTACAATAATATTGTTATTAATTAAACAATTGGACAAATCGGTCGTCTTCATCGGTTGTTTATCGAAAAGAATAACCAAATCTGTGACAACGTCATCAAATTTAGCTCCAATAATATCATCGTCATCATCATCATCAAAAACAACAACAGCAGCAACAACAAAATCGTCAGCAACATTTATAAGTGCTACAAATATAACGCGTCTTATGGGTTTTGCAATAAATTAATTTAAAAAGTGTTAAAAAAAATACTTAAAGATATAAAAAATATTAATTCGACACGACGCACGACGAGAAAATATATTATTATAATATATTCTTTTGCAACAAGTGTTGTAGTGTTTTTGTAGTAAATGTTTAGCAACATCAAACTGTGGTGTATCCACTTTCCTATTTATTTCTCAAAATTTGTGGTGTTTTTTGTGTGAAAAAGAAAGATAAAAGAAAAAATAAAAATAAATCTCCCCACTCTCTCTGAAACTCAAATATATAATATATAATATATTATGAAGTAATGAGAGAAAGTGATAAAGATTAAACAACAGCTATCAAATCAGAAAGTGCTAAAGAGTGTTTTAAAACAATACTTCCGGTGTTTTTCACTCACAAAAATTGTTTTTTTATATTTTATTTAAGATCAAAAATAAAATAAAATTTTTAGTGAAGTACAAAATTATAATCTTGTCAAAATTAATTCTTCAATTTGTATCCGGTTTTTCTTTTATTTTTTTTTTATTTCTAATTCTTTTTTAAAAAATAATAAAAATAATGTCAACTGGTAGGCGATTGGCTAAACGTTCGATTATCGGTACAAGAGTTTGTGCACCGGGTCCAGACGGTTTGTGGTATTCGGGCGTTATTCAAGACGTTAAAACGCCCCCCAGCACATCGCAGCCAAGTGAAAATAATAATTGCATCAATTTAACACCGGACACAAAATATACGGTGCGTTTTGATTTTAAAACAACGTCATCGGCGACAGCAGCGGCAACGGCGGCCTCATCAACAACAATGCAACAACAATCAAACGATAATCATAAAGGTTCTATAGTGCCATCGCCATTGGCAGGAACCGGTACCGGAAACGGGGTACGGGCAATATCTCCGGCTCCATCTTCATCTTCATCTCCATCTCCATCGTCTTCGTCTTCATCATCGTCGGTGTCGGTATCGGTATCGTTATCAAATTCGTCGGTACTTTCATCTCCGGGTCGTTGTAATGTTGGCAATACTGGTGGTGTCATAATGGACGCCCGTCAACATAGCATCCGTTCGTCAAATTTGCTCATAAATAGCCCAGCACAATCTTTACGTCGCAGTGTAATGATGAAGGAATTTCGTGAAACGGATTTGATTGGGCCCGGTTTTCGGTCGATTATGGAAGTTCAATTGCATCCAAGTCAACGAGTATTTTTAACTTATAACGGACGAGAAACTTCGGGTGATGTTGTTAGCCATGATTTGGCCAAGGACGAAGTTATTGTTAGGATTATGCATATTGGAAGTGAGGTGAGTGAAAAAGAAATATAGATATCTAGGTATACATAAATTTATCACAGTGTGTATCTATGTATACTTAAATTTTGAGTTCGAATGTACATAATGTACTAAAAGTAGGTCAACTATATTAATGTAGGCCATGGGCGTTGTTGTAATAGGTGAAGGTATTCGTATTCTGCTTTTTTTTATTTTTACATTTTTTTTTTCTTTAAATGAATTCTGATAAACAAGTTGAAGGTTATTAGGAAAGAATCTTGTAGGTTTCGATTTTGGGTATAGAATAAATTCAAAATGGCTCCTGTGAATTTAAATAGCAGCAGTTAACTGACATTGAGTTAAGTAGTTTTAAAAACTTCTAACTTTTTCAGAAAATGAATTTTAAACATTTTTAGAAATTATAAGAAAATACATTTTTGGATTTAGGTATCTATGTCTAAATTTAAGAATGACTATTTTCAAAATTGTATTGAATTTATTATTTCATTTTAGTAGGTTTACAATGCTTACAATTTTAATTTAAGTAGAAGACGTTAAAGATAAACATATCATGTATCTCATTTAATTAATATTAAAAGGTACCTACTGTAATGTGCTATTCCGATAACATTTTTTTTTTTTTAACCACCACTAACTTCCAAGCACATTACTAGTTTTTTTTGGAGTTCTTGACAAAAAAAATACCGCAAACTAACATTTTTACCTCACCCAATGCATTCTTTTCTAATGTACATATGTACATACGAGTACATAAGAATTTAGAAACAAGTGCACAAAGCAAAATCAAAGCAACGGTTAAATCGCTCGATTCTTATTAGTTAAGAGGGGAATGGGATCATTTTTGGCAAAATTAAAAAGAGTTCAATGTCATGCACTCGACAGTTGGTTAAGAACTTTAAAAAGGGCAACATCGTGATTTGCTCCCGAAAATAAAACAAACAAAAAAAATAATCGAGGAATCCTCTGAGTATTTCTAAAGTAAAGTAAAAATTATTACATGTTTGTGAAGAACAAGATGTGGATTGATTTATTTTTCAAGTTATTCCAAACTGGATTTTAGAGTGAACAATACCAAAGTAGATCATAACAAGTATAAACCAAGTGTATAAAACTGTCTATAGCAAGATAGTAAATAATTTTTTAACGCTTTAGTATGTTCGGACCAATTCATTTTACTATCAAGTGTGACACCAAGGTATTTAAAGGTATTCACAAATTCTACCTGAAAGGAATGAATTGCACAGGGCTACCTAGAGACAAAACTATTAGATTCATTTACACTGAATTTAAATTTTTGGCAATCTGATGAATGATAAAATATATCGCTATCAACTAAGTTAGAACATCCTGACAGAGTAAAGTACATTAGTTTTGTTTTATTGCTTAATACCATTTTATAAACTGCAACCAGCGTCTTAAGATATCCAAGTCTGAGTTAATGTCAGAAATTAAATTAGACAGAGAACTGCAACCATATGAAAAGGCCTTATCATCAGCAAATGCTGTAATTTTGCCTTTGAAATTCTGATTGAAAATAGAATTAATAAAGATCAGAAAAGGCAAGGGACCCAAAACCGAACCTTGGGGAACACCAATACTTATTTTACACAAAGCACTTACATTACCATCTATTTTCACTAATTCCTTTCTATTGGATAGATAAGAATCTAGCCAATTTTACATAAATCCACGCATTCCTGCATTTTTTAATTTTCTCGGCATCATCACTAAATTCTCCCAATGGAACCATTCCTCCAGGTAATTGTCGAAGAAAATGGTTGGAAGTTAGGGCTTCCGACTGTTCATTATCAATAGAAATTTATCATATCCTCGACTTCCATTAAAAAGCTACGGAAAAGCTTATCGTTTGGTTAACATTGCTTACTCCGTATATGGCTATCTCAACTGATTGTATGAGTCTCTCACAGCATCCATTCATATGTGAGTAGCCAGGAGGGTAAAAATGCCACTCCAGTTCCGAGGTTACAAACTGATTCGCAATACATTGATGGTCGATTGATTTTAAGGTTGTCTTCAGTAATTTTTCCGCTCCAATGATATTTGTTCCACGATCACTGAACATTTCTCTTACGGTCCCTCTTCGGACTTTAAAATGTCTATAACAGAGAATGAATAAGTCCGTACTACAGGTGTAGGAATTTCAATGTAGATTGCTCTGGTTTTCAGACACGTGAAGAGGCAATCCACATCTTTTCTATCTTTTTTTCAACTGCAGTGTACGAAAAGGATAGTGTAAATGCTGGTACTCGAACTTCTGTTAAAATTTCCATTTCAGGAGGGGTTGCCTAGGCTATATTCATCTTGCAGCGAAAACAGTGTTTCCTCACGTGTTTCAGCAGTTGCCGTAGTTTCAGAATGAACATTTTTTTCTTAATTCGCTTACGACAGATTCGTGGTTGATACGTCAAAATTTCTCGTGGTAATGACGTATTATGAGTCTTGTGGCTCGATTATTGTCGGGGAGTATTACTGGACGTCTTGCATTATCAATTCCACTCATGGATCTCATTGAGAGTATGATACTCGAACACTGGGCTGTCTTCTTTGCAACGTTTCTTAGTGATGAAGCGAATTCCAATTCCGATGATAACGATTCTGCTTGAATATGCCTGTAGACAACACGCTCTGCTCGTTCGAATTCTTCGGAAGACAAAGCTAGGTTTTCTCTTTTTATACCACGTAATGCGTCCATGTAGCGACAAACATATGCTGTGACCCTCAGCAACTTGCCCAAGCTTTCAAATTTACTTGTTGGGATTACTGACACTACTTCGGAAATAGCATGATAATTTTCTCGAGATGGATATGGTCAGTCTTCTTCCTTCATGTACAGAAATTGTGGACCCTGCATCCAACGAGCATATCATATCATCATATCTAGTGATGGGCCTTTCTTCCACTTTGTTGCATCATCTGCTGGGTTCATTTCGGACGGCCTCCGAAATGTACCTCCAATCAGCAATTTTTGTGATTTCTTGGATCTCCTCTATTCTGAACGCTACAAATTGGCCTTTTACTGCTTTGGCATCTGAGCTCAACCAAATCAAAACAGTTGCAGTTGAAGTCTGATCACAATACAATCTTGTTGAGATAAATAGAAAGTGATTGACGAATGCTATCGGCAAATCTGGCTCCAATGACTGCTGCTACGAGTTCCAACCTCGCTATTGACATGAGTTTAATAGGTGCTACTTTCGTTTTTGAACCGATAAGTTTGGATTGGACTCTTAGATATGCTACTGCAGCACTGCAATTCTTGCTGGTATCAACAAATACGTGGAGCTGAGTCTCGGAGATTTCCCATATTGTCCCAGCTGCATAACATCTTGGGATGAATACAGATTGCACTTTCTGTAGTTCACGTAACCAGCCTAACCAGTCTTCTTGATGTTCGTCTAAGATCTCTTCGTCACAACTTACTCTGGACCCAGAGGATCGAAGATCGACATCATGATTTTTAGCATCTCGCTCTTAGTTGGTTTTATGGCATTGTTGAGTACTTCTTGCACTTCTGTAGATCACGTCACCAGCGAACCAGTCTTCTTGATGTTCGTCTAAGATCTCTTCGTCACAACTTACTCTGAACCCAGAGGATCGAAGATCGACATCATGATTTTTAGCATCTCGCTCTTAGTTGGTTTTATGGCATTGTTGAGTACTTCTTGCACTTCTGTAGTTCACGTAACCAGCGTAACCAGTCTTCTTGATGTTCGTCTAAGATCTCTTCGTCACAACTTACTCTGGACCCAGAGGATCGAAGATCGACATCATGATTCTTAGCATCTCGCTCTTAGTTGGTTTCATGGCATTCAGCAGTATCATGAATTCCATCGTAATAGGAAATTTTTACGAATCCCGAAAAACTGTATCATGAAATCTGTTCGTAATGCAAATTTGTATGAGATTTTTCACTACGAACGGATTTCATGATACAATTTTTCGGGATTCGTAGAAATTTCCGATTACGATGGAATTCATGATAGGGCTGATTTTTGAGAACTTCTTGCACTTCTGTAGATCACGTAACCAGCGTAACCAGTCTTCTAGATGTTCGTCTAAGATCTCTTCGTCACAACTTACTCTGGACCCAGAGGGTCGAAGATCGACATCATGATTTTTAGCATCTTGCGCTTAGTTGGGTTTATGGTATTGTTGAGGACTTCTTGGTTTCCTTTGTTAAACTTTGAGGAGCAAGTAAACGAGTGACTCTCAGTATCCCACCACATTACAAGAACTTTCTCAGTGGAGTACATTGGTTCTTTATCAAGATCGATTCGATTATCGAGCGTTCAACGTATGTAATTTCGTTAATCGCAGCCGTCACTTATCTTGAGTTGGACTTCCATTTTCGAATGTGAAACCCATCAGCCAGCGGAGTGAATCATCTTTAAATCCTTAGCAAGGGTTATTGCTTCCTCTGAAGTATTAACACTGTCCAGTAAATCGTCGACGTAATGATTATTGGTAATTGCTTCTATGGCTCGAGGGTACTTTTCAATAAACCTTTCAGCGTTTTTATTTTTCACAAATTGAGCGCAGCTTGGGAAACAAGTCTCGCCAAACGACATGACTTGTGTGATATATACTGCTACGCCAGTACCATCATCCCATAAAAATCTACAGACATGTCGATCCTCGCGTGAAATCTCTATCTGGTGGAACATCTCTGCTATGTCTCCACTGATGGCCACAGCATTCTGTCTAGACCTCAGAAGAATACCGAAAAGAGAGGGAAGTTGATCAGGCCCCTTTACTAGAAACGAGTTAAGACACTCTCCATTAACCTTAGCCGCTGCATCCCAGACTACCCTTACTTTTTCGGGTTTATTGGGATTGGACACAGGAAATAGTTGCAGATACCAGCTATACAAGTTTTGTAGCGTATAGATGTTTCGAAAGTGACCTTCTACTAAAGCACTGATTTGGAACTTTTCAATTCAAGAAAGTGTTAAGTGTTTTTTGATGAAAGAAAACTTAGTTTATCCTTTAAGAAAATCGGGAAATTAAAAAAAAAAATAGCACTTAAAAGCTTAGTAGATGCCGACTATGTTTTTTATAACTTGGAAATAATTATTCCTTTAAACAAATTCAGTGAATATAAAGCGATAAAAGTTAACTGTACGTTATATAATATACCTACTGCTATAAAAAGACCTAATTGCACTTAACCAAACTGCCCCAAGTCCCTATTCGTAGGTATTTACTTTCGAAATATTTGGAATCCGACTCGGTACTTAAAGTTACCAATTCCAGGCGTCATAAAATACCTTAACAAGTTAAACAAGAAAACAAAAATTTGTTTTTCTTTCTTGAGAAATTACAAGTAAACCGGAAATCAAAACCAAGCTTTCACATGTGTACATCGGTATTGCTTGTAAAAATTTTCAGTGAAGAAGTAGAAAATTACAATAAATAGATGCCTGTATGCATTCCTAGTGAATAAAGTTTATTAGCTATGCTTTTCCGTAAATATATATATACATATATGTGTATGCATATATTTTCATAAAAATTGTAAGCGTTACAAAGAAACATACTATGGTTGATATTTGAGGAGAATATATATTGGTGCTTCAGTTTATTGACTTCCTTGGTTTTAATTTACTATCAAAAAGAACATACTTTAACTATCTCTTTTTTATTTTGATTATATACGATTAAGACTTGCGTATCCAAGTCGGATAGTAAGCTTTAAGATTTATAAATTCAGTTTTACCCGTTTGCTTTTTTGAATTTCGTTGGTTTCTATTTAAGAAGAAAACCTTTTAGGTTAAATACGATTAAAGACTGTTAGAAGGTTTATACTTCAGTTCAGCTGAACTTTAAACTGAGTTCAATTTTTTTTAGTTTAACTAGTCAAGTTACACAGTGAAATCTGAACTTCAGATCAGTTGAACTTCGTTCAATTAGATTTACAAATAAGTAGCTGGCAGCATTGTTCGTAATGTGACGTAAAGTGTCCAAATCGTGAATTTTATGAAGTTCTTTAACTGTCTTTCCTTGTCTTCTCTTTCTCCCTCTGATTTAAAGAACACAAAAAAAAACAACAAATATTTTGCATTTCCAAATTATCTATTTTCAAATCTGGTATAGATTCTAGAATTATTAACAATTGTGGAATCATGACTCGACCCAGGCCACTTTACAACCATGTCCATTATTTTTAAGTTTCGATCAAATATTATGGTCTGCACGTTTAAGGAAAATAGCCTTTTCGGTTTCCAAATATTTCACCATTAGATCCTCCTAATAAGATGTTTGATGCAGAAGTAGTGCCAGTCAAAATAATAGCAGTGTAACCTCCCTATTAATATATTCTAGTACAATGCAATTTTTGGTACTAGAACATTTTGTCTTCCATTTCCGGAAAAAAAAATCCATGACAAAACGGTTTTTTCCCAAATGTTACTCGATTGCTTTTAAAGTGTATATCTTAGCGGTCAAAATAATAGCAGTTTTAGCAAGCTTATGGTATTTGTATATTGTTTTTTGATCCTATGCACATTTAAATTATAATTATCTCAAGTTTCAAGGTAAGCTTTCAATGCCTCATTGTATTATCATATTTATACTCAGATACACTTACAGTATGGGCCGTAGTAAACACTGCACTCCGGAGAAACGCCGAATCATTCGATAACTTCTTTCTGAAAGAAAAACTAATACGGAAATCCAAAACTCTCTTCAAATCTCGGCAAAACTGATTTCGAATGCAAAAAATTATAAAGAAAAACCTGAAACCCGCGCCAGGAAAAAAGTTTTATCTCCGAAATCGGTAAGGAAAATTGTAAGATGCTCGAAAGCCTTACCCCACTACTGCGATAAAAAAAAATTAAATTTGAATGCAAGTGTAGAAACATTTAGAAGAATTTTAAGAAGAAATAATCTCAACGTCAGAAGCCCCAGAAAAGTTCCACTTTTGACAAAAAAACACATTGCCAAAAGAATTCAGTTTGCCAAGACCCATGTTCATAGGCTCATTATTGGCGAAATATCTTATGGACGGATGAAAGCAAAATCGTTTTGTATGGTTCTCGTGAATATGTGCGACGCCCACCAAATGCTGAATATGTGCCTAGGTATACGCGTAAAACCGTTAAACATGGTGGCTCTAACTTTATGGTATGGGGTTCCTTATCATACCACGGTGTAGGTCCCGTATACCGACTTAATGGAATCGAATTTACTTTCGACTAAAATATCTGTCCAAAAATTTGAGATTATAGCTTCCAACTAATTTTGACTCATAAAAAATATTGTTTTCAACATTCTGAAAGATTTTGAGAAAAATCGAATTGACAGTTTTTTTTACAAAAAAAATAAAAATCTAAAGTAAAAAATTAATAAAAGTTGATAAAAATTGATTTTCGACTCAAAAATCTTTTCGAAACTTTGAGATATTGGCTTTACACTACTTTTATCTTTTAAAAAATATTATCTTCAACATTCAGTAAAATTTTGACTAAAATCGAATTGACACTTTTTTTTACAAAAAATAAAAACTTAAAAGAATATTTAACAAAAGTTGGTAAAAATTGAATTTCGACTCAAATATCTTTTCAAAAATTTGAGATTATGGCTTCCAGCTAATTTTAACTTACAACAAATATTGTTTTAAATATTCTGAAAAATGTGGAGAAAAGTCGAATTGACAGTTTTTTTTACAAAAAATTAATAAAAGTTGGTAAAAATTGATTTTTGGCTCAAATATCTTTTCGAAACTTTGAGATAATGGCTTCCAGTTAATTTTCACTTACAAGAAACATTGTTTTCAACATTTGGAAAAAAATTTTAAACAATTACAAAAAACTAAAAGCCTAAACAAAATTAACAAAAGTTGGTAAAAACTGATTTTCGACTCAAATTTCTTTTTTAAAAACTTCGAGATATTGTCTTTAAAATACTTTTATCTTTGAAAAAAAATATTGTTGTCTACATTCAGTAAAATTTTGAGAAAAATGAAATTGACAATTATTTTACCAAAATTAAAAACTTAAAAGAAAATTTAACAAAAGTTGATAAAAATTATTGATCTTCGACTGAAATATCTTTTCAAAACTATGGGATAATGGCTTCCAGCTTATTTTAACGTACAAGAAATATTATTTTCAATTTTTGAAAAAATTTGAAACAAATCGAATTGACCGTTTTTTTTACAAAAAATAAATCCTAAACTAAAAAATTAATAAAAGTTGGTAAAAATTGATTTTCGGCTCAAGTATCTTTTCGAAACTTTGAGATATTGGCTTTAAACAACTTTTATCTTTTCAAAAATATTGTTGACAATATTAAGTCAAATTTTGAGAAAAATCGAATTGATAGTTTTTTTTTTACAAAAAATAAAATACCATAAAAACATTTATAAAACTTGGTCAAAATTTACTTTCGACTCAACTAGCTTTTCAAAACTTTATAATATTGGCTTAAATTTACTTTTATCTTTTCAAAAATATTGTTATAAACATTCAGTTAAATTTTTAGAAAAATCGACAGCTTTTTAACAAAAAAAACCTTAATAAAAATACTTAACCTTGGTAAAAATTTACTTTCAAAAATGATAAATATTGTTTTCAAACCTTTTTTTATTTCACATAAAATATTGTTTTCGATATTCAGTAGTTTTTTTGTATAAAAATCTAACAATCTACAAACAGTAGTACGCAAAATTTTATAAAAATTAATGTTCTTGACACCTTTCAAATTAATTTCATTCGTCCGATTTGTAAAAATTTAAGACCACTAAAATTGGTAAAAATTTATTTTCGACTAAGAATCTATTAAACAAAACTAGGTTTTCAAACTTAACTAATTTAAGTAACAACTTTTTGAACCCAACATGAAAACCTACAAACTTTAAAGCAAGACAAATCGACAGGCAGGATGGGAAGTTATATGTGTGGGTCGCATCCCAACCTGTTTTCAATTTGTCAAATCGGACCGATTACAATAACTTCCTATGGGAAGTTTATATCAATATAGCTTTCTAAATTATTATTCTTCCATAGGTAAGGCCAGTTTAATTGGCCATTGTGATATCACATATATTTTGAGGCTTTCTTTTAAGCTCAATGAAACCCGTTTGAGTCTTTTACGAAACGTGAATGATTGATTATCTTAATATGATTACGACCGTTAAAATCGTTATAGAAGAATTCTCCTAGGTAATTCTTGCGTTTTTAAGCTAGAGCAGGGCATTTACAGAGAAGGTGAAGATGTGTTTCCTCGTGTTCCTCGTTCATACAGCTACGGCAAAAGTCATTTAAGAAGACGCCTAGCCCGTGGCTTTCTTTCCTATTCCGTTTATGATGCCGGTTATCGATATTATTCTCGATCTTCTTAGAGATCGCAAGCACCTAGTTTAGGCCTGATGTATTTCGTGTCCTGCCACGAGGTATTGTCATTCCACCTTATGATTGCCTTTTTCATTGCGTTTGCATTAGCAATAGTTTACATGTATAGATTTGCTAGCATTTCCCATACCTGCACCATTCCTGACGAGTTCATCTGCCTTACAGTTCTCTGGAATGTCTCTATAGCCCGGCACTCAGCAAATCTCATATGATCGACAGTTACGGAATGTTTTTGAGTTTGTAAAAACAGAGTCCAGAGATTTGACTGTCTGAGAAAATACTGATATCAGGTGTTGAAATCACGTATTTAAGTTCCGTCTGGAACACGCTACAATAATTGGGAAGGTTAAATGAGAGACTTAGTTTCAGTCTTTCAGAGTACAAATCTCCACCAATCCCTTCAATTGTTCTTAATCCATCTGTATAAAAGTGGAATGATTCGTCTTCCTGAACAACTTACTTACAGAATCCATAGAAGAATCGCTCGTTAAGTTCGGTGTAGAAGACTTCATTCGAGAATGGATTATTTCCATTCTCAGTGGTAGGAAGATTTGAGCCACTCTAGGCAATACAATCGCAACAAAACACCTGAGTAGGGGAACACCCCAGGGTGGTGTTCTTTCGCCTCTTCTATGGCTTCTGGTCATGGATACAATTCTCGTTAAATTAGAGAGATGTGGAGTGAAGGCGGTAGCCTACGCGGATGATTTGGTGCTATTGGTGTCAGGAAAGTGCACCTCTGTGATTAGTAAAATCACGGAGTCAGCTTTGAAGAAAGTTAGCAACTGGGCCACTAGTTGTGGACTAGGAGTTAATTAAAGTAAAACTGAACTGTTGCTCTTTACAACTAAAGTACCGCCCTTCACGCTACCTCGACTCAATGGTCAAATCCTATCATTGTCTTCCAGTGCAAAATATTTGGGAGTTATACTCGACCCTAAACTAAACTGGAAACTAAATATTGAAGTACGGGTTAAGGATGCCTGTGTTGCCTTCTACTCCTGCAGCACATCTTTCGGCAAAAAGTGGGGACTTCAGTCGAAGACGATTTTATGGAAGTACACAGCCGTAGTGTGTGGTGGCCTGCTCTTAGCAAAGCCTTTAATATTAAGAAGCTAAAGAAGGTTCAGAGAATAGCTTGCGTGGGCACCACAGGGGCCATGCGTACTTGCCCAACGGACGCCTTAAACGTTATTTTGGATCTTCTACCAATCGACCTTTTTATTAAATACATAGTTTCCTGTAGCTCTATTAGGCTCAAGGAATCAAATAGCTGGTTGTCAAAACCTTATGGTCACAGCAACACTACGAAATTGATTCCCTCAGATATTATCTTGGTAGACACTGACTACTGCACTCCTACTTTGAACCTTAGTAAGGGTTTTAAGGTTATTTTCCCATCGAGAGAAGATTGGGAGGATGACATCGTGTCGATAGGTTTCGACACAACCATTTTTACTGACGGCTCAAAGATGGAGTGCGGAGTTGGTTCTGGGATCTTTTCTGAGTCCCTAAATGTAGCCAAATCCTTTAGGCTTCCTGACTTTGCTAGCGTTTTTCAGGCTGAACTGCTGGCAATAAGGGATGCATGTAAGATGCTTAAACAAAACCCAAACCAAAACCGAAATGTGGCTATCTTTACAGACAGTCAGGCAGCTGTCAAAGCCATTAACTCGACCATATCCTCATCTAAATTGGTCCAGCAATTTCGCGATGAGCTTGCGAGCCTAAATATTAACCTCGGTGTCACCCTGATCTGGGTTCCGAGCCATAGTGGTAGCGTGGGAAATGAACGGTTTGACGAGCTAGCCAGGCAAGGATCGGCCCTTCATAGCTCACTTGCGGAAATGGTTAACATTCCTCTTGGTGCTATGAAGGGTAAAATCTTTTCTATCTACCAAACTGAATCAAACCGAAGGTGGAGCAATTTACCCAACTGCAAGATATGGCCCACCTATAACAAAACCCGTACAAACAATCTTCTATGCAGGCCAATGCAAGACATAGCCAGGATTGTTTGCCGTAGCTGTAGTGACCAAAGAGAAAGTGAAACAATAATCCATTTCCTCTGCAAATGTCCTGCTTTGGCAAACACTAGAATGAAGTACTTTGGAAAAGCATTATTTCAAGAACTTGATGAGCTATCTGAGACAAAGATTAGAAACCTAATCTTTTTTCTCAATGCGACAAAATGGCTCTAACATAATCGCTGTGAAGCTTCTCTATCAATCTATCCCTTTCAATCAAAGGTCAAACGAGTTTTTGGTATCAAAACGGCACACTACAGCGCTAATTGGATCTCAGGCTAGGTTGCCTTGAGATCGCCATTTCAACCTACTTACCTACGTCTTCCTGAAATATCTTATCTTCTCAGAAAGATCGGGAATGTATAGAAATCTCGAAGTTTCTGTTGATTCTTAATAACTAAGAATTATCGAGTGGCCAATGTTGTTGTTAACCCACTGCAATGAAGGTTTGAGGCAGCTAACAGAGCTTGCAGCTATTTGTTTGCTTAATATATCAAGAGCTGCTACGTAGAGTAGGGTGTCCAGTGCCCAGTAGGCAAGCTGAACGTTGTACTTTATTTATTTAGCCGCGGTTTGTAGCTTTTTCTAAAGCAGTCCACCATACTGCCACAGCGTACATTAAAATCGGTCTGATTACCGATGTGCATAGCCAATGCGTGATTAGGGGTTGTAAGCCCAAAAAAGCTTAGCCATTAGTCTGGATTCAATCTCACCATTTTTTTATAATCTCAATCATGTAATCAAAGGAAATAGCCTTTACCTATTTTCTAATTATTCGTTATCATTTTCGATATCTGCTCTGAAAACGTTTTAATGTTGTTTTCATTGGAATGTATTTTGTGTCAGCAACTTGTAAGTGCGTAATTCCCTTCAACCACCTGTGGTTTCGAGGAGAATACATTCTACATAAGTTATCATTTTATACCGCATACTTTATCATAAATGTTTTACTATAAATCGGTAGAAAATGGGACCGGAAGAACCCACTTTTTGACCAAAGCAACCTAAAAAAGAAGCTTATCCGTTAAGCGATTTGGTCAGTTGAAGTTTAAAATGAAATCAAATAACGTATTTCTAAAGCTTAAGCTTATAAAGGTAAAGAAATTATACGTTTCTTTATTTGGAACTTGATCAAAGTAGTGATATGAGTTTGAAAAAAAATTTAACATGAGATAAACATAAACATAATTGCGTTATGAAAAGACTTCAAAAATTGCTCCAAAATTGTGTACAAATATTTATATTTCTGTCAACAAAAATTATCCATGTAGGTCAAATTTTACTCCAACAACAACAAATCCAATAAATAAACAATGAGACAGACTAAAATAAAAAAAAGTCATGACATGTGATAAAATGGCAGCACAAAATCTTTCGAGGCAGACATTACTTTGATTATACCAACAACAATGCCAACAGTTGACTTACTCCCATTTACTTGCTGTTTAACACCATTTAATTTTATCTTTATGGGTTGAAACTGTTTTGTTGTTTTATTTTTGTATGGATGTGTACATATCTACCTACCTGTGTTTTTATTTAAGGTGTTTGCGAATAAAATTGGGCCACTGTAATTGAAGGCGCCTCATTTTTATATCAAATCAAAAGTATTGGAACTTTTGCTTGATTATAACTTAGACTTATTTTAGTATGTTAATAATTTTAATTACATTTTTTATAAAATACAGATATTAGATACTCTATCTAATGAATTTTAGCAGGAAATTTTTGATTTCTGTTGAACAGTGATGGGCAAATTCAGCATAAGTGTTTTTCGTAAGACTTAACTCACTTTTTTTTAGATTTCATGATTTTGTATATTTTGAACACGAAAACGTGTCTTTCCAAGGTCATGGAAATGCTGATTAATTATCAGCTTAAGAAATATCTCGAAGATCGAAAGCTTCCTTATAACCGAAAATACGGCTTTGAAGCAATAGGTCCACTGGTGATCTCATGGTTCATCTCACCGAACAGTGATGGAAAAAATCTTAACATCGTTTTGGAGAAAGTAAGATTATTGCACTTGATATTTCGAAAGCATTTTATAGAGTGTGGCGTCATGCTGTCTTATCGAAAATGCGTGCTTGGTTTTCACGAATCCCTTCTTCATTGGATTAGTAATTACCTTTCGAACTGTTCAATACAAGTGGTATTGGAGGGATTCAAGTCTGAAAACCACAACTTACTGATGTGCCTCAAGGCTCTGTTCTATCTCCAAAACTCTTTCTCATTTTTATTAATGATCTCCTGTCTGCAACTTCTAATCCAATACATTGTTTCGCTGACGATATAGTACTTCTAGCTTTTCATATTTGTTGCTGCAAGTTTTGGTTTTCTAAGGCGATGCAAGAAGTTTTTCTCCCCCTCTGATCTGGCTGTTATCTATAAAACTTAAAGCTTGAGTATAACTCTCATATCTGGGTTGGTGCTTCTGCAACTTACTTAAGCCTCTTGGACAGTATTGAATGTAGAACATTTAGATTTATTAGTGATTTTACCATCATAAGATCTTTTACGTCGCTTGAACATCGTCTAAATGTTTTTTGTCTCATCCTCATTTACCGTTATTTTAATGGTTTATGCTCTAGAGAAATAGCCAGTTGCATTCCTCCCTTTAAACAGTTCAACCGCAATACTCGCGCTTCTAGGAATGCTCATCAATATACCCTCGAGTCCAACTTCGGTCGTACTGTCAAGTACTGAGATTCGTTCTTTAGCCGTACTATGTGAATGTGGAATTCCTTACCACACTCTGTCTTTCCCAGCCATTGCAATATTCAGGAATTCAAAACCAATCACTGGCATGAAGGTGGATACTTTGTATTTTTCCTTGGGTGCGTCTTGTGCTTTCCCGTAATCGAGGGAATTCAACCTCAAATTTCTCGTTCTGGTGCGGGTGCGGGATTGTACAGATTCATCAGTATGGTATATTTTTTTGGCTGCTTCCTCGTATTTATCAAAATCATTTCGTTTGGATTCCAAGAATGATTTAAATGATTGCAGTGCACGAATTGCCGATTCAAGAATCATTTTCGGGTCTTGCAACACCTTGTTCGTAGTGTTGAATCACTCCAAGATATCGTTCCAAAATGTTGCAAACAAAGCGGTTTCGAGACCACTCATCTTCTGTATAAGGTGCGTTGCTTCATTCCTCACGATGTCTTTTTGCTTTTTATTGGAAGATGTGATGGTTAGAGCTTCTTTGATTTCCGAATAGCCGTTGACTAAGACTTTCGGAGCTTCACCTCGACAAGGCCAACGAGTGTCGCTGAGCTTTTTCAAGACTTAAAACTGGCCGCTTTTCTTCTCCGATAATTTCTCAATCAGAATTCAGTGCCGCTCTGTATTGGCTGTGAAAAACGTGTTCAGATTCTGCGTGAAATCAAGAAATTGAACAGTCGAACTAACTAAGAACTAAGAACTTTCCGAAGTCCGAAGAAGTCGTGAAGTAGGGCCCACCTCAATCCGGCCTTGCGAATATTACATCAAATGACCGTCTGGGCTTCTAACGGTGGCACGGATCCGAGTGGTACAATTTTCAATGACTCTTGCGCAAATATCCGGCTGAATTTGAACGATGGCCCGTGTTATGTTCACCTTTAGGGCATCTGTCGATTGTGGTTTATTTGCATAGACCTGCGGCTTCAAATCTATTACTTACATACTACAGTCCGGGCGGACCTGGGCCTCAACCAACATGCGTCTCCAGACAGTTCGCTCCTTAGCTAGCTGTCTCCAGTTTTGTACGCCAAGTTGGTTGAGGTCTTCACCCACCTGAGTGCGCCGTTCCTTTGGGATTGGATTCGAAGACCTTCCTGGCTGGTGCGTTGATTTCTATTCGCCTACGCCCTACATGACCTAGCCATCTAAGCCGTTGGACTTTAACTCTGCTAACTAGGTCAGTGTCGCTGTACAGCCCGTAGAGTTCGTCGTTATATCTTCTCCTCCATTCTCGATCTATGCGTACTGGACCAAAAATCACCCGAAGAATTTTTCTCTCCAACCATCCTAAGACGCTCTCATCTTTCTATGACAGGGTCCAGGCCTCATCATCAGAAATGAGAACCGGGATGATTAATGTCTTATAGATGGTGATTTAAGATGCTCGAGAGAGGACTTTACTTCTCAATTGCCTTCTAAGTCCAAATAAGCAGCGATTTGCAAGAGCTATTCTTCGTTTGATTTCAGCGCTGGTGTCGCCGTCTGTGTTTATAGCGGTGCCTAGGTAGACAAAGTCCTCAACTACTTCAAAGTTATAGCTGTCCATGGTGACGATTTGTCCAAGACGTCGTTGTTCAATGTCCTTTTTTGATGACAGCATATACTTGGTCTTGCCCTCATCGCCCACTAAACCCATCTTCTTAGCTTCCGTCGCAATGCTCAAAAACGCTCCACTTTATCTTCCATTATGTCAATATCATCTTCCGGCCGCCCCGCCGCCGTCTTGCTGGAACCACATTTCGTCTAGGGCCCAAGTCCCGACGCAAAATTCGCCAAGTTGCAGTCTGCGAAAGGCTGAGTTCTTGTGCACGGCGAGGAATAGACTGCCTCGGATACTCTACACCTTCACGAACTACGGCAATGTTCTCGGCCGATCTTGCGTTCCTTGAACGTGCGGGTGTTGGTTGAATAGGTCGTCTCAAATTTGGACACCAAACTTTGACTGTTAAGGGCCACCGTAAAATGGACATAATGCGCGCAACGTTGAACACTCATTTTGGTAATAAAGTTTTATCATTTGAACGTTTTGTTCAATCGTTTAACTTGACATGATGATTTGGCATAAGCAACTGAATGATAAACAAAAGATTTGACAGATGTCACCAAAACAAAATGGCCGCCTAGGCCTTTATAAGGAGAAGAAAGAAAGATTAACTTCAAATTATTTATCCCACGCAAAATATTGTTATGAAAATTTTGTTAAAGTTTTAAGCAAGACAAATTGACAGACAGGATGAGAAGTTGTCAGTGTGGGTTGCATCCCAGCCTCCTTTTTTTATTTTTACATAAGTAAGTGAGGTCTATTAATTAACATCTGTTTCATTTATCCTAAACTTACTGATCGAAATCATAAGACTGAAGTTAAATTTTTGATAATCTTCCCTCTTTAAGGGTTTGTCAAAGCTTTCTATAAATTTATTTCCAAGCCCTTGATATTCTATTTAAATGACGAAAATAGATAATAACAAAAGTTCTTAATATTAAGAATTTAGTTTTATTAATAATTTTAAATAACTGCAACGTGTTATAAAGAAAACACATTTTCCATCAAACTAAAAAACACATTCAAAACAGCTGTTGCTATTTTTCTAATATTGTCATTTTTAGGTGTGACGCAATCAAATGCCAAGCGTTTTCTTTCTATGACATTATTTTGACAATTTGAATGTTAGAGTGAGATTTCTTGTGCAAGCTCAAGTTCTAAAAATAACTTCACAAAAATATAAATTTTGCTATCGAAGGTCAATACAGTATTGCTTCCATCAAATAAGTTCTATTAAACTAATCCCGTTTTGACAAATGACCTAGAAGATCAACTAGCAACGCAACATGTCGTCGTTGTAGTTGCTCATAAGACTCACCGCCGGCAGGCCGTGCCATAACACACAAGATGACAACGAAATGCCTTAAATGCCGCTCCTCCTTTTATTTGGTTTGGCTTGGCGGTTCATTCTAAATAATATATTCTTGAGTTGACTTTTTCGTTTGTCCATACTTCCCTTGACTTCGTTTTTGTCTTTCTACTTTTAATTCTGCTGCGTTTCTTTTTATTTTTTAAAAATACATATTTATGGAGCAATAGTCAGCATTATTACCTTACCTACCGATAACGAGTTTTTTTTTGAAGCGGAAAAAAAGTATCTACAAAACGTCTTGAATGTCACGCATACTTTTTGTTTCAACTTCTATAACATTATAAAATGACAACAAAGACGAAAATGTTGGCAACTCATAACTGTAGTGTATCTATAGAATGGTCACTGTACAGTACATGGATAGACCGATGACAACTGTCACAGTTTAAAAGGGCAGTTCCACATTCATCCATTCCATTTTTAAAACACCAGAGTGGGGGACGGAATCAATTATTAACGACTTTTTCTTTTATTATTTTATTATGACGTTTGCACATTGCTAAATTGAACTCCATAATTTTATAAGAATAAAAATGATGCAAATAAAAAGAATTTAAACATAGATCGTATGAAGCTTCATGATAGATACTTTAAAATACATACACTCATACATATAAATGTATATAACTAATTAGAATTTGTTCGTATTTTAATTATTTGAGTTTTGTTTCAAGAATTTATGTGGGAATAATGACCATGAATAAAATTTAGTTTTAGACTTTTAACAAAGTGTTTTGGTTTTTTTAGAGATTGTTGTGTACGACGATCTTGAGAAATTGTGTGGATTTTAATATTTTGATTGAAAGAAAAAATATGTTTTGAGGTTTCACAGTTAATTGGTGTTGGCAACATCGATTTGGAAAGTTGACATTTTTAAATCAACACTTTTAAACACAAGTCATAAGACAATTTTTAACTTCCCATAGGAAGTTATTGTAATGGATCCGATTTGTCGAATAAGATTTTTAAAGAGATGTCTGTGTACACTTGTGTACGTACGTTCGTTACATCCGTTTGTCCGTACGTTCACGACGTAGCTCAAGAACTAGTATAGAATATATATTGACTTTAAATAAATTTTGTTCTATAGATAAAAAGGTAGAAAGATGAAGAAAGGGTTCTCAAAAAATTGGGTTAGTGGTTTTTTTACCATAACAGTTTAAAAAAAGGTGAACAGTTTGGTAAACCCTAAAAACTTTGAGAAAAATCGAAATGACAGTTTTTTTTACAAAAATTAAAAACCAAAAGAAAATTAATAAATAAATAAAAAAATAATTAATAAAATTGAATTTCGACTCAAATAACTTTTCAAAACTTTAAGAAATTGTCTTAAAACTACTTCATAAAATTTTGAGAAAAATCGAATTGACGGTTTTTCTTACAAAAAAATAGAAACTTTTAAGAAAATTTAACAAAAGTTGGTAAAAATTGATTTTCGACACAAACATCTTTTCAAAAATCCAAGATTATGGCTTTCAACTTATTTTTACTTATAAGAAATATTGTTTTAAACATTCTGTAAAATATTGAGAAAAATCAAATTGATTGTTTTTCTTACAAAAAATAGAAACTGTAAGGAAAATTTAACAAAAACTGGTAAAAATTGATTTTCGACTCCAATATCTTTTAAAAATGTGAAATTATGGCTTCCAGCTAATTTTAACTTTTACGGCATTTTTGTGTCCAACATTTGAAAAAAAATTGAGAAAACTCGAATTGACAATGTTTTTTTTACAAAAAAAAACTAAAAACCTTCAAAAAATTAACAAAAGTTGGTAAAAACTGATTTTCGACTCAAATATCTTTTCAAAATTTTGAGATATTGGCTTTAAACTACAACATTCAGTAAAATTTTGACAAAAATCGAATTGACAGTTTTTTACTAAAAATAAAAACTTAAAAGAAATTTAACAAAAGTTGGTAAAAATTAATTTTCGACTCAAATATCTTTTCAAAACTTTGGAATATTGGCTTTAAATTACTTTTATCTTTTCTAAAATATTGTTGTCAACATTCAGTACAATTTTGAGAATAAATGAATTGACAGTTTTCTTACAAAAAATAAAAACCTAAAAAAAATTAATAAAAGTTTGTAAACATTGATTTTCGACTCAAAAAACAT
Organism: Eupeodes corollae; assembly: GCF_945859685.1. NCBI lineage: Eukaryota > Metazoa > Arthropoda > Insecta > Diptera > Syrphidae > Eupeodes > Eupeodes corollae. The sequence goes on from NC_079147.1 coordinate 162,729,936, forward strand.
TCCAAAAATTAAAAATATTGTCTTCAAAAAACTTTTTTATTTTACAGAAAATATTGTTTTTGATATGCAGAAGTATTTTTTATAAAAAAATAAATAATTGAAATTTAAATTTAAATTTAAAAAAAAATTAAATCTACAGAAAATAGTACGCAAAATTTGGTAAAAATTGATCTTCGGGTCATGATATCTCTCAAATTAATTTCATTCATCCAAATTGTAAAAATTTAATAAATGCTACTAAAATTGGTAAACATTTACTTTCGACTAAAAATTTATTTAACAAACTGTTTCTTGATATGAAAAATATTGTTGGTAATTTTAATATTTTAAAGAATAATTCAACTAACAACTTTTTAAACCTTACACGAGAACCTAAAAACTTAAGCAAGACAAATCGACAGACGGGATGGGAAGTTATCAATGTGGGTCGCATCGTAGAATGTTTTTAATTATTGTTATGACACTGTATTTTTCAAATACACGCTTTGAAACGTTGTACCGTTTTGTGAGTTTTTTTTTGTTGTTTTGTATTAGTTGTTGTCAATTTGTTGTATTAATCTAGTAGAAAGCAGAAAACTTTAAAAACTTTAAATTGTAATAGAATTTAAAATATATATACATACAGTCGACTCCCTCTTAGTCGAAATTTCATGGGATGTCATAATAATGGGCCTTTTCCGCCATTTTATCGTAAGCGAGATTTTCAATAAAAATGAAAACTTCAATACTAAAATTTGCTAGTAACTCATGAAGCCTTGAAGGCTATTGTCATGCCTTAGTTTAAGCATAATTCATAATTTCCAATACTGCCTCAAGGTATAAGTGGTTTTGAAGGAACAGCAGTAAATCTTACTTGTCGTTTAGGATGTAATTCAATTTGGCGCTTATGATAAATTGGCGGAAAGGGCTCGATAAGTTCAAGTTAGAGGGAGTTTTTGTATTTATTTTTTATTGAAAACTAGCTGACCCAGCCACTCGTTGCTGTGGCTAGCGTTTTTTGTCATATCACATTGTTGCAAATTATTCAAGGGGAACGGTAGGAGAACATAAGACATGGGCACCGCCATTATATTTTACATACATGAATGCCAATTGTTAAAATACGTGGCGGCCATCAAGGCTGATTTTCTACTAATTACAACTTATTACAATGAAATTTTTATTTACGAACGAAAAAAGAAAACGTTAAAGGTGGTATAGAAATTGACTGGATTGAAATTTGATGAAAAAGGGGACAATTGCGTGAACGGACGTGAACTTGCAACATATAATTTACCATAAGAAAGCATAGATTTTTCAAATCGAAACCACTTTTTTTTAAAGCTATGACAAAATCTAATCGAATTGGAAATTGTAATCTTCTGAAGGGTATGGTTGAATCTGACGGTATCATTGGAATACGTGGCTTACGTAGGACCTCTTTTACTTTAAACTTTCCAGTAAAAATTGTTGCTTCAAGAATATTTCTAGTAATGTTTTTGATGGCCAAATGTGTACCGTTGCATAATTGAGGTGGTTTCAAATTACGTAGTAGAATAATAGGTGAATCAATCTTTAACCAAAGATTATGTGGTGGAATTCCAGGTATATGTAAAGAATTTGGAAATTCACGCTATCGTTTTCATTAACAAGAAAAACAACTGTTGCATCTGGAAGTTAAGTATTTACTATGTACACCCGAAAAAAATACTGAAGAATAGTGCAGAAATTGTCTGACAGTTTAATGAATTTAATTTATACTTCATTCTAAGTAAAACGTAGTCAACTAAGCTAATGCCAAAAATTGAAAAATTTAAATTCACTGTATTTCCTTTGCCACAAAATAAATGTAACCTGTACCTTTGCCTCAGAAACATGTGGTAGCTATGCTATTGATTAATTACTCAATCCCCAGTCAAGAGATGTTGCCTCTGTTAGAATCGTTTGGAGCTTACAGATAGTTGTGACTGCCAAATAATAGACTAAATAATTTGCAATAAAATAACAATAAGTTGGATCAAACTGCACAAGGTGTACACATTTGATTAAAATCGGTTAAGTAGCTTTGGAGTCCATCGCGGACAAACATCGTGACACGTTATTTATATTCATATTTTAAGATATGGAGAAAAGAAAGATAACAATCAATAAATATGGCTCTTTAAGTCATTACTGTATATCATATTTGTCTCAACGAAATTAATGACAAAAATTTGTAATTTTTGATTGATACATCATATTGGCTGAAGTATTTAATTCTTAAAAAAATGACTCTATTTTTAAAAGGCTGTTTTGAACCTCATCTAGCATGATCAAAAGAAGTATTTTCTCCTAAAATTGTGTTGTCTTACAATGCTCTTTTTTACCAACTTGCATATCTTAAGTTGTATAAACTTATATTTATCCTTGATTTGTTTTGGGTCAACAGGACAGTTATCGATGAAGAATAAAGGACTGCTGTCATCCAAGAACGTTGGTTGGCTTAAGCTTGTCTCATGTAACATTAGACTCTTACTTTAAAAATGTAGCCGACTTTAAATCCTCGGGCAACTTTTGAAATCTGTTGTTTCCATTCATTGGCTTTGTTATTATCAATAGAAGCATTTTAACCAGACAAAAGTTTTCTAAAGATACTTTGGCTCGTTTTAAATCTAGTTAGCCAACCATCACTTGCTGTGAAATAAGAAAATCCTAAGCTGTCTGTAAAACTCCCTTTCTTTTTTAAGATTGGACTTTCGAACCATTTGGAAACAGCTTTGTCATATCATTTTAGCTCCCTTCTCAATTTCTTCAATTAAACGAATTGAATTTTCTTTTAGCCATAATTAACTTTAAAAGTTAGAATTGAATTATAAAAACGAAGAATTTCCCTCACATGAAAAAAGCATTACCTTTTTACCAAACTATTAATGAAGTTTTTTTTTAAAGTTAACTTTAATAAAATTTAAGTTATTTAAAAAAATTGTTTGAGTTAAAAAAAATTTCGACTTATAGAGAGAGTTCGACTGAGGTGATGTATTTTGTATGGAAAATTGAGGGAAATGCAAAAATATGGCGCAAAAGATCGATTTAGAGACGAAGTTCGACTTAGATGGAGAAATAGTGGATCCAGAGGGTGGGGTCGTAACGGTCATGACCCCCCCCCCCATGGAACATAATTTGTTTATATTTTTTTAGAAATTCCTTTGAATTCAAAACTAATCGTATTGAGTCAATGGATATGACCCCTAATATATTTTGAATTATTTATTTTTTGTATACGAAAACAAAATTTGTATTTTACTTTCTAAACTTTGTTGCAAAAAGTACCAGTTTCAACTAAGAGCTGAACCAATAACATAATAAGAATCTGACGTTCAGCCTTATTCCAAAAACTTAGCACAAATTCATCAAATTTGGACCAATGGACGATCCAGGGGCGAGGGAAGTCATATGAGCCATAAAGCTTATGCAGTTAAGTTGTGTAAGTAAAGATTTGTTAGTAATTTAACAACAAAAAGTGGTTTGTTTTCATAAACTTTAATTTTTCAGCAGGTGATGCTACAAGGCTTATCTATTCATATTTCAGTAATCAAATTCAAGCTGAGCAAATTGGGGATAGTTTATCCGATTTTCTACCTAACGTTTCCCGTGGTCCTCAGGGTTCTATACTCGGTCCTCTGCATTTCTCAATCTACGTCAATAAACTGCCATCAATTATCAAGAACTGTTCGCTTTATATGTATGCGGATGACGTCCAATTATAAATGAGCTGTCCCCTTGGGCTCATTAAGCATGCAGCATTTTGTGTAAATGAAGACCTAGAGAAAATTGAAAAGTGGTCTCAATTTAATGGTCTCCTTTTAAATCCAAACAAAATCTAAGTGCGTAGTAATATCAAGGAAAAGTCTTGATCTCCATTCCATCTTTTACACCTGTTCAAACACGTTTATTGATTGATATATTGATTGATATATTGATATTGATATAATTATGTTAGCAAACGGAAGCTCAATGTTGCGTTTAATAGTGCTGTACGTTATGTCTATGGACTACAAAGATTTGCAAGAGTGCCTGGCTTTACTAGTAGGGTGCTGTCTATGCCTTTTGAAAGTTATTTGAAGTTTCGTACATTAATTTGTCACTCTAATATATTAATAACGCATCAACCCCAATACTGTTTTCATAGAATTAGAACTGCAACCTCCTATCGATCTCATCAATTGATTTATTCCTGATGTTCATTCTTAACATGTGAGCGTCAATTTTTTGTAAACTTTTGTAAACTTACCACGTCGAATAAAAGATACGCAAAATACAGCAAGATTTAAAAAGCATCTAAAGGAATACTATTCAGGAAATTTGTGAATTTTTCAGGTTTTTAAGAAGTAACCTTGAATAGGAGATCTTCAATTTTATATTAAGTTCCCTTTAAATTACTGAAACTAGCCTTCCATTTCAAATATTGGATTCGTAAACATTTTCAAATCAAACATGGTATTCAAAATCAAATGGGGTGGCGCAACAGTCCGTTGTGAACCAGGGCCTAGTGACTTACAACTCTCAACCATTCCTGTGTGCGAGTACTGTTGTCAGGAATGGAAGGTACCTACAATTTTAGGCCAAATCCGAACGGCTAGTTTGAGAAAGCACTTTTTCATGACAAGAATTACTCTTGAAGGATTTGTCAATTCCTCGCAAGAGGCACAGAGGTGGCACAGGCAGGGATTGAAACCTAGACCCCTTGCATGACAGTCCAACGCACTAACCATCATGCCACGGGTACTACTAAACATGGTATTACGATGTTAGAAGAGTCAACAAAAGTGGGTTCCCCATTCCACCAGTCTATCTGTCTGTCCTGACCCCTAAAGCATAAACCACTGTGCCGATCAAAACTAAGCCGATAAGCTTAAGGCGTTTTTTTTCATGTTTCAATACTAAAAATAACAGCAGTCCCATACAAATTTTTTGGTGTAAATTCGAATTTTTTCAGAAATGAACCGATAGATTTTTTTAGAACTTTCTCTAATTTCTTTCTTAAATCGGCTTCATTTTACAAGAAAAAGATATTTTGGTACTGCTCCAAAAGGGTACCCTTCATATTTTCTTAAAATTTTCTGAAAAACTTAATCAGATTTCAATAATCTTGTCTTTCAATGCAAGTTCTTTTCGATTGCCAAATTTTTAAATTGATGATGATTTTTGATGATCGAAAATATCATTATTTTTTTAATGGCATTTTTTTTCCAGGTATAAAACTTTTAAGGTCGTAACAAATAAAAGAAATCTACATTTTGTAGAGAATTTGCTTAAGATGTTCTAGAACTGAGATTTAAACACGAATTTCAAGAATATAAATGTCCCAAAAACAGCAAAAGTTACACTTTTGTTAAACTAATGGTTAATTGAAAAAAAAATGCACGTTTCATATCTATTAATATAAAAGCTTTGAATCTCTTTGGAACTGAAGTGAAAAGAGATTCTGAAACGTGTAATTTATGACTGTTACACAAAAGTTTCCTCCTAGCTTATTTGTTTAATTTAGTTTGTTTTTATTTTATATTCAGGGAAATTATGTACTTATTTCCTTAAATTCAAGAATCAAACATTTTTCTCTCTACAATTTCAAAGTTTTGTTGACTCCTTTAAGATGAATCATTAGCTCCAATCTACGAGTAAGCATACTGGTAGCGATAGTAATAATAATATAGACTCCCGAAAATTGAGTCCGAAAAAAAACTACGTTAAAAAAAAACCGAAAATTCTTGATATCAGATTCTTTCTCATTTTCTAGGTTTTTGAATTTTTGTAGCGTTTTTCGCATTAATATTAATGGCAACAAAAAAATATATTTTTTTTTGAAGACAGCAAGTTTCAAAACAATTTCGTATATTTCTCAATGAAAGCAATAAAAATCCTTTAAACTATTGTGTTTTGGTCTTAAATATGGCATATTTAGAAAACTGTTAGAATTCTGTAATGCTTTCATATGAAGAAAGTCTACTAAATTAAATAGTTAGTCTATACCTTGCTGGACAATAGCGTTTTTAAATAATGTTATAACAAAAGTTGTCACTTTAGCCCTTGAAATGTGTACATTTAAGGTTAAGATGCATATTATGTTATTTAAATTTTGTTAGTCTTTTTTAAAGAAAATTTTTAAGTGGTAAGTAAAAACTTGTTTATATGTTAAGTGCGGGACCCCCCCTGACCAAAAATCTGAATCCGCCCTTGAGAGGGAGTTGACTGATGTTGGTAGAGTTTCTTTATCAAAGTTAAAAGTTATGATTTTTCTAACAATTATCATCACACAAAATCATTGCATTCACTGATAATAAAGGATTTTAATTTTCCTCAAGATCAAGGATTGAATATTATGTGTTATTTTATACCTAATTATGATTTATAAAGTAGCTGGTAGATTTAAATATATAATTACATATGTACATATATACTTTAAGGAAATACATACCTATGAATGTATGTAGGTATATTACTGCATTCTGTTTAGGTTGTTGTTGTTAAGTCGGTATACTTTAGTTATGTATATTCTACTACACCAACCCAAATTCACCCCACTCAACCTTCAGTTAACATTGAAAGTCCTGAATGAAATTTCTTAAGCCCCCTTCGGTATACAACCTACAGTGACAAAATTTTGTGCGACACGCAGTAATATAGCCACCCTACCGGTTGTCAAGGTAATGTGCTGTATTTTGATATACCATGCTTTAAGTCTGCCATCAGTATTCTATCCCAAAAGCTTTTTCCCTTTTCATTTTCCAAGTAAATAATTATGCCAGATATATTTGGGACGATGTGTCCTCCATTATGTTTGGTTAATTTTGAGCTTTCTACTTTAATCAGGTCATTCGTAGCATTATATGAACCAGATAGAAAACAAAATAGAGAAAAGGAGAGAATGAGCAGAAGATGACTTTTTATTTCTGGATACCTAAATAACCCAAAAGATCTGAAAAAAACGTATTTTAAAAGAAAGATACGCATAAGAATTAATTTGCTCATTTCTATGAGTATCTTTGAAGTTCAAACCCACGCAACACACTATGATGCACGCATCTATTTTGTTTTGTTTTTATTTTTAGGGCCCATACATACATACATACTCTACACAATACACATAGCGATACGTAAAGGTAACTAAAGCGCCTGCACCATATCAATGTATCTACAACCTTACCTACCTACCTATAACTTGCTGAAATGTTGATAACCATGAAAGCAAGCTTAAATTTTTGGGCTTTGATATCTTTTAAGTAGAACCAATATAAAGAGAAGAAGGCGATAGAAAACAAACAAAATGTATTATGCTATCTCAAGCCTACTCTACGGGAAAACATTGTCAAGACCCACAAAAATATACATACAATTCCAATGCTACGTAGTTATCCAAAAATAACAAAACAGTACTGTGAAAAAAAATGATAATACTCTGTATTTATAATAATAATGTTTTTAATGTTGATATAGGTTAGTTTTATAATTTTGTTTATACAAACAAATTACAAAAATAGTATACAAATCCTTCATAAAATAATCAGTAGAAATAATTAATACTTTTAAAAAAGTTTGTGAGATAGTTTTGCAAATCGAAGAAACATAATTTTTCGAAACAATGCTTTGAGAGCATGATGTTGGCATAACCATAATTTTTAATAATTAAGGTTTGCTCTAAAGCAGATGTCTTGTTTTTAGCAATGTTTCGAGAACAACATTTTGGGTTTTAATTATCTGTGTCCATTGACAAATTTCTAAAATCAATTTCAGTCTCGTTCTAATGACTATTGATTTATCTTTGAAACTTTTTTTTTAAATACTTCAAACTCAAGTAGCTTCACTTTCTATAATTTCGTAAGAAATCTTTGTAAATACATATTATTGAGTTTTAAAGAGTTAAATATCGGATTTAACCTCTAAGCAGTTTCACGTACTATTTAACTCTCTATTCAGAGTTCTTTTCAAGTTTCCCTCACGGTACTTGTTTTTTTATCGATCTTATGGTTATATTTAGTCTTAGATGGAGTTTACAAAGCTCTAACGAATAATTTACTTCTTTTACAGCCAATTTCTTAAAGTTGTTCTAAAAAAAATTGAAGAAATCTGTATGTTCTCGTTTCAGCGGACATAAGTTCAAGATTTAGTTTTTGTATTGTCAATTTCGTCTTACTGAGCATCTTATTTGAATAAAGACCAAAGAAATTGGTTTCGAGTCCTGATATGTGTGAAATATCATATCATACATGTAATTTAAATTATAGTATTATATTATCGTGTGTTTAATAGATTCAGTCAAAATATTATTATCGGTAGTTTAGTATTTTTAAATATTTCTTTAGATGTATTCAGAAAATATTTACGTATCTACACCTTTATTTTTTCACATTGTCAATTAAAATGTTGACTATTTTAGATTGGATGTTATTTCACAGCATAATTTAAGCAGCTCTTCTGTCTCTTTGTGCAGACTCAATAATCGTGGTCATTATGAACGCTAAAATGATGCGAAATATTTGTAAAACTTAAATGAAGCGTACGAAAAGTTAATGGGTCCAAATATTTATTTAACTTTTACGCTTTTTGAAACTGTCAGCGTACACTAAATTTTACACAATGCATCTCCTTTTTATGGCTTTTTATAAAACCGTATTTGTATATTTTTAAAAATATATTATTACTAGCTTTTACACGCGAATTCGTCCTCATAAGATAGTTTTTTTTGTACCTAAATGGGATGAGGCCCTACTAAGTGCGATTGTCATAGGTTAGGTTAGGTTAATATAGTTTATTTAAGATAGTTTACTGCAATACATTTTTATATACGACGTATTTTATTTTTCCTTCCTTGGCCAGAACGTAAAGATTTTGTGGGTTTGAGACTCGTGAGCACGCTACATATAATTGGCCATTGGAAAAACGTTTTTTTTTTGTCAAATTTACACCTGCAACTTTCAGCGTTTGCCCTTGAGCTAACCAATACATAACTTTGGTGCGTCATGATTTCTCATTAACAAGACTGGAACACCAATCTTCAATCTCAACCTATGAGAAGGCACCCCTGATAATGCCACAGAATTAAGAAACTCTATGAGGTATGATGTTACTTGCTCCGTGTTCATAACGTTGTAAATCATTAAGTATTAAAGAAATAGTTTACACGACAAATAAAATATTTGCAGAATTTTATTAATTTTCATGCGTCCGACAATGGCGTGTCCCCGTTGGGGTTGCTTTCCCGTAATACCAATTTTATCCAAATATTATTCAAATCTTTCTTAATTTAGGACTGAAAGCGATCAGATTACCCGGAAAGTAATTTTTCTTATGGGAATGCGTTGTTTTCTGGAGGTAAAAAGTAACTCATGTCCTTTCTTAAGTCTCAAACTATCTCTTTACCAAATTTCATTAAAATCTGTTTAGTAGTTTAGGCGTAAAAGCGATCGGGCCGTCTGAATTTTAACGTGGGAATTCGTCATTTTTCCGGAGTTAAAAGTAGCCTTTGTCCTTTTTCGGGGACCAAAATATCTCCATTAGTTTAGGCTTGATTGAGTAACAGACCGACAGAAAGAGTTACTTTCGCATTTATAATATAAGTATAGATTGCACATAAAAATTCTAGTAGTGTGAAATTTATTCCAAAATTACAATAAATCTAAAAATAAGCCCTTTCGAAGAAGTAAAACATTGCTAAACCAAGTTCTAATACCCTAGATTCCCAAATATGGGCTTCTTAAAAACCTCAAACTGAGATCTGAATCAAAGTTTTAACTCTTGAGAACTTGATTAGTTAGAACTCAATCGAGTTTTACTTTTATCATACTTTTATTTGTCAATAAATCGAGTTTATAACAATAGACATTCGTCAAGAAATTGGCCTTTAATATCACCTGGTATCCGACTTTCAATTCTATCAAAAAATAATTGAATTGAATGTATGTCAGGTTTTATTTTCTAGTTAAAAATTGTATCATTCATTTTATTTCTTTTCATTAAGTAAAATGCCGATTTGAAAAGATTTTTGTAAGTATTTCTCTTTAATTTTAAATATTTTTCTGTGTAGTGTTTAATGTTTAATAAATTTTCAACGAAGTGCTTAATGTGATAACATCTTTCGAGTTGTTGTCTTACATAATTTGCGCAGTTGGAATCTACATGGAACGTAAGGTTTCAGAAATTGACATTTGAGCTTTTGTCTTCCTTTGACGTCTATAAACTTTATTTCTGCGGGGAACAGAGGTACAATACTATGACCAACTGATTTTTATCATTTTTTAATGTTCGTGAACATAACGAAATGTCCATAGATTTTATGTTCCCTTGTACAGTTTTAAGCTTCATGCTTTTTATCTTAAAACTATAATTATAAAAAGAATATTTAATTTTGCGGAAAAATACCAAACTACGTAATAATGCTGGTAACGGGCCTCTCTCCTTTCTTTATAAAAACATTGAAGTTGCAAGCGGACTTCTTGCTTTACATTTTTAAAATAAATGTTACACGGGTCGTGAAAAAAGTGGCCATAAAAGATCAAAGCAGTTGGTATCGACAGTGGCAAGATCCTGCTGAGGAATGTCAAATTAATTTAAAAAAAAACCATCGAGGATTTAGCAACCGCTAAAAACATCTTGTATGAAGTCATTTTAAAGGTTGATGAGAAATGTAGAGCTGAATATATTGCTGATGCATCTAATTCCTTGTACGGAACAACTTACAGCAGATTAAATCATAACATTGCAGAGAACTACTATTAAGGTCCGTGTGAGTTCTATGATGGTAAGACTTCGTAGTGAAATAATAGATTTAAATTTCATTCCACACGAACCTGATTTACCCCTAGAATGTAATATGTGCAACCTATCATAATGAGAGGATATTGTCCACTTCTTGGGATAATGCCCCATTTCCTGAGAAACCAAAAGCAATGTATTCAGAAAAGACTTTTTATCGGAAGATCAAGTGATAAGTTTATTGAATAAAATGAATCTTGTCAATCTTTACGAATTTTGCAAAACTGCGCTTAGACAAGAAGTGCCAAAATGAATTAAAATTTTGTATTGTGTTTTTAATAACTATTTTTTAAATTATTTGTAATCCACCATGAACTGTTTGTAGTTAAACAATTAAAAATACATTTTTTAATATTTAAAAGTAATTATTTTGAGATCTTTTTACATTCATAGTGTTTTGTTGTCAATCTGCCAGACGGCAATTGCCATGCTATAATGATTTTTGTAAGCATTTTTGGTGTGTAATATAAATTTTACTTTAATTCAATAAAATCTGTATCTATCTTAAAACTAGTATCAGCTGGACTTGTCGGCGTTAGTAAATAAATCTTTTTAAAAATATATTATCATTGGTCATTCATAATTCTGGTGGTATTAATTTAAGAAATAAAAACATGTATAAACCTAGTTGTAATTTAATAACTCGAGGTTCTATCTTAAATTGAGATCAGAGTTTTAAAGCTTCAAAAATTTGATAAAGAAATAGGTTAGAACTCAGTCAAGTTCTTGTTTTTCAACAAACCGAGATTAAGAGATTGGCACTATTTAAAAAAAAATAGCATTTAAAAATCAAATTCTGATGTCTTATTTTCTGTTGGAAAAAACTTTTTAAAAAATAAAATATAATTGATTTAATATCATACACAAATTGTTGGTTTGAAATCCCCATTGAAAATGTTTTCTGTATTGCACCATAAAATTAGAAAATATGCCTTCATTTACATTTTGCCAAAATTATGCCTGAATAAAAAAAATAAAATCACAATTTTTCACACATCACTGTTACAAACCAAAAACGCGTAAAGTATGCTTTTAGTGTGTCATGGAATGGATGGCTACGTCGTCGTCGTCGATTTATGCTTAACCCAGCCCAGCCCATCGCTCCCTGATTTCAATTCATTTCGTTTACATACATACATATAAAAAAGACAAGTTTGACTCCACAAAGAGAACTTCAAAATATTAGATACGTTTTTATGTATATAGCTACGTTCCTATGTACCTACTGAATTCGTATAGCAGATCCGTCGAAAAACTTTACTATGATGCGTAGTATGGCTGGTTGACGACTACTGGGAGACGAAAATTAGGTCACAGGGAGGGGATGGAGATGGAATTCAATCAATTTAATGTTACGCACTCGGAATATGAACGACTGCAAGAATACGCTACGCACACAACCCAAAGAAACAACGCAGATACATTTTTGTTTGCTTCTGGTCTGTGGTATACGTAAAAGTATAAAAGATAGATACGTTTTGAATAAGTGCGTACAAAGTTCGCGTACATTGCTCGCTGTCGATGTATCGCTTATATTGTGATAATTAGACGGGCAAGGGGAGAAAGATTGTGTGCTGATCTGGGTGGAAAAGGGCCAATAACTCAACTTATACTATAGCGGGCGTTGGCTCGGAGAATGGTTGTTTACATTTTTATTTTGTCCAATTTTTTTCGTATTTTCATAGACCTATGGACTATATACTATAAATACATGTAAAGTTGTATATACATAGGTACATAGGTGCTATGTGTATAGAAATTGAAGAGGGAGAGGTGACTTGGGGAGCTGAATTAAATTTGGGCAGTTCGTGATAGTAAGATAGGTTTTATGTTGCGGATGGATTGTTGTGTCGAATGTCGAAATGTTTTTCGTCTTTTCATTTCATTTCCTCTTATACGAATGCGTATACAAATATATAGACGGTCTTTTTATTATTTCATGGTTTCTTCAGCAATAAAATAGATGCGAATATAACGATAAGAAATCAGTTTTGAATGACGATGTGTTCATTTCAACGGTAGCTGCTGTAAAGTACATTTGTAGATGAATCGAACACTTAAATTTGAGCATATGTGTTTAAAGAAAATGGAAATAAGCATCATCATTACAGGTTTTTCTTTTTAAAGATAGAACGCAAAATAGTATTTCAAGTAAGTGAGCGGGAAGGTGGTAGCAGGTATTGCGATATATTTTTTGTAGAATTTTACACTTTTCTTAGTACAAAGAGATAGAGAGATGATTGGTTCCATCATCATCGTATCTAGACAATATTCAAATAATATCAGTGTTTTATTGGCAAAGTACGGTAGAAATTTATATGTATAACAAATACAACAATAGTACCCCTGGCATGGACTTAAACTTAGCTTGGAAGAAATCTATTTCATCTTGGCCGGTGATTTGAAAACAAAACATGAAGATTGAGGAAATAGTAATCCCAGTAGTAACCATCTTTTTAACTTGATGAAGCTTTACAGCTGGCTACTGAAAAGCCATCGTATCCAAGAAGCGGCTTCATTCTGGATCTTTTGCTGTACGACACCAGACTGACAGTTACAGACAAAGTGGTTAATCACCCTCGAAACTGCTTACAGACTGTCGAGTATGACTGTGATCAATGCGGACTGGCTGCCGTAATGCAGATTCCGAACGAACGCGTGGAGTTTGAGGAATACAGTAAGATGCTCTGGCCTCGTTTCACCAACGCCTTAGCGAGAGAACTTCGTCCGAGTGACATAGCCCAACCAAACAGAAACCTGACAAATACAGAAATTGACCAACATTTACAACAGATGTACGAAACAGTAAGACGAACGATGGAACGGACAATACCAAAGTACAAGGAACGGGACCAAATGGAAGCTTACAGAAACGCGAGTAATGACTAACAATGGCACAAGAGCGGCTTCCTGTCAAGACTCAAACACTTGTAGAGACGACTTACAGACCCACATGACTTCGAAGTTAGGACACTGAAGTCGTCAATAAAAAATGTCAATCTGTTGATTAAGGTGAACTACAGGTTATCAATTAACAAGAACTGGGACCGTAAAACCCGGTCAGTTAATTCGAGTGACCCTGGTATGTTCCCCAAAATCAATAAGATATTCAGGAAAAAGAACGACAATGACCTTCCGAGTCTGAAACTCCAAAGAACCGAAGAGAACAGAGACGTACGCAGGACTGCGCGAATAGATCCAGAAAAAGCCATCTTTGACGATGACTTTTTTGTAATTGAAGATTTGAAGGAAAAAGTGGAGGTGGTGTACAAATTGAATATTAGGATTCGCCCCAACCACGACCTGGAAAACAGAACCCTACTTAATCACTTTTAACTTCGAAATGGTATGACACAATGGCGATCTTAGAACGGCGGTTTCGTGCGGAACAATGACGATTTCTTGGCAAATGCCATAATCGCCGAGCAAACGGGAGCAAGTCCCTTGTTGATGCCGAAGGTCAAGCCTCAGCTCATCTTCAACTCAATTAAAAACAAAAAATCAACTGGTGCGGATGGTATATCCAACGTTGTACTAAGGCATTTACCGATGGAGGCAATTGACATTTACACCAGTCCATTGGAAGACCGCTGTGGTTCATCCTCTCCCGAAAAAAGGAAGTACAATTCCAACCCGTCAAATCTTCGGTCGATAAGTCTTCTTCCGACCATCAGCAAAGTTTTCGAAAAGATCATTAATAGGGCTCTGACTAAGTGGGCTGCGGACAATAAATTAATTCCGAATAAACAGTTCGGGTTCAAGGCGGGTCATGACACAATTCATGCTGCGTCTAAGCTCGTTTCTGATATCCAATGGAATAAATCAAAACAAAAATGCACAGGTGCTGTTCTGGTTGATTTGGAAAAGGCCTTTGACACCGTATGTTTAGAGGGTCTTTACCTAAAACTAAGCAGGCTTGGCATAAGCAAGCTATTGTTGTACATACTTTATGATGTGCTTAACGGTAGAAAGTTTGTTGTTAAGAGTGGCAATGTAACTTCTACCACAACAGGGAGCGGTGAATTCGCCGATTCTCTTCAGCATTTACACCAGCGATCTGATAGGTAGTCTAACAAAGGCAATTGCGTACGCCGACGATCTAATTGCGTACAGAACGACCCGAAAGGTTGAGGTTATTAGAATTCTCTTGCAGCGTGATTTCGACAAGATTCAGCGATATTGCGACGACTGGAAACTGAAAATAAATGTCCAGAAGTCGGAGACAATTCTGTTCCGGGCGCCGTTGGCTAGGGCCAGGAGGGATACGTGTAAGAATTGGCGCAAGATGGTCATCGTTGATCTTCACGGGCAGCCATTGGCGAGCAAAAGTGTAGTGAAGTACGTCGGTATCTGGTTAGATCAGTATTTATATTTCGACAGACATATAAATGCTGCTCTGACCAGGGCCAGAGGAGCCTTCGCTCTGACGAAACGACTGTTTTTTAGCAGTCGGCTTGACCCCAGAGTGAAGGTAATTTGCTACATGGCCCTCATACGGCCAATGATCGTTTATGGTTGTCCTGTGTGGTTCAACGTTGCCCCTTCCCAGATGGAGAAGTTTCGGGTGTTCGAGCGGCAGTGTTTACGACGCTGTACCGGCTTATATCGAACAGCCGAATCTTCTTATGTGCATTTTAATTCCAACGAGGGAATATACAATCAACAGAATTGACAATTTTGTGATAAAACTCATTCGAGGTCACATTGCAAGAGCTATGTCTTCCACCATCAATTAAATTTTCAGGGCGTTCTATCCGAACGACGAGTATTTTGAAAGTACACGCTTGAGCGTCTTCATTCCACTAGAGGCATTCCTCTTTTTAAACAGATGCGGTCTGATACTGGAAAGATTGGCAATTCCGCTAATCTACCACGTCAGACGTTGAACCGTGGATAGGCGAGTCATGTACAATTGGGACGTCATGGCACAAGGCGGAGCAGAGCTCCTTCGGTTCAGTAGGGCTATGTCCAATCGGGATCGAACTGATAAGGTGAAGCAGGAGAACCAGGTTTGCTGGTTTCAATAGGCAATTGAAAGTGTTTAGTTGGGATGGGGTTTTGAACCTTGGCAGGCTTATATACTTGTTTTAAATGTTAAGGGTTCAGCTTTAATTAGAATAGGCTAGCTTTTATAAATCTTTGTCTAACTAAGCAATAATTAAAAAAAAAATTAAAAAAAAAGTGCTGTTACTGTCGTGCCAGAGGTCTTGGGTTCCATCCCTGTCTAAGCCATCTAAAATTTATTTCAGCGCGGAATTGACAAATCCTTCAAGAGTAATTCTTGTCATAAAAAAGTGCTTTCTCAAATTAGCCGTTCGGATTCGGCCCAAAATTGTAGGTCCCTTCCATTCCTGACAACAGTACTCGCACACTGAAATGGTTGAGAGTTGTAAGTCACAAGGCCTCAGTTCTAAAAAGACTGTTGAACCACCTAATTTATTTTATTTATAATTACATATGTCAAATAATTGAATGCATTGATGATTATGTTTGTTCACTTTGTCACTTATTTTCTCAATTCTTTATCAAAGCTTCAAAAATACATAATTACTTTCTCAGGTCAATTAAACTATTCTATGCTATTCTATTCTATTTGTTGAATAACTAAATTCTTTGGGTAATTAATTTTGAAAATTAATTGTAATGTTAATCAAATACAAACTATTCATTTATATATTGTTTCGCACACAGTGTCTCATCAAATAATAACATCAACCTTAATTAAATTCCGGCGTTGAAAATAAAATCAATGTCATGCGACTGTAGGTATAAAAATAACTAACAAAATGATCACTAGGGGACTCATTAAAATGAGTACAATTATGTAAAACTTATATATGTACATAGAGTATAATAGGTATAATGGCTGTGACCTAGACGAAAACCGAATTACTTTGTTAATACGGTTAAATGATATACACCCTTAGATTATTTTGATGGATTAATTATGTTATGTAATCATAGCCTTGCCAAGAATTACTATTTTACGGATTTTATTTGAAAAGAAAAAAAAAACGGTTTTGGCCAGAGTATTTTTTAAATGTGTTTAACTATGTGTCCTATCCGAATTGGGAATGTTCCATACGATTATCCATCCAATAGAATCGTTTTTCCATCTTCAGGAGTTTCAGTTATTGAAATTTTCTATTTTCATAGAAACACCCTCAAAACTAAAAAACTCGCCTATCATCCACAAATTAAAAATCTTCTAGCTTCCCTAGAAATCCGTTTGTCCATTGGCTTTTCTTTGAAAAAAAATGATCCTGCCACTATCCCAAGAGGAATTTACTGTCCTATAGAACATTCTTGTAAACTGCTGCTGTCGAAATTTTAGACGAATCGGGTTCTTAGTTTTGTGAATGGAAAAAGAAAAATATCAGTCGGTGATTTGATTCTTGTTCTTGAAAGGTAAATCTCCCTCAATTATAGCGACCGTCAAAAAATGATGTAACGAGTTTCAGCGTGGTCGCACATCGGTATTTAATGATACTGTGGAGGATAACGTAACAAAAATCCACGAACTCGTATTAGTAAACTGCCAATTAAAGTTACGCGAGATAGCTGAGACATTAGACATCTCTTCTTGGGTGCCGTGTGCAACAAGTGCAACCGCAATACCACTTCAGAGCAGTGTTTCACACTATTTAAGTGCAATCCGAAAAGGGTTTTCGGCATCGATTCGTGACTGTTGACGAAACATTGATCCACTGATATACTCCAGAGAACAAGAAACAGTCGAACCAATATACTTCACCAGGTAAACGTGCTCCAAAGAAGTCGATGACCACGATGTAAGGCGAAAGGTGATTACCACCACTTGGCGGACCTGAGCATCAACCAACATGCGTCTCCAGCCAGCTCGGCCCCTAACTAGCTGTCTCCAGTTTCGCATGCCAAGTTGGTTGAAGTCTTCACCCACCAGCGTGTGCTGAATGTGTTGAGTCGCGGTCTTCATCTACTGCGCCGTCCTTAGGGATTGGATTCGAAAACCTTCCGGGCTGGAGCGTTGATGTCCATTCGCTCTACGTGACCTAGCCATCTAAGCCGTTGGACTTTAATTTTGTTATCTAGGTCAGTGCTGCTGTACACCCCGTACAGTTCGTCTTTATATCTTCTCCTTCCGAAGAATTTTTCTCTCGAAGCATCCTAAGACGCTCTCGCTGTGATCTTAGATAAAAAACTAAACTGGGGCCTGAACACCAAAGATATATTTAAAAGGCATCGATTGCCTATTACTCCTGAATTTTCGGGAAAACCTAGGGACCAAACCATAAAATTATCAGATAGATGTATTCGTCAATAATTAGACCAATACTAACCTATGGTAATTTGGTATGGTGGAAAGCTTTAGAAAAGAGCACGAACTTGAAAACTTTGACAAAAATTCAAAGACTTGCGTGCACTGGCATTACAAGAGCAATGAGATCCACTCCAAACGCGGGACTGGAAGTTATACTCAATCTTATTCCTCTAGACCTTCTTGTTTAAAAATCCTGCCCTGAGACTTAGTCAAACTAAAGTCTGGATAAACAATTCCATAGGACCTTCATAAAGTTATGAGTCATAGTACTACAGCAGACTATAAAATACCCGAACTTGATTTTCATAAACCATTCCAGGCTGCCATCCCACGCAGAGAGGAATGGATAGATAATGTACCATACTCCAGTGAGTCGTCAATAGCTATCTATACTGATGGCTCTAAAATGGACACTGGTGTACTGGCAGGCTTCAGCTACAGTAGCGTCTTCCAAGCGGAGGTAATGGCAGTGACAACAGCTGCTAAAAAGGTATCAATTTAGTCTACTACGAAATACTGCATCCTTTAACGTATTCTCGGATTTGGAGCACTGTGCGACTTCTTTTAAAAAAGTCACTCGCCGGGTAGAAATTTGCGTCGAATGAAGAGGTCATTGTCGCCACAAAGGCCTACTTTGTACGCCTTGAGAAAACCCCCTATTGTTCTGAAAAGGTGGAAAAACCACTGCGTAAGCTTTTCTAATCTACAGAGCTCTTTCCAAGAGGATAGAAAGCAGCATTTGCCCAGCATGTCCCTAAAAAAGGCTACGCTTGTTGTCAATGATGCTCCTTTAGTTAGCTCTGTTGATAAAACAACTTATTTGCAAGGCACTTCACCAAAAATTCCACCTTACGTGTAAATGATTCTATGGGACCAGTCTTTTTTCGTAGTTGAACTGTGGCGAGAGTTCTTAAAGATCTCAACATTCATAAAACCGCTGGACTAGATGGTATCCCCGCTATTTATCCTTTTCTTTAGGGCTTATTCCGAGTAGTTGGAATACTGCATTTATTCAGCCAACCCCAAAAAATGCGAATCCTCTTCTCCCACAAACTATCGACCAATAGCCATCATGTCCCATTATTGTAAATGATATTTCATAGGCATTTAACAGAATTGGGAAATAAGCTCTCTTATCGAAAATGCGTGCTTTTGGTATTGAATAATCTCTTTTTCGGTGGATTAGGAGACTACCTTTCTATCCGTTCAATACAAGTTGTATTGGATGGTTTCAAGTCTGAAATTCACAACATAA
Source organism: Eupeodes corollae (assembly GCF_945859685.1). NCBI lineage: Eukaryota > Metazoa > Arthropoda > Insecta > Diptera > Syrphidae > Eupeodes > Eupeodes corollae. Next base: position 162,749,258 of record NC_079147.1, read on the forward strand.
ATAATGGTGTCCCCCAGGGTGCCATTTTGTCTCCGACTCTCTTTCTGATATCCATTAAACTGTTTCGCAGGCAACATTCCTTTCAGCTTTTCATGTTCGTTACTAGATTTACATCCTTATCCTTCGGTTTAGGAACTTCTACGGCAGTATATTTTAAGATCATTAAATTCCGATCTTCAATAGCAGTCCAATAGGGAGTTATTAGTCGTGAGTGGCATTTACATCGCGGATATTAATAAAATTTCAGTACTCGGTATTTGTATCACAGATCACATAATTATGAAATGTTCACATATTGCCAAAAGTGGTGCAAGGTGCTTAGGATGTCTCCAATGGTGCAAGAAATTTCTCACCCGTTCTGACCTGGCTGTAATTTACATTCACATTCATTCGTCCAAAGTTTGAATATAACTCCCAAATCAGGGCAAGGGCCGCAAAAACAAGTCTAAATGTCTTGGATGGAATTCAAAAAAGTGTTTTAAAAATGATACGTGCTTGATTTATGACTGAAACATTTACATCGCCCGTTTTATCGATATTTGTACAAACCATGCCCTATTGAATTATCCAGTTGCATTCCACTAGTGCAACAATTCAGCAATAATACTCGCATTTTCAGGAGCGCTAACCCTTGAGCTCAATTTCTGGACGGTCAAGTTCAGAGATTTTCCTTAAACCGCACATCAAGAATGTGGAATGCTATGGCCAACTCTGTTTTTCCCTTCTATTTCGATATTCAGAACTTTAAGATCAATCGGTATCTCCTCCTAAACCCTTCCCCATTTTCCTAAAGCTCGCACCGTGTATAAATAAAAACATTTAAAGGGTACTTATAACCCCTTGAGTGCTTGTAATTTGTAATTCATTTTTAAGAGCATTCCAAAAACGAAATACGATACAGAAAATGAACTTAACTGTATTGAATTTTAGAATCTAACATTTTAATACATAACCTTAAATGCATCGCTTGAATTTTAAAACATTTTTATATTTCATATATCAACGAAAAACACTAAAACTAATCCATCCATCAAGTGCGGCCCTGATTTTGTTCTTTTCTAAATTTTGAGGCTGATCGAATAACCTTTATAGATTTCGTCATGATCGTCTTGGCAGACTTATTCTCAAAGGGAGAATAATTTACAAATTATCTTTTGTATATATGTAGACACATTTTGGACCTTTTTTGTTCGTCTTTCTTTTCTTGATCTTCTCATAGGCTTTCGTATAACGTTGTACTTGAGTAAACTGGACTTTATATATTTTATGTAGACGTGTATAGAATTATAATCAGAGGTTTTTGACCTTTTGGAAGATAGTCTTTGATTTTGTGACTCTCTGGACAAGCTCTGAAACCGGGAATGCGTGATACTTATGATAGTAGTTGACACACCTGTTGCACGTCTAGCAGCCGACAATCTCGGATACAATTTGTAACTGTGCTGGTGCTGGTTCTTCAGCTCAATTCAAATTCAGTTGTTTTTGGTTTTGAGTTTCTTTTTGGATTTTTTGAGAATTTAACCTAATTCAGAAAGAAAGAATACATTTCGTGTGGAGGTTTTGTCTCTCTATGTTTGGGGCGTGATTCTTATCCTAATTATACCATACATTATGTATGTATGCTGTATAAGCTTTTCCACATCTTGGTCACATCAGTGTTAACTACATGAGATTGCTACTGCTGGAACTGGAAGAAGGATCGACGCTACGCGACGCGACGCAACGTTGTGAAGTGTTAAGCACAGATGTATATGGTAGGCCTGAAGACGCTAGCAAGTCACTTAATAAAATTTCTTCGATCTAAAAATATATCTACCTTATAAAGAATTTAATGCATTCAGATAGAGGTTTGGGTTATTCAACTTTGAACTATAATATACCCATTTCTATAATAGTGGTGAGGTGAGGTGAGATGTGAGGACAATCTTTTTCGGTTTTTGTAATTTTTGTTTGTATGCATATTTCATGAGTTTTTAATTTGGGATATTTTCAAATTGAAAAATTGTTGGCGGTAGACTTTTCTATAAATGAAATTATGTGGTGATTAATGCGATTTTACATAAAGAAAGGGATAAGTATGTGTGTGAAGTGATTTTTAGTACAATATTTTTGTTTTTAATTCTATAATTAGAGATAAAGTGAGAACATTTTTGGAATATTTGGTTTATTTTGTAAATACTGAAAATATGATGGCTATATACATTAAGGGTTTAATGTATTCGTATTATTTCACTTGAAATGGAATTTAATTCATTTGCTTTTGATTTTACTTTGATTAGCTGACCGACCTGTTCATTCCTTTTATTTTAAAACAGTTAAGCAAAGCACTTATTCATTTCTGGTTGGTCTTATTCAAATTTTTAACAATTAGCATAAGTTCAAACTTTCGTTGCTCTGAAAGAGCATGTCAGCTGAAGATCATGAAGTATACAGTACTGTGAAAAACTTTTGCAACTATCACCGCCAATCAAAAAATCGAACATTTGTGTACATTTAAGTTGTTCAAATCAAATTATTTGTATTGCTCTAGACTTTTGTATGTGTCACCTTATTGTTTATAATCCTAAAACACTGAACCATAGGCAAATTCCACAAATGCACTGCTTACAAAAACAATAATGATTTCAGCTGTGCAAAACATTTTTAACTAGTGGCCAATTTTTTTTTCGTCTCATGTAGACAATCTTTTTTTTTTGACAGGAGGAAGTCTTCAAAAGACACTTGGCAGTATTCGACACCAAGTAGTGTGGGACTCTTAACCACTAAAACCACCTCTTCATCAGACCAATCTTGAAGGATCGACTTCCGATTTTTCTTTCTTAATTTTGTACAATCACTTTGGGGGAAGTTTAAACATTTAATACTTTCCCATGTTTTTTTTAGACCATAACCTCATGAGGCTTAGTTCTTCCTAATCTCCGAACATGGTTTCTTGTATTAAAGACGGACTCTATTTCAGAATTAGTATGACTTTGCAGTCTCTGGTTGTGCGATACAGCGTATTCTTTAACAACTTCTGTAACCATTTCTATTTGTAAGTCACGATGTAGATCGGTATTTCTTATGTACCAAGGTGCATTAACTATTCCACGAAGGACTTTGTTTTGGAATTTTTGGATGATTTCGGTATTTGTTTTCTTTGTACAGCAACATAATTGGATGCCATAGGTCCAAACAGGTATCATCTGCAAAAGTAGCCATTATGGTGTGATTACCAATTGGAATATCCCTTGTGTATAGTAAATACAGGGTAGGACCTAAGACACTTCCTTGTGGTACACCGGCTTCTATTTGCTTCAATTCCGAGTATTATAGTAAACAATCGGTCTGAGATGTACGATTTTAATATTTCAAAGTACTGCCTGGGAAGTTTCCTTTGAACTTTTACCATAATTGGTATAAGCGATATTGGTTCTGTAAGCCGTCACTTCTGTAGGTGGTTTACCTTGCTTTGGTATGGCAATTACTTCAGCAATTTTCCAATGGTGCGGGACATACCGTTTCTTAAGGCATGCATTTATTATGTATTGGAGTTTTATGAAGGCTTTCAATGACATTTCCTTCATAACCTGAGCAGTAATTAGATCGTAACCTGGTGATTTTTTATTTGGTAGTTGATGTAAACGCATACTTTTTATTTCTTTAAGTCTTACAATTGGTATTTCACTTTCATCTATCTTATCAACAAACTGTAAGTTATTTTCAGCTGCGTTTGATGAGTATGGCTTAGAAACATTCGCAAGATGTTCAGCGAAAAGGTTAGCTTTTTCTTTCAGGTTACCGATCCCATCTTGAGATTTCAAGGGCGAGTTTTGTAACAGCGGTCTTTTCAGGCGCTTGGCTGCTTTCCATAGCGAAAAATCGGTTGAAGCATCAGTCGTTAAATTCCTTAGGAATGTGCTGAGTGAATCATTTTTGAATTTGTAAATTTGTTTTTTAAGATTGTTGCTTATACGGTTAAATGTTGTTTTATCATCTGGAAATCTAGTATTTTGCCATTTTCTTCGAGCCGTTTGCATTCCATGTAGCAATTTTAAGTGTTCTGTCCATCATTGTTTTTTAAGAGCGACTTTTTCGCTTAGCAGTTTGATATTTAAATCCTGTTTATCAATTAAGAATAAGTTGTAGCATTTCTTTTATGGAAGATTCTTCATTCTTCCGCACATTTTTAACAATCTGAGAATAGGCTTTCTTTTCATCGCTTTTACTTTGAATAGCCTTTTTAGGCGGTTAATTCTTAGTATTGTTTTCAGCTGTTAAATCGGTATTTACTGTGTTTCTAGCAGATGTATTTTTGCTTCTGAACTCTTGGAATTTTTTGGCAACTGGGCAGCCTCTATAGCTTGCCGGGTGATTACCCTTGCAGTTCACACATTTTCCTTTCTGATCTTTGCTCATAGGCCAATTTTTAGTTGCATGTTTTCCTTCGTACTTTTAACCGGGACTTAAGTCGATAAAACGGTTTTTTAAGATACATTTTTAAATTGAAAAAAAGATTTAGTTTAAAAAATGGCGGGAAAAAAATATAGAAAATAAAATCCAAAAATTTGAGTGCTTTTAAAAAGCAACATCCCTAAAAGAACTTTCAAAGAAATTTTCCATTCAAATATCAACTATTGGTAGAATCATCAAAAGTGGAAAGGTATCATGCCATCATAGAGAAGGAAAGCCTCGAAGCACCACAGTAAAAGATGATTGAAAAACAACAAATTTCTTCTGAAGAAAACCCACGGAATCATCCAGGGAAGCAAAAATGGAACTTAGGTTGCCCATTGACCCATCAACTATCAGACGCCGCACACTGCAGGCGTTGTTTTCAAATAGCGAAAGAGCCATCTATTTTTAAAAAAATGTGAAAGCCCCTTCGACTTTTCCAAAAACTCATCTCAATTGGAGTCCCCAAAAATAGGAAATGGTCTTATTTTCTGACGAATCAAAGTTCAATATGCACAGATAGAAGAGGTGAGAGGCTAAATCCAAAATCAATGTTGGCCTTGGGCTGCTTCCTTGGCCAAGGAATCGGGCTTATTCGACAAGTGGAGAGCATTATGAAGTCTGAAGACTATGTAGACATCCTTTGTAACACCATACTGCCTTACGCCCTTTGAGAAATGGACGTTCCAACAAAAAAATGATCCCAAATACAAGTCGAAGTTGACCACAAAGTGGATTGCAGAAAAAAAAATGTAAGTTTTATCATGGCCAGCGCAATCCCCAGACATAGATCCAATAGAGAACCTGTGGGAAATTGTGAAGAGAAGAATTTGTAACAACATTTTTCGCTCTAATTTAGAGGCAGTGGAATGACATTTCAAAAACGCTTATTAATAACCTTATAGCTTCGATGCCCAGAAAATTATACAGTCGTTTTAAAAATGAAGGGTTTGCAATTAAGTATAAACATTTCCTTGACTTGATATAAATTGCAAATGTTTTGCACAGCAATTTTACCAACTATGAAAGTGAAGAGCGTTCGTTTTTTTTCCAACAATTTAACGTAATATCAAAAGAGTTTAAAAAACTTAAGAAAGAATTTTGCTGTTTGATTTTCTAAATCATTTTTTTTTTTTAAGGAAAATGTTGGAAGTTCTAGTTGCAAATATTTTACACAGTACTGTATGTTAAGTAGAGTTTAAATCTCTCTCCAATTATTTATACTCCGAATTTGTTATAGATATGAAAAGTTCTCTTAAGCTTGACACTAAAAGCTTTCGGAAATTTTTTTAATTCAAAACTTTTAATACAAAAAACTTATTTAATACTCCAGAAATTTGTAACGCGTTTGCTAACAACTTTCAGCAATCTTATATTGACATTTCTGTAAAAATAGACTGCCCCCAGACTACCTTTAATAATGTTTTAATGACGTTAGACATAATCTTGCATTACTTGGCTTTACTAAAAGATGATTATTCCTCTGGTCCAAAATGGAATTCCTCCAATTGTCTTAAAAATGTAGGTCAGCAGTGGCATCTGCATTTTACTCAACCAATCTCGAAACCTGTCCTGTATTTCCAAACTTTGTAAACAAGTTTTTTTTGATAGCTTAAATTTTATCTGCAAGAATATTGTGTATCACCAACATGGTTTTATTCAAAAAAGTTGTGAACAACTACTAATCTACTTGCATTTTTTCATAATTGCTCAAATACACTAGAAATCTGTCAAGAGCTCCACTTTATTTACACTGAATATTCTTAAGCTTTTGAACAATTTACATCATCACATTTAAGCTTAAGGCAATGGATCCTCTTCAGAATAGATCATATCAAGTAAAATTCGGAAGTTGTGTCTCTGTCTCTCTCTTTTGTTGCGAAATCAGGAGTTCCCCAGGGTAGTCATTTAGGACCTCTACTCTTTAACTTAGCTATCAATAATGGTCACCTTTGTGTACGATACAGTAACATTTTAATCTATGCGAATGATATGAAAATCTTTAAAAGCATAAACGATAGGTTACAACTCCAAGAGAAAATGTACAGTTTTGTTAACCCAATTGAATGTCGGACAATGACTTTCTCTTAGAAACACACTTCTAGTTTGATTGATTATAAAATAGCGTAGCACTCTATACATCGCTTTCGTGGTTTTAAAGACGCTAGAGATCTTTTTAATTCTTATCTTGATTTCAACTCTGTGTTAGGATTTGTTAAACGATGGTCTAAAGAATTTCAAAATCCTTAAGTCACTCCCGTTCTATATAACACTTTAGTCCGACCACATCTTGAGTACGCATCCTAGGTATGGACTCTTTTTTACGTGACCCGCAAGAATATGATGGAATCTGTTAAACATAATTTCATATGTTTCGCCATGAGAGGGCTACCATAGAATATCAGAATATTAGAATATCAGAATATCAGAATATCAGAATATCAGAATATCAGAATATCAGAATATCAGAATATCAGAATATCAGAATATCAGAATATCAGAATATCAGAATATCAGAATATCAGAATATCAGAGTATCAGAATATCAGAATATCAGAATATCAGAATATCAGAGTATCAGAATATCAGAATATCAGAATATCAGAATATCAGAATATCAGAATATTAGAATATCAGAATATCAGAATATCAGAATTTTAAAATATTAGAATATCAGAATATCAGAGTATCAGAATATAAGAATATCAGAATATCAGAATATCAGAATATCAGAATATTAGAATATCGAAATATCAGAATATCAGAATATCAGAATATTAGAATATCAGAATATCAGAGTATCAGAATATCAGAATATCAGAATATCAGAATATCAGAATATCAGAATATCAGAATATCAGAATATCAGAATATCAGAATATCAGAATATCAGAATATCAGAATATCAGAGTATCAGAATATCAGAATATCAGAATATCAGAATATCAGAATATCAGAGTATCAGAATATCAGAATATCAGAATATCAGAATATCAGAATATCAGAATATCAGAATATTAGAATATCAGAATATCAGAATATCAGAATATCAGAATTTTAAAATATTAGAATATCAGAATATCAGAGTATCAGAATATAAGAATATCAGAATATCAGAATATCAGAATATTAGAATATCGAAATATCAGAATATCAGAATATCAGAATATCAGAATATCAGAATATCAGAATATCAGAATATCAGAATATCAGAACATCAGAATATCAGAATATCAGAATATGAGAACATCAGAATATCAGAATATCAGAATATCAGAATATCAGAATATCAGAATATCAGAATATCAGAATATCAGAATATCAGAATATCAGAGTATCAGAATATCAGAATATCAGAATATCAGAATATCAGAGTATCAGAATATCAGAATATCAGAATATCAGAATATCAGAATATCAGAATATTAGAATATCAGAATATCAGAATATCAGAATTTTAAAATATTAGAATATCAGAATATCAGAGTATCAGAATATAAGAATATCAGAATATCAGAATATCAGAATATTAGAATATCGAAATATCAGAATATCAGAATATCAGAATATTAGAATATCAGAATATCAGAGTATCAGAATATCAGAATATCAGAATATCAGAATATCAGAATATCAGAATATCAGAATATTAGAATATCAGAATATCAGAATATCAGAATATCAGAATATCAGAATATCAGAGTATCAGAATATCAGAATATCAGAGTATCAGAATATCAGAATATCAGAATATCAGAATATCAGAATATCAGAATATCAGAGTATCAGAATATCAGAATATCAGAATATCAGAATATCAGAGTATCAGAATATCAGAATATCAGAATATCAGAATATCAGAATATCAGAATATCAGAATATTAGAATATCAGAATATCAGAATATCAGAATATCAGAATATCAGAATTTTAAAATATTAGAATATCAGAATATCAGAGTATCAGAATATAAGAATATCAGAATATCAGAATATCAGAATATTAGAATATCGAAATATCAGAATATCAGAATATCATAATATCAGAATATCAGAATATCAGAATATCAGAATATCAGAATATCAGAATATCAGAATATCAGAATATCAGAACATCAGAATATCAGAATATCAGAATATGAGAACATCAGAATATCAGAATATCAGAATATCAGAATATCAGAATATCAGAATATCAGAATATCAGAATATCAGAATATCAGAATATCAGAATATCAGAATATCAGAATATCAGAATATCAGAATATCAGAATATCAGAATATCAGAATATCAGAATATCAGAATATCAGAATATCAGAATATCAGAACATCAGAATATCAGAATATCAGAATATGAGAACATCAGAATATCAGAATATCAGAATATCAGAATAGCAGAATATCAGAAAATCAGAATACCAGAATATCAGAATATCAGAATATCAGAATATCAGAATATCAGAATATCAGAATATCAGAATATCAGAATATCAGAATATCAGAATATCAGAATATCAGAATATCAGAATATCAGAATATCAGAATATCAGAATATCAGAATATCAGAATATCAGAATATCAGAATATCAGAATATCAGAATATCAGAATATCAGAATATCAGAATATCAGAATATCAGAACATCAGAATATCAGAATATCAGAATATGAGAACATCAGAATATCAGAATATCAGAATATCAGAATATCAGAATATCAGAATATCAGAATATCAGAATATCAGAATATCAGAATATCAGAATATCAGAATATCAGAATATCAGAATATCAGAATATCAGAACATCAGAATATCAGAATATCAGAATATGAGAACATCAGAATATCAGAATATCAGAATATCAGAATAGCGGAATATCAGAAAATCAGAATACCAGAATACCAGAATATCAGAATATCAGAATATCAGAATATCAGAATATCAGAATATCAGAATATCAGAATATCAGAATATCAGAATATCAGAATATCAGAATATCAGAATATCAGAATATCAGAATATCAGAATATCAGAATATCAGAATAGCAGAATATCAGAATACCAGAATATCAGAATATCAGAATATTAGAATATCAGAATATCAGAATATCAGAATATCAAAATTTCAGAATATCAGAATATTAGAGTATTGGAATATTAGAATATTAGAATAACAGAATATCCCTCCTTATGGATATAGGATAAAGCTTTTTCAAATGCATCAGTGTAGTACGTAACGTTCTATCTATTTGTTTGTAATTTATTTATTATTAACTTTCCATAAGAAGTTTTTCTAATCGGTACGATTTGCCGAATTAGAAATTTTCACATTTTTCGATTTAAGGTCAAATAATTTGTTCCGAATGTTTTGTTAAAATTTTAAGCAATGGGAAGTTATCAGCGTGGGTCGCATCCCAACCTTTTTTAAAGGCAATTATTATCAAATTTTGTATTCAGTCCTAGTCATAACTCTTGTCTCCGATACTATACTCCCTACGATCTTGGACTGGAAAGTATCCAAAGAACACTCGTTCTCTGATCATAGATATATCCAGCTCAATATCAATGTGGATGAAAACCCTAGTCCATTGACTTTTTGAAGTCATCGGAAAACTGACTGGGCTTAATACAGAAACTTTTTACAAAGTTTACTTAAACCTGGACTAACTAGTCCTTCCTCTAACGCTAAGGAACTTGACAACAAAGTCAATGACCTCACCTTAGCTATGAACAGATCGCTAGAAATTGCTTGTCCACTTACACTCAAAAGAGGAAACCACAATGGTGGGCCTCAGAGCTTGACTCACTAAGAAAAGAATGCAAGAAACTCTTGAACCAAACAAAAGCCGCAAGACTAGCTTATCACTGGGATTCTTACAAATAATCCCTAAGAATTTACAAGAAGTTACTAAGGAAATCTAAGTGATCTTCCTGCCGATCTTTTTTTGGCAAGATAGAAGAAACTTCTGAAGACTCCAAGTTACGGAAAATTCTTTCAATTAATCCAGCAATGCCAAGCTACTTGAAAAATGTAGACGGCTCCTGGACAAATTAAAATAATGAATCGCTGAACTTACTATTAGCTAAATTAAAAAGCAATGTACAGGAAAGAGTCATAAAAGCTACTGTAGCTCTCTTTTCTTGAAAAAAAAACTATTGTGGCTTACAACCCAGAATCACGCATTGGCTATACACATCGGTGACAAGACCGTTCAGCTTGCCAATGTATAAGTGGATAGTGCACTGGACACTTTACTCTACCTAACACCTTTTGACATATTTAGCAAACAAATATCTACAAGCTCTCCCATTCGCCTCAAAGCTTCGTCGCAGTGGACTAACAGCAACATTGGCCACTCCGTAATTCTAAGATGTTTAGAATCAATTCCAAAGCTCACAAATTACACCATCCCCCAACTGCAATTCGACAGAAACTTCCAGATTTCTAAAGATCTGGGAGGATAGGGCATTCCTAGAAGACGAGTCAATCCATTTCTATACAGATTGGTCAATAAACAAAAGAAGGGGTTGGTGGAGATGTGTACTCTGAACGCCTAAAATTAAGTCTCTCACTCCGCCTTCCCAATAATTGTAGCGTGTTCCAGGTGGAACTATTGGCGATAGAAGAAGTCTTGTCTTGGCTTATAGAAAACGTGATATCAACACCTGATATCCGTATTTTCTCAGATAGTCAGGCTGCTATCAAATCACTGGACTCTGTCTCTCTATAAAAGTCCATAACTGCGACCATCTCTTATGGAACAGTTTAATATTCACCTTTGCTGGGTGACGGGCCATAAAGAAAAACCAGGTAACTATAAGGCAGACGAACTCTTCAGGAACGGTGCAGTGCACGTTACGCACACACTGGCATACCAATCGCTATTTGTGAATTGATACTAATTCAAGACGCTAAGGCATCACACAACAATCAACCCTTACATTAAAAATGTATCTATGAATAAGCCTAATTTTATTCCGATATGACGCATGCATGGAATTTCTTCATAATTTCGTGGTTCATCAAGCAAAAATCATAACGAACGAAGGCTACTTTTAAAAATTCTCAGAGTGTCACCCTATTTTTAAGTTTCATGAACTTTTTATAAATAAATTCTCTCAAAGCGTTTATTTTATCGTGTCGCAGCAAAAATGTGTCAGCATATTGATATAACGAAAATAAATGTTTTCTTCATAAATATGTACCTTGTGGGCTTAGCTATTTTAAGGAAGGTAGGTATCGGTCACAAATTGATCAAACCTAAAAACAAAAAAGCTAGTATACTCTTTATCGGCGTTAACTCTGGCTATCAACGATACAAAATTACGTTAAAAACTCGCCCTTATACTTTGCCTATGTATATTGTATATACACATGTTGCTCTACTCTTCCTCGGAATTGTGTCCCCATTAAGCTTATAATGTGCGTACATATGTAATCTATAGTTGGCCACATTCTGCTTTTGCATTCAGCGAAAAAGCCAATAAATATTTGTACCTCTTGCATACGGAACGTGACCTATTTGGCTAAACTTAGAATATTGTATATATGTATCTACACGAAATATAGTGACACAATCCATTGAACGAAAACGGTGCCATCCAGATACATATCTTCAACAACCTGTTGCAATGCCAAATTCATGCCCATCAACAACATTATGTCACATTTTCTGCATATAGCCGAACCGCCCGGCAAATTTCATCAGATACATATGTACTCGTATGTGAATAAAGCCACAACGCGTAGGTAGGTACTACATATGCGAAGCATAACTGTCTCAAATCGACCCTGCTATTATGCACTAATTGCATGCAACAAGGTTGAGTTCTACTTTGAATCGTTCTGCAGCTCGTTCTGCAGAACAAAGAATGCACGCACATCACAACCTCACAACTTCACAACATCATTAAATCATATGTGTTGTGGTAGAGCTTGGATGTTAGATTAGATGCACCCTTACACCACTGCCTTGCCGACAACACGTTGCGTCCCGTCATGTCAGACTATAAGCCAAATACTAATGCGAATATTATTCTATTTTAAAATTCACACGTTACAGATACTAGATACGAAAGTATTTATGTATAAATAAAAATACCGCTAGGACTGTGTCGTTGCGTGGCGTCGCGTCATAGTGCGTCGTCAGTCGTCAGTCGTCTTTACAGAAAATAATGCCGGCCGGCTAAATAAGCGCCTAAGAAACACAAGTAGCAATCGCTATCGCACTCGTATCGAAAGACCTCAAACCTCAAAATATACTCGTATCTACACAATAACACGGAGTGACAAATTTCAAAAGTAGACTCGATGTTCAACAAATGTATCTATTTTATGCGTCATTCCGAGCTGGTATCCAATTTATGGTCTTTGGTTGAGGGGATCCAAAACAAGTATCTATCCTACAGAAATTAATTCACTAGATTAGCTCTGACCTAGTTAGGCAAACAAAAATCTGACAATGATGATGGTTGTATTGTGGGGCATTATTATTTCGTTACAACAGTTTGGATTTTGCTCCACTTTTGGAAAATTGAATCTATGCAGCGTGCTTGTGCAGGAATATCTAAAATACATACAAAAGTATACAATGCATGCTCATAAATTTTGTTAGTTATAGATGGAATCTATCAATTTTAAAACTCTTAAAGCTCTACAAGTATTTGGCTTAAATCAAATGATGCGAAGTGTATTTGTAGGCAAGAAATATTATATAGAACTTTAAAATAGGGCTAGGGCTAAAGTCCGAGTGGATATGGCCCATTTACAATATACAAGTCGTTATATTTTTTGGCACAGGTCCATACCACATTCCATATACATACCTAAAATACATATACATACATACGTTCTTACCTATTTAAATTTGTTCCTTAGTGAAGATACATGTACACACATTGCAGATACGAATAGAAGTTGTTGATGGTCGATCTAACCTATATTTTTATATGCGGGCATTGTATCTGAAATGATATAATGGATAAATGCGTTTGTTTCTTTTATTGAGTTTAAAAATATGGAACATAAAGAATGATTTTATTTGAATATAGAATGTAACCTATTTAATATGAAGAATCTTTTAAGTGTTGGTATTTGAGTATACATAAATAAACGGTGATTTTTTAAGAGCTTGAAAACTTTTTTTTTTTAAAAAACGCATAAAATTTGCAAAATCTCATCGATTCTTGACATTTACTTTTTGAAGATAATTTCATTCAAATGTTGACCGCGGCTGCGTCTTAGGTGGTCCATTCGGAAAGTCCAATTTTGGGTAACTTTTTCGAGCATTTCGGCCGGAATAGCCCGAATTTCTTCGGAAATGTTGTCTTCCAAAGCTGGAATAGTTGCTGGCTTATTTGTGTAGACTTTAGACTTGACGTAGCCCCACAAAAAATAGTCTAAAGGCGTCAAATCGCATGATCTTGGTGGCCAACTTACCGGTCCATTCCTTGAGATGAATTGTTCTCCGAAGTTTTCCCTCAAAATGGCCATAGAATCGCGAGCTGTGTGGCATGTAGCGCCATCTTGTTGAAACCACATGTCAACCAAGTTCAGTTCTTTCATTTTTGGCAACAAAAAGTTTGTTAGCATTGAACGATAGCGATCGCCATTCACCGTAACGTTGCGTCCAACAGCATCTTTGAAAAAATACGGTCCAATGATTCCACCAGCGTACAAACCACACCAAACAGTGCATTTTTCGGGATGCATGGGCGGCTTCTGGTTGCTCTTCACTCCAAATGCGGCAGTTTTGCTTATTTACGTAGCCATTCAACCAGAAATGAGCCTCATCGCTGAACAAAATTTGTCGATAAAAAAGCGGATTTTCTGCCAACTTTTCTAGGGCCCATTCACTGAAAATTCGACGTTGTGGCAGATCGTTCGGCTATTCATGATGAAATGTCAAAGCATACTGAGCATCTTTCTCTTTGACACCATGTCTGAAATCCCCCGTGATCTGTCAAATCACGGGGGAAAATCCTAACCTCAAAAAAATCACCCTTTATTAGGGTGGTTATTGTAAAGATTTATGTCCAGAGAGCAATACTTAGCTATGGCTACAGTGAGTTTGTTTACAACACTGGATTTAAGCCTTCAAAAGATTTTAGTGTTAAACTAAAGGACATTATAGACTTTTTTAAAATTTTTTTATTTGCTTGTTTCATTAAAAGAAATATATTTGTATGTATATTATTCCGTTGGTAAATCTCCTCTTTGCCTAGAAAAATGTATCACCTGTAATCAAGAGATTTACTAATGAAATTTTTATGTAGGGTTTTCAAATTGGCGCAGGTAGATTTGGCGACCCGTGGCAGCCATTTTGTTTTGGTGACATCTGTCAAATCTTTTGTTTATTATTCATCATGGCAGGTTACACGATTAAATATCACGTTTAAATGATAAAACTTTACTGTCAAAATGAGAGTTCAACGTGGTGGCACTTCACAGTCGACTTTTCAACGTTTAATGGCCAACAATTAGCCAACACCCGTTCGTTTAAGGAACTCAAGATTGGCCGAGAACATCTGTGCGGTCCGTGAAAGTGTACAGCAGAACCCGAGGCAGTCCATTCCTCGCCGTGCACAAGAACTCGGCCTGTCGTAGACTTCAACTTTGTGAATTTTGCGTTGGGTCGAAAAGTCATCTTTAGTGACAATGCGCGAAAGAATGGCTGCTGTGTTAACGATCAAAATAGGCGTATATAGGACGACGCTAGTCCACTCGAGGTTCACCAGGGGATAATGCATCCTCAATATGTTACCGTTTGGTGTGGATTTTGGGCCGGTGGTGGCGTAGTTGGTCCGTACTTTTTTGAAAATGACGTTAGTGAGGCGGTCACCGTCGCAACAGCTAGCGCAACATAACAATGATAACTAATTTCTTATGGCCCTGGACCTAGACGATATGTAATTCCAGCAAGACGGGCGCTACCTGCTCACACCAAACAATTGACATTTGAAGTTAAGGTTATCTCTCGCAGAGCGGTGATGTTAATTGGTCACCAATCTCCAAGGTGATGCAATTTGACCCCGCTAGACTTTTTCCTGTGGGGTTTCTTGAGGTCGCAGGTCTATGCGAATAAACCACAATCGACCGATACGCCCTAAGATGAATATAACACAGGCCATCGCTCAAATTCAGCCTTATCTATGCGGAAGAGTCATTAAAAATTCGACCACTCGGATCCGTTCCACCGTAAGAAACCTCACCACAGCTTGTTAATTTGTTGAATTGAACTTTTCGACATTTCTCGATGTTTCAAGGTATCTAGATGCAGAAAGGGCTATCAAAATATTGAGTGGGTGGTTTTTTACAACAGAAATTTGAAAAAAGTACAAATTGGAACTGTACAACAATATTTGTCACCACGAAAATCTTACGAACAAAAAATGATTTTATCTCCAAAATATTTTTGTGCAACGAGGAATAACGTTTTCAACATCTGGTAAAATTTTGAGTAAAATCGAACTGTCAGTTTTTTTCTGTTTAGATAGAAACCTAAAAAAAATTAACAAAAGTGTGTAAAAATTGATTTTCGACTCAAATATCTTTAAAAAATTTAAGAATATGACGTCCAATTAATTTTAACTAACAAGATATATTGTTTTCAACATTTAGACATATTTTGGGAAAAATCGAAAATAAAAACCTAAAAAAAATTTATAAAAGTTGGTAAAAACTGGTTTTCGACAAAAATATCTTTTCAAAAATTAAAAATATTGGCTTAAAACTTATTCAATCGCATAGAAAATATTGTTTTCTAAATTCAGTAATTTTTGTATAGGAACCCGTTTCTTCAAAAAAAATAAAATCTACAAATCTACCTCCTGTTGCCAAAATAGTAGCCAAGGTCATACTGGAACGCATCAGAGAACACCTTGAGGCCACATACTCGATACCGAACAAGCAGCATTTCGCGCTAGATCCTCCTGTATTGTTCACATCAACAGTGCTTTGAATATCGATCACCACTACACCTGCTGTTCCAGAAGGCCTTTGATATCGTTAGCAGGGAGTATATCTGGTTAGCTTTGCGGAGAAGAGGCATCCCAGAAAAACTAATTGCTATTATGAAAGCAGCATATGATGAATCCAAGTGTCACGTTCTGCAGGATTATAGGTTGTCAGATGATTTTGAAATCCGAAGCGGAGTCAGACAGGGCTGTATTCTGTCCCCAATATTGTTTTTGTTGGTAATAAGCGATGTACTGCAATCAGCTCTTTCAGGTAGTCAAATAAATATTTTCTCGCAACGGGTGGAAAAAGTGGAGAGCTTTCAATGACTTGGAAATATCGTTTCCATCGAAGGCGGAACCGAACAAGACGTCATCTGACGCATCAGCAAAGCAAAAGCGGCGATCGATATGCTGTCAAAAATGTGGATAATAACTCTATCAGCTTAAGAACAAAGCTACCTTCTTAAATAGGTCTTCGAAGCATACAAAGGTTTTTCTGGCCAAATCACATATCAAATGAGGTCCTTCATAGAAGGACAGGTCAGAAAGCTGTAGAATCTTTAATAGGAAGACGTAAGATTGGACATACGCTTCAAAAAGGTAACAACTGCATTGCAGGCCAAGAAACACATGGCGCAGTACAGTCGAGGAGGAATCAGCGTCACTAGGCAAGAGTAGGAGGGAGCTGAAACACATCTTCGGAAATCATGCACGATGGCGCCTAGGCGTAGTAGAGGTCCTATGCCCCTTAAGGGGTTCGCAACGGACTTAACAGGTCTGAGGACCTAAGTAAGTAAAATTTCATCCATAATGTCCATGACGCTGAGCTTTGATGGTCGCTGTTGGGTTTTCATCCTTCTAATAAGTTTGTTCGGTTGGCTAGATGAGTTACCTACTATCATCTTAGCCAAAAGTATAAGGTAGTTATTTAGCGTAATTATTCTCGCTTCAGAATAATTATGGTAGTTGTTAAAGAAAAGGCCAGTGCAGATTCTCAGTATCTTCCTTTCGAAGGATTTTAGCGGATTTTTGGGCGTTTTGGAGAAATAGCAAAGCTGTAATAAAAGACTGGTCCCAGTAGTTCTTTGCACATCAGTATCTCTATATATTGATTTTGACCACATCTCTTCTGGCTTTCTTGAGAACTTTCTGGACATGCGGGTTAAACCTTAGAAGTTCGTGGAAATACATTTTCAGGTTGTGTGAAAATCCTCTTGGTCGACAGCGACGATTCTTCTGGGAGTCTTAATTTTAAGTTTCTGCACTTGGTCGCTCTTTGGGATCCTCTACGGACGACAATTGACGGCCTTCTAAAGCAAATGAGTAACAAAGTTACATTTTCGCATCAATGCTTATATTCCGAGTTGATGTTATACAATAAAAAGAGACTTCAAAAAATTTAAAACATTTTTTTTGTTTATTTGTGTATACTTTTCGATAAATTAACTTAGAAATGGAAGACTGGCTTTGGAAAGTCGAAAAAATAACTTGTTTCTTGTTAGAAATGTATGAAAATAAAATCAATATTAGTTTAAAAAGACTGATATCAGGTGAATTTTTATCTTCGTGTTGTGTATTAATCGTGTTCTACAATTATAATTGGTTGTCAAGTAGTTAATGCACTTCACTTGTTTGTATCTTTTGTTTGTTTCACTTAAGCAAACAATCAAACAAACAAACGCAGTTAAAAATTAATAAATTAGGTGGCGCAACAGTTCATAGAAAACAAAAGGCTATTGATTTACAGCTCTCAACCAAATATCTGTGCAAGTATAACTGCAGAGATTCAGGGGACCTACAGTTTCTATGCTGAATCCAAAAATCACTTTTTATGAAAGAAATTACTCTTAGAGGATTTGTCAATTCCTCTCAAGACACCACCCCGTGCAATCGAGTTAGAACTGTTTATGGGATGCCAAAACTCAGTTCCATTCAACCAAAATCTAAAAGCTCAAAACCTGTTTTAAACCGAGTTCTACAGAAAAAATACCCGTGTTTTTTGGCATTCTATAAATAGTTTAGTAGAAAATTCCCAAAAAGACCCATCGACAGTAGCCAGATTTTTGCATTTAAAAATTGGTACAACTGAAAGAAGAATAATTATAAAAACACAAAAATAAGAAAGTTTTGAGAAAAAAAACAACTAAAACTAATAAAATGGACAGTTTTGAAGAAGAAATAGTAAGAAAACATCTGGAACACAGCAACAGATTGATTTTTTCTCCAATGGAAAACACATGATTCCAAATGCACAACTACTCAACGAACACAGCC
This sequence comes from Eupeodes corollae, assembly GCF_945859685.1. Classification (NCBI taxonomy): domain Eukaryota; kingdom Metazoa; phylum Arthropoda; class Insecta; order Diptera; family Syrphidae; genus Eupeodes; species Eupeodes corollae. The sequence continues at coordinate 162,767,920 of NC_079147.1, forward strand.
ATCGAGATACAAATGCTATATCAATCGTACCAACATTTGAGAACGAAATCACATAAGATCTATTCGAGACTCGTAAAAATGTCAAAAACCCATCCGAAGTAAGATTCTACTTTAACTTTTATCGGTAGTATCCATACTGCGGATATTGTTTTTGTTATTCGTGTAAAAACCTACTGTACTATTGATAGATTTTCCAAAAAAAACACGGGTAATTTAAGATGTGAAGAAATTCTCATGTTCTTAATATTTTAAATATGGTGTTCCATAGATAAACCGAAAATTACTAGACCTAGTTTATATTTCATTTTAGAATTTCTTCAAGAAATTGACCATACATTTGTCGTCCTAATTTAAATAATTTCAAAATAAGTCTGAGACAATTTTATTGAAAATTTGTTATTAACTCACCCATTGAACATTCAATGAAGAATAAACTCAAAACCAAGAAAGATGATAAAAATGTTAAGGTAAAAGTTCAGGCGTGAAAAATTTAATTCTATGTTTAATAAGGGAAGGTTTAATACGAAGTGCTTGAATAAAATTAAAACTACAAGAAATGATGATTTTTATATCTCACTGGCTCCAGTGTTGCTATTCAAGTCGTTATGACTACAAAATAAGGTGTTGGCACTTAGACACTAATATAAGAAATCTCAGCCTTAGTTCCTGCATAGATTTATCCCTAAGCCTATAAATCCAAACTTTATCATTAATTCTTTAATTAAATCCAAATAAGTAAAAACCGGCTGCTATTTTATTCATTTCAAAATCTACGAATACAAACTTTTATCATATATCTTTCAGTTGTACGAAAAACGAATTTATATACATACATAGGAAAATTGTTACAGAACCCGGAAAAGATACACCCACAGATACACACTTAGTTACAATATGCCAGACAAGTATACAAATAAAAATAAAATAATTTTGTAATCTTTGCTTTAATAATGTTTATTGTAGATACGTAGGTATACAATATTTTTGTGTTTGATTCCTCATTCTATCACGTGCTACAAAACGAAAATGTTGTTTATCTAAAACTAACTAGAAATAGATATGTAAAGCTTCAACTTTTATAATAATATACACACAGAGCTCTCAAGTTCACTTTTACAAAACAACAGAAGTACGAGTATCTATCGTGTACCTGTTTTTGATATTGTAAACGTTACAAACTAAAAATACAAAATAAAAAAACAAACATTTTCAACACGGAAACGCGTACTTCTCAAGGTTATTTGGCTTACATAAAGCGGTCATCATGTATCTACATATTTATATGAGAGCCCTAAACGTTAATTGTGTATCAACTACAGATACATTTGAACCTTTTGTAAAACATAAAGATATGTTTAGATTAGTTACACACATAAATAATTATAAATGTTGTAGTTGTAATAGAAAGATTTTGGAAGTGTAGATCACAAACAAAGAAAGACCTTCGTCGCATTCTATCTAAAGCAAACAAAGTTGTTTTATTTGTGATAAAGATTAAAAATAATTACATAGCTTGTCTACAAATCAATTTTTAAGCTAATAATGGAAGAATATTGGTTCAGGCAGTCAGTTTGATATAGCGGGTGTTTTTTTTAGTGGATGTATGGTTTTCAATCTGGCAATACTTTTTTGGAAGTTGGTCTTTTTGGCAGCTGTCACTTGATTTACAGTGATGGGGAAAATAAAAAGAGGCTGGGATGCGACCCACACTGATAACTTTCCATCCTGTCTGTCGATTTGTCTTGCTTAAAAGTTTCTAGGGTTGGGTTCAAAAAGTTATTAGTTGAATTTTTCATAAAAAAATTTATATTACCAACAATATTTTTCATATAAAGAAAAAGTTTGGTTTGAAAATCTAGTTTTGTTTAATAGATTTTTTGTCGAAAACAAATTTTTACCAAGTTTAGTAGCATTTCTTTAATTTTAGAAAATGGGATGAATGAAATTAATTTGAGGGATATCAAGAACCGAATATCAAATTTTACCAAATTTGCATACTATTTTTTGTAGATTTTATTTTTTAATGAAAAAACTGACTCTTGGATTTTTATAAAAAAAACTACTAATCATCGAAAACAATATAATAATATTCGAAATAAAATGAGTTTTGAAGACAATATTTTTAATATTTAAAAGTCGTTTTTTTCCAAGTTTTAGTGTTGCTCAAAAAAGCCTGTTATATTTAAAAAAAATGGTCTCCAAAATTTTACTGAGTGTTGACAACAACATTTTTTAAAAGATAAAAGTAGTTTAAAGCCAATATCCTAAATTTTTGAAAGATATTTGAGTCGAAAATCAATTTTTAACAACTTCTATTAATTTTTTGTTTAGGTTTTTATTTTCTGTAAAAAAACTATCAATTTGATTTTTCTTAAAATTTTTCGAAAAGTTGAAAACAATATTTCTTATTAGTTAAAACTAGTTGAAAGCCAAAATCTCAAATTTTTGAAAAGATATTTGAGTCGAAAATCAATTTTTACGAACTTTTATTCATTTTTTTGTTTAGATTTTTATTTTTTGTAAAAAAAAATTGTCATTTGGATTTTTCTCAAAATTTTACCGGGTGTTAAAAACTTTATTCTTAGTTGCACTAAATTATTTTGGAGATAAAATTATTTTGTGTTCGTAAAAATCTCTTTTTTTTTAATTTATAAAAAAACTGTTGATAGCATTTTTTTTCCAAAAATATACTTGTTTAGGATCACGTTACAATATATTATATAAAATTAAATTCAAGTCTCTAGTGTCATTGATTCTTTAGATATTAAGGGTTAACCAAAATGTTCACCTTTTTTTCAACTGTTATGGTAAAAAAAACCACCGACGCAATTTTCTTGAGAGCCCTTTCTGCATCTTTCTGCCTTATTGGCTGTATAATAAAATTTATTTGCAGTCGATATCTCTTCTGGTTCTTGAGCTATGGAACGAAATAACGTCGCAAACGTACGGACGTACGTAAGTACGAATGACGTCTTTTATTTCGACTCTAGGGACCTTGAAAAGTCGAGCAATGTCAAAATTTTCAATTTGACAAATCGGACCCATTACAATAACTTCTTATTGGAAGTTCATATAATGTAGACTTTAAGATTCCTCAGTTTCTATGAGCTTCCACTGCACTAAACATTAAATAAATTAGTAAGGGAACTACATAATTCGGAAACAAATCTTTACATCTACTCACATTTGTTCAAAGATACTCTTTTATTTTCAAAAAGTTTCTTTCCTTCTCTACCAAGGGATTTGTCAATAATTTCGATTACAATACTTATTGGGACCCTAGTTGACCCTATATACATTCCTTAGTGCTTAGGGTTAAAATTCAAAGACCAATTTCATCGAAATATATTCAAACGTAAAAACTTTTAAATTGTCAATGTCAGTTCTATTTACTGATTTGCTTTTAGATACAACTTAAATGTTTCTTTCTTTTTTTCAAAATTCTTCCCTCTGTCAATGTTCTTTATTCATATAATAATAACATACCGAATGCTTGACCAGCATTTTCTTTTTTTTATTTTGTTATATATGCTAATAAAATTCCCATTAAAATTCAATCAAAATGTTGCCGTACAATGGGGATAATTGCGTTTTTGATTGCCCAATATACTTTCATTTACTTTCTTATTTTCTATTATGCATCTAGTTTCTATTTTTTATATTTTCGACAACATAATACCCAGTGTGAGTCTAAGAGTGTAATATAGATAAAATCAAGTAGGTAAGTAGGTACGTTTAATGTATTGAAAGATTAGAATAGATACTTTCTTGACTTTTAGATAGGGTCAACTCAAAAATATCAGTGATCATCATCGGTGGAGCTTAATTGTATCAATAGCGAAATAGTAACGAATAATGAAGTATAAAAACACTTGACAAAGCTTTGAAAATATTATACTTTCAATAAGTCATTCATTTCTTTTTCCTAAAATATTTCACTGATAATTAAAACACAAAACTCAATAAATTTACGATGACATAAAATAAAATAAAGAAAAACTCAGATAGAAAGAAAACACAAAGAACTATCAGACAAGGCGATTGTATATTTTCCATTGTGCTTTTCTCCTGCACTTTGATGTTTGATCGGGTTATTGCCATAAGCTCAGAGCATGCATTGTCTTAAATTCACATCTGAATATTTTGGATTAAGCTTGAAAGATCTAAAGAAAATATTATATTGAAAAGGTTTCGATCAAGACCAACCTCTTGCTTTAGGTTCTATGTGAGTAATTGAAAACACGATTGCATATTATTTCCAATTTATATTCTTCCCACGTTAGATTGCAATATAAGCTTGATGAAAAAGACTTGGCTTCATATAGCTATATACACTATAAAAACTATAAGATACATATCTAACTAGAATTATGAGAAGCTTTGAAGATGTAATTAAAAGTTGCTTTAGCTTTATACTCGGATACCATACCGAGAAGAGGCCACAATTTTATATAGTATTCAAAAATCTAGACCAAACTACAACTCAGAAACAGTAATATTATGTATGTTCATCAGTTCAGTAGTAATAGAGCAACAGTTTTGAATTCATCCAAAACAACAAAAAGTATCTATGATTGGTGGTTGTGGCATTTATACGAAGCAACAAAGCGGCCAAGTTGAAAATTAGGTTAATGGGTCATGATTCAGTTCGAGTTCTCAATTTTTAGCTACTACTTGTTTATTGCCTCTATTTTTGTTGTTGTTGTTGTTGTTGTTGTTATTGTAGTCGGCACGCCTATGTATATAGAATCTATATTTTGCTATTTCGTTTCCTTTGCAATGTGCGCTGCTTATTATTGTGTGGTTTTAGTTTTACAATCAATTTTTAAATATAAATTTTATTTGTTTTCCAATTTCCATTGAAGTCTCTGTGTTTATGTTGTACTTTTGATTTCTAATACTAATTAGTTTATAAATATTAGTACGGAGTTGATTAAAGGTCTTTTTTCAATCGAACATAGTCTCTAATTTTGTTGAACGGAAAGTAGGTATCTAAGCTATCTCATACCCAGAGATAGATAAAAGTACATTGAGCATCGACGAAGCGTTACTTCAAAAAGTGATAAACAAAAAAACAAAGGCCAATTTACTTCTCCTTTCACTTTAAACAAAAGATTAGGGAAAAAAGGGTTAAGTTGGGAGTGTTGGAATTTTTAACAATGTTAAAAATAAAATACTCTGATTAAATATTTGAACAGTACAGCGTTTAGCGTTGCTACACTCCCTGTCACACAAATAGGGACAAGCTTTTTCAGTTTTTTATTTGACTATATTTTTCAAACCGGTAGATTTTTTTTTGGAAAAACCTAATTGGTATGTATTAAGTTTAAATTGCAAAAAATATGTTGGATTAAGTTAATAAACACAAGTTTTATGGCGGGTTTCCCCAAGAGGGTCATAAAAATACCTGTTTGTTCGTGTCAATTGAATAGGTAAAAGATTTACCTGTAACACCCTTTAAATCAAAGAAAGTAGCAACAAATCTTATGGTTTAGGTTAATACTGGTTTTATTTAATGGATTAAAACAATTTTTAGTAATATATCCTGCCTCCTGATTTTTGAATTATTTCAAGTAAAATGTGATGTATGGATTCAGAGAGTGCTGTCACAGAATTGAACGAAATTTGGGCCCAATATCGTTTATGGCTTCAATAAACTTTTCGGTATTACCGTCCTCCTTCGTCTTTTCTTGAAAGACACCCTCACATGTTTTGCATGATGTTCAGGTCAGGAGAATATGGAGAAGGCATGGTAATAGGTTCACATTTTGCACTTAAATGAAGGATTTTATTGTCCGTGCGGTATGTATTGGTGCATTATCTTGTTAAAAAGTTCATCGTTGCCCACCAAATAATTCAGAAAACTGCGGGAAAGCTCGTTCAAGTTTGTAAGTGATTTAAGGGCTTTAAAAATCCAGCTCCACGGTTCCGTAATAAGTGATTGATCCCCATACGATTACACCGTCTTCTTTGCCGTTTTTCAAGATAGATTTATTCCTTTTTTAAATCATGTTTATTGAAGCTGTATCCATCAGGTCCGTCCAAATATTAAATACGGTATACCAAGCTCGATTTTACCTGATGTGATTTGTTGCACAAATAAGTCGTTGGCTCTTTCGTGTAGCATTCAAAGGTGGTCTGTCTTGTGTATCACCCGAGCAACAGTCGATCTACTACATTTACTGCAACACCACCTTACTGGAAATGATGTGGTTTTCTTGACTCCTCCTTTGTGTTTTTTCCACGCCTCTCTAAGTCTTTGAGGTAATTGTATAAAACATTTGAACTTTTTATAATTCTTTCAAAAAACCCAAGGGTTTGAAAAATATCGTCAAATAAAACACGAAAATAGCTTGTCACTATTTATGAGACACGAAGTTTAACTGACTGACCAAATCATTTTTCGACATTGCAGAATCTTGAAATTTCTCAAGGCAGTTCTTGTGGTGCAAGAAATTTTTGACTATTAATTTTGGGGCGTGGTATCCACTCTCTTTCTTAAAGGCGGTGGAATTGAAATGATTACTTCTAAGTGTTGTAAAACAAAATATTTTGAAAAAATAAGACCCTATAAACTACACCAACTATATAGGCATCAGTCTACTTAACATCGCTTACAAGATCGTAATAAGTTAACGTCTAGAGCCCCTTGTCAAGAACCTTATAGGTCCTTCTATCACTGTGCTTTTAGGCCATGAAAGTCAATTGTCGATCAAATATTTACATTACGGCAGTTCTGGAAAAAACCGAAGAACATCAAATCGACAACAACCATCTCCTCATCGATTTTAAGGCCTCTTATGACAGCGTCTACAGGGACGAGCTGTATAGAGCCATGTCTAGTTTTGGCATCGTTGTTAAACTCGACCGGACCATGGAGAATTTATGCTTCTCCATAATGGTTGGAAACAACTTAACAGATCCTTCCGATGTAAAAAAAAGCCCTTACACAAGGTGATGCGCTGTCATGCGATTTCTTTAACATTGCCCTAACAGTGCAAAGCTGTGAATAACGCTTCTGTAAGAATTGAGGTAGAGGTAGCAAAAATGGGTTTTAAGGTTTATGAAGGCAAAACAAAGTCCATGCTGTCATCAAGAAAGGGCTAACAACAGCGATCGACTTTTAGTTCGAAACTTCACAATCGAGAAACGTAATTTTGATGTAGTAACGGACTTTGCCTACCAAGGCTCCGCTATGAAGACAGAAAACAACATCAGCGCTGAGTTCAAACGAAGAATTAATCTTGCTAACCGCTGTTTCCTTGGATTTGAGAAAGCAATTTAGTAGTAAACCCCTCTCTCAATCGACCAAAGTGTCGCTATGTAAGACCCTCATCGTCCCCTCCCTGCTATATGGTGCAGAAGCATGGACTATGACAAAAACGGGTCGTTTGGAGGGAAAAGTTCTTCGCGTGATCAACAGCACGATCGTGCATAGCAGATGAGTGAAGGAGAAGATGGAACGACGAGTACGGGTTGTACAGCGACGGAGACTTAGGCACGTTTCACACTACACGGTTTTGACCGTACGGCAAAAAATCGGACGGAGACATTTTGTTAGAGGCTCGAAGAAGAGCATATACGCTTTCATATTATACGGCCACGGCAAAATGGCGGCCGGCGCCGCGCGTGTAGCAACCGTCTACTGCCACTACAGTATACGGCAGCCGGACGGCGCTATAAACTTAGTTTTAAGCGACAACGGTTTCCCGCCAGCAATTATTCGTGGCTTAATTTTACAACAACAATGCAGACGCGCTAAATAACAAAGTGAGGATAACAACAAAGGAATCTTCAAAAGCATTGTTTACGTTCCAAAACTGGCTGAGAGTTTTAAGCAAGTTGTCACCAAAAACATCCAAGATGTCCGATTGGCTTTTAAATCTAACCAGACAACTAGATACCTTTTCACCAAACTAAAGACCAAAATAGACAGAGATAAACGCACTGATGTGATTTATAAAATAAACTGCAAAGGTAAACCTGACGAAACATGTAACTTTTGCTACATCGGAACCACCAAACAATTCTTGCGCCAAAGATTGTCCAACCACAAATCTGACATCAAAAACAATAACCTGGCTAAAACCGCATTGGCGGCCCATTCAATAGACAAAGGTCATTCTCCGGATTTCGATTGTGTTAAAGTTCTTCAAACGGAAAAACATACTTCCAAGCGATATACACTCGAAACGCTCCATATCCTGAACAACAAAAACAATATGAATCGCAAGCAAGACACACAGAGTATATCATCTGTATATTGCTCACTTGTTTCCTCATAAGAGTTTTTTCTTTGTTTTTTTGTAGTTATAGACTGAACTTCTTAATTAGAAGTGTTTTTTTACATTGTTTTAAAATTTAATTGTTAAAATGTAAGTTTTTTCTTATTCTTGTTGTCCACAATATTGTACTATGTGTTTTATATTTCATGTTTAATAAAGTTTCCCTGAGGAAGGCAGCAACCCCTGCCGAAACGTCGGGAAAAGTTAATGTAACAACCTTGTTTCATTGCCACGATCAAAGTGACCAAAAAAGCCGAAGGAAAACCTAATTTTTCCTATACACATAAGAATAAACTTAGTGGCGTAAAAAACTCTGACATTACACCCTAAGGGGGAGTTGTATCCACCACTTTTCATGAGTGTGTTTTTATTCATGTTGAACACTTCTGATGGTTGTATTATGATGATATTTAATAAAGTAGAAGGGGTCGACGTACAAAGAAGAATATTTAAAATTGGACAATATACTCTAAGTGGGCGTGGTGTCCACCTACTTTCTAAAATGACCACTTTTTTTGGTGTAGAATAATAAAACTAAGCACACTGAAAAGGGTCAGAATGATAACTGGCCCAGAATTAGATGGGTTTAATTTGCAACTTTTTCGTTCAACATTTTAGGATTCTAAAACCTGGTAAGTAAATCCATCCAAATTTAGCAAGTCATAATTCAAAATAAATTAATTGTCATTATTTAATAACTTGATATAACTTGTCTAAAAATAAGTCGATAGTAAATTTTTGTAAATTAAGAACTTGGTCTATTTTTAGATCTTACTACTTGGCTCCTTTGTTTAACATTCATGTTTTTAATGTGTATTCATAATGTTCATTAGTTTTGATAAAGGTTTTCTACAGATTTAGCTGTCATGAAATTTACACCCGATCACTTTATCCCATTTCACCCTAAGGTGCCTTAATTTTGGTAGCGTAAAAGAAAATGAATAAAATGAAAACACAAATATTACAATACAACATTTCTATCTCAAGACAATGCGGAAAAGAAAGGTTTCTTTATGGCGCTAGTTATTTAAATTAGCTCTAATACATCCCTCTCTCTAGTTTCGTTTTTGTTTATTTAGTTTTGTAAATATCTTTCCAATCCATCCACACCATTGATAGGGGTTTATTTAGATTCCAAAAGTATCTAAGCCATTTTTTTTTGTTGAAATTTTCTTTCTTAAATTGGCATTGAAGTATATCAAGTCGCATGGATTTTAGCATTAAGTTATCAAAATGACTCAAGACCGTCGCCGGCCGCACCAGCCACCGTTATCGCCACGTTACTATATTGAATGTATGAGGAAGGAAAATTAAATTCGGCTCTTTAGATCTATGGTTTGTGTGTGTGCGGATTGGATACAGCAAGGGTATCAATACGACTTGTGGGTCGGTTAGGTTTAAAGAAGTGCTAGCGGTAAGAAAATAATTTGCAACTGAATCTGGTATTTTCCGATAGATAAATGATATGGTGTGTATAATATTTTGAAAATGGCAATTTACGTTAAATTTGCTAAATATTTCTATGCTACACAGTACCGGTGCGCCTGAGTATTTAAATATACACACACAACTATTATATCCTCTTTATCTATGCGAAGATACAGAGGATATACTATAATTTATGTTACCACAATAAAAAGATACACATATCGGCTTATAAGCTCGTTACGTAAGGCATTTAAGATTTTAAGTGCAATTTTGAAAGATATATGCAATCTATGAAAAAAGTAAAAGTAACTTTTTAATAAAAATAATAAAATGTTTTGATTTGAAAACATTTACACAAATAAGTGGCAAATAGCTGAATAATTATAGACGAAGTAATGTGCTTTAAACATTTAGAGTCGTAAGAATTTGGAAATTATCAACAATACGTCTGCTGTACAATAAAAGACTTTTTATTAGATACAGTACCAATACAAAAATGATCATCAAATTTTATTGTTAAGATAGTGCAAAGCTATTAATGCAAATTTAGACATTGTTTAATTAAGTGCACGAATGCGTCGAACGAACTAGCTTTTTTATTCAAAGACCGTTGTAATAAATAGTACGTGTATACGTATGTACGTCCGTGCGTTCAGGAAGCCATTTTCTTCGTCCATATCTCAAGAACCAGTAGAAACATCGACTTCAAATACATTTTGTTATACATATAATAATGCAGGAAGATGCAGAAAGGGCTCTCAACAAAATTGAGTTTGTCTTTTTTTTTTACCATAGCTGTTTAAAAAAAAGGTGAACACTTTGGTTAACCCTAAATACCTTACGAACCAAAAACTCTAGAGACTTGAATTAAATTTTATATAATATATTGTAACGTGATACCAAACAAGTTGAAAAAAAATCCAATTAACTGTTTTTTTATAAATCAAAAAAACTGAAAAAAATATTGTGACTTCGAAAAATTTACGAATACAAAATGATTTTATCTCCAAAACAATTTTGTGCAACGAAAAATAATGTTTTCAACATTTGGTAAGATTTTGAAAAAAATCCAATCGACAGCTGTTTTAAAAAAATAAAAACCTAAAAAAGCATTACTTAAAGTTGGTAAAAATTGAATTTCGACACAAATATCTTTTCAAAAATTTGAGGTTAGGCTTCCAACTAAATTTAACTTATAAAAAATGTTGTTTTTAACATTCTGAAAAATTGTGAGAAAAAATCGAACTCATAGTTTTTTTACGAAAAATAAAAACCTAAACAAAAAAATTACTAAAAGTTTGCAAAAAATGTTTTCAACTCAAATATCTTTTCAAAACTTTGAGCTATTGGCTTGAAACTACATTTATCTTTTAAACAATATTTTTGTCAACATTCAGTAAAATTTTGACAAAAATGGAATTCAAACTTTTGTGTACAAAGAATAAAACTTAAAAGAAAATTGAATAAAAGTTGTTAGTAAAAATTGATTTTCGACTTAAATATCTTTTCAAAACTTTGAGATATTGGCTTGAAAATACTTTTATCTTTTAAAAAATATTGTTGTCTACATGCAATTCAATTTTGAAAAAAAATCGAACTGACAGTTTTTTTTATAAAAAATAAAAACCTAAACAAAAAAAAATGAATAAAAAGTAAAAATTGATTTTCGACTCAAATATCTTTTCAAAAATTTGAGATTTGGCTTCCAACTAGTTTTGACTTATAACAAATATTGTTTTCAATATTTTTAAAAATTTTAAGAAAAATCAAACTGACAGTTTTTTTTACAAAAAATAAAAACCTAACCAAAAAAAATTAATAGAAGTTGGTAAAAATTGATTTTCAACCCAAATATCTTTTCAAAACTTTGAGATATTGGCTTGAAAATACTTTTATCTTTTAAAAAATATTGTTGTCAATATGCAATACATTTTTGAGAAAAATCAAATTGACGGTTTTTTTTACAGAAAATAGTAACCTAACAAAAAAACGATACTAAAACTTGGTAAAATTTAACTTACGACTCAAATATCTTTTAAAAATTAAAAATATTGTCTTCGAACTCTTTTTTTTTTCACAGAAAATATTGTTTTTTTTTTCATAAGAAAATAAAACCTACAAAAAATTGACGCAAATTTAGTAAAAATTGATGTTCGGTTCTTGTTATCTCTCAAATTAATTTCATTCATCCAATTTTAAAAAGTTTAAGAAATGCTTTTTATATTAGTAAAAAATTGTTTTCGACTAAAAATCTATTTAACAAAACTAGATTTTCATACTTATTTCTATGTATGAAAAATATTGTTGGTCATTTAACTGACGACTTTTTTAACACCACACGAAAACCTACAAACTTTTGAGCAAGACAAAAATCGACAGACTATTGAACTAATAATTACCTTAAAAAGGCGCCCAAAGTTATTTTAAACTCATACAGTTTCCCGGAAACATTTCAAAAATAGAATCAAAAAACATAACACATATAAACTTATAGTATATTTTAATACATTTGTTGGATAAAAAAAGTATATCTATAATAAATTAACCTTTAATTTCTTTTTCTCTTTTCAGGTGAGTCAAGTGAAAATTGATTAAAAAAAACTTTTATCAGTTTTTAAGTTGGTAAGAACTAAAAAACAAAAATTGCAATTGGAAAATAAATATAATTTAAATCAAATATATAAAACCACGTTTTATGCATCACTAAACAATTTAATATCTTTTCATAAAATTTTAATCCGTGACTTAATGGCGAATAAATGTAGAAAAAAATCGAATTGAAATTGTGTTTGTCCCGTTGATTGAAAGTAAAAATCTAACTAACCATTTTTCTTCTTCTCCGAAACGAACAATAGCTCATTATGGAAAAAAGAAAATACCAGTCGCATTCAATCTTAATAATAAGCCACAGTTGTTCTATCCACCAGTGATATTTGTGCTTAATGCAGCTCAAACTTAACCAGGAACAATGTACCTCACTGTCGCTCTACTCCAAACGCCACCGAGCTCCATCCACACGCCGGCCGCCCGCCGTCGTCGCTGCAGATAGCTATTGTTTATAAAGATATAAAATTTGATTATGCAATATGCAATCAATCTAAAGCCAATCAGACCAGATGGCGGCAGCTCGACGGAGAGCTGCGCCGTTTAAACTTTTATATCTTTTAGATTCACAGACTTCACGACACAAAATGTAAGACGATAGATCATTCAGATTCAGATACAAATGAAGCTTTGAACGTTTTGTATTTTTGGCCAAAGTGAAAGGAATATATATGTATAGTTGTTGAGATATGGGGCTTCAAATAAGATGTTGCCTTGGAACATTTAAATACTTTAAGTTGATTATGTTTCATTTGGATTTTTGTTTCTTTCAATTGATTGAATGATAGAAAAAGGACCCACAGCTTTGATGAGTTATGTATGGCTATAAAAACCTTTTTGACGGTGTAAGTGAGCGTAATACTCTTTGGTTACATTTTATTTTATAGTTCAATTTATTAACCGATGACTGTTATTTAATTTCCAATATTGTCACAATTCAATTCAGATAAGATTTTTCTAAAAACATTGAGTCATAATCTAAAAGATGAGATGGTCGATTTAGTGTTCATGGGGTTTTTCCAGGATCTCCCGTAATGTGAATATTTGATCAACTGTGGGCTTTCCTGGTCTAAAACCACACTAATAAGGACCTATCAGGTTGTTGACGATTGGCTTTAGACGTTCACATATTATGGCAGAAAAGATTTTATAGGCGATGTTTTACTTCGTCTAAGTCGGGAGGACGGGATTGTTGGCTTTCGTCGCCTATGTTGAATGGATCATCCTGCCTGACAGTGGAATTCAGTTCGTAGTCGCCTTTATACAGTCTGCAGAAATGGTCCTTACATATCCTCAGCATTGACTGCGGTTTCACTATGATGTTTCCACTTTCGTCTTTGCAGCCTTCGGTTCTAGGTTTATGTACCTGTGAATTTCGTTTCACCTGTTCATAAAACTTTCGAACTTCATTACTGCTTTTAAACCTGTCAACATCTTCGACCGCACGCTTCTCATGCCCTCTCTTTTTCCTTATAAAAATTCGGCTTTCCTCTTGCCTCTTCTGCTCATAGAGCTCATGAGCAGCTCTCGTCCTTTTATGCAGCGCCACTTTGCGTGCCTGTTGTTTGGCTGCACTTGCCTGCCGACATTCCCAACAAACCAGGGGTTCCTTGTTAGTGGCTGTTTAAAACCCAGCACATCAGAGGCGGCTTCTCTGATTGCATCTTGGCAATGTTGCCACTGGTTTTCGATACATTGTGTTGGCGGCAGAGAACTTCGAGAGAGGTTACTTGTGACTTGGTCGAAAAGGATTTGGCGATCTCTAGCGATTGTACCCGTTCGACGTTGTTCCTTTTCCCAGCACCTCCTTGTTTTGCCTTGGGTCTGGAAATCCGAAGGGCTAACTTGGCTACAATGAGGTAGTGGTCCGAGTCGATGTTAGCTCCTCGCAAAGTTCGTACATCCATGATGCTGGAAGCGTGTCTGGCGTCGATCGCAATATGGTCAATCTGATTGACGGAAGATTGATCTGGAGAAGTCCAAGTACCTTTGTGGATGTTGAGGTGTATAATACACGTACTAGCTGTCATGACGTTTCGCCCCGCAGCAAAATCTATGAGCCTGAATCCATTGTCGGAAGTGCTGTCGTGCAGGCTGTTCTTCCCGATTATTCCACCAAAGATGTCTTCCCTTCCTAGCAGGACTATTTTAATATCGTAGCTATGCTCATATGTTTTGTCCAAGAGCTCGAGAAACATATCTTTGGTGTTGTCATCCTTCTCTTCTGTGGGGGCGTGCCCGCATATCAGGCTAATGTTGCCGAATTTAGCCTTGATGCGTATTATCATGAGGAGCTCATTGATGCACCTATAGCTCAAGACTTCTTGCCTAAGTCTGGCTCCAATGACGAAGCTGCATCCAAATAAGCGCTGTTGGTTTTAGTGGTAGCAGTCACCATAGTAAATATCGCAGTTTTTCATCCTCTTTGGCCGGCCCATCCCATCGTATTTCCTGGATGGCAGTGACATCTGCTTTATAGTGGTCTAGGGCCTCCGGTTATTCTTCGGCCGCACGTGATCTGTTAAGGGACCTAACATTCCACGTGCATATCCGAAGTTCGTTGTCCTTTATTCGTTTGCGTTGGTTGTCAAAAGTAAATCCGTCCGTATCCGAGGCTTGTTGATGCTTCGCAACTATGAAAGCTTTTACGTGGCCAGGAAGTCATCCCGACGCACAACCCCCAACCTGGAGGGCCAGATCTTAAGTATAACTCCAAGGATGGGGAGCCGGATAAAACCGCTCCTTATAGGCCTGGGCTCCGAATAAGTTGAAGAAGCCCTATAAGGTGTTCACTAAGTTGTTCAACCTTACTGGAACTGTAGACGCCACCGTTGATTCCATCAAGAGAATTCTTCAGCTGCCGTCTGGATAAGGAGAGGTGCCTTAGTGGAAACACCCCTCCCCTCCTCTCTCGTTTGCTTTCCCCATCAACTTTCCACTGGGGTTGGAACCCAATCTCCAGTTGAGGTACTAGGCACCCGATGTTCACCACGGGGATGTGAGAGTAGGAGTCGATAGACAGAGATTGGTTTTGAGAAAAACCTTTGGACGCTTGTGTCCTCTTGAATGCATATGTCTACCATTTGAACATCACATTTGGCGGTTAGTGGAATCCAAATTTTGTATCGACAAATGTCGCTCTCATGGCTATTGTATCTGTCGTTCTAGTTGCCTTTTATGAAACTTTCTGTTGACGGAAAATGTTCAAACGCCTTATGAAAAATTAAATAAAAAAAAAGTTTCTAATGTCTTACTGTTTGTTTTAGTGTTATTAATTTTATTTTTACGGGTAAACGTTACGAGTCCAAATAAAAAGGCTTACGGAATTAATGGGATTAAATCCTGCATTGGAAACAAATTGGGTAATCCGTTGCAAACACCCTCAATTCCTTGAGGCCACTGGTTAGAACGGTAAAGGAGTGGCAAAAGGTAAGGTGTGATGCCAAGTTGATTGTTTCCTTCTTGGGCGGTTCTGAATGGTGTTATTAAAAAGGGTTCATGGGGATAGCTTTTATTCAAGCTATTCCTATAGTACTGACGATGTTGGTCTTGTTTTTTTGTATGCTTGAATTCGTATGTGGCTGCCATCTACGCATGCAATTACTCACGGTATTCTAGCCTGTTTATTAAAAAAAATGCTTTTACTTCCCTTTTTGCTTGGTCCGAATAGTGACCATTTATTCAACAAGGGAAAAACTGCAATTAAATAATTTAAGCATCTCTTTAAGAATGAACCTCATCGTCGGTTGTGCAATGCCCAAATTGAAGTCATTGCCTACACCTACACCCTTTTGGTAGTTGCAAAGAATCTCAATACAGCTGCAAGCTTTAAAATTATTGGCTTCGGTAACATACTTTGTCTTTTCGGTACCTTATCCAGTTCATTAAATAGATAAGTAAAGACGTCTTTATTCAACCCAGAGTACATAGCGAATCTGGAAATCAACTTAATAGAATGATTTCCCCAAGAAATTATATTAGTTATTAGGTACTTACTTTTGTTCTGGTAAATCCAAAAGATTTGATGTCGATCTTATTTTTTGCCATTTTTTCATTAAATTTAGTTTCCTACATTTGTCTACCCTCTCCTGCACATTGCTCACGTCAGCACTGTTATTTAACAAAATAAACAGTCCAATGCTATTCATTTGTAACCTTTTATTTTAATGTTGTTTCAAACGAAATTTAATTTGAATTCAAAAATCTAAATATGTTCTTGTGTTTATTAATTTGTCATAGTCAGCTGTTAATGTGAAATGTGTGTGGATTGAAAATAATAACGTTTAAGAAACGCAATGCCGACTCTAAACGCAATACCGACAGACAGCGACGAACTGTTTAAAATTGACTTTTTGAAATCTATAAAATCGCGTTTGTTCGTCCATTCGTTGTTCGCTCTCATGTACAAGGCCCTTAAAACGCCAAGAAAGTGACTAGCGACAAAAAGTGACAAAATTCGTTTACAGACAACGCCTCTTATAATAAAATTGAATAATTTTGTTTTTGTCAAAACGGTATTGAATTTATGTTCTACATCAATACTAGTTTGTTTAAACGGTGTCATTATTAATGAAGTAACGCCATAACCATCATCACCAAAAAGTATTGCTGATGAACTATTTTTCATATGACTACAAGAACGGGCCCTGGCCAGCAAACTTTAACACTTCTGAACTTTTCTCCAGCATTGCATGAAGCTTGAAAATTAATGGAGTAGTATCCTTTTCGATGAATGTACCGCTCATGATGGGGTAGAAGGTTTTCTTATACGGACATGAGTGCAAACAATAGTACCAGTCCCATAAAGGAACTCGTACATAACCTTTGTGCTTCTTGTATTTCTTCAGTAGAATGTGTGAATACCTCCAATTCTGCGCACGGCTTGCTTTTTCTGCAGGAACTTGTTGTACCATTCTTCCATCAATAACCACACACTTTCTTCACTAAAACGATACAACCAACCAATTCGACACCTTCTATGTTTTTGAATTCTTTGTCTAACATAATTTACAAGAAACTCAGCTATCTTCACGGTTTTTTGTGAATTGAGTCCGAGAAATGTCATGCTTAACAGTTTGTGAACTTATGTAATCAAGTCTTTTTTCATCTTTTTGCATATAAAGACGAGCTCTATATCATGGAGAGCTTTCATTGTGAGATCGATCTCACCCCTCTTCGATTGAACTCACACCCTGAGATCTAAGTCGGTTAGACAGTTTTTTGTAGGGACCTTGAAACGTCGAAAAATTTCAAAATTTTTAATTCAACAAATCGGCCCTATTACAATAACACTTCCTATGGGCAGTCAAAAATACCTTAGAATAATTCTGTTATTTATAATTTATAAAAAATAACAAACATTAAACCTCAAGAAAACAGAATAACCCCTTTCGCAATAAAAACATGTCTACATTTCATCCAACACACAACACAAGTTTGTTTATAAAAGCCTTTGAAATTGACCGCAACACGATGTTGATGAATATACAAATCAACCAATTTGTTCGGACAGAATTTCACAAAATAAAAAAAAAACTTAAAACAAAAATTGAGACTTATAAGTCTGCTTTATTACATTGATTGAACATAAATAATAAAGCAGTCATTGCGGTGAATATTGGAACTAAACTACAAGCAGACAAAAAATCACCCCCTTTTCATAAACAAATTCTTCAATATCGAATATCGAAAGAAATGAAAAACGTCGCAACCATTTCAACATTAAGTATCTTTTCAAGGAATACCTTTATGTTTTTCCATATACATAACATAAGTTAAATACAGGTAGACATTGTTTACTGTAAGTATTATGTTACACAAAGTGAGTAGGTGCACAATGCAAATGCATTCAAGTTGTGAAACCTGACATTGGCATCATCAGCAAGAACTTACTTAAAGCCCTTGTTTTTTTCTTTAATACAAAACGAAAAGAAGAACCACACTAAAACAAACCGCTCTCTTTTGTTTAATGCATCTGACATTCGACATTGGGGTAAAAAGTAACTCAATCAAATGACCGCCTTGTGGTATTCCTTAAAATCACTTCTAACACGATTAACATGATTATGTTATGTACCTATGTTTGGGTTTATTTTAATGGCTGATGCATTAAATTTAAATGTAGCTTTTAATAGAATTTTAGTCTTCATGGTAATTAGAATAAAATTGTATTTAAATAGTTACATGATCTGCCGCTACTATTAAACTAGCTGACCACACATTATTAATAGTTGATTTTTAACAGCCATCTACAATCTATTTTAATTATGTAGACCAATTTGATATGCATTTGTTTTGCCGACACGGCTTTAACTCATGATGGCGAAATAATAACATTAGCTTAAAAGTGAATTTTAATATTGTGAAAATTTAATTACCATTTTTTTTGTTGCTTAACTTGGCAATGAGTACATCATTTTCATTTTATTTATCCTACCTATTATAATCTATGGTACCTATCTGTGATGAGAGGGTGTTTAAGTCACACAAAACTTATGGAACTTTTTAGCTCGAGGCATAAGGTTAATCCCATATGAATTATATCCACGTATATATAGATTGAGTGGCGCAACAGTCCGTTGAGAACTAGGGCCTAGTCTCTTACAACTCTCAACCATTCCTGTGTGCGAGTAATGTTTTCAGACATGAAGGGGACCGACAGTTTATGCCAAATCCTAACGGATACTATAAGAAAACGTTTTATGTAAGAGTTGAGCACATCGTAAGCAAAAAGTATTCAATGAAGGACTCATTACAAAGGTCTTATTCTCATAAGTTGTCATATTTGAATACTTATACGGCTTTCGTAAAGTAAATTCGGTAAATCTCTTATGAACCTTTTCAATCCTTAAAATACTCGATTGTGCAACGGAATTCCATATTATGCAACAATATTCAAGTAAAGGTCTTACAAGGGATACAAAAAGAGTTTTTAAAGTATAAGGACCTTCGAAGGACTTAGAAGGTCTTGAAATAAATTACAACATGGCGTTAACTTTCTACATATTTGAGTAAAAAATCACACCAAGATCCTTTTGATTTGTTAACCTTATTCTCAATTTTGTAATCAAAACACATCGGATCCTTTATTTTAGAAAACGTAACAATACCAAACTTTCACCATTTGGTAATATAATCAATATCCAATTGAATTTTACTAGCATCTGATGAAGAATTGACAGAACGAAAAATCTTGCTATCATCAGCATTATAAAAGACATCTAGAACTTTTAATATAATTCAGTATATCATTTATAAATAAAATGAAAAGGAGTGGACCAAGATGACTACCTTGTGGTACACCGAACAAATTTTGTATTTCATTGGAAAGAACATTACCATTTTTAATATATGGTCTTCATCCAACCAAATAGCTTCTGATCCATTTTAGGAGATTCGAGTGGAAGCCAAGCAATTCAAGTTTTTTCAAGAGAACATTATGTTGTACCCGGTCAAACGCCTTGGAAAAATCAGTGAAGATAGCATCCACTTGAGTACGATTTTCTAAACAACCAAGACAGTAATTTGTAAAAATTGCTTAGTTTGTTTCAGTAGACCTTCCACTCATAAAGCCATGCTAAACTATAAAGTTTAATTTTAACAATTGCTTCAAATAATTTGGGGATTAGCTGAAGCTTAGCAATAGGTCCCGAAGGTGCTTTAGATCCAGATTTATGCAAAGAAGTTATCAGAGAATTTTACCATGTATCTAAAAATACTACTTGTTTCAAGGACAAATTACAAATAAAGTAAAGTGGGGTTTTAAGGTTATATATACAAAATTTCAAAACTAGGGGTGGAATATTGTCCGGTGCGGCAGATAAACTGTTATCAAGTGACGATAAAGCATTTAATACATCAACTGTCGATAAAGAAAGCTCACCAACATTAATGTTAGAATTGAAATTAAGTGTTTCATTATAATCCAAACTCAAATCAGAAAAGTTCGATTGGGAAAATAAAGCAAAGTTATTACAAATATCTTCTAAATTTTCAGATAAAATACTTTTGTAAAAAATACTGGAAGGAATTTCAGTTGATTTTCTGTAAGTGTTTAGAAATTACCAAAAACACTTAGAATTAGTCTTGAACCAAAAACCTCTGGTATGACTCTCTCAGCCACTAACTATCACGTGTTATCTTATAAGTTTTCCTTTTGTATTTACTCATTAAAAACCATTTATTTGATTAAAACGATTACACACTTCTGTTATTTTTAAGGTCATGGATATGCTGAATAATTTTTAGTTTTTTAGTTTAAGAAATATCTCCAATACCAAAGGTTTCTAAACTACCGGCAATCCCAGTTGTTCTCACCAAACAGTGAGAACAAACCCTTACATCATTTTGGAAAAAGAAGGATTATTAGCCTTGATATTTCAAAAACTTTCTATAGATTTTGGAATCAGACACTCTTTATCGAAAACGCGTGACTTTGATGTTTTACGAATTCCTCGTTTGTTAGATTTAAAATTCCTTTTCAGTCCTTTTCACGTGTTCCCCAGGGCTTTGTTCTGTCTCCGACACTTTTTCTAATATCATTGATCTCTTGTTTAAAACTTCTAATCCACTTACTTGACGAAAGTACCGTCAGCTTTTACATTCGTTTCAAACCATCACAAGCCTGCTCTTTGGGTGTTTATATTCAACGTCAACTTTTTAAATTCTGACCTAGACACCATCTCAAAACATCTCTTGTGGAATGACCACATACTCGATATCTCCAAAATTACCGCCAGACGTTTGGGTTTCTTAAAGGCGTTGAAAGAAGTTTTTCCTGCTTTTTGTTCTAGCTTTTAATTGTAAGCTTGATTAAAACTCCTATCTCTGGGCTGTTTCTCCTGCAACATTTATTTAAGACACTTGCAATATTAAACGTACAGCGTTCAGATTGACTTGTCATGATATCATCATTGAACACTAACAAAAGCTTTCTTGTCCCACCCTTTTTTTAACGTAATTTTTAAATATTGTGCTCTACAGAAATAACCAGTTGCATTCCTTACCTAAAGAAATTCAAGCGAAATACTTATGTCTCCAGGAATGCTTATTAGAATACTCTCAAGCCTAATACTTTTGCTTATCAGTTTACTCTCGAGCCTAACTTCGGACGCATTGTCAAGTTCAAAATTCGTTCTTTAGCCACACTACGAGAATGTCGAATTTTGTACTACACACTTTCCCATTCATTGCACCGACAACTTCTTTTTCAAGCCTTCTCTTCTTTTCCTAATGCCTTCAGTATTTCTTGGCATAATAAGAGTAACAACAAATTCGCTATTAGTGTGCTATTGGAAGCCGAAATGCCACTAGGTATTCATCACGCTAGCCATTGCTCATTAAAAAATCACATGTATATTTACCAAGAGCAGCAAAAAATAAATTCAAAAATTGCAACATTGTCGAAAATACACTTTCTATCCACTTAAGTCTTTATATATACAATAAAAGCCTTCATACATTTGACTTTTATGCGACATCACTCAGCGATGATGGAAATGGAAATGGAAAGACGGTTAAAGAAGCAAGCCAGAAACCAACAATGGCAACGGCAACGACAACGACTGTATGCAAGTAAAACTGATGACATGTGAAAACTGTCAAATAAAATGCAAATTATGTCAAAACGTGTGCACGACTTCGTAAGGCGGTTGTGGCGATGCGCGATGATGGCGGTTAAAGTAAACAATTCAAATTACTAACAGCTCCTACGCATGAGAAATTTGTAGGTGTGCAAAGTACTAGTATCTCCAGTACAGCTCATCAATAAAATATTTATGTACTTATTCGATTGCAAAGTTAATGCGGAGCTTGCGTCTATCAGATTTCACTCGCATTCATTAGTGTATCTCGATTTTGCTCCCCACGTCTCTACATTTTTCAGTTGGTGTCATCAAAAACTGCTCCCAGTCATGTTATGTATAATAATTTCAATATCCCCCTCCAAGTTTTTTAATTTTGATGTTTTATTTTCACATCAAAGTTGCAAGCAAGGTTGAAAAAGTAAAATAATTGCCAGCTGTAGACTTTTTTTTACATTGTTTTCAATTTCATTGGAGGTTAGCGGTGCAAGGTTTACACGGAATTATTAGGGGACTTACGCAACTTGAACATAGCATAAGTAAGTGAAATACAAATTTTGAAGCCACTTTGGGCTTACAAATTGTCCGAATTGATCGATACAGTATATAAGACAGCATTTGTTAAGTATAGTGCACTTGAATGGGGCTAAGTTGACTATGGACTACTAATGGACAAGACAAGACTGAAACTAAATGAGTGAAACCATTTCGGTGCTTCCTTGTTAAATGGTTTTTAATGTTCTGGTTCTGGTTCTGGTTCTGTTTCGGTTTCTTTTTTTATTTTTCGTATCGAGGAAATCTTCAAGCAAGGATTTTACATGACGAGTTTGCTGAATATAAAGAATCTGGCTTAGTAAGGTTTTATGGGGGCTAAAATAAAAGATATAGAATTGTCCATCCTTTATTGTACAGAACTCTTTATTTTAATCAATCATGACATTACATCCAAAAGGAGGGTTTAGGCAAAGCTTAAAAATATTTCGTAAAGGTGGCTGACAGAATTGAAATAACATTATGCGTATCGTGACCCTACATTAACATATTCAAATCGCTTAAGTGACAGTTTAAGTTATTAGATTTTTTAAGAACACTGTTGTCCAGCAAGGTTTGGTCTAAATTTATAATTTGGACAATTTCCTACATATGAAAGCATTTGAAGATTTCAACAGTTTTTTTTTTCAATCTATTATTACTACCATTTTCAGTTTACCAACTTGTTGATTGGATCTAATGTTAGGAGACGTATTTTAAAAAATTACTGTTTTGAGTGAACTTTTTGCATATAGTGGGTGCTTAAATTTTAAGGGCCGATGTTGATTTTGAATAAAACACAAATTATTTTGGAAATTGCTGTCATTATTCATTATTAATTGTAATGCGTCCGATTTTTCAAATTGAAAATTTTGACATTTCTCGAAGTTTAAGTTCCCTAGAGTCGAAATTAAAGATTTTCAGAAAGATGTCTGTGCGTGCGTGTATACGTAAGTTCGTTGATCTGTACGTTCGCGACTTTTTTTTCGTCGTCCATAGCTCAAGAAGCAGAAGAAATATCAACTTCAAATCAAATAATAAGGCAGAAAATGCAGAAAAGGCTGTCAAGAAAATTGCGAGGGTGATTTTTTTACCATAGCAGTTTACAAAAAAGGTGAAAATTTTGGTTAACCCTAAATATCTTACGAACTAAAAACGCTAGAGACTTGAATTAAATTTTATATTACATATTGTAACGTGATACCAATCAAATATATTTTTTGAAAAAAATCCAATTGAAAACAGTTTTTTTTTTTATAAATCAAGACAAACTATTTGTCACTTCGAAAATTTTAAGGATACAAAATTATTTTAGCTCCAAAACAATTTTGTGCAACGAAAAATAACGTTTTCAACATCTCGAAAAATTTAGAGAAAAATCGAATTGAAAGCTTTTTTTATAAAAATTAAAAACTTAAAAGAAAATTTAACAAAAGTTGGTAAAAATTGATTTTTGCACTCAAATATCTTTTTAAAAATTTAAGACTTTGGCTTCTAGCTTATTTAAACTTATAAGAAATATTGTTTAGAACAATCTGTCAAATTTTAATAAATATCGGAATGACAGTTTTTTTTACAAAAAATAAACACCTAATCAAAAAAATTAATTTAGGTTGGTAAAAATTGATTTTGTACTCAAATATCTTTTCAAAAATTTGAGATTTTGGCTCCAAACTAATTTTCACTTATAAGAAATATTGTTTTCAACATTCATTAAAATTTTGAAAAGAATCGAATTGACAGTTTGTTTACAAAAAATAAAAACTTAAAAGAAAATTTAACAGAAGTTTTTAAAAATTGATTTTCGACTCAAATATCTTTTCAAAACTTTGAGATTATGACTACCAGCTAATTTTTTCTTATTATTATTATTATTGTTATTCCAAGCTTTATTCACTCATTAATACTTTAAAATTTACAATAATTTTATAATTACCATTTGATTGAATATATTTACATTACATTTAAACAAGTATGTGTACGTACAATTAATTAAATTACAAGAAACAAATAATTCAATGAAGGTTTAAAACTAATTTAAATATATACATTATTTGAAAAGAGAGATATAAGTTTAGGTTATCTGAGCATAAGCCTCCCCCAGACTTCTCCATCTTCTTCTATCTAGTGCTTTTCTCCAATAAAGTGGGCATATTTTTCGGATGTCATCCTTCCACCGTTTATATTGTCCACCTACGCTTCTTTTGCTTTCTAAGGGTATCCATTCGGTTACCAATTTTGTCCATCGATTATCAGGTGTACGTATTACATGTCCTGCCCATTCCCATTTGAGTTTCTTAAGCCTGTATCTAACGTCTTCAAAATTAGTTTGACTTCTTATATTCTGATGGTTAATTTGCTGGGCAATATGAACGTTCAAAATAGCTCTCTCCATTGCTCTCTGACATGATTGGAGTTTCATTTCAGTGTTTTTCGTGACTTGCCAAGTTTGGCACCCATGGGTGAGGACTGGAATAACTGTTGAGTCAAACACATATTTCCTTGTTTTATTCGAAATATTCAATGTAAGAAGATGCTTAACGTTCCAGAACTGCCTCCAAGCGTTCGTCGTTCGCTGCTCTATATCATTTTTTTCTTTGTCTTTGAATGAGATAATCTGACCAAGGTATGTGTAGTCTTCAACGTATTCTAATATATTGTTATTAACACTAACTGGATCATAAGCACCATTTGTCATAATTTTAGTTTTCTGTTGATTTGTTGACAACCCAATATTTCCGCATTCCGAGCATAGTTCGTTTAGCATCGTTTGAAGTTCTTCACTGCTGTTTGCGATAATTATAATGTCATCGGCAAATCGGAGGTTTGAGAGACATTTGCCATTTATCTTCAATCCTTTGTCTTCCCAGTCTAGCTTTCTAAATACTCCTTCTTAGGCTACGGAAAACAGTGCTGGTGAAATTGGATCTCCTTGCCGAACACCTCGCGATATTTTAAAATCTGATCCGATGCATTCCGTTTTTATGTGGGATGTGCTCCTGTCATACATTTTCTTTAGGATTCGAACTATTTTTTCGTCTACACCTTGATTGAGAAGCGCCTTCCAAATAAATCTTTGCTCTACTGTGTCAAACGCTTTTGCAAAATCGATGAAGGCAAAGTATATTGTGATGTTATACTCTTTGCATTTTTCTATTATTTGATTAACGGTTTGTAGATGGTCTATATAGATGTAGATATTCTATTCTACTTCGCAAAAACCTCGTATATCGATGATATTATGCTTATCGGGCGATAATTGTTGATATCGTCCCTGTTCCCTTTTTTATGTATGAGAATTATTTCCGATTTCGTCCATTGGTCTGGGACTTCCTCGGGGACCAAAACCTGATTGAAAATAGTAGTCAATTAGTTGTCCAGTGAAAAGTTGCCGAACTTTAGGTATTCAGCTAATATCCCATCGTTTCATTTGCTTTTTTCATTCTTTAAACTATTTATTGCTCGCTCTATTTCACTTTTAAGAAATAGTTTAAAATCTTCTTCCTGGTTTTGTCGCTCTAGAAATATATCATCAGTGTCTACTATGCGTGTTTTGTATAGATCAATGTAGAAGTTTGTAGCTATTTGATTAATATTCTTCCTTTCGTGAATTCTTTTATCATTATCCGCCATTGCTGTTATCCACTCTTTATAATCTTGGATTGCATACTTTGCCTTTTTTATTGATCTCGTTTCTTCGATTACTGTCTTTAAGAGGTTGTCATTGAATTTTTGGATGTCTTCTTGACAACGTTTTTTGATATTCTTCCGTATATTTTTCGTATCTTGTTTTTCTTGGGCATTTAGATTGGTCTTTTTTCGAATACTATCACGAAGTGCTATCATATTTAGAGTTTCACTCGATAGTTTTTGCTGTTTTTGAGATACAGCAGTGAGAATATACCTGTCTGCAGATTCTTTTATAGTTTTTTCCATTTTGTTATATGCTATTTGAGTAGGTTCATTTAACCTTGATATAATGTTATATCGTTGTTGAAGATCAGCATTATAACTTTTGATTATATCTGTACTTATCGATTTTGTTAATACTTTTCTTGTAGTTTTATGAAAGTTGCCTAGTTTTATGGTTGATTAACAACTCCGCTCGTACTATCCGATGATCTGATTCGAATTAAAATTAAATTAAGTACGGACACATCTTTAAGGATTGATCTTTTATTGCAAAGAATAAAATCTATTTGGCTTTTGTACTTTTGGCCTGGTGAATTCCAGGTCCATTGATTTTGCGGTTTCTTTTTAAATAACGAGTTTCCAACTGTAAGTTTTTGTTGCCAAATATATTGGATAAGACGACTACCTCTTTCATTTCGATTACCGTAGCCATATTCTCCCATAATGGTTTCTTCGCCATTTTTCCTGAAACCTAATTTAGCATTGAAATCACCGATTATCAGTAAGATCTCTGTTTTAAAGTGTGCTGTTGTAAAAGCGATTCATCTCGTCATCAGTTGC
The DNA here is from genome assembly GCF_945859685.1 of Eupeodes corollae. Classification (NCBI taxonomy): domain Eukaryota; kingdom Metazoa; phylum Arthropoda; class Insecta; order Diptera; family Syrphidae; genus Eupeodes; species Eupeodes corollae. The sequence continues at coordinate 162,794,822 of NC_079147.1, forward strand.
TTTCTCAGTTGGTGCATAGACTTGTATGATGGATATGTTACAATTCTCTACTTTGACTTTCATTCCTATTATCCTATCGTTAAATCCTTTAATTTCTTAAATATTCTTTTTTAACTCTTTGTTTATAAGGAAACCGACGCCTTATAAGAAATATTGTTTTCAACATTCTGAAATTTTTTGAGAAAAATCAAAGTGACAATTTTTTTACAAAAAAAAATCTAAACAAAAAAGTTAATAAAACGTGGTAAAAATTTACTTTCGACTCAAAAAACTTTTCAAAAATTAAAAATACTGTCTGCAAACTTTTTTACTTCACAGAAAATATTGTTTTCGATATTCAGTAGTTTTCATTTTATAAAAATCCAACAGTCGGTTTTTTCATAAAAAAATACAATGTACAAAAAATAGTACGCAAATTTTGTAAAAATTTGTTTTCGACTAAAAATCTATTTAAAAACTAAACTATTTCCTGATATGAAAAATATTGTTGGGTATTTTAAAATTTTGAAGAATAATTCAACTTATAACTTTTTTAAACCAACCCTACAATTTCTTAAGCAAGACAAATCGACAGATGGGAAGATGGATAGTTTAATTATGTATGAAACAAAATATCGGCCAAATGGCCGTCACTAACTCGTAGGCACACCTCCATCCAATGGTTTAAGTTTTCGATGACCCTGAGGCATCATTGGATTATCATTCACCCAAATTCGGCAATTCTTTTTATTGCCAAATCCACTGGGGTGAAAATGTGTTTTATCGCTGAAGATGATTTTCTTCGAAAATTAATCCACTGTTGTAATTTCTTGCCAATATTTTGACCATTCATGACGCTTGGTATGGTCAAGAGGCTTTAGTTTTTGAGTCAATTGCACCTTGTAAGTATGTTAATGCATAATGTTCATTATACACTACGAGTTGAGGTGGATAAGCATCAATACTTTCTGAGGTTTGAGCTGTCCTAATATGCACTGGTGGTTTCCTACAGTCCTCGAAAAGATCATAAAGTACACGATATGCGCTTTGTTTTGAACGCCCATTTTCATAATCATACTGAATAACTTTAACCTGTTGTTCTATTGTGTATCTTCCCATGGTTCAAATTGAGTTAGTCTGAGATTGAGAAATATCAAATTAAATGTGAAAAAAATTGATGTTTAGGTTTGGTTCACATTAAACATCGGCCCTTAAAATTTACCCACCCTTTATTTTGATAAAAAAGGAGTCAATTAAAGTTAAAAATTGGACACAAAAATTTAACAAATTAGGTATAATACATAATTTCTTCTTCCTAATTGGTAAGAAACTATTGTGTGGCACTCAAAAAATACACGTGACAGAATCTCCTCTCATTTTAATTCTCGATATATAGTTCGAATATTCCAAAGACGAGTTTTAGGAATTTGAGGACAGCAACTTAAGTTTGTGTTAAGAAAATAAAAAATGCTTAAATCTAAGAATATAATATTAAATTGCAGTTCCCTTATTCAAGATTTCTTCTTAAGAATCAGAAAAGATATTTTTTAAATAATATTTAGCATAACCTAAGTTTTTGCAAATTCTAAACTTTGTGAACACCTTAAAAATGATTACAAATGTTAAGGTTGTTTTTGACAGATAAACCATTTTTTGATAATTAAAAAAGTTTTAGAAGTGCACATTAAATGGATTTAAAAAAAAAATCACACCAAAGTAAACAAAAACGTAAATCGTCGATAATTAAGCTCATCGATAGGTTTTAATCAAACTTCGTCTAGTTGAAAACCCATTAATGATTTATTAAGTGACGCCTGCAACAAAAGTCGCTAAGAGCAATCATTTATTTAAAAAACTTTCCATCACAACGTAATTATCCCATCATTTTAGATTAAAATAAAAATTCTTGCATAATTTTAAAACATCTCTTACAAAAATAAGCTTATGATTGAACGCCACCTTTAAATCTGAAGACAATGTATGTATATGTTTAATTTTTTGTTGTTGTTGATTTTGTTAAGATACCAATTGCACCTTAAATAAATTTCCGGTAGTTATTTTTTTTTTATTTTTAAATATCTACTATGACATCGAAGTAAACTAAAATCTTTTGTTGGGTTCTTGAGTGTAGGTTGCACTTAATAGCGTCATAGCCTTGAAAGAGCGGCGTTAATGACTTATCAAAATTAAAAAGCATGTTTTACACAGACAATACAGAAATATAATGATTTCAATGTTAAATGATGATGACCTCAACTAATGTGTACCTACACGTCAAAAAAATCATTATCAATAGAAGTTTGATTGAATGCAGCTTAATTAAGCCTCGAGAAAAATACTTCCGCATTTATACCTACCTACGAATATAATAATAGGACTGCATTGTTTAATTAAAAGTATACTTTCGAAAAATAAATGATTTGTAGCTTTTTGATTTTTTCTTTTTTCGAAAAAGCTTCCGCAATTGGAGCTAAATTTATATGTTACTTAAACCAACAGTCAAGGTAAACGAAAATTACGAAAAAGTAAATTATCAGGGCTAGGTTTTTGATGCACTTAAAAATTAGACATGATATTTTATATTTTACTACATATTTTATTTTTTACTATTTTTTTTATAATTAAAGGACACTAAAAGGGTTATTAATACCCTTAACATTTTTGAAGTTTAAGCATTTAAAGACAGGAAAATAGGGAAAGATTTAAGGAGAGATGCCGATGTACTTTGGTCTTATAGTTTTGAATATCAAAATGATAGAGAAAAACAGAGCTGGTTAAAGAATTCCACATTCTCGATGTGCGGTTGAATTTCTGTATTTGACAGTACGTCCGAAATTGAGCTCAATATTAAATTGATGTGCATTCCTAGAAGTACGAATATTACGGCTAAATTCTTTGTGAGGGATTCAACTGGCTAATTCGACAGAACTCTGTTTATAAAAATATCGGTATAACAAGGAAAGGCATGAAGCATTGCGACGGTGTTCGAGTGACGTAATTGCTTCGGTTATAGGAGACAGCATTGAGTTTTCGAAGCAGTATATTCTACACGGTTTTGGATTCCATTATTGTACAATGCTGTCAAGATCAGAACTTAATGAGCTTATCATACGCTGACGTTGAAGTTCCACATCCGAATGACAAGGATGTGAATCTATTTCGTCAGCGAAATAGTGTAATGGATTAGACGTGGCAGACAAGAGATCGTTTATGAATATTTGGAAAAGAGTCGGAGACAAAACGGAGCCCTGGGGAACACCAGCATTTATTTTTTGAATTTCAGAGTTGAAACCATCCAATACGACTTGTGTTGAACGGTTAGAAAGGTAATTTCTAATCCAATGAAGAAAGGATTCGTCATTACCAAAAGCACGCATTTTCGATAAGAGAGCTTGGTGAAAAACTCTATCAAATGCCTTCCAAATACCAAGTGCATAATCATACTTTCTCCAAAACTATGTAAAGATTTGTTTCACTGTTCGGTGAGATAAACTATAAGATCACCAGTAGACCTATTGCTACGAAAGCCATACTGCAGGTCATTTAGAAGCTTCCGTTCTTTGAGATATTTCTTAAGCCAATAATTTATCAGCGTTTCCTTGACCTTGGAAAGAAGATACGTGAGTGCTATTGAACGATAGTTAGAGGTGGGTGGATGATTCTTCAGAACAATAGGGGGTATACTATCCGGGCCAGCTGATTTGTGTATTTCAAGATCTTTCAGGACTCTTGCAACTGTACGAGTGCGAAAGAAAATTTGTTCCATACAATCGTTTACGTTCTTAAGAACAGAAGGACTCAGGTCACTCTCTAGTAGCGGCGAATTAACAGCAAACTGTGCTGCAAGCAAATTGGCTTTATGACATAGGGAATGTCGTTGTGGACGAGCTTTGAAACCGAGGATGACGTGGTCTTTCGTAAGTTTCGTCTATTGTTCGGTAGTTGAAAATAAAACAATATAACAGAATTGTTGGTTATCAAGGTTTAGCAATTTATCGTGAAACGTTTACCACCTGAACAGATGCTGATGACATTCATTGTAATACTCTTTGACAGTGTTTCGTAACTGCAACAGTTTTATGAATTACTGCCCCCAAATCTAGTTTAACAGTCATTCGTGAAAAATGAGAAATATGTAGTAATGTTTCGAAATGAAGGCCGGAGAACAGCAACAAGAAAAATGGTTTTTCGGTTGTGTGGTGATAGCTGCTAAAAACCATAATCTGGGTTTAATGTATAATATATCTTGAACGGTACACCTAAATAATGGATTGACTATTTCGAACAATGCTATAGATTCTTTATGGTCTCAGTTTCTAAAAAATAAAAATATCCGAAAATTAGCTAAATTCAAAATCCTTTCAAATTGGCTGCAAGATCAATTATGGTGTACTCTGTGCTTAATTGTTTGAGCTACAAGGAACAAAGATGCTTTCTTCTTCCTAATAATACTTCTTAAACTGCTTTTTTTGATTTAGCCGATTCATTCCTTAAATCAGTTCCTGTGAAAATTGTGTGTTTTGCACAGAATAACTGATCATTCCATGACTGGAATTTTTGTTGATAAAGGACAAAAAAGTATTTGCTCAGATTCTAGTCCCTAACCTAACCTAACCTTAGTGGTCCTTCCATATCGTATGACATATTTACTGATATCCTTTGTAGATACAATTCTGATGCTTCTTTGGATATCGTTCCGAAAAAGTCTAATAAGTGTTGAAGACCGTTGATTACTTATCCAAATGTTTGGTTTTTATTTTTTCTGAAGTATTTTCGGTTGCTCTTAAATGTTCCCATATCGTGCCACTTTTCAAGAAAGGCGCATCTAACGATCTGGGTAACTGTAGGCCTATATTACTCTTGCCATCGATAAGTAAGATTTTTGAAAAAGCTGTACAAAATAGAATTGTGTTCTCAAATATTTGTAAGTCTTGACAGAAAAAAAGAATGCAGCCGCATTATTTGTTGATGTATCAAAATCCTATGACATGGTTAATGACGAAATTTTGTTTAGAAGGCTTGAAAGAGTTGGGTTTCGAGGTTTCGTTAGTGATTGCTTAACATCTTATTTAAATATAAGAGCTCAAAAGAGTGAAATTTGATGGTATAAGGATAGAAGTGATATAATAAAGACACTCAAATTGGGAGTTCCACAAGGTTCGGTTTTAGGACCAATACTTTTTGGTAAACATTAATTATATTTAGTTTGCCATTTGAGGGTTCTCTGGCAGTCTTTAAAGATAATGTTGGTTTTTCATATGGTTTGAATCTTATATCTGATAGAAATTTTATTCTAAGATTGTTAAGAATCTATTTTATAGACAATAAATTGATAATTGGATTTAAAACCAAGATAATGTTTTTTTAGTTTGGTCAAAATATAACTTATGCTGATCTAATCTTTCCATGCTACTAAGTGTTCGAAATTTAAGATTCTTAACTTCACCTATAATTTTATTAATGATTCTAGAAATGATTCTAGAATGAGTTTTTATAACCACACAAAACGTCTTAGACAGTATTTTCGGTACACTCTAAGAAATATCTTCTTTTTGCGTAAAGTCTGCTCTTCCACTTACTAGTTTAACCATTTTGAGGGTGTAAAAACTCGAAAAATTGCGGTTGTAGTTTTCTCACGAATCAATTTTAATTCTCTGGCTTAGCTATCATCCTTGGATCTGTCGGACGTAAGAAAGAACTCATCCCAAAAAATATGAAATACCTCAAAAGTAACTACTAGCGAAACAATTGGTTTGTAAAATTTCGGAAAAGTTACTTTTCGATTGAATTGCGTTTGGTAAAATCTTATTTGATAACAGGTTCCTAAACATAGAAGTAAAAAAATCATGAAATTAAATGAAAATCATTGCACTTTTCATAATCACCTTTTTTAACATTAATCCTTCACGTCAAAAATGTGATTGGAAATATTTATAATTCACATCTTCAACACTTAATGGTACACTACATATCAGTCATCAACAATTTAAACACGTACTCACCTACATTCTTCAACTTCACTTTCAAACAGTCTTTTCCACCGTGTAGGGTAAACTTGATGCAACAACACATCAAAAGAAGTTACAACACTTCACAAAGGAATGCGTTATATTTGAGGATTTCGGTGCTTGAGCATAGAACCTTTATTTTTTGAAAGTTTCTAAAAGAATAAAACAACACCAACAAACGCGTTGCAATAAAGAAACAAAAAACAAAATAATACACCTGTGGCAGCAGCATAACATGGCAGGTTGTGTCCTCGTTTCGGTACCAATACAAACAAAACTGGTATAAATCTCAAAACAGGCTCTTTTGCAACAAGTTTAACCACAAAAAGATACCCAACCCGCTATTAAGTCCCACCATGCATAAACATATACCTTTGACTGTATGGTATCTATGTGTTGTGTACAGAATTTGATAGATACTATAACAAATTAGATCGACTCCCAACCCAAGTCCTAACCGAAAAGATATACACAAAGACCGTTCGTCGTCGTCATGAAGAAAACCAAAACACATAAAATGGAATGCAGCTAATCACCAAGATACTAACTTAGGTACATATTTATCTATATTTCTTGCTAGCGGTTTCAAGACACAAAAACAACCTTTTTTTCTTGGCTATAGCTCGCCACTTTGCTTATAGCTTGTCAACATTAATTTGCGTTCGATTTGCTTATACTCTGTGGCTAGCTGTTGACTGCTTTAGCGGAAACTAAATACAAGCCCTCTTTCTTCCCTTCTATAGATGATTGGTGAAGAAATAAGAGGGTCAGCAACAACGTTAGAGGAACGAAATTTTTAATTTTGTTTTGCTAGTGGTGGTGGGATTACGTTGATTCACTTTCAGTTTTCATTCCCATTGATGAATTGATGTACAATTTACCCACACAACTTGTTATTGGTGAATTTTACAAACTTTGCAAATTATTTCTTATTTTTTTTTTAAATAAAACAACGAAGAGAACAATCGGTGATCTTAAAGCAACAAGTGAGCTTAAGGCCTGAAACCACAAGGTGTCTTAAAACATGCAGACTAGTTCAATACTGACTGTTTACTACCAACTTCAAACAGTCACCCAGAAATAGAAAACTAACTTAAACGGTTTCTAGGAAACATGAACAATTTGATCACAACCTATTAGCTATTAGTAGAAACATAAAATAAGTACTATATTATATAGGTTGTGATCAATTTTTTCATGTTTCCTAGAAACCGTTTAAGTTAGTCTCCAATACTTCTAATTTAGTAAAGTTCTACTACTATTACTCGTACTTACCTGGTTCATAAAACCAAGTACTTTCATCTTAAAATATAAATTTTGTTAGCTTAACATTTCGTGGAAATATGACTTCAGTCAGTCAAATGTCTTTAAAGCACCAACAAAAAGATTAAAACAAAGTATCTGTGATATAAAGACATTTGATTCGGGAGTTCCGCAAGGCTCGGTTCTAGGACCATTACTTTTTTGGTATATTTTATTTATTTATTTAGATTGCCATTTAAAGGTTCTCTGACAGCCTTTTCAGATGATGTTATTTTTTCTCATGGTACAGAAAGTTGTCTGAATCTTATGTCTGATATACATTTTTATCTCAGCTTGTTGATAATAAGTTTTAAAACCAAGATAATGTTTTTTGGATTAACCAAAATATTGTTGATGCTGATCTCTCTTGTCATGCCACTAAATGTCCAAAATTTAAGCTTTAACAAAGTATTTATTTATCACCTATTAGTTTCAAGTCTTCTAATAAAAACGCTTAAGGGGTGAGTTATAGAGCTATCATTAAATTCAAAGTGGACAATTTTTTGAATTTTCTGTGAATAGGATTGTGTTTGCCTTTGATTAGAAATATAAATTTTGTACTGATCGACCGGAAATGACATGAGGAATTTTTGTTTGATTTAAAAAAGTTTAATTTCGAAATTATTCTTCGCTAAAAATGTATTTTTCCATATTCCAAACGGATTTTCATCAAAGGTGAAACGAATCTTTCCACTGATTTGTGTTCCAATTTCACCCAGTTCCGAAGACAGATTTCTGTCGGTAAAAGTTGTTCGGTATATTTTAATCAGGAGTTTTTTTCTCAATGATAGAAAAGTAATGATATCTTTAGTTGTTCCCTAAGAGTATATTTCATATTTTCTTTGAACATTTCCATTTGAACTGCTACTTTGAGGAAATACTGTATTGATTCAGATAATCGGAAATCAAGAATCCATCTAAGTGGCCTTAATTATTATTATTATCAAAGCTTTTATTGCTTTAGCTCAGGAGGAAGCTTCAAGATTCATGTGGTATCACAATGGGCCATTAAACTGGCCTAAGTGTGTCTGTTTTCCATCATTGATAGCCACTTTAACCCAACCTTACCTAACCTAAGATGTATTGCTTTATCTTTGAAAATCTATAAAGTTTTAACTTCCTGTCAAGTAAAGGCTCCCAAGGTGGCCTATATTTCTTCTCGTACTAATTTTCGTTTATTTTGTAAAGATCATCGTTCCATCTCTTGTTCGGTCGTCCTATTGGTCTTTCATTTTCCGATCTCCATTGTGTAGTTATCTTTGTCCAGCCTGGATCCTTCTTGAAGTCTTGAAATATTGGCTAAATAGCTCATTTTAACTGTATATCGATATGTGGATCTCATCAAATATAATGGTGAAATCCACCTTATATGCTATTTTTGTTCTGTGGTCGTGTTATTAGAGACTTAAAAAGCTTGTATCACTATGCGGCTGCGTAGCGTAGCTGTCACCGGAATATGGTCTAGCTATTTTTCAGCTCGTTGTTAAACACGATGGTTTTCTTCTAATGGTTTCACTTGTTTCTATGGTTGTTGTTGTTATTATTGTATTTGTCTTTGACTTCTCACCTCTTTTTCCTCTAGTCTTTCTTTTTTGTTGTTATGTGTCGTTTTTGATCTCTCAAGAAACGATCAAGGTGTACCCACTCCATTCGTACAAAGACAAAGACTTTGAAAAGTTTCTCTTCGCGCTGCTAATGCTGGCTGGCTGGTTGCGCTACTTTTTCGAAAGCCAACACGTCATCAAATAACAACAACAAACCAATATTATAATAAATTTTTTGTGATCAGGGTGGGTGAAAAAAAGCTATGAAGCCAACACCATCAGGCAACGAAGACGGCAAGTAAATTAACAACTGAACAACTGCTATCTGCTGAAACTGAAACCGAAGTCAAAGCCTTCCAAAGACAAGTTGCGTAAATAAACGGGATTATTTTTTTTATAGAGAACAGTTATATTGTGCTTTCAGTTTCTTTTTTGTGAATTTTTATTTCTTATTTACTTTTGTATTTCTTCTTGTTTCTTGTTTCTTATTTCTTGTTTTTTGTTTCATCGTCCGATTTAGCCAGGTTATTTGTTTTTTCTTAAAATTGTTGCCGACAATCTTGGGTTGTTGTGGCTCAATATTGATGATGGGAAAAGTTTGGTGTTGACAAGGTTATTGCAGTCAGACTTAAGATGGTTATAATAGGCAAAGCAAAAGACGTCAAGACGTTGGAGTTGTAATAGAAATATTAGAATTATAGCATTGTATACCTTTCACTTGCTGCTTGTGAAGGACAATGACAATTCAATGAAATCATTTTTTTTCTCAAAAACAGTATTGGAAAAAAACACTCATACGCCACAGCCAACATTTTAATTGTATTTTTCGAAAATTATTAGAGTTTTATTTGACCGTTAAGTTTGGATAGAAATGCTTTAAATAGATCTAACCAGTAGTTAACACAATGGAATAAAATGATGGCCTTAAGCTTATCATGAAAACCCTTGCACAGGGTGTTTGGTGGCAGATTTAAGTTTTTGAATACGTTTATTCAAAAATGCCATCGAGGCATTTTTCAAAAATAACGATTCTTACGTAACTGCGCTTCGAAAATGCAGAGGTTCCATGCAATTGTTTCGTCTATGTAAACTCCACGGCCATGGCCCATTCGATCTTTAAAGACTCCCTTAAACATTGAAGTGATGGAAGAGAGTTAACGTGAAAATCCACGTCTTTCGGTTAGCCTCACTGTTAATTCCAAGAGCCATTATTCAAGGTGTTTTGTGTTGTGAATCCTATTTTTTTGGCTTATTTTCATTTAAGTAGCCACGTTTTACAAAAAAAAACTACCATTACTGAGCTCCAAGGACCAATAACCCCAAAATAATTGAACCATTTCTTTTCGAGAATGCTCGGACCAGGTTGAAAAGCTTATCCATCGCGTTCATCGCACACGTGCTTCCAATAGAATGGAGCGAAAGCACACACGTCTAGAGATTCGATGAATTTGGTTCAGGAAGCTTTCCCTCAAAAACTTATTAGTCGCTTTGGGGACATCCCGTGAATACCGAGGTCCCCCACCTTAATAGGTTTACCTCAAAGAGAAAAAATTTACAGCAAAAATCCCCAAACTCTAGTGAACCTAAAAAAAAACATTTTGGCGAGAAATGAGCGGAATTGAATCAAGTTTACTGTACCGTTTTTTTTTTCAACAGTGCGTGTAACTCGACGAAAGACATTTGGATGGCATAATGTTCAAAAATTTTAAAAATAAATTATAAAACAAGAGAGCTGGAGTTAGTTCGAAAATAACACGATGAAACTCTTTCGATCTTCGTTATCATTAAAATCAAAAATAAAATTCAAGTAAAGTTTTAATTTTCCAAATTTGTCCTTATTTCATTTTTGTTAAGGGTAATTGATCTTATTTTCAAAAAGTTGGTGTTATTACATTTAAAGAAGGTGAAATAAAGCCAAATTGGTTTTATTTCACTTTCAATAATATGATTTACATACACTCAACCAGCAACCTCGCACTTGGCACTTATCCTAAAGTGTGCCCAAGCAGGGGTTTGCCGGGTGGGCAGAGCATACCTCAGCTTTTATACTATAACCATAAAACAGTTGGTCCTATTTTTTAAAATAAATTAGTTGGGGGATGTGCCGTCGGGGTGAGTTCCTGACCACGTAAAAACATCATAGTTGCTCAGCACCAGCAAGCCTCGGATACAGACGAATTTACTGTTGACAACCTACGCAAACGAATTAAGGGCAACGAACTTCGGATTTGCACTAGGAATGTTAGGTCCCTTACAATAGGCCATTAAACTGGGCTAAGTGTGTTCGTTTTCATTTTGGACAGCCACTTTAACCTAACCTTTCACCTAGCGGAGACTCTAGGCTGCTATAAAGTAGACATCACCACCATCCAGGAAATACGAAGGAATGGGCCAGGCAAAAAGAGGATGAAAAACTGCAATATTTACTATGGTGACTGCTACCAAGAAAACCAACAGCGCTTATTTGGATGTGACTTTGTCATTGGAGCCAGACTTAGGCAAAAAGTTTTGAACTATAGGTGCATCAACGAGTGTCTCATGGCCGTCCGCATCAAGGCTATATTCGGCAACATAAGCCTGATATGCGCGCACACCCCCGCAGAAGAGATGGATGACAACACCAAAGATATGTTCTTCGAGCTCTTAGGACATTTGAGCAGTATCCTACCTACGATATTAAAACCAGCATCATGGATGTCCGAACTTTCAACTCGGACCACTACCTCGTTGTAGCCAAGGTAGCCCTTCGGGTTTCCAGACACAAGGCAAAACATGAAGATGCTGGGAGAAGGTCCAACGTCGAACGGCTACAATCGCCAGAGATCGCCAAATCCTTTTCCGACCGAGTTACAAGTAACCTCTCTCGAAGTTCTCTGCCGCCAACACAATGTATCGAAAACCAGTGGCAACATTGCCAAGATGCAATCAGAGAACCCGCCTCTGACGTGCTGGGTTTCAAGAAACCACCAAAAAGGAGCCCCTGGTTTAATGGGGAATGTCGGCAGGCAAATGCACTCAAAAGTACTCATAAGCTCTATGAGATAGGAAAATAGGGCATGAGAAGAGTGCGGTCGAAGATGTTCAAAGGTTTAAAAGCAGGAATGAAGTTCGAAAGTTTTATAAACAGGTGCATAAACCTAGAAACGAAGGCTGCAAAGACGGAAGTGGAAACATCATAGTGAAACCGCAGTTAATGCTGAGGATATGGAATCTGCAGACTGTATAACGGCGACGACGAACCGAATTCCGCTGTCAGGCAGGATGATCCATTCGACATAGACGCCGAAAGCCAACAATCCCATCCTAACGACTTTGACGAAGTAAAGATTGCCATATCTAAGCTGAAGTCTAACAAAGCCGCTGGAGCGGATTGCTTGAATGCAGAGCTCTTTAAAGCAGCTGGTGATAAGTTGGCATGCACCAACTTATCTGTAAGATATGGTCGGAACAAAGCATGCCCGATGCTGATGTCTAAAATCCATCAGTGTGGTTTTAGGACGGGAAAGTCAACAGTCGATCAAATATTCACATTACGGCAGGTCTAGGAAAAAACCTAAGAACATCAAATTGACACCCACCATCTACTGGGACGAGTTGTATAGTTAAGCTTTCCGCTGTTTCTTTGGGCTGGGAAAGCAATTGAGTGCTTAAAACCTCGCTCGAGCGACCAAACGATGAATGAAAGAACTTTGGGTCGTTTCGAGAGAAAAGTTGTTCGCGTGATCTACGGTCCCGTGTGCATAGAAGGTGAGTGGAGGAGAAGATACAACAACGAGATGTACGGGCTGTAAAGCGACGGAGACTTAGCCAGGAGGATAAAAGTCTTAACTACTGAGATTGCTGTGTCCCTTAGCACACGGAAACCAATGCTCCGGCTCTAAATGTTTACGAATCCATGCCCACAAGACAGCTCAGTAGATGAAGACAACGAATCAGGTGGCGCTAAGTGCACTGTGACATCAGCTAACTTGAGGTGCTAAACTGAAGACCGTGCTATATTATTGTCTGTTTGAAGTCAAAGTTTTTAAAATTGGCCCTTCCGCCTAAAAAGCAATCAATTTCACTGGATACATCTGTTTGATAATAATAGATAGTACGATTTCGCATTTAGGAGCCGTATACATGTATATACTTAGTAAGCATTAATTTTGGTTAAGGCCAATTAAATAAAATATATACATACATGTCATTAAAAGAAAATTTAAACGACTTAAAAAGTTCTTCTAAAAACTTCCTTAAAAAGTTTATGTTACAATAAAAACTCTGAGCTGTTCTATGGGCTCTTAAAAGCCCAGGAGCTGTTAAAAAGATTTATGCACGTACCGCTCTGGGTTGCAGCATACTCGTAGCATCATCATTCACTTATGGTGTTGCTTTTCCTTCAAAAGAAGTTATTCACATTTTGCAATATTTAAACACCGAACGATCTTTTCAAGATGAGGATCGTTGATCAATTAGTTGTGCATTTTATGCTGGTAAGCCCCCTCTTGACATTTTATTGGCAGTTAATTGCTTTGTTTACACCCAGAAAGTGCTAAAAATCTTTGACGTACAAAAAGAAAAAAAAAAAAAAAACAAAAAAAACAACCATCCAACTATAGATAGCTTGACGTTGACGACACGATGTGGTACAAAAGTTGTAAAGTCGCTATAAACGTCGCTCTTTATTTTTCTTTAGGTGATTTACTTTCCGCCGCGTCATTTGTTTTATTATAAATGCATTTTATTTGCACAACACAGTGTCTTCGTCACTTTTTGGTTTTTGGTTTTTGTTGTTGGTTTTGTTGAGTTTGCTGCCGTATTTTTGTTTAAACAACAACGCAAACGCACACCTTTTTGAATGTGTAGCAAAACTTATCTAGGAGAGTAGGTCTAGGTAACGATACCATCAACGTTCATAGTTTGTTTGTGTGTGTGTTTTTACGTCTTGTGTTCAGTTCCCGGTGCGGGTATTTGATCACGACGACCGACGTAGTTATATGACGATCATAGAGCCGCATTCATGATTGCATATAGAAATAGATATGCGTATTTATAGAACACTTTTTGTATGTTTATAACATTTAGATACACATGACATAAAGCAATTGTAAGAACAGATGATAAATGCGGACGAATAATTATTATTTAATTATTAATATTTGCTTGATTTTTGAGGGATGTGTTCATACAACGAAAACATATGTACAAATATCGTTGTTTTAGAATTGTGAGTAGGTAAATGAATTGGTGACATGGACGTTATGGAGGCTGCCATTGTGAAAATATTTGATATTTATCGCAAATAGGATTTGATTTGTATTTGATGAAGATGGAGGCGTATGCACTTTTATGCAAATTTTTTGTTTGAAAATTAAAAATAAAAACAACATTGTTGACATTTTAAGTTTTGAAATTAAAAATAATAGGTTTCCCATTATTATTATTATATATTATATTTTATTGTAGCAGTAATTATTTACATTTTTTCTTATAATTATATTGCTCATTTTACAAAGATTTAGTATAACCCTACTTTACTTCTGAAGAAAATAACAATTTTATATAAAATTATCACAGTTTAACATAACTAACAAATCGAAGGAAAGAGCTAGCTTTTATTTTTACATTTTTTTTCAGTTTCATGTTTTTTTTTAATTTCTAAATAGCCAAATTTGAGATAAGATGGTTTTCCGATAGTCTGCAAGATGCATTATATCGCTCAAAAAAATAACTTATTCTAAATGAAACCTTTTCAATTTTGGCAAGTAAGTGGAGATCTTCCGTAGAATAGTGCCATGGCAGATTTAACATAGTTTTTAGTATCTTATTTTGGGCGCTTTGTAATCGAAGTGTACGAGCAAAGCTTTTTTCGCTCGCTCTGCTAAGATCTTAATCGAGAATGATCGGATTAGAAAATCTTAGCAGATAAATCAATAGTTCTACTTACTTTCAAAAAATAAAAAGTCTTCGGATTATTCCACCAATAAAAAAAGAGCGACGACGACGCACGGTGGAGCGGATTCCAAAAAAAAAAACACGCAAGAGAAAAAAACAAACGAAGTTCAACTTTTCGTTAAGGTGGTCATAGCTTGAATGCCCCGATCCTTCTTTTATTTTCTTCTTTCTCTTTCTTGTTTTCTTAGTTTTAGTACATTTTTTGTTATATTAAAAGATGGCCGATGATTTTTAGCGGGGGCAAATTTGAAAGTTTAATTTTAGTACAATTTTAGTATCTTCACATTTTAAGCTATGCTCGCAATGATTTTGTATTTACATTTTAGAATGTTATTGTTTAATTCAAGTTAAGACTTTAAATTTTACATTTAAAATAAAGTTAAAGTATTAATATCAAATTGAAAATATATTTACTTTTAAGTCAAAAGTTAATTTAGGTATAGATTTTAAGTGAATTCAAAAAATTAGTTTAAAAAATTCAATAATAGATTGATGAACTGCTTGTGCTTCAACACGAAGTAAATAGCTATTATCACATTTACCCCAAACAAGTGACCCATATAGCATGAGACTTTGAAAGATAACCTTAAAAATGATGAGCTTATTTTCAACACTGAGTTTTGATTTCCTGTGAATAAACGGATATAGAATTTTTAAAGCTAAGTTCACCTTATTGATTGCTTCTTGTGTATGAACACCAAAAGTAAGTGTTTTGGTATTGTTGAGTAAAAAACAAGCTTTTCTTTTTCTAGTAAAAAAGACGGCTTGAGTTTTCCCAGCATTTATTTTAATTTTCCAATCATTAAAGTACGTTTGCACAATATTCAGCGCAGATTGCAGGTTGGTTTCGATGATTATAACCAACTGAATCTGATGAATACAAACACGTATCGTCTGCAAAAATTGCTGATTTACAGTTTGTTAACGTCGGGAAATCATAAGTAAATATGGTATACAGAACAGGACCAAGAACTGATCCTTGTGGTACACCTGCAAGGATTTCATATAGATCAGAGTAGGAACTGTTTACTGAAACTTTAAAATAAGCTTTCAGTTAAAAAGGAATTTATCATTTTTATAATTAAAATTGGAAAATCCAGAATTAAGAGTTTGTGGAGAAGGCCATTATGCCACACAGTGTCAAAAGCCTTCTCTACATCTAATAAGACCAGACCAGTGCTTTTCCCTACTGCAAAATTACTTTTTATGTCATTCGTTATTCGATGCACTTGATGCACTGTGCTATGACAACTTCTAAAACCAAATTGTTCCGCTGGAAGGATATTATGCTCGTTCAAATGCAAAACTATTTTATTTTGTATGAGTTTCTCAAGACTCAAAGAACTGAGTAAACTAATGGGTCTATAGCTAGAACTTAAATCAAATGTATCGTCTTTGCACTACCGACAAAAACTAATAGTCCACAACTTTACCATTTTTGATCAAGCAACGCATGAAGGTTATTGCTTTTTATGGCACGAAGCTGAAGATGGAGTTAGCGCTGATGAGTTTTCATTCATTGTATGCAATTTTCTCGTTGAGAAAGTTATACCCGCCAACGATTGAGGACATTATTTACAGTGACGTGTGCGCTGCTCAAAATAGAAATGTCATCTAAGCAAATGCACTTCTCAATCTAACAGCCTTACACTAAATAAAAGTATTTCAAAAAATACTTGTGAAAGGACACCCCCAGATGGTAATGGATTCAATGCACTCAGCAATTGAAAAAACTGCGTAACCGAAACATAAACGTCCCAGCATATTTTGTTGACAACTGTGAAAATGCGTGGGTCCTCCACTTTCCTTACAATGTAAATTATTTGAATTTTGAATATTTCAAAAAGTATTCTTCACTTAAGTTTATATCTACAATAAGACCAGGGAAAAAAGTTTAGATTCAACAGTGAATCAGATCCATCTTTTAGGGGCCAGTTATAGCTATCATTGAAATCGATCCGGGGAAATTTTTTAATCGATATTTGACTATGTTTATCTTCGATTAAAAATGAAAATTTTATACTCATGGAATGGAAATCATGCAAAGAATTTTTGTTAAGGGAAGAAAGTGTAATTGCGCAGTTGTTTTTCTCTAAAAATGTATTTTTCGACATTCCAGACAGAAATTCATTTTCCTGAACAGCTGATACTTTTATGTTTTAAAGTGAAACGAATCATTCCACTGATTTGTGTTCCAATTTCACACAATGCCAATGACAGATTTTTGTCAGTAAAAGTTTTTCGGTGGATTTCAATCACGATATTTTTTTCATTGACAGAAACTTTAAATGATAGCTATAAACGACCTGTCAAGAAAATTCCAATGTTTGTTTTCAATGATGAAAACCAATGATAGCTTTAACTGGCGCCTTAAAGTACAACGATGAAAGCTCCATTGAATATAAATTGAATTTTTCTGACGTTTTGAAATCACTGCCGCATCGAATAAAGCCTTTCAATCCAATTCAAATTGACAATATTCCAAAGTTATATGAGACTCAACCTTAAATATCCGAAGAAAAACACAAACATCTTCAAGAGCTAAAGGAATCTCTCAAACAAGATTATCATTCTTTTTATGACTTCCTGAAACATTAAAGGTTTAAAAACTTATATTTTGTTACCTATAATAAATAAATATAACAATTTCCTTCTTTCTTCTGGCCTTCTCAAGAAAAGCTAGAGTCAAAACAATTATAAACTTTTGTTTCGAGAAATATTATAAATTTTGAACTTATGTCGGAAAGACTAATTGTAAATCTACAGTGAACACTTTTTTATTAGGATCAGATTTATCTCTATTTTGTTTCTGGTGAGCTTAATTTTTGAGCGTTATATGTTCAAAATAGACTGGTTCCTGAACATTTCACGTCCTATGTTCTACGCAAACCTAAAACTCGTCTGTTTTTGGAAGAAAAAGACTTAAATTCATATCATGAAAGACTTCATTAAAAGCTGTATTGGAGAGAGATTTCTGCACACCAAATTTAGGAATATTCATCATACAGCTGTGTTTTTGTCTGCCACATAGATTCGAAGTACAATTTTGATGACCCGGATCTACAATAGTGATTTTTGGTAGGGCTAGTAGAAAATCTTTTAGGCAGTCCTTTTGAAGATTAAATTTTGTTTGGCGGTTATTTGAAAAAGGATTTTCTGTTGGTGAAGATAAATCTGAAGAATCAATTGATGTACTTTCAGTTTCCAAACTTTTTTTCTCCCACTTAGTTACTCACCAATACTTAAAGTATTCAAGTACATTACCTTCCAAACGCGTTTCGTTTCATTTTTGTATTTAAGAAAATAAAAAATTGAACTATTTTGGTTCTTTGAATGTTGGACCCGCCGTCTTTTAATTTCTTAAATTTTAGTTGTGCATTCAACGTAAATCTTTCTTTAAAATTAGAAATGTCTAAGTTTTGGAGAAACTTTTCTTTTTTTTTGCATTCTAAGATAATGTGCAGTTTTGAAACCTCGGATGTCTAATTTTGTCAGTATTAAAATATCACAAAGCATTATCTAACAAAAATGTTTTCTTAATCTTTTTATTATAACATAAGCTGTTAGCTTTTCGCATTGTTCAACAAAAATTCAAAACGATTAAGTCGTTCTTAAGTGATGCATTTTAAAACGTCATGAAATGCTATGCTTCCAATAATATTTAAAATTAACTTTATTCAAAATAATTGTCTAATATACAAAATAAATTAAAAACCAAAAATTGACTTTTATTCAATGAAAAGGTTTAGTGAAAGTAAAGTATTTTTTATTGTTTAATTTTTGTTGTTCAACAGCTTTTGACAAATGTCATCAATTTTATATTTTTATAAAGGCTCGAAGAAAAATTTAAGATCTATTTTCAAACTTATGTAAAAAATGTTAACATTTAAAGCATAAATGTTAAAATC
Source organism: Eupeodes corollae (assembly GCF_945859685.1). Lineage (NCBI taxonomy): Eukaryota > Metazoa > Arthropoda > Insecta > Diptera > Syrphidae > Eupeodes > Eupeodes corollae. Next base: position 162,813,500 of record NC_079147.1, read on the forward strand.
CTGAGTAATAAGTCCGCTGCAAAAAGTAATGAAATGTTAGAATACAATAAGTTAGAAATTTACGAAGGTTCATTAATAATTTATTTTTAGAAAATTTATTTCAAATACATTTTTAAATGATGACAAGATAGTTGCTATTGAACGATAACTGGCTAAAATTTGATGGGTTTACTTACTACATTTTAAAATAAACTTATCCAATTTTTACTTATATAAGAAAATGGGTGGATACCCCGCCCTTTAATGCAAAATTTGTGTGCGATTGTTTTGTGTTTTCATATGCACGATTCCTATTGAAATTATTTATTCCACAACAATTTTAAAGACGTACTTTTAACTCATGCCCTGTATATTTTTGTGGGTGGACAACACACCCTTCAAACCGAAAATCACAAGTTTTTGATATTTTCCTTCCTTTCGCCACAAAATCACCGTGCGTATGAGATGCTGTGATTTCGAGAAGCACTTCATAGTTTTGGTGATCGGCCAGTCAGATAAGGTGTTTTGCGATTTAAGAATTGAAAATCTTTTGGCTATGGAGCTTTTATTTGATAGGGTGATTGTCATCAACTAGCTTAGTAAGCGTAAATTTGAAGTTCCTGACTAGGGTTAGGTTAGGTTAATTAAGTAGTATTGTCATAACTTGGCTTGGCACCAAAAAACAATAAGTAAAAACTGTACATTGCTGTCCAATAAATCTTTAATTTTAATTTTGTTCTGGAATATAGGTCAGCTCTGAAATCTCATTACTTCATTTGTAGGTCACTGTTAAGTCGCAAACAACATCCAAATAAAAACTTTATAAACAACTTGAAAGAAGGAAGTTGAAATAATTGAACACCCGAACCTGCTTGATCCTATATTTTATCAAAACCTTTTGTATCGTGGGGACTGGAAATCGTCTGAGTCAATTGACTGAATACCTAATGGCCAAGAGAAAAGATGTTGTTGGCTATTGAATTTTATATTTATTTGTACATATTTATGCGTTTAGTTTGTGTACGAGTTTTTCTGAATCAAATTCAATGCGTGGCGGAATGGTGCGCAAATTTTTATTATTCATGTTGCGTTCGGTATGTGAAATGTTCGCACGATCACTTGAACGCATTTTTTGATCGGATTTTGATTGATGACAGACTTTATTAAGCACTTTTAGGTGACGTATGATTGATTTATAATTGAAGTCTAAACTAACAGCAGGTGTTGTCTACAGAAGTGATACGTAGTAAGCAAACAAAACTAATTAAATTGGTATGGAGAACGTATGCATATCTACATAAAAATTCCAACACAAAATGTGTGTGATTTTTGAATGTAGAATACGATTTTAAAATTAATCTATCACGTCAGGTTTTTAAGACACAACCATCTTTTATAAAAATGTATATGCATTTTTCAGGCTATATAAATTCCGAAACAAGTATTTTTTTTTTAATGGGTCCGAATTGTCAAATTGAAAATTTTGACAGTTTTGGACGTTTCAAGGTCCCTAGAGTCGAAATAAAAGACGTCATTCGTACGTACGTACGTCTGTACGTTTGCGAAGTTATTTCCTCGTCCATAGCTCAAGAACCAGAAGAGATATCGAAGAGGCAGAAAAATGCTCTCAAGAAAATTGCGTCGGTGGATTTTTTTACCATCGCAGTTTAAAAAAATGGTGAACATTTTGGTTAACCCTAAATATCTTAAGATCATAAAACGCTAGGGACTTGAATAAAATTAGATATAATATATTGCAACGTGATACCAAATAGGTATATTTTTTGACAAAAAAAATCCAATCAACGGTGTTTTTATAAATAAAAAAAAACTTGAAAAAAAAATGTTCACCTCGAAAATTTAACGAATACAAAATGATTTTATCTCCAAAACAATTTTGTGCAACGAAAAATAACGTTTTTAACATTTGGTAAACTTTTGAGAAAAATCCAATTAACAGTTTTTTTTATAAAAAATTAAAACTTAAAAGAACTTAATCAAAGTTGGTAAAAATTGAATTTCGAGTCAAATATGTTTTCAAAAATTGGTGATTATGGCTTCCAACTTATTTTATCTTATGAAAAGTATTGTTTTAAACATTCTGTAAAATTAAAAAAAAAATCGAATTGACAATTTTTTTACAAAAAATAAAAACTAAAAAGAAAATTTAACAAAAGTTGTTAAAAATTGATTTTCGGCTCAAATATCTTTTTAAAACTTTAAGATATTGGCTCTAAACTTATTTTATTGAAAAAGAAAAAATTGTTGTCAAAGTTGAGTAACATTTTGAAAAAAAATCGAGTTGACAGTTAAAAGAAAAAAATAAAAACCTAACAAAAAACAATACAAACTTGGTAAAAATTTACTTTCGACTCAAATAGCTTTTCAAAAATTAAAAAAAAAAATATTGTCTTCAAACTTTTTTATTTCACAGAAAATATTGTTTTCGAAATTTGGTAAAAATTGATGTTCGGTCCTGTCTGAAATTAATTTCATTCATCCAATTTGTAAACATTTAAGAAATGCTACTAAAATTGGTAAAAATTTGTTTTCGACTAAAAATCTATTAAACAAAATTAGATTTTCAATTAAACTAATTTAACTGACAACTTTTTTAACCCAATCCGAAAACCTACAAACTTTTAAGCAAGACAAATCGACAGACGGGATGGGAAGTTATCAGTGTGGGTCGCATCCCAGCCTGATTTTTAAATTGCTATGGTAAATAAACCACAAACTCAATTTTCTTGAAAGTGTTTTCTGCATTTTTTTATTATTATCTATATAACAACATTTATTTGAAGTCGACATCTTCACTGGTTTTTGAAATATGGACGGCAAAAAAAGCTTCCAGATTCCAAAGTCATCTCTCTAACAATCTTTTATTTAATATTTAGGGACGTTGAAACTTTGAAAGTCCAACGACTGATGGCTGGATCAAATAGAGTGCATAGAAACCAATGATTTTGTTGTTGAGTTTCAACAAAATAACTTAGTATCAGTTGTCTTTTATTCTATCAATAATAAAATTAAGATTATCTATGAAATATTTATGTTAAGCCCGACTTTAAAGTACGCTCATACTCCTAGCTGATGACAATAGAAAAAACTTCATTCTTGAATATTCAAATAACACAATTATAAACTATTTAACTCTTGGTCTTTGTTTTATCGAATTAGCAAAGGGTTTTACTGGTCGCTTTTTTAGCCAATTCACTGTTTCGGTCATACAAAATTGTAGAACGTTGATAAGCCCCGATAAAGTGGTGCCGTGTAACAAAGACAAATCAAATAAGTCCATATTTCAAGAATTGGCCTTCTTGCACTTTTGTTAAGTGTTAAAAAGCCAATTTTTTATATCTAGTCTTATTGCACTTAAGCAAATTGGTTTCATTTCACTTTTAACATTATGGCTTGTCTTTGTTGCGAAGGAACTTTGTATGCACTCAACTGCACACCTACCCCAAATACTCCAAGAAGAGTGGTTGCAGGAGGAAATTATGCCCCAAACATACCTTAAAGTAAAAATAATTTTGTCTTAGTTCTCAAAATAGTTTGGCCTTATTTTACTTGCCTTATTTCAAATTGGTATGACAAACTGCTTAAAATTGGCCTTGTTTCAATTTTGAAAAGTGAAATAAAGCCAATTTTTAAAAGTTGGTCTTATTTCGCTTGGCCTTTAATTACGACAGCACCCCTCATAAGCTGATTATTAATTCATACATAATAATTCCCTTATTTAATAGAAACAAAAATACAAATGACTACATTTATAATGTCAAGACTTGAGGCATAAGAATAAAGTAGAACACTCATGAAACTGGTAGTAATACTTACAAGAAAGAGAATTAAAGTTACGAGTAATACCGCACGTAGGCAGATCACATTCGGAGACCAACCACTAACACAACAGAAAAACCTGAAATTGTCTACATGCTTCAACTTCAACTCTAACTACTTCAACGAGATCATATGGCTGCCTTGTTTTCGCCATCGTTTTCATCGTTTGTTTATTGCTAGTCAAATTTTAAAAATCTTTTCCAACCATAAAGCCAACAATATTTAAACAGGAACAATATTATCTGTGTGAATAAAATTACTACATCGCTGTAAACTCGCAAGCAAATTGAATGTGGTTGTAGTTCCTTTAGGTTGAGCCTTAAGGTATATAAAGTGTAACGTGGATAACCTCGTTACCGGCATCGCGGCGGTGTACACCTGATTTAAGCTACATGATGAAGTAAGGAAGTAATAGTATTGCATCACATGAATCGACATCAAGAATACACAAGAGTTGTAGCCGTCTATACGGGCCTTCAAATTTTAGGCTGTTAAATTGAAATTCGGAGCGTTTAATTTATTGACGTTGATATCGCAAAAGCCTCCGGGTGTTGTTGTTTTAAAAAAAAAAAAGATGATAGTGAATTTTGAGTTCCATCAAAAATTTGACTGCGAGGATTACTTCTATAGGAGCACAACCATTTCTCTCATGGAGTAACAGAACTAAATTATCAATAATAAATCTGTTTTCAGTTAGTTTTTAATTAGATTTGACAGTTCTATTGTACACCAGCTCAAGTGTTTTCGGTAATAATTTAGCCAGATTTTTAAAATATGTCATTTAAAAATGCTAAGCAAAACCAAGGCTAAGCTAAAACGTTACAAATCCCTTGACAACAAATTGTGTGTTTATATACTATTGACTTTCGAAAAACTATAATTTTAAAATTATTTTCTCATCATCTATTTACTTGTGGTACTGAGAATACACCAATTTTAAAATAAAGGTTGGAATGCGAACCACACTGATAACTTTTTTTTTGATAACAGTCGATTTGTCTTGCTTAAAAGTTTGTAGGTTTTCGTGTTGGGTTAAAAAAGTTGTTAGTGGAATTATTCTTGAAAATTTTAAAATTACCAACAATATTTTCATATAAACAAATAGTTTAGTTTGAAAATCTAGTTTTGTTAAAAAGATTTTTAGTCGAAAACAATTTTTTACCAATTTTAGTAGCATTTCTTAAATTTTTACAAATTGGATGAATGAAAATAATTTGAGAGATATCAAGAACCGAACATCTGTTTTTACCAAATTTGCGTACTATTTCGTTTAGATTTCATTTTTTGTGAAAAAACGGACTGTTCGATTCTTATAAAAAACTACTGAATATCGACACTAATATTTTTTGTGAAATAAAAAAATTTTGAAGACAATATTTTTAATTTTTGAAAAGATATTTGAGACAAAAATCAATTTTTACCAACTTTTATAATTTTTTTTGTTTAGCTTTTTATTTTTTGTTAAAAAATATCGATTCGTTTTTTTTCAAAATTGTTTTAAATGTTACCAACAATATTTGTTATAAGTAAAAAATTAGTTGGAAGCAGAAATCTCAAATTTTTGAAAAGATACTTAAGCGAAAAATTATTTTTTACCAACTTTTCTTAAAATTTTTTTCAAGTTTTATTTTTTGTAAAAAAACTGTCAATTCGATTTTTCTCAAAATTTTCTTAAATGTTAACAACTATATTTTTTAAAAGATAAAAGTAGCTTCAAGCCAATATCTTAAAATTTTGAAGTTATATTTGAGCCGAAAATCAATTTTTACCAACTTGTATTAATTTTTTTGTTTAGGTTTTTATTTTTTGTAAAAAAAACTGTCAATTCGATTTTTCTCAAAATTTAGCTAAATGTTGACAACATCATTTTTTAAAAGATAAAAGCCAATATCTCAGAGTTTTGAAAAGATATTTGAGTCGAAAATCAATTTTTACCAACTTTTATTGAATTTTTTGTTTATGTTTTTATTTTTTTTTAAGAATTCTGTCAATTCGATTTTTCTTAAAATTTTTTGAATGTTGAAAACAATATTTCTTATGAGTCAAAACTAGTTTGAAGCCATGATCTCACATTTTTGAAAAGAAATTTGAGTTGAAAATAAATTTTTACCAACTTTTATAATTTTTTTGTTTAGCTTTTTTATTTTTTGTAAAAAATATCAATTTGTTTTTTGTCAAAATTGTTTCAAATGTTAAAAACAATATTTCTTATAAGTATAAATATAAAAAAGATACTTAAGCGGAAAATTAATTTTTACCAACTTTTCTTAAAATTTCTTTTAAGTTTTTATTTTTTGTAAAAAAAACTGTCAATTAGATTTTTCTCAAAATTTTACCGAATGTTGACAACTTTATTTTTATAAAGAAAAAATTAATTTAAAGCCAATATTTTTAAGTTTTGAAAAGATATTTGAGTCGAAAATCAATTTTTACCAACTTTTATAATTTTTTTTTAGGTTTTTATTTTTGGTAAGAAACCTGTCAATTCGATTTTTTTTTTCAAAATTTGTTAGAATTTTGAAAACACTATTTATAATTTCAAATTAGTTCGAAGCCATAATCTCAAACTTGAAAAAAAATGAATCGAAAATCAATTTTTAACAACTTTTGTTAAAATTTCTTTTGTGTTTTTATTTTTTTGTAAAAAAACTGTCAATTCAATTTTTCTCAAATTTTACCGAAAGTTGACAGCTATATTTTTCAAAAGATGGAAGTAGCTTAAAGCCAACATTTCAAAGTTTTGAAAAGATATTTTTGAGTCGAAATTTTATTTTTTTTTAAATATAAAAAAAACTGTTTTCATAATTTTACGTTATTTTTCGTTGCACAAAAATTGTTTTTGAGATAAAATCATTTTGTAGTCGTACATTTTTTGAGGTGACAAATTTTTTTTTCAGTTTTTATGATTTATAAAAAAAAACTGTCAGTTGGATTTTTTTCAAAAAATATACTTGTTTGGTATCACGTTACAATATATTATCTAAAATTTAATTCAAGTCTCTAGCGTTTTTGGGTCATGAGATATTTAGGGTTAACCAAAATGTTCGCCTTTTTTTGAACTGCTATGGTAAAAAAACCTCCCACGCAATTTTTTTACGAGGCGTTTTTGCATCTTTCTGCCTTATTATCCTTATAAAAACATTTATTTGAAGTCGATATCTCTTTTGGTTCTTGAGCTATAGACGACGAAGAAAACGTCGTGAACGTACGGACGTACGAACACACGCACGGACAGACATATTTCTAAAAATCTCTTATTACGACTCTAGGGACCTTGAAGCGTTGAGAAGTGTCAAAATTTTCAATTCCACAAATCAGACCCATTACGATAACTTCCTATGGGAAGTTAAAAAGAAGTGAACATTTAATGGACCCAAAATGTCTCACGAAGCAGTACCATTTGCGACTTGAATTAAATTGTATATTATAAAGGGTCAGCCATCTTACGTTATTTTTTTTTTCAAATAGTGCTTATTTCGTGAATAGTAACACTTAGCTTATGGCTGATTTGACAGATAACATTGGTCAACACTGGTTTTGTCACACGAACTTTGATAGCTAATTTTGTCTCATTATTAAATCACAATTGTCAAGGGTCAATAAGCCTCAGTTTTGTTGTGATACGGTTTAACTCAAAACTTGTACTACGCAGCAAATTAACAGAAGCGCGCTTCCAAGTAAACCGATTTTGTGGTTGCATTTTAACACCTTTTTGTTTTAGCAATTTTTTTGTTATTAACTCTGTGAACATGTCGAGGAAGTGTAACAATGATCCTATCTATTTATGTTATGTTTGCGGAGAACTGACATTCAAAAAACAAAGGCGAAACTTTACGAATCTTGTGTTGAAGCGTTATCACCAATGTTTTGGTTTTTCTGTCGCCCATCAAGACAAATCCTGGACTCCTTATGTCTGTTGCATAACGTGTGTGAAAAATTGAACCGACTGGAAGAAAGGCGCACCTATGCCGTTTACAGTACCCATGATATGGACTGAACAGCGAGATCACATTTCGGATTGCTATTTTTGTCTCACTGACATAAACGGTATAAAATACAAGACAAAAAATACTGTTTTATACCCTAACTTATCTTCGGTTATAAGACCAGTCTCTAATTGTAAAAAATTGCCAGAACTATTACTAGTTACAACTACGTCTGTTGAGAATGACCATTCACACCCGTCCACTTCAGGTAAATGTGTTGACGAGAACGATGACTTTCAGTTTAAAGGAATCGCAAACGTTCCACATTTCATAACTCAAGGAAACTTAAATGATTTAGTTCGGAATCTAAATTTGTCCAAAAAACAATCAGAACTATTAGGATCTCGTCTAAAAACTAAGCGATTTAGAAAAATCTGTATGGAAGGCTTCTAAAAATATTGTTGCAAATTTGATGGGTAACCGCAAGAGTGACAGCTACAGGGAGTTGGTTAGCAAGCTGTTAATGACATGTCTCTTAAGATCCACTTTTTAGACTCCAACAATTTAGTGCCTGTCAGCGACGAGCACGGTGAGAGGTTCCATCAACAGATTTTGTATATGGAAAAGCGGTACTAGGGCAAATATGTTAGCGGATTACTGCTGGGCAAATAAAAGCGACCAACCAGAAGCGAAACATGGAAGAAAATCTAAGATTTATTAAGTCATTTCTAAAAAAAAACAGTTTTGATTAACAAGATCTCTGTTATTTCGCAATATTTTAAATTACTCAATAAAATAAAATCTTTGGCCTACAATTTTTTTTTAACTATTTATTTTTTCTTATGATCACCAACTAAAGCAAAAAATATCAAAAAAGTCCGTGTGGCAAAAAAAGTAAACATTTTGTTGACCAGTGTAATAAGTTTTATTCTTCCGCTGAACGAATATGGTTGTGCATACGCTTGAATAACGCTGGAAAATATTGCCTTCGACCGACTTAGGGACTTTGGCTTTTGCCTAAAATATCAGCTTTCCAGATGAAGCTCATTTTGATCTTGGCGGGTATGTAAACAAATAAAATTGTCGCATTTGGGGCACAGAAAACCCGCACGCGTACACTGAAAAGCCGATTTACCCAAAACTAGTCACTGTTTGGTACGGATTTTGGTCCAGAGGCATAATTAGGCCATTTTTCCTAATAAATCAGCACTCGATGTTTTGCATCCAGTTTCAAAAAAAAAAGTTATTTGGCGGACCCTATATACTGTGACGTGATACTAAACTTATACAATTTTGAAAAAAATGAATTTAAAAAACGGATAAGAAATGGTTTTTCGAATCAAGTATTAGAAGAACAAAGAAAGATATTGTTTCCATGTTATTTATCTCACACAAGGTATTGTTATGAATATTTTGTTAAAGTTTTAAGTAATACAAATCGACAGAAGGGATATCAGTGCAGTGTGGGTCGCATCCCAGCCTCTTTTGTGATTTAAAATCGGGATTATTGAAATGAAAGAAGTAAACAGTCTTCTTTTGTACATTTTTACGAAAGTACGACCAAGTAAACTGCCTGCTTTAAACCTTGAACATACTAAGAATAGAAATGATTTTGCAGTGTATTTCATTCAACAAAACTAAAATAGAATACTTAATAAATTGTACCACCTTCTAAAACTAGAAAAGGTTAGTTTTATTTAACGTGCCTAACCTTCGTATATCCAAGTCGATAGCAATTATTTATCACATCATATGTGGAACTATCAGCATCAATTAATACAATTTGCACCTTAAACCCATTTCAAGTATCTTCACTATTTGTTTTCAATTTGTTAATGTTATTGTAAAACAATCATCATTTAATTGAGATCAAAACGACACAAAACAACATAAATAAGATTTAAAAGAAAAAAGTACCTTCCAACATCCCCACTCTGGGAAAAAATATAAAAAAAAACTCAAAGAAAACTGAATTCCAGAAATTCTAGTTAAATTCGAAAAATGTTGTTTTTCTTAATCATTGTTATGTTTAAGACATTAAACAAGATACATTATTAAGCCCGAGTATGTGAATTGTTTTAATTGTTTTCTTTTTTTTAAACATCACGTGCTCGTTACTCATACAATAAAATCTGCACATCCATCCATACATACTCGTACACTATCTTTTATAACTGTAAGCTGTCAGTTGCAATTATATGTTTGTTTTCATGTTGTCTACTTTCTTCGGATGTAGATAAAAAAGTATACAACACACCGGTAGACACACATAGGCATTATAATTGTTAACTTGATATGTTATCTTAAAATTTAATTACACTTGAGAAAATAACCAGGAAGAAAAGTAACATCGTATGTATGTTTATAATATTTTTAAAACTGTATTTTGTTACCATTTTAAGGTTAACTTTTTCTTCTCTTTGTTTTCTTTTTTTTTATTTTCAATTTCACTTTGAATTGAATAAATTTTACATCAGGCCGTTTCTCATTTAGCTTCTTTTTTGTAAAAATCACTTACGTCTCGAAAATCTGTTTCAAATTTAAGATAAATGAGGTCGATTGATCCAAACGGTGTATTTGCATATAATTGGCCTTGATACTAAGACCATTATGTTAGATTTGTGAGTGTTCATTTGAACATATTTGGATTATTTAGAAAAACGAAAAAATGATCAGGTAGGATGATCCATTCAATATAAGCGACGAAAGTGAAGCATCCCGTCTTCCTGACTTAGAAAAAGTAAAGATTGCCATATCTAAGCCGAAGTTTAACAAAGCCGCTGGAGCAGATGGTTTGAGTGCCACGCTTTTTTGGTTAAGAGCATGCACCAACTTATCTGAATGATATGGTCGGAAGAATGGAACTTGAGTACTGTTTGCCCTATTAAAGGAGACCCTTTAAACTGCACCAAACATAGAGGCATAAGTCTACTTAACATCGCTTACAGAGTCTTCTCTGCTTTAATATGTGAGCGTCTAAAACCCATCGTCAACAATCTGAAAGGTTCTTACGCGACGTCATGACTTAGGGCCAGCTGGTTCCATTCCCTGAAAGGTGACCCATTTGCTTGCAATAGTCTAACCAATATCAATTTATGAAGACTGGTATCACTTCTTCTCATCACTCTCGTATAATAGTCTAGAGTAGCCTTGAGGTTTCTTATATAGATTGGTGATAATCCTGTCCTGCGTTTAAGAAAATGTCTTTGGACCAACTCAAACTCTTCGAACGGAATAGCCCCAAATGCTTGTATCTCAAAGCACATACAGGTGTTGACTGTAGCATTAAAAACCTTGAATTTCAACGCATTGTCATAATATCGGGATTTGCAAAAAAAGTCGGTCACATTGAATTCAATGCTAACTTAGCTTCACTGCTTTTTTTCTTGGCGTGCTTGAAAAACTTTAAGTTATATGTAAACAGAACTCCTAGATACTTAAATTCACGTACACATTCAATCCGTCTCCAGGGTTCTTTAGGAGCTCTTCTACATTGTCGGTTTTCAAATATCATTGCTTTTGTTTTTTGAACGTTAATTTTCAGGTCCCATGTTTGACAGTACGACTGTAATTTATTAATTTGAAGTTGCAGTGAAAAAGGATGGTCGGCTTGTTATACCAAATCGTCAGCATAGAGCAAAACTTTGATGAGAGTTCCCGCAAAGATAACGCCACCCGGTAGAATATCAGGAATATCATCAATAAGCAGAGCGAATATCAGAGGGCTCAAAATGCATCTTGCCGTTGTTTTGAACCACTTTGACAGTTTAGATTTATCCCATACGTTTGCGTTTGAAGATTTCAGAAATTCGAAATACAGCATCAAAAGTTTTCGTGATACTCCAATATTTGAGAGCTTATAAAGCAGAGCCTGCCTGTTTACTGTGTCGAATGCAGCTTTGAAATCAACGAAACAGACAAAGTTTTTTGTTTTTTTTCTATCTGATTTCTAGTTAAGCTAGTCAATGCAAATATGTGATCCATAGTGGTGAACCTAAAGCGGAAGCCAGCTTGAAATATGCTGAGAAGATTAGTTCTTTCAGTCCAGCTAGATAATCTTTCATAAAGAATTCTAGCAAATTCTAAGCGAGTTGAGAATGGATATTCCCCTGTAGTTCTCAGGATGATTAGGATCTCCTTTTTTAAATATTGTGCAAATGAGGGCTTTAGTGAAATTTGAAGGAACACAAGCATTCTCATAGAGGCTTAAAGTTGTGATTTAGAAGAACTTTGTACACGTCAGCTTTGTTCTGCATCCATTTTAGTTCCCGGAAATTGTCGGAAACACTTTGTTGTTCTCGTTCTTGGAATTCTATTGGCAAGTGAGCCGAAAAATTATCCAGTAGCACCTTAATGCCCCATTCTCCAAACGTTGCACATAGGTCAATAACTGATTTTCCTTGACCGCTGATAAAAGTGAATTCACCTTCGTCACCCCATTCAACACAAATAGGCCAAAGTTTTCGAAGAACTCAGATAGTAGTTTGCCGTTCCTATTAAGCATTTCTTCTTTGGAAATTGTGCTCTGTTATTAAGAAATTTTCGAAGCTTTTCCCGGAAGTTTTCCATTGCTCGTCGAGTCATTTGTGGTTTAATGGCCGCTACTTCCTGAGTGACTGCCTCCTTAAGAGCTTCCAAAGATGCACTGGAAACATCTCTCTCGAAATGGTTAGTGAACGCCGTGAAGTGTGTGTTGTGGCTCCATCTTGTTGACACACCTTCTTTGTTTGGTTGGAGGAAGGTCATGTGACAGTAGCGATCCGCATTGACATCGAAAAAATACGGACCTAACACACCAAATTCAGCAACAGTTTAGCAAACTGTCACACAAGGGCTGTGAAGTGGTCATTGATGAATTTCTTGAGGGTTTTCTGTTGCCCAGTATCGGAAATTTTGTTTATTTACAGTACCCGATAAATGGAAATGGGCCTCGTGAGACGAAATTAAAACAGCACCCACGGGAATGTTTTGAAGAATGTCTTCACAAACAGGTGTGCGAGTTTCAAAATCTCTCTCATTAAATTTTTGTGCGATCATCATTTTGTAGGAATGCATGTGAAGATTTTTGTGTAAAATTCGTCGACACTTCTATCAGACAATCCAATGGCAGCTGCATGTTTAAGTGCTGAACGCCTCAGAGGTTGCTGAATAGACAGACTTACAAGATCGGCCATACGATTTTCTCTTCAGCGCAGAACCCGTTGCTCTAAAGTTTGATAACCAAACTTGAAGTGTTTTTTTATCCGGAAGAGGATCATGTCGTCCAAGTTGAAATCTAATGCGAAATGCTCGCTGAGTAGTAATAACAGAACCACTTTCACGGATGTATTCCTCTACGACAAATGCGTGATACTCACCGTACCACGCCATTTTTATTACTAAAAACGGCACGTAGACCTCCATCTATCTTTACCCGGAATAACATTTTATCTATAAATAGCTTTAAATTTAAACGTCTAAAAAATACGGAAGGGTTTTTTGTCGGACCCTGTATGTTTGGGATATTAAAAAAAATAATATATATAATAAAATATATAGAAAGAATAGTGGACCAAAATGACTACGTTGTGGTAAGCCTAAAATCAGTTCTATAAAGAATCTCAGAACTCATTATTTACTTACTACGAATTTAGTTTTTAAGTTGAAATCTTTATAAAGTCGTTACTACATACTTTTTTTAATTAACAAATAAGACGCACTTAACATTGAAAACGTTCTAACTAATATTTCTTTTACAACTATAAATAATGAACATTGTCACTTTTACACTTTTCTAATGATTGTTTTTTTCTTTTTTCATTACAGGTGAGTGACAATTCCTATACCTAGATCTGGTCTGATGCAAAAGTAAGATTATGTTTATGATAAGGCCGCTAAAACCTGTTGATTGGTAGACGTAAATTCATACAGTTTAATTCAAAAGCCACGCATAAATAACGCATATTTATATCACGACTAACGATTGCTGTAGACTTTACCTTGTACCTTAATGATCCATTACATTTCCGGTTTTTGTTTTAAATTCTAATTAATTTTTACATCAATTTGCATATCAAACACAATCAATGTATGTATAAGTGTGTATATGTCATTTCATCATACTTAAATGAAGATAATTAAGTCCAAGATTATAATACGATTAATAGTAGAAAAAATTGCTACGCACAAATGTTAAATTAATTTAACCTCAACCATACACAGTTCCACATTGATTATCATATGCCGCTAACTTGTCAGCTTTTATGCATTTGAATATGACGTCGTAATAGACATTCACACATAAGAAAATATAAAGCTAGGTACTCTGATCAGCGCATTCTTTATGTAACCTCATTTAATCAAAATAATATCTGTCAGATTTAGATTATGAATTTTGATATGAAAACGTGTGCATATATGATGCACATGGTAGTTGATTGAAAAATGCATTCAATATACACCACTGGAGCAATATGTACATACATATATAGGTAAAAGCGACCAAAACATATTTTTTCCCGCTGTTAAATGTCAATTCATTTTTTTTGCTAGGGTAAGTTTAAGATTTATAAACAAAAAGTGGAAATAAAAATTAAACTTACTAATGGCTCATTTTATGAATTTTATTTGTAAAGTGACGTTTCAATCCATTTTGATGAAATTTCGAAATAAATAAAACCAGTAGTGGTTTACTTCAAATCCCGTCTTCAAATATTTCCATCACATCAGGTTCTCTATTGATTCTCTAAAGAACAAATCTTTGTCTTCTAGATACAGTTTAAAACATTTAAGTACTTTTCTCGGTTTTTGAAACTTCTCATTAGTTATGAGTCTTTATTTGACTCTATTTGAAAGTTTGAACAAAACTTGAATTTAATACATTCATAGTTCAAAACAAAATATGTTTTGATGTTACTCTTGTTACCTTTAAAAATACTCGTTTTCAGCATTATTTTTATATATTTTAATGTATTTCCAAAACTTGATGTGATAGCCTTGATTAAGAGGTAGGAATCGTTACAAGAACAAAACTTACTTTTTATCCATTTTACCCTTTTTTTGTTGAAAACCGTTTTAGCACAAATGGTTTAGCGTTTCTTTCAGGTATTAAAAAACAGGTAAAATCTAGGTTAGGTTAGGTTAATGTGGCTGTCCGGATAGAGTAGGACACACTTAGGCCAGTTTAATGCCCCATTTTGATACCACATGAATTTTGAGGTTTTCTTCTTAGCTCAATGAAAGCAGCTTGTTTTCCTTAAGAAACGTAAAAAGCTGAAATATGATTTGGGTCGTTATAGAAGAATTCTAACAGGTAATTCTTGCGTTTTTGAGCTGGACCAGGTCATTTGAGAATACGCCTAGCCGCATGTTGTGTTTTACTCTTAAATAGTTCCTGATTATGACACCGATTACCAAATATTACCGAATATTATTCGTTACTTTCCATGTAGTGATTGTTATGCCAGCATTATCCAAAGGTGGTAGGATGAGTTCTGGCGAGTTCAACTGCCTTAAAATTTTCTGGAATATCTTTATGCCCGGAACATAGCAAAGGTGAATATTAAACTGTTCTGCTATCTCCATTAGAGGTGATCGAGGTCCAAAGATTGGAAAGCGGCCTGACTATCTGAGAAAATTCGGATATAAGATGTTGATATCATGTGTTCTTTGAGCCAGGAAGAGACTTCTTTCATCGCCAAAAGTTCCCCCGAAACAAAAGTATGAATGGGAAGGCGGAATTAGAGACTTAATTTACCTCCACAAACCTTTCATTTGTTTTTATCCATCTGTCTAAAAGTGGATGAAATCATCTTCCAGAAATGCCTAATCCTCCCTGTTGCGCATCATAGGATAGAAGGGATTTCTCTAAACGTCCGCTCACTCGTTAGATCCCATCAGCAACGATGAAGGCATTCAATGCATGGAGATTCTTGATAGTCTTGGAATTCTCTACAATTTGCTGGATCTCTGTTTGGAACATCTCATGTTCGGTTGACACCTTTTTGTAAATCAAGAACAGTGTGCGATGACCCGTACAGCCTTGAGTCGGCTCGAACAGTTGTATATAGCTTGCAGGATACTGTTGCTATTTGACACATGATAATGTTGAGTATCTTTATCGTCTTTTTTTCTTTAGTTGTGTCACTTTCGATGGGTTGATACGGAGCATCGAACTCTCATTGGTTCCTGACAAATTATGGCCCAAACCACCAAATTTCCAGTGATTTCAACTCAACCCTGGACGCTAGATCGGCTGGGTTATGAAGCGTTGTGATAAGTCCCCAGCAAAGATCCCCATTAACCGCTGGATTTCTGAAACGGTTATAGACGAATGTGGTCCATTTGGCGGAGTGGCGCGTATCCAGGCTAATGCGATCGCAGAATCTGTCCCAAGCATACATCTTGACATCGTGCATTTCTAAGACTTCTTTTGTGTACTGTAACCGGTGAGCCAAAACTACAGCACCACACAGTTCTAGACTAGGCAGTGTTACCGTTCGTTGACTTGATGCCACCTTTGTCTTGGATAACAAAAGATTGACATGGATATTGCCATCAACATCCAGAACGCGGAGATAGATTGCTGCACCGTAAGCTTTCGTTGAAGCGTCACAAAACCCGTGAAGAACGATCGCCATGTTGGCCTTGCTCAACTGGGTCCACCACGGGATGCGAAGCCGTTCGATCAGAGGAAGTTCTATAATAAAAGTGTCCCAATCCTTCTTCAAAATTGTTGGAATCTGTTCATCCCAATCATATCCAAGGTCCCATAGACGCTGCAACATTAGCTTGGCCGTGATGATGCATGGGTCGAAGAGTTTGGCTATCGTCGATACCATTGACCTTAATCTCGATCGTCTTAACGTGGTCGGCTGAACGGTGTTGTTGTTAAATTATTGCAATAAAGCCTTATGGCGAACAGCAGAGCTTGAATAACCTATTGTCAAAGGTTAAAAACTTTTCTATTAAACTGCTAATTCCGTTTTATTAATAAACGGGCATTCAAACATGTCTAAACAGTGGCAATTTGTGAAGAAAAACAAAGCATACAATCTTAAACGGACCTATTAATTGGAATTCCGAACTTTCAACTGGACTACTTCATCCATTCACTTTTCTTATAGAGCCAAGATAGGTATTTGAGTTTTGCTTATAAGATAAAATTTTAAAAAGTTCAATAGGAAGAATACTTACACGTATCAGCTATCAGCTACAAAAATTTAGCGATACGAAATCTTCTAGTTCCGGTAAAACTTTAAGTCTACTATTTATAACTCAATGTTATAGGTGTTTAGGATTTCAATTAAGAACCGAACTGTTACCTATGAAATGTTTTCAGCTCTTCGGAGGGATTTGCACGGACTTTAAACAGTTCACTTTTCTGTTCAGAGCCGAGTTTACAAATGTTTCGAAATATATCCTCTTCCAAAACCATTTCAGAATTGGTTATAAGCGATGCCGTATGGATTTCACAAATCGCTGAAACTTAAAGTAGGCATTCTGTGGTATCAACTTTAGAAAAATTTTAAGAGAAAGTAAGATGTTAAAATTATTTGAAATTAGCTAAAACATATTTTTAGCTTGAAATAAATAAATTAGGTGGCCCAACAGTCTAATTCCGGTGAAACCTTAGGTCTGCTATTTATAATTCGGTCTTTGGTCAACCAAGAGTATACTATACCTAGAGTAAAATTCTCCATTATCCATCTCTTCGGAGGTTTTTGCACGGACTTTGAACATCGAACTTTTCTGTCAAAGACGGGTCTTCAAATATTTCGGAATCTTCCTCTTCCGATAACATTTCAGAATGGGTCAGAAATAAGATATATGACGTATGGATTAACCATATCGCTGAAAGTAAAAGTAGACATTCTGTGATTTTAACTTTACCCAAATCTTAAGCATTAGTAAGATGTTAAATCGTTTAAAATCATCCAAATCATATTTTAAGCTGGTTCGTTTAAAAGTTTGCTTCAATACTTTTTTAATGATAAATTTTAGGGAAAATGCTTCTTCCAATTGTCACTATAAGAGCAAGTGTATGCGACGTGACCGGGCGGATAAGCCATGTTTATTCAGCATTACCCAACTTGGTGTTGCATACTTAAAATATCGTCTATGAAATCAACTGCAAGTTGTATATGGAGAGGAGGTAAGCAAACATGAAGGTGTGGGTACCATGATACTTGAATTGTGCATTGAAAATGTTGCATTTGCATTGCAAATTTCTATTTCATTATGAATTTGTTTATTTTTTATTTTTTTGTTTTATTTTTGTTTGTTGATCTTTTTTACTACGACTCAAGTAATTATGATTGCATAAAAATTCCATCAATTGAACATCGTTCATCATAGAGCCGAGAGAGAGGTATGTGAGTTTTGCTAAGTTGCAATATCTATCTATAGTAGTTTTGTATATTTTATTGGACAGGAATGGGAATGCATATGCATATAAATAAATAGCAATTAGTCATTGATTAAACTGGAGGCTCTTCCTTATTTTGTCATTGAATCAATACTTTTTCAACTTGTGAATGAATGGCAAATATTGTGTTAGAATTTGTAGGAATGTAATGTTATTGGAAGTTCGATCTAAGGTTTTGAGTTGCCGGATTCTGACTTGTTTTGGATGAAAAATAAGTATAGCTAATTTTAAATTTTAATCAATGTTAAAATGGTGAGGGTTGTTTATTCAACATCAATTTATCAAAGAGTTTGACCGATTTTCCTGTTTATACATTCCGCCTCAACTGAATATGCACAAACATTTTTGAAAATACTTTTGTACCTTTTTTTCCTAATATTTTTGGGTATTGGTTCATTTCTTGATGCTAACTACTTTCAAAGCTTTCTTCTGGGAAAAACTACATTTGTTGGGTCAAGTGGATTGGAATAAAATAAGCTTCTATCAAGTTTAATAGTTGATACTAGTCCGTTGGAAATCCCTTAAGGGGTATCGTGTACGGTTTCCAGAGATGTGTTTCAGCTCCCTCAAACTCTTGCCTAGTGACGCTGATTTTGCTCGACTGTCCTGTGCCATGTGCTTCTCGGTCGTCCAGCTCTTCTTCCTTCTTGTGTGAGCGGATTTTACTGCATTGCTTGGCCTGCAATGCAGTCCTTACCTTATCGAAGCATATGTCTAATCCATTGCCACTTACGTCTTAGTATTATATTCCTGAAATATCCTTCTTTGAAGGACCTCATTTGATATACGGTTTTGGCCAGAAAATCCTTATGATGTTACGAAGACATCTATTCACGAATGTTTGCAGCTTTCTTGTTATGGCTGAAGTAACCTTCCAAGTGCTTCCCCCATAAAGAAAAACAGATTCGACATTTGTGCGAAACAGTCGTAGCTTTGTTCTTAAGCTGATAGAGTTATTCCACCAAATTCTTGACAGCATACCGTACGCCGCTTTTGCTTTGCCGATGTGGCAGATGACGTCTTGTTCGCTTCCGCCCTCGATGGAAACGATACTTCCAAGTTATTGAAAGCTCTCTACTTTTTCCACCGGTTGCGAGAAAATATTTATTTAGGAGGATGGTTGGTTTCCGAGGCTTATCCTTTTTGTTTTGTCGCAATTAATTTTTAGCCCCACAACTTCTACTTCTCTCTCCACACTTGTTGTCGTTTGATGGGGATCCAGGATCCTATGCTTTACACAGGATGTCAAAATCCTTTGGATTCCTCTGCTACCTGACAGAGCTGAGCGCAGTACATCGCTTATCACCAACAAAAACAATATTGGCGATAGAATACAGCCCTGTCTAACTCCACTTCGGATTTGAAAATCATCTGACAACCTACAATCGTGCAGAACGTGACACTTGGATCCATCATATGTTGCTTTAATAATACCAATTAGTTTTTCTGGGATGCCTCTCCTCCGCAAAGCTAACCAGATATACTCCCTGTTAACGCTTTCAAAGGCCTTCTCGAAGTCGATGACCAGCAAGTGTAGTGGTGATCGATATTCAACGCACTGTTCAATAAAGATCCGCAGGGTGTTGATATGATCAATACAGGATCTAGCGCAGAACCCTGCTTGTTCGGCGTCGAGTGTGGCCTCAAGGTGTTCTCTGATGCGTTCCAGTATGACTTTTGCTACTACTTTGGCAACGGCATGTAGAACGCAAATTAATCTCCAGTTTTCGCACTTTGTTAGATCTTCTTTTTTGGAAGCTTGACGATAAATCCCTTCTTCCACTCATGAGGGAAGCTTTCGGTGGTCCAGGCTTCTTTTATGAGCGGATGAAGCAGTTCGCTTGATGACGTTGGCACTGCTTGTAAAACCTCTGCGGGAATTCCATAAAGTCCTACCGCTTTATTTTTCTTGAGTGCTTTAATTGCGGCAACTATCTCATCTTGGAGGTGTGGTACAGATTCGGGGATTAGTTTCTTTAGGCACTTCAGAAGGTATCGGCTGCATGTTGTTTGCAAACAATCGGTTTAAAACCGAGAAAAAGTGTTCTTTCCACCTTCTGACTTGCTCATCCACCGAACTTATCACAGTACCGTCTACTTCTTTCACCAGATGTTGCTTTGAGCTGTGTGCACCAGTCAGCTCTTTGGTTATTCTGCAAACGGTCCTGCTGTCGCAGCTCTCTCTCTCTATTTTTCATCCGATACGAGGACTCCAGCTCGTCTCTTTCTTCTCATTGTGCAGCAGTTATTCGAGCCCTAAACTGCGTTCGTTGATCCTTTCCTAAGCGTTCAAGCCAACTCCAAAATCAATATTTTCAAAGTAAGATAGAACCTTACTTAACTAATTTTCAAAAAGGCCCAATAATGCTAACCTACAGGAATTGTATTGTTTTTACAAATATACTAGATAAAAGAGTCTACTGTGGCGTATAGTCATTTATTTTAAAAAATAGATCCACGGTTATTTAATTGAAATGTATACGGCCATTGTGTGGCATTACCCTTCAAACCTTACCCAAATATAAAAGTCCAGCACCTACACAAAATTTCTGACTTATATGTCAGAAATGTGTAATTATAAAATGTTTAATCAAAATTGATTCCTCCACCAGAATATTATATAATTAAATCAGTTTTCAGTTTAAAATTAAAAATAAATTAATAAATTTGTTTAAAAAGTAGCTTGTATCTTTCTTTCCTATATATTCAAAAATAAATTGTCTCAAGGTAAATAAAATGCTGACACCTAACCATGGGTTTTTGAGCCAAGAAATTTTAAAGTAATTTGTATAAAGTGTCTTCAACAAAGCAATTTAGTTTGCAACAATGTATTTCAAAGATAATTTGGCTAATGTTTTGAAAGTGTGTTAATTTATTTTTTAAATTGATGAAAACAAAAACCCGAATGATCCTCATCAACAACTGTGATGCGTGTTTTTTAGGAGGTGTGTCGGTATATAATGGTTTTTGATATTATTTAAATACAATGAACTAGATTCTTTTAATTGACTAATTAACAGTTTTATAAATCGTTCGTTGAATGCGGAGGTACATAAATGATGTGATTTTCTGGCAAATAGATTATTTGGCAATATTGTCGGAAACAAAAGTTCTGAATTTTATCAACAATCAGCTGCGATATTAGGGATCATTAGAAAATGCTTATTATCAGTTTAAGTTTCCTCAAATCTAGTATAAAAATGTTTCCTAATAACGAAAAAATATCAGCTTTTACAATAAATCTTCATACAATAAAAATGTTTGCGCTATTTCTAGCTTAATAAGCTCTTAACATCTGGACAATGGTTCACCTTAAATCTTATGTTTAGTTCTTATTTAAAAATCCTCTACTAACTACACGATGCATCAACTTTAACCTCAGCTTTGAACTTTGACAAATAGTCTTCTTTCAATTATTCTAATCGCATGTTTTATTGATTAATTTGATTGGCATAAATAATAATTAAAACAAAATTGCTTCGAGCTTTCTCAAAACTCCCTGAGGACCTGCAAAGAGCCAAAACGTCAATACTTCGAATCATATTCAAAAATGAATTATGGCCTAGTATTTTACACATAATTAAACACTAATAGCTACAAGTAGGGCGGCCGACCGACGGACGTGCGGTTGTTGTCGGCATCGCTCTTGGATAACGCAACATTCATAATCATCGCATAAGCCAAAGACGCACAGTCTGCGTCTGCGCAAGCGTATATTTCACTAACTGTTCATGACTTCCGCATGCAATAAATTTTGTATGCGTTCCATGTAGATACTAGTACATACAGAAGTAACGTACTACGAGAGTATGGCCGGCTCCATATGACTTGATTCCAAACCGGCACCGACCTGGCACTGACTGCCCAGTGAATAGAGAGAGAGGAGAACTCTTACTTATATGGAAGGAGCAGAAGTTGTATTTATAGTTGAGTGTTAGTTTGGGCTGTTGGTTGGACTCAATCAAGACCAACACTCTAATGGTACTCGAGGGGCTATCAGATGGGAAATACGACGTGACTGCGTATTCCGTTAAAAAAAATAAAACTATTAAATACAAAAATGGCGGACAAGTGGAAACGACTTTGCACAGGGTGTTCCCTTCTAATTCGATTTCTAAATAATAGATCTTTGGGAATGTTTATTTTAAATTGAGACTGACGACTTAATTTTCATCTAATATAATTATTTTAAGATCAGATTAAATATGTAAAGTATTTAAAGAAACTTGTTAAATAAGAACTGCACTTTTGTATCAACATTTTGATCATAGCTTAGGTTTTCAATCCTTTTATTGGGTTGTATAGATCTTTTGGTATGGACTTAAGTTATTCCAAATCAAGAGTGAAAGCAATAATTGCTAATAAAGTATTCAAAAGTTATGTTTATAGCCATATACAGTATTTCATTATTTAGTCTCGCCTTGAGGGTTTCAACACTAAACCGATTTAAAAAAAAAAGAGGCTGGGATGCGACCCATACTGATAACTTCCCATCCCGTCTGTCGATTTGTCTTGCTTAAAAGTTTGTCTTTATGTGCTAGTATCGATTTTACCAAATTTACGTACTATTTTTTATAGATTTTATTTTTTATGAAAAAACGGACTGTTGGGTTTTTATATAAAAATCACTGAATATTGAAAACAATATTTTCTGTAAAATAAAATAAGCTTGAAGCCTTAATTTCAAGTTTTTGAAAAGATATTTGAATCGATATTTAATTTTTACGAACTTTGAGTAATGTTTTTTTTAGATTTTTATTTTTTATAAAAAAAACTGTCAATTCTATTTTTCTCAAAATTTTATCACATTTTTAAAACATTATTCTCCGTTGCTCAAAATTGTTTTGGAGATGAAATCATATGTTAGTCGTTAAATTTAGGAGGTGACAAATTTTTTTTTTCAGTTTTTTTGATTTAGATAGATTTTTTTCCAGAAATATACTTTTTTGAGATCACGTTACAGTTTATTATATAAAATTTAATTCAAGTCTGTAGCGTTTTTGGTTCGTAAGATATTTAGGGTTAACCAAAATTTTCACCTTTTTTTTAAACTGCTATGGTAAAAAAACCACCAACTCAATTTTCTTGAGAGCCCTTTCTGCATCTTTCTGCCTTATTATCTGTTTAACAAAATTTATTTGAAGTAGATATCTCTTCTGGTTCTTGAGCTATGGACGACGAAAAAAACGTCGCGAACGTACGGACGTACGGACGTACGAACGTACGTACACACGCACGCACAGACATCTTTCTAAAAATCTTTTATTTCGACTCTAGGGACCTTGAAACGTCGAGAAATGTCAAAATTTTCAATTTGACAAATCGGACCCATTACAATAACTTCCTATGGGAAGTTAATAAGGTGGAATAAATGTGATTTAAACCTATGTGAATTGTATTATTATTAAAATGCAGTTAAAATTATTTAGTGGAATAAAAAACATTTTGTTTTATAATAAAAATATGAAATACTGGGAAAATAATTAAAAATAGTTTTTGTATTTGAACAAACTAATCGAATACACAAACTATTTTAGATTAGTTATGAGTTATGGTATATTTTGAGAAGAGTTCTTTTTCACTTTAAAAGCGGCCTTAGGAAGAGCTTATCTAGGGGAAATACCTTTTCGGATTCTTTAAGGCGAGCTCACACCACAGGGAACCCTCATACCAGAAACAAAAACTCATCCCATGGAAAATGTAAAACTGACAATCGAAGTTTTAAATATTTCGTCAAAATGGCAAGTTTTTTTATTTTCACAGCCTTTAATTGATGAAAACGGGAAGTGTTGGCAAACTAACGATAATTTTCGTACCAAAATTAAAAAGCGACTCTGCTCACTTTTTAGAAGGAGAGAAAAACTGAGATTGACTTCAGAAAGCTTCGGACATATAATTAGTTTTCAACATTGAAACAAAACTTAGTTGGGCGAGTTCCCGGACGGGAACTCTAGTGTAAACAATTTTTAAAAGCTATTTATTGGTACAAATTAACTTTGAAAGTAGACTTTTGTTAGTAGTCGGTTTCCTATTCCCCTTTGAACAATGCTTTCAAGAAAAGCTGAGGGTACTATTATCAGCGACACAATTTAGTGGGTTAGAAGCTTTAGAGAAAAGATAATTTATGAATATAAATAAGAGTGTCGGAGACAAAACGAAGCCCTGAGGCACACCAGCGTTTATGGATATCAGATTTGAAAGATGGAAAAACTTACGCAGTGATTTTGCCAGCGTTGAAGAACACCTCTTCAGAAAACATTGCGGGGGTACAAGTGGGAAAGAAGATTCGTTCCATAGAATAGGTTGTGCTATAAAGTACAGGCGGAGTCATGTCACTCTAATTTTCACTTTTCACAACTTTCTGGACATCTCTAAACAAATCTCTTATTAAGACTCTAGAGATCTTGAAACGTCGAGAAATGTCAAAATCTTCAATTCCTCAAATCAGACCGATTACAACAACTTCCCATGCCAGGAAGTGGAGAGTTGATAACTTGTCTTTCCGTTTCTTAGTTTTTTGAAGATCGGTTATTTGTCATGTTTCAATCGGAATTAATTCTAAATTGAAATTCATTTTGAAAAATCGTTATGCTTACGCAAATATTCAAAAATTTTTATTTTTCCAAATATGTATGTGGTTCAAAAAAGAGCCAGCAAAACTTAATAGCAGTATGTTAGTTTTTTAATTTAGTTCTTCGTTTCAATAAATTACAAAACTAAAATAAAAGAAGAAAGGATCAATTATGTTTTCTCAGCACTAACACATTAACACCCTGTACATTCCTTCAATTAATACAGCAAGACAAAAAAAAATATTTTATGTTTTGCTTTCTTTTTTCTTTAACACGAAAACAAAAATGTCTCACAGGTCGAAATGAACTACCGCACCAGTATCACGGTAGATGGCGTAGTTGATTGTATTTATACGCGTACGAGTACATGAAAATGATCAATACGGTCTACGGCCGCCGGGCCGGGCCTACGGTTACGGCTTGTTGCCGGTAGCTCTTGGTAGTGCCAATGGGTTGCATGGTGCAAATGAGCAAGTGAATTGCAACATCCTATCATATACCCATACAAACTTAATATATTTTAATTTAATTTATTGCACCTTGGACTACTTGCTTAATCAGGCAATAATCGGTGTTGTTCGATATACTCGTATGTGTACATATCTTTGTATTAAATGTGTATAGTGGCAATAACGGTAAGTGTGAACGATTTTTGTGTGTACTTTTAGGTATTTGTAAGTTTTATTGGTTGAACTAATTTATTTGGTATAATGTTAATTTAACAAAACATTTAATTCCTTCAAGCGAACAAAAATATTTTTTTTTTTCTTGATTGCATTTGTATTTTCAAATCCTTCACCAACAAATTTTAAGCATAAAAATAACAAAAATATGTGAGTTTTTCACAAATCCAGTCAAGCAAATAAAAATGCGTAACTGATTAATGGGTAAATTAATTTTAATTGTTGGCAACACTTCTCTTTGAGTTTTATAAATATGAGTGAAAGTGAAACTGAACTGAACTGAATTAAAAATTAATTATAATTTTTCATTGAAATAGATTTATTATTTTAGTATTTGAAATAGCAATCAGGGCATGCAGGCTAGAAGAGTGATTAATTGATGTTTAAAAATTTAGGAAATTTCATTTTGTTACATCTACTCGTAGCATAAAAGAAACTTAGTACGGTTGATGGAAAACCTTCAATTTTTTGTTGTTGTGGTACGGTTTTTGATGGTGTTTTAGGGTCTTTTGAATTTATATGTAAGCTTGAAGGTAATGTTTGTGATTGCGCATGAGTTTAAAAGAAAAACAGTTTTGAAAATTGGAAAAAGTACTAAAGGTATTTAAATTTACCCCGAAAACAATTTGGATGGATACTGATGTTCTAGGTTAGGATAGGTTGTAGTGGCTGTCCAAGATGGAAATGGACACACTTAGACCAGTTTAATGACCCATTGTGATACCACATGAATCTTGAGGCTTTCTTCTAAGCTTAATGGAACCAGTTTGAGTCCCTTACGAAACGTGACAGGCTGAATATACTGATATGATTTGATGCAGCTTCTGCAAAAGTCATTTGAGAATACGATTAGTCTCGTGGCGTGCTTTCCTATTAGAGAGTGTGCGGTTATGACACCTATTATCGATTTAGAGAGACCAAGCACCTTAAACGTTTTAAATCCATGATGCTCTAAAATTTGTGAGACAAATTATTAGCCCCACGTTAGTTAAATTCTTTAACTGAACTATTGAAGTTGTTTAAAACAAGCTTGAACTACAAACGTTTTTGTAAAAATGTAAAATTATCAACATCGAAAGCTTTTAAATGATCTTGTCTGAAATTGACAAACTTAGGACTCTTTAAGCATAGACATTTTAAGGTAACATGATATCTCCTATGCTTTTCACCTTGATGTGGTGGAACGGCCTACGTCTGACTATCTTGCAATCCAGCTGCAGTGTCAGGTAACCAAGAAAACCAAAGAACAGAGATATCAATCGTTAATACACTCACGGTAGAAATCAAAGCTATCGGTGATGTCTTGACCGAAAAGAGGACAGGTCGCCAGTGACGTTTTCGACAACAACAACTACAAACTCTGAAGCTATCAGTGATGTCAGTAAAGTCATGCGCATGCCCCGACGCTAATGTTACCTCGACCGAAAACCCTGAAACTAGGTGCTTAGGATTTCTCTGACAGTGCAAGACATTTTTCACCCCTTCTGATCTGGCTGTAATTTACTATTACATTCGTCCAAAACTTGAATATAACTCGCATATTTGGGCAGGTGCCCTTAAAACAAGTTTAAGTATTTTGGACAGGATCCAAACAAAAACTTTGGAAATGATAGGCGATAGAACTATTACCGAAACAATAATGTTACTCGCACATCAGTTTAGCCTTGAGCTACTTTCGGACGTACTGTCAAGTATAAACATTTTTTTTTAACCACGCATCGAGAATGTGGAATGCTTTACATACCTCTGTTTTTCCCTATCATTTTCATATTCAAAACTTTAAGACCAATGTGCATCGGTATCTCCTCTTTAATCCTTCCCTATTTTTCTAAAGCTCGCACTGTGTTTAAACTTTAAACATGTTAAGGGTATTATAAACGCTTGAGTGCCCGTTTATTATAAGAAAACAAGGCAATCAAAAGAGTCGCTAGCCACCTTGTGGCATACAATGTCAGGTGACAAGGTGACCTCGACTCTGAAAGAGATTGGGGCTGCCTACCATGGCAAAAAAAAGCCTTCTTCCCAAATACCAAATACCAGTAAGCCACAAGGGCCGGTTATGCTCGTTTAAATGGTAGTGGGAAAGGTATCAGACATAAGGACTCGACTCCCCCTCCCCCTCCATCAACAGGAAACAAAAGACCCAAGACGACCGATAATTAGGGCACGTTAGCTGAATTGATAAAAAAGAGCCTTCAGGTAGCTGTTATCAACTTCTGAAACTTCTAACCAACTACATTGTTTCGCTGATGAAGTTACAATTTGCTTTTCATATTCGTTTTAAGATTCTGATTCTTCTTCTTTAGATGTGGACTAACAAAGGCAGCGTATGATAACCTCATGAAATTTTGATCCTGACGGCATTGGTCAATGGGGATTCAAAAACCGTGTAGAATTTAATGCTTCGAAAACTCAATGCTGTCTACTGTCCCAAAAGCTAACCCTCCCCAATGCCACAATCCATGGATGGTACTTGCATCGAGGAGATTGAACAACTATAAGTCCTAGATATGTGCATCAGAAACCACTTGTTGTGGAGTGATCATATATTCGACATCGCCAAAAATGCTGCTAAGTGTTTAGATTTTCTCCGACGGCGAGGATGCAAGAAGTTTTTTCACCACTTCTGATCTGGCTATAATTAACAAAGCTTTTATTCGTCCTAAACTTGAGTATAACTCTCATATTGGGGCTGGAACCCCAATAACGTACCTGAGTTTTCTGGATGGAATTGAAAAAAGAGCTCTAAAAATGATAGGAGATCGTTCTCTCACCGAGACATTTGCTGTTCTTAAACACCGCCAGTACCGCCTTTTATTGTTTTATCGTTATTTTTATAAACAATGCTCTGGTGAAATAGCCAGTTGTATTCCTCCCCTTTAACAATTTAACCGTAATACCAGTATTGCTAGGATTGCCCATCAATTTACCCTTGAGCCCAATTTCGGACGTAATGTAAAGTACAGAGATTCTACTTTAGCCGCACTAAGCGAATGTTAAATGCTTTCCCTAACTCAAGATTCGGACAGCTCTCTACAGGAAAAGTAAGGCATCTACTATAAGCTTAGTAGATAGCGCGATACGAAGTCCCAGTTTCAAATAGTTTAACTTCTTTATTTAAATGGGTAATTTTTGATGATCAGAAATTATTAAAATTGGTTTATTAGTTCTTGGAACTTAAAAATGGGTGTTAGCGTTCTGGAGGAATACAAACATATGATTTTCTTGTTGAAGGAAGCTAAGTAAAAAAAAATAATTTAATGAAATTCTATCGGTTCTTTTTGGAGTAAATTCGAATTTTTATTACTGGCAAACAAAAATTATATTGCGACTGCTGTTATTTTCCGTCTTAAAAAAAACGCCTAATCGGCGAATTGGCTTAAAATCTTAACTTTTAAGTTTGAACTCAATCGAAACAGTGTTTTGTGCTGTAGGGGCGAGGACAGACAGACGGACGGACGAAATCGTGGGACCCAGCATTTCTGCAAAAGGTTTTATACTGTATCAATGATATTTGATGATCAAATGATGATATTATAAAGGGTGATTTTTTAGCTATAATCTTTAAGGCAACACTGGTTTAAACTGCTGATGAACGTTTGGTCTATAATTTAACCATGAATCGTCTTGCAAACGAGCAAAGCCTGCAAATTATTGAATTTTATTATTAAAATGCTTGCTCTGTTAAGAAAGTTCAACGCGCGATTCTTCCATTTAATTATGTTCAGCGACGAAGCTCATTTTTGGGTCAATGGGTACGTAAATAAGTAGAATTGTCAATGTTGGAGTGAAAATCAAGCAGAAGCATTGCAAGAGCTACCAATGCATCCAGAAAAAATCACAGTTTGGTGCGGTTTATGGGCGTCATTGGATCGTACTTTTTCTGGGGAGCGCTACAGTGAGATGCTATCCTACTTTTTTTTGTCCAAAATGCAAGAGCTTGACTTGAATGACACGTGGTTTTAACAAGACGGCGCCACATGCCACACAAAACGCGCAACCATGGACTTATTGAGAAGCGAGTTCAGTGAACATTTTATTTCACGTTCGGGACTGGCCTAGATCGTGCTATTTAACACCTTTAGACTATTTTTTATTTTTTTGTGGGGCTATGTTAAAGCTCATGCTATACAGACAAGCTGGCTTAAATTTTCTCAGTGGAAGACAACATTGAAGCATTTATTCGTGAGATACCAGCCGAAATGTTGGAAAGAGTACGCCATGATTGGGCTAAGCGGATGAACCATTTACGGCGCAGTCAAGGTCAACATTTGCATGAAATAATCTTTAAACATTAAATTATATGGACCGTTTTATTGATTCCAATGAAGATTTCATGCATTTTTCTGAATTGTATGTGTTTTGGTTTTTCAAAAACTTTCCTAAAGCTGTTAAAAAATCAGCCTTTATAACCTTAGCATGCGCATGCGGTACAATTACAATAATTAAAAATAGTATACCTAAATAATTTCGATGTTTATGATTTCCAATGTAATTTCAAGAGCTACTATTTTGCTTACTAACCACACGACGCGAAGCGACGATCAAATATTACCTCGGTACACTACACCTAAACACTTCACCCAAGCTATCGATCAAGATCAAATCTATCAATTCATTACCATTATAATTATCAAGCTATTTTAAATAATTTTCCAAAGTCAGGGTTTAATGAAAATTGATCCCTAGCCCCCAGTATATCGTTTGATCATCAGCATGTGTAGTTTTTAATTATAATTGTTTTATGCCATATTTATTTTTGTTGTTGGTGTTGTTGTTGTTGTTGTTGTTGTTTTTGTTATCAAAATCACACGATTAGACCAAAAACTTATGCATAAACAAATAATAGTTAATAGTGTAACAATAGCCTTATAATATATTAATGCGGTAAGTTTCACAATCATGTTAACAATACCACAACAAAAGTTTAATAGTTCGCTAAACCATAACCAACAAAACGCATCAATTCTAATGTTTTACAGAGACTTTTAGCTAACTTAACGCATATTGACATTGAACAAAATATAATCATGAGATAAGGTACATATAATACAGCTAAGTATGTTTATGTAAATACCCTTCCAACAATGTTATTTTGTTTGTATGTATGTTCAGATATAAAGTGATAAAGCTGTTGTTTACGGAAATGTTGCAACGGGCGTTATAATATGGTGGCCTTCTATATTTTATTTTCTTCTCTATTTTATTTAAAAAAAAAACACAAATAGTTTAAATGAATGTTTGCCTTTTTTATTAAGTGGCTTAATGTCGTGCTAAAGTTGCGTTTCGATTGAGTGACGACACTAAGTACAGTGAGAACTGAGAACAAAAAACAGTAATTACATTCATATGAAGGGCTGTGTGGTGTTTTGGAAATTTTGATTCTGACGGCCTAAGGTTGTGTTGTGGTTTGAGTTTTCATTGGATTGAAATTTGAAAACCATTTATAGTCGAATTGAAAATTTTGACATTTCTTGAAGTTTCAAGGTCCTTAAAATCTAAATAAATGATTTTTAGAGAGATATCTATGTTTGTTTTGTTTGGAAAGCCATTTTCGCCGTCCATATCTTAAGAACCGGGAAAGGTATCGACTTCAAATATTTCTATAAGTATTATAAATTAAATATGGAATAAATTTGAATTTGACGTAATAACAAACATATGTAGTTTAAAAAAAAATCAATTAACATTTCTTTTAAAAATCAAAATGAAAAAAAGAAAAAAATACAAACTTTACGAATACGAATTTTACGAACAAAAAATGATTTTATCTCCAAAATAAATGTATGCAACGAAAAATATCGTTTTTGACATTTTTGGTTCAATTTTGTGAAAAACCAAATCGACATTTTTTTAACAAAAAATGGAACCACAAAAACAACATGACTAAAAGTTGGTAAAACAAAATTAAAATTAAAGATACAAAATGTAGTTTTTAACTTTCAGTTAAATTTGACGAAAGATCGAGTTGAAATTTTGTTTTGCAATCTGAGCAAAGCACAATGCTTATAGCGGAAACAATTTTGAAGTACTGGTATGTACTGAAGGACCTAATAATTCTTTGATGCTGGGAACGTTTCCCTGAAATGTTCCTTTGTTATTGTGCAGCATTACAAAATATGTTTAACGGTTAGTAGTTCTCTGCAAAAGTTGCATAATGGTGGATCTTTTATTTTAAAGAGATGCGATTTGTTAAACATTGTGTGGCCTAGTCTCAATCGTGAAATCTGTACTGCTTGAGATCGGTTTAAGTCTTTGTTATAGGTTACAGGTGATAAATTTGACTTATATGTTCTCAGAAATTATTTTGATTGATTCCAACGATTCTCAGATTCCTCTTGAATAAGCTTAAAAGAATGAATCCAGGCATTATAGTGGCTTGGCGTGCACCAGCGTCTGTTTTTTCATTCCCTGGAATTCCTACATGTCCTGGTGATCATATTAAATGAATACGTAGACATTCTACACAGAGATGGGCTCTTAGAGTTTGAATGATTGGCACCTGGTTTATGTTGTTTTTAATAGCCAAAATAACGCTGAGGGAGTCACTGCAGATAGCTGTTTTGACAGTTGAATTATCAGAATATTTCCACTAATGCCATTACTTCACCAGTATACGAATTTTGATCAGAGGTGATAAATTGTTGGAGTAAGACTTTGTTGTTGGTAATGTCAAGCCTATAAACGCAGTATCCAGTTACACCATCCTTACAGGATGCGTCCGTGTATAGAACGCAACCAAAATTGCGAGTTTCTATGATTTCAGCAAACTTTTGTCTAAAAGCTTTATTTGGTGTGCTTTTCATTTGAAGATTTTCTTAAGGAAATATCTATAAGATATCTATGAAAAAGTCAAGGAGGAGTTGGTCATCATAATTGTGAATTTCAGCTAGGTTTATTTTCGAAGCTTTGATGTTGCGAATTGAACAGAAGATGGCACTTTTGTACAGGTTTCGAATTGAAACCAACCTGATTAGCAAATATTATGCAAATCATGCTTTGTATTTATAATTTTGCGCTATAACTTTCATATTTGTAAAGGCTGAGATAATAGACTCGGCAAGTAAGCTTCGATTGGAGTTAAAAGTAATGCTCTTAAAGCAGTTCTAACACAGTATATTCTGGTCGTTTTGCTTATTCCAATGAGAGTATACAGTAAAGCCGTGTTGGATAGCTCTTCTTAAAAGCGTTTTTGCTATATCGATTGAGGTGTTCATGTGAGGTCCCTTGTACTTACTGAAAATTATTTTCAGCAGGTTATTTGTTTTACCGAGCTTTTGCGATACAATTTTTTTCAGCTCCAGATTCATCACACCAGTCAGGTATGGTTTTTGTCTGTACCATCTCAGACTGAAGTGTTTCAAGGAGTGGATGAACATAAGCGTTATATAACACGATAGAGATTGGTGAACCTTGCGGAATTCCATTTTGAATGAAAGTAGCAGTTGAAAGGTGTACTTTTATCTTCACGATGTTCTATTGTTCTATTTGACATAAAAGAAGAAATTACCTCAAGTAGGTGCTTGTTGATCTCCAAGTTTTTTAATTGATTGATCACTCCATAAGTAGTAACCCTTTCAAACGCTTTCTCCAAATCAAGGACAAAAGAACAGAATGGTGACGTAAGGCTAACTCTGCTTGCACTGCATGGTTTAGCAATAGAAGCAAACTGTGGGTGCCTCTTGCTGGTCTAAAGTCGTGTTGACCGCTGTTGAGATGCTTTTCTTGAGTGTAATTAACCCTATTATTGAATGAAGGGATATTGGAGGGTAGACTGTTCCAACCTGAGCAACCATTTAAAAGATCCTTTGTATCTTCAAGTGTAATGAAACTCTTTGGGAAGTAAGGCCTGCGGATTTCTTGTAAGATTAGGCACACAATTGGAAAATGATACACGTTTTCGGTTTCAGTACGGTTGCTCAAACTACATATCAGGCGAAGGTCAGTTGTATGAGGTCTATAATTCAAACAAAGCATTTAAGTCCTTACTTTAAAGATAAACACTCATTTAATTAAGAGTACGTTTTTCGTTAAAATAATTTCGAATACAAATTGTGTGGTTTAATTCTTTATAAAATAAGCCTAGTTGATATTTTTTGATATTTATGATGAAATGGAATCATAAATATCAAGGAATCATCTATTTTAGCTATACAGCTGTAGAATAAGTCCTGTCAATTGGTATGCGCTGTATTATTGAGGTCGAAATACAAGCTGTGTCTAAAAGCTAGATCATTCTTTGAAAGGCGATCTTTGACGTCTAAGTGCATATTTTAATATCTGTTTTGAGTCAGGCTGTTGCAAATTTTTCCACCGTAATACCGACCCGACGGACTGAATAAAATTCCGATTATTTTTAAACAATATTGGATTTTCGAATCCGAATGAAATGAAATTGATATCAAAATTATTTCGAAATACAACGAGGTGAATTTCTCCAAGTCGTATTGATTATAGTGGGCGCCAGGAAACTTTTTACTGGAAGTTTACCAAAACCAGCAGCTGAAAAATTTGTCTTCAAATAAACTCACGAAAAAAAAAAGAAAGGTTTTATTTTCCCGAAAGGAAATTTAAATTATGTTTTATTGCCTGGAAAACCTTAGCCAAAGCCGGGATTAAAAACCAGGATCTTTTATAAAAGAGAAAGATACAAAGTGAATTATTGAGATTGATGAAAGGTCAATTCTCGATAAATGTTTTCAAAAGAAAATGATGGATATAATAATAAATACCGATAAAAGAAGTCAATCGAAGAAAATTATTTCGATATGAAAAAATATCAGGAATTTGAAACAAATGAACACCAGAAAAAGTAATATTCTTAGAAACAACAACAACACTATACTTAGCTTCTTTTTGACTTCCTCCAACAGCTATCGTAGTCCTTCCTCAACTTTTCTCCACGGCAGAACTAAACAAAATCTTTAACTTAATAGAAACTTAAAGAAAAACTATCGTACGAAACAAAATTACTTTATGTAGGTCTTTTCAAAAAAAAAAATCCTTCACACAATTTTTCTTTCGTTAAAAGGCTTTGGGCGCAATTCAAAAAGTGGCCATCATCATGGCGAGCTTGACCCTTCCGGTTACTTGACCTCAGGCAATCCTCTCGGACCTTTTGCGTGGTGATCAATCTGTCTCGGTCCCGCAACTTCCTCCATCCATAAGGTTGGGGTGTGCGACCGAGAAGCCAGATATCTTTCATCGCACGCGATCTCTTTAAAGAGGTGATGCGATCACCCAGTAGCTCAATGAGTGAGTTCAGCTCTTCACTTTTGAACCCATTCCAGTCCAGACTTTCTGGAAAAATCGTGTGGAATTCCTCGCATTACCGAGTACTTACACGCGCTAGATTTTGGTTGAGGAAAAACTACTTATGTCGTATTGAAGTCGGTAGCCAAGCCTTTAATTAAAATAAAAGTTATCAAGATATTCTTGGAGTGATTTTTCTATCGGTAATACTTTATGATCGGCCCTCGGCCATACTAAGTTAATGTTGGTGTGACTTTACTACACACATTGTTGGGCCTGGGTATCGTTTTCATGCCTTGATGACCTTGTTCAACCGTCGTACAGTTCGTTGGTGTGGAATCCTTTCGCACACTTTGGTGATACCTGTTAAATTTGCTTTCCCAAAATGCTAGGAGAGCATATCACTGGCTGATGGCCAAGGTTTCTACTAGACCCTTCTAGAATTTTGGGGCCGCCGTAAGAATTCGTCAAGGGTGGTTAGCAACAATGGAGGTGAAACTTGTTGTGGTAAAATTTACCGCAACAAGGCCTCTTCATAACTTTTATTACATAATCAGCATTTGATTTTAGATTCTTTAAGGGGGTATTCTGGTCTAGAAATTAAAAAAAATCGATTTTTTTTTCTTTTCATATTTTCATAGTTTAACTATTTAAGAATATGTCTACTAGAGGATTTTCCCAAATTCAAATTATTTTCGGAGAAATAAGTATTTTGCTGAGCAGCCATCCAAATCGGTTGGGCTGCAACTAATTGAACAAAAGACATAATGGGGTACTTTAAACGCGTTTTTCTCAGAACTGTCTTTTTGAATCTGATACCCACGATTTCTCAGGTTCTGCCGAACCGATTTACTTGAAATTTTAAGAAAGTCTTCTTTAGGGACTTGTCTACGTCCGGAACTACGGCCATCCCCAAATTTTTATTTTTACTATTTTTAACAAATCGAAGAATGTTCAAAAAAATGGTAAATTTTTTGTATTTTTCTTTAGACAGCCGCCATTTTGTAAAAAAAAATGTTTGTAACTTTTCCGTAGTTCCAGACATTGCGACATTATTGTAGATTAATAATCTTTTTTAGTTTTTGATTTCAGATTTCTAGGAGAGTTAAAATCGTGGGTATGGTCACGCACCAAATTTTTGAGACGCACTACTCTATCAGCTGATAACTAACGGAATTTTTAATTTTTTTTTACTTTTTTATTTTTTTTTGTATGCTTCTAATGTGAATAAATAATGTATAAAAAAATTGATGGTAAAATTGTAGCTTGCTTTTTTCTACAGCACTTCAAAAATTACATAAAATTCATGTCTCTAGACCAGAATACCCCCTTAAAAATACTTGTGGCATACCGGGTTCAGTATTGATTGCATATATAGGTGTTGAGTTATCCAGTTTTAAGATGAGCTTGAAAAATAAGCGTTGAATTACTTCAAACTCTTCTAAGTTTTGATAGCCAAACACTTGCACAGGCATGTTTTAGTGGTTGCATCAAACATTCTAAATTTAGCAGTTGCATCCACATTCCACATACTTGTTGCAGAAGAAATTACTCCACATAAAAAAAGGAAGTTTTTTTTTTTGTTCTCTAAAAACATTTTGACTATAGTGGTTATTGCAAATATATGGTCAACTGTTGATAGACCCGATCGAAAACCGGCTTGGAAAATACTAAGAAGTTGAGTCTCTTCAACCCATTGAGTCAACCTATGGTATAGGAGGCAAAGACTGTTAAAGAATATATAATATGAACCAAAAAATTGTCTGATGAGTTTTTTGTAAAATTCAACGGAAATACCGTATATTCCCGCAGACTTATCATTTTTCAATGTAGTTTTTATCTCCAAAATAAATGTAGATGGATAGATAATTTGGATTTTATTGGATCAACATTGGAATTTAACAATAGATACGTTTTTACATTTACAAAAATCATTATGACATGGCATTTGCCGTCTGCCAGATTGACAACTATAATATATTAATTTAATTACAAAGATATAACCGTTTTAAATAACATATGTGTTTAAAATAAGGAATTATATGGAAACCAATAAAAGTCTATTAACGTATATGATTCAATTCGTCCAGGACTTGCTCTTCAGATAAAACATCGCTCCCAAGAACGCTTCGTCTGGTTTCTTTCAGAGTTGGGCATCTTCCCAAAAAGTGAATGACGTCTTCTCTTTCTCTCATGTTGCAAATGCTGCATTCTAATGGTAGATCAGGTCTGTGAGGCATGAAGTTCAAATTGATAATGATAAGCTCGCTGCGAAGTCTGACCATTGTAGCGATAACATTAACCTTATTAGAGTGACGAAAATAGTTTTTCTCTGCCAAATTGTGATTTAATTTACTGTAAACTGTTCTGTAGATGGAACTGGAGGCTTCAGCTATATATTCAGCTCTACATTTCTCATCCACCTTCGAGATTACATTGTAGAAGAGAGTCTTGAAACTACCAATGTTTTCCAGGTTTAAATCAAAGCTTAAATTGCATTCTTCAGCTAGTTTTGACCACTCTCTATACCAGCTGTTTCGTTCATGTATGGCACTGATAGCTACCTTCTTGACTAATCTGGATTGTGATAAATTGAATATGTACTGAAGAAAATCGGCTTGCAACTTCAAGGTCTTTATGTGTAAAGGTGGTAGTCCTGTTTCGAGCATTACCACGTAATTTGGTGTGTTGACTGGTAAGCTAAATATCCTTTTAATATAGTGTGTCAAGAGTTTTTCCACCGTTTGAAATCTCATACATCCCCAAACTTGTGCGCCATATAAAAGTATGCTCTCCGATACAGCTTCAAATACCTTGTGCTTACTGCTATGCGCAATGTTTCTGTTCATGAAGCATCTTTTCCATGATATGTTAATGGCTGTTTTCGCCTTTTCTAACTTCACAGTTAAATGCTTCTGCATGCTCAAACTTCTCGTAAAAATTACCCCTAGGTATTTGTATTCGGTTACACACTCTAAGGCTTCTCCGTTAAATGACCATTTCTCGTTAGAAGCATTTCTTCCAACACCGTTTTTGAATACCATCACTTTAGACTTTTGCGTATTAACGATTAAGTTCCATAAGCAACAGTAATTATATAACCTGTTTATCATGAGCTGTAACGCTTCCGGCGAATATGCAAACATGACAATATCATCTGCAAATAATAAGGCCTTCATATGTGTTCCTGCGAAATCCACGCCACCAGGAAGATAATCAATCAGATCATTTATAAAAAGTGAGAACAAAGTGGGGCTCAATGTGCAGCCTTGCCTTACTCCGGATGAGGTCACAAACCAATCTGACAACTCTGCACCATTCCATACAGCCGCTCGCGTTCCTCTATAGAGATTCTCTAGCGCACGTCCAAATTTCATCGATAACCCCGCGTTATATAGCTTGTAGAATAAAGCACCTCCATTTATTGTATCGAATGCCGCTTGAAAGTCGATGAAAAATACATATAATTTCTTTTTTTGAGCGATAAAGCTTTCTGCAAGACTTCGGAGTACAAAAATATTGTTCATTATAGAGTAGCCTGCTCTAAAACCTGATTGAAACTCTTTCAGTATGTTCTGAGACTTAATCCACTTGTTGAGCCTTTTCTGCATCATCGTTGTAAGAATTTTATATGTTGCATTCAAGAAGGAAATGCCCCGATAGTTTGAAGCATCCGAGTATGATCCTTTCTTATGTATTGGGAATATAACAGCTTCTTGAAATTCATTCACTACCAAATTCCCCTCTATGACTTTATTGAACATCGTTAGAAGTCGATCATTAAGTGTAGAAGTGCCATATTTGTAAAATAATAAATGTATGCAACAAAGAATAACGTTTTCGACAATTTTGACAGTTTTGGTAAAATTTTGAGAAAACAAAATCGACAGTTTTTTTTTAACAAAAAGTAAAGCCAAAAACAACATGACTAAAAGTTGGTAAAAATTCATTTTCGACTTAAGTTTCTTATCGAAAAATTTAAGATACAAACATATAGTTTTTAAGGTTCATTTTAGTTATCTCTCAAACTAATTAATAATATTGTAACTAGATATCAAACAAATATATTTTAAGAAAAAATTCAAATGGAATTTTTTTTATAAATAAGAAAATCTGAAAAAAAAATATTTGTCACTTTGAAAATTTTACGAACAAAAAATGATTTTATCTCCAAAACAATTTTGTGCAACGAAATATAAAAACCCTTTTTTATAAAAAAAAATAAAAACCTTAAAAAACATTACTGAAAGTTGGTAAAAATTTGTTTAAGACTCAAATATCTTTTCAAGAATTTTACATTATGGCTTTCACTAATGTTATCTTAGAAAAAATCTTGTTTTTAACATTTGGAAAAATTTTGAGAAAAATCGAACTGATAGTTTTTTTTCAAAAAAAACCTAAAAAAGCATTACTAAAAGTTAGTTAACATTGATTTTCCACTTAAATATCTTTTCAAAACATTAAGATATTGGCTTTAAACTAATTTTATTCAAGAAAAAAAATATTGTTGACAACATTAAATTATCAGTTTTCTTATAAAAAATTAAAAACCCAAACAAAAATTCACAAAAGTTGATAAAAATTGAATTTAGACTTTAAATACCTTTTCAAAAATTAAATATTTTGACTTCAATCTCACAGAAAGTATTGTTTTTGACATTCAGCAAAGTTATTACAAAAATCTAACAGTTTTTTATAAAAAAAAAAAATTCTACAAAAAGTATTTCTCAAATTTGGTAAAAATTGATGCTTGGTTCTCGATATCTCGTGAAGAATAGAAGATATTGACTTCAAATTAATTTCATTCATCTGATTTCTATTTGTTTATATTAGAAATAAAAACTTTTAAGAAATTTTGCTACAGTTGGTAAAAATTTTGAAATCAAACTTTTTCATCATATCCAAAATATTGTTGGTAATTTAAAAATTTGTAATAATAATTCAATTGACAACTTTTTTAACCTAACTCGAAACACAAGAAACTTTTTAAGTGGATGTCGCATCCCAGCTTCTTTTTTTTTCTACAATTTTAGTTAGGTTAGCTTGCATTTTAAACTGAAAACAGGTTATTTCTACATATTTCAACCCTTTCAGATTGTTCTTTTATTTTAATGGTAACCAACGTTACGCTTAACCATTTATGAAGAGCCCAAAAAGTCTCAGTACAGCAGCTTTATTTTAGTGTCTTTTTGAAAAATTGTACTAGGAATAAATGTAAAGACCAAATTGAAAAAAGTTAGTTCCCAACTTCACCTTTTTACCAAATTTAAACGAAAAAATTGTGATTGTTATTTTCAAGATACTTCTTTTTAATACATTGTTATAATAAATATTTTATCTCAGAATCAACTAAAAGAAAGCTGTTGTACGGAGACTTTTTGGACAATTTTAATTTTTATAAAAAAGAAGACGAAATACAAAAATTCTTGGATTGAAAATTTTGAATGTAAAATTTAAATAAACAAAACTTTCTCTTTTAAATTAGGCAATTCCAAAGCCACCCGATGTAATATATTTGCGTTTGTATTTGGTGATGATTTTCAAAACATACACGCTTCTTTTAAGCCGAAAGAAAAGCTTCGAGTCTACAACTTAAACGATTATCCATAAGAGTGCTGATCTTGTACACCGCTCGTCGATCAATCTTTTGAACCTCATACCAAAACAACAACAGCAACAACACACTTATTATTGTAATATAATCGAAAGTCTAACCAGTTTGCAAAATCTTGTGAATAAGTTGCTTATGCATCACTGAATTGGTTTGCCCCCAAAAATACACAAAAATATTTAAGATTGATTTCTTCGTGGATTGGTAAACAAAATATCAAAAATGACGGTGGTGGTGTGCGGACTAAAAGTTGCTTTTCAACAACTTTTGCTCAACAGAATACCGGCGCGACGTGTTGTAATTGAAAAAAACGGTAAATGATAGGTCGTGTCAAAAATGTGTGATGGTAATTGTTCTTGCAAAGATCAAAGCCTTTACATGTTCTACAAAACTTGAAATGCGGTCAAATATTTCAGAATCAAAAGAGAGAGAAAAAATCGAAAGTGGTCTATACAAAACAGAGTATAAGGCCTACATTTAAAAATCAAAATTCAAAACAAACAAAGAATTAATAACGTTTTATCAATTTTGCATTTTCTAACATCTTAAGTAGGATCCAACAGGTTTTGAACGTTCGTAGCCAAAATAATAAAATACATTAACATGGGAGCTATTTTTAGTTTCTTAATATCTATAAGTATGAGTTTGACGATTTTATTAAAAATTTGCAGGTCAAGTCATAACGACTTAATTTACATAAATTATAGTGACTTTTAGGCCATGCTATACATTTAAATATTTAACTTATGATTCATAAATACGTATAGATATAAAATAAGTTCTTATAATGAAAATCCATTTATTAACACATCGACAAAAAGTGAAAGGTTGATAAAATTAATTCCGGGTATTTAAAATGTTTAATTATACATTTTCTGTTTTTCACTTTTTGAATTCAAAATTATTAGAAGGTGGATGAGTTTTTACTTATACAGTAATGACCAAAAAAATATGAACAATATTGACTTCCACAAAAATGTCAATTATCTTTATTTTAGTTAATAGGTTATATTTTCAAGTACTATATAAATAAATTGGGTGGCGCAACAGTCCGTTAAGAACCAGGGCCTAGTGACTTACAACTCTCAACCATTCCTGTGTGCGAGTAATGTTGTCAGGAATGGAGGGGACCTACAGTTTATATGCCGAATCCGAACGGCTAATTCGAGAAGCACTTTTTCATGACAAGAGTTACTCTTGGAGAATTTGTCAAATCCTCGCAAGAGGCAGTACCCGTGAAAAGACTTTTTGGTGGCATAGGCAGGGATCGAACCCAAGACCTCTGGCATGACAGTCCAACGCACTAACCATCATGCCACGGGCACTACAAGTACTTTTCAAGTACTGGACAGGTTTAATCAACACTTTTAGTGCTTACTATGAAATTAAATGTTTGGTTTAAAATTATAAGACCTTTGCAGTATTTAAAGGAAAAAACCTTAAATTGATTCGTTTATACACTAAGGCCTATCGGGACGTGCAGCACTGATACAATTGACAGGAATTTAAAAAAAACATATTGAGAAACACAACAACGTCGTCGGCTTGAAAACGATCAATTTTAAGGATCAGATTATTCGGGTTGTGTTTTAAAAAACATAACACAAAATTGGCGTAAGAGCAAGTTGTTTAAATGTTTTCAAAAGTTATTAAAATTTGAGCCATCTTAAATGAATTAAACTTAATAAAAATATCGCTACTTGACGAACGAAGGAAAGTTATGCGATTAGAGTTTTTCAATACTCAAATAAGCTGCAAAAACAATGGTGGGTTTTTAGACGAAAAGCTATTTAATTTCAATGACCCTGCTGGGTTTAACTTTTATTTTCGCGGTTTTAGAAAATAAAAGCTTTTTAAAGCTTCGTTAAAGCTGTGTAGGATGTATTGTGATATGGAGAGATGTTAGAACATCATTTTGGAGGATGTATTATTTCACTTGCTATTTCAAACATTTTTGATATGGGTTTTGGCATCAAACTCTCTTATCGAAAATGCGTGCATTTGTTATGGATGAATCTCTTCTTCGTTGGGTTAGAAATAAGCTTGCGGACCGTTCAATTCAAGTAGTATTGAAACGGATTCAAATCTGATATCCACCAAATAAACGCTGGTGTGCCCCAGGGCTTCGTTTTGTCTCCGATATTCTTCCGTATATTTTTGATTATTTGTTTGAAATTTCTAACCCATTAAATTGTTTCGCTAATGAAAGTACCCTCAGCTTTTCATATTCGTTTTAAGATTCTCATCCTTGTCCTTCGAATGTGGACTATCAACGGCAGCGTATGATAAGCTTTTTAAATTCTGATCTTGGCAGCATTTTCCTATGGGGAGTCAAAACCCGTGTAGAATTTAATGCTTCGAAAACTCAATGCTGTCGACTGTCCCAAAAAAGTAAGTCGTCCCCAATGCCACTATCCATGGGTGGTATACTTGCATCGAGCAGACATGTTTGAGTTTTAGGTATATTTTCATGTAAGTATGAAGTCGCCAAAAACGCTGTTAGATGTTTGAGTTTGCTACAAAGATGTAAGAAGTTCTTATACCTCTCCTGATCTGGCTATAAAACTCTAGTACAATTCTCATATCTGGACAGGTACTCTAATAACCCACTTAAGTCTCTTGGATATAATTCAAAACAGAGTTCTTAAAATAATAGGTGACCCTTGTATAACTGAAACTTTTTATCTCTTGAGCACCGTCGTAAGGTTTAATGTCTGTCATTATTTAATCGCTGTTTCTCAAGTCGACAGAAAATTGATTT
The DNA here is from genome assembly GCF_945859685.1 of Eupeodes corollae. Taxonomy (NCBI): domain Eukaryota; kingdom Metazoa; phylum Arthropoda; class Insecta; order Diptera; family Syrphidae; genus Eupeodes; species Eupeodes corollae. Next base: position 162,856,529 of record NC_079147.1, read on the forward strand.
CCTCAAAATGTACCATAATATTGACTCACCGAGGAGCATATTACCAAAATATCATAAAGAAATGATTCATTTGTTAGACTTATGTAGGCTCTTATATGTATATGCATATACTCGTTTATAGATATGTGTGTATGTATTTACATATACTTTAAACGTTACAGTAGCTCATGACATCAATACATGTGGTAATAATTGTACGCGATATATGAATGACTCTTTCCACATAATCGTGACACTTTTTGCACTCAAAACAAGAGATCAATCTGGAAACCCCACCATTTTTATCTTTCGGTCGTATGTAGGTAAGGCAGGCTAACGACAAAAACTTGTAAAGCTTTTCCTTTGTTCCTGTTTGTTCTTATTTATATATTTTCTGTTCGTAATGCAACTCCTATTCGTTTCGTTCTTCCGGCATAAGTTGTAATACTATAAACAATGCAACTTTGTTGCACTATACCTATACTTATATTGTATAGGTACTTCTACCTTTTGTTGTTATTACGCAAACGATATAAATACATATGTATGTAGTTATAGGTATGTATGTATGTATGAAAAGATATTCCATTATCCATATGTGGAACATTTGTATGTAAGTGGCCTACTTTTGAGATTTTATCGGCCAATCAATGATGGTGACAGGCTTTTTGTTTTGGCGGGCGGCGGCAAGGCGCGGTGGTACTTAAATGCAGTTTTTCGTTAAATATTTTGCAACTTTTTGGTATTTCCCCTAATTTTTGAATGTTTCCTTTTTCCCAGAGAACTTAACTGCGTTTGTGTGTATATAGCTTTAAATTTTTGATCCGTTTTTAATTGTTTCAAAATCCGTTTCTAACATATCAAACTTAAAAATTAACATTTGTTACACGTAGTGAAGAATTAGAAACTCTTTAAACAAGTTTAGGCGAAATATGTTTTTTAGTTGCGCATTATTCTTTTTGAAAACTTAGAGTTCTATAAACTCTATAATGCAGTGCTTAGACATAGATATTTAAAACTCTTGGTTTTGGAAGAGCGGTCCATTTTTTAATTATATTCTTTAGACTTGAAAAATATCAATCATACTTTGAATTTTGCATTAATGCCTTCTTTGATTTTGATGACTTTTATATTTTATATTTTCAAAATTTTCTTTTCAAAATTGTATGCTTCTTAAATCAGTCAAAAATGAAAAAATTGAAAAGAGGCTTTTGAAGAATTTCAAAAAAAGAATGTAACCAGAAATTGAAGCTTGCATAGTTTCAAAACATTAAAAACAACATTTCGTTGAGTTGAATTAAGTTTGATATTAATTTTTACGAATTTTTTTTCATAAAAGAGGCTGGGATGCGACCCACACTTATAACTTCCCATCCCGTCTGTCGATTTGTCTTGCTTAAAAGTTTGTAAGTTGTCGTGTTGGGTTAAATTATTCTTAAAAATTTCAAAATTACCAATAATATTTTGCATATGGTGAAAAAGTTTGATTTCAAAATCAATTTTTGCTAAAGAAATTTTTAGTCGAAAAACAAATTATTACCAATTTTAGTAACATTTCTTAAATTTTTACAAATTGGATGAATTCAATTAATTTGAGAGGTATCAAGAACCGAACAAATTTTTTTTTACCAAATTTGCGTATTATTTTTTGTAGATTTTACTTTTTTATGAAAAAATGGACTCTTGGATTTTTGTAAAAAATATCTGAATACCGATATTTATTATTTTTTTATATTATTTCTATGAAATACAAAAAGTTTGAAAACAATATTTTTAATTTTTGAAAAGCTTTTTGGTTGGTGTTAGTATTGTCTCTTTTAGGTTTTATTTTTTTGTAAAAAAAATGCCAATTCGATTTTTCTCAAAATTTCACTGAATGTTGAAACCAATATTTCTTGTAAGCAAAATTAGTTGGAAGCCATAATCTCAAATTTTTGAAAAGATATTTGAGTTAAAAATCAATTTTTACCAACTTTTGTTAAATTTTCTTTTAAGTTCTTATTGTTTTGTAAAAATAACTGATGTTGATTCGATTTTTCTCAAAATTTTTCAGAATGTTGAAAACAGTATTTTTAAGAGGCAAAACAAGTTTGAAGCCATAATCTCAAGTCGATAATCAATTTTTACCAACTTTTGTTAAGTTTTTCGTTTAGGTTTTTATTTTTTGTAAAAAATTTCATTTGATTTTTCTCAAAATTTTTCCCAATGTTAAAAACAATATTTCTTATAAGCTTAAATTAATTTGAAGCCATAATCTCAAATTTTTGAAAAGATATTTGAGTCGAAATTCCATTTTCACCAACTTTGAGTAATGTTTTTTTTCTAGGTTTTTATTTTTTATAAAAAAAACTGTTTATTCAATTTGTCTCAATATTTTACCAATTGTTAAAAACGTTATTTTTTGTTGCACCCAATAGTTTTGCATATAAAATCTTTTTGTATTCGTAAAATTTTCAAAGTGACAATTTTTTTGTTCATTTTTTTTGATTTATAAAAAAAAATTTAATTGGATTTTTTTGTTTTTCAAAAAATATATTCGTTTGATATCATGTTACAATATGTAATATAAAATTTAATTCAAGTCTCTAGCGTTTTTTGTTCCTAATACATTTATTGTTAACCAAAATGTTCACACAGGCAATTTTCTTGAGAGCCTTTTCTGCATCTTTCTGCATTATTATCTGAACAAAATTTATTTGAAGTCGATATCTCTTCTGGTTCTGGAGCTATGGACAACGAAAAAAAGTCGCGAATGTACGGACGCACGAACGTACGCACACACGCACGCTCAGACATCTTTCTAAAAATCTTTTATTTTAACTTTAGGAACCTTGAAACGTCGAGAAATGTCAATTTAACAAATCGGACCCATTACATTAACTTCTTATCGGAAGTTAATAAAATTTAAATCAAACTTTCAAAAAGTTAAGGAATCATAAAAAACCTGTTAATTTCACTGCGGTTTGAAACTTTCTTTTTAAAACCGATTTATAAGTTGGCATCAAGTAAGATGATTTCCTTTCATTCAAGAACATTCCAGTATAGAAGGAAAGATTAAAAATAATTATCAAAGAAGGCAAAGCGAATTAGAACACTTTTTTACTTTCGACATATAGGAACTTTATGGCAAGTTTTGCATTCGAACTCGAGATTTAAATCAAACATGACATTACGATGGTAGAGAAGTCGAAAAAAGTGGGTCTCACGAATTCTTCCGTCTGTCCTGTCTGTCTATCCACGCTCCTACAGCCTAAACCATTGGGTCGAATGAGTTCAAACTTGGTTTTGAGCAGGTTCGTGTTAGGCGTTTTTTTTTAATTTTTTTAAGATCAAAACTAATAGTGGCCCCCATACAATTTGTTAGGTCAGAAAACGAAACTACTGCTTACGTGTCATTTCATAACTAAAATCCAAAACGCACAAGAGCCTCACTGTTAACAACACCTGAATAGCAAACTTCTTGTACCTATTCATATGCTTTAACAAAAAAACCAAACAAAATAAACGGAACGCAATAACTCCATGTTTGAGCTGAAGCCTCGTAGGAAAAAGGGAATGTGATTAGATTGTAGTAAGTACCTTCTACCTCCAATAACATACCTTCTTTATCATCATAAACATGTGTTTATCTATCTGCATTGGGCTGAGCACGCCAATGAGCTATTCTTCATTCGTTTTAGACACCTATCTAACAACAAAACCAATAGGCAATCGCATTACAATTTAAACATTTATGTTCTGCCTCTTTCTTATCTTCAGATAATCTATTTTCCATCCTGGTTCTTCTAATATGAAAAAATAAAAAAAGCTTTGAACGAACTAGTTGAATACACAAACAATTGTTTCGTTAAGTATGCTTGTAAGTATTTTTCATTTCCGGGATGAGTTGTGTCTTGGGATAAAACTAGCTTACCGACAAAAATTGTGTGTATTCGATTAGTTCATTCAAATACGCAAACCATTTTCCTTAACATAATATTTTTCGAGTATTTCATAATTTTATTATAATAACAAGTTAAGTTTTTCAACAAATTATAAATTAATATTTAATAAAATGCATTTCGCATGGTTATAGTGGCTGTCCAAGATGGAAACGGACACACTCACGAAACATAAGAGGCTGATTATACCGATATGATTTAGATCGTTAAAGAAGAATTCTCCAAGGTAATTCTTGCGTTTTCGAGCTAGAGCAGGGCATGTGCAGAGAAGATGAAAAACTGTTTCTTCCTCTTCCTCTTCCTCTTCCTCGTCCATACAGCTTCTGCAAAAGTCATTTGAGAATACGCCTAGTCTCGTGGCGTGCTTTCCTATTAACAGTGTCCGGTTATGACACCTATTATCGAGCTTATATGCGATCTGCTTAGAGAGAGCAAGCACCTTGAACGCTTTAAATCCAGTGTTGGCCAGATGTTTTTTGTGACTTGACACGTGGTGCCTGCCCTCCTCACAGCGTCTTGCATTAGCAGCAGTTTACAAGTAGCATTTGGTATGCCAGTACTTGCCAAACGTGGTAGGATGGGCTGTACTGTACCGTTCCTGGTGAGTTCATCTGCCTTACAGTTACCTTGAATGTTTCTATGGCCCGGCACCCAGCAAAGGTGAATATTAAAATGTTGCGCCATCTCCTTTAAAGATGATCGACAGTTATTGACTGTTATAGAGTTTGTAGAGACAGAGTCCAGAGATTTGATAGCGGCCTGGCTATCAGAGAAAATACGGATATCAGATGTTGATATCACGTTTTCTTTGAGCTAAGACAAAACTTCCTTTATCGCCAAAAGTTCCGCCTGGAACACGCTACAATTATTGGGAAGGCGGAATGAGAGACTTAATTTCAGTCTTTGTTTTCGAACCATCTGTATAAAAATAGATTGACTCATCCTCCAAGAATGTCTTATTCTTCCAAAAAGATCGGGTAGGTATAGAAACCTGGAAGTTTCTGTCGAATTGTAGTTGGGGGATGGTGTAGTCTGTGTGCAGCATTTCGTATAGTCTACTGAAAATTCTCTTTGTTTTGACACTTTTTTTGTTAAAATTAGTTCCGTTTGAGATCCGAAGAGCCAAGGCATACTAAGGAAATAATATATATTGTGATGATGATTCCTCCAGACAAATTCTTTTTTAAATCACTAAACAACTGTATAATAAAAATATTTTTGAGAAAAAATGGAAAATTTGTATGTATAAAAACATTAATTTAATTAAAACCGGTCTGACGATTTTTAAACAAAAAAATGAAAAATGGAGGTTTTTATGACGAATAAAATGACATTTATATCTTTGAAGACAAACTTATTTTACAGGTATATTTTTAAATCTTATATAGATGCTTTTATAAACAGACTCTTTGCATAAAAGAAAAAGTTCGTGCGATCCAGTCGTGCATTTTATTAATATTCAGCTTAAGAGCTTCCATTCTATCTAAAACATCGATAAAGTCTAGTTCTATTAATCCAATGATAATAGACTTATAGCTCGTAGATCTTTAGGGTTGATTTGCGAGAATTTACCTGCTTTGGGTATAAACACAACAAAGTAACAGTAACATATTCCTTTTTTAATTTTCTAATTTATAAGTTTTGCATATAAGAATTGAATCAACTTTATCTCCTGTATTTTCTAACAATTAGCTAAAAGAAAAACAAATACAATTCTTAGAATAGAGCAGATAAGGTTGTAAGATCCCATTTCACTATGCGCCTAGTCAATATTATAAACAAATTACCATATTAACCACAGTTATGGCCCGGAAATTGTTTCATGCGAGTTCAAAAATATAAACTCGTACTTTAAGAAATAAAATATACATACACACATATGCATATCGTGCACTAACTTTTCTTCTTATATATGTGCATATATGTAAAATATATAAAATTTATAATAAATTCACTCTCAAAACGAAACAAAGAAAATAACATAACAATGAACAGGAAACCTTATTACAAAGTCCATAAATATGATAGCAATCGCGCTTCAGTGCACGATATACGCAATAATAGTTGCATGTGCGTTAGAAAGACAAACTTCACCATACTACCACATGTTTATATTAATTTAAATACCAACAATATTGAAAAAATGAAAACATCAAAACAGATCACAAAGGAAGACAAGACGTTTGTGTGATAACTTTTCTAAAAAAACACATACATACACATAAATATCATTGCGTCTTGAAGATTAGTCAGCTCAATTAATTTGAAAAGTGCGCAATTTTCTATATTACGCATAATTATAATATAATGATATTGCATTCAACACCTTCTATTTGAATGAAAAATTGAAAAAAAAAAACGAAATGGAGAAACCATGATTATTATCATACTACAAAAATCAGAAGTCAGCTAAAGTGTGCAATGTATGAGCAAGGTCTCTAGCACTACACAAAAAGGCATTGACATCAATTCTCAAAGCATCAAATCATAGCCGATTTTCTGTAGAATTTCAATTTATTTTCTATCGAAAGCCGTCTTGTTTTTAAACTTGCCGGTTCAGCCGGCATTTTCTTCCATGTTTGGTCGAACATTCGAAATAGTGACTGATGGAAATAAAAATGCAATCTTGAGATTGTGTGAATGAACAGCGCACACTTAATATTTGAAGCATCTCTCCGATAAATGACCTAAGATGATAATAACGTGTAGCATATTGTGACCTAGTTAGCTTTGCGATTATGTGGTTTCGTTCTTGACATTTAAGACTTTTTTAATTGACAGTACACTCGTACATTGAGAAATAAAGTGATACTAGTTTTTGTTTGGATTATATTTCACATTGCAATGACAAAATGTCACTACTTCTTCTATATGGTTGCATATCAATGATGTATACATTTCTTATCTTCTTTAAGAAGATATTAAAACTAAAAATGCGGGAAAAATTCTAGGGAAACAACAATCGATAATATAGGCTTGATTTATACAATTCACACTTCAGCTATTATCACTTCAATATCAGAACGATTAAAGCAGAATGAAATTCAGTGACCAAACCAAACCAGACTAAATATATATAAAATATTGTGTTGTTTTCTGCGTTTACAGAGGAGCCTAGGTAGACGAAGTCCTTGATAACCTAAAAGTTACGTCTGTCGACCAAGACATCGGTGTTATAGGTCCTTTCTTGACGACAGAATGTGCTTTGTTTTGCACAAAAGCCTAATTGACATCAGGCTGAGTTCTCCCGATTATGTTAATATCATCAGCATATGCTACTAATTGGACAGACTTTTGAAAAATATTGCCTCTAGTGTTGCCATGTGAGCTCTGCACTATTCTTTCAAGCACGATGTTAAAAAAATCACATGACAACGCATCACATTGTCTAAAAACCTTTTTTGACATCGAAAGGTTCTGTTAAGTTGTTTTCAAAATGTATGGAGCAGCGTGAATTCCCCCTGGTCATCCTACACAAACGGAAGAGTTTGGCAGGGATGTTAAAACTAGACATGCGGTCTTGAAATCGATTAAAAGATGATGGGTGTCGATTTGGTGTTCTTGGGTTTTTTTTTTCCAGGATCTGCCGTAATGTGAATATTTGATCGGCTGTGGACTTTTCTGGTCTGAAACCACACTGATAAGGACCTATCAGGTTGTTGAAGATGGGCCTTAGACGTTCACATATTGAGGTAGAGAAGATTTTGTTGGCGATGTTAAGTAGACTGATTCCTCTATAGTTGGTGCAGTTTAGAGGTTCTTCTGTTTTCAGGATCGGGTAAACAATACTGAGGTTCCATTCATTGGGCATGCTTTCTTCCAACCATATCTTACAGATAAGTTGGTGCATGCTCCTAACCTACTTATCTCCAGATGCTTTACATAGCTAGGCATTCAAGCCATTCGATCCATCGGCTTTATTAGGCTTCAGCTTAGATATGGCAATCTTTACTTCGTCGAGGTCGGGAAGATGTGATTGTGGGCTTCCGTCGTCTATCTTGAATGGATCATCCTGCCTAACAGCGGAATTCGGTTCGTCGCCGCCGTTATACAGTCCTTCCATATCCTTAGCATTGACTGCAGTTCCACCATGATGCTTCCACTTTCGTCTTTGCAGCCTTCGGTTCTAGGTTTATGTCCTAGTGAACTTCGTTTTACCTAGTCATAAAACTTTCGAACTTCTCTTCTGGCTTTTAAACCTCTCAACATATTCGACCGCACACTTCTCATGCCCTCCATTTTTCTTCTGAAAAGTCGGTGTTCCTCTCATCTTTTCTACTTATAAAGCTCACGAGCAGCTCCCTTCCTTTTATGCAGCGCCACCTTGCGTGCCTGTTGTTTGGCTGCATTTGCCTGCCGACATTCCTCATCAAACCAAGGGTTCCTTGTTGGTAGTTTCTTGAAACCCAGCAGATCAGAGGCGGCTTCTCTGATTGCAGTCGATGTTAGCTCCTCGGAAAGTTCGGACATCCATGGTGCAGGAAGAGTGTCTAACGTCGATCGCAATATGGTCAATCTGGTTGACGGTAGATTGATCTGGAGAACTCGAAGTTCCTTTGTGGATGTTGAGGTGTGGAACACGCGTACTGGCTACCATGACGTTTCGCTCCGCAGCAAAATCTATGAGCCTGAATCCGTTGTAGTACCCGTGGCATGATGGTTAGTGCGTTGGCTTGTCATGCGAGAGGGCTTGGGTTCGATCCCTGCCTATGCCGTCTAAAGTTTTTTTTACGGGTACTGCCTCTTGCGAGGAATTGACAAATTCTCCAAGAGGAATTCTTGTCGTGCAAAGTGCTTTCTTAAATTTGCCGTTCGGATTCGGCTTAAAACTGTATGTCCCTTCCATCCCTGACAACAGTAGGTACTCGCACACAGGAATGGTTGAGAGTTGTCAGTCACTAGGCCCTAGGTCTCAAACGGACTGTTGCACCACCCAATTATATGAATCCGTTGTCGGAAGTGTTGTGCAAGCTGTTTTTCCCGATTATTCCACCTAAGATGTCTTCCCTTCCTAGCTTGGTATTAAAATCGCCTAGGACAATTTTAATATCGTAGCTAGGTCACTGCTCATAGGTTTTGTCTAAGAGCTCAAAGAACATATCTTTGATGTTGTCATACTTCTGATCTGTTAAATATATTTTAGTAATTCAGCAAACAGAAGACAAAGAGACGATCTAATAATGTGAGGAATATCATTAACAAAACGAAGAAAAAGTAAAGTTCAAATGTGGCTTCCTTGGGGAACGCCAGTGGTCACAGATGTTGTAAGTATGGATACGTATTGGGTTCGATCTGCCAAATAAGATTCCAACCATAACAATAAATTCAAGTGAAAACCTATAGCTGATAGTTAAGCTGTAAAGATATCGTGATTGACTTTATCGAAAGTTAAAGAAAAATCAGTGTAAATAACATCAGAATGAAAACCATCTACAAAGTTACTAACTTGTGGTCTAGTTATTCCCGATCTTAGACAGATAAAACCATGTTGAAACAGTGAAATGAAACCTTCGATTATACACATAAAATTACTTCAAACGAATTATTCAAATATCTTCGGAATTGTTGAGAGTTGACTTATAGGCCGATAATAGGTGAAATCTTGGGTTTCAACTTAGAGCTCTTTTTACTTTAGATAAATCATCAAAAGCCATTTACTATACTTCATTTTGTTTTAAACACCATCATTGAAATCTTATTTAAGCTTATAAATGGAATTTGAAAAAATTGGACAAATATTTTGATTTACATGTGAGCATATTTTGCTATCAACGAAACCATATCTGAAATACGATTTAGATTGTTAAAGATTGTATTAATTTTTTCATTGACCAAACAATTTAGAGCAACAACTCTGGGGAGGTCGGTTTTCCCGGTTTTAGAATGTTTTAACTTATTGGAAGTGTTTTTAAGTTGCCCACTTTTGACCAGAATGCTGCTTAGCATATATACGAAGGGCTTATGAAACTCTTTTTTTCAATACCTATTTTGTGAATGGAAATCTTAAATACTTATAACGTAACGCGCGCCCCCTAACGATGATATGATCATACACACAAAACTCACCGCAGATATAAATTAATTCCAGATTAGCTCAGACCATCTGACTAATCACAAACCTATACCCAAAAACAAAAAAAAACTATTTGCTGCTTTCAACAAAGACCACAATAAATCTGGTAGTACATCAAAAATTCTCAGATATGTGACTCACAAGTTCTCGTGTACTCTCTCGTGCTCATCGAAAATTGTATTCAATTGAATCTTATTAATTCAATAAGGTAAGTATACAAAACATAATACAACTTGGTGTCAATAACACCCCCTAAGTGATAATTAGCATGCGCTTGCCATGGTATACTGCCGCACGTGTGAACGTGCTACACTGATGTATAAGCGCTGGAAAATTCACGAAACGTATGTGTATGTGTCTACTGCATTTTATACTATCCTATAAATTCACCACACCCCGTTAATTCCACGATCGGTGTCATTGTAAAACACACCACACAAAGAGTCCAAAGTGAGTAAAAGAATACGATACGGGGCCAGGAGATAATAATATTGATATATGTAGGTACCTAGTACACAAACAAACACACTCAGAGAGTATTGTACGGAAGAAACAGAAAAATTGGGGGAAAAGGCCGACGACCGCATTTGAATTTCAAAATTAAATTTAAAAAATAAAAATACAAACACAAAAACAAAGAGGAAGTCATACAGTAGAGCCACGTATAAAATATTCCAGATGTAGTATTTAAACTTTATTGTTCGCAGTCACACTCACAGTCATAATACCGGGGTTCTTCTGTCCTGGAATACTATAATATCAGTGGAAGTGGAACACCCCTCCCGCCAGAGTTTTGCAATTCACACTTGAAAGAGTGTGAACAAGCCGATCGAGTCACAGATAGAACGGGCTGCGACCGGCTGGGCACGCGGAGGCATTCCATCCCGGAAGTGAGAGAGTTTTTCTCCCTCGGATGCATTCTCAAATCTTCATTATGTGACTCTTTATATTTTGTGTTTTCTGCTTCGTCATTTCACACTTTATTGTCAATTATAGTCAAAGGGTTTGTGGAGTCCTTGTTTATTGGAATGTCGGACAATGGAAGACAACGAGATTTATTGTGATACTGAAATATGATTGAATTGACGCGAGATGATGTTTGGATTAAAAGCTTTAGAGCTTAATTAGCTTTTAAACTGAAAAAGGGGACCTTGTCGAAATGATTAAGTTCATTAAAGAAAAGGTTACAAACAACATAGAGCTACGCAAAATAATAATTTGTAATTAAATTTTAATTTGTTCTTGAAAAATTTTCAAGACTTCGAAAATCTTAAATTATTCTCAAATAATTCTTTTTCCTCCATCAAGATGCTAACCATCTTGGAAGACAAGTCAATCCACTTTTTTATGGAAATGGATCACAAACAAACGAAAGGATTGGTAGAGGTGTGTACTCTGAACGACAATTCCAATTAAGTCTCTTATTCATGGCTTTAAGAAAACGTGACATCAATTTTTCAGATAGTCAGACCGCTATCAAATCTTTGGACCCTGACTCTTCAAATTCTATTTACAGTCCGTAACGGTCGAACATCAATAATGGAGATGGCATAACAGTTCATCTTTTTGGGTGCCGGTCCATAGAGACTTTCCAGGAAACTGTAAGGTAGATGAACTTGCCTGAAATGGTAGAGTGCAACCCATTCTACCACGTTTGGCTAATGTGTGCTAACCAATCGCCACATGTAAACTATTGCTAATGCAAGACACTATGAAGAAAAAAAACACCATTAGATTAAAAGCACTTAGGGTGCTTGCTATCTCTTAGCAGATTCCATATGTGCTCGATAATCGTTGTCATAACCGGGCAGAGTCTAATAGGAAAGCATGCCACGTGGCTAGGCATATTTTTAAATGACTTTTGCAGAAGCTGTTTGGACGAAGAAGGGGAAGAAACTATTCTTCACTTCCTCTGTACATGTTCTGCTCTAGCTCAAAAACGAAAGTATTACCTAGGAGAATTCTTCCATAACGTTTTAACAGTGGAAAAAGTGGAGAGCTTTCAATGCCTTGGAAGTATCGTTTCCATCGAAGGCGGAGACGCCATCTGCCGCATCGGCAAAGCAAAAGCGGCGTTCGGTATGCTGTCAAAAATTTGGAGGAATAACTCTTACCAGCTTAAGAAAAACGGTACGACTGTTTCGCACAAATGTCAAATCTGTGCTTATTTATGGGTCAGCACGTGGAAGGTATTTTCAGCCATTACAAGGAAACCTTCGTGAATAGATTATTACGTAACATCCTAAGGCTTTTCTGGCCAAACCGTACCAGGAACCTATAGAATCTATAATACGAAGACGTAGGTGGCAATGGGTAGTGCGTTGGACTGTTATGCGAGAGGTCTTGGGTTCGAACCCTACCTATGCCAATTACAGATTTTTTCACGGGTACTGCCACTTTCGAGGAATTGACAAATTCTCCAAAAGTAATTCTTGTCATGAAAAGTGCTTTCTCAAATTTGCCGTTCGGATTCGGTTTAAAACTGTAGGTCCCTTCCATCCCTGACAACAGTACTCGCACACAGGAATGGTTGAGAGTTGTCAGTCACTAGGCCCTAGTTCTCAAACGGACTGTTGCGTCACCCAATTTATTAAGTGGCAATGGATTGGACATACGCTTCGAAAAAGTGATTGCAGGCCAAGCAATGCAGAGGAATTCGCTGACAAAAGACGGAAGAAGAGCTGAACGTCCGAGAAGCACTAGACAAGTGTTGGAGGGAGCTAAAACACATCTCCGGAAACCATACACGATGGCGCGTAGGCGTAGTAGATTCCCTGTGCCCCTCAAGGGGTTCCCAAATGACTTATAAGGTCTGAGGACCTAAGTAAGTAGATTTTATTAACATCAAAATATATGAATCAACATTTCTTGTTATGCAAGGGACTTAAATTAGTTTTAATATTGAGCTTAGAAGAAAGCCTCAAGATTCATAAAGTATCACAATGGGTCAACTTAAGTGTGCCCTACTCCATCACTGACAGTCACTTTAACTTAACCTAACCCAACTTGAACTTGATTTAGTTATATGTTTTTATATTAACCGGTAGTATTTGGCTCTTTGCAGCAATGCATCGAGTTGGTCATTACAAAACCATTAAAGCTTCATTCTCATAGCTTCTTTTATCTAAGGTATATCTAAATGTCTAAGGTATACATTATTTGTGGAAATATCATCGTGTATTGACTTTATTTAAAAAGGAAAAACATTTCGCAACAAAAGAAACCTTTTTTGTAAGAATCAATTTGCTTCAAAATGTGTCAACATCCTTTTCTTTAAGATCTAACTACGCTCTACTCACTTAACACCATACTGTCGTTGCAATCGTCCTCTTCTTGTGGAAATGGATTGAAAAATGTCTGGATTTTTTATTTTTCACTCGAATGTGTGCGTGGGAATTCCCATGCGTACGTATCTATATACTGTCATCGGTGAGCAAAACAATGCATTTGAGTGATGCCGCCACTTAGCGCATGAAAACGACAACAACAGGTGAAGACGCCGCGGCCGCCGCGGCCAATGCCACTTTAACGCGTTGTGTGTTCTCCTTGAGTGTTGAATGTATAAACTTAAACATATATACATACATAAATATGAAGAGATGAGTGTACGAAGCAAAAACGTCCTATACAATGCTCATAAGTAGTTTTATCACGTCTCTACCAATCAGATAACCCAGATTGTACTTTTATTAAAGGATTTTTTGAAATTGAAGAACCAACAATGAAAATAAATGCCCCTTTCTCCTGCAGATAAATCTTACATAACTCATCTATCACCTTTTGACAGAAAAAGGTTAATTAATCGATAATTAGAAAATGCTTAACAATTTAACAAATTGGCCTTTCGTGTTGCATTAATTTCGACATACTGTATGCGGGCAAAATGTTATCTCTGATAGAGACATTTTCGCCAATAAAACCATAAAATACTCAAAACCCCAACCAGCATCACGTCAGCTATAAACGCTGCATCACCCAGCCAGGCAGCCAACAACGATTGTCATATAATAACTAAAAGAGAGTGGCAGCCCAAATGTTGTAAAGGCATTTTTAAAAACATCAAATAAATTGGAGTTGCGAAATTTGTTTTTTCTTGCCACTACTGGTTTCTGCTCAATGATTTTTAAAAACACTATTGATGGTGGTGGGGAACTTAAATGCCAAACCCTGCATTACTTTTATTGAACAACAAAATAAAATTAATAAGAAACAACGATGATCAGAGTTGCCAGGATGTAAATTAAGACAGGTTACAGTTGGTATTTTTGATAGACTTTCATTTGTACTTTTAATGAGCTCAAGAGTAAAAACAAAAACCTTTCAATAAACTTATGTTTTTAGGCTGATTTCCTCAACTCAAAATAATCTAAGTTTGGAGGTTAATCATGGAAACCCTATATATCATCTTTAAGTCAATTTAACTCAATCAACAATTTCGGTGCGTTAGTTCTGGACAAAGGTTTTATTTTTCACTATAGGTGATATTGATATGTATCACTGTTTTAAGCTTTAAAAAGATAAGCTAAAAATTTCGTATTTTTAAAACATTTCAAAAAAAGTTCGTAAACAGAATAAGAAGAAAATCATCATCTTATGAATGATTACACTGGTCCGCAAGGAAATGTCGGTGGCAATCAAAGTCTACTTTTTCTATAAGGTTTTTGATGAATTTAGCTCGAATCTGACTTAAAAATCAGTAATCTCGTCAGGTTTTTGAGTCTCAACCTTTTATAATTCGCTTGGGTCTAGTAGTTTTTGTTTCAATCAAATTTGATGATGATTTTCCAAATCTACAATTATTTGCTTCAGTATTCCAATTAAAAATTTGTGGTATCTTACTCAGTTTCAAAAAAGATTCGGGGATGCGTCAAACACTGATAACTTCAAATCCCGTCTGTCCATTTGTCTTGCTTAAAAGTTTGTAGATTTTTGTGTTGGGTTAAAAAAGTTGTTAGTTGAATTATTCTTAAAAATTTTTAAATTACCTACAATATTCTTCATATAAAGAAAATTTTTAGTTTGAAAATCTAGTGTTTTTTAGTCGAAAACAAATTTTTACCAATTTAATTTGAGAGATATCTGAACATCAATTTTTAAAAAATGAGCTTACTATTTTTTTTGTAGATTTTATTTTTTTATGAAAAAGCGGACTGTTGGATTTTTATAAAAAAAACTACTGAATATCGAAAACAATATTTTCTGTGCAATAGTAAATTGTTACCAAGGCTTAGTATTGTTTTTTATTAAGGGTTTATTTTTTAAAAAAAATTGTCAATTCGACTTTTTTTAAAATTGTACTGAATATTGTCAACAATATTTTTTAAAAGACAAAAAGTTTAAAGCAAATATCTCAAAGTTTTGAAAAGATATTTGGGTCCAAAATCAATTTTTATCAACGTTCATAATTTTTTTTGTTTGGGTTTTTATTTTTTTGTAAAAAAAAACTGTCAATTCGATTTTTCTCAAAATTTTTCCGAGTATTGAAAAGAATGTTTCTTATTAGTTAAAATTAGTTAGAAGCCTTAATCTCAAATTTTTGAAAAGATATTTGAATCGAAAAACAATTTTTAAGAACTTTTGTTAAATTTTCTTTTAAGTTTTTATTTTTTGTAAAAAAAGCTATCAATTCGATTTTCTCAAAATTTTACTGAATATTGAAAACTATATTTTTGATAATTGAAAGTAGTTTAAAGCCAATATCTCAAAAATTTGAAAAGATATTTGATTCGAAAATCAATTTTTACCAACTTTTATAAACTTTTTTATTTAGGTTTTAGTTTTTTGTAGAATGTTAAAAGATATATTTTTAATTAATTATTTTTAATTAATTTTTGAAAAGATATTTGAGTCTAAAATTAATTTTTTCCAACTTTGATTCATTTTTTTAGGTTTTTAGTGTTTTGTAAAAAAAAATGGCAATTCGATTTTTCTCAAAATGTAACAGAATGTTGCAAACAATATTTCTTATAAGATAAAATTAGTTCGAAGACATAATCTTAAATTTTTGAAAAGATATTTGCTTCGAAAATCAATTTTTACCAACTTTGATTAATTTTTTCTTAGGCTTTTAGTTTTTTGTAAAACTGTCTACTCGTTTTTTATCAAAATTTTACTAAATATGTACAACAATATTTCTTAAAAGATAAAATTAGCTTAAAGCCAATATCTCAAAGTTTTGAAAAGATATATCAGTCCACCAAAATCAATTTTGACCAACTTTTATCAATTTTTTTGTTTAGGTTTTTATTTTTGTAAGAAAAATATTAATCTGATTTTTCTAAAAATTTTACCTGGCGTCATTTTTCGGTTCGGTCATTCGGTACCACGTTATAATACATTATAAAAAAATTAATTTAAGTCCCTAGCGTTATTGGTTCGTGAGATGTTTAAACTTAACCAAAATGTTCACCTTTTTTTTAAATTCCTATGGTAAAAAAAACCGCCCACGCAATTTTCTTAAGAGCCCCTTCTGCATCTTTCTGCCTTATTATCTGTATATAAAATTTATTTGAAGCCGATATCTCTTCTGGTTCTTAAGCTATAGATGACGAAAAAAAACGTACGTACACATGCACGCACAGACGTCTTTCTTAAAATCTTTTATTTCGACTCTAGGGACCTTGAAACGTCGAGAAATGTCAAAATTTTCAATTTGACAAATCGGACCCATTACAATAACTTCCTATGGGAAGTTAAAAATCCTTGTTGGTTGTAAGTGTTCATCTGGCATACATAAACCTTAAGCCCTTATGCTAACAAGGTTCTAATCTGAAGATCGGAAAACAGTATAAATAAAATGCTTGATCTTATTACAAAGTAGTAGACTTAAGGTGAAATTATTAAGTTTTGCAAATATATTGAAAAAAAATATAAGAATAATTTTGGAAACAGGTGTTTCTGAGGCCTAAAATGTATAACACTCGTGGTTTTTTAAAACTTGACATGGAGTCCAATAAAGACCCATAAGTCATCTCATAACTTTCAACTGTCTCTATAAAAGATTATGATTAGTACTTTGCAAAATGACCATCCAATTTATTGTTAAGGGATATTTCGTGTTTGAGCTTAGCCTTTAAAATACCGTTTTTGGTTGTCCTTATCATTTTTAAAGTGTCATATTTATCAGAACCTGAAGTGATAAAAAACTTACAAGGCGAGATTTAAATTCAAGACATCTTAATCTTTAGAAATAAGTATTGTTTTGTTTGTGCAATTTTGTCGACCAGTGTTATGATTTTGCTTTAAAGTATTAAATCCATATGCGGGAGTGGTAAAGTACGATCATACCCCAGTGTAGACGTACCTTTAATTTATGTGTAGGTACGGGTATAAAAAGGAAGTAAATGTAATACACAGAAAAATGCAATGCAAGTGGGAGTATATAATGGCTTAACGTCAGAGTCACAATTATTATTGCCAGCACCACCACCAACGCCATCGCGATATTGCACTTTGTTTATGGTCTTCGCGCGGGATTTGAGAGTCGAAGGCCATATTAAAGCCTTGGCTTACATTAGCAGAGTTGAAATATTATTTGTTTGCAACTTATATACCCGTACCAAATTTGGTTCATTCAATGGAGGTTGCTTTCGATTTTATTTTATTCGAAATTTATGATTGAATAGAAGCGATATGAAGTTTTTAAAGGTATTTGAATGATTTTATTAGACAGTTAATATTCAATAACTTTTGAATAGACAATCCCCTTTTTTAAAAGCTTGGTTGTTTGTTGTCGTCACTTTTATTATTTTCAAGGAATGATTGGATTGTTTCTTGCCATTAGTAGTTGAAAGAAATTTATAAGAACGACAAAGGCAATGACCAAAAACCACTTGGGTTACATATCTTGCCAGCTTACTCAATCTCTATCTTGCTGTATTCAGTGTAAACCTGAACTTTTTAACTCTGGTTTCCTCAGACTTAGTGTTTAATAAACTACGGGCTGGAGCTTCTATTTTCTTCCGCTCTAAATGCCCTAGGCATCTTTATCGTTGAAACGTAGTTTTTTGAACAGTGGCAAGTCGCTGTAAGGCTCGTATAGTTCGTGATTGTATCTTCTCCGCCAGATATTATTTTGCCTGTCGACAGAGAACGGTCCATTACGTACGTAGAACCTTTCTTTCAAAGATATTAAGGGATCCTTCATCCAACTGGGAAAGAACCCATGTTCTGCACCATACAGTAAAACTGGGATGGTCAAAGTTTTGAACAGTAACTCCTTGGTTCTTCGCGACAGAGCCTTATTCCTCAATTGTTTACTTAGACCATAGAAACAGCGATTAGCAAGAGTAATCTTTCGTTTGATTTCAGCGCTGATGTTTTTTGCAGGGTTAACTGCAGTACTAAGATAGATACGAGTACATTTCTTTACCACCTCGAAGTTATACTTATCAAAGGTCACGTTCTGATCGAGTCTACGATGGGAATCGGCTCTATTCAATGACAGTTAATACTTCGTTTCGTCCTCGTTAATCACAAGACCCATTTTGTTCGCCTCGGACACCATAGAATTTATACCGGAAAAAGCAACCGTAACTGTTCGTTTGGTTCTTGCCATAATGTGAAAGTCATCTGCATATCCAAGATGTTGTGTGAAATATTGAAAGGTAGGAATCGGCTCTATTGGTAATTACGTTGATGTTTCGGACCCCTCTCTCAAGAACAATATTGAAGCAGCTACATATATGACAATCAATTTGCACAGAGAAACGAGAATTTCCCAACGTCATCCTTATAAGTTGTATCAGTTTGGCAGGGATACCAGAATTCAACATGAGATAGTATAGTTCGTTCCTGTTGCCACTGTCATAAGCTGTTTAAAAGGCTGATGCCTTTGTAGTTGGCGCCAGAGAAACCAGTCATCTTTTCTTATGGATCGGACAGATAGTGCTGAAATTCCACTCCTCGGGCATGCTTTCTTCCAACCAGATTTTGGTTTTGAGTTGGTGCATTCTCCTTACCAGATCAGCTCCCTCGTGCTTAAGAAGCTCAGTCTGTAAACCATCATCAACGGCAGCTTTGTTCGACTTTGTTCTGGTGATGGCAACTCTGATCTCATTCAGGCCGGGTGGATGAAACTTCAGATCAGCTTAAACCTGGTAGCTCGTTGCCGGTAAATATAGTTTAAGAAATCTAGCTAGTGAATCCTGTTGTTTGAATCTTGACTCGTCTATAAAAACTCCTCACCTGTTTCCTACTAAAGTATCCTTGAACTTACTTGACTTTACGCTGCTCATGGGCCTTTTTGTTTCTTCTGATGAAGAGGTTATCAACCCTTCTTTTAGTGACAAAGAACTGGCGATAAATTTGTGTTCTCCTTTTCTGGCCCCGTCTGTATGCCTCCATTTTGGCTTTGTTTGCCTGACCGCATTCGGAGTCAAGCCAGGGCGTCTGTGAGAACCCTAGCACTTCCACCGCAGCATTTCTGATTGCCGGTTGGCAAAGCTGGCAGTTGATCTCCGGACGGATTCGCTGCAAGCTCTAAGGATATTTTTTTCGGCAGAGGCATTGGCGGTGCTTTCCTGCTGCAGATGTTGAATTTTCTCCTCGCTGTTGATGTTCGCCTAATAGCTTCCATGGTTTTTCGTACGGCCAGTTTTTGCATCAACTATATAGTGGTCGGGATCTATGTTGGCTGATCTGTACGTGCGAAAGCCAAGCATGCTAGAGGAGTGGTTACAGGTTCGATCATCGGGAGACCGGCAAGTGCCCTTGGCGATTTTCTGAGGGGGAAATTCTCTTTTAAAAAATAAACCTTAAAAGTGCGTATACGCCCCCTTTCACATTTTATAGTCGTTCTCTATTAAGAAACGACTATAAAATGTGAACTTGCGAGTATATGTGCTTTGTAGGTTTATTTTTGTTTTAACACCGAATGCAACCTTTACTCTTTTGTCTAAGTTGTGCAATCATAATTTAGAGTGTTTATTATACATAAATAATTAACTTATATCGTTGGAATATATGTGTATTGAAGCAACTCACAAATAAAATTGTAATAGATGGGTATATGCAACATTTTGGATCTTTAGATGTTCAAGAATTGAAAGCCTTTTTACATGACAATGGTAATGAAATTGATATAAAGAAAAAATTAAAGACTGGCATGTGAGACTTCCAAAGTGTTGCAAAAGAGTAGACTTGGAACAATAATGAAACTTGGCACTATTTGTATTGAATAATGTTTGAAGGTATTTTTATATTTCTGGTAGATTTTTGGTAGTAACTCAAACTTTACCAAGTTGCAACTCAGTCTTAATAATCCTATTTTTGAAGCTTCACTGTTCCTTAAATGTTTGTCTATGTGGATAGCACGGTTACCCTGTAATTAATCATAAAACCTATGGCTTTCTTCTTTGACATTGACTGTGGAACAGCCTGTGATTAGCTACAGAACCTGTCCTTTCTATAAAACAATGGCATAGATTATATTAATTTGAAAGAAAATGTAAAATAAAAACCAGAATTCCAAATAAGTAAATGCTCCAAAATCGCTTGCGATCTTCCTATAGACTCACCCATGTACAACAAGTTCGAACCTTATTTCTTTATATGAATTATATTGCAGCACTTGTGTCTTTGTTTGACTATTATGCAAACCCTACTCCTTGTATTCTATGTCTGTCTTGAGAATCTAATTATCTATACCGTTGTAATAAAAAACAGATCACTCATAAGCTCACAATACTTTATTTATGACCAGACCCGGATCAGGCATTTGGGAGCCTTGTGATAATGGTTAATATATAAATCTTATTTTTATAAGATAATTTTATAAAAATATATTTTATTTATTTATTTATAAATATATTAAGCATTTTAAAACAAAATGTATGCAGAATAATCGAAGATTGATTTCCAACTATAATAACTTGAAGCGCTGTTAGACTTATGGTTTTCAGAAAATCAAAGCAACATAACTCTAAGTTACTGATTTAAGGTTGCTTGCGTTTGAATGTGTGCAAGGGCCCTCTTTAAGCCCTTTACTCTATAAGCAGTCCAACACTGATTTTTTGTTTTCTTTCTTCTGATCAACAACTAAAGCTTATGACTAACCTCTGCTCTCCAATGAAAACTTGTGTAGAAAATGTAAGCATTGTATCTTGTGTATAACTGTTTACACGAGGCGTCAGTACACACGCCGACGACGACGAACGACGATTGCACATGCTTCCTTATTAATGTGTTTACGATAGTAGAAAATTGTAGTGATCTTCCAAGATACCTCGTTCGTGATCATTGGAGCGTTACAAAAACGAATATACCAGAACCACCCAGATCAAGAGGAGTTACTTTACACCACGCATTCATACACTGCACAATTTAAGTTATGCGCTTTTTGTTTGCAAAAGTTTCCACAAATTCAAAATCGAAAAATCGTCAGAAATTAAATTTTATATCAATGCCTTAGGGAATTAGTTTTCAAAATCTTAAAATAAAATTAATAGTTTAGGAAAGCTATTCTAGGAACCTAATTTTTGCAAACTGCCTACAGTTTCAAATATCAAATACGTTATTTCGTCAATATGTATAGATCGCCATCTTTAACGTTGTCATCGAGTGGCTCTCTGTCACTTAAATTTAGCAGTGGAGCTTAGGATAACTGCCGTGATTGTCCATAATGGTGCATTAGACTATAATGTACTGCTCCTAACTTGATCAGCTTTTAGACTAACCTTATTAACATCAGTAGGATTATTACCATTGATTTATTGTGAAGATATAACGAAGAAGAGTGTGCTGATATCTTTGCTAAATTGAGCCGACTAATAATTGAATAATTATTTCAGGATCTTTAACTCTTCACTATGATTAATTGTAAGTGACGTTGCCGCCAGTGCTTATATGATAATAAGTTGGATTCTTCTCGGAATTAAAACTTTGGTCCCGAACAGGGTTAAAAGCATCAGACCTAAGGGTAAATACCATGGTTCGATTCGAGCTGTAAAGAGGTTATTAGGGTCTGTGGAGTAATTTTCCGTCGTTTTAAGGCCAATTAAACTGAAGAAAATAGGAATAAGTTCAAGCAAGCCAGGCAGGCCTGCAACACCTATCTTCGACAAACTAAATTTATATATGAACACAAATTGCGTTAAAAAATTCTGCAGTGTCCATAACATACAAAACTCTTCCTCTTTCTCGGTTCCTACGCTCGCCTCGTTGAAAAAATCACTACATTTATTACGTCCTTAGAGAAAGCTAATCTCTTTGCTAGGCAGTTTCAATTCAACGCTCCCATTGATAGTTATGACTCCGTCTGTCATTAACCACGTAAGAGATTCTATGGGGCCAATCTTTTTTCGCACTCACAACCCTCCCCCCCCCCCTTATTTTCAACGCATTTCGTTCCTTCTTTCTAAAGTCATAAAAACATTGATAAATTATCAGCTCAAGAAATATCACGAAGATCGAAAGCTTCTTAATGACCGAAAGAACGGCTTTCACAGCAATAGGTCCACTGGTAATTTTATGGTTCATCTCACCGAACAATGGAATAAATCTTTACATTGTTTTGGAGAAAGTAAGATAACTGCACTTGATATTTTTAAATCATTTCATATGGTCTGGCATCAGGCTCTCTTATCAAAAATGCATGCCTTCGTCTTTTATAAATCCATCTTTCCTTGGATTAGTAATTACTTTGCGGATTGTTCAATACAAATTGTATTTGATGGGTTCAATTCAATACACCAAATAATAAATGTTGGTGTGCCTCAAGGCTCTGCTTTGAGGCACCTCCTATTTGCAACTTCTAAACCAATACATTGTTTCGTTCACGATATGGCTCATATTTATTTTCAGACTCAAATTCTTATTATATGGATGTGGAACTTCAACGAAAATATATGATAAGCTCATAAAATTTCGGAGAATAAAAAACCGCTTTTAATTTAATGCTTCGGAAACCCAAACCTTGAGTATAACTAGGATCTCTGGACTAGTGCTCCTGCAACTCACTTAAGGCTCTTATACAGTATTGAATGGAGAGCATTTAGATTGATTGGAACGTGGTCGTAAGGTTTCTTGTCTCACCCTTTTTTATCGTTCTTCAAAGGGTTTATGCTCTTGAAAAATAGCCAGCTGTATTTCTCCCCCTAGACAGTTCAACCGTAATATTCGCGCTTCTAGGAATTCTGATCAGTATACCCTTAAACCAAACATTGGACGTAATGCCTAGTGTAGAGATTCGTTCTTTAGCCGTACTACGAGAATGTGATGTTCAAACATAAAACATATTGTAGAAGGCAATAAATTTCATCAAATCTTTCCTCTTTAAGAAATGATAATCAGGTCCCATTATACTCGTATCACAAATCGTCCAGGCCAAATGTCTTCCTTTGAAATCCGAGGCTTTATTCGATAATCTTGTATTAAGAAGCACTTAAGATTCAAAAGTATGATGGAATGCAGTTGCAAAGAACGTAAAGAGATGAAATTATAAACGAAACAGCGATTGCGCCTTATGTTAAACATTTTACCAAGTTCTTGAAATTGAATCAAAATGCTCTTGAGTTCTGATAATTCTTATTTTAAATTTAGATAAAAATGTACATTAGTTAGGTTATACATAATCAGTCTTATTTAATAGAATTCGCTAAACAGATGAATAGTTATACAGTGAATAAGGATTTATGTAGGCTCTATGTAACGTTGCAAAAATTCCTATTTATAAAAAAATCTGCTATAAATTTTAGTTATACAATGCTTATATCAAAAAAAGTGCCAAAAGTACTATAAAATCTGCTAGTTGTCATAGCAACTAAAATATAACAAAATAATTCCAATTATTTGTATGATATTCTCTTTCGAAAATCTATATTTTTTTTAGATTCTTCGTTTCTTCGGCTCACGAGCTAAACTCGAGAGGCATTATTGTTTTTATTTTAATTTCAAAAAGAGAGGAGAGAAATCAAAATGACATTTGCGAAATAATAATAACAATAATTTCCTTATGTAGGCTCTATTCAACCTCAAAACGCGTTTAGCTTATTATGGGACTATGCAACCTTGTATAAGTTTTATAAATAGCATTTTTGCGTTTAGAGGCAGTATAGAGATAACATAACTTTATGTAGGCTCTATACAGCGTTTTTAAATAAGACTGAATATATACAATTTTTATTTTACAAAATGTAATAATACTTTTTTTCATTTATTTCTTTCAGGTGAGTGATGATGTTTTGTGTGGAAAGTTTCCAAAATTTATTTCAACATCAAAAAGAAATTTCAGCTGGTGGTTGGTAAGTTAACATTTGACCGTCACTTCCACATAGTGATATACCAAGCCTAAGCCTGCATTTAACTTTCTAATAAAGAATGTTGTTGTAAGAAAATGTATGTATATACCTACTTTTATAAACATTATGTACAATGTATATGCTGCGTCCAATTGTAATGTCTTCAACATGTGATTCCCATCATCAATTATTTTCCACTCTTGGTCAACCAACACCCATTTTTTTATTTAAAAAAAAAAAAACATCTACAGTGAGCGAGGCTTTTGCGTTTGCACGAACGGGTCGGTTGGTGCTGAGGAGGGTCATCGCAACAATTGCAGCTTATGATAAAGTTTAATCCAAAGTCGATTGCAAGTTGGTGTCTCGTATAGAAATGGATTTAATCGCTAGGAGGAGAGTCCATCTAAAAAACGTTTATTTTTCAGAATTTCTATAAGGTTAAGACTAAGGTCAAGAAACAAACCGCACAAGAAAAAGGCAAGAACTCATATAAACTAGGTACATAAAAATTGTGTTATGTAATTTTTCAAGCTGTGTTTCGTTTCACACCAGCAACGACAAGAAAAATACTTTTGAATGCATGGTGCCAATACGAATGCGTCCAAGCGTAAAAAATAAACTCGTACCTATTACTTTCACTTTTTACCATCATCATTATCATCATCATCAAGAAACGGTGCGGTGTGCAGACTATCTCAAGGCAATAACAACTCTCGTAAAGTTGCTTCCTAAAAGTATCGCATCGCATTCGTATTGCACAGTATGTTTGCCAATTATACGGACACGCCACGGAACATGCCATTTTAAAAATACATAAACCGATTACGAAGCGCGGTGGTGCCTAGTACACTCGTACAATAAATTATTATAATTATAAAACACAGCAATATGGAGGGGTTTTAATTTTAAAGGGAATCATTATTTTATATTCTGGCACTAGGATATGATTAGATTCGACCTAACAGTTCAAGATGTCTTTTGAGTTTTAGTAAGTGGGTCGAGTTATGGTTTGATATTAATTTGTGTCAAGATTTTAAAAGTAATATTAAGTTAGTTGTAGTCATTTTCCTACTTAAGTTGGCGCTACAGTCCTGTGTGAACTAGGGCCTCACCCTAGATAGATCTCTCCAGTTTCGAGCTCCAAGTTGGGCGAGGTCACTTTACACGTGTGCGCGCTACCTGATCCACGGTCTTCCTCTACTGCGCTGTAGGTGTTGATTCGAAGACTTTCCGGATTATTGGGTTTCCATGCGCTCTACGTGACATCCATCTCAGTTCTAAGACTTTTATCCTTCTGGTTAAGTCTTTGTCATTGTACAACTCGTCGTTCTATCTTCTACTCCACACCCCTTCTATGCATACGAGACCGTAGATCACGCTAAGAACTTTTCTCTTGAAACGACCAAAGGTGCTTTCATCCGCTTTTGTCAAAGTGCATGTTTGGCCCTTATAGCAGGACGGGAATGATAAGGGTCTTATATAGCGACACTTTGATCTTCGAGAGAGGGATTTGCTACTCAATTGCTTTCTTAGCCCAAAGAAACAGCGATTAGCAAGAGTTAGGTTAGGTTAGGTTATAGTGGCTGTCCAAGATGGAACGGACACACTTAGGCCAGTTTAATGGCCCATTGTGATACCACATGAATCTTGAGGCTTCCTCCTAAGCTCAATGGAACCAGTTAGAGTTCCTTACGAAACGTGAGAGGCTGATTATCCCGATAGGATTTAGATCGTTTTCGAGCTAGAGCAGGGCATGTGCAGAGAAGGTGAAGAACCGTTTCTTCCTCTTCCTCGTCCATACAGCTTCTGCAAAAGTCATTTGAGAATACGCCTAGTCTCATGGCGTGCTTTCCTATTAGACAGTGTCCGGTTATGACACCTATTATCGAGCTTATATGCGATCTGCTTAGAGAGAGCAAGCACCTTGAACGTTTTAAATCCAGTGTTGGCCAGATGTTTTTTGTAGCTTGACACGTGGTGATGTTGTTCCACCTGGTGCCTGCCCTCCTCGCAGCGTCTTGCATTAGCAACAATTTACAAGTAGCGATTGGTATGCCAGTACTTGCCAAACGTGGTAGGATGGGCTGTACTGTACCGTTCCTGGCGAGTTCATCTGCCTTACAGTTACCTGGAATGTCTGTATGGCCCGGCACCCAGCAAAGGTGAATATTAAACTGTTGCGCCATCTCCATTAGAGATGATCGACAGTTATGGACTGTTATAGAGTTTGTAGAGACAGAGTCCAGAGATTTGATAGCGGCCTGACTATCTGAGAAAATACGGATATCAGATGTTTTCTTTGAGCCAAGACAAGACTTCCTTAATCGCCAAAAGTTCTGCCTGGAACACGCTAAAATGATTGCGAAGGCGGAATGAGAGACTTAATTTCAGTCGTTCAGAGTACACAGCACCACCAACCCCTTCTTTGGTCTTTGAGCCATCTGTGTAAAAGTGGATTGACTCATTCTCTAAGAATGTCCTATCATCCCAAAAAGGTCTGGTAGGTATAGAAATCTGGAAATTCCTATCGAATTGTAGTTGGGGGATGGTGTAGTCTGTGTGCTTTGGAATTGATTCTAAGTACCTTAGAATTACGGAGTGGCCAATGTTGTTGTTAGCCCACTGCGACGAAGCATTGAGGGCGAATAGCAGAGCTTGCAGCTATTTGTTTACTAAATATATCAAGAGGTGTAAGGTAGAGCAAGGTGTCCAGTGCCGCAGACGGGGTCGTGCGAAGCGATCCGCTTATACATAGGCAGGCTGAACGTTGAACTTTATTTAACTTATCCCTGTTTATACCTTTCTCTAAAGCAGTCCACCATACTGCTACACCGTACGTTAAAATCGGTCTGATTACCGATGTGTATAGCCAATGCGTGATTCTGGGTTGTAAACCCCATTTATTACCAATAGCTTTTTTGCAAGAAAAGAGAGCTACAGTAGCTTTTTTGACTCTTTTCTGTACGTTGCGTTTCCAATTTAGTTTTTTGTCTAAGACAAGACCTAGGTATTTGGCCTCGTCTGAGAATTTTAATTGGATTCCTTTAATGTAAGGAAAGTTGACAAATGGAATTTTATATCTCCTCGAAAATAAGACCAGATCGGTTTTGTGTGGGTTAACACCCAGTCCACACCGATCAGCCCAGAGTATTAGTCTGTCCAAGGCATTTTGTAAGAGTTCTTTTAGGATATTAAGATGCTTTCCTTGCTTAGCAAGAGTTAACCTTCGTTTGATCTTAGCGCTGGTGTTTTTTCTGTGTTCATAGCGGAGCCTAGGTAAACGAAGTCTTTAACTACCTCAAAGTTATGTCTGTTGAGGGTGACGTTTTTCCCTCATAAACTGTCAACCCAATTTTTGCCGCCTCTGCCTCAATACTCAGAAAAGCCACATTGACATTACGCTGAGTTATTCTGATTATGTCAGTGTCATCAGGATATTCTAGTAATTGGATAGACTCTTGAAAGATAGTGCCTCTAGTATTGTCGTAGGAGCCATGCACTATTCTTTCAAGTATGATGTTTAAGAAATAACATAAAGGCTTTTTTACATGGAAAGGTTTTCTTAAGTTATTTCCAACCTTTATGGAGCATCGCGAATTCTCCTTGGTCATCCAGCACAAAGAGACGAGTTTATCAGGAATTCCACAACAAGACATGGCATTATACAGGTCCTCCCTGTAGATTCTGTCATATGTGTCCTTGAAATCGATGAAAAGATGGTATGGGTGTCGATTTGGTGTTCTTGGTTTTTTCCAGGATCTGCCGTAATTCGAATATTTGATCAATTTTTGACTTTCTTGGTCTAAAACCACCCTGATAATTACCTAT
The DNA here is from genome assembly GCF_945859685.1 of Eupeodes corollae. Classification (NCBI taxonomy): domain Eukaryota; kingdom Metazoa; phylum Arthropoda; class Insecta; order Diptera; family Syrphidae; genus Eupeodes; species Eupeodes corollae. The sequence continues at coordinate 162,884,587 of NC_079147.1, forward strand.
CAGATTGTTAATGATCGGCTTTAGATATTCCTGCAGAGAAACCCTTATAAAGACTTCCATTTAAGTTGAGGACTTTACATCCTGCTTTAAAGATTAAGGATATCTCGACATAGCCCAGTAAATCTTTTTGCAACCCTGAAATAAATGGAAAAAATCTTTCGCTTTCCTTAAGTTATTTAGAAGATTTAATTCAGACCACTTTAAGTCTGCATATCTAGAACAAAATATACAAACGAGGCTAAAAAGTTAAATTACACACTTAATTTAGCGACCAGCTTAGAAAGGTCTAAGGATTCAAAGAATTTTTGGTATAATGTACGGGAATTGGGTGGAAACAATCGTATGTCTTCAAGTGTATTACAAGGTGAAGTTCTGGCATCCTATTTCCGATCCTTGTTGACATGTCAATATGATTTACAGTCGGTTGATTACGCTTGCCCAGACACAGTCTGTAATAGTCCTTGATGAACTGGAACTTGGTCTTTTTAACATGAAAAACAATAAGTACTCAGGCATTTATGGCATTTCCGTTGAATTTCTAAAAAACTCATCTTTAGAATAAAAGCTGTATCTTCTTTCTTTTTACAACAACTTGCACGATTTCGCTTGCATTCCCACGAGCTTTAATAAAGCTATTATATTTTCAATATTCAGGAAGGGTGTTGCTAGCTTACCTTAGAATTAGAGAGGTATTTCAATATTAAATTCCTACACAAAAGACTTATCAATTTGGTAGAATCAAACAATCGCTTAAGTATGTTTCAAGCTGTTTTTCGTGAGGGCTTTTCAACGGTTGACCATATTTTTGATTAATCGAGTATTACTAACAAATGTATCCAAAAGAAAAAGAAGATGTATGCTTGCTTTATCGACTTAAAAGCTGCATTTGATACAGTTAATCGACAAGCTACCATTTACAAAATGGCCTCACTGAGTTTATCTAGAAAATTTCTAAACACCTACGAAAAATGTGTATGTAAAACTTATGCTACAGTTTGGAATGGGGCCGAGGTTTCAAATTGGTTTCAAACGACTGCTGGTGTTCCCCAAGGATGTATTCTCAGCCCAATCTTGTTTGACCTCTACATTGATGATATTTCCGATATTTATCCGGTGGAGTTTGTTTTTATGATATTCGTTTAAAAGTACTTCTTTACGCTGATGACTGGGTTATGCTAGCGGATAACCAATCTTCTCTCCAGCTAAAAATCAGTAGGGTCCTAGCGTACTGCAATATCTGGGAGCTTAGAATAAACTCAGAGAAAACAAAGATATTGGTATTTGAGGCACGGAATTATAGAAGGAAGTGAAGAAGGTGGTTCCGTAACAACCAACCTATTGAAATAGGACAGTAATTCAAATATCTAGGAGTGTTGATGCCTGCTAACGGTAGCTTCAATGAACATGTTCAGCGTAAATGTAAGGAAGCTAAAGTAACTCTTAACATAATGTGGCCAACTTTCTTCTCAAACAAATATTCTTAGGATCTAAATACCGAGTTTTTAAAGCAACCATTAACACTTGCTTGTCTTACGATATTCAAGTTTTTGGTCGCACCTATTTTGAAGAATTTAAGTTAATACTACGCCTCTTTTTCAAAAGATTATTTCGGTTACCTAGTTCGACTCAAACCTATGCAATTCATGTTGAGTCTGGAATTGCGCTGATTTATGTTAAAAACTTTAAATTGCAAGCAGATTTTCTAACAAGAGTAATGAGTAAACCACACACACACATCTATCATGAAGGTTCTTCTGCGAAAACAATCATCGCCATTTAAGGAATGGACTCAACTTGCCCTGTTGCATAATGTTTCTCTTGAACTGAACGAGTTTAACATAATCTAGATGTCTTTTCGAATGTTATTGCAAAAGTTGATGAAAATACATATCTTCAACATCTAAAGAGAGCATAATCAAATCTAAGCCACTCCTTAAATACTAATGCGACAAATTATTTTAATAATAATCCTTTGCAATTATTGTAACAGAAATTTACGTGACGATATTTACCATTTCAAAGCTATTTGTCCGATACTACAAGAAATTCAAAGGCTCTATTATGAACATAGAGTCCTGTCTAAAGAACAAATGTTTGGTTTGATGAACGGATCAATTTGGTAAACAAATCTCTTCATTATCTGTGACCATACCTTTAATTATCGAAAAAAGCTTTTCAACCTTTTATTTTGTTTTTTAATTCTGTTTTTCTAAAAATATTAATTCTCAAATTTCTAAATTTATAAAAACGTAAACTAAAATGTAAAAAACCAATAGTTATTAAAGATCATTTATTTTTTTCTGTTTGAGCGAATGTAAATCAACAAAAGTAAAAGTTTTTGTTTAAAAATGTAGCAACATTTCCTACCACAATTCTTAAGCTCTATATCTGCAACCTCCTTTTTTGATTTCCCAACGAAGAATTTCCTTTATCTTCCTTTTGACAATGATATTTTGACACTTTTCAATTATTTACTTTCCAATTTACAAGATTTATCTCACCCATTAAAAGTAAGTATAGATGTCACTTCTACCGCGTAAATAGTACCACTCCTTTATGCTTGTCTCTTACAAGTTAACCACATTCAAAATATTTGCATAGATGCATCTTATATTCTTTTAAAAAATCTAAAAGAAATAAAAGTTAATTTGGCTTACAGAACCATTAAAAACTGTATGTGACAGTTGAGTACACAGGACAACAACAACAGTAAAATAGAAAGAAAATAAAAAAAAGATACAAAACTGCCATTCCTTGTATGGTCATACCTTTATCTATGATCCACACGGAATCCCCAGATAGAAAAACTATCAGGTGCACATGGGCACATGGGTATACCTATTTGTTCGTATATTTGGCTTTAACTAAAACCATACAAACCAAACCAAAAAATACAACTTTCCTAATAGATTTCTTGAGAAAATTATGGTCTTCAAAATGTGAACAGCCTTTTTTTTAAAGGATGGGATGAGGGAGGCAACGAAACGATACATAAAATAGCGGCCGGCGGTATAGTGACGTGGTTGCCACTTATGTTAATCTATTAATCATTTCAATCATTTTTTATTGGAACACCAAATATGTATTCATGATTTTTTGAGCCCACCCCCTCTAACTAGATAACAAATTAAAATAAAAACTTACAATTTGCAAAACTAACTAAGCTAATTGATTACAATCACCCCACCAATATTTCAGCTTCGTAGCTAGAAAAGTTTCTGATATACTTCAATAATCGAAAGAAACCGTAAGTTACTGACCGAACACCAGAGTCAGTAAAGTAAGGTCTTGTGGAGAAAGAAAAGGGAAAAATCGAAAAATTGTGATTTTTGGTTTAGGGGGCGTTGTATCCACCCACGAAAATGTATCTACAAGACATTTGTGAAAAATACAATGTAGAACAATAATCAGTGTGAAAGTTATGTCGATATGTATATAAAGACAAACATTAATAATATGAGCTTATACACCAAAGGGGCGTCGTTTCCGCCCACTTTTCTTGTGTTTCGTATCTTTTATACGAAATACTTTTGATTCGTTCTACAAGATGCAAATTAAGAGAGTGGTGGTAATTGGTGTGTATTTAAATTTGAAGATAAAAAATGTGAAATTCTCCCCTAAGGGGGAGGGGGGTGGTGTGGATCGAATCACTTTTTATGCATATATAATGCAAGGAAAACTTCTGATACTGAAATTTAGCAAAGTGGATGAGGTCGATGATTATTGAAAGAAAAAATTTGAAACTAGGTATGGTTTCTTTATCGACTTCATCAAAATCGGTCCAAAATCCTAATTATCAATACAAGCACGAAGTTTTTAAATCATTATCCGAAATCCATATCCTTCATTATATAATATATAATTATTAAACCTATTCACTTCATTCTCAAAGTCAAGATTAAAATATAAAATTTTGCAAAAAGCAGTGAAATCACACCTTAAACATTATTTAAAAGTTCCTTGGATATAACCTTTCTTAACACTTAACCTTCTTAAATTTGGAACTTGACGTATTTACAGACCTTTTAGACTTCTTACTTGGATTCTTTGTGTACAGCAGAAATGAAATCCCTTTTCAACATTTTTGTTGTGATACATTCAACAACAGTCGAGCTTCGTGGTATCAGAAATTTTCATAGAACGTAAATTTCTAATCCGCCTACTGATTAAAACGATGTGAAAACCGTGGCTGGCGATTATAGTAGTTAGTCGGTGAATAGTCTGATGTAGTTTAAGCCATCATAGTTGATGTCCGTAAGGTAGGGGGACGAATCGAGCCGAGCACGAAAGCGCAAAGCCGCTACCACCAAGATGGACCATCGAAAATTATTGGACAAGCTCCTTGCATACCGTCATAAAGTTTCATTTAAATATCTTATAGATACAAGTAATGTGTGTATTCTTGTATAAAGATACTAAACTACACTACACATACATTAACTGCCATAACGGTTGGTGCGCATACGGCTTTGTTTTTTACATTTGTTCATTTATATTTCACGCATGTTGTTTAACGGCCTTTTTGAAGGCGGATATAAAAGGAGGTGCTGTTGATGATAGAAAATAAGACATACACTTGCCTCCTTTGAAATACCTCTCCTTTAGAAGACTTTTAATAGTAAGGAAGTGCTTGTTTACGTTATTTAGGAAGGTGTTTCTGGATGAAAATTGAAGGAATAAAAAGAATTAAGCGTTTAAGCATTTACAAAATTTTGTTAAGATTAAAAAAGCACTAAGCTGGCTTTTGAAAAATAATTGTGTTTATGCAATATCAAAAAGTACGATCAAGTGAGGAGGAGCTTCAAAGGCCAACAAAATAAAAGAAAAGGTTTTTTTTTTAAGTTTTGCTTCAACATTTTGGAAAACAACACTTAATGGCATTTTTTCAAGAGTAATTAACACAAATTTTTGAGATGAAATAGAGCCTTGGGCAACCGGGACCGTCGCTGTGGCGTGTAGGTCTTTTTGGATAGTGCATTGATCAGTATTAACTTGTTTTTGAAAGTTGCAAATTAAAATACAAACTATTTTAAGTGGCTTAAATCAAAAATAAAATAACAAGTGCACTAAACTTTCTAATAGCTCATCTTTATTTCCTGCAGAGGTACAAGGCATTAGCTTGTGTTTATCCATCCATTGAATATAAACTTGGTATTCTTTTTGTTCCAGTACAATTATTTTTACGACCATTTAATAGTGAAACTCCAAATCAAATGGAAAATAAGAGAGTCAAGCTCAACCGTATTAATTGGACGATAAAAGGAAATAAACATATTTGATCTCCCAAACAGGTGACTTGCTTGTACAAACGTATGTATTCGCTTTTTTCACAGAACTTGCAAACTAGTCTTCCTTACGAAAACTGAGACGATGTTTATAACCATTTAACTGTCTTAACGAATTTTTAGACTTTTCGAAATAATTTATAGGTAAGTTTAGATTAAAATGGCTTTCCATGATGGAGAAGAACACGCTTAAGCTAGTTTATTTGCCCAAGTGTGTGATTTCTCGTGAATCTCTAAGCTTGCTTTCTAGCTCAATGTAACCAGTTTAAGTCTCTTGCGAATTGTGAAAGACTGATTAGGGTAATATGATTGAGATCGTTTAGATCGTTATATTCTCTTAGGTGATTCTCTCGTTTTTTGAGCTAGGGCAGGGCATGTATAGAGGACTAGAAGAACTGTTCCCTCCTCTGCATCAGCCGTACAGCTTCTGGCTTATTGTCAAACTAGCTTATATTCGAGATGCTAAGAGATAGCAAGCAGCTTCGTCACTTTCAACGACTTGACTCGAAGTGATGTCATTCCACCTGGTGTTTGCCTTCTTGAGATTGGTATGACAGGATTACCCAAACGTGGGAAAATGGGTTATAGTGTACCATTTGTAGCTATTTACAATTCCCTGGAATGTCTCTTTAGCGCGGCACCCAACAAAGGTGAATATCAAACTGTTGTTCCATGTCCATTAGCGATGATCAGCAGTTATGGACTGTTATATAGAGCTTGTAGGGATAGAGTCCAGAGATTTGATAGCTTCTTGACTATCTGAGAAGATACAGGTATCAGATGTTGATATTACACGTTTTTTTTAAGCCAATGATTGAGAAGGCGGTATGAGAGACTTAATTTGAGTCGTTCATAGTACACACCTTACCTAGCGACCTCCGTATTAACTAGCCTTATCTGTATATGCGAATCTCTGTACAGACAGACCTCTCTTTCTTCGCAACTCGTGGGACCAAAGATGAATACAAACAAAAAAGAAAAGAATGATGAGACCGGTATCTCTTTAAGACCGGGCGACAGTTTGGCGTTAAAGGCTGTTGCCGTATCTCCTGCGGCCAACACAGAGAAGGGAGAAGTGGCAATCCATGGACCTCCTCTGCTGTTGGCAGCAACAAGAAAAGGAAGGTAGGGATACCTTATTCCAGTAGTGGCAGGTTTGTGAATAATTACCCTACCATCACTACTGAGAGTACATCCAGAAATGGAAAAGGAAAACTCTCTTGAAAAGCCTATACAAACAAAGGCGGCACTCTGCGAGAATCTTAAAAGCCTCTGGAGGCTGAAAAGACACCGCAGCAAACCGCTCGCTACGATTGAATGGGTTACCAGTGTTCTTGCTGCAACAAGGAGCAGTAAAGCTTCTACGTCTAAACGCGAAAGGTTTCTTGAAGGGGCCACAACGACACCAAAACGGCCTCGTGTGCACAACACCAGCACTCCCCTCAATCCCATCAGAAAAAAAGCTAGTTTCATTGGCGTCACGAAGGGCAAAGTCGTGGTTGCGGTCATTGACAGGAGCGATGATGATGGCACAATATCGGATGATCGTTGGCAGCTGGTCAAGTTCAAGGTCTCGGGTGGCTTATTAAGCATTTTGAGAGAGCTGCTAGGACCACTTCCTTCCATAAGCAATGGGGATTGGCATCAGGGTCATGTCAAACTCATCGTTTTTGGCTATCGGAGGTCTTGTGACTTATACAAGCTTGCTGTCAGCCGGTTAGGTGAAGTTTGGCCAGGTGCGAAGCTCAAGTTTGTCGCTAAGGGAGACATTCCTAGCCGACCTAGAGCCCGCATTTGGATTCCAATCGAACCTGTTGGTATCGAGGACATTCTCGAGATGGTCAAGGTTTGTAATCCATCCCTGCCGACGCATTACTGGAAGATCGCCAAGCTAAAGGAAGTGAAGGGTCTTTATAGGAGTGCCATTGTGGTACTCAATAAAGAATCCTTGGCTCCCCTAGCCTTGACCAATGGCTTTATAAAGTATGGTTTCGAATCCATCAAAATTCGAGTATACAAAAAAGATGAGGTTATGGCGGATAGCGGGCCTCCTGCAACAACCGTAGGTGAACTCGCGGTTGGTGGGCCTAGGGGAGTTGTCTTCTCTCAAAACAGAGGGTGGCGATGCACCCGTGCCTTCTACAATTACGACTCTAAAAAAGGAAAAACAGTCCATTCTTAATGGAGACTGAGGAAGACTTAAACATGATTTCTCTGAGTGAAAACGAACTCTTGGGTGCATCCTCAGACTCAGAGGATCAAAACAAAATCGTGGTGGAGATTGATCTGCCTAATTGTAGTCAATTAAACTCCAACGCTCCATAAAGGCCTCGACCTAACTTCTTCTCGCAAGAAACGGGGAAGACATTGTCCTGATCGAAGAGCCATGGATTGTGAGATCCGCTGTTCCAGGACTTCCAACAACCCCTTCATTTGTTTTTGATGCTGTGTAAAAGTTGACTTACTCGGAGTGCCCTATCCTCCCAGAAAGATCTGAAAGGTATAGAAATCTGGAAGTTTCTGTCGAATTGCAATTGGAGGATGGTGTAGTCGGTGTGTTTTTACATTTGATCCTAAATACTTAGGAATTACGGAGTGGGCAAGCTTTGAGGCGAATATCACAGCTTGCAACTATTTGTTTGCTAAATACATCAAGAAGTGTTAGGCAGTAGATTTTTTGGTTCTTTCGTTTTGCGTTTCCAATTTAGTTTTTTTTATAGGGAGGGTTAACAAATGTTTTTTTTTTGTATTTCCTCAGAAATGGGTCTAAATTCGGTTTTGTGTGGGTTAACATCCAGTTCACACCGATCAGCACAAAGTATTAGTTTGTCTTAAGCATTTTTTAAGAGTTCTTTTAGGGTGTTAAAATGCTTTCCTATGAAACGTCATCCGCATATGCAATCATTCTGAAACCCTCCCCATCCTGACCAGTTATTATTTAATTTACTAAATATCTTGAACTTCGAACAATATTAGAAATTCAAAAAAGATCAGTTATTCAGCTTTCAAGCTCATTCACTTGAATCTTTGTTTTACTTTCAACTTTTTAAATTTTAAATGACTGAATTTTTGTTTACCACTTAAATTACAAAATGCGTGAGAGTTTTATTTAAAAAAAACAACGAATAACCTCGTTTTTTTTTAAATAAATTATTCGTCATTTCACTTCCCCAAATTTAAAAAAAGAAATAAAATTCTAATCACATTCGCAACTTAACTTTGCATTTCATTTAAACAAGACAAACATTTTTGGGTAGATATTTTAAAAGTTAAACAAATATATACAAAGAAGCATATGGCCTTCCGTACTCAAAACTTTGTTTCTCCAAAACAAAACTAAATTCCACAATTTTTAAGACGGATGAAAAATATTCATGTTGGCCTCAAACACAATAATGTCGCATATTTCTTAAGTTTGATATTCAATTCAATCACAAGCACGATATGCACTACTGACCACGCAATTAAGACGTGCAAAAATTCGAATAAATTCAAAAAGAAAAAGAAACTGTTGCTCCACCGCTCCATTATTACGTATACATTGTATACGAGTATTAATTTAAATTTTTTGTTAAGTTTTACCTTCGTTGTTGTCAAAATAAAAACAAACAAATTTAATAAAACTAATTTGATGGAAATGATACTGCTTCATGTGTCTGAGGTGATATGACGTAAAAATAATGATCTATTGTTTTGTTAGTGCATTTTGATCTTCACATTAATATTATTTAGTAATTTTGGCAATAACAAAGCAAATATAAAATTATTAACGTGTTATGATGAGCTACGTTTAATTTTAATTTTGTGTCATTTTAACTTCACACAAATGATACCATAATGATTTGTGACTTCAGTTTTAAGAGGTATAAATTTTATATAATGCATCCATCAGTGGTTTTAGGGGAAGTTCGAGTTATTTGAAAAAGTAACAAAATGAAAAAAGGCTTTTTCTTAAGCTCATGGTTTTTTAAATATGATTTTGTTTTGCATTTTTCCAAAATACCTTAAGGAACCAAAACTAAAAACTGAATTTCAAATCGTTGAGACGTGGGAACATCAGCCGTAAAATAAAGCCAGAGAATCAAGGCCAAATTTCAAGAGTTGGTCTTATTTTACTTTTGTAAAGTGCCAATTTCCAACAGCTGGTCTTATTACACTTTAAAAAAAAAGTAAAATAAAGCCATATTGGTTTTGTTGCATTTTCGACAGTTGAGTTTATCGTAAATACAAACTAACTTTGGATACACTCAACCTCGCACTTACCCCAAATCCAATAGTATACCCAATCAGGGGATCTCTAACTTGCTTTATCCGTCGTAAAAATAAGTTGGCATTATTTCTCAAACAAATTTGGTTTTATTTCACTTTCTCGAAGTGTAATTTGGCCAACTGTTAAAAATTTACTTTATTTCACTTTTCTAAAGGGCAATAAGGTCAATTTTAATAGTTTCGCTTTATCTACTAATCATGTTTTATGTACGGTTTTCGAGCTACTCAAAACTGTGAATTTGAATTTTAAGGAATTTTACATTTTCTAGTTTTTGGAATGTTTTGTTTTAGGGTGTTATGTATTTTGAATTCACTTTTGCCATGTTTGTCTAGAAGGCGAGATTATTTCTTAACTGTACAATAATTCAATAAAGTCTTGTACAATCCATTTTGGCAAGAATTTAGTAAGTTAAATTAGCTCTTTAAGACCACAAGTGCTATGTTTTCAAAATAGCTTTTCAAGGACAAGAAAACTAGTCATAAGTAGATAGTTGCTCCCATCGATAAGCTATCAACTAGCAGTAACCGCGGCGCGATGGTTAGTGCGTAGCATGGTAAGGGAAAGGACAACTCTAACCGGTCAATTCTTCGGTCGATAATAGCCTTTTCACACCAAACCCAAAACCGGGTTTTAGGCAAAAAGTTTTCAAAAACCCAAAAATCGTTTACACCGAACTTTTTTACGTTTTAAATTTTTTATCACCGGCTGTTAAATTTTGTATTGATAAAAAAAATTGTTTAACAAAATATGAAGATTTTGTTAAATTTTTTCATTATTTCAAGCCTCTATCATAAAAAACGTCGTTTTTCAAGTACTTCCTTTCACAGGAAAGGTGTTCTATATGGTATGTATTCTCTCAATTTTTGAAAATTCTTGAAGTGTAAACATTCTCCTAAGGACTTGTCTTTGCCGTCGACAGCCTTAAGTCGATAATTCTTTCCTGTGTTGTGATAGAGCAGCATATCAGCGCAGACAAGGCCGTAACACTAGCTTGTCTCGAAGAAGAGTTTCAACTGAAGTTCAGGAGATGGCTGAAATGGGCGCACGACTTGAATCAACAAGAACTACAAGCTCGCTTGGCTGCAGCTATCCTCTTTGCTCACTTCAACCGGTCCCAACAATTCACTAAGGAAAAGCCAATTGTCTAGAAAATTAATCATAGAATTGACAATAAAAAAAACATTTTCTTCTTTTTTCACAACAAATTCAATCCAAAATATTATGACTATTGCTTCTGTTGGCCAAATCTGCCTTTAGGATCGCCATATTTTGTGGCCATCCGAGCAGAAGTTGAGAAGATTCTGAACGATTTCGTGTAGGTTCTTATAGCCGAAGCAGAAAAGGTCAATTCCTAGTTCCAGATTTGTACCAAAATCACACTCACATAGAGTGATCACTGAAGCTGTTATGATGAACTTCAGTTTTCAAATGACTATCTCTTTGAGGATTCGCCTGGCTTGTCCAAAGCACTGAGGATATTCTTGATGTTGGCATAGCCTACTGTTGTGGTTTTATTTACTGGAACAACGATTCCCACCTTGAATCACTAGACATAATGAATCCCAATTCCTCCCTTAACAAAGAGCGTTTGAAACTCTGGAGGATCATAAAAGAACCGCCAGTGCCCCAAATAGTCACCGGGGCTTTTATTCCCGACGTTGGCAAATTTTTTTGTAAGGAAATTGTATAAATAATATTACTTACCACGACCAAATTTATTTCAAAATAATAAATATTTGTTTTGACAGCAGCCATCAGATGTTTTATTTACATTAATTTGAGCGCTGAATGTTTCGGAAAATTTGTTTGTTTATTTTAACTTTTAATTGCTACTAGTTTTCGAGAGATTTTATATAAAACTTGTTGTTTACCAAAAATGTTTTTTAAAACTTGAGTTTTCTTCCTAGCATCAGTAAAGATTTCGAAAAAAATCAATAATAGGGCTCTGACTACGAGGGCTGCGAACAGCAAAATAATTCCGGATAAACAGTTTGGGTTCAAGGCGGATCATGACACAATTCATGCTGCGTCTAAACAAGTTTCTGGTATCTAGTGGGATAAATTAATCAAAACAATGCACAGGTGCTGTTCTGATTGATTTGAAAAAAGGCCTTTGACACCGATTGCTTAGAGCAGTGTTTTTCAACCTTTTACATGAAACGGACCCTTTAGCACAAACAAATATTTTGCGACCCCCCAATCCATTGCTTTTTTCCGTACCGTCGAACTTCGATAGCTCGAACTTCGATAAGTCGAATTTTGTTCAATTAAAATAATGTGGCAACAATCTTAAGATCTTTTCTTTCATACATTTTAACTTTGACAATGCTGCAATTGAAATTTAAGTCTTTTAATTTGGATACATTTTGGTTAAAAAGTAAATTAGACTACATATTAACATTAGAGGTTTTGAAGTGTTTGATTCCATTTGCCACATCGCATCGTACCTGTGGGTATTGGTATTTGAATCAATGGCCAAAATTAAGAGCAAGGAAAAAATTCGCTTAAATTTGGAAAACGATTAAATTCTCAATGTAGCAAAAACGGATCCACGTTGAAAGAAATTGATTTCTGAAAAACAAGCGCAACCTTCGCATTAAGAATAACTTTTTGTTAATTTGATAAAAATGTAAATGATGGATTATATTTTTTTGTGTATTTGACAAAAATGAATATTTCTTTTAATTTTCATTTTTCTTAATAAATGTTTTTAACTTTATTGGTTTGTTTAACTGCAGTATTTTCTCAACCTTTTGGAATTTCTCGTAAGAATGTTCGAGGCCCACACGTTGAAAAACACTGGCTTAGGGGTCTTTATCTAAAACTTAGCATGCAAGCAATCCATTGTTGTATATACTTTATGACATGGTCAACGGCAAACAGTTTGTTGTCAAAAGTGGCAATGTAACTTCTACCACAACATTCCAATACAAATGGTCTTCAACAAGAAGCGGTGAATTTGCTGATTCTCTTCAGCAATTAGACAAGTGATCTGATAGGTAGTATAACCAAAGCAATTCTCTTGCAGCGTGATTTCGAAAAGATTCAGTGATATTGCGGTGACTGGAAACTCCGAAAGTCGACGAAAATTGAGTTCCGCACTCCCCTAGGGTCACGAGTGATACCGCAAGAGTAAAGGCCACATTGCCTTCATACGGCTGATATTTGTTTATGGTTGTCCTATGGGGTTACACGTTGACCCTTCGGGTTTTTGAGCGGCAGTTTACTACGCTATACAGGCTTGCATCGAACAGCAGAATCTTCTTGCGATCATTACTATTCCAACGGGAAATAGGCTCGAATCAACAGAATTGACAATTTTGTGAAAAACTAGTTAGAGGTCACATTGCAAGAGCTATGCCTTCAACCAACAATTTAATTTTCGGGGCTTTCTATGCCATCGACAAGTATTCTGATAGTGCACCCTTGAGTGGCTTCATTCCATCAGAGGCGTTCCTCTTTTTAGACAAATGGGGTGTGCTACAGGATAGAATGGCAGTTCCGCTAATCTATGACGTCTAACGACGAACCGTGGGCACAAGGAGGGACCGAATTGATGGAGTGAAGCAGTTGAACCAGGTTCGGTGGCTTCAATCGGCACTTGATAGTGAATAGTTGGGGTGGCGTTTTAAGCCTTGGCCGACTTATACATACCTGTTTTGATTTTTTTCCATTTCTGCTTTTTACAGGAACCAAATCAGTCGACTTTCGGAAACATAAAAAGAGGTTTCTCTCCAAAGCACTTATGTTTTAGTGTGATTGATATTACATCTATGTTTTTGAATCTTCTCACAGTATGAGTATGAAACTATGCAACATTAACTTGCAACTATTGTTTCTTTCAAATCCGATTGGAATGAATCTCAAACAAAAATCTCTAAAATGGTTGACCTCAATTGTTTTACACAAAATTCGATTAATGTATTTTTCTTAAGCCGTGCCTTTTCAAACAAAAAAATAAAAGCTATTACATTTTAATTGAAATAAAAATCAAGCCTCGAGGTCATCCATTTTATTATTTTTATATTCAACTCACTTGTGGCGATTGTTTTTGTTTTGTTTTTTTTTTTTTGTTTCATAACAAAATACAAAACACTTTCACTGGTTTTAATTTTTTCGCTGAAAGAAAAGAAAAGTTAAGCCACACTTTTGTATATACGTAGAATACACTGTTATACATATTGTGGTGTTGGTGTTATTGTTATTGAAAAATACTTAATTTTAAAATTTTGAAGCTTAGTCTATAAAAGCAAAGGAAAAAAAAAGGTGCATAATATTGATTTCACTCTCACTAAAATTATGACAGCTTAATGTTTCTTTTTCTGACTATAACAATTACTTAATTGATAGATTTAGGTCAAGTTGAATATTTTTTTGAAAATACATTTCTTACGTTAATTTTTTTAGTTAACATAATGATTAACATTTATCATCACATTTAAACATACGTTAAGTTGTTAAGAGAGTACTTCGATTCAAAACATTTTTGAAGGACAAACAAAAATATTGTTGAACATGTTTTGTTGCTGTCATGGAAATTGTTTATAGGTTATTTCATTGGTATTTGACAAATTATATATTAAATGTTGCTTAAACATTGTCAAACTGTGTACTTCAGTCGGGTTTATAAATTTAAATTTCACAAATAAATAAATAAAAGAAAATAATGGAAATTTGAGAAAAAGTTTAGCATGTTAGTTGATTCATTTTTGTTATCAATGACAAAGTATTGAAAGTTATGAATACCACTATTTTTGATTGAAATTTAGTAAAAGAATGATTTCATAAAAATTACAAATTTTTAGATTAATATTAAGAAGTCACTGAATATCTCTTCATCTAATTTTTCCTTACTGCTCATTTAAAGAATGAAATGCAGAAACTAAGTTAACATTTTAAAAGCGATTGTTAATGGCTTATAATTTTCTTAGGAAGTAGTAACTTTCTAAACTAAACTTCTACAATTTTTCGTTTTGCTAACCAGTTAATTGCTAATTGCTTAACATTTTAATAAAAGGGCATTCAAACATGTCTAAATAGTGACATCGTGAAAATTAACTAAGACAACAAACTTAAACGGACCTTTTGATTGAAATTCCATCTATCTATAACTTGGTAGTACCCGTGGTATGATGGTTAGTGCGTTGGACTGTCATGCAAGGGGTCTTGTGTTCAATCCCTGCCTGTGCCACCTTAATTAAAAAAAAAAAAAATAATTTTCGCGGGTACTGCCTCTTGCGAGGAATTGACAAATCCTTCAAGAGTAATTCTTGTCATGAAAAAGTGCTTTCTCAAACTAGCCGTTCGGATTCGGCCTAAAATTGTAGGTCCCTTCCATTCCTGACAACAGTACTCGCACACAGGAATGGTTGAGAGTTGTAAGTCACTAGGCCCTGGTTCACAACGGACTGTTGCGCCACCCCATTTGATTTGATCTATAACTTGAAGTAAATTTGTTTACTTCTCTGCACAAAGCCGAATCTTTTAGCTTACTCAAATTCCCGCCTGAGCTTCTTCCAGCACGGATCCGAGTGGTCCAATTTTAATGACTATTCCGCATAGTTCCGACCGAATTTGAACAATGGCTTTGTTTTCAAGATTTTAAGAAACCCTGCAGGAAAAAGTCTAGAGCGGTCAAATCACATGACCTTGGTGGCCAATTCACATCACCCCTCTGCGAGAGATAACCTCGCCCTAAAATCGTTCATGCAAAAATATGTAGCACTCGCTGTTGACGGTGACCGCCTCACTTACGTCGTTTTCGAACAATTACGCCGCCAGCCCAAAATCCACACCAAACGGTAACTTTTTGAGGAGGTGTTATCACCTGGTGAACCTCGCGTGGGTTGGTGTCGTTGTCGTCCCATATACAACAATTTTTCTTGTTAACGCAGCCATTCATCCATAAACGCGCCTCGTCATCAAAGATGATTTTCCGGCCGGGTCCTCTTCCAAACGATTCGAAACTCAGTCAGCGATAAACGGCCTTGTCCATGGTCGTGAACTTGCAGTTTCTGGGTCAGTTAGATCTTGTACGGGTGGAGGCCGAAGCATGGACGCAAAATTCACTAACTTCAAGTCTGCAAAAAGCCGAGTTCTTGTGTACAGCGAGGAATAGACTGCCTCGGGTTCTGCTGTAGACTTACTGAACCGGTCGGTTTAAATTTCGCCACTAAACGTTGAAGAGCCGACTGTGAAGGGCCACCACGTCTACCTATAAAATGGGTGCAATGCCCATGATAAAAAAGTTTTATCATTTGAACGTGCTTTTCAATCGTGTAACTTGCCATGATGATTTGACAGAAACTTATTAATAAATAAAATATTTGACAGATGTCACTTAAACAAAATGGCCGCCATGGGGTTCTAAAATTTAACCGAGCCAATTGAAAACTCCATCACAAAACACACAAATCAACTCTTTTAAGTCAACGCATTTTATCTGGGATATTGACAGATGCCATGTTGATAGATTTAGAAACTTCCTAAAAGTTAAAGTAGTCATTAAGTGATTTCAACTTTTAAAAAATGTTAGGAGTTATAGAAAATAATTATTTAAGCCAAGTGAATTGGTAAAAATAACTTTAACATTTTACTAAATCGTACACAATTTTGCGCCATTTATTCACAATTTGTTTTTGCAAAATTCATCCTGCCAAACTTCATTTACCTGTAAAATTATAATATTAACCAAAACCATTACCATCTTTAAAAAACTTTAATGCTTTCAATCTTATTGGAAAGATTTTATAACATTGCCAAATATGACAACATTTAATTTTGCTGAACAAATAAGGGAGTTTGTGTTTTTGCAGTTTTACTCAGTTTCTTGAAGTTCGAAGGTCTTTGAGTCTTTTGAAAATAGCTGAGAACAATTCATGCAACTTCATTGTTGCCTAAGAATAAAATAAAACCCATACATTTCTAGCATTATCTTAAAAGCGGGTATTTCTAGTCTCATATTTGTATAGGTTTTAAAAATTATTTATAATTTTCAAACTTGAATAGAATACAGACCGCAACAACTTTATATATCTACATTTTAGCTGATAATTCTAGTCTGCTAACCAAATTAAAAAATAAATAAAATAAATAAACAGATAGTCACGTGTAATTAAACAATTTTAGGTCGTTTTTCGATTAATTTCATTTGTTCTCAACCTCAAATAATAATAATTGTATGTTCATAAACAATAGATTTTTGTAAAGAATTCCAAAAAACCACAATTTGAATGATAATATTATGATACACAAAAGACCATAAGTAGATGATATGTGACATAGTCTACCACTATTCCCACAATACTCATAATGTCTGAGGTTTAAGCGTACATATGTAAACACATATATGTAAAGTTGATATAATTAATTTTATTTATTTTTGGTTATTCTTCAATTAGAAACTTAATCGAGAAATTTATTGATAAGGACATTAACTTTGGAAAATAATCATTTAATAAATATAAAACATAGTTTGAAATTATGACGTTACCACATGACATTCTACAATTTTTACAGTATGTGGTTAAAGCCTGATATTTTAAACCAAGGTACGTTTTTCACAACTAGTACACATGTTTTTGTAACAAAAATCCATGTGTTTTGTATACATATAATAAAGGTCAGGGATAACAGTTACATGTAGATAAGGCTAATAAGAACTTTGCTGAAGTCAAACTTTTAGGTTAGATCCCAAAATATATTCGCGGTTTTTAAATGTTTTGATTGTATCCTATTAATTCTATAAAAGTAAAACTTTGTACGAAATAAATGTATGGATGTTCGTAACTCTCTTATGCAAGAAATACTGAAAGGATTTTAGTTAAATCTTTTAAACTTTCCGCAGTAGAATTTTCAAGAAATCACTTTCAATACTGGTCTTAATTTGTCCTTATTAAAAACTAAGTATTCATCTGAATCACCCTGTAAATATTATAATTACAACTAAATGACCAATTAGTACGTTGGACGTAGTGGATATCGTGGCAACACGGGTCAACATTATTCGGCCAAATGGACTTACAATATCCAACGACGCACGACGACGACGAACGGTTCTAAATATCTCAATCTTGAGGAAAGTCATTTTCTCTGTTGAAAAGAAAGATAGATGGGAATTTAAATACTTACTTTGACGTTTGTGTGTAACGACGTTGTGCTTACCTGTGCGCTGTATATACGTCCCGAGGTTTGATTGATTTCTAGTTTCTGGAATTATATAAATTACGGTACAGGTTCTTATGCACAGTACCTATAAATATGCACATGCATACCTAACTCTAACGTCTTGCCAATTAGACGATATTAATTCCACACTCGCGTGTCTAACAGAAAATCTGTGATACTCAAATAAAGATTAACAAATTTCCTCAATTAATTAATCTATATCTTTTTTAAATACTATGTACATACTTCACACATAAGATACAAATGTTTTAACACATTTTTGCCAGGATACAATATTATCTGAAGATTTGGTGGCAGCTGTGGATTTTTGTATCTGGATAAGACAACATCAGTTGATAAATAAATGGAATCAGAACACAAATCAGCAGCTCTTACAAATTCCGATAAGTTCACATCTGTTGCTGAGTAAATGCCGTATGCTTTTATCATTGTATTTATAATATACTCAAAAGGTCTTATATACCTTTAATATGCCAAAGATAAATTGTGAGCATAAGTACAAGAGGGAAGGTACATTGATTTTTAATTCCTGAACTTTCAAATGCAAATGCTTTTCTCCACCAAAAGCGTGACTAAATATTTCTTCATCAATTCATTAATGATGAAATTAATACATCTTATTAAATTTTGTATTCATTTGATTTACCGGGTTGCAGCTCATAACCTGCGTACATTTGAATTTCTACATTTTGAATTCCAAGGAACTAAGTATGGATAGAATGAAGCTCTTAATCAAATATGTATATAAACTTGACTCTTCGTCTATCAGCGTTTTTTAAATAAACTTGGATCAAAATCTCAATTGTATTGTTTTACTGATTAACAATTTTCTAGAAATCTGAAGTTTAAGAAAGAATTCCACATTCGTGTAGTACGGCAAGAATATGAATCCCTCTTCTTTAAAGTTCGGCTGAAGTTAAGGCGAAGGATTAACAGATAGTCAAACATAGAAGCGCGAGTATAACGGTTATACCGTTTAAGGAGATGAATGCAATTTGCTATTTTACTAGAGAATAGTTTGTTGAAATAATTGTACAAAATGATAAAGCAAGAAAACTTACGACGACGATTTAATGAGTTTATTGTTACCTCTTTGAATACTATCCACGAGACTTGAGTTATTGTGGCACCAGCCAAGAGATGCAAATTATAACCAAGTTCTGGATATATGTATATACAGGTTTCAATAAGGCTTCGGGTTTAGTGGCATCCCAGTCGAGTTTTTGAAAAATGCCAGCTCACAATTTTTAGAACGTATATTGTTTTTATTTAATCGAGTGTTCAACAACGAAGAAATACTAAAGAATTTCAAAGAGTCAAGGAGATCTTAATCTCCCCGAAAACTACAGAGGTATCTCTGTTCTCAATTGATTATACGAAAACTGTTTACTCAGATGCTATATCTTAGACTTGTACCTTGGGTTGAAAGAAACAACAAAATAAGCTGTTTTCAGGCTGGGTTTAGATCTAACCTCTCTACATTTGATCAAATTTTTACCCTAACTAATGCCGCTAAAAGTTTATATACGAAAACTAATCTCTATGCTTTTTTGTAGATTTTAAAGCTGCCTTTGATGGATTATAATCCAACACCTGCTAGTTTGAAAATGTTTAAGAATATACGAGAAACTTCTTTCAAATACAACAGCGATAATTTCTAATGGTAGAATCTCTTCGCAGCAATTTAAGAAGGAATTCGGTATACTGCAAGGTTGCATTTTGATTCCTTTCCTTCTCACTTTTTATCAACGACATTGGAGACAGTTTCAAAGGGGGTGTATATTATGGTGATTTGCTTATTAAGGTGATTTTATATGCGGATGACCTTTTCATTCTTCCGGTAATTTTACAACTGCAAATTAACAAACTTAACAAGTATTGTAACTCTTGGAATCTTCAAATAAATACTTCAAAGTCGAAGATTATGGTTTTCAGATGTCATAACCATAATGTCGGAAATGACCGTTCTTGGAACCTTAATGGTGAAAGAACAGTCTTATTTTAAAAAATTAAATACCTAAGTTTTACAATAACATAGAATTTAAACATTGGACCTCATATAAAAGATAAAACATCCGTTGCGAAATCAGCCATTAACTGGATTTGGTCAAGTTTTTTTAATAACAAATGTATCGAAACGATGGTAAAATTCAAAGTATTTGATGCAACAATTAAAAGTTCACTCTGTTATGCTTATGAAGTGTATGGTTGTGAAGACTTTGAAGTTATCCAGAAATATTTCTTCAAACGTGTATTCAAGGTCCCTTTTAACACACCTAACAATGCAATATATGTCGAATCTGGACTACCTCCAGTTTTCTTAAAAAACTTTCAGGCAAATGAGGACTGTATTGTCAAAGTTTTAAAGAGATGTGATAATAATCTTTAAAGAAAAGTATTCATGATTGCACTTCAGCGTTGTTACACGCCATTTAAAGATTAGCAAGAATTTGCTGCTAAATATAGTATGGCATTGAATTTAGTCTTGAATAACTTTGGTTCATGGAAGGATGAATTCGTTGACTGCATCTCAGAAATTGACGAAAAAATATTTCAAAATTCTCTGAACAGTGGTAAAGAGTCCATGTCAAGAACGATATACAGCAAACTGAATCATTGTTTGGCGGAATCTAATTATTTTCGAAAAAAATTCACAGTTAACGAGTTAAGTTTCATATTTAAGATACGAACTGAAAAGCTAGAGCTAAATTACAGACCTTATAGGGTTGATATAAATCATAATAGTAATCTTTGCAACCTTAATCAAATCGAAAACATTTATTACTTCCTAGCAAGATGTCCAATACTCCAAGAATTCCGACGTTTATACTTTCTTTCTAAAGAAGAGAGTCACTCAATTAAAAAATGGTGAGTGTAGTTGCAAGGTTCTTATTCGGTGTATTACTGCAGCTATCGCTTGCAGAAATACTTATGTAAATCTCTTTAAGAATCAATCTATTATTTTGTTTTAGCTAAACTAAAAGCCCATCTTTCAGCCCATCAACTGTTTCGCTGACGATAATACTCTCAGCTTTTCATATTCGTTTCTAGATTCACATCCTTATCTTTCCGATGTGGAACTTCAAGGACAGCGTATATGAAGCTCATTTGTTTCTGATCTCGAAAACATTGTCCAATAGGGAATTATTAGCGTGTAGAATTTAATGCTTCGAATCCGCCAATTGCATTTCCCCCTCAAACAATTCCGCCATAATACTTGCACTTCTAGTAATGCTCATCAGTTTATCCTTAAGCTAAATAATTGGGCGTACTGTTAGGTATAGAAATCCTCTTTTTAACCGCACATCAAGAATGTGAATTGCTTTAGCCAACTCTGTTTTTTCCTATTACATTGATCATCAAAACCTTAAGATCAATGTGGACCGATATCTCCTGTGTAATCCTTCCTTAATTTCCTTAAGCTCTTACTGTGTTTAAACTATTAACAAGATAATATTTTTTCCTTAAACAAAGTCGTGTACCATGTTTCGATATACGTTTTAAGAGATTTGATATGCCATATAATAAAAATGTAACTACAATTTTGTTTTATGTATGAAGCAGACAAATAAAATTTCCTATTATATTTTAATAGCTCCTTAATGTTCGATTTAACGAGTCTAAACTTAATTGGTTAGATAATCACCACACCTATTTCCATAAATAACTGCTGACAATCTGTCTGGTAGTTATGCTTAAACTACGAGGGAAGTTAGAACTATAGGTACCAATGTACTACAAACATACACATTTAAATGACTGTTTGAAAGGCAGCTTAGACCTTTTTGAATCCGAGTGTCTAAATACTTATTAATTAGTTTATCTGCCATCGCATATATTCCTTGATTCATATAGTAATGAATCACAGCCTGGTGACTTTATTGTGATTCGTGTCACAGTCGCACAGTGGTTTAGGTTTGAACTCAAGTGAAGGCTTAGAGTTTATATTCATATATTTGCTGAATCACTGAGTCGATTTGAACAATGAACATCCCTACAATACGTTTAAATATAGGTCGAACAAGCTGACTAACTTTTGAAATGAGTAATGGAAGTCTTTTTACGTTCAGCTGATCTCGATGGTCCTATGCTGCGTTTCAAAAGCAACCTTTTTTCGCACAAGCATACAACACCTAATGAATTTGTTCTGCCTGCCTTAAGTGGATAAGTGAGTGTAAGCCCCAGCGTCGCGTCGCGTCATATCAAAACAACGAGAAAGTTGTCATCGACGACGCGACGAGAACGACAACAACAACAACAACTCACACGACACGTAATGACTTTGGTGTCACTTGGTTGGTCGTTAACTGCGTATGAATAATTAATTGACTGTTAAATGTCAATCAGCAAATAGAGGGTGTGTTTTTCTTTCGGTATGTAAAACTCCAAAGATAGATACTTTTGTATATAGTTTTATATATAATAATATTGTTTGTGGCATTTTATGCATTATTAATGATTTTAGCAACAATAACAACCCGTTAATATTGCTACCGTATAATTGTTATTTTTTGGCTATTTCGTTTATATTTGCACACTTAATGGAACGAAATTTGAATAAGAAAACATAAGTACGTACAAAATAATCGGTGATTTAATAGATTGAATACACTTGGAGAAAATACATAAAATAATTACTTAAGTACTTAAATCTCAATTTATATAAATTACGTGTCGTGATGCTTACCCGCGATGGACTTCTAAACTAATTAACCGATTTTTCATCAAGTGAAAGATATGATAGTTTTCATCTCAATATTTATGATCGCAATACTATTGTATGTCAAATTATTTGTCTACTATTTGACAGTCAACTTGACTTGGTGTGAATAGGTCTCCTGGAATAGAAGGGATAAGATCGGTCAACACTAAGAATAATGCTGATTTATTTGTTCCAAAATTGTGCAAAATAATAAATCTAAGCCTAACCGATGCAAAAATACCTAAACATTTTAAAACTGCTGTTGTAAGACCGATCTACAAAAGTGGATTGAAGAACCAACTGACAAATTATAGACCGATTTCAATACTCCCTGTCCTCGAAAAGTGTCTTTAAGGAATAGTTGTCAACAGATTGCAAAGTTTCATCGAAAAGCATTCACTTATTATCGTTATTATGAATTTGTTGTATGTATAAACGAAAGCTTAAATTTGGGACATAATGTACTTGTACTGTTTATGGATTTTAGCAAAGCTTTTGATACACTCAACCATTCGAAACTTTTGGAAGCGTTAGCAAGAATAGGAATTCGAGGTAGGTTGGCTGATTGGATTTCGGATTATTTCAGAATCGAAAGTTCTCCGTCAAAATAAAAGATGTTAACAGTGAAGAAAAAAATGTCGAATATGGAGTTCCACAAGGATCTAATTTGGGACCGCTTATGTTATCCTTTATACCAACGAGTTTCTTAGTGTTTTCAAGTTAAGTATTCCGTTTGCTTTTGCTGATGACACTGCAATAATTGTTGTTCGCGATAGGTCTCTGGAATCGGCCACAATGCTATTGCAAAACGAATCCGATGCTGCTGTTTGATGGTGTCAAGATAACAGATTGTTAATAATTGCTTCTAAGTAAAAAAAAAAACAGACAAATAAATATATTTCAGAAACGCACGAGGTGTACTTCACGTACCACGGCACTACAACACATATGGAACGAGACAGTTGGCATACGTGGTCCGAACAATCATCAATTCAATGCCTCAAGAAATTACAGAAATACAAAATTACAAACCAAAAAAAGTAATTAAAATATTTCTTTTTAAATGATATAATTCATTAAATTTTTTAAAATAAAAAATAAAAAATTAAACTGAATTATAAAATTCATTTTGAAATGTTACTTTTATTAATCTCTTAATGCTTAAAATAGCTGACTCTATCTAACTACATATTTCAATATAATCATAAGAATTATATTCTGCAGAAAAGCTTGGGCTTCGCAGGAACAAACAAATTGTAAAGCTTTAAAAAAAAAATCTAACAGATTGGGACCTTTGTTGACTGGATTGAGTAAGTATTCAATAAATTTTCGAATTTAGTTTTTAAATTCATTAACTTCGATCAAGGCTTGGTTTACCTCTTATTTACCTGCGTGTTTTGAATCCATTTCAATTATACAATACACGTTTGGTCATCAGAAAGATCACCGGCAATTTTCTTGAAGCAACCATTTTAACTGGAAAGTTTAAATGAATGGTGGTCCTATTACCACGTATTCCAATAATACCGTCAGATTCTACCATACCCTTCAGAAAGATGCAATTTCCAATTCGTTTAGCTTTTATCTTGTCTATAAATAAGTCTCAAAGCCAGCCAAACAATGTCTTTTTATGGTTTAAATTTGGAAAATCCATGTTTTTCTCATGAGAAGGTATATGTTGCATGTTCACGTGTAGGAAAACCGTAGAACCTATTTGTGTTAGCGGAAGACAGGTTAATCAAAAAAATATTGAGCATGGATTAGTGCTACATTAAATTGAAATAACAAAATTAGTGACTTCTTACAAAAGTGTACAGTCGGAGGTTGATTTTATACTTTTTATAAGCTTAATGTATTCAGCATTAATAAGGACGGACGAATTTTCTGCGATCGAAACCAAGTCATAAATAAGAGTAATAATATTGGACCTAAATGGCTTCCATGAGGGACGCCAAAACTTACAAAAAATTGCACCTAATACTTATTACGATACTATAACACTATAAATTCTATTTTTTTAATACGATTATTGTTTATATTTAAAATTAATTCATTGTGACACAACTTGTCAAAGGCTTAACTAAAATTAGTAAAAACACAATTGACTTGTCCATGTTTTTTAAAAACATCTGAACAAAAGGACGTGAAGTGGAATAAATTGGTAAGTGTAGGTTTCTTTTGCACGCAACAGTTTTGATTATCACATTTGATAGAAGTAACAATACAAGGTGTATTTGGGACAAGGGTGGATCCAGCCTTTCAGTATTTTAGCGGGGGGGGGGGGGGGGTTAGACACACTTAACATAAAGATGAGTTTTTGAGCACTACTTAAAATGTCCTTTAAATTTAGAAATTGTGTTGAAACTTAAACCTTTTATGTTCTTGATGGCATTTTTACAAATTCAAAGAACGCTACAAAAATATAGATGCAAACATTTAAAAAAATGGGAAATTTTTCAAGAAAAATCTGATTTTGTTTCGTATGAAAATAAAACAGAATCTGATATGAAGAATTTTCTGGATTGGAACTGAAGCTAGAAAACAAATTACTGTTTGGAATTAGCTTTTTGAAAATATTTTGGTTCCCAAAATCGAGTTAAACTATTACTATTTCCTCTTGTGGAACTCATATCAAAAATACAAATAAATTGGGTGGCGCAACAGTCCATGAAGAACTAGGGCCTAGTGACTTACAACTCTCAACCATCCCTGTGTGCGAGTAATGTTGTCAGGAATGGAGGGGACCTACAGTTCATATGCCGAATCCGAACGGCTAATTTGAGAAAGCACTTTTTCATGACAAGAGTTACTCTTGGAGAATTTGTCAATTCCTCGCAAGAGGCAGTACCCGTGAAAAGACTTTAGATGGCATAGGCAGGGATCGAACCCAAGACCTCTGGCATGACAGTCCAACGCACTAACCATCATGCCACGGGAACTCAAATCACAAAAACTTTATTGGGTCGAATTCATATCACTTCAAAATTACAAAAATCATAAATGCAAAACAAGGAAATCCACTTAATTTTAAGTTAAAAAAATTGAAAAAAAAAGAAAAAAATAATTTAAAGCATTACTTAACTTGTTCCAACTTATTTCTTCTTCGTAGGGGTAAAAAGGTCTTAAGTCTCAAAAAGTTTAAATTTTGTTTTTTAATTTAACAGATTTGTGTCACTAGCTGATTTTGTTCTCTAACTACTTTAGTCTAGCAAAACACCTTACTATCGTATTAATTAGCCAATAAGTCAAAAAAATGAATATTTAGCTTAATATTAAAGTCTTAAGGTTATCAAAGTTTTTGAGACCAGTTTCTGACTTAAGTCCTTTTTGCCCAGCGTTAAAGTTTTATACTCATATTTTGAGTCAATATTAAAACATATCAATTATTTAACGACAATTTTGTATCATTTAAAAATCATTTTTGGATCACTTTTTACTTATTTGTAATCTAAAAAAAAACTTAAAACACCTTTTTATAGAAATTATTATTTTGATGTTTTCAATTATTATTATAATTCTTGAGCAGAATTTGAACAGACGTTGTTAATTATTTACTATTTTAATAAACCTTTTCATAAGTATTCTATGATCTTTGTTAACAATAAAAAATGGAAAAATAAACCTTTATCTTACGAGGTGTGTTCATGAAGTACCCGAAGGTCAAATTTTGATTTAATTGTGTTGGTGTTGGTGCCCCTAAATTATGATGCAATTTTCAGCCATATTCACTGTTTACTTTGTCTATGGTAGTTGCTATGGCTCAACGTGTTTTTATGAGCTCGACGAGTTTTGCAAAATTCTTTTCAAAACTGCTAAATATTGCCCAAAAAATTAATCGCATGAACATCGCTGTTAAATGACGTCAACAACGATCCAAGTTAGCTTGAAAGGGTCATAACTGACGATGAAACATGGGTGTACGGCTATGATGTCGAAACCAAAGCACAATGGTCCACCTGGAAGCATCCAACGTCAACAAGACCGAAAAAAGCACGTCAAGTTCGATCAAATGTGAAAGTTTTGCTTACTGTTTTCTTCGATTATAACGGCATAGTGCATCAAGAGTTCTTACCACAAGGTCGTAAGGTTAATAAGGAGTATTACATTGAAGTTATGCGACGCGTGTGTGAAGCAATCCGAAAAAATCGCTCTGATTTATTTAAAAACAATTCTTGCTTTTTGCACCACGAAAACGCACCTGCTCACTCGACGTTGCTTGTTCGTAATTTTTTGGCCAAAAACAATACCATAGTCATGACCCCAACCTCCATATTCACCAGATATGGCTCCGTGTGACTTTTTCCTGTTTCCAAAGCTGAAGAGACCCATCAAAGTACGGCGTTTTTCCTCGATTGAAGAAATAAAGGCCGAATCGCTGAGAATGGTCAAGGACATATCAAAAAGTGAATATCGAAAGTGCTTCGAAGATTGGAAAAAACGCTACTTTGAATGGGACCACATTAATGTAAACGAATAAATAAACATTTTTTTAGAAAATTCGAAAATTCCGGGTACTTTTTGAACAAACCTCGTATAGGATGGGAGGACAATCCCTTTGTTATAGTAACACATAAATCTTTTTTTTAACCAAAATATTTAGAATCCTTCCCGAGAATTTGAAAGGTTCGAACTTTATCTTTACAAAATTCACTTAAAAACCCCTGTTTTCGAAACCACCATCATTGTAATGATTATTTAAAAAATAATATTATTGGTATAAATTAAATTCGCTACAGACAAAACATAATAAAACAATATTACCACATTTTAATTTTTCGCATCCATAAACAAAAATTAAGAAGCATATCTAAGCAATATTTCAAGGTCAAAAGACTCAATATATTCAACCATAAGCAGGTATTAAATAAATATCTAATTTAATTTGCTTCGAAAAAATAAAAATATCTTTTTCTGTCAAAGAGAGGAGAACAAAGCAAAAGAAAAACCTAAAACGATCGAATTTGAGAAATAAACAAAAGACAATTGAAAAAAAAAAACATAGAAAACTAAATAACTCAAAAGAATTGGATTCAAACATTATCAAAAGATTCAAAACTTTAAGAAATCATATACAATAACTTACAAAAAAAAAACAAAGTCGAACAATGACACTGTTTTTCAAAAAGAATCTACTCAGACGAATTTATTGATAGAAACACAAATCTATTTTTGGTACTAAGCGTAGTTAACCGGCATAATTTCAATATTTTTCTATCCTGCCTGAGCTCGATGTATCTACGAACACACTTGACAAAGACGACATCCATACATACATACATACGAGTACATTTTCTTCTCTGTGTTAAAAATAAACATAGTGCTCCAATCAAAATAAGCAATAACATCGCAAGCCGGGGAGATACTTTATACTCTCTTATCGTTTGTAGTATGTTGCTAGATACTTGTATCTAAACATATCGGGTGTATTCTATTTTTTTTGATTGGATTATCAGCTTGTTTACAGTAAGTATTTTGTAGATGTAACTCTTTGCCGGTTTATTGTTTATATTTTTGTATAGTTAAGTAATTTATTTCTATGTTTTTCTCTCTTTTGTTTTGTGCTATGTTGCTAGATTCATGTGTCTTATTACTTTTATCAGCCTGCTGGGTGTATCTTTTCTGCCGGTAGTGGGCTTCCTATCTCTTATGAATGATCACACAAAGTAACTACTAAAGATACGATTAGACAAAGGCTTGAAAGGCACCAATGCAAATGGCTGCAATGTTGCTAGCAACAAAAAGAGTCCGCTCCCACTCTCTCTCTCTCTCTTGAAACACAAAATAAACAATTTGATTATGTGGTTTATAGATACATTTCATGTCAACGATCATCGGTGCGACCACTGAAATCGGCGCTGCGCGACTCTCGATCGTCTGGCAGAATCATTCTGAAATGCGCGCGCGATCAGATTGTTCACATTCGCGTAGTATTTATATTTATATTTTTTCAAATTACTATGAGAGTGAGTCTTTACTAAAGACTTTAAAAACACAAACAAAAAACACCCTCTTGGACTTTGTATCTGTTTCAATTGAATAAAAATAAATATCTATCTACCTGTAACCTGTATTCTGTCTTTGAAGACAGACAAAAATTGTGTCCAAAAAAAGTAAATACAATTAATTTTTGTTAAGTGAAAAGAAATTCCTTGTGATTTGAAGAGTTTTTTGTTTCATGGCTTATGATTCATCAAGTTAAATTGATTATAGTAACTGTGAGTGTGTTTTGCTGAGGCTATAGGACCGGCCGGCAAATTTCTAGTGAATATAAAAATAAAGAATACATTTTGTTGTTCTCTTTCTGGCCAAGATCAAGTTTCTCTTTTGTGAAATTAAAAGTGTTAACAATAAAAACATTTTGTTTTTGTGATTAATTGAATTGTATCAAGTACAAAGGAAAATAAACATTTGTTTATTTGTTCTGTATACCTACCAACCTAATACCTATCTATGTATAGGTTGTGTCGTGGTGAATAAAGGTAGATTCTATATTTTGTTTTGTTTATTGTTAATGTTTTTTGATTTAATAAACTTAAGTACATCAAACCAAAGGAAACTATGCCTTTCGTTTTTTAAACTATGTTTATTTGTAGTTTGTGTAAATGTACCTACCTACAAACCGCATCTACCTTTGATTAAATCAGTGACAATTTTGGTGAATTAGACTTTAAAAGAAGAAACAAAGCCCTTTGTGTTGATTTTTGTCTTTTAAAATGCTTTTTTTAGATAATAATTCTACATTAGGAGTATAGGTTGTACATAGGTAAATAGAATGTTGAATGATTTCCTTTTTAATTAGAAACCTATGTTATCCACATGTTGCTGGTATTGTTAATGTAAACGTTCCTACTGTTGATGGGTATTTCCTTGATGAATTGTTGATGCATACGGATCCTAATACTTGATTCGAAAACCATTTTTTATCCGGTTTTTGTTGTTTTTGTAGGTTTTCGTGTTTTTTTTTTAAGTTTTCATTGCATTTTTCTAAAAGTTTAACGAAAAATTACCAACAATATTTTGAGTTTTGTTAAATAATTTGATTTCAAAATCTTTTTTTTTTTTTGTTAACGAGATTTGTAGTCGAAAACCAATATTTTCCAATTTTAGGAGCACTTCTTGAAAGTTTTTATACCTTTACCTTTAAACAAATACATATTGTTTTTTTTTTCTAAGAAAATTTAACACAGAGATAGATAGATAGATATTTTATTATTATTGGCAAAGATAAAGTTACAGAGTTTACAATATTTTTAAGTCATTGCACAGCATAGAGATATGATATCAAATTTTATCTTACTACTGAAAAATAATAACTAGTTTTTGAACAGCATGTGATTATCTTAATATTTGTAAGTTTGAAGGAAAACATTGCAAAGAAAAACCTTCATTCGAATTTTGTTCATAATTATATCACAGATAGGTTATGTTTAGATTTAATAGAAACTAAATTCGGATGATCTATTTTATCAGTGAAAAAATAAATATATGTATAAATAAATAGGCAAACAAAATTAAATAAATACACAAATAAATAAATAAATACATAAGTAAATAAATAAATAAATAACATATAAACAAATAAATACATTAACAAGTAAATAATTAAATATAAATATAAATTAGTAAACATGAAAAAAATTATAGAAAAAATAAGTAGACAGTAGATTGAATATATAATTAAATTAGATACAATAATTAATAAATAAATAAAAAATAAATATAATGATGCATAAATAAACAGCATAAAAAATATGGTAAATTTAAAAGATAATAAATAATAGTAATAAGAAAATAATAATAAGAAAAGAGAAAATAAACATATATTTGATAATTTTTTGTAAATTAGATTTCTAATTAGAGAGTTTTCACTTAATACACATTTTCTAGAAAAATTTGTATTAAGAATTTCAATTTTCTTGTTTATTTTTATGTGCAAAGCTTTTGTTGAGAAATGCCAGGGGAACTTGAGCATAATTTTTGTTTTGAAAAATTTGCAATTTTTTAATATGCATTATAGTACAATTACCCCATAAGGGCGATGAATATAAAAGTATTGCTTGAAAAAAACGACTTTAAAAATAATAAGCTTATTGTGCTTGCTAAGTAATGACTTTCGGTTGCTGTCATTTGTGTGTGTTCCTTAAAGGTCAACTTCTTATCTAAGTAAATACTTAAATACTTGACAGAGTTGACCCAAGGTATATGGCAGTTATTTAAGCTGATATTATGTCTGGGTAAAAAACAATCCTTTCTTTTTTTGATGAAAAAGATAGCTTCACTTTTCCCAGCATTAATTTTAATTTTCCAATGTTTGTAAAACTCGAAAATAATTTCTAAATCAGTTTGAATATTGTTAATGATCTTGTTAGGATCTTTATCGGATGAGAATATCGCAATTTCATCTGCATACATGCCTTTGCAAGACTGGAAAATCGGAGATAAAAATATTAAACAAAGTAGGGGATAACACTGATCCTTGAGGAACCCCAGTAGGGATAGTTTTCGGGACTGAATTTTGTCCTTTAAGTGAAACTATAAATTTTCTATTACTTACTTCGTATAAGTTTAATAAAAAATGTTGGACATTCATTTATAATGAGTTTGTGTATGAGTGCGTTGTGCCAAACAGTGTCGAAAGCTTTTTCAACATCTAGCAAAACTAATGCTGTTGATTTTCTTTCTCTAAATTTGTCTTGTATGTGTCTACAGATTCTAAAAACCTGGTGTGATGTATAATGTTCTCTACGGAAACCAAATTGCTGCATTAGTATGATATTCTTTTTATTCAAAACAAAATTCTAATTTGCAGCGAATTAATTTTTCAAAAATCTTACTAATACCACTGAGTAGGCCTATTGGCCTATAACTTAGTGGATCACTTCGGGGTTTACCAGATTTCAATATTGGAACAACCATTTAAGTGAAAATATTGAATTTTAAAACAGGTATTTATTAGATAGGCTATATAAACAAATCCATTCATTGGAAGTTCTTTAAAGAATCGATTTAGAATACCATCCATTCCAGGAGATTTTTATTCTTAAGATTACATACAGATATTCAATATCTTCAACAGAAATGAATTCCTCTGTAGATAATCTTATTGAAGTTCTATTGAATTCAATGACAGACGTATCTACAAGGTTTGTCAAAATAGGATCGTTGTAGAGGTTAATGGTAGTATTATGATGGCTAGCAAAAGTGTTTGCAAGTGTATTTGCTTTGTCTTCGTTAGAAGTATGAACTGTCATTGACTTTAATTATTAGGTTTAGAACTAGGATGTAAGAAACTAAGTTTTTTGTTCCATTCTATGTTCCTGAATTTTGATATCCATTCTGTTATTAATTTGTTGAGATTGTTCATTTGTTGAAAATCGTCCTTTGTCGTTATCTTTGCCAGTTCCGCCTGAACATATTTCTTATTTTAATAAGATTCAAAATGGTAAGAGGAAGAATAACAGCTCGTTTATTATTAATTGTTTTCTTAGGAGCAGATACATTAATACCATCGAAAATACTTTTTTCAAAATAATCAACATAGACATGAATTTCTTCACAACATTTAACACATTCAATACTATTTAGAGTTTGGCGCAATTTTGAATTTAAATGTGAACGATATAAGTTCCACTTGGCGTTCACAAATGCCACAGTATCAAATTATTTTTAAGTCAATACTTTCATTTCTTCACGAGATATCGAGAATCGAATAACAATTTTTATCAATTTGCGTACCGTTTTTAAAGGTCTTAATTAATATGCAAAAACTGTTGGATTTAAAAAAAAATTCACTGAATCTTGAAAAAAATATTTTTAATAAGATAAAATGTATTAAAAGTTAATATCCTCAATTTTTAGAAAGATTTTCAAGTCGAAAATCAATTTTCACCAACTTTTAGCAATGTGTTTTTAAAGGTCTGTTTCGTTTGTAAAAAAAACTGTCAATTCGATTTTTCTCAAAATTTTATCAGGATACAATTATTTTGGAAGTGACAGTTATATGTTTCAGTTTTTTTTTGATTTATATAAAAATGTTGTTTGACGCTTTTTCAAAATTGTATCATTTTGGTATCACGTATTTATTAGCGAGATATTTTGAGTTCAACCCCTAATTTTTTAAAGAGACATTTCTGCATCTTTCTGCATTATTACCCGTGTTTTTTTGGCATTCTATAAATAGTATAGTAAAAGCCAACGGCAGTAGCCAGATTTTTGTATTTAAACATTGGTAAAACTGAAAGAATGCCTGTCAGAATAATAGTCAAAAAAAACACACAAATATAAGAAAGTTCTGTGAAAATCAAAAATCAAAACTAACTTCAGTAAAAAAAAAACTAACTAAAACTAATAAAATGGACAATATTCAAGCAGAAATGGTAAAAAAAAACATCTGGGAATTGAGATTCTATAAAAAAGTTTATTTAACAATTTCTTCAAGGAGGAGGTTTGTTCGTAGACTACTACATTAATCTTTGGTGTTGAAGAGAGCTTGAAGCTCGTCTCAATTTTATATATACCTGATACAATTAAAATGAGCTTGATTCGACTCGATTCCGTAGGGGAAGCGGAGTCGAGTCAAAATTTGTGAAGAAAAACCTGTGTGGAGGAGTTGGTTTTAAAGATAATGCACTAGGGTCTGTTTACTTGCATGTTTGTGTACAAAAAATATAGTTTTTGTTTTATTTAAATTTAAAAAAATTGCACTTGGAGAAGTTAGCATATTCTTATATGGTCCTACACTATTCAGTTTTTCATTATTTAACACGAATAAAACTATCTCACTTGCACTTCATAAGAAACATCGAAACACCATTTGCATTTTAGATTAGAATGCGCTTTCAAACTTAAACATTTTTAAATCTTCTGGTGCGGTGGAAACCCCAAAAAAAATTATTAAATCTAAACTGAGATAAACCTTTGGTGGAAACATAGCAAAACTCAATTATCTTTTCTATTGTTTTCTCTTGCAAAATAAGCCCTGTTAGTCCATTTTAATTAACAAAACTAAATAATATCAACAGTAATAGATTGATTTTTTTTCTCAATGGAAAACACATAATTCCAAATGCACAACTACTCAACGAACACAGCCATCGAGATACAAATGCAATATCAATCGTACCAACATTTGATAACCAAATCACATAAAATCTATTCGAGACTCGTATACATGTCAAAAACTCATCCATGACCGTAGTAAGATTCTACTTTAATTTTTATCGGTAGTATTCATACTGCGGATATCGTTTTTGTTATTCGTGTAAAATACTGCTATACTATTGATAATTTTTTTTAACAAAACACGGGTATTATTTGTATAACAAAATTTATTTGTACTCGAGATACTTTGTTCTCTCTTAAAATCTTTTATTTAGATTCTAGGGACGTTGAGAAATTTCTAAATTTATGGGACGTTAAAAACAACTGAACATTGGTACTTTTAGATTTTCGTTTTTAAATTTATTATTTTTTTTCCTATTTTTAATCAATAATTTTATATTGAATCTTATTGTTTTGTTTAATTCACAGGAACCAATTGAATTAAAAAAGCGCCTTGAAGAGGTACGTCTATTGGAATCAAGAAGATCGGCACGTTTAGCCGATCAAGATCGTGACACAAACTTTGCTCGTTTAGCCGATATGGGAGGTGATCGTCGTCGAACTTCGTCAAATAATATTGATGTGCCATCAGCACCACAGCATAAGTAAGTTTTTAAATTTAAGTTATTTTCCTTAATTTAATTTTTTAAGTTTAGTTAATCTTAATTAAATCTTAAATTTTTGAAGATTTTTTCCAATATTTTGTGGCCGTATTCCAAGTACGGCAGTATTGTTTATTGAGGTATCCATTAAACCTTGTTTAAACAAAATTCGCTCATAAAAATGGAAGCAAATCGCGATAAATATTTCGAACAGATTATTAAAATAATTTAGCACATTTAGGAATCAGTTCTGTCAAGTTGAAATGCCAAACCAAACTTAAATTAAATCACTTGACATCTGACAAAATGTCAGCCAGTTGAAAAAGTGTTGCCAACTTATAATTCCATGCTTCTAAAACAAAACACCCGTTGTTAAGAAAAACAAAATTCGTTCTATTACAAGTAGTTACATACCCCCCCCCCCCCTCATTCAACTTAACTTTTAAAAAAATGCGCAGAAAATAAATAATTTAATTCCCGACACCGCCTAAATATTTCATGTAGGTAAATAAATACAAACCAAAAGAAAACGGAATAACCTAGAGATATAAAGAAACCCTCTGCAAACATCTATCAATGAAAACAACTTCAGCCTTCAGCATGCCACAAACAATAAAAAAACAAGATGGAACCTCTAAAGATAGATAGATAGATAAATAGGTATATGTATCTATATTCATATATACAAAAATAGGCATGTGGAATATTCATTTGTACAGTGTAGGTATATATGAACCGGAAAAACTATTGCGACGAGATGAGTAAGCTGTCTTTATACAAAATACGGAAACTTTTGTTTTTAATTCAATATTAATGTGTATATATAGGAGAGTGTGTTATCTAATCGCTTGTTTAGAGTATCACTACGCAGAATCATGATCATCAAATGATCATCAACATCGCATTATATAGTAAAGTAGTTTATACAGTAGTGAAAGATTAGAGTTATATCATTGTACCTATAACCATAGTATAATTGTTGATTAAAACTAATTTATGTATGTACACTTGTATGTGTATTCCCTGGTTTTACTATTTTATCTCGGAAGAGAAAAGAAAACATAACGGTAACGTTTGTAGCATTTACTGGAAAGATTAGAGATATTTACCCTATTTTTTGAAGTATCAATTCACACACTTTAATAGAATAGAAGATTTGGAGACAACTCTGTCAAAGTAGTTTTTTCTTACTATTTGTATCGTAATTTTTGTCAATTATTTTTATTAATTTCAAAATATTCTTTTATTCTTTTCAATGATAGTGAAATAACACATTTCCAACTTTGATAACATGTTATTTAAATATTCTCAAAAAATTAAAGGTCCTCTAACTTTTATTGAGCTTGCATGGGAATTTTACAAGAAGGTATATCGGTTTTTAATTCTATTATAGTTTTGTTTACGGAAGGAAAGGCTTGGAAAGAATAGAAGACGTCTTAAATAAAAACAAAATATTGACCTGAAAATAGCTCAAAAATACATAAAATTTCGAAATCTTGATACTGCATTTAGACTTTTCAGACATATAACATAAAAACCATCTGAGACAATTCCGGGAAAATAATTTTTAAACATTTTAGAACCTCTGTAGCTTTGGAAATATTAGAGAATTATAAACATACCAATTTAGTGTTTTTAATAAGAAAGGAAGAAACTATTTGATACGAAAACTTATACACATCAGCGGCTAGGGGTTTCAGATGTCATTATATCTTTTATAAATCAAATATCTTCCATTGGCAGATAAATAATTTTATCGGGACTTGTTTTTGTGTCTCTAACTTTTCAAAAACTAAAAAAAGGAGGCTGGATGCAACCCACGCTGATGACTTCCCATCCCGTTTGCAATTTGTCTTGCCTAAGACTTTAATAATATATTCACAACAATACTTTGAGTGAGATAAATAATTTGAAGTCAATATCTTTCTTTGTTCTCGTAATATAATAATAATTTGAAGTCAATATCTTTCTTTGTTCTCGTAATAATTGAGTCCAAAGCCATTTTTTATCAGTTATTTGTTGTTTTTGTAGGTTTTCGTGTTATTTAAATAGGTTGTCAGTTAAATTTTTCTTAAAAATTGGCAACAATATTTGGCATATGATAAAAAAGTTTTATTTAAAAATCTATTTTTGTAAATGAGATTTTTAGTCGAAAGCCAATTTTTACCAATTTTAGTAGCATTGCTTAAAAGTTTTTATTTCTTATATCAACAAAGACACTGAATGAAATTGTTTTAAAGTCAATACCTTCATTTATTTATGAGATATCGAGAATCAATAATATAAATTTGTAAAAATGTTTTTAAATTTTTATTAATAAACTGACAGTTGAATTTTCAGCTTCCCATAGAAAGTTATTGTAATGGGTACGATTTGTCAAATTGAAAATTTTGACATTTCTCAATGTTTCAAAGTCCCTAGAGAAGAAATAAAAGATTTTTAGAAAGATGTCTGTGCGTGCGTGTGTACTTACGTTCCTACGTACGTTCGTGATTTTTTTTGTTGCCCATAGCTCAAGAACCAGGAATGATATCGATTTCAAATAAGTTTTGTTATACAGATAATAATGCAGAAAGGTTCAGAAAGGGCACCTAAGAAAATTGCGTAGGTGATTTTTTTACCATGGCAAAGGTGAACATTTTGGTTAACCCTAAATATCTCACGAACCAAGGACGCTAGAGACTTGAATACAATTTTGTATTAAATATTGTAACGTGATACCAGTCCAGTATATTTTTGGAAAGAATCAAACTAACGTTTTTTTTTATAAATTGAAAAAAAAAAACTGAAGAAAAAATTTGTCAGCTCGAAAATTTTACGAATACAAAATGATTTTATCCCCAAAACAATTTTGTGCAACGAAACAAATTGACATTTTTTTTATAAAAAATAAAAACCTAAGAAAACATTACTCAAAGTTAGTAGGAATTGAATTTCGACTCAAATATCTTTTCAAAACTTCCAGATATTGCCTTTAAATTACTTTTATCTTTTAAGAAATATTGTTGTACGCATTCAGTAAAATTTTGAGAAAAATCTAATGGACAGTTTTTTACAAAAAATAAAAACCTAAAAAAAGTTGGTAAACATTGATTTTTGACTCAAATATCTTTTAAAAAACTTGAGATATTGGCTTCCAACTAATTTTGACTTATAAGAAATATTGTTTTAACCATTCGAAAAATTTTGAAAAAAATCGAAGCAACAGTTTGCTTACAAAAAATAAAAACCTAAACAAAAAAATTAATAAAAGTTTTTAAAAATGTATTTTCGACTCACGTGTCTTTCAAAAACTTGAGATATTTGATTTAAACCACTTTTATCTTTTAAGATATATTGTTGTACACATTCAGTAAAATTTTGAGAAAAATCGAATTGACAGTTTTCTTACAAAAACTTTAAACCTTAACAAAAAATACTAAAACTTGGTAAACATGTACTTTCGCCTCAAATAGCTTTTCAAAAATTAAATATATTGCCTTTAAACTTTTTCTAGTTCACAGAAAATATTGTTTTCGATATTTAGTAGTTTTTTTTATAGAATTAAACAGTCCGGTTTTTCATAAGAAAATAAAATCGGCAACAAATTAATTTCATTCATCCAATTTGTAAAAATTTAAGAAATGCTACTAAAATTGGTAAAAATTTGTTTTCCACTAAAAATCTATTTGACAAAACTAGATTTTCAAGCATAACTATTTCTTTGTATGAAAAATATTGTAAGTATTTTTGAAATTTTTAGGAATAATTCAACTGACAACTTTTTTAACCCAACACGAAAACCTTCAAACTTTAAAGCAAGACAAATCGATGAACGAGATGGGAAGTTATCAGTGTGGGTCGGATCCCAGGTTTTTTTATTTTTAATTTAACTAAATGTCGAAAATAATATTTTCTTGAAGATAAATTTAGTCTTAAATCAATATTTAAAACTTTTAAGAATATATTTGAGTTGTAAAAAAAGTGTCAAATTGATTTTTATCAAAAGTTTACGAAATTTGTGTATATTTCCAATATTATGTTTAAATTTGTATTTATGTGTCTAGTTTTTTAAAATTTCTATTTCGGCATCAGTTTGATTTGAACCCACTTTATTTTTACTTTCAGAAAGTAGAAAAATTCATTAAGTATACAAATGAAATTCAGGTAGCACAAAAATTGTTTTTCTCACATGATACCCATAACGACAAAATTAAACTTACCCTATTTTTGGGTAAGTAGCAGAAAGTATATACTCGTACCAATACACATGTAATGATCGAGGATTCGAATTCAATTCGCCCCTTCACATACATAAATACTTTCGTATCTGTGTGATGTTTTTGTTTTTCTACTATAATATTGATTACAGACGCCTCGCCGGTCGTGTGCTAATTTGATAGTAATGACGATTGTGGCTGAGTAAATAAAGAAATTAATAAACATTATAATAATTTTTACGACAACAAACGCATACTCTTAAATATATATAATTTCAATGATTTTTGTTGCTGTTGTCGTTGTTGTTGTCGTCGTATTCGTATTCGTGGCGGCAAAAATTCATTGCGCATTCAAAATGAGTAAATTTATTTAACATTGCGGAAATATAAAATATTTTTTCCAAATTTGTTTACATAAACTAAAATATTTCCATATGAAAAGAGAGAAAAGCTCTTAAGGGAAAATACCTTTAAACAAAAACATCTACACACAAATAGATACACAAAAAGATAGTATCTACGAAGACACGACTCCTGAATAACGAAACTATATGTTAGATTGTTTGTTTGTTCATTTCAATCTATTCCTAAAGATAGTTTTAATAATGAGAGGAATGATAAGATTGTGGAAGTAAATTGAATTTGAATAAAATCTCAAATGATACAGACTTCTTCGTGCGTAGATTATAGTAAATAACTTACTGCAAGATACGCTTTGAAGGTTGATAGATATTATTTTGTGTTTGTTGTTTTCGTTTAGATAAGACGAAATTATGTATGATATGTGGTGTTAGGTGGTGTGAAATTGTGGCTAATTTGAATTTATTTAATACAATTCTTCCCACCAAAGTTGTAAACTCGTTTTCGATGGCACACATTTTGTATTTCAAATTATGAACAACCTTGAAGTAAAGTGAAGCTTTTGAAATAATATGTACTAGGCCATGAATGCTTCAGATTTATTGGAAGTTTCTTTCATTTTTTGTTCATAAGTTAGTAAGTAATCAATAACAATTCAACAATGACTCAGTCAATTTTAACCCAAATTTGGATACAAATTTATCCGTGAGATATTTTTTTTTGTTTTTTTTTTTTTGATGAATGATCAATTATGATTGTCTTATGTTTTTTTTTTATTTTGTGAGATTTGAAGATTTAATGACTTAATAGCTCTTCAAATTAAAAGTTATGGTTACCTGCTTAGCTTACTTATTTTTTATTTTCAAGGCCGATTTGATAAAAAGACAATCAAATGCAGGTTTTAAAAAATCTAATTCATGCACAGCAAAATTTAACCTTGGATATTTTTATTTGTTTATTTTTGGTTAAGGTGTCAGTTATTTTGGGGTAAGTTTTCGTTTGTGAAATCAGTTCACAATTAATTAATTTAAGTTAATTCCCAAAAAACATAAATAATAACGAATGTACAAGTCCTCCCTTTAATTTATACGACCTTCTGCTCTTCAGTTCCATTTACAGGGTCCATAAGATAAATTGCAAAAGTTTCAGGAACACATTTGATTCTATCAAACCGGGGATGCTAGTCTCATTTTATAACCCAAAATCAAATGACTCTGTGTAAAGACATAATATAAGTCTGCAAGTACTATAAATCTGAACTGTACTTGACTGTGGAATAATGGCTAAAACAAAATTAACCCTTAAAGCAAATTTTTAGTTATTTTTATGAATGTTCAGAAGCTTCAGTGCATCAATAATTTTCCAACTCCAACAAATTGGTATCTACTTAATAATTTAATGATCATACATAAGTTTCAGAAACACCAAACATTTCTCTGTCGGTATATGAGCAAAATCAAAGACCTATTTTTATTCCTTATTTGAAATGTATCTTTCTTTTCTATACATTCATCTGCCTACGCGTTTGTATTCAACTCCTCTGAGTTGAGAAAACTTTGCCTTGCGGTAGATAGGTATCATCAGTTTGATTTGAATGTCTACACACAACAAAGATATCTCGTCAGGACTTAGGTGCAACCGCAGGCCATTTGACCATTATAATGAAGCAATGATAGATACCTTCACGTTTTAGTTTTAACTTTAAAAAAAATAAAAACTTGAATTTCTCATTTTCTCCTCAAGGCTAATTCGTTTTGTTTCTTGTATTTTTGAAGATAAAACTGTAAAATAATTTTATATAACCAAAGTTGTTTCACATGAATAATAATAAAAATAATTGTTTATTGCTGTTTGGTAAGAAGTAGTTTTTCCTAGTGAAATAAACGTGTAAGTATTGTAGTTTTCTGTTTTGAATAATTATTTTGGTTCAAAGTAAAAATTTAAGTAGCTACTCATTAAAACTGCAAATTTCAAAAAATTTTATTTACTTCAGAAATAACGAACCGTTTTTACCATTTTATCGTGAGTCTTTTGGATAGAATTAAAAAGAGAGCTCTAAAAATTATAGTAGATCGTTCTCTTAACAATGCATTTGCTTCTTTTGAACACCACAGCACGGTCTCATGCTTATCATTATTTTCATAAACAATGCTCTAGTGAAAAAGCCAGTTGCCCTCCTCCTTTTAAACAATTAAACCGTAATACTCGTACTGCTAGAAATGCACATCAGTTTACCCCTAAGCCCACTTTCAGAAGGACTGTTAATTACAGGGATGGATTTTTTCTTTAGGCGGACTTCACGAATGTAGAATGTTCTACCAGGCTGAATATTTCCCGGCACTCATTACAATGTATAGACATTCGAAATCAATGTGCATCGGTTTCTCCTTTGTAAGCTATCCTACTTTCCTAATTGCTCGCACTGTGTCTTATCATTACAAGAGTATTCTTAACCCATTTAGTGCGGGCACAATATAAAAGTTTTCAATTTGCTAGAAACTTAAATGCTATTATCCTGTCAATGAACAATTAATAATAATCAATATTGACTTAAGTTATAAGTGGTTTCAATGGCCAGGATATTAGGTTTTGTAGTTTTCGTCTAAATTTATATTAACGTTTCCGATAATTTTGCGGAAAAGGCTTTATAATCAATTTTTTTAACTTCTCATAGGAAGTTGTTGTAATGGCTCCGATTTTTCAAATTAAAAGATTTTTAGAAAGATGTCTGTGAGTGCGTGTGTACGAACGTTCGTACGTCCGTATTTAAGCGACGTTTTTTCGTCGTCCAAGCTCAAGAACCAGAATAGATATCGATATCAAATAAATTTTGTTATACCAGATAATAAGGCAGAAAAATGCAGAGAGAGCTCAATAGAAAATTGAGTGGGTGGTTTTTTTTACCATAGCAGGTGAACATTTCGTTTAACCCTAAATATCTCACGAACCAAAAACGCTAGGGACTTGAAATAAAATTGTATTTAATATATTGCAACGAAATACTAAACAAGTATATTTTTTTTTAAATCCAGCTTATTTATAAAATAAACTGAAGAAAAAAAATTGTCACCTCCAAAATTTTACGAATACAAAATGATTTTATCACCAAAACAATTTTATGCAAAGAAAAATAACGTTTTTAAAATCTTTTTTAACTAACTTTGAGAAAAATCGAACACAGTTTTTTTTATAAAAAAAATAAAAACATTACTAAAAGTTAGTAAGAATTGAATTTCGACTTCAATATATTTTAAAAACTTTGAGATATTGGCTTTCAACTAATTTTAACTTATAAAAAGTTAAAATTTTGAAAATTTTAAAAACCTAAAAAAAAAACATACCTCAAAGTTGGTAAAAATTTAATTTCGACTCAAATATCTTTTAAAAACTTTGATATATTGGCTTCAAACTACTTTTAACTTAATTTAATTTTAGAAAAAAAATTGAATTGACAGTTTTTTTTATAAAAAATAAAAACTTAAAAGAAAATTTAACAAAAGTTGGTAAAAATTGATTTTTGACTAAAATAACTTTTCAAAACTTTGAACCACTAATTTTATTTAAAAAAAAAAACTATTGTTTCCAAAATTAAGTACCATTTACAAAAAAATCGAATTGATTTTTTTTACAAAAAATAAAACCTAAACAAAAAAATTAATAAAAGTTGACAAAAATTGACAAAAATTGATTTTTGACTCAAATAGCTTTTCAAAACTTTGAGTTATTGGATTTAAGCTACTTTTATCTTTTAAAAAATATTGTTATCAACATTTTACTAATTTTATCTTATAAAAAATATTGTTTTCAACATTCTAAAAGTATTCAGACAGAAAAATCGAATTCGAAACTTGGTAAAAATTTACTTACGACTCAACTAGCTTTTCAAAAATGAAAAAAGTTGTCTTTAAACTCTTTTTATTTTACAGAAAACATTGTTTTCGATATTAATTTTTTTTTAAATCCAACAGTCCATTTTTTCATAAAAAATAGAATCTACAAAAAATAGTATCAATAAAATTTGATATTCGGTTCTTGATATCTCTCAAATTAATTTCATTCACCCAATTTGTAAAAATTTTAAAAATACTGCTAAAATTGGTAAAAATTTGTTTTCGACTAAAAATTTATTTAACAGAACAAGATTTTTAAACTAAACTATTTCTTTATATGAAAAATATTTTAAATTACTCAAAAACTTCTATGAAAAATTCAACTAACAACTTTTTTTACCCAACACGAAAGCCTACAAACTTTTAAGCAAGACAAATCGACAGGCGGGATGGGAAGTTATCAGTGTGGGTTGCATCCCAGCCTCTTTTTCATTTATACATTAAGGTGGCGCTATATTCCTGTGTAAACTGGGGCCTCACCCAACAAACTTCTCCATCTAGCTCGGTCCCTAGCTATATGTCTCCAGTTGCGCAATCCAAGTTGGGTGAGGTCACTTTTCACTTGTGCGCGCCACCTGTTTCACGATTTTTTTCTCTACTGCTGTCCTGTGGGTGTGGATTCGAAGACACCATTTCAATCGTTGTAGTCTTATCCTTCTGCACCGTAAATCAGGACAGGGGATGATGAGGCTCTTATATAACGACACTTTGGTTGCTCCTAAGAGGGCTTTTCTACCCAATTGCTTTCTTAGCCCAAAAAAACAGCGGTAAGCAAGAGTAGTTCTTCGTTCGCTAAAATTAAGTTTCTAAAGGAATTGGTTTTAGATTACTTACTATTGCCGGCTATCCTTGTATAGAATAATTAATTGTCATCAAGTTAGCTGCAGTTTACTTATCAATGAGTTCATCTAATTGATTCCATAACACCAGCTGACCAGATTCTATTGAAATATTGTTGACTTGTGTTTTGTTTACAAAAGTGGCTATTAAAATAAAAAATAAACACTTGACGCAATTACCGGCATAACAATAATTCTAACCTTTGATTAAAATGATTGATAATTTATCTATAGGTTTAACACCGTCACTGTGTCACCCTATAAATTAAAACGTTAAAATATTCACTAGAGCATTAATAATTATCCAATAATTATTTACTTATTTACACCGACTGTATTCAAATTTATTTGTAAAATTTGTTAAACAAGACGTCATAGACAAATGTTTTGATGATAATATTTATTCAAGATATTTATTTGAACTGTGTTTTTTTTAACAAAATAATGAAAAACATGTTTTGGTTGTTTACGGGGAATTTTCGTCTTGAACTTTAATTGCGTCATTCAGAAACCCTTTTTTACTTACTGTAAATGAAAATGTAACTAAATTCAACGAAATTGCATCCGTTGTTATCTATTTTCTTAAACTTTTCATCCAGAAAAAATTTACTAACGGTATCATGTAAATAAACTAAATCATCAACATACGAAACGAAACGACACGTTACGTTACCGTGTTTATTTCGGATGATGTACATTGTACACCGTGTATAACGTCATAAATCATTCACAATGAACAAAATGTGTCAATTAATAGGCAAATACTTAATTACTCATTTAAGACAAAAATCCAAAAGCCCAAAAAATTACCTCAAATTTATAATAACAACAAGAAATAAAAAGAACAACAAAACATCCAAAACACTGACCCATAAAAATTATATACCAGCAAAATATTAAAAATAAAAATATGTATCTATGTTTGTATATAAAACAGCAGCACCGGCAGAAAATAAATATTTATAAAAATAAAAATAACGACGACAACGACGCGGCACACAAAACGAACCCCATTTTCACACATAAGAAGCCTATCGAGGTATTCAGGTTACTATGTTGCCTCATTACCATTTAGGTGAATATCTACCAAAATAACACCCCCTCTCCCATTTTTTGATCCCCTCTCCCCCACCAGGCTCTCCGTCGTATACCTACAATCATAGCACG
Organism: Eupeodes corollae; assembly: GCF_945859685.1. Classification (NCBI taxonomy): domain Eukaryota; kingdom Metazoa; phylum Arthropoda; class Insecta; order Diptera; family Syrphidae; genus Eupeodes; species Eupeodes corollae. The sequence goes on from NC_079147.1 coordinate 162,929,188, forward strand.
GCCTGACTCGACGGACGCGACGCGACGCTACGTTGAAAATAAAACTGTGAATATCTGACGTATTAAATTATTATCGTGACCAGACAAATAAAATTTGTGCGGAACGTAATGGTTTGCGTATCTCTTTGCTAGGCACACACAACCAATTCGTAACGTAGTGTATGCTTGTTGAAGAGGCAGTGACGTGTGAGGGGTAAAAGGTGAATCAAATTGTGAATATGCCACACTCTCTACAAAAAAACAACTTTGACGCGTCTTGCTGGGGCTCGAGAATATTTTGATGAGTTAGCATCGTAAAACGTAAAAAGAACGAAATCAAATCAACCAGTGGCAGTGGCAGTGGGGTTTGGTTAGTGACGACAATTAAGATACTTCGTTTTTGAGTAAAAAAGATATTTTCAAACAAATATGTTTTTGTGGTGATTTGGATTTTGAATCATTATAATCAGTGTTATAAGTTTGAAAACGTAAATATTCAAAAACAAAAATTAGGAAAGTTATGTACCTACGAGTTTTTAAAATACATAAATAAATATTAGAACTTGTTTTGTAAAGTCATTTAAAATGGTTATTAAGGGAATATTATGTATAAAGCCATTAAGAAGCCTACGGTTAAAGTTTCTGAAGCTTAACTTAAACAACAGTTACTTCAGTATATTTGTATAAATATCTCCAGTTGTAGATACATACGTATCTATTGTGAATATTTTAGTACGGGTTTTTATTTTCTTAACAGGTAGAAGATATACATACCTATCTTACCCACCTTGGTGCGGTAGGTGGTGGCACTTTCTATAAAGATTACGATGCGTAAAGGTATTAACAACGAAAGCATGCGAATGAATGGAATGCGCTTGAGCGCGTTAGTTAAAAAATTTTGATTTCGATTTCAAAACACGAAATACTTGAGATTGAGTGAAAGTTTTTTTCTTTTATTTTTTTTTAAAGGTGTTTTTATTTTTATTTTAATTAGTTATTTATAGCACCTAGGTATATTTTATATTTGTATTTTGAATATAAAAAGACACGTTTTTGGTTGAGACTGCGGGATTCACGAGAAAAATTTATAATATGATAAACAAATAAAAAATGTTGTGGAAGAAATTTAAATTAAGAGAGTCATGTTAATGTGACTACATTATTTTAAGTTGAACGATTGATTATTATTTGCTTATTGGTAAGAAATATAGTTTTAAAATTAATAACCTGAAGACAAATAAATAAGAAGACGCTGGGTATTTTGATAAATTTGAAAATAATTAGTTTCAGTTAGTTGTTGAAAACTTTATTTAACACAAAATATTTTAAATCAACAATTTCATTTTAAGTTTAATAGGGTTTGGCCAAAGGCCGTCTCCTTGATATTTGTTTGATTAAAAGTCTTCATTTTCTGTATCTCATTTTTTTTACATTTTAATTTATTGAACCATACAAAATTTATATGCATTTGGCTTAATTCTAACATAAATAATATTTAACAATAACTTAAATTAAAACATTTGTTGGCACAAAGGGGGCCTAACTTTATACTTTTGTGAATTCCAAAAATTAAGATGTGTTTAACATGAAGTCGATGGCTAAAAAACGAGTGTCGTTGGCGAGGTTCATCTCGGGTTGTTCAGTCCCGGTTGTCCTGATGGAGGTGGGTTGAGTGAGGTGAGCGTTCAGCCGCGGTAGTATGCTGACTCCAGGCCAGCATAGAAGGATACGTCATCGCCGTCGTCAGTGGGGAGTTTGTCCAAGATATCCATACTACAAAGGTATCTCGGATCCGGGTGTCGTTTCTGATTGGTCATCTTTCTCATTAATTGGTTAGGATGGCTAGCGACTTTGGTGATTATCTTCCTTGTTGCCTGTGCAAGGAACTGGTCAAGTGGATTGATTTTAGCTTCTTCTTAGACTCTACGATTGCTATAGATATCCTTAGTATCTTCCTCTCGAATACTTTAAGTTTTCCATTGCAGTTTTTGATATAGTGAACCATATCGGAAAACTGTACGTGATAACCGGTCTTAGCAGTTGTTTGTATATCAACAGTATCGTTAGTTTACTTAATCCAGTTTTCTACGTCAAGAGAGGATGAACTTGATGGAGTGCGATGTTGGCTTTCGTTATCACAGCCTTAGAGTGTGGGGTAAAGCGCAGCAGCACATTTAGGTGTATTCCCAGGTTTTTGGAGTTCTTCTTGGCTTTAATCCTTGATCCATCTGGGAACGTCAGAACAAGGTTTCGGGCCACTGTTGTCGATCTACAGCGGCTGTTGTTGGTGGCGGGTCTCCGGAAGCATACCAGTTCCGATTTGGAGGTATTTATCCTTATTCCCTACTCTTAAGGTCTCATAAGGGCTGCGAATGTAGGAAACATGGAGGACGAATAGGTGAGTGAGTCATCCGCAAACAGAAGGTTCTCACAATCCGTTATCAATAGCTGATCAAATGTCATCAGGCTGTAGAGGAACGGTCCAAGTTTCGATCCTTGGGCGACTCCAGCCTTTACATCTCTATAATCGTTGGCTTGCAATTATCTATTTCTGCGAAGAAGTTTCTGAAAGAAAGAAAAGAAAATAAATTTTTTATTATTGGCTGTGGGGTATTAAAAATTTGGAGCTTATGGATGAGAGCCTCAATCCATACGCTGTCGAAAGCTTTCTCGACATCCAACTGTGGCTCGGTGGCTATTGAGAGCAGCGGCGACGTTGGACTGAAACTTGAGAAGTGGATGTATCGTTAAGTGAGCTTGTCGGAATCCAAACTGCATGTCGGGGATGATGCTGTGTTTGTCGCAGAATTTCTTCAGTCTTCTTAAAATAACTTCTTCCAGAATTTTGCTGATGTTGTTGAGGATTATGACTGGACTGTAGTTGGTGATCATATTGGTACTGCTTTTCTTCGGAATTGTCACTACTTTGGCTGTCTTCCACTTTTTTGGAAAGTAGTTGTTGATGCAGTTATTTATGATAATATTTAAGATTATCATAAAAACTTGCGGAAGTCTTTTTAGGATGTAGTTGGAAATCCTTTCGGCTTCAAGTTGTTAATGATCTCAGCTATCTCCTCAGAAATTATGGGTATTATCTGGTTCATCGGCTTTGCAGTTGTCGTCAAATTTAAATTCAATGTTTCGCTGTTGATTCAACTCGATGAAGGTTTCTAGTGAGTGACACTCTGTTCAAAGTGTTTGGCGAAAGCTTCCACTTTGTCATTCGGTGATGTTAGCTCGATGATGTTGCTCATCATGACTTCCGGCAGTGGTTTTCTCCTACCAATGAGATATCGATGACTGCATCCAAATCCATCAAAGTAACCACAAAATTTCTAACCCGGAATTCTTTTAGGATAGGATTCTGGCAATGAAATGAATAATATCCTCTCTCTCCTAAGGGTCGCAAAGATCACACAAAATTGGAGGGTCCGGTCGATGTGGTATAAAGTTTAAATTGATGATTTCTCCTGTTGCTTTAAATATAACGCTCATCATGTTGAGTGAAAAGCTGTTTTGAAAGTACGTCAATTCTTTGTAATGATTGTCCCTCCGTTATAATTTTTTCATAAGTGTGAATTATTTTCTTAAGAATCCCATTAAACATGTTACTTAGGTCCATAGAACTTATTTCGGATAAAATTCGGGAGTTTTCAGAAAGAACATTTGCCAGCTCCTTCCACTTCATGGCAATATTTCCCCTAGTAGTTAAGGTGTGCTGCAGTATTTGTTTTGGTAACCTTCCCTTTTCCATCTCCAATATTTTAATAGTACCTTTATTCAAAGTGCAAATTAAGAGTGTCGAAAAATAATGTTTCTAATTGTAGCATATAGTTTGGTGTGCAAGCTGCTAATCGGAAAATGCGTTTTTAAAAATACCTCAGGACTTCTTCGAATTCCCCAAAACCCCAGTGCCCCATAAAGCAGTATGGAAGTAGCAGTCACAAGAAAAGTTTTCAATTTCGAACTATGATCAATGTATTTATTATCAATGCATCGGTTCCATACTGAAGAAACTGCCCTTTTTGCGTCGGCCAGCTTACTTTGAAAATGTTTTCTCATGCTGAGGTTTGCCATGACTAACAACCCTAACCTAAGTATTTATATTCCCGCTCTATTATAACATATTCTCCTTGATATTTCGTTGTTTGCGTCCCTGCTACCTCCATTCCTGAAGATCATAATTTTAGATTCCTCCAGATTAGATTCGGACAGATTCCAAAGTTTACAATAGCCTTCAAGACGATTCATCATTCGATGCATTCCATCGACAGATTCAGACAAAAAAAATGTCATCAGCAAACATTAAAGCAGCTATTCGTGTGTTTCCAAACTGGATTCCTCCACCGATTGCTTCTACGGTATCATTTATAAACAAGATAAAGAGTAGAAAGCTTAAGACACATCCTTGTCTTACTCTTATTTGTGCTGTACACTCCTCGTGAGCAAAAGCACTTGAAGTTTGAAAATTATACTGCTCCTAATAGTTGGGAATAACTTGGAGAAGTAATGCAAAATCTTGAATAAACTTCTTTTTGTTTCATGAGTTACAAACGAGTTTTGACAAAAAAAAATAAATTTGATAAATTATCGGAGAAATGGGAAAATCAACTTTTAAAATCCATTCAGTTGCCAATTTCTGATACTGCAGAGGAACATATCTCTGCAAATTCTTCTTCAGATGGAGAAATTGAAATAGTTCTCGGACCTTCAAAAACTGTTTAATACAAAGAGGCAATTTCTCATCTCCAAATTTTATATTAGCAGTCATTTTTTTATTCCATGAATGAGTGACAAACCTTTCTCAATGGTCCGGTCCGATTAAACAGAAACCTCTATTATTGGGCCAACTCCTAATCACACCACTTTTCTTTGGTCCCAAGGGTGGTTATTAAAAATGAGTGAGGCATCTTGATTGTTATATTATTGACCAGGTTTTTTAATATTAAATCGTTTAAAGTTTTCCACATTTTGCGTGTCTAAATTTCCACAAAGATTTTCAATAGGGTAACAATCTATAGAACTTGCCGATCAGTCCATAAAATGTATAATATTGGACTCGAACGATTCCAAACATTGACGACTAACGTGAATTGCGGAATCATTATGCTAGAAGACATGCCGAACTCGAGGAAACCGCTTTAAGTCGGGAACCAAATTATCCTCAAGCACCTTGGTGGTCTATGCTGAACTATTCATCCTTGCAGAGGTCAAGGCAAGTGCAACCACATTAACAGAAGGACTCACACAGGCTATACAACTTCCACCGCAGAACTTTCTCTAAGAATATTTTTGTTTCCAATATTATTTGTTACCATCTGGCCCATCAAGGTTAAACTTGAACTGAAAATAATCATTAGATAATGCCACTTAGAATTTTAAGAGCTAGCGTGAATTAAGGAAATCTCTCCAATGGTTTTCCAAATCAGAGCTGGCACCATTTTGCCCCGAACAATCACTTTAGTCCTATTTAAGGTATTCAAAACACCGTTGACACTAAAGGTCCTTACCCTAATTCGTCACGAATTTCCTGCAAAGAATGTACTAAATTTAATGATTAAATGGCTCGAATTGCGGACTCCCGGAGAAACTAGATCTTGTTAATTTCCCTAGCAAAAGGTTTTATCTCTGTCATTTCAAAACACATAGTAACTGAATGAAGCTTCATTGAAAAGATTTTTGTATGGTTTGCTGTGTATATTTTAATTTGTTGCTTATATATTTAAAAAATAAAAGCTTATGTGGTCGACTTAATTATTAACTTTCGAAAAAATAATTATCTTAAATAAATTATATCTTTTTACAAAACAACTCAATTATAGTTCTGTTAGATATGCCATAAGCATACAGATGACAGCTGTCAAAATAGAACACGAAGAAGGAACATTTCATATTTAACCTCAAACCAATTACACCCCCCACACACGTATTAGTCAAGAAACAATAATGTTTACAGTACCTAGGCATACACCGCAATAGACTAGGTAATAGGTATGTATGTTTTTCTGTTAACAATGGTCATATAATAGTCAGGTTTGATGATGGATTGATGATGGTGTCCATGTCCATCATATAGCTCGTGTGTGCATAAGGAGAACTGCATAGTGCATATATACACGCGATAGTGCAGGTTTGGTTCCTGCCCTTTGACGTTAACTCACACTCATTATTATTTTGCTCATGAGTTTCTTTCTTTTACCGCTGCTCAAAGAAAAAGTAAAAGAAAAAGAAGGCTTGAAGGCAAGTATACTATATGGATCTGTAGTGTACACCGAACAGCAGGAGGCTCCTAGAATTTCTAATGCCTAAACCCAGAAAACAAGTATAAGGTTATAAATACAACACACATCAAAAGGTATCAACAATCAAGAAAGAACCAACAGAACTGGTCTCTTGGCGACCGAAGAACGACAACAACGTCAATTTCTTTGGCTCGTCTGTAAGCTGTGACTGCCTATGCCTTTGCCTATGCCTATACCTAGTGCCTACCTAAAACATACTCCTCTTATTATTCTGGGAAACGTGACATTGGTATACATTTTCCATTGTCGCGGTGGTAATTTGTGATGATTTTCCAGAAGTAAGACCCCATTTGCATAAGTCATTACATGCAATAGTTTATGTTACAAATACACTTTGATTGGTACACAATCGATGGCTGACATGGGAGGAAATCCAAGGAAACTCCACTCTATTCTCCCATATCGTCCCGTGTCCCGTTCCGACTCAACACTGGCTAAGGTAGTATGAAGTAAATTAAACCCACTTCAAAGTTTACTCGTACCTTAACGGAGTATAAGGCTTCTGTCAAACTTTCACATGAGCAGAAGTAAACAAACACACATGTGATGGGAACGAGAAAAAACAAACCTAACGAAGAACAGAACCAAATGTAGTAGCCCCCTTAACCATACCAAATAGATACCCATACTCAAGACAGTACACAGGTTTCCATCACATAGTGGTGTATCTTGAACCGCGCAAAATGGGAATGCGCCGTTATGCAACGCGAAGGCAATGTCGCAGTCACAGTCGCATGCAACAACGTAGAGCATGGAGCGTGGAGCAATGGAGTAAAGTAAACATCACTTTGGACTTGGAGTAGCTGTAGTCCAGCCGGCCGGCTTGACTCTGTTCGAGCTATGACTATGGCAGATACACTACACATATGTATGAATTCATAAGTAAACTCGGTCACACTTTCTTCGAGGAATCGCTGCGCTGCGCTGGTCTCCGTGACATTTAAAGCAAACATGCAAATGAGTTCTTTGTTTGCGGCCAAGTTAATGATATGTATAAGGGCGACGGCCAGAGGCAAAGGAGACGAAAAGAAACATAAAGGAACATTTTGCGAATAGGGTAAGAAAGAAAAATTTTAAGTAACTCTTTTGAGACGACAGGTGTGTAATTGATTTGTTTTGTACATAGACGGTCGATGAATGATAAATGATGTAGAACAGGAAATTCGCAGTGTAAACCTTTTGTGAAGAATAAAAATATAGGGTTATGTGTGATATGCTGGGTTTACATCTACACAACCACAACTGAATAAGTAGCGGAGTACTGAGTTTGCACGACTGACACATTGTCGGAATTTCTGTCAACACTGACAAAAATGATAGACGAACAGAATACAATTCTTAAGACATTTGCTTTTCTTCAATTCGTAGTTATTTGTAAAAAGGTCTTCTTGTTTTAAGCAAAAATAAAAGCTTTGGAAAATGCCCTTGCGAATTCCTTCCGAATTTAGTGAATTATTCCTTGATCTTTATGTTATAGAGTTGAAATAAACGGTGATTTTTTAAGAGCTTGAAAACAGACTTTAAAAAAAAAAAAAAACGCATAAAATTTGTAAAATCTCATCGATTCTTTATTTGAAACGTTAGGTTGGTCCATGACATTTACTTTTTGAAGATAATTTCATTTAAATGTTGACCGCGGCTGCGTCTTAGGTGGTCCATTCGAAAAGTCCAATTTTGGGTAACTTTTTCGAGCATTTCGGCCGGAATTTCTTCGGAAATGTTGTCTTCCAAAGCTGGAATAGTTGCTGGCTTATTTGTGTAGACTTTAGACTTGACGTAGCCCCACAAAAAATAGTCTAAAGGCGTCAAATCGCATGATCTTGGTGGCCAACTTACCGGTCCATTCCTTGAGAAGAATTGTTCTCCGAAGTTTTCCCTCAAAATGGCCATAGAATCGCGAGCTGTGTGGCATGTAGCGCCATCTTGTTGAAAGCACATGTCAACCAAGTTCAGTTCTTCCATTTTTGGCAACAAAAAGTTTGTTAGCATTGAACGATAGCGATCGCCATTCACCGTAACGTTGCGTCCAACAGCATCTTTGAAAAAATACGGTTCAATGATTCCACCAGAGTACAAACCACACCAAACAATGCATTTTTCGGGATGCATGGGCAGTTCTTGAACGGCTTGTGGTTGCTCTTCACTCCAAATGCGGCAATTTTGCTTATTTACGTAGCCATTCAACCAGAAATGAGCCTCATCGCTGAACAAAATTTGTCGATAAAAAAGCGGATTTTTTGCCAACTTTTCTAGGGCTCATTCACTGAAAATTCGACGTTGTGGCAGATCGTTCGGCTTCAGTTCTTGCACGAGCTGTATTTTATACTGTTTTACACCAAGATCTTTGCGTAAAATCTTCCATGTGGTCGAATAACACAAACCCAATTGCTGCGAACGGCGACGAATCGATATTTACGGTCTTCAGCAACACTCTCAGAAACAGACGCAATATTCTCTTCTTTACGCACTGTACGCATTCGTGTGGTTGGTTTAATGTCCAATAAAGTAAACTGAGTGCGAAACTTGGTCACAATCGCATTAATTGTTTGCTCACTTGGTCGATTATGTAGACCATAAATCGGACGTAAAGCGCGAAACACATTTCGAACCGAACACTGATTTTGGTAATGATTTGCAAGCGTTGCTCGTTAGTAAGTCTATTCATGATGAAATGTCAAAGCATACTGAGCATCTTTCTCTTTGACACCATGTCTGAAATCCCGCGTGATCTGTCAAATACTAATGCATGAAAATCCTAACCTCAAAAAAATCACTCTTTATAACAATGAATCCGTTGAATTTTGTAGGTCAATTATTATGTCAAGATGACAATCTGTCATAGTGAAAGGTCAAAATTTCCAATTCGACAAATCGGACCGATTACAATAATTTCCTGTGGGAAGCTAAAAAGTTCACACTTACATTCAGAAAATGTTGACTGTAAAATCACAAGTCCAGTGCACCTTGATCCAATTCTGTAAAAAATAGCACCCACTCAAGGGGATATTGATACCCTTATTATACAGAGGCACAGTGTAAGCACTATGAAGATGGGAGACGGTTTCAAAGGTTTGGTTCTGAATTCCTGAATATTGCAATGACTAGGAAAAACAGAGTGTGGTAAGGCATTCCACATTCGCGTAGTACGGCTAAATGACGAATCTATGTATTTGATAGTACGGCCAAAGTTGGACTCGAGGATATACTGATGAGCATTTCTTCCTCTGAGCGTTAGTATTACGGTTGAAGTGTTTAAGAGGAGGAATGCAGCTCACCAAGCATAGCTCGTTAAAATAACGGGAAAAGAGGGTGAGACAACAAACGACGATGTTTCAGTGAAGTAAATGAACTTATGATGATATTATCACCTATAAATTTAAATGCTCTACGTTCAATATTATCCAAGAGGCTTAAGCAAGTTGCAGGAGCATGAGTTCATAGAGATAAGAGTTATATTTAAGCTTTGGACGCATATAAGTCTTGTAAATAATAACAAGATTAGAAGGTGTGCAAGATTTCTTGCATCGCCTAAGGAAACCCAAACACCTTGCTGAATTTTTGGAAACATCGCGTATGTGATGTGAACCACAAAAGGTGGTTGGTGACACACATGCCGAGAATATCGAGGTGTTCAGTCCCATCGATGCAGGTGCCATCCATGGATAATGGCAATTGGGGTAAATCTCGCTTTAACGATACAAGACAGCATTGCGTTTCCGAAGCATTAAATTCAACGCAGTTTCTTATTCCCCATTGTACTGTTTTGGTCGGAATTTAATGAGCTTATCATATTTTGTCGTTGCAGTTCCACATCCGAAGAAGAGGGATGTGAGTCTGAAAGCTAATATGAAAAGCTAAGAGTATTATCGTCAGCGAAACAATGTATTGGATTAGAAGTTGCAGACAGGAGATCATTAATAAAAATGAGAAAGAGTGTTGGAGATAGAACAGAGCCCTGGGGCACACCAGCATTTATTTTATTGACTTCTGACTTGAATCCATCCAATACTCGTACTATTTGTATTGAACGATCCGAAAGGTAAATACTAATCTAATGAAGGAGGGATTCATGAAAACCGAATGAATGCATTTTCGATAAGAGAGTCTGATGCCAAATCCTATCCAAAGCTTTTGAAATATCAAGGGCAATAATCATACTTTCTACAAAACGATGTAAAAATTTGCTCCACTGTTCGGTGAGATGAACCATGAAATCACCAGTGGACATATTGCTTCGAAAGCCGGATTGTTGGTCATTTAGAAGCTTTCGATCTGCGAAATAGTTCTTTAGCTGATAACTAATCAGCGTTTCCATCACCTTGGAAAAAAGGGACGTAAAAGCTTACGCAGTGGTTTTCCCAGCATTGAAGAACACCTCTTCAGAACAATAGCGGGGAATCCATCTGGATCAACGGATTTATATGTGTTTAGATCTCTAAGGACTCTTGCCACAGTAGGAGTGCGAAAAAAGATTGGTCCCATAGAATCACTTACTCGCTCAAGTACAGACGGAGTCATAACACGCACTGGCAGCGTAGAATTGGCGGCGAACTGCTTGACAAAGAAATAAGCTTTATGTAAAGAGCAAAAGGGGTGTCATTGACAACGACACCCGCAAAAACTTGACCAGAAGAGTTGCAGGTTAAACATAGTAAATGTAGAATGAAATAATAAACTGTATTATGCCTCATTATTAGATAAAGTATCCTTAAAAAACAACGAACGAAAAACGAACTTTGCAAAGAAAAGCTATTTCAATTCTTCCTAAATTACAGATCGAGACAATAAAGTGAATTAAAGAAGAAGAAGAAAATAAAAGTTATGGTTTATCACGTGCCAAATAGTGAGAATTAAACAATTTGCTACCAACAACGTAACTCAACGATCGACGCACGCCAGAAAAATAAAACTCCGCCAATTGCTTTAAAAAACACTTAAGACCATTAACTTGTAATCAAATATCTGAGTGGCTATTCTTGTAGTCCAGCATCGGCATTTCGTGACGAATGTACATTAAAATCGGGACTATATCTAATTGTTGCAATTTTGCCATAATTTTATGCTTTCACCCAGCTTCAGCTCCAACTTTAACTTCAGCTTCTGCCAGCTGCGATGTTTTGACGATAACGAAATTTATTATTTTTATTTTGTGTTATAAAGCAATTACAAGAAGTCGATGATGGATTCGATTCATATATAAATTATGAATGATGGTTGGTGGTTTGGATTGTTGCTTGGTATGATAATAATGATGATGACGATGATTTATCGTAATGCGAGTTGTTTTCAATTAGTTTTTCAAGATTTATCATTGAAAGTTCAACAAAAGACGGAAAAGCACGATAGACAATGGCACTTTGGCACAAGGGAGATAATCCTCTCACTTTACTTCTATTAGACCGTAACAAATTGCCTGCAGAGTTGCATTTCCTTTTCTTTCTAAAAACTAAAAGATACATATTGCAGTAAGTGAGTGAGGCTGGGGTGGCGTGGCGTGGCGTGGAGACGCAACAGCATAATGCCAAAACACAAACAATCCTTGTCCGGCTTTGGCTTTGTCTCTGTCCCATTCACTTCAATACCCTCCTTGGTTGTCTAATTTATACGTCAGTTGATCAAAAGAGGGGTTGAAAGAGATGAAGAACGGAGACAAAAACGATCATTGCGAATGAACACCTCTGCCTTTCGGCTGTAATAACATTTTATAGCAGCTACCGCTGTTCCACCACACGAACATAGACACAAAGCCGAAGCTATTGTGTAGATCAGGAAACACCAAGGAGTGGCTATAACTAAAGGTATACGAGATACGAGATACGACCCCCCGTTGTTGGCGTATGTTTTGTCCATTATTGGCTAACTTCTGTGAGCTGCTGAAGACGATGATGATGATGATGACGATGACGATGACGACTGCACGAAGACGAAGAAGACAACGAAGACTACGTTGACGATGACTATGGCAAGCAATGATGATGATGATTCCGACTAACTGGATGATGTCTTCGTCTTCAAAGAAGTTCCTGTTCATGGTCGTTGTCATCATCGCATCATTGTCCAGCACTGTGGTCGATGAAGCACGGCTTGGGCATACAAAATAAAAGTCGTTGTCGTGTCGTGATTAAAACGCGATATTTTCGCGTTGATTTCGCCTGGGAAATTTCATGATTTCCTTTAAGGCTTTTCTTTATTACTTTATACTCAATTTAATACTCCTATATATACAAACAAACATATATATGTCTTTATGTCTTATACGTGAAGTGAATGGACGATATCTACACCGAGAAATAGAGCCAATCTAATTCCGAAAACAGTTTTAATAGCAAAGTGTTGCCATACTTTTGATTCAAAGAACCCTTAACGCTATTGTTCTTTATAACGGAATCTAGAATTAAGCTTGAAAGTTTAAAATTTGTTTTAACTAAAAAGTTTTAAGGGGGATAATCGTTTTCAAAAGACTTTACTAAATATGGTTTTTATTTATCTGTTTACATTTTCATTACTTCTTCCAATATTCAATTCTTTAACGGGTTTTCTGTGTCCTATAATATTATTCTTAAAAGAAATTCTGTCAGGATAATTAAAGAAAAAGGGATTATAAATACAATTAGACAATGCCAGATCTCAAAATCAATATTAAATCTCCAAAGGAAAGGGTATTGGTCATTTTTGGTAAGGAGCTTAGGCAAAACAAAGGTGATGTCAAATGTCAACAAATTTTCAAAATCTTTCAAGAGAAAGCTAAGATTTTTCAACTTGAAGGAGTAGTAAAAGCTTGAGTATAGTTTTTGAGTCTTTTGGATAGAATTAAAAAGAGAGCTCTAAAAATGATGGGAGATCGTTCTCTAACCAAGACATTTGCTTCTCTTGAACACCGCCGCCAGGTCTCATGCCTATCATTATTTTATCGTTATTTTCATAAAGAATGTTCTAGTGAAATAGCTATTATTCCTTCCTAGAGCCTGATATTAATGGAACTATTAAGTACAGATTCTTTTTTTAGCCGCACTACACGAATGTGGAATGGTTTGCTAGGTTTCAATATTTCCCACTCATAACAATGTGGAGACATTCAAAACCTATGTGCATGGGTTTCTCCTTTCTAATCCTATCCTCCCATTCTAATTACTTGCACTGTGTTTAATCATTCCAAGGGTATTTGTAACCCCTTTAATTTTGATATCCAATATGGAAGGTATTTTTGTAAGCTTTAAAATATAATCTTAATTATTCTTCTCTAGCGTACTTGGCAATGCTTTTTTCACTGCATTAGGTGAAACACTGGTTTGCTGAGTTACTATATATGCATATGACGTAGGTAAGGTACATAGTTAGCTGAAAATGCATATAGATATAGATTTACTCAAGTCGGATAGGCATATTGAAGTATACGCTCAATGAAGCATGTCATGAGGTTATGATTGCGATGATGATGATGACTATGATGCTAATGATATTGATGTTATTGCAGCTTTGTTTTCGTTAGATCAAAACAAAACATACAAAATAGAAACTGGACTTGAGTACGTGATCTTTCTGCCAGGAAATTGAAGTATACACTGGGTTAAAGTTATCTAAAACTAAATAATCTTAATAATCTTTTGTTTTCATTGAGTTCAAGTTTTTCTTCTACACTAGGTTTGATAATTTTAGCAAGCGAATAATTCGAGAACAATTAAGAAGTTAGAATCAGAAATATGTTTTTTGACAGGTGGACGGTATTTAAAACTGCCTTCCCCTCGATCGAAGAAAAACTGCTTACTTTTTTTAAAAACAACCTTTTTGCTTAGGAAGTTTGACAAATGCGTCTGTTTTCTAGTGGTGGTTTTAAGATCTCCTTTAAATAAAGTAAAGTTTCGTTAGCAAGTCTCCCTACTCCGGCTCCCACACTGAAGTAATTGTAAATAATGAGGTATCAAAAAGAGGATATTTTACTGTGGAATATGTTTTTTAAATTTGTATTGCTATTTTTTAAATTATTTGATAAACTAGTTAAATACTGGGAAAATATTGTATCCAATAAAATAATTTGTGATTTTGCACAAACTAATCGAATGCACAAACCATTTCCTTCGTTAAATTATTTTCCCAGTATTTCATATATTTTGGGATGAGTTCATTATTACGTTATGAGTGCTGCTATAATGAACGAAGTTAAGGAAAATGTAAGACTGGTTATCGAAAATCAAAATTAAAGTTTGTGATGATAAGAGATGAAAGTAGGTAAAATAATATAAAAAAGGACGTTTGGTGGCAGATTTATGGTTTATGGACGGACACAGTCGCTTTGGGCACATCTCGTGGCCACCGAGGTCCCCTAATTAACCCCATTGGATTTTTTGTATGGGGCTACCTCAATTAGAGGCTTTACAGGAACAATCCCCGAACTCTTGTAAACTTAAAAGAAAACATTTGTCGAAAAATCAGCGCAATTTAATCAAGTTTACTGAAGCGGGTGACGCCTTACTTAAAGCTTTAATTTTAACAGTGCGTGCAACTCGAAGGAAGGAATTTGGATGACATAACGTTCAAAACTTCAAAATTATGAGCCTGTCGATTAATATTACAAACAAAACAATATATTTGAAAATATTAATGTGCCGCCAGATACCCTGTATTATTGGCTTTGTCTTAAGTCTTGGTTTTTTGTCAAACTTTGGCTTTCTCAACTTAAGGAAAATTAAAGAGTCTGAAAGGTGTCAGAACTCAAACATTTACATTTAAATAATGCAAATCTAAATTCCGATTTCACGGATATTGCTTCTTTCGAGTCATTGACAAATCCTTCACGAGTCATGAATAGTGCTTTCTGAAATCAGCCATTCGGATTCAACTTTAAACTTTAGAAATGGTTAAGAGTTGTAAATCACTAAACCCTAGTTCTCAATGAACTCTTGCGTTTATTTATTTTTATACGCACGTATTGTCTATTCTAAAAAAAGTTAATTATCGTTTACTTTCTAGACTCTTTTCTTATGGCTCTGGACCATCATAAGTTCGAATTAAACCTTGCACTTCAATTCCATTCCTTATGTTCTGTAGAATTTATGTACAACAGTAATGCTTAAAGGTAAAATGTGTACATCCAGTAGCTATAGTTTAAATACAGTTTTGTGTTTTTCAATTTATTCCGATGTGTGGATGTATGTGAAGTTTACGACTTCACTTAAAAATAAATAACTTTTTTTTCCAATCACATGCAGCATTTTGTTGTAGGTTTATAGGCATTATGCATACTCAAATGAAAGCTTTTACATTGTTGCGTTTGCTGGATTGTGCTCACGTTGATCCGCCACGCTATCGCCATCGCAATCGTCATTCCTCATATGATGATCATATCATACAAAAATCATTAATCTTCATAACTCTTACTTATAGATACAAACATATACCTATGTATATATGTAGTACGTAAGTAAAGGAAGATGCTTCAGCGATTTTACAACGCTTCGAAGATCAATCTGGGTATAGACAGCAGATGTAGAGAGATGTGCGTTTTTCTGGACGACATTGAAATAAATTGTAATTTTCTCTTTGCTTCCTCAGACTCAGAGCTTTGTTAATAAAATCTCATTACCTTGAGTTCAAAACCAGAAGATTGTGAAGAAGTAAATTCATGCAGTGGAAGGTTTTGAATTTAAGTATCTATAGAGGTATCTGCATGTATATTGTATGTACCTACATGTTATTAATTATATTTAACAAATTCAATTTTATAATTTGTTATTACTTTCACTTTCATATAATATACAATTTGTGAAAAAATATTGTTACCTCAGACAATTTATTTATTCCGGTTGGAATGATTTCTTGTTTGCTCTGCTTTGATATTATAAGAATAACAATCTACAACTGTTGTCATAATGAATTACAATTCTTAAAATAATGCAACTTTTTTTTAGGAAGGTAATAATTTGACAGAAGAGAGAATAATTTATGTAAGTGAAAAATGATACTTGCTTACATGAGGAAGCGGTACGGCCTCAACCAATATGTGTCTTCAGCCAGCTAGGTCCTAAGTTGTCAAGTTGAATTGGTGCATTTTTTTACCAAGTCATCAGCTACAGCACCTTTGTTGGGCTTCAGTTTCGTTTGAAAATTGATGTTGTCACACAAATTAAAGTTGAGAAAATTGATTTATCTCATTTCAAAAGAAAATGAAACAATGTAGAACCATTCAATGGCAGAATTAAAGGAAGGACAATCTACGGATCCGATTTTCCAGCATTGATTTTAATAATTTTGGTAAAAATCAAATAGTCGGTGGTATCTGCTTTATCGGCCGCGGCGTAAAGAAGGTTCTCGCAGCTGACCGGTCAGAAGGGGCTGAATTTTGATTATTGGGCAATTCCAGCTCTGATGTTCTAAATGTTTTCTAGAAGAAAGAATAGAGAAAATAATTCCGATTGGAAAGCCAAGCATGTGAAGTTTATGCCTTCAAATCCATACGCTAAGATTTGTTAGCTTTCTCAACATCCAGAAGTCATCTAACATTGATACAATAGCTTTTCAGGACTGAGGTGTTGTTGTGTTGAAACTTCAGTGTTTTCCCGAAAAAAAACTGCATGTCAGGATAAAAACAGACCCTGGAAGTTGTTGTTAAAAAATTCTTTTGACAATACTTGTAGTTTGAGTCAAAAAATACTGTTTCCAAAGTTTTATAAAAAAATGTTAACGAACAATTAACACAAAAATATCTTGAAAGTCTGCTGTATCCATATCCACATATGGTGGAACATGAACAGTCTAAATTCTATTTAAAAATATCAGCTTATTTCACTTAATATGTCCAATTTTTATTTGTTTGTGAGCAAAAATATTATGATTCATTATTTAGTAGCAAAAAGTTGTTCCACACAATGTTTCATTTTGTTACGCATTGTAATTCCAAATGTCAATCATGAAGGCAAAGAAAAAAATAAAGCCAACCAATTTGTGCTCCAATTTTGATTGTAGAATGTAGGTTGGGCTTTAATAAACTCAGAATGCAAAAAAGCAAACCGCAAGCCCACAAAACAATTTCAAAAGTAATTTAACCAAGTCCCAATCTCAACATCAGCGTACTTATTATAATAGGTGTATATCAGCTTTTATAAAGTATTCAAAAGACTTTGAGTAGAGCAGGGTATACAAAAACTTAAGTATCAAAGAATCTAATCGAGGTGTGTGTATATTTTCTTGCAGTCATTTTTATGAAGAAACAACTCAAAAAACTATTAATGCCAATTCACATTTGGTTGTGTAACGTCACGTCACGTGTAGCGTCGTCGGAAGCTGACGGGCAGGCAGAAGCTGATTTGCTATAATTTTAAAATAAAAATATTGTTTTGTCTTAAAATAGAAAAAGAGTGTCAAATAAATGTAGACATTGATGTAGTTCTGATTAATGGCACCTCAATTATTTGGTGTATGAAAATTGTTGATACTATGTCACGGAATTCATTTTTGAAATGAGGTCATATTTTATTGCATCTATGTCCTCTACTTTTGCTGTACATGGAACCGGATCCGTATTATTGCATCTTTGTATGGCTCACCTACTAGGTTAGGCTAGGTTAAAGTGACTGTCTCTTCCTCATCGAAACAGCTTCTACAAAAGTCATTTGAGAATACGCCTACCAATGTGGCGTCATTTAATATTAAACAGTGCCAGTGTCTTTCAGGAATGCCCTATCCTCCCAGAAAGGTCTGCCAAGCATAGACATCGGGAAGTTTCTCCCGAATTGCAGTTGGGGAGATGGTGTAGTCTGTGTTCTTAATTAATTCAAAACATTTAAGAATAACGGAGTGACCAAGGTTGTTGTTAACCCACTGCGATGATGCTTTGAGGTGAATAGCAGACCTTGCAGTTATTTGTTTTTTTTTTGTATATAAAGAGGTGTTAGGAAGATTAGCGTATCCAAGCTCATCTATTAACATTATTAAGAATTGTTTAGTAATTTATCCAGTTTTTTTTTTTAAATAAAAACCTAAAAAAAATGTATAAAAGTTTGTAAAAACGGATTTTCGGCTCAAATATCTTTTCAAAAATTTGAGATTATGGCTTCCAACTCTTTAATCTTATAAGAAATATTGTTTTCAACATTCTGTAAAATTTTGAGAAAAATTGAAATGACAGTTTTTGTAAAAAAAAATAAAAACCTAAACAAAACAATTAATAAAAGTTGGTAAAAATTGAATTTCGACTCAAATATCATTTCAAAACTTTAAAATATTGGCTTTAAGCTACTTTTATCTTTTTAAAAAATATTGTTGTCAACATTCGGTAAAATTTGAGAAAAATCGAATTGACAGTTTGTTCTACAAAAAATAAAAACTTAAAAGAAATTTTAAGAAAAGTTGGTAAAAATTGATTTTCGACTAAAATTTCTTTTCAAAAATTTGAGATTACGGCTTACAACTAATTTAAGCTTATAACAAACATTGTTTCCAACATTTAAATAAATCAACAGTCCGTTATTTTCATAAAAAAAATAAAATATATAAGAAAAAGTACGCAAATTTGGTAAAAATTGATGTTCGGTTCTTGATATCCCTCAAATTAATTTCGTTCATTCAATTTGTAAAAATTTAGGAAATGCTACTGAAAGTGGTAAACAAATTTTTTCGACTAAACTATTTCCTTATATGAAAAAATTGTTAGTAATTTTAAAAGTTAGTGTCAACAACGTACACGAATAAATGTTAGACACACAGTCAAACCATAATTTACGAACACACCCCTTAGTTCTTATTTCAATAGATATACAAATCTACTTTTTAAAAAGCTGAAAAATTGTATTGTGTACTTAATTGTTATTTATAATTTTTATTTCTAGCTCACGTAAACGTAGGCCATCATATACACAAGAAGAGCGTGATAACTATTTAACTCAATGCCGGGATGATGACGAAATCAAATTATGCAATGCTGCTTTGGTACTTATGCATCTCTCTGGATCTCCTCTCTCACCTAAAGGTTATGCTAATAAAGAAAAGCTTTACAGTCAAGTGTATTTAACAGAAGTGTGAAAGTTGGTCATATTTTGTATTTTTTTTTAATTTTTGTTTTTATTTTTTTTTTTTTTGAAATAACATATTACAAAAATTGCAGCGTTTAAAAATGTTGAAAACACACAAACTGTTTATAACTTTTAAAAAAAAGTTATGACAAGACCTTACTAAAGGATATGGTGTGCGTAAATAAGCTTAAAATTTAAAAACAAAAAACACTTCTGAATTAAACTTACTGTATTTTTTTAAGTTTTTTTTATAATTGATTTCATTAAATTCAAAATGTAAAGAAATGAAATCCTAATGTATTTAAATTTTCATTTTTCTTAGATAATTTAAACTCAATACTCGGTTCAAGTCCAGGCAGTTCAAGTGCATGGAGTTCTGGTTCATCATCGCCACCATTAAGCGATGATGGTAAAATATTTGCAAATCATTTGCTGGATAGCGCACGTATGCGAACAACATCGCTGTCCACGTCGGATGAGGGCATTGTTATGGATTATAGTGACGATGCTCCACGTAAAAGAAGGGTAAGTGTCTTTGTTATAATTGTTCTTTCCCCCCATTCACATTTTTAAAAAGTTATTTGTCAACCCCCACCACAATATTCAATTACAAACTAAAACAAAAAAGTCGAAAAGAGAAACACTCAAAAACAGGACTTTTTGGCAAAAATTCTATCAACTGATTGGCCGAAAGTTTTTATTTTCAAAATTTATAAAATAAGATGCACCACCTTAAAATTAATTTGGAAATAACTTGAGGACCCATTGCGAAAGTCTATTCCCAAAAAAAAGTTTGACTCTATTCAAAATTCTGTACTGATTTTGAATATGGTACATTTTTAAGCAAACTTTATTAGTTGTCATTTTTTAAAGTCAAATTGTAAATTGGCAGAAATTTTATTAAAGATCAGGGGTGAAATCGGCTAAGGTGATTGTTGATAAATGACAATCAAAATGATCGAATTTGATCTACATAAGGTGATGGTCAAATTGATACCTAAAAAACTATCACAAAAAATGTGATAGTCGTTTTCAAATAAATTTGTATATTCCGAATAGAGCTACTAAACGCTTACACAAACGACTGGAAAATTTTCTTAGTTCCCTTTGTTTCTTTTAAAAACACATTCCTGTGACCGACAAAGCTTACGACATTCGAAAAAGAGCAAGAAAAGTAAGAATATTTATTCAAAATCAGTCAATTTGAAACTTTTATTTAGATATTTTATAAGAATCAATTTTGACAATTTGAATCTGAAATTGTTGAATCGAATTGAATTGAGTTGAATCATTTTACACAGACGGAATGAA
This sequence comes from Eupeodes corollae, assembly GCF_945859685.1. Lineage (NCBI taxonomy): Eukaryota > Metazoa > Arthropoda > Insecta > Diptera > Syrphidae > Eupeodes > Eupeodes corollae. The sequence goes on from NC_079147.1 coordinate 162,949,784, forward strand.
AATGATAGTCAATTTGACTATCAAAAAATTGATAGTCAACAATCACCTTAGCCGATTCCACCAAGAACAAATTGAGCCGTAAATGTCAAAATTTAAAGACATTTGACGGCATTTGTAAAAATTACTTCATTACTTGTCTTCAAATTTATGTTTAACATAATATTGTATCATCTTGAAAAAGAAATACTGTTGCGACATTAGGCTGTCAGTCGAAACAATACAATACAAATTGAAATGTCAAATCTATTCAAAACTTAACCCCTGCAGCTACGTTTTACATTTTCTTTTCACTCAAAATTAAATTGAAATCGATTCAAAATATAAACTAGAGCTCTGAAACTTTTACCAATATCGATTTCATTTTTTCGAACTCAAAACGAAGTAAATTTCCGTGTTCTACATTTCGATAAGTGATTTGAATTCGACAAGATTAAATTGGAAAGAGAAGTCTTTTCACTTAAGGGACATAATAAAAATATACTTAACCATATGGTTTGATGAGAAGCTGCAGCTTTACTTTGTAGTTAAAGGAACGGCAGGTCTTTTCCATAACATTTCGAGTAAAGCAATGTTCTTTTAAAAACAGAAACATTTAAAAACTAAGCTTCTACACCAGAGTTTTTGATAACTACTTTAATTTCACTTGAATCGATTTCGAAAAGTATTTGAAGTTATGAAATCGATCAAAGGATCGTTATGAATTGTACTCGATTTTTAATTAAGATTTCATTTTATTGGAGTTTAGGAACCTAGCTGATAGTCTTTCGCAATGGGCTCCCTTAAGAGCTGAATTTTATGAAAAACAAAAACTTAAAATTAATTGAGCTTTATTGGCACATTTTAATCTTTAAGCCTTTGTTCTATTTAAAACTAAACTTAACTCATCTTAATTTTAATAGATTCGAATATGACTGCAATGTTAAAGTACAAAAATGTTTTTTTTTTTTCGCTTATAAGTTCGAATGTTGATGGTTTACATAGTTTAAAATATCCACTTATAATCACTGCGTCTTAATTAAATGAAAACATAAAATACCTAAAAGACCTCACCTACATACAAAACATTCCCAAAACTCTTACAAACTATGATTACATTTGAAGGTTGAATATCAATCGTCATAAATTAAACTATCAACATTGTTTGTTGTAATAGGCATGAAGCTACAGCTACAAAACACAGCTTTGCCCTTCACGGGCAGAATCATCGTTTTCAAAGTATTAAGCAAAATGTTTGTTTATTTTTCAATGCGTCGTCACTCTTTTTTGGTTCCCATTTGGTGTTTTAATTTATATACAAAACTCAAAACTCAAAACTTATTGCGCAATCAAATTTTGTTTTATGTTGTAGATGTTTTTGTTTTTGATTTTTGAACAACCTTGAGTTAGGAATAGCTCAGCATAACGGAACAACATTTTTTAATTCCTTCTCCCTTTGAAGATGATTAATATTTTTTTTCCACTCTATGAAATCATCATTTTCAAAAATAAAATAAAAGAAAACAAACATAATCTGTCATCATTAAAATTATGACAGCTGTTGAGTAATAGTTAGGTGTTTCGAAGCGTGTACTTGGGGGTCTATTGCATATAATATAGTCGCAGTTTGAAAATAATTTGTGTTGGAATTGGAACTTCCGTGGCAGGCAAAGCTGCAATAAGAGTTACATTGGCGAGCACTGTAGGAATGTTGTGGTCGATGGTATACTAAATAGTCTATTTGTAAAATTTCAATTTGTTTATATTTAGGTCCGGACTTATGGTCCTTGATATTTGATATATGAGTGTATAGAATGTTTTGAATAGTGAAAGATTGTTTCAATCAGTATATTCTATAATCTGGGTACTCATTCAGGAAACTTCCTTTCTTCATAACCTATTCAAAGAAATTCCTTCAATTTCAATTCAATTTGTCTATTCTTATTAATTTAATAACTAATAACATTTATTTTAGTACGTTTAAAAAGAATATCGTATCAAAACCTCGATTTCTCGATGATCCAAATCAAGAATCCACACTTTTAGTGCCTAAAAAAGACCGATAAAATTTCTCAACTGAATTGAAAAGTTTACAAGAAATATTGGAGTACGAGTTTCTGTAGTTTGCGTGCGCAAAAAGGGAATACTTACTAAGAAAGCGGAACTACTACGTAGGTTTCTTAAGTCCGAAATCTGGCTTCGTAACCGTAGCTTGCAAACATCAAACATTTGTTATGGATGATTTTTGAATAATGGTGAGTTTCTGAAGATGGTTGACATGACATTCACCAGCCCAGCAGCAGCAGGAAAATGCCATAGCAAACCATCTTCCACAAATTAAAAGAGCAGAGCTTTCTTAAGCGATAAAAACATCGACTGGAACACAAAAGATAATTTTTCAAAATTTGTATTTGTTTGGTTAAATCAAAATTTTGGTCAAAAGTTAAAACATCGACTGGAAGACAAAAGAAAATTTTTAAAAATTTTGTATATATTTGGTCCAACTAAAATTTTGGTCAAAAGTAACACCAATGTGTTTAAGGTTTTCTAAGCTTTCAATTATAAAGCAATTACTGTTGCAATCGACGTTTCTTTAAATCGATTTACTTCTCTGTGTACCACCAATTTTTTTCTTGCACTTTTAGAGGAATGCTTTACGCACCATAGGAGATATTCCATACTACTCCGTGTGCCAGACTCTCCACGGGATTTCAACCGTTTATTTTTCATACTGACTAAACCTCCAAAAGTGTCACAATGGTCTCACCCCCTTGGGACTACTCGCGCATTAGTTCGAGGGGGTCCTTGTCTAGGCGGGTTCAGTCGTTTCTTGAACAGGCTTCTCTCGTTTTTTCGTTACCAACCTCTCTGTTAGATACGAACTTTTTCGTACCCATTTCGCTTTATATTCAAGCATCTTCTGAATAGTGTTGTCCTGCTTGATTTCACCGATATTTTTGCTTAACTCCTCCCGGCGCGGTTCCCATCTACTGCATTTGAAGACAGTATGATGAGCGTCATCTAGGTTCGAGTTTCCGTACTGACAGGAGGGGCTCATTGTTTTTCCTATTTTATGCAGGTAGGCGTTGAAGTATCCGTGACCGCTTAGGAACTGAGTGACGTAATAGTTCACTTCGCCATGTTTTCGTTAACTCCTTATGTTCACGTCTCCGATTAGCCTCGCAGTCCATGTTACTCTGCTTTCAGACTCCCACCGTTCCTGCCACTTCCATTGTGTAATCGCTTCGCGCCATCGCCACACTGGCTCCAATTTCTGCTGGCTCTGACACTGTGCGGTACGCGCTCGCTATCCGTAAATCCCCGCATCTCTAAACCTATGCTATCTGTTTCCGGTACTTTTTCAGCTTCAGTGCGGCAGCTCAAATCTCGCTTTCGTAAAGAAGAATAGAGTGCGTTGTTGCCATAAGAAGTTTTCTTTTTTTCTTGCGGATGGTCCACCTATATTTGCCATCAGTTTAGACAGAGATGCGGTTACTTTCGATGCACGTTCCGCGGTCAACCGTATTTATTCCCAGAAGCTCAACTTTGTGTCGAGTCTTATAACCAGGTATTTTAATGCATTCTTACTCGTTATCAGCTCGGTGTCTATGTAGAAGTCAACTATCGAGGGAATTTATTTCCTCGTTAGCAACACTACTTCAGTTTTTTCCATCCAGGAGTTTGTTCTTCACATGACCTGGTTAAGTTTTCTCTGCGCACTTTCGTGTCTCTTGCTGTGATTACCGCGACGACATCATTTGCTTCGTGGTCCTTCTGTTGTCTGATAGATGAGTTCGCGTTCCTTAAAGTAGTCTTCTATCATACATAAAAGATACTCCGGAATTTCAAACTTACTTTCTAAAGTTGCCATCAAATCTATTATCGGTCCATCCGACCGAATTAAAGGCGTTACGGACGTCTAGTGTTGACTATTTTCCTTGTGAGTGTTTCCAGGTGTAGACGATTTCAGCGGCTCTTATTACCTCTTCAATAGCTCCCATTGTGGAGTAACCTTTTCTAAAACCATACTGTCTTTCAGACAAGCCTCCTCTTTTTTGTATTGCTTTTGTATTGAGGCGTGGTTTCAATTGGTTTTCGAGAAGCTTTCCTGTTGTATTCAGCATGCATAGAGGCCTGTATGCGGATGGAGAATCTAGACAGCCTTTGTTTTTGCTTAACAGTACAAGTCGTTGTTTTTTCCACCGTTTGGAGAAAGCCCCTTCGGAGAGGCAGCTAATGACATTTTGATAAATAGTTGTGGGCAGGATTGGGCGATTTGTTTGAGTGCTTCTACTGGTACCACATCTAGTCCAGAAGCCTTTTTATATTGCAGGGAATTTGTGGCGATCGTCAATTCTTCATCGTTAAAGAACGCTTAAGTAATATCTACAAAAATTCAAGCACAATGTTTTTTGACATCTAAACCATTTTGAAGAATACAACAAAAAAGTCCAAAAGAGCATCTTTAGTAGAAAGACCTAAAGTCCTAAAACCAAATTACATTGGTATAAAGAAATTATATTTATAATCAAGATAAGCCAGTTATCTTGTTCTTAAAAGCTTCTCAAATACTTTAGAAATTGAATGTAGCAACGAAATTGGTCTATAATTAGATTTATCTTACGTACTACCTTACTACCTTTCTTGAATAAAGAAATAACTATGCCACCCTTTCGATCATCGGAAAATTCCCCAGAGTCCAACACTCCAATTGGAGAGATAAGATAATAACATATCTATTTGAAACCTCGTCTTTACCATAGGAAGTTAAATAAGTTCAGCCCAGTCAGTTATTGGTTCAAAAGGAAACTATTTCTATAGGTTAAATGATTGCTAGGCTCAAACCAACATTTACATGAGGTAAATAGGCTTTCAGTAAAATTATTTTATCAAATAGACGCAAAGAAGTTGCTGAATTTTTAGGCATGTGGTTTTGAAACTGGAATACTTTTTTCGGAGTTGGTCGTTTTGGCAGCTATCACCTGATATTCCTTAACAACATTTGCAAATCGGAAGAAACTTTTGGTGATCGCATTATCTCGCGTCGACATTGACCTCGCTCGACTATTCTTTGTGCGGTTATGAAATCGCTTGCATACGAAGATAAGGCAGATACCATTTACGCCTTGGAAGAAATATTCGGGGCGTTATTGCTTAAATAGCACCAATTTCTGCAAAACATAGACGGAAATTGGGCCCTTCAGCTGAATATTGAATATTGAATATACTTGTCCGAAAACATTTTTAAAACATAATGCGCAAACCTTTATCGAGATTTAAGTCCTTTCCTATTAACAATAAACTCACACTAAGCTTTAAGAAAATTATAGAAAGTGAAAATCAAAGAAAGTGAAAGTGAAATATTTTTGAAACTAAATCTTAAAGAAAAACTGAGAGTAATTAGACCGAGTTTTAAATTGATTTTAGAACTTGGTCATGACATTGGCTGTGAGCAATAAAGCTATCTCTTAAATAATACCAAGTTTTTGTTAACGATTATATAGTTGGCTTCTAGTAAGTTTTAACAAAAGTATAGAAATGTAAAAAGTAATTTTCATTTGCATCTCAAAGCACCTTATGTCAATCAAACAAAATCCCATCCATTTCCCAACTTTAAACCAAACATTATCTCAAGCACTCTTTACACGATTTCTTTTCAGTTTACCTGACATTTTCGCCTCGATCTCAATCAAGTATCATTTCCACCCGTTTAAAAAACATTTACAACATTTAACATTTCTCGTTCGATTGCTCGTTGCACGTCATCCCCATTGACGATTATCGTGCTGCAGTAATTTGTCAATATCAATAAATCACACCACAGTTTAAACATGTTTTGGTAGATCAAAAAAGGAAAAGTAAATAATGTAGTAGGTACATATTATGAATGTATTAGGTAGATACAGCTGTTGCACGTTTAAGCCATATATAGAGTCTATCAAACATAAGTCCCAATGGGCTTTGCCAGCACACCTGAAAGTGATCGCTTTCTTCGTTTGTACAGTTTGTTTCTTGTTGATATTTGTACAATTTGTCTTTTCTTGTGTTAAGCTTTCGGAGAATGTCACGTTACTTAACACGCCATGATAGCAATGCGCACTGAGTAAAAGTTACTACATACATGTATAAGACTTGCAACATTGAACTGTAATTGCAGAAACACTTTTCCAATCTTTTAGATTGTTTAATGAGAAGAATGTAACCAACTACGTGTTGGAATCAGACTGTTTGGGGCATAAGTGACCTTTTTAATTGACCTTCTAACTACGGCTTAAATGTAATCAACAAGATCAAAAAACATCGTCTTATAACTTCACTCACTCACTTGCTTTTTTCATTCTCATACTCGAATCTTTTTGTTCGAATGCAAGCAAACTCAACCTGTTGGCAATTTTTCAAATAATTTTGTAATGAATAATATCTTTGCAATTGAACAGGCAATTACAATGATGACAATGCTTGAAGGATTTATCTGATTGCTCTTATAGATGGTGTACTCGTATTGTGTTTAATCTTAGCCTCAGGATAATTTAAAGACTAAGGTTTGTGTGTATTCGACTCGCTTTATGGTGAAATCGAACTTTTTTGATATTACAATCAGGAAATTGTTTGAGATAATTTATCGATGTGGAAAATGATTTTTGTGATTAAGATTAAGTAAAATAGTTTATTTATTTATTTTATCAGAGATAGTACACTCTGATAGACTAAGATATTATTTATAAAAATAAAAATTAAGTGGCCGTTTAGAACCAGGGCCTAGTGATAACTCTCAACCATTATTCTCTATTTTATAACAAATAGCATAAGTTTCAATGATGCAACGAGTAATTGGCTCATTTAGGCCTAATTCTTATAACTTATTAGTTTCACGAACATTTCTTTCGGAACACGAATTATAATATTATGTACTTTATAAATTTAGACATTTTATGTAGAACGTAAAAATAAATCGTTTGATTAATAGATCATTTATCTATTAAATTTATTTGAACTTTCTCAATTATGTTATAAAACTTTCTATAAAACAGATTCAAACTATTCTAGAGTATTCCAAGACAGATCAGACAAAACTTCAAATTTGGATACATTAATACCATACAGTCAATTTAAGTAAATTTTTAAGAAGTAAGTGACAGTTTGATAAATAATAAACTTGAACATTTGGACATTTCTCGACGTTTCAAGGTCCTGTTCGTGCGTATGTACGTACGTTCGCAACTTTTTTTTCGCGTCCATAGCTCATGAACCAGAAGAGATATCGACTTCAAATAAATTTTGTTATATACGAGTAGATAAAAATACAGAAACATGCAAAAAGGGCTCTCAAGAAAATTGCGTGGGTGGTTTTTTACCATAACAGTTTTAAAAAAATGGTGATTATTTTGGCTAACCCTTAATATCTCATGAACCAATGACTAGAGACTAGAATTAATTTTTATATAATATAGTGTAACGTGATACCAAACAAGTATATTTTAAAAAAGAAACCAATTAAAATTTGTTTATAAATTAAAAAAACTGAACAAAATGTGTCACCTCGAAAATTTAACGAATACAAGATGATCTTATCAACAAAACAATTTTGTGCAGCGAAAAGTAACGTTTTTAATCTAGTAAAATTTAAAAAAAAAATCGAATTCACAGTTTTTTTTTATTAAAAATAAAAAACTAAAAAAAAAACATTTATCAAAGTTGGGAAAAATTGAATTTCGACTCAAATATCTTCTCAAAAACTTGAGATTATGGCTTTAAACTTATTGTTTCTTTAAAACATATTGTTATCAAAATTCAGTAAAATTTCGAGAAAAATCGAATTGAATTGACAGTTTTCTTACAAAAAACAAAAACCTAAACAAAAAATTATAAAAACACATTAAAAATTGGTTTCGACTTAAACATCTTTTCACAACTTTGAGATATTTTCTTTAAACTACTTTTATCTTTTAAAAAATAGTGTTGTGAACAATCAGACAAATTTTGAGAAAAATCCAATTGACAGTTTTTTTACAAAAAACTAAAAACCTAAAAATAAAATAACAACATTTGGTAAAAATTGATTTTCGACTCAAACATCTTTTCAAAACTTTGAGATATTGGCTTTAAACTATTTTCATATTTAAAAAATATTGTTGTCAACATTCAATAAAATTAAAAAAAAATCTAATTGCATTTTTTAACAAACAATAAAAACTAACAAAAAAACAATACTAAAACCTAAAAATAATACTACAGTAAACGGATCTTTAAAATTTACGGAATTTCTTTTCAAAAATAATCTTGTCAAAGATGACCAAGTGTCATAAATAATATGAATACACCACTTCAACAATAGATCACTAATTCCATAGAACTCAAGTTTTCTGAAGGTTAATTTTAAGGTTACTAAAAGCCTCTGTAAACTCAGTGTATGAAAAGTTTGTACAGAAGTTCGTAAATTCAACAACATTTTAGGCTTATGACTTGGCTCTAATTTATTAAGTAGTCTTAGTACAACAGTAAGATCAACTTTTAAGGCTGATCAATGACGGATGGAATAGATTTAAGATGTATTAATCATCAGTGCAAGTTGAATTATACTGAAGGTTTTTTCAATAAGGGCGGGTAGCTGTCGAAATATAATAAAACAAGCTGTGTGTGAGGTATTAAAAAAAATACATTTTTTATTTGAAAGTGTAAAACATGACATCATTTAAATGGCCGCATCGGCTTCTTACAGTGGCACGGATCCAAGTGGTCCAGTTTTCAAATATTCTTCCGCATAGATCCGGCTGAATTTAAGCTATGGCCTGTGTTTTGTTCACCTTTAGGGCATTGATCGATTGTGTTTATTTGTATAGACCTGCAACTTCAGGAAACCCAACAGTAAAAAGTCTAGTGCGGTCAAATCGCATGTCTTGGGTGGCCAATTTACATTACAACTGCGAGAGATAACCTTACCCTCAAATCGTTCATGCAAATTGTCAACTGTGGAGTTTGATGTGTGGCACGTAGCACCTCCGCGTCCATCCTGCTGGAACCACATGTCGTCTAGGTTCTTATGGTTCAATTTGGACCATACAAAATTATTTATCATCGTAATGTAGCGCTCCCTGTTGAGTGCCTCATTAACGTCGTTTTCAAAGAGGTCCGGAACAATTACGCCGCTGGCCCAAAATCCACACCGAATGGTAACTTTTTGAAGGAGCATTATCACTTGATAAACCCCGCTAGGGTTGGTGTCGTCCCATATACGGTAATTTTGCTAGTTAACACAGCCATTCATCCAAAAATGCGCCTCATCACTAAAGATGATTTTTAGGCCAAAATTGAGGTCTTCTTTCAAACTATTCAAAGCCCAGTGAGCGAACAAACGGCGGCGTTGTCTATGGTCATAAACTTTGAGCTCTTGAGTCAGTTGGATCTTGTACGGTTGAAGGCCTAAGTCCCAACGCGAAATTCGCTAAGTTGAACTCTGCGAAAGGCCGAGTTCTTGTGCACGGCGAGGAATAGGCTGCCTTGGGTTCTGCTGTACACTCTCGGGGACCGTGGTGATGTTCTCGGCCGATCTTGCATTTCTTGTTAGTACGGGTGTTGGCTGATTGTTTACTGAACCGGTCTTCTCAAATTTGAACGTGCTGTTAAAAAGTGTAACTTGACATGATGATTTTGCATTAAGAACTGAATAATAATCAAAACATTTGACAGATGTTACCAACACAAAATGGCCGCCAGCAACTAAGCGCCAAAATCTACCCACGCCCTTTATATACCTTCAAAGTAATCAGCAATCACTATGCAGAGAGTACATAATAAAAGTCTTAAATGTTAAAATACTATGAATCTCATGAACTTTTAAATAATTGTGGAAGTCAGTGGATTTAAAAGTAAAACTTGGCTTAGAATTTCATCGGATTTTACACTTGTAAAACACTCAATTTATCTTTTGTTCAATGTTGATAAGATATAAGATACAAAATTTATATCAAGATCTCTGATCTCCCTATATATATTGTTTTACTACGACGCCACAAGATCGGTTAGGTACAACTTTTCTCTATACTCAGGTAAATTAAAAGAAAGTACAAATATCTGTTTCAATTCAAGAAAATTTGAGTGCAGTCTTCTAAAATATTTTTCAAATTGTAAATTCTTGTATCACTTGATTTTCGAAGTGATATTTTAAATTGCCAATTTTCTTTTCCTGATTGTTGTTTTTCCTCCCAAACGGTTTTCTATCGCTCTTGCTCTTGATGTTGAAAATGGAATTATATAGGTACCTACATCTATATACTAGCAGATACAAATAGTATAAAAGAACTGCATTTAGAAGTTGGTTTTCACTAAACACAAAAGCTTTTTTTGATCCAAGAACAAAACAAAATATGTAACCTAGAGTGTACATATATGTATATAAAAATAATTATAAAGGTACATACATACGTATATCTTATATGTTAGATTGAAAGCCAAAACAAAATCCCACTCATCACAAGCCGACTATAGCAATTAAATGAACTTTATAAAACCCCTCTGTTGTTCTACATCCCATTGCATTTTTATCTTCTAACGACCGACACGTGTATCTATAATAGCTACGAGTAGCTCACTAGCTCGCTAGATGGCTATTCCCGTCGTCAATCGTCGTCAGTGTTACGTAGGTATAGACGCAACTTAAAGTCTAACTATTTGCTGCTTAGAAAGAGATAGAAACACATATGAACTTATTGCAATTCAAGGTCGGTTGACGTTTGCATTATACAATTATTTATGTGGTTTTTAGCGAGGCGGATCCTACATTTCGTCATTAAACAATCTTAATCTGAACTGAATTATATATGTTTTGAAAAAGCTTAAGCAAATGAAATAAAATCATACAATTTCCTTATCACATTTCAATTACTATTCATATATTAATCCGCCTCAACAACTCAAATAATATCTTGATTAAAAAGACAAGCTTTAGACATCAAAGCTGCTTTTAGAACAAAGACGCCCCCTCATAACAATCATCATTAGCGTTTTAGCACATGAAAAAATACATAAGTAACTATAATGCCACTATATACGGTCTGTGTCATAGGTCTTATAATTTTCTCTTAGTTTAAAATGAATGATTGAAAACAATGGGTTTTTGTTGAAACACAACAACACCACCACCACTACCAATGCCGCCACCATTGCCACTAATGTCGTTTTAGTTAACACTCTTCTGTTACCTTGAACATGAAAACCCTGCACTTGGCATAGATAAAGAAAATATAATCGTTTTTAATCTTTTTTTTTTCTTTTTGTGTACTTATTTCGCTACAGCTTGTTCCTTGTTTTGTGTTGAATTTATTGACATTTGTTTATGTTTGTGACAACTATATACAACACAGCAGAAAATAGCATACCCACCATGGAGCGTTTTTGAGGTATAGAAATAGGTTTTGTAATTTTTAGATGACATTTCGCTGCTTTATTAATAGTTTCAAGAAATTTATCATGGCTCATAGACTGCCAGGAAAAATGTTTTAGATGTATAACAGCTGATTAGATACATGTACTTTGTATATAAGTAAACTATAATATCTAAATTTTGCTTTGGATGATTTATTATTAGTTCATTTGAAGAAGAATTTTATTTTTTAGAAGAAACAATTTTCAAAACAAGGAAGTTCAAATTTCCGAGCATTTTTCTTATCAGTACAGGTTTTGAAACACAGGGTCCACTTTTGTGCACTTATCAAAAGTTTTTTGAGCATTCATTGTTTTTTTTTATATATTATTTAAATATTTATTTAAACTTTATTGTTATAACTTTTAAAGTTCACCGGATTTCTAATTTGTTAATATGTAGAACAAGTAAATAGTTTATATGAAAAAATCGTTTTTTAAGGGATCTCAACTTCGTTCATATTGTCACGTTTATAGCTGTCAATTCGATGGCCTCCATTTTGATTTTCATTTTTGTCGGCTTATTGGCTTAATGTAGTCCCGATTAAAATAGTCTAGAAGCGTTCAATCGCTCTGGCGCGGCTGCCATCAACTGTCCAAATACTTGAGGTAACTTGCTAATACAACTTACTCTTAAATAAATCGATTGTAAGGTGTGATGTGTGGCTGGTGGCACCATCCTGTATCTGCTAATGAAAATATTAACTGGAGCGTTAGGAAATGGAGGAACGTACTCTTTTCGGACAAGTCCAAATTCAATTTCAGGGGTTCCGTTGGTTTCCATCGTGTTTGTAAACCAGACAAAAAGTCACTAAATCCACGTTTCACCAAAGCTACTGTGAAACACGGAGGAACGTTGTGGGGATGTTTTTCAGAGCATGCATTTTTACCAATTCACCAAATAAAGGGGTTTTCAATAACGACGGGCAAATGATGAAAATGTCAATCAAGGCTATTGCTATGTGGCACGTAACGCGTTCCGTCCTGCTGGAACCACCTGCCGTCTAGGTCCATATGGTTCAATTTGGTCTATAAGAAATTAGTTATCATCTTTATTCGTTGTTGACGGTGACCGCCTTACTTTCGTCGTTTTCAAAAACGTACGGACCAATTACGCAGCCACCGCTCCAAAATCAACTTCAAACGTTAACTTTTTGAAGATGCATTGTCACTTGGTGAACCTTGCGTGGGTTGGTGTAGTCCCATATACGAACATTTTGCCAAGATGAATTTTCTGCCAAAATTGAGGCCCTCTTCCAAACGGTTCGAAGCCCAGTCAGCGAACAAACGACGCGTTGTCTATGGTCATGAACCTTGAGCTTCTGGGTCAGTTGAATTTTTGCAGGTGTAGGTCCAAGTCTCGACGAAAAATTGGCCAAGTTGAATTTCCATTAGAAATTTTAAATATTTAATTAATTAAAAAAAAAGAAAGATGCAAACAATTTTGTAGGTAGTTTTTTTACCATAGCAGTTTAAAAAAAGGTGAATATTTTGACAATATTTTAAATATCTTACGACCCAAAAACTCTAGAGACTTGAATTAAATTTTATATAATATATTGTAACGTGATACCAAACAAATATATATTTTGAAAAAAATCCAATAAACGGTTCTTTATAAATCAAAACAAAAATTAAAAAAATGCTGTCACCTCGAAAATTTTACGAATACAAAATGATTTTATCTCCACAAATATTTTGTGCAGCAAAAAATAACGTTTTTGAGAAAAATCCAACCTACAATTTTTATAATAAAAAATAAAAATCTAAAAAAACATTACTCAAAGTTGGTAAAAATTGATTTGACAGTTTTTTTTACAAAAAATAAAATCCTAAAAGAAAATTTAAGAAAAGTTGGTAAAAATTGATTTTCGACTCAAATATCTTTTTAGAACTTTAAGATATTGGCATCCAACTACTTTTAACTATAAAAAAAAATTGTTGTCAACATTCGGTAAAATTTTGAGAAAAATCGAACTGACAATTTAAAAAAAAAAAATAAAAACTTAAAAGAAAATTTGTTAAAATTTGGTAAAAATTAATTCTGGACTCAAATATCACTTCAAAACTTTAAGATATTGGCATCCAACTACTTTTAACTATAAAAAAATATTGTTGTCAACATTCATCAAAATTTTGAGAAAAATCGAACTGACAATTTAAAAAAAAAATAAAAACTTAAAAGAAAATTTATTAAAAGTTGGTAAAAATTAATTCTCGACTCAAATATCTTTTCAAAACTCTAAGATATTAGCTTCCAACTACTTTTACCTTTTAAAAAATAGTGTTTGCTACATTTAGTAACATTTTGAGAAAAATCGCATTGACAGTTATCTTACAAAGAATAAAAACTTAAAAGAAAATTTAACAAAAGTTGGTAAAAAGTGATTTTCAACTCAAATATCATTCAAAAATTTGACTTTATGGCTTCTTACTAATTTTAACTAATAAGAAATATTGTTTTCAATATTTTGAAAAATTTTGAGAAAAATCTAATTGACATTTTTCTTACAAAAAATAAAAATAATTTAAACAAAAAAATTAAAAAAAGTTTACACAAATTGATTTTCGACTCAAATATCTCTCCGATACTTTGAGATATTGGCTTCCAACTAATTTAAACTTCTAATAAATATTGTTTTCAATATTTTGAAAAATTTTAAGAATCGACAGTTTAAAAAAAAATAAAAACATAAACAAAAAAATTAATGAAAGTTGGTGAAAATTGATTTTCGATACAAATATCTTTTCAAAACTTTGAGATATTGGATTTAAACAACTTTAATCTTGTAAAAAATATTGTTGTCAATATTCAGTAAAATTTTAAAAAATTAAAACCTAACAAAAAAATACTAAAACTTTTTATGAAAAATATTGTTGGTAATTTTAAAATTTTGAAGAATAATTCAACTAACAACTTTTATTACCCAACACGAAAACCTACAAACTTTAAGGCAAGACAAATCGACAGACGGGATGGGGAGTTATCAGTGTGGGTCGCATACCAGCCTTTTTTCATAATTTAATAAGCGAGGCAGTTAAAGTTGCTCTTGTTTTTAGGCGGCCAACACTGTACATGCGCTGATCTCTGTGCCAAAGCCTTAAAATTCATTATGTTTGTAAGAAAACTGTTTTCAAATAATGGGAATTACTTTTCTCAACCTTACATCTATTGCATACTAAAACCCTGTCTTATTCGACCAACCGTTTCTATGACTCTTAAGCTAAGCACTCTATGCTAAAACTGCATTTTTATACTTTCGTTTCGCTTCTTTAGCCTACGTAGGTATATGTACTTCAATGCAAAAAACATATTGAGTTAGAATGAATTTTTGAACAAGCGCATCGAATCGAATCAAGCGTACTTGTCTGCTTACATATTTGGATTGCGCAATTTCAAACAAATGTGCAACCATAAAAAGTAATTAATCGCTATTCATTCATTCGTTACTGATACGGATACATAAGTATCTATACCTATCTATCAACCGAAGTTTTTTTTTTATTTTGCTCATAAAACTTCTAACTTTTGTATTTTTATTTATTAACCGCTGGGGATCAGCCATAATAACAATAATAAAAATATAACTACAAAAATTAGAAAAATAAGAAAACAAAATATCCCCACGCGGATAAAAATTCAGAGAGGAAAATTACCAATTCAAAAAATGCATTGCAATTTTTGCCCGGGAGAGAGCTCTTTCTCTCAAGATAGATGATATAAAGATACATTTCATATCTGTACTGTACAATGTATTTTTTTGTATGTGTATTAGTGACACGTGCCGAACTCACAATTGCAATTTCTGCAGTTTGCATATTTTTGCCGGCCGGTTAACCTACTAACACTAACCCATAAACCATCCCCCCAAACTTATATACATCCGTTCTGTTAAAATATACATCACTGGGGGCTGCAGAGCAAATACATTCAAAAGTTTTTTTTACCTACACAAACTTAATATATAAAAACTCGCCTCGACGCTTGACGCTTGACGTAAAATAAAGAAAAGAAACAAATATTTGTTTGTTGCACAATGCCACTTGCTTGCACAGTGCAATATGCAATGCAATGTCATAGCCTCATAGAATGTTATACCGGGCGATCAATTGATTTATCATATATAAAGTTTTGTTTTAAGGTAGTATTGGTGTGACACGCGCGGTCTTAGTTTCTATCTGTGTTTGTGTCTTTTCTAAGTGCAACGAGTACCTACCTACCCGTACCTACCAACCTACCTATCTATCTACTAGATAAGTACTAGTTTTTTAAACAACAAAACAATAAAAAGCGCTGCACGGGTATTTTCTTAAAACAACTTTTAAAAAATAAGTCCAAAAACTTGAAAATGCTTTGTGTACAATCTCAGGTAAGTCGGTAATATGCACACCTTCAGATTAACCATTATAGATACTTTTGTTACATAATAATTAAGATGGTAATTATTTGTAGTCGCCTTAAGTGTTTAAATAGTTTAAATATATAATTGTTGTACAGTATGTGATAGTTTAAACAACAACAACAACAATATCAAAGCTGAACCGACCTTCACTTGTACATGAACTCAAAAGTACCTAAGTACAAAATAAAAATAAAACGAAAGCGAAAAGCAAAAATACCGTTGCACATTGGGGGTAGCTGACGAAACCCATTCGTTAATACATCCATGTGTATGGACATATGTACATATACAGTATGTATTTAGCTGCTACTTCTACCGCCCAGAGCTCAGAAGGGGCTGTGGAAAATCAGTGCATTGCCAGAAAAATAAAATACGTGTCGAAGAGGAGGCGGTAGAGGATGAGGAGGACGACACGTGTAGAAGATAGGCTTGCCGAATTGTGAAATTTATCGCAAATCTTTGGATTTTTAAAAATTACTATGAACTTGATATTTTACAGTTCATTGAAACTGTAATTTTTCGACGTTTATAAAAGATTTTGTGACGTTTTCTATGTCAGAAATTAATGTGTTCACAATAAGACTGTAAATTAGGGACTGTTAAATTAGACAGTAATTAAGAGTCATTTGTCATTTTAGACAGTAACAATTTAACTTCTGCTACATTTTATACTGTAAAATTTGATAACTTCAGATTGTAGTTAATTGTTGAATTTCGACAAAGTCTGTTTTATTTTTACAGACAGTTATTATATTTTAAACTGTCATAGAGTGACATTCACACTAGAGCCAAACTGTAAGTTTCTCACATTTGCTATTAATTGAAACTGTAATTTACTCACGTTTATAATGATTAAGGGAAGAATTTTGTGACTACTACTACATTTTATACTGTAAAATCTGATACAGATATTTATACCTGTTTTATTTTTACGGGCAGTTAGGATTGTAGTTTAAATTTAAAAGTGACTTCCTATATTTTAAACTGTTATAAAGTGAAGTTCACACTAGATCGAGACTATTAGTATCATATCGTAATTTTTGTTAAATAAAAATCTGGCAAGCCTGTTAAGAGGCCGGTGAATTTAATAAAAATATAAACACATTTCGTTGCCAAAGTCGGGGCCGGGAATATCAAGATATTTAGGTGTAGAATTGTTTATTCTTTCCTTTTATTCTTCGTTTAAAGTGGTTTTTGGCTTGGATTTTCTGTTTAATTGAGGGATGGATTGGATATGCATGTCGTGTCCACAAATGAACTTTAATTTGACATTATTTTACATATAACGTCATTTTATTTTGTTTCATTTCGTTTCGTTATATTTTATTTTTCTTTAAAATTTTGAATTTTATTCATGGATTTGAGTATCCTTGATTAAATAAATTCAAAGATGTATATGTGTGTGTGTTGGTTATATATTTCAGTTGTCCCAGTTGATGAGGTTGGATGAGGAGGAATTTTTTTGAGTCTTGTTCTACTTATTTTATTTTTGTTATACTCACTCCTCACTCACTGATGTATTGTTGTTCAAGGTTGAATTATATGAAGCACAAAAATGCCACGTGTGCACGAAAATTTTCTGACTTTTCTTATTTTTATATGTACACACATATAAACATACATACATTAAGATAGGGTAAGATGATTTGTTGAGGATTATTTTATATTGTCAGGTGTATCATGCCTACACACATTTCATTAATTAACATAATTTTGTCATAGATACCTTTAATTTTACTCAATAGATACTTTGTATAAAAATGAGACTTCAAATTTTATGAATTATGAATTTGTATCTATTTTGGTGGAACAGCTTGAAAATTAGTACTTACCGAGAATTTCTTAATTAAATTATTTTATTTATTTTACTCTTTTGATATAGTTGTATAGAAGTAATTCAGATACAACGTCATAAAGATCGAAAATACTTTTAAACGGATTCTGCTCTAGAGAAACAGCCAGTTGAAATTTATCCCATCTAGCTATACTCGCGCTTCCGGTACACCTTTAAACCTAGCTTTGTTCGTACTGTCAAGTACAGAGATTTGTTCTTTAGCCGTACTAAGTGAATGTTGCAGTTATTGCAATGTTCATTAGTAAAAAATCAACCAACACCTCCCTTAGAACACTCTTTCCCCTTTACTTATGCTTACACTGTTTTCTTTGTAATGGGACCGATTTCTCAAATTGAAAATGTTGGCATTTCTCGATATTTCAAGCTCCCTAGAATCTAAATAAATATTTTTAGAGAGATGTCTGTGAGGACGTGCGTTCGGGATGCTTTTTTTGTCGTCCATATCTCAAGAACCAGTAGAGATATCGACTTTAAATAAATGTTGTTCTTCAGATAATTATACAGAAAGATGGGGAAAGGACTCTCAACAAAAACATGGTAATTTAAAAGAAAAAGGTTATCCAAAATATCTTAAGAAACAGTAACTCTAGCGGCTTGAATTTAATTTTATAATATATATTATGACGTGATAGAAAGTCAAGCTTTGAACTATTTTATGTGAAGTGTGCTATTAGTTTTTCTTCGTTTTTAATTCCTAAAAACTTTTGAAAACCCCCAAACTTCTATTATGGTAGAAGACATTATCAAAAGCCTTACAGTCGTTAACCAATTCAAAAGGGGGGAATGGATACTCTCATAGAACAAACAGAACATTAAAAGTGATTTGAGTGAAAAATAACAAAAATAAAATAGAAAGAAAAAGAAACTGCACGTGTTGTCAAGGCGAAATATTGCCATGGGTTTTCATGTGCTAATATTCAAGGTCATCGCATAACGCTGCTCTGACGCACACACATTCAGATCGAGCCCAAACAAATACCAATGCACTTGGTAAGGGTTGTGGGCAGATTTTATACAAGAGTCATACTTTTTTATGTTCGTGTTTAAATGCACGAGTGCACCTATACCTTCATAAATGTGCAACGAATCTATGCTGCTCCAAAGCACCCCCTTACCTCCCCACATCAAGGCAATAGTTCCATTTGTTTAGCGTATGCGCCTTATGCCTTTTGCAACAAAAGCACTTCACACACACAAACACAGACGCAAATATAGCGAAAAAAAACCGGTTTTGCTGGAAACATTCATTGTTATAAAATCTACCCCAAACATTTATAGAACAAACCCATAATAGCCACCCGTGTAGGACTGTAGCTTTTACAGATTATTATAAAATGGATGTGGGTAGGTATCTGTACAGTGTACAGTACATATATAATGTGTTTGATTTGATGATGGGAATTTTTGCCGGTTTTGTCGTCATCATCATTATAATGGTTAGAGTGTTGTTAGCTTTCTTTATTCTTTGTTTAGCTCTCTGGTTGTTGTTTTGTTCCGCAAAAGCGCCGGTAGACAAAGTTCTTCTAAGAAGCCGGTTTCAAAGCTAATGCGCATGAACGTCACCTTGAGAAAATTATTATTTCCCTCGCAATTGTTTTTTTTTTGAAGTTCTATATGTACTTGTATATAATTTTTGAAGGACTGTAGGTACTTAACTAAGTTTCTTTGCAGTTTTTATTTGCATAAAATGCATATCTAGAATTTTTAAAAAATCAAACAAATTCGAAATTGTAAAACTTAATTATAGAAATATAAAACTTACATGAAGAGTAAAATATGAGAAAATAAACGTTGCTAAGAAATATACGCATAGTGACATAAATATGTATGTATGTAGTTTCTTATTAAGGAACCGATTATTATATCAACTTAAACCTAATTAAGTTGACAAGTCTATAAGTCTTTAACAACAGGTATCCACCTACCACCCAGTAGCCCCTAGTCTAGCTATATATCATTCTTGAGATAAGCTTAGCTGATGTAATTTTTCTTATGTATATATTAGGTTTTGGAGTCATAAGTTCTAGAGGCTTTTTCAACACTTAAATTTGCAGTATTGTATTCAATTTGAAAACCTTTATTTCAATTGATAGCTTTTGTTTTTTCGAAAATGAATATGATGTCAATTGCGAATGATAACTGTACCTAACGTATTGAAGCCAAGAAATTTGATCATCTTTTTGAAGTAAGCTATCTGTCAAAGTGGTTCGCCTCAGAAAAACTCTGTACAAAAACTAAGAAAAAGTCGATATATTCAAAAAGAAATCCAAAAAAACCTTCTGAAAACTTAAATAAACACAATATTTACGTCTGCGGATTGAAATATCAGTAAGTCTTAGCATTTAAGACACTAAAATCAAAATTTAAAGATCCGCCAAATATAACCCTATTTATGAACAAAAGAGGGAGTGACAAAACTTCTTGTGTTGGAAATTTCAGGCATCAGTGTAGACCAAATAAAGGAAATTCTAGCGGAAAACATTTTAAAGCTTCTCTCAGAACTTGTTTCGAAAGCTGGCTTTCAATTGCTCTATGACGACTTTTCTGAACTAAAACCAAAATAAGACGAGTTATCTGCAAAAGTTGTCTTCCTGAAAAATTGAAATAAGATAATCGAGACACAAATTGAGTGACTTATGCAAAAAAGCGTCGAAGACAACGTTTTAGCACATTTGCCTACTGATCTTCACATCGACTCAGTTGAAAAGCCAAAACCGTATGCGCTGGACTACTCGACGAAAATGAAAAAGACACTGAAAGTGAATCCGCGAGTAAACCAACAAAACGCACCCACTGCAGTAGTTGTTGTCAAATTGAAGTCCCGAGAATGTGTTACAAAACTCGAAGAAACTTAAATGTATAAAAATAAGTATCAATAAAGATTTAACGCATAATGCCTACCAAAGAAGAAGTAAGAAGGTATCCATAATGAAGGTACTCCGCGAGTCAAAACCTGGAATAAAAATCTTCGTAAGAGACGATAGGCTGTATGTGAAAGAAGCTGTTTTTACTTTGATGAATAGCTTGGGCTCAAGAATGGGAGCAAAAAAGACAGTTTGGCTGTAATAAACCATTTCCTGCGGGAGATTCCTCATTCTTTAACAATATCATTAAATAAATTCCAATCTGAAAATATGAACAACAATAATGAAGTGTCAATGTCAATGCCACTGATAGAAACATCGAACTGCAAAATGCAAGATGTGCAACCACAATAGAACCTAGAACCGTTGTACAAATTTTGAGTGGATGTTCTTCATCCAATTGAGAAGAATCCGAACCTTTTATGTTTCAATAAATTTTTCTAAATCAAAAATGCTGATATTCAGAAACGGTGGTGAAATTTTTCCAGGAGAGAGAAATAGACTTCGGTCCCTATCGGAAACAATTTTACTGAACCGAAGGCACTCGGCTCCGTCCAGTGCTAGGACATCTCGACTGTAGAGGAGTCGCCTATCAACAGTTTTACAGCTGAGGTGGTAGATTAGCGGAACCGTCTCCCTATCCTATATCAGCCCTCAATATAGTCGATGACATCACTCTCGCAATGAGATCCCTACCAAGCTTCACCAAGAAATTATTTATTCTGTTTATGTTGGCTCTGTTGTATAGAACCTGGTTGGAATAGTAATGTTTGTACTCCGACTCTGGTGTTCTGTGTAGTCCAAGACAACGTCGCAGACATTGTCTCTCAAACACCCGAATCTTTTCCATTTGAGATGGGGCAACGTTGAACAATACCGGGCACCCATAGGCAATCAACGGCCGGATATGGCCCATGTAGCAAATCACCTTTACCCTGCTGTCAAGACAGCTGCTAAAAAATAACCGATTTGTCAGGGCAAAGGTTCCCCTAGCTCTGACCTGAGTACTGATCCAACCAGATGCCAAGGTACTTTACTACACTTTTATTTGCCAATGGCTGTCGATATGGTCCAACGATCACTAGATTTTTCCAGTTCCTTCTCGTATCCCTTAAGGCTCCTTACAGCGGAATCCTGAACAGAATAGTTTCGTATTTCTGAATGTTGATTTTCAATTTCCAGTCATCGCAATATTGCTAAATCTTGTCGAAGTCACCCTGCAAAAGTGTGTTGATAACCTCAATTTTTGGAACCGTTCTGTACGCAATTAGGTCGTCGGCGTACGCTATTGCCTGAGTCAGACTTGATATTAGATCACTCGTGTAAATGCTGAATAAAATCGGTGTGTTAACCGCTCTCTGTTGAAGACCATTTCTAATATCAAAGATTTTGGAAGATGTAACATTGCCAATTTTGACAATAAACCGTCTTCCATTAAGCATGTCATACAGCATATACAACAGTGGTTTACTTATGCCAAGTCTGTTTAACTTTAGATACAGAACCATACGGTGTCGAAGGCCTTCTCCAAGTTAACCAGACTAGCACCCGTACATTGTCTTTTAGATTTGTTCCACTGGATATCAAAAACAAGCTTAGACGCAGCATGAATAGTGCCATGTCGCGCCTTTAAGCCGAACTGATTATCTGGAATAATTTTGTTGTTCTCAGCCCACTTGGACAGAGCTCTATTTATAACCTTCTACAATACCTTACTGATACTCGGCAGCAGACTTATTGACCGAATATTTGCCGGATTGGAGTTCTCCTTTCCCTTTTTTGGGACAGGATGTACCACAGCTGTTTTAAAACGGAGTGGACAATATACTTTATTCATAATCGTTGTTAAACAGAGTTGTATAAATGTCCACTGCTTCCACGAAATTTTAAAGCAGGTACTATTGCTATTCAACTCAAAGCTACATCGCGGTGGGTTAACAACAACATTGGCCACTTCGTAATTATTTAGAAACAATTCCAACACAGACTACAACAACTATATTTCAGCAGAAACTTCCAGATTTCTATACCTTTCAGATCTTTCTGGGAGGATAGAGCATTCCTAGAAAAAGAATTAATCCACTTTTACGTTGATAAAACAAATGAAGGGGTTAATGGAAGTGTGTACTTCAAACGACTTAAATTAAGTCTCTCATTCGATTTCCCAATCATTGTAGAGTATTCCAGGTCGAACTTTTGTCAATGAAAGAAGTCTTGTCTTGTCTAAAAGGAAACGTCATATCAATATCCGATATCCGTTTTTTCTCAGACAGTCAGGTTGCTATAAAATCTCTATACTCTGTCTCCAAAATATTCATAATAGTCTATAACTGTGGATGGCCCAACTGTTTAATATTCATCTTTGCTGGGTGCCGAGCCATGGAGACATTCCAAGAAATTGTAAGAGACATGAACTCACCATAATTGTTACAGTACAACAAATTCTACCACGTTTTGTCAATGCTGCCATACCAATGGCATGTTAACTATTGGTAATGCAAGACGCTATGAAAAAGGCAATAATCAGGTGGAATAACATCATCATTTGTCAAGTCAGGAAAAACATCTGGCCAATCCAGATTTAAATCGCTCAAGGATTTTGCTATCTCTAAGCTGATCGCATATTAGATCAGTGATCGGTGTCACAACCAAGCGCAGTCTAATAGGAAAAAACGTCACGCGGCAAGGCGTATTCTTAAATGACTTTTGCTGAAGCTATTTGCATGAGAGGTGGAAACAGTTCTTAACACTATCTGTTCATTCCCTGCTCCAAATCAAAAAACGCAAGAATTACCTAGGAGAATTCTCCTAAAACATATCTAAACGATCTCAATTATATTACCATAATCAGTGTTTCACGTTTCGCAAGGGACTTTAACTGGTTTTATTGAGCTCGAAGAAATCCTTGCAGTAGGCCATTATACTGTCCTAAGTGTGTCCTAATTCTTCACGTGCAGTCATTTTAACCCACCTTCTTACCATCCTGTTGAAACAACATGCTGTCCAAGACCATATCTTCAAATTTAGTAGACTTTTGTTTTATAATCTTCAGACGTTACCCGTTTGTATACCTTACCATAGTAAAAATGTTGAGTTTGCTAAATACATTGACAATGACAGATTGATGATTAGTAAGAGAGTACGTTCACAGTTTCAATTCAAAGTTATCAAGTCTCTATTGGAAATCCTGATATACATTAGCATTTTTGATTCTTGGTTCATAATATCATATACGATGCTTGTTTTCAAGAACAACTATCAATTTCTACAAACTCAACACATTCTATTAACTTTAATAAAGCTCAAAAATAAAACATTGTTAGTATTAATTTTGTGGTCTTTCGAGTTCAATACTTAAATATAGTTTTAGAAAGGTATTGCAGCATGTAACTGATACTATCATACCTGGAAGAAACTCATTGGACTCAAGGTGTCACAAAATATGTTCTAAACTATTTATCACACGAGCTAAAAACAAACTTTCTATTTCGAGACATTTGAGGTTGCATATTATTTTTGTCATTGCTCCAATTATAAATCGAGGGTAATTCCGAGCAATACCATGCGGCAATATATTATATTTTGACGAAGAAAAGTAGCTGCCAAAGTGATTATTTTCATCTAACATATTTTCTTCTCAAAATTTGCCAAAAATCAAGTCAAGTGAGAATTGGCCGAAAAGTCTTTTTCAAATATTACTTAAAACATCTGGTATTTAGATTTTATTTTATTTGTGGGATGGCTTTGAAAAGCGATCTCCACACATTGAAGAAAAATCAAAAACAAAAACAATGATGCATCGGTAGAGCAGGAAATTTAATTTATGTTTAAATTTTGCTTTTACAACAATTTTTGAAAAATTAATTCCACTGCTGCCCACTGCCACCAATGCGCCGCGCTGTGCCCCAACTTCCGCCACTGCCATCTCAACAATATAAACATATCTTCATATAAAATTGCATTAGCTAGTAGTGCGGGGGGTGGTAAGGAAGATACAATATTTCCAGCAAGGTTAGCCTCGCCTTGAGTTAAAGCTAATGAGTCAAAGTTTATTTAATACATCATGTTGCGTGTGTGTTCTATTTTGGACATTATTCACTTTTCGTTTCATGGGCTTACATATTTTGATTATGAGGTAAATGCTAGATGAAATAATGAGGTAGGTATAACTCTGCAGACATGGTGAGAATTATTAATAGCATTTATTTATTTTGTTTCTTTTGTTGGAAAATTAAGAAAAGATTCCGTCATTTAAATGAGTCACACATATTTTAGTTTGTTTGCATTGAAGTTTACAAATCTTATACCTTTTCATGTTTTTGGTTTTGTAGTGTGATAACAGAAAAATAAGTCTACAAAAATACAATTGCCATCTTTACAAATCATTCAAAATACATTACGCAATTCATTGATTAAAACTTATCAATTTCCATAATCAAAAAAAAAACTGATAAAGGCATGAAAATAATTCAAGACCTTTTATTTTATTTACACTTCAAATTTGAAATTATTTCGATAGGAAAATAGTTCCACATGCGCCCCGAGTACAATCAACTGCAAGTGCTGAATTTGTTTTCCTATTTAGATTTTATGTACTTTTTATATTCAGATTCAGAATTTAAAAATATATGTAAGGCCTTGAAATAGGTTAAGAGCTTTCCGGTCAATGATATATGCACAATATATATTTGCCGGAAAATAAAATTTAATTTTTACTACGTCACAGATAGAATGTCATTTAAAAAACTGATATTCACATAACCATAACTAAGACTAGGATTAAAAAATCACACTTTATTGACAAGTGGGCGCAAATAAAAACACACAAATCTGCACGTTTTTAAAATAAACTCTGGACGTTTATTCAACAAACGGCAAGAAGTGCAATAATTTGTATACGAGCATAACCTTTAACTTTAAGTCATCAGACTATGTCAATGACCGAATTATAGATACTTATAATTTATTTTGAAAATGTTTTTGATTTTTATGGACTAAAAAATAAACAGCGCATTTGATAGCGTAAATCGTAGATAGGTGGTGAGAGGGTGAGACTTAGAATTTGCTTTGTAGCCTGACACTTGTCTATTTGTTGGTGTTTTATAGCTATAAACTGTTACATTGTCCTCTATTCTAAACGTAAGTAATTTAATTTGTTTAAACTAATTCTATTTAACATTTGATGAACAAGACTGTTTTGGCGACACATGGCGTATACGTAACTTTTTTTTGGTTGATTTGAAGAATAGAAGAAAATTTAAATTGAAATTCGAAAAATAAAGTGTTTGAGGAATGGTAATGACAAAAAAAGGTTATTTACCTACTTAAGGTGGTTCTACAGTCTTGGGTGGACCTCAGGTCCCTAGTTATCTGTCTTCAGTTTCACACGCCAAGTTGGTGGGGGTCCTCTCTCACCCACCTGCGTGCTTCACCTGAGTCGCGCTCTTCCTCCACTGGGCCATTCCTCGGAATTAGATTGGAGGATCTTCTCGGCTGGAGGATTGATGTCCATTCGCTCTAAATAACCTCACCTTCTAAGCCGTCAGACTTTAATTCTGGTAACTAGGTCAGTGTCGCTGTACAGCCCGTACAGTTCGTCTGTATATCTGCTCCTCCATTCTCCATCTATGCATACGGGACCAAAAATCACCCGAAGAATTTTTCTCTCGAAGCATCCTAAGACGCTCTCATCTTTCTTTGACAGGGTCCAGGCCTCAGCGCTATAAATGAGAACCGGGATGATGAGTGTCTTATAGATGGTGATTTTTGGTCCTCAAAAGAGGACTTTACTACTCACTTACCTTCTAGGTCCAAAAAAGCGGCGATTTGCAAGAGTTATTCTTCGTTTGGTTTCATCGCTGGTGTCGTTGTCTGTGTTTATAAAGTTACCTAGGTATACAAAGTCCTTAACTAACTCAAAGTTATAGCTGTCCATGGAGACGTTTTGTTCAAGACGTCGTTGTTCAAGGTCCTTTTTTGATGATTTGATTGGGGTCTTGCCCTCACTGACCCCTAAATCTTCTTCGCTTTCATCGCAATGCTCAAAAACGCTCCACTGACATCACGCTTTGATCTTCCAGCTATGTCAATATCATCTGCATATCCGAGTAATTGGATGGACCTTTGGAAGATTGTGAGCTTTGCACAATTCTTTCCAGAAGGATATTGAAGAAGTTGCCTAAACCTTTTTTGACATCAAATGCATCGGTGAGATCTTTTCCGACCTTAATAGAGCAGCGTGCATTCTCCATCGTCATACTGCACACACGTATACGTTTGACAGGGATGCCAAAACAGGACATTGCTCTTCCCTATGAATGCTGTCATACGCGGCTTTAAAATCGATAAAGAGATGTTGGGTATCGATTTGAAGCTCCTGGGTATTTTCCAAGATCTGCCGTAGTGTGTATATTTGGTCGATAGTGGATTTTCCTGGTCTGAAGCCACACTGATAAGAACCTATCTGGTTGTTAAGGAACGGCTTCAGACATTCCCATAATACGGCAGAAAGGATCTTATATGCAATGTTAAGGAGATTGATGCCTCCGTAGTTGTCGAAGGTCTCCTTTTTTATGTATCGGACACACTATGCTGAGATTCCACACATCGGGCAATGTTTGTTCCGACAATATTTTTCAGATGAGTTGGTGCATATGTTCCCTAAAAAGTCATCGCCTGCTGCTTTGAATAGTTCGGCAGCGATGCCGTCAGCTCCAGCAGCTTTGCTTGACTTCAGTTTAGGCGCATAGCTATCTTCACTTCGTCATGGTCGGGTAGGCGGAATTGTTGATCTGCGTCGCTTAAGTTGAGTGGTTCTATCTCTCTTACAACGGAATTCGGTTCGTCATAGGGTTTTTCCATATTCACAACATAGACTGCGGTTCTACTACGATGTTTCCCTGATCGTCCTTACAGGCTTCGGTTCGTGGCTGGTACCCTTGGGAGTTTTTTGTACCTTTTGGTAAAATTTACGAACCTCATTCCTGTTGTGACATCCCTCTATCTCCTCGATCGCGCGCTTCTCATGCTCTCTTTTTTCCGTCAAGAAGCTGGTGTTCTTCTCTTCTCTTCCTTAAATTAGGGTTTTTTAAAAAACTCTGCAGAAAAAGTTGATTTGAAATCCCCCAATTGTTGCTTAAATACTCATACACTTATTAATGTGATATTTTTTAGAAATACCCTCTATTATTTTTGTTTATGTAATCTAAGACAGATTTATTTTCATTTTCTTCCAGGTGGGGTTTTTAAATAAATTTGAATAAAAACAAGTCCCAATATTGATTTTAAAACCTTTAAACATTGAAATGGAATACATTTTTTTAAATTGATATTAAATTTTCTTCATTCGAAAGCTAATTTTTTCTAGCAATATGACTAGCGACTTTAAATTTCCTTACAAGAAATAGTGAAATAGCGTTAGAATCACACGATCCTTGATGATTTGACAAAATGGCTGTCGTAGTTAAAATAGTGTTGCCAACTAAAAGTTCAAATCCTCTAAAAAAAACACACCTTCGTTGTTAATAAAACAATAAAAATGTTTGTTTAAAAGTAATAAATGAATCCTATAACGATTTCGGAGAGATAACTTTAATTTAATGGAAGTTCATAAACCATACAAAAATATACTAACGTAAAATGCAATTGAAAAATCTTTGTAGAATAAATGTAAAATTTCTTGTTTATTTTTTATTTTCTAGAAATTTGATTCGGTTGGACTTTTAAAAATGGAATTTTTAAATCAAACCAGTATTTGCAGTCATTCACCCTGTTTTATTGTATTTTTAATTAATTAAAGCAACGACATTGTATGAAATTTTAGTGGTTTATTTGATTTAATATCTCTGTCATTGTTTATGAAACAAGTTATTTCGTTGGGTAGAAAAAGCAATGCATAAGACAATGCATATTTTTAGACAGAAACCATTCTTTTGGCCTTGGAAAACTGTATATTGTATTCTTATTATGATTTTTGTAGGTAGATATTGCTTCGATTTTAAAGGTCAACATTATTATTGAGATGCTTTTGTTAAGTGTATCTTTTATCAGGTAAATGATATTTTAATGTGTTTATAATTAAGTTGATGACTAATTAGTTAATTTATTCAATAAAATGACTATTTTTGAAAAAAAATCCTGTTCTTATTAAGTGCCATAAAAGTACGCAGATGTTGACACAAACTATATTGTAGAGTGAATAAGTAATTAAAGGTTGTCTTGTTTTAAATAAAATAATAAAGATCATATAGTTTAAAACACACAGAAATAACAACAGATTTTGATTCATTTGGGTTAAGAACTAAACCATAATTGTCCAACCAGCTCTTAATTAATTCAAAGTCTTAATTCAACGAAACTGCAATATGTTCTATTAGTCCTAACGGACAACACTTATGTATAATCAAGCATCATCATTGTACAAATGAATTGTGAAGTGTTTTACAATAGAAAGAAGTTCATTGACATAAATTTGAAATAGAAGGGGACCGAGAATACATTCCTGTGGTACTCCACTACTATAATAGAAAATACGAAAAGAGCTTAAATGAGTTTTAAAGCTTGTAGTCTTTTGGTTAAGTAAGAGTTTAATAGTGGAACTGCACTAGAAAAAAAGATCTAGAAGTTATATTTATTGATTTTTTATATTTTTTAAACTTTGTTCAAGTTTATCATATCGAAAAATATTGCATTGATTGATATGTTATGGTGGGTTGAAAGGTAATTTATGTAATGCACCTTTTTCTCTTTTCAATTAATAAATTCATCATATCATAAGGAATTATCCGAAATACCATGTTCTTCAGAGTTTTCGAATCTTCGGATTAAGACGCCACAGTTGAATTTTTTGGCAAAAAAATTTCAAGTGGATGCAGTATACACTGAATTTTAGTAAAGCCTTTGATTCTGTGAACCACCAAACACTCCTGCAAAAATTGCGATCTTTGGTTTTCATTCTCACTTTTTTCGTTGGTTATCGTCATATTTATATTGTTGAGCACAACAAGTTAAAATTGAAAATACAAACTTAAATTAAATTCATTGTGCATCAGGTGTCCCCCAAGGTAGCCACCTGGGTCCGCTTCTTATTATAATGCTCGTTAATGATATTGCTTCGAACTTTAAGTATTATGATATGCCGGCGACTTGAAAATATTTTTAAAACTTTCGAGTTCATATGATTGTCAACTTATGCAATGCGGAATTGATTCCCTATCAAATTAGTGTCACATCAATAGTTTCAAGTTAAATATTTTAAAAAAGTGTAACGCGATCACTTTTTCCAGTAAATCTCACATTTTGTTATTCAATTATGCAATTGAATCAGTGGCTTTAGATAGGGTTTCAATTATTAAACACTTACCCCCGTATTTATAAAAAAAAAAACATAAAATTGGTTATTTCACCTCCTGTGTTTAGGAAATCTACACCCTGGAATAAGAATTTTCCGAACTCAACTAAAAGCAGTGGCCTACCGTTCCATTTGAGTCCGGAATATTTGCATTCCGCTGTGTAGTTTTCCTAAACACGATATCTGAAATAATTAATTTTAACTATGTTTTCTT
This sequence comes from Eupeodes corollae, assembly GCF_945859685.1. Classification (NCBI taxonomy): domain Eukaryota; kingdom Metazoa; phylum Arthropoda; class Insecta; order Diptera; family Syrphidae; genus Eupeodes; species Eupeodes corollae. Next base: position 162,979,863 of record NC_079147.1, read on the forward strand.
TATAAATACGTCAGTTATTCTTAATTCCCAACTTTCTTCTAAAAGTGATCTTAATTATTTGCAATAATTCGTTAATAGGTTTTATAAAACAAAATGTACACATTTTTAGGGATCCTTTCGTAAAAATTATCCTTGCTTACATCTCTTGTCAGATCAGTTTTGAAATGCACGGATTTGGAGTCCTATTTATAAAATCCATTATCATTGCATTGAGAAAATTCAAAGACGATTAAGGAAATGAGGTTAAATGCCAATTACTTGCAATAAAGTCTTCAGAATCGAGAAGAAAATGCATAGTATAATGCTTGTTAGAAACTAAAAATACTTCCATATCAAATGTCAATTGCTTTTTGAATTAATACCAATCTATGTTCCGGCTAGGTCTATGGGAGTTAGAGCCTTGTTATTTTAACAGAACTCGCACTACATATTTAGGCAATAATGATTTTTTTTCAAAATCTATTTTATATTTCAAAGAAATGTCTTCAAATATTAAATTGATTTTAATTTTAGTTTCTTAACTTTATTGAGTGGGTTGTTACTTTTTTTATTTTTCTTTGATTATTTTTATATCATGTAAGTACTTTAAAAAATGTGTCACTTTACCAATCAAAAACTGTGTATGTTTCTAAAGATGTTGAAATTGTAGACTTTTAGTCGAAAATTTGAAAGATGGCTAGTATTTACTTACCAATGTATGTTATCTGACACCAATAGCTCTTTCAAAACAATCTGTCATGTGAACATGAAGGATATTGATTGCATTTCATTTTAATGTATATCACAAAGTTGTTTACAAGCATAAATTGAAATAGCAATATGTATACGTTGAATGAAAACACATGCCTAGCTTTTATTGAAAACTTTTTGCTATCTTCCGTTTGATGTAGCCATCAAAACGAATTTACTTACAGATAATTACAATTTAAATCTGCCCCATCCTTGGTTTAATTTAAAATTGAGGTTAGCATTCAACAAGTCTTCTTTTTTTCTTTTCATTTAACCCCCTGTAGTGTGCAGCACGCTATTTTCACTCGAAAACCAAGAACCTTCCTTACTTACACACACATATACATACATATAGTATGCATCTAAATGAAAAAACAAAAAGAAGATATGGGGACAAACTCTATGTTCAACCATCACCATCACATTTTTCAAATCCTTGTTGGCAACATTGTAGGAATACAATATAATTGGATTTGAATTAATCCTGAATAATCTTTTTAGCTATATCCCTTTATATATGTTTGTATGTAAGTGTGTGGATGTCGATGTTATTTGTTGTTCTGATATCACTTTAAGAGTCAGAGTGAATGTCAGAGAGGGAAAATTCGACATACGCTAACGCTCATGAAGCAACTATCCCGAAGCATAATTTACTATCACAGACTTTTGGCGCCAATCGATAGGTTCAGTTCGTTTGTACATACGTACTTCTTTCTACATACAAACATATATATATTTTGAAGGAACAAGTACGATAGAAAAGAATGATGTGTTTTTAGCATACAAAAGTTATAATGTAAAACACTAGAGCATTCACAAGTGCAGCATATGGAAGAAACATGTGAAACCAAACAAGAAAAATAAAAGGACTCTTGGCAGGGTGCCCTGGGATTGCATGTCGCCATCATAACTTGCCCTGCTATTTGAAATAACAACAACAAATAAACAGGACACAAATCCTACAAACTATCCCTCATGACAGGGGAAGACTTACAACTAAACAGGTATAAGGCCCAATTGTTCAAAGCCAATTCAAACTTTTTATTATTAACTTCCCATAGGAAGTTATTGTAATGGGCCCGATTTGTCAAATTAAAAATGTTGACATTTCTCGAAGTTTCAAGGTCCCTAGAGTAGAAATAAAAGATTATTAGATAGGTGTCTGTGCGTGCATGTGTACGTACGTTTGTACGTCCGTACGTTCGCGACGTCGTTTTCGTCGTTCATATATGGAGCTCATGAAATTTTGTTATACAGATAATAATGCAGAAAGATGCAGAAAGGGCTCTCAAGAAAATTGCGTGAATGGTTAACATTTTGGTTAACCCTAAATATCTCACGAAACAATAACGCTAGAGACTTGAATTAAATGTTATATTAAATATTGTAACGTGATACCAAACCAGTATATTTTTAGAAAAATTTTTATAAATCGAAAAAACAAATAAAAATGATTGAATCTCCAAAACAATTTTGTGCAACGAAAAGCAGCAACGCTTTTAACATCTGGTAAAATTTTGATCAAAATCAAATTGACAGTTTTGTTTATAAAATATAAAAACCTTAACAAAACATTACTCAAAGTTGGTAAAAATTGATTTTCGACTCAAATATCTTTTCAAAAACTTGAGATTATGGCTTCCAACTAATTTTAACTTATAAGATGTATAGTTTTCAACATTCTTCTAATTTTTGAGTAAAACCGAGTAAACAGTTTTTTTACAAAAAATAAAAACTTAAACAAACAAATTAATAAAAGTTGGTAAAAATTGAATTTCGACTCAAATAGCTTTTCAAAAATTAAAAATATTGGCTTCAAACTTTTTTCTATTTCACAGCAAATATTTTTTTCGAGGTTCAATAGGTTTTTGTTTTAATCCAACAGCCCGTTTTTGTTATAAACAAATAAAATTTACAAGAAGTATAGTACGCTACTTTGGTAAAAATCGATGTTAGGTTCTTGATATCTCTCAAATTAATTTCATTCATCCAATTTGTACAAATTTAAGAAACGCTAGTAGAATTGGTAAAAATCTATTTAACTAGCTTTTCAAACTAAACTGTTTCTTGATATGAAAAATATTGTTGGTAATTTTAAAATAAAAACACGAAAACCTACAAAACTTTTAAGCAAGCTTCTTTTTATAATCTTTTATTGCCTCTACAAAACTCAATTAATGGAAAACAAATAAATAGTCTAAATTCATTCCAATTTTCTATGATTCATTGTCTGCAAGTGGTCTGTTGATAAGAATCTTTCTCTTAATCCAGCTTGTTCGGTTGACTGTTATTAAAGCCTTCTTAAATGGTCCTGTAAAGCGTTTTGAAGAAGAGCTTGTAAATTTTCGAAATATTACCTATGGGTCTATAGTTATTGAAATCGTAATTCTTTCCTCTTTTGAGTATTCATGTTATCATTGTTTCTTTTTACTGTTGAGTTAACTCACAAAAATAATTTTACTTTAAAGTCTTGCTACACGTCTACGTCTAAGTTCTAGTTTTTCAATACAAAATTTAAGTTGATACCGAGGCTTTTTAAATTAATCACAGTGTTTCACTCGATTAAATTGCTCAAATTTGTTTAAATAAAATAATATTTAAAAAAGTATTTTTGTACGCTCAAAAAAATGTCTAAACTTTGATTATTAGATTATTGCAAAAGACTTTATTCAAACACATTTTTAATCGATATTATGTCAAATTGTTTTCTTTCGTTAGATTTTGAAAAATTATTACAAAAGGGTTACTAAGGACAAACCTAAAATAAAAACATTTAACACCCCACGATTAAGACCAATGAACTATGATCTAACTCAGTACTCAAGAACTGAACGCGAAGTGCGTCATCATTCATCATTCATTATTTATAATTATTAAATTCCTTATTTCTTCATTAAAATTTAACAATATTTATATACTAAGAAATAGGACATGGCAATCCTGTTGTCTTCTGCTGATTTAACATTCCATAATGAAAACAAATATAAAAAGTAAAATAAATAAATACAAAAATATTTAATTTATAATTAACAAAATTGAATAAGTTGCTGAAAACATTTACTTGGATATCAGCGAAGAGTATTACTACTGAAAGTAAATAACAAATAACATTATTAGGCTTAATATGTAGCCCTGAGCTGTATGTCGTTTCAAATAAGTCTGAAAACTCTGATTCATCCCAAACCGAGGCGCTAGATATTACTCTAGAAATTTGAAATACGTTAATAACAATTTCCGAGAAATTCCTGGAGATGAAAGCTTATACGTAAATCAGAGCCTGTCTGTTAACCTTTTCAAAAGTCTACAAAACAATAGATTTCTTGACAATGCTAGTCAGTGCATAAATATGAGAATCCTTCTTAAATCTTGCCTTGAAAAATAAATTAAAGTTTAACTCAGAAAATCAGTTAATCCTCAGAAAATGGCGGTTTTAATTAGATTTAGATATAGTAACAATATTAATTTCTTTAAGCTTAGCGCCTGTTTGATTTTAAAAATTCGAAATGCGGCCACGCATAAAATCAATGACTTTAAAACAGCTATTTTTCTTTTGTACACATTTCCAATTACATATGTATGTACAGAAATAATATTTCGCTAGAAAAATGTGCCTGGCTGTGTGGAGTGCATGAAAAATTATGGTCAATGACCTAAGATTGTTTCCAAATCTTGGTCTGGCATTCACCTAGGTAAGGATATTTTCTTGAAGTAATTCAACAGATCTCAATCTCACACAAAGACCAACGACGGCGACGTCCAACTCGTAGTCCTTTTGTTTCTTTTAAATAAAAATAATAAAGTCAGTATCAATTTCTTCAGGTGTTCCAATGCCAATGTCTAACTATTACTATACCTACGAGTATTAAAGAATAGGTTGCCCATGCGCTTTTTCTATCTTGGTTTCGTTAACATCCATCGGATAAAGGTATGAATGACCTGTTTATTGGCTCTACGTGCAAATAGAATAGAAAGAGAGAGAGATAGGTACCTTCCTGGATTGAAATACAAATGCAATGCTATTTTTGTTAAATATACATACATACGAAGGATTGTTATTATTGTGAATCCATGACAAAAGGAGGATCAGTATTTCTGTAAAGAAAATCAAACCGTGTCGATTTAATGGGGTCCTTACCTTTTTATAGACATTTTCACGTAATTTTGTATAAAATCATAAAAACATTTATCGCACTTCCTTAATGGCAGAGATACATACAAACGAAAGCAAGGAGTACCTAAGATCAACAACTGTTGAAGGTTCAACAACAGTGTTTAAGGTATCATTGTCATTGCCAAACCGTAAGAGTTATATTGTTTAAAAAATTGTTGTATCCATTAAAACAAAAAAGAGGATGGGGTGCGACCCACACTAATAACTTCCCATACCGTCTGTCGATTTGGCTTGCTTAAAATTTTAACAAAATATTCGTAAGTCAATATCTTTGTTTTTCTAGGTTTTTATGTGTTTTAAAAAGTTGTTATTAATTTTTAATTAATCTTTTAAAAAAATTCAAATGACAACTTTTTTAAAACACACAAAAATCTAGAAAAAACAAAAATATTGACTTCAAATTATTTACCTATTATATTTTGCATATGATGAAACAGCCTGATTTCAAAATCTTTTTTGTTTTACGAAATCTTTAGACGAAAACCAATTTTAGTAGCATTTCTAAAAAATAAATACATATTGGATTTTTCTAACGCAGACATCTCTTTAAAAATCATTGATTTAGATTCAAGGGACCTTGAAACGTTAAAAATGTCAAAGTTCTCAAATTGAAAATCGCTAAAATACAGCGTAATGATGCCTAAAAAATCAGTGATTCTTTTTAAAAAAATCTGATCCACTATGAAGTTTGTTTGTTACATTTTTTATTTTCTATTATTATTATTTTATCATTGTTATAAATTGACATTTCAATTGTGTGAATAAATATTGATACCTAAAAGTTTTTATTTTTTATTTATTTTTGATTCAAACCTATTTCTATAAATTGAAAAGTCACTTCTCTAAGGCTTTAATTTTCCTCCTTCGAAAAAAGTTATAAATGAAGATGAAGAATTTGTTTATAATTTTTGTTTACTTTCTAAAACTTTTAATTTTAAATTTAATTGTGTTTTAATTAAGAAATCTGGCAATACCCCTCCAACACACCCGGCCGTTTTATATCAAAAACCAATACATAAAGAAGTGGGTGAAAAAAGCCGGTTAGTCCAACGACTGCGTAGTGTTTTGCTATTTGCTCTTCAGTCGGAAAATTTCAGACATTATTTTTGTTTTCCTTTTTATCTTATTTTCCCATTTTCTTATTGTAAGTATGTTTATGGTAGGTTCGTATATTTTCTTTTACTTTTAACGTAAACAGAACTAAATAAAAGGGCAGTGCGCATTACAAATAGTTTGTTGATGGTAATGTTAAGAAAGATGAGATTCAAGAGACATAGAACGGGACGAAGAGCTGTGACGAACGACGACCGACGACGCGACGGATGTCTTTGCAAGTATTTTGTGTTCCCTATTTTCCTAGAAAAATCAAAATAAACGCTGAGGGAGGACGCCGACATTTTGTAAAAGGGCAAATGTAAACTCTAAAAGTCTATATAGAATAGCTATAAAAGCTATTTAAGGTATACATAGTTCATACTATACGTATCATCAAAAAAGGTTCCTTAAAATCTCCTATTGATGGTTGAGGTAGCTAAGCTAAGGTAGTGAGCTATATTTGCTTACGCAGGGTTAATGGTAGGAAATTTCTTTGTGTTTTAATACCTTCAGTTACTATTAGGTAAATGAAAAAAAAACTTCATTACCATAAAGTGAAGGATTTGAAAGAAAAAACTTGCCATTTTCTTTCATTGTCTCCCTCATTTTAGGTGAAAGGATTTAGATTTATGTACCTTAATTTCTTTTAAAACAAATCGGAAAACCTACCGATGTTTTTTCCTTCAATTCCTAATACACCACAATAATTTCAAAAAACAAAAACAATTGAATCTTAACGCTTCGAATTTGATTTTGATTTTCGAATATCAAGTCACATCTGAGGAATTTTAAAACATGCCTTTTTACGCATAGTCCAAAATGTCTCCGTAGGTAGTTTTCTTTTTGTTAATTCTGAGATAAAATATTTATTATAAAAAGAGGCTGGGATGCGGCCTCCATTGATAACTTCCCATACCGTCTGTCGATTTGTCTTGCTTTAAAGTTTGTAGGTTTTCGTGTTGGGTTAAAAAAGTTGTTAGTTGAATTATTCTTAGAAGTTTTTGAGTTATTTAAAATATTTTTCATATAAAAAAAAAGTTAAGTTTGAAAATCTAGTTTTTCTAAATAGATTTTTAGTCGAAAACAAATGTTTACCAAAGTTAGTAGCATTTATTAAATTTTTACAAATTGGATGAATGAAATAAATTTGAGAGATATCCAGAACCGGTCATCAATTTTTACCAAATGTGCGTACTATTTTTGTAGATTTTATTTTTTATGAAAAAAACGGGATGTTGGATTTTATAAAAAAAAAACTACTGAATATCGAAAACAATATTTTCTGTTAATAAAAAGTTTGGAGACAATATTTTTAATTTTTGTAAAGCTATTTGAGTCGAAATACATTTTTACCAAGATTTAGTATTGTTTTGTTTGTTATTAATTACGTTCACATGCACACACAGACATCTTTCTAAAAATCTCTTATTTCGACTCTAGGATCCTTGAAACGTCGAGATATATCAAAATACAATACCTTTTTATGGGAAGTTAAAAATCCCAGTAATTCGTAGGATCTCCTTTATTCTTTATGACTTCCTACAATTGGTTTTTTATTGAATGCATACTAGCTTGGAAGTTGTTTCCGGAGCAAACTTGTTTCAATCCTCAACTAAGGCAATCATTTCTTAACTTGTTAGAGTATAAAATTATTCACCAGCCCCACGTTTAAAGCACCTGCCAAAAGATTCTAGTTGAGTAAATTAAAAACTAAGTTTTCAATGCCATAACATTGCCGCTACCATGCTCAATGGCGGATCCAGAGTGGTGGTCGTAGGGGTCATTACTCCCCACTGGAGATAATTTGTTTTTATTTTAATAGGAACTCCCTAGAATTAAAAACCATCGTATTGCGTTAATGGATCTGACTCCCATTATATTTTAAATTATTTATTTTTTCCTTGAACTTTGTTTGCCAAAAGTACAACTTTGAACAGAGGACTGGACCAAGAACATAATATGAATCGGAAACTCAGCCCTTTTCCAATAACGTAACACAAATACATAAACTTTTGACCAATGGACGATCCAGGGGGGTCTTATGAGCCAAAAAGCTTATGCAGTTAAGTTGTATAAATAAAGATTTTATCTAAAGATTTGTTAGTAATTAAACGACATTTACCAAAAAGTGATTTGCTGTCATAAACAACTAAAATTTTTTTTTTCACTTAATTTAGAATTTGGAAAAACTTTAGTAATGCTTTAAATTATTTTCATAAAATTTGTTTCTAAGAAAAAGAGCAAATATTCAGATTCTAGAAAAGAAACAATGAATAAGATATGTAAAATTGATAATAATAAGTTTCCCTTAAATCCTGAACCTCGCCTTCAATTACGTCTCAAAAATAAGTAATTCGTAAAAAATTTCGAACTCGAGCTTTTAATCAAACATGACATTAAAATTGTAGAAAATTCTGGAAAATGCTTTTGTTTCCATTTCTTTAATACGAAAATTCGAAACTTTCTCAATTTTTTCCTTAATTTAGCTTCTTTCTACAAGAAAAACACATTTCTGTATTGATCCAGAAGAGTATCATAAAACCGTTTCTTAAGAATGTCATTATATTTTTTTCTTTTTACATATTAAAAAAAAAATTGATAATTGTTAACAAAACTCGATGTCTCAGAAAGAGTACTTAACAACTGCACACAAAATTTAAATATTGTAAATGTAAAAATCAATTAAAAAAAACGCTCTATTGATTTTCCAAAAAGAATAGTTTTTTTGAGAAATAAAAGTGCATTTAAATTTTTGAGAAAAACTTATTTTGCGGATACATGTTTAAATCTTAAAATATAATACATTTTTTTTAAACAGACTTTTTGGAAGACATTAGCAAGGTCTTGCAATCCAGTCGTGCATTCTTTTTCTTTAAAAACTGAATTTTTATTGAATACAAAAACTTTTCAAAAATTAAATAAATCTACTTTTTGAAGTGAATTTGCTTTGAATTCTCTAGAGCTGAGATTTAAACACGAAATTCAATAATATAAATGTCCCAAAAATAGTAAAAGTGACATTATTGTTAAACTAATGGCTAATTGAAAAACATAATGAACGTTTCATATCTATTGATATAAAGGTTTTGAAACTCTTGAAATTTTAAGTGAAAAGATATTCTGAAACGTATAATTTGAGAGTGCCACACAAAAGTTTCCTCCCAACTTATTTGTTGGCCCCAATTTGTTTTTATTTAATTTTAGGAAAATCATGTACCTATATCCTTAAATTCATGAACCAAACATTTTTTTCTCTAAAATTTTTAAGTTTCTTTTGTTGACTTTTTGAAGATCAAAATGTTTTCTATAATCTACGAGTAAGCACACTGATAGCGATAGTAACAATAGACCCCCGAAAATTGAATTCGAAAAAACTACGTTAAAAAAATCAAGACAATTCTTCATATCAGGTCCTCTCTCATTTTCTGAGTTTTTGGATTTTTGGATTTTTGTAGCGTTCTTCGCAATATTAGAAATGGAAACAAGAAAAGTCTTTAAGAAAAGCTCCGTTTCAAAACAGTTTCTGACATTTCTGTGTGAAATGCACCAAAAACACTATAAACTATTGTGTTTAAGCTCTTGAATATGACATATTTAGACAACTGTTGGAATTTTGGATTGCTTTCTTATGTAGTGAATCCTCCGAATTGAAAAAAAACTGACCATATCTTTATATAATTTTATAACTAAAGTTGTCACTTCAGCCCTTGAAATGTGTAAATGTAAGGTTAAGTTGGATATTATGTTATTTTAATTTTCTCAGCCTCCCTTGCAGAACATTAAAGAAAATTTTTAAGTGGTGAGTAAAAACGCATCTATATGTTAAGTGTGTGCCCCCCCCCCCTCTGATTAAAAGTCTGGATCCGCCCTTGACCATGCTTCACAGTAGGTTTTAAATTTTACATATTAAGTTGAGTATTTGGTATTCCCCAAAGCATTAAACGACCATTTCAGACAAAGATGTTAAATTTACTTTTGCCGTAAATAGAACTTGGTTTTGGGACTAATTCTACTTTTATGAATTCCATTGCGTAGAATGTATACACATGATTATTAATTCAATTATCAAAATTATTAAAAAAAATTAATTACAAATACCAACACACTGCAAACTTTCTACACCGTAAGATGATCTGTTTACATCTTTCTACCTACAAAGCATCAGACCATAACAACTTATCAAAAGTAAACAAACTTCTGTATATAAAGTGAATGCCCTTTAATTTTGACGTCACAACTTAGGTGTACAGTAAATAATACTACATACGTACACATATTTATATTCTTTGTCTGTATTGCAAAACTGCAAAGGCAAAGAAACATGGAAAATGCAATTCAAGATACAAAATGGAGAAGAAAGCAACAAACTAGAATCAAAACAAAGAGTGTAACGAACCCAAAGATGTGCATAATAATAATACGCGAGGATAGTACCACACAAAGACAACTTCTTAAACCAAAAACTTAACGAAAAAGAAGTTTTAAATGAAAAGGAGATGGCGAAACCAAACGTGAATGCGATGAAAACGAGGAAACGGAATGACTAAAAACAATCATGGATGAACCCAACAAACAACATTAACAACAAAAACAACAGAAACAGAAACACAGCAACAAAAGTGTACAAAACAACAAAAGAAAACCGCCATTGAATGTAGTAGAAGAAGCAATTGTAAGAAATAATATAAATACAAACATTTGACATTTATCAGCTTTAAAAAACGAACAAACATTCCTGACAAAAGTTACAGCAAAAGGCACAAAAAGAGAGGAGCCGCTGCTTTTGCAGAAGTGGATTATAACAGTGTATTGCAATAAGAGTATCCATTACGAGAATAAGTAACAAGATCACCCACAAAAGAGTATAAACGTCATGATTGTTGCATTAAATAAAATGTAGTAAGCGCTGCAGTCGAAGACTGAGCAATGTTGCCAAAGCGGATTGGTTTTATGTGTACGTAATACCTTATCATCAGTAATAAATATATAATGGCTGAATCACAAACACGCTTCAGCTTCGGCTTCGTCTACGTAACGGTGACATTTCTGTTATTACATCCCTCCAAAGAGCAAATATTTTGTTTGTTGACATTTTTTTACAGCAGTTGAGCTGTCAGACAAAGCAAATGTTTAGCAAATTAGTTCAAACTGAACTAGAGCTTCCGTTTCTAGTCACATTACGTTATTTCCTTACGATTGTCAAATGAAACGTGAGGTCGAAGCTTCATTGTGATAGCATGCATTGAATTCCTATGGTTAAACTCGTAAACGTCAGGCGAAGCCCAAGCTGAAGAGTTTATTTGTTTCAGCCATAAATGACCATTAAGCACTATTCACATGAGCGCGACCAACGAATGAACGAATATTCGCCGATTTTGACATTTCTTTCACATGAGAATTTTTAATTCGTCGCGAATATTTTTTCAAGGAGTCACAGCCGAATACCATTCGCCACCGAAACCAAACCAAAAATGATTTTTTTAGGTTGAGTACGCACTATTTTATTCGTTGCGAGTGTGGATAGTGTGGAACGCGAATAAAGCTTGACAGTTCGTATCAACTACAATTTTTTTCGAGACGAATAAATTTGTTTTCTTAAATATGCGAATTTGGCTTTTTTGCAAGAGACATTTCCTGACCCCGTCATTTTTCGTCGTGGCGATATCAACTGGCCACCTGGATCATGCGATTTGACACCGATGGATTTGTGAGGCTACGCAAAAGACGGTGTTTATGCAGCTAAACCTTTAACTCTGAAGCATTTAAAAACCAACATTTGCCAAATTATGGCTAAGATACCGTCGAAAAGTCGTCGAAAATTACCTCAAAAGAATCGATGCTTGCAACAATTTGGGTGGTGGTCTTTTAAATAATGTAGTGTTTCACACGTAATGTCAACGTTCAAACTTTACTTCTGAAACGCAGAAAGCGGATAACCCTGTATAACTGAAGGACTTCTTTGTTTTATTATTAGCGTTTTTTTTTCTTTCTTTTAAAAACCGTAAACTTTTTAAGTGTTTGTTGCATTAAAAAAGATAGAAACTTGTAGCGTTCTTTAAAAAAACGTCGACTTCTTTAGAAGTTTGATGACGCATGATATTTGTCTTATAAGTCATCAAAATAATTAATTATACTGTAGCCTAAAGTTCGATTAAAAACACCATTAAGAAAGCCACCGAAGACTTAAGGCACTTGTTTATTTAAGTGTCACATTAAACTCAATTTAACATACTGAACTTTTTATAAAAACCATAAAAATATACTCGTATGGGTTTAAGGTTTTGTTAATTTGATTTGTATGAGGTCGAGGCCGGTCATTGGACGCAAAAACAGATTTGAAAGAAAATTAATTTGAAATTTCTCTGGACCTTGCTAATCGGTTAGATATAAGCTAGTGCATCAGAAACAAAGGGGGAAAAAAACTGTAAGAAATGTACTTCCTTTTGTATCCCGTCCCAAACTGGCTTCATCACGACAATACGCAGCCTTTGTAAAATCAATTTATTGGATGCCTACAAACTTTCAGCGTTGTAGGGCATAATCTTTTGTTTGAAGCCTATGATCTGTCTTTTTTATTCCTCTTTATATTTCGTCTATATGGCTTGGTTCTTTATGCGTCATAATGCGTAAGACATTTTGCAATGCTCCTACTACTATTTTATAAGTCCCATATCTACGCTGTCTCAATATCTATAGATGAATTTTAAACGTGACTTAAGGTTTCATGCTATGGAAGTAAGTTTCATAATAATAATTATTATTGTGCGTATTGTAAATTTGCATTTTTGTTCTTTTTTGTCCATTTTATATAAAATTTAAATCATTGTTATGATGGTGTGTATTGTGATTGCACAAATTTGATGACCATTTATGCAATGAACGTGTTTTGAGAATGTGTGAGCAGATTACTATCGTGCAATATCTTTTTCTCATTTTCATCTGTTTTAATAGCCACCAAAAAAACATACAATTTTTCTTGACATTCTTATAATTTGAATGTTAAAAATTATACTTATACGCAAATGTAACACGTTTGAGAAATGAATGCACATGTGTCAATACCTCCGGTTCTAAAGCTTCAGCGGAATTTCCGGGTTAAGACGTTATTTTTTTTTTCGAAGTAGTTCTCCGATTAGCTGATCAGAAATTTTCCTCGAAAAAATTAAACGCATGCCATTTAAATCCGATGCTTTCCGAAGTCCTCCGACAGGTTCCTATTTATGGTTTTTTTTTTTAGTTCAGAGCAGAGCTCGAACTGTCAAAAGAATAATTGTGTTTCTTTTTGAGCTCTGATCTTTCAGAGCTTCAAATTCGTGTTTCTTTTTTATCTCTGAACATGTTCACAGCGCGTTCTGCGAGCTTAGAATAAAATAACAGAGCAAACGGAGTAAAATGCTGAACACAAACAACTTGATATTTGAAAGCCGGGAAATACAAAAAAATCATCGTCAAAACAATAAAAATGGCGTAAGTCGCGTAATGGTCGCTCGATTCCAGAATATAAGATAATTTAGAAAAAAACGAATTGCATATATCATTTTTATGAAGCAAATTTATTTCAGGCGTCAAATGGACCAACGCTGTGATTGTTTTTCAAATCATGACAGTTTAGTGCTCAAGTTGTTTAATAATTAAATCAGTAAGCTCTGAATATACTCTGCTCAGAACTCTACTTTGCTCTGTTTGCTCAGACTCTGCTCAGTGCTCAGCTCTGAACTAAAAAAGAAAAACCCCAATTGTGAAAACTGCTTTCGGAAACCGATTTATGTTTAATCTGCCCCAATAAAAAAGCTTACGCATTTTTATTTAAGCGAAAGTTTTTCTTGAATCTGGAAGAGAATTAGAAGATACGAAGAATTGTAAAACTACAAAAAAACAACTTGATTAGAAAATAAGTTTACTTACGCCGTCGAGTCAAATTTCGAGCCCTTATCTTGTTGAATTTGGCGTCCAAAAATAATCCTACACTATTCATTTCTATTTATATTAACTTGTATTAGGTCTTTGAAACAAATAAATAATACCCGTGTTTTGTTGGAAAATCTATCCATAGTATAGTAGGATCTTACACGAATAACAAAAACAATATCCGCAGTATGAATACTATCGATAAAAGTCAGAGTAGAATCTTACTACGGATAGGTTTTCGGCATTTATACCAGTTTCAAATGGATCTTATGTGATTTCGTTCTCAAATGTTGGTACGATGTATCTCGATGGCTGTGTTCGTTGATTAGTTGTGCATTTGGAATCATGTGTTTTCTATTGGGGAAAAAATCAATCTGTTACTGTTGATATTATTTAGTGAAAATGGACTAACTCTGCTTATTTTGTAAGAAAAAACAATAGAAAATATAATTAAGTTTTGCTATTTTTTCACCAAAGGTTTATCTCAGTTTAGATTAAATAAATTTGGTAGTGTTACCACCGCACAAGAAGATTTAAAAATGTTAAGTTTGACAGCACTTTCAAAAATGCAAATGGTGTTTCAATGTTTGTTATGAAGTGCAAGTGAGATAGTTTCATTCGGGTTAAACAATGAAGAACTTAATAGTTCAGCAACATGTGATTTTTTTTTAATTTGATTAAAACTAAACTAAATTTGTTGTACACAAACATGCAAATAAAAAGATCATAACGAATTATCTGTGAAACCAACTCCTCCACACAAATTTTTCTTCACAAATTTTGAATAGAATCCGATCCCCGACCGGAATCGATTCAAATCAAGCTCATTTCAATTCGATTCAGGTATATAAAGAATTGAGGCGATCTTTAACCTCGCTTCAACACCACATGCTAATGTAGTAGTCTACGAACATACCAGCTCCTTGAAGCAATTGTTAAATGAACTTTTTTTTATAGAATCTCAATTTCCAGATGTTATCTTACCATTTCTTCTTGAAAACTGTCCATTTTATTAATTTTAGTTAGTTTTTTTTTGCTAGTTAATTTTACCAATTGATTTTCACAAAACTTTCTTCTATCGGTGTGATTTTTTAATTATAATTCTGACAGATCTCCTTTCAGTTGTACCAATTTTTAAATACAAAAATCTGGCTACTGCCGATCGGTTTTGTTGGCAATTTCTCACTGTACTTTATATGGAATACCAAAAAAACGCACTTAATACTGTGTTTAAATTTTTGTTTTTATATATTCTTCTTTTTTTGACACTTCAAATAACACAAAAAACATATCTATGTTTCGATATAGAAAGGGGCCTTTTTTCGATAGTTTTGAATTAAAAATCGGTGCATCTTTCTTACACTTATTAAAAACTCTAGCGTAATATAATTGAATAGTTTCCTTTTCATAAACAATAAATAAATAAATAAATAAACAATTTTGGTTATTTTATAACAAATTATCGAAAATACATCGCAATTTCGTTATATCGGTGAATTTGCACATCACTATCTGAAATTTATATCCATCGCGATGCGACCCAACGAAGTTTTGTAAAATTCGCATGAAAAATAACACGAACCGAAATTAAGTTTCCGACGAAGGACACGTTGATCTGAAAAATTTTGTTTTACTTAATTCTTCATAAAAAAAATCTTAAAGGCTAAAAAAGATCGTTAATAGTTGCGAAATTAAAATCAAAATCAAATCGGCTTGCCTCTACATTATTACCAAAAAGTAACTTCTTTTTCAATGCAAGTTAAAATGGATAATCTTTCAATTTCGTAACCATGTTTTATTCAATCCAATCCTCGTATTTGAAACACAATAAAATATTCCTATCAGTCAATAACAGAAAACGTTCTTAATAAATTTCGATGATTATCAATTCATACAACTCATGCCTTGCCAATTAGCCACAATATCAATCAAAAAATTATTATTAAAAAATAAAAACAAAAAAAAAACATAGATAAAATATCCTAAGCTTATAGGTATATATAGGGCTATTTATGAATCTAGACATTCGTAGTCACCTCGATAAGACATTGCACCCTTAGGTGTTATTTAAACGTCATTTGAATTTATGGCTGTGTTAAATAACTATCGCTCCCTCATTGGATATAATATGGCTTTACAAATTCTCCCTAGACTTGTGCCTATTTAGAAATAAAAGAATTAAAAAAGGGTCTTACACCGGACTAATGCGTCCCCTATAGAACAAACGTATAATCTTACGTTGATTCCATTATAGCTAGTCCTTTTATCTTTTGTTGCATATGTTGTAACACGGGAACGGAATGTACTCGGGCATACTCGCACAAACACTTACGCAAAACTCTGGGAAATTCATGTCAATAACCTATTTAAACAGGAAACCATCCTGTAATCAAAGAGGTTCACTGATGTCACCCCCATCCCCAAAAAACAACTAAACAATTTCTTATTTCTTCACCATTTGCGATTGAAACTTTAAGATAATGAAAATGATATGAAAATTGGCTCTCATATGATCAAGTTCTTTTTGATTCTTACTTTTTGAAAGGTGCATTAAATCGAAGATAGATTTTACTTGATTTAGCGGTTTTTATTTCTGTTCTGTAATTTGCTCGTTTTTGAATATTACGTTACGCACTAGCGCCCTCTTACGCCATCCAGTAGCATGTCATAATCATCATTATTCTAAGTCAACAACAATAACAATAAAAACAACAACAAAAACATGACCCAGCTTATGCAACTTCCTCTCTGTCTCTTCTGCTGATGCTTGTTTAAGTTAGGTGCAACAGTGCAACATCCCTGACGACGATATAAACAAACTTTCAACGCCGGTCGTCGGCTCCATTTTCTCATCTCCCTTTTGTGTTTGTTATGTTTATGTTTTTGTTTGAGTTTTGCTTTTGTGTTATGGTCGTCGTCGTCGTCATCGCCAGAAATGTCATTGAACTTTTCCTTTAACCATTCGCATTCCCTTTTGCTGTGCATTTCATACCTACCAACCGGTAGTGCAGCAATATGGTGCATGTGCATGTTTAACTTATACATATATGTCCACCATCCTTCATATGTATAAGTTAATTTGTTAAATTCCTTCTCTTCCCTTTCTTTTTTTTTGTTTGTATTCATCCCTGGATGGAATATTTATTTTCTTTCTTTCTATAAAACTACATGTATGTATAGGTAGGGGCGGCTATATCGTTGTTGCTTATTCGGGATTACATTTTGTTGTGGTTCTCGTTTAAATAACCAAAAAAAAAGAAAAATACAGAAATTAAAAAAGAAAACAAATCTAAAACTATTTCACAAAAATAGGTAAAGATACGAGTACAACGGCGGAAACAGATACGAAGAAACTAAGTTTATAGAAGATGCACTCCAAAAGGAAGGAAAATATAAGAAAATTCTGAGTGATTTGATTGTATTGGTTGCTCGCAATCTAGACGTTAAAAATGGTACTGTAGGCGTCAGAATGTAAACAAAGAAAATTACCGGCTTTTTCTTTGATTCAGTGTTTTATTTTGCTATTTTTAAGACTTGGATTTCAATTTAAATAAGGTGTGCAATAAGTTATGATAAATATTAAGTTTATATATTTAAACACTATACACGAAAGCAACAACATATTTTAACAAAGTTGATTTATCAAAAATCTGAAATATATTTTTGAAGGTGTTATCTAGACTTAATTTCAACTGTTTTGAATTTATGGAGGTACCAAAATCTAAGGAAATGCAACATTTAAAATGCAACATCCAGGTCAACAGAATTGTAGATACTACATTTACTGACAAGGAGGGAATTGAAATATTTCGATTGTTTATGAATGTTATTTAAGAGGCTGTCCTCCATAAGCTATTGGCCTTGGGGTCTTGAAATAACAAACCTAAATAATTGTTCTCAGCGGACTGTTGCGCCACCCAAAAAAAAATATGTATATATGGGAACATACATGCTTGAACTAAACACACACAAACATTTTCGAAAATGGTTTTTACATTTTTTTCCATTTATTGAGGGTTTTTGTGACATTTGTATATCCTAACTATACTACTCCTTAAAGTGTTTGGTGAATTTACATTTTTGATCTAAAATATTAAGACCAATTTGTTGATCTACATGCCTTAGAAGTGTTTCAAAAACTAAAATTAAATTGAAAACTAGGTATTTGTTATCAGATTTTCTTTGTTGTTTTTCTAGGAGTCCGTGTTTTGTTAACATTTATTGAAAGTTATTATTTTGTATGTAAACGAATACAAATTGGATTTGTCTAAAAAAAATTAATCACAAAATGGAATCATTTTTGGAAGTCAACACCTTCATTTACTCATGAGATATCGAGAATCGAACATACATTTTTCCAAATTTTTGACTATTTTTTGTAGATTTTAATTTTTATAAAAAAAATTGACTGTTTTATTTTTATACAAACTATACTGAATGTCGAAAACAATATTTTCTAAAAGATGAAACAAAATAGGAAGGAAGGAAATAGCTCTTCACCTTCTCTGTACATGCCCTGCTCTAGCTCAAAAGCGCAGGAATAAACTATGAGAATTTTTCTATAACGATCTAAAGACCTTAATCATAATTACATAATCAGTCTCTTGGTTTCATTGAGCTTAAAAGAAAGCATCAATGTTCGTAAGGTAACACAATGGGCCGTTAAACTGGTCTGCAACCACTTTAACCTAACCTAACCATAACATGAAAATAGTTTCAATATTTTTAATTTTTGAAGGGATATTTGAGTCGAAAATCACTTTTTACCTAGTTTTAGTTTCTTAAAACGCAAGTTTCTCGACAGTTTGAGAGTTTTTAAAATTCTCGCCATCCTAAACGAATCAAACTTAAAAAAAAAAAACTACTTAAAGAACAACGGAAAGTCGAGTTTTTAAACAGCGAGCGTAAGAACTGTGGACTTGGGCGTATGCTTGCTTTTTTTCGGAACTCTTATTTTTAATTCGAAAAAATCGAAATAGAACTTTAAGCAGTTAAATTGAATTCAAGTATGGTTGCTTTCAGAGCGTTTAGTGTAACGATATTTATTGATTTCGAATCCATTTTGAAAGGATGAAAGTGATAGCTTTTTTTAACATCCCATAGGAAGTTATCGTAATGGGTCCGATTTGTCAAATTGAAAATTTTGACATTTCTCGAAGTTTCAAGGTCCCTAGAGTCGAAATAAAAGATTTTTAGAAAGATGTCTGTGCGTGCGTGTGTACGTACGTTCGTGAGGTTTTTTTATCATCTATACTTCAAGAAGCAGAAGAGATATCTACTTCAAATAAATTTTGTTATACAGATAATAATGCAAAAAGATGCAGAAAGGGTGATTTTTTACCATAGCAGTTTAAAAAAAGGTGAAAATTTTGGTTAACCCTAAATATTTTACGAACCAATAACGCTAGAAACTTGAATTAAATTTTATATAATATATTATAACGTAATACCAAACAAAAATATTTTTGGAAAAATCGGATGAACTGTTTTTTATAAATCAAAAGAACTGAAAAAAAATGTGTCACCTCGAAAATTTTACGAATACAAAATAAATTTGTCTCCAAAACAATTTTGTGCGACGAAAAATAACGTTTTTAATATCTGGTAAAATTTTAAGAAAGATCGAATTGCCATTTTTTTTAATAAAAAATAAAAATCTAAAGAAACAATACTCAAAGTTGGTAAAAATTGATTTCGACTTAAGTATCTTTTCAAAAATTTGAGATTATGACTTACAACTAAAATTTTAACTGATAAGAAATATTTTTTTCAACACTCGGACAAATTTTGAGAATCGAATTGACAGTTCTTTTACAAAAAGTAAAATCCTAAACAAGAAAATTAAGAAAAGTTGGTAAAAATTGATTTTCGACTCAAATATCTTTTCAAAACTTCGAGATATTGGTTTCCAACTAATTTTATCTTTTAAAGCGTATTGTTGTTAAGATTCAGTAAAATTTTGACAAATTGACAGTTTTGTTTACAGAAAATAAAAACTTAAAAGAAAATTTTACAAAAGTTGGTAAAAATTTGATTTTTGACTTAAATATCTTTTTAAAACTTTGAGATTATGGCTTCCAACTAATTTTAAATTTTAAGAAAAATCGAATTGACAGTTTTTGTTACAAAACTTAAAAACCTAAAAACTAATACAAAAACTTGGTAAAAATTTACTTACGACTCAAATAGCTTTTCAAAAATTATAGATATTGTCTTCAAAATTTTGTATTTCACAGAAAATATTGTTTTTGAATCCAACAGTCCGTTTTTTTCATAAAAATATGAAATCAACAAGAAATTGTACGCAAATTTGGTAAAAATGTATGTCTGATTCTTGATATCTCTGAAATTAATTTCATTCATCAAATTTGAAAAAATTTAAGAAATGTTTATAATTTCAAAGTTGTTGTAATTTCAATTTAACAAATGAGTTAAATGTCGCAGTTTTCAATTGTGCCATTTTAAAGTCTTTTGTATTTCGAATTCCTCAATATTATTTCCAAATCAAATTTGCATTCTCTTTAATTCGTAATTAAAAAAATGATATGTGTCCACCTGTTGATTTTACCTGTCATTTTGTCTTCACTTTTATTGGTCTTTTTTCTTGATTCTCGTCCTGTTTTTTCAATGAAAGTACATAGTTTCAGGGTGTTGCGTTGTTGAAGTTTATTTAATTTCGCAATGGCTTAAATACCCTTTAAAGTAAAGTTTGGTTCATATCTATTGTATCTTAGGATTTTCAAATGAATATTATTATAATCACGTACCAACTCCTACATTCAACATGCCCTTTCGATAAAATGTCTATCCAAATAAAGCTTAAGGACAAATGTGCGTAGGTAGCCTATAATAGCAGTATAGAGAATCCTTCCATTCTGCGATGACGATAAGATACCCTTTGAATCGTGACGTCACTCAATATACCACTATCCTCAATTCGTATACATAAACTTGTATACATTCTATATATGTACATATAAACTTATAGCTTACGAAGGTACATACATAGATATGTATAATGAACTTTCTATTCTACATTGACATTGATGTGATATCATCTTCAAACCTTTATTTTCCATTAATTTCTATTTCATCATTTCTAGAACAATGGAGGCGAATTTTATAAAATCCATTCAAGTTTGAAGGTAGACATTCCTTTTTCTTTGATATCTTATACCTTTTTCGATGCTATAATATGTAAATGACATATTCCAAGGACTTTTTTGAGTCTGCTTGTCTAGTCTGTTTATGTGGTGAATTCTCTGAAATATGTCTTTTAACCTTTTAAAGATAAATTTGGATATTTTCTTTTTATCAATTTAATTTCTTGATTGCTGGGGGATAAGGATATTGTGAGAGTGTAAATATTTGTTTATAGTTAAAAGCTCCATCTTGAAATGAGAAATTTGTAGCCAATTCAAAAAAAAAGGTTTACCACTTGTTAAGAAGGTGTCTACCGCACCTTTAAGCCATGTTTAAAAAAATAATTTATGAAGAACATGGCGTGATAGTTAATGTGGTGGGCTTATCATGCGAGAAATCTTGGGTTTAATCTTCGCCTGTACCACCTAAAGTTTTTTTACGGGTACTGCCTCTTGTAATTCTTGTCATGAAAAGTGCTATCTTAAATTAGCCGTTCAGATTCGATATACAAATTTTAGGTCCGATCCATTCCCAACACTACTCGCAAAGAGGAATGATTAAAAATTGTAAGTCACTAGGCCCTGGCTCTCTACAGACAGGTTTATAACCTACACTTAAGTATTTTCAAAGCCTATTGTTTACGAAAAGTAACATTGTCACAGGTATTACGTAGCTATTTATAATACATAATGTATAATCTTGCAAACAGATGCAAGATTTGACTTCCTGACTTTTTTGAAAAAAATGACAAATTGCAAAAATAAATAAACAAGAAATGAACATCGCTGTCATCATTTAAACAAATTGAAATTATACTGAAACACTTTATATGTGCGCCTAAACCGATTCAAACTGGTTAATGATTAGAGTTTAACTTTCAACAAATTAAGAATTGATATTAAATTAATTTGTGTTTTTTTTGTTTGATATTTGCGATGTGGGGGAAGGAAGGGCCATCCAAACTTGAGATGCATTTTTTAACAAGGTAAATAATATGGCAATTGAAAAGTTCATAAGTTCAGATTCAACAAAAACAAGAAAAATATTGTAATTTTTAAGCACGGAAAAGGTTTTAATTGCAACTGCAGGAACAACAAAGGCTTTAAGAACGTGTTCGAATATGTTCCATTCGCTTTTAATTCGGCCAGCATTGTTGTGAATATAAATTACTTTTTTTGTGGGTTAAGTTAAATTTGTAAGACAACAATCAAGTATATTATCTATATGTACCTGTTGCGATCTATAACAATATGAGCTACAGCTACACATCGAAATGGGGTTGTTTGCCTTGAAGTTTAGTGACCTAAAGTTTATGAACCTCTCCATGAAATTTAGCTGTAAGTAGATTATTGAACTTCGATTGACATCAATACTGCAATTTGCTATTAAAATACATTTTATCTGATAATGAAGGCACATACGTTCTTACATATACATAAGCCTGATTGTGTCAACTTATTGTGTGTGAGCCGAATTCTTTTCAAAAAAGACTGTTTCTTTTAAAGTTAAAACTTGGGTTTCCTATAATAATAGGTACTACTGGACTTATGCCGTTTTTCTCCCCTTCGATTGTTCAGTTTTTTTTATTTCATCAATTGCAATACAATTGGAATTACAATTTTTCATATAAATTATTAATTTAATAAATATAAACTTAACATATTTATAAAATTGTCTCTAGTATAGTTAAAATCAAAACCATCTAAGATAACATTTATTTCTCTCACACAGCGATTCATAGGTTCATTTAACGCATAATTGGATCTATGATTTTCTTCATAAAATGTATTTCGATTTCTAAGGACATGCAAAAATTGTACGAATTACAAACCCTAACATTATTAAACTTTCAATAAGAGTCAAAAATAACGCCAAGATTATTATTAATACAAACTCTTTCTAAACCAATATTATCAATAAAATACTGAGACAAAAACATAGATAAACGACGATTGAAAGAAAAACTTTGACCTTAAGAAATATTAAGAAGCAGTTTGTTTTTATGGCACCATTCTTAAGGCCTTTTAAAATCCTCTTGTAACTGAAAACAATCAAAAGGATTTCTTATACATGAAAAAGTTTTTAGATTATCTGCAAACATAAGACATGATAAATAATTATAATTAATAAATGTAAGAAAAAGTAGTGGACCAAGATGGTTTCCTTGAGGGACTCCAGATTTAACTTTTATTTATTTAGAAACTGTCGAATCGATTTTAACATAATGAAGTTAACAAATAAAGCATTTTGGAATGAAATCCTATTTTTTTTAATTAAAATTTTATAATATTCTCTTTCAAATGCCTTTGCAAAATCTATGTAGACAATATCCAATTGATAACCCTTTTCAATATTATTTAAAATAAAGTCAGAAAACGGGTTAAATTAGTCCAAATTGACCTTCTAGTTATCAATCCATATTGTCATGAAGATGTTATTTTTTTTAAAGTAGTGGTACAAGATGGTTTCCTTGAGGAACTCCAGATGTAGTTTTTATTGATTTAGAAACTGTCGAATCAATTTTAACATAATGAAGTTAACAAATCAAGCATTTTGGAATGAAATCCTATTCCATTCAGATTTTGAATTAAAATTTCATAATATACTATTTCAAATGCTTTTTCAAAATCAATGTAGACAAGATTCTATTTAAAAACCTTTTTAATAGTATTTAAAATAAAGTCAGAAAAACGGGTTAAATTAGTACAAGACAACATAGATTAGGTATCAATCCATGTTGTCTTGGAGATGTTATTTTTTTTAAAGAAAAGTTCACCTATTACAAAGAATTTTTTGAATTAATTTTGGACTATCCGAAAGTTGACTAACTAGTCCATAATTCGAAATGATTTTTTTTTGGATCACTTTTATAGATTGGAGTTATAAAAGAAGTTTCCCATGCGTCAAAAAAAATCACTTATCCAGCAAACGAAAAAGCACATTTCTTCAAAACAATAGGAGGAAACTGAGGCCTGATAAAGCCGCCTCGGTTTCCTGGAAAACAATTTTTAATCTGCCGATTTAAATAAAATTATCCAAAACAACACCAGCAATATTATTGTTAATATATATTGACTTAAATTTAAATAATTTAATTGGAAAAAATCAGCAAAACCAGCAAAAGAGATGTTAATTAAATTAATGTGCTGCGAACCGTTTTCATTTTTATGAAAGTCCAAACAAATTTACAATTTGTTTTTAATTTCGACTCTATTGAAAAAATTTAATTTTTACAAAGTAAATTATTTAATATATTGAAACATTTTTCAAGATCGACGATCCTTTTGAAGAAAATGAAAAAAACTCTAAAGGTGTTTCAAATCAGTAAAAAAAATATTACTTACTTTCAAAACCAAGCTCAGTTTTTAGTTTCCACTTATTTTAAAAGAAGTGTGATGTGTTATTTGACCTAAATTTAAATATTAAACTCTCAATAAAAGAAGACAAATGTTTGCTTGAAGATACGAAAATTAAGAACTTTAGTAATTTGTTGCTTCAATAGAGACTCCCACTGATTATACAAATGGAAACAACTTCATAACTTTTTATATTTTCTCACTAAATAAATTTATCAAACTTCATCTTTTTAACACAAAATTTTGTTTGTTTAATTGCAGGTTAGTGAAGGACATTCCTCAGTTCCCCGGCGGGAGCCAAAACCGGTAAGCTTTACAATATTGTTGAATTCAGTGAAAATTTTTATTTCTGCATCCATTTAAAATAGTTAATTGCTAATGTAGGAATATTTGGTCACTAAAAACTTAACCCACTTTTGTAGGTTAACCAAAAGATTTACTAAAAAGGCTATAGCAGTTGATCATAGGTTAGCAAATATCAAAACTACCCGAATACCCGATGAATCCAATTTGCTCGAATAGCTAGGTTTTAAGTAGGTCTTTCAATTTTAATTTCAGCAATAGAGAACCTAAACTCAAAACACACATAATACGTATACCTATACATATATAATATTCAAGAAAACTCAAATACCCTTGGTAAATAATTTAAATGTGTTTCCATTTCCTGCAACAGAACGCTCAAGAAGAAAACTATTAACAAAAATATTATGCTCGAGTTATTTGTTTATCTATTTATGAATATATCTCTGAAGTAAAGTGTATTTCTAAACATGCACATACACACATTTAAACATATAAGAATAATTATGTTCAACTTTTAAACATTTCATATTAATTATGAGAGCTAACCCCAAGGTTCGGGAACTTCTATACCGCAAAAGTATATTGCACGCATCGAAGCAGAATTCTAATGCCCCAGAACATTTTAATTATAATGATAATTACGTTGAATGTTCTGGATTTTAAAACGTACATTGGAGAATCTGCATTAGGTTATATGGAGGTTTCCTTGTCTTTAATGTATATATGGATGAATCTAGGACAAAGAAACGCAATAATTGAAAATCTTGGAAAAATAAGCTGAACAGCTATTTCTGTTGTTGTTTCTTTTGGCGGTAAATGCGCCGGATAAATATTACGTATATTTGGTGTGGAAGAAATTGTGCAAATTAAGGTTAAATGAAAACATATACTTTAGATCTTTAATGCTCAGATCAATGGAAACTAAAGATTTTACAATACCCAGATGAATTTAATTAATAATTAGACGTCTGGGATCAGTGTCACTGGAAGCATTTATTTTAAATACAAAAACTTTATTAATGACGTAGTGCAGCTTTTTAATTTTAAAATCATTTTATTTTGTATAGGTCCGACTTGATAAATTGAATATTTTGATTTTTTTGACCTTTCAGGATCTCTAGAATTCAAATTTAGTCTACCTCCAGAACAATTTTATTCTACGAAAAATGACGATTTTGAGGTTTAGTAAAATTTCTCAACGTTTCAAGGTCCCTATAATCTAAACCAATCATTTTACGAGAGATGTCTGTGCGCTCGTGTACGTTCGAGAAACTTTTCTTCTTTCTTTTTATCTCAAGAATCAGTGTATACCAAAAACATTTTGCTATGCAGAAGGGTCTCAGAAATTGAGTGGGTGAGAACATTTTGGTTTACCCAAAAAACATCTCACAAACCAATCGGTAGCAACTTTGATAAAATTGTGTGACGTGATACCAAACTAAAACATTTTGAAAAAGAAGCTGATAACTGATAACTTCCCATTCCGTATGTCCATTTGTCTTGTTTAAAAGTTTGTAGGTTTTCGTTTTGTTTAATAGATTTTTAGTCGAAAACAAATGCTTACCAATTTAAGTAGCATTTCTTAAATGTTTACAAATTTGATGAATAAATTAATTTCAGAGAGGACCGAACATCAATTTTTACCAAATTTGCGTTATATTTTTTGTAGATTTTACTTTTTTCATGAAAAAACGGACTGTTGGATTTTTATAAAAAAAAACTACTGAACATTGAAAACAATATTTTCTGCGAAATAAAAAAAAAATTTAAAAAATATTTTTAGATTTTTGAAAAGCTATTTGAATCGAATGTAAATTTTTACCAAGTGTTAGTACTGTTTTTTTTGTTAGGTTTTTATTTTTTGTAAGAAACTTGTTGATTATATTTTTGTCAAAATTTTACTGAATATTGACAATAATATTGTTTAAAAGATAAAAGTAGTTGAAAGCCAATATCTCAAAGTTTCGAAAAGATATTTGAGCCGAAAATCCATTTCTACCAACTTTTATTAAATTTTTTGTTTGGGTTTTTATTTTTTGTAATAAAACTGTCAATTCAATGTTTCTTAAAATTTTAAAGAAAGCTAAAATCAATATTTTTATAAGTTAAAATTAGCTGGAACCCATAATTTCAAATTTTGCAAAGATATTTGGGTTTAAAATAAATTTTTACCAACTTTTATTAAATATCTTTTAAGTTTTTAATTTTTAGTAAAAAAACCGTCAACTTTGAGTAATGTTTTATTTTAGGTTTTTATTTTTAGTAAAAAAAATTGTCAATTTGATTTTTCTTAAAATTTAACCAGATGTTAAAAAAAGTTATATTTCGTTGCACAAAATTGTTTTGGAGATGAAATCATTTCGTAAAATTTTCGAGGTGACACATTTTTTTCTCAGTTTTTTTTTGATTTATTTAAACAAACGTTAATTGTATTTTTTTCCAAAAATATACTTGTTTGGTATCACGTTACAATATTTAATATAACGCTTAATTCAAGTCTCTAGTGTTTTTGGTTCGTAAGATATTTTGAGTTAACCAAAATTTTTACCTTTTTTTTTAAACTGCTTTGGTAAAAAAAACCACCCACGCAATTTTCTTGAGAGCCCTTTCATTTAAAGTCGACATCACTTCTGGTTCTTGAGCTATGGACGGCGAAAAAACGTCGCGAACGTACAGATGTTCGAACGTACGTACGCACGCTCAAACATCTTTATAAAAATCTTTTATTTCGACTCTGGGGACCTTAAAGTGAAAGAGAAGTGTTAAAATTTGACAAATAGGACAAATTACAATAACTTCCTATCGGAAGTTAAGAAATACTCACCACACACGCGGTGTCAGAAACAACACATAAAAATAGAAATCTTAAAATACGAGTACAAAATATAATAACCTAAAGGTTAAGATGTGATATTTTTACTCTACAAACATAATCATGACATGCTTGTGTAAATACTATTTCAAATTTCTGTTTATTTGTAAGATATTTGAAGATCAATACTTCAAGGGGCAAATAACAAGAGAAAATAACGAATAAAATCGATGTCAAAATACCTTAAAAAAAACGAAAAATATTGAAAGGTTTGCTATTGTGCCAATTAATTAATTTTGTCTACTGTCTTGACAATTGTATATACATTTGTGTATAGCTAAATTTTGATTATATCCGTGTTTCTATCGAAAAAGGATCTTTAATCACTTTTGGCGTGAGTCTCAATTACAATCACAAAAAAGCAATATTACCGCCGCCGAAGGCCGAAGGCTTATCGATTTCTTATGATAGACTATTATTCATAATACAATACATAAAAATGCAAGTACCATGTTCCCATTAAAATGTAAACAAATAAATAATTGTACTAGATTTTTAATTAAACGTAGTTAAAGGATATTTTGTTAACTCCAATACATAGAAATTTGTTTTATATTTTTGTAAACATAAAATGGATCAATAAACAAAAACTCAAAATCATCTTAAAACAATGAATTTAAACTGAAATTTTGAAGAAAGTTTGACTTCTGGAATATTTCTCAAAGTATAGAAAATATTGTATGATGAATGTAAATTAATATATCTTAAACCCGCTTACAAAAAGAAAACACGAAAACTAGGTCAAGCTATTTACGGAGTGCGCTGGTACCAAAGCCAAACAACCCAAAGGTGAAAAAAAGGACAACATTTTTTGTATGTATTTTTATCAGTGTGTGGGTGATGTATGTATATATTTACTTCAATTTCGCGACACGATGATGAGGATGGCGACTGTGCAGTTATTTATATAGGAAGTCCTGGATTATTTTCCCTGCTCTATTATATAGGGCACACGCAAAAGCTTTCTTCTCTAAAAACAAGGAAGCTTTTTAGCTGCTAATGTTTCAGTGAATAAAAGAAAAGCGAAATCAAAATTATTCCAATCCTTACTGTCTATATATCTCTTTGAATAAGGGTAGGAAAAAACCGAAGTTTTTTTTGGGGTAGTATCTAAAAATTCTTGTGATGTTGAGAAACAAGTCTTTTTTCATACTAATGTGCCTTGTTTGTTTTTGTTAAGATTTACTTTAAAAATAACTGATAAAGGTAGGTACAAAGAATATAAGGGATTAATTTGTAAGGGTACTAATTAACTAAGGGAAGAAACACCTTCCCCTCAAGCTTACAACAAAATCGACAAAATAACTGGTAGAAAATTGTATGGATCCGGTATTTCGAAGGACAAACTTCTTTATAATGAACGACGAAAACCAATTGATGCACATTCCATGTTATTCGCAATTCAGGACTTATTCTCTTCAAATTATTCCAACACAGAAATCAATGACGATTTCGAGCACTAAGTTTTAGCATCAGTAAACCTTTTTAAGGAAACGTTTATTTTGAGCACAATGGTAACGCTCTCCTCCAGTATTGTCTCCTTTTACTTCTCCTAAAAGTGTAAATCTTTACAGATCCACAATTAATTATATGTTTATTTAGAAAATGTTTATATTCTTTAAAAGTAGTATTATCGTTGATTTTCAACCAATGTATTAATAACGATAATTTTCAAAGCTACAAAAGACGTTAAAAACTTTCGTTCACTTTTAACAGGTTGATAAACTGTTTGAGTGGATATTAGCTGACCCATTGAATAGCTTCTGCGAAGACAGGAATATCATTCCAAGCAAATCAATTTGGTTTCAAAAAAGGAAAGTGAACGGAACATGCTCTGCTTCTATTTCAAGACAAGGTCATTCAAAATCTTAGAAGTAAAAACTGCACATTGAGTCTTTATATTGACCTTCAAAAAGTCCTAAAAATTGGTTTTTTCAATGTATACGTAGGTGTTCCTCAGGGATCGATATTGGGTCCATCTTTATTCAACATGTATCTCCAAGACTTGCCTCTTTTAGGCTCTTTTTTAATAAACCTTGTTCAATATATTATGTTGATGATGCTATAAAAATAGCAAGTGACAGCTCTAAATAAAATTAAACGCAGGTTGCCACTTATGGAGAACTATTTACAAAAAATGGAGATTAAAAATCAATATAAATAAGGGTGGATTGATTTGTTTCCGAAATTCCATATACTGTATCGTTGTTCAATAAAGTAAGTTCCTAGATCTCAAAATAAATAACACAGATATCCCACTATGTCAAGAAACGAAGTAACTATTAATAAACTTCCAAAACCGATTTCAATCCAATTAACATGCTAGGACAGCACCAAAAAAAGCTAAAATGGCTAGCGCATTATGTTTAATTCAAAGTTCCTTAAAACAAAAACTAAAATTCTAATGCTGTCGGACATTTCCCTTAACTTTATGCCATAGATTTTCTATGAGCTTAACATTCTTACTTTGATGGATTTGTTGGTAAGCCACTTCTTCACGATTTTTGCTGCATGTTTCGGGCCATTATCATGCTTGGAAATCCACTTAATTGACGTTGACTCAAATGTAAATGGTTCCATATTCTTTCTCAATATCAGAACTGAAATATGAAAATTTATCCACAAATGGACCAAAAAACCATTAAGCTGCCTCCTCCGTGTTTAACCGCCATCAAAGTATACTTTGGATAATTTAGTTGTCATATTGACCACGAAAATTGACTTTCGAGCAATGTTATATTAACAATCCGGTAGTCAAACCAAATTACGTTTTTCAGAAAAAAATGTCATATTGACCTGCCCAGTTGTCATAATGATTACTGCAGTTCTGATATTGACGAACGTAGTCCTAATATTGACAAACGCAGTTCTAATATTGACGGTCGCAGCTCTAATATTGACGAACGTAGCTCTAATATTGACGAACGCAGTTCTCATATCGACTACCGCAGTAGTCGTATTGAATAGCGCAGTTGTCATAAAGATTACTGCAGTACTGATATTGACAAACGCAGTTCTAATATTGACGAACGCAGTTCCAATATTGACGAACGCAATTCTAATATTGACGAACGTAGTTCTAATATTGACGAACGCAGATCTAATATTGACGAACGTAGTTCTAATATTGACGAACGCAGTTCTCATATCGACTACCGCAGTAGTCGTATTGAATAGCGCAGTTGTCATAAAGATTACTGCAGTACTGATATTGACAAACGCAGTTCTAATATTGACGAACGCAGTTCCAATATTGACGGTCGCAGCTCTAATATTGACGAACGTAGCTCTAATATTGACGAACGCAGTTCTCATATCGACTACCGCAGTAGTCGTATTGAATAGCGCAGTTGTCATAAAGATTACTGCAGTACTGATATTGACAAACGCAGTTCTAATATTGACGAACGCAGTTCCAATATTGACGAACGCAATTCTAATATTGACGAACGTAGTTCTAATATTGACGAACGCAGATCTAATATTGACGAACGTAGTTCTAATATTGACGAACGCAGTTCTCATATCGACTACCGCAGTAGTCGTATTGAATAGCGCAGTTGTCATAAAGATTACTGCAGTACTGATATTGACAAACGCAGTTCTAATATTGACGAACGCAGTTCCAATATTGACGGTCGCAGCTCTAATATTGACGAACGTAGCTCTAATATTGACGAACGCAGTTCTCATATCGACTACCGCAGTAGTCGTATTGAATAGCGCAGTTGTCATAAAGATTACTGCAGTACTGATATTGACAAACGCAGTTCTAATATTGACGAACGTAGTTCTAATATTGACGAACGCAGTTCTCATATCGACTACCGCAGTAGTCGTATTGAATAGCGCAGTTGTCATAAAGATTACTGCAGTACTGATATTGACAAACGCAGTTCTAATATTGACGAACGTAGTTCTAATATTGACTACCGCAGTTGTCATATTGACTACTGCAGTTGTCATATTGACTTGCGCAGTTGTCATAATGATTACTGCAGTTCTGATATTGACGAACTCAGTTCTAATATTGACGAACCAGTTCTAATAATGACGAACGCAGTTGTCATATCGACTACCGTAGTTGTCATATTGACTACCGCAGTAGTCCTATTGACTAGCGCAGTTGTCATAACGATTACTGCGGTTCTGATATTGACGAACGCAGATCTAATATTGGCGAACGCAGTTCTAATAATGACGAACGCAACTGTCGTGTTGACTAGCGCAGTAGTCGTATTGACTAGCGCAGTTGTCATATTGACTACCGCAGTTGTCATATAAATGTGGAATGAATTAGATATGTATTGAGTTCGGATTAGGATTGTACCTATTCATGTAATACGAAGTGTATGTACTTTTAAGTTAGTTAGATTAATAGATTTTGAATTGACGTATTTATTTAATTCACAAAAACTGAATTAAAAGCTAGCACATCTAGAAATGCGTGATTAGCACCCATCCAATCTATTCCAATTTACAATTTAATTGAATTGTCACGTTAAGGATTTAAATTTAATGCAAATGTAACTGAAATTCTGTATTATTCCTTGCAGGTACACACAATTCCATATCAGAAAAAAAAAAACAATTTGTTCTGCTATTTGCATGATAACTTTTATATTTTTGAATAAAACCCCAGAAAGATTTTTGTATGTAAATCAGATCCTTGGGCAATTAACATCCCTTTAAAGCATCTACATCTACCAAATCTAAACCCTTTTTGCTTTTATTTGTACAAACTTACCTACCTATACACACACATTCATATATCTCTCCAAAAGTTGATAGAATCCCCGTTGTGTTCTACATCCTTATCGTGTGTCCCATTTTTAAACATCATCTATGTTTAACAACAAAAAGATATAAACAGGATTTGATTGCATTCGAAAAGCCTTGGTGCTGCCGCGCACTAGAAATTAGGTCACGCCGGAAAAGCTCCTTATTGTAAATGTATTTGTTTGTTTACCCAGGCGTTTATATACATTATGTGCGTTAGTCTACATAGACTCTACGACAAGCTTATATATGTGTGGATTTCGAAAATTTTCTCGAATACAGGAATCAAGGAAACCGGCATTTCGCCATATTAGACGCGTATCGATCCAAAAACAAACAAAAACCTAGGAATATGTTGTACTCGTAGATTTGCTAAACTTTCTCCCTTAGAAATATGTATGTTTTGAAAGTTTGCTTAAATGCAGCTTGAATCTATTTGCTCCAAAGAGCGTATAAAATGTAATGAATAAACTCTTCTTATCAGTTGTTCCAGCTTTAAAAATGTTGTTGTATATGAAGACTCTCTTTCTCAATTCAACGAAGCTTGAATTCCATTGTTTGGAAAACGTTGTTGGATCGAAATCCGAAGTTTTCGCACCCACATTTACACACATAATAAAAACAGCACGAAGTTTCAGGACAACACCAGAACTTCTCCATATGTGGTAGGTAAAGTTTGCGCCTGTATATAGAATGATAAAGTTAGTGAGTCTAACTGTGGAAGTAACAACAAAAAAGGATAACGAAGGATATGGGATATTTTGAATATCTAACAAAGACTTTTCTTGATTGTGTCAATGTATACGTACCTTTACTATATGTGTACATATTTGTGTATGTACGTGCTCTATATGCATACTGTGTGACCTATTTTTTGGTTTGTTTCAAGGAGTTTTATTAAAGGCTATACAGGACAGGAAAATAATGTATTCCTGTATTTAACAGTTCTTTTGTATGCCAAATGCTTTATTATAAAAATGTGAGGGCTGGGTAAGGATAGAAACCCACTTAGATTTTTATTAAGACAATTTAGACCCTTGAGAATAAAAATGTTGAACGAACGTATTTGTAAACATTTAACTATTTTTATATGATTACAAATTGGAATTAAGATTTTATGGATCAAAACCGGCAAACTAAAAGTTAATGTTAATAAAATGGTCGCATATGCTTGGCCATAAAAAATAAATAATTAAATAAGTAAAACTAACAATTTTTGGATTATAACTTTTTTAATTAGTTACATTTAATAGATGTTTTCTAAATCAAAAGAAAGCTGAAGATTCAAACTTATAAGAAAATAGGTAACTTATGCGTACGTTGATTAAATGTCTAGAACCTAGTTTATTGTAGAAAAAAAGTTTGTCACAGACAATCCAAGTGTTTTTTAAAAAGAGATTAGAAATCGTAACTTTTCAAATTGTTCAATAAAAAAGTAGTTTAACTTAGAATTGTCACATACAAACATTCTTAAAACTTAAAAAACGATATTTTTCAGATAGGAAGCAATCCCGTTTTTTTTAGAGAAGTCATGTGTAGTACAGTAGAAATTTGTATGAAAAACAATATTAACATCGGCAGTAAAATCACTTCCGATAAAAAGTTAAGTTAAATCCTGCTGTGGATAGAAATTTGACTTTTATTCGAGCAATTTTCGAAGTGTACATTCTTAGACGTTGGACACAAAACACTCAAGATGGATGGTCTGGAGACTAATACTAAAAAAGTATCGGTGATATTCCTACATCGTCTTGCAACAACTCGTATAAGTATGGGATTATATACTATACTGTATGGTATCACGCTTGTAACACAAGGGCATATAGTACGTTTGACCGGACAGAATTGCCTTCATCCCCATACTGTACCGAAGATGTCGCAATGCTACTAGTTTTTTCCGCGATAATTTATGGCGTGATAATTGATACCCTTATTGGATAACTTTTAATAGTGCATGAGTAATAAGGGACATAAGGGATATAGTATAGTACCCGTGGAATAATGGTTAGTGCGATGCACTGTCATGCGAGACTTCTTGGGTTCGATCCCTGACTGTGCCACCTAAAGTTTTTTCACGGGTACTACCTCTTGCGAGGAATTGACAAATTCTTTAAGAGTAATTCTTGTCATGAAAAGTGCTTTCTCAAATTTTCCGTTCGGAATCGGCTTAAAACTGTAGGTCCCTTCTATCCCTGACAACAGTACTCGCGCACAGGAATGGTTGAAATTTGTCAGTCACTAGGCCCTAGTTCTCAAGCGGATTGTTGCGCCACCCAATTTATTTTTTTTTATAAGGGACATAAAAATAATGGATAGACTTTTCTGCTAGGAGCGTTGTAGATGTCGCCAATGCCAGATGGACCTGACTCCCATACTGGCATTGGCGTATCGTATTACTATTCTCATTATAGACAAATTAACTATGCTTACAACTTTTTATCCGATGGAAATCTTCTAAGCCATACAGTATTGCGTTCACACCCATACTGACGTTGTAATAATCGCAATGTTTTTTTTTCCGTGTAGCTATTATTGGTTCTCATCATTGAAACCAATCATTGGAATTTTTTTGACATATCGTTTATAGCTATTTTCGTCATGAAAAAAATGTCCTGATTGAAATCCACCGAATATTTTTTACTGACAGAAATCTGTCATTGGAGTTGTGTGAAATTGCAACACAAATCAGGGGAACGATTCGTTTTACTTTTGAACATAAGAATATCAGCTGTTCAGGATAATAATTTTCTCTCCGGAAAATAGAAAAATAAGTTTTAGCCAAAAATTACTGCACAATTCACCGATCGATCAGCATATAGTTTGTATTTCTAATCAAAAGGAAACACAGTCAAAAATCCATTTAAAAATGTTTCCAAATTGATTTCAATGATAGCTATAAGGTCGCCTGTCAATAAACAGCATAAAATAGTTGGTATGTTTAGTAACAAGAAATTTCTGTTGAAAAGTTTCATAATTTCAAGTAAACAAAAATCAAGTTTAATAACATTTTCAAGTTATCCAACAAACATTATCTTTAGTTGAGTTCGTTTTGACGATTATTGTTTTAAAAATTATGGAACGACTCCCCTGCATTTTTCAATCGAACGATCTTGGAGGCCCACGACGCGAAGCCAAAAAATGCTCTTACCCAAAGTTTTGTTAAGTTAGATCGAACAAACCGTACCATTATAAATTGTTTACGATTTGTAAAACGTTGTTCAAGTCTTGGCACAATTCAAGTGTAAAATCCAAGATTAAAAACCACATGTCTGGAAATATTTGGTATTCGGGTAAACAAGATAGATTTTTAATAACGTTTTAAAATGTTGAACACGATTATGAATTAGGTATTTATCATTTTCTTAAACATGACATTATGATTTATGAATGTCACTGGCAAAATCGAAGTTTTCTCAAACTTTTTTAAAATAAATCAAAAATACAACTCTTTAAAGTTATAGATTAAATCTTCTTCTCTCATTTATATTTGTACAAAACAAACGAGCTTATTCCCTTGAAGCCCTTGACCTGGTTTACAGCAAACGTGTACCTTGCTTGCATCACAAACAAAAGTTAAACTATTCTTCATTTTAATAAAACGCTCCCTCAAAAGCATGCACAAACGATTGCAATTTTCATTTAGCTAGGTACAAATTCACCCAAAAGTATACGAGTTATGCCTATAAGCCTAGTCAAACGTTTGCAAGCTACCCTTCATAATGCGTTTTAACCATGATGGCCATGGAACTCCACACCTCTAGCCTATATTAGGATAGCGTGCCAAAAATGTAGGTCACATCACTTTACTATACATCGTTTTTCAAAAACTACACACCAAGTTAAGCGTGGTTGGTTATGATGGGAAGATTTTGCCTCTATGACAAATAGACAAATACACACATAAAGAGTGCAACACATTTAACCTAGATTCAGGGTTTGTTCTGTTGAATTTGTGTGCTTTAATTTTTCGCCGGACACAAAATGTGTCCTTATCCTTGAGTCATCATGAAAATTAAGTAATTCATGGAAATGATGAGTGAAAACAACAACAACAACTTTGTCAACAATTAAGTTAAAACCTTTTTTATGTATGGTAAGCTGAGGGTTGTCTTTTGATAAAAGTTACCATCATCAAGAGCCCTCTTTTAGCGGAACGTAGGTCGTGTTGTTGTTGTCGAATGCATGTCGAAGGGTATAATAGAGTAAACTAGGTCATGCCCCAAAAACACACATATTGTAGGTAAGATAGTACATACATACAAAACATGTGGGTGGACGTTTGAATTAGCACAAAGAGGTTAGGTGTAGATACTTATGTATGTTTGTTTTTGGGAAAATTTGTAAAAATTTAAAAGTTATAATTTTATCATCACCTTTATAACCACTTATTCTTTTTGAACTATTGCATTATTTGTTTGTTAAAAAATATCGTTAAAAACACGTATTTAAACTTTTTTCAAAACTTATTGTGTTCTTAAGGACAAATAGTGCAAGAGAGTTCAAGGTTTAAATTGAAATATAATTTGCTAATGAAAGCAATAATATAAAGAGTTGAGGCCATTGAAAAAGTCGCATGTGCTTGGGAACCCCAAATAAGAAAACACGTTTTTCATTATGATTTCTTATGTTGTCCAGTAAAGGGGTGTTTTTCAAATTGAAAAAAGTGGCTGGGATGCGACCCACACTGATAATTTCCCACCCCGTCTGTCTATTTGTCTTACTTAAAAGTTTGTAGGTTTTCGTGTTGGGTTAAAAAAGTTGTCAATTGAATTATTACCAACAATATTTTTAATATCAAGAAATAGTTAAATTTAAAAATCTAGTTTTGTTGATTAGATTTTCAGTCGAAAACAAATTTTTACCAATTTTAGTAGCATTTCTTAATTTTTTATAAATTGGATGAATAAAATTAATTTGAAAGATATCAAGAACCGAACATCAATTTTTACCAAATTTGCGTTATATTTTTTGTAGATTTTAATTTTTTATGAAAAAACGGACTGTTAGATTTTTATAGAAAAAAATACTGAATATCGAAAACAATATTTGAAGACAATATTTTTAAGTAAATTTTTACCATGTTTTAGTATTGTTTCAATTCGATTTTTCTCAAAATTTGTCCGAATGTTGAAAACAATATTTCTTATTGGAAGCCATGATCTCAAAGTTTTGAAAAGTTATTTGAGTCGAAAATCGATTTTGACAACAATATTTTTCAAAAGATAAAAGTTGTTTAAAGCTAATATCTCAAAGTTTTGAAAAGATATTTGAGTCAAAATTCAATTTTTACCAACTTTAAGTAATGTTTTTTTATGTTTTTATTTTTTATTAGAAAAACTGTCGATTAGATTTTTCTCAAAATTTTAACAGATTTTAAAAACTTTATCTTTGTGGAGCAAAGTTATTTTGAGATAAAATTATTTTGTATTCGTAGAATTTTCGAGATGACAATTTTTTATTTTTTTATTTATAAAAAACCGTTAATTGCATTTGTTCCCAAAAATATACTTGTTTCGGATCCCGTTACAATATATTATAAAGAATTTAATTCAAGTCTCTAGCGATATAGGTTCGTAAGATATTAAGGGGTTAACCAAAGTTTTCACCTTTTTTTTAATTTTCTTGAGAGCCCTTTCTCCATCTTTCTGCATTGTTATCTGTATAACAAAATATTTATTTGTAGTCTTCTGGTTTTAAACTATGGATGATAAAAATAACGTCGCGAACGGACGTACGTACACACGCACGCACAGATATCTTTCTAAAAATCTTTTATTTCGGCTCTAAGAACCTTGAAACGTTTAGAAATGTCAAAATGTTCAGTTTGACAAATCGGACCCATTACAATAACTTCCTATGAGAAGTTAATCATGTGCTTTATGCAAGAGGCGTTGTCTGTCAAACATTAGTACATTCCGCCACTCAAAGTCTCAATAGTTACAACAAATCTTATAGAGTTTTCAATGGAAATTCATATTTCCCTCAAAATTGATTTTTTTTTCGTGGCACGATAGGATGTGTTTTCTGTTTTGACAGATCTGGGTCAAGAATAAATTGCATTATTCAACCCAAAGAAATTCTAATTAACGACAATAGTTTATTGCGTCCAATATTATTATAAAGGTCTCTTTTGAAATTCGAAAACGGTAAACAAAGCTATAATTGTTAAATTATTTTACAAGTAGAAAAAATTAATTTACATACAGTTTGGTTTTTAAGGCTGTCTGATAAATCTCTTAATTTTCTTCGTAACTGATTTTTTTTAAATTTAAGTTTTACTTTATAGCAAAACTAAACTACGCCAAAACATTTTTACTTTAACTTGCTTAGTTAACATTTGGAAATTACTGAAGATAACATCTATTTCGCCATCTTGCAAACGGTATCGTTTTGGTTATAACGTTTTGACGTTTATCTTCGTACGTGAATCGTTTTACGAAACGACCCCCTAGGAATATATTTTGTAGAATTATGGGAAGAAGCTTGTCTACGCAGATAAGCCCGAAAAAATTGAGTTCTTGGAAGAGTATATTTGGAGAGTTATTGCCCATTTGCTACAAAAAAGGGAACTTATTCGAGCCAGACGCCATATTTGTTTCATTGACAGCTGGTGTTGTAAGTTCTCTTGATTCCAGCTAGCAAACCTATCGTCAGTTGTCAGTTTAATTTGTTTAAAAAATGGTGTAGTTTCTTTGCATTGTGTCATCAGTTACGACTTTACTAGTTCAACGACTTGTTACCATATATTTCAATGTTTAAAAATAAACTTCCCATAACAAGTTATCTTGCCACGTAAGGATTTTTTCACATGTATTGCTAGAGTAATTCTTGCCATTTAAAGTGCTTTCTCAAATAAGCCGTACGGATTCGGCATAAAAACTGTAGGTCCCCACCA
Organism: Eupeodes corollae; assembly: GCF_945859685.1. Lineage (NCBI taxonomy): Eukaryota > Metazoa > Arthropoda > Insecta > Diptera > Syrphidae > Eupeodes > Eupeodes corollae. Next base: position 163,019,117 of record NC_079147.1, read on the forward strand.
TTCCTGAAATGAATCGTACACAAGAATGATTTAAAGGTCTCTACGGACTGTTGAGCCACCTTATTTATTTATTTAACAAGTTATTATATTTGTCTGATTTTTCAAATTAAAAGTTCCGAAATTTCTCTAGTCAAAGTCTCTAAAATCAATGATTCTTAAAGAAATTCAATGATTCATAAAGAGATGTCTGTGTGTCTTACGCATTCCGAAGGTCGTACGTCTATATGTCCGTTTAACCTGTTTTTGTCGGCCATAGCTTAAGAACCGCAGATATATAGGCTTAAAATTAATTTTGTTATACAAGTATAATAACGTCAAGGAAGGACTTTGAAATATGTTTAACAACAAATATAAATTCTAAAGTTAAACTGGTTAAAAAAAAATGTTCAACTTGAATATTTTGAGAACAAGAAGGGGTTTTGACTTCCCAATTTTGTTTAAAAATTATTTAAACCCCACCAAAAATGCAGAACTTAATAAACTGCATTAATCCTCCTTATATAAATACAAAAAAATACCTAAAGTATTCATTACATACTTTTCGAAGTTTCCTTAATTACAAAATAATTATTTTAAAGGACACCAAAGGGAGGTTATCAGTTGATCACATCCCAGCCTCTGTTTTGTATTTAAATTAACAAAAATGCATTCTTCACTGACTATTAATTGAAAGGACACAACTGTACTTGTTTTTGTGTACAAGTAAATAGAAGTCCTTCTAGTAATAATGTAATAACCCATATTTAAAACAATTTACTAGGCCATTCCCTGCATTACTTTTATTTATGTACTTTTGTCTTGTTGCAGTCCCAAAAACTGGGTCATCTAAAGTAGAATCATTGCCGCCGCCGCGCCGTCCGTGTCGTCGCCGCGCCGCACCGCTTTTGACACACAACATTGTACCCAATTTTTACCCGGTCTGCCAACATAGATCAACAAGCCCATTTATATATATGTATGGTATGTATTACCCTTACGGAAAGGGATGCACGCCGCATACTATAGCATCTCTCAGCGTTGTAAAAGGGTTGCATTCTCCACTAACATATATTCTTGCTCGCTCACTCTCTTTCATTCAACTGCGAGTGCATTTTGTAAGGAAATAGAAAATAAGAAAAGTGGGTCACTAGGGCGAATACGTACTGCCTTTTTTTAATTTTACATTATATGGGTATATCAACCAGTAGGTATGTCCTCGCATATAACATTGTGATGCCAAAAGTTGCACATTGCCCCTCTGGATTGTGTATGTCAGCAAATGGTTTGTACAGTTTCAGTCCTGTAGGCAATGATATTTTACTAAAAGTGCGATAAATGAATTAAAAATTCGTTATTTCACCCTTGACCACACCATTCCCTGGTAGTAGTAAATATACGTTCAATTAAAAAAAAACGCTTTATTCATTTCAATAACAAAGTGCGTGTGTGTTTTATTATTTATTATAATAAAAACTCTAGGAAAAGAAGAGATTTAAAAGAGATATGAAGATAACTCATCATGATGACATGGTAATATTATTGTTTTTATTTTTAAATTTATTTTAATAAAATATAAACACATGTTTAAATTTAAAATTGTATTTACAGATTTTTATGAATTTGTTTTGTTTTATTTTTGTTGCAGGTAAACAAACGTATTTTCAAATGCACCTGGAGAGGATGTGATTTCACAGAAAAGACTTCCTCAAATATTGAAAGACACGTTCGTGATGCTCATATTGGGTGAGTTTGTTTTTTCTTTTTTTTTAGAAATACTAACATTTAATTTTTGAAAAGACCCTTAAATTTGTTTTGGTTCTATACTTCCAAGTACTCATTGAAAACTTTAAGTTATCTAAATACTGTGACTATTACAGAACTACTTTTAGGCTCTTAGTTGTGAGATCTTACAATAGTCAGATGTTAATTCAGTAGCTGACATGATTTTCTCCCCAAAGCCAAATCTCCAACAACTCTAATTGTTGCTAGTTTTTACTGCTGATTCCAAGTCAACATTATTTGTATAAAATTTTCTGATATATTCGTACCCGTGGTGTGATGGTAAGTGCATAGAACTGTCATGCCTGAGATATTGGGTCAATCCCTGCCTGTGCCATTTAAAGTTTTGTTAACTGGTATTGCCTCTTGCGGGGAATTCACAAATCTTCCAAGAGTGCTCTCTCAAATAATCCGTTCGGATTCGACTTTAGGAATGGTTGAGAGTTGTAAGTCACTAGGCCTTAGTTCGAAACTGACTCAAAAACTTGATGTAACAACCTTAAGACTAAGAATTTGAAATAATATCAAGAAATTGACTTGATATCGGTTTGCGTTTTTCTGTAAAAAAAAACATTTTAGCATAAATACTTTAGAGTTATTTTAAGGTTGATGAATGGCAGTAAAAGGTTTACAGCAAATGAGTTTTTAAACGGGATTTTAAGTAATGAAATTTACTATTTTCGAAATGACAATTCCTAAAGTGCAACTTCGTACCATTCGTTTTCGTATGTCAAAAGCTTTCTAAAACGGAAAATGTATTTCGACATCTAATGTGATAACGAAATTGAAAATCTGAATCTTAATTAAAAATTACAAAACGAGCAAATATATTTAAGAAAAGGGATAAAAATGAAAGCACACATGACAATAGATTTTAGTCAACTGTTTGTGCTCGCATTTCGATTTGACCAAGGATCATTTAAAAACCCCAGACGGAAAAAAACCTCAAACAACTTGTGGCAATATTTGAATAGCGTAACCGATTTCCTGTTTGTGTTCAATGCTGTCTGATCATGTCCTATTTGATGCTGATAGCCTCCTTGCCTCTTACAAATTTCAATGTGACGCATAGTTTTAAGATGACTTTAGGTAATAAACAATAATAATTTTAAATCTTTTTCAACAATAAAATGTTAACTTTTATCACACATTTCCATAATATTTGATTTGTCCTGTATAATTTTTCTTTTAATTGCTTTCGTTTCATTTACTTTTCTTATAGTAGCCGTGTTTTTTTGATATTCCATATAAATTACAGTAAGAAATTGCCAATAAACGGTTTTTATATAACTCATGATGTTGAAGCTAGCTTGAAGCTTATATGGTGCTAAACTACTCAGTTTTTCATTGTTTAACACGAATCAAACTATTTCACTTGCACTTCATAAGAAACATCGAAAAACCATTCGCATTTTAGAAAATGATGTCAAACTTAATGATTTTTAAATCTTCTTGTGCGGTGGAAACACCAAAAAGATTTATTTAATCTAAACTGAGATAAACCTTTGGTGAAAACATTAATTAATCTTTTCTATTGTTTTCTCTTGCAAAATAAGTCCAGTTCGTCCATTTTCATTAACAAAACTAAATAATATCAACAATAACAGATTGATTTTTTTCCCCAATGGAAAAGACATGATTCCAAATGCACAACTACTCAACGAACACAGCCATCGAGATACAAATGCAATATCAATCGCAACAACATTTGAGAACGAAATCATATAAGATCCATTCGAGACTCGTATAAATGTCAAAAACACATCCCTAGTAAAATTCTACTCTCGCTAGCATTCACACTATTGATATTGTTTTTGTTATTCGTGTAAAATCCTACTATACTATGGATAGATTTTCCAACAAAACACGGGAGTAATAATGTTAATATAAATTCTTTCTTTAAAAACAAAATGTTCTCTTAACTGCAAAGTTTGTTTTGTTATGATTTATCGATTTGACAGATCTCATAAGAAATAATTCGATATTCAAAAAAATTGATCCGAAAAAGGAAAAAGTTTTTTAGTACTCATCTCTCCCCGTTCCGAAAGTTTTACAGAGTACGAAATCAAATTAGGAACGGAAATGACTTTTCAATAAAATTGACTTTCGAAACAAAATACAGAGTAGAACCCTAGAACTAGTCCTTTCTAAACAACCTAGCTGACAATCTTTCACTGTTACTTGATTTATTTTCGGTTCGGTTTGACATTTCACAATGAAAAAACATACTCCTGAAGAACTTTTGCAAATCCAGAAAATTTATTACAAGAATCATACTTCGTTTCCTTCTAAAAGATATCTAAAAAAAAGCACCCTCTATATGTAGTTATTTCCAACTATTTAACTGTGACTTGTCGGGTGTGTTGTCGCAATCATATTTAATAAATATTTTCAATGCAGTATTTTAATTGCATACAGCAACAACGGCAGCGGCATGCAACATGTACAAAACTTAGAAACACACAAATATTATCATTTATATGGCGATATATGTAAATATGCAGTGTCCAGGGCCATAATCATCAAGTTACAGCAAAGAGAACTGTTATTTTTATTGTTTGCAGAGCAAAAATAAACACAATCGATTCGAACCTTGGCCCCAAAATAAATATAAAACAAAACGTAGTTCCGACCCACTACTTTACCGACCGACACGACGACAATATTATTCACAACCCGGCTTGGCCCAGTAACCCAGTTTATCGTTTAAATACTCCCTTGCAGTTTTATTTAAGCAAAGGCAAACTGAGTACATATGTACCGAGAACATTGCATACTTACTTTGCCTTACAAGGTTGTAACTTGTAAAGCTCGCATACTTACATTTATTGCAGAAAACTCTACATCTATAAAATATTGAAGAGCAAAAGGGGGTTTGTGCAAAAATGAATGTGCATAGATTTTTCGTAAAGCGGTATACTAACTCATAGGTAGATAGTTTATAAGTTCGTCTTCGTAGTAACTGACATAGTTTTAGCCTCAAAAAGGGCTAAAGTGTGGAAAAAAAAGTAGGTTAAATTTATTTACTAAGTCAAGGCAAATGATAATACATATGTAAATATACTACTGGTAGCTTCGCATCTTGTATATAAGGTATGTATACGATGTGCTGCTTGTGTGTTGTTCTTAATTAAGGACGGACAAATATTTTTGATAGACTTTTGATCACTTAATGCTCTTAAATGACAATAGTTATACCTATGAGAAGGTTATGATGGATATGTTAAAATTCTTTAACAAACTATACGATTGAAGGTCTTGATATTTGATTTCCTGTGTCTACTGTGTAGCCATCTTTTGCGTAGAGGGTTTTGAATATGCATCATTATTTATTTGCTCTTCAACAAGGCTTTAGCATTGGTTGAGAAGTTGTCAAGCTTTCATTGATGATACTATCTTACTTACTTACTTACTACCTAAAGTGGCGCTGCAGTCCTGTGAATTAGGTCCTTACCCAACAAACTTCTCTATCTAACGCAGACCCTTGCTTCTTTTTTTATATTTACAGGCACTCAAGGGGTTATTAGATTATTAGACCCTTATATATGTTTATATTTAAACACAGTGCGAGCATTAGGGAAATAGGGAAGGATTTAAGAGGATATACCGGTAGGAGGGAAAACAGAGTTGGTCAAAGCTTGATGCCTTCAATTGCGCAATCCAACTTCGGTGAGGTCACTTTCCACTTGTGCGTGCCACCTGATGCGTCGTGTTCCTCTACTGCGCTGTCTTGTGGGCGTGGATTTGAAGACTTTCCGGGCCATAGCATCCATCTCAGTCATTGGACTTTTACCCTTCTGGCTAAGTCTACGTGGTGTACAGGCCGTACAGTTCGTCGTTTCATCACCTGCTATGCATACTGGGCCGTATATCACGTGAAGAACTTTTCCCCCGAAAAGTGCTTTCATCCGCTTTCGTCACTTGGTCCCTCGAGAGAGGGTTTTACCACTTAAGTGCTTTCTTAGCCCAAAGAAACAGCGGTTAGCAAGAGTAATTCTTCGTTTGATCTAAGCACTTCTGGTGTTGTTTCCTGTTGCGTCTCTGTGTTGTAGGTCTTTTTAGCCTTCACTAACTGTTAACCCCATTTTTACCGCCTCTACCTCAATACTCACAAAAGCCACACTCACATCACCCTGAGTTCTTCCGATTATATCAATGCCATCAGCATATGAGAGTAATTGGACAGACTTTTGAGAGATAGTGCCTCTGGTGTTGACGTGGAAGCTCTGCACTATTCTTCCAAGTACGATGTTAAGGAAATCGCATGATAGCGCATCACATTGTCTAAGGCCTTTTTTGATACCAAAAGATTCTGTTAAGTTGTTTCCAACCTTTATGAAGCACCGAGAATTCCAAAACTAGACATGGCTCTATACAGCTCGTTATGGTTGGTAAAGACCATTTTATTTAGGTTAAAATACATTACATGGGAAATAGGGTGTAATGAATTCGAAATCATAATTGGAAATCGAGTGAAATTGGCGCAAAATTTTTAATTATTTAATCAATTTTTAGCAATTTACGTGGCTAAAAAGGTGGTTTGGCTAATTATAAACGATTCTAACATCTTACTATCTATGGGCTATGTACACCATAATTTGATCTACTAAAATTAGAATTCAATGGTTTCTGGAGCCTTTAACTTGAACGGTTAAAACCAAATTTTAAACTTCCAAGAACTATTGGTGATAAAATTTGTCTATTTATTGTTCTAACAATAAAACAAAATTAGAAGTACATCCTATGATTTGTCAAAGAAGGAAGATTTATGAGAGAAATTCTTTGTGAATAAGGCGGTAATGAAGCGATCGTAGACAAAAACCTTTTGTGAATGGCTTCGAGTCTAGTGACGTGTAGTAAGGTGACCGTACTGTACTCACAAGTGAAACAAAAAGTAATTTTAAAACATATGTATGAATCACGTCCAAATCTCTTAATGGAACCCAGAACTCTATTTGCTTTTTTAACTATGAAGTTAATATGTACATTCAATGTTAGTTTATATTCTAAGACAACACCCAAGTCAGAAAATACATATTCTCTACTTAAAGGACAAGAATCAAACATGTAACTAAAAACAATTGGAACTCTTTTGCGTGTAAAGCTCACGGTTGTACATCTGTTAACATTTAAAACACGACGATTATTGTTGCACCATTTCCTGAATAGTATTAAGTCTTCGTCTTCTTGCAAGAGAAGACAGTCAGATGTAGATCTGAGTTTTTTGAAAATCTTAATTGGCCAGCTGCCAAAAATTCCAATCAAGGCAACTGTAATGGAAAGTTAGTCAAGAAAAATCTTCCTAACTATCAAATCAAGTCTACTTGCGTCAAAATGACAGTTGATCATATCTTTTTTATTCAACTTAAAGCTGAACTTTATTGCTCTGATTTATTCATTTTCTGCACAACTTCAATAAATCTTTTCTGTAAAAGGGTTTCTTGATAATTTGGAAAAGAAATAAGTAACATTTCTTAAAGGTACAAAATACAAATCGTGACAAAGCGACAAGTCTCGCTTTCCTGAGGAGTGTTTTGTAGACAATAATGTTCTTGGTATCTTTTGTGCTATGAACTAAGAGTAGAGGTTTGTGAAGTAAAGTTTTGAATTTGAAATTTATGACACTTGAAAAAAATGTACCTTCAAAAAAAGGAGCAAATGACGTCTCTTGTGTTGTCTGAACTCGCCCAAAGCTTTGGGACCGAGCTTCCTTCATGATATCTCCATGTTTCTCTTGGCCTTCCAAGCCACCTTCTACCTTGAGGATTCCATTGAAAGCACTGCTTTGCTATATTATCGTCCGGCTTACTCAATGTATGGCCAATCCAGAGCCACTTTCTATGCGCGATGTCAACATCCATTTTTGTTTGCCCAGTCCTGAGATACAGTACATCGTTAGATATGGCTTGTGGCCACCGGATGTTCAGGATGTAACGTAGACAGCGGTTGACAAAAATGTGCAACCTTTTTGAGATGTCAGCAGAGCACTTCCATGTTTCGTAGGCATATAGCAGCACGGATTTTACGTTGGACTCAAACAACTTTAACTTGGTAGGGAGCGCTATTTTCCTGGAGTTACACACTTCAGAAAGCATTCCGAATCCAATACGGACTTTATTTATTCTATTGGTGACATACAGGTCCGTTCCACCATCGAGGGCCAAATAGCTTCGCAGATAGTTGAATTGGGTGACCTCTTCTACTGCCACTTGTCTCACAATAAACTGTTTTTGTTGGTTTCGGCTGGTGTGCATTAATTAAGTCTTACTGGCATTAATCCTTAAGCCAGCCACCTCCCTATTTTGTTGAAGAGATTGGCACATTTGGCTGAGGTCTCTATTTCTGTTTGCCATTAAGCATATGTCGTCAGCGTAGTTCAAATGGCTTAATGTTTCCTTCCGGCGGCATTGGATACCCAGTCTCTCGTGTTCACCCATCGTAGCAGTCATACCATCATCAATAACCGGCAAAAGCAGAATTGGTGACAATACACCATCCCGTCTCACTTCAAATGCGTCGGAAAGCTGTCCATTGTGCAAAACGAAAAACCTTGCGTTGTTGTAAAACTCTTTTATTAAAGAAACAATTTTATCAGGAACAAGCGGTCTCCAGATAACATTACGACTACCGCAATCGAAGGCCTTTTCAAAATCGACGAACATTAGGTAAAGTGGCGATTGGTACTCCGACGATTTTTCAACAATTATTCGCAAGATGTTAATGTGGTCGACACATGATCGACAGTTATTAAGATTACCTTTTTTTGGTAGCTTGACGATTACCCCGTAGTTGCATTCCCTGGGAAAGGTTTCGTTTTCCCAAACAGACTTACAGACTTGGCAACAAAATACCAGGAGCCAAGTCGGGGTCTGCTTTGGGGAATTCGACAGGTATGCCATCCAGCCCAGCTGCTTTGTTGTTCTTATTTCCCTGCATGCCGGGGGTTCAATATTAATGCTTCTGGTAGATCTACGTGTGTCCGGCAGTTGATGATTTGCATTAGCGTTTACATATGCATTTTGGTGATCGTTCAGCAATGTACAGGAATACTCCTTGATCTTTCATTGACACTAAAAGACGAACAGGATGGTTGACAATACTTTGTTGGCCTACAAGATCTTTAGTGATTTTGTACAGCATTCTAGCGTTACCTCTTCTTGCAGCTTCCTCAGCGCTTTCTGCCAATTTGGCGAATCTGGCCCTCCTATCTCGTCTCATACACCTCTGCACTACTTTTTGAGCTGTTATATACTTTTATAATTTTATATATTTTGTCCCAGGTGTCTTGGGATATTCACAAAACCTTATCTCTAGATTGCCTCGGTACCGTTTCAGATACAGCTTTAATAAAAATTCTTTTTATCGAGCCCCACAACGTCTCAATGGGAACATTTGCGTTCAACCCCTCATTTGACGCCTTGTTGTTAAGAGTGTTTGCAAAATCACGACAAGGATTTGTGTCACTAAAAGCGAGTGTATTAAATTTTTGTCTGGTTGCCGTGTCTCCGGATAGCAGCTGTTCGCAGTCTAATTGTCGCTAATAGCAGATGAGGGTCGCTTCCTACATCTGCACGTCTCTCGTTCCTCATATCGCAAAGTTATGTCCTCCATCGTTGTTGTATTATAAAATGGTCGATTTGGTTTTCTGTTCGACCATCAGGGGATACCCAGGTAACTTTGTGGCAGTTCTTATGTGGGAAAAGGGTTCCATCGACCACCAACTGACGGGCATTACAAAATTCGACAAGCACATCACCATTGTCATTTCGTTGACGTATGCCGTGTCTACTCATAACTCGTTTAAGGCCTGTGTTATCCGAGCCAACTTTGGCATTGAGGTCCCTCATGATGATAGTTATGACACCCTTTGGAACTCTGCTGTGGACCGAGTTCAGTTGAGCGTAGAATGAGCTTTTCAGTCGTCGGAGCGTTACACTGAATTTTGGTGAGTTTGCGAATTCTGGACCTAGACCTTGCTGTCATTATCCTAGCCGAAACTGGTTCCCAGGAAATTAAGCTTTTTTTAACCTTATTATTTAGCATTACGCCAAAACCATTTAGTCTTTGACCGCTTACTGTCTCATCCTCCCCAGAACACAGAATCCACGTCCGCTTTATTGCTGATCTGTGCTCTCCTTCCCCCCCCCCCCCCACTTCGTCTCGATCACGTCTAAAGACTTTATAAGAGAAGTCAGAAAGCTCCTAGTCCGAGATAGAGTTGTTGAGCTATGTTTCCGGTAATATAATGATATCGTGAGGAAGATTGTTTATATCTCTGTAAACCATGTTGGCCTTTGTCCAAAGTCCATTAAGTTTTGGTATGAGATTAATACATTTTTAAGCTGCTTTGACGGTGGTTCAGCGTTGTCGAAACTGACGAAAAGAATTGTTCGACTTTTTCAACCAGCTTATTTCTGAAAAAATGTTTTTTATCTTGTAATTTTAACAATCTCTGCTCCAACTTCAACTATAAACATTAAAAATAACTGGATTGACATATTTTTGTTTTTAAGTTTTTTCTTGTATTTATATCTTTTAACTTAAGTGGTATAAATGATTCATAAACAAAAAAGGTCATATGCGTTTATATAATATCAATTTTTTAAATAAAAGAAAAATTAAACAAAAATAAAACATTCAACATGGATGGAGGGAGATATAAATTAATCAAAAAAGAAAAGTAGAATACATTTAAATTTATCGTGTTTTTGTTAAAAAGAAAACACTCAGTTTTTCTTATTCTTTGTGTTACAGAAAAAAAAAAGAAAAAAATAATAACCTCGAACATTCGTGAGGCTTTGAGAATAAACAAAATCTATTTTTTTATCTTCTTTTAATATAACATCATAATTAATCTCAGGAAATAAATGCACAATTACAAGTCGTGCAGAAGCAATTTTTGTTTTAAGTCTAATATGCCGACACATTAGTTTATACAATATGTACCGCTTTTTCAAAATCTTTTAGTTTTTTTCTTTCATTTTTGAATATATATTTTTGTGAAACTTAGAATCTCTTTTCACTTTTTATCTTGGTTTTGTTATAATTCTACTTTTTCTTTCTCTCACTGTGATTACAAACTACTTTGAACTTCGAAACGAATAAACGAAAAAGAGAACTTGAATATTGTTTTTGTTTTAGGATAAATGTATATATACGAGTAGGTATAACGTGGATTGGATGCTCAACGTTGTTTTTTTTTTTTGTTTCTTGCTGCTCATTTTTTAGGTGGTTTGATTCATTATGGCATGCGTGATGTCCATTGACGCCTCTCCCATTCCATTAACTGTGATTCCATTCACCATATTGACAGCTAAAATAATAAAAAGAGACACATTTCAATAAAAATAAAACTTTATTGTGTTAAAGTTAAGTTTAAATTTTACCACCATTTCTAACTCCTTGGGTATCTAAATGCTGCCAATATTGTTCGGAGGGTGATTGTGCACTGGTGCCGGGTGGAGCTGTCACTGGTGCTCCGGTGTATCTGAAGTAGGGATTCTTCAAATCGAGTGTATTACTCGAGGATATAAGGGTTCCTTCGATGTGTAAATCAATTGTTACATCGTAAGATTGTCGACGATTCGCTTCGAGCAGTACTCTCCCAGTTAGCATTTGGCCGCGTTTTATAAATATTGGCATTGGCAGTAGACAACGAACTTGATACCAGTGAGTTAGAGGCGCCGTAGGCGAAGTCGAAAGCCAAACTTGCTGACTTGAACCGCAAAATTCCACATCAAACCAAAATGCCAGACCATGACAGATTCCAGTTTGTAAAATATGAAATTCAAGTGGAATATCTGTAATTAGAATTTGATTTTAGTTATCGACATTCTTTATTTCCACTAGGTTGTATTTTTTAACAAATTATGATTCAGGCTTATGTGCAAATACATTTATTTAAGTGCTAGAGTGACATTTTACATCATTAAACACAAGATAAACAAATAAAACAAGATAAAGTTTTGTCCACAACAAAACTTGTGCCAGAAAAGATTTATCGGAATCTCCTTTTAAATCTTTTCTTTTCGTTTCACAAACTTCTGACACCATTTGAATGACATTCAAACTAAGTAAATTTTCTTTGAGAAGCAACTTTGTATGTCTTGGGATTTCCAAATGAACACTTTCTCTCTCATAAAATCGATATTTTAACTTAAATAAATATATCAAACATTTAAGCATTTTAAATTAAAGCTAAGAACTTACCAATATTGTGTAAATCTTTTTCGTTGTCTCTCAAAAAATCACACACATGTCTCACAGATTTGGCCATACAAATTCTAATATCGAATGTATCAACAATTGGCTGTCTAAAATACTCTTTCATACCCTCTTTATGCAATGTAGTCAAATCTACACCATGGAATGCTGATTGATACCAAAAATTAGCTTTATTATATTGCTCTGAGTATAGAGATTCATCGCTAAACGGTGCTATATGCAAATCACCGTGTGTAGGGAACATTTTTCCATTTGGTTTAAGCCATTTGCGCGCATGCAAATATGTTTCAAGCATACGTTCATTAAATAACATATAGCCCATTGGTTCAGATATAATAACATCGACTTTTTCTGGCAAATCGATTTCTTCAATTTTTCCTGGCATTATAAATATTCGATCTTGAACATTATTCGATTCGACCAATTGTTGGGCATATTGAGCCATATTACTGGCTTCGATGGCATAAACTTTAGCTGCACCAGCTTGTACCGCAAAAAATGATAGGATACCAGAACCAGCTCCAACATCCAAAATAACTTTATTCTAAAAAAAAAAATGTTATTTGTTATTGATGATTGTTTGACCAATTCTTTAAACTTGTTTTATTGATTGTGTTGAAAATAGACTCTTTTAGTCTTTTTGGTTTGGGAATATTTCATTCTTTCTCCCAAAACAAATGTTATTTTGTGAGGTGTTTATTAAATTATATAACTTACATTAAAATCTATAGAATTCTCTAGGATGGCCTTTTGATAAGTGCTCGTTCGTACATAGTCTTGCATCATGTTTTGCTGTTGACTTAAATAACCATAAAATTGAAAATACTGTGAGGCGGAAGACTCTTCAGTTCGTTGTGAGAATACTGATTTGGGGCGGAGTCGTTTAACATTGTCTATGATTTTACGAAATTTAAGATGATCTAGAAAATTAAATATAAAATAAAAAATTTATTGATTTTGAATTTATTTTCAAAAAAAACCTTTTTCTGTCGCAAATTTCAATACAACATTGTCATTGTCCAATGTAAGAGCATGCGTCTGACGACCCAACTGAGCAGTATCAACATCAGATGTTATAAGATATTCTTTACTGAAATTTGGATCATTATCTGAAAAATAGAAAAAGAACAAGTATTTAGTTTAAATTGTTTAATTTATACAAATTCAAAATCAAGCTTAAAGTTATTGTGAGACAATGCATGTTTCTCTTCAACGTAATCTGAGTTCCAACAGTCTTAAAGAAATGTATTTTACAGTGATATTAGGACTCGTACATTTTTTTTAAAGAATTTGATTTTGTTATTTGATCTTCGCTAAATACTTATTTTTAATAGCCGTGCTCTTGTTATTGAGTCCTATTAGAAATTCCATCTTAATCAGAAACTTTTACGAATCCCGAAAATAACCATTGCCAAATATTTTCGGAGTGAAAAATCTTGTACAATTTTGGATAACGAATGGATTTCTTGATACAATTTTTCGAATTCGTAAGTTTCCGATTTCTATGAAGTTCATGAGAGGACACATTGTTAATTTATTGAGCGAGCTACCAGACAAATTTCAAAAGAATTTATCATTATTCTTTTTGTTTAGAGTATTGAAACACCTTGACTCAATTAACTAGTCTTTATTTACTATCTAGTCTCCAGTATTTATGGCCTTAACATTAAATTTAGAAAAAATACAGAAAAGCACTCATAACACCTTAAATGAGTCTTCCATTCCATGATATTATTTGCTCTTGTCGTGCTTTTTTAAAAGCTGTTATCCTCTTACCGATCTGGTAAAGGCAAATTGTAATCTTACGCTTGAATCTTTCAGATTCTTTGGTTAATTAGATTTTAAAATACTCAACATTTATTTCTTGAACTCGTTAAACAAACTTACTTTAGAACTTAAGACTTATATTACATTTATTCTTAGATTAATAGATTTTCAATTTTTAAGCAATTTGCAAAAAATGCTAAACTGAAGTATTGACAAAAATTTACTTTAAATGTCTTACTTTTAAAATTATCACCAATGGAATATACGAAAAAGTAATACTTGTTGTAAACTGAAATCAATTGGTTGAGGGGACTGTTTTTACCATAGTTCGACCCGCTTGATATAGGACGTAATGGTACTTTTCTTCTAATATTTGAACGGCTATAAATAAAGTTTAATTGTTCCAAAATTGATGGTGATATGACTGACCCATTGATTAATTTTATAATAAAGCATAGCTGAATGTACTCTCTGTGTTTAGAAATCATTGGAAGATTTATGAGCGTGAGCCTATGAATGTACGAAGAAACGCATGAATCTTCTTTGTACTCCTTCTATTCTGTTTATATGGACTGAATAAAAGAGAGCCCATATTATGCAGCCATATTCCAATATTGGTCCTACAAATGATATATAAAGAAGTTTAAGAATATAAAGGCCGCGAAAATCATGTGAAACCCGTTTTATAAATCAGAGTTTCTTAATAATATAGTCATAATGATTTATAAAAGTTAATTTTGAGTCAAGCATAATTCCTAGGTCAGAGAAAGTAGAGTTTAATCAAATAAGAAGAGTCTAATTGATAATTGAAAGTCCAACCCTTTTGTTTGTGTGTAAAACACATTGATTTACATTTGTCTATGTTAAGTAAAAGCTTATTTATAAAACACCATTCGCGAAAACTACTTAGATCATCTTGTGGAAGTAAACAGTCGTCAAGTGAGTCAATACCTTTGAACATTTTCATGTCATCAGCGTAAATTAAAACAGATGAGGGTTTTATAATAGAAGGTAAGTCGTTAACGTACAAAATAAACAGTACAGGTCCTAAGTGGCTAACTTGTGGTACGCCAGAGTTGGTATACAAATATGGTGACCGCTCATTCCTTAAAACTACGCTGTATGAAAGCCTTGGGATTTAAGTTTGGAAGTTAATGTTTTATGCCACAACTTATCAAAGGCCTTACTAATGAAGTCTGTGAAGACACAGTCAACTTGTTTCCGTTTTTCAAACGAATCTAAAAAAAATGAACTGAAATGAAAGAGATTAGTAACAGTTGACTTTATTTGAACAAAACCATGTTGACTGTCACAAATTATAGGCTTACAATTAAACGATATGACTTTACAAATAATGGACTCAAATAACTTAGGATTGAGGGACAGTTTTGCAATGGGACGAGAATTTTGTCATGCCAGAGGTCTTGGGTTCGATCCCTGCCTATGCCATCTCAAGTCTTTTCACGGGTACTGCCTCTTGCGAGGAATTGACAAATTCTCCAAGAGTTATTCTTGTCATGAAAAGTGCTTTTTCAAATTTGCCGTTCCGATTCGGCTTAAAACTTTAGGTCCCCTCCATTCCTGACAACAATACTAGCGCACAGGAATGGTTGAGAGTTGTAAGTCACTAGGACATAGTTCTTAACGGACTCTTGCGCCATCCAATATATTTATGGATGCACAATCTGCGCGACGCGACGCTGATTACATTTATGATATTTTAAACATAGCAAATCTGTTGGTCTGAAGAAGGACTTGACGTCCTAAGAGCTTGATAGAAAATTATCACCCTCAAAAATTCTGGGAATGAAATGCAAATAAAGAATAACCCTGTTTCAAGTTTTTCTTTATACTTAGCAGTGAAATTCGTGCTGGGATTTTTTTTTGTACTTTGGCTTTATTTAAG
This sequence comes from Eupeodes corollae, assembly GCF_945859685.1. NCBI lineage: Eukaryota > Metazoa > Arthropoda > Insecta > Diptera > Syrphidae > Eupeodes > Eupeodes corollae. The sequence continues at coordinate 163,034,772 of NC_079147.1, forward strand.
ATGAAGACTTAAAGCTAACAATATTTATAGTTTTTAGGCAATAATTTAATAAGCAAAAATTAAATAAACAATAGCATTTTTCATACTTCAAATAAAATAGTTAGGAACATCCTGTTGCCAGAGGCAAGAGGCGTATGTACCCTTAAGTTACAAAATAAATGATAAAAACAATTGATGGGGATTATTATCGATATTCTATCTTCTCAAATAATTAAATGCAATAATGTATCTATTTCACTGTTGTTCAAAGAAAATAGAAAAGCTTAATATTTCTTAAGAATGTTGGTTCGACTCTCTCGCATCTAATATTTTTAGACAGCTTATTAAATAAACGAGGTGCAGTAACTTAATAAAAGTGACAAAAGTGTGCTTTTTTTAATTTAAGGTACAGTTACCAAATTCATGCCGTTGACACGCAAACTATGAGATCCATACAGTCTTGCAGCTCTCTTTAAACAAATATAAATGCTTTAGTGGTATATTAAGATTCTTGAATAAATCAAAACTTGGGGTTCCACGATTTACCCTAGCAATAATTCTGATAGCATATTTTTGCTTAATAAGTAAAGGCTTAATTTTGTTAAAATGCTTACCGTCCCAACAAGAAAGTCCATATTAAAGTTTAGATTTAAATAAACCATCGTATGCCAATTTTTGAATAGGTAGACTTGCCTAACAACTTTGTTTAGATACATTTTTAAGATAGATGTGTGGTTTTTCCAACTCATCTGTAAATCTATCGGATTACCTAGGTAAAACTTTTAACTCTCTTTATTAACAACCGTCAGATGTTCCCATTATAGGAAGTAGTGGAATCATGCAGGCAATCAATATTTAGCTGATATCGAAGACAGAAAGAAGAATGATAACTTATTGAAATATATTCACAGACATTACCTTTGTGTTAAAAACCAGACATTTTGTTTTGTCACTTATAAAAATTATAAATCAATATAAAACCATTTACGCAGAATCTCGAGCTCATAAATTTACATCATTGGAAGAATAACAAAGCAGTATCATCAGCAAAAGCTGTTATACTGCCTTTAAAAGGTTGAACAAAAAGCGAGTTCACAAAGATTTAAAAAAAAAAAAGCATAGGGCCCAGGACAGATCCTTGAGGGTTGCAATAGAGGACAGTGTTCTAGGATGTGATTCAGGTCCAACCTGGTATTGCAGTTTGTACAAAGAGGTGGCGGATTTTTTTTTGAGGAGATGCTGATGAGAGATTGATGTGTGTCCAAGTCGAAGTCGTACAAAATTAGAGATTTTGTGTTTGGAAACGTTTGTTGGTTATACGGGGGCTAGGTTATTAGGATTGAGTTTTTTGTAATGATGGTGGTATAGGCTCCAGTCGTGGGTTATGACTGATTTGGACTCTTTTTGAATGATTTTTAGCAGTTCTTGTTTGGTGTGGATATTAAAGCTATATACAGGAGGATTATTGGCTGAGTTAGCTGCACTGTCAGCGTACGGTTCCTACAGGTCCAGGGGTCCACATTAACTTGATATTGTTTGGTAATTTCTGATATGAGTTCAGCATTGTTGTGAGGGTTTTTTATGGCGTTAAGTACGGATATGCCAACAGTGTTTTCCGGTAAATATAGATTTCCATCTATACGATTTAAATTCGTGTGAGATGGCTGTGTAGAGTTGGCGATAGATACTATTGCTGGTATTTACTTTTTTATAATTAGTTAAAGTTAATATTAGAGATTCCGGTTTAATAATCCTTCTTTAAATTAAACTCAAGTTTTAAATCTAAATATATAGGTACAAAGAATTCTACAAAGACAAACCCTTCCTTACACGATCAACTCATCATTATTTCTGACCACAGGTGCTTCTTTTTTCCCCTACACTTTACACCTTTGTGTTTATTGTTTAATCAGAAGAAGAAAATAAAACAACAACGATAAACCAGCTCATCGTTGCAATGAGAAAATTGTAACAAAAGAAGATTGAAAAAAATACCTACATAAATCCTTACAAGTGCTTTAATTATTTTTGCTAACCAATTCAAGCTCTAACAAGAAGAAAAAAAAACAAAAACAAAGTAGAATCCGCAAACAAAATAATAAAAATAAACTTTCTCACGTAAACACACCACAAAACAAGCCTTTGCCGCCTTCAACCTTCATTTAAAAAAGAAAAAAAAAATATCATTACCTATTCCTAGTTATAAAGGAATGAAAAATAAGCAATTTCTAAAGTAGGTAGGTACATATTATGCATGTACATACATCACTCAAGGTCTATGGTATTTAAATCCTCATGTTACAAACCCACAGAAGGCCATCAAAATAACTTCGAACCAACCAACAACAAACAAAATATCCTCCTACATTTATAAAAAAAATAAAATAAAATAAAGAAGGAAGATATAAAAATGAGAAAATCCACTGCAACTAAGTCGTGTGTATGCTAAAAATCGATTTTCCGGGTTATGGTTAAATTAAAACTGAAACAAGAAGCATCATCTCAGCTCAGGGTTATACCTACCTAATATAAAATGCGCTGCAGTAGCAGCATAGAAGGACGACAGACTTAAGGAACACAAATCAATAAGAAACACAAACGTAACACAAACTGCTCTGCTTTCCTTCCCCTCGGACCTAGAATCGTGTCGAACCTTTATTAGAGTCTCTTTTTTTGGGGCTCTTATTGGTATAAATTATTTAACATTCTTAGAAAAGCTTCATATTCACATTTAAAGGATAATAATACATCCTTGAGCTTATTTTCGGTTTTATGGAGTATTTCTAAATCATAATTAACTGCCCTCATTTGAAATGTTTTTCTTTTTTTGTCAATATCAAGCCACATCGGTTGCCGTAGCGGCAATGCAAGGCGGCGGCGGTGACGGCGACGGCGGCGAAAGCAGCAGCTGCTGCTATGCCTATTTTTAAGTCTTCTGGTCACGGGTGCTTCTGAAGAAACTAGATAAAGGGAAAACCACCCCAAATGAGAATAGTTTATTTCCTTTGTCGTCGTCGTCGTTGGTTGTTGTTGTTGTTTGTTGGTGGTTTTTGAAGTTGGGAAGAAGAAAAATAAAATAATAAAAACTTACCTAAGACGACCCTTATCGTGATGCCCTGCGGATCATAGTTGCAGATTAATGTGCAGCTTCCGTTGTATTTATTGCTAAATTCCAGCTTTGTTTCATTTGTGAGCTCGTAAATATTTACTCCCCGAAACGTTCTGTCCATGGACACCGCCATTATTCTCAGGATTTCGATTTGGGTTCTTTCGTCGTCTTTTTTTGTTGGTCGAAAGTTTGCCTTGTTCTGGTCTAATTGGTTACTCTTCCAGTTCCAGATGCAGATCAAATAAATGTATCAGCGTTAGCGAGAAGAAGCTTCGTCTAAATTTAAGCGAATTGTCGTAATGTCGTCAATTTAAGCTTTCTTCTTTGTTGTCACACAAGGATTACAGGAAGAACGCGATTTAATTATTTAAACCAACAAAACTATTAAATAATCAAAGGAATTGGATTGGAATTTTTTAATATGAACAAAATAAAAATACAATACGAGGGAAGTCCAAGAGTCTTGAAGACAACGACGAGTCGACAAGTCGACGAGACAAGAGAAGAGAAGACTACGACTGGTTTTTGTTGTCTCGCACCACACCACAGCACGTTTTTCCTTTCCTCGGAATCGTAATCGGAAATTTTGTTCTTGATTATTTTTCCCTGCTCCCTGGTTTTTGGTATTTCGCTTCTTTTTCTTTCTCTTTCTTTTTGTTCTTCTTCTTCGTTTTTGCGACAAAGAAAAATGGCAAATTTGCTATGTATTCGAATTCGTATGTTTTCGTATCTCGTATGTAATTCACTTCACTTTGAAGTTATTTTATTTATGCAAGAATTTAAAGTAAACTTTAATTGATTTTGGTTTCCTTTTGTAAAATTTATTGTATTTTTTGACAGCGAGTAGAAAACAACACACGCACGAATCGAATAGCGAAAAAGCGAAAGCGACAACGAGACGAATTTTGTGGTGTCGTGCTGCTGGCTCTGGCTGCCAAGTTCGAGTTGATAAATGATATGATAATTAGTTTTTCTGGTCTAACACTTGGATCTTGCTTTATTTTTGCTCAATAGTTATCTCTTTCGAATGGGATTTGCGAATTTCTATTTTGCCTTTGGATGTTATGGGTGGGAGAGAGACAAATGTGTAGTGTGTTATGATTTTGTAGTATTTTCGCGAAAGAGAGCAAGAACATGTATAGCAACGAGGGTGATTCTATTTTTGCTGGTTTGTCTCTCGGCGCATGGAAGGTATAAAATTGTAATAGAGGACGGAGAGTGTGAATAGAAAGATAACAGGGATGGTAATGAGGGTTAAATTGTGGGAAATTTGTTTTTCTTTTTATTGATTGGGATTATGTAACATAAGATATACATTATATTTGGATGTTTGTTTATTAATGGAAATAATTTGATATTAGCCTTGTTTTTTTTTTATTCCTTATATAGGGGGTTATTTATTTTGGTTTTCAAAAAAGTAGGGCTGGAATTCGACATCAGTTGAATGTCTGACATTTACAAAAACGCATACAAATATTTAAAACCTACCACAAAAATGGTGATTCTGGCACAGCCACATATCGTGCTTTAAGAGGAGATTATGGTTTACATAAACTACGCAATTGATTGGCAAAATTGTGTAGAAATTTGAAGAGACTGGATTGGTTACAGATATTGTAAGAATATCGATGCTGTAAGTGAAAGAAAACCCGAATTTGTCAGGACAGTTTAAGATAATCATTCGCAACATCAACACCTGGCGTTGAGCCTTAATTTGATGACAAGCTTTTAAACTTGCTGCCCATTGCATTAGTTTGTTCTCTTTCAAAGCTGCCAAGACTTAACAAATGGACCAATTTGTTAACCATTGGTCTTGGCTTTGCCTATCTAAGAATTGATTTTTCTGGATAAACAATGAAAAACCAATAGGTACCCTATGCAAATAGGATAAACCACAGCCATCACGATACTCTCACAAGGAGGTCATCCCATATCCATATGTTCATGGAATTAACCATGGGGCTGCAACATATCCCATGGTACCACATCTTCATTGGTATGTTAATTTAGGTCTTCGATGTGTAGCTATCTAGGTAAGATAAGCCTAGAGGTGGCCACCCGGCTTCATGTGGCACAAATCTACCGAGCTTTATCTACAATTATATCATTACAAAGTGATTTTTACTTCCACTCCAGACTTATTTTATCTTATATAAAATACCGATGACAATAGCCATTCGATTTGTATATTTACTGATTTTTATGGATTTTTTATAATTTATATCAGTAAATCAGCCTCGAACCCAATCTTGGGAAGGAAGTCAACAGAAGCTTCTTGCGTTCGCTCACAAGTAAAGAATTTACTTAGTGAAGTTCTAAGCTGTGCTTATTTCAGTAACTATGAATTGCACACAACTCGAGCAGTATGGCGTTATTGGCAAGAGACATTTCCTGTTCGCGTAATTTCTCGTCGTGGAGATATCAACTGGCCACCAAAATTATGCGATTTATCACCGGTGATAAATACGCGAAAGACCGTGTTTATGCAGACAAACCTTTAACTCTTGAGCACTTAAAAACCAAAATTTGTCAAGTTATGAAAAGTGATCGAAAATTACCTTAAAAGAATTGATGACTGAAATACAAACACGCTTCAGCTTCGGCTTCGCCTGACGTTTACGAGTTCAGCCATAGTAATTCAATGCATGCTATCACAATGGATCTTCGACTTCACGTTTCGTTTGACAATCGTAAGGAATAGTACGTAATGTAACGTAATGTGACTCCAAACAGAAGCTCTAGTTCATGGCTGAAACACATACACGCTTCACCTTCGGCTTCGTCTGCGTTACGTTAGGCCTGCTTCGAGGTTGCTTTGAATGACATTTGTATTATTTCATCCCTCCAAAGAGCAAATATTTTGCTTGTTGACATTTTTTTACAGCTGATGAGCTGTCAGACAAAGTAAATGTTCAGATAATTGAACTAGAGCTTCCGTTTGGAGTCACATTACGTTACATTACGTTCTTTTTCTTACGATTGTCAAACGAAACGTTAGGTCGAAGCTCCATTGTGATAGCTTGCATTGAATTCCTATGGTTGAACTCGTAAACGTCAGGCGAAGCCGAAGCTGAAGCGTGTTTGTGTTTCAGCCATGATGGCTGAACATTTGCTTTGTCTGACAGCTCAACAGCTGTAAAAAAATGTCAACAAACAAAATATTTGCTCTTTGGAGGGATGAAATAATAGAAATGTCATTCAAAGCAACCCCGAAGCAAGCCCACCGTAACGCAGACGAAGCCGAAGCTGAAGCGTGTTTGTGATTTAGCCATGATGTTTTCACTTTTTCACATAAAACACACTTAAAAATGGATTATTTTGACATTTCTGCCGTTTCTTGTTTCAGTGTTGCCATATTTGTATTTTTGTTTTTGATTTTATTGAATTCAAGACAGGCGGTTTTTAAGTAGAACAAAAAATACAAAACAGAGATTTTATGTATTTTCCTGTTCAAATGCAAAAAGTATCTAGCTGATAGTATGCCGTGTTTTAGGCGTGTAGAGTGGCTCAAAATAAAATACAAAAGAAGTAGGGTTAAGTCTGAAAAGGTAAATGTTTTTTTTATCACTTAACGGTGTTTCATTGCCTTAATATTTTAAACATGTTCTATATAAACCCCTACCTAACTCTAAATGAAAGTCGGTCCGAATAATTTGTTACAAAAATTGTAGAAAGGTTGGCGTGATTCAGAGCAAAACTAATTTTAAGTTAAGAAGAATGGACAATTTTAAAGAGGAAATGTTATGAAAATATCAGGAATAATTAATTTTTAATTTATTTACATCTTTTACATTTTGTGAATTGTATCCGAATGGAGGAAAGGGGTTCGTTCGTAGATTATGGTCAGATGCCGCTATATTTGTTGACATTAACTTATTTCACAATAACAAACACATGTTATGGCTTATGTCTACATCGGTATAATTAAACAAATTCGTTTTTTGAAGAATTCCCAAGATAGTTATTTAAAGGTTTTATTGGGAAAGGTAGTAAGTTTATACGCAGTAGCCATACAAATTTTGTAGGTCTATACACACATTTCAAACATGCCATTACAAAAAAAGGATAAATCAAAGTTGAGTCGTCAGCTCATTAGTAAGATAGAAAAATAATTAAATTATCAAGAAATTCAGTCAAAATATCAGATTTCATTAAAATCTATCCTCAAGGAGACATCAAGGGTACTTACGTCTAAAAATAAAAAATCAAAAATTAATTTGGATACTCTAATAAAAGTCAAATCTCTCTATACGCAGCAATTCTTCACTTAATTCTTCTGTTGTATTTGTTATTCATGCTAATTTCTACTGTACTGTGGATAGCTTTAAGTTCAAAGCAGTGAACTGAGCTTTCAAAAAATATATGTTTTTCCTTCTTAGCTCAGTAAATAAACAAATTAGGTGGTGCAAAATCTCGTTGATAACTAGAGCCCAGCGTCTTACAACTGGCTGAGAAGCCATTAATGTGTGCTAGTAATGTTGTCAGAGATGGAGAAGACAAACTGTTTCAAGCCGAATTCAAACGGCTAGTTTGCTGAACCACTTTTCATGACAAGAATTACTCTTGAAGGATTTGTCAATTCCTCAGCACCAGTGAAAAAATCTTAAATGGTACAGGAAGGAATTCAACCCAAGACTGTCTGACTATGCACTGACCATTACTCCACGGGTACTACGCTCAGGTGGTGTTTCTTTTTTTTTCACTCAGAGCTCGAAATATCATCAGAAAGTCGATGATAGTTCGCCAAGACCAAAATCGAAATGATTCAACTGAATACTATTAGTAATTTTCTTTACAAACCAAACCAAATTGTATTACTTTTTAGTTAAAATCTAATTCGAATTTACAAACGAAACAAAATTCAAACCAATTCAAGTCGTTCAGTTCAAGATGAGTTGTTTTTCAGTTCAGGTAAAATCTTACTCGAGTTAAAAAAAAATATCCAACCGAGTCGACACATCACTAACTCTACTCAGAGATATTCTTGACATACTCTAGCTTTTCAATGCCTATTTGCAACAAATATTAAACTTACCGGGAATTGCCAATCTGAAGTCTTAAGCAATAAAAAATGCAAACAAATTTCATCTTATAAACTACAGAATACATATTGGCCTTAAGACTGCCCTCTTTGTCTAATCAACTTGTTAGTGAATTCAACTCCTGAATTATATAGACCCATTTTCATTTATAATTTGCATAACCTGTATTTACGAGAAATGTAATAATAAGTTTTATTTTGTAAATCTTTTTAGCCCTAAAAAAGCTCGACGGTCTGTCGAAGATGATGGTTCATTCTCTGATAGTGATCACGAAGAAGAATTTTACTATACAGAAATTGAAGACGAAGATGATGAGGGAAAAGCACCCAGTCCGCCATCACCGCCAACACTCAGCCATCGCGATATGGCACGTCCACCACACGAAGATCCCGAATACCAAAGACAAATTGTTGGGAGTTTCAAGTATGTTTTGAAATATTTTATCCTCCCTATCTAATTTTTAATGTTATTAATAAAAAATATTAAATTTAGGCAAGGATTAGCACAACCTCATTTGGTCAATTCAAAATATATACACATCAGTAACAATGGCGCTAACAACAACCAACAAAATCAATATAATACTTCAAACACAATAAGTATTCCATCGTCTCCATTAGCCCATCACAATTATACATGGCCATCGCCAGTGCCAGCACAACAGCAACATCATCCACAGCAGCCACAGCAACAACAGCAACAACAACAACAAAATCAACAACAACAACAGAGTCCGGTATCACCAATAAAACACCCACGTTGGTCACCACGTCCGTCCACATCGGTTGCACCATATCCATCACCAACTTATGTTCATCATCATCATCACAACTACAGCAGCAGCAGTAGCAGTAGCAGTTGTAGTAGTGCTGGTAGCCCAAATAGCACTAGTAGCCATATAAACCATCAAATGCCACATCAGACGATAAATCACCATCAATCATCATCTGTTTCATCACATCAGCCAAACCAGCAGCAACAACAACAACAACATCACCAACAACAGCCACATTATCACCAACTGATGCAACACAGTATACCAAACTCAACAACGGTGACTCTTAGCCCTAATATTCACCACACCGGTAACAATCAGCAACACCAACAGCAACACCAACACCACAATCACCAACAACAACAGCAACATCACCATAATCACCGAATGCAGACTTCCTCCTCGCCGGCCACAATAACTGCCACAGTAACAACGACCCATCGATTACAATCCCCTAACATCCAATCAAAATCTAAAGGTACACCAAACTCACCAAATCGCAGAACTCGTGGTGAAAATAAAAAATGTCGCAAGGTGTACGGCATGGAGCGTCGCGAACAATGGTGCACCCAATGCAAATGGAAAAAGGCTTGCAGTAGATTTGGCGACTGAAGGCGGCCTAAATCGTCAGTGACAAAAGTTCCGGGACAAAAAAAGAACAATATAAGTAGTAGTTGTGGCAGCAGTAGCAATAACACCAATAGCAACACCAACACCAATAACAACACCAACACCAATACCACCAAGAGAATTAACAACAAAACTAAAAAAACTGCGACAATATGTTTGGCAACAGCGGTGGCAACATCCGTCATTGTCCATCATCCATCATCAACAACAACGGTGCAGAAAACAAACATACCTACTACTCCAACACTGGCGATTGTGAATAATATTAACAACAATTCAAATATCGGTAATAACGGTAATATGATGAATATGAATATGAATCAAAATCAAACAGAGTCCCCGCCGCCGCAAACAGATGGCGCAGTTAAGTTCTACAATAATTCACTGTTAAATTAAATCAATTAATGTATTTAATTTTTTAATTATCATGTTTTTAGTTTAATTTTTGTTCTTTCTTTTGTTTTTTTTTTTTTAATTAATTGATATATAAACTATCATAGCGACGAACGGTAGTTGGCGTATCAATTAATATACCTCTCCTCTTCTTGAAATATATTATATATTTATTATTACTTTTTTGTTTTATCATATTTTTTAGTTTTTAAGACTTTAGACAAATTTTTTTGCACTGTTTTTATTATTATTATTATTATTTTATTATGTGTACTCTTTCGTGCATTATATAGATAATTTTTTGATTAAGTTAAACAAAACAAAAATAACATAAATAAATATAAAAAAACATACTTTTCTTAGTTTTAAATATACACGTGAGTACCTCTGAATAGATAAAAAGGTAACAGAAAAAAAGATTTAAACAAAATATTTAAATATACACATACATATAAAATAAAAAAATGAAAAAGTTAAAAAAAAACAAACAAACAAATAAATAAATACAATTAAAAAAAATAGACAAAAACTAAACAAAGTAACGTTCTTTGAAGAGTATAAAAATCTTATTTTGTTCGTATCTCTTTATTATACAAAATCATTTCTGTTAAAAATCTGTGTTGAAAATTTAAATTTATTAACAAAAACAACAAAACACCTAAGCAATTGACCGGCTACTAAAGTTTTTAATAATTTGAAATAACTAACAACTAACAAAAAATAGCCTGCAATATAAAAATTAAAACAAAATATTTTTGATTAATTTACAAAATATAAAACATAAAATACTTTATATACAATTATATATAAAAAAAAAACAAACAAAAATATATATCTATATAAACTACATACAGTTAAGAGAATAAAAATTGTTTGAAATTTATTATTAATACATATTTCGGTATATCAGTTTTTGATTTTATGTACAGTAAAGAATAAATCTTTAAAAGGGTAAAATGTATATCTACAAATATAAAGATAAAACAGAGCCATAAACATGAAGTACAACTTTTCTCTATAGTAACAATTAACTATTAAGTATGTACATACAAAATAATGAGTTCTTATAAAACAATTTTTAATTTTTGTTACACGAAATAGAAATTTTAACAACAAAAAACTCTGAAGAATAAATATACAAATAAAACAAAAAGAAACCCACCAATTAGTATTATTAGCAAAACAAACGAGCGTTTTACATACGAGTTTGATCTCATTTATATATTTTTCTTTTTTCAATTTTAATATTTATTTGCTAACCTAGAAAATGTTTTAAACAACAACAAAAAGCAAAAATCAAAAAACAAAAAACTCATTGTTTTCTCAGAAAAAGTTTTTTATCTTCAGAAATGTTGACAGAAAAACATGATACTAACAACAAAATGACATATGTACTACAAATCTTCCCAAAAGATGTCGCTTTAAAAATTGACATTAAAGTTGTAAGAATTATAGAGCTACTCCATAGTTGTTTATGTGTCATTCTTACTTGCAGCGCTGTCATTGTAAGTTGCATGCAACTTTGAGGTTTAATAAGTTGACATTTTCAAGAAGTGCTACCTCCAGCTTTGCAGTTTTCTCAAAACAATTATTAAAACAAACAAAATGAGCTTCTTAAATTATTCTGTAAAAGGGATAAGTAAGTTTATAAAAATATTTGAATTGCATCGAATGCTGGGAAACATAGCAATAATAATTTTGTGCAATGAAAAACATTATTGATTTTTTTAAATGTGTATTATATAATAATTGTCTTCCACTTTCACAAAATTGTATGTGATTATTAATTTTGTTTTGCTGTTAAGTTTAAAATTTTGAAAAAATAAAACAAAACAAAAAACTTTTATTTAAAATACATTCTAAGTTTATGCGCTCTGTTTTGTTTTTATATAAATATTAGATATTATCTTGAGGCATATTTACAATAATTTAATATATTTTGAAATTATTAAAAAAAAATGTCATTATCATTTTTGTAATATTATATTTTTGACAATTCAATTTTCTCTTCAATTTTATAATGTTTGTGCATAAACAAATATAAATATTTTTTTTAAATTACTTTTTTGTATAGGTACGTTATATAATTTGTTTTTTGTATTTTTTTTGAGCTAAGGAAGCTATATCTTTTTAACTGCCTTCAATATTGAACAAAAATTTCCAATGTGTGTAAAATATTTAATAAAGATTCAAGTCCACTCAGAGGACGTTTACAGGCCAACATTTATTTTTGTTTATTTTTATTTTATTTAATTTTTTTTTCACTTTTATGTAAATATGACTTTTTGAATTTTTCATCGTGTGTGGTGATTTTTCTTAAAGAAGTTTTAAAATTTACCTGAAAAAAGCTAATTTTCAAAACTGAGTGACAACAGACTTTAAGATGCATGTGAAGTTTCTATTTTCTGAAGCATACAAACATTTTTAAAAATGCTGTTGGATAAATTGCACATTTTTTTCAAAAGTTTCCGGTTGGAAAATTAAAAATTGTTTTATTCAAAACTAAGAATTTGTTTAAGTTTTATGTCTCGAATAGAGTTCACGGTCCCTGAAAGTTTATTATAAATAAAGGAATTGTGTAGTACCTTGGCATGATGGTTAGTGCGTTGGACTGTCATGCCAGAGGTCTTGGGTTCGATCTCTGCCTATGCCATTTAAAGTATTTTCACGGGTACTGCCTCTTGCGAGGAATTGACAAATTCTCCAAGTGTAATTCTTGACATGAAAAAGTGCTTTTTCAAATTAGCCGTTCGGATTCGGCATATAAACTGTAGGTCCCCTCCATTCCTGACAACATTACTCGCACACAGGAATGGTTAAGAGTTGTAAGTCACTAGGCTTTGTTCTCAGCGGACTGTATCGCCATCCAATTTATTTATTTAAAGGAATTATGTGTTTATTCAATACATTTTTTTAAATTGAGTAAACCTTATTCTTTGAGTATGGCCTAGAAATGTTTTTCTTAAAAAATAAAGATTTTTCACTGATTCGTTTAAATCCCAAGTGTAGTAATAAAAGAACTAATGGCACTTTTAATTGTTTTCATTGTTCAATTGTTTATTTCTAAAAATATACAATGGTAAATGATAACAAAAAGAGGCTCTACTTAAATACTTTTCGAAGGTGAGTAAAATCAATATTTGATAGCTAAAGAACACAATTGTTTTTATAGTTATTTTCAAAAACTCACAGTAGTTTCGGGATATTTTTCTTTCAAAACCTCACTCATCCGAAATTGTATACAAATTAAGGAATAAAATATTGTAAATCGGATGGTTTTTGGGAGCTATAAGATGCTTTGTTATTGGCTCTTTGAAAGGTAAGCTCGAAGTTGACGAATTGGAGGTAGTACTCTTGAATGAGGAAACGCGTTAATAAAGTCAAATTTTACAAATAAATTTTGCGTCAGAAAATATCAGCATCAGTTTTACTATATTGAAAGAATAGGCTATAAATTTCAAAACATTCACTTCAGAGTTTAATTTTGTATTGACTAACTAACTAAATTTAATTTTGAAACGTGGGCCTTTGGTGCAAAAAGAACACACATATGAAGTATGACAACAGAATCCATTTTATTTTAACTTTATTTGTTTCATAAAATTAATAAAATATTTTACATACATATTAAAAGTATTTTGTTCAAGAAGTCATCTTCTAAATTATTATAATTACAATATTTCAATGTTATAAATATGCCTCATTAATATTAACAGCTACAGTTTTTGTTTAATTTTAGTTTTAAATTTTTTGAAAATGCAAAGAAATGGTCCTAAGTGTGAACAATGATTCCTGAATGTTTTTTGATAGATATTCATATTTATATCTCATATTCATACACATTAAAACCTACAGAGAGAAACAAATACAAAAAGATTAATGGTTTTCGACAGAAATTATTTAATGAAAATAGTTAATATAGATATATACATACATACAAACAAAACTGGACAGAGAATAGAAAAAGTTTTTGAATAAAATAATAATTATTACAAACAAACAAAAATTAAAAACTGAATAAAGCCAAAGATTTTCTTTCAACCCACTCTAAAAGCTAAAAACAAAAACAACAGAAATTATTTTGTGAAAAATATATTCAAAACAAAAATAAGGAAATAAAAGTCACCAATCCATATATATAAATATATTATATATTTTTCTAATTGAACTACAAGTAATTCAAACAGCAAACAAAACAATTTAAGAAAAATTAAATAGAAATGTTTAAAAATAAAATCAAAGTTTCAAAAGCACAAAATATACTGTAATGTAATAGCAAAAATCTATTATTATAAATATCTATATACATATATATAAAATATACGTAATAAATTTATGTATACACATTCTAAACAGTTTTTAAGATAAGAGTTCAAAACTAAATATTGAATTTAAAACAAACAAACAAAAAAAAAAAAAAAAACTATATAAAAGACAGAATAACGAACATAAAATAAGATATTTACATCTACATTATTGATGCTTTGATCTAAAAAGATAAAAATAGTAAAATAAAAGTTTAAATATTGCATGTGTATATAAAATATTGCAGAATTCTCAAAACAATTAATATCTTAATACATAGTTCTTAAACTTAACCGTTATATTTCAAAATAAAACAAAATATGGAAAACTATAATACCAGACAACATAGACAGACAAAAGTATCTCACACTTCAACTTCAATTTTCAATTATTCGTTTATTTTTATAAGTTAACTTTTGAATTAGATTTTTCGATTTATTTGCTTCGATAAAATATATATTTTCTTTTGATAAAAAAAAAAAAACAAAAATGTGAAAAATTGTTAAAATTGTTAGAGAGTCATCACACCTGTGGACTCCACCCAACCCCAAAATATGTCACAAAACAAAAAAGATATAATTGAAAAAGCTTTGAATGTTGCTTCAAATGCAAAAAGACTGTCTGATTAAGAATTTTCATCAAAACGAAAAATTTCAAATTCTTAACAATTAAACGGCTTTTTACGCGCAGTTTTTGTATTTAAATTGACAAACAAAATAAAATTGTTAAACGAGTTACATTCAACTATAAAAATAAAAATCTTAAGCCTTAAACACACAAAAATCGTTCATCTTTCTTTGTATAGGTCTTATATTATTAAATTTAACAAAAATACAAAATAAAAAGTAATTTAGTCGAAATCTTTATCGAGTCTCTATGTCGTTATAATTATAAAGTAATACATACATACATACATACATCATACCCGGAGAAGGCTGATTTTAGTTCTCATTATATAAAAAAATAAAATAAAAAACAAATAAATAAAATAATAAACGTTAGTTGTAAAAAAGAAAAACTTGTTCAAATTACATACAATTGTACGCAAATTATCATATCACGTAAATTATAAATGTCGTTACAAAACTTTCAAAAAAAAAATGAATACGGTATCGAACATTTTTCAAATTTATATCGTTGCATGTAAAATTAAATTTTTACCAGAGGAATTTTAACTATAAAAATATAGCTAAACAAAATGCATTTACATCACCTTTGCAACGATTCTATATTCTCTCTTAAGTCTAATAAAACAACAAAATGAAGACTAAGACTATAAGAAAAAATAGTAATAAATTTAAAAAAAATAAACTTCTGTTTGTTTAAAAAATGCTCGTCTATCTTTAACATGAAAATATTCAAGAAAAAAAAACCAGGCCCTAAAAAATTATAAAATAAATAAATAAAATAAAATATTCTATATTTTATTGGATTTGATTTAAATTTAATTAAATTATAATTAATCACTGCCAGACTTTTTATTATTTTTAATTTTTCAAATATATTTAAAAAAAATATATATCTAAATTTTTCAAAACAATGCTAAATCAACTTTTTAAAAAAAGCAAATAAATTGCTAAGTAAAAGTACTGTGCTTGTTTTCATAGGTTAAATATTATATTATATAATAATCGGCTATTATATCGTATTTTAAAATAAATTGGCTATTAAAAATACGTTAAACATGTGTCTACCACATATTTATGTATGAATATAAACTCTTTAAAAATGTTTTGACATTTTGTTAAAAAAAAGAAAAATTAAAAGAAAAACAAACACATTTTATAAATGATAATCGTCCAAAGCACGAATAGCAAAATTGTATGTTAAAAAAACAAAAATGTCGTTTCTATTTAAAATATCGTATTGTTTTGGTCTTTAAACAACATTTTAAAAGTTTTTTGGGTTGTTTTGTCTTATTTTGAAATGGGTTTAGATAGTTTTATGATATTACATTCTAACATCATATTTGGCCAAAATTTATAAAATCAAATACAAGAATATTGTAATTTTTGTAAAAAGTCCCGAAAAAATATGTATTTTTTTAAAGGCATTGGGTAAAATGTTTTAAGTAATGAAGAATTCTAAGCTTGGTTTAATTTTAGTTCGTAGTTTTTAATTTCTTTATGATCTGACACCAATCAGTTTTTAACTCAGCTTAATTAAACTGTTTTTTATTTATATGCATTCAGTTGAATGACCCGTAATTTACAAGTTTTATAGCTCAACTGAAACTAAAGTAATGCTTATAAACCAGGTAACAGGCTTACGCTCGCAATGCCTCTCACTTAAAACTCAATACTCAATATTTAACTTTTATTTTTGGAACAATAATTCGATTTTTAGATTAAATTTAATGAGCTGAGCATCAAGAAACACATGATGTCTTAGTTCCGCTATTTCACAGCATGATTTACTGTCAGGGGCGTCACTTTTAGTCGCTTCTACGTATTTTTAAAAAGGAATAACTCCTGGATTGGAATCGGCTAAGGTGATAGTTGACTATCATTTTTTTGATAATCAAATTGAATATCATTTTCATTCCATCTGTGCAAGATGATTCAACTCAATTCAATTCGATTGCAAAATTTCAGATCCAAATTGTCAAAATTCATTGTTACCATGGTGAAATTTTAAATTAATTCCTATAAAATATCTAAATAAAAGTATGAAACTGGCCCTGTTTGAATAAAATTCTTACTTTTATTGCTTTTTTCGAATGTCATTATAATAGCAGTGATTTTCTTTTTCTATTAAATTAAAATAAAACAAGGGTACAAAAAGTTCTTTTCAACGGTGTTTTACTTAATAAAAGCTAGTATTTAGTAGCATGACCATTATTTTTTGCAACTGCTTCGTAGCGACGTTTCATTGACTCCACAAGTCCCTGACACCTTGATGGTGTTGTTGATTGCCAAGCCTGCTCATCAACGCTCCATAACTCCCTGTTTTTTTTTGGTTTTGCCTTGAATACGTCTTTTTTATTATCTGCCCAAAGATTCTCGATGGGATTGATGTAAGGAGATTGTGCAGGCCACTTCATGACCTTCCGTATCATATTCGCCGAACAGCCAAGAATTTCTTGAATATTTGTATAGGTTTTGCCTTCCAAAACAAGCTTTTTTAAAATTTCCCACCTCTCCAGTGTACAGTGCTTGTCTCCACCCACTTTAAATTCATAAATTCAATAATTTTATTACAATTTTAATGGAAAATATAAAATAGAATAACAGGACTTACTCTTTTGTAAATCACTGCTATTATTTTGCTCGCCTAATATAATGAATCACACTACACAAAGCGTCATTTAAACAAAGCAATGAGAATTTACCGTTAAATTATCACTTGCACCTGTAAAAATAATAATAACTCTGAGCACCAAAATACAGTAGAGTTGCAAAAAAGTGGCTGTGTTATTGATTTATGAAAAATTATAGGTTCTTGCCTATTACACTGCTATTATTTTGCTCGCCACTGTACATCAATCTCATGCCTCTCACTAAAAGGTCAAAACAAAATTTCAATATGATTTCCTGGATTACATAGATTGTATCCAAATCATAAGTTATATCGCTAGATTCTACATTTCACTTTCACTCGAAATGAAATTGAAATCGATGCAAAATATGAATTGAAGTTCTGAAATTCACTTTTATCGATATTGATCTTTTTTCTTTCGAACTTAAAACGAAGTGAATTTCCATGTTCTATATTTCGATGTTTGCTGTTTTGAAGTGATTTGAATTCGACTTGAAAGGAAAAAATTGTTAAAAATAATTCTTAACTTTTGTATGTAACGCAATTGAATATGCAATTTCGAAAAAAAACACATCTCTGAAAATTTAAAAAGTTTATGAATTGAAAAAAACTGCACGCGTTTATAGTAGAACTAATACCAGAGATGTGCTGTTTTCGATCTTAATGGGTGTAGACAAGCAATTACGTCACATTCATAAAAGAAACATATTTGATAAAACATCCGACATGTGCTCTTTTCGAAGTTGCATATTCAATTGATTCGTGTAAAATTGTATTCCCACAACTTTGTATTTAAGGGAACGGACAAAATGCATTTTAAACGATTGTTTTGCCCGACAAATGTGGTTCATATAATCATAGCAACATCAGTCTTTTTCAATTGATATTTGAAACCCGCCTTTCTCAATAAAATGTAAAGCTGCAGTTACTCGTAGCTGTAATGCATATCAACACAATCCAAAGAAAAACTACTAATATTTTAGATTTATTTCACTGAAAAGCACAGAATAATTAAAAAGTTAAAAAGTAATACAAATTATGACAGTAAAAAAAATTGTGGATTGATTGATGTGACATATGTCAGCTGGTTTAATTTCACTTAAAGTAATTTCGAAAATTATTCGGAGTTATGAAATCGATCGAATGATAGAACCCCGAAAACGATTTCACTCGATTTTCAATTTAGATTTTGATTTAATTTCATTCGATTGGCAACCTAGCTGAATGTTCCTTTAAAACTTTCGAGACACCACGTTTTGACTATGCCTCAGCCCACAGTAAAATCATTCTTGCTGCAGTTACTCGTAGCTGTAATGCACATCAACACAATCCAAAGAAAAACGACAAATATTTTATATTTATTGGATTGAAAAGCTCAGAATATTTAAAAAGTTAAGTAATTACACAAATTATGACAGTAAAAACAAATTGTCTATTAATTAATGTGACATATGTCAGCTATATTAATTTCACTTAAAGTAATTTCGAAAATTATTCGAAGTTTTTATCGAATGATAAAATATCGAAAACAATTTCAATCGATTATGGGAACCTAGCTGATACACAGAACTTAAATAAACAACAATATGTATAGTATAGTTTTTGTATCAGATAGTGGGACACTTTTAAAAAAGTTTGATAAAATGAGGATTCATAATTCCTCTCAGTGGTCGTTGTAGAAGACGTCATTTAAAATTTAATATCGTTTCTTTACTGACTCTTAGTAGGGCAAATTGAAATCGAAAAATTATAGTCATTTGAATGGCTTCTCTAAAAGGTTCCAATTATTTTTATGTTTTCTGGTGTAGTGACAGTGTTTTTTAAAGAATTCTGAAGTTAATTAAAACATTATTAGTTAACTTCTTAAAAAAAATCATATTTGCTTTGATTACAATAAATATACTATAACCCAAATAAACAATGAACAATCCCCAAAAAGCAATCAAAATATCTTAATAAAATTTCAATACAATAAAACGCGTGCAGTGAATCCAACTTACCCAAAAGTTGTCATTTATTCATTTATTAAAAAAAAAAAAAACAATTATACCTATGTAACAAAATAATTTCGAAAAGAAACTTAAAATTGGTAATCGGTAAAAAACATACAATTTGCGCAACATGACTGAATTTTAATTAATTGTAACGTTAACTTTTACACTTATCGTAATCAAAATAAAAAAAAAAAAAAAACAAAACCAAAACATCAATTTAAAAAACCGACTTATTTTAAATATTTTTTCTAAAATATAAAAAACTTTATACAAATACAAAAAAAAATTATTGAGTTCAATAATTGGCGAAAAAATTATTGTTGTAGTATTTATAAAATTCGGAAAATTTTGTTTATGAGTTTTATTTTATATTGATACACGCGAAACTAAAATTTTGTATAAGATAAATATTGGAAAAAAAAATTAAAAAAACATTTATATGGCTGACAATTACGGAAATTTCTTCTGTTAAAACAAAAAGTAATAAATATAAATAATTTAAGACTTAATTATTGCCTATACTCTTTTTGATTGTAAAATTATATTAAAATATATTAAAAAAAACGTTATTATACCATAAATTCTATGCCTGCTAATTGGGTTCATTATGTCCTTATAACACGTTGTCTTGACAAAATAATATTAAAAATTAAATAGAGGTATTACAAAAAGTACGAATAGTATAAATGTGTATCATAATTGTTGTGTTGTTTCTTTTTATATCTGTTTGATTATGTCAAATTGAAACTGAATAAATTTCAATACTGTCATTCGTGCATGCATGTAACATAATGTAACATTATATCTACAAATATAAATGTATACTTTAAATTTTGTTTTTACAACTGGTTGTCTATGATATAGTGATTCTTGTTTTCATTAACTTTAAGATACAAAAACATAAATATTATATAAATGAAACTTGAAACAATCTTTCAAAAGCATTATATCTTAATAAATTCTACAAGCAACATAAAAACAAAACGATTTTTTAATCCATACGTTTTAATATACATTTGAATGTAACAATAATAATCAAATATACTTTTTAGATTTAAATTTAAGAATAACAACAAAAGCATAGTATGTTAAAATAACATACACAAATATAGTTATTGTTTATTTGAAAACTTTGCTTAAGACCGTCATCATCTACGTCACCGTCAAGTCTTTTGAATTTTTGGTTCACTGTTGAAAATTAAACAAAATAAAATTAACCAACAACATTTTTGGATACAAATTAGACTAAACATCAACATTCAGAAATAAAAACAAAAAACACAAAGCAATAACATTAAGAAACAAAAAAAAGTATGAAACAGGAACAAAGATAATTTATTAAAAATTTATTTAATACAAATACAAATATATATAAAAAAAATAGCAATGGATCTCCTTATAAATAAACAAACCTAAAAATAAAACTAAAACAAATATGGACAATTTAAAAACTGTACAAAACTATGAGAAAATCATAACTTACGTTTAAAATAAAAACAAATTAAATATATATATAAAACATTTTTAAAAATACACATACAAAACTATAAAATATTAAAATTTATTTTGCAGAAAATAAAAATGTCTTAAGATATTATCGAAACGACAAACATAGAAATAGATAAAAATGCATATAAGAATGTTGAAAATTAGTATAAAAAATATAAAAAGTAAATGTGTACCTTTGCAAGAAATTACTAATTGTTATGTTTAGTGAAATTACAAACAAAAACAAATTTAAAAATTGTTTTTTTTAATTTTATTTGCGCCTTTTACTGTTTCAAACGTATAAATTTAAACAAAAAAGAAAACAAATTGAAATTTAATTTCATTTTCAAATTAAAACATAACTGTGCATACAAAAGATCTATCTTTATTTTGTTTCTAATTTAAAAATAAAAGAAATATATAAATATACTAACATGATTTAACTATCAAAAGAAAATTTAAAGATGTTGAAATGTATATTTAAGAAACACAATGAAAAACATTACAAAACAATGTACTGTAGTTACATTAATAAAAATTAATGCAAATTAATACAAATTAAGTTGGTGATGAAGAAATAATACTGTCCCTATAATAATATATAATATACATATGTTTATATATACATAAAATATAAATAAATGAACAAAAACAAATTAAAACGAGACAAAAAACATAAAAATTATACAATTCTGATGATGATGAAAAATAAATAAAAAACAATATAAATAGCGACAAACTAAAAATCTTTTTATTCCATGGATATTTTTAATTTTAATGAATTGAGGAAACAGGATATTAGTTATATTTGCAGTGTTGGAAAAATAGTAAATAGAAACAAAACATTTAATAGGCAGCGATGTTCCCGCCACCGTTTCCGTTCTTCCTTCTGTACCCTTCGCTTTCTACATGTTTCTCGGCTTAAAAACACTGTCAATGAAAACGATGTTACAAATTTTTTGCACAAAGGTTAAACTTACTTACTTACTTAAGGTGGCGCTACAATCCGGGGTGTACCTGGGCCTCAACCAACATTCATCTCCAGCCAGCTCGGTCCCTAGCTACTTCTCAATTGCCTTCTAAGTCCAAAGAAGCAGCGATTTGCAAGAGTTATTCTTCGTTTGATTTCAGCGCTGGTGTCGTTGTCTGTGTTAATAGCGGTGCCTAGGTAGACAAAGTCCTTAACTACCTCAAAGTTATAGCTGTCCATGGTGACGTTATGTCCAAGACGTCGTATTTCAATGTCCTTTTTTGATGACAGCATATACTTGGTCTTGAGCTCATTGACAACTAAACCCATCTTCTTCGCTTCCGTCGCAATGCTCAAAAACGCTGCACTGACATCACGCTTTGATCTTCCAATTATATCAATATCATCTGCGTATCCGAGTAATTGGATGGACCTTTGGAAGATTGTGCCTCTAGTGTTTACGGTTGAGTTTTGTACAATTCTTTCCAGAACGATGTTGAAGAAGTCGCATGACAGTGCATCGCCTTGTCTTAAACCTTTTTTAACATCAAATGCATCGGTGAGATCTTTTCCGACCTTGATAGAGCAGCGTGCATTCTCCATCGTCATTCTGCACAAACGGATAAGTTTGACAGGGATGCCAAAACAAGACATTGCTGGGTAGAGCTCTTCCCTATTGCTGCCATACGCTGCTTTAAAATCGATAAAGAGATGGTGGGTATCGATTTGAAGCTCCTGGGTTTTTTCCAAGATCTGTCGTAGTGTGAATATTTGGTCGATAGTGGACTTTCCTGGTCTGAAGCCACACTGATAAGGGCCAATCAGATTGTTGACGAACGGCTTTAGACGTTCACATAATACGGCAGAGAGGATCTCATACGCAATGTTAAAGAGACTGATGCCTCTGTAGTTGGCGCAATTTAGAGGGTCTTCTTTTTTATGTATCGGACACACTATGCTGAGATTCCACTCATCGGGCATGCTTTCTTCCAACCATATTTTGCAGATGAGTTGGTGCATGCTCCCTACGAAGCCACCGCCTGCTGCTTTGAATAGTTCGGCAGCGATGCCGTCAGCTCCAGCAGCTTTGTTTGTCTTCAGTTTAGATATAGCTATCTGCACTTCGTCGAGGTCGGGTATGCGGAATTGTTGATCTGCGTCGCCGAGGTTGCGTGGTTCTATCTCCCTTACAGCGGAATTCGATTCGTTATCGCCGTTATATAATTTGGAGAAGTGGTCTTTCCATATTCTTCACATAGACTGCGGTTCTACTACGATGTTCCCCTGATCGTCCTTACAGGCTTCGGTTCGTGTAAGGTACCCTTGGGAGGTTTTTTTACCTTTTGGTAAATTTTACACACCTCATTCCTGTTGTGACATCCCTCTATCTCCTCGATCGTTCTCTCCATCTAAGAAGCCGGTGCTCTAGTCCTTTTGTGCAGCGCCGTTTTGTATGCCTCTTGTTTCGCTGCGTGCGCTTGCCGGCATTCTTCGTCAAACCAGGGGTTTCGCTGTAGTGGCCGCTGTGGTAGCACTTCAGAGGCGGCATCTCTGATGGGTGCAAGGCAATGTTGCCACTAGTTCTCAATGCTTAATGCAGGCAGCATTGGACTTCTTAATAGGCTATAGAGACTCGATCGGAAAAGGACATGGCAGTCTCTTGCGATTGTAGCCGTCTAACGTCGAATCTTCTCACAGTACTTCCTTGTTTTGGCTTGGATCGGGATATCCGTAGCCGTACCTTGGCTACAACGAGGTAGTGGTCCGAGTCAATGTTGGCCTCTCGGAATGTTCGGATATCCTGTATACTGGATAAGTGTCGTGCGTCAATCGTAATGTGGTCAATCTGGTTGACGGCTGATTGATCAGGAGATTTCCATGTCCCCTTGTGGATATTGAGATGCGTGATCCTTTACTAGCTACTAGAACGTCTCGCCGCGCACCATAATCGATCAGCCTGAATCCGTTGTCGAAGGTGGTGTCGTGCCACCAAAGATGTCTTCTCTGCCTAGATTGACATTAAAATCTCCTAAGACAATTTTAATGTCATAGCCAGGGCACTGCTCATATGTGTTGTCCAAGAGCTCGAAGAATATGTTTTTGGTGTCTTCATCTTTCTCCTCTGTTGGGGCATGCGCGCATATTAGGCTTATGTTGGCGAATTTAGCCTTGATGCGGATTGTCGTGATGCGCTCGCTCACACTGTTGAAACTCAAGACTTTTTGCCTGAGTCTAGTTCCAACAAAAAATCCACACCCAAATAGACGCTGTCTTTGTTCTCGCCGTAGTATATATCGCAGTATTTAGTTTGCATTTGCCCGGTTCATCCTATCACACTTCTTGAATGGCGGTAATATTTGCCTTGTAGCAGTTAAGGGCTTCCGCTAATTGTTTGGCTGCACGTAGTCTGTTAAGGGGCCTTAAATTCCACGTACAGATCCGAAGTTCGTTGTCGTTATTTCGTTTGCTGGGTTGTCAACAGTGAATCCGTCCGTATACGCGGCTTGTTGGTGATTCGCAACTAAGGTATTTTGTACGTGGCCAGACCCCTAACCTGGAGAGCCATATTCTTAGTATAACTCCAAGGACGAGGAGCCGAATAAACCGCTCCTTACAGGCCTGGGTTCCGAATATGTCGAAGAAGCCCTATAAGGTGTTCACTAAGTAGTTCAACCTTACAAAATTCGAAGCCATACAACATTCAAATTTTCCTTTTGCTGGTGATGAAGCTTATGATCCCAGAAAATGGCTAGACAATCTGACGCAAGAATTATTAGCACACGCCAATATTGATGAATTGCAAGTAATTCAATTTTGTAATAGAAGGATATTAAGACAATTCTGTTAACATTTCTATTTTGTATCCGGCTTGTAATATGCCAGCAAAAAATGGTCACTTCGTTATAGCCAATTGCGAAAACAAATGCGAGAATAAAATGAAGCAATTTAGACCTCGTATGCAATTAAAACTTATAAACTTTCCATAGAAAGCTATTGTAATCGGTCCGATCTGACGAATTGAAAATTTTACATTTATCGGCGTTTCAAGATTTTTGTACAAACGCTCAGGAAATTTTTTTGTCATCCATATCTCAAGAACCAGTAGAGATATCGACTTTAAATATTTGTTGTTATACATATAATAATTATTGTAATATTCGTGAGCTAAGGGAACATTTTTTGTTGACATACCGCCATACAGTTTCATACAGGCGGCCAGCTGTTTTGATGGGTATAGCTGGGTGGCTTTATTCTTTTCCCAACTCGCCATATACTTTAGGAATGATGTTGCTTATCAGCTCTTACCACAATATGGTCTTTGCACCAATTCCTTTTTTAATTATATGTAGTTTAAATTCTCCGTTAATAAGCAAATCCTTCACTTCTGCTTCCTTTATGGAAGCCCAAATTTAGACAGAGTATCAACTTCTCGTGAATTTGATGCTTTGTCTGATTCCATCCGAAGAATTGTTTCGTCCTATCCTCGCACTGAAATCGTTATTACGGTCGATTTCAATGTACACAATTCTTCATGGCTTCAAAATTAAGGCTAGATAACACCCGATGGAGTGTGTGCAGAAATCTTCGCTGAGTTGAACCACCTAACTCAGCTGGTCAACGAGCCCACCCAAATATCGGACGTTGAAGGTCAAGCAGAAAACACTCTTGACTTCTTTCTTACTCTGACCCTGATAAGTACACTGTTAGTGTTTTATCTCCTCTAGGCACATGCTTCCTGTGACATTGGTGCCAGCGCTGATATAATCACAAGTTTAATTCTCCTGGGAATGAGAACTTTTATACTTTACAGGGTTAAAAGTATCAGACCCAAGTAAAACGCATGCATGAGGTTATTTCGGCCAAAGAGGTAAGTTTCCGTTATAAAGCCAACCGTACTGAGGAAAGCCGGAAAAAGTTCAAACAAGCCAGGAAGGTCTGCAACGCCCATATTCGACCGAACAAATTTTTACATGACCAAAAAATACGGCAAAGACAGTAAAAAACATGAGATATTCTTTCTCTTCATCGGCTCCTACGCTCGTTGTCAATGACACTCCATTTGTTAGCTCTTTAGAGAGAGCTAATATCTCAACGCTGCCAGTGAGTGTTATGACTCCGTCTGTACTTGAGTGAGTTAGTGATTCTATGGGACCAACCTTTTTTCGCACTAATCTGTGGCAAAAGTCCTTAGAGATCTAAACACACATAAATCCGCTGGTCCGGATGGTATCGCCGCTATTGTTTTGAAGAGGTGTTCTTTAATGCTGGCAAAACCACTGCGTTAGATTTTTCATCTGTCCTACTCCTCAGTTCTCGTTCCGAGCGGATGGAAAACGGCATTTGTCCAGCCTATTCCCAAAAAAGGCAAATCTTCCTTACCCTCTAACTACTGACCGATTGCACTTACGTCCCTACTTTCCAAGGTCATGGAAAGGCCGATTAATTATCAGCTCAAGAAATATCTTGAAGAACGAAAGCTTGTTAATGACCGGCAGTACGGCTTTCGACCAGCATTGTACAATGGGGAATAAGAAACCGGTGGAATTTAATGCTTCGAAAACGCAATGCTGTCTTTGTATCGTTAAAGCGAGATATACATACCCCGATTGCCATTATCCCTGGATGGCACTTACATCGATATTCTCGGTATGTGTGTGACCAACCACCTCTTCTGGAATGATCACATACGCAATGTCTCCAAAAACGCCGCAAGGTTTTTGGGTTTCCTCAGGCGATGGAAGAAATATTTCACCAATTCTGACATGGCTGTTATCTACAAGACTTACTTACGTCCAAAGCTTGAGTATAACTCCCAACTCTGGGCTGGTGCTCCTGCCACTTACCTAAGCCTCTTGGATAGTATTGGACGTAGAGCATTTAAATTGATAGACGATAATATCATCATAAGTTCATTTACTTCGCTTGAACATCGTCGTTAGGTCTCTTGTCTGACCCTTTTTTAATGTTATTTTAACGGCTTATGCTCTAGTAAAATAGCCAGTTGCATTCCTCCCCTTAAACAATTCAACCGTAATACTCGCGCTTCTAAGAATGCTCGATCCCAACTTCGGGCGTACTGTCAAATACAGACATTCGTTCTTTAACCGTACTACGCAAATGTGGAATGCCTTACCAAATTCTGTCTTTCCTAGTCATTGCAATATTCAGGAATTCAAAACCAATGTGCACCGACATCTCCTTTTAAACCCTCTCTCCTCTTCCTAGTGCTCAAACTGTGCCTCTGCATAATAAGGGTAGTAATATCCCCTTGAGTGTGTGCTTATTATAAAAAAAAGAAAGATGTGTTTTTAAAAATATTTCCCGTATTTTAAGATTTTAAAAAATTCCTGCAAAAAGTTTATTTTCAAAAATTTAAACACCATTTAACTACTCCAAAATAAACTTAATTGTTCAAAATTTTTAATTTGAAAACCGTTAGAGCGGTTATACAATTTTTTAATTTAAGATTGAAAATATTTTTAGAAAGTAGTTTTTTGAACTCATAAGTACACGTTTTAAATTTCAGTTTCGTAAAAATATGGTGGCCTATTTCCAGACATCGAATTTCGAAAAATTAATTGTATTTTTTTTTTAATCAAAAATATAAACAATGAGATTTTTGATTATCAAATATAATTGGGGCAGTATATGAGCTTGTGCAGAAAATATTGAATGTTGATTAGTTCTTGAGAAAGCTTAAAAATTAAGGTTCTATGGGTATACTTCTAGAAAAATTCCAACACATTTTGTTTTATATTTAACGATGTCAAATTACAAAAAAAAAAAGAAAGTTTAATAAAAATTTGTCGGTTTGTTTTTGAGAAAATTCGAATTTTTGATTTTTGACCACACAATTTTTGGGAACTTCTGTTTTATTTAAAAAAAAAATTAAAAAAGCCTAATGCGAATCTGCTCAAAGTTTAATAAAAAATTGTCGGTTTGTTTTTGAGAAAATTCGAATTTTTGATTTTTGACCACACAATTTTTGGGAACTTCTGTTTTATTTAAAAAAAAATTAAAAAAGCCTAACGCGAATCTGCTCAAAACCTTAATTTTCAAGTTTGAAGTCAATCGACAGAATTGACATTTTTTTTACATAAAAATAAAAACCAAAAAAAAATTACTAAAAGTTGGTAATCAAGAGGTTGTTGGGGGTTACACAATTAACATAAAGATGATTTTTTGAACACCTCTTAAAAATGTTCTTTAATTTTCTGTAAAGAAGACTGACAATATTTAAATAACATAATGTTTATCTTATCCTAATATTTAAATATATTAAGTGGTAAAAAGACAACTTATTAGATTATTCCAAAACATTGTTATCAGGCAAGATATGGCCCAACTATTTAATTTGGAATGGTACATATTAAAGCATTCCAAGATTCCGACAGGATTCTAAATATATCATATTTTAGAGCTAAAATACAATAGTTAAAAGGGTTTTTGGTGCATTTCCCACAAAAATGTTATAAATTGCGTTGAAACGTAGATTTTTTCCAGAAGTAATACATTTGGTTCTTGTCGGAATTTCTATAAATGTGAAAGATGCTACAAAAATATCAATGCAAAAAAAACTAGACAATGAGAATATTCGTCAAAAAATTTGATATTTTTTAGTAGGAAACCAAAATAGAATATGAAGAATTTCTTGACTTTTTTGACGTATTGTTTTCGGACTCAATTTTCGGAAGCCTATTATTACTATCGTTATCAGTCTGCATACTCGTAGATTGGAGCTGATGCTGGAAGACAAGTTCTTAAAAATTACTGTTTTGCGTGAACCTTTTGAAAATATTTTCATCTTAAAGGAGTCAAAAAAACTTACAAATGATAGAAAGAAAAATGTTTTGTTCTTGAATTTAGGAAAAAAATGCATTAAAGTACATAGTTTCTCTAAAAATTAAATAAAAACAAATGAGATGGAAAGAGAGTTTAGTTTGCCACTCACAATCACACGTTGCAGAATCTCTTTTCAGTTCAGTTCTCGAGAGATTTAAAGCTTTTATATTAAATTGTTTTTGAATTAGTTTAACGAAAGTATGACTTTTATTTATATTCTTAAAATTCGTGTTTAAATCTCAGTTCTACTTCAAAATCAAAAAGTAGATTTCCCTAACTTTTTTAAAATCTTCAAAGTTTTTGTATTTTATAGAAAATAAAAAAAAAATCTTAAAGAAAGCATTCCACTATTTTTGTGAAAATATCTTATGAAAAAAAATAATTTAAAGCGTTCCTAAAAATTTTCCCAATTCTAAATTGTGTAAAAACAAAGATTTAATTATTTTTAACACCAAAATACTTTTTTTTACTTTGAATATCGTTGAATTACTAACAAATCCTAAGATGAAATCTTTCCTTAAACAACTAAACTAAATTACTGTATTAGCTTTATGACTAATTTGACCCCCCTGGATCGTTTATTGGGCAAAAGTTGATGAATTTGGTCCAATCCTCAGTTAAAAGTAGTATTTTTAGCAACAAAGTTTAAAGCAATAAAATATAAATTTTATTTTTATGATAACTTCCCATCCCGTCTGTCGATTTGTCTTGCTTAAAAGTTTGTAGGTTTTCATGTTGGGTTAAAAAAGTTGTTCCTTGAATTATTCTTAAAAATTTTCAAACTACCAACAACATTTTACAAATAAAGAAATAGTTTAGTTTGAAATTTTTACCAAATTTGGGTACTATTTCTTGTAAATTTTATTTTTGTATGAACAAAACGAACTGTTGGATTTTTATAAAATAAAATAAAAAATTTTGAAGACAATATTTTTAATTTTTGAAAAGCTATTTGAGTCGTAAGTAAATTTTTACCAAGATTTAGTATTCTTTTTTTTGTTAGGTTTTTTTTTGTACAAAAACTGTCAATTCGATTTTTCTCACAACTTTTTCGAAAACAATATTTCTTATAAGGTAAAGTTAGTTGGAAACCAATATCTCATATTTTTGAAAAGATATTTGAGTCGAAAATCAATTTTTACCAACTTTTATACATTTTTTAGGTTTTTATTTTTTGTAAAAAAAAATCAATCGATTTTTCTCAAAAATTTTCCAAATGTTGAGAAAAATATTTCTTATAAGTTCAAATTAGTAAGAAGATATTATCTCAAATTTTTGAAAAGATATGTGTGTCGAAAATCAATTTTTACCAACTTTTTGTTAAATTTTCCGATAAGTTTTTATTTTTTGTAAAAAAATTTCCATTCTATTTTTCTTCGATTTTTACTGAATGATGACAACAATATTTTTTAAAAGATAAAAGTAGTTTAAATCCAATATCTCAAGGTTTTGAAAAGATATTTAAGACGAAAATCAATTTATACCAACTTTTATAAATTTTTTTGTTTAGGTTTTTATTTTTTGTAAAAAAAAAACGGTTAATTGGATTTCTCTCTAAAATGTATATATATTTTAAAAACATTATTTTTCGTTGCACAGAATTGTTTTGGAGATGACAAATTTTTTTTTAGTTCTGCATTATTATCTGTATAACAAAATTTATTTGAAGTCGATATGTCTACTGGTTCTTGTAGGTACTATGGACGACGAAAATACGTCGCCAACGTACGGACGTACGGACAGGCATCTTTCTAAAAAATCTTTTATTTCTACTCTATGGACCTTGAAAAGTCGAGAATTGTCAAAATTTTCAATTTGACAAATCGCACCCATTACAATAATTTCCAATGGGATGTTAATAAAAAAGATTGATAACAAGGATACTTGTTAATTTGTAAAAATATTCATGAACGCCTCAAGAAATTTATAATTAAAAAACAAACATCTAATGGAACAAATTAATAAACATATATACAGTACAGAAACAGAAAGAACATAGTATTGAATCTAACAAATGCCAATCTTACAAATTTAACTTTAAAACTACACACCCTTAAATTCCACAACTCAATTGTGTTTAGGTCACAAAATTTTCGCTGTAGTTAACTCAAGGAAAGCCATCAAAATCTCACGTATTTGCAGATCAATTACTTCCCGATCCAAATGCAAAACTTCCAACCATAAAAATTGTTTACATAAACCATCTTCCTCTATTCGTTCCACTACTTCAAAGTTAAGGATGGATTACATGTCTTTTCGTGGCACAACGAATTATAGCGGTATCCATAAAAGTCTCTATACGTTTATCAGGTATCAAGCTTATAGACGTATGAGAGTATACTCACTCATGAAGTTTGGCGGGCGGAATAGCCTCATCTTTATGTTTGATACCAACTGAGAATATGTTGGTCTAATTTAATCTCCCAATGCCCCAATGGATGAGTATTGAGATTGAGCTTCAGCTTCTCTAGCCTAGCGGCTTTGCTTTAGCTTTGGGCACGCCATCCATGCCACTGAGTGATGACCGTTCAATCGAACAAACTTTTAGTCGTTTATCTACCACCCATTCGTCTGAACTGTTTAGCGCCCCAGTGAGAATTTTAATCGCGCGTCGAAATAACACTTTTTGGTTAAATTCACATCAGGCACAATTTTTAACAACGCGTTGGATCGGTGACCGATATAATAATAAAAGTGGGTGCTTTGGTTTTGGTTTTGGCCGTTTTATTTTTATTTTGAAAAAATGCTTTGTGCCAATTTCAATAATTCGCAATTTATACGTAATTTTAAATTGTCTCATATGATTGCCGTTTTTTTTTGCATGGTTGCTGTGCATTGCCGTGTCACAAGCGCATTTGGGTCTTAATGACCACGAACAATATCGGGCAAGGCCGCCGCCTATTAATCCAAACCATCAATTAGACCAGCGGAGTCCATCCGAGGTTATGGTGGATCTGAGTAATGATTTATCATTCAAGATCCTGCACTTGCATTCGATTTTGAATCGAAATAATTTCGCCTTCTCGCCAACGGCTTTGATGTGTGTGTTGGTGGCGCTCTATGAAGGATCTGCAGGACGAAGTTCGCTAGAGATGCGCAATTGCATTCCAATGCCAAATAATAGAGATGTCATTCGAGTTGGATATCGTGATATACATCGAAGGTTAAGGGTAAGTCATTGTTTAAATGTTGATTTTAATTTTATTAATACTCGTATATTATTCTGATTTGTGGGAAGATTTGCTAAGTGACCGTAAAATGTAAATACATAATGAAAGAATAACGATAATTTGAAAATTAATGCACGCATTTGATTATTCGTAATGATTAGTTGGTTGAATGGGTTTTTCATTGATGTTTTGTATACTATGTACTTACATACATTTATTTAATTAAAAGTTTATGTTTGGTTTAGGAGGTGGTGGAAAAATGTTTGAAAACAATAATTATTATTTGTTGATTTCTCTTTGAAACTCAATGAATATTTATCATGTACTTATAGATAGTAAAATATTTAGAATCACGAGAAAGAATTAATAAACAAGAAAATGTTAATAACATAGTCTTTGTCTAGTCTTTTAATGTTTTGTACATTTGTTTTGTTTTTAAAAGCTTTTAGTTTTAGGTGACTCTATTTTATTTGGATTAAATGACGATTGGGATCATTTAAAGATGCTAATATCTTTTTTACTATTTTAATCTGTGTATGATTTCTTAATTAAATCTCGTCCCATTTTTTTTTTAATTTTTAATAAATAATAGAAAAAATATTTTCTTAAGAAGGTTAAGAATCTGTAACAAATTTCAAGTCTCTTAAACTCGGTTTTTTTGAAAAATTGGAAGTCGGTTGAATTCTAACTGATTTTTTCATCAAGTTCTCGAGCGTTAGAACTCTGATTTAGAACCTAGTCTGAGATAAAACTTCGATTCTTGATATTTTTTTGTTTGTGCCTCCATGCCTATTCTACTTAAAACTAAACCCCTAAGTTATAAAACAAGTATGTAAGCCAGTCAAGACTTAAAACTCCAACCCGACTACACAACATTCTTTGCCTTAAGCTCTCAAATTATTTCAATTTTTCCTCCTCTGCAGTCGATTTATTGTTTTCTTATTTAACAGAACGTGAACAGACGGTTGAACATAATCAACAAAAATCGATCTTCTTACCTGTTACGAATGGTGTTCCACAAGGGTCAATACTAGGCCCCTTGTTCTTTTCAATGTATGTGAACGAGTTGCCTAGTATTGTAAAAAATTGTTCCATTCGCATGTATGACGACGACACTCAGCTCTACCTAAGTTGTCCCTTAGGGGTGATTGAACACTACGTTACATGTATTAATGAAGATTTAAAAAGAATCGACCAATGGTCAATAGAAAATTGCTTGCTACTTAACGCGATAAAATCGAAATGTATCGTCATCGCTAGGAATAAGATGGATGTGTCATATTTTCCTCAAGTTGCTCTCAAAGAAAATGGCATCATGTATGTCGACAAAGCTGTAAACCTCGGTGTTCTGTTCAATATGACCCTGACTTGGGAGGACCATATCAATAGAACTGTGGGTAAGTGTTATAGTGTCCTTCGTATGCTTTGGCCATCTCAATATTTAATTCCAATAAAAATCAGAATTCTTTTAATTAAAACGTTGTTTGTAAACTCCTCACGAATGTGGAATTCGTTACCACGTGAAATAAGAAGTTTAAATTGCGCAAAGAAATTAAAAAATTAATTAAAACTGTACCTTAGCAATTAATTACAATTAAAACAATTAATAATACATTTTTTAAATTCATCTTTTTATAAAATTGTATAAGTACCTATTCTTGTTAATATTTTTGTTATTATTATTCTCTTTCTTTCTCTTTGTAATTTGATGTTTTAACATTTTAACGTATATTTATTGTGATACAAAATGCCGTAGCTGCTGTACACTTTAAAGCTATATTATAAATAAGAATTTATGTTCTTACAATATTAGCTAATCATGATTAATAAAATACTAAGTACTAAATACTATCAAGTGCCGATTGAAGCCACCAAAACTAGTTCCCCTGCTTCACCCTATCAGTGCGGTCCCTTTCGGACACAGCCCTACGGAACCGATGGAGCTCTGCTCCGCTTTGTGCCATTATGTCCCGATTTTACAGGAGTCGCCTATTCAATCCACGGTTCGTCTTCTGACGTGGTAGATTAGCCAATCTATCCTGTATCAGACCGGATCTGTCTAAAAAGAGGAATGCCTCTAGTTGAACTCGTCGTTCGGATAGAACGCCCCGAAAATTAAATTTTTGGTCGAAGACATAGCTCTTGCAATGTAACCTGGAACGAGTTTTATCACAAAATTGCCAATTCTGTTGATTTGAACCCCGTTGTATAGGACTTTGTTGGAATAGTATTGCACGTAACAAGATTCGGCTGTTTTATATAAGCCCGTACATCGGCGTAGAACTGCCGCTCGAACACCTGAAACTTCTCCATCTGGGAAGGGGCAACGTTGACCCACACAGGACAACCATAAACGATCATCGGAATTATGAGGGAAATGTAGTAAATTACCTTCACTCTGAAGTCAAGACGACTGTAAGACAGCCGTTTCGTCAGAACGATGGCTCTCCTGGCCCTGGTCAGAGCACTATTTATATGTCTGTCGAAATATTAATACTGATCTAACCAGATACCAAGGTACTTCACAACACTTTTGCTCGCTAATGGCTGCCCGTGAAAATCAACGATGACCATCTTGCGCCAATTGTTGCACTTATCCCTCGTGGCCCTAGCCAACGGAGTCCGGAACAGAATTGTCGCCGACTTCTGGACATTTATTTTCAGTTTCCAGTGGTCGCAATATCGCTGAATCTTGTCAAAATCACACTGCAAGAGAATTCTAATAACTTTAACCTTTCGGGCTGTTCTGTACGCAATTAGATCGTCGGCGTACGCAATTGCCATTGTAAGACTACCTATCAGATCGTTGGTGTAAACGCTGAAGAGAATTGGCGAATTTACCGCTCCCTGTTGAAGACCATTTGTATTTGAAATGTTGTGGTAGAAATTACATTGCCACTTCTGACAACAAACTTTCTACCGTTAAGCATATCATAAAGTATGTACAACAATGGTTTGCTTATGCCAAGCTTGTTCAGTTTTAGGTAAAGACCCTCTAACCGTACAGTGTCAAAAGCTTTTTCCAAGTCAACCAGAATAGAACGTGTACATTGTTGTTTTGATTTATTCCATTGGATATCAGAAATGAGTTTAGACGCAGCATGGATTGTGTCATGACCTGCCTTAACCCGAACTGCAGCCCACTTAGTCAGAGCCCTATTGATGATCTTTTCGAAAACTTTTCTGATGCTCAGAAGATATGACGGTTTTATAGTTGTCCTTTCCCTTTTTCGGGAGAGGATGAACTACAGCGGTCTTCAAATGCACTGGATAATATGCATTATTCATACGTTGGATATACCATCGACACCTGCTTAACAAGGGACTTGGTCCCGTTTGTTTGGCGATTATGGCATTTTCCAAGGGATCGTCACTGAACTGCATGAAACCACGGTTCTCAGATCGCCATTGTGTCATATCATTTCGAAGGTAAAAGTGATTAAGTAGGGCTCTGTTTTCCAGGTCGTGGTTGGGGCGAATGTTAACATTCACCTTCTTCACTTGCTGGAAAGCAGGTCCCACCACATCCACTTTTTCCTTCGGATTTTCAATTATGTAAAAGTCATCGTCAAAGATGGCTTCTTTTGGATCTATTTGCGCTGTCCTGAGTACGTCCCTGTTCTCTTCAGTTTTTTGGAGTTTCAGATACGGAAGGTCATTATCGTTCTTTTTCCTGAAAATGTTGTTTATTTTAGGGAACATACAGTCCAATGCACTAACCATCATGCCACGGGCACTATTTAAGTTCATGATAGATTAAAAATCATTTTAAAACTGTGAATTTTGCAAATTTCATAAAGTTTGTCAAGATTCATTTCATTCAATGAACTTATAATTTTATCTTCCAATAATGAAGATGAATACATTCCTTCTTATTTCTCTGAAAATGAGGCATTTTCCCAAGAAGTGGAAGGTATCCTCTCTTTCTCATGGGTTGCACATATTACACTCCAAATGAATCCGGCCTGTGTGGAATGCAATTTAAATCTATGACTTCACTACGTAGTCTGACCATCATAGAAATCACATGGACAATATTGGAATCCTTAAAACAGTTGATCTCTGCAAGGTTATTCAGCGTTACATTTCTCATCAACCTTTAATATGACTCCATACAAGATGTTTTCAGCGGCTGATAAATCCTCGATTGGTAAATTAAAATTAATTTGACATTCTTCAGCAAGATCTTGCCATTCTCAGTACCAACTATTTTGATCTTGTATCGCTTTTATAGCCACTCTTTTCACGACCCGTGAATCATTCATTTTAAAAACATAAGCAAGAAGTCCGCTTGTAACTTCAATGTTTTTATAACCAAAGAAGAGAGACCGTTTTCGAGCATGATGACGTAGTTTGACGTGTTTTTCGGCAAATGAAATATTCTTTTTTAAAGTGCTTAAGGAGTTTCTCAACCGAATCGTACTTTTTACATCCCCTTACCTGCGATCCATTAAAAAGTATGCTCTCAGCTACTGCTTCAATCTTGCTATTAACTATACGCTATAAACTTTTTCATGAAGCATTGTTATATTAAAAGCAGTTTTCGCTTTAAAAAGTGTCTCCTTCAAGTCTTTCTCCATATTAAAATTCTTTTTTACTAGTAATGCAAAGTTATGTAGGCTCGCACACATTCAATATTTTAGCTATTAAAGTTTCATTTTTCATTTAATGCATTACGTCCAGCACCACTTTTTATAATCATAACCATCGAATTATCGATATTTACTATTAAATTCCATAGCTGACAATATTGGTAGTGTTTCTGGAGAATGCGTAAACATGACTAAATCGTCTGCAAACAGAAGTGCCTTAATAAGCTTCACTGCGAAATCCACTCCAACCAACCGGTAGTCTAAAAGAGCGTCTTTGAATAGTGCAAACAAAGCAGGGCTTATTGTACAACGTTGTCGCACTCCCGATGATGTTTCAAACCAGTCAGAGAGTTCTTCACTTGTCCATGTTGCAGCCCTGGTTCCTCTATAAAATTGCTCAAGAATGCAACCAAACTTCAATGATAACCCAAGACTATAGAGCTTATAGAATAGTACACCGCGATCGGCTGCAAAGTAGACTGTTAAGCTGTTTTAAAATCATTAAAAATAAAAACTGTTTTATCCTTTGTTTCAAGAAATTCTCTGCCAACGTCCTGATTATAAAAA
Organism: Eupeodes corollae; assembly: GCF_945859685.1. NCBI lineage: Eukaryota > Metazoa > Arthropoda > Insecta > Diptera > Syrphidae > Eupeodes > Eupeodes corollae. The sequence goes on from NC_079147.1 coordinate 163,071,887, forward strand.
TGTTATTTATTGCTGAAAATCCTGGTGTAAATCCAGCCTGGAACTCCCTCAGCAAGTTTCCTGTATCGAATAACAATCGTCTTTTGTGGATTGAAAATATAATAGCATCTCGAAATTCATCAGGAGACTGCTCTCCCTCCAAGACTGTATTAAAAAGTTTTTAAAGGTGCTCTTTAAGCATGAGTCATGAAAGGTAGACAATCAAAGTCGACACGTAGAGGAACAACATTGAACATGACAGTCCAATACTTAAAAAAAATGCACTGGAATAAAATTCGAACCGACTGCTTTTCCATCTTTAGGCGTCTCCAGCGTTTCTTTTAACTTCCTAAATGTAAATGCACAGTCCAGAGAGTCGACTACAAATCCAAGTGATGCGAATTGTCTGCGTTGTTTCAGGACTTAAAAGATAAATGAAATGGGAATGCTTTTCATTTGAAGAAAGTTTCGTGTGAATAGTAAAACATTTTCCATTCAGCTCCCTAGCCAGTTTCAAAAAATTACAGGATGCTAATCGTACTGCTTGTTTTCAGCGTATAACTTTTTTAGTCTTACAAAGCCTTTTAAACTTCTTATTGAGCTGTATAAAAGAACCTTAAATAATCCTTGGGTGGAGTTAAAATCCTCAACCATGCAAAAGTTGTTTTGCAAGCTTTTCTACATTCTTCGTTAAACCAAGGTTCCATTCTTATATTTTGTCCTCGATTTGAAGTTGCAAATCTAGAGATCGTCGACACTCCCAAGCCTTAGCCTCTTTCCATTTGAGTTTAGGCAGGATAGGGGTTATTTCCTCACCATTTCCTCATATTACTAAGACCTGCAACATTGTAAGATACAATTTTTAAATACCAACAAACCAACACAGGAACTTCAAATTTTTGTTTGAGGTTATTTGACTTAGTTCTCTTTTCTTCTTAGTTATGTCAACTCTAGCAGAGTAGAATAATCCCGTTAAACTGTCCCTTTAAGTTTTTTTTTGAATAATTAACATATATATATATATATTGGGTGGCGCAACAGTCCGTTTGAAAACTTGGGCCTAGTGACTGACAACTCTCAACCATTCCTGTGTGCGAGTACTGTTGTCAGGGATGGAAGGGACCTACAGTTTTAAGCCGAATCCGAACGGCAAATTTGAGAAAGCACTTTTCATGACAAGAATTACTCTTGGAGAATTTGTCAATTCCTCGCAAGAGGCAGTACCCATGTAAGAAACTTTAGATGGCATAGGCAGGTATCGAACCCAAGACCTCTCGCATGACAGTCCAACGCACTAACCATCATGCCACGGGTACTACCTTAATTACCTAATTAACATAAAGTCTCAAGAAGTGCTTAAACCAAACAAGCCTTCTCAACTAAGATATTCTTCGGGTTATTAAACTTTTTTCAAATTTATCTATCCAAACGTAAACAAGAAATTTCACACCAAAACTGTTAGCCTAGATTCTCCAAGAAATGTTAAGCAAATAAAATATTTTTAAAACTTATTTACCTACCCACACTTTTCAATAATAATTTATGCAAACAAATATTTGTATTCATGTCTTAGATTGAAAATACATTGTGTTATAAGTTGTTAAGAACGCCTTTAATACATTGTTAGCACTTTTTATGGGTATACTTTTAACTGAGCCAAATACAGCAGTCAATTGGTTTAAGTTAGGATTGGTTTTTATCATAAGCATAAAAGCCATTTAAATCGTGTGAATCGGTCATTATAACTATTTACAGATTATTTGATCTTTGAAGTTAGAGATTCAATGTAAAGTTTGTTATTATTTAATTAAAAACTTCAAACAATTAATTTGTTTTGTTTTCAAATACTTTCTTTAAATTTTCTTTTTGTTAATAGACCTATTTCTTTGATGATGAAAACCCTCTGAAGGGACTTAGCTTGAACAAAGAAAACGTCACCATTACTGCAGAGTTTGAAACAGTCTTAAAATTCTATGGCTATGATCTGGGAATGGACATGGTGTCTTCTACAACAACAGTTGCACCCAATAATTATCAAACAACAACAACACATGGTACATATCTTCCTTCAGTTTCTACAACAGAAGAATCTACAATGTCAACAGTGATGTTAACAACAACCACAAAAGATAAAACAACATCTACAGAAGAACCTACAACAACAACAACAACAACAATAATATCAACTTCCACAGACCCCATTGAAATTAGTACAACTCCAGAAATAACAACTCTTGAGACTGAAACCTCTATCGGCTCCGAAACTCCACAGCCAATACCAGTATCCACAACGCTCGAACCAAAAGAAGAAGATATCCCTTCACAATCAAGCCAAGAGTCAGGGGAAGTAGTTACGCTAGGCAGCAATTTGGAAAAGGCCACAGTGGAAGAAAAAGCTAATTTTAAAAGATTTAAACCGAATGGAAAACTAGTAACACAACCACGACTTGATTACCTCCCAGTAAAACGTACTCCAATTCTATTGAAATCCTTCAAAAGAACCCGACGTCACTTATTTGGGCTTAAAGGAATCGATCCGAGCTTGTTCTTTACTTTCCTTCAACCAAGGACACAATTTCTCCAAGCACCACCTCCTTCTGAATTAATAGAAATTGAAGCACCTCCACCTCCACCATCGGTGCCAATTCATGTACCAAGCTTTTCTTCAACTGGCTCAATTCAGCCCCTCGATGCTATTCCGATATTGCCCATTCAAAATGGATACCTCGATGTTGATCAGGGATTTCTGTCTCAGAAAGAAGATCTCAAAAGTGAAGTCGTTGATCACATTTTCTACGTCAATAACCAGGATATTGTTCACACAACATTCAAGGTCTATAACTCTGTTCTCTATTACAGATACTTTGAACAAATGAAAATCTCTGTTTTGGAACTGGAACTCGATTCCACTGACTACAACTTAATGATTATTTTACCAGACTATGACATAGATCTCCTTACGGCGACGTCTAATCTCAGACTAGGATCGACACTGAGAGTTCTTCGGAAGCAATTGAAACCTCGATGGGTGCAGGCCATCATTCCTGACTTTCAACTACATGGCACAGTATTCCTTACGAATGATCTACAAAATGTCAGAAATTAGTGCACATACGCCATGGTGTTCCAAAAAGCATAATATATTTTTATTTTTAATTTTTCAGTTGGGAGTCTGTGACATTTTCGAACCAAATCGAGCTGATTTCAGGCCAATGACCGACGAGAGTGGTATTTATGTTAGACACATTGAGCAGAACATAGACGTTAACATTCGCACTCGCCCGATTAACCACCTGAAAAGTAAGTACATAATAAGGTGCTGTGCATATATTCCATTACGTAAGATACCGGCGCAAATGAATTGCACTCCCATATCCACTTACATTGTTTAATCAAGTGAAAATCAATTGTTGCAATTCAAAGAAGATAACCTCATCTTAGTTTTAAGACAGTTTCTTCTTTTAATGTTTGGGTTGTTTTTTTATACTTTCAGGGAGTTACGGACCACAAACTCAGCCTATTCAAGTGTCGGTTAATCATCCGTTCATGTTCTTCATCATAGACAGAGATTTGGATGTTGCAACCATGGCTGGTCGAATACTCAATCCGTTGAATGTTCGGATACAGTAAAACAAAACATGATGATGTGGATAAGAATTTTTTGTTTGATAGTTGTTATTTGTAAGATGCCAATAAAATTTTAGGAAAGTCTTGCAATCAGTTTTAAGATAGTGTACAAGTAGATATTTCGCTAATGGAATAGCGGACAGCGAAGCAAGACAATCTGTAAATTGGAATTAAAATATAAAAATAAAGAAACTTAACATATTTGTTTCAATAATTAGACATGGTGTTTTTTACTTCCCATAGGAAGGCAGAAAGATGCAGAAAAGGGCTCTCAAGAAAATTGCGTGGGTGGTTTTTTACCACATCAGCCTAAAAAAAATCTGACTATTTTGGTTAAGCCTAAATATCTCACGAACTAATAACGCTAGAGGCTTGAATTAAATTGTATGTTATATATTGTAACGTGATACCAAACCAGCATATTTTTAGAAAAAATCCAATGAAAGGTTTTTTTTTATAAATCAAAAAAAATTTGTCACCTCGAAAATTTTACGAATGAAAAATGATTTCATCTCCAAAACTATGTTGAGGAACGAAAAATAACGTTTTTAATATCTGGTAAAATTTTAAGAAAAAACAAATTGACAGTTTTTGTTCATAAAAAATTAAAACCCAAAAAAAAAAAAACAATATACAAAGTTTGTCAAAATTGATTTTCGACTCAAATATCTTTTCAAAATCTTGAGATTATGGCTTCAAACTAATTTTAACTTATAAAAAGTATTTTTTCAAACATTCGGTAAAATTTTGAGAAAAAAAATTGACAGTTTTTCATACAAAAAATAAAAATCTAACAAGAATAACAATACTACAACTTGGTAAAAATGTACTTTCGACTCAAATAGCTTTTCAAAAATTAAAAATATTGTCTTCATTTTGATATTCAGTTTTTTATAAAAATCCAACAGTCCGTTTTTTAATAAATAAAAACTACTAAAATAGTACTAGGTTAGGTTAGGTTAGGTTGGAGTGGCTGTCCAGATGTCATTGACACACGTAGACCTTAAGGGTCCATTGTGATACCACTAATGAGGTTACTCATGGGAGAGTAATGAATTTAAACAAACCGTTTTGTACTTTTAATAAAGTTAGAGAGACGTTTTGTGCCAATCGTTGCCAGTTCACTGGTATTATCGAAGAAGGGATTACCGAGAAAGTAATTTCTTCTAATGGAGAGTGCTGGACATGCACATAGAAGGTGTTGGACTGTTTCCTTTTCCTCCTCGTCCATGCAGCTTCTACAGAAGTCATTTGTATAGACCCCTAGCCTCAGAGCATGTCTTCCTATGAGGCAGTGTCCCGTTATTAATCCAATTATAGAGCTTATACTTTGTCTGCTCAGTGATATCAAGCTTTTTGACCGTTTTAAGTCAATACTTGGCCATATTTGCTTGGTTGCTAGGCAGGTGGTACTTTGTGACCATCTAGCATTTGTTGTTTCTAAAGCTTATTGCTTGAGAAGATATTTGCATGTAGCAAGTGGTGTTCCTATGTTATGTTTTTGTCTAACATAAGGCAGAAGTGTTCCGTTTTTGGCGAGCTCATCGGCTTTGCAATTTCCCGGAATGTCTCTGTGGCCCGGCACCCAAATGAGGTGAATGTTAAACTGTTCCGTCATCTCATTCAGAGATGGTTGACAATCGTGGACTGTTGGAGAGTTTGTGGAGACAGACGCGAGAGATTTAAGAGCGGCTTGGCTGTCTGAGAAGATTCGTATATCCTTACAAGATATAACGTTTTCTTTTCTTTAATCGCCATTACTTCTGCCTGGAATACACTACATTTATTGGGAAGTCTGTAGGATAGACTGAGATTCAGTTGTTCTAAAAAGATACCACTTCCAACTCCGTGATCGGTCTTTGAACCGTCAGTATAGAAGTGTACCGCATCGTCTTCCAGGGGTCCCTCTTCTTCCCAGGAGGATCTTGAAGGGATGGACACATGGAATCTTTTACCAAATACCATTTTTGGGGTGGTATAGTCTAAGCAATCTGGGAGAGATCTGAAATTGTCTAGAATAGTAGTATGTCCAGTATTGTTACTGGTCCATTGAGAGGTGGCTCTAAGCCTTACACATGAGTTGGCAGCCACCTTTTTAGAGAAGATGTCAAGTGGTGTTAGGTTTAAAAGCACTTCCAGTGCTGCGGTTGGTGTTGTGCAAAGTGCTCCTGTGATGCACTTACCTGCTGACCGCTGGACTTTGATGAGCTTATTTAGATTTACCATCTTGTCCAGTGCGGTCCACCATACGACGGCTCCATAAATGAGTATCGGTCTGATTACCGAAGTGTATAGCCAGTGGGTTATTTTTGGGGAGAAGCGCCATTTTGATCCTATGGCCTTTTTACAAGTAAAAAGCGCTACAGTAGCCTTTTTGACTCTTTCATCAATATTTGCCTTCCAATTTAGTTTTTTGTCTAAAATGAGGCCCAAATATTTAGCTTGATCGGAAAAGCTTAGTGGTATTCCTCTAATCTTGGGTGGGCTAATCTGAGGAATTTTATATCTTCTCGAAAAGAGTATTAATTCTGTTTTGTGTGGGTTGACGTCCAATCCACATTGCTTAGCCCATTTAGTTAGCCTGTTTAGGGCATTTTGTAGGAGTTCCGAGAGAACTTGGGGTGCTTCCCAGATACGGATATCGCAACGTCGTCAGCATAGGCAATCACCTTAAAACCCTCTGCTTCCAATGCTGTAAGTAGGTCGTTTACTACCATGTTCCATAAAAGAGGCGAAAGGACTCCACCTAGGGGAGTGCCTCGATTCACCGATCTGGTGGTAGTAAAACTTCTCATGTTAGAAATTATTGTCCTGCTTTTGAGCATGAGACTTATAAGATCTATGAGTGACTTCTCTAATTTCAGCTTATCCATTGCTGTTGTGATCGCCTGGTAACTGACGTTGTTGAAAGCTCCTTCAATATCTAGGAACGCTACCAGGTTATATTCTTTGTATTCGAGGGAATGTTCAATAGTACGTACCAGCGAGTGAAGTGCTGATTCTACTGATTTTCCATTAGAGTAAGCATGTTGAGCTGTGGAAATGAGACATGGTTTTAAATTATGTCTGATATACATTTCAATCAATCTTTTCAAGGTTTTAAGAAGGAAGGATGACAGGCTGATTGGTCGTAGATGTTTAGGTTCAACGTGTGAGGGTTTCCCTGCTTTGGGAATGAAGACTACTTTTGCCATTCTCCAGGCTTTGGGAATATATCTCAACCTTACACAGCTTATCATAATGATTTCCAATGGTGGAATAATCATGTCTGAGCATTTTTGTAGTTCGGCCGGAATGATACCGTCTGGTCCTGGAGATTTATATGGATCAAAGCTGTCTATGGCCCATTGCAGTTTTTCCCGCGTTATTAGATCAACTAAATTGCTTGTACAAGCTAAAGACTCTGATGTTAAGTCATTGATTATGTTAGAGCTACCTGGAAAGTGGGTGTCTAATAATAGATTAAGAGATTCTTCATCTGTGATAGTCCACGTGCCTGCTTCTGTCTTTAAAGCACTGGGTATTGTTGGACTTTTTGAGAGAATTTTCCTGAGCCTTGAGGCTTCTGAAGTATTTTCTATTTTACCACAAAAATTTCTCCAAGAAGACCTCTTACTCTTTCTTAATTCTTTTTTATATTTTTTTTTTTTTTTTTTTTTTTTTTTTTTTTTTTTTTTTTTTTTTTGTGGATCGAGTCAGAGGTAAGTGTAATATCAAGTACCTCTTTCCTATTCTTGGTTACAAAAGTGGGCTCATTACCAATATTACTTATGAGTAGGTTAGTGCTTAGTAAATAATCAAATAAGTACTCACCTCTCTCATTTGTATCAGAGCTACCCCATACCATGTGATGTGCGTTAGCGTCTGAACCAATTAGGAGACCAACTTTTTTCGATTGCGCGTCCGCAATTGCCTTCTTCAAAGTGTTTCCTGGAATTGGGCTGTCGTGGCCAAGGTAGGAGGATATGAGCCAGTAGGTGGCTTTACCCGTTGTTAGGACAGCGGTGGTGGTGTCCTTGTCGCTGTAATTGGGGAGTAAAAATATGTTTAAGTAATTTTTTACTAACATGCATGACCTTGGTTCACCTTTCCCCGATGCCTACAATATTTTATAGCCAGGAGTCCTGAGACCTCTGATGATGGAGTTTGAGACCCACGGCTCCTGTATTAAGACGATGTCTTCCTTGTTCATATGCAGTCGGAGTACCGGTTGTTCGTGGCCATGATGGCGTGATGGAGATTAATCTGTACTAATCGCAGCATTGCTACTATTAGTCAGATCAACCTCCACCACTGTTTTGTCGGCGTTTTCCTCGTCTGAGGAGGACCTAAGCAGGTCTTCCTCACTCCGGGTGATGCCTAAGATGGCGTCTTCAGTCTCCATGTCGGAGTTACTGTCGACTGTAGTTTTAGCCTCCACATCGGATGGCTCATTTGGGGCTGTGGAAGTCGATGGTTCCACTTTTAGTGTTGAATCGACCTCCATTTTCGTTGCCAATGAATCGCTTCCCTCAGCTGAAGAGGCTTCTGTGGGGGGCGTGTTTAGCGTATCTTCATCTTTTTTGTATATACGCATCATGATTTCATCAAAACCATACCTAATCACGCCTTTCAGTGGAATAGTACTCAAATTTAATAAAAATTGATGTTCGGTTCTTGATATCTTTCAAATTAATTTCATTCATCCACTTTGTAAAAATTTAGGAAATGCTACTAAAATTCGTTTCCGACTGAAAATCTATTTAACAAAACTAGATTTTCAAACTAAACTATTTCTTTATATAAAAAAATATTGTTGGTAATTTTAAATTTTGTAAGAATAATTCAATTGACAACTTTTTTAAACCAAAACGAAAACCTTCAAACTTTTACGCAAGACAAATCGACAGACGGTATGGGAAGTTATCTGTGTGGGTCGCATCCCAGACTGTTTTTTATTTTACTAGAAAAGAAATGTTACTCCAAACGGAAGCTCTAGTTCAAATTTGCTGAACATTTGCTTTTTTTGACAGCTCAACAGCTGTAAAAAAGTCAACAAACAAAATACATTTGCTTTTGGAGGGATTCCCATTAGTTGTTATAGGATGTGTAAACTACTTCCTTGATAAATTTATTTTTTTCGATTTTAAAACTCATATTTTTTTATTTTAAGAAAAAATAACAGCTTCTAATGAGAGAAGTGCCATTTTAGGAATGTCGCTTTGGAAGCCCGGTTACCAAATAAAAAAAAAAGTTTTTGTCCAAATTTGAAAAAAAAAAAAAATGATCACAGGATCGCCCTGATATATATCTTAAATTATTATTACTTAAGTTTAATTTAAATAACTAGTACCAGTCGTTTTAAAAATTCTATGTACATTAATAAAAATGTAAAGCGTTTGTTTTTACAATAATTGTATTAAAAGTAGTAAGGTATTTTGAGAATTCTTACGGCTTATGTAATGCATAGATAATTTTCTCTGTTCCCTTAGTCCAATTCAGATCAAGAGTTAATATTTTTAATGAAATTTGTATGTACACAAAGTTGCCTAAATGAGTATAACCGTTGTTTATGGTTAGCCAAGTGGGTATGTTAAAAGAACGTTTTCGTTACTCAAATTTTCGAACATCTTTTTTTGTTTCCGAAAAATATGACCAAGTGAAATAAAAAATTACCATTTAACCCATTGAAAAAATAATAAAAAAAATTTGGTCACAGATGACCAATGTGGCAACCGTGATTGGAAGTGTCATCCAAAGCAACCTCGAAGCAGGTTGGGCCTAACGCAGACTAAGCCGAAGTTGAGGCGTGTTTTGTGTTTCAGCCATTAAGATCCTCTAACAACAATATTTATTGCTTTGAACTATAAATACTTTTAATTTGAATTTAATTTAGCACTAATCGGTACACAATTTTTTTAGTGTACCTGTCTTTCGCTTTCACATGAACGTGCAACATTTTGCTGAACATGATCAACTCAACAACAATTGAACATTGTTTTGCTTTGAGACTTATTTCTAGACATGACAAAAGCTAAACAAACTGGAAACTATAACCTTCTGAGGGGTATGGTAGAATCTGACGGTATCGTTTGAATATTTTTCCAGTTTGAAGTGGTTGATTCAAGAATATTGCCGGTGATCTTTTTGATGACCAAATGTGTACCGTTGCATAATTGAGCTTTAATCGAAGATTATGTGATGGCATTCCATTGAATTTAAAAATTCAATTAAAAAATGTACACTATCAGTTTCATTGGCAAGTAGTACCCGTAGCACGATGGTTAGTGCGTTGGACGTCATGCGAGAGGTCTTGGGTTCGATCCCTGCCTGTGCCACCTAAAGTCTTATTCACGGATACTGCCTCTAGCGAGGAGTTGACAAATTCTCCAAGAGTAATTCTTGTCATGAAAAAGTGCTTTCTCAAATTAGCCGTATATAAACTGCAGGTCCCCACCATCTCTGACAACATTACTCGCACACAGGAATGGTTGAGAGTTTTAAGTCCTTAGGCCCTGATTCTCTACGGACTGTTGCGCCACCTCGTAACAATTGTTGTTTGGGTGCCAAAATTCAAGTAATTTCTCTATATATCTGGTAAAAAACTCTAAATCAATTCATATTCCTGAAGAACAGTGCAGAAATTGTCTGTCAGTTTAATTATTTGGTTGCATTAAATTCACTTTAACATGAATTTAATTTAAACTTCAGACTAAGCAACTCGTGGCCGGTTATGCTAACAAAAAAAATTGAAAAACTAAAATTCACTGTATTTCGATTATTACAGAATTAAGGTAACTTACATATACTTTAGCCTTAGCAAACATGTGGTGGTTATTCTTTTAAATTCTAGCTTATATGAAACGTTTGGAAGTTTGTCATAGCGCCATCTATTGAACACTTACAACAGATGTCACCATCTTTAAGGATCGTTTAGAGCTAACAGACGCTTTCCTTTTCCTTTTTCAGATATTCAACATGTCGATGGGTTTTATTAATATTTTCTTTTTCTTTCCTTTTTTTTGATGATTTTAATATAGCAAGGTTCTTTGCATTCTTCATTCATCATCTATTTCTTCATTCATTTTAATTTTTTTTATTGAAAATTTTTAGATTTCGGAAAGGAAACGAATAGCTTTTCTTGTAACAACCTTTCTATTTTTCGGAATTTCCGTTCTTTTATTGATGTTAGCGTGTGTTAACTTCAATGCCTTGTACCATAATCAATGAATCCTCTGTAATTTGGTTAAGGGGCCGGTTACAGCTATCAGTAATATCCATCAGTAAAATTTTTGTTTTAGTTTTTGAACATGTTAAAAATTTATTTCTAGCAAAATATTGATGCAATAAGATGAATCCTATGTATATTCAAGTATTTTTTGAAAAAGAAACTATGAATTTGAAGTTTTATTTAATCTTCCAGTATCAATCGGGTTTCGAACTATATTTTTGTAGTAATTTATCTAAATTTGTTTTTTTCTCTTGTTAGGAAAATATTGTTTTCTTTCTTTCTCAGACAATTTATTTACTGTTGCTTTAATCAGTAAAATTTTTAATGATGTGATCGAACAGTAAAGAATTGGAACACCAACAGTAAAACGGAATGGATTTTTTTGTGGCTTTTGGCAGCTGTTCAGTAAAATGAAATTTCATCATTAAAAAAATTAAAATGGATTTTTAAATTCAAGCTTTGCCAAAGTTTGATGAAGAAAAAACAGTCGAGCGTTGCGTTAGATCCGTGGGCTCCAATGCCAATCATAATAAATTTATAATTTGCATCAAGAACTACTATTAGAACTGTAGAGAAGCATTTTTTATAATATAAACTGCCGGACTTCTTCGGGAAAACATTTGTACATGCTTTCCATCAACAGCTCCAAAACAATTGGAAAAATTCCTGTTTGACAAAAAATTTCGGGGACTGGCATAACCAAGTCTGTAAAATGCTTGTTGATTTCCTGAATTGTCCATACTCCACCTGACTGCTGTTTTTCTCATCAAAAATCGGAAAGATACGTCCGCAAAACTAGCTTCTGTCACGAGGAATCTGAGACAATCAGAGTCTTGAAAATATTATATTATGTTTAAAGTTTCTCCTTGGCACTTACGGTATCATTTCGAAATAAGTTATATCTATACTGGATAGCACTACGTATTTTAAATATGTACACTGGAACTGCTGACGGCTCATCCAAAAGTACTCAAAAAACTTAATTGGGAACAACTCGATTCTCTCAATCAGTAAAAAATATTCGCCATGTACCTTCCGAGCACGAAAAAGCGGTTATACTTGAAAGCGTAGTATTTTTTGAGAAGCTCTTTTATTTAATATACACAAAGCTGTTGTAATCTAAAATTTTGTTTAGTTTTTGTACGACCCATGATAAGATCAACTTAATTTCACAGAAACACAAACGATAACAAATAAATTAATAACAAAACAAATCTTCAAATAGAAAATTAAGAGTGACATTTAATTTAATGACGTTAATTTACTGATTGATATAAACGCTCATCAGTTAAACATTTCAGATTCCCCATGTTTCAAATTTTACAGATGGATTTTACTGATACCTATAACCGGCCCCTAAATGAACCAAGGCATACAACTTCCGGCATTAAAGCTTGCTCAAGTCCAAGCTGTTCATCCACGACGGTTTAATTCGTCGAAAGTTTTCTCTTGATTTTTAGCTCATAATCCAAACTTTTTTAATGTATAATAGTTTTATTTGGACATTTTTTTCAAAATGTGGAAAGAACACTTTTCCTTGGTTTTAAACCGAGTGTTTGCAAACAACGTGCAGCCGATACCTTCTGAAGCCCCTGAAGAAACTAATCTTTGAATCCGCACTGCACCTTCCAGTAAAGATGAGTTGGTACCGAAATTAAAGCACTTAAGAACAACAATGCGGTAGGACTTGATGGAATTGCCGCAGAGATTTTAGAAGCAGCACCAACGTCATCAAGAGACCGCTTCATCAGCTCATAAAAGAAGCCTGGACCACCGAAAGCTTTCCCCATGAGTGAAAGAAGGGAATTATCGTCAAGCTCCCAAAAAAAGGAGATCTTACAAAGTGCGAATACTGGAGAAGAATTTGCGTTCTACCTTCCGTTGCCAAAAAAGCAGCAAAACTCATACTGGAACGCATCAGGGACACCTTGAGGCCACACTCGATGCCGAACAAGCAGAATTCCACGCTTAACCCTCCTGTATTGATGATATTAACGACCTGCGGATCATTATTGACCAGTGCGTTGAATATCGATCACCACTACACCTGCTGTTCTTCGACTTCGAGAAGGACTTTGATAGCGTTAACAGGGAATATATATTGGTTAGCTTTGCTGAGGAGAGGCATCCCAGAAAAATTAATTGCTATTATTAAAGCTACATATGATGGATCCACGTGTAACGTTTTGCACGATGGCAGGTTGTCAGATGATTTTGAAATCCGAAGCGGAGTCAAACAGGGCTGTATTCTGTCGCCAATATTATTTTTGTTGGTGATAAGCGATGTACTGCGCTCAGCTCTGTCAGGTAGCGGAGGAATCCAATGGGCTTTGACATCCTATTTAATATATGGATTACGCGGACGATGTTTGCTTACCCTCTCATAGGATCATGGATCTCCATCAAATGACAACAAGTTTCGAGAGAGAAGCAGAAGTTGTTGGGCTGAAAATTAATTCTGACAAAACAAAAATGATCAGCCTCGGAACCCAATCATCCTCTCAAATAATTATTTTCTCGCAACCGGTGGAAAAAGTGGAGAGCTTTCAATACCTTGGAAGTATCGTTTCCATCGAAGGCGGAACCGTACAAGACGTCATCTTAGCAAAGCGGCGTTCGGTATGCTGTCAAAAATTTGGAGGAATAACTATCAGCTTAAGAACAAAGCTGCGACTGTTTCGCACAAATGTCGAACCTGTGCTTCTTTATGGGAAGATTACTTCCCACTTGGCACTTGGAAGGTTACTTCAGCCATAACAAGAAAGCTGCAAACCTTCTTAAATAGATGTCTTCGTAACATCCTTAGGATTTTTGTGGCCAAACCGTATATCAAATGAGGTTCTTCAAAGAAGGACAGGTCAGGAACCTATAGAATTTATAATACTACAACGTAATTGGCAATGGATTGGACATACGCTTCGCAGGCCAAGCAATGCAGTGAAATCTGCTAACACAAAAAGGAAGAAGAGATGGACAACCGAGAAGCACATGGCGCAGGACAGTCGAGGCCGAATCAGCTTCACTATGCAAGAGTTGGAGGGAGCTGAAACACATCTCCGGAAACCGTACACGATGGCGCATAGGAGTAGTAGAGACTTAACAGGTCTGAGGACCTAAGTAAGTAAGTAAGTATCTCTAGTAGGTGGCCCAAGTGAGTTGGTAGTTGAAGCAAATTGGTCCCAATATTTCGGTCTTTTTTAGGAACCAAAATCCTCAACTCTTTCACTAGATTCGGGTTCGGTTCCATTATTTTAAGTAACTTTTCAAGCGTAGGTCTATTAGTTCTTTTGCAGCTTAGTAGAAATGCATTGATTCATGTTATTTTATAAAATGTACACATGTATATACCTTGTTTTACTCGTCGACATTTCTTTTAGACAATGTTTGACCTTTCTTAACAAAAATATGTACTTCGACATATAACAAAAATGTTGTTAAAATCAACAAATATTTGAAAACAGGGTTAGGAATCAACTGTAATTTCAATCTTTAAAGCAAATGTCAAAAAACCTTACTTAACTAGAGCTTTCGATTATTTTTGTTCAGTAGTTGCGAAATATAGACGTTGGATATTCTTGTGTTGCTGCATCGTGACCATTGTGTTTAACTAGCGCACTTTTCAAAATTGTAATAAATAATCTATTACAATTTTAAAAATTACAAGTTTATACCAATAAAATTGTTTTGATTTTCCCGCCATTTGTTGATACTTCGTTATTTTGTCAGAAGAAAACAAATTATCACCAAGAATTTGTTGCTTATTTAGCACATAATATATAGTTTTATCCGTTTGACTAAACTAAAATTTTAACTTAAAATCATGGAGGAAGATGGTAAAATTCAAAACCCATACTTTTCAATTCAATACAATCAATTATTTATTGCAGCACCGAGAGCAAAACGACAACGTGTAGACAAAGCTGGCCGATTTGCTGCTCTGGAAAAGCTAAAGAATTTAAAAGGAAGCAAAAATAAGTGCAATGTCGAAGAGGATGTAGATAACGTGTATGAAATTATTGATGAAAAAGACTATGAGAAGCGAGCAAAAGAAAAATATGGTGGTCACGATTGGATTGAAGATGGTAATTTATTGGAACCCACTCTAAAGTTTCTTTTAACATAAAAAACTGTTTACAGATGGGACGGGTTATTTGGAAGATGGCAGGGACTTCTTCGAAGATGAGGATTACTCGGAGGACGAAGGTGGTGCAGGTGGTAGAGATGCCAAGGGATCTAAAAAGCGCCCAAGAGATGCATCGAAGCCGACAAAGGGTAAAGGTTCTATAAGAAACCTATTTAGCAATGCCGTGCCTAAGAAAAAAGAACCTCTGATCAAGGTGGCGGAAGATGATGTTTTGGCTGATATTTTGGGGGAACTTGATGATGGCGGAAAACAAGCTGGAACGACAAATGGCGTAACATCGAAAACCCAGGGACATTATCAAACTACTTCAAAGATCAACCAAACGGATGCAGCCTTGGCAAAAGAGTATATGAATAGTTTCATCAACAACATCAAAATAAAAGAGAATCCAAAGAAAACTAATGACAGTACCAGTGACGATGAAATGCTCGACAAAATCCTTAAGCCACAGATGAAACCAAAGCCTGTAGTTTTGGCGGATAAGGAGGAAATCATTAAAACTGACAAAATAAACAAAGTGGCCTCAAAAAAGAATCCATTTTTAAAGGAAAAGAAGAAGGTGGAAAAAGAAGATGAAGAAGAAGAAAAGCCAATAGCTTCTACAGAAATTGAAGACATTCCTGATGACGACATGGACTTTAGTATGCTCAATGATGATGAGAATCAATTTGAAGAGAAGCCTGCAACCACTGCAAAACCAAAGGATGTCGAAGCAAAACAAGAAAAAAGTCCCAAAATTCAATCCAAACCGATAACTACTGCCGAGGATGATATGAAAAGCTTACTGAATAACTGGGAGAACATCTGCAATATGGATAACTTTGACGAAGAAATAGCCGCTGCAACATCGGCGACAGATGAGAGTGCTCTGGGTAGTGAGGAATTGAAGTTCTACTATTGGGAAGCTTGGGAGGATCCAGTGAGAATACCGGGTGAAGTTTTTCTTTTTGGAAAATTGCAGGGAAAAACTGATACAGACTCAAAGTCGATTTGCGTTCGAGTGGAAGACATAAAGAGAGTTTTATATCTTTTACCAAGAGAGTATGTAAGTATTAATATCTTTGCCTACGTTATTTGAGCTCTTAGTCCTTTTTATTTTGAATCTTGATTAATGTTTTATTATTGACGTTGGAAACCTTAGACTTTCATAATTGGCCCTACAGACTGGGACGGATGTCTGGCTAAACCAACTACCTAGCTATCTTCAGCTGCGCACGTTAAGTTGGTTGATGTCCTCTCCTACCACCCGAAGAAGTTTTTTGTCAAAGCATCCTAACACGTTCTCATCTTCCCTTGATAAAGTCTAATCCTCAATGCCTATAATGAAATCCGAGATTATGAGTGTCTGATAGATGGTGACTTCTGTTGATCGAGACAGGTCTTTACTACTCAATTGCCTTCTATGCAAGACTTATAAAACTTATTTATATATAATTTATAACGTCGGTTTCTCAACCTGAACTTAGGTAGCCTAGGTTGCTGTATAGTGACGTTTTGTACAAGAGTCGCTCAATGTCCTTTGTTGATGTACTTGGGTCCGGTTAGGTTAAAATGGCTCTACGTGATGGAGTTGGACACACTTAGGACCGTTTAATGAACCTTGAGGCTTCATTCTAAGCTCAAATTAACCAGAGAAACGTGAGAGACTGATTATGTTAATATGATTGAGATTGTTTAGATGGTTACAGAAAAATTCTCACAGGTAATTCTTGCGTTTTAGAGCTAAAGCTGTTTCCTACTCTTCCTCATCCATACAGCTTCTGTTTGTATGCAATCTGCTAACAGATAGCAAGTACCTAGAGGGCTTTAAATCTAGTGTAGTCCAAATGTTTCTCGTGACCTGACACATGGTGGTGTGCCTTCTTCATAGGTGTTAGGTAGAGTAGGGTGTCCAGTGCCGTAGATGCCGCACTCTTTATGTTGTCCTCATTTTCTTCAAGGCCAACGCGTTTTGTCCGCTCAACTATAGACAGAATGCTTCTAGACCTACTCATGATATCATATACGTTTTGAATTTCGTTGGTCTTTTCCAAAATTCGCCCTAATATGAATATTTCGTCTATCTGATTCGTCTGAAACCACACATAGTGTGCTGGATAAGATTTTCTAGGTTGGGTATATTGAGTTATTTGACAAGTCATCGGGCATACTTTCCGCTTCACCAACTTGGTTGATGAGCTAGTGCATGTCTCTATCATAAAATACCTCGATATTAGAAGAATTCCACATATGGGCTATCCTTAAGGGAAGATTTGTTGTTCTCAAGCTTTTACATGGCTTTCTTAACCTCTTCGATACTGGGCACAGGGACAGGGTCTTCATTGACTGGTCTCATGCTTCTTTCCTTCTCAGTTGTTTTATCTACATGATTTCCTTTCAGTAGCTGCTGAAAGTTCGTTCTGCTTAAACATATCTACAGTAGGTTTCCGGCGTGTGTTGGTGGCGCTACTGGACTCCAAGAGATACCTGAGCTGAGAAGCTTACTAACTTACTCAAGGTGGCGATATAGTACGGGGCGGACCTGGGCCTCAACCAACATGCGTCTCCAGCCAGCTCGGTCCCTACAAGCGTCTCCAGTTTCTCACGCCAAGTTAGTTGAGGTCCTCTCCCACCTGAGTGCGCCACCTGAGTCGCGGTCTTCCTCTACTGCGCCGTCCCTTGGGATTGAATTCGAAGACCTTCTGGGCTGGAGCGTTGATGTGCATTCGCTCTACATGACCTAGCCATCTAAGCCGTTGGACTTTAATTCTGCTATTGTTCGTCGTTATGTCTTCTCCTCCATTCTCCATCTATGCGTACGGGACCAAAACTTACCCGAAGAATTTTTATCTCGAAGCATCCTAAGACGCTCTCATCTTTCTTTGACAGGGTCCAGCGCCATAAATAAGATGGTGATTTTAGATGCTCGAGAGAGGTCTTTACTTCTCAATGCTAAGTCCAAAGAAGCAGCGATTTGCAAAAGTTATTCTTCGTTTGATTTCAGCGCTGGCGTCGTTGTCTGTGTTTATAGCGGTGCCTAGGTAGACAAAGTCCTTAACTACCTCAAAGTTATAGCTGTCCATGGTGACGTTTTGTCCAAGACGTCGTTGTTCAGTGTCCTTTTTTGACGAAAGCATATACTTGGTCTTGCCCTCATTGACCACTAAACCCATCTTCTTCGCTTCCATCGCAATGCTCAAAAACGTTTGAGGGATGCCAAAACTAGACATTGCTCTGTAGAGCCCTACCCTATAGATGCTGTCATACGCGGCTTTAAAATCGATAAAGAGATGGTGGGTATCGATTTGGAGTTCCTAGGTTTTTTCCAAGATCTGCCGTACTGTGAATATTTGGTCGATAGTGGACTTTCCTGATCTGAAGCGACACTGATAAGGACCAATCAGGTTTCTGACGAATGGCTTCAGACGTTCACATAATACGGCAGAGAGGATCTCATACGCAATGTTAAGGAGACTGATGCCTCTGTGGTTGGCGCTATTTAGATGGTCTTCTTTTTTATGTATCGCGCACACTACTGAGATTCCACTCATCGGGTATGCTTTCTTCCGACCATATTTTGAAATGAGTTGGTGCATGCTCCCTACCAAGTCATCGCCTGCTGCTTTGAATAGTGCGGCAGCGATGCCGTCAGACCCAGCAGCTTTGTTTGACTTCAGTTTCGATATAGCTATCTTCATTTCGTCGAAGTCGGGTAGGCAGAATTGTTGATCTGCGTCGCCGAGGTTGAGTGGTTCTATCTTCCTTACAGCGGAATTTAGTTCACCATCGCCGTTATATAATTTGGAGAAGTGGTCGATCGGAAAAGGACATGGCAGTCTCTTCCTTGTTTTAGCTTGGATCTTGTGGATATTGAGATGTGTGAACTGCGTACTACCTACCAGAACGTCTCGCCCCGAAGCGAAATCGATCAGCCTGAATCCGTTGTCGGAGGTGGTGTCGTGCAGGCTGTATCTCCAGATTGTGCCATCACATATGTCTTGTCCAAGAGCTCGCAGAATATGACTTTGGTGTCGTTATCTGTCTCCTCTGTTGGGGCATGCGCTCATGTTAGGCTTATGTTGAAACTCAAGACTTTTTGCGTGAGTCTAGTTCCAACAACAAATCCACACCCAAATAGACGTTGGCTTTGTTCTCTGAGCAGTTTCCGTAGTTTACATCGCAGTCTTTTAGTTTGAGTTTGCCCGGTGCATCCCATCGCACTTCTTGGATGGGGGTAATATCTGGCTTGCATCTGTTTAGGGCTTCCGCTAATTGTTCGGCTGCACGTAGTCTGTTAAGGGACCTTACATTCCACGTACAGATCCGAAGTTCGTTGTCCTTATTTAGTTTGCTTGGGTTGTCAACAGTAAATGCGTCCGTATCCGAGGCTTGTTGGAGCTTCGCAACTAAGCTGAGAAGCTGCGGATGCTTTTTTATTTCAACGCATTGGTTTTCCTCTTTATTTCTCTTTTCAAGGTACTCCTCTCTGGCAGCATTTGCATTAGTGCATTTTCCGTCTCCTGCTTTAATATCTCGCTTTCACCATCGGCACTGGTTCCACTCGTTGTTGACGCTTGTAGATGGAAGTTACGGCCGAGAATTTCTCGGTCAATTGCTTACTGTTGTTCCTGGTTTGCTAAGGCATTCAGTATTGAGTTTCTTCCTTTGGCTTTCTTTTCGTTTGACAATCGGGCTCTGAACCATGTCACACCAATAAAGTGGTCAGAGTAAGCTTCAGACGTCCAAGATTCTTACATTCACTAACCTCCAATCTGTGCATTCATGGATTTGGTGTTTCAATTTTGTCCTTGTCATCTCATGAAGGGAAGACCAACATCCGGCTGTTACCAACGCGGAGGTAATGTATGCACTTGATGTGCAGTAATAATATTGCTTAGGGCCTCCAGTTCCAAACACCGATAGCAAAAGGAAACGGCTCTTAAAAACGAAATTAGTGTTCTAACGTTCTGTGTTCTATTTTAAAATTTGAAAACTGTGTTAAAAACTCTACTTTTGTCTTATGATGATTTTTTTAATTTCAACAAAGGAGATTTCGTTGCACTCAGCAATTACCTTCAGCTCTTCAAGGTGCGTTTGAAAAAAGGAAATGTTTGAAATCATTTAAAACACCTTGGTCTAATAAACGATTAGTTATTTTTAAAAATGTGAAAAATAAAGCTTTTAACCAATTTAGAAAATCAAATTCCGAAGCTGACAGAAAGCTTTTCTGCCAATTTCGTAAAGAAAATGATTTTCTAAACAAGTATTTGCACAATCAATACATATTGAACATCCAAAGCCGTATTTCTTCGGATTCCAAAGCCTTTTGGACTTTTTTAAATAAAAAGAAACATTCTTTAGCTCTTCAGGAAAATATGGAATTTGATGGTAGTATTTCTTCTGATTTACAGAGTTCATGTGAACTTTTCTCAAATTTTCTTAAGTCGGTTTATGTTCAACATTCCGAATTAAAGCTTCATCAAACAGAAAGTGTATGCATTAACAATACTAATATCTTCATCTTTTCGAGTCTAACATTCTTAATGGTATCTCAAAATTAAAATCTAGCTCAAAGCCTGGTCCAGATGGAATTCCATCTCTGGTTCTGACGCAATGTCAATTCACATTAGTGTTCCCACTACTAATAATTTTTAATAAATCTCTGGCGAATTTCTTGATGAGTGGAAGTTCTCATATATAAGTCCTATTTACAAAAAATCTTATAACAAAATACCGCGCTATAACTAAGATCTCTGCAATACCTAAATTATTTGAGCTTATAGTAAAAGATCGTTTGTATTCTAGTATAAAAGACCATTTTTGCGTTGAACAACATGGGTTTATGCCAGGCGAGTCTACTTTAACAAATCTCATGCTTAATTGTAAATATGTAGTCGATTCATTAGAATCTGGTGATCAGGTAGGTACTAGCTAAACTTCGAGCTTTTGGCATTCACTTATTGCTTCTGAAATGGATTTCCAGCTACCTTTATAAAACAAAACACAATGTGTGAAATTGAGGAAATTCTTCTCTAATATCATACAAACTTCATCAGCAGTTCCTCAAGGTAGCCATCTGGGACCACTTCTTTACAATATATTTGTTAATGATATCCCCTCTCTTCTTAAAATTGCATCTTGTTTGATGTATGCTGATGACATGAACATTTTTCTTGTATCAAAAATAGAATTGATCAGCAAAATCTTCAAAATGATTTAAATGTTTTATCTGATTGGTGTGATAGGAATATCCTTTCATTAAATATCACAAAATGTAATGTGTTTACGGCACATCGTATTTTAGTTCCAATGATCCTCAACTACCAAATGTTCAACCAGATTCTTGATCGCAAATGTGAGATTCGTGATCTTGGAGTCATTTTTGATCCGAAGTTGTCTTTTTCGTTGCATATAGATTATGTAATTGCAAGACCTAATTCAATGCTTGGTTTCGTCAAGCGAAACTGCAACTAGTTTTCTAACCCTTATGCTCTGAAATCGGTGAACATGTCATTAGTCCGATCCTTGAGTATTGTTCAATTGTTTGGTGTCCTTCTACTTCCATTGGGATAACTCGTATTAGCAGAGTTCAAAAGGCTTTCACAAGATTTGTTGTTAGGCAACTGAAATGCAGAATTCATATCCTTCAAGATGTGCTTTGATTGGACTTGATTCTTTACAAAAAAAGTCGTTCTGTTCAATGTGTACTGTTTGTCCATGATGTATTTTCATACCGTATCAAATGCCCACAAATCATTTATAATTTTGAAATCTATATTCCAGAAAGAAGATTGCGTCTTCGTCATTTCTTTAACAATCCTAAACATAGATCTAATTATGGTTGCAACGAACCATTTTCTAGATGCATACAATTTTTCAACACTATATGTAATGTACTTGATCTTTTTACAAAAAGATGTGAATTTAAAATGCAATTGCAAAGCATATTATAAATTAGCTTTAAGTATTTAATTATAAGATCACAAGTTTCATTCTCCTGGGAATGAGAACTTTTATCCCGAATAGGGTTAAAAGCATCAGTCCTAAGGAAAACGCATTGTTCTATGCGAGCTGTAAAGAGGTTATTAGGGTTAAGAAGGTAAGTTTCCGTTGTTTTAAAGCCAATCCAACTGAGGAAACCCGGAATAAGTTCAAGCAAGCCAGGAAGGCATGCAACGCCCATATTCGACGGACCAAATTTTTACATGACCAAAAATTAAGCCAAAAAATACTGAAATGTCCCAAAGGCAGTCAAAATTTTTGGTCATTTGAACAAAATATGAGGAATTCTTCCTCTTCCTCGGTTCCTACGCTCGTTATCAATGACACTCCATTTGTTAGCTGTTTAGAGAGAGCTAATATTTCTGCTAAGCAGTTCGCCAATTCAACGCTGCCAGTAAGTGTTATGACTCCGCCTGTACTTGATCGAGTTAATGATTCTATGGGGCAAATCTTTTTGTGCACTCGTACTGTAGCGAGAGCCCTAAAAGATCTTAACATACATAAATCTGTTGGTCCGGATGGTATCCCCGCTATTGTTCTGAAGAGGTGTTCTTCATCGGTGGCAAAACCACTGCGTAAGCTTTTTCATCTGTCCTACTCCTCATGTCTCGTTCCAAGCGGATGGAAAACCGCATTTGTCCAGCCTATTCCCAAAAAAGGCGAATCTTCTTCACCGTCTAGTTATCGACCGATTGCACTTACGTCCCTTCCTTCCAAGGTCATGGAAACGCTGATTAATTATCAACTCAAGAAATATCTTGAAGAACGAAAGCTTCTTAATGACCGACAGTATGGCTTTCGTAGCAATAGGTCCACTCGTGCTCTCATGGTTCATCTCACCGAACAGTGGAATAAATCTTTACATAGTTTTGGAGAAAGTAAGATTATTGCACTAGATATTTCAAAAGCATTTGATAGGGTTTGGCATCAGGCTCTCTTATCGAAAATGCGTGCTTTCGGTTTGCATGAATCCCTCCTTCATTGGATTAGTAATTACCTTTCGAATCGTTCAATACAAGTTGTATTGGATGGATTCAAGTCTGAAAACCACAAAATAAATGGTGGTGTGCCCCAGGGCTCTGTTTTATCTCCAACACTCTTTCTCCTGTTTATTAATGATCACTAGTCTGCAACATCTAATGCAATACATTTTTTCGCTGACGATAGTACTCTTAGCTTTTCATATTCGTTTTCAGATTCACACCCCTCTTCTTCGGATGTGGAACTACAACGACAAAATATGATAAGCTCATTAAATTCCGACCTAAACAGCATGGTACAATGGGGAATAAGAAACCGCCTGGAATTTAATGCTTCGAAAACGCAATGCTGCCTTGTATCGTTAAAGCGAAATAACCCCCCCCCCCCCCGCCATTATACATAAATTGCACTTGCATCGAGGAAACTGAACATCTCGATATTCTTAGTATGTGTATCACCAACCACCTTTTGTGTAACGTTCACATACGCCATGTCGCCAAAAATGCCTCAAGATGTTTGGGTTTTCTAAGGCGATGCAAGAAGTTTTTCTCCCCCTCTGATTTGGCTGTAGAGGGGGAGAAAAACAGAGCATTTAGATTGATTGGTGACATTACCATCATAAGATCATTTACGTCACTTAAACATCGTCAAAATGTTTCTTGTCTCACTCTGTTTTACCGTTATTTTAATGGTTTATGCATTCCTCCCCTTAAACAGTTCAACCGTAATACTCGCGCTTCTAGGAATGCTCATCAATATACCTCCGAGCCCATCTTCTGTCGTACTGTCAAGTACAGAGATTCGTTCTTTAACCGTACTACGCGAATGTGGAATGCCTTACCAAATTCTGTCTTTCCTAGTCATTGCAATATTCAGGAATTCAAAACCAATGTGCACCGACATCTCCTTTCAACCCCTCTCTCCCTTTCCTAGTGCTCACACTGTGTCTACATAATAAGGGTTATATATCCTTTGAGTTTGCGCTTATTATAAAAAAAAATATGTCCGTAGATGAATAAATAAATAAATGAAAAAACAGGTATGGTGTTCTATTCACAATTAATTGAACATTCAAGATTCTATTAAACTATTGACAATGGCACAGAATTACTTAAAAGTGAAAATATTTGTATAATCAAAATCTTTCCTTTTCTTTGCAGATGCTCGATCCGATTACAAAAGAAAAGACCAATCAGAAAGTTGAACTCACTGACGTTTATAAAGAATTCGAAGAGGTGATATCAACTGAAATTGGTGTTGATGAATTCCGATCCAAACGAGTAACCAAAAACTTTGCCTATCACCCCATCGGTGTTGATGTTCCCGAAGTTTGTGAATACATTGAGGTAAAGTCCTAAATAAAACTTAGAAATTGTTTACGAAAAATATTATTATTTTATTGTTCCAATTGAATTAGATTCACTATAGTGGAAAAAAAGGACCACCAAATACCAAGACGAAATATAATTCGATTGCGTACATATTTGGTGCTAATACAAACTCACTTGAACGATTCATACTTGATCGCAAAATAAAAGGTCCTTGCTGGTTGACGCTAACCAATTTCACAATCAACAAAACGCCACAAAGTTGGTGTAAAACCGAAGTCACTTGTTCATCTCCAAACTTTGTGACTCTGTCTGAAAATCAAAAAATCCCGCCACCCCCAATTTGTGTTCTAACTCTCAATGTGCGAACTGCGTTGAATCCAAAATTGATGAAAAATGAAATCGTTATGATATCTTGTTTAGTTAACAATCGCTTCCGCGTGGATAAACCGCCTCCGAATCCACCGTTCAATCGACACTTTTGTGGCTTCACTCGACCAGTGACACAGAATTGGCCTTTCGACTTAAATATCAAACTTTCTCAATACAAATCGACCCAAGCCAAAAAAATGGACTCTGAAAGAGCCCTCCTGAGCTGGTTCCTTGCAACATATCAGAGTATTGATCCAGATTTGATTGTCACTCAAGATGCCGCTGATTGTCAACTGGATGTTATTTGTGACCGAGTGTCTACTTTGAAAATCCAGCTTTGGTCTCGATTGGGACGTCTGCGTATGTCTCAGAGTTTTGGAAAGCGAATGTTGGACTTTTTTGTCGGTCGAATGGTTTGCGATGTTAAGAGGTCAGCGGAAGAATTAATTAAATCCAGGAGCTTTGATTTGAATACACTGTGTGTGAATGTTCTTAAAATAAAAGAGGGTGAACGTATGGACGTCAATGAAGATGAATTACATCAGATGTTCGAGACTGGAGATGGAATCCTAAAACTGATCACATTGACCATGCAAGACTGTTCGTTTGTATTAAGACTTATGTGCGAGTTAAATGTGATGCCATTGGCAATGCAGATTACGAGTATTTGCGGAAATGTAATGTCACGAACTTTACAAGGGGGCAGATCGGAGAGAAACGAATTTTTATTGCTTCATGCTTTCACTGAAAAGAATTATATTGTTCCAGATAAGAAGAAGCGTGAGTTCACCAACTGGAATAGTACTCAAATTGATTTAGCTGACGGTAAGTGATGTTTAATATTATCTATACTATCTACTTAAAGAAAAAAAAAAGAATTTATTTCTTATAATCGTTAATCAATGTTTTTTAACGCCTTAACTGATTCATCATGTTAAGTTACTACTGATTGTAGTACCCGTGGCATGATGGTTAGTGCGTTGGATTGTCATGCAAGGGGTCTTAGGTTCAATCCCTGCCTGTGCCAGCTTAATTAAAAAAAAAAAAAAAATTTTCGCGGGTACTGCCTCTTGCGAGGAATTGACAAATCCTTCAAGAGTAATTCTTGTCATGAAAAAGTGCTTTCTCAAACTAGCCGTTCGGATTCGGCCTTAAATTGTAGGTCCCTTCCATTCCTGACAACAGTACTCGCACACAGGAATGGTTGAGGGTTGTAAGTCACTACGCCCTGGTTCACAACGGACTGTTGCGCCACCCCATTTGATTTTGAACTGATTCAGAATATTCCTTTATTGATCCTTTAATCTTCTCTGCATTTCCCCCAAAATTATTTTCATTTAGTTAATTCTTTTTTAGTTTAGTTGAGTTTATTTCATCAAACAAAGTTTTAAGGGCCTATTATGGATCACAACTCAACTTAGTTGAGTTGTAATCAAGACAACTCAATTTGAAGACAACTGCAAAAAAAAATGGTATTATGGGAGACAACTTTTTTCAGTTGAGTTGACCAAATACGTTGCCTACTTTTATGTGCTTGTTTCGTGTCAAAATCAGCTGTGTAAAGTAAAATACGTAGAAATTTCAAAATTTTGAATTCAGTGCAAAATTTTATAAAAAAGACAAAATAATAGGAAATGGAGAGTTCTATTGATTTGTTTCTTGGAAATTCGGAAGAAGAAAATCCCCGGAATGTTGCGCTGATGAGAAAAAATATTCGAGATCACTCCAATCCATTGGAACTTCCAAACAAAAAGTATTATTTATAAACGAATTCTTTGATGAGTGTTGATTTTAATGTCTTTGTTTTGTTTCAGATTTATAAGTTATTTTAGACTCAACAAAGACGCATTTGTTTATGTGCTAAATGAAATCAAAGATCATTTGAAACAACCACAGCGTTCCTCCGCAATCCCACCAATTTTCAAACTCTGCACTGCCCTACGTTTCATGGCAGAAGGAAGTTACCAAAAGTGCAGTGGTAATGATTTTAATTTAGGCCTTGCTCAGCCAACAGTTTCGGTAGTGTTAAAAGAAGTGCTAGAAGTAGTAGAAGAACTTATCTGTCCACAATGGCTTAAGGCTCGTATGACAAATGATGAGATGAATTTATTAAAAATTCATTTTTTACCAGAAAACCAGATTTCCTGGAGTAATAGGATGCATCGATGGAACTCATGTTCGAATCATAGCACCAAAAAAAATCTTCAACATCTCTATTTAAATAGAAAAGGTTACTACAGTCTGAATGTCATGATTGTAAGTGTATATGCCATCTTTAGCATTTTGAATTGGGCAGGTTTAGCTATTTTTAATCAAAAAAATTATTTTCTTTCAGATGTTTATATTATTATTTGTAAAACTTACATTTTTTTCTCCATTTTCTTAAAAAAATTGGTTTTCAATGAACTGTTGATGCCTACCGTTATTTTTTTGTACACACAAATGCACTACACAACTAGTAAATATCAGTTGCTCAATTTTGACAACAATCACAACTGAGAGACAACTCAACTGGCTTACATAATACCCCGAACACATTTAAAAAGTCAACCATTTTTTAGTTGACTACTGGTTGACTTGTGACAGTCAACTAGTTGTGATCGGTAATACCGATTGCCGGATTACAACTCAACTTTGTTCTTAGTTGTCTTACATAATAGGCCCTTTAATTCCTTAGTAATTACTTGATAATAAATAAACTTGGTGTTCGATTCTATTAAGGATCCTATTGGTGGGTTTGAATGAGAGATTTTGCGCTCTATCTTCTTCAAAAATAGGTCTGATTGGTACTGCATGATGGGTGTTACTTGTGTTGAATCGTAGATTGTTTTGTTTGAATACCATTTTGTATTTGGTTTTCTAAAAATTCCGCAGCATAGTCGCAGGTTCTGTCGTTCAAATTTCTAGAATTATTTGGCAACTGTTGGTGATATGGTAAACCAAGTGCAGAATCCGTACGTAAGAATGGTTTTCATTAATGTCTTATACATTCGAATTTTGGTGTTCTTTTTCAGAAAATTCGAATTAAATAATATTTTCAATGAACCAACTGCAATTTTTGCCTTTTCATAACGAAGCCTGTATTTACGGGAAAAAAAGGGATGTGTTCAGAACCTATATATATTGCAGAGGTTCTGTTTGTGAAAAAGTTTAATATCAAATTAATGAGCCAATTCGGAAAATTCAGTTGTATGAGTTTAAAAATAAGACCAAAGTGCCAAAGCGAATCGAACGCTTTTTTCAAGGTCAATATCCAAGCACACTGTACACGTTTTATTCCTAAGATTGCGAACTACTTTATCTTGGAAAAGAAGCAATGCATGTTCAGTGCAGTTGCCTTTTTTAAAACCAAATTGGTTTCTTGGAATGATGTTTTCATCTTCACAGAAGGTGTTTAAGGGATTAGACAGCACTCGTTCAAAAATCTTACCGATGTTTGAGAGAATCGAGATCGGTCGAAAGCTATCAACCTCTCGACGTGCCTTTTTCTTTGATATTGGTAAGATCTTTACCTGTTTCCATGATGTCGGAAAGGAACCATTATAAATGCACTGGCTAAAAACAATTGATAAGACAGTGTTCAGAGAGAACGGGCATTTTTTTTTAAATAAAATTTGAAATGTTAACAACGCCTGATGACTTTTTGCTATTGAGCCTTGATCTATAGACATTGAGAATGTTCGGAGAAGTGAACGGTAATGTCCCTGGAGAACAGGTGATGTTATTTGATGAAAATGTTGTCAAAGTTTCAGAATTGGTTTCTCTAAACAAATTTACGGTGGAGATCACTTCATTTTCAAAATTAGGGTCAGCTGTTGCTATTTCGGAGTAATTAGTGGAGTAAAAGTCCTTAAATGCACTTAACTTGGACTGTTTTTCGACAAGTTCTTCCCCGTTGTATAGAATATTCTGATAAGAAATATCTATACCGAAAATTTGGGAACCGTGACCCTATCAATTTCTTTAAAAGAATAAGGTCAAGGCGTAATTTTACTTACTCTGGATTTAAAGGAATTATTAAGATCGATGTTTACATTTTCCTTAATGATTTTACTTATGCACTGAATTTTTGACTGGAGTTCACAATATTCAGTATTCACTCTTATGATATAACGATGGTAAAGTCTTTTGAGTTGTCTAAGCCATAATTTACGTAGATCAATAAGTTATTTCTGTTTATTAGTTGAGAGTGACCTTCAACACTTGACATAATTTTTGCATTTGGAGTGTTGATAATAGAGTCAATCTCTGAATTTGATACGTTTTGCTCGTTTGGTAGAATGAGAGAAGACAATTAGTCGTGAAGACTAATTTGAAATGCCCTCCAGTTAGTGTTTTTGAAGCTTCTGTAATTCTGTATGTGGGTAACGGCATCAAAATGGTAGTAGAATCATCAAGGACAACTTGGAAAGAAACTCCAAAATGGTCAGAGATCGTTGCAAAGGTCTTACAGAATCCGGATATCAAAAAAATCTTAAAAAGAGTAAGCTCTAGGATAAGTTGGTTTGTCTGATCGTATAACATCAAGGTTTAAGTATGGCCCGTCGAAAACACAATTATTTAAAATATTTCCATTACTATTGTTTAAATTATCTCCATTACCAGAATTTAATGGGATGTATATGCTCCCAATCAAAACACGAGATAGATGAGGGTTTATATCTATGTCACCATAATGGTTACCTGAAATTAAAAGCAAATTATTTCAAATAATAATTTTATTTAAGGTGAACTAGGGCTTCACCCAACAAACTTCCCCATCTAGCTCGGTCCCTAGCTAAATAATGTCTATAGTTTCGCGCTCCAAGCTGGGTGAGGTCACCTTCTACTTGTACGCGCCACCTGATCCGCGGGCTTCCTCTACTGCGCTGTCCTGGGTGTGGAATCGAAGACATTCCGGGTAGGAGCATTGGTTTTCATGCGCTCCTCTACGTGATACAGCCATCTCAGTCGTTGGACTTTTAGCTTTTTAGCTCAGTCTGTAGTGCTATACAGTCCCAACAGCTCGTCGTTCTATCTTCTCAGCCACATCAAAGAATTAGCCTTTTGGTAAGAGTAATTCTTCGTTTTATCTCAACGCTGGGGTTGTTTTTTGCGTTAACAGCGGAGCCTAGGTAGACGAAGTCCTTAACTAAATCAAAGTTACGTATCAGGATCTGCCGTAATGTGAATATTTGATCGACTGTGGACTTTCCTGGTCTAAAACCACTCTGATAAGGACCTATCAGGTTGTTGACGATGGGCCTTAGACGTTCACATATTACGGCAGAGAAGATTCCTCTATAGTTGATGCAGATTCCTTTTTCAGGATCGAGCAAACAATACTGAGGTTCCATTCATCGGGCATGCTTTCTTCCGACCATATCTTTCAGATAAGTTGGTGCATACGCCTAACCAAATTAACTCCAGCTTCTTTGAAGAGCTCGGCATGCAAGCCATCCGCTCCCGTGGCTTTTTTAGACTTCAGTTTAGATATGGCAATCTTTTTTTAATGAATAATCGCGCCTGACAGCGGAATTCGGTGTGCCGTCTTACAGTGTGCAGAAGTGGTCCTTCCATATCCTCAGGATTGACAGCGGTTCCGCTATGATGTTTCAACTTCCGTCTTTACAATCTTCGGTTCTAGGTTTATGTACCTGTGAATTTCGTTTCACCTGTTCATAAAACTTTCTAAATTCATTCCTGCTTTTAAACCTCTCAACATCTTCGACCGCACGCTTCTCATGCCCACTCTTTTTCCTTCTGAGAAGTCGGTGTTCCTCTTGCCTCTTCTGCTCATGGAGCTCATGAGCAGCTCAAGTCCTCTTTTGCAGCGCCGCTTTACGTGCATATTGTTTGGCTGCATTTGCCTGCCGACATTCATCATCAAACCAGGGGCTCCTTGTTGGTGGTTTCTTGAAACTTAGCACATCAGAGGCAGCATCTCTGATTGCATCTTGGCAATGTTGCCACTGGTTTCGATACATTGTGTTGGCGGCACAGAACTTCGAGAGACGTTACTTGTAAGTCGGTCTGAGAAGGATTTGGCGATCTCTGGCGATTGTAGCCGTTCGACGTTGTAGCTTCTCCCAGCACCTCTCTGTTTTGCGTTGGGTCTGAAGACCCGAAATGCTACCTTGACTACAACGAGGTAGTGGTCCGAGTCTATGTTAGCTCCTCGGAAAGGTCAGACATTCATGGTGCTGAAAGCGTGTCTAGCGTCGATCGCAGTACGGTCAATCTGGTTTACGGTATTTTGACATATATTGTTCAAGGTGCTTTGTAAATGTTGAGGTGTGAAAATGTGCCTGAGCTTAAATTCGCTATCGGAAAGGTTGTCGTGCAGGCTGTTTTTCCCAATTATTCCACCAATGTCTTCACTTAATAATCGACTCAGACTGAAATTAATAATATCGCAATCGCTATTAGTTACTCTTAAACACCTAGGCAATGGTTCGTTGTCTGCATAATTTGTTTTGTGGTATGAAATCTTAAGAAGCAACCGAAGGACACCAAATAGTACTACAGTACTCAAGAGTAGATCTAACAGACATTTCAAAGTCTTTTTTAAAAGGTTACTATTCAAGAAAATATATTGTTCATTTTATAATTATAGTTTTTTTTGATTTTGAGAAAAAGTTTAATTTTGACATTTTGCAATATACAGGGTGTAAGGAGTTAACCAAACACCAATTAGATAATTTCCCAAGATCTTGAAATAAAATGCATTACTGCTCTGTTTATATACAACGAAAGACTTTTTTATCATCCGCAAACATAAGGAATTGTGATTTTAATAATAGGAAAAAGAGAGCTCCGCCATGGCTTCCTAGAGGTACTCCCGAAAGTAACGATGATAGGTGACGAAAGAATGTTATTAATACCACCATATTGAATACGATTCTTTAAATATGCATCTATCCATTTTCAATAGTTACCTATTTTTGTAACTTTATAAGTAATTTTGTCATTATTATTATAACTTAATTGAAATGGTAGCTACCAGGACTTTACGATAAAACTTTATATGTAATGAATTATAATTAAACCGATCAAATTCTTTTGACAAAAATTCGTATACACAACATCATTTAAAAAATTTTAAGGTTTGTGCTAGTAGATCTACCAGCAACATGGAAAAACAATGCTTTTAAGAATTGGAGTTAATCTGTCATAAATAAAAAAATAAAATTAGGTGGCGCAAGAGTCCGTCTTTTGTAAATTAATTTTTCAAAAATGTTTGGAATTGTAGTTATGTATCTAACAAATAGGGCGATAGCCAGAAACTTCCTGCTTTTTGCCTGTTTACTAAATTTATGTAATTAAAGAACGTTTGTATGTATTTACAAACTCACCACTTTCCAGGGAACTATTAAAATGTATTTCTAAAGGAACTGCAATTACTCTCGCACACCTCTGTAACATAATAGGAGGGATTCCATCTATGGCAAGGTGTGAGTCAACTTAAATTTCATATAAGGCTTGTTCAATTTTCGAAGTTGTAAGGTTCGAAGTTCCAATTTTAAAATAACTACATTTTTGCATGACCAGAAATTATGGCAAAAAATACCACAATGTCCCAAAGGTATTTAAAATTTCTGGTCATTTGTAAAAAATGTGCTACACTACTACATTGTCAATTTAAAAAAAAAAACTCGTTTCCAATTACACTCCTTTTGTAAGCTCGATTGATACAGCCAATTTGCTTGCAACATAGTTTGCTGTTAATTCGATGCTGCCAATGAGTGACAATGCAAACGCTAATGCAAATCACCAATTGACGAACATACGATGATCTACCAGAAGCATTTATATTGATCCCCCGACATGCAGGGAAATAAGAACCGCGATACATCTCTTAAAGAACAACAAAGCAGCTGGGCTGGATGACATACCTGCAGAATTCCTCAAAGCAGACCCCGACTTGGCTGCCGGTATTTTGTTGCTACTTGTTAAGTCTGTTTCGTCAAGCTACCAAAAAAAGTTGATCTTAAGAATTGTAATAACTGGCGTGAAATCACCATTCTGTCCGTATATCCAAAGTAACCATCATTGTTGAGAGGGTAAAATCTAAGATCAAGTCTACGTTCAAGAGGCATCAAGCGGGATTTCGCAGGGGTCGATCATGTGTCGACCACATTAACACCTTGCGAATTATTCTTGGACAATCTTCGGAGTACCAATCACCGCTTAACCTCATGTTCATCGATTTTGAAAAGGCCTTCGATCGCGTTAGTCGTGATGTTATCTGGAGATCGCTTGTTGCTAGAGGCATTCCCGATAAAATTGCTGCTATAATAAAAGCGTCTTACAACAACACAAGTTTTTTCTTCTTGCACAATGGACAGCTTTCCGACGCATTTGAAGTACGACAGGGAGTGAGACAGGGTGAAGTATTGTCACCGATTCTGTTCTTGCGAGAAGGTTGCAAGCTTCTGTCAACAGCTGTGTACGTTACATCCAAACGCTGGTGTGCTCTTAGCCCTTATTTTTATAAATTACCTTTCATTTGAAAATTCTAACTTACTTAATTGTTTCGCTGATAACAGTACATTCAGCTTTTCGTATTCGTTTGTAGATTATCATCCTTGTTATTTGGATGTGAACTACCAACGGCAGCATATAGCAAGCTCATTAAACTCTGATCTTGGCATTATCCAATGAAACAAGAAATCGTGTAGAATTTAATTCTTCAAAAATTCAATGCTGTCTACTGTCTCAAAAGCGTAACCCTCCCCATGCCACTACCTATGAGTGGTACTTGCATTGAGATGACTGAACAGCTGTCAGTTTTGGTATGTGCATCACAAAGCACTTGTTGTGGATTTATTACATATTCGACATCGCCAAAAATGTTGCTAAGAGTTTAGGTTTTCTCAGACGATGCAAGAAGATTTGTACCACTTCTGATCTGCCTATAATTTACAAAAATTTGTATTCGTCCAAAACTCGAGTATAATTCTCATAATTTGGCTCGTGCCGCAATAACGAACTTGAGTCTTCTGGGTAGAATTGAAAAGAGAGCTCTAAAAATGATAAGAGATCGTTCTTTTACCGATTCATTTGCTTTTCGCGAACACTGCCGCAGACTATTATGCCTATCATTGTTTTATAGTTGTTTTTATTAATAATTCTCTAGTGAAATAGCCTGTTGCATTCCTCCCCTTAAACAATTCAACCGTACTACCCGTACTGCTAGGAATGCACATCAGATTACCCTTGACGACGTACTGCTTTACCGAACTCAATATTTCCCACTGATTACAATGTGAAGACATTTAAAACAATAACCCCTTTAGTCCGCATACAATTTACAAACAAATTGAGATAGTTATTAACTGCATTCAAATTTGTTTAAGTAAAATTGTTCACAGCAACACACAAACTGCCTATCGAATTTCAATCCAGGTTACGACGTTCGAAAAATTTGACTATAAGCCCGATTGTTGAAAAAGTAAGGACCCCTATTATGAATTGCAAATTTACAATAACTTATTGAAATATGTCTACCAGCAATACCTTTGGAGATGTTGAACTATTGCTAGTTTTCTGATATTTCTTATATCACAGTAAAAGTTATTATCCAATTGTTTAGGCGGACCTTCTGTCACCTTATTTCTAATAATATTCTTACTTCATTACCACTCCTGTGTGACTTACCCGAAACCACAAAATCGCCTCCATCAGTTTTATGTGTTTTACAAAATTTGCTGACTCGATAAGTAAAAATCGTTACCAATAACAGCTGCCCTTCTTCTTGTGCTTCTATTTTTCAGCATTCGTTAAAGGAAAAACCTTTTAATGTCATGATGATCATGTTTTTTCTTTGTAAATTATAGCCCTACCCCTCATTTACCTATGTCCTCATTAATAACATTTAAAATATTTTAGGTGATGCAACAAAAACAGCGGCAACAAGAAAGAAAGCTGCCTACTCGGGAGGTTTAGTTTTAGAGCCGGTGAAAGGACTCTATGACAAATACATTCTTCTCATGGATTTCAACTCTTTATACCCCAGTATTATTCAAGAGTACAACATATGCTTCACAACAGTTCCCCAACCGGAGAAAGATGAAGAGCTTGCCACGCTTCCAGATTCAAGTGTAGAACATGGCATTCTTCCCCGACAAATCCGTCGGTTAGTTGAGAGCAGACGCGAGGTTAAGAAACTCATGGCTGCATCGGATTTAGAACCAGAGCTAAAAATGCAATACCACATCAGGCAGATGGCCCTTAAGCTAACAGCAAATTCAATGTATGGATGTCTGGGTTTTGCCCATTCTCGTTTCTTTGCCCAACACTTGGCCGCTTTAGTGACGCATAAGGGTCGAGAGATTCTAATGAACACTAAGAGTCTAGTTCAAAAACTAAACTACGAAGTCGTTTATGGTGATACAGACAGTATTATGATAAACACAAATAGCTTGGACTATGATCAAGTCTTTAAAATTGGTCATAATATCAAACAAACTGTAAATAAGATCTACAAACAAGTGGAACTCGATATTGATGGTGTTTTCAAATGTCTTCTTTTGTTGAAAAAGAAGAAGTATGCTGCTGTTACTGTGAGTAAAACACCTAAGGGCGAACTAAAGTTCTCACAGGAACACAAAGGTTTGGACATAGTTCGACGAGATTGGTCACAAATTGCTGTAATGGTGGGAAAAATCGTACTCGATGAAATTCTATCCGACAAGCAACATGACGATAAAATTGATGCAATTCACAATCATTTAGAAAAAGTCAAGACTAATATTGAAGAAAACAGTGTACCTCTTCCAATGTTTGTGATAACCAAACAGCTAGCCAAAGCACCCAAAGAATTTACTGGAAATAGTGCTGTGACACAGTCTCACGTTCAAGTTGCTCTGCGAATGAATGACACAAAAAATCGACGCTATAAGAAGGGCGATATGGTAGACTACATAATTTGCGATGATGGAACTTGTAACCCGGCGACGCAAAGAGCTTATCATTTGGATGAGATTAAATCAAGTGAAAACTTGAAAGTAGACAAAATCTACTATCTGGCTCATCAAATACATCCAGTTATTTGGAGAATGTGTGATCCATTGGAGGGAACCGATGCAAGTAGAATTGCTCAATGCCTCGGACTGGATCCGAGTAAATTTAAAATTGCTGCACAAAGGTTAGTTTTTTTTCAAACCCTCATTTTCAATTTTTTGTTACTATGTTAAGATTTCAGATCCCAACAAGAAAAAATGGATGATGGTATTGGGGAATCGATTGTTAAATCGTCTTTACAGAAATTCCTTCAGTGTGAAAAATTCGAATTTGCATGTGTAACATGTAAAACAAATAATATTGTAGCCTCCGCCTTCAAACCCGCAGTCAACAGATCGTACGATGCAGTTCTGGCTAAATGTTCCAACTCCGAATGTGGGGCGTGTCCCTACAAGTATGTTGTATCGATACGTAACCAGCTCATCTTGGCAATGCGAAAACACATAAAGCGATTCTATGAAAATTGGTTGGTATGTGACGATCCAGCGTGCAACAGTAACACGAGAAGATATTCCCATGTGACACATAGTCGAAGGCCAATATGTTTGGCTTGCAAGAAAGGAGTCCTCATACGACAATTTTCAGAGCGAGATCTCTACAATCAACTCACCTATTTACAGTATATGTTTGATTTGAGTAAACATCAACAGAAGAGTAAGTAAAAAATTAAATGTGAGTTATTTGAGGAGTTTTATTAATCTTTAAATTTCATTTAGATGTGAACTTAACTCCAGAAATAGAAACTGCCTACGCAATGCTCAGGGAAACAGTAGAACAACAATTAGACAGATCAGCCTTTTGTACCATAAGTTTGGCAAAATTGTTTGACCAGTTGTCGTCGTCATAATTAGATATTAAAATACATTAAATTGGTTTATTCTCAAAACAAAATAACTTTCTAATAAATTGTACATTATTTTTCAAATTTGGATATTTTATTTAAAGAGATATAAATCAATGATTATACTTGTGACAGGAAGATTTTGAGGGCAGCAAATAACCTTTAAATGAAATTGTTCAACAAAATATTAATCGAAACAGAGTTTTTAGTTTTTGAAATTATGAAATGCAATATGTAGTCATTTATAAAGTACTTAGCTAGAGCTATCCTTCTACCTTCCCAGAATCTTCACCCCTTCCCACATAGACAAGGCACACAAGCCAACGTTTATGTCATCAACTCCCATCCCACCTCCCACGTTGTTGTAGGGAAAAAGCTAGACAGCGCTTCTCTCTCCGGTGTTCCTTCCCACCCTAGGTAACCTAGCACTATTGCTGTTTATCGATCCTAATCATTTCCTCACATATCAGAATGATGTTCCTAACATCAACTGACTCCTTGTCCTATCTCTTCCTTTCCAACCACCTCTTATCTTTATTGGGCTGGATCTAAGGTGTTTAACGACCCATGCCGATGATCAGCCTGGCTGGGGCTAAATTTAAAAATAGCTCAGTCTCTAACGGAGTATCTGGATACCTGGCGACCTCCGGATTAACAAGCCTAGAATCTCTTTTTTCTTCGCAAATAGTGGGACCAAATATGAATAAAAACAGAAAAGAAAAGAATGATGAGACCGGTATCTCTTCAAGACAGAGGGGCAGTTTGGCGTCAATGCTTGTCGTATCTCCTGCGGCCAACAAAGAGAAGGGAGTAGTGACAATCCATGGACCCTCCTCTGATTTTGATAGCAACGAGAGTAGGAAGGTAGCGATACCTTATTCCAGTAGTGGTGGGGTTGTGAATAATGGGCCTACCGCTACTAGTGAGAGTACATCAAGAAATGAAAAGGGGAAACTCTCAAAAAGCCTATACGAACAAAGACGTCAAACTGGGAAAATCCTAGAGGTGTCTGGTGCATCATTGGAGGCTGAAAGGACATTGCAGCAAACCGCTCGCGTTGAATGAGCAAGCAGTGTTCTTGCTGCAACAATTTCCAGTAAAGACTCTACGTCTAAACGCGAAAGGTCTCTTGAGGGGGCCATACCGACACCAAAACGGCCTTGTATGTACAACACCAACACTCCCCTCAATACCATCAGGAAACAAGCCAGTTTTGTCGCGTCACGAAGGGCAAAGTCGTGGTTGCTGTCATTGACAGGAGCTTTTTAGGTATTTTGAGAGAGTTTCCAGGACCACTTCCTTCCATAAGCGAGGGGGGTTGGCATCAGGGTCATTTTAAACTGATGTTTTGTGGCGACAAGAGGTCTTGTGACTTATACAAGCTCGCTGTCAGCCAGTTATGTGAAGCACGGTACAATGATTTGGAAGGCATTCCGCCTTAATTTTAGACCTATGGACTTAGCCTCGTCAAAGAACTTTAATTGGACTCCTTTAATTAAGGCTGGGTTAACAAATGGAATTTTGTATTTCTTCGAGCACAGGTCTAATTCGGTTCAGTCCACACGGATCACCCCAAAGTTATTTTAGGGTATTAAGATGATTTCCTGAAAGAGGTATAGCAACGTCTTCCGCATAGGAATCCAGACTAATTACGATTTTATTTACCACCAAGCAAAAAACACCTTGCGGTGTCCCTCTACTAACGAATCTTCTAACAGAATGCTAGTCAGCATTAAATGAATTAACTCTCCAAGCGAACTTTCCACGTTTAGAGATGTTAGTGCAGATGTGTCCTAGTTGTAAAAAGTGCCTTCGATGTCAAGGAAAGCAACCATAGTGAACTCTCTATGATGGAGGGAGTATTCGATAGTACGTGTTAATGTGTGTAAAGGCGTTTCCACCGATTTGCCTTTACAGCAGGCATGATGAGATATAGACAGAAGTCTCTTATTAATACATGCTCTTAAATATATATCAATCTAAGGGCTTAATAAGGAATAATAGGTCGTAGATCGAAGAAAAAATTGAAAACTTGGAAGACTACGTACATACATATACTTAAAACAAATACAATCTTTTAAGGACCAAGAAAAGAAAGAAATTAACAGACCGATCACAAATAGCTGGAAACAATATTCTTGAGCCTCAAATAGTTTTAAGAACTAAACCAAAGTATATAAACACGAAAATATTTTTTTGACTCCGCTATTCTACCACTGCTCACATATGGATTAACTACAAAGTAACTCGAACAGCTAAGAATCCGTCAAACGAAAATGGACCCAGCGAAAGAATAAGAAATGAAGAAACCCGAAACAATATCCGATTAATTGAATTAGAAGATACAATGAAAAGACTATACTGAAATTGGACAGAACATATTTTAAGACTTCCAGATCAAAGATGGACAAAGATAACTACAAAATGGAGACCGGAAAGTAAAAGACCAAAATGACTACCGAACAAGAGATGAAGTGACGATCTTTATCAAATAAACGAAAATTGGTACAATGATGCAAAAAATTGAGACATATGGTCCACCTTGAGGGATGCTTATGCCAGCTACTAATAAAAATCATAACCAATTTCTATTCTAAAATTCTAAATTTAAGATACTAATCTATAAAAAACAAGAAGCTTTTTCACTGCTACTGCTTCTTGCGAGGAATTGAACATGAAAAGTGTTTCCTCATATTAGGCGTTCGGATTCGGCATATAAACTGTAGGTCCCTGCAATTGCTCGCATACAGGAATGGTTGAGAGTTGTAAATCACTAGGTCCTGGTTCTCTACGGAGTACGGACTGTTGCGCCACCTAATTTATTTATTTTTATTTGACGAGATTGAGCTTTGTCCACTTTGGAAAAATAGCACTTTTTCTGAGAATTTGGAAACTCGCTAATAACTGCTCCTTTAGGGTGCAAAAGGACTGGCTTTTGAGTACTTCATCGAAGTTACAAAACTATTATTCAAGCTAAGAAACAAATATATAAAAAAGCCAGATTTTATCGAAGAACAAAAACTAATAATGGACAAATTTTCAAGTTTAAGGAATACTTCCTTCCCAATATTGTTCTCGGTACTCGAATTTCCATAACAGCACTCAAGGATGATCCTACCAGTTACTTCAATCGAAAGGGTAATATTCAATTAATATGCAGGTTCGTTAGTTTTTATTCACTACGAACATATTCATTACAAATCTTTATGTTGGAAATCGAAGAATTTTACTAAACTTACATATTTCGTTTATTTTTTCAGGGTGTATGTGATCATAGCCAAAAGTTTATAGATGTGTGTTTTGGCTATCCCGGCAGTTGTCACAACGCTTCTGTTTGGGAGCGTAGCTCAATTGGGAAGGCATTGAACACTGGTTCCAAGAGAATAATCCAAGATGGTCATATTTTGGTAGATTTTGCTTACCCTTTAAATTGTTATCTTATGGTGCCGCATGGGGACAACGGACATCTTAATTCTGAACAAAGAACATTCATATTGTATTCATAGTTTAACTCGAGTATGTGTGGAACAAGCTTTTGGAAGACTGAAGTCTATGCTTCGAATTTTAAAATGTATCGACATTAAAAACTTGGAGTACGCCAAATGCATTGTATTTGCTTGTGTTGTTTTCCACAACTTAATTATAGAACAGGAAAAGGAAGTCTAACCTTATTCATACACCCATTCCGAAGACTCAGGTATTTCGGAGGAACATCAATTAACAACT
Organism: Eupeodes corollae; assembly: GCF_945859685.1. Classification (NCBI taxonomy): domain Eukaryota; kingdom Metazoa; phylum Arthropoda; class Insecta; order Diptera; family Syrphidae; genus Eupeodes; species Eupeodes corollae. The sequence goes on from NC_079147.1 coordinate 163,112,080, forward strand.
AGTGCTACAAATTATAAGACCAAAACCAAGAGAAACTTGGTTGCGATGCTATTCTCTTCATAAGTTTCTAATATTATACTCATTTAAAAAGAACTTGTAGTACATACCTACATTATATAAAAAGAATGACACCATTTTTTAAACGATACGTAACCGCTTGAATTGATTAATAAAATAAAAATGCTTTATTCACAGCGATGTTCAAATGGTAGACATGTGCATTCAAGAGGACACAAGCGTCCACAGGTTTTTCTCAAAACCCACCTCTGTCTATCAACTCCTACTCTCACCTCCCCGCGGTGAACATCGGGTGCCTAGTACCTAAACTGGAGATTGGGTTCCAACCCCAGTGGAAAGTTGTTGGGGGCAGCAAACGAGAGAGGGGGGGAGAGGTGTTTCCACTAAGGCACCTCTCCTTATCCAGGCGGCAGCGGACGAATTCTCGAGATAGAATCAACGGTGGCGTCTACAGTTCCAGTAAGGTCGAACTACTTAGTGAACACCTTATAGGGCTTCTTCGACATATTCGGAGCCCAGGCCTATAAGGAGCGGTTCATCCGGCTCCCCTTCCTTGGAGTTATACTAAGGATCTGGCCCTCCAGGTTGGGGGTTGTGCCGTCGGGGTGACTTCCTGGCCACGTAAAAACATCATAGTTTCGAGGCAACAACAAGCCTCGGATACGGACGGATTCACTGTTGACAACCCACGCAAACGAAATAAGGACAACGAACTTCGGATATGTACGTGGAATGTTAGGTCCCTTAACAGACCACGTGCAGCCGAACAATAAGCGGAAGCCCTAAACTGCTGCAAGGCAGATATTACAGCCATCCAAGAAGTGCGATGGGATGGACCGGGCAAACGCAAACTAAAAGACTGCGATATCTACTACGGCGACTGCTACCGAGAACAAAGACAGCGTCTATTTGGGTGTGGATTTGTTGTTGGAACTAGGCTCAGGCAAAAAGTCTTGAGTTTCAACAGTGTGAGCGAGCGCATCACGACAATCCGCATCAAGGCTAAATTCGCCAACATAAGCCTAATATGCGCGCATGCCCCAACAGAGGAGAAAGATGAAGACACCAAAGACATATTCTTCGAGCTCTTGGACAAGACATATGAGCAGTGCCCTGGCTATGACATTAAAATTGTCTTAGGAGATTTTAATGCCAAGCTAGGAAGAGAAGACATCTTTGGTGGCATAATCGGGAGATACAGCCTGCACGACACCACCTCCGACAACGGATTCAGGCTGGTCGATTTCGCTGCGGGGCGAGACGTTCTGGTAGCTAGTACGCAGTTCACGCATCTCAATATCCACAAGGGGACATGGAAATCTCCTGATCAATCAACCGTCAACCAGATTGACCACATTGCGATCAACGCACGACACTTCTCCAGTATCCAGGATATCCAAACTTTCCGAGAGGCCAACATTGACTCGGACCACTACCTCGTTGTAGCCAAGGTACGGCTACGGATATCCGGATCCAAGCCAAAACAAGGAAGTACTGTGAGAAGATTCGACGTTAGACGGCTACAATCGCAAGAGACTGCCATGTACTTTTCCGATCGAGTCTCTAATAACCTCCTAAGGAGTCCTATGCTTCCTGCATTAAGCATTGAAAACCAGTGGCAACATTGCCTTGCAGCCATCAGAGATGCCGCCTCTGAAGTGCTAGGTTTCACACGGCCACCACAGCGAAACCATTGGTTTGACGACGAATGCCGGCAAGCTCACGCAGCGAAACAAGAGGCATACAAAACGGCGCTGCACAAAAGGACTAGAGCTGCTCGCGAGCTCTACAAGCAGAAGAGGAGAGAGGAACACCGGCTTCTTAGACGGAAAAAAAGAGAGCATGAGAAGCGCGCGATCGAGGAGATAGAGGGATGTCACAACAGGAATGAGGTTCAGTCGTTATTTGACCTCCAACGAGTGTAGAAGTGCTTTCATTTATAATTATTTCCAAGTTAAACAGTGCAAGTAAAGTTTTAAGTAAAGTTGGCAGTTTGCCACCAACAAAAATAATAATTTGATAGCCCAGTGGAAGTGGCGTCCGGAAGCAGATCCAAGGGTCGTGGGTTCGATTCCCAGCCGGAGTCAACGAAAAATTTAATTGCTTTTTTTCACAACAGAGAAATTGTTGATTTTATCTGTTGGGAAGAAAAGGAGATGGAGAAGGAGAAAAGAGCAGGGGTATCGAAAGATACCTCTGCCAACATATCAGGCGATGTTGCGGTGGTGCCAGCAGCGGTACTAAAATCAACCGCAACAACATCAGGTCAGGCTTCTGACCAGTCAACGTCAAGAATTCAAAAAAGAAAATTAAAAAAACAGAGCCCAAACAAGGTAAAAAGAACGAATTCAGCTAAGCGGCAGGCCAATAAAAAAAAAAATGGAAGGGAGTGGTAAAGGGGGCTTTACCACTGAAAGTGACTTCTCAGACTATGCTGAGTCTGAGAAAACGGAATACATTTCCGAAGGTGGAGAGGGCCACTACAGGTCTCCGAATAATAGGTATGCAATCCTATCGGAGCCAGAGCCAGTGCCATCAACAAAGAAGGTGTTGGAGGGAGAGGGGGACCTCCAAGAAGAAACAAAACTGGTGGAGGCCCTGCAAGCCAAACAGGCTGCCATCAGCCAGTTTGAGCAAAACCTCAAAAAGCTTAAGGAGGAAATGGAGCCCCTCCTTAGACAGTTAAAGCTGAAGCAAGAGGCGCGCCGCCAAGAAGAGGCGGCTCAAAGGCAACAGCAACAAAAACAACAGGAAAACAAAAAAAAGCAACAACAACAACAGCAGAAACAACCACAGCAGCCACAACCACAAAACAAGCCCGCTTCCAAAATCTCAGGAGCGGAGCAGTTTAAAAAGACATCGCCAGCAACAGCAGGCCCAAGTGTTGAGGGCCCAACAACCTCAACAAAAGCCAAACAACGGCTTCAAGAAGAGCCAAAACAGCCGCAGCAACAACCAATCCTGCAGCAGCACCAACAGCAACAGCAGCAGAAACAGCAGCAGCAGAAACAGCAGCAGCAGCAACACCAGAAACAACCACAGCCCAAGAAGGAGAAGGTGCCACCTATTAGGACCTACCGGGTTGACTTACAGGACATAAAACAGGTATGTAAGTCGGCCACTAAGGGCAAATTCCTTATAAAAATTTTGAATGAAAAAGAAAAGAGATATTCGGTCCAGTGCTTCTCACTGGCCGAATACAAACTAGTGAAAGAGTTACTAATAGAGGCCACAGCTGAGTTCTTCAGCTATACGCCTAAGAGCGAAAAATTCAAGACGGTCCTTCTGAAGGGCATAAGTTCCTGCACGGAACCGGAGGAGCTCTTAGCAGAGCTCCGCCAAAAAGCCAGTGACGATCTCGATTTTATCGGGGTCAAGCCTTTCACTACGGTGAAGTCAAGACGAGGGGGTTATAGGCTGCCAATGTTCCTCGTAACATTATCGCCCCAAAGCAGTTTGAATAGTGTCGAGAGAATCGTATCTCTCGACAATCAAGCTGTACGCTGGGAGACATTAAAAAGGCACGACGACATTCTACAATGTACGAAGTGCCAGAGGTTTGGCCATGCCAATGCCAACTGCAATATGCAGTTGCGTTGTGTCAGGTGCGGAGAAACCCACAAAGTAGGAGAATGTAAGCTGGGGAATGAGCGGGTTGAGGATTTGACCCTGCTCAAGTGTGTCCTTTGTGGAAACCAAGGGCACCCGGCTAGCTATAGGGGTTGCCCTAAGGTCCAGGAAATGAAACAGAAACAGGCCAGTCAAAAAGCCGAAATAAGTCGAACAGTTCGACAGGCTCCAACACAAAAATTCGTGGATCCCAAATTCTCTTACGCCCAAATGGTGTCAGGGAGTGGAAACACGAGACAGGCTCCACCAACGGTTGCCCCAAAGGTCCCTGTGCCTAAGGCACCAGAGGTGCAGCCTGACATTGTAGCCTTGTTGTTGAGCATTCAAGGTCAACTAACAGGACTGCAAAGTCAGATAAAGGAGCAAGGCAAAAGGGTAGATCATCTCTACTCTTTGTTGCCTGGCCTGGCGCAACTAAGACCATAATGGGCGCGCTGCCGGAGACGCGCCTAAAAGTCCTAGCTGTGAATGTAAATTCACTGATTAGGATTGAACGAAGAGCCAATATGTTCCAATTGTTGAAAGACTACAGTCCCGATGTGTTTATGGCTAGCGAAACTAAGCTAAACCACAACCACAAATTGACTCATAAAAATTACAATATCGTAAGAAGAGACCGGCCCGACTCCACTCAAGGGGGCGGTGTCGCTCTCTTTATACGAAAAGGCATTAATTATAAAGTCATATACAACAATGAATTGCGAAAGCTCAAGACGCTAGAAGTTTGCGTCGTATGCATCTCTCTCTCTCAAGGGAAGCGGATGTATATGATTGCGGCTTATGCGGCTGGAGCTCCGCAGGTTACTTACTTTGCTTCAGAACTCGAGATTCTTTTTAGGGAACTTAAACTGAGCTTGGAAGAAAACTATTTTATCTTGGCCGGTGATTTGAACGCAAAACATGAAGATTGGGGAAATCAACATAGTAATCCCAGAGGTAATCATCTTTTTAATTTGATGAATCTTTACAGCGTTGAATATGGCGTCGACCTGCTGGCTACTGAAAGGCCATCGTATCCAAGAAGCGGCTCCTTTCTGGACCTTTTGCTGTACGACACCAGACTGACAGTTACAGACAAAGTGGGTAATCACCCGCGAAACTGCTTACAGACAGTCGAGTACGACAGTGATCACTGCGGACTGGCTGCTGTAATGCAGATTCCGAACGAACGCGTGGAGTTGGAGGAATACGTTCCAACGCATTCTTACAATTACAGTAAGATGCGGTGGCCTCGTTTCACCAATGCCCTAGCGAGAGAACTTCGTTCGAGTGACATAGCCCCACCAAACAACAGAAACCTGACAAATACAGAAATCGACCAACACTTACAACAGATGGACGAAACAATAAAACGAACGATGGAACGGACAATCCCAAAGTACAAAGAACGGGACCAAATGGACGCTTACAGAAACGCGACAATTGACGCACTACGTAGGCACAAGAGTGGCTTACTGACAAGACTCAAAAACTTGTACAGACGACTTACAGACCCACACGACTTGGAGGTTAGGACACTGAAGTCGTCAATAAAAAATGTCAATCTGTTGATTAAGGAGAACTACAGGCTATCAATTAACAAGTACTGGGACTGCAAGATCCGGGCAGTTAATTCGAGCGACCCTAGTATGTTCCCTAAAATCAACAAGATATTCAGAAAAAAGAACGACAATGACCTTCCGAGTCTGAAACTCCAAAGAACCGAAGAAAACAGAGACGTACTCATGACAGCGCAAATAGATCCAGAGGAAGCCATCCTTGACGATGACTTTTATATAATTGAAGATCCGAAGGAAAAAGTGGAGGCGGTGGGAGCTGCTTTTCAGCAAGTGTACAAGGTGAATGTTAGCATTCGCCCCAACCACGACCTGGAAAACAGAGCCCTACTTAATCACTTTTACCTCCGTAATGATATCACACATTGGCGATCTGAGAACCGCGGTTTCATGCGGTTCAATGACGATTCCTTGGCAAATGCCATAATCGCCGACCAAATGGGACCAAGTCCCTTGTTAGTGACGAAGGTTGAGCTTCAGCTCATCTTCAACTCAATAAAAAATAAAAAGTCAGCAGGTGTCGATGGTATATCCAACGTTGTACTAAGACATTTACCGACGGAAGCAATTGACATTTACACCACACTCTTCAACAATGCACTGAATAATGCATATTATCCAGTGCATTGGAAGACCGCTGTGGTTCATCCTCTCCCGAAAAAGGGAAAGGACAACTCCAACCCGTCAAATCTTCGGTCGATAAGTCTTCTTCCGAGCATCAGCAAAGTTTTCGAAAAGATCATTAATAGGGCTCTGACTAAGTGGGCTGCGGACAACAAAATAATTCCGGATAAACAGTTCGGGTTCAAGGCGGGTCATGACACAATTCATGCTGCGTCTAAACTCGTTTCTGATATCCAATGGAATAAATCAAAACAACAATGCACAGGTGCTGTCCTGGTTGATTTGGAAAAGGCCTTTGACACCGTATGGTTAGAGGGTCTTTACCTAAAATTGAGCAGGTTTGGCATTAGCAAGCCATTGTTGTATATACTTTATGATATGCTTAACGGTAGAAAGTTTGTTGTCAAAAGTGGCAATGTAACTTCTACCACAACGTTCTCAATTAAAAATGGTCTTCAACAGGGAGCGGTGAATTCGCCGATTCTCTTCAACATTTACACCAGCGATCTGATAGGTAGTCTTACAAAGGCAATTGCGTACGCCGACGATCTAATTGCGTACAGAACGGCCCGAAAGGTTGAGGTTATTAGAATTCTCTTGCAGCGTGATTTCGACAAGATTCAGCGATATTGCGACGACTGGAAACTGAAAATAAATGTCCAGAAGTCAGAGACAATTCTGTTCCGGACTCCGTTGGCTAGGGCCACGAGGGATACGTGTAAGAATTGGCGCAAGATGGTCATCGTTGATCTTCACGGGCAGCCATTGGCGAGCAAAAGTGTAGTGAAGTACCTCGGTATCTGGTTAGATCAGTATTTATATTTCGACAGACATATAAATGCTGCTCTGACCAGGGCCAGAGGAGCCTTCGCTCTGACGAAACGGCTGTTTTTTAGCAGTCGGCTTGACCCCAGAGTGAAGGTAATTTGCTACATGGCCCTCATACGGCCAATGATCGTGTATGGTTGTCCTGTGTGGTTCAACGTTGCCCCTTCCCAGATGGAGAAGTTTCGGGTGTTCGAGCGACAGTGTTTACGACGCTGTACCGGCTTATATCGAACAGCCGAATCTTCTTATGTGCATTATTATTCCAACGAGGTCCTGTACAACGGGGCTCGAATCAACAGAATTGACAATTTCGTGATAAAACTCGTTCGAGGTCACATTGCAAGAGCTATGTCTTCGACCAACAATTTAATTTTTGGGGCGTTCTATCCGAACGACGAGTATTTTGAGAGTGCACGCTTGAGCGGCTTTATTCCCCCAGAGGCATTCCTCTTTTTAGATAGATGCGGTCTGATACAGGATAGATTGGCAGTTCCGTTAATCTACCACGTCAGACGAAGAACCGTGGATAGGCGACTCCTGTACAATCGGGACGTCATGGCACAAGGCGGAGCAGAGCTCCTTCGGTTCAGTAGGGCTGTGTCCGAACGGGACCGAACTGATAGGGTGAAGCAGGAGAACCAGTTTTGGTGGCTTCAATCGGCACTTGATATTGGGTAGTCGGGATGGGGTTTTAAGCCTTGGCCGGCTTACATACTTGTTTTATAGTTTTAGGGTTTAGTTTTAAGTAGAATAGGCATGGTGGCACGAAAAAAAAAAATTAAAAAAAAAAAAAAACAAAAAAACAAAAAATAAAAATAAAAAAAAAAAAAAAAAAAAAAAACATTACAAAACATTAAAAAAAAACAATAAATAAAAATTAAAAAAAAAAAAAAAAAAAGACAACGAAATATAAAAAACAAAAATGTTAGATAGTTAGATTTGCTGCTGTGGTTGTTCTAGTTTTAAGTAGTTTATAGGTAGAATAGGTAGTTTAAGTTAGTTTTTAAGTTTTATTTAAGGACCTTATTTTAAGTAGTTTGTAAGTAAAAATAAATAAAAAAGGTTATTGATATTAGTTTTTTCAAAATTTTCTAATAAAAACAAAACAAATAAAATTTAAATTGAAGTAAAATAGATCTTAAGGCCGAAAGGCATTAGTTTTAAGTGTTATAGTTTAGCTTAGAGTGTCCGTATGGGACCATTAAGTTAGTTGTAAGTTATGGATAATTAGGCTAGTTTTATGAATTTTTGTCTAGCTTTAAGATAGGTTAAGGATTGAATAAATAAAAATGAATTTGGAAAAGAAAAAAAAAAAGACAGGAATGAGGTTCGTAAATTTTACCAAAAGGTAAGAAAAACCTCCCAAGGGTATTAGCCACGAACCGAAGCCTGTAAAGACGATCAGGGAAACATCGTAGTAGAACCGCAGTCCATGCTGAGAATATGGAAAGATCACTTCTCCAAATTATATAACGGCGATGACGAACCGAATTACGCTGTAAGGGAGATAGAACCACTCAACCTCGGCGACGCAGATCAACAATTCCGCCTACCCGACCTTGACGAAGTGAAGATAGCTATATCTAAACTTAAGTCAAACAAAGCTGCTGGAGCTGACGGCATCGCTGCCGAACTATTCAAAGCAGCAGGCGATGACTTGGTAGGGAGCATGCACCAACTCATCTGCAAAATATGGTCGGAAGAAAGCATGCCCGATGAGTGGAATCTCAGCATAGTGTGCCCGATACATAAGAAAGGAGACCCTCTAAACTGCGCCAACTACAGAGGCATCAGTCTCCTTAACATTGCGTATAAGATCCTCTCTGCCGTATTATGTGAACGTCTGAAGCCATTCGTCAACAACCTGATTGGTCCTTATCAGTGTGGCTTCAGACCAGGAAAGTCCACTATCGACCAAATATTCACACTACGGCAGATCTTGGAAAAAACCCAGGAGCTTCAAATCGATACCCACCATCACTTTATCGATTTTAAAGCCATCGTCAACAACCTGATAGGTCCTAATCAGTGAGGTTTTAGACCAGGAAAGTCCACAGTTGATTAAATATTCACATTACGGCAGATCCTGGAAAAAAACCCAAGAACACCAAATCGACACCAACCATCTTTTCATCGATTTCAAGGCCGCATATGACAGCATCTGCAGGGACGTGCTGTATAGAGCCATGTCTAGTTTTGGCATCCCTGTCAAACTCGTCCGTTTGTGTAGGATGACCATGGAGAATTCATGCTGCTCCATAAAGGTTGGAAACAACTTAACAGAAAGTCTTCGAATCCACACTCACAGGCAGGGCAGTAGAGGAAGACCGCGGATCAGGTGGCGCGCACAAGTGGAAGGTGACCTCACCCATCTTGGAGACATCTAGCTAGGACCGAGCTAGAGTTGAGGTACGGGGCACCCGATGTTCAACGCATGTAGGTGAGACTGTGAGTTGATAGACAGAGGCGGATTTTGGAAAAAAAACTGAACGCTTGTATTCTCTTGAGTGCACATAAACATCATTGATAAACCCCAAATGCAAATGCCATTGGTGTTTTAAAATAAAAACGATGTTTGAAATTGAAACAAGATACAAAAATTATAAAAAGCGCAGATCTTTTGTAATATTAAATTTGATTTATTAAAAAAATACAATTAGAAAATCACTATTAAAAATTTAATTACATTTATAATAACATTCCTTAATAAAGCTTTTATTATTTTAAAAATACAGTCATTATTTACAGTCAATGTCTACAGTGTCTGTCTGTATATTATATACAGACAAATCAACTATCTCTTATAAAATTATCAATCGGAAAATTTCTAAACGATTCGTTGAAAATATCAGTGAAGGCTGTACTGACAAGATCATTGATCAATGGTTTTATAAATGGAAAACCTAGTTTCCACGAGGTATTGATAACATTGTCGGCCAAACTATTTAGGACTGTCCGTCCTTCATTCAAAATATTTCCAATATGCATCTCCATCCCACCGATTCTATCGACTTCAACATGAACTTTCAACAGTCCACCGGCTTCTCCAATGCGATGTACGCTTGTTGTTTGGCTATTAATTATATGTTATTTTTATTTTTGAAAACCTTTAAAATGATCCTTCTTACCTATAGTCATACAAAGTCATATTCCATGGTCCTTCTCGTTTTAAATTTTTCCCCAACATCATACCAGAAAACTCATAGAAACCTTCAAGGCTTTTCTCCGGGAAGTGTTGGGAATACACAATTCCATTGTTTTCTCTGTCTGTTCGATATTTAGTTACTTCAGAACGCGACCACCCGTATTCGGAGACGTTCCTCAGAATAAGCTTGAATCCTCCCAAACCGCTGCGATCACCTCGTCTCTGTTCCACATAGTCCGAATGATGGGGGTCAAACGGGGCAATGTTGTATTCAGGAATACCTTAAGAAAATTGTTAATTTTACTCTATTAATCAATGCGAACTCACCTGTTGAAAAGTAAGCTTTAAGATCGTTAAAAGCCACCTTCATACAGTCATCAAAGTCTGGGGCGTTTTTGGGACATCTTCCAAGTATTCTGGAAAATTCTTCATCACATCTAACTGTTGTTGATATTGAGAAACAAAGGAATATCGCCACAAGAATGAGGAATCTTTCCATATTTTAGAAGGCGATCTAGATAAATAAGTTCTGTGAAAAGTAAGGAAGTTTTAAAAAGAGTTATCTAATGTTTTTGGTTTTTAATTCAAATATCAATTGACCAAACTTATATTCGTACAATAAGTTCGAAATATTTAAAACACTCTTTTAAACCAAAACTTCATTTTATTTTATATAATTTTGAATCACCATCTTAACCATTTACTAATTAAGTTAAATGATTCCAGATCGCAAAAACAATGTTTAACCAACATTATGGTTCATCTGAAAATAATTTGTAGGTATAAGTATTATCGTTATATTCATTTGATAATAATAATACATTTTTAAATTGATTAACTGATAATAAAATAACTACTTGAAGTTATACTTAAATAAGCTATAAATTAACATTTTCTGTTTAGTGATTTATATAGCTTTAACACTTACTTCATAAACATAAAACAAAATTATATTGAAACAAATTATGATTGGGCCTGCAACGCCCATATTCGACGGACCAAATTTTTACATGACCAAAAATTACGGCAAAAAATATTGCAATTCCCAAAGGCAACAGGTAAACATTTTTAGTCATTTGTAAAAAATAAGAGGAATTCTGCGTCTTCCTCGGTTCCTACGCTCGTTGTCAATGACACGCCATTTTTAGCTGTTTAGAGAGAGCTAATATCTCTGCTAAGCATTTCGCCAATTCAACGATGGCAGTGAGTGTTATGACTCCACCTGTACTTGAGCGAATTAGTGATTCAATGGGGCCAATCTTTTTTCACACGCGTATTGTGGCAAGAGTTCTTAAAGATCTCAACATTCAAAAAACCGCTGGTTCGGATGGTATCCCCGCTTTTGTTCTAAAGCGGTGTTCTTTAATGCTGGCAAAACCACTGCGTAAGCCTTTTCATCTGTCATACTCCTCAGATCTCGTTCCGAGCGGATGGAAAACAGCATTTGTCCAGCCTGTTCCCAAAAAGGCGAATCTTCCTCAACGTCTAATTATCGACCGAGCGCACTTACGTACCTTCTTTCCAGCTCAAGAAATATCTTGAAGATCGAGAGCTTCTTAATGACCAGCAGTACGGCTTTCGACGGCGACGAATATGACCGGTACAGGTCTTTCTAGCTTGTTTGAACTTATTCCGGTTTTCCGGTTGACCTTATAAATCCCGAAACTAACATCATTGATCCTAATAACCTCTTTGCAGCTTGGGTTTAAAACATTTTACACTGTTCGGGATAAAATTTCTCATTCCACAAAGAATTATGTTTGAAACCATATCTGCGCTGGAATCCACGTCACTATAGAGGACCCATAGTGACCAGTTAAAGTTCTGAAGAAGTCGTTGAGACCGTCCCAGTTGGGTCCATACGGTCCCATAAGGTTTCTGTAGGACTTTTCACTTTAACTGTTTTTTTTGGAATGAGAAATTAACATAAACAAAATGGTCTCGTGAGCCTAGAGACCATAATACACTGATCGCATATTTATTAGGATCAGAGGTAATAAACAAAGCAAGCGTGTTGGTGGACTGACCTGAAAAGTAAGGAATACGAGTTGGCTCGTCAACGAACTGAGTCAGGAGTTTTAACTCAGAAAAAATCTCAACATACCTTCTTTCGAGTGTTGTTTGAGTAGAATAGCAGAGCCATTAAGAATTGCTACTTCCATTATTTGTGACAATCATCATGGTTTCGTGAAAAGATATTTACAGTAACTAATTTATTGAACTTCACGTCCTTTTGTTTAGATGTTTTTGAAAAACTTGGACTAATCGATTGTGTATAAACTAATTTTAGTAAAGTTGTATCACATTGCAACTCCTCAAATTTGATCTCATCCCATTTAAAAAATAGAATTTATCGTGTTGTACTTCTTATTGAGTATTGGGATCAATTTGTTGTGAATTCTGGAATCCCTCAGCGAAGCCATTTAGGTCCAATTTTATTTATGAAGGACTTTGTTTTGATCATACAATATGCTGATGACATTAAGTTTTTCAAAAGTATAAAATAAGCTTAAGAATGTAATACAGAATACTAAAATGTTGTCAAGTTTTTTACTAAGAAAAGTTAGACGTACGTACATGAATTTGTTATCTATTAATGAAATTATGAGATTTTGTAATTAAATGCTCTGTTTTTGTTGAAGGATTTATTTTGTTTTGTGTTTAATAATAAGTGCTCACTAGATCCTTGGATTTATTACCAAAGCTTTTATGGTTTGCGACAACCCGGAAGAAAGTTACTATTTTTCTACTCTACGAAAGTGATTTTGATTGACTGCATATAAAGTACAGCATATACTATTTTGACAAAAATGAAACATTTTAAAATTTGGTTTAATTTTATATCATTTTCTTACCAAATAGAAGCTCAGAGTAAGTGTGATGTTAACATTTTGATTAATGTACAAAATACTTGTATAACTTTGTTTTCTTATATGTAACTTATTAATTTCGTAAACAAATTGTAAATTTTAGAAGAGGTAAAAAGAAAAGACTTTTATTAAAACTGACAAAACGTCTTTCATAAAATATACAAAATAACTTTAAAAGTTGAAGGATCAAGTGAAGCTACCATTAAAATTTTTAAATTTAACTGATAGAAGTTGATTTCATCTCTTAAACATTTGAAGCCCTTTACGTCACAACAATGTCTTAATATTCTAACATACTATCAGTCATAAATAAATAATGTAATCTTGAAGAATATTTTATACAAAACCCAACATGAGACTAATTTATATTCACCGAATCAATATCAATAATAAAAAATGTTGATCACGTTTTGGAGATTCTTTGGTATTTGTCTGTTGAATAATTCTATTCTTGCTCTTTCAAATACTCGTACTATTTTTCAAATTAAATTATGATCTGTTTTTAATGAGTTACCTTTTGTTAAAATTTGACGAGACCTTTAAGCTGCAATTTCTTATAACACGTATTAATGTCAATGTGCACAAAGGTGTGTTAGGAAAGGCAGTCTCACTGTACCATGATCGTTTCAGCTTGATGAGGTCCTTATTAATAGAGTAAATCTAAGTATACATTTTAACCAATTTTCTATCAACCATGGACAGGATCAGACAAAATAAGAACCTTTATTTGCAGTCAACTGGATTCTTTGAACTAATATTTTGACCAAGGCAAATAGTTAGTTTTTACATTACACTCTTCAGCCGAACTACAAGTATTTTGTATAGTAAACAAATATTACTTATTTCCTTTCAAAGTTGTCAAAAAAAATATAAATAGAATAAAACAGAAAATAAATAAATTATAGAGTAATAAAGTTCAGTTTTTAGTTGAATGCAATAAATTGTCAACTGTCATTTTGGGATAAGTAGACTTTGTTGCGGTAAAATTTACCACAACAAGTTTCACTAGCCTATCTCATATCCTTTTTCCTTTTTTTTAACCTTCCTTCCGTCGTTGCGGCTCCAAAATATTTTAAGAGTTCAGTAGAATCCTGCTTTCCATCAGTCAGTGACCTGCTCTTATTGTATTTTGGAAAAGCAAACAAAATAGGTTTCAATTGTAATGCGGTTGTGTGACAGAGGGTCCACATATTCACTTTAGAAATTTGTGACAGGCGGTCACAAAATACACAATTGTGTGACGGATGAGTCACGATTACGGCCTATTGAGTGTGTGACAGGTGGTTCACACAAGGAAAAAACGAAAGTGTGCATCCTTTGTATAATTGACACACCAACCTAAAATTGGTATGGCTTAATGCCCAACGTAAAGTGTCGGAATACTAAGTAAGGTCACCTTGCGATGTGTTTTTCCCTTTCCCTAAAATTGTCTGCACGAAAGTCTAAGAGTCTAAATTGCGAACTATCGGATTCTGCCTCTTAATCTTGGTTGAAAACGCTTTCCTCAAGTTATTAAACTGGGCCGGTTTGGGCTGGGGAAGTTTATTCGCGAACTTTCAAAAATTTTTCGTTTACTTTTTAGACCAATTGAACTGAACTCGTCCATTAAGCGAAGGTTGGTGTTCAAATCACCAATGTGAAAGAGACCAAAAAGGTATGACTGGTTTTTGAATCGGCATGCACCCCAGCGAAAAAGCCGGGTGTCGCAGTTAGACCGAAAGAGAAAACCAGATCATAACAAAAGGTCAGAGTAGGATGGCATACTTGTCGTGGCCTTTTTGGATGAGGAAAGTTCGCCATGAATATGGCACTTTTTAGAGAAGCTAAGAAGAGTGAGGTTGAAAATAAAAAGTAGTGAAAAATTTTTGAAAAAAAAAGAGAATCGTGTTAGTTTTGGTGTGGGATACAACTAAATTAAAATTATTGATAAAGAAACCAAACAAAATTTGTGAGGAAGGCGTTTTGAATAAGGAAGAGGCAGGATCGACTTTGTTAAATACAGAAAGCTAAGTATTTTTTTTTGTCGAGTGAGTTTGGTGTTTTTTTCTACCTTTATTGTTGATTTGTGGTTGGCTATAAAGAGCCAACATTTAGCCCGATAGACTTTCGATTGAATTCTTTGTCTCCTGAGATTGCGGGACCCGCGACCTTTGTTCTTTTGTTCTTCGGGAACTTTCCCAAGGTGACCTTTTCTTTGTGTCCTTTGTGCACAGCCAATTGTTCTCTTTTTCTTTTGTTCTTTCATCATTTTTAATTGTACAAATTTTTTTTTCGAAAAAATTCTGGGTTTTATCCCTATATTTATAAAGGTTTCCCAGATACAAAGTAAAATATCTTAACCTTTCTAGGTGAAAACTTAATCTTGAATTTTATTTTAATTGGGAAGTAAATTTCCGCTTTTTATTATTATTTATCTTGATTGGTGATGGTAAGTACCATAATACTTCCTGGCGCCCATTTTCATTATTTTTTTGCTACGCCCCTGTGTAGTACCTTTTATTAATTTTATAATTAATTTCGATTTTATTAATCGAGTTCGATTAATAAAATCTACCTTTTCCAAACCCACCCCCAAACTGAGCTACTGGGTGACAGCACTGTTTTTGCTGTCGGTGGTATAATTAACAAACCAACGTTTTTGAAATTTGACTTTTGTTGATTGTTTTCAATAAGTAGGTATCCACTCGTGCGCGCCGGCTACCTACCCATTGTTGTTTTAAAAATCGTTTCGTTTTTCTTACAATTTTGTTTTGTTTAATTTGCGGATCATTTTTCCGCCAACATAGAATAATAATAATAATAATTCGGGTTTGTTAATTTTACAACAACTTGACGTGATAGTTAACAAGATTTGTCTTGGCTTATTTTCCAATTAAACTGGCTTCCAATCGTATGAATAAATAAAAAATAAATTAGGTGGCGCAACAATTCATGAAGAACCAGGGCCTAGTGACTTACAACTCTCAACCATTCCTGTGTGCGAGTAATGTTGGCAGAAATGGAAGGTTTATGTGCCGAATCACGGCTAATTCGAGAAAGCACTTTTCATGACAAAAATTACTCTTTGAGGATTTGTCAATTCCTCAAAAGAGGCAGTACCCGTGAAATAAGTTAGGTATCACAGGCAGGGATTGAACCCAAGACCACTTGCATGACAATCCAACGCACTAACCATCACGCTACGGGTACTACTCCAATCGTTTGAACTCCTCTAAGCAATAGCCAAAGAACTCCGATCATAGAACTTTTGTCTGAAACTTCTAACCTATTTAATCGTTTCGCTGATATCGAGGGGACTGAACAGTTTTCAGTCTATTGGACAGAATTCAAAAGAGAGCTCTAAATTGATTGGTGACCGTTGTCTAACTACAACTTTTGTATCTCTTGAGCACCATCACGTCGTCATGAAACCTTACATGTCTGTCATTATTTTATCGCAATTTGCATACAAAATTCTCTAGAGAAATAACCAGTTGCATTCCTCTCCTTAAACAATTCAACCGTAATACGCGTTCTTCTAGGAATCCTCATCTGACAGTTACAGACAAAGTGGGTAATCACCCTCGAAACTAATTACAGACAGTCGAGTACGACAGTGATCACTGCAGACTGGCTGCTGTATAGCAGATTCCGAACGAACGCGTGGAGTTGGAGGAATACGTCGCAACGCACTATTACAACTATAGTAGGATGAGCTGGGCTCGTTTCACCAACGCCCTTGCGAGAGAACTTCGTTCGAGTGACATAGCCCCACCAAACAACAGAAACCTGACAAATACAGAAATTGATCAATATTTACAACATATGGACGAAACAATAAAACGAACGATGGAACGGATAATACCAAAGTACAAAGACAAGACTCAAAAACTTGTACAGACGACTTACATACCCACACGATTTGGAGGTTAAGACACTGAAGTCGTCAATAAAAAATGTCAATCTCTTGATTAAGGAGAACTACAGGTTATCAATTAACAAGGAACCCCAAGATACGGTCAGTTAATTCCAATGACCTAGTATATTCCCTAAAATCAACAAGATATTCAGAAAAAAGAACGATAATGACCTTTCGTGTCTGAAACTCCAGATAACTGAAGAGAACAGAGACTTACTCAAGACAGCGCATAAAGATCCGGAAGAAGCCATCTTTGACGATGACTTTTTATAATTGAAAATTCGAAGGAAAAAGTGGAAGCGGTGGGAGCTGCTTTCCAGCAAGTGTACAAGGTTAGCATTCGCCCCAACCAAGACATAGAAAACAGCCCTCTTTAATAACTTTTACCTTCGAAACGATATGACACAATGGCGATCTGAAAACCGCGGTTTCATGCGGTTCAATGACGATTCCTTGGTAAATGCCATAATCGCCGAGCAAACGGGACCAAGTCCCTTGTTTGTTACGAAGGTTGAGCTTCAGCTCATCTTCAATTCAAAAAAAAATAAAAAGTCAGCAGGTGTCGATGGTATATCCAACGTTGTACTAAGACATTTACCGATGGAGGCAATTGAAATTTACACACACTCTTCAATAATGCACTAAATAATGCATATTATCCAGTGCATTGGAAGACCGCTATGGTTCACCCTTTCCCGAAAAATGGAAAGGACAACTTTAACTCGTCAAATCTTCGGTCGATAAGTCTTCTTCCGAGCATCAGCAAAGTTTTCGAAAAAATCATCAATAGGGCTCTGACTAACTGGGCTGCGGACAACAAAATAATTCCGTATAAACAGTTCGGGTTCAAGGCGATCTGATAGGTAGTCTTACAAAGGCAATTGCGTACGCCGACGATCTAATTGCGTACAGAACAGCCCAAAAGGTTGAGGTTATAAGAATTCTCTTGCAGCGTGATTTCGACAAGACTCAGATATATTGCGACGACTGGAAACTAAAAATAAATGTCGGAGACAATTCTGTTCCGGACTCCTTTGGCTACGGCCACGAGGGATACGTGCAAGAATTGGCGCAAGATGGTCATCGTTGATCTTCACGCGCAGCGATTAACGAGCAGAAATGTATCTGGTTAGATCAGTATTTATATTTCGACAGACATATAAGTGCTTCTCAGACCAGGTTGCTACATGCCCTTCAAACGGCCGATGCTCTTTATGGTTGTCCTGTGTGGTTCAACGTTGCCCCTTCCCAGATGGAGAAGTTTAGTGTGTTCGAGCGGCAGTGTTTACGACGCTGTACCGGCTTATTTCGAACAGCCGAATCTTCTTATGTGCATTACTATTCCAACGAGGTCCTTTACAACGGGGATCGAATCAACAGAATTGACAACTTCGTGACAAAACTCGTTCGAGGTCACATTGCAGAGCTATGTCTTCGACCAACAATTTAATTTTCGATACGTTCTATTCGAACGACGAGTATTTTGAAAGTGCACGCTTGAGCGTGATACAGGATAGATTGGCAGTGCCGCTAATCTACCACGTCAGACGACGAACCGTGGATAGGCGACTCCTGTACAATCGGGACGTCATTCATGGCACAAGACGCAGCAGAGCCCCTTCGGTTCGGTAGGGCTGTGTCCGAACGGGACCGTACTGATAGGATGAAGCAGGAGAGCTAATTTTGGTGGCTTCACTTTTGGCACTTGATAGTGGGTAGTTGGGATGGGTTTTTAAGCCTCGGTTGGCTTGTTTTATAGTTTTAGGGCTTAGTTTTAAGTAGAATAGGCATGGTGGCACAAAAAAAAAAAAACATGGAATAAGAAAAAACAAAGACAACAAAATATAAAAACAAACAAATGTTAGATAGTTAGATTTGCTGCTGTGGTTGTTCTAGTTTAAAGTAGTTTATAGTTAGAATAGGTAGTTTAAGTAAGTTTAAAGTTTTATATTAAGAACCTTATTTTAAGTAGGTTTAAGTAAAAATTAAAAAGGATATTGATATTAGTAGTTTTTAAATTTTCTAATAAATACAAAAATAAATAAAATATAAATTAAAGTAAAATAGTTCTTAGGGCCGAAAGGCATTAGTATTAATTGTTATAGTTTAACTTTGAGTGTCCGTATGGGACCATTAAGTTAGCTGTAAGTTATGGTTAATTAGGCTAGTTTTATGAATTTGTGTCTAGCTTTAAAATAGGTTTAATATTAAAGCAATAAAAATTAATTAAAAAAAATTAATAAAAAAAAAATCCTCATCACATCAGTTTACCCCTGAGCCAAATTTTGGACGGAATCTCTGTACTGTAACGTAGAAAGATTCTTTTTTCATTCGCACTACACGAATGTGGAATGCATTACCAGACTCAATATTTACCAGTCAATCAATGTGCCTCGGTATCTCCTTTCAAATCTTATCCCCCCTTATTAATTGCTCGCACTTTGTTTAATAATTTTAAGGGTATTCACATCCCGATTCGTTTTTGACGAATAATTAGTTCACCAATTTTTTTCCTATGCTATTACAACGCCACAAACCTATCCAAATAGCTTTGAATTGATCACCGAATTATTCATACTATCGATCGCTTTCATCGATTAATATTTCATCGATTTATATATCTTTTCACTGGAACAGGAAGAGTTTCAACTACGCGACCGACGCGACGCTTAGTACACGTTCAGCGAACCAAGAAGTTGCGTTTTGTTAGACAACAAACAAGTTAACACAATTTAAGACACAAATAAGCAAGCAGTTGAGTCTTGAGTTTTTAAAATTAATTTTGCAAACTTTAAATTACCTTTACATACTTTAAATGTCTAAGGTGTGCACATTGTTGACAAGACACAGATGAGATTGTTAAACCAACCCGAATTCCAATTGACCTCTTAGTGAAATATGTTAGATGATCAACTTTGCTCAAGATCTTTAATGTGCGGCCTTAAGCGTACATTCAAGGTAACTAAGGTATGAACTTTAATTTTAATAAAACCCATTAATTGAAGTAGAAAATAGTTAAAATAAATTTCATCTTCCACTAAACAACAAAATGTATCTTTTCAAGGTTACAGTACAGGTATTATTTATTTGTTAATCTATACAGACATACACTGTTATTTAATATTATTTTGATCAATGGCTGCTCTTATGACTTAAACTACACTTCCTGAGATATCAATGCAATCGTAAGTTTCACAAATGTTTAAAAAATAAAAAGACACATACTCGTACCTCTATCTCTTGACTGGTTGGTCAGTATTCCAATTGCCAATAAAATGCAGAATGCAGTGAGGAAGACTAATTTTATATAAAAGTCTAATTTTTACTTTATTTACAAAAGATTTAAAAATCTACTTTAGCTTTTTTCACAAGGTGTTGTTCTTTCCACAGATAATAAGTTTTTATAATTGTTTCGCAATTGAATTTATGAAAAGAAAACGTTAATTCGCGAATGTTATTTTATTACACAATTTTCAAACCAAACCAAACATACACAAGTAATTCACTTGAAATCCATTCACATACTGATTACTGGCAACCGGTAGTCTGCCACTATGAAGCCTGGAGTCTATCAGATGCAGACCAAACTCTTTACCAAAGCAAGTTATCTTGGCTTACACTACCTAAGTCGAGACTTTAGGTTTCGGTTAGCTTATGTACATTGTACGATTGTACAGTAAATAAAGGTATCTATGTAAGTGGATCCATTCAAATTCATATTGGAGCTTTGGAAAATGAGCTTAAGATTTGTTGTTGCTGCGTGTGACGTGTTAACGGTAAATTACATATTTGTTTGTTATTCGGGAGCCTCTTTCTTGATTCAAGTATGACGCATATTATGGTTTGTTTGGATGCATTTCTTAAGACAAATACAAAGTCCGGCAAAAAGATCTCCCATATTTTTAAAGGCAATGACAAATAAATAAACAATTTAACAGAAAAATTTTATTGAATTTTTTTAAATTAAAAACTATGCCATTTTACATTAAATAAAATAATTACATACATAGTTTTAAACATTACATATATCCGTTAAATGTTGTCCTCTATTATTAATACATTTAAGAATCCTTTCCCGGAAGTTTTCCATTGCTCGTCGATTCATTTGTGGTGTAATGGCTGCCACTTCCTGAGTGATTGCCTCCTTAAGTGCTTCCAAAGATGTTGGGCGAAGATTGTAGACTTGGGCCTTGAAATGTCCCCAAAGAAAAAAATCACAAGGTGTTAAATTGGAGGACCTTGGTGGCCAGGTAATGTCTCCTCGTAAAGAAAGAAGATACCCTGGAAACATTTCTCTCAAAATGGTTAGTGAACGCCGCCGTGAATTGTGTGTTGTGGCTCTATCTTGTTGGAACACGACTTCTTTGTGGTTCATAGTAAACTGATTTAAGTTTGGTGGAAGGAAGGTTTCAATCATGTGACAGTAGCGATCCGCATTGACTCTAACTTTTGGGCCATTTTCTTCGAAAAAATACGGCCCTAACACACCAAATTCAGCAACAGCACACCAAGCTGTCACATAAGGGCTGTGAAGTGGTCGTTGATGAATTTCTTGAGGGTTTTCTGTTGCCCAGTATCGGGCATTTTGTTTATTTACAGTACTCGGTAAATGGAAATGGGCTTCGTCAGACGAAAATAAAAGAGCACCAACGGGAATGTGTTGAAGAATGTCTTCACAAACAGCTCTTCGAGTTTCAAAATCTCTCTCACTTATTTCTTGTACAATCATCATTTTGTAGGGATGCATATGAAGATGTGGTGTGCAAAATTAGTCTTACACTCCTATCAGACAATCCAAGGACGGCTGCATGTTTAAATGCTGAACGCCTCGGAGATTGCTGGATAGACGTACTTACACGTGCCACATTATCCGGTGTTGTTGCGGTTAAAGGTGGGTCACACGATTTTCTCTTTAGTGCAGAGCCCGTTGTTTTAAAACCATACTTGAATTGTTTTTCCATCCGGAACAGAATCATGTCGTCTAAGTCGAAATCGAATGCGAAATGCTCGCTGAGTAGTATTCGCAGAACCACCATTACAGATATATTCCTCTACGACAAATACGCGATGCTCACCGTGCCACGCCATTTTGATTACTAAAAACTGCACGTACAACTCTATCTATCTATACCTGGAATACCATTTTATCTATAAATAGCTTTTAATATAAACGTCTAAAAATACGGGAGGTTTTTTTGCCGAACCCTGTATAAAAGAATGGGCAGGTCCAGACAACATATTAAGAGAATTTATTTTCCGCCAAATTCATTCTTTGAACGTAAATTTTCACCAAGGCAATTAGTTAGGTTTTTAAGTGTCATAAACTTCATAGTCGGAACTTTACTTCACTAACCTCTATGTTCAACCTCTCAATTCAATCACAGAGTAAAAAAGTTCAACTAAATGGCTGCGTTCAATCTCAGACAGATAGGGTATCCGAAAAACTTTTAGTTAGTGTTTTACGTGTAAAATAACAGTTGATTAAAAACAGCTGAGATATCAAAAACCTAAACCTAAGTAATTCATTCATTTATTGTTTTGTTTTGCTTTTGGTAGTAAAGTTGTGAGTAAAGAATTTGATGGATTCAGCGATTTGTTTCTCCACGCGCGTTTCCTAGAGCTTTCCACATCGACATCCACCAGTTCTCGTTTCTTAGCTCATAAAGTTCCATTCGTTTTGTCAGTCGGTCATCATGATGGGATGATAAAACCTTTAAAATGTAGTCTGCTCGTATTTTAAGCGTGCTAGTAAATATTTTTGGAAGTCCTGTTTCCAGATACAAGGCATAGTTAGGTGTGTGGGGTAAATTAAAAAGTTTCTTCAAAAAACAAATTTTCTATCTCCTCGTATTCGTTGATTCCCCATACCTGGGCATTTCCTTCAATTCGGATGAACTGCGTAGATATACCTAGCTGGGAAAGTTTGTAGAAAAGTGCATTCCGATTCAATAGGTCAAAAGCAGACTTAAAGTCAACGAAAATTGCGTAAACTTTCTTATTCCGTGCTTGGAATGCTCTAACGATGTAAGTCAGCACAAATATATGGTCGACGGTGAACAATTTTTTTCTGAAACCAGCTTGGAATTTGGTCAGGATATTATTGGTTTCAACCCATGTCTCAAGCTTGTTAGCAGTACACCACAAAATCAAAATTTCCAACTGGTAATTGGATGCTATTGGAAGAGACTTTTGACAGTCCGGTCATTATTGGAAGATCTTTCAATCGTGTATACTTAGATTAATACTTTTATTAAGCTGCTTAGATAAGACAAATGTTTAAAACAATAACTTAGGAGTGCAAAAGTATAGAGAAGTATGCAAAAGAAGAAGAAGTTAAAAGCATTTCCTCCATGTTCGGAAATATTAGTGAACACCGTCTAAGTTAACTGAGATTTTCAACTGCCAACAAACAGAAGACATAGGAAAATTTAAAATTAGTTTACAATCATTCTTTAATATGTGTTTCTATTTTAAAGGCACAATTGTCATTTTATAAATGGTGTTTTTTTAGACGTTTGGTTAGGCCCAAAGGCCTAATTTTCTATAACTTTTTGCAATTGGAAACGTATGTACATAAATCAGCCGAAACGCACCGAATATACTGTCCCAAGACGTCTATCGTTTTCACATAATCAAACTAAAAATGGTCGAACTGTGTCAAATCGGGCGATATTGAAGTCCACGCCACAGGTCCACAGGTCGCGAGATAATACGATCACCAAAAGCTTCCTTCACTAAATTGATGTGTCGTTGCGAGAACCCAACCATTAATTTGGTAATAAATTAGCATAATTTGTAAGTACGACCATTCACTATAGAATTGCAAACATAAATCGAGTGACAGCTGTCAAAAAGACCAACTCCTAAAAAGTATTTCTAGATTGAAAACCGCACGCCCAAAAAAAACACCCATTTGAATTTTTATAAATCAAACATTAATACTCCGAAAATATATACTTATGTATTACTACGTATATTTAGATGTTAACAAGACATAATACGTTTCTTTCTTTTCTTCTCTTCTTTATCGATTTAACGAACAGCTAATTGCATTCACTATGTTAAATATCTTTATAAACAAACATGCCACATTTATGCTGCATTTTTAAGCTTATTTCCCTTACTTTGATTACTGGTTTGATAGTTGTGTTTCTTTATTAAAACCCTAATGCCTCTTCCTACCTGTAGATTGTAGTTTAAACCAACCTTGACCTTGAAGCTTTTGATTTTTATATTGTTTTCGTTTGGAGATTAACATTTTTTGTTGCACCAAGAGGCTGTTTTCAAATTAAGCAACAAGAGTTGGGAAAACTTATAAATTATTAAAAAATAAAACACACGAATGTATTGCACATGGGTAATTCAGATTTCCCTTAAAAATTGATTTATTTTTCGTGGCGCATGGAACACGATTCGAATTGTTTTTTGTTTTTGGCATTGATTTAGGGAAACTTTGTCTGAATTTATAGCTGTGACAAAGTCAAAGATAGACAAAGTCCTCAACTACATCAAAGTCATAGGTGTCCATTTTGACGTTTTGTGCAAGACGTTCGTCGTTCAATGTCCATCGACTTGCCTCATTGTTAGTGGTCAATCAACCCATCTTCTCCATTTCCGTCGCAATGCTCAAAAACGCTCAACTGACATCAAGCTTTGATCATCCTATTATGTCAATATCATCGGCGCATCTGGGTAATTGGAAGGACCTTTGGAAGATTGTGTCACTAGTGTTGGCGGTTGAGTTTTGCACAATTCTTTCCAGAAAGATGTTGACAGTGCATCGCCTTCTCTTAAACCTTTTTTGACATATGCATCGGTGAGATCTTTTGCGAGCTTAATAATACAGCTTGCGTTCTCCAACGTCATTCTTCATAAACGGACAAGTTTGACCGGTATGCCAAAATTAGATATTGCTCTGTAAAGCTCTCTGCTCTCTGAACCTACCCGCTTGACAGATTCTTTAAAACTTTCCGAACATAGTATGATTGCATTAAAATTTTGGGACCAAGTTTATGCCCAAAATAAACACTCTGTTGCATTTGATCTATTTGTGGAAACTTTAAAAAAAGCATATTGATTCAAGTACTTTCCAAAAAAAGCTTTCCGGTAAAAAGAAACACATTAAACGTTGGATAAATAACTAACTTCTAAATAATCAGAAAAAAGATGAAATTGAAAAATACTTTAAAACTGTGCAAAACGGTAAATAAGGAAATTGATGATACTCGTAATAACTACTACGTTGAGAGGTTTTCTAGAGCTGAAGGTAATATTCGTGAAGAGTGTAGAGTGGTTGATAGTATTTTAGGTAAAAATAGAAATTCTGTTAAAGTTGACTCTATTGAAATTGAGGGAGCTACAGAGTCCGATTCGTTAATCATTTCTAATAAATTTAATGAGTATTTTACTGAAATTTCAAAAAACCTAAAACCTTGTTTAAATTGCGATTGATCCATTTCTTCAAATTTGTTTTCAGATAATACACAACCAAATAGTTTTGTTTTTGATAGAATTACATCAAGGAAGTTTTCAAAGTTATTATGTCTCTAAAACCACTCATAGATCTTATAAGTCTCATGCTCAAAAGCAGGACAATAATTTCTAACATGATAAGTTTTACTACCACCAGATCGGTGAATCGATTCACTCCCTAGGGTGGGGTCCTTTCGCCTCTTTTATGGAACATGGTAGTAAACGACCTACTTACATCATTGGAAGCAGAGGGTTTCAAGGTGATTGCCTATGCTGACGACGTTGCAATATCCGTATCTGGGAAGCACCCCCAAGTTCTCTTGGAACTTCTACAAAATGTCTTAAACAGGCTAACAAAATGGGCTAAGCAATGTGGATTGGACGTCAATCCACATAAAACACAATTAATACTCTTTTCGAGAAGATATAAAAATATAAAATTCCTCAGATTAGCCCACCCAAGATTAGAGGAATACCATTAAGCTTTTCCGACTAAGCTAAATATTTAGGCCTCATTTTAGACAAAATACTAAATTGGAAGGCAAATATGGATGAAAGAGTAAAAAAGGCTACTGTAGCGCTTTTTACTTGTAAAAAGGCCATGAGATCAAAATGGGGCTTCTCCCCAAAAATAACCCACTGGCTTTACACTTCGGTAATCAGGCCGATACTCATTTATGGAGCTGTCGTATGGTGGACCGCACTGGACAAGATGGTAAACCTAAATAAGCTCATCAAAGTCCAGCGGTCAGCAGGTATGTGCATCACAGGAGCACTTCGCTCAACAACAACCGCAACACTGGAAGTGCTTTTAAACCTAACACCACTTGACATCTTCTCCAAAAAGGTGGCAGCCAACTCATATGTAAGGCTTAGAGCCACCTCTCAATGGACCAGTAACAATACTGGACATACTACTATTCTAGACAATTTCAGATCTACCCCAGATCGCTATACCATCCCAAAAATGGTATTTGGTAAAAGATTCCATGTGTCCATCCCTTCAAGATCCTCCTGGGAAGAAGGAGGACCCCTGGAAGACGATGCGGTACACTTCTCTACTGACGGTTCAAAGACCGAACTGAATCTCAGTCTATCCTATAGACTTCCCAATAAATGTAGTGTATTCCAGGCAGAAGTAATGGCTCAAAGAAAACGTTATATCTTGTAAGGATATACGAATCTTCTCAGACAGCCAAGCCGCTCTTAAATCTCTCGCGTCTGTCTCCACAAACTCTCAAACAGTTTACGATTGTCAACCATCTCTGAATGAGATGACGGAACAGTTTAACATTCACCTCATTTGGGTGCCGGGCCACAGAGACATTCCGGGAAATTGCAAAGCCGATGAGCTCGCCAAAAACGGAACACTTCTGCCTTATGTTAGACAAAAACATAACATAGGAACACCACTTGCTACATGCAAATATCTTCTCAAGCAATATGCTTTAGAAACAACAAATGCTAGATGGTCACAAAGTACCACCTGCCTGGCAACCAAGCAAATATGGCCAAGTATTGACTTAAAACTGTCAAAAAGCTTGATATCACTGAGCAGACAAAGTATAAGCTATATAATTGGATTAATAACGGGACACTGCCTCATAGGAAGACATGCTCTGAGGCTAGGGGTCTACACAAATGACTTCTGTAGAAGCTGCATGGACGAGGAGGAAGAGGAAACAGTCCAACACCTTCTATGTACATGTCCATCACTCTCCATTAGAAGGAATTACTTTCTCGGTAATCCCTTCTTCGATAACACCAGTGAACTGGCAACGATTGACACAAAACGTCTCTCTAACTTTATTAAAAGTACGAAATGGTTTGTTTAAGTTCATTACTCTCCCATGAGTAACCTCATTAGTGGTATCACAATGGACCCTTGAGGTCTACGTGCATCAATGACATCTGGACAGCCACTCCAACCTTACCTAACCTATTATGTCTCTAAAAAATAAAAATTTGTGTACTATTGATGGTGTATCAAGTATTTTGTTGAAAAATGTTGCTTGGTATGTTGTTGACATTCTAACCTTCGTTTTTAACAAAAGTGTTGAAATTGGTTGTTTCCCTGAGTAGGTATCTTAAATGTGCAAAAGTCACAACTTTTCAAAAAAGGAAATAGAAAAATTATTTTGAATAATAGGCCTATATCGCTCCTTTCAACCTTTTTAAATTTTTGAGAAGTTACATAAGATTAGAATGGTTTCCTTCTTGGAAAAGTTTAATTTCTTTTGCAATAATCAGTTTGGTATTGGAGCAGGCTTATCAACAGAAGATGCTACCCAAAGGGTATTTAGTCAGCTTTATAGAAATTTAAATAGCAATAAATGGGTCAACAATGGGTCCGTTTATTGATATGACTACAGCTTTTGTACTGGTGAACCATGATCTTTTGCTAACTACACTTTATAATGCAGGCTTGTAGTTTTTTCAACCTGCTGAATTTTTATTTAAAAAAGAGGCTGGGATGCGACCCACACTGATAACTTCCCATCCCGTCTGTCGATTTGTCTTGCTTAAAAATTTGTCTATATGTATTTTTACCAAATTTGCGCACTGTTTTTGTAGATTTTATTTTTTATGAAAAAAACGGACTGTTGGATTTTTATATAAAAATTACTGAATATTGAAAACAATATTTTCTCTGAAATAAAATAAGTTTGAAGCCAATATTTTTAATTTTTGAAAAGCTAGTTGAGTCGAAAGTAAGTTTTTAACAAGTTTTAGTATTGTTTTTTTTAGAATTTTATTTTTTGTAAAAAAAACTGTCAATTCGATATACATATATATAAGATAAAATTAGTTTGAAGCCAATATTTCAAATTTTTGAAAAGATAATTGAGTCGAAAATCAATTTCTACCAACTTTTGTTAATTTTTTTTAGCTTTTTAATCTTTTGTAAAAAACTCACAATTCGATTTTTTCAAAATTTTACTGAATGTTGCCAACAATATTTTTTGAAAGATAAAAGTAAATCAAAGCCAATATCTCAAAGTTTTGAAAAGATATTTGAGTCGAAAATCAATTTTTACCAACTTTTATTAATTTTTTTTAGGTTTTTATTTTTTGTAAAAAAACTGTCAATTCGATTTTTCTCAACATTTTTCAGAATGTTGAAAACAATATTTTTTATAAGATAAAATAAGTTTGAAGCCTAAATTTCAAGTTTTTGAAAGATATTTGAACCGATATTCAATTTTTACCAACTTTGAGTAATGTTTTTTTTTTAGATTTTTATTTTTTATAACAAAAATTGTCAATTCGATTTTTCTCAAAATGTTATCAGATGTCAAAAAGATTATTTTTCGTAGAAATTGCTTTGGAGATGATCATATTTTAGTCGTAAAATTTTTGAGGTGACAATTTTTTTCTTCAGTTTTTTGATTTATAAAAAAAACGGTAAATGGATTTTTTTTCAAAAAATATACTTCTTTGATATAACGTTACAATATATTATATAAAATTTAATTCAAGTCTCTAGCGTTTTTGGTTCATAAGATATTTAGGGTTAACCAACATTTTCACCTTATTTTCAAACTGCTATGGTAAAAAAACCACCCACGCAATTTTCTTGAGAGCCCTTTCTGCATCTTTCTGCCTTATTATCTGTATTAAAATTTTTTTTTGAAATCGATATCTCTAATGGTTCTTGAGCTATGGACGATGAAAAAAACGTGGCGAACGTACGGACACACGCACGCACCGACATTGTTCTAAAAATCTTTTATTTCGACTCTAGGGACCTTGAAACGTCGATAAATGTCAAAATTTTCAATTTGACAAATCGGTCCCATTACAATAACTTCCTATGGGAAGTTAATAATTGGCTGTTATTATTGCTAATTTTTTTTCTAAAAAGTAGATGAAGGTTAGCTGAAGTGGAAATTTCTTTAATGAACTTACCTAAAATATTATTGGCTTTTTCAAAAATATTTGTCTAATGTCAACACTTATCTCTTGTATAACAAAAAACTATTGTTTATGTTCTGCATTTATAAAATATAATCTATGGAAGTATTTGTTATATTAAGAAAAACTAAAACATGTACGTAAAAATCATTAATTTTGTTCATTATTAGCAGCGCTTTTACTAAACATACCCTTCAAACAATAATAAGTAAACTTGAACTTTGATAACTAAACATTTTTAAGGAATGAATGAAAATTATATTTTGCGTTAAACTGTGGGAATTCAATTAAAACAAACTTCTGTACGTCAACAATATAAACATCCATGTCGATAACATTATCTACTGAATGAGTTGTGCATGAATTCAGAACGATTTTAAGTAGTTTTCATTTTGCGATATTTTTCAAAATTTGCAATTTTATTTATTTATTTATTTACTCAACAGGTTCACTATAATAGTTCTGTTTTTTTTTTTTTTTTTGTTAAAACATTGGTGTTCCTTTGATGCATAGTTTTTTATAGCAAATACATATATATATGCTTCCATCAATCAAGAATGTTATAGATAAGGTATTTTTCGATTATAACTCTTTTTTTTATTTAATATTTATTAATGAAAATGGAACTGAACAATAGTTGCAAGCTTAAATCATTAAAATCAATCTAAAAATATGCTTGGATTAATTAAATTGATACAGATTTTAATTACATGCGAAAAAAATATTTAGGCCGTTCATTAACGAAACCGTTAATATTTTTGACCCGATGGTTCTTTGAACGCATCTTTGATACAAAAATCCGAGGTTAATTATGAAACTTAAAGAATTTCGTAGTGATTACGGTAAATTAGTGAATTAATTATAATAAATTGATGTTGAACATGTTTTTTACAAGACAAAAATGTGCATTGGTTCGCTTTCAACAAAATGATTACAAAATTAAAGGTTAAAACTGACTTTTGGATTGGGGTATCCGTAGCCGTTGGCTACAACGAGTTAGTGGTCCGAGTCAATGTTTGTCACTCGGAATTTTCGGACATCCTGCACACCCAAGAAGTGTATTTTTCATGTTAAATAGATTTTTAGTCGAAAACAAATTTTTACCAATTTTGGTAGCATTTTTAAAATTTTTACAAATTGGAATTGGATGAATGAAATTAATTTGAGAGATATCAAGAACCGAATATCAAATTTTACCAAATTTTGCGTTCTTTATATTTCTTGTAGATTTTATTTTTTTATGAAAAAAACCGATTGTTGGATTTTTTTTTAAAACTTACTAAAACAATATTTTCTGTGAAATAAAAAAAGTTTAAGGACAATATTTTTAATTTTTGAAAAGCTATTTGAGTCGAAACCAATTTTGAGTAATTTTTTTTGGGTTTTTATTTTTTATACAAAAAAATGTCAACTGTTTGTTTTTTTTTGATTTATTTCTGTTTTTTTTTTTTCAATTAAAAAATAAAGTTTTTTTTTTTAAAATATATTGGTTTGGTATCACGTTAAGACATATAATATAAAATTTTATTCAAGTCTCTAGCGTCATTGGTTCGTGGGATATTAAGGGTTAACCAAAATTTTCACCTATTTTTTAAACTGCTATGGTAAGAAAATCACCCACCACATTTTTTTGAGAGCCTTTTCTGCATTAGTACCTATCTATAAAACAAAATTTATTTCAAGTTGATACCTCTTCTAGCTCTTGAGCCATAGACGACGAAAAAAAACGTCGCGAACATACGGACGTACGGACGGACGGACGGACGGACGGACGGACGGACGGACGGACGTACGAACGTACGTACAAACGCACATCCGTATGTTCGCGACGTTTTTCTAAAAATCTTTTATTTCAATTCTAGGGACCAATATGACAAATTGGACTCATTTCAAAAACTTCCTATGTGTAGTTAAAAAAAGACATGTTAATTAAAAGTTATCTGTTGGTGCGTTATTAATATATTTGAGAGAAATTAATGTACGAAACTTCAGATAACTTTCAAAAGGCATAGACATCACCCTACTAGCAAAGAAAGACAATCTGTCATATCTTCGTCAAGTCAAATTGCAATTGAAAGTAACCCATTGCTCAATACAATCGAGGGAAAATATTTGAGATCAAGACTTTTCCTAAGATTTGTTTGGATTTAAAAGGAGATCATTTAATTGAGACCACTTTTCAATTTTCTCTAGGAGTTCATTTACATAAAAAGCTGCATGCTCAATGAGCCCAAGGGGACAGCTCATGTATAATTGGACGTTATCCGCATACATATGAACCGAACAGTTCTTGCTAATTAATAGCAGTTCATTGACGTAGATTGAGAACAGCAGAGGACCGAGTATAAAACCCCGAGGGACACCGGAAACGTTAGGTAGAAAATCAGGTAAACTGTCCCCAATTTGCACAGCTTGCATTCGATTACTCAAATATGAATAGATAAGCCTTGTAGTACCTGCTGAAAAATTAAAGTTTTGCATAAGTTTGTTACACAATTTAACGTGATTGACAGTGACGAAAGCCTTAGAAAAATCAAGCAACACTAGAAACGTAACCTCATCTTTATCCAAAGCTTGCCCTATATCGTCAGTAACATTTAACAGTGCCGTGATACAACTGTGCTTTTCACGAAAACCAGATTGTAGTGGTGTGAGCAGCGAGTTTGCCGCAAGATCAAAGCTTATTTGTCCTTGTAAAATCCTTTCAAACACTTTCGACAAAAATGCTAAGATAGATACAGGACTAAATTCCTTACCTTTTGCGTTTTTGGGAAAAGGTATAACTTTAGCCATCTTCCATAGGCTTGGATAGACACCTGTCATCAGAATTGTATTGAACATAAAAGTAAGATAAGGCAGAACAATCGTCAGAATCATTTTCAAAAATGTAGGGTTAACTTCATCCAGTCCAATAGCATTTGACGTTGTAGAAAGTACACTTTCTACGACAAAAGTACTGTCTACTGAACTAAAACCAAAACCAGGTTCATATTCATATGGTTGATCCATAAATAAAAAAGTAGGAGCTCAAAGTACTTAATAGCTGTGATGGTAAGAAAACAAACATTTTGTTGAGAGGATTACCATCCAGATTTTCTGTCGATTTAGGACTTGACTTGCCAATGTCAATTTTTCGTAGGTTTTTCCACAACTGACGGCCATTTAAAAAAGAACTGAGCTGGTTAGAATACATTCGGAATTTGGCCATACGTATTTCCGCTACAACTTTATTACGAAATGAGCAATACTCACGCCGTAATTCATTCAACCTGTATTGCTTCCAGCTATTATAAGTGTCATCCCATGTCTGAATTAAAGTTCGTATATTTTGGGTGAACCAAGGTTTATTTCTTGGCCTTACCATCTTAGTTCTTAGGGGTACGTAAGTATCAAATAAGGTTTTAATATTATCTGTTAATGTTCTAATTAGTCATTAGAAGACGGCATATAAAAAATACGTTCCCAATTCTTAGGTCTTGTATCCTCTTCTAATTGTTGAACATTAATATTATGAAAATCCCGATAAGTAACTTTCTTGTAGTCAAAACTAAACTTTAAAGTCAAAAAAATTAAGTCATGTTCAGAAAAAGCTGGCGCTGAAAGCTGGTCATAAAAAGCTACATCACTTGTGTTACTTATAAAAACAAAATGCAATAATGTTGCATAGTCACGAAAGAAGTAAGTTGGTGAACTAGTATTAAGTGGACTTAAATTAAACGTAAGTAAGCTACGCGTAGGAATATTTGAACTCAACAGGTTGCAATTGAAATCTCCACAAAGAACAATATTAGGAGAACTTCCTCCAGAAGTGTGAACAAAGATGAAAGGTCTATGTACCTATTTGGCCGATATATTGCAACTATGAATAAGCAACCTACGCTCATTACTATATCAACAAATAAATAAGGTCCGTAAAGCTGGAAGCACCACAATCGAATTTCGAAATTCTAATGATAGGGTGATTTAGGGCTATTTTTGGGCTAATTTAGTGCTCTAATCCCGACTTGGTTCAAAAATCCCTTCCCCCTCAAACTTGTGGTGTTCCCAGCTTGACGTCAAGCTGGAAACACCGGACCTTTAGGTTCATAATTTCAAAAAACTAATGATGAGGGAATTTAGGGCTCTTTTTGGGCTCCTAAGTTAGCGAAACTCCAAATTAGTATCTCCACCCCTTACCCCCTAAAATGACTCGCAAAGTTGAAGTTTTTGGAGACTTTCTAAACCAAACAAAATTTTAAAAAACTAATGATGGGGTCGTTAAGTACTATTTTTGGGCTCCTTAGTTCGCGGAACTCCAATTTGTTTTTTTTAAGCCCATATCCCCAAACTTAAGTCTCAAAGCTTAAACTTTTGGAGACTTTCTTAACCAAACACAATTTTAAAAATCTAATGATTGGGTAATGTAGGGCTCCTTTTGTGCTAATTTAGTGCTCTTATCCCGAGTTGGTTCAAAAATCCCTTTGCCCTAAAAATTAATTTCAAAAGTTCAAACATTTTTTTATTGCATTACCCTGACGAAATTTGAACAATTTTTAAATTTGAAACTCAAAATAAAATTTCTGTGGAGAAATTCTGTACCCAACGTTTTGAAAAACAAAATACAAAATAATACCATTCCATTAAAAAAAATACCAGTTTCGTGTTTTTATTCCCACTTGTTTGTGTTTTAAGCCTAGTACATACTTGTGAACCATCTCGTGAACCCATACAAATTTCAGTTTTTGGTTCACCCGTGAACTTGCTCGTGAAGCTGAGTGGAGAACAAAGTGGAGAGTTTTCGTTCACGGGCAATTCACGTGCAAAATGTACGGGAACTGTTGGTGAAGCTTTGACATTTGGTTTGTTCATGTTCACAACGTGTACTCACAAGTGTGTACTAGTGAGCAATGTCGAAAGTTCACTTTCTCCACTGGCGAACGTTCACTTCACGAGGAAGTATGTACTAGGCTTTACAGGGAAAAAATCAATTTGTGATGACGTGATGACGTCACTCCCAGCAAACTCAACTCCACAGGCTTAACTCATTTATATTGACTCTTATTTTATTTTGGAGATTTGTATATCAACCAATTATATTTAAACAAAGCCTTTCAACCAATCAGATCAAGAATTTCTTTTTTGAAATCAAAGTAACCTTTACCGGAATTCAAAATTTAACTAATCAATTTTGAATTTATGCGTATTGAGATATGCGTAAATTGTGCACAAAATTCCTATCACAATATGCGTACTTTGAGGTTACTTTGACCTTTATCTGTCACACATAGTGTGTGCACAAAATTCCTATCACAATATGCGTACTTTGAGGTTACTTTGATTTCAAAAAAGAAATTCTTGATCTGATTGGTTGAAAGGCTTTGTTTAAATATAATTGGTTGATATACAAATCTCCAAAATAAAATAAGAGTCAATATAAATGAGTTAAGCCTGTGGAGTTGAGTTTGCTGGGAGTGACGTCATCACGTCATCACAAATTGATTTTTTCCCTGTAAAGCCTAGTACATACTTCCTCGTGAAGTGAACGTTCGCCAGTGGAGAAAGTGAACTTTCGACATTGCTCACTAGTACACACTTGTGAGTACACGTTGTGAACATGAACAAACCAAATGTCAAAGCTTCACCAACAGTTCCCGTACATTTTGCACGTGAATTGCCCGTGAACGAAAACTCTCCACTTTGTTCTCCACTCAGCTTCACGAGCAAGTTCACGGGTGAACCAAAAACTGAAATTTGTATGGGTTCACGAGATGGTTCACAAGTATGTACTAGGCTTAAAACACAAACAAGTGGGAATAAAAACACGAAACTGGTATTTTTTTTAATGGAATGGTATTATTTTGTATTTTGTTTTTCAAAACGTTGGGTACAGAATTTCTCCACAGAAATTTTATTTTGAGTTTCAAATTTAAAAATTGTTCAAATTTCGTCAGGGTAATGAAATAAAAAAATGTTTGAACTTTTGAAATTAATTTTTAGGGCAAAGGGATTTTTGAACCAACTCGGGATAAGAGCACTAAATTAGCACAAAAGGAGCCCTACATTACCCAATCATTAGATTTTTAAAATTGTGTTTGGTTAAGAAAGTCTCCAAAAGTTTAAGCTTTGAGACTTAAGTTTGGGGATATGGGCTTAAAAAAAACAAATTGGAGTTCCGCGAACTAAGGAGCCCAAAAATAGTACTTAACGACCCCATCATTAGTTTTTTAAAATTTTGTTTGGTTTAGAAAGTCTCCAAAAACTTCAACTTTGCGAGTCATTTTAGGGGGTAAGGGGTGGAGATACTAATTTGGAGTTTCGCTAACTTAGGAGCCCAAAAAGAGCCCTAAATTCCCTCATCATTAGTTTTTTGAAATTATGAACCTAAAGGTCCGGTGTTTCCAGCTTGACGTCAAGCTGGGAACACCACAAGTTTGAGGGAGAAGGGATTTTTGAACCAAGTCGGGATTAGAGCACTTAATTAGCCCAAAAATAGCCCTAAATCACCCCATCATTAGAATTTCGAAATTCGATTGTGGTGTTTCCAGCTTTACGGACCTAAATAAATACTCTATACTATTAGAAGCTTCAGAACAAAATTTAAGTCTGCACTTTATTGCTCCTTTAACATAAATTGCTACACCTCCCCCAATACGGTCCTTTCTATTAAAACGAAAAATACGATATCAGTTCAAACTACAAACCTCATCACTTAACTCATCCTTTAACCAAGTATTTGTAACATAAATATCATCAACATCAGAACCAACAAAAAGATCGCGAAATTCATCAATTTTCGGTAATAAGCTTTGGGCGTTGATGTAACAAACCCAGAGACCACTTTTCTGTTTACTCAGAACTCTAATCATCGAATATAATGTTGAACTGTTTGTCATATTACTACAGCAAGAAAAAGAAGAAATTGAAATAAAGTGAAAAAATCAAAATTTAAACAATCTTATTAGGAAAGCAAAAAAAATATTTAAAATAAATTCAAATTAGCTTTTAAATCCATAATATTAATTTTCATTTGGAACTGCTGATCTGGCAACGTCTTCGAGTCCCTCGAAAGGTCACTGATACAGCTGTGTCTTCAGTTTGACGTTTGATATACACAACTCCTCGTGCAGTGTTTACAGAAGAAAGTTGTTTACTTTTTTTCATCTCGAGTGCACGTTTTAATATAAATCTGTTTTGTTTTGGAATTGGAAGAGCTTTCGTTTTTTCAGGATTGAGTTTAAGTCCGTTCCGAGTTGAGCAATCATATATAGCCTGTAAATCAATGCTCATTTTAGATATTGCATCCTTAAGCATCATCTCAGGACATCATCTACATAAATATGAAACAGACAGTAGGACAAAACAGACGGCAGATCATTAATGAACAGTGAAAACAGTAAAGATCCAAGGACTGATCCTTGAGGAACACCATTATTAACATTGAGGAACGAGGGCATTCTACCATTACAAATCACGGCTTGCATACGATTGGTCAAATATCAGTAAATAAGTAATAATAATATTATAAAAGCGTGTTAAAAATACTTGAGACAAGGGCGGTAGCCTAAATCCGCCTCTGTTACAAACTACCTTAAAACTTATTGCCGCATACTTTACCTACTTTTAACGTATGTAGTGACACCATTATTGATTATAAAACTTATAGTACTATCATGAGGTAGAACCATAGTAAACTTACCAAAATAAGCATAAACCCTAACTCCGGCTTTGTTTATCTTTTTGACGATATTTCAACAGTAGGTCAACTAGCGAAATTCCTTAACCGACAAATGAAAGAAACAAATTAAAACAGACACCTTCCAAAAAACTTCTGTTTTTATTGCACTGTCTCATAATAATATATCGTGAAAACGTTTGCCCGTTTATACAAACGTTGCTGATGGATATTTTATATTTGTTGGATGGTATTGATATTCAGGTGGCATTCTCTTATTATTTCCCCAAATTGAAGCCGAATATGTTTTCAAATTAGGTGTATCTGTATTAAACCCTCATGAAAATTAGCTTAAGGTGACTGCCCGCCTAATTCCTTTAAAGGTAACGTGGTCATTGTATCTGAGATTAAAAAGGTAAAAATAAAGAGATATCAACAAAAAAAATTTAAATACATTTTCTTAAATTTGACAGCATTTTTTGAAAGATGACTGTTCATTTATGTTCGTATTAGTGTCGACGCGAAGAAAAGAGCCATCATTTTAAAATATTGATGGTAAAGATTTCTAAGGAATTTACACAAACAGTTTAGGAACAATCGATAGAAACATGTCAATAAATTACGTCTGCACCAAATTCTGGAAGTATCTTCTACTATTATGAAGTAGGTCTGATTAGCCATCGTGACATTAATAGCTTATTGCTGTTTTGGTACAATTTCTGAACCAAACTAGAAATTTGAAAATAACCATGTTGCAGATGATGCCTTTTCCTCTTCAGAAACACACATTTAAACCCTTTGCGCTAAGAATGCTAAAGAAGTTGTCAGACAAAGAGAGAATTACAAACTAGGTACAATACAGAACAAGAAAATCAAGGCGCTACGTTAAATAATGTTTTGGAATAATGGCTTCAAAGTGGATCTGCCTTTGGAGAACTATACTTACTTACTTGCTTACTTAAGGTGGCGCTACAGTAATGTGTGAACAAGGGTCTCACCCAACAAACTTTTCCATCTAGCTCGGTCCCTAGCTAAATGTCCAAAGTTTCGCACTTCAAGCTGGATGAGGTCACTTGTGCGCGCTGATTCGCGTTCTTCCCCTACTGCGCTGTCCTGAGGGTGTGGATTTGAAGACTTTCCGGGCCGGAGCATTGGTTTCCATGCGCTCTAAGTGACCCAGACATCTTAGTCGTCGGACTTTTGCCCTTCTGGCTAAGTCTACGTCGCTGTACAGCCCGTACAGCTCGTCTTTTCATCTTCTCCTCCACTTCCCTTCGATGCATAATAGACCGTAAATCACAGGAAGAACTTTTCTCTCGAACCGACCCAAGGTGTTTTCATCCGCTTTTGTCATAGGGCATGCTTCTGCACCGTAAGGCAGGGCGGGGATGATAAAGGTCTTATATAGTGACACTTTGGTCTTTCGGGAGAGGGCTTTTCCACTCAATTACTTTCTTAGCCCAGAGAAACAGCTGTTAACAAAGGTTATTCTTCGTTTGATCTCAGGGCTGATTTTGTTTTCTGCGTTTACAGCGGAGCCTAGATAGACGAAGTCCTTGACTACGTCAAAGTTACGTCTGTCGATAGTGACGTTTTGACCAAGACGTCTGTGTTGTATTTCCTTTCTTGATGACAGCATGTACTTTGTTTTGCCCTCATTAACCGTTAAACCCACTTTGCCGCCTCTGCATCAATACTCACAAAGGCCCCATTGACATCACGCTGAGTTCTTCCGATTATGTCAATGTCATCAGCATATGCTGGTAATTGGACGGACTTTTGATAGATAGTGCCTCTAGTGTTGACGTGTGAGCTCTGAGCTATTCTTTCAAGCACGATGTTAAAAAAAATGACATGAAAGCGCATCATCTTGTCTAAAACCTTTTTTGACTTGGAAAGGTTCTGTTAAGTTGTTTACAACCTTTATGCAGCAGCGTGAATTCTTCATGATCATCCTGCACAAACGGACGAGTTTGACAGGATGATCATGACAGTAGTAAAATCAAGGTAGAAACTGGAGTAAATGCTAATAGATCGACTGTTGCTCGTGTGATAAAGAAAGCAGACCATGTACGACACCAGAAAATAAAAAAAAAACACAATAGAATGCTGCACGCAAGAGCCAACGCCTTAATTTTGCAACAAACCACCGTAGGTGGAATGAAGTTTTGCATACCGTCGTCTTTTCCGATGAAAAAAATTAATTTGAACGGACCTAATCTTTGTAGCTTCTATTTTCATTATTTTAGTAAGAAAGAAAACTGCACAGCAAAGGAGGTGTTGTAATGAAAAGCAATCACCTATTACGGGACAGTGGAGCTGGATTTTCAAAGCTCTAAAATGACGGCAATCACTTAAAAATCCATTCTGGAACGAGTTTTTCCTCAGCTTTCTTAATTATTTCGTGGAAAAAGATGGACTTTCCAACAAGATACTACACCAATACATACCGCATGGACTACAAAAGCCTTGATTCGTGGGCAAAAAATTAAACTATTGCATAGGCACTCATATTTTCCTGACCTGAACATCATGGAAAACGTGTGAAGATGGCTTTCGAAAAAAGTCTACAAAGTAGGAAGGCAATACCAAAAAAACGAAGAGATTATTAAAGCCATAAAACGGTCGTGGGCCCAAATTTCGCTCAATTATCTGACAGCAATCCATAAACCACAGGTTACATGAAGTATTTCAGAAATCAGAAGGCAGCACACATTACTAAAACTTGTTTTAATCCATTCAATAAAAACAGTATTTACCTAAAACACAAGACTAATTGTTATTTTTTTATTTTAAAAGGCCTTAAAGGTAAATTTATATCTTTTTCCTATTCATGTGAAAAATCTTCATAAAATTTGTATTAATCAACTCAATCGGAACATTTTTGTTTGCAATATAAACTTAATACATACCTCATTCATTCCAAAACCTAAGGGTTTAAGAAATATCGGTTTAAGAAATATCGCCAAATAAAAAACTAAAAAAGCTTGTCCCTATTTATTTGATACGAACTGTATAATAGAACTAATACAATTTTAAGCTAACAGCTTATCAAATATTAGTTTTTCTTTTTATTTGTAATATGGAAGCAATTTTAAACAAATTGGTAGATTCATCAATT
Source organism: Eupeodes corollae (assembly GCF_945859685.1). Classification (NCBI taxonomy): domain Eukaryota; kingdom Metazoa; phylum Arthropoda; class Insecta; order Diptera; family Syrphidae; genus Eupeodes; species Eupeodes corollae. The sequence continues at coordinate 163,151,808 of NC_079147.1, forward strand.
TACTTTTTCTGAAATGAGTCAAGTTTCGAAGATTTGCATCAGGATTTATCAGATCATGTTTCAGACTTTATGAAGGGTGTTATAAATAAATATTCCCAGAATGAGATAAGTGATAAACTATAAACCTGCCTTACCCTGAGGCTTCACAAGAGTAAAATCCAATCCAGCGTCTCTTCCGCAAACTCATCCGGAATCCATTGTTTCTTTTTTCACTGGGCATATTATGTCTTGCCATGAGCCTCAAATGTCACATTTGACATTAGAAACGGTTAATTTGTGGTTTACTTTTTTGTTGATTTACCTTTAGTGTCGGTAGTTAATGTTTTTTTACAAAATTAAATTTCAAACAAATTATATAAAAACAAATGTCTTTGAGTTAACAAAAATTAGCCCTTTAAAAAAAATTAACGCTGGCTAAGAAGCTGGAGGAAATACAACAGCTAACTATTCAAAAGGATAAAAGAAATCATTTGGAGGCACACCTACTTAAGGACTTACTATGGGAGGACGGTGCAGACTTTAAGACTTATCGTAGCATGTCGGTCGACAGCTTTGAAGCTGTTCTGTGCCTAGTAAAGATAACTTTGAAATTATGAACTTAGGCACTCGACGACAATTTAAACGAAATAAAATTTTAATTTCAAAAAGACTGTGGAAATTGAACTATCACCACTATATACAACACAAACGTCAAATTTGATGACAGGATTTTGATCTGCTCGAAAAATCCAAATTGCGATGACCAGATCATGGACTGATTGTTGAATTGTTTGTCTCTATTGGATTATCTGATGACAGGCCGATTGTCCTGTTATCGGAAGTGTTCAATGGAGACCCCAAGTTAATAATAAATAATTTTTTAAATTAAAAATAGCAGACTTTCTAGAAAAACTGTCAACAAAGTAATTAACATTTTTACATGATCTTTGATAAACTAGGATGTGTTAAGGAATTCTTTGTTAAACATTATATGTTACAAATAAGCAACCTTCATGGGCCTGTCAAGATCCATTCGGATGCAGATTATCACTTATGGACTTATTTACAATTTGAATTTTCATACTTGTCGCGTGAATGGCCAGCTTAACTTTCAATCGGCTTCTCCCTTTAAATGTGATTCTCTCCCGATGTGGCCATAGCCTAAGAAAACGGATAGATTAATTACATCCGGTTAAAATTAAAATATGAAAATTGTACTAGACCTCATTCGAAAAGATATTTTTCGTTTCGTTAAAATCACCAAACGTCACTTTGACACAATTTTTCGTTAAAAAATTGTCAACAAAGCCATACGGCGCTCGATGAATAATTTCAGTAATTTCACGTAAAACTTTTGAATTTCATAAAACAAGTGTGTATTGTTATAAAATAAAATAAAATTTGTAAGACAGTCATTGTACAAGGGATATTTTTTATAAAATGGAAGTCGAATTCAGTCGAGAAGAATTTTTCCTCCCGGAAATAAAGTACGAATGTAAGTACCAACACAAATGTCAGCTTTAAAACCTAAACAACTTCTACGCATATTCTTTCAATGAGTATAACAATAACTGCTTATCGTAATCTTAATTTCAGACCTTGACCACACAGCTGATGTTCAGTAAGATGTTCTATCCTTAGTGCATATCTACTGATTCCATTCACAATTCCATTTCTTCTCACAGGTTACACGCATGGGGTGATTCACTGAAAGAAGCATTTGAGCAATGCGGTATGGCAATGTTTGGCTATATGACAGAGTTGGAATATGTTTCTGTGGAAAATTGCTACCAAATCGAAGCTCAAGGTGATGATGTTGAAGGGCTACTCTTCCACTTTCTAGATGAACTTTTATTCCTATTCTCCTGCGAACCTAACCTCATCTGTAGACGACTTGAAATTACGAAGTTCGATTTGGAAACCTTTTCAATTGAATGTAAATGTTATGGAGAACCATTTGTAATTGGAAAACACCCTCAGGGAACCGAAGTGAAGGCGATAACGTATTCTGCGATGCAGGTACATCAAGATGATAAAAATAAGAAATACGAAGTTTTTGTTATTATCGATATTTAAGTTTCTAAAATGTAAATATTTTATCTACAAACATTATTTGTAATAGGTGTACTTTTTTAAATAAAAAATTGTTTTGAATAATGAAATGAGTGTGAAACTATAAAACGTTCACAACCGATATGTATTTTGAAACTATTAAGAATTACAGTTGCGACAAAATAAATAACACATATATACTAAGATCTGTTTAATGAAAGTTTTTCACACTTTCTTAACTTTAAACAACTGTTTATTATTGAGGAAGTAAAGTGGGTGGGTGGCGTTAGGTTTTTTTCGTTACGGAATTTCTGAATTCGGTCCCCGCGCTCAAGGCCCGCGATAGAATATGCAATAGCTTAAAAAATAAAGTGTATTGAATTCATACACAAAAAATAACACCAAAATCACTAATAAAGTTCATATTTTTCTAGGACCAAATAAATGGATAACCCTTATTTTTAATCATCATCAGACGCCGGCATCGTTCAACAGGTACTGAGTATCAGCTCGTTGAACTTCCTGCCAAAGTTTCTCCGAATTTGAAATGTCAGATCTATTTCTCGCTTATTCCACGTCACTCCATAAGTTCTCAATAGGATTGAGATCTGGGAACTGGGCTGGCCATTCCATAACACTGATTTTTTGGGCAGATAGCCATTGCTTTACAGACTTAGCCGTATGTTTAGGATCGTTATCCTGTTGAAATGTCCACTTCAAGGGCATTTCCTCCTCGGCATACGGTAGCATTGTATTCCTTAGGATTTCCTTTTATTTAATCTGGTCAATTATACCCTCTATAAAGTGGCCCCACACCATGCCAATAAAAACATCCCCAAACAAAAATGCTTCTCCCACCGTACTTACCACTCTTTATGGTATATTTAGGGTCACATTCCTGGTTGATTCCGCGTCGCACATCTGACTCGAAGCGATTAAATTTGGACTCATCGTTCCATAAGATATTTCTCCACCAATTTGGATCTTTTGAAATATGCTCCTTCTGCACACAGCAGTCGACGAGAGAGATTGCGCTTAAAGGCATGTGGTTTTTTGCTCGCAATTCGTCCAAACAATTTCTTTTAATTGTACTTACAGACACTTTGATACCAAGACCTTGTTCAATTGCATTTTTTATTTTTGGAGCAGTCATGAATGGATCAGCTTTGCTCAGGGGGTGGTTTTTCTTGTCCGATTCTTACGAATTTTATTTTGAACCCTCCCTTCTCCTCGGCAATGGTAAAGAGCATTAATTACCTTCTTCCTTGAACATTCTTATTTCCGCGCTACCTCCGAGTTTGTGTTTCCTTCTTTCTTAAAATCAAGAACTCGTAGACTGAAGGCTTCTGTTGAGTGTTTGCCACGTCCCATACTATAACTTATTATGTTGAAAGTTGAGATTTGATACTTTGTTTTTAAATAATTATTTTATTTTATCTTTATCAAATTGTACTAATTTTTATATGTTTGATGTATTGAAAACAAATATTATTAGGTACAGTTCAAAATCTTAAAACATCAGGTTATGGGCCTTATCACGATCTAAATACAAAATAATAAGGAAATTTGTATTGAGAAAAAATTTCTGAAACGAAATTCAGTATTGAAAAGCTTCGGATAGGATAGGATCAATGCTTTTATTATAACCAAACTTCTTCAAGACGTTAATTTGGATGCAAGTCAAGATACTGCTTTTATTGGCAAGAACAAGAAAAACTTTGGGAATAAGAACTTTAAGGTCCTAAATGTTACAACTGTAACGAATTTGGTGCATGCTTTTTAAGTAAGATGGAAAATCTTAACTCTGAGGTAATTGTTGCAAATAATTCAAAAATGCAAGTCCAAGGTATAGGAAAAGTCGATATGAAGGTATCTGTTGGAAAATTCAAAGAAAATGAGGATGAATTTTTAGAAGTCCTTCACGTTCCTGACTTATGCATAAATCTTTTATCTGTCTCGAAAATTGTTCAGAAGGTTTTCAATGATTTTTTCAAAGAATGGATGTTTAGTGAAAGACCAAAGGGGTAATGTTGTTGCAACTGCAAGCTTGGTGAACAATATGTTCCGATTCAACAGTCTTCTCATCGAGTCTGGTTTACACAAACGTTTTCGGGCTAAAGCTGCAAATACGGCAGTTTATTTAACGAACAGACAACCTTGCAAAGGTACAAAAGAAAAAACTCCTGAAGAAATCTGGAGTGGAGGAAGAGTGAATTTGCAGCATCTTAAAGTTTTCGGTTGTCAAGCAGTTATTCACATTCCAAAAGAAAAGCGGAAGAAAATCGATGCCAAAGGAAAAGAAGTAATTTTTATCGGATACTGCACACACTCAAAATCATATCGCTTCTATGACGTGAAGAAAAAAGAAGTCATAATAAGTCGAGGCGCAGTTTTCCATGAGCAAATTTTTCCAACAGATGGTGAGACAAACGATACATCTTATTGTGATATTTTTACAGGATATAATTCAGTGGGGGAATGAACACGAAGTTCCATCAGTGAGTTCAAGCAATGAAATACCAATCGAAATAAGTGACGAAACGGCAAGTGAAAACAGTTTTTTGGATGCCCAAGATGATTTCATTGTTGAAGAATATTCAGAAGGAATCATATATGAGAGAGGAATAAGACAATCTACAATCAGAATAAGAAATCCACATGAAAGATACGGTTATCTATCGTACGTGGCCAGCTACAATGATGAAGATCCAAAGACAGTCGCTGAGGCAATGAAGAGTGAACATATGTCTGATTGGAAAAAGCAATGAACGTTGAATATACCACTCTTTTGAAAAATGGCACTTGGGAAATAGTTTCTTTACCAAAAGGAAAGAAAGCCATAAATTCCAAATGGACATTTAAGACGAAAAAAGATAGAAGTGGTAATGTCGAAAAATATAAAGCTAGATTCGCAACGTCAAGGGATCGATTATCAAGAAATATTTTCTCCCGTCGTAAGGTACACGTCCTTAGGGATACTTTTAAGTTTGGCTGTACGGTATGATTTGGATATCGATCAAATGGATATTGTGACTGCTTTCCTGCAAAGTGAAATTAACGAAGAAATTTACATGAATCTCCCTGAAGGTTTTGATAATGTTCAAAATAAAGTATGTAAACTCATGAAATCACTGTACGGTCTCAAACAAGCTAGCAAAGTTTGGAATAAGAAATTGGATGAAACTTTAAAAACAAAAATTGGACTTAAACAATCAAAAACCGATCCGTATTTATTAACTTATCACAGAAAAAACTTTCGTCGCTATGTACGTAGACGACATACTGATTTCTACAAATAACAAAGATGAAAAAAGAATTATCGAAGAAAATTTGGCTAAGTCATTCGAGATGAAAGATTTTGGAGAAGCTAAATTTGTTCTTGGTATGCAAATAACTCGCGATCGAGAAAAGGGAAAGTTATGGATAGACCAACAGACATAGTTAAAGATAATTTTCAAGCGATTCAACATGGAGAATTGTAATCCGGTATCCATACCCTTAGATATTAACCAAAAGCTTATAAAAGAAACACATCAACAAAGCAAACACGAAACTGATTGCATGAAAACCGTTCCATATCAAGAAGCTATTGGAAGCATTTTATATGCAGCAGAAGTAAGTCGCCAGATTTATCCTTTGCAGTGGGGGCTTTATCAAGATTTAATATTAATCCTTCAAAATCTCATTGGATAGCGGTTAAACGACTTTTCCGTTATATAAAAGGAGCAATAAATTACAAGCTAGAATACACTCGAGACATTGATGGATGTTTAGAATGATTTTCTGATGCTGACTGGGCTAGTGACTCAGATGACAGAAAATCAACTACAGGTTATCTCTTTAAATACCTAGGAGGACCTATTTCGTGGAATGCAAAGAAACAAAATACTGTCGCTCTCTCCACCACATTGGAATCAAGAACTTATATTGCAATACCATAACAAGAGTGCAATAAACATATCTAAAACCAACGTTTATCACGCACGTTCAAAGCACATCGATATAAGGCATCATCTCATTCGAGATCTTATAGAAGATAATAAATTAAAAGTAGAATATTTGAAAACTGAAGAGATGCCTGCTGATGTTCTAACCAAAGGACTCCCTGCTACAAAACTCTGAACCTTATCACTTACCTTTTAAAAAGTAAGAATATGTATGAAAGCTTTTCTTAATTTTCAACGAAAACAATGTGTGCTATTTAAATTGACTTAGCTTGATTACACCTTGGTACCATTTGGCTTCCATTTGGCTTTGTTTATGAAATTATTTGTACATAATTGATTTATCGTTACTTTACATTGAAAGTACGTAGCAAAAAACCTCTAACGGTATTGACATTGATAACTGCTCTTTCTGTTAGAGCCCTAGAGAGAATTTTAAACATAACTGTGTTATTTAGAAAAAGGAAAACAATCCAAAATTGAACTTAAAATGCAGAAGTGTAGATATATATCAATAGGGCACCTATTGAGCCTTTAAATAAAAACATTTCGATCAAAACTATGCTTTAACTCAACAAACAAAAATTTCACTAAGTGGAAAAAGAAAACATTCAGGAATATTTTCTTTTTTTGCACTCAGGGCTTGAAGTTTTCTGTTTAAACCTCCAATGCTATTATTATTTTTTGAAACAAACTTTTCAGTACTAAATCAAGTTGTCCGTAGGTATGATGGGATCTACAAGACAGATCAATATGGTGAAATTATTCATACTTGGAAAAAGCATATTCGTCATTTTGAAGTGCGATCACTTAAAAATGAACAATTACTTAACTTCAGGAACTGGTTGCTGATTTTTCTAAAATGAATAATTTTACTTTAAGTCAATATAAACACTTTAAACACGCGGCTTAAATTTTCATAGACCTTATCAGCAAAAAGTTTCCATCAACGAAAAGATATTTCGATATATATTCCCGATGAAGACAAAACATTTTTCGATGGTGTCCTTCATTATTTGAATATTAAATAAAATTCCAATTTTTTTCAAAATGAGCGTTAAAAGGAAAACATTCTACCCCTTTATCAGTAAATTCCGGGCTTATAAAAAAAGTGTTACCTTTTAATAGTATCTATAAATAAACAAGAAGGTACAAATTTTAAAAATGAGAATCAACTGGCAGTTTTCTTATAAAGAGCTGAAGTATTGAAATATTAAATTAATTCAATATGACATTAAAATTTCAAACAATTGCATGTATACGTACTGCAATTGCCATCGAGACTACACCAACTGCAGCCCCAGAGACATTGCTCTCGCTAGCTCCTATCAAAATATATTCGTGAACTAACTGGCGGTCAACAGCGCATTACGTCTAATGCAGTGTCATAACTGGGAAACGAATTCTTTTGGTCACAGAAACATAAAGATCTTTCGAAGCCTAAGACGGTCTCATCTTGCTTTGACAGGGTCAAGACATTAACGCCAAAAAAGGGAATAGGGATGATGAGTGTCTTAAAGATAGTGACTTTACTAGTCAATTGTCTAATAAGTCCAAAGAAGAAGCGATTTGCAAGACTTATTCTTCGTTTGATTTGAGCGCTGGTACCATTATTGAATTAATAGCGGTGCCTAGGTAGACAAAGTCCTTAACTACTTCAAAGTTATTTATGTCCTTGGTGACGTTTTGTCCAAGCGATCATCGTTTTATGTCCTTTTTTAATGACAGTATATACTCGATCTTGACCACTGAACCCATCTTCTCCGGTTTTGTCGAAATGCTCAAAAACGTTTAACTGACATCACGCTTTGATCCTACAATTATGTCAATATATTATGTCAATTGGATGGACCTTTGGAAGATTGTGACTCTAGTTTGCACAATTCTTTCCAGAACGATGTTTTTTCCATTTGCATTGATTCATTAGAAAGAGATGCATTTATCATATTTTATTAAATGACCAGGCGTCATAAAACATAACTATAAAAAGAGGCCAGGACCCACACTATAACTTCTCATTCAGTCTGTCGATTTGTCTTGCTTAAAAGTTTGTCTATATGTACTCGTATCAATTTTTACCAAATTTGCGCACTATTTTTAGTACATTTTTGGATTTTTTATATAAAAATTACTGAATATTGAAAACAATATTTTCTGTGAAATAAAATAAGTTTGAAGCCAATAATTTTAATTTTTGAAAAGCTATTTGAGCCGAAAGTAATTTTTTACCAAGTTTTAGAATTGTTTTTTTTTTTTAGAGTTTTATTTTTCGTAAAAAAACTGTCGATTCGAATTTTTTAAAAATTTTACCAAATGTTGAAAAAAATATTTCTTATAAGATAAAATTAGTTTGAAGCCAATATTTCAAATTTTTAAAGAGATATTTAAATCGAAAATCAATTTTTACCAACTTTTATACATTTTATTTTAGATTTTTTTTTTTTGTAAAAAAAAACTGTCAATTCGATTTTTCTCAAAATTTTACCTGATATCAACAACGTATTCTTTGTTGCACAAAGTTGTTTTGGCGATTAAACACTTTTTTATTCGTAAAATTTAAATTTCTAAACTCATAGCGCTTTCTTTTCACGAACAGTATCTACCACGCCGGTAACACTTATGATTGCCCTTTTAAAGAAAAACTATTATGTTCTTGGCTGCAAAAATTTGCTGCGTAAAATAGTTTTTAAATGTATTACTTGCTTTCGACAACGTCAAACCTCATCGCATCAGCTAATGGGCGATTTGTCCGTAGAACGTGTTCGTTTTTCGAGTCCATTTAGAAAGGTTGGATGCGATTACGCAGGTCCTATTACCCTCCGACTCAATCGTGGACGAAATCCCAAATTTGTCAAGACCTATATCGCATTGTTTGTGTATTTCGTTGCTAAAGGAGTTCATATTGAACTCGTTTCGCTTAAGGTGGCGCTACAGTCCTGTGTGAACTAGGGCCTCACCCAACAAACTTCTCCATCTAGCTCGGTCCCTAGCTAGATGTCTCCAGTTTCGCGCTCCAAGTTGGGTGAGGTCACCTTCCCCTTGTGCGCGCCACCTGATTCGCAGTCTTCCTCTACTGCGCTGTCCTGTGGGTGTGGATTCAAAGACTTTCCGGGCTGGAGCATTGGTTTCCATGCGCTCTACGTGACCCAGCCATCTTAGTCATTTGACTTTTACCCTTCTGGCTAAGTCTACTTCGCTGTACAGCCCGTACAGCTCGTCGTTCCATCTTCTCCTCCGCTCCACTTCGATGCATACGGGACCGTAGATCACACGAAGAACTTTTCTCTCGAAGCGACTCAAGGTGCTTTCATCCGCTTTTGTCATAGTCCATTCTTCTGCACCGTATAGCAGGACGGGGACGATAAGGGTCTTATATAGCAACACTTTAGACATTTCTTACAGATAAGTTGTCCGGCTTTATTAGACTTCAGCTTAGATATGGCAATCCTTACTTCGTCTAAGTCGGGAGGACGGAAGTGTTAGCCTGACAGCGGAATTCAGTTCGTCGTCGCCGTTATACAGTCTGCAAAAGTGCTCCTTCCATATCCTCAGCATTGACTGCGGTTCCACTATGATGTTTCCACTTTCGTCTTAGTAGCCTTCGGTTCTAGTTTTATGTACCTGTGAATTTCGTTTCACCTGTTCATAAAACTTTCGAACTTCATTCCTGCTTTTAAACCTCTCAACATCTTCGACCGCACGCTTCTCATGCCCTCTCTTTTTCCTTCTGAGAAGTCGGCGTTCCTCTCACCTCTTCTGTCTGGAAATTTGAAGTGCTACCTTGGCTACAACGAGGTAGTGGTCCTAGTCGATGTTAATTCCTCGAAAATTTCGTACATCCATAATGCTTGAAGCGTGTCTGGCGTCGATCGCAATATGGTCAATCTGGTTGACGGTAGATTGATCCATAGGAGTCCAAGTTCCTTTGTCGATGTTGAGGTGTGGAAAACACGTACTGGCTACCATGATTTTGGCAGCAAAATCTATGAGCCTGAATCCGTTGTCGGAAGTGTTATTGTGCAGGCTGTTCTTCCCGATTATTCCACCAAAGATGTCTTCCCTTCCTAGCTTGGCTTAAAATCACCCAGGACAATTTTAATATCTTTGGTGTTCGAATCGAATTTAGCCTTGATGCGTATGGTCATGAGGTGCTCATTAATGCACCTATAGCTCAATACTTCTTGCCTAAGTCTGGCTCCAATGACGAAGCCGGATCCAAATAAGCGCTGTTGGTTTTCGTGGTAGCAGTCACCATAGTAAACCCAACCCATCCCATCGTATTTCCTGGATGGCGGTGATATGTGCTTTATAGCGGTCTAGGGCCTCCGCTAATTCTTCGGCCGCACGTGGTCTTTTAAGGGACCTAACATTCCACGTGCATATCCGAAATTCGTTATCTTTAATTCGTTTGCGTTGGTTGTCAACAGTAAATCCGTCTGTATCCGAGGCTTGTTGGTGCTTTGAAACTATAAAAGCTTTTACGTGGCCAGGAAGTCACCCCGGCGACACAACCCCCAACCTGGAGGGCCAGATCCTTAGTATAACTCTAAGGATGGGGAGCAGGATAAAACCGCTCCTTATAGGCCTAGGCTCCGAATAAGTCGAAGAAGTCCTATAGGGTGTTCACTAAGTAGTTCAACCTAACTGGAACTGTAGACGCCACCGTTGATTCCATCTCGGAAATTCCTCCGCTGCCGTCTGGATAAGGAGAGGTGCCTTGGTGGAAACACCTCTCCCCACCTCTCTCGTTTGCTGTCCCCAACAACTTTCCACTGGGGTTGGAACCCAATCTCCAGTTGAGGTACTAGGCACCCGATGTTCACCACGTGGAGGTGAGAGCAGGAGTTGATAGACAGAGGTTGGTTTTAAGAAAAACCTGTGGACGCTTGTGTCCTCTTGAATGCACATGTCTATCATTTGAACATCAACCGGTCTTAATAACATACGAATCATTTGCTTGTGTATCATATTTTCGATCTCTTATTTCAGACTTTAGTGGGACTCCAATAAATTTCTTAAATGTCAAAATGAGTCGCCTCTAAAGGGTACAATATATAAAACAATTTGGTGACCAATTATAACAAGCACTGAAACCAATCATTGGAATTTGTTTGACAGGTCTTTTATAGCCATTAAAAATGTGTGTCATTGAAAAAAATGGTCGATTTAAATCCACCGTCAAATTTTGACTGACAGAAATTTGTCATTGGAATTTAAATCAATATTAAATCAGTATTAAATTTTTAGCGAAAAATAGATGTTCAAAAAATTGTTTTTTGACAGGACGTTTATAGCTTTCATTAAAAATGTCTGTCATTGAAAATAATTTCCTGATTGAAACCCACCAAAAATCTTTATTGACAGAAATAATTATGTTATTCGAATTGTGTGAAATCGGAATACAAATCAGTGGAACGAATCGTTCCACTTTTGAACATAAAAGTATCAGCTGTTTAGGAAAATGAATTTCCGTCCGGAAAATAGAAAAATACACTTTAGCAAAAAACAAATGCACAATTTTTTTTTCAAAAAAATTCTTTGTATGATTTCCTATCTATCATTTATAATCATACAGGATCACTGTCAAATATCGATTCAAAAATGTTTACAGGATTGATTTTAATGATAGCTATACCTAACCCCCGACTACAACTCTTAAGCAGTATTCACATGAGCACGACCAACGAACGTCGAATGAATTACAAAGTGTTAGTTTATATAAGTTTGAAGACATATTTTCACACAAATTCTTAACACAACGATATCAATTTAGTGTCTATTAGATTTATGATACATACTTTTACTTTTCAATATCGTATATTAATAAATTTGAGAAAACAAATTTATTCGTCGCGAAAAAAATTATAGTTGATACGAACTGTCAAACTTTATTCGCGTTCCACATTATCCACACTTGCAACGAATAAAATAATCGCGCGTACTTAACCTAAAAAAATCATTCTTGTTTTTGTTTCAGTGGTGAATGGTGTTTGGCTGTGTCTCCTTGTGAAACTTTATTCGCGACGAATTAAATACTCTCATGTGAAAGAAATGTCAAAATCGACGAATATTCGTTCATTCGTTGGTCGTGCTCATGTGAATAGTGCTTAAGGTGCCAATTATAGCTATCATTATTTTTCATCATTGAAACCAAACATTGGAATTTTGTTGGCAGGTCGTTTATAGCTTTCATTCAAAATTTCTGTCATGAACAAAATTCCTGAGAAAATTTGAAACCCACCGAAAATTTGTTACTGTTATTCGAATTGTGTTAAATTGGAACACAAATCATTATAAAGATTCGTTCCACTTTTGAACATCAGCTGTTCAGGAAAATGAATTTCGGTCCGGAAAATAAAAAAATACATTTTTAGCAAAAAATAAATGCGTGATCACACTTTTTTTTCTCAAAAAAATACTTTGTGGGATTCATAGAGGAAATATATTATCTAGAGTCACGACCGATGCCCGTCCTATCTGAAACACCCTCAAATTGTATTCGAGGTAAACTCTCTCAAATTCCGTATCGGTGAATACATGGAAAAAAAGCTAAATATCAGATTGAATTTTTGTCAAAAGTGACAGTCCCACAATTTCTATTTCAAAAACAAAACACTCAATTTGTGATTCTACAAGTAAGTTTTTGTAAATTATTTTATTTGTCTTAACATTTAACAGAATTATAATATATAATTATTATAATATATTTGTTATAATTATTTCTTCTATGTTGGGATTTCCGATCGATCATTTCTAATCAAAAATAATCACCTTCAAATATCGATTCAAAAATTTTTCCGGAGTGATTTTAATGAGAGCTATGACTGGCCCTGAATATAACTCTTAAGGAAATCAAAAATCAAAGAGCTACCAATTAGGGCAATAGTCTTTAAAACTCACTACAGAATTTCCTAAACAAAATTAAAGACAAAAGAAATTACAAGACGACATCCAATCAAAATTCAAATTCTGAAACTTCTACGTGTAAAACAGCTCAGAGCTAATTTAGAAAACCAAATTTCCTTAGTTTAATAAATACCAACGCCATTTATGATTCAAAATGTATTGTAAATATTTAATTGATTTACCAATAAACACAATACAATAAATGATTGAAATAAAATGAAAACAGACAGCTTATTTATGTATTTTTATATTGTCAAAAAGTTGCAAAATATTTATTTTTGGTACTTTTCACATAAACCGGAAGTGTTAGTACTTTATTAAGAAATATATGACATTTCTAGTTCGAAAAAATTTACTACATTTAAACTAACTTCGAATTGTACCATATGGCCTCATATACACACAATGCCGACAACTCAACGAAAAGAGTGAAAAAGATAAAGATAACACCAAATTGAATACAACAACAACAAAAACCAAACCCAAGTGAAAGACAACACGACAACGAACAACAACAACATCTACATCCCAGCGCTAGCTCCCAGCCAGAGCAAAAAGAAAAATCACTTTTTTATTGTAATTTATGTGAAGAAAAGAACACTTTTTTCTTCCCTAATTTTTGTGTGTGCAAGAGCGTAGCCATTTGCGCGCAACCTTTTTATCAAAAAAGAAACTTTAAAAAATTAAAATTTAATCAATCTCAAACAGTTAAAACACCTCCTACGAAATTCCACAAACTTCCGAAGAGTCATAGAAACAAAAACCCTGCAGAAAAACGTAATTTTTCCCAAATCAAATTTAACATTTCTCAATTCGCAGTTGAAATTGAAATTGAAAGAAGAATAAAATAAGAAAAAGTTTCTCCACGTCGTCTTCGTCTTCGTCGTCGTCGTCGAACGACAAAAACGCCATTCGAATGTGCAAAATTTATCCATAAAAAAGTGATGTTGAAATAATATTTTTTATTATTTTCCTAATTTAATTTAAAAGAAAAACCATAATTCGAGGTAAAATAAATCATAATATTATTAAAAATGAAATCAATTTGCTTTCAGAGATTTATGTATTTATTTTGCTACACGAATAAATTTTTATATTAAAGAAAAAGAAAACCGTGTGATATTGCAAAGTAGATAATACAAAAAACGTGTTGCAAGTTTTTGAAATTGAAGAAAAGATGTGTTAAGAATTTTTAGTAATTATCTGATTAACTGGTTGGTTATTCATTAAAAAAGAAAACGAGAGACTTCTGATAAATTCTTAAAAAGGTTCGAAAATGGTTAAAATTGTTTTTGAAAGAAATGACTTGGAGAGCGGAACATTCTTTTCTGCCTCATTTGCTTCTTCGGCCCCACCTCCTACTCTTCCATGCTAAAAGCTAAAACTGGGATAAGTTGCTCTGCAGTAGTAGTCGTTTCTAAAAGAAGGAAGCGGAGCACTCACTGCCTGTCAATGCGGGGGCAGAGCTGACATTCTTTTGGCTCTCTTCCTGATATTATTTTTTTTTTGTTTTTTCTTGTCTTTATTCATTTTGATAAAAAGAAAAGAAAAATAAATTTTGAGTTTGACTTGTTCAACGAAGAATATTAAAATTGTTTTCAGCAAAATCAGCTGGTTTTTGGCTTGTTGTTCGTTGGGACGGCGGCGCAACTCGGCAACTCGTCTTCTTTTTTAATGATTAGCTAGCTTTTTCTATTCGGCCAACACAGCGAATGCCTTAAGTCGAATAACAATAAGAAAAATAAAAAAAAAAAACTTCCGGGGAAAAGTAGAAAATAAGAAAAACAAATTGATCGAAAAAAGGAAATGAATTTTATTTTCTATAATAAAAAAGAAACAAAGCGAATTCACAAAAACACCATCTCATTGTGCGGCGAAATAAAGTTGTGACTTGTTAGCTGCTGTGGCTGTCGTCTTTTGTTGCTGCCTGGCCTGCCTGCTGCTGTCAGTCTGTTACTCTGTTACGGTTGTGCTGTCAAAAGTTGAATAAAAATTTAATGTTCCACTTAAATTTCCTTGGATAAAGGGTTTCCACGAAAAAACAAGGTAATTTTTTCCCAATACTTTTTCCTCTTTTCAAAAAAAATTCATAATTATATTAGAATTGTGATTTGAAAGTTTATTTATTTTAATTTTTTAGTATGTGTGGCATGAAGGGAAGTGGGTTTTAAACGTGGCGCGCCCTAGTTTTGCATTGGAATTTTTTGTATTTGTTGATAAAAATGGATAGGTATACCTTCTATAAGTTTATAACTTGAATAGTTGGACATTTTTGATTTTAAACAAAATGAAGAACTCATAATAAAGCTTTGGTAGAACGCTGCAATCAAAGAGACAATATTATTTTATATTAACTCCAATTGCAGCTTTGTCTGGTGTTCGTGTGTGCTTATGCCGGCATTTTAGTTGGCGAATTATTGCTTCCATTCCCGGTGCGGTTCTGATTGTTTTGCTATGGCTGACGACGGCTACGACGACGACGTCATATAGTTTGATGACCTGTTTGTGCTTTATAACAACGAAACGAACAAGCAACGCTCATGGTCTTCAAATTACAGTTTCTTATGTTGCCTTCATTATAGGTAGATACCTACCTACCTTCTATGAATTCCTATCCTATCTTTTTTCTTCTATCCAGTGTTGGATTATTTCCTTTTGCTAGATTCTCTCAATTTATTTCATTTTTATTACTTTTTCGCCAGAATGATCTCGTTGTTTAAAAAAATAAAGAAACATTTTTTTCATTTGAATATTTGATGAAGTGGATTACTCCTAACCTGGATTGAGTATTTCAAATCTTTAAATTCCTATAGGTATTATGTTAAAATCACAACCTATATATGCAGGTATAGTAGGTAGGTCCCTTACTTTTCAATGAATCAATCTTAAAATTTGCATTCATTCTATTTCTATGTCGTTTCTGATTTTGTTGTTGTTATAAATTATAATTGTATCTACGTTGTACATATACGTGCTTGTAGTTATAGGAGTTGAATATTATTTGTTATTGTTGTTTGTGTTCCTCTCATTCTCTGAAGTACCTAGTGCTAGTTGGTAATGGTAAGTGGTAAAGTGGGTTAGAAAAGCTGGCTCTAGTTTGAGCAATTATTGTCTTTTATTTTTGTTTTTCTCTTTTGATTTTCTGTATAAAAATTACAAGGTTCTAATGCTACTTTTATTACAATTCATTCCAGTAAAAAAAATAGCTCATAATCGAAATATTGAGAGAAGAGAGGGTTTTCTTCGTTTTTTCCTGTTGTGCAATTTTAAATGATTATTTTTGTTGTAATTTGATAGAGGAAGAGTGACGTCAACAAAGTTTTTTTTTTTTTGTTTTCATTTTATCCCGGTGTTTGCTTTTTTTATTCTTTCTTTAGATATTTTTTGTATTTTCATTTAGCTTTCGGGTGGGGTGGCTTTTCGTTGTTAATTAACCAAAGAGTTGTTTTAATGATTGACTTAATTTTGTATGGAAAATTTGATTATCTGTCCACCCACATAGTTAAGTTGTAGGTAGGAACAGATTTGTAGTAAAATCTTAACGTATTGATTTGTAGGAATAATTTTGTATTTATGTGTACATATGCATGGATTTAAGATATACATATATTTTGATTGATTTATTTTGTGGTTATGTCTGATTTTGTATTTACTGAATTTATTTCCAATTGATTCATAATTATAATAAATTTAACAGTGATCGTCTTTAATACCTATTCGGTTTTGTATTAAACCATTCGAGGACAATAAGGACTGTAAGTTTGGGATGATTGTCTTGGTAAAATGTTAAGGATCGTGAAATTCACAGTTTCTCTGCACTTTGTTTCTGTAAGGAATTTAAATAATGCTCCTTATTCTCCTGACAAGAAGTTTTAGACATAACTCTTGTCTCAAGTACTATACACCATATGATCTTGGACTGGAAAGTATCCAAAGAACACTCGCTCTCTGATCATAGATATATCCAGTTTAATATAAATTTGGATGATAACCCGAGTCCATTGACTTTTCGATACTATCGGAAAACTGACTGGGCTTCATACAGGACCTCATTGCAGAGTTTACTAGAACCTGGACTATATAGTTCTGTCAATGACCTTACCTCAGCTATGAACAGATCGCTAGAAATCGCTTGTCCCCTTATAGACATAAGAGGAAAGAGGAAACCACAATGGTGGGCCTCAGAGCTTGACTCGCTCAGGAAAGAATGCAGGAAACTTTTCAACCGGACCAAAGCTGCAGGACTAGCCTCTCACTGAGACTCTTACATAGAATCCCTAAGAATCTGCAAGAAGGCATTAAGGAAATCTAAGCGATCTTCTTGGCGATCCTTCTGTGGAACGATAGAAGAAACTTCTGAAGCCTCTAGGTTACGGAAAATTCTTTCAATTAGTCCAGCGATGTCAAACTGCTTGAAAAATGCAGACGGCTCCTAGACAAATTTAAGTAATGAATCGCTGAACTCACTATTGGATACTCATTTTCGTTGTAGTTCTCTACGAAACTTGCATCAGTTTTATACGTTCAAGTCCCAATACAACATACCCACATAGTTTGATCGCAAGGGCCAAGCTACAATGGGCTCTCAACAGCTTTAAACCATTCAAATCTGCGGGACCAGAAGGAATAATACCAGCCGAGCTACAAAAGACTTCTAACATAATTGCACCCATCCTGGAGGCAATTTTTACCGACAGTCTTTACCTGGTCTAGAAAAGTTAAAGTTGTTTTTTACCCAAAGCGGGTAAATGCTCGCAAGTCAATCCTTAAGATCTACGACCTATAAGTCTATCATCATTCCTTGTTAAGACCTGGGAAAGATTGATTGATATCCATTTAAGGGCAAGTATTAATACTTCTGTCTTCGTCTCGACAAGCCTACTGTGAAAGTAAATCGGTTGCTTTCCTTGACATCGAAGGTGCCTTTAACAACGTAGACACATCTGCACTAACATCTCTAAATGTAGAGAGTTCGCTTCGGGAGTTAATTCATTTAATGCTTACTAGCAGAATAATTAACTCAAAACTGGGCAACTTATCTGGTAGACGATTCGTTAGTAGAGAGACACCGCAAGGTGGTGTTCTATCCCCTCTCCTCTGGAACCTATTGCTGAATGAAATCCTAACTGGTCTGGATGCGGAGGGCTTCAGAGTGATAGCCTATGCGGACGACGTTGCTATAGCAGTTTCAGGGAAGCATCTTAACATCCTAAAAGAACTCTTACAAAATGCCTTGGACAAACTAATACTTTGGGCTGATCGGTGTGGACTGGGTGTTAACCCACACAAAACCGATTTGGTCTTATTTTCGAGGAGACATAAAATTCCATTTGTCAAACCTCCCTATATTAAAGGAATTCAATTAAAATTCTCAGACGAGGCTAAATATCTGGGTCGTGTCTTAGATAAAAAAAAACTAAATTAGAAACGCAACGTACAGGAAAGAGTCAAAAAGTTTACTGTAGCTCTCTTTTCTTGCAAAAAAGCTATTGGTAACTAATAGGGCTGTAGTACCCGTGGAATGATGGTTAGTGCGATGAAAACTGTAGGTCCCTTAGATCCCTGACAACAGTACTCGCACACAGGAATGGTTGAGAGGTGTCAGTCACTAGGCCCTAGTTCTCAAACGGACTGTTGCGCCACCCCATTTATTTTTATTTTAATAAATGGGGCTTACAACCCAAAATCACGCATTGGCTATTAACATCGGTAATCAGACCGATTTTAATCTACGGTGTGGCAGTATGGTGGACTACTTTAGACAAAGGTATAAACAGGGATAAGTTAAATTAAAGTCCAACGTCCATCTTGCCTATGTACATCGGATCGCTTCACACGAACCCGTCTGCGGCACTGGACACCTTGCTCTACCTAACACCTCTTGACATATTTACCAAACAAATAAGCTGCAAGCTCTGCTATTCGCCTCAAAGCTTCGTCGCAGTGGACTAACAACAACATTGGTCACTCCGTAATTCTAAGGTATTTAGAATCAATTCCAAAGCACAGACTACACCATCCCCATACTGTAATTCGACAGAAACTTCCAGATTTCTACACCTCCCAGATCTTTTTGGGAGGATAGGACATTCTTGGAGGATGAGTCAATCCATTTTTATACAGATGGGTCAACAAGAAAAGAAGGAGTTGGTGGAGGTGTGTACTCTGAACGACATTACGATTTGAAAGTAGAATCGGAAATGAGTTTCGAATAGAATCAAAAGTAGAATCGAGTTATATAGTAGGGCCCCAGATCTTCGTTCTTCTTGGGCTATCGGATACACAAAATTTAAATATGCTTCCATTGCCAAAAATAACATATCATTTTTGACAATTGAGACGGTTGCGCAAGTTTATGAAGCCCTTTTACTGGCTACCCGGCTGTTGAAACCTTTAGCCGACACATGCTTTTCGTATTCAATTAAAACTTCATTGACAATTTTTCGGTGTGTTAACGGGTGTTAACTTGTATTTTCTTACATTCAGCCGTGTGTTGTCAATTTGTTCGGGTTGCTCTTTCTGCTTATTGTAATCGAGACGTTCCTCATCCCGATACCCTCTTACAATATCACCAAAAGTACTATCCTTCACCTTTAACATTGATACAATTTGTTTGTGAAAATAGTGGCGAATTACCTATTTTCTAAAGAATTTTATCCCTTATGGCCCAAAGTAATAATTTGAAATTGATATTGAGTACAAAACCAAAACTCTGAAAAACTTGTGCTTCCTTAATTTTTCATTCTTTGAGAATTGCTCTTATTAAATTTATCTGGAATTTTAGTTAGAAGCAAATGAAAAGATTAACTTTCATAAGACATAAGCTATTTTTAAAGACATTTGACGTGGATTATCAAACCAATGAGGCATGAAACCTATAAGAATGTTTAATGCTGGGGGTTCTTTCCGTAAAACGATAATCGTTAGACGATAGCGTTTCGACGATAGTCTCACTTCACGTAAGACGATAATCGTCAAAGTGATATCGTCAAAACGATAGCGTTAGATAGTTTTTTTTTTTTTTTGGATAGTAGTAAGAAAAAACCTGAGCTGTACTTTTTTGTACGTATGTTTGAATTGTGCTGAAATGGGATGAGGCCATATTAAGTGTGATTTTCATAAGCAAGGTTGTGTTAATACATTTTAAGAAAAAGATAGGTTACTGCAATAAATTTTTATATACGACGTTTTTTGTTTTTCCTTCCTTGGCCAGAACGTAAAGATTTTGTGGGTTTGAGACTCCTGAGCACGCTTCATATAATTGTCTATGGGAAAATCATTTTTTTTCCAAATTTATACCTGCAATTTAGCGTTTGCCCTGAGCTTTATTTATTGTTATTGCATATGCTGTTTTCAGAAGAAACTGCACTCTTTTAATCTGAAACGGCAAATCGGTTGAAATTATTGGAATGCGGAATTAAAACAATTTTTCCTTTTGCTATTCCAGTCATGATTATAGCTTTTATCATATTTCGTCCTAGATGAGTAATTTGTAGCCGTGTACCATTACATAACTTTGGTGCGTCATGATTTCTCATTAACAGAACTGGAACACCTTCAATCTCAACTTATGAGAAGGCATCCCTGATAATTTCAAAGAATTAAGAAACTCTATGGGGTATGACGTTACTTGCTCCGTGCCCATAACGTTGTAAATCATTAAGTCTTAAACAAACAATTTAATTTATACGACAAATAATATATATGCAGAATTGTTCTTTAATTTGCATGCGTCCTACAACGGCCGCGGCGTTTGCCCGTTCAAGTAGACCCGCTCAGTAATGTTGTTTTCCCGTTATACCAATTTTATCCAAATATCATTCAAATCTTTGTTAATTTAGGAGTGAAAGCGATCAGATTGCCCGAAAAATAATTTTACCAATGTGAATGCGTTGTTTTCCCGAGGTCAAAAGTAATTCATGTCCTTTCTTAAGTCTCAAACTATCTTCTTACCAAATTTCGTTTAAATCTGTTTAGTAGTTAAGGCGTAAAAGCTATCGGCCCACTTAATATTGTAGTATTATAGTATAGATGTGTTATTTATTTGTTGCGATACTTACGAGCTTAAGCAAGCGCAAAGCGTTTTAGATTGCTTCATAAGAGTCCATTATTTCGATTAAATATGTAAAAGTTTGCACGACTTTAGGCGTGATTATGGTTTGGGAAGCGTGTCAAAAGCCCTGACGTTGAACAATTTTTGAAGAAAATCATTATAAGCCTTATACTCAAAAAAATACAATAATTGTAATTCTAGAATAATTTAATTTGTTTTACGGATCTAAATTTTTCTTAATTTAATTTGATCTTACATATTTTAGCTCAATTTGAATGTATCAATATCAATAGTCCCATATCCACCTTTGCACCAATGAAAAATTAAATTTTTGGTCGCTGATGATGGGTCATTGAACTTTCTCCACCGTTCACGTCGTCGTCGTAGTAGTAATCATTGTTCTAGCTTGATTTACATTACAAATTATCGCTCAATAAACACTCTTCTGAAATAAACAAAACAAGTATTTTATTGTGTTTGTGTTTGTATTTTATTTGATTTGATAGAAACTCTTGACATTAATGTAACTTTCATTCTTTTGCAACAAAACCAAATTCATGTAAACTAAATTAAGAATTATTCACGATGTAAATAGAACTGACCCATTTTCGTCTGACATAAATATTAACTCGACAGTTTAAACCAGTTTTTTAATATATGCATGTACATATACAAAAAATGCATGACAAAGATTTTGACATGTCTTTTTGGTTAATGCCATAAAATCATTTTAATTAGCTTCTTAAAAAATGTTTAAAGTTAAACTTCAGTTGTCAAAAATATAAAAATTGACTATTCATTGCACTCATATTCTCATTCTTGAATGTATTGCGTATTCTTGTTTGATTAACAAAAAGACTTGATTTATTCCGGTTCTTCAACAATACCTTGATGTGATACAACCAAAAGTAGTCAAAGATGCGTGGGGTCTAATTGCAAAAGACTATGACAAGAAGTCTACAAGAGAAAATGACAAACAGATATACATAGTTGATATAGAAAATTATCTAATAACAGACTTTTGAAATACAAATAAAGCAGATATGTACGTTCGATGTCAACTGTATTTCGAATGCAAAGAAGCCCATAATCAGGCTTTCGGGTAGTGGGAATTTCTTCCACTCAGTTTACTATTTCGTTTAAATTTTTTAGGCAGTTGACCCAATTTCAAGTCCCTATCATTTACTTCAATTATCTGAGCTTGTAACCGATAAGTTAGTGGGTGGAAATACTTCATAGAAACTGGACGCAAGTTAAGTCTAAAGATCTATGACCTTTAAGTCACTATAATAATTTTTTCTCAAAACAAACATTGTGCAAACATTGATAGAAGAGTTTTGTCTATGTCACAACATATTGTAAAGGTAAATCGATGGAAACTTCGAACGTACAATCGAAAACTCTCTCCACTATAAAGAGTACTCTATTGTTGCCTTCCTTGATTTTGAAGGTGCTTTAACGAAGTTGACACATTTGCAATCAAATCTACACTAAGCGTAAAGAGTTCGCTTTGATGCTTTGTGCGTAGGACCGTCATGCCAGATGTCTTGGGTTCAATCTCTGACTGCTACACCTAGAGTTTTTTCAGTGGTGGTGCCTCTTGTATACTCACTTACTTACAGGTCTTCAGACCTGTTAAGTCTGTTGGAAACCCCTTAAAGGGCATATGGCCTCGTGTACGGTTTCCGGAGATGTGTTTCAACTCTCTCTAACACTTGCCTAGTGATGCTGATTCCTCCTCGACTGTCCTGCGCCATAGGATTGTCGGTCGTCCAGGTCTTCTTCCTTCTTGTGTGAGCGTACTCCACTGCATTGCTTGGCCTGCAATGCAGTCGTTACCTTTTAGAAGCGTATGTCCAATCCATTGCCACTTACGTCTTGGTATTATAGATTCTTTAGGTTCCTTAACTGTCTTTCTGTGAAGGGCCTCATTTGATATACGGTTTGGCCAGACAATCCTTAGGATAATACGAAAACATCTATTCACGAAAGTTTGCAGCTTTCTTTATGGCTTCCAAGTGCCAAGTGGGAAGTAATCTTCACATAAGAAGCACAGATTGTTCTTAAGCTGATAGAGTTATTCCTCCAAATTATTGACAGTATACCGAACGCCTTCGATGGAAATGATGCTTCCAAGGTATTGAAAGCTCTCCACTTTTTCCACCGGTTGCGAGAAAATATTTATTTGAGAGGATGGTCGGTTTATGAGGCTGATCATTTTTGTTTTGCCCCACAACTTCTGCTTCTCTCTCCACACTTGTTGTCATTTGATGTAGATCCATGATCCTAAGAGAGAGTAAGCAAACATCGTCCGCGTAATCCAAGTTATTTAAATAGGATGTCAAAGTCCATTGGATCCCTCCGCTACCTGACAGAGATAAGCGCAGTACATCGCTTATCACCAACAAAAATAATATTGGCTACAGAATACAGCCCTGTCTGACTCCGCTTCGGATTTTAAAATAATCTGACAAACTACCATCGTGCAGAACGTGACACTTGGATCCATCATAAGCTGCTTTAATAATAGCAATGCCAACCTTAGCATTGAGGTCTCCCATAACCAAAATTATATCTCCGCGGGGAGTGTTGTTGTAGGCGGATCCTAGTTGACTGAGTTCTCTTCATCAGATGCGAGGTCCATCGAGCGTAACACCGTATAATGGTGACGGGTCGTACTCTACTCTGAAACCTAGCTTTGATAAGCCTTTTTCCAAGGGGCTCCCACAAAATAAGGCTTCTGGTTGCGTTTTTGTAAGGAGTAACCCAACTCCAGCTTCTCGAGCGTTTCCTGTATCATGAACAGAGTAGAGCAGTACAGTGTTACGTGTCGGTGACTTGTATTTGCCCGATCCCAACCATCGCGCCTCATATTTCAGAAACCAATATTTGTCTGGGTACAATAGCCAAAATTCGTCAACGATTTATCATTAATTATCCGAGGCGTAATTTCGGTTTCTGTAGCGGGATGGTTTCTGTTACGAAGAGTGCTAATCTCCGTAACCTATGCTGAACAGTGAGGAAACTTCAAAACTTTGCTAACTTATGTATATTGGGATACACAAATCATTGCCCGAGGCCACCACGAGGAGGTAAAGCAAGAACTTCGACATGGCAAGAAAGTTGCATTACTGGCCTAAACCAAGTTTTAGGCAATCGCCAACTACCCGATCTGCCACGCCACAGGCACCCCATGCCTCTTGCATTGAATTAACTAATCCTTCAAGAGTAATTCTAGCTAAAGAAAGTGCTTTCTCAAATTAGTCGTTTGGATTCACACAGATAGGAATGCTTGATAGTTGTATTAGGCTCTCTATTCTATATGGTTCTCTGCGGATTGCTGCATCACCTTATCCAAATAAGGTTTTCAGACGAGGCTAAGTATTTGGGTCTTATTTTAGACAAAATACTAAATTGAAAACATAACATACAAGAAAGGGTCAACAAAGCTACTGTAACTGATTTTCTGCAAAAGGCCATTGGTATTAAATGGGACCAGCACGAATTACGCGTTGGTTACACAGACGGTAATCAGACTGATTCTAATGTACAGTGTTTCAGTGATCAGCTTGCCTATGTATAAACGGATCACACTCCACTCCATATGACACCTCTAGGCATACTGCAAGGTCTGCTATTCGGCTCAAAAACCATCGCATTGCTTGGCATTTGCCACTCCATTATTCTTAGTTATTTATAATCAATTTCAATGCACAATTCTACACTATCTCCCAACTACAGTTCGCTAGGAACTACCAGATTTCTATACCTTGCAGGGGGATATGGCATTTCTGGAAAACGAGTCAATGCACTTTTATACAATTGGATAAAAAACAAAGGGATTGTTTGTGATGGCGTATAACTCTGAACGGCTAAAAATCATTGGAACATAATAAGGCCACTATTAAATATCGGGTCTCTTGCTTTACAAACTCTCCATCAGTCCATTACTGTCGATAGGCTCTTATGATAGATAGTAAAACAGTTTAACATTTAGCTTTGATTGGTGCCAGTTCATACAAAAATTCCATGTTTTGGTGAATGTATGCTTCTCTTAAAACAGAATGCTATAAAAAAACAGCAACGGGTGGAATAACATAACCACCTCAGGCTACGAAGAACATTTGGCCTATCCCAAATTTAAAGCGGTGATATCTGTAAGCAAATTGCGTATTCGTTAATTGGTGTCTTAACTGGAAAGTGTCTGATAAGAGAGCACACCAACTGCCTCGGAGGAAATAAGTTGTGCAGAAGCTGTATGAACGGGGAAAAGAAGGAAACAATTATTCTTTACCTCTGTACCTGCCATGCTCTACCGCAAAAACAGGACCCAACCGGGAGAATTCCTTATCATCAGTCTTTTATGTTTCGTAAACAACTCCAATTGGTTTCATTGACCTTGGAAAAAGCCTTTAGAATCATGTGATATCATAATGGGCCAATAACTGGCCTAAGTAGTAGTAGCAGTAGTAGTAAAATGTTTTTTATTTCCAAATTAATATCTAGAAGTTAATATTTTCTCCATTGAGAACCTGGACTATTTCCGCTTCTGTTAACCAAACTTTCCCAAGGAACCTTCCTTAAATTCCCTTAAACCTGAACATCTACCCAAGAATGCTGGATGTTTTATTCCTCCCTTAAGTGGCACACAGTACATAATGATGATTCGTTCTGGCCAAATCGGTTTCCATTAAGCTTGATTAAATCACATCATGGCTTAAAAATCCAGGTGATCTTGTTCAGTTCGAAACCATCGTTAATGTAAATCTGTCCTCTTAAATGATGCAGATGTTTGTAGATGCGCGTACTGCTCTCAGATGCCCTTCGTAGGTTTTCTTGTTGACCCTCTGATTTCAAGATCATTGCCTTTTTGGATCCAATCAATTTGAGAAATAGATCTCTCATCCTAACGTAGCCCAAAACAATATCCAAGATTGTTCAATTCCTTTACACAGAACAATTTTTCCTTCAAAAGTATTTTTGTTAGCTGATGCAGTAGTCTTGTTGCACTGTATTCGAATATTGTTTTTGATATATATCTGAGGTGAATTTCAAGGGTATAGTAATGTTCGTCCTCTGCCCAAGTTTCCATTGCAAAAAAATAGTTTTTTCGTTTTAAAAAATAACGTTGAAGTTTATGCACTTCTTCGAACATTCCAAAACTCCACATCTGAGCACTGTAGGTTTGAATAGCTCTACAAACCGGCAGAAATAGTTTCCACTTGGTTTTTGAGTTGATATTTCTTAGAAAGCATTGCCACGTCGAGAATATTCTGTTCTTGGCTGCAGTGTTTCTCTTTTCTCCATTTAATGTCAAATTTTTTTGACTAGATAACCTTCCACCATTTCTGAACACCATTATCTCGGATTTAGATAGATTTACTTCTAGGCTCCATTTAATGAAGTGACATTCCAGTTGCGTTATCATCTGCTGCAAGACCGTGATATCATCCGCCAGTATAACCATATCGTCTGCATAAAGCAGCAACCTTATGTTGCACAAGTCGATAAAGAGTCCTCCTCCTAAAGATTCATGCAAATCGTTTATATACAGTGCAAAAAGCAATGGTGATAGCAACCATCCCTGTTTGAGTCCTAAAAGTGTCAATATATTCGGAGAGCTCTTCTCCCGTCCAAACAGCTATCAGCAGCTTTTCTATTAAGTTTACGAATTTTGTCGAAACTCCTATTGTGTGTAGTTTGAGATAAGCCATTTTCTTGAGATGTTATCAAATGCAGCTTTCAGATCGACAAGAAATGCATACACCTTCTTTTTTTGCGCCAACTTCAGATGAACGATTGACGCCAGATTATAAATGCTATCCACCGTCGAATATTTTTTCCTAAAGCCCGCCTGAAGTTCTGTAAGTATATAATTTGCCTCCACCCATGAGTACAGCATCTCCTTAAGAATTCCCTTCATAATCTTGGCCACACAATTCATAAAGGAGATTTCCCTGTAATTACTCAGCTGATTTGTATCGCCTTTTTTAAATATGGGAAAGTTAATTGTTTTCACAAAGGCTTCTTCTACTTTGCATTCGTTCAACATCCTATTAAATCCTGCTGCCAGTTGCTCCAAGAAGTCATCTAAGTCATCGGACCTAAGTATGTCTTACTCTATTATGGACAGCCAATATATCTTTACCGAACAATAAGCATCGTGCTGTAATAGGGAATTTTCGAGAAGCCCGGCACGGGTTTTTCTCAAAATATCAAAATAGACAAAACAGGCATTTAAGGAAAAATTGATAAACGACTCGTCTCTTTTAGCGAACGAAGACCCTTGAATTTTGTGATTTCGAAGTCAATACGACTTAGAATTTTTGTTGTTAAAATAATACAAGCAACAAGATTTCAAAGTGATAAGATTATCAAAATAAAAAGGTCATCTGACTGCCACACAATGAAACTACGAGTAATAATGTTTACACCTAAGGCACTAATTCAAGGCTAAATAAAAATCTAAATACAGTTTGAGTAATTTTTTCTAAAGGCTAATTAAACGATTCAACTACTTATTTTATCAAAATGAGGTTAATTTCATTTGAAATTTTTCTTGTATGTGTTTGTTTCTTCAAACAACCCTCACAAACAGAATGTTTATACAAAATTACATCCATATAGACATAAACTGGTTGCAGCTTATCACGTTTTAAACTGAATTTTATTTATCATCTCAAAAGAGGTGATGACGTTATAAATGAGTTAAGTTACGTGTATGGTAAATATAGTAATTTCCATACTAAAAGGCAAGTATGCGGATGAACTACAGTAGCCTTCGTCACTGCCTATTGGTGTCTTTAGTTTGCTTTGCATTTATTTGGGTTTGAAACTCCAAGAGTCTTAATTTAATTTCTTCTTTTGAATTATTATTATTTCGAAATGAAGCTTAAATAAACATCTTCAGATCGGGAAATTCAAAAATGAGTTGATTATGAGTTGCGTAGTTCAAAGTGTAAACTTGGTTGGAATGGGGCTTTTCGTGACTCACATTGCTCGTAACACAAAAGAGATAGCTGTGTTGTAAGATGGCTTTTTAAATGGATTGTTAATGGCATGAAGTAACTTAAAGACTTGTGTGAAATATTTTTACTTACATATTATATAGGTATAGAAAATTAAGCATATGTATATGTTTTTGCTTTCCGGATGTTAATGATAAAAATAAACTATCTGTCGACTAAGTTAACGCCACGAAGTAAAATACCTGTATAAATACACAACACTTCGGAACTCGGGCATGAACATCTACTGTCGACACGGCCGCATTTGCTGATCCTGATACCATCTAGAAAGGAAGATAAGGTTATTATCAAGTACGATGTTTATTTTTTCGAATTTATAACTTTAGTACCCGTGACGTGATGGTTAGTGCGTGGGACTGTCATGACAGAGGTTTCAATTCCTGCCTTTGCCATATAAAGTTGTATTTCACGGGTACTCCCTCTTGCAAGGAATTGACAAATTCTTCAAGATAAATTCTTGTCGGTGTACAGACGAAGACTTGATGCTCAGTTAAACTACCTCACTTTGAATGCATGAAACTTCGCAAAAAGTGTTTCGCTCTTCTTAACCTTTTTAGAAAGAACAATTCCGTGTTTTTCAAAACATTTACTTAGAGGCGAACAAACAATATAAACAGCTTTAAGTTCAAAAACAGACATTTTATTTTAACACTGGAGTACATGGCAGTTCAGGGGTCAATAGGTCATTTTTTTTTGTTAATTATAAATATATACAAAAATTAATTTTCGTAGCATCGAAAACATATTACAGCCTGGTGGTCGGGACAAATCCATTTGTGGCAAGTCTTCCATCATTTTTTGGTGGATCTATTGCGGGCCCTGGAACATTCAGGGCATCTGCCCACTCGCCCCATCTTCGGTGCCAGCTCGTGCTGTACCTGTTACGATTTCCCTAAAAGGATTCCAATTCTAGTCCTTAGTTGCCTAGGAACTGTTTTAATCAGATTGTATGACAAGTCCTGCAATAAGGTACGCCTCACGATTTTTTCATGGCGCACGTTCATTTGGTTGATAACAAGAGCGTTGATACCAGCAATATTTATCAAATCAAAAAATACTGTAAGTGGCCATCAGCGGCAGTTCCGTAGAACGCTATACTGCATGCACATTTTATCAACAACGTCAACACCACACTTCATACGATTATAAACCGTGATTATTTCTGGTTTGCATTCTTCATGCGTATCGGGATTAATTTCTGCATCGTAATGCCTTGTTGAAAATAATGTTACGGACTTGTTTCTTTTTGGGACATATGAAACAAGTGTCGCGTCTTTCTGAAAGCCAAAAATTGAACTCTTGATTTTTTTAGCTTTAGAAGCCTTAAATTTCTTAGGTATTGGAGGTATATTAGCTTTCATTGTACCAACAACAGTGATTTTCTTCTGAGACTTAGCTCAGAGGTAGGTTCGTAAAATAATTATCCATTGTAACATTACAACTCAAAACGTAAAGTGGCTCCAGAAGTCTATGGACAACATCATTCACCCTGTTGGACTTTTAAAAGAGACCTTCAGACTGTGCTCCAATGTAGATTTCAAAGTTGTATAAATATGGAAACTTTGTAACTACCATGAAGATTTTTATTCCGAATTTATCTGGTTTGTACGGTATATACACGATAAATCCTCAATTACCTCGAAAACCCACAAGTTGTTCATCCAACGTCAAATAGTCACTGGGAACGAAATTATTGCGGAAATTGACAGTGAACAAATATGCACCTTTTCTTATTGGGGCCAATTTATCAAATTCTCGGCGTTGAGCTCTGTCATCAAATCTTATAATTCTCAAAAGAAAACGAAATCTATTTATTGACATCGCCGTGTATACTATTTCTAATCCCGTGCCTTGAGAGTTATTCCAAAAATCTTTTAGGTTCCAACGCCCATTTCTGGATACTCTAATAACATGCAACAACCCCAGAAAAGCTCTTATTTCAATAGAATCGATGGGTTTAACATCCCGGTCTCTTTCAAAGTTGTCTTTTTTCTTGCCAATATATATATTAGTGCAACTTACAAGAATATCCATAATGTCCTGTGTAAAAAATAATGCAAAACTTGACACCGTATCCTTGGCTTTCCTGATCGTATTAACCGAATGTTAAGGGCTCAAGTTCGAGTAGCAGGTGGTACATTTTTTTAACAAATTGTACCTTTGGACATTTGTAGGCTGATGGTGTTTTACCAAACAATTCCGCGAGAGGTATATTATCTGATTTCGAAAAGTCGTCAGAGTCTCCAAGCTAGTTTCGAATTCTCGAATGTCCACCTTACGCTCATGAACCATTTTTTCAAAATCCGGTAAGGTCAAAGCTCCTCTTCTTCACTATCAATTGGTTCATCGAAGACATCATCAGTCTCCATCTCCAAAAGCCATCTATCTAGGTCTGAATTACTTATGATGAAAAACGTTTATTTTCTAACAAAACAGAAACATAAATCAAAACAAATTGGTCCACGAATACTCGCGGACCACTTAAGCTTACCTAATTTTTACACGTATATTCGCGCGGACTACTATGGTAGACAAGTGACTTTAGCATTTAATTACATAACAATGCAATCGCGAACACGTGAAGTCAGATACTGACCTGTTGACAAATTTAGTTGATGAGGCTTATCTGAACTGACACTAATCTGACATAAAAAACTGTTAAGTTATGAAGAAAACTGTTACTGTGGTCTACTATAGTAGGCCACGCGTGCACTCCAGTGTTAATGGTTTATCAGCCGGTCTCTCATCATGTAAGGACTCAAAAACATTTTGGTTAAACTTGAGTTTGTTAGGTGTCTGTAAAAATGTGGCATCTTCGGTGTTGGCAGTTGAAAAACTTGCTGATCACTTCAAAGTTCTTCTGAACCCGTTATCAAAAAATGATTGAATATACTTTACCTTTAGTGAAAATCCGGAACTTGATGGGCCAATTTCAATGAAAGAATTGCATACTTTGAAATCAATGAAAAATGATAAGTCTGCGGGAATTTTACAAAAACTTATCAGCAGATTTTTTGGCTCATATTAATTTATTCTTTAACAGGCTTCTTGAGGAAGAATCTATTCCGAAATCATTTTTAAGAGCCTGGATTTGCGCAATATTTAAAAAAGGTGATACCCAGCGCCCAGACAACTACAGGGGCATATCGATTTTACCGTGCCTTCCGAAAATATTCACCCATCTTCTATACCATAGGTTGACGAAATGAGTTGAAGAGAATTAACTACTTAGTATTTTCCAGGCCGGTTTTCGATCTGGTCTATCAACAGTTGATCATATATTTGCACTCACTACTATAGTGAAAATGTTTTTAGAGAACAAAAAAAAACTTAACTTTTTTTGTCCATTTAAAAGCGTTCATTGATACGGTTAACAGGAGTTCTTTAATTTATAAAATTTCTACCCTAGGCTTATCAACAACATTTCTCGACTTATATAAGCTTCTTATATGCGATACCTGCTGCTGCTGTATGAAATGGAAGTAGAATGTCCAATTTCTTCAATACAAGTGCTGGTGTTCCACAAGGTTGTGGATTAAGTCCATTAATGTTTGCACCATATATTGATGACGTATCCAAAGATTTCCCTGGTGGTATTAATGTTGATGAAACATTAATAAAAATGCTCCTATACACGGATGTCATTGTACTATTAGCGGATAATCCCAAAGCTTTGCAGTTACAAAAAAAACAAACTCAAACGTTTTTGTGATTTATGGGATTTAAGTATAAATGTTGCAAAGTCGAAAATCATGGTTTTTGAAAATAATCATCGAAGAACGACTTCCCAAATGAAATGGATTTCGGATCGTAAACCAATAGAAAAAGTAAATCAGTTCAAATACTTAGGTTTTCTGATAACTCGTAACCTTGATTTTCGCACACATGTAAAAGAAAAATGCAATGCAGCCAAAACGGCAATAAATCTTATGTGGAGTAATTTCTTCTGCAATAAGAATGTGAATTCAACTGTAAGTTTAGAGTGTTTGATGCAACCATTAAAATATGTCTGTACTATGCAAATCAAGTGTTTGGCTATCAAAACTTAGGGGATTTGAAGTAATTCAATGCTTATTTTTCAAGCACATCTTTAGACCTGATAACACCTACATATTCCATCCATACTGAATCCGGTATGCCACAAGTATTTTTAAAGAATCAAAATCAAATGCTGATTATATAATAAAAGTTATGAAAAGGCCTGAATCAAATCTTCAAAAACAAATATGCACTTTGACGTCTAATATTGCCTTTCAAAGAATGGAATGATTTAGCTTTTAGACACAGCGTAGACTTCCTCAATAATACAGCCCATAACAATTAGCAGGACTTATTCTACAGTTGTATAGCAAAAAAAAATGATTCCTTGTATTTGCAATGTCTGAATAGAGCGCAAACATCGACAACTAGGCTAATTTATAAAGAATTAAACCACATACTTTTTATTCGAAATTATTTTAACGAAAAACACACTCTTAATCAAATGAGTGTTATCTTCAAAGCAAGTACTGAACTGCTTTGTTTAAATTATAGACCTCGTAGAACTGACCTTCGCCCGATATGTAGTTTGTGCAACCGCAATGAAACCGAAAACGTGTATCATTTTCTAGCTGTGTGTCCAATCTTACAAGAAATAAGCAGGCTTTACTTCTCAAAGAGTTTCCTTACACTTGAAGATACAAAGGATCTTTTAAATGGTTGTTTAGGTTGGAATATTCTTTGTCTCTATGTGAATCTTTCCTTAGGTTACCGTAACAGTTTCATCGATTGAATTTCAAACTAATTTAAATGATGACTAAATAAAATGTAAATCTCTTTTTCTGTCTGTTAAAACCTGTTTTTTATTTTTTTTTATTTATTTAAAATTTATTAAATTTTATATTATAATTTAATACTTATATTTTTTTTGTAAATGTTTTACTATTTTTTATATGTATTTATAACTTTAAACTTTTCTTTCTTTTTCCTAAAAACTCGAAATAAGTCAATTAGGCAGACGGCAACATTTTTTTCAAGCTTTACTATTCTTATATCAGCAAAATGTAAACAAATTATAGAGAAATAAAGAATGTATTATTGATAACAATAATAAATTCTTGTAATGTAAAGTGATATCTCTTAAAACTGTAGGTCCCCTCCATCCCTGACAACATTACTCGCCCCCGTTCTCAACGGACTAATTCATTTATTTAACTACTACACCATTCATATGCACAACATTTTTAAAATAATAAGGAAAGCAATAAATCAACTTATTTGTAAACATTTTAGAAAATAAACTACCGAATAGCGACATTTTTTACCGCCTCCATGTGACGCGACGATTGTTTTTGTATTTCAAGCAATAGTTGGTGTTTATGATTTTAAACCATTCGTAGGTAGATGGCAGTCCCAAGAAGCCTTAGCTTCGCGAAATTAGCGCTGGAAAGCCCCGTTTTGGTACCATAAACTCGTTGGGCCTATGTAAGCAAAATAAAAATAGGAACAAATATTATTGACAAAATGACTGATTCTAGAGCCATTTCGTCGCATTCAGAAAAGAAATCAGTTTTTTGATTTTCATTTCGGAAAGTGCATCAAAATTTTTAAGAAATGCCCTTCCGAATCAAAATATTGTAGAACAGTCCAGGGTAGTTAATTTACAGAGAAAGTGAATCATCATTGCCCTTTATAGCTCCAAGAAAAGGGCCAACCCATCAGCCCGTTCATTTCCATCAATGCCACCATGACCTGGAACCCAGATAAGAGTGACACTGAGGTTTATGTTGAGGCTGGATAGCTCAACCCGACATTGTTGGACCAGTGTGGAGGATGTTGTGGCCGAATTGATAGCCATAACAGCCGCCTGGCAGTCAATGCAGATTGCCATGTTTCTATTTTGGTTTAAGTATTTTGCATGCTTCTCTGATTGCTAGTTATTCCGCTTGAAATACACTGACACAATCAGTTAACCGAAAGGACTCAGAGAAGATTCCCGACTCAACTCCACACTCCATCTTTGACCCGTCACTAAATATAGTGGTATCGTTGTCTTTCGTAACCATACCATCCTTCCAATCCTTTGTGGCGGGTAAGATGACTTTAAAATCTTTATCGAGGTTCAAGGCAAGGATTAAGTGGTCGAGCTGAAGGTACTAAATACTTAATGTGTAGCTTTACTGGTTAAAGATGCTGAAATAACATTTAAGGCACCTGTTGGACAGGATCGAAGGGCCCCTGTAGTGCTGATACTATAGCTATTCTTTGAATCTTAATTAGTTTCTCGATTTTTTATTTCTTGTTAAGCGCACTTATAACGGCTTTGTACATCCACGAAATCATCTTCGATTGAAGGCTTTACTTTTTACCAAAAGTGTTTCCTCATTCGTTGAAGGCAACGAAGGCCTTCTTAACCCGTTCATCAATGTTTACTTTCCTATTTAATTTGGGATCTAGAATGACTTCTTGATATTTTGCGCTGTCGGATAAAGACAGGATTTGAGCGTTCGGTCGGGGTCGAGGCAGGTATTTTAGTTTTGATCGCAAAGAGCAACAGTTCAGTTTTGCTCTAATTAAAACCTAGCCCACTGCTCGTCGCACCCGTAGTAGTACCCGTAGCGTGATGGTTAGTGTGTTGGACTGTCATGCAAGGGGGTTCAATCCCTGCCTGTGCCATCTAACTTTGTACTGCATTTTGCGAGGAATTGGCAAATCCTCCAAGAGTAATTTCATGAAAATTGCTTTCTCAAATTAGCCGTTCGGATCTGGCATATAAACTATAGCTTCCTTCCATCTCTGACAACATTACTCGCACACAGGAATGATTTTGAGTTGTAAGTCACTAGGCCCTGGTTCTCTACGGACTGTTGCGCCATCTAATTTATTTATTTAGTAGTGGTCGCACAGCTGCTAACTTCCTTTGCAGCCATCTCAGTGATTTCGGCTACGAACTTTCCCGACCCTAGTAAAAGCAAATCATCAGCATAAGCTACAACCTTACCCCAAAACTTTTTAACTTAATGGGTATTCTATTCAATCCATAAGAGCGGAGATGGGGTGTTTCTCTACTCACATGTTTAGAAGACATTGTTTTACCTAACGAAGTTTGAATACTTATATCTCATAGCATAGTTTTAAACCATCGTGATCAAAAGTTTTTCAGATCGAGGGAAAGAGATTGTAAGGATACCAGATTCGATTTTTGTTGTATAACGAAAGTGAAACTCCTTTCCTTGAAGACGCTTAACATCTATTCAGCAGTTAAACCCCAAGAAGTTTTTTTTTGTTTCATAACTCCTAAGAATGTTACCTTGGTTTGCCTTTTCAGATTAATTCCTTATTATTTTGAACAGCTGTGAACTTAACTTACCTAAGGTGGCGCTTCAGTCCAGGCAGACCTGGGCCGCAACCAACATGCTTCTCCAGGCAGCTTGGTCCGCATCTAGCTGTCTCTAGTTTCGCGCGCCAAGCTGATTGAGGTCTCGTCCCACCTGAGTCGCGATCTTTCTCTACTGCGCCGTCACTTGGGTTCGATTTCAGCGCTGTGGTGTCGTAGTCTGAATTTATAGCGGTGCCTAGGTAGGAAAACACCTCTTGACATATTTAGTAAACAAATAGCTGCAAGCTCTGCTATCCGCCTCAATGCTTCGTCGCAGTGGACTAACAACAACATTGGCCACTCCGTAATTCTAAGGTACTTAGAATCAATTCCAAAGCACACAGACTACACCATCCCCCAACTACAATTCGATAGGAATTTCCAGATTTCTATACCTACCAGATCTTTTTGGGAGGATAGGACATTCTTAGAGGATGAGTCAATCCACTTTTACACAGATGGCTCAAAGACCAAAGAAGGGGTTGGTGGTGGTGTGTACTCTGAACGACTGAAATTAAGTCTCTCATTCCGCCTTCCCAATCATTGTAGCGTGTTCCAGGCGGAACTTTTGGCGATTAACGAAGTCTTGTCTTGGCTCAAAGAAAACGTGATATCAACATCTGATATCCGTATTTTCTCCGACAGCCAGGCCGCTATCAAATCTC
Organism: Eupeodes corollae; assembly: GCF_945859685.1. Lineage (NCBI taxonomy): Eukaryota > Metazoa > Arthropoda > Insecta > Diptera > Syrphidae > Eupeodes > Eupeodes corollae. The sequence continues at coordinate 163,187,792 of NC_079147.1, forward strand.
TGGACTCAGTCTCTACAAACTCTATAACAGTCTATAACTGTCGATCATCTCTAATGGAGATGGCGCAACAGTTTAATATTCACCTTTGCTGGGTGCCGGGCCATAGAGACATTCCAGGTAACTGTAAGGCAGATGAACTCGCCAGGAACGGTACAGTACAACCCATCCTACCACGTTTGGCAAGTACTGGCATACCAATCGCTACTTGTAAACTGCTACTAATGCAAGACGCTGTGAGGAGGGCAGGCACCACGTGGACAAACATCACCACGTGTCAAGCCACAAAAAACATCTGGCCAACACTGGATTTAAAACGTTCAAGGTGCTTGCTCTCTCTAAGCAGATCGCATATAAGCTCGATAATAGGTGTCATAACCGGACAATGTCTAATAGGAAAGCACGCCATAAGACTAGGCGTATTCTCAAATGACTTTTGCAGAAGCTGTATGGACGAGGAAGAGGAAGAAACGGTTCTTCATCTTCTCTGCACATGCCCTGCTCTAGCTCGAAAACGCAAGAATTACCTAGGAGAATTCTTCTTTAACGATTTAAACGATCTAAATCATATCGGGATAATCAGCCTCTCACGTTTCGTAAGAGACTCTAACTGGTTCCATTGAGCTTAGGAGGAAGCCTCAAGATTCATGTGGTATCACAATGGGCCATTTAACTGGCCTAAGTGTGTCCGTCCCATCTTGGACAGCCACTATAACCTAACCTAACCTAACCTAGGTAGAAAAAGTCCTTAACTACGCCAAAGTTATAGCTCTCCCCGGTGAGCTTTTGTCCAATACGTCGTGGTTCAATGTCTTTTTTGATGACAGCATATGCTTGGTCTTGCCCTCATTGACCACTAAACTCATCTTCTCCGCTTCCGTCGCAATGCCCACGCTTTGATCTTTCGATTATGTTAATACCATCGGCGGCGTATCCGAGTAATTGGATGGACATTTGTCTCTAGTGTTGACAATTGAGTTTTGCACAATTCTTTTCAGAACGATGTTGAAGAAGTCACGTGACAGTGCATCGCTTTGTCTAAAATTTTGTTTGTCATTAAAAGCATCGGTGAAATCTTTTCCGACCTTAATAAAGCAGTGTGCATTCTCCATGCGCATTTTGGACAAACGGGTAAGTTTGACAGGAATGCCAAAACTAGACTTTGCTTTTTAAATAACTTCCCTATAGATGATGTCATACGCAGTTTTAAAACTGATAAAGAGATGCTGGGTATCGTTTTGAAGTTCCTGTTTTTTTTTTTTCGAAAATCTGACTTAATGTAAATATTTAGTCGATGCTGGACTTTCTTGGTCTGAAGCAACACTAATATCGACCTATCCGGTTGTTGACGAACGGCTTAAGACGTTCACATACAATACGACAGA